>NC_090266.1:1155155032-1157599199 GCF_040414725.1 Anabrus simplex | reverse complement strand
TGCCCCGACTTGCCTGTGTAGCGAAAAAAGTGCTTAACATACCCGCTATAGGTGCCTCCAGCGAGAGGGTCTTCAGCTGCTCACGAAATTTAATCAGCGAAAAACATTCCCGTCTTGATGCGCAAAGACTTAATGACCTCATAGTAATACACACAAAAGATAATGTGTCCATGCATTAAATATTGGTATGTAGTATGTACAGTATGAGGCATCCACAAACTAAGAGAGCAAGTGGTAAAATTACACTTCTAAACTGATTAGGTTTATAATTATTTCTTTTGGTTTTGTAGGGATGGGGTTCCTAAATTATTAAATGTATTTCAAAAAAGTAACCTATAAAATTAACCTTTTTAAAGATATTTATGACCTGTACATATGTTATGTATATCTTTGCTTCTAATTTTCTCGAATAATAAATAATACATTATATTTATGGTCATATTTCCATCAACTGTCATTATGTTTATTTAACTATTCAAATATTTTGTTCAGAGAACATACTTTTTATTAAGTAACTATTTTTGACACAGAAATATTATTTGTTAATTAGTTACATAAGACGTCTGAATTACAAAATAAATTTAAGCATAACTGTGTAATGATTAACATAATAATAAATAACCAAATAAAATAATATTTGTATTGACGAATCCTTCATAAATTCTGGCATGTAACAACCCTTTTCCTGTCTGCATTCACGTGAGTCTCATATCAGCACAGTGAACAAGCAAACATCGATTAACACAGCAGGAAGAAGAAAGCAAGAAGCAAGCAAGCAAGCTAGCCTGCAGCCTGCCCAAGTTGGGCTGAGCTTGACCTGGCCAGGAGTGCAGCAACCTGCCTGTACTGTTGTTTACATGCGGCTAGCTTGCTTGCCTGCTCTCCAGGCAAGCATGGGCAAGTTAAATGCAGAGTCTGTACACCTCTGGTACTCGCACACCTAATAGCTACTTCTACTTGAGCAAGCTTATCAAATTGCCTATTAGCAAAATCATCGGGAAGTGCTTTATATTTAGAAAGAATCTTCATACGTCCTTTCACTTCTCTCCACAGAGGCTTCTTCATAAGTGTGGTCCATTCAAAGAGTTTGAATTCTTTGTCAAGCTTTGTACACTTCTTCATACACTCAACACGGTTCATGAAAGAGGCATCAGTGGAAATTGAAAACTGTTCTTGCAATTCACTAAGCAAGTCTTTTCTCAATTTCAGAAGAAGCTGCCACAATAGAAATGTTTTCTACCAAGCAAGCTGGCTGTGTGGTTAGGGATAATGGGTTCGAACCCCACTGTCAGCAGCCCTGAAAATGGTTTTCCGTGGTTTCCCATTTTCACACCAGGTAAATGCTTGGGCTGTACTTTAATTGAGGCCATGGCCACTTCCTTCCCACTCTTAGGCCTTTCCTATCCCATCGTCACTATAAGACCTATCTGTGTCAGAGCGACATAAAGCAAATTGTATAAAAGTAAACACTGTTTTCTAACTGAAGAATTTTGATAGACTTTATGATATAATTCCAGTAAACTAATTAAGAACTTCAGTCACACAAGGGAAGTGGGACTTCGGAAGCATGGGGGCACTGATCTATTGACAAGAAATATACTTTCAGAATCATATACTATATAAATAACAATGTCATGCACCTTGTCTTAGCATGACTCCATAAAGGTTTTTATATCCCACTCCTGCAAACGAACATATTTCTTTCAGTGACACTGTCCTGCTAGTTGAATACACTGAAGAGGTGGAATATCTTGTATATACTAGAAGTGAAACTGCTGCTATCTGAATACTGCTGTGATGGACATATACACCACAGCCAAATCCAATTAGTTGTTTGTCAATTTTCTCCTATAATTTGAAGAAAACACATGGAAGGTTTTTTGGCAAGAAATGGGGAAGGAATTAGCCATGGCCTTAATTAAGATATAGCCCCCGCATTTGTCTGGTGTGAAAATGGAAGACAACATCAAACCATCCTCAGGGCTGTCAAGTATGGAGTTCAATTTCCCGAATGTAAGTTCACACTTAGGTGGCCTGAACCGTGCAGCCTACTCGGACGGTTCTCTTCCATTCAGCACCATTAAAGTTCTTACTAATATTGTCAGCTGACAACATCATGACTTTGTCCAACAAATCATATTTCTTCAGTATTTCTGTAACAGAGGTTACATGGGTTTCAGCAGTTTCACATCCAAGATTACTGTACACGGTTTTCCTTCCTTGCCCTTGGACAGCGTAGTGGCCTTTGATTCAAAGAGCCCTGGGTTCAACTATTGGCTGCACTACCAATTTTAACCATGTCCAATTAATTCTCCTAGCTTGGGGGCTCAGTGTTCGTGTTCCAACTTAATACAAATCTTCATTTATATTCAACACACCATATAAACACACAATAGTGAATACAACCTTCTGCTTAGGATTGGAGTCAAGAAGATCATCCACCTGTAAAACTTGATCAAATTCACATGAAGTGCCTAGCCCAATAAATTGGGAAAAGGAAGATAAAATGAGATAAAACACATCTGTCTGAAAGGACATTGGTTGTGGCATCATACACAACCATTAACCTGGCTCAAGGGAGATAGGGTCATCTTTCCTATCCTTCACTTGAGTAATTCTTGTCTGGCGCATCCACGTTGTGGAGTGGGTATCCTCCACATCAGTAGGCCGGTCTGAAGGAGAGCAAAGTTCATGCAGGGACCCAGTCTCACGGGGTATAATGTGGAACCCATGCCCAGGGTTACGGGTGAAGACCTTAACAGCATCTTAGGCAGAGAAGGAGACCTTCGGAATGGCGAAGGTGGTGAATGAGGCAACCCATCCTCTCTGGGGAAAATTAGAAGAGGAAACCACTGCCTTGTGGAGAAGAGGGATCTTCAAAGGCTAAGGGAGTAAACCCCGAAAGAAAATCCTCAGATGCGTTTGGCTTAGCAAGTCAGCAGATGAGTAAATCTGTACTTGCTTTCAACTATAATACAAGACTCACATGGAAGTTTAGAAAATGGAAATGGAATTGACAAGTCTCTGACTACAGTTGCACAGTATGATGCTGATGCTGATGTTCGTGCAAGTGTTAGATTAGAGAACAAAACCCGATATGGAACAATAAATATTTTAACAATGAATGGGAAGGAAAATTAATTGATTGACCTAATGGAGAGACAAAAACTAGACATCTAGGGATAAGTGAAGTAAAATGGAAAGGGAAAGGAATGAAGAAACTAAGAAAGGGGTACACCTTGTACTGGATAACAGTAAAGAGAAAAGAAATGGAGAGGGATTTGTAGTGAATCAGAATGTCGAACCAATAGCTGAAGTTGAGTATGTAAATTACAGAATTATAATAATGCACATACATGTAAACAAGGAACTACTGAAGATAGTACAGGTGTATGCTCCACAGAGAAGAAAAAGAAAAGTTCCTCAATGAACTGGAAACACATATTATTGGAGATGGGATCATGATAATGGGAGATCTGAATGCTCATGTGGGAACTGATAAAATGGGGTATGAGAATGTTCTGGGCCCACATGGGTATCGCGATAGAAATGAAGATGGAGAGAAACTGTTGGACTTTTGTATCAGAAATAACCTGATAATAAAGAACACATGGTTTATGAAGAGGAATAGCTATAAGATCAGCCGATATAGTTGGGATGGACAGTATGGAACACTCATCGATTTTATAACAACAGACCGAGAATGGGCAACATAGGTCATGAATACGAAGATAAACCCCAGTGAAAGTATGGAAGGTGATCATAGATTATTAATCGTGGAATTAAAACAAGTAAAAATCCCTAAAATTGTACTGAAGAAGAAACCAGAGATCAGGATTTGGGAATTGGAGGAAGAGGATAAAAGAATGGCATTCCAAGATTGTATAAAAAGGTTGCCTAACACAGAAATACGAAGTGGAGAAGAAGAGTGGGACAATTTAAGACAGACATTTGTGGAAGCAGCAATTGAGGTATGCAGGAAAACAAAAGCAAAGGTTAAGGGAAAGGAGACAAGGTGGTGGTCAGAAAAAAAGAGAAAAAAAAGGAACAAGGTAAAGAAAGAAATGGATAAGGAAAAGCAAAAGCAAAAAACATATCAGAGGGATAAGAATAAGATAGAAAGGTTACATGTGGAATACAAAAGATTGAAACTACAAGTAAAGAGGAGTATCAAGGAAGAAAAGGAGAAATGTTGGAGAGAGTTTACCAACAAAATTGAGCAAGATAGTCAAGGAAATCAGAAACTACTATACAGAGTAATAAAATCAAAAAGAATAAATCAAGAAAAAAATCATCAAGGCATTAGAGAGAGAAGATGGATCCATAGTACATGACAAAGAGGGTCTTCAGAAGGTGATGGCTATTTTGAAAAACTTTATAATGAGGATGACTGCTCGGAGGAAGAAGTAGATAAGAAAATGGAAATAATAGATGGAGAAAAAGAAGAGAACCTGATAACATAGTTGGAACTTGAAAGGGCAGCGAGAGCAATGACCAGAAGTAAAGCAATGGAAAAGACTAATTCAATGCTGGTATGATTAAGGCAACAGAAAGCATTGGACTACAGTGGCTATACAGAGCCCTCGATGCCATATGGAAGGATGAAAGGATACCTGAAGATTGGCAACAAGCAAGCATTGCACCACTGTTCAAAAAAGGAAATAGGAAGAAATGTGAAAATTATAGAGGTACAACCCTATTACCACATGGGCTAAAAATAATGGAGAAAGTCATAGACAAAAGACTGAGGGATATAACAGAAATGCAGTTAGGGGAAAAACAAAATGGCTTTAGACCAAATAGATCAAAAATAGACTTGACATTTACAGTGCAAACGATAATGGAAAAACAACTGGAAAGGAACAAGGAAATCATATTCGTATTTTTGGATTTGGATAAAGCTTATGATACAGTTAAGAGAAAACATGTACGGGAATGCCTACTGAAAAGGAATGTACCAAAATAATCAACAAGAGAGTAAATGAGAGTAAAAACAGTGTACAAGTGGGGAGTGGTGACTGAAACATTTTGTACAAAAAAAGGTCTCAAGCAAGGAAGTGCAATGTCGCCATTATTGTTTATTATACTGATGGACGAAATCATAAAATGTGTAAAACAGAGTATCAGTAGTGATGAAGTGAATACTTTGGTATTTGCAACTGATGTGGTGATTTGGGGAAAGGGAGAAAAGGAAGTACAAAGGAGACTGGACATTTGGAATAAAAATCTGAAGGAGTTTGGAATGGTAATTAGTAAAAAGAAAACTGTAGTCGTGCACTGTGGAAAAGAGCCAAGCGAACATAGACGCAAAATGGTTAGAGAATGTAGAACAGTTTACATACCTGGGTAGCATTATTAATGGACGTAATGAAATCAACCCTGAAATTAGTAACAGATTAAGTAAATGTACAACATTTTATCATCAAGTCAGAGAGCTTTTATGGGATGACAAAAGTACCCAAGGGAACGAAATTAACATGATATAAACAGTATTTCATACCAATTGTAACATACGGACTAGAAACTAATAAGAGACAAGATTGTAAGATCCAAGCAGTAGAAATGAAATTTTGAAGAACATTGCTTAAAAAGACAAAAAGAGACAGAATTTAAAATATTAAAATCAGAGAAGAGCTAAATATAGAACCGTTAGTACAAAAGATACAGAAAGAAAGACAGATTTTTCGGACATGTAAAAAGAATGGGAAAGGAACGGGTAGCAAGAAGGGAATTTGAAAGAGAAGTTAAGGGAAAGAGACTATTTGGAAGACCAAGAAGAAAGTGGATGGATCAGATTTGGAAGGACTTTAGAGAAGCTGGATTGGATGTGGTGGAAGTAATGGGGCAGGAAAAGTGGAAGGACTGAAAAGAGTGGAGGAGGCTTGTTAACCACACCCAGGCGACTGGAGTGGGACATTGATGATGATGTCTGAAAGGAAGATTTCTCTAACAAACTCCTTACTTGAATGGATAAAATAGGGACAAAACACCTCAAAACAAGTACAATTTTCAGATGTTTATGGCTGGAGAAACAAACCACTATCGATATGAACCTAGTTGCTTCCAGTTCCTTGACAATTGCTTTCTTTGCATATTCACCAAAATCTTCTCACATTTAACGTGACCACCAGAAAATCTACTTCTATTAAAAAATGTATCTAACAATGGAAGAGATACAATCCACCGAGGAAAAAACTGGTTATGTAGAAAAGTGATACGCAAAAGTTCCTTCTTTTTGCTGCACATTGTATTTCATACCTGCTACCACTGGCTTGAAGAAAGAAAGCATTTTATTGTATGACAATGGTAAAGTTGCATCCTGATATTTTTTTCTTTCTGATGATATGGTTACAGAAGTCTGGCACCCACCATGTAATAATGAAAATGTTGAATTGCACAGTAAACATTCTACTTTGTCTTCAAACTTCAAGTTTTGAGTGTGGGAAATGCTGAAGTTTATTCCTGAATGAACACTTTCTTTTTGGCAATGTTAATGAAAAAAGTCTTTGGTAAGAAAATTGAAATCAATCTATTTTGTCATAATCAAGAAGGGGTTAGCATTTCAGAGAAAGCTGGCATCTTTCCAATATAAACTACTCACATTATGACCAAACAAAGTATTGTTAAAAACTGGAGTATTTTTCCATCCCAAGAAAGTTCTTTTGGGGCATTGAGACACATCGAAAATCAAGATGTTTACCTGACGACAGGGGTTGGGGGGGGGGGGGGGGGGGGGGACCAACAGCAGGATAGGCCAACTTACCTATCATTTGTTTGACTTTTATAGTGCAGTAGTGATTGTGTTTCAGTGATGCAGATGTTAACCAAGTATTTTAATTGTTTTTAAGTATGGATAATTCTACTGATTTAGTACCATGCTTCAAAAGATTATTTATCAGTTTTTTTGTAAAATAATGACAAGCTTCCCTATTAAGATTGTCACAGGTGTAGAATATATTGGAAGTGGAAAGTGTTTATTGGAAATTTCATTTGTAAACCTTGTTAAGTAGTACTTACTGTATGATCTGAAGTGTGGTGATATGTTTTATTTGTATTCCATGTAACGACCTACTGTCGGATTTTTTATTATGGACACTCGAGTTTAGGCTTTAATTACAAACGAACCAATAGGCCTATTGAAATTCGAGTTATACCAATATTTTCCTTGTTTAATTCTACATTAGCGTATATAAGACTCATTGTTTTCGACGTTCATTAAATATTTTTTACTTGTGGTTGTAATAAATATTGCCCGGTTTTTTGGCTTCTTCTCTACGAAGCGCTCACTTAGGAACATATACAAGGAAAACGACTTGTCTGATTCTAATGAAATTTTTATATGTTATAACCACATGCTTTGTAGTGTAATACTCAAGTTCCAGTTTTTTTCAACCACCTCGAAAAAAGTTCTTATCATTTTTCTAAAGCAAGTCTTTCTCAGCCCAAGATAAATGTACAGCAGGAAACTTGGGCTTATTTTGAAGCACTCAGTCATGGTTACTAGAAACTACAACAACTGTAACCGTACAGTGTGGTACCGAATTTATGAAGAGTAATATTGAAACGAGGTTTTGTGTACGCCGGACCGTGCGATTTACAGCAGGCCGGGTGGTGAAAGCGGGCGCAGTGTTGCCGCGTTCAGTAGTATTCACGCGCGCAACGAACCTTTCGTTTACTTTCAACCTTTAATTTTATTTCCTCTTATAAATTCCACTTCCCATCACATTTTCTCATTAGGGCTTTGGACCTTCAATGACAGGTTTAAAAATGGTTAACATCCTAATTTAGAAATATCACACTGTACAATTTTTACAAGAGTTATTTGTATTATTATTTACATATATTTACGGTATTTATTTCTATCAATTTTCTTCGTCTGAAAAATCACTGTGTTCCGAAGAATCGGTGCTGCTGTCATTCATGTTGATTATGACTGACTCGAAACAAGGGGCATTTGCAGGACTTGGCAGGTTCGATCCTGGCTCAGTCCGGTGGTATTTGAAGGTGTTCAAATACGACAGCCTCGTGTCGGTAGATTTACTGGCACGTATAAGAACTCCTGCGGGACTAAATTCCGGCACCTCGGCATCTCCGAAGACCGTAAAAGTAGTTAGTGGGACGTAAAACAAATAATAACATTAACATTCAATTTTCTTCGCGTGTTTAATACATTGTTTCCAGAGTTGAGGGGTTACGGTACGTAAGGCTTCTCGGCATAAAGCGTAAATTGCTTCCATACCTCCACCATTTTCTAATGTGTCAGCCATATTTGTTTTTGCTATTTTCCCTTTTACGTAAGCCCAAATGAGCTCGATTGGATTTACATTTGGTCGAAGTCGTTTAGTCAGTTGTTCCAGCTTCTTTACCGGTGTTTGAAACTAAGGCCTGGCAAGGACAATCAGCTCTGATTTAGTTAATTTGTTATAATCGTCAACTCCAGGTGGTAGTGAAGTATTCTTTGACGTTATCCAATGTATAATTTCACATTTCAGCCATGACATGTTTGGGTTTTTAGATGAAGGATCGACCATCGTACGATATCTATAACGACAGCCGAACTTTGAGGCAAAAAACTTCATTAACCATTCTTCATAATGAGTCGAGTTCATCTCATTCTGGTAATCACCACTACTTTTCTTGCCATTTAAACAAAGTTGTGCACCGTCAAGAAATCGTTCTTCACTTCCAATGTGTAAAATTATGACCTGGATGACGTATTTCCATCATTCTCCTATGAAGCGGCTCCTAATCTCTTCACTGACGACAGCGATAATCCAAGACAATCTGCCATCTTCTGGTACACAGGGAACCTCTTGTCCCCTACTTTTTCCCCCTCGCATTGATAGAAAAAGTAGCACTCAAAATCATTGCAAACTGGGTGAGTTGGCCATGCGGTTACGAATGCGCAGCTGTGAACTCGCATCCGGGAGATAGTGGGTTCGAACCCCACTGAGGGCAGCCCTGAAGATGGTTTTCCGTGGTTTCCCATTTTCACACCAGGCAAATCCTGGGGGGTGTACCTTAATTAAGGCCACGGCCGCTTCCTTCCCATTCCTCGGCCTTTCCTCTCCCATCGTCGCCATAAGACCTATCTATGTCGGTGCGACGTAAAACAAATAGCAAAATAATAATAATAATAATTGAAAGTTCACCCTCTGATAACGGCGGTCTCGGAGGCATCTTGAAATGACGTGGCCAACATGCAGAACATAGGAAAACTGAAAATAGCTTCCGGACAAACCAAAGTCACGGGCATTCCGTTTCACAACTACCCGGGGCGAGTGTACTGTGTTCGTTGCGCGCGTGATTACTACTGAACGCGGCAACACTGCGCCCAATTTCACCACCCGGCTTGCTGTTAATCGCACGGTCCGGCGTGGACAAAAGCTCCCTTCAACATTACTCTTCATAAATTCGGTACCACACTGTACGGTTACAACTGTTGTAGTTTCTAGTAACCATGACTGAGTGCTTCAAAATAAGCCCAAGTTTGCTGCTGCACGTTTATCCTGGGCTGAGAAAGAGTTGCTTTAGAAAAATGGTAAGAACTTTTTTCGAGGTGGTTGAAAAAAACTGGAACTTGAGTATTACACTACAAATGCATGTGGTTATAACATATAAAAATTTCATTAGAATCAGACAAGTCGTTTTCCTTGTATATATTCCTAAGTGAGCGCTTCCTAGAGAAGAAGCCAAAAACCCGGCCAATATTTATTACTACCACAAATAAAAAACATTTAATGAACGTCGAAAACAGCGAATCTTATATACGCTAATGTAGAATTAAACAAGGAAAATATTGGTATAACTCGAATTTCCATAGGCCTATTGGTTCGTTTGTAATTAAAGCCTGAACTCGAATGTCCATATAAAAAATCCGACAGTAACCTGTACAGTGCAATATTTTGATAACATATGGTATTTGTAAATAGTAGATTTCATTTCTATATTTACTGGAACTATCCAGAAAGTTGTCACATGAATTTTTGAACAGGGTTTGTTGCCTTTTGTTGGTTATGTATTCTAGAAAGTATTTTAACATCGCGACTGAAGTAAGAGTTTTGAATGGTGAATCTGGGTGGCGATAGGCAGGCCCCTGCATTCTGATTGGCTACTCCAATGCCAGAGTTCCCCTTTTAAAGAGAGCGAGGCAGCATTTCGTGGTCTGTCTGTCAGTCTTCGATCTCTTGACCGTCTGAAGTTTTGATGCCGTCAGCGACGCCTCGCTACCGGGATGGGCCATTTAGGGGTAAGCACTCTTGATATCCGTTCAACCTTAAATTTCCTTTAATGTTCGCTTGCTTTTTCATATAGGAGTTTGCCCTAACCTCACCTAGATTTGCCACTCAATTATTTCTGATGCCTTAGCTTTTGAGCTGGACTTGCCTGTTTGTTTTCCCCGTTCCTTGTTTCGCTAAACATGTAAATTGTAGTTTTATATATTTACCTTGGGGTTTGCCTCTAGTAGTTCTGTGTCATTTGATGTACGCCAGAGTATTTGAAAAGCATGTTTAACTTCACTGTAAATTATAATAGCATATTACTTTTCTTCTTACCCACTAAATTGCACTGCACAACTGTGTTTGTAACTAGATGTATAGTTTTGTTTGAATCTTTGAACTTGTAGGAAGCTATTATCAAGGAACGTTTAAGTTGTGTGTGTCACAGACATGTAAATGTATTTTACAAGTTATGTGTCGGTACCTTCCGCATACCTGAATTTGTTTGGAATTCATTTGTAAAGTCCATTTGTAAATAATATTTTTGAAAATTAACGATCACGGTTGATTATTTTGGAAACTGCAACCTAAGCCATCTCCATGCCCTTGGTAGGTCCCCAGCTCCTTCCCACCTTCCTGGTTTATTGTCATCTAGTTGGCCCTACTGATATTTACTAGTGTTGTTATCGGCGGAGATCCGCGTAGTTTCAGCTGATGTTGCACCGAGTGTGTAGTGGTTTTTGGTACTGTGTAACTGCTCTTACTTTCCTCCCTTGACTGTGTTTAGTGTAGCCACCGAAGTAACGGTTACAAAGATATATTTTAAAATCCAAGCTGTTCTTTTTTTTTTTCTTTTTTCAATTTGCTTTACGTCTCACTGACATAGGTAGGTCTTACGGCGACAATGGGATAGGAATGGGAAGGAAGTGCCGTGGCCTTAATTAACGTACAACTCCAGCACTTGCCTGGTGTGAAAATGATGATGATGATGATGCTTGTCGTTTAGAGGGGCCTAACATCGAGGTCATCGGCCCCTAATGGTACGAAATGAGATAACAAAAAATGAAAAGCATCCACTGACCAAAATAAAAATACAAAAAATGTCATGAAGAATGAATGGATGGACATGAACACAACAAAAACAAAAAAAAACAGTGGATCAGACTCAAAAAAGATTGCAAATAATAGTATTAGTGACCAAGGGACCACTTATAAAGCACAATGATGCTAATGGCACTTATCGGTAGTAAAGGAGAACCATGATATTCCTCAAACTGTGGTACTAATCAAAGGTAGTGGGCGAGACGGGAAGCTTCAGCGGCGATACGTTCGAAGATGACGAAGCTGTTCATGATGCTCATCGCCTTGCTGGAGATGCCAGTATCAGGGTGTACCTGTTTAAGTACTTTGTAGATGTAGATGGCGTAGCTCTCCTTCCTCTTGCGCTTCTTCTTCTTATCTCCCTTGGAGACGTTCTTCTGGGCCTTGCCGGCTTTCTTGGCGGCCTTTCCGCTAGTCTTAGGAGGCATGGTTGTCTCGTGTAGCTACTGAGAATCCAAACGAATGTAATGCACATTTGTGCGCAATTTCTTCTTATTAATCAAAGGTAGCGTAAACTCACGGTGTTCCAAACATTAAGGTACTACTCACAAGTATTGTACGTCGTAAAGGTAACGCAGACCTATGGTGTTTCTCACACAATGGCGCCACTCATAGCCAACGCAAACCGATGAGGTTCCTCACCTAGGTGTACTAATCACGGGCGCCGGTATTCCCATGATGTTCCTACAGAGTGGGTACTAATCACTGGCAACGCAGACCTACGGTGTCGCTTGAATAGTGGTACAACTCACAGGCTACGCCCAGACGCGTGGTGTCGCTCACACAGGTACAAATCACAGGCAACGCCCAGACCTGCGGTGTTGCACAAATGGGCACGACTCACGGGTACTGGAAACCCACACTGAACCCCACTCGAGTGCCACGAATCACAAAACTAGAGTACCTAAGAGAGTGGTACTACTCGCAAGTAAAAGCGACCGATGGTGTTCCGCGCGTGATGGTACTAATCAAAAGTAGTTTCATGGTTCTAATACAATCATTCCTTGGTCGGCCCCTTTAGTCGCCTCTCACAACAGGCAGGGGATACCGCGGGTGTGTTCTACATGTGCGTCCTCCACCCGCAGGGGGTAGTGTGTTTGGTCCGCGAGAGGTATTTTATTTCCCTCAAGTCCGTCGGCAAGCCGGTTAGGACCCCCTATCCGCCACCTGGGAATATCACCTCGTGCGGTGTGAAAATTGGAAAGAAAACAATCTTCCAGGCTGGTAAGTTGATTTTTAATAATGATAATAATAACAACAATAACAACACAATACTTTGATAGACAAGATGTCATATCGAATTTCAAATACAGCAGAGCCAAGCTGAACCGACCTTCATTTATCCCACATTCCGTGATAACCGACACTGGTAGACTTAATTTGAACTTTTGGTGGAGACTAAATTCTGGAAGGTGCGACCATGGGACAAGCATTGGCTGACTGCTGGTTGTAGGAATGGTTTTTTCTCATGGACAGGAGCAGCGAGTGTTCAGTCATTGTTCAGTGTAATATTGGTTGGGTGCACATAATAATAATAATAATAATAATAATAATAATAATAATAATTATTATTATTATTATTTTACTGCCAATGCTGGGTGGCTTGATTGGTGCAAAAAAAACGGTACGGCATTACACAGCTTAATATCTGTGGAAAAAACTGTCAGCTAAATCCAATGAGGTTGTGAAATTTAAAAAGGAATTTCAAGATACAATTCTTGCTGAAGGTTTAACCGCTGATCAGATTGTTAATTATGATGAGACTGGGCTAAATTTCAAGATGCTGCCATCAAAAACTCTCTCAGCCCAAGCCAAGACGTCTACACCTGGCTACAAGCGTAGTAAGGAAAGAGTTACTGTTCTTGCCTGTATTAATGTTACTGGGAACATAAAAGCAAAACTGCTTATGATCAGTAAAGCAGAGAAGCCTAGGGCATTCAGTGTTCTCCCCAGAAATTTTCGTCAGCCGGATGGCAGGAATGAATAGCCGGGTGAGGAATACTACAAAAAAAGAAAATTAATATGATACAAATTCAATTTATTCCCCACGGGGCATTAAGAGGTAAACATTAACTGCAAAATTGAACTATTTCAGTGTTATTACGAAAAGTGCATAAAAGAGTATTTTGAACTTCTAGTGTTCTACTTGAGTACACTTGTCATAACTGTGTAAACTTCAAGAGATTGATATGGCAAAGCTGGAATGGTTTGAACACTTAATGAGAATGCCAGGAGAGAGAATACCAAAGAGAAAATTCAGGATACAGAGAATGCAAAGAGGCCTAGGGGACAGCCTAGAATGAGACGGAGGAGCTCTGTTGTGGACTATATTGCAAATAGACGAGTCAACTGCAATAAAGTACTAGAAGAGCAGTGGTGGAAAGATCGAGTAAGGTGGAGGGCTTTGGTACACTACCCTACAGAGAGAGAATCTGGAAAAGGGAATGGATGAGAACAAATGTTCTACTGCTCGTTCATAATCATGTAACACCAGCATTTACCACTCGGTTGCTGTGCAGTGCCATACGGGTTCTTTTTCAATACAAAGTATGTTGCTAATTCAAAATCACAACATTATTTATTTGGTACAGGTTTCAAATGTCTTGGACACCATCATCAGCCAAAATAGGATAAATGAACAAAGATATACACATGTTGAAGGACAAACTATGGGCCCTTAATAATGATATAACAATGGTTAGATACTTTGTATTGAAAAAGGTGGATCAATTGCATGTATTATCTTTATACAAAGTAAAGAGCCCAAAATAATATTATTTCCTAAAATCTGTAGGCAACTAATACATGTAGCTCCTTAGAAGTAAATAAGTTGATATTTTAAAATACTTTCCAAACTTGGAATGTGGTGACAGTTAAATGTTTTCTACTGGTTGTTTGTGATGCCGATTTGTTCAACTATCTGCACCAACACCGCTGACACAAAAGTTTCTAAAAATCAATGATTTTCGGGTTGTCATCAAACACTACTTGGCCCTCAGAGCCTGCCGCAGTTACCTGAAACTCTGGTGAAGAAAAGTAATCCATCCGCCATGAAATTAGCGATAAAATAGCTTTTGTACTCAATGTGTTCTTCTTTCGTTTAGAAGGAGGCTCTGTTTCTCTCTCACATACGATATTTTCGGCACTCTCTCTATCACTCTC
Organism: Anabrus simplex; assembly: GCF_040414725.1. NCBI lineage: Eukaryota > Metazoa > Arthropoda > Insecta > Orthoptera > Tettigoniidae > Anabrus > Anabrus simplex. The sequence continues at coordinate 1,157,584,716 of NC_090266.1, read as the reverse complement.
ACTTTCAAAATCGCTTAACAATTCCTTAATATGATTATCTCCATCATCCCTTTCCGCTGTGGTTAATAACTGAAAGATTCTGTGATCCGAAATAACATCACTGCAAGAACAAATAAATTGTTGTTCCGCCATGTTTGTTTACATTACAGATGAACTGTACAGACGTCTACAAAAAGCTCTGTAAGTTACTTCCTGAAGCAATAATCTCTGATCAGTTAGTTCTACATAATGCCAAACAGATGGCAGAACATATCAGAGTTAAAGTTCGCACTCGAAAATGAACCGGGAAACTCAAAAAAATTTTAATTCTCGCGCACCGCCTATAGACGGTGTGTAGCACTCATCGGGTTAATCTCCATTAAATATGGACCAAAGATGAAGTTTTTAATATTAAATGATACGGGTTCTTGACGTCCTGCGGATTTGAATGCTTGGATGGGACTCCGCTAATCGAGACCGCTCGTGCACGACACTACATGATAGTCAAACATTTAAACTCTGATGTAATTGATGAAATTATGCTGACTATAATGAAGCTTTATCATTTAAATAAACAGGTTTACAGAATTTACATTTTAATTTAGAATACCTAATGACCTAAATATGTATTAATATTATGTAACTAGCACATATCTAGGTTACTGTATGTTAGCCAGGCGGTGTGTAAAAACTGCAGGGCCCATTAAAAAGGTCCTAGGAAGAACACTGGCATTTAAAAACACTTCTGTTAATGCTCTTCCAGTCCGTTAAACGAAACAGAAGGCTGCCTGGATGCCAGCCGACATCTTTAAAAAGGGATTTTTTACACAGTTTGTTCCAGATGTAGAAAAATTTCTAGCTTCAAACAATCTCCCTAGAAAAGCCCTTCTACTAGACAACACTCCATCACAGCCAAATGAAGAGCAAGTTAGAAGTGGTGACATCAAAGTCATGTTCCTCCCTCCTAACTTGATGTCATTATGCCAAACAACCAATGGACCAAGGTGTGCTGGAAACAATGAAGAGGAAATATCGGTGGAAACTCCTTTCACCCCTGATAGAGGAAATGTACAATGATGACAACATGATAGAAAAGTTAAAACAAATCAACATGAAAAACGTGGCATACTGGATAGCGCAGTCTTGGTAAGAAGTTGAAACAACGACATTATTGAGTGAGGTTGAACATCAAGAGGAGGTGATACAAGAAGACATGGAAAACATTGTCCCCTTACTGAACTGCATTCCTGGCTGTGAGGATGCTACGACTCAAGATGTAAGTGGTGTGCAACAAGATCAGCCGTCTGAACTGACCCTGATATTATTGATTTTGTGAATGCTAACGAAAATGAGGATGATGAAGAAGAACGAGTCATTGCAGAACAAAAGGAGAAAACAGTGACTTACAGTAAAGGATTAAGCGTATTGGAAATGGCATTAACCTACAATGGGCAACAGCCAGAAGCAAGCGCAACGGAGGTGTTGGTTTTTCGTCAATGGCGGGATCTCTCAGCAAGAAAACGTGAATCAGTAGGCAAGCAGACATTGCTGACAAGTTTCTTTTCGTAAGACACTTGGAATGTTTTCGTTCAATATTGCATGTACTGTACAACTGAATCGACAATTCAATAAATAGAGTACCCTAAAACATGTCATTGCCTTAGTGATACAGTATAGCCTTCCTGCTTGTTTTAGTTCATTTTCAAAGTTATTCTGTATTATCCAACATTTTCGGTGATCCGACGTACACCAGGTCCCGTTTAGGTCAGATAATCGAGACTACTGTAGTTAATTTTACACTGGCAGAAAAAAATATCCAAACACCATGAAATAAGGAATGTAGAATAATGAAATTTTGGCAATATATTTATCGATGTAACATATTTAATGATTACAGGTACCAGACCACAGGTTAATATGCGCGCAAGGGAAGTCATCGAAAATGTGCCATGTTGGTCCATAACCTGTGTAATAACCTAGCTGTTGAAAGCAGGCATGCAAACGTGCATGCATTGTGTCATACAGGTGCCAGACGTCAGCTTGTGCGATGAAGTTCCATGCCTGTTGCACTTGGTCGGTCGATACAGGGACAGTTAATGCCGGTTGTTGATGATGCTGGAGCATCGTCCAATGATGTCCTATACGTGCTCGATTAGGGACAGATCAGGAGACTGAGCAGGCCAAGGCAACATGTGGACACTCTGTAGAGCATGTTGGGTTACAACAGCTGCATGGGGGCGTGCATTATCCTGATGGATAACGCCAGTGAGAATGCTGTGCATGAATGGCAAGCACAACAGGTCCAATCACCAGACATACACTTCTGCAGTCAGGGTGCGTGGGATAACCATGAGAGTGCTTCTGCTGTCATAGGAAATTGCTCCCCCACACCAGAACTCCCGGTGTAGGTCAAGTGTGTCGACACCGCAGACAGGCGGAATGCAGGCGCTCACCTGGCCTCCTCCTAGCCAACAAACTACCATCACTAGCACCAAGGCAGAACTGGCTTTCATCGGAAAACAGAACGGATCTCCACTCCATCCTCCAATGAGCTCTCGCTTGACAACACTGAACTCTCAAACGGTGGTGGTTCGGGGTAAGTAGAATGCACGCCAAGGGGGCGTCTGGCTCAAAGCTGTCCTTCAAGTAAACGATTTCGAACAGTTCGTTGCATCACTGTGGTGCCAACTGCCACTTGAATTGATGGTGCAGACGCAGTCCACTGCGCCAGAGCCATATGCCGAATACGGCAGTCCTCCCTCTCGGTGGTGCCACAGCGACGTCCAAAGCCTGGTCTTCTTGCTAGCATACCTTTAACCACTGCTGCCAGCACGCATGCACAGTGGAGATATTCCTGCCAAGTCGTTCTTCAATAGTGCGGAAGGAAAATCCACATTCACGTAGCCCTATTATATGGACTCGTTCAACCACAGTGAGCTGTTGATACTCGCCTCTTTGTCATCGTAAGGGCATTCTCGACCCACTCACAGTCACTCCGTCCAATCTCACAGGTAAATAACGCTCCACATAGTACAGCTTATATTTAAATCAAACCTGGTGTGCAAAGTCATGGGGCCGCTACTAGCACCACGCTAATGCTATTTTGCTTTACGTCGCACCGACACAGATATGTCTTATAGCGACGAAGGAATAGGAAAGGCCTAGAAATGGTAAAGGAAGCGGCTGTGGCCTTAATTAAGGTACAGCCCCAGCATTTGCCTGGTGTGAAAATGGGGAAACCACGGAAAACCATTTTCAGCTCTGCCAACAGTGGGATTCGAACCCACCACCTCCCGGATGCAAGCTCACAGCTGTGCGCTCCTAACCGCACGGTCCATGCTAATGCGATTTGCAGGAAATTTGGATCAATGTCATCGTTCAGATGTATAAATACACCTACCAACGTTTGTTAATCTATCACAACCCCTTCTTGGTATTTGGATTTCTTTTCCTCCAATGTATTTTAGTCTATGTGACTACGGTATGTAAAAGAATTCCAAACTAGCCTTTTTTTAAACCCAGTTTACCCAGACCATATTATCATGCTACGACACTGCTCTTCTCTAGATATTGAAACCATTTTTCAAAGCACCGTGAATAACAACTCTCTAGAGGAGCAAATACTGAGAAAATTTAAGATATCTAATTCAAAAGCCCGAGGTAAGAGGCATGAAAATGGTGACAAGGAAAGCTGGTAAGAATGTCAGGAAATGACAGAACTCATCAGTTGAAAGAAGGAGACGGAGAGTTAAATCCAGGAGACCAAGGTAAGATTCTGTATTAAACAATTACATTCTGATGAAACAGCAGTGTTGACTGAAAATTGAAATGAAATGGCGTATGGCTTTTAGTGGCGGGGGTGTCCGAGGACATGTTCGGCTCACCAGGTGCAGGTCTCTTGATTTGACTCCCGTAGGCGACCTGCGCGCCATGATGAGGAGGAAATAATGATGAAGACGACACATACACCCAGCCCCGGTGCCAGCGAAATTTTTTTTTGTTAGTGGCTTTACGTCGCACCGACACAGATAGGTCTTATGGCGACGATGGGATAGGAAAGGGCTAGGAGTTGGAAGGAAGCGGCCGTGGCCTTAATTAAGGTACAGCCCCAGCATTTGCCTGGTGTGAAAATGGGAAACCACGGAAAACCATCTTCAGGGCTGCCGATAGTGGGATTCGAACCTACTATCTCCCGGATGCAAGCTCACAGCCGCGCGCCTCTACGCGCACGGCCAACTCGCCCGGTGCCAGCGAAATTAACCATGGATGGTTAAAATTCCCGACCCTGCCGGGAATCGAACCCGGGACCCCTGTGACCAAAGGCCAGCACGCTAACCATTTAGCTATGGAGCCGGACGACTGAAAATTGAAAATCACAGTGATGCTTAGTTCTTTCACAGTTAAGCATAAAAAACAATAAGAAGAATAGAGAAAGTATGAACATAAGTAGGTAGGTAGATAGGACAACTATACTGTAGATAACCCGTATTACCAGTTTGAATCTCACATCTCAGTGAAGCAAACAAGAGACCAAGGAATGTTGAAGGACATAGGTGGTTCACTTTACACGGTAAATTGCAATTACACTTCCATTACAATCAACTAGTAAAAACACATTTTGAGCATACATGCTTAAAACCCACTAGGGTTTCAAAGGCAATTCCAGAATGGTGGTGGTGGTGTTAAAGATTAACACATACCTGAACTATCCTCTTCAAATAAAGGAACTTGGGCAGTTAGATCAACCTGCTTTAATTTCTCCGACTGTGGCAACATTTTTACCTCCTTCACAGAAACCTGTAAAAAAGCAAGTTCCTCAAATTAAGTCTGCATTCAATCTAGCATTCTTGAACATCAATACTACTGCCATTGCTGCTCACCTCTGGTTCAAGTAAGTTTCTATGGAGATTACACTCCATAGATAACTCAGACTGCGTACACATTTTACGAAATGTGTAAAGCTGCTCTACCATGAGTATGCACTTGGTGCATATCCGTTTAGGTAGAATATCATCTTCCCTCACCTGCTCAAAAGAAATAAAAGAATTTTTAAGAACACCACTTCCATAATATTCAACAAACCACGAGAATTTGAGGACACAAAATTTACAGAAGAATATTATACCTCCTCCTTTTAAAAATATCAACACAAAATGTTTGGAAACAATTTATAAAATGAAAATAAAAATACATTTCTTTAGGTCATATACAGAGAGAGATAAGAATATAAATATGAACACACAACAGGATAAACATAATAGGTAAGCTCACGAGAGGGAGCAAAAAAAAAAAAAAGTGAAAAACATGAAAACAAAAAAAGGACAAGGATAATCTCCATACCATACAGACAGGCTATCTCATCAGTCCCAATTCTTCATCCATTTCTTCTCAGACTCCAACAACCTCATCCCTGCTTCCTGTGCCTGTACCCACTTGCGTACTCCTGCGACGGCCCCTTCATGGTGTGCTTTATTGTTTGTTCTCAAACGAGTATTTCCAAATGCTTATATTGTACTTTGAAAACGTTAGACCTGGATATCAGGAGTTCAGGGACTAGTCATCACCCACAATAAACTGAGATTTGTTTGCATCTAGCAGCATGACACTTGCAATGGAGCTGTAGGAGTGGAATTCATGCATGATGTCGAGCTTCAAGCTCTAAAGAACAGTGTACAAGAGGCTACACCTTGAACACAGAGTACTAGATATAAGGGGCATAACTATAACAGGCAATATTAAAGGAGCACACAAACAAAAAATTATGCTGGTTTTACTGAAACTTATCATCCTAAGTGAAATGAAGTTTGTAGCACTTCAAACACACCTCATTCTCAGAACACAGGATTCCCTTTTAAAAGTGTATTTGAAATAAAGGAAATCAGATTTGGAGAGAGAAGCTAGTATATAAAGTCATATTCTATATTCCAGAGAAAGTGAAACAATGAACACCAGTAACCTGGCTCATAACAGTGCGATAGAATCACCTGCATCAGATTACCACACACAACATAAGTTAGTGCTGAAGTTCGGTTCGGTTTATAACAGAACTGAAAACTGTTAAAAAATATGATCTTCACAGAGTAATCCAAAATACAATGTCCGGCAAAAAGAGTGGAACACTAATTCCTTATGTCAAATCTTAATGTATACCACAAAAATACACTGGCTTTCCAATATTCGTTTAAATTTTTAAAAGCAACTACTTAGCTACAGAAAATACTAAGATGTTTTACAGTATTTTTCGTACATTTTACAATTCTTGAACATTTTCAGTTTCACATCAGGCAACACATAGTCCTGCAATAAACCCCAATGAGCTTGTATGGGTACGCTTGGAAGGAATGTCAGACAATGCGAGAACACCACCTTGGCTAAATGAGAACACCATTGCTGGAGGACTGGGATCACATTCCAGCAGAGGTCATCCAACAACTTGTGAACAGTATGCCTGAGCGTTTACAGGCCGTCATAGATGCCAGGGGAGGAAACGACCATTTTAGTGCCCACTGTTCTCATGAAGTGCAGTACAAACATTAACATGGTTTTGTTTGGCCATAACTTTAATAACAATTGACAAAAATCAATGTAAAACTTTAAAAACTGGAAAAATTTCAAGAATAACGTAACAAAAATTGTAATTACTGGGAGCTGTAAAACAGGTTTTGGTATTTTCTATAGCCAAACATCCACATTTTGTTAAATTTAAATGAATATTTTACTAGTACGTTCACTTTTTTTTTTTTTTTTTTTAGCTGGTCAGTGTAGCTTCAACTGAAGTCCGTAGCAGCTCAACAAAAATATTGACTTTACTGATCATAAGCCACGAGAATTGACATAAATAAGTCCCTCAACTGTCTGAATTTTTAGCTGTGGGATTTGCGATTACAAGGTTGTTAATGTTAATTGGATATTCTGACAGCAGACAAGGAGCCAGAAAAATAACCACACCTAATACAGAAGTCGGCATGCGTGCAAATTATCCACTTCTGGCATAAGGCTGTAGTGACGAAAATAAAGATACAATAATTAATAAAGAGTCTGAAATACGAAACAGTAAAACCTAGACCTTTTAATGAGTTTATATCATGGAGAAAAACAAGAAATTGCATCCAGCACATAATGAACCAGTTTTGCTTCCAATATCCACTGCTGGCTGGTATCATCAGTCCTACGATTTCTTTCATACTTGACTGAATTTGTGCAGTGATCACACCCAATGTATCCTTCACAAGTGCCCATCAGCACTGTTGCTTTGTCATGAAGCTTTCACCACATGATGCATTCTGTGGTGGTGACAAATCAAATAGGTATGTGAAGATGTAGACGAAATTCAAGAACCTATGTGCTCAGAGGAGTGATTATGTCTGATGGTATCACTTTACAGTCCATTACTAACCTCACATCCTTCCTCTTCACAATCCAGTAATCGATCTGCGACTTGCAACGACCACTGCTATAATTATGTCAGTGTTTACAGGCAGTTCTTGAGGAATGTATTTACTTCTGCCAAGTCGCATTCCAAGGCACGTTCACCAGCGTTACGCATCCAAAACCCAAATCGTTCAAAACAATCCCTTGAATAGCTAACGGGGCTGTTGAGGTCTCCACCGATTAACGGAAGTTTGCTGGCGTCAATGGAGTGGATGTATGACTCTAGTTCTCTCCGAAATCCATCTTGTTCCTCTACTGGGCATCCTAAATATGATGTACAGTATAACAAGAGACGATGCGTACTATTTCTGACCCGGGAACAACTCGCATGCCAATCAAGCGATGAGATATACAGTGGTGGTGATTAGTTTAAAGAGGAAGTACAACTGAACAACCATCTACGTAGGTAGTGTTATCTCCCAATCTCTCGGAGATGGCAATTACCATGCCATTTTGGCAGGATGCTGTGCCATAGTATAAGAGCTTGTACCCTTCACCAATGTCACAGGGTTTCACACCTATCCACTTTGCTGGATACAAGCAATGTCCACCCATTGTAGCTTGTGTTATTCAGCCAACTCATGCCTGCATCCAGTCTTTTTCCATTGCTGATTGTTGCAAATTGGGTAATTTGGCCTTGCTTCTTTAACCTGCTCCAGTCTTGAACAGGTAATATAGATGATATAGATGTTGATTCCCATAGGGAACCTGAAATATTTGTCCTGAATGAGTAAATTTATAATACCAATATAAATGGTCCATTATTGAACATTATAAATTTTCCAGCTAACTCATTCCTGGTTGCCAGTGTTTCACCTCAGTGTGCTAAGTTGGGCTCATCAGTTGGTAAATAGCACACCCACCACGACACATGGCTAGTGCACACCGTGAAGGCTACTGCGTAGGCTATTTGGAGCCACCGGCAGTGCCAATGTACTATGAGAGACTTTGTTTCATTACCAAAAATTGATGCCTGCCTGGCCATCAGATGAGCAGGTAGCCCTAACAAATTTCTCACACTGATCAAGTGGCACTGGATTTCTCTAGGCTACAGAAAAAAATTCTTGGCACTCCATGTGGTATGATATTGGCATATTTGGTGTTTACCTGACAAAATTTGTTAAAACCTCAGCCATAGGTGACCCCAGAACAGTTTGATGATGATGATGATGATGCATGCTGTTTAAAGGAGCCTAATATCTAGGTCATCAGCCCCTAATGGTACAAAATGTAATGACAATTTAAAAGTCCAAAATCATCCACTGACCAGAATTCAAAACGTGATGACGAAGAATGAATGGATGGACATGAATTCAAAACAATCAGTGGATCCGACCTGCAATGCCCCACACTCCCAGAAACTAGTGTTAAACAAAAGTATTACTGACCAAGGGACTGCTTTTAAAGCAGAATACTGAATCGATGATGCTTGTAGTCTAAAGGGGTCCAAACCGGGCGAGTTGGCTGTGCCGTTAGGGGCCGCGCAGCTGTGAGCTTGCATCCGGGAGACAGTGGGTTCGAACCCCACTGTCAGCAGCCCTGAAGATGGTTTTCCGTGCTTTCCAATTTTCACATCAGGCAAATGCTGGGGCTGTACCTTAATTAAGGCCACGGCCGCTTCCTACCCATTCCTATGCCTTTCCTGTCCCATCGTGGCCATAAGACCTCTGTGTCCGTGCGACGTAAAGCAAGTAGCAAAAAAAAAAAAAAAAAAAAAAAAAAAAAAAAAAAAAAAAAAGGGGCGGGGTCCAAAATCCAGGTTATCTGCCCCTCATAATGGAACTTATCGCCAGGAAAGTAGAACCATAGTATTTGTCATGTTGCGGTACTAATCAAAAATAACGCAGACTCATGGTATTCCACACATTATGGCACTACTCACAGGTAATGTAATGCACACATGTAACACAGATCTATGGTATTTCTCACATTCAGCGCCATTTACAGGCAAAGCAAACCTATTGTGTTCCTCACATAGGTGTACTAATCACAGGGACTCTTACTATCTTGTGGTGTTCCTCACATAGTGGGTACTAATCATAGGTAAGGCAGACCCATGGAGTCGCTCAGCCATGGTGTCGCTCATATACTGTAGTGGTACTAATCACAGGTACTGTAAACCCCACCCTGATTCACACGCTGTCGCTACTAATCACAAACCTATTGTGTACCTAACATAGTGGTACTACGCGCAAGTAAAGGTGACCCATGATGTTCCCCATGTAGTAGTACTAATTACAGGTAGTCTCATGGTTCTAATTCGACCATCCCTTGGTCGCCTCTTATGACAGGCACGGGATCCCGTGGATGTATTCTTCAAATGCGTCCCCCACCCACAGGGGGATGCGTGTTTGGTCCACGGGAGCTGTTCACTCAAGTCTGCCGGCAAGCCAGTTAGAACCCCCCTATCCTCCACCTGGGAGTATCACCTCTCCCCCTGCTACACCAGCGTAGTAGGTTCGTGGCCAGAAGAGTTTTGGTTCACTACTGCAGAGTAAACCGGAGCGTAAAATTGACAAGCAGATAACCTAGATGGAGTTACCTAAATATGTCGGCACCTAGTGGCTGAGCCCTGTCAATGATTATCTTGAAATTTGCCACCCTGTCTAATACCGCTATTGGCAAATAAACATATCAATTGACTAATTAACCGATTTACTTTCTGGTGTCAAGAAGCACTTTCAAAGAGTAAAGATTAGTTATATTTGTTAATTTTTTTTTTTTTTTTTTTTTTTTTTTTTTTTTTTTTTTTTTTTTTTTTTTGGCTATTTGCTTTACGTCGCACCGACACAGATAGGTCTTATGGCGACGATGTCATAGGAAAAGCCTAGGAGTGGGAAGGAATCGGCCATGGCCTTAATTAAGGTACAGCATTTGCCTGGTGTGAAAATAGGAAACCAATGAAAGCCATCTTCACGGCTGCCGACAGTGGGGTTCGAATCCACCATCTCCCGGATGCAAGCCCACAGCTGTGCGACCCTAATCGCATGGCCAACTCGCCCGGTAGTTATATTTTTGGACTGCCCCAAATCCCTCTTCATGCCAAATTTTCATACCCACCAGGGTTCACCGTTGAAGTTGCCCAATCCTCCCCCAAAACTGCTCACTAGATCCACCCCCTGGCGTCACCAAAGAAACTGGTTCAACACTATGGCAAGTTGATGGTATGGTAACCACGGAGTTACCACCCCAACAAACAATAGTTTTGTCATCTGAGTTCTTTGCCAAGTTGTATATCCCTCGAGCCTGTCCCTTCATCCCATTTGAATTGCAACTAATAAATAAGGTGCGGTCTCTGGGAACTCTACTCTCTCAAAATGTTCCTGTAGCGCCACATCTGCAAAATTTGAGATGAGCCAGATGTGCCATTCCAGTAAAAAGATTACTGAAACAATAAAAAGGGCAAGTGTGAAATCGCCAGATGCTGATCAAGCATCAGTACCATTGGAGCAGCATACTTCCCGAATCGTTGCTCGTACTCAGTACTACAATGAGGATTCTTTACTCAAAGCAGATGAGCTTTCCATGGATAAATTGCTTGCAACAGTTCCTGCCATAATATTCCACCATGCATTTCATCAAAATCTAGATCCTGTCCCTGCTGAAAGAAATATAGGACAATGTAAATGCACTCAAGCAAATACATTGCAATTTGTATAAATGTAGAATAGATCATCTGAAATCAACCAAAGTTCCAATTCTTCATTAAATAAAACATTTATAGCAGCAAAATAGCTGTACATAAGTGAAAGGTGTTATAACAATTTTAACACTTGCACCATTGGTCGCATAGTCTCCGATCTAGTCCTCTTGTTGAAGAATTCTAAGCGATATCGTTCACATAACTGTCCACATAATGTACACTTGCATGAGTCTGACGGTTCGTGGTATGTTGGGTTTTCGCAAATGACATGGTGCAAACCATGTACTGCAAGTCTTGAAAACATGTGCCTCGTCTCAAAATTTGTTGCTGTCCATGTACGATCGATCATGGCCCTAGTTCCATAGAATTCCGTGGGTACTACTTCTCTTTTCCTTATTACTTACTAGTGTTCTTAGTAGGTTCTCCGATGCCGTTGTGTTAGATAAGGGGTACATTGTCCTTAAATCCTCTATGAGAAAAGTTTCCCCGCACGAGAAGGTAGACTAGCCTGGATCTTGTTGCTTTTGCCACTCTGATTACTCTTTTGATGTATGTTGCTTTAACTCTTTCCAGTGTTGCTAAGTTCTTTTCATTCAGATGTATCCATAAAATTTCAATCCCACATGTAAGTATTGGAACGACTAGATTTGAAGAGCGCCACTGCTGTGTCAAGATTTAGTGTTCTGATGAAGCTTATTTTTTTTATTGCTCTAATTGCTTGTGTCGCTTTCTCTACTGTGTGCTTAGTGAAGCATTTTGCAGACGGCTGGAATGTTATCCCTAGATATTTGTATTCTTCTAAGGTGATTCTTGTCGATTTTGGTATTTGCCCTCCTGATCTGAACACCATTTCCGTCTTTTTATTGTTAATTACGAACTTGTGTTCAATGCACCATTTTCCCACTTCGTCTATAGTGTTCTGCAGTTTCCTTAAGCTTTCTGAGCCAATCACAATAACATCCGCATAGCCGTATGCAGCTACATCTTTATTTTGTGCAATTTCCCTAATGTCCTTTGCTGCCACGACGAACAGCAGAGGGCTTAGTAGGTCCCCTTGGAGTACTTAATTTGTTTGAATTATTGGTTCTGAAAGGTCTAGGCTGACCGAGATCCTTGTCTTATTCCATTCATTTATGGAGTTTAGAATTCTTGTCCAGACGCTGTCTCTTCCCAGAGTTTCCTCGAGCTTCCTTTGTACTAATGCTCAGTCCAGGAGATCAAAGGCTTTAGTGAAGTCTATAAAGATTGTATAGTATTTTTCCTTCCTTTCGATGGCTTCCCACATGTTATTTAGCAGTAGTTCCACTACTGCGAGAGTGGATCTTCCTGTCCTAAACTGGAATTGAGATTCTGGGAGGTGCTCTTCTACTGTGTCTGTTATTCTTTCTATGATTAGTTTTGTGAATACCTTAAAAGGATTGTTTTCCAGGGCTATTCCTCTGTATTTATTTGTCCTTCGGGTCTCCTTTCCCTTTGAAGAATTGCAACTAATAAATAAGGTGCGGTCTCTGGGAACTCTACTCTCTCAAAATGTTCCTGTAGCGCCACTTCTGCAAAATTTGAGATGAGCCACATGTGCCATTCCAGTAAAAAGATTACTGAAACAATAAAAAGGGCAAGTGTGAAGTTGCCAGATGCTGATCAAGCATCAGTACCATTGGAGCAGCATACTTCCCGAATCGTTGCTCGTACTCAGTACTACAATGAGGATTCTTTACTCAAAGCAGATGAGCTTTCCATGGATAAATTGCTTGCAACAGTTCCTGCCATAATATTCCACCATGCATTTCATCAAAATCTAGATCCTGTCCCTGCTGAAAGAAATATAGGACAATGTAAATGCACTCAAGCAAATACATTGCAATTTGTATAAACGTAGAATAGATCATCTGAAATCAACCAAAGTTCCAATTCTTCATTAAATAAAACATTTATAGCAGCAAAATAGCCGTACATAAGTGAAAGGTGTTATAACAATTTTAACACTTGCACCATTGGTCGCATAGTCTCCGATCTAGTCCTCTTGTTGAAGAATTCTAAGCGATATCGTTCACATAACTGTCCACATAATGTACACTTGCATGAGTCTGGCGGTTCGTGATATGTTGGGTTTTCGCAAATGACATGGTGCAAACCATGTACTGCAAGTCTTGAAAACATGTGCCTCGTCTCAAAATTTGTTGCTGTCCATGTACGATCGATCATGGCCCTAGTTCCATAGAATTCCGTGGGTACTACTTCTCTTTTCCTTATTACTTACTAGTGTTCTTAGTAGGTTCTCCGATGCCGTTGTGTTAGATAAGGGGTACATTGTCCTTAAATCCTCTATGAGAAAAGTTTCCCCGCACAAGAAGGTAGACTAGCCTGGATCTTGTTGCTTTTGCCACTCTGATTGCTCTTTTGATGTATGTTGCTTTAACTCTTTCCAGTGTTGCTCAGTTCTTTTCATTCAGATGTGTCCATAAAATTTCAATCCCACATGTAAGTATTGGAACGACTAGATTTGAAGAGCGCCACTGCTGTGTCAAGATTTAGTGTTCTGATGAAGCTTATTTTGTTTATCGCTCTAATTGCTTGTGTCGCTTTCTCTACTGTGTGCTTAGTGAAGCATTTTGCAGATGGCTGGAATGTTATCCCTAGATATTTGTATTCTTCTAAGGTGATTCTTGTCGATTTTGGTATTTGCCCTCCTGATCTGAACATCATTTCCGTCTTTTTATTGTTAATTACGAACTTGTGTTCAATGCACCATTTTCCCACTTCGTCTATAGTGTTCTGCAGTTTCCTTAAGCTTTCTGAGCCAATCACAATAACATCCGCATAGCCATATGCAGCTACATCTTTATTTTGTGCAATTTCCATAATGTCCTTTGCTGCCACGATGAACAGCAGAGGGCTTAGTGGGTCCCCTTGGAGTACTTAATTTGTTTGAATTATTGGTTCTGAAAGGTCTAGGCTGTCCGAGATCCTTGTCTTATTCCATTCATTTATGGAGTTTAGAATTCTTGTCCAGACGCTGTCTCTTCCCAGAGTTTCCTCGAGCTTCCTTTGTACTAATGCTCGGTCCAGGAGATCAAAGGCTTTAGTGAAGTCTATAAAGATTGTATAGTATTTTTCCTTCCTTTCGATGGCTTCCCACATGTTATTTAGCAGTAGTTCCACTGCTGCGAGAGTGGATCTTCCTGTCCTAAACTGGAATTGAGATTCTGAGAGGTGCTCTTCTACTGTGTCTGTTATTCTTTCTATGATTAGTTTTGTGAATACCTTAAAAGGATTGTTTTCCAGGGCTATCCCTCTGTATTTATTTGTCCTTCGGGTCTCCTTTCCCTTTGAAGATTACCTTTACTAATGATTGTCTCCACTGATCTGAGATTTTGGCTGTTTCTATGCATTTATTATAAAGTTTTGTCCAAATTGGAGCTAGTAAATGAGCCGTGTCTTTAAGGTATTCCTTGTATATCATATCCGGTCCTTCAGCTTTTTTTCTTTTTTGTGGATTCAATAATGTTTTGAACCTCAGTTGTAGTAAGTGGAGACCATGCTGCCGTCTCATGCGTTGTATGCACTTGGTTGGTTTCCGGTGTTCCTTCTTTGAAATGTCTCGTCCATTCCTCCATGCTGATACAGTGGGTCAGTGCCTGCTTTCGAGGGCGGATTGCTATGAATGGGTCTCTCCTGGCTTCCGCAACTATTCTTCTTCCTTCTTCCCTGTACGCCGCTTTCTTCTCCCGTATTAGTGTTTCGTAGCATCTTCTTTTAAAATTAAAAATTTCATTGTTCCGTATTGAAGAATATCACAGTTAAAATTGAAATCATTGAAAAATAAATTCAACCTATTCAATACAAAAGAATAAGAAATGTAGTGAAATACATCACAGTATTAAATGAGAATGTAATTTATTACATTTCTTATTCTTTTGTATTGAATAGGTTGAATTTATTTTTCAATTATTTCAATTTTAACTGCATCTTCTTTTCTCAGTGTATGTCTGAAAGAGTGTATGATTCTCGATGTCCAATTTTAGTCGGTGTAGAGCTTGAAGCACCTCTTTCTTTAATAGAAAGCACTCTTGATCGAACCATGCTTTTCCTCTTCGCACTTTCCTGGGGCTGGCTGCTTGTGTTAAAGAGTTTCTCCAGTTCATGTACTGCTTCCTCTACATTTGAGTTGTTGATTAGTATTTTGATTTGTTCCATCTGTTCTTGGCATTCTTCCACTTTTCTAACATCTAATTTCCTTGAGAGTGGTCTCCTTTCTTGTTTTTTCTTTGACTTCCATTCACTTTGTATGTCGATGCTCATTGGAATGTGTTTTCTTATTGATGTGTGGTACGCGCTCCAAAGCGGATTGATATCCCCTTTTATTTCTCCTCTTATGAGGGCGATGTCTATAGTGCTTTTGCCGTTGCAGCAAATACATGTAGGGACATTGGTGGCGCTTAGCAGGTTGAAACCTTCTTCTTGCAGTGAGTCTATTACTAATTTTGTTTTGTGATTTGGTATGTCCAACCGACAATTTAAATCCCCTGCAATAACTAGAGGGATGTCTTTCTTGCTCTGTGTTATTTGTTGACCCAATTCGTCTGTTATATCTATAGCCGTTGCATTTGGCTGAAAGTAGGTTGCTAATACTGTGATGTATTTTCTCTCTATTAGAATGGAGTGGTTCTGCTCCGAGGTCGATACAATTGGTGTTATCCACGGTTTAAGAAGGACTGTTATTCCTCCTTTGGGTCTTCCTCTTTCTCCTTGTTTCGCTAGCAGGTGTATGCTATAGTATTCCGGGTGCTGCCAATGGTCTGTGAGAAAGGTTTCCGTGAATAGCTGCATCATATCCTTCAAGAAAGTCTGGTGGAGCTATGCATGCTGCGCTCTTTAATCCTTCTACGTTCCATAACATTGTTTTCATGCTTCTCCCATCGATTTCTCCGAGTCTTGTAATTTCCGAGAGCTTCTGAGTTGTTTCATTCAAGTGATGTCCCTGTGTCAATGCAAAAAACCGAATGAAACGGTAGCGTCTGTTACTCCTGTTGGCCAGAATTCCCTCTTGTTTGCACTTTCAAGGAAGTTGAAAGGTATTCCTACCTTGAAAGCTTTGGTTCTGTATCTTGTTTCTATCTCTTCGCAAGTAACATTGTGTTTCCCTTTTTGGCTAGGAATCTTTTTACGGCATCTTTCATTGTCTCCTGTTTTAGTCTTCCCACATACAGCCAGGCCCTCTTTTCTTCTGCTTGTAAGTCATCGTCCTTCGCTCCTGTACAGTTCATGGTTTGTTGCTGTCTTTCCGGATGTCTGTGCCTTTTGTGGGTTTGTCTTGTCCATTTTCCTCGTCTTGTTCATCCGTTGTCTGATGATGTTCTTGGTGTTGATGCGATACTTCTGCATACGGCTGTGGTTCTTGCTCCCAGGTGGAGCGTTTTCCCCTTCCACTACTCTCCTCCGTGAGACTGTTGATTCTCTCTCGTATGATATCGTTCTTATTTATTCTTATAAATTTCAATGGCACAGGATTCTGCTGCTTTGCAGCTGCTATATCCTCTTTAATCATATTTTTGATATTGTGAGTGATGTCTTCTATAATTGCTCTCACTTGATTGTTGATTTTATCGGTAATTTTGTATTCTAGTGTTCGATGTAGCTCGGGGTTCAGATCATCTGCCATTTCTCAGGTAGGTGGCAGCGTGTGCAGAGTGCCTCTTGTTAACTCTTGTTCTTGATCGCTAGATGGCGCCACTTGTCCTGCTACACAGCTGTCATTCTTCTCTTGTAAGCTCTCTGTTAGTGTTCCCTTAACCTCCATTGAAGGCATGTTTTCATCATTGTTTTTTTTTTTTTTTTTTTTTTTTTTTGGGCCTTTTTCTGCACAGTGAAGTAATTTTTTAGTACACTCGCCACTTTTAGGATTTCCTCCTTTTCTTTCTTCATATAACCTTCAGGTTCCGCGATATCTGTTAGGTATTGTAGAGCATCTTCTACACGATCTTCCGTGTCGTCCGCCATTTTTTTCTTTTCCAATTCTTCATTAAAAATTGCTATATGATAGTGATTGTAACAGATAGCATAAACTTCAACATCAAACAAATATGAACATATGCACAGAGCAAATAGCCAACTCAAGCCCCTACCATGATCATATACTCGTGCAGTGTTTTACGTGCCTATAGGAGTCTGGCAGGACATCCTGCTTGCTACAGTAATGGAGTAGACCATACAGCCATTCTCAATGACTGGTTATGGGTGGCAGCTAAAGGGGCCAAGGCTTTGGGCAGATGAGCGAGCCCCTTTCCCCTGGATGGAGGAAATGTCACCTGAATCCAAAAGCAGCATCTATTCCTCATGTAAGGGACAGCTGTGGGTCCTATACTGGGCAGCAGCAGTATGGACAATATCTGAGGTAGATGATCACTTGGGTGACAATGATAGGGACCACTACATGGGAGAAGGCAATGGTAAACCACTCCTGTATACTACCCTGGGATGGGGCAGCTGCATTCCAATACAAGGATGGGTGTTAACGAGTACGTGAAATGAACAGCTACCATCAAATACAGCAGAGGCAGCTATTGGCATGTGAAAAGCGACAGAAAACTACCACTAACATTTCCTAATACAATCATCATGGTTAAGACATCCAAAGAGAGGGCCTTCAGTCCCCCGCATGCCCTAAGTCAAGGATGGCGAACCTATGACACGTGCCACTAGGCGATATGCGGACACAAATTCAGTGGCACGTCAGACAGCATACTAACATATTTTAATGTTTTTAACGTGTAATAAATAGGTCGAAAATCTAGTAACATAGCATATTTTGATATTACGCTTTAATAAAGAAGTATATCTCAATTATGTGGCCATACTGTTTACAAATTGTACGAGGTTAAAGCAAAAATATACCGTATTCTTAAAATGTAGGCCCCTACCTGTTTTTAAAAATGTAGCTTTCAGTGATGTTTGCAAAATAAAATTGTGAAATTGTCAAATGAGGGGGTTTCCTGATGATTTTAAAGGAAAATAACCGGTGGCACACTAGACAGTAGAAAGTAATACACAATAGAGAGTTTTTGCGCTGTACTCATTCGTTAAGCGCTTAACGTTATAACACGTCAGTTATGACGTATGTTCCCTAACTTGTAGCGTAACGTAAACACCTTTCGCGCACCTTCTGACCGTCCGCTAAACTTCGGGGAAGAATCGGAAGAAATCTTAACTCTCCGCTTGCCAAAGGTCGCTTAACGAACGGCAGTCAAACAGCTGTATTAACATGGAGGAAATAATACAGCTTACATTACTTGGTGATCTGGAAGATGCTATTCCTATTTTGATGCTACAATCTCTATCGGAGACAGTAGGAAGGCCACGGATAAGATCAATGGAATTTCCACGTTTTAATATAGACAACTTTTCTCCCGAGGATAACTTTTAGATTTGATACAGATGGCTTGGATAAACTGTTGAATGCTTTAAATATACCAAGAAGCATTACAGTAGAGAATCGAACTGTAACAGGTACGTTTACTAGCTCTGAATCTACTGAATTAGCATTCCACATGACTTCATATACTGTATTTAAATCTAATGAATGTCATTATTTTTCAGGTTTGGAAGCCCTCTGCATGTATCTACTTCAGTGGGACAAACACATCTAAAGGCTGATAAAAAAATAATAAAAAAGCAACACAAAAACTGGATGACAATGGACATTATCAAGCTAATGGATAGAAGACGAGACTGCAAAAGCAAAGGTGAACAGGGATACGAGACTCTACACAGGTTGATTCAAACCGAGATATAAAAAGTCAAGGAGAAATGGGTCAGTCAGCAAGCGCCGCAACGTTGAAGAACTTCAGAATAAACACGACACATTTCACCTGTTCATCGCCTCGTCAACACAATTATTTTTACAGGTTTCGAGAACAAGATCTGTTCTCTTCCTCAGTGATCATTAAACATTTCCAAAACCCCTAAGAAAAGACTTAATTCTACAAAACACAATTTACATAAAACCAAACGTTCACATTTTTAAAAAAATGCTAAAAGTGCTAATAGTTCAACTTCATTATAGCCTTCAATCACTCTTCTTATTCTTCTTAAAAGAAAAACTATTCTTGTTCTCCTCCATTAAAAGCTTCCTTATCAATGCTTTAAACAATTAATGTAATATCTATGCTACTGTAAAACGTTTTGAACTATAATTAGAGATGGTTTCCAAATGGGTGAATAAAAACCATAGTGTTTTCTCTAGTCCATTAAGCTAAAAGGTGCCTGTATTTTGAGTATGACAATACGGAGCCCTTCTTCTTGCTAGCCCTCAAGTCAATCTTCTCAACTCTAAAACGAAAACCTATAACTGTTAGAGAAATATTTAAGGACAAAAATAATTGGAAAATTCTTTGTAGGTACATACTTCCAGTATTGAAATTTTTGTTCGGCTGTGTGTCTACTTTTCGTCTTTTGGGCTATGAATAATAATAATAATAATAATAATAATAATAATAATAATAATAATAATAATGATATTTGCTTTACATCCCACTAACTACATTTGCAGTTTTCGGAAATGCCAAGGTGCCGGAATTTTGTCCCGCACGAGTTCTTTTACGTGCTAGTAAATCTACCGACACAAGGCTGACGTATTTGAGCACCTTGAAATACCACTGGACTGAGCCAGGATCAAACCTGTCAAGTTGGAGTTAGAAGGCCAGCGTCTTAACCATCTGACCAATTAAGCCCGGCTGTGAGCTATGCAGACGCTGAATGATGACTGCCCGTCTGAACTGGTGTGACTAGTCAATACTAGTCTGTATCAAACAGAACAGAGTAAAGCAACTTGTTAAAAAAAAAAAAAAAGTATTGAAGCCATTATCATCAAGCACGAACTCCAACTCCGTTGGACAGGCCACATTGTTCACACACCTGAATTCAGTCTTCTAAAATGAATTCTGAATTCCCAAGCTAATAACAGGCCTGCTGCAGGTCTTTCAAGTTGACAATGTATAGGTGACCTGCACGTCTTTGAGGCCCTACCTATGATGAATTCTAATGATGAAGAGGGCATATACAGTACACCCAGACCCAGAACTATCAGAATTAACCAATTAAGCTGAAAATCCCCGACCCAGTCGGGAATCAAACCCGAGACACCACGGACCAAAGGCCAGCAAGCTAAACATTTAGCCGGACTATTCCCAGCTAAAGGTTGGTCAAAGATGACAGAGGACCACAGAAGCAGTACAAAGATACACTAAATACCTACATAAAGAATTGTCGAATTAAGACTGACAGTTGGCTGCTATTGTACTTGATCGTCCAGTGTGGTGCTGTAATGTCTTGAAGGAATTCAGCGCTTTGAGCAGCAACATCGGAAAATAGAAACCGACAAGTGCAATGCTAGGGAACAACTGGAACTTCTCAAGGAAAACAACACTACACAGCCAATCGCCCAACAGACCAAATATCTGTCATCAATACAGAAGAATCTGCAGCTCCAAGATTGGTCTCTAATACCATCTAACCACCCCAAAAAAACTGAGTTTAGAATAAAACAATCACACTCGTCAGCAAGCGATAACCCATCACCACTGCCACCACCACTAGAGGCCTGTAGGCTGCTTCACGGTTCTACCCTTCGGGATTACACCGCCAAACTCCCTTTGCTTGCCCCCAGCTCAATGGTCTTGCCACTAGATGGACCTAACCTACCCCGACCAATCATCTTTTCACCAGCCGAGTTGGGCGCCTTGTGTAGGTCGCTGTGACACCACCTGAACTGTGCAGTGTTGTATATCTAACAGCTGTGATATCAACCCAGCCATGTCGTGTAGCATGGCAAATATCTATGACATCGCCCAAGCTGTGCTGTGTTTGATCTATCCCTGTCCTCTAGAAGTCTGTAACTGAGGACTGCCAATTACTTATGGCTGAAAGCAGTCCAAGGAAGTAGGTCTGAATTATATTGATTACTGTAAAAAGAACAATGAAATCAGTATAACTTCTTGTAATTCCCCTTCGCACTTCATTTGCATTGTAACTGTCTCCTAACGTCCACATCTCCAGTGTCACTTAAATGACCACAATACACTTCCTGCCGGACTGAGTGGCACAGATGTTTCAGGCGCTGGCCATCTGACCCCAACTGGCACAGTCCGGTGATATTTGAAGGTGCTCAAATGCGTCAGACTGGTGTTCGTAGATTTACCAGCACATTATAAAGAACGACTGCGAAACAAAATTCCGGTACTTCGGCGTCTCCGAAGACCGTAACAGTAGTTAATGGGACTTAAACCCAATAACATTATTCATACAGACTTAAACCCAATAACATTATTCATACACTTCCCAGTCACTTTACTTGATCCCCTGTTTACTTAGGAAGAGAGACAAAATAATTTTAAAGATATCGTTACATGCCAGCCCTGTCGTATCCCTCTTTGGTGTATCCTGGAAGGGATGACGTAAGTCGGGCCACGGACCTCCCAGCCAGCCCAAGGACATGGCGCAGCCTCTCCCTGTATTGTTCTCTTCTTCTGGCTTCCCCGTGTGCCTTCTTGAACATGAAACGAGCATCTTTCTTCTCTGGCCGAGCCCCAAAAATACTAGTAATACATCATCAGGATATAAGGAGGAGGCTAGCCACAAACAGTCAGTCAGTAGTTAGGCTATAGTGGGACAGCAGTAGTCATCAAGTGTCGGAGTGGTGGATGTCCGACAAGAGTCGGTGTATCGTCATGTTGGAATGTTGTTGCAGGACTTTTTTTGCTACTCTTTTAACGCTGCACTATCACATCGAATGTTTTTGGCGATGGAAAGAGCTAAGATTGGAAGATAGCAGCCATGGCATTAATTAAGGTATAGCCCCAGCATTTGCCTGGTATGAAAATGAAAACCACAGAAAAAACATCTATAGGGCTGCTGCTGGTGGGATTCATACCCTTTATCTCCCAAATGCAAACTCACAGCTGCGCGACCCTAACAATATGGCCAACTCGCTCAGTACAGTGTGTGTGCTACCGTACACTGTAGACAGATTTGGAGTCAGTGTGTGTGGACCAGTTGGTGTGAGTATAGAGTTGGAGCAGTTTTAACTGTCATCGTTGTAAGGAGCATTGTTGTGGTCATTAGCACTGTTGAGTTGTTACCATTGTGTGACTGCTATTTTTAGCTATCAGTGTTGATTAGTTCACCTGTGGAGCAGCCATGTGAATTGACTACACTGACTGTGTGAGGTATCACACTCATCTGGAAATCAAACCATAAAACAGTCACCATGCATTATGGTAATTAGCAGCCTTGTGTTCAAAGCTGTCTGTGTGCAGCTAATGATTGAGGAGACTTGAGCGTGCGGAGCAAAAGTGAAAAGTCAAGCCTGTCACAGATTAAAGCACGTTCCAGTTAAAGATTGCCCAGTTAGAGAGCAGCCATGAGAGACATATAAATAGACAGTCATAAGTGGAGTGCAGTCATTCATGGTTGAATGGTGTGTACTCACCAAGACATCCTGCACGAAATCAGATAGGTAAAACAAGAGTTTAATTGGCAACAATATATTTTCTGTAACAAGAAGACAGGACTCTGAAGTTTACGTGTTTAAAATTCACTCAAAACATTAATTCAAACAGAAGTGAACTTTAGAGACAAGAGAAAACTGTTCCAAGTATAATAATGTACCATATCGCATACTATTTGAAGATACTGCACTGCAGCTTTTTTTCTGCTTGTTTTAAGTCTTATGACAGGGTTAGGACTGTGAGCTCGATTAAGGTACAGCCCCACCATTTACCTGGTGTGAAAATGAGAAAACAGGCAAAACTATCTTCAGAGGTGCCGACAGTGGGGTCCAAACCCACTCTCCCCTGAATGCAAGGTAACAGCTATGTGACCTAAACCATATAGACAAATCGGCCGGTACACATTTTCATCAACTCACTGGTCGGATTATTACAGAAGCGTTATAGTTACAAAATTATGATAGAACACAATGAAGGTGCTTGTGCGTGTGTGGTACACACATGCAAGACTCGTCATTATAAGGATTTATGTTTACAAGTGAATTATGTTTATATTCAGCTGGCAGTTCACTACAAAATATTACATTAAAACACAGAGCAAGAACATTACGATCAAGGTCAAAAGTTTTACAGCGAATGGTATGTTCAGTTTACAATCTAAAATCCAATTTTCTAGGCTTCTTAGAAAATACCTTCAAAAGATCTGTTGGTTCTACGATATTATGTGTCTGAATGTTTATTTAGTTTGTCAGTTTCTGCTTATTTTCTGTTTGTAAAATTTCCATGGAGGGGGGGTCTAACCCCCCAGTAACCTCCTCCTTGGCTATGCCACTGCATTATTAGTATAACTAGACCAAAAATCCAAATGGTCAATATAGCCTACTCTAGAGAATAACATGGGCAGAACCTTGCACATCGTAAATAATAGGCTAAGTGAATTCAGTACACGAGCGAACCTTAAATATGTCAGTTTGGAATGCACCCAGTGGTTAATGTCATGGTATAGTAATACGACACCGTCCAAGACACGTAAACGATCCTCCAGCCACAATTCTGCCCCGATGGCTCATTTATGTTTGAAATACCAAAAACATAAAAGGTTATGCCTTAATGTACACTTATCTCGATAGGCTTAAAAGTATACGATGATTTCAGGCTCACCATGAGAGAAAGGCAATTACGAATTTTTCCAGCAAGATTTCGTTTTAGCCCATCTTCTCCGAAAATATCCGTAAACTCTTCATTAGTGTGTCTACACAAACGGCACTGCTGCAAATATTCGGGTCCTTCGCAACCAGCCATTGTAGTGATCATTAATTGTAGTTCTTAAATCATTGCCACACAATTCGAACTCTACACCGACAAATTCAAACCGCAAACAGAACTGACGTCTGACACACTCACATTCTCAGATAACATTACTTGGAGCAACAAAACTTCACCGAGTAAATGTGAAAAAAATGCAGGATAGCCAACAGTTTCAAAAACCAAACGAAGGCAAGAATCCCAGATGCAAGACTTCGCGCGGTCTCAACGCACACGAGTGCAGCCGGGCATGGTGCCATTCTGTACGGAAAAATACATGTTTCCACATTACGTAAACGGGGTTGTCCACTATAATTACAAACAGAAATTGACAATGATAACCACACAAATCCCGTGATTAATGTCCGGAAATTTACAAGGTACGTTAGCCAAACAATAAATGACGAAGACTTGAAATGGAGATACGGGATCGGAATATTAAGTGAATAACAACAAGAGCAATATACCATTGTATTACAGACTCTTTAACATAGATAGTTGCACTGTATACACAATATTCTCATTTTCAATGAAGGCCAGTATTTACACAATATCACAGTCCCTTACATGATAAAATCTTAACACTGTGTTGCCTGAAGCCACATGTTTTTCTTTGAACCACTTCTGTATTAGCAAATACACTATATACAGTGCTGGAAAAAGTTTAAGGACACCTGTCGAAAGCAGATAATCTTCTACAGGCCTTAAACATTGTCCTAACATACATTTTTTGGCACTGGAGCTGAAAGTACAGCAGAAATGCCACCCATTAATGAAAACCAGAGGTATCTAGCTCCACCATTCCCAATTTAAGGTAGTTTTGTAAGTTAAGGCACGCGTTAAAAAAGGCACATATTTATAACAAAATAAATAATAACTTGAAAACGGTTTGAGCCAGTTTTCTGAATTTTGTTATACAAGCAGGTGTACCAGGTAGAAATCAATCAGTTATTACTAAAAGTCATTTAAAAAATGTGTATTAAAATTTTAGGGGTGTTCAATGTTTGCTAAATTTTATGAAAAAGAAATAAAATGTAGGAAGAAGAAAAATAATTTTGAATTTCCCACCATATGATGGCCATGTAGCCAAAGACTTTCTAGCACACTGCAGTGACCCAAGGAGAGGTGTTAGGAAGATGGCTACATTGCCATCATATTGAAAATAAAATAATTCAAAATTAGTACTAGCACATGCTAGGATTTTTATCATGTAGAATTCAGCATTTGTTGGAAAATTAAGGTAATGATTGCTAGCAAGTAAATACCAGTAAATAAAGCAACTGCTAGATTATTTTATTCATACTTAATCCAGCATATGTTTACGAAGGAGGTAGCAAAAGCATTTGCTAGACTTTACGTATACGTCCAATAATGTTTTAAATGTTGCTGACATTTCAGAAACAAATAGTTAATGGCAGTACTTGGCAACAAAATATCAAGCTTCCTTTTTATTACTTATGAAATATCCCTCTGTACAAGAAACGAACAACCTGAACATTTGTTCACAAATAACATTCACTACATGCCTACTAGCTCAGTGGATGATGAGGAAATAGAAAGAACATATGATGAGTGAGATAGGAGATGTAATACAATATGTAAAAGGTGACGAGAATCTAATTGTGATGGGAGACTGGAATACAGCGGTATGCCAAGGAAGAGAAGGAAATACAGTAGAAGAATTCGATTGGGACAAAGGAACAAAAGAGGAAGTCGGCTGGTTGAATTCTGTACTGATGATAATTTAGTCCTTGCCAATACTTGGTTCACACACCACAAAGGACGGCTTTATACGTGGACGAGACCGGGAGACACTGGAAGGTATCAAATAGACTTCATTATGATTAGGCAGAGATTCAGAAACCAGGTGTTGGATTGCAAAACTCTGACCACAACTTGTTGGTCATGAAATGCCATCTGAAGCTGAAAAACTTGAAGAAAGGAAAGAATGCAAAAAGATGGGATCTAGACAAGTTGAAAGAATAGAGTGTGAGGGATCGTTTCAAGGAACATGTTGCAACTGGACTAAATGGAAAGGCTGAAGGAAACATAATAGAGGAACAGTGGACTGTCATGAAAAATGAAGTCAGCAGGGCTGCTGAAAAAATGTTAGGAAGGATGAAAAGATCAACTAAGAATCAGTGGATAACTCAGGAGATACTAGACCTGATTGATGAACGAATGCTAGAAATGAAGAGGGCAGAAACGAATACAGGTGATTAAAGAATGAAGTGCATAGAAAGTGCAAGGTAGCTAAGGAAGAATGGCTAAAGGAGAAATGCAAGGGTGTCGAAAGTTGTATGGTCCTAGGAAAGGTAGATGCTGCATACAGGAAAATCAAGGAAACCTTTGGACAAAGGAAATCTAGGTGTATGAATATCAAGAGCTCAGATGAAAGCCACTTTTAGGGAAAGAAGACAAAGCAGAGAGATGGCAGGATCATATCCAACAGTTGTATCAAGGTGAAGATGTAGATAATTTGGTTCTGGAACAAGAAGAGGCTGTCGATGCTGATGAAATGGGAGACCCAATTTTGAGGTCAGAGTTTGACAGAGTTGTGAGCGACCTACATAGGAACAAGGCACCTGGAATTGATGACATTCCCTCTGAATTACTGACTGCCTCAGGAGAAAGCAGCATGGCAAAGTTATTCCATTTAGTGTGTAAGATGTATGAGACAGGAGAAGTCCCATCCGATTTTTGGCAGAATGTTGTTATACCTATTGCCAAGAAAGCCGGTGCTGACAGGTGTGAAAACTATCGCACCATTAGTTTAGTATCTCATGCCTGCAAAATTTTAACACGTATTGTTTACAGAAGACTGGAAAATCAAATTGAAGCTGAGTCGGGAGAAGATCAGTTTGGCTTCAGAAGAAATGTAGGAGTACGTGAAGCAATGCTGACTTTACGTCTGAACTTAGAGGACGAATCAAGAAGGACAAGCCCACGTACATTGCATTCGTAGATCTAGAAAAAGCATTCGATAATGTTGATTTGACCAAGCTATTTAAGATTCTGAAGGTGATAGGGATCACATACCGAGAATGAAGAATTGTCTACAATCTGTATAAAAATCAGGCTGCAGTGATAAGAATCGAGGGCTTTGAAAAGAAAGCATCGATCCAGAAAGGAGTAAGGCAAGGCTACAGTTTGTCCCCCTCCTTTTCAGTATTTACATAGAACAGGCAGTAAAGGAAATCAAAGAGTAATTTGGAAAGGGAATCACAATCCAAGGAAGCTGCTGAATGGTATGGACAAAGTCTTGGGTAAGGAGTACAAGATGAAAATAAATAAGTGCAAAACAAATGTAATGGAGTGCAGTCGAACGAAGGCAAGTAATGCAGCAAATGTTAAATTAGGAAATGAAGTCTTAAAGGAAGTAGATGAATATTGTTACTTGGGTAGTAAAATAACTAACGATGGCAGAAAAAGGAGGACGTAAAATGCAGATTAACACAAGCAAGAAAAGCTTTTTTAAGAGAAGAAATTTGCTCACTGCAAACATTGATATAGGAATTAGAAAGATATTTTTGAAGACTTTAGTGTGGAGCGTGGCATTGTATGGAAGTGAAAAATTGACGATAACTAGCTCAGAAAGGAAGAGAATGGAAGCTTTTGAAATGTGGCGTTACAGAAGAATGCTGAAGGCGAGATGGATAGATCGAATCACAAACGAAGGGATACTGTATCGAATTGGCGAGAGGCGATCGATTTGGCTAAATTTGACGAGAAGAATAGATAGAATGATAGGACAAATCTTAAGATACCCAGGACTTGTTCAGTTCGTTTTTGAAGGAAGTGTAGTGTGTAAGAACAGTGGGGGTAGACCAAGGTATGAATATGACAAGCAGATTAGAGCAGATGTAGGAAGCATTAGTTACGTAGAAATGTAAAGTTAGCACAGGATAGGGTGGCATGAAGGCTGCATCAAACCAGTCTATGGACTGATGACTCAAACACACATATCTTCAGATGGTTTAATTAACCCACCCCTATTCTTTCACTCCATGAAAGAACAAGTTGTAGTAACTGGGTAATAACTATGGGGTTGCAGTAGTCCAGAGTAATGCTTTGAAACAAATTTCACAATCCAGTTAAGGTTGTAACTTCTTTCGATGAATAAATAATAAATAATAATAATAAAATAAAAATATATAAATAAAATTACTCAAAATCTTAATAAAATTAATAAGCATAATTAACCGAAATGTCCGTAGTATGGGCGCCAGAGTTCACCAGAATGGATCCCTCGAATTTAGATAAGAGCATGATAAACTGTATATCCCAGGGCGTGTACATAATGCTGCGTACTGGTACATCTGCTGCAGGCCTTACCTAACCTCCTGAAAACGACTAATTAGGTAGGAACTGCACCTAGGTTCATCAATAACACTGATTCTAAAATAGCTAACTATATTCTGAACAAATTCCGTGCATGAGCACCTCATCAACATACAACATTATACATATAATACACACATAAAATATTGCTGGAAGACTCCATATTTACAACAACAACAACAATAATAAAAACCGTGGGAAAACGAAAGTGAGAACTAAGCTACCATTTGTAGATGGTCCGATGAACAATGTACATGTATGAAGATAAATACCCTTCACCGATTCTCATAATCGGCAGTTATCACATCACACAGATACTGTACCTTGTACTTCTGTGTTCACATATTTTAACACTTGTTGTAAAGATATATACACACGTCTGTCGATCCTCAACATAAATTATGGAAAGTCTGAGATAGCTTTCACCAACATATAATGCTAGGCCGCCACAAGTGCTACAATACTTAATGCGCAAGCACTCTCCACAATCAGCCACTTTCCACTAACATAACAAGACTACGCTCCACGAACGTTTGAAGTCCAGTCCATTGCTGCCGTGTCACTCCAGTACCGTGTATCAGCACCACTTCCTTCCCGTACAGTGCGTCAGTTGTCGTTGTAGTTGTAGTTATCATCCTTCTCGTTCCTTTACAATCACCTCTACAATCACCCTTACAATGTTCTTTACAATGTTTTTGGTTGCCGCCGTATGATCAACCTTTATAGACATCAACATCCCCCTCCTCTCAGATGATACGTCTGGATTGGTGCTTGCCAGCCAATCATGGGTGGTCCTCTTCTCAAGCCCAAGCCCTGAACTACTTCTTCCTCCCAAGACAATAACAAACTCTGGGGTATATTCCATGAATCACCAAACTTTCCTAATACAACAACAAGCTCATCTCATCAGGCTGGGATATATACATGACTAATGGAATTTCCTGACACAAGTACATCACAACAAACACTGGGGCAGCCATATGACTCATTCAAATTACCAGAGTTATTAAAGCAATGTTTTCCGACTCATGCAAAACAAATTACTCATACCTACATATGTGGATATCTTCCAGCTTACCAATATAAATGACAAAACATACAAATGAAATACCGATAATAATAATAATAATAATAATAATAATAATAATAATAATAATAATAATAATAATAATAATAATAATAATAATAATAATAATAATAATAATATAATAAATCGAATACTGACAATAATATCTCTACCTTCTACATATAATTCGGGGGTGTGATATATGTACTATCACAAGGTAGAACTGCCTTATAATATAATCACAAATACAGCAGAAAATTGCTTCTATGTAAACTGTTATGGTTACAGTCTGTAAGTTACAGAGAATTTCAAATGCTTACATCGGTTGTTCAGTGAGTACATTTTCCGAAAATATTTAAAATCTCCTTCATATTAGCCGAATGAAAGCATTAACTGGATCTGAACCGAAAGTCAAACAGTTGGAACACTTTGAGGGCAAAATGGCATTCCTAACAAAAATTCTTCTCAAACTTGCCTTCAGCTGAACAACATCAGGATTGTTATTGAAAAAATTCTTGCCTCTGATACATGGAAACAATAGCTCAAGACGATTTTGTGAAAACTCTAAGTAAGTAAGTAGAAATATCTATCCATTTCTGTGGTCAGTAATTAATACCAACGATTTTGAGACTCAGTGAAGAAACACCAAATACGAGCACAAGCATTTTTCCTTCTCTG
This sequence comes from Anabrus simplex, assembly GCF_040414725.1. Taxonomy (NCBI): domain Eukaryota; kingdom Metazoa; phylum Arthropoda; class Insecta; order Orthoptera; family Tettigoniidae; genus Anabrus; species Anabrus simplex. The sequence goes on along the minus strand of NC_090266.1, from coordinate 1,157,554,769 downwards.
GGTTATCAGTAGCTAACTGTCAGGGGACTTCACACCTTGGAGATACTTAATCGATTCATCAATTAACTTTATCATCATAATTAAATTATCTCCAGAAATTGGCTTTTAAAAGCCAGGAGCATAATGATGTTTGGAATTCAGCAGGTCAAGAAGCCTAACAAAAATCTGTATAAACAGAACAATGCCATCAGAATCTAAAAAAATTCTGATAATTAAATTCTTTAAGAAGAGCAGTTCAACAGCAATTGATGAACTCAAGGTTTGTGCAGCTACTTTAACCTTCATCGTGTGTTTATGAAACTGAATGTGCTCCACAACCAATTTGTTACCCAACTTCATTTGTTCTGAATCTTGGATCTCAAACACACCTACAATATGATCCCATTTTGTAACATTGCCACCTGAGTCATGCAACTTATTTAAGCCACCAAGGGAATTGCTGCGAGCTTGGGAACATGGCATGCATCAAAAAATAAATATACATTGTACAGTAACACGGGGTGACTGAAGTAATGTTTTGTGTCCATCGTAGTATTCCCAAATCGACACGCTGGTTGCTTCAGAGCTTCAAATTTTACATTACACCAATCACAAGTACGTGAAAAAACGCATACCATATTCTGGTGTTAAAGTTAGGCAAACCATGATTAAACTTGCTAGATTTGTACCTGGATTTTATTCAAAAGGAAATATGCAATTGGACACTTCCGAAATTTCCTCAAACCAGCCAACATGAAAAGTAACGCCTGTGTAGCAAAATTAACGGGTCCTTCAATGTCAATATTTAAATAATATGCGAATCCTTCATATTGCCCCGAAGCCGGATTATAGACAGTTCCTTCCTTTATGTACATGCTGTCTGCTAATAATGCTTCTTCTTCAGAACTTTGAATTTCAATAATACTAGTGAAACGTCAGAAAAGAAGCCGGAAATGCACCGCACAGAACCCACCCAATCTCCTAATGAACTTTGTGCAGGCAGAGTGAAAATCTGTCTCAAATACTCATATGTACTTGGGTTCGATTCCCGGCCGGGTCGGGGATTTTAAACTTAATTGGTTGATTCCAATGACACGGGGGCTGGGTGTATGTGTTGTCCTCATCATCATTTAGTCCTCATCACGACGCGCAGGTCGCCTACGGGAGTCAAATAGAAAGACCTGCACCTGGTGAGCCGAACCCGTCCTGGGATATCCCGGCACTAAAAGCCATACATTTCATTTCATAAGCTCTTGGGGAATAGACGTTAGCATTAAGTGCAAATTCAATGGCCTCGTCTGAATATCTCCTACCGTTTGAAAATCTAGACCCATTTATTAGCTGTTTATCAAAAAGATCCAGGCCTACTCCAGAAAATTCACTGTTCAAAACAACTGCAGAATGTTCATTAGTAAGATTATCATCAGTCAGTTTTAAAATTATATTTTACAGTACGGTACTTAATTTTTTATGATTTTCGCCGTACCTTTTTTGGAAGACTCTTGATCTGCTTCTTAAGCGCCTTCTTATTTGGAGAGACCTGGGAGTTAGTTTGTTGAATTTTTATAGAACTATAATTGAGATCAGCAATACAAGAAACGTCAGTTTTTTGCTCTGTTAGGCCCCTTTAAACAACAAGCATCATCAACGACATCGTAATAACTACAATGCCAATGGGGCGAACACAAGATGGAGCTGTGCCATCCTTGGCACTGAGACGTGACCCCAGAGAGTAACGAGTTATTACCTTTTAAAAATTGCATGCATATTCTTTTTAGTTTGATATAGATTGTTGTTCCCTGTTAATAGTTTTTATCTTCTTCCCGTTCAATTATACACAGCAAAATAGCATGCAGCATCAATTCAGTTACAGTACCGGTATATTTAATCATATATTCTCCGGACAGATCAAAGAACACATATTGTAGGCATGATATGGGCTTACGGGCTTATGTCGTGTCAAGAAAACAATCAATCAATCAATCAATCAATCAATCAATCAATCAATCAATCAATCAATCAATCAATCAATCAATCAAAACTGATCTGCATTTAGGGCAGTCGCCCGGGTGGCAGATTCCCTATGTGTTGCTTTTCTAGCCTTTTCCGAAATGATTTCAAAGAAATTGGAAATGTATTGAACATCTCCCTTGGTAAGTTATTCCAATCCCTAACTCCCCTCCCTATAAACGAATATTTGCCCCAGTTTGTCCTCTTGAATTCCAACTTTATCTTCATATTGTGATCTTTCCTACTTTTATAAACGCCATTCAAACTTATTCGTCTACTAATGTCATTCCACGCCATCTCTCCGCTGACAGCTCGGAACATACCACTTAGACGAGCAGCTCTTCTTCTTTCTCTCAATTCTTCCCAACCCAAACATTGCAACATTTTTGTAACGCTACTCTTTTGTCGGAAATCGCTCAGAACAAATCGAGCTGCTTTTCTTTCGATTTTTTCCAGTTCTTGAATCAGGTAATCCTGGTGAGGGTCCCATACACTAGTTGGGGTCTTACCAGAGACTTATATGCCCTCTCCTTTACATCCTTACTACAACCCCTAAACACCCTCATAACCATGTGCAGAGATCGGTACCCTTTATTTACAATCCCATTTATGTGATTACCCCAATGAAGATCTTTCCTTATATTAACACCTAGATACTTACAATGATCCCCAAAAGGAACTATCACCCCATCAACGCAGTAATTAAAACTGAGAGGACTTTTCCTATTTTTGAAACTCACAACCTGACTTTTAACCCCGTTTATCAACATACCATTGCCTGCTGTCCATCTCACAATATTTTCGAGGTCACGTTGAAGTTGCTCACAATCTTGTAACTTATTTATCACTCTATAGAGAATAACATCATCCGCAAAAAGCCTTACCTCCGATTCCACTCCTTTACTCATATCATTTATATATTTTTTTTACGATTCGCAGCGAATTTTGCTCCTCGTCTTCAGAAGAAAATCTCGATTGTTCACGAGGAAGACTTGTGCAATAATGAGGGTTTGAATGGAAGATTATTTTACCGTTGGAGCTGTAGTTTTACGCTCGTTCATCACCAGGTGGCTTGCTGTATGCTGCCACAGCGCTCCAAGCACACACGGTGTGATGAACATCTTAATTGGAGCTTAATGTTGTCGTCAGCTCCCGCAGGTCTTCTTACTACCCATTTGTCAAGATACGCCGCATGGAGATAGTTCCGGACGACCGTCGCGTGCGGTAGAGCTCCGTGATGTTCAGACCACATCCTTGCAACGGTCAAGGAGTGGCATGTGCCCCAAAAACGGCGGTAGGTCATCTTGGAGAAACCGTAAATTGCACTCTCCCCTCAAAGGAATCGGGACCAGTGAGGTGATCAAGCACAATGCCACACCATACGTTCACGCCCCACTGTTCCTGAAATGCTGCCTGTCACACCTAATGGGGTTTATCCACACTCTAGTAATGCATATTAGGTAGATTGACGGTTCCATTGTTGTAGAACCGTGCTTAGTCTGTAAATTAGCAACTATATGCTGTAGGGTCCATTGATAAAGCGCCACCCGTGCGTCGAAATCACGACCATGGGGCTCCTGGTGTAAGTGCAGATGGTACGGGTGAAACCGCTGGGTATGCAATATCCGCATAACAGACGCCCGGCTGATGTTCATCTCCCATGCAATGGCCCGTGTGCTAGTGTGAGGGTTATGCCGGACAGCGTCCAACACATCTTCTTCATTAAGAGCAGACGTCACGGGATGATCTCGTACAGGCCTTGTAATTCCCTTGTAATTCCCAGGGAGGCAGTAGACCGAAGAATTCTTTCCACACTCTCCACACTCCGAAATATCATGGCTGTCAGTTGTCGTCTATTCGTAATGCGTTCTTGATGCAAGTGTTGTGTCTGGTATGCATTCTGTCTAATTTTTAAATTGATGAGTAACATATCCACATACTCGTATCTGGAATACATCACGAGGCTTTGAATAAGTTTTGTGTTGTGGCATACCTGGTAGTTTGCTATCGTTCTAATTGGGCTCACTTTGCATAACTGAGGTTTACGAATCTTGGAACATGTCCGACGTAGCTAATTGGTTGCCTCTGTCCTAGCCACACACCATCCCCTCCTCATCTTTTTCTAACCCAGCTCAAAGCTCTATACCAATCAATCAATCAATCAATCAATCAATCAATCAATCAATCAATCAATCAATCAATCAATCAATCAATCAATCAATCAAAACTGATCTGCATTTAGGGCAATCACCAAGGTGGCAGATTCGCTATCTGTTTTCTATCCTTTTCTTAAATGATTTCAAAGAAATTGGAAATTTATTGAACATCTCCCTTGGTAAGTTAATCCAAACCCTAACTCCCCTTCAAATAAATGAATATTTGCCCCAATCTGTTCTCTTGAATTCCAACTTTATCTTCATATTGTGATCTTTCCTACTTTTAAAGATGCCACTCAAATTTATTCGTCTGCTGATGTCATTCCACGCCATCTCACCGCTGACAGCTCGGAACATACCACTTAGTCGAGCAGTTCACCTTCTTTCCCCCAATTCTTCCCAGCTCAAACTTTGCAACATTTTTGTAACGCTGCTCTCTTGTCGGAAATAACCCAGAACAAATCGAGCTGCTTTCTTTCGATTTTTTCCAGTTCTTGAATCAAGTAATCCTGGTGAGGGTCCCATACACTGGAACCATACTCTAGTTGGGGTCTTACCAGAGACTTATATGCCCTCTCCTTTACATCCTTACTACAACCCCTAAACACCCGCATAACCATGTGCAGAGATCTGTACCCTTTAATAACAATTCCATTGATGTGATTACTCCAATGAAGATCTTTCCTTATATTAACACCTAGATGCTTACAATGATCTACAAAGGCACCTTTCACCCCATCAACGCAGTAATTAAAAGGGAGATGTATGTCCTAAGCCACATAATCAGCATTTTTGTGCTGGATCAGCACCCGAGATCATTGAGCCAATGACGTCAGGACCACGTGCTATTGTTTACAAACAAAGCCACGTGTTTTTGACATTTTTCAAGACGACAGCTGTCATCTTGACAGACCCTAACCTCACATTTCTGATCACGTGGGCGCGGCTAAACTCACTGCTGTCATCTTGAGAGCCCTAACCTTACTTTTCGTGAACAAGTGAACGTGAATAATCTCACTGCAGTCATCTTAAATACTTGGGCGCGGAATTTGAAATAAGTAACAGCTGTCAAGATGACAGCGGCCATTATGACAGGTCCCAACCATGTGCACTTGTTTTGGCGCTATTTTAGAACAAGTGAACGTGGCTAACCTCACTGCTGCATCTTGACAGGACCTAACCTCACTGCTGCCAATTTGACCACGTGCGACGCGGAATTTGAATAAGTGACAGCTGTTAAGATGACAGCTGCCATCTTGACAGGTCGTAACCATACTTTCTTCGGCCGCGTGGGTGCGGAATTTAAACAAGTGAACGTGGCTATCCTCACTGCTGCCATCTTGACAGGGCGTAACTACGTGCACTTGTTTGGCGCGGAATTTCAACAAGTGAACACGGCGCAATTGTTTTGACGGGGTATTTTGAATTAGAGTGCATGGCTCACCTCACTGTTGTCATCTTGACAGGTCCTAACAACGTGCAGGCGCGGAATTTTGAAACGAACCCTAACCTAACTGCTCTTATCTTAACGGGAATTACCTATGTGCGACACCATCTTAGAGGGGCCTAACCTCAGAGGATCCTAGTTTTAAGGCTAGCTGACCTTCTCGACATCATCTTTGGAGGGTCCTAAGGAGCCTAGTTTAAGACATGCTGCCCTTCCCGACATGATTCCATCTTGGAGGGGCCTAACCTCAGAGGACCATAGTTTTAAGGCTAGCTGCCTTTCTCGACAAGCCCCTTTACCAACACCATCTCGGGGGCCTAACGACCATAATTTTAAGGCTAGCTGCAATTCCCGTCATACCCCCGAACGATCGCTAACCTCGCTGCTGTTCTCTTGACGGGACTTAGCCACGTTCCTCCTCCTTCTCCGACGGGACTTAGCCACGTTCCTCCTTCTCCTCCTCACAGTTTTGTATCCGACAGCGTGACGTCACGGATGTCAGCACAATCCCTCCTCCTCCACCGCAGCGATCACTTCGTTATGGTTTTGCATGTTTAGTCATGTTCGTTATCAAGGTTACTCTCTAGGAAACTTAAGCCTTTACGATAGGTGTAAAGTGGTAAAGGGAATGCAATAAGTAGAACATTTTAAATTTAATAAAATATTTATTTACAAAATTAAACAAACTACTACTGTTTTTTCCTATTTCTATATGTGATGCCACCGTCTACAACAGTAGGTGCAATGAGTTCGTTGTTGTAACTGATGTGCGTCTTCACTTTAAAGAGCTATTACACAATAATACCAGTACGACGTAATTCTTCTTCTATTTCTTGAATCTCTCGTTCATACACTGTGTATCCAGCATCTTGATAAGCTCTTAGGAGTTGTAATCGTTCAACGAGTAAGTTGATGTCTTTACAGTATCCTAAATCTTGCTTCTCTTCTTGAGATGTTTGCACAGTTACAGAACATGTTGCCGGCTTAGAAAATAAAGTGGAATGAAAGAGCTTCGATGGAAAAGAAACGTGAGTTCTTCTTCTTTCTTATGCATTTCCTCTTCTTGCTTCTGTTTATCTGGTGGTGTGAGGTTAGTGACAGAACTTGTAGTAAGCTAGACAATGTTGTATCGTTTGGATCACGCTTATTTTTATATTGCGCTTTCGACATTTAGTCAAAGTTTCTAAGCGTTCTACTGGTAGATTACTTAAACAAATGTATTTAGAATATATATGTCGTGTAAGATTATCACGCCTGTTAAATCTAGCAGTATATTGTTTGCATGAATTTGCTTTACAGCTTTATGTCGTTGAAGATTGTCAAGTCTTTAAAAAATCGCGCTACAATGATCACACATAAACATAATAGATGTTTTACTATTAATGTGCACACTTAGTTAGATATGGTGTATCAGTAGCGTAGCCAGGATTTCAGTTTTTTGGGGGGCATTCATCCAGAATTTTATTTTGATAGGTTTCCAAACTTCCATAGTGTATGTGGTGTAGACTACGTAAAAGGAAATTAGTGTCCTTCGATCCTAGTAAAAGTGGTGGATTCGTGAGGATTCCGGAAGCTAATAGTAGTCTTCTTCTTATTATTATTCTTCTTCTTCTTCTTCTTTCTCCTCTTTTCCCACATAGGTGGGCTCGCGGGTACGAACTGTACCGCACATGTGGAATCGGCCTAGTTTTACGGCCAGATGTCCTTCCCGACGCCAACCCTATATGGAGGGATGTAATCACTGTTGTGTGTTTCTTTGGTAGTTGGCAGTGTAGTGTGTTGTCTGAATATGAAGCGGAAAGTGTTGGGACAAACGCCTAGTCTTTCGTTTAATCAGACCAATCAACTGTTTCATTCATCATTACGCCGAGATTTTAAACCGTTTTACTGTAGGGAATAATGTTACCATTCAGTAGGATAGGCGGAATTGCGCCATTGTTTGAGCAGCTCAGTAGTTTTCGTGATCCAATTATGATTGCCTGAGATTTTGTGCAGTTTAGTATAAGAGAGTTTCATTGTGTATATATATTGAGTCGTCGGAGGTCATTGTTAATATCTTGTCTTGCAGTGTCGATATATTTGAAGATCGTCAGTATAGAGGTGGTGTGTGTTATTTCCTGTCACAGATGGTATGTCATTGATAACAATACAGACAATTAGAGGTCCTGGAATACTGCCCTGTGGGGCAACACTAAGTTTCATTTTCCATTTAGAGGCCTGTTACAAGCTATTGACGGTTCCTGAAACAAGAACTAAAAACCTTAAGCGCAGCCAGGTCGAAATTTAGCAGTTTCATTTTCTTTATCATAGTCGGAATTACTATAGTGTCAAAGGCGCTACTGAAGTCAAGAAGGATAAGTACAGTGAACAGTTGTTTATCCATAGCGTTTCTAATGTCTTCAGTAACCTTCAAAAGTGCTGTCTCGGTACTGTGTCCCTTCTTAAATTCAGATTGCTATGGGATTCAAAAAGAGCATTTTGATTTAGGCATTCCAGAACTTGCTCGTATACTAAACGTTCAAAGGCTTTAGAAAGCGCAGGTTGTATAGTCATAGGACGATAGTCAGAGGGTGATTGTGGGTCTAAACTCTTTTTTTTTGCTAGTTGCTTTACGTCGCACCGACACAGATAGGTCTTATGGCGACGATGGGATAGGAAAGGCCTAGGAGTTGGAAGAAAGCGGCCGTGGCCTTAATTAAGGTACAGCCACAGAATTTGCCTGGTGTGAAAATGGGAAACCACAGAAAACTATCTTCAGGGCTGCCGACAGTGGGGTTCGAACCCTATTAACTATCAATACAGACCTTTCCCTGGTGCGCTTTACACGGGGTAGTGGTGGGGGTAAGGTTCGGCAGTGTTCGGTTATTGGTGGTGGGGAGGAAGGGGCGTTGGCGTTGAGGGAGGGATTGGACGTAGTGGGGTATAGTAGCCATTACGGATTGAAAACAGCTGATTTGCGAGCTTTAATCTGAAAATGCAACAACCCGATCAATAAAGTCAAATTGTGAGTTTCACAAATAGGAAAAGTCCTCTCAGTTTTAATTACTGCGTTTATGGGGTGATGCCAATATGTAAAATATCACGAATGGGCCGTCGTTTAACTCATAACAACGAATAAACAGTACAATGTAGGTTAATTTGAAATGTCACGAATGGGCAAAGTCTTTTACTCATAACAACGGATAAACATATTACTTAGTACTATTTAGGTTAAGTTTTAATCCTAATTATTGCTTTAGGATGCATGTGTAAAATGCTATGTATTAAATCATATAAGTTGGGGTAGCCTAGACTATATGAACTTGTTAAAATCCATAGTTTCTCTTTATATAGGCCTACATTGGTGGAGATTCCTTTTTGTAGGTTGATATTCGGTTTCCTTAAATTGTTATTTAAAGAAAAAACTCGCCGTGTTGAGTACCTCCGTGCTCAAATACGTCAGCCTCGTGTCAGTATATTTACTGGCACGTAAAATAACTTCTGCGGGACAAAATTCGGGCACCTTGCCGTCTCCCAAAACCGTGCAAGTAGTTAGTGAGGATGCATGTGTAAAATGCTATGTATTAAATCAAATTATAAGTTGGGGTAGCCTATATGAACTTGTTAAAATCCACAGTTTCTCTTTATATAGGCCTACATTGGTGGAGATTCCTTTTTGTAGGTTGATATTCGGTTTCCTTAAATTGTTATTTAAAGAAAAAACTCGCCGTGCTGAGTACCTCCGTGCTCAAATACGTCAGCCTCGTGTCAGTATATTTACTGGCACGTAAAATAACTTCTGCGGGACAAAATTCGGGCACCTTGCCGTCTCCGAAAACCGTGCAAGTAGTTAGTGGGACATAAAACCAATAGCACCCTCACTTTATTATTACTAGCACGTACCCGAGGTTTCGCCTGCGTTTATTAATTTACCCGTTAGATGTTTTTGAACCTTGTACTTATTTTTTAAATGTAGTAATACACATCATTTTTAAATAAATTGTATGAAGTACATTAGTTTATTTTTAATTTCACCCCTTCTCACTCCCATAACTATAGGGACCGAACTTGGACTAAAGTGATATCCGAAGTTTCCTATTCATCTTAGCGACCCCGATAACCATGGATTCATCATTAATATTGGTCGTTTTCTATTATTTTTATATTTCACTCACTTTCTTCCCCTGACCCTTAGGGTGTCTTACCCCACAGTACTTTCTTTCCAGATAGTAAGTCTTATGTGTACCAAGTTTGGTTGAGAGCTGTGTTGGAACAGACACAGTACACACTTACATCTGTAGTCTCTGTCATTTTGACATTTTCTTTTTTACCCCTTCTAATCCCCATTCCGATTGGGAATGAAATTTGACTTAAATGGCATCCAGAGTGTTACAGTTCCTCTCAGCGTCCACAAAAACAATGGATTCGACACTAATATCAGTCGTTTTTATTTATTATCATATGTTATCCCCTCCCCTATGGTTGCTAGGGTTTCTTGCCCCCACAGTATTTTTTTCTGGATAGTAAGACATATTTTTACCAAGTTTGATTGAGAGCTATTCTGGAACATAAACACATTCATCTGCAATCTCGGTCATTTTGGACATTTTCTTTTTCACCCTTTCTCATCCCCCCACTGTCGGCAGCCCTGATGATTATTTTCCGTGGTTTCTCGTTTTCACCCCAGGCAAAATCTGGAGCTGTACCTTGATTAAGGCCATTACTGGGCAAGTTAGGCGTGTGGTTAGGGGCGCGCAGCTGCGAGCTTGCATTCGGGAGATAGTGAGTTTGAATATCACTGTCGGCAGGCCTGAAGGTTTTCCGTGGTTTTCCATTTTCACACCAGGAAAATGCTGGGGCTGTACCTTAATTAAGGCCACAGCCGCATCCTTCGAACTTCTAGTCCTTTCCTATCCTATCGTCGCCATAAGACCTATCTGTGTCGGTGCGACTTAAAGCCACTAGCAAAAAAAGAAAATGAAGGCCAGTGTGACTTCCTTCTCAATCCTAGCACTTTCCTATTCCTTCGTCGCCATAAGACCCATCTCATACCCTCAGAACTGGAATCTGAGCTGCTGCGCCGATGGCCTGTTGTATTGTGTGTTGGTTTATTATAATGTTGTTTGTCCCTAGTCCTTCAGAGTTCTTGGGGCAAAAACAGCACAGTGGGGCTCCTCTTAATTCTGTGCTTGAAAATAGGCTACCTTTAACCTATGGAACAGATGCCTTTGACAGCCACTTCTAACCTGGAGAACAGCGGAGAGTAATGAGGATGCGAGGAACGTAATTATGTTTGTGAACTCTAGAGCTGTTTTAATATCCATGTCTATTCGAGTATTGAGCCTGAAGCCTGGTCCGACCCCTAATAGCTCCTCCATCAGCCATCACAGACGGCCTAGGTGTCACTGAAGAGTTGTACTAGGGAAATGAGAAGTGAGATTTTTTAGTTTCCAGTTGCTTTCCTCACCAAGCCAGAAATTGTTATTAAATATCAGTCTGTCAAGCCTACTGAAAATGATACACCAATTGACCCTATGAACAACATTTTCACACCATTCCTAACAGGGACTGGCTGCATAATGAATGGCATTACTAGCATCACTCTTACCCAGTAGCGGCGAATGGGGGGGGGGCAAAAAAAGTACAGACAACAAAATGTACCTGGGTTTGTGGGATATAGTGGCACAGGGGGAGTATAGACATCGAAACTGGAAAAATGCTACAAAGTGGTAAGTTTTTTATGCTCTCTGAGCAAATTTCGACAGAGAGTTAAAGGTTGACAGTCAACCAACTTAAGTGCAGAAATAATAGCTTTTTGAGATTTTGATTCTATACTGTACAATAAGTACCTCTAAGCCTAGAATAGAGAAAGTGAAATCTGTCTGCAGACGAACAAGAACAGAGAATCTCCTGGACAAGGAAATTGGACAGAAGTACATGGATACGATTATTGAAAGGTTCCAGGCAATAGACTGGTTCAGGTGGCATACAGGGTTAGTAAAATGACGCTTAAGGAGGTGCAAAGGATGGTAAATAAACTCCATTGTCATAAAGCAGCAAGAATAGATGAAATTAGACCTAAAGAGGTGAAATGGAGTGGGAAGGCTGGGATGAAATTGCTACACAGAGTAATAGCATTACGGGTAGCGGGTAGAGACCCTCTTTGAGGCAGCTCTACTGTAGGGTGTGGCGACCCCGCCGACGTGAGTCTGAGATCACACTGACCCGGTGTGTAGCATCTGGTAAGGTTCCAGCTGACCGTTACGAGCGAAAACCTCTACGACATCTGCAGTGGAGAAGATGGACTTTGGTACAGTGGAGATGATGGAAGAGGCAGCCCATTACTCGGGGATTAATAAGAGTGCACTAAATTAATCTGCCGCCTTGTAGATGAAGTAGAGGACTACTAAAGGCCTGACAGAAAATTCCTCGATTGTGGTAGACCTAGGAAGTCAGCAGAAGAGGATTGCTTTCAAATGTTTTTAAATGTTTGATAAATTTCCAAGTTCTTTGAGAACTTTTAAGAAAAAGCTGGCTAAACAGTTGATAAGGAATCTGCCATCTGGGTGGCAGCGTTAAATGCATTGATTATTAATCGACTGATTGATGATTCAACACAAAAACGAGCCTCGGAAAGAATAGTAATAATGATGTTATTGCTTTACCTCCCACTAACTACTTTTTCGGTTTTCGGAGAGGAAAGAATAGTAAAACACAGACTGCGACCAACATTTCTGATACAGTTGGAATTAATTATGGCTCTGTAGGATATGATGTTCCTCCAAAGTGTACTAAAAGAGACACTTTAAAAAGACATAAAGAATACAATTTAAGAATTGGCACATTGAGTATATTAACCGTGACCAATAAAGTCAATGAAATCACTGACATGATGGACCACAGGCATCTAACGATCTCAGGCCTGAGTGAAACAAAATGGAAGGGTTGTGATACAAAAACATTAGATAATGGCCTTTAACTGTGTTAGAGTAGAAATAAGACCACAGCAAGGAATGGTATGGGGATAGTCCTACACCAGGACAATGACTGTATTTCTGATGTAACCTATGTTATTGAAAGAATAATTAAAGTAAAGGTTTTTTAAATGAAGAATATCTTACAATTGTTCAGGTCTATGCTCCCCAACAAGGCTGTAGTGAAGAAGAAAAGATAAATTTCCTACAGAAGTTGGAAGACAACATCGATGAAGAGAACCTCATAATGATATGTGACTGTAATGCCCAGTTAGGAACTGAAGGAACAGGATACGAGGCAACCATGAAAGCATTTGGGTATGGAAGGAGAACTTTTACTTGACCTGTGCTTGAGAAACAAACTCTTAGTCAAAAATACATGGTTCCAGAAGAAAGAAATTCATAAGGTGACAAGATACAGCTGGGATGGCAAATCAAAATCTCTGATAGAGTATGTTATTAAGGACATAGGTAGCAGAGCTAAAGTGCAAGATATCAAAGTCTTTCCAAGTGAATGTCTTGAAAGTGATCAATCAATCAATACTGATCTGCATTTAGGGCAGTCGCCCAGGTGGCAGATTCCCTATCTGTTGTTTCCTAGCATTTTCTTAAATAATTTCAAAGAAGTTGGAAATTTATTGAACATCTCCCTTGGTAAGTTATTCCAATCTGTAACTCCCCTTCCTATAAATGAATATTTTCCCCAGTTTGTCCTCTTGAATTCCAACTTTACCGGGCGAGTTGGCCGTTCGCGTAGAGGCGCGCGGCTGTGAGATTGCATCCGGGAGATAGCAGGTTCGAATCCCACTATCGGCAGCCCTGAAGATGGTTTTCCATGGTTTCCCATTTTCACACCAGACAAATGCTGGGGCTGGACCTTAATTAAGGCCACGGCCGCTTCCTTCCAATTCCTAGGCCTTTCTTATCCCATCGTCGCCATAAGACCTATCTGTGTTGGTGTGACGTAAAGCCCCTAGCAAAAAAAAGAATTCCAACTTTATCTTCATATTGTGATCTTTCCTACTTTTAAAGACGCCACTCAAACTTATTCGTCTACTAATGTCATTCCACGCCATCTCTCCGCTGACAGCTCGGAACATACCACTTATGATATAGATGTTGAGTCCCATAGATATTTACATAGATATTCCCATAGATATTTATTTACAATCCCATTTGTGTGATTACCCCAGTGAAGATCTTTCCTTATATTAACACCTAGATACTTACAATGTCCAATAACAGACCATTTATATTGGTATCACATACCACTTAGTCAAGCAACTCGTCTTCTTTCTCCCAAGTCTTCACAGCCCAAACTTTGCAACATTTTTGTAACACTGCTCTTTCGTCGGAAATCACCCAGAACAAATCGAGCTGCTTTTCTTTGGATTTTGTCCAGTTCATGAATGAAGTAATCGTGGTGAGGGTCCCATACACTGGAACCATACTCTAGTTGGGGTCCTACCAGTGACTTATATGCCCTCTCCTTTACATCCTTACTACAATCCCTAAACACCCTCATAAGCATGTGCAGAGATCTGTACCCTTTATTTACAATCTCATTTATGTGATTACCCCAATGAAGATCTTTCCTTATATTAACACCTAGATACTTACAATGATCCCCAAAAGGAACTTTCACCCCATCAATGCAGTAATTAAAACTCAGAGGTTTTTCTTATTTGTGAAACTCACAACCTGACTTTTAACGCCGTTTATCATCATACCATTGCCTGCTGTCCATCTCACAACATTATCGAGGTCATTTTGCAGTTGCTCACAATCTTGTCACTTATTTATTACTCTATACAGAATAACATCATCCTCAAAAATCCTTATCTCTGATTCCACTTCTTTACTCATATCATTTATACAAGGTGTTCGGGTTAAAGGTATAATAACGTAAAATTTAATAACTTGAGAAGTAGTGGAGATATTTACTTTCAGTTTGTTTCTACAAGTAGGGTAACCCAAAATGTTTGTTTACATACCTACTAAACCTTGATATGTGCACCATTAATAGTGCAACAGACATCTAATCGGTATTCCACTTCTCTCCAAGTGTTCTGCAGCATTGTAGGCATAACATTTGCGATAGCTGCACGAATGCGATGACGCAGATCTGGTAGATCAAGAACTGGTGTCTGGTACACTTGATTCTTGACAAACCCCCACAGAAAAAAAAAAAACAAGTGGCGTAATATCGGGGCTTCTCGGAACTCCTGATTCAAGAAATCCCTCACAACTTCCGCATAATGGCATGGTGCACCATCTTGCTGAAAGATCACGTCACGAGGAAGTTGTGGCAAACATACTGCTCCAACATGTCTAGGTAACGTGTTCCATTAACTGTAGGCTCCGCGAAGAAGAATGGGCCAATAACCCTATCCTTCAACAATCCACACCACACATTCACTTTCAGAGAGTCCCGTTCCAAATCTATCACTATGTGGGGAGGGTGGTTCAGATCCCCATATGCGGCAATTGTGCTTGTTTACCGTGCGGGAAATATGGAATGTAGCCTCATCTGAGAAACAGACCGAATCGAGGAATGCCTCGTTTCCATCAAGTTTTGCCAGAATTGTCTCCACAAATGCCTTCCGTAGTGGACTGTCCTGAGATTTGATTTTCTGATGAAGCTGCAGTTTGTACGCCTGTAGGCACAACCTTTTGTGGACGACATCATGTACTGTCGAACGAGGTAACTGTAACTGCCTACTTGCTTGTCGAATTGACTTACGAGGGCTCCGCTTGAAGGACTCACGGATTAAATCAACAGTAGCCTCTGAAACTGCGTGCTTGGTGTGGCGGCCCGACATCGACAGCAAGGTCCCAGATTCTCGAAGGCGCCTGTCCCATTTCATGATTGTTACGTAAGTGGGAACATCATCAGTTCGTAACAGTCCACACCCACGCCGAAATCTACGTTTTACTAGTGTAACGGGTTTTATCTCCGCAAACGGAAGCATGCAGAACACCTCCTGCTGTGGAGTCCACATGGTTACTGGCGCGCTTCTCGTGAACAATGCAGTTACGTGCATGCGCACGTGGTACCACCGCCACCGCAAGCAAACACAGAAGACATTTTGAGTTACCCTAGTTGTAGAAACAAACCGCCAAAGATATCTCTTTTATTTCTCAAGTTATTAAATTGTATATTATTATACCTTTAACCTGGACACCTTGTATATATAAGAAAACATTACGGTCCAATAATACTGCCTTGAGGAATTCCCCTCTTAATTATTATTGCAGGGTCAGATAAAGCTTCACCTACTCTAATTCTCTGAGATCTATTTTCTAGAAATATAGCAGCCCATTCGGTCACTCTTTTATCTAGTCCAATTGCACTTATTTTTGCCACTAGTCTCCCATGATCCACCCTGTCAAATGCTTTAGACAGGTCAATCAAGATACAGTCCATTTGTCCTCCTGAATCCAAGATATCTGCTATATCTTGCTTGAATCCTACAAGTTGAGCTTCAGTGGAATAACCTTTCCTAAATTCGAACTACCTTCTATCGAACCAGTTATTAATTTTGCAAACATGTCTAATATAATCAGAAAGAATGCCTTCCCAAAACTTACATATAACGCATGTCAAACTTACTGGCCTGCAATTTTCAGCTTTATGTCTGTCACCCTTTCCTGGCTACAATAGCAACTCTACATTCATTTGGTATAGCTCCTTCATGCAAACAATAATCAAACAAGTACTTCAGATTTGGTACTATATCCCAACCAATTGTCTTTAGTATATCCCCAGAAATCTTATCAATTCCAGCCGATTTTCTAGTTTTCAACTTTTGTATCTGTTGTAAATGTCATCATCGAATTCTTGTGGCAATTCACAAGTAGGAGAAAGAAACCTAAGATTAAGAACTGGAAACTAGAGGAATGGGATAACATGTAATAGTTTCAAGAGAAGAAAAAAATAAACTACCAGTTTCTGAACCAAAAAGTGGTAGGTAATGAAAAATGGGACAACATGAAGAATGCTGTAGTAAGGAGTGCTGTCGAGCTATGTGGTAAAACATGCACTAGAGTTAATGTAAGAGAAGTACAGTGGTATTAAACTTCTGTCCCATGGTTTAAAGATTATGGAAAAGATTATCAAAGCTAGACTCTGAACCATATTAGAGCCTATCTGAGAGGAAGAACAACATGGCCTTAGATCTCACAGAAGTGCTGTAGACCTGTTCTTTGCTCATGGAGAAGTACAGGATAAAAATCTATTTGTGGTCTTCTTGGATTTGGAAAAGGCTCTTTACAGCGTTCCAAGAGATGTCATCTGGAGAAGCCTAGATTAACTAGCCGTACCAGACTACCTTACTGGCAAGATCAAAATGTTATACAATAAATGCTACAATTGCAACAGAATTGCTGATGATCATTCAGAATGGTTTGAGACAGCTTGGGGAATACAACGGGGAAGTGCTCTTTCATATCTGCTGTTTGTGACAGTCAGATGCTCTAAAAAAGGACTTGAGAAAAAGAACTAAATGGAGGTATTTGGGGGGATGCAGAAAAGGAGGTACAAGACCAGCCCAAGAAATGGGTAGCCTATAAGTAAGCAAAACCAAAACCATTGCCATGAAAATGAGTAGAGATAAAACTGGTTGCCAAATACGGAGTAGGGCTCAGATTTTGATGAAAAGTCATCTTTTTTCTGAGTATTCAGAGCCGATGCTTAGTGACAATTAAGTGTATTCTGCAATAAATATGTTAGATATGGGAGGTTCACACAAGTATAAAGAATGAGAGTTTTCCACCTAATCAATACTGTATTATATAAAGTGTCTAAAATATTTCAATCACATTAAAACACAGTACCGGTTTTGACGTGTTAATTAGGTCATCGTCAGCTGCTGATGAACCTGCTTATTCAATAATGATTGTACAATGTAAAACATTACTTAGACTAAACATGAATGCCACATATTCCAATAAAATATAAAATATAATGCTATATACAACAGGGTACGTTCTTGAAGTCTTTAGTACAGTGCTCATAATTATATTACAGATTTTACAATACAGATATTCTAACCATGTATTCATTATTTGTCGAAGATGATTATTAAGAAATTTATCATATTTATTAGGTAATTTTTAAAACTTGAGGTCAGTTTAAGAAAATTTAGGGGCATTCTATAGGTCATTTTTCAATAATTTTTAGGTCATCAACATCCAGGCCCTAAGGATGAGTAATAGCATTAGTTTTGAATGTTGTTAAGGTACCTTCACATTAGATGAGAACAGTAACTGTGCCTCTCTATAAGTGGGGCATCAGGAAGGATTGCAACAACTGTATTTCATTGAGCTGTATACCAGGCTAGTTCGACTCCTCGGCTGAAAGGTCAACATTGACGCCTTCAGTTCAGAGGGTCCCAGGTTCGATTCCTGGCCAGGTCAGGGATTTTAATCGAGTCTGATTAATTATTCTGGCTCGAAGATACAGACAACACACCACACTACCAACCAGCATAGAAACACACAATAGTGATTAAATCGCTCCATATAGAGTTGGCGTCAGGAAGGGCATCCGGCCGTAAAGGAGGGCCAAATCCCCATGAGCAGCACAGTTTGCACCCCCACAGGTGTGGGAAAAGTGATACAAGAAGAAGTACAGTATACCAGGCTAGGTGTTCACGAGCTTTTTGGAAAGGAGGGTACGATCAGTGGTTGAAATTCTGTGTGTTTTCAGACCTCGAAGGTGCTGTTCAGAAAGGCGTATGAGGAAAAAGATGTTCGCCATACTAAGAGATTATGGGATTAAGGGTAGATTATTTAAAGTAATCAAAAAATATATTTATATTGACATTTGGGTTACAGTGAGAACTGACAACAAGGTGAATTCTTCGCTCAAGGTACTTACAGGCATTAGAAAAGGCTGTGAGTTTTATCACCTTTGTTGTTCGTAGTTTACATGGATCATCTACAGAAAGCTATGAAGTGGCAAGTAGGGATTCAGTTAGGTGGAAATGTGGTCTGGCATGTGCTGATGACTTGGTCTTATGGTAGTCGGTGCTGAAAGCCTGCAATCGAATATCTTGGAATTAGAAAATTGGTGCAGCAAGTATGATATGAAAATTATCATTTTCAAGACTAAAGTGATGTTAGTAGGGAAGAAACCTGAGAGAATTGAATGCCAGATTGGAAATACAAAACTAGAAGAGGTAGTTCATTTGAAGTATTTAGGTTGTGCAGTGTGGTGAGATTGAATGAAGGTGCAGCAAAGCTGGCTTTGGTGGTGGGGTCATGTGAGGCGAATGGAGGAGGATAGATTACCTAGGAGACTAATGAACTTGATCATGGAGGGTAGGAGAGGTAGAGGGAGACCAACATGATGATGTTTAGACTAATTTTCTAATGATTTAAATGTACATGATATGGAGGTAAAGAACCGAACTTGGTACAAATAGAGGACTGTGGAGGCATTAAGTAAATTCACAGAGGCTTGGAGACTGAACACTGAACGGCATAACAGTCTATAATGGAGATGTATGTATGATGATGAAGGTATTTATATTCATCAAATAACTACCATAAATGCTTCAGATCAATATGGTAATCTATAATCCAAGTCTCTCCTACATTTCACTGAATAACAGTCATCTTAACAAGATTATGCCTTTCTTGTTTTGTTACACCTTTCATTTTGATAATGTATTTTATTAATTCAAAAGGGGAATAATACAGGGTCTTTTTTTATGGCTTGTTCCGTGTGTCAGGGGAACACGCATGGAAGGCAATAGCGCGGCCGGGTGACTCATTTGCCGAGAGATATATTGCTTCACGACCGGCTAAGATGATGCAGTACGGTAGCGATAACCGTTGCTTCACAGCAATAGTTCAGTTTAACAGCTGCGGTATTGGGTAGCGTGTTCAATGGGTTCGCTTTAAAATAGCGTAGTTTCTGTAGGAATACTAATCGTGTGTTCAAAGAGCCGGCCCCATGGTGTAGGAGTAACGTGCCTGCCTCTTACCCGGAGGCCCCGGGTTCGATTCCCGGCCAGGTCAGGGATTTTTACCTGGACCTCAGCGCTGGTTCGAAGTCCACTCAGCCTACGTGATTAGAATTGAGGAACTATCTGACGGTGAGATGGCGGCCCCGGTCTAGAAAGCCAAGAATAATGGCCTAGAGGATTCGTCGCGCTGACCACACGACACCTCGTAATCTGCAGGCCTTCAGGCTGAGCAGCGGTCGCTTGGTAGGCCAAGGCCCTTCAAGGGCTGGAGTGCCATGGGGTTTGGTTTGGTGATTCAAAGAAAATTACTGCTTTTATACTCTGAGGACTTTAAAAAGAAATAATTTTGAGTGTTGCCGGTAATTTTCTACTGACAGGCTATTGTTTTAAAGCCAGATTTGATTCAATTTAGCCCATTTTATGCATCACTTGCTTATTCTTCAAATTGCTGTTGCTATATTCGGTTTTAACACTCATACCTGTAGGTTTTGGTAGGGGCAAGGTGTTTTCTGCCCCCTCCCCTACCAAAAATGGTCTCAGGGGGCAGAGTGTCATTTTTCACCCCCACAAGAATTATCCTTCTAGATGGTAAGTCCCCTTACACTACCTCCCTTGAAATGTTGGTTGAGCGATGATTGACGGGTGACCCGAGTCGACTGCTCCAGGACTTCCTGAGTTTTCGTAGAAGTGATCAGTGCAGTTAACATGTACAATCAAGAGAGGTAAATAATAACGAGTTATAGGAATACATTTCGTAAGTGTGAGTTAATGCAACATGGCCAGAAATGGATGTACCGGTATTCGAGCAAAGATAAGTTCAACCGTGTTGTAAGATCAATCGAGAAATTATTTTAAACAGTGTAATAAGAAAGGTGTCTGACGAGATATGTGAACTACCGTCAAAGTTTGTAAGAAAGGACAGACCGATACTTGGTGACGCTAAGCACTTGTTTGATTGTTTAATAGGGGGGAATAAAAAGAAACATTGCAGCCAAGTGGAGAAACTTGCCGCCTCTGCCTAAAAATATGCAAGTTCATGGTGCTCTAGCCTTTATGGACGTAATATCCAGCTTTGAAGATAATATGTTCCTTGCAATGAGAGAGAGAATGACATTATTGTGTTTTCTTCTTCTTCTTCTTCTTAATCTGTTTACCCTCCAGGGTTGGCTTTTCCCTCGGACTCGGCGAGGGATCCCACCTCTACCGCCTCAAGGGCAGTGTCCTGGAGTTTCAGACTTTTTGGGTCGGGGATACAACCGGGGAGAATGACCAGTACCTCGCCCAGGCGGCCTCACCTGCTATGCTGAACAGGGGCCTTGTGGAAGGATGGGATGATTGGAAGGGATAGACAACGAAGAGGGAAGGAAGCGGCCGTGGCCTTAAGTGAGGTACCATCCCGGCATTTGCGTGGAGGAGAAGTGGGAAACCACGGAAAACCACTTCCAGGATGGCTGAGGTGGGAATCGAACCCACCTCTACTCAGTTGACCTCCCGAGGCTGAGTGGACCCCGTTCCAGCCCTCGTACCACTTTTCAAATTTCGTGGCAGAGCCAGGAATCGAACCCGGACCTCCGGGGGTGGCAGCTAATCATGCTAATTGTGTTTTCTACTGTGTGAAATTTGAAGTACCTGTGTAAAGAGAAAGGATTCACATCCAAGCCGCTCGCAGAAAAGTTAATGTTACGGTACTCTCCCTTAGCTCAACGACAGTATGAAATTGAATTCCATCAACATACCGAGGATTAGTACCTATTGATGCTTGTAAAAAATAAATGAGGTGGCAAATACAGTATTATTATTATGTAAGCCTTGTGGTGTATTGGTTAACATTGTTGGCTACACCCCGTGGTCCGGGTTCGATTCCCGGCTCTGGTAAGGAATTAATTCTGGTTAGAGGTACAGGTGATTTGATGCCACACGCCCAAATATGAATATTTCCATTCAAAGTTTGGGAGAGATTTGAAGAAGTACCTTAGGTTTTATGTCGGCTATCAAAAAGAAAGAAATAGATGAGTATATCGGTCTTTAAAAACAAAAGTAAGCACGAAGAAAATTATTGAACTTAAGATTTCTTTAAGTGCAAAGCTGAGGAATTCTGGGAAACTCAAAACTTGCTGATGAGTAGGATTCAGTAGGTCTGTGAGACAGGAGTAGGTACATAATGAAGAATAACTTTCAATTTTTATTAACCATCGACACTATTTACCTTCACGGCCAGTATAGAGTGCAGTGTGATGAAGTAAGCCTGAGGCGATTTTCCCTGTCTTTCCACTTGATTTAGGCTATTGTTGGGTACGGGATGGAGTACTATTTGTGTATACTTCTGTGGACTGAGAACTGTCGTAGAGTCAGTG
This sequence comes from Anabrus simplex, assembly GCF_040414725.1. Lineage (NCBI taxonomy): Eukaryota > Metazoa > Arthropoda > Insecta > Orthoptera > Tettigoniidae > Anabrus > Anabrus simplex. The sequence goes on along the minus strand of NC_090266.1, from coordinate 1,157,532,896 downwards.
GCTGGAGCAACTAATGTGAGTAATACAGGCAGTGTTAATGATTGTATTGTCCTGATGTTCAGCACTGTTGAATAGTTGCTGTGTAGTTGTTCATTGTATGAGATTGTGGAATTTCTCTGGAGATGAACCAAGGACCGATCATCATGTGTTGTGTGGAGCGTAGCCCTGCGCTGAAACCTAGCCATCGCCATGTAACTGCTGTGTGAGATGACAGACTTGCGAGCGCAAGTGAAAGGCCTGTCAATAAGGAGTAGACAGCCTTCAGGTAAAGACTGTCCAGCCGGAGTCCCACTGTGAGATACTTATAAATAGACAGCAATTAGTGAGTGTGGCCATTCATGGTCGAATATAATTATGTATATATGTGCGTGTGCATTTATTGGGTTATCCTGAAATAAATTAGAGTAATAAAACAGACGGGGTTTTATTTTTAACACTATTAAGCAGGTGACTGATTTGTGAAACTAACAACAATGTTATCTCAGGTGAACTGAACCTAGTGTGTGTCTTACCACTACAACCCTTTCTGATAGTACAAGTGCCTTAAGCATTGCAGCCAATACCCCCCACTTAGGCAGCCCAGTTGGCAGATTCCCTATGCGTTGTTTTCCTAGCCTTTTCTGAAATGATTGCAAAGAAATTGGAAATTTAATGAACATCTCTCTTGGTAAGTTATTCCAATCCCTAACTCCCCTTCCTATAAACGAATATTTGCCCCAATGTGTCCTCTTGAATTCCAACTTTATCTTCATATTGTGATCTTTCCTCATTTTAAAGTCACCACTCAAACTTGACAGAGGTATTCTGAGTTGGAGTTTACTTGCGGTGTAATCGCCAGTTGCTTTCTCCTCCTGTAGCCAACAGCTCATAGGCCACTCACCCATCGAGTACTGACCAGATTCCGATTGTTTTCCATACAGACCGCATTGTACCAAATATATATCAATATATTAATCCTCTTATAAGCTATAAATTTTCTTTTGCGTATTGAAGTGCAATTACAAAAAATAAATTGACAAGAGGGTTCACCTTTTCAATACATCAAGTAAATAATATTACATCAGTCTTGAGACTAGTTTCAGCTACTTAGTGGCCATATTCTTCTTCTTTATCTGTTTACCCTCCAGGGTAGGTTTCTCCCTCGGACTCAGCGAGGGATCCCACCTCTACCGCCTCAAGGGTAGTGATCTGGAGCTTCAGACTCTGGATTGGGGGATACAACTGGGGAGGATTACCAATACATCGCCCAGGTAGCCTCACCTGCTATGCTGAACAGGGGCCTTGCAGGGGTTGGGAAGATTGGAAGGGATAGACCAGGAAGAGGGAAGGAAGCGGTCGTGGCCTTCAGTGAGGTGGGAATCGAACCCACCTCTACTCAGTTGACCTCCCAAGGTTGAGTGGACCCCGTTCCACTTTTCAAATTTCGTGGCAGAGCCGGGAATCGAACCCGGCTCTCCGGGGGTGGCAGCTAATCACACTAACCACACCACAGAGGCGGACGGGCATATTCAGCCAAATAAAATTAAACAGATTATGGAATAACCACCTTACAAGGACTCCTTTGTTTACATTGCCTGCTTCCTCCAGCAAGTCAGTGCTTGTTCTACAGGTGGCATGCCAGATGCAACCCGTGCCACTTGCGACCGCATGATCTGTAACCGTGCCGGATGCAACCGGCGTTGACAAGCAAATTGTCATTTGATAAGTTGTGTCATCACCCAAGATAAGGTAAGCCAAACGAAGTGCAATGCCATTTCAATAATTCCTATAAGCAGCTACTGCCCCTACTTTACGTAACACTTCTGGGGGAAACTCGTTTTACAACACGAAACATGGTGATGCGTTTACGTCTTTTCCCACTGGGCGAGTTGGCCATGCGGTTAGAGGCGCATGGCCCTGAGCTTGCATCCAGGAGATAGTGGGTTCGAATCCCACTGTCGCAGCCCTGAAGATGGTTTTACGTGGTTTCCCATTTTCACACCAGGCAAATGCTGGGGCTGTACTTTAATTAAGACCAAGGTCGCTTCCTTCCCATTCCTATCCCATCGTCGCCTTAAGACCTGTCTGTGTCGGTGCGACGTAATGCCACTAGCAAAAAAAAAAGATCCGAATTCTCTGAAATGATTTACGACTTAGGCCTACTTACTTATTGTGTCCTATTAGTACCTATTTTTTTTTTTGCTAGTTGCTTTACGTCGCACCGACACAGATAGGTCTTATGGCGACGATGGGACAGGAGAGGGCTAGAAGTGGGAAGGAAGCGTCCGTGGCCCTAATTAAGGTACAGCCCTAGCATTTGCCTGGTGTGAAAATGGGAAACCATCTTCAGGGCTGCCGACAGTGAGGTTCGAACACACTATCTCCCGAATACTGGCCGCACATAAGCGACTGCAGCTATCGAGCTCAGTCCTACTAGTACCAGGAGTGTCCGAGGACATGTTCGGCTTGCCTGGTGCAGGTCTTTTCACCTGACACCCGTGGGCGGCCTGCGCGTCTCGATGTGGGATTATGATAATGAAGTAGGGAGAGATGAAATCCGGTTTCAGCACGTAGCCTACTCCTCTCGAATAATACCAAGGGGTCTGCTCAATGCTTTACGTCGCCATCCGACGGCCGAATGACCATCAACAGCATCATATCCCCTCACTCCATTTGAACACTGCGAAAAGGTTTGGATTTGAATCCAGGCTTTTGGCATGCAATCTAGTGATTAGAAACTGTCTACCACCAACTTTCCTACCCTGCCGGCCAACATTCTGATGGTGAAATTTTTTTTCATCCAGCTAATTGGCTCAGACGGTTGAGTTGCTGGTCTTCCAACTCCAACTTGGCTCAGTCCGGTGGTATTTGAACGTGCTCAAATACGTCAGCTTTGTGTCGGTGGATTTACTGGCACGTAAAGTAAGTCCTGCGGGACTAAATTCCGGCACCTTGGCGTCTCCTTAAACCATAAAAGTAGTTACTGGGACGTAAAGCCAGCAACATTATTATATTTTTCTTTAGACCAAAACTTACAGACATCATATTATGTGCTAGCGGCTCTTTTCGCACCGACACAGATAGGTCTTATGGCGACGATGGGATAGAAAAGGCCTAGGAGTTGGAAGGAAGCGGGTGTGGCCTTAACAGCCCCAGCATTTGCCTGGTGTGACAATGGGAAACCACGGAAAACCATCTTCACGGCTGCTGACAGTGCGATTCGAACCCACCATCTCCCGGATGCAACCTCATAGCCGCGCGCTCCTAACCGCACGGCCAACTCGCCCGGTCATCATATTATAACAATAAAGATTGTAACCATAATTTTTGTTATTATAGGCCTATGTATTTTAATGCTATAATTATTCCTGCAACAATGTCTTTGTCTGGTATACATTTATTTCAGATATCAATCTATTTCCTGTAATGTTAATCTTCTTTTGAGGCCTAATCATATATTTAATTCATTTTCATATCACAATATTTAAAATTTCTAAGTCCGACTCCTTGGCCGAATGGTCAGCGTTAAGGCCTTCGGTTCAGAGGGTCCCAGGTTCGATTCTCGGCCGAATCGTGGATTTTAATCGCGTCTGATTTCTTCTGGCTCGCAGAGTGGGTGTTTGTCCCAACACTTTCATCTTCACATAACATACTACACTACCAACCACCACAGAAAACACGCAATAGTGATTACATCCCTCCATATACGGTTGGCATCAGAAAGGGCATCCGGCCGTAAAACAGGGCCAGATTCACATGTGCGACCCCAGAGGTGTGGGAAAAAGCAGTAGAAGGATATTTAAAATTACTTAACCATTTCATACGCACAGGAAATTTCCTGGCATCCTCACTCCTCATAGGAGTACGGTACGTAAGTTCCGCACCATCGGGTCCATTCTTAACAAGAAATCACGCAGGAGACGAACCGTTTTAACAGAGGAAAATCTTGGCGAAATAGGAGCTCTCTTGGAAAGAACTCCAACAAAATCCCTGTCGCGTCTCGCCGTACAAGCTAATGTGTAGAGACGGGAATTTGCCTATTTTATTCCTGTGTTCAGAAACGTAGGCATTTGAGATATAAATCCGTTTTAGGGTTCTTTAAGCTAGATTTCGTTGGTTTTATTGTGCCTATAAATGCCTGTTTCAGGGGTTTGTGCCTATTTGGATTATAATTGCCTATTTGATGCCTTTTGAATCTATTTTAAAGAAGCCAATTTTCTTACAGTGCATTATACTGTAAATGATGTGCTCGACAGTATTATCCTCTCATTTCTCAAAATCTGTTTACCCCACGAACAAAAATGGGAATTCTTGGAAGTCACCAGGAATAGTTCTTAGGAAATTTCCGTCAGGAGAAACAAGGAACAATATTTGACCTGGAAGCCTTCAACCCCTCCAACTTCTAAGATATATGTGAGAACCAATCAACGTCGAACCCTTATACCTCCTTCTCCATGTGAACTGTTGTACGCGTACGCTTTACCTTCAGAACACGTTGTGATTTATTGTGAAGAAGAAGTGTGTCTGTGACAATGCCAGAAGAAAAATCAACGGGTGAGTTGGCTGTGCGCTTAGGAGCGAGCAGCTGTGAGCTTGTATCCGGGAGATAGGGGGTTCGAGCCCCACTCTCGGCAGCCCTGAAGATGGTTTTCCGTGGTTTCTCACTTTTACACCAGGCAAAAGCTGGGACTGTACCTTAATTAAGGCCACGGTCACTTCCTTCCCACTCCTAGGCCTTTCCCATCCCATCGTCACCAAAACACGGCGTCGGCGTGACGTAAAAAAAACTCTCATTGCAAAGAAAAATCGTCGAAGTCGTATTGGCTGAAGCGGTGGATCACAGGGGATCCCATTTTCACTACGGATGGAAAGGTAGTCTTCTGCCAAGCTTGCTGCAAGGAGGTAAGTTCGTTTGTTGCTTTTCTCTCTTTTGTGACTGACCTACGATCCCATTTCATTGTAGCATTTATAGGCCTATTAATTTACGTATAGTCGTGAAATTTCAATAATTTATATTGCTAAAATGTAAATAATCATTTAATTACCGAACGAGGAGTTAGAACATGCCGGTGGTCTCTTGTGATAGAGTGGATGCAAATTAAAAATCAGCATTTTGAACTCTGATTCAATTCCCGTGAAAATAGAGATTTACGACTAAAATATTTTTCTTTCTTTCTTAATCTGTTTACCCTGCAGGGTATGTTTTCCCTCGGACTCAGCGAAGGATCCCACCTCTACCGTCTCAAGGGCAGTGTCCAGTGGGACTTTGGGTCGGGGATACAACTGGGGAGGAGGACTAGTACCTTGCCCAGACAGACTCACCTTCTATGCTGAACAGCGGCCGTGTGAAGGCATGGGAAGATTGCAAGGGACAGGCAAAGAAGAGGGAAGGAAGTGGCCGCGTCTAAGTTAGGTACCATTCCGGCACTTTCCTGGTGTTTACCTCCCGAGGCTGAGTGGACCTCGTTCCAGCCCTCGTACCACTTTTCGAGTTTCTTGGCAGAGTCGGGAATCGAACCCGGACCTCCGGGGGTGGCAGATAATCACGCTAACCACTACATCACTGCCAGATTATAAATGAACATTTTTGAGGGCATATTTCCTTGTAAATTACGAATTCCCTTGTTCCTACTTTAAAGTTTTGTACTTCCAGAAACATCACCTCTAATAGTCTTTCTCTTTTTTATGAAAGAAATGCATGCTTATACTGTCCGACTCGTTGGCCGAATGGTTAGCATACTGGCCTTCGGTTTACATGGCCCCGGGTTAGATTCCCGGTCGGGTCGGGGATTTTAATCTTAATTGGTTAATTCCAGTGGCTCTGGGGCTGGATGTGTGTGGCCTAATAGGCCGTCTACGAGAAAAAGACCCGCACCAGGCCTATACACCATTAATATGTTTATACTAAGCATTATTGCCAATTAGCCCAGCTGTAGAAATATAAAAACATTGTAATTTAAGCCATTTTTTTTTATTTTTCAGATCAAATATGAAAAGATACCATATAGATCAACATAGAAATACTGCTATGCATTTGACACGAGTACAGAAAGCGTTGTCATCGCAGCTTTTCTACCAGTCCACTGTGAACAGCGACCAACAACATTTTTCTGTAGACCTGTGCACTGCAGTGGTGGGAGCTAATATCCCCTGCATAAACTGGAGCATATTCAAACTTTAACAAGCTGCCGGGAGCAATCACCGAGTTGGAGACGAGTGGCTTTCCCCCGGTGGAGTCATTTAGGGTCGTGGAAGAAGTCAATTCTTTTACGGTTTTCGGAGACGCCGAGGTGCCGGAATTTAGTCCCGCAGGAGTTCTTTTACGTGCTAGTAAATCTACCGACACGAGGCTGACGTATTTGAGCACCTTCAAATACCACCGGACTGAGCCAGGATCGAACCTGCCTAATTGCGGTCAGAAGGCCAGCGCCTTAACCGTCTGAGCCACTCAGCCCGGCCGGAAGAAGTCAGGAGAAGTTTTGACCGAACCTCTGGGAAGGTAGCCGCTGTCAGCAAAATGTTCCACAAGAGTCCTGCAGCAGAATCCATGATGGAAAACGACGGTAAAAGTTGATGCTTGTTGTTGTAAGGGGCCTAACATCGAAGGTCATCGGCCCGACGGTAAAAGTAGGCAGGGTGCTACGAGGTGAGGTAGATGCAGCGGTTGAATTAAACCAAATGAAGTGGCTTCATTGAAGTTTTGTCCAATCACTTCCTGTGATATTGAGAGATTTCTCTCAGTACAAAACATTCTGCCCGACAGGGGAACAAGATAGTTACCGGAAAACATTAATTGTTGTAAATTCCTTTTACAGTATGTTATTAAATTATAAGTATTTTTCATGCCTATTTTGGCTAATTTTAGAGCCTATATGCCTGCCTATTTTAACTGTTTTTAGTGACTATAATTCTCGTCTCTACAAATGTGTCCTTATCTACTGCCCACAGAGCAACAAAACTGTTCAAAGCAAAACCATACAAACCCACCCCTCCCCAATATTTAAGAGAACCTGACAGTTTCGCTAGGGTTCGGTATTGTAACGGGTTGCTTCAGTCAGTTCACGATGGGTACGTTGACCCAGAACTTTTATTTTATAGTGATGAAGAATGGCTACACTTAAGTGGCTATGCAAATAGTCAAAACAGTCGCTACTGGTGTGCAGAAAATCCCCACCAGCTGCATGTCCGTCCACTTCATGATGTAAAAATAGGAGTTTGGTGCGCAATAAGAGCTCGCAGAATTATAGGGCCTATATTTTTCCGCGAAACAATAAAGGCTGATCGATATATAGATCTCATTCTCAGACCACTTTCAAGAGTTGACGGAAGAAGAAAGGAGTAGGCCTAATGGTTACTTTATGCAAGATAATGCGACGGCACACGCTGTTAATCGGTCTATGGAGGTAATGCGGGAAGTTTTCGAAGATCGTGTGGTTAATTATCCCCCTAGATCTCATGATTTAAATCCCTGTGATTATTACCTGTAGGGGATGCTGAAGGGAAAAGTGTATATGAACAACTCTCACACACCGGGCGAGTTGGCCGTCCAATCAGGGGTGCGCAGCTGTCAGCTTGCATCCGGGAGATAGTGGGTTCGAACCCCACTGTCGGCAGCCCTGAAGATGGTTTTCCGTGGTTTCCCATTTTCACACCAGGAAAATGCTGGGGCCGCTTCCTTCCCACTCCTAGGGCATTCCTATCCCATCGTCGCCATAAGACCTATCTGTGTCGGTGCGACGTAAAACAAATAGAAAAAGAAACCACTCTCACACAAGAGAACATTACACAAGTTATTTCGAACATCACACGGGCTGAGATTCGCCGAGTGTCTGCAAACCTATTTACGAGGTGTCAGGCGTGTTTGACAGCTGAGGGGCAACATTTTGAACATCCAGTGTAATGCCAGGTAGGATTTAGACCAATAGTTTCACTAGAAATAGATTTATATAAGTGTGAATTGCCGTGAGTAGTGGTGAGGAAAAGCGCGCATTATACCGGCTAGTGACTGAGTGTCATGGCTCCAGCCGTGCTCTGAGTGGTGCTGCGGAACCAGCTAAAAAAGAAAGACCTTTTCTTTCGATGTTAAGAGCTGTCCCGTTTGACTGAATTCATTTCCCATTTTATCCTGAAAGGATGTCAATAATGGTATGTTGTGTGGCCTCCGGAGAGGCCTAGTGCAGGTCTTTTGATTTGACTCCCGTAGGCGACCTGCGCTTCGTGATGAGGATGAAATGATGATGGCCCTGTGTCAGGGGAATGGTTAAAATTCCCGACTGTGCCGGTAATCGAACCCGGGACCCCTGTGATCAAAGGCCAGTACGCTAACCATTTAGCTATGGAGTCGGACAGGTCTGAAATAAGATGTACTTAGTCCTGTAAAACAAAGAATGTGTTTGGCAAGACTGCTTCCTACCCAAAACTAGCTCTCGGTAATTGCAAAGAATAAAACAGTTCATGCATCATATTACTTTATTTGGCTTCACAGATACTAAGAGTACGGTAATATTAAATAAGCAGATAGTGACAATGTTGAATGTTAAGAATAGCTGCCAGTGTGATTCAAAGAGCCGGCCCCATGGTGTAGGGGTAAAGTGCCTGCCTCTTACCTGGAGGCCCCGGGTTCGATTCCCGGCCAGGTCAGGGATTTTTACCTGGACCTGAGGGCTGGTTCGAAGTCCACTCAGCCTACGTGATTAGAATTGAGGAACTATCTGACGGTGAGATGGCGGCCCCGGTCTAGAAAGCCAAGAATGGCCGAGAGGATTCGTCGCGCTGACCACACGACACCTCGTAATCTGCAGGCCTTCGGGCTGAGCAGCGGTCGCTTGGTAGGCCAAGGCCCTTCAAGGGCTGTAGTGCCATGGGGTTTGGTTTGGTGATTCAAAGAAAATTACTACTTTTATACTCTGTGGACTTTAACAAGAAATAATTTTGAGTGTTGCCGGTAATTTTCTACTGACAGGCTATTGTTTTAAAGCCAGATTTAGCCCATTTTATGCATCACTTGCTTATTCTTCAAATTGCTGTTGCTATATTCGGTTTTAACACTCATACCTGTAAATCCTGGTGAAAGGTATCTTGTGTAATCTTCAGTGGCACCGACTTTGGTAGGGGCAAGGTGTTTTCTGCCCCCTCCCCTATCAAAAATGATCTCAGGGGGCAGAGTGTCATTTTTCACCCCCACAAGAATTATCCTTCTAGATGGTAAGTCCCCTTACACTACCTCCCTTGAAATGTTGGTTGAGCGATGATTGACGGGTGACCCGAGTCGACTGCTCCAGGACTTCCTGAGTTTTCGTAGAAGTGATCAGTGCAGTTAACATGTACAATCAAGAGAGGTAAAGAATAACGAGTTATAGGAATACATTTCGTAAGTGTGAGTTAATGCAACATGGCCAGAAATGGATGTACCGGTATTCGAGCAAAGATAAGTTCAACCGTGTTGTAAGATCAATCGAGAAATTATTTTAAACAGTGTAATAAGAAAGGTGCGTGACGAGATATGTGAACTACCGTCAAAGTTTGTAAGAAAGGACAGACCGATACTTGGTGACGCTAAGCACTTGTTTGATTGTTTAATAGGGGGGAATAAAAAGAAACATTGCAGCCAAGTGGAGAAACTTGCCGCCTCTGCCTAAAAATATGCAAGTTCATGGTGCTCTAGCCTTTATGGACGTAATATCCAGCTTTGAAGATAATATGTTCCTTGCAATGAGAGAGAGAATGACATTATTGTGTTTTCTTCTTCTTCTTCTTCTTCTTAATCTGTTTACCCTCCAGGGTTGGCTTTTCCCTCGGACTCGGCGAGGGATCCCACCTCTACCGCCTCAAGGGCAGTGTCCTGGAGTTTCAGACTTTTTGGGTCGGGGATACAACCGGGGAGAATGACCAGTACCTCGCCCAGGCGGCCTCACCTGCTATGCTGAACAGGGGCCTTGTGGAGGGATGGGATGATTGGAAGGGATAGACAACGAAGAGGGAAGGAAGCGGCCGTGGCCTTAAGTGAGGTACCATCCCGGCATTTGCGTGGAGGAGAAGTGGGAAACCACGGAAAACCACTTCCAGGATGGCTGAGGTGGGAATCGAACCCACCTCTACTCAGTTGACCTCCCGAGGCTGAGTGGACCCCGTTCCAGCCCTCGCACCACTTTTCAAATTTCGTGGCAGAGCCGGGAATCGAACCCGGACCTCCGGGGGTGGCAGCTAATCACGCTAATTGTGTTTTCTACTGTGTGGAATTTGAAGTACCTGTGTAAAAGAGAAAGGATTCACATCCAAGCCGCTCGCAGAAAAGTTAATGTTACGGTACTCTCCCTTAGCTCAACGACAGTATGAAATTGAATTCCATCAACATACCGAGGATTAGTACCTATTGATGCTTGTAAAAAATAAATGAGGTGGCAAATACAGTACGTTTGATAGGTCTTACCCATAGTTGAGCATCAAGTCCTACAATAGTTCTTGGCATGTAATGGTGTATAAATATCAGACACTCGTATGTGGGGTGGGTAGATCCACTGGCACATTATGGTGCGTAAAATTCAGGCACCCAGCATCTCTAAAAATACACCCGATGAAAGGGTTGCTATTATTATGTAAGCCTTGTGGTGTATTGGTTAACACTGTTGGCTACACCCCGTGGTCCGGGTTCGATTCCCGGCTCTACCAAGAAATTTAATTCTGGTTAGAGGTACCGTAAAATGGGGTGAATAGGAACATGGTGTTGAAAGGGAACACACAGTAGGGAATTTATTTTATGGAAGGTTTGCATCGTATGTAAAGCAGTTCAGTGGGATTTTTTCACCCAAAATATTCCCTATCCTTATTTCCCGCCATTTCTATTTGCTCTGAAAGGATAACAATAACTTTTAGCAACAATAGTGCCCAATAAGGAAACCTTGAATTTTTTATAGCTATTAAGGACCATAAAATCTTCTTCTGGATTAGAAAATCACGTGGAGGTAAGTGCTTTTAATGTCTAGAATAAGTAACTATGCCATGTTTTGATACAATTAAACATAATTTTACCATGACATACAAGCACACTTTTCTACGTTAACACTATGCACAATTAATGAACAAAATCATTGAAAAATGGGGTGAATGGGAACACAGAGATGATGTGTAAAATGAGCTTAAATGTGAATACAGTCTTCATATAAATACTATTCGGTAATTCTATCCCTTATTTTATCTGTATTCCAGTTGCTGAAGAAAGATGCCAAGGCAATATAAACCAGATCAGAGGGGCAAAATCCACGGGAAAGACCCACCAGAAACACTTTCTGCTGCATTAGAGGATATTAAAAGAGGATTATCATACAGAAAATGTTCAGAGACGTATGCCATTCCTACAACAGTGTTAAACAGACGTATGAAATATAATAAAAGTGAAGGAGGAATAGAAATATAGCCAAAAGTTGGACAGACATTGTTTAGATACTGAAAAGCATTTGGTTGATCAGCTGGTGATGTGTTCTCCTCTGATTACCTATTTGATGCATAACGACCTCCGCTGTATTGTTAAGGCTTACCTTGATAGAATGTGAGTCACTGTGAAGAGGTTCAGAAACAATATGCCAGGTTATGACTTTGCACTCAGTTTCCTTAATCGTCATGGAAATGTTTTATCTCAACGAATATGTCTAAACAGAACAGAGACCGTATTCTAAGTCGCTTGCCCCGTTCATCAGCAGAAGAAACGGTGGATGATGTTGAAGAAAACAATGGTATCACTGATGACTGCATTGTTTCTGTACTCAATGATATGAGGTTCAGTCCTGGGACAGTAAAAATTAGAAAGAGAAAGCTAAACATTCCTCCTTGTCAGAGTGTGAAAGCTGACAACTTGGAAAATGATAGCCAAAAAGGACATCTGTCAGATGATTAGCAACAGCAGAAGGAGATCTCAAAATAAAATGAAGTTCCTACTGATAAACATGCTAGTAAAAGAAAGTTTCCAATCCCAACCAAAGGACGCCAGAATCAGAACCCTAAATCACACCTAAGGCAGGACTGCAACTGAGAACTACATCCGGTTGAAAAAATAATGAGAGGTGTGTACAAGAAAGCACGAATTGAAGAAGGTGTCTGGGTTATGGTAGATTTTACTTCTCCATCCAGATCATTAATCAAATCACCCAAATTCTTCAGAGTAATCCTATTTCATTGAAACAGTCACCAGTGTTGGACTATGAATGCTTCACAGTAACGTTTCTGAAGTAGGCCTACTGTATGTGCCAACTAAAGTTGAGAGCAGACAAATTTTTAAGTGGTCCGAACATGAAAATGTCTGTGAAATTGATAAGGCAAGCGTTGTTGGTGTGGTACACCACCCTAATTGTTTTAGAAAGGGACTCCTGAAATTCGATGTAAATTTCCACGTATGGTAACATTTTGGAGCATGTTTTAGGTTGACAATTACCTTATTGTATTAGTTCTTACTGTTTATGCATTTTTCACATCTTAAATAACATTTTTAAAGGTTTTCAGTGTTCCTTTTCACCCCAGTATGAGGAGAATAGGTTTAGACGGGACACTTAAGTATCTGTTCCTATTGACCCCATATTTGGGGTGAATGGGAACACTAATTTTTCAGTCAATATCACGTAACTTTTTGTACCAATCTGTTCATTTCATGTACCATAACTAGCTATCTGACCTTATCAATACTGCTACACGAAGAAATTTATTAAATTATCTAAATCAAGAAAACAGCGACAGAAAATACTATAAAAAAGTTCCCATTCACCCCATTTTACGGTACTGGTGATTTGATGCCACACGCCCAAATATGAATATTTCCATTCAAAGTTTGGGAGAGATTTGAAGAAGTACCTTAGGTTTTATGTCGGCTATCAAAAAGATAGAAATAGATGAGTATATCGGTCTTAAAAATAACTGTAAGCACGAAGAAAATGATTGCAAAGCTCAGGAATTCTGGGAAACTGTCAAAACTTGCTGACGAGTAGGATTCAGTAGGTCTGTGAGATAAGAGTACCGTAGGTAGATAAGAAATGAAAATTGTTTTTCATTACTTATCAACACTACTTACCTTCACGGCCAATATAGAGTGCAGTGTGATGAAGTAAGGGCAGTATTCTGGAGCTTCAGACTCTGCATAGGGGGATACAACTTGGGAGGATGACCAATACCTCGCCCAGGCAGCCTCACCTGCTATGCTGAACAGGGGCCTTGAAAGGGAGGATGGGAAGATTGGAAGGGATCGACCAGGAAGCGGCTGTGGCCTTAAGTTAGGTACCATCCCAGCATTTGCTTGCAGAAGTGGGAAACCATTTCCAGGATGACTGAGGTGGGAATCGAACCCGGGCCTCCGGGGATGGCAGCTAATCACACTAACCACTACACCAGAGGCGGACGGCCATATTCAGCCAAATAAAATTAAACAGATTATGTGACAACCACCTTACAAGGACTCCTTTGTTTACATGGCTTGCCTGCTTTCTCTAGCCAGTACTTGTTCTACACCAGACATTTACTTCTTTACCCGAGGTCCTAAGTCAATTTACAGACATGCTATGTGCTAGTGGATGATGTTATTCTCTATAGAGTGATAAATAAGTTACAAGATTGTGAGCAACTGCAACGTGACCTCGAAAATGTTGTGAGATGGACAGCAGACAATGGTATGTTGATAAACGGGGCTAAAAGTCAGGTTGTGAGTTTCACAAATAGGAAAAGTCCTCTCAGTTTTAATTATTGCATTGATGGGGTGAAAGTTCCTTTTGGGGATCATTGTAAGTATCTAGGTGTTAATATAAGGAAAGATCTTCACTGGGGTAATCACATAAATGGGATTGTAAATAAAGGGTACCGATCTCTGCACATGGTTATGAGGGTGTTCAGGGGTTGTAGTAAGGATGTAAAGGAGAGTGCATATAAGTCTCTGGTAAGACCCCAACTAGAGTATGGTTCCAGTGTATGGGACCCTCACCAGGATTACCTGATTCAAGAACTGGAAAAAATCCAAAGAAAAGCAGCTCGATTTGTTCTGGGTGATTTCCGACAAAAGAGTAGCGTTACAAAAATGTTGCTATGTTTGGGTTGGGAAGAATTGAGAGAAAGAAGAAGAGCTGCTCGACTAAGTGGTATGTTCCGAGCTGTCAGCGGAGAGATGGCGTGGAATGACATTAGTAGACGAATAGGTTTGAATGGCGTTTATAAAAGTAGGAAAGATCACAATATGAAGATAAAGTTGGAATTCAAGAGGACAAACTGGGGCAAATATTCATTTATAGGAAGGGGAGTTAGGGATTGGAATAACTTACCAAGGGAGATGTTCAATAAATTTCCAATTTCTTTGAAATCATTTCGGAAAGGGCTAGGAAAGCAACAGATAGGGAATCTGCCACCTGGGCGACTGCCCTAAATGCAGATCAGTATTGATTGATTGATTGATTGATTTCTTTTCGCACCGACACAGATAGGTCTTATGGCGACGATGGAACAGGAAAGGCCTAGGAGTTGGAAGGAAGCGGCCGTGGCCTTAACATCCCCAGCATTTGCCTGGTGTGACAATGGGAAACCACGCAAAACCATCTTCACGGCTGCCGACAGTGGGATTCGAACTCTATCTCCCGGATGCAAGCTCACAGCCGTGCGCTCCTAATCGCACGGTCATCATTGCTATAACAAGAAGATTGTAACCATAATTTTTATTATTATAGGTCTATGTATTTTAATGCTATAATTATTCCTGCAACATTGTTTTTATCTGGTATACATATATTTCAGATATCAATCTATTTCCTGTAATATTAATCTTCTTTTGAGGCTTAATCATGTATTTAATTAGTTTTCATATCATAATATTTAAAATTTCTAAGTCCGACTCCTTGGCCGAATGGTCAGCGTTAAGGCCTTCGGTTCAGAGGGTCCCAGGTTCGATTCCCGGCCGGATCAGGGATTTTAATCGCGTGTGATTAATTCTTCTGGCTCGGAGAGTGGGTGTTTGTCCCAACACCTTCATCTTCATATAACATACTACACTACCAACCACCACAGAAAACACACAATAGTGATTATATCCCTCTATATAGGGTTGGCGTCAGAAAGGGCATTCGGCTGTAAAACAGGACCATATTCACATGTGCGACCCCACAGGTGTGGGAAAAAGCGGTACAAGAATATTTAAAATTTCTAAACCATTCCACACGCACAGGATGAGATGGGTATGTCCCTATGGTAATGGAATGGATGATACTGCCAGCAACTCTACGCTGAGTGTCGGGTAGTTGACGGAATATCCTCTAAGGTAGTTGCTTTACGTCGCACCGACACAGATAGATCTTATGGTGATGATGGGACAGGAAAAGCCTAGGAATGGGAAAGAATCGGCCCTGGCCTCAATTAAGGTACTGCCACAGCATTTGCCTGGTGTGACAATGGGAAATCACGGAAAACCATCTTCACGCCTGCCGACAGTGGGATTCAAACCCACTATCTCCCGGATGCGAGATCCTAACCGAACAGCCAACTCGCCCGGTATATCCTCGAAGCCAATAGATCGATGTAAGTGCCAGTTCCATCAGCTAGTGGGCAAGACGAGTATGACGTTACCGATATAGTTAAGAGCAACAGCCATAGCCGGCTGTTAACACTAGGACAATTTACTGTACAAATAAACAAAATCTATTTACCATATGAAGTAATGAATATCCTGTTCAGATGTGATCACAAAGCTTTATAGTAGTACTCTGTCACGTTCAGAGTTTGAATCACTACAACTGCCTACCAACAGGTATGAGTTCTTCAAGCTGCCCATTCCGCTTCCAGTACTCAACTTGTAAAGTTCATACTCATCTGTGGTGATGCGCTCTTTATCCTCGAGTAAATGGTACATATTTTTGTCAGCAATTAGGTGCTTCACAGGACTCTGTCATTAGCTAGTTCTTTTAAATTTTATTTCCTGCCAGATGATGGTACTTCATTAATCTCATGGGTGTAGTACAACACATTGTCCATCACTAAGACACATCTGACATGTTTGGTACAAGCTGTTTTTAAGTCATATGATGAAGTTATAGACCTTCATAGTTTATTTCAACATGCATAGTCCAAACCTTTCCTTACCACCTGCATATAATCTCCCTGACCTGCGCTGTTCAAATACAGAAAACCTAGTGCATCGTCCTCCTGAAACTTCATTTAAGTGTATGATGGACGGATACAAGTTTCATAAAAAAATAGGACAGATCTTGTTATCCTCTGTTCTCAGGTACACCACTCTCTTAAGCAATGTAGTTTCTTTCATCTTCTTAAATTTAAACCCTATTGAATGCAATACTTACCTCAGATGTTGGTGACTCATCTTGTTATACAGCAACCTTTAAAAGAAATGATTCTAGATCCACCTTATTCAACACCAATATTGGTGGCAATACAGAACAGCGAATATGAGATGTATAAACTGCAGATCGCCTTGTTCCGTCCGATGATGCACTTACCTGTATCATCTAGTATAATTTCCTTATTTAATACTCTGTTTTTACCCAGAGTGGATAACTTCATCCCATTATCACATCCCTTCTGATATTCTTAATAAATGTCTGATTTTTCCTTACCACTGAAGTTCATTTACTTGCTTGAAAAGCAAGCTAAAGGAAATTGCACTCTTTTCTGAATCACAAAAAGGAATTCCATTCCCTATGAACAACTTTGTTTTAGCACTTGCCATTACCTACCATATGGAGAAAATACACTTCCAATAAAATACAATATATTCAATCAACGGCATCAGCAAAAATCTTGCACAAGACAGGTCAACACTGTGTACAAAAGCCGATAGCACAGCTAATTGGGCACCATTCCTGCCAGCACATACCTCAGTATTGCCAAGCTGTGCACAGTAGGGATGGGAATTTCTCATGCTCGAGAAATGGCCAAAATCTGGAGGATCTCAAAGCATCCTGAGAGAAAGCGAACAGTGCCGCATTCTCTTGAGCGCCTTTGCGAATTACAACAAAATGCTGGTGTTAGAATTTCTTGTTCAAAGTGCAGTATTCGGGTTATTTTAAATGACTGCAGTTTTAGTCAATCTGCCTTGGAACATTTCGAATATTTCTTTTGACCTTTTATTTAAGTTCATATGACCACATGTGCTTATTTACAGAAAGGAATGACATAGAAACTCATCTTAAAAAATAAACACAAAAATCAAACAGTTCATTCCTAACCCTCCTAATACGTTCTTGGGTTGTGAAATAGTGGAACTACGTTAACTGTATCACATTCACGCCAGTCCAATGATTAGGCTAAAATAAAGCAACTGATTTTTGCTCGTGGGTCGAGTGTGATGTCGCAAACTTACTTACAGCTTCTTCATGTATAATTTCCTGTGAACAGATGGGCAAACTTCTGTTCATAACACAACCTATTGTCCAGCTATATCAGTGCAGAAGTATGGAAAATCACAATGTTGATCTGAAAGGAAAGAGGGTTTGGCTAGGACTGAGAAAGAAGAATGCCTCATACAGTTTGTGATTTAGACAATAACACTCCTTCAGTTCATCTTTATTACCATTAATTTGAGACATATAAAAGAAACAGAAGAAAAATTCTGATGAAATATCACTAAAATACAAAATGAACTAAGATTAGCACAAACTTTCACAATCTCATGTCACAGAACAACCACCTTACAAGTCAATTGCAGAGAGCATAATGCATCTTGTTCCATAAGCTGTGAAAATTCTTCTTTCTTGAGAAAACTACTTTTCATTACAAAAATGAACATACATTGTTTGGAATTTAAATCATGACCTCCTTGGTGACCAACCAACAGTAATGTTATCCAGATACCATGCCCCACTAAAAAGAAATCGTAAATGTTAATTAAAGACCACTACTAAAGTATTTCTTTTAGATTCACACAAAATATTATTCCTCATTCAATTCTGGAGTTTGAAAGAAATACCCTACATAATCGAGTGTTTTAACCTGTTGGCTCGGTGGGATGCACAGGTCCCACTAAATTTAAAAGCTAAAGGTTAAGTCCATTGGGATTTACCTGACCAACTTAAGGATAGTGCTGCACTCTGGTGGAATTATTGAGAACTGCACGGAGAATGATCAGTTTAACACTGTACACATTCATGGACCTGTGACAACAGTTGAAAGTGTAGTCTGCACAGTAATGGCAATGTCCGAATTTACTCATATGGTGCGGCAAGATGAAGGTAGGTCGATTGTGTATATTATGAAGGTGTGATTAATTCTGAATATTGTGGTGTGAAATTTATGGATTTTACCACGAAAGTAATATGCGTTTCACTTAGTGGGACGTATTTTATACAATGAATTGTAGGCGTCATGAGGTCGGTGTTTACCAGACCTCATCATGCACATTTCTTGGGTGTTTAAAGTGTCTTATTTCTGAAGGAATATTTATGCCATTAATTTGTCGTACTTGTTCACAGACAAAGCGCGGTTCCACAACAATGGAACCGTTGGAGTGTGGATAATCCCCATTCGGTACAACAGACAACATTTCAGGTACAGTGGGGCATGAATGTATGTCGCTGAGAGGCACAACAGTCTGACAGTAATACAGCAAAACCTCGTCAATTCATTGCGACGCAAAAATCCGACTTTGAATTACGCGATTTCAAATTAACCGCAAACTCTTAATTCAGAAATGCCAACCCTTGCTGTGTCACAAAATGTTCTAAGACCTGTTACTGCATGCAATAAACCTTGATTCACATTTTAAACCTTTCAAATGTCATGAAAGAAAACTATTTCCAATATGTCCCCAAGGTACATTTACAGTATTCAAATAATGCACTTCGATAACTCACTGACATACATAAACGCAATGAAAGGAAAAATAAGCATGACTGAAAGACGAAGAGAAATCTATGCTGGCTTCCCTGTGCAAGTCCATTGGATGACTGTACTGATGCATTTTAGATGCCCTGTACTTCCACGGAAAGTAAACGATGCCCTTAAAACATCGTGGCTTATCAAACTTTCCTATGACGAGGGGAGAAAGTCTCTTGCTTTCGTCTGCATTACAACACAGTACCTGGGCACACAGGAATCAGTGGAAATGAAGAAGCTGACAAACTAGCAAAACAAGGCTCAGAAGGTCCTTCTATACGACCAGAACCGTTCCTGGGAGTATCACTCCGAAGTGTGAAACTGGTAATATCCCAGTGGACAAACCAGCCTCACTTAGACATTAGGAAGAGGCTAACCACAGCAAGGCAGGCACGTGGACTTATCGAAGGGCATAGCCAAAGATATAAAAAGGCCCTAATAAACCTGAATAGGACCAGAATACGAATAGTAGTTGGACTGTTGACAGGCCACAATACCTTACAGAGACACCTACACATCATGAAAATCAGTCAGGATCCGATGTGTAGAAGATGCGGTAGGGAGGAGACTCTTGCAAGCACTAAGACATTGATATCTTGGCTCATTTTGTGAACCTGCCAACATCTGGACACTGGTATCCTGTATAGGAGCACTAGGACTGAACTAGGCAAACTGGTTTAAGGGACACAAAGGGTCTTCACAGACCTATGTGTGGAACCCTGCGAAGGCAGGGCTCAACAATTCCTAATCTATCTATCTATATACAACACAGTAAAGTGACTATCCTTGTACAATTTTCCAGTATGCACCATACTGTAATTAGGCGTACACTATTTTATGTAACAAATTAATACAGTAGTCAAAAACCATAGATTCCCAGCACACAACAAAAATTAAAACATCCACAAATTATTTACACAATGACAAATATATATATGGAGTTATTTTGCCTATAAACAGTACATAGACCTATTTACACAACTGTCATTTTTTGAAATAATTGAACATGGTAATTTGCTTTTAAGCAAATCCTTTTCCAGATATCTTTGACAAACTGCCAATACACATACATACAGTAATTTACACAATAACAATAAAACAAGGAGATACCTACCCTACACATTATACTGTTTTTAGGTCTACAACATTTTATGTAACATTAAATTAATACAGTAGTGAAAGATCATAGATTTACAACACAGTACAAAATCATAACACCCACAACATATTTACACAATAACAATATACTGAGTTACTTTGCCTGTATACAGTACATATTTACACAACTGTCAGTGTCTCATTTTTTACATAATCAAAGATGGTAGTTTGCTTTTTAGCAGAACTTTTCCAGAAATCCTTGCCTGTATTGACAAATTGCACCAACACACATAATTTACACAATGACAATAATAAAACAAGGAGACACCTACCCTGTGCACTTTACTGTAATTAGGCCTACAACATTTTCTGTAACATTAACCCCAGAACTCCTAACGGAAGTCCTCGAGACTCTACCATGTCATATTTTGTACTGTTTACGCTTTCCTTTTCTTTACAGGAAATTCTCGTATTATGCTCATGAAAACCGTGTTGTTATGATATAATGGCTTCGTTCATTATTTCATTAGTCATTCTTCATTATTGTGCTGTTTATTTTCACTTTGTTACGCTGATACCTAGGCTGAGACTAATGGTCTAGCCCATCTAGAATATATCGGCAGTATTCTGTTGGCTGTTCTGCTGCGACAATGAGCTAGTTTCTACTGTGACAGTACCCAAGTAATAACTGGCTCTTACAAGTGATTTTATATAGCGAGCATGATTCAAGTGAAGGTGTTTTCAGTGAAGACGAATCGGACTATATACCAGAAAGTGATGTAAATGGCACTGTCAGTGCAGTGAGTGAAATAAACTATGTGAGTACAGTTGCTGATACTGATCTTATTGATTCTGATAGTACACTTCAACCAATATACAGTGTGTATATGGCCAATTCCAGGCATTGCGTGTTAACATTTGTACATTTCCTTTTAACATACACATGAAACTTACCATCTAAACAAATTGAGTTTGCACAATGTCTAGGTGATACTTAATAACCCCCACAAATGTCATTGTTATAAACCCGATGTATGCGATTTTACAAACTTTTAAACGTAGCGATTGGTGTTTACATGGGACGGATTTTAACTTTGCATACCTTTACGGTTTTTTTCTAAATTCTGCGAATTGTGGCAACTTAACTTTTATTAGTGATGTTAATATATTGTTTACAAGGACATTTTGTGAAAAAAACTAAATGTGTAAGTTGCATAATGTCTGTCAAATATATTTAAAAGCGATTGTCGCGTTTACTTGACAGTGTCGCGGGATTACACGTGAATCTGCGCTATGGCATGAGGGGCTAATAAATCATCAACTCCGCATCAAATACGATCACTGAATGATAAAATGTATATTTAATTTTGCAGCAAATAATAATAAATAAGGGGAGTGATGGTGCAGCGGTCAAACTGCATGCAACCATCAAGACGGAGTGGGTTCAAGTCCTGATTAATGCACCTGCGATTTTCGACGTGGAAGTCACGTCTGGTGGTTCAGATTTCACATAAAATGTGTGGTTTCATCGCTTATGATAGTGTGATTATCGAGTATGTAAAACTACAAGCTTTCTTTGTCATAATAATGATAATAATAATATATGAAACTATAGACAATGATACGGACATGTGGCCTAACTAAAGTATTTTTATGAATTGTCACACATTTATTTAGCACTAATAACAGTGTATGTAAAATAAAGTGAAATATTTAAAAATACCTGGACATTCAACGCTTATCGGTACTTAGCCTACAGTTTGAATCAAAACTTGATCAGAAAAAAAAAAAAAAAAAAAAAAAAAAAACCCACGTTCATTGTGCTTCTGGTATAGACTCATTAAAATACCACTTCCCACAAGTAAAACTAGGTACCGGTAATTTTCATTCGATTTCACTTTCATTTAAAAAGCACTCGTCTTTTGTCGGTGGTTCACAAAACAGTTTAGCTTCATCATTGCATTTGCGAAAATTGGTTACAAAATAAACATCACTTTCAGTTATGGTACAAACACAATACTTGGGATGTTTCTTTCCGCTGTATTTTCCAAGGACGAAGTCTCCCACTTCAAAAGTCGTACCACGGGGTGTATTTTTGTTGCCTGCTTCGATCTTGTAGTCTGGATGTAGAGAGTGTGTGGTAGTTGCTTCTAAATAATATTTTCTTGCCTGAACTATGTATTTTTTAAATTGCTCCGCATAGTGAATATCATGTGTTCCTCGTACTGCACAGACATCGGCGAAGTGGCTTTTCAGAAGGGGTTTACTCCTTTCAAAATCTTCAGAAGGAACAAATATAACAGTTGTGTTTGTTGAATTTCTTTTCGCTACTTCCACGACATCGTGCATATTTATAAGGTGTTGTTTTGCACGTAGAGTAACGGTCAAATTACGTTTTAGTGTTCCACCAACACCGTCAACAGCATGTTTCCCGTGACCTGACGCAAAAAATTTCAAGTTACATTCATAGCAAAAGTTTCCTACACGGTAGGTTTGCAAACATGAACCTTTGCTTGAACTGGCTCGTCGCCCCGTCTGAGAAGATAAACACATTTGTGATTTCTGGTCGATTTTCCTTGATGTATGTTAATACTCTGCTTAATAATGAGTGCGTGGCATATTTTTCATGCTCCATATGGTCAGACATAATCGCATTTCCTCCCGCAAACCACGCAACAGCAGTAAATATCGTAACTTGTTGGTGATGCCGAAAACAACGCTGAATTTCATCTTGTGAAAGAATAGTGAAATTATCCACAAAATCCACTTGCAAAACCACTGAATTTTCAGTCCTATGTTTTTTCTGCACTTCGAACATTTTGCTTTGCACTCCTTTAATAAATGTGTGTTTCATAAACAAGGGACACAAATTTATTAGTTTATCAAAACACTCTTGAACTGTGCCAGATTCTTTAATTCGAGATACTTGATTTTCATCACCACTTTGCCACTGGTACCACTCAATTTCGTCTCGAGCATTCCTGTACACATGGCTCCACGCGATGGAGAACTATCGGCCGTCCGCTCGCGAGAACGTCGTAAACACACGACGTATTTTACTATCAGCTTCGTATGAATCCATTTGAAATTTTAAACGAATGATATAGCAGCTTAAAGGGTGTACAGTATTGGCTTTGCATACAAAATTTTATTCAAATTGAGTCGCATACTTTTCGTCTACAGAAACTTTTATACCTTTTTCCCCCGCGTGTTTACACGGCCTGCAGCAATAAATACGTTGCCTTATTATACCTTATATAAACTGTTAATAAACTGAATAAGTACTTTACTACGAAGAGAAAGAGCATTAGAATTAACATTTACCATACTTATTTTGATACCTTTTCATAATAATAAACAGTTAATCAATCAATACTGATCTGCATTTAGGGCAGTCGCCCAGGTGGCAGATTCCCTATCTCTTGTTTTCCTAGACTTTTCCTAAATGATTTTAAAGAAACTGGAAATTTATTGAACGTCTCCCTTGGTAAGTTATTCCAATCTGTAACTCCCCTTCCTATAAATGAATATTTGCCCCAGTTTGTCCTCTTGAATTCCAACTTTATCTTCATATTGTGATCTTTCCTAGTTTTATAAACGCCACTCAAACTTATTCGTCTACTAATATCATTCCACGCCATCTCTCCGCTGACAGCTCGGAACATATGACTTAGTCGAGCGGCTCTTCCCAACCCAAACTTTGCAACATTTTTGTAACACTACTATTTTGTCGGAAATCACCCAGAACAAATCGAACTGCTTTTCTTTGGATTTTTTCCAGTTCTTGAATCAGTTAATCCTGTGAGGGTCCCATACATTAGTTGGGGTCTTACCAGAGACTTATAAGCCCTCTCCTTTACATCCTTACTACAACCCCTGAACACCCTCATAACCATGTGCAGAGATCTGTACCCTTTATTTATAATCCCATTTATGTGATTACCCCAATGAAGATCTTACCTTATATTAACACCTCGATACTTACAATGATCCCCAAAAGGAACTTTCACCCCATCAATGCAGTAATTAAAACAGAGGACTTTTCCTATTTGTGAAGCTCACAACCTGACTTAACTCCGTTTATCAACATACCATTGTCTGCTGTCCATCTCACAACATTATCGAGGTCACGTTGCAGTTGCTCAGAATCTTGTAACTTATTTTTTACTCTATAGAGAATATCATCCACAAAAAGCCTTACCTTCTATTCCACTCCTTTACTCATACCATTTACATATATAAGAAAACATAAAGGTCCAATAATACTGCCTTGAGGAATTCCCCTCTTAATCATTACAGGGTCAGATAAAGCATCACCTACTCTAATTCTCTGAGATCTATTTTCTAGAAATATAGCAACCCATTCAGTCACTCTTTTGTCTAGTCCAATTGCACTCATTTTTGCCAGTAGTCTCCCATGATCCACCCTATCAAATGCTTTAGACAGGTCAATCGCGATACAGTCGTGAATATGTTTGCAAAAGTTACCACGAATGAGGTGATCCACACATGTGCATGTGAACTGATGGATGCACACCTTGCACAAATGACAGCTTAAAGGACAACCATCGCAAGCAGCTGTTTTAATGAAATTTCCTATAGCAAAAGACCCATATTTCATATAAACGGGCATACTTGGACGAAAAGTACTCATGAAAAGACGTAAGCTCTTCATCGTTAGAACCTATTTCAAAAAAGGCTTCAAGAAGCTGGTGGAAGAATTCTTCATCCAATTCTACTAGGATGACAATTAATGCCTGCCAAACTTGAACTTGCTTTTCATCATTTCTTATTTTCTTCAAGTTGTTCTTCCACGATCTTAGGATATGCCAAGAGCACAGGAGTTTGTGATTGGGGACAGACATGACTTGAGACCATGAATTGTAATAGGCTGGATAATCATCAGACATAAAAACCTGACACATCACACGGTGTCCAACAGCATCTCTAACAGCAACCAAGAATCTCTTCATTGCAGACTGATCGGTTTTATTACTGATACAAAATGCAATGGGCACTCCAGCACCAAACTCATCCACTATCATTACTGTAGTTAACTGAAAGTCATAGGCATTTGTTCCATGGGTGCTATCCATCAGTACTTTGAAGTTTGTAAATTTCGAGAGCATCATCTTCTGGTATGGTGTCATAATCACAACCAAGAAGTCTTCAGTGTTCAGTTCACCGGTCTCATCCTCTTCCCCTTGTTTCTTATAACTAGGGGCGGATTTCTATGAAAAGTCATATTTTTTCCCTTAACATTATATCTTATAGTCTTGTATTTTAAACATGTTTCCAAGCATGATAAACAAAATGAAACGGGTTTTATTGTGCATATAAATGCATATTTAGGCTTTTTTAGTTTTATGGCATATTTTGAACAAAATGTCATTATAACGGCATATTTTGGTAATTTTCATTCGAATTTAGTTTTTAAAAAATCAGAATAAGCTCTAGAAATTATTTTTCAGGATAGATTGGAATATACTACTGAAGAACCATTCTAAAGTAGTGTATGGAATGTTTCTAACAGGTAGGAGCTATCGTTTGCTAGCTGGGTCAATTCCCAGAAACCGGGCTATTGTCTACACGGAAGCAGAGGTAATTCTGCAGTTATTTGTCATTGTTCTTATCTCTCTCCTTCGCCCTTCCCTCTTCCACCTTAAACATAATGAATGACCCTGGTCATAAGGGAGCTTGAGTCATTCAGTTCCTTTCAATATGCCTAAAACGAAAGTCTCAATTTGTGGGTAGTTGCGAAGTTTCGTTCGCGAGTTCGGTGAACGCATATTCAGTACGGATGGAGTGATATTATTCTGTAAATTATGTGAGGTAAATGTTACTGCAGAAAAACTCTTCTCTGTGCAACAACACTGTAATACTGTAAAACATAAGAACTGTGCAACTAGATATTCTGCACTCGAAAATAGGCAACGTCTGCTATTCGAAACCCAGACATCAAGTTCACAGTGTTCACAAGATATCTGCAAGATGATGGTTTTGTCTAATATCCCTTTAAAGAAACTTGACAGCCGAAGCTTCAGACAGTTTCTTGAAAAATATACAAAGCATCCTGTTCCCAATGAATCTACTGTCAGGAAGGACTATCTGACCCCTTGTTACGAAGAGATGTTGGATATAATAAGGCGTGGCGTGGGAGACAGTAAGATATGAGTTTCAATAGACGGGACCACAGATGTGGATGGAAGATATGTAGCAAATGTGATCGTTGGTACACTGAAGGAAGACCGACCTGGAGATACGTTCCTCCTGTCGTGAAGTGCTAGAGAAGACACACCATTCCACCATTGCAGTTCCCTTCGACAATTCAATGAATCTGTTATGGCCAAACGGGGCAAAGAGAGAGCAGCTGAAGAAGTTAGAAGTAGCTACCCTGAAATTGATAAATTAATATCGAACTGTAAGGAAGTGTTTGTCAAAGCTCCACTTTGAGTTCAGAAATTTTAAGGAGAAGCACCTTCACTACCCCTACCACCCAAGCCAGTTATAACGCGATGGGGGACTTGGCTTGATGCCGCAGTGTACTATTGCAACAACTTAGATGTCGTGGAGAAGATCGTGAAGTCTTTTGATCCTGCAGAATCGTCCTCCATAAAAACCACTCAAGATTTATTTTCAAGCACTAAATTAAAAGCGGACCTGGCTTACATAAAGTCCCATTTTAATTCTTTATCTGGAGCAATCACGCAAATGGAAGTTTCAGGTGCAGAACTAAGCGATGCACTGGATGATGTAAAGTGCATCGAACAGGAATTAAAGCATGCGAAAGGAACAATAGCATCTAGGGTGTGTAGAAAATTAGAAAATGTACTGGAAAAAAAATAGCAGACTTGTGTACCTGCATGGAATAAGTGACGTCCTTTGTGGAAACCCTTCACCTGCAGATTTCCAGGAATTTTCTCCAAGTGATTAAATTTTATTCAAGTACGCTCCCCTTACATCATGTGATGTCGAAAGAAGTTTTTCTCGCTACAAGACGATACTCAGGGACAAAAGGAAGGGATTCTCATTCAACAGTCTTAAGATGCATGTGGTCATAAATTGCAACAATTCTGAAAATGGAGACTAGATCAGGTATGAAAGTTTCATTCAAATAACATATGTTTTGTGTTTAAATTAAAACTGATTGAATATTCAACAGTGAAAGTAACTGTAGTGCTTATGTCTTCCACAGAGTCCGTCCTTGCCTAGGAGCATGCAGTGTAACCTTAACGAGTTCATGAAATATTCATCATTTTAGTTGATTTTGGGTTAAAGATTTCGAAGAATTAAAACGTTTTTAACTCTAAATTAATTGCAGCCTGTAGCAATCGTAATACAAGTGTTTATATGTAACGTACTGTAGATGCTATTCATGAAGTCATATTTTGAATTTTATAGGTCATATTTTTATGTTTTTTAGGTCATAAATGCATACATATTTCATACATTTTTAGGTCATAGAAATCCACCCCCTACTTATAACAAATTATAGGGCAGTCAGAACCCAAAAGCTGTTGCTGGGTTACCCACATGTCCAGAATGACAAAGTCATTTGGATGTGCTCTATCACTGTCAAGATTATAATCTCTTATGATATTATAAATGTCCACCATATCAATAGCATGTGGAACACCACTCCTAATATCTTTTAGAATCTGTTTCTTAGGAATTCCATTCCTAAGTTTCCCAGCAATCAACTCCTTATCAGACCGAGTTAAACGCAGATACTTCAGACAGTTTGTATGCCCTACGTGTGATTTATGGAATAATACGAAAACACCATTACCACTTTCAGACACTATGAGTCGAGATGGACACAGTTTTCCTATTTTAACGCTATTTTCAGCATTAAAGAGTCTTTTACCTTTCCCATGAGTACGGCGCTCACCTGAACGATGACAAGCAAAATAATGCCTTAATGACTGCTGGCTACCTCTTGTGCCTGTCGCTTTGGAATAAGAAGACAAAGTTTCTTTTTCCATCTTCTCCTTCCATTGATAGAAATCTACAAAGGAAAGAAGATAGAATTTTCCAATCAGAATATTACTATAATACATTCAGGTGGTCAAAGGCATTCTATCTGAAGAATTCATTATTATCTCAATGAAATATGCACAGAATTTGATAAATATCAGTGTACCTTGTGGAAATAATTACCTGCCATAGAACTGAAAGATAGTTCCTCAATATCCTCTTCAATGTCATGTTCTAATTTCAGGTGTTTACTGAAATCACTACCATACCTGACATGAGCATCACATATGGAGCAGATGGAGGATGGGATTTTCTGCTCTTCAATACCATGCACTTTGGTGACATGCTGTTTGAGCGAATAGGCTTTACAATATATTTTTCCACAGTATGAGCACAGATGTTTGGCCTTATTATCCGGGCTATTGTCTTCAGTGCTGGAATCTTCACTCGGAGATGTAAGAACTGAAAGAACATAAAAATATCCAGTTGCAATTTTTCACGAGACAAATAAATACACTACTTAGATTTAAGTCTATAAGGAAAATTACAGAATTCTCAGAAGGAGACTGAAGGATGTTTGACTCTTACAAATGGATCTGCCCCATTCAAAAAAAACAGCTACGACTTAGAAGTCAGCACTGATTATGTCTGTTTAAACAACTCGAGGTGAAGTTCAGGTTTACCTCAGGAATGCAGGCTTCTCAATTCTCTGAACTGACTTGTGAGTAAAATATCAACAATGCCTGTCTGTTAGCCAGGTTGTTCTAAACATGAAAGAGTGATGGAAAGGAGCTAACAGTGCAAATCCCATTATGTGTTCCTTTAGATGTTCCTAATCTTTCTTTATATGAAAAAAATATGATGCTCTTTAGATGGGCCCAACATCTAGGTCATCGGCCCCTAGTTACATGATATAGGATACATACATCTTCATTATATGGTGCACATAACAATCAAACAAAAGAACAGCAAAACAAATAACAGAACCACACTGCAAGCACATAGTGTCTATTATCAGTACAACCACATGAAAGTTAGGAGACAAACCAGTGCAAAAACACACCAACTATGGAGGGAATGTCCTGAAGCACACGAACAGGAATAACCCTTTCAGACCGTGTTCGCACAATCGTGCAGGTTCATATTTTATTTATGACTGAGCTTAGATGTTTTGTTGCCGCCACACTGGACTGCAGTGCTTGTGCGGGTCATGTAGCATGTACTTCGGTTTTTATTTAGCCCTTGACCACCAGGGGGCAGGAAGAAGAGTTAGAAAATACAGTTCATTGGCAAGATGGCAGGAATCAGTAATGCCTAAAGTAAATATTTATTTATTGCATTAATATTAATCTAGAAGCTTTACTGAGTATCAGGGTTATGTGAATGATGTTGATCCATGAATATCACTAATATTTGTCACAAATGGAAGATAATCATTGATTTTACTCGAATAGTCTCAAATCGGAGGTTGATTAAGAAATACTGTCGTAACTAGCAAGAAATATGTATACGTATTTACTGGCTTTAAATAGGTACTCCATTACATTGCATTCCACTGCTTGCGCCGTCTTTTGTTTCTTCATGAGGTCCAGGGCTGGCACCGATGAATGGGAGTGTGGGTATTTTGTTGAAAGGAAAATAGCATGATCCCTGGACCAATAAATCGTTTAATGAATCGGTTAGTGCACATCAAGTGACAGCCCATCAAATTACATTGAATAAGGAAAATCAATAAAACGACACCTAAGAACTTCAGTGAGCAAAGACATCACACACAACAGTGTTAGACAAACAAAACACTAACGGAAGAGCTGCGACGTAGCAGAAATAGTAGTTGTAAGGCAGTCAAGTATGTATTCTCTAAAATAAAATATTTCGTATTATTTCTTAATCAACCATCGATTTGAGCCTATTTCAGTAAAAGCAATTACTATCTTCCATTTGTGACAAATATATTACAGTGATATTTCGTGGATCAACATCATTCACATAACCGAGTATCAGAATGTAATCAATAAAGAGTGTGAATTATTTGGCGAACGTAAATTGTGAACTTACAACATCGTTCATAATACCATGAGGTTTTGAATGTTGATACGCACAATTGTGCGGGCTATGTTTCCTTACAGGCAATGCATGCGGGAATGCTGGGTGCTGCCACCATAAGGACTGTGAAAGCAGAACTCGTACACTACATGAGAAATTTAATGTATAAGATTTTAATGGTTTAAAATGTTAACGTCAGTTTTCTTTCAGGTCTGAAAGGGGTAAGGAAGCAATGGTCTCTGGGCAAACCAGGAACATAAGGTCCAACAAAGGAGTGGATCTTAATAGAAGGATGATGATGATGCTCATTGTGTAAAGGGGCCTAACATCGAGGTCATTGGCCCCTAATGGTACGAAATGAAATAAAGTTCAAAATCATCCACTGACCAAAAATTTAAAAAATGTTATGAAGAATGAATGGATGGACATGGACCCAAGAAAAAACAAAACAAAACAAACAAGAAACAAGCAAACAGAAAACAAGTGGATTCGACTGAAAAAAAAAAAAAAGATCATAAATAACAGTATTACTGACTTATAAAGCACAACCCTGAATCGAGGATGCTTGATGTCTAAAGTGGTAAAAATCCAGGTCTAGGGCCCCTCAGAATGGTACATGTCGCGAGTAAAGTAGAACCATGGTATTTGTCATGTTGGGGTACTAATCAAAAGTAGCAAAGACTCACTGTGTTCCACACAAGATGGTACTACTCACAAGTATTGTACTTCGTACAGGTAACGCAGACCTATGGTGTTTCTCACACAATGGCACCAATCATAGCCAACGCAAACCGATGAGGTACACCTAGGTGTACTAACCACAGGGACTCTTACTATCCCGTGGTGTTCCTCACATAGTGGGTACTAATCACAGGCAACGCAGACCCATGGTGTCGCTCATATAGTGGTACAACTCGCAGGCAACGCCCAGACCCGCGGTGTTGCTCACATGGCTACGACTAACGGGTACTGGAAAACCCATACTGATTCACCCCCCTGTTGTTACTAAACGCGAACCTATTTCGCACCTAATATAGTGGTACAACTCGCAAGTAAAGGTGACTCATGGGTTCCCCGCGTGATGGTAATAATCAAAAGTAGTTTCATGGTTCTAAGAAAACCATCCCTTGGTCGCCCCTTTTAGTCGCCTCTCATGACAAGCAGGGGATACCGTGAGTGTATTTTTCGTCTGCATCCCCCAACCACAGGGGGTTGAGAGAGAGAAAAAAGAAGAAAGAAAGGATCCGTCACTTCGAAAAATGAAGTAACGGACGAAGACAGGCAAGGGCCACAAAGGGCGTGAAAGTGAGACTCCCTAGGCCTCGAATGCTCTAATACCGTCGGGGTCGGAAAAGAACAAGAGCTGACCAAGGGAGGTCGGGCAGGATAGACGAAAGTGAGGAGCCTGGCACAAGTAAGTGGAAGCAATACCAAGACTCAGCTAAGGGCCCCGTGGTCGCCAATCCACACTCCCAAGTTGAGAGGCCCTTGGGGCCCTTTTAGTCACCCCTTACGACAGACACGGGATACCGCGGGTGTACTCTACACGTGCGTCCCCCACCCGCAGGGGGTTTAATAGAAGGAATAGAACACTGTAATTAAAAGTAAAAATGTAAATGGTGGGTGGACGTTGATGTAACTGTGTGCTTTAGCAATGAGGAATGGTGGATGAGAAATCACATTTATTAGGTTATAAAAGTCAACGTTCTTCTGGAGCCTAGCGGGTGGGGTCCCTGGCTGTCGCAGTGAACAGATCTCTTCTCTACAAGGTATTCCACATAAGATTTGTGACACTTCAAATCCATTATAATGTTATAAAACACACACTGAACATACTGAATTTTACAATTGTTTGATCAAACAGAACATGTTCTAATTCACTTTCAAGACTTTTGAATACCAAGATTTGTCAAGCACTGCAAGCGATGTGACAGGTAAACTTTTGAAGTATTGAAAATTCTTGTTAAGTCTTAAATTTGACCATGTACAACAGGCTTTAATTTTGTGTTACACTGTTTCCTTGTTGCACTCAAGATTGTCTGGGAAGAAGTTGATCCTTCCAAACATACAGTATAATAAAAGTAAGTTGAACGCTTGAGCTTACTTTTATTGTTTGAAAAGGTCAACTACTACCATATGAGGAAAATGCACTAAAGCAAATCAAAGAGGAATTTGGAAATAGAATCACAATCCAAGGACAGGAAATCAGAACTGAGATTTGCTAATAATAATAATAATAATGTTATTTACTTTACGTCTTGCTAACTACTCTTTTACGGTTTTCGGACACGCCGAGGTGCCGGAATTTAGTCCCGCAGGAGTTCTTTTACGTGCTAGTAAATCTACCGACACGAGGCTGACATATTTGAGCACCTTCAAATACCACCAGACTGAGCCAGGATCGAACCTGCCAAGTTGGGGTCAGAAGGCCTGAGATTTGCTAACGATATTGTTATTTTATCTGAGTCTGTAGAAGATCTGGAGAAATTGTTGAATGATATGGACACATTCTTTGAGGAGTGCAGTCGAATGAAGTCTGGCGATGCAGGAAAATTAAGATTAGGAAATAGTCTTAAAGTAGGTGAATACTGTTACTTGGGTAGTAGAAATAATGATGGCAGAAGTAAGGACATAAAATGCAGACTAGCACAAGCAAGGAGTGCCTTTCTTAAGAAATCTGCTTACTTCTAACACTGATATAGGAAACAGATGTTTTTGAAGACTTTCGTCTGGAGTGTGGCATTGTATGGAAATGAAACATGGATGAAAACCAGTTCAGAAAGAAAGAGAATAAAAGTTTTTGACATGAAGTGTTACAGAAGAATGCTGAAAGTGAGATGGATACATAGAATTATGAAGCTTATTACTTTACGTCGCACTGATACAGATAGGTCTTATGGCAAGATGACACAGGAAGGGGCTAGGAGTGGGAAGGAAGCGCCCATGGCCTTAATTGAGGTACAGCCCCAGCATTAGCCTGGTGTGAAAATGGGAAACCATCTTCAGGGCTGCTGACAGTGGGGTTCGAACCCACTATCTCCCGAATACTGGCCGCATTTAAGCTACTGCAGCTATCGAACTCTATGAATTACGAATGAAGAGGTACTGAATCAATTGGCAAGAGGAGAACAATTTGGCAAAATATGACCAGAACAAGAGATAGAATAATGGGACACATCTTAAAGACACCTAGGATTTATTTGGTTGGTTTTTGAGGGAAGTGTAGTGGTGGGGGGTAAGAATGGTTGGGGTAGACGAGGTATGAATATGACAATCATATTAGAGTAGGTGTAGTAGTTACGTAGAAATGAAAAGGTTAGCACAGTATAGGCTGGGATGGAGAGCTGTATCAAAACAGTCTATGAACAGATTTATATGCCACCCTCCCCCCACGTCTGATCCTAGCAGTGCTAGGGATGGCTTACCCCACAGTGCTTTTCTCCAAACATTAAGCCATTTAGCCATTTATACATTTGAAATAATTAAACAGAATCTCTTATAAATACCGAATTTAACACCTGCATGCTTTTCACAGTCATTACCGTAATAATGTAGTATGGAAATTCAGAAAGTATCTCGGGAGATTAACTTTGTCTAAGTTTTAAAATATTTTTGGCGCTATTTACTATGATCATGCTAATAACAGTATGGAAATGTGTATCAAGTAGGCCATAAGTATCTTAACAGATTAACACTAGGTATGATATTAAAATGTTTAAAGTAGAATCTCTCCTTGGCCTAGCCTGTATTCACGCACATTCCTACTTCGAACACCAGACCTTTATTCTACTGTAGAATCCTTGAGCTGACATATGGCCTGTCCTTTCTTCATCAGATTCCTGATACCAATATCTCTGATGGTTTGTTGTAGGGCCTTAAAAACAAGGTTTTCGATGCCCCATTGGAAGTTAGAGCTTTGTCCTGTCCTTTTACTGTAAGCCCGATTCATTATTTTGCCTATATTAACATGCCAAAGGGCCTAAATGTAGGGAATGGGTTCTTGTAGACAGGGTTATCCGCAGGGTCCTAAAAGGTAAGTAAACAAAATTGGATTCAGACTGACGGAACTGTATGGATTTTAATATTGAGCGGACGGACAGACATTCTGCTTTATATACAGTATATATAAGCATACATATTGCTACGGCTAATGTACTTATCACAAGATTATTTACGCAGACAATATAATTCTCACCTCTAGATCCAGCGCGGAACTACAACAGACATTTAACGTGCTGGTGAAGTGGACAGAAGAAACCCTATCTGTTGTTTCCCTAACTTTCTTAAATGATTGCAAAGAAATCTCCCTTGGTAAGTTATTCCAATCCCTAACTCCCCTTACTACAAACAGATATTTGCCCCAATTTGTCCTCTTGAATTCCAACTTTATCTTCATATTGTGATCTTTCCTACTTTAAAAGACACCACTCAAACTTATTCGTCTACTGATGTCCTCCCGCACCATCTCTCAACTGACAGCTCGGAACATACCACTTAAAATACGAGACTCAGAGCCAACAGAAGGGCGGCTATCAACGCAACAGTAGATAGCAAATGATAGCTTTCAACAAACATAAAACATTTTCCAGTATCTACCGACTTTTCCTGACAACGTCTCAGACAATAATATTGCATACCGGTGCTAAGGGCCCTTTCTGCAATAATTCAACTGATGGTTCAGTTTCACCTTATGTTCATGATTCCATCAGCGGCCTTGAACATGTTGTATTTATGACATTCATTTTTTCTGCTTGTGTTTCACGCCCTCATCTCGTTGGCATTATGTCATTGTCACTTTGGTATTCCACTACCAATTTTAAATGAACCATTTTAATTATAATTTTAAAAGGAATAAGTTTTAGTCTCTGACAAAATAGTTTAATCATTGACAGTTTCCATTAACATGTTTGTATAATGTATCATTTTTCACATTTTTATGTTCTGAATTTTAGTAACTGGTTAAACTTTAGCTTCCATATTAATATAAGGTATACTCTTGAAGATTGTTTTAGGCTGAAGATGCCCTAAATTGAGGGCAAAACATGTCCCATTCAACTGATAATCTGTTTATGTAACCACTATAAGTGGAAAGTACTGAATAGGTGGATTACAGAATACCTTTATTATTCTTGAACTGTAATTTTCAATACGGACCAAAAATGAGATCTGTAACGCTCCTGTTTTGTCGGAAATTGCCCAGAACAAATCGAGCTGCTTTTCTTCGGATTTTTTCCAGTTCTTGAATCAAGTAATCCTGGTGAGGGTCCCATACACTGGAACCATACTCTAGTTGGGGTCTTACCAGAGACTTATATGCCCTCTCCTTTACATCCTTACTACAACCCCTAAACACCCTCATAACCATGTGCAGACATCTGTACCCTTTATTTACAATCATATTTATGTGATTACCCCAATGAAGATCTTTCCTTATATTAATACCTAGGTATTTACAATGATCCCCAAAGGGAACTTTCACCCCATAAACGCAGTAATTAAAACAGAGGACTTTTCCTATTTGTGAAACTCACAACCTGACTTTTAAGCCCGTTTATCATCATACAATTGCCTATTGTCCATCTCACAACATTATCAAGGTCATTTTGCAGTTGCTCACAATCTTGTAACTTATTTATTACTCTGTACAGAATATCATCATCCGCAAAAAGCCTTATCTCTGATTCCACTCGTTTACTCATATCATTTATACATATATAAAAAAACGTAAAGGTCCAGGTCCAATAATAGTGCCTTGAGGAATTCCCCTCTTAATTATTACAGGATCTGCAGAAGTACCGGTACGTAGAGAAATAGACACAGAAAATGAGAAAATCTACGCTTACACAGACAACAGAGTCATTGTAACAAAAAACTTGGAAAACATTCGAACAGCCTTCAACAAACTTACAACATGGGCAGAAAAGAATGAGCTCACTATAAATAGTAGCAAAACTGTAAAAATGACATTCAGAAGAGGAGGCAAACTATCGGCAAATGACATCATGTATATGAATATTCCGATGAAAAACGTACCATATTTCAAATACTTAGGAATTACACTACAGATGAGTGGAGATGTCTGTGACCTTCACATAAAAGAACGAACCATCGCAGCAAAGGTGGCAATTAATAGCATAAAGAATCTAAGACAACTATCCCTTCCCACATCTACAGGGTGTCCACCAAATCCAGATTTTAAAATTCCCTGACATTTCCCTGTTTTCCAGACATAAAAACCAGTTTTTTCCCTGACACATGATGACAAAAAACATAATTATAAAGGAAGTGTCAGTAATATTAAAAACATTTTTAAAACTTAACATCCAAAAAAATAAATGAGCAATTAATGTGCATATTAAAACTTGGAAGTTTAATTTAGTCTGATTAAATTCACTTTAAGTTTTTTTTACATGTATTACCATTACTGCTTCAGCGAAGAAACTTCTTTGTAGCCACCAACGACTCGAGCTTCTGCCATCACCCTCCACTTCTTTTCTAATTCTTTCAGCAACAAAGCGGCCTTTCTCTTATTTTTTGCAAAGAATCTTCTACTTCCTATATTTCATGTTTCTCCTTTAGATTTTGAACGTACAAAGCATGAGCACTCCTTGCAGCATGGAGGATGTTCTTATTAATGGAGACCTTTTCAATTCCGCCAGGGTTTGGGATAGAATCGTATATTATTCTTTGTGCTACAAGGGATACTTGTAGCATGCTCTCTACTATAATTTCTTTATTAACAGGAAAACCACATTCAAGTGAAGCATTTCCATGAAACAATATTAGTATCATTTTGAGAAAGGAAGCCAACTTTTCTGTTTTCAAATTTACTATTGGAAGAACAGTGCGAAGCTAAAAGTGATCTAACCTCTCGTCTTTAGAATACAAAGAATTCACTTCTTTCAAAGTATCATTCTCACAAACAGAAGTGAACTCCCTTTGTACATGAATGGCTTCATTACCCGAGATCCATTTGTTTTCAACAAAGGCATTTAAAGCTATCCTTAGCAGTCTGCTGCTTAGAGGCTACTTGGCTACACTTGGATCGAAACAAGAAATTAATTTAGTCAGTTTATATGCTAGCGGTGAGCAGATGTGGCCAACAGCTGGAAACTGCAGATGATGACGATGATATGCCAGCGGTGACCTTTCCAGTAACTATTTGCACAAAGCTACCATTCCTCTCAGACAATCTGTGCAAAACACAGATTAAATCATCATCTATCATTGAATCCAGGATTGCCACGAAGTGCTGCTTTAGCGGCATAACCTATGTCAATTTTAGATGCAGGCAGAAGATTTTCTTTACTGTCTAAATACGTTTTAGGAGATTTTCTGAAGACTGCAGTGACTCAGACTCAACAAACCTTGTCATGATATTTATCATCAATGAAAGATTCATAAAGGAGTGATGCAAATGGGAGATCTGTCTGAAACTTTTAGGAATGGTTTCAAATCTCCAACAAGTGATAATAAAAATGACAACTTGGCCTTAAGAACCTTATCTTTAAGTGAAGTTGATACTATTTTGAAGCTGTTACAACTTGGGATTTTCTTGTCTCTGTTTGTTCCTTCCACATATTTTTCGACATTAGGTAGGATATCTATAGCATGTTCAATAACTTGAAAATTTTCAAGCCATCTTATAGCATAATATTTCGAAGGAAATACGTTTGAACCTGAATAATGTATATAATCAGCACGACTTGCAGGAGCGTAGCAAAACAAGAAGTGAAGAGCACGAAGAAACTCTGCAATATTCCACTGGGTTTCTTTTACTGCATTTTATATGAATCGTGCACAGTATGCAAGCCACAAGATCCAATGTTCAACAAAATAGGAGCATCTAGATCATCTAATAAATTACCCAAATCCTGAAGGAACTTTTTATTAACATTTGGACCATCCACTGAAATTCGTAATTTTTTTAGATAGAGTCCTTGCTGTGCTTGCAAAAAACCATTTAACAAATCTGAGGAGGTAGAGTGACCAAGAAACATGGAATCAAAATAAGAAGTGCATACTTCAGTAGTATCAGGATTGAAACAATGAACTACAAGTTCCATTTCCTATCTGAGAAACTTTATTCAGTGACTCGTCAAACCCAACGGTGAAATGTGTGCACTTACTACCCATCTCAAGAACTTGTTTATGGAAATAGAGAGCCAAACCATGAGTGATTGTATATTCAACTTCTGTTCTGTGCAGTTGAACTTTCAAAGCTGTTTCAGAGTCTGGAAACATTACTGGAAAAAGCTGAGAACGCAATATAGGTCTAATTCATCGAGTTCACCATTCCCCAACAACACAGAATATTCAATAGTAAGCAGATAAAACATCGAAAATTTGATCGATCAATCATATAGCTATTAATATTATTGATTACTTCACATTCGAGATCACACTTTAACTTTTCATTAAAATTTATTCCTGGCATAAAAGACATGCCCTAGATTAATGTTATAAAAACTGAAAAATGTGTTTGTATTACACGGATAAATACGGTATGTCAATTTTATCTGACAGAAGAATGAATTTCCAGATCTTTTCCTGAATTCCCTGACATTTCCAGGTTTTCCCGTTAATTATCGAATTCCCTGACATTTCCCTGTTTCCCAGGTTTTCCATACGGGTGGACACCCTGATCTATCACACTGTTTCGCTTAAAAATTGCTCCCATCATAACATATGGACTGGAAACCATCTGGACACACCTAAAGAAGAAAAATTTCGAAGACATAGAAAAAGTCAAAGCCAATTTCCTCAAAAGAGCACTATGTCTGTCAAAGTACACATTATCCTGACTTACATATGTACTGGCAAGAGAGCAATTTTTTATCGAAGACCTCCACCTCAACCTGCTTCTACCAGCTACCAAACCCTACTTAGATGTACTGGAGGAACTCAATAAGAACAGACAAGAGATATGGCCAGCGTTTTATTCAACGGATGCGACGATATACAGGGAATGGACACAAGCCAAATATGACCTACGTCATGTACTGACAGGATATGCCCAACAGATAAATTCCTTGACCCGGACGATAACTGCAAGTGTAAATTATGCGGAGCCTACTGTCACCGATATCATCTGATACTGTGTAAATATCATATTATTATAACAAATCATACGGCCCTAACAACTTTAAGAGTAAATTAATTACCGCATAGGTCTAATTTAGCGATTCCCAAACTTTTGCATTTGTTGGCCCCCTTTATAAGATCTGCAAATTCCATTCCCACCAAATACCATTATTACACTTATTTTGTCAGAGAGGATTTCAGAAGTACCATATCATAGTTCCCAAACTTGGGGGGGGGTTTGTGCTTCCCCTTAGAGGATGTGGGAGATTTACAAGATGGAACAGGCAACTTTCTTGGAAGAAAAAAGAAACATGGGATGTGATAAATAGAAAAATGAATATGCATATGGCATTAAAACTTGAGTGACATTCCAATCGACCTGTCACAAAGTACCCAGTTTACGTTATACGGAATAATGCAAACCGGAATTAGTTTATGTAAAACGCATTTTTATGGAACATAACACATAGTAATAATACGAAGTGTTAACTAAATGAACATCCTTGAAGAGAATGTTACATTTTAAGTGAAATTTCAAAGTGACCTATTTTTTAAACGTATTCTTTCTTTTCATTTTCATAATATAATATGGTGTATGGAATTTCTGAGCAGTGTTCTTCCTAATGAAGGGCATAATATAAGTTCACTTTTCTCGTGAAAAAGTTGTGTTATACATCATGCGAGTTGTATAAAAACTCAGGACATATACAACTCACGTGACGATCTCTTTCATGTACCGAGAGCCTTTTTGACAAAGAGAATGCTTTCTGATCTGTTTTCCTCGGGCCAAGAACAAGGTCTTGTCCGACACATTGCAACGCCTATTATACAGGAGTTACAGTTGCACCACGTGGCTGCTTCCAACACACAGCTGAGCGCA
Organism: Anabrus simplex; assembly: GCF_040414725.1. Lineage (NCBI taxonomy): Eukaryota > Metazoa > Arthropoda > Insecta > Orthoptera > Tettigoniidae > Anabrus > Anabrus simplex. Next base: position 1,157,492,992 of record NC_090266.1, on the reverse strand, counting down.
AAAGACTTCACGTGCCTCGTTAGCAAAAAAAAAAATGCCTGTGACTCACACGGCGTTGAACATGGTAAGCAACTACAATGCTCCTGGGAAGTATAATAATTTAATGGTGGTGCTTACTTAACTAAAGGTGGTGATTATTGTTTTAAGAGGAAGTACAACTAGGCAACCATCCTCTATATAACACTATTCAGAGGGAAAATATGGAAGGGGTCCGACACTTCGAAAAATGAGGTATCGGCCAAAGAAAGACAAGGACCACGAAGGGCATGAAAATGAAAGACTCCCTAGCCCTCGCAAACCTAATAGCGTCGGTGTCGGAAAAAACAAGAGTTGACCAAGGGAGGTCGGATAGGATAGTTGAAAGTGAGGAGCCTGGCACAAGTAAGTGGAAGCAATGTCAGGACCCAGCTGAGGGCCCCGTGGTCGCTAACCCACGCTACAATGTTCAGAGCCCCTGGGTCCCCTTTTAGTCGCCTCTTACGACAGGCAGGGGATACAGTGGGTGTTATTCTACCGCCCCCACCCACAGCGGGATTACTTAACTAAAGGAACTCTTTCAAGAGCACTCAATAAAAAACACCATAAAAGCCAGTCTCTTACGGACTATTTTTGAAAGAATAATAAATTTAAAACAGTACATGAATTAACTTTTGTAATAAAACACAGTAAATTTTCAAGTTTAGTTTGAAAACGAATGTTACATACCGGAATGTTGCAGACGTACATGATGAGCCAACGATTTCTTAGTAACATACGAAACCGTACAATGTGAACATTCGAACTTCTTTTCACGAGCTTCTGGTTCAATACCGTGAACAACCTTCAAGTGGCGATCAAGAGAAGATTTAGCAGAGAGCTCGTTACCACAAACTTCACACAAATACAACGTTGGAGTATTTTCTCCAGTCGAAGGGTCAATACCATGAATATTTCGGACATGTGTCAAGAGATTTCTCTTTGCCGAAAATGTTTTACCACAATACTCACAGACTGTACTTTCGCATTCATAATCAACGTTTTCGGTAGCCATTGTTCGTACCATACAAAATTCCTCTCAATTAATATTCCGCCGTATCTCCGAACATGCAACACAAATAATTACGAATCAGCTACACCAAGCCACGCTAAACTAACAATGTAGCACGCGGTCAGTCAATGCGTAAAATGACCATGTGGTAAGCTCTCCACTCGACTCGTTCCCGCCTTCAACAACTCCTCCCCTTCCCCCCCTCCACCAACAACCGAACTTAGCCGAACCGTAAAGCCAGCCAAGGGCTGGTCTGCATTGATTCAAACGTGTTCGAACCCACTATCTCCCGGATGCGAGTTCACAGCTGCGCGCTCCTAACCGCACGGCCAACTCACCCGGTGGTCTAAACTCTTAGTTACCGGTATAATATTGGCTGTTTTCCAGACCGTAGGGAAAGTTCCGTTTAGTAAACAGTAGTTCAGTATGTGCGTCAGTAGTATAGGCGGGACAGCACCCATAATGTTATGTATAAAAAGTAATAGGAATATCATCTACACCTGTAGACTTTGATTTAATGGAATGCAAAGCCTTTTCAACTTGATTTTCTGTGACACTGTGAAATGTGAATGGTGGATTGGCTGGAGGGGAGGGCGGTGAGTTGGTACAGTAAATTGTGGTAGGTTGAATATTTATTCCACTAAAGTAATCGTTCAGTTCTTCAAGTGGAATGTCAGAAGTCGTCTGTCTCTCTTGGTTTTTTTCCTATTCCCAGAGCGGGGCCGATGACCTTCGATGTTAGGCCCGTTAAAACAACAAGCATCATCATCATCAGCTCTATTCCCAGAGCTCTAAGTTGGTCCGTTGCGCGATTAGAATTTAAGTTGTTAGCTAAATTCCGGAAATATACACATCTTTTATTTCTGATTAACTTCTTTGTGCGATGTTTTAAATGCGGTAAGACTCGAAGTCTGTATCATCTGTGGTTTGTTTATAATGTCGAAATGACGAGTCACGGTGGTCCATCATTCTCATGGCTTCACAATCTAGCCATGGACAAGAAGGGAGAGAAACCTGTATTCGAAGTGTATGTGTGTGTGTCTGTATGTATTTCTTTGCCGCATTATTTGTATAAAATGTCACTTCTTTATTGCTTATCACATGACCATTAATATAATAACATTACCGTATTTATTTTAAACCAGAATATTGCATTTTTACTCACACTGTTCATTCTCACATTCATTTCACTTGTATTCAGAATATATGAAATGCTGCAGTTACGTTGGGACGGGAATAACAGAGATAGTCGGAGGGGGGGGGGGGGGGGAATTTTGTCGTCCAAGACGTCCAGACACCCCAGGAGTTTTAACGAATCTACTTTTATTAAGCATTTTATATATAACGTATATATCAGCTTCCGGACTCCGCCTCATTGGCTGAATGATCAATGTTGAGGCCTTCGGTTCAGAGGGTCCAGGGTTCGATTCCCGGCCGGGTCGGGGATTTTAATCGCGTTGTACTTGCAATTCAATACGGATCAGAACCATGAAGTTTATAACCTACGAAAGAAATACGTAAAAGGATTTTTGGGGTGCTTCACCTTCTAAAAGGCAGAGGGATGTATTTCCATTTGAGCCACAGGCCAAACTCATACAGACACTCATTCTCCCTATTCTTGATTATTGTGACGTTGTTTTAGTTGACATGACGAGAGAAGAAACACTTAAACTTCAACGAGCATTGAATTCCTGTCTGCGATTTATTTACAATATCGGGTATGATGTTCATATCATCCCATACAATCCGGCTGTCTCATGGCTAATGTCTGATAAACGTCGGCAGCTACACACTTTAACGATGGTGTGTTTAGAATGGTAGCTGATAGTCAGCCACTGTACATTTCTTCTAAATTAATCTTTTTATCGTCATTTCACAACTTAAATACACGTTCTAGATTCATTCTTTCTATTCCACTGCACCCCACAAATAAAATTAATAGATCATTTGTGGCGACTGTCGCCAGGTTATGGAATTCCCTGCCAGTTCAGGTCAGAGAAACTAGCTTTCTTTAAATCACGATTTAAGGTCACCTGCCGAGACTACCTGCTGAGGACTGCTGACTTAATGGTTGAAGTATGAATGTTTGCGTACCTGAGGATTAGTCATTTTTAAGGATTTTTAATATTAATTAGTTTTAATATTAATTTACTTAGTAATATATTTAAATTTATTTTCAATTCTATTAATTCATGTAGTTTTAACTATTTTAAGTATCTCAGTATTTTATTTAATATTCTGATTAGTATGTGGTTAAGTATACGAGAGGGCCTGGAGTCCTAACTTCGCCACTGTACAGAAGGCAGTAATAAATAAATAAATAAATAAATAAATAAATAAATAAATAAAATAAATAAATAAATATAGAATGTAAAGCGTATGGGTATAGATATTTTGTTAGTTGGTAAAGAAAAATACACGTCACACTATATGCTAGGTAGGGTTTACCTTGTCCTATTAGTTTCCCTAGCGGTTAGGGCCGCGCAGCTGTGAGCTTGCATACGGGAGATAGTGGATTCTAACCCCACTGTCGGCAACCCTGAAAATGGCTCCCCGTGTTTTTCCATTTTCACACCAAGCAAATGCTGGGTCTGTACCTTAATTAAGGCCACGGCCGCTTCCTTCCCACTCCTAGGCCCTTCCTATCCCACCGTCGCCATAAGACCTAGCTGTGTCGGTGCGACGAAAAGCAAATTGTTAATTAGTTTCCCTCAGAAGCCTGGGATACGGAATATAGTAGTATAAAGTTACAGTTTTGTGACGCTAATATTCGTATGTATAATTTTTATTAACGCACCAGAAACCAACGACATGGAGCTGTTGCCATTTCAACACCGTTTTAAGGGCCACCGACCCGAGCCGGGATGTGAACCTGCGAACTCGGACTCAGAAGGACAGCGACTCAACCAACTGAGCCACATGAAAAGGAGGCGTTTGTGATTATTGTTATAAATAGATGCAGTTAGTATTTTTACAAAGGTTTTATGAGGAGCATTTATTACGGCGTACGTTTTCCAATTGTCCTAAGTGCACGAGGCCGGACAGAAGAACTAGCTGGAAGCTAAAGAGCCTTGCAGAGGTGTCGCTTCCTACTCTGTTCACTTTTCCAAACCACCAAACTCCATGGTGTAACAGCCCCGAAGGGCCATCGCCTACCAAGCGACCGCTGTTCAGCCCGGAGTCCTGCAGGTTACGAGCTGTCATGTGGTCAGCACGACGAATCCTCTCCTCCGTTATTCTTGGCTTTCTAGACCGGGGCCGCTATCTCATCGTCAGATAACTCCTCAATTATAAACACGTGGGCTGAGTGTACCTCGAACCAACCCTCAGATCCAGGTACAGATTGTACATGGTAACAATCAAAACGATCAATATCTACTGAAGATCCGTCACCGCACTCGGTAGGACCAGTTTTTTTCATATCCACCGGGCGAGTTGGCTGTGCGGTTAGGGGCGCACAGCTGTGTGCTTGCATCCGTATCAATACAACGTGACTTCCCATTTTAAAAATGTTTCATGAATCGACTGCGATTCAAGCCTGGGCCGTCCTGATGAGAATATAGCACCATTGGAACTGAGTTATCACTCCCGCCAATTACAAAATACCCGCACTTTTGATGGTGCAATTTGAGGTTCCAAACAGTCGCCGGGCATTTAGGCCTACATATCGAACATAGGCACGCATCCGCGATTGTCTTGCTACTGTTAGAAGTTAAAAAAACTTTCATAACTTCCCGAGTTTTGGCTTCTCAATGACGAAAGTGCCCTCTTCAAAAAAGTTTCGTATATAGCACAAAATGCGGAACTAACGTGCAGCTCAAAATCCTGTCAGTCTTCCCCAACGCTGCAACTTAAACACAGTATATCTCTCAACCACGCACGGTACAACCCGAGGATCCCTAGGACATTGTTGTTTCCTAGAACCGATGTGGAAAAGCTGACACTTATGTTGTAAGCTTGCAACTGTTTTTGGCCGTGGCCCCAGTTATCTCGGTGATCACGTTCCGGCTCCCAACTGAGTAATCCCTTGGCAATTGCCCTTTTCCTGTCCGGCTCCATGGCTAAATGGTTAGCGTGCTGGCCTTTGGCCACAGGGGTCCCGGATTCGATTCCCGGCAGGGTAGGGAATTTTAACCTTAATTGGTTAATTTCGCTGGCACGGGGCCTGGGTGTATTTGTCGTCTTCACCATCATTTCGTCCTCATTACGACGCGCAGGTTGCCTACGTGCGTCAAATCAAAAGACCTGCATCTGGCGAGCCGAACTTGTCCTCGGACCCTCCGGCACTAAAACCCATACGCCATTTTATTTTATATATATATTATTATTATTATTATTATTATTATTATTATTATTATTATTATTATTATTTCATTTTTTTGCCCTTTTCCTCATGTCTTGACATTTGTCAACACACGGTTACATTCCAAATACTGAGGCCTCTACAGGGAAATATCCCAGCGCATCACAATCCTAAGTGTTTTACTTTCATCCAAGCAGTACAAATATGAAGAATTATGATTAGCCCTATTGAGCCTTGCCAGTAGATTCTTTGTCGCTACGTTAATTTAACATTTCGGCGTAAGTTTTTGTTCATACCGCACGTAAAACAACGGCTGATCTTCACTCTAGTTTCAGGAAATATTTGGTGGGGGGGGGGGGGGGGGGCGGCCCCACTGGGCCCCACTTGGCTACACCAGAGTGATGTATAGTTTCACACTGCAACCGGCAATAACAACTGTCTATATGTAGAACAGTTTGTGATATGAATATAATTAATAACATATTTCCTTTTCTTATAGAACTACAAAGTATATAGGGGAAGAGTAAACAGCGTTGTGATCCTCGCTTTAGAGGGTCCCCGGTCATTATCTTGAGTCTAGTTTTGTCCCCTTCCCTCCTACTCCTCGTCTATCCTAGTTTTACGTTTAGATGCCATTTAGTTATGAGGATAGATGCCATTCTCCTCTTCTTCGTTGTCTAGCCCAGTTTTGCGGATAGATCCCCATCCCTCCTCCTCCTTATATAGTTTTTCGTGATGTACCCTTTCCCTCCTCCTCCTTATTAGGCCCAGTTTTACAGATAGATGCCCCTTCCCTCCTCCTCTTTCTTAACTGGCCTAGTTTTACTGTTAGATATCCCTTCCCTCCCTCTTACTCCTCCTTATCGTCTGGCCTAATTTTACAGATAGATGCCCTCCTTATCATCGTCTAGCCTAGTTTTACGGATAGATACCCTCCTCCTCCTCATCGTCTGGCCCAGTTTTACGGTTAGTTCCCCTTTCCACCTCCTCCTAATTATCTTGCCCAGTTTTAAGATAAAAAAACTTGATTAACATTATTACTGATTTTTTGTATAATGCTTACACACCGGATGCGCGCGTTTAATTCACGACTCTGAACATAATTTAACAAAACAAGAACCGTGTCTACTCAACTATAGATTAAATACCTACACGCGAGAGATAATGGGTTCAAAAATCGGATTTGCTGTACGCCAATCTATAACAGAGTTCATTAATGTTGATTTCGTTTCCTATCCTCCTACATACTCTCTGTTCTGCATAGCAGGTTAGAACCACCTAGGGAGCGAGGTACTGGACATTATCTCTAGTTGTATTCCGTGCGGTTAGCGGGCGTGCGGCTGTCAGCTTGCATTCGAGAGGGATAGTGTGTTATAAAACGGGATATCTTGTTCTATGTTCAACTCTAAGGTCTAGGAGATTAAGTTAGGTTAACGCGTAGTCAGCGTAACATTAGGCCTGCAGCCTGGGTATCGAGCTTAAACTCTAAAACAAACGTATGGAGCCTTATAGCCGCTATCTTGATCCAAATTCAACTCCAAGTCTTGAGAGGTTAAAGCATGGTCAGCGTAACGTTAGGCCTGCAACCCGGGCATCGAACTTCAAGTTTAAAAGAGCATACGTATAAAGCCTTATAGCCGCTATCTTGTTCCAAGCTCAACTTCAAGTCTTAACAGGTTAACGCGTGGTCAGCATAACGTTAGGCCTGCAGCCCGGGTATCGAACTTCATGTCTAGAAGCAAACTTATAAAGCCTTATCGCCGCTCTCTTGTTCTAAGTGTAACTCTAATTTCTAGGAGGTTAAGTTATGGTACGCATAGTCAACGTAACTTTAGGCCTGCGGCCCGGGTATCGAATTTAATGTCTAAATGCAAACGTATGAAGCCTTATAGCCACCATTTTGTTACAAGTTCAACTCCAAGTCTTAAGAGGTTAACGCGTGGTCATCGTAACGTTAGGCCTGCAGCCCGGGTATCGAAGTTGAAGTTTAAAAGCTCACGTATGAAGCCTTATAGCCGCTACCTTGCCTCAGGGGCCCTAGCACTAGGAAGAGTAACTTGCGCATTACTCCCTTGGCCGTCGCCTTAAGTCCTGTGTCTCTCCTAAACCAGCTTTCTCTATAAGAACCTATGTATAGCCGCTATCTTACTTCAGGGGCCCTAGCACTAGGAAGTTGCACAAGTCCGCTATCGTATGCATTAGTCCTTAGGCCGTCTCCTTAAGTCTTCGCATAAAAGATAACGTCGAGAAGGGGATCTACCTACCCTGTAAGGTTATGCTCTTCTAAGATAACATTGAGAAGGTCATCTAGCCGTAAAAACTAATGTCTTACATAGAGTGTGCAGGATTTTTTAATCCTCGGTATTTAGCGGTAGGAGGCCGGCGCGCTGCCGCCTGAGCTATAGAGGCATATAACAATGCGAATTAAATTAAGCACTCCTAGGGCCCGGTTTCATCAACACATGTTAGTACTTAACAAGGTGTTAAATCATTTTAACATACGATTTAAGAAAATTTGCGTTTCATCAACAAATGTTAACATTAACAAATGTTAAACTGCGTATTAAAGTTAACACCAACCATTTCCAATGTTAAATGGCTTTTAACAATCTGTTCCAAGATGGCTGCTGTGAATCTCGCTTTCGAGGCGGAATTGCTCTATTTAGATCTTTTACAAAACAATCCTGATCGAAGAAAAGTTCAGCGACGTAATGACTTTGAAAATTTGACGGATCCGAAATTTCTTCATAGATACAGGTTATCGAAAACAGTCGTTGCTGAGGTCGTTGACGAAATTCAAGTGAGGTTAGAATATCCTATGAAGAGAAACTCACTTCTTTCTACAATGTTGCAGGTACTGATAATATTACGAGTTTTTGCTACTGGTTATTTTCACATAATGGCCGGAGACAATGCTGGAATTTCTAAAGCCACTGTTAATAGAGTTGTTTGTCAAGTGTCTGCAGCAATAGCATCCATGAGGAGGTATATCACATTCCCTTCAGTAGAAGAGCGTCAGCAAATTATCCGCGACTTCTATGAAATAAGCCGTTTTCCTGGTGTTTGTTCTACGTGCAATAGATTGCACACATGTAAGAATCCAATCACCTGGAGGCAATTGGGCCGAAATATGTCGTAATCGAAAGGGATATTTCTCTGTTAATGTTAATGTTCAGGTGATTAGTGAGCCTAACCTCCAAATCAGGGATATACTTGCTAGGTGGTCTGCACACGACAATACAATATTTAATAACTCCCATACCGGAGCACAGTTTGAAGTGGGACAATTAACGAAGTGATTTTGTTAGGTGACAGCGGTTACACGCTAAAAAAAGTATCTGTTTACCCCATTGAAACCCTCGCGGACTTTTCCCGCGCCTCGTCCTTTTCTTTTATCGTCAAGCCATCTGTGCGCTTGCACTCAATAACTTATATATATTTACTAACTAATTCAGTTAACAACTCCTTTTCGAAGGAGGAAAAATTAGAACTACGATTCCGCTTCACTTCACGGGCCATATTTTACAGCTGTGCTCAAACAAAAGCGTATCGGAGCGCGCTGTAAAACAGCATGTTGATACCACTGCCTCCTTGATTCGCACCAGTTTGCAATATTGGTAGAATTAACAGTCGATTAGTTAACATTTCACAAGAAAAGTTTGATGAAACGCAAGAAACCTAACAAGATGTTAAATTTCTAACTCCGTATTAACTAACTACTTGTTAGTATATATTTAACATGTGTTGATGAAACCGGGCCCTAGACATACTTAAACACTATGTCGATAGCCCTAAAAGATAGTTTTACGTGGTTTCCTCCTTTCACATCGGACAAAATACTGTAGGGCTGTGCTTTCAAGTCTCATGTTATCAACTCCTATTTTTTTTTTTTTTTTTTTACATCTGGCAATTACCAAGACTGTTTCTTAATTATGACTAACAGGCAAAATACTAGAGCTAGCATGGCTCGGATTCGATTCCCAGCTCTGCTATGAAATTCGAAAAGTTTTATGAGGCGTAGAACGGCGTCTACTCAGCTACGGTGCGAACTGTGTGTCACATGTAGGTTTTACGGTCAGAAGCCCTTCACTGACAGTGTTGTGTAATTACTACACTGTGTGTTTTGTTATGGATAGTAGTGTAATGTGTTGTCTCAATATAAAAAAGAGAATGTTGGAACAAACAAAAAACACACACATTCTCCGAGCCAGAAGAAATATTGATTTTAATTTTAATTTTGTTTCGTGCTGTAATGTTGTAAATGTAGTTCGCCGTACTGCTCGAAGCAGCAAGGCAGTGCACAGGAAGTGCTGAGCAATGAGAAATTGTGTATCTTATTTCCTGTAGCAGCAAGCAGTGTGTGCTGTGCTTAAGAGAGACGAACATTTCTTAATAACTCATTGCGGAAATTACATTCATCATTTTAAAACATAAATACATCCCCTTATTATTTTCATACATGTAAGTATATATTATGCTACTATATAGAAAATATCAAAAAATGTGAACGAAGTGTGGGAGAAGGGGATAGATTACAGCTCGATTACACCTTATATCTGCGTAGTATGAAAATGTGAACCCCGCAGAAAGCCATTGCGTGTGCTGGGAATAGTTCATTCGTAACTTCTATTTGCGTAGAGTGAAAATGTAAAACCACGGACGGAAGTACAACTTCACATCCATCTTCTATTATAAATAGTGATTATTGTTTTAAGGGGAAGTACAACTGTACATCCATCCTCTTATTATCGTTAATAGTAGTAGTGATTATTGTTTTAAGAATGGTATCCTCTGCCTGATGTTCATTCTCCGTTTCTTTATTCTTACAATAGCACATTCAATTACGTTTCAAAGTAAGTACTGTGATGCGTGTTCAGAAGTAGTGAAAATAATAATATTAAAAATAATAATCGTATTTCTTGGCTTATAGCTTGTGTGCGCTAATCCATTATCAATATTAATAGTAGTTGTAGTGATTATTGCTTTAAAAGGATCTGCAGTAGTGAAACAATAATATTAAAAAAAGAGTCGTTGTATTTCTTGGCTTATAGCATGTGTACGCTAATCCTCTATGGTCATCAATAGTAGTAGTGGTGGTGATTATTGTTTTAAGAATGTAAAATCGCAGAGAGCCATTGCGTGTGCTGGGGATATATCATTCGTAGCTTCTATTTGCGGAGAGTGAAAAAGGAAACCACGGACGGAAGAACAACTATACATCCCTCTTGTATTATCATTAATAGTAGTAGTGATTATTGTTTTAAGAATGGTATCCTCTGCCTGATGTTCATTCGCCGTTTCGTTATTCTTACAGTATGCCATGCAATTACGTTTTAAAGTAAGTACTGTGAACCCGTGGGGGGTTTCTTACCTGTTCCCCTATCGGGCGCGTCCCAGTTGGCAGATAGGGGGCCTTCCGGATTTGTCTGGAGGGTCTGAGGGAAATAGCATACCCTCTCGCGGAACAAAACCAGGTATTGCCAGAAAAAAGGCTTGAGGCATTGTGATTGTTACCAGCCCAAGTCGAGGCTTGGAAGTGGAGGCTTTGCCCACACATCCTAGAGAGGCATCCATGGTTCCTCCACATGGGGGATACGGTGGTTCAGGTGAAGTGGGGCTGATGATTGAGATGAAGGCTCACTGCGGGGTGCTGGAATCAACACATCACTTTGCTCTACGTAGCCTGGACGAGCCGCGGGTTGGGAAAGGGGCGATCCCAACCTAGGGGGAAAGTCATGGCTGTGAACTCAGTCATGATAAACCTAAGTGGAGACCACATGAGTAGGCCTACTGAAGGGGCTAGGTTCGGGCCAGGGGCGGACCGCTGGATGGACGACTGAGGGGCGTGGTCTCTGCTACGGAGAGCCTGAGTTGCGGGAGGACAATGTCTGGCTGTGTGCCTCACCACGGATGGTGAGAACGACGCTCAGGACCCTAGAAGGGGCAAAAACCCTATGACTGAAATATGGATGCTTATAAAGAACCAATTTCAAAAACTTCGACATCAAGAGAAGGCATGGAAGCTCCAGTAGAGCAGATCCGGAAGCAAGCCCAAGATGAAAAAATGAAAACAGAAGTCCCAATTGGACAGGCTGTCGCCGAATCAAAACAAGAAAATGCAACACAAGCTCCAGTAGAGCAGACTGCTACCACAAGCAAACCAGGAACGTCTGTAGAGACGGAACTGAAGATTTCTGCACGAAAATCTACATATTTCATATCGACAGACCACCTCGCAACAGTGCATATTATATGAAAAGGAAGAGAGCGAAGGAGGAAGCCAAAATAGCGGCTGAAACTTGGACGGAGAAGAAGCCAATGAACAGAGATCGGCGAGAGGCTATCTCTCCGACAACGCTCAAAAAGCCAAGGTCGCAGGATAGTACGCCATCAAGGTCGGCTACGAAAACGCTGGCCAAGAAACAGAAAGAAGAGACGGCCATGTCCTTTTCGGAAAGACTAACTTCAATCAAGGTAGCAGTAATACCTAAAACCTTTCCAGGCGGGAAACTGAATGAGGAAGACGTGAAGGATCTTTCATCTGCTCTGATAGCGCAAATGAAACCGCTGTTGGACGGATGCCTTCCAGGCTTCCTCGAGTCTCCAAGGCTGAAAAGTGGAGCAATGGTACTAATCTGTGCAAATCCAGAAACTAAAAGCTGGCTGGAACAGACGGTGGTGAATTACAATCCCTGGATGGGGGAGAATTTGGAGGTGGCAGAATCCAAGAAGGTGCTGAACACTACAAAGTTCACCACGAAATTTCCTCCTCCATTTGACAAGATGAAGGTTGATGATGTGCTTGTCAGGATACATCAGCATGACACGAAACTTCCGACGAAGGAGTGGAGAGTGCTGATTGCAATAACTGCTGATGACACAGGAAGGACAATTGTTTTGGCCCTTGATGAAAGAGATTTTTAAGACCAGAAGAAGAGAGGCCTTAAGGCCAAGCTTGGACTTGGGTAGATCAAATTTCAAGTAATTAAGGGAAAAACAAAACCTAGCGTTGGCAAGGATGGTACTGAAAGTTCTACAGGCCAACCTACTACATAAAAAATCGGCTGTTGCCAATTTCTTCAGGAAGTTCAAGTCCGAGGCTATCGATGTGGCTCTTATAAGGGAGCCATGGGTAGTTAAGGTCAGAGTAGCAGGATTGGCGGAATCTGGAGGCAAGCTAATGTACGAAACTACATCGAACATGTTTACATGTGAGCTGAAAACTAAAATGCCTTCCGTTGCAGGAACATTGTTCAAAGGACTTAGTGGCGGCCAAGATAAAACTTGAAAATTGGGAAGATCCCACAGAAATAACCATGGGCTCTGCATACCTTCCATATGACTCAACTAATCTGCCCCCATCAGAAGAACTTGAGAACCTAATTTGCAACGCAAAGAGGAAAGGCGAACACCTGGTCCTTGGAGCAGATGCGAATTCACACCACACGGCATGGGGCAACACAAATTGCAATGCAAGAGGTGAGTCTTTACTAGAGTTTATAATTGGAACTGAGTTGACGATACTAAACCTAGGAAACAAGCCTACATTTATAAATAAAAATCGTAGGGAGGTAATAGACATTACACTAAGCACTAGGCATATTGCAAACTTTATTAAAGACTGGAAAGTGCTGGAGAAAACATAATTGGTAGACCACCAGCACATCCAATTTGCAATAGATGTGAGACTATGTGGGATTGAGATGTACAGAGACCCAAAAAGAACTAATTGGGATAGATACAGAGAAGTTCTAGGGAAGTCTGTACAAAAAACCCAACTAACGTGAGAGGACAGAAAGAATTCTATGAGGCAGTTGAACTATTAGAACAGGCCATTACAACTGTTCTCTCAAAGAAAATAAAAACACCAAGAAAGTAAGGTGGTGGAACAACAAACTAGCCAAAATGAAAAAAGAGGTTAGGATGTTGTATAGAACATCATCTAGGAATGGTATGTGAGACGTATATCGTAGGAAACTCACTGAGTATAACCTAGAGATAAGGAAAGCAAAAAGGAAATCTTGGAGACTGTTCTGTAAGAAAGTGGAATCACACAATGAAACAGCAAGGCACGAGAAGGTTCTTAAAGCAACCCGTATAAATAAGGTGGGGGCACTGGAGAAAATAGATGGGTCGTTTACTCAGGCGGTGAAGGACACGCTGGAGTGTCATGGCGTGTCACTTTCCTGAGGCTGAGGAGATGACAGAAGAAGAAACGGTTGGAACAGAGACCGGAGCTCGAAGAGCAAACTGGAACTGAGCCAACAGAATAATAAAACACAACCATGTAAAATGGGCAATCGGCACGTCTCGTCCCATAAAGGCTCCGGGGCCAGATGAGATACTTCCGATACTCCTACAAGGAGGACGGGAGATACTCGTCAATGCCCTGACGGACCTCTTCAGTGCTAGTCTAGCTTTAGGGTACGTGCCGAAATCATGGTCTGAAGCTAAAGCAGTATTCATACCTAAGCCTGGAAGGGCAAACAATGCCCAAGCCAAAGCATACAGACCATTATGTTTAACCTCCTTCTTGCTGAAAGCAGTGGAAACAATTCTGGATAAATATATCAGAAGAAAGGTGCAAGTGAACTCAACGTTCCATGAACATGAGTTTGCACATTGACCTGGCAGATTCACTGAAGTAGCACTCCACCTGTTGGTTTGTAAACTAGAAGAATATAAAGAAATTGTTCTGGCGGCATTTCTAGATATAGAAGGAGCCTTCAGCAATACAACCTATGACGCTATGCTTAAAGCATTGGAAAAGAGCAACGTGAGTAAAACCGTCGTCAAATGGATTAAATCCACGTTAGACGGATGGAAGATAAAAACAACCCTGTTTGAAGAAACGCTGACGTTTAGGGCCATCTGAGGCTGTGTTCAGGGAGGAGTTCTTTCGCTTCTGCTCTGGAACCTCGTAGTGAACAAAATCATAGCTATGCTCAACGAACAGGGTTTCTATACACAAGGATACGCATATGACCTAGTGATTTTGGTACGAGGTAAGGTGATGAGTGTTATCCAGGATCTCATGCAAAGATCACTCAACCTTGTAGAGAACTGGTGTCGGGAAGAATAACTATCAGTCAACCCGAACAAGATAACTCTGGTCCCTTTTACAAGAAGTAGAAAATTAGAGGGAAAGGGATCACTGAAGCTCTGTGCAAGATATATATGGAAGAACAGGCACTGCACCTAGGTGTAGTGTTAGATAAAAATCTAACCTGGAATCTACATGTAGAAAGGAATATAACGCCGGCCATGAACTTGCTGTATGCATGTAAAAGAACCTTTGGGAAGACATGGGCCTAAGACCATCAATGGTAATGTGCATATATACACAATGATCATTAGACCGTTGATGGCCTATGCTGCAATCGTCTGGTGGCAGAAAGTAAGTCAAGGTAAAGTCGCCAGTAGATTGGATAGCCTCCAGCCTACAAAGTGAAAAAGGAAACCATGGATGGAAGTACAACTATACATCCGTCTTTTATTATCATTAATAGTAGTAGTGATTATTGTTTTAAGAATGGTATCCTCTGCTTGATGTTTATTCTCCGTTTCTTTATTCTTACAATATGTCATTCAATATCGTTTTAAAGTACGTACTGTGATGCGTGTTGGCGTTCGAGCTTGCAGTTTGTCTGCGCGTGTGTACATGTATCTCCTGTTAATGGTGGTAGGGATTATTGTTTTCTTCAAAGGTAAGTGAATGTATATTTTATTCAACATAATCTACGATAAAAATGTGTTCTTTGATTGTAACACATTTTTTGCTCTCTCTCTTCGTTAAAATTCTAGACACAGTCGGGAGTAGAACCCGGGACTTGTGTGATTAAAGGCCAGCATGCTAAGCCATTTAGCCATTGAGCAGAACTAGTAATATCAATATAAGCGTGTGCTATTATCGCATAGCAGAAGATAAGGTTTTATCTATAACCTCTATGTAATGTGAACATTGCAGTTGACACATAAAAGTCTCTAGTGTTCAACTCTATAAGCTTGAAATGTTACATTAAAAATTCAGTGTTCTAATCATTTAAAAACTGATGTAAGTGGCGTCTAAAAGGGTGCCTCCTGAGCTATAGAGCCACATAGCAATGTGAATTGATCTGTATCATTATGCCTGTCGTTCATTCACCGTTTATTCGATTTATAGCTAGGTCAGAGATTTTTTATTGTATCCCCTGCATGTTGTATGTAGTCAGAAAAAGGGCAAAACGATTTTTTTAATGTTTCATTAATTCGTTTTTATGACTATGTTCGATTCGAGATAGTTCATTCATAACAGCTCGATTACACCTTCTATTTGTGTAGTATGACAATGTGAAACCGCAGAAAGACATTGCGTGCTGGGAATAGTTCATTCGTAACTTCTATTTGCATGGAGTGAAAATGTGAAACCACGGGCGGATGTACAACTATACATCCATCTTCTGTTATCATTAATAGTACCGGTAGTAGTAGTGATTTTTGTTTTAAGAGGAAGTACAACTGTACATCCATCCTCTTATTACCATTAATATTAGTAGTGATTATTGTTTTAAGAATGGTATCCCCTGCCTGATGCTCATTCTCCGTTTCTTTATTCTTACAATATCGCATTCAATTATGTTTTAAGGTAAGTACTGTGATGCGTGTTCAGAAGTAGCCAAAATAATAATATTAAAAAGTAATAATAGTATTTCTTGGCTTATAGCTTGTGTGCGCTAATCCACTATTAACTTTAATAGTAGTGGTAGTGAAAATAATATTATTAAACAATAATAATTTATTTCTTGGCATGTAGCTTGTGTGCGCTAATCCTCTATTAACATCAATAGTAGTAGTATTAGTGGTGATTATTGTTTTAAGATGAAGTACAACTGTACATCCATCCTCTCTTACCCTAATAGTAATAGTGATTATTGTTTTAAGAGTAACTACAACTGTACATCCATCCTCTATTATCATTAATAGCGATAGTGCTGCCTGTCGTTCATTCTCCGTTTAAGGTCAGGACAAAGATTTTTTAAAGTATCCCTCGCTAATTAAGTTAGTAACTAAAAGCGTAAAATAATTTTATTTTATCTGCATAGTAATAGTGATTATTGTTTTAAGAGGAAGTAGAACTGTGCACCAATATCACATCTATTCCTCTTTCATTTTCTTCCTAATTATGTTTTGATATAAAAAACTAGATTATGATTGTGTTATAAAATCCACCACCTCCTCCTTATGGAACCCTCTACATTCATCCTCCACTCCCTTCTCTTCTTTTGTCTGTTAAAAAAGGTAAATATAAAAAGGTGAGTAAAAATCAATGCACACGTCTTAACAGGAGGTGAAAAGGACAA
Source organism: Anabrus simplex (assembly GCF_040414725.1). Lineage (NCBI taxonomy): Eukaryota > Metazoa > Arthropoda > Insecta > Orthoptera > Tettigoniidae > Anabrus > Anabrus simplex. The sequence continues at coordinate 1,157,476,323 of NC_090266.1, read as the reverse complement.
GAGGACATCTCTACACCATGATCAACTGTTTAATGACATAACAATAACGTAAGTATATCAGGGAAGAAAATTCCACGTCTTACAGCTGTTAAAACGAGAGCACGTAGTCTTGATGACAACTCTGTTAAACAAGAGCACGTGGTCTGAGCACACAGAGTGAAGGGGGACACTTCGTCTGTTAAGGGCCCCATACACTCGCAGACTTAGTCGGAGGTAAGCCTGCGCAAACCAGTCTCTTCAGACATGTCTCTGTGTGTATGGCCGATAAGTCTGCCGACAAAAATGCAGGCAAGTCTCTGACATTCTGGCGCTGCTTGAATTCAGCCGGAGACTTTGCGACGAAAGCGCTATCTCAGAGTTGCGGCAGAAAATGTAAATGTGGTAACCTACAATTATGCACTGCAATTCTTTTTTGCTCGTCTTCTTCGTGCAGAGCGCTACATTATGTCCAAGTAACAACTCATCTTCTATACCGACTATCTAATTAATTTCAATCCGTATACATATTCGAACCATCCGAAGCGCACAATCTTGAACAGAAGACAGCTGAGCGCGTCGTATTCAACTTCCTCGATAAATAATCATTTAGCCTGAGCGTGTGTGGGCAACTGTGTACTTCCGACTTACCTCCCGGAGGCAAGTCTGTGCAGGTAAGTATTCCAGAAGTCTGCGCGTGTATGGGGCCCTTTAGGTTAGCCTTGCTCTCTTTTTTTCAAGCATCACACTTGTCAAAAGCACGTGGAGTGAGGTTAGCCTTACACTCTTTTTCAATATTCCCGCCTCACACCTGTCAAAACCATGTGGAATTAGGCTAAATCCCGTTAAGATAACAGGTGTGAGGTTATGATCGTTCACTCTTTCCAAAATCCCCGCCTCTCACCTGTTAAAAGCTCGTGGAATAAGGTGCCTTAGCGACGGTGTAGTTAGGTTTCCTCCAAAAATAGTAGAGGGGAAGGGAATCTGTCCGTAAAACTGTGAGGAGGAGGAGGAGGAGGAGGAGGGATTGAGCTGATCTCCGTGACATTACGCTGTCTGATACAGAGCGTTCTATTTTCGCATCGGACAAATAAGATTACGTTCGGAAGGGGCATTTCGCAAGATGGCATCGGAAAGGGCAGGGTCCACTGAGATTATCCCCTGTAAGATGGTGTCGGGAAGGGGCATATCGAGGAGGGCAGCTTGCCTTAAATCTAGAGAACTTAGGCCCCCTCTGAGATGGTGTCGAGAAGAGCAGGTACCTTTAAAATTAGGGTCCTCTGAGGTTAAGCCCCCTCCAAGATGTAACATGCCAGGAATGGGAGCATGCCTTAAAACTAGGGTCCCTAGGACCCTCCAAAGATGGTGTCCAGAAGGTCAGTTAGCCTTAAAACTTGGATCATCTGAGGTTAGGCCCCTCTAAGATGGCGTCGCACATAGGTAATTCCCGTTAATATAAGAGCAGTTAGGTTAGGGTTCGTTTCAAAATTACGCGCCTGCACGTGGTTAGGACCTGTCAAGATGACAACAGTGAGGTTAGCCATGCACACGAATTCAAAATTCCGCGCCAAAACAATTGCACGAGGTTAGGACCTGTCAAGTTGGCGGCTGTCAGGACAGCCACATTCACTTGTTCAAATTCCGCACCAAACAAGTGCACGTGGTTAGGATCTGTCAAGATGGCAGCAGAGAGGTTATCCATGTTCACAATTCCGCGCCAAAACCAGTGCACTTACTTAGGAACTGTCAAGATTGCAGCTGTCCTTTTTAACAGGTGTTACTTATTTCAAGTTCCGCGCCCACGTGGTTAAGATGGCGGTAGTGAGGTTAGCCGCACCCACGTGCTCAAAAATGTGAGGTTAGGGTCTGTCAAGATAACAGCTGTCACCTTGACAGCTGTCAAAAGCACGTGTCTTTGTCTGTAAACGATAGCACGTGGCCGTGACGTCGTGGCCATGTAACCGTGACGTCATGGGGTCAATGACGTCGGGTGCTGACTCAGCACATAAATGCTGACAAGGTGTCTTAGAACATACATTGCTCTACTACTTATATAAGAAAACATAAAGGTCCAATTATACTGCCTTGAGGAATTCCCCTCTTAATTATTACAGGGTCAGATAAAGCTTCGCCTACCGGTACTCGAATTCTCTGAGATCTATTTTCTTGAAATATAGCAACCCATTCAGTCATTCTTTGGTCTAGTTCAATCGTACTCATTTTTGCCAGTAGTCTCCCATGATCCACCCTCAGGCCCCGATTTCGAGTAGTTAGCGCCCTGGGCAAACAATCTTTAGACGCCCCCCCCACCAATCTGCTCGTTTTTCTGTCCCTATGAAAAAATAACTGTTTAAAAATTAAAGATTGCAGTTTTCAAGATTATGATTTTTGCAACAATATCAAAGGAAACGATATGTAACTAACACTACTCGAGTTAGAATCATGAAAGTTCGCACACTGATTTAAAATACAATGTTCTTTGCTATAAACATTAATCAGTTAATTTACATAAAATGTTTTTGAAAAAAATATTTTTCCATACAGAATACTTTCCCAATTGACTGTGAATACAATAACGAATCTCTTAAAACAACGTCTCCATTCGGAAGAGTACTCTTATTCATGTTTTGAGACAATGTTCTTTTACCATCATTGTAAGTTCGCAGAGATTTCGAAAAGTCCACCATTACGTTTTTGTTTTGGACGATGTTCAATAATATTCTCAACTAATTACTTCACATTCCAAGTAGCAGGATCATCGATAGAAGATGAATTAGGCACTTTAAGTAGTTCAAGTTCGCCTCTCTGCTTTTTAGCAGCGCGTTTTCTTTGTTGTTTTTTGTATTCAGCACCACTTCACTTTTTACTCTTGGATAAATACTAAAAAACATGTAACAATTACACGAGACAATGAGTTGGCTAGGTGAGATTATCAGGTTGATGGTGAGCGGATGTAAACAATAATACGCAAACGAACCGTCACGAGCCAATGACAGACAGGGCTGTCTAGACTAACAGGGTTTGCGAAGCTACCAATTACAACTGCCCACCCAGCACCCGCACGAGTTAAATAATACCTTTCTTATTGCTTGCAGTTATTAATTTTCCTTCATAAAAAATAAATATATACACTGACTGACAGAGCAAATGCAACACCAAGAAGGAGTGGTTCGAAAGGGATGAAAGTTGGGGGAAAAACAGAGACGGCACGGACGAATAATTGATGTTTATTTCAAACCGATATGCAGGTTACACAATGCGCAAGGCATCGACTCAGTAGGATGTAGGACCACCGCGAGCGGCGATGCACGCAGAAACACGTCGAGGTACAGAGTCAATAAGAGTGCGGATGGTGTCCTGAGGGATGGTTCTCCATTCTCTGTCAACCATTTGCCACAGTTGGTCGTCCGTACGAGGCTGTGGCAGAGTTTGCAAACGGCGTCCAATGAGATCCCAGACGTGTTCGATTGGTGAGAGATCCGGAGAGTACGCTGGCCACGGAAGCATCTGTACACCTCGTAGAGCCTGTTGGGAGATGCAAGCAGTGTGTGGGCGGGCATTATCCTGCTGAAACAGAGCATTGAGCAGCCCCTGAAGGTACGGGAGTGCCACCGGCCGCAGCACATGCTGCACGTAGCAGTGGGCATTTAACGTGCCTTGAATACGCACTAGAGGTGACGTGGAATCATACGCAATAGCGCCCCAAACCATGATGCCGCGTTGTCTAGCGGTAGGGCGCTCCACAGTTACTGCCGGATTTGACCTTTCTCCACGCCGACGCCACACTCGTCTGCGGTGACTATCACTGACAGAACAGAAGCGTGACTCATCGGAGAACACGACGTTCCGCCATTCCCTCATCCAAGTCGCTCTAGCCCGGCACCATGCCAGGCGTGCACGTCTATGCTGTGGAGTCAATGGTAGTCTTCTGAGCGGACGCCGGGAGTGCAGGCCTCCTTCAACCAATCGACGGGAAATTGTTCTGGTCGATATTGGAACAGCCAGGGTGTCTTGCACATGCTGAAGAATGGCGGTTGACGTGGCGTGCGGGGCTGCCACCGCTTGGCGGCGGATGCGCCGATCCTCGCGTGCTGACGTCACTCGGGCTGCGCCTGGACCCCTCGCACGTGCCACATGTCCCTGCGCCAACCATCTTCGCCACAGGCGCTGCACCGTGGACACATCCCTATGGATATCGGCTGCGATTTGACGAAGCGACCAACCTGCCCTTCTCAGCCCGATCACCATAACCCTCGTAAAGTCGTCTGTCTGCTGGAAATGCCTCCGTTGACGGCGGCCTGGCATTCTTAGCTATACACGTGTCCTGTGGCACACGACAACACGTTCTACAATGACTGTCGGCTGAGAAATCACGGTACGAAGTGGGCCATTCGCCAACGCCGTGTCCCATTTATCGTTCGCTACGTGCACAGCACAGCGGCGCATTTCACATCATGAGCATACCTCAGTGACGTCAGTCTACCCTGCAATTGGCATAAAGTTCTGACCACTCCTTCTTGGTGTTGCATTTGCTCTGTCAGTCAGTGTAGATTAAATTCCGGTTTTAAAGTTAGAATAGTTTAAACTGATTTACATAGGCTAATAAATGAATTGAAATAATTTGTGGAAAGTAAAAGTAATTTGAATGTAATGAATTTAAGACTAATTCACGCAGGCCATAATTACTCGATCCGCCGGCCACCGCCCCTCAAAAACTGGCGCCCTGGGCAAATACCCAGTCCGCCCATTTGTAAATCGGGGCCTGTCCACCCTAACAAATGCTTTAGACAGGTCAATCGTGATACAGTCCATTTTACCCCCTGAATCCAAGACATCTGCAATATTTCGCTGTAATCCTGCAAGTTGAGCTTCAGTGGAATAACCTTTCCTAAAAGTGAACTGCCTTTTAGCGAACCACCTATTAATTTCGCAAACATGTCTAATATAAGCAGAAGGAATGCCTTCCCAAAGCTTACATGCAACGCATGTCAAACTTACTGGCCTGTAATTTTCAGCTTTATGTCTATCACACTTTCCTTTATACACACACACACGATACAAACGGCCCGTTTCGGTGGAAGTTATAAAGTATAGAACCTTGTTATTTCCCATTCAATTGGCGGCAAAACACAAAGTAAAAAAAATACTTGCGTTGAATTTGAACCTTCGAGTATCATTCGCTAGCACAACTTCCACCCCGCCCGTGCCAAGTGAGCTAGTGCGTGGCTTGACAGGCAGCGCGCAGTTTCCAACCTATATAATACCTGTTTCTGGTCCGTGTGCGCACCTCCTGTTGTAAGGTATGTGTTCTTCATATCTGTGCTCGTGTTACGGGTTCATTCGAGGTTCCCTAACGAATTAATAGTGATACTCACAATTCCTGTTGACTTCTAGCCAGTAAACACACATCTCTTTATATTGCCCCTGTTTTGGGGGAGGGAACAATGTATTTAAGAATTGTAGTAAATGTGGTGGGTGGCATAAAACAAAATCGCAAGGTTCTGGTGAACCACTCGGCATATCTACGTCCATGTCAGCATCAGTGCTAATGCAGGTCGTTAGAAATCAACACAGGGGAGGCTTTCAATACTTAAAAAGTGTTTTCAAGTCTTTGCTGAAACTGCTGCTTCATGTTTTAAAAAAAACGAGCCCGTTTTGAAAACAATACACAGAATTGTGATAACTTCTCTCCCAGAATGCACTTTGCTGAAATGTGATGCTCCAGGATATGAGTAAATTGTCAGCGAAATGGTGATAGAAAAATGTGTGCGTCCGCTGCTGAAGAATATCGGTGATAAAAGTTCTGAATTGGTGCTCCATTACTCGTGTTATTCCAAACCCCTGTTGAAAAAAATCTGATACACATTCTGTATCTGGTAACGTTTATATTTTACGTTTGTATACTTTAAGTCAGGCTCAAACGTGAAATGTTAGTTTCTGTATGTGCATTATCTTCGCAATTAGTAACATGTTAAGTTTTTTTTTTTGGTGTAATGTAAGCGTTGGCATCTTTAATGTTTTGTAAATGCAATTCTGGCCGCACTGTGCATGTAGTTTATGTATACGTTAGAATATGAGGAGCGAGAAGGCGGTGGTGTATTTACATATATATTTTCTTTGCCTGATGTAAGGTTTTGTTTTGGGTGTGTGGGCTGTGGGCGTTGTTGTTAGAAATATGACAGAGCACGGTGCCGGTTCAACGTGCACCTCATCGGAACAAATTGATGTCACTTTAAATCTTGATATTGAAGAGGTAACTGTAATAAAATTATGTTTACATTGATATTGACGTATGAAGGGAGGCACGTTTTTTTTGTTTTTTTTTAACGCCAAACAGTAGGGTTATTGACAGCTGTCAGGTAGACACATCCTATATTCAGAAGAATGTAATGTTATTCATTCAGTATAATTGCTGTAGCTTCGCTATTCTTCACTGCACTCACGGGATTTAAATTTATACTAAATTGTAGTAGTTAAATGTTGTATAATGTTCTACAATGGAGTTCGAAAGTGGCATTCGAAAGGGTTATGATCGATCGGCTATTCTGTGATTAAATTGACAGATATGTTCCTTTCCTTTTTCAAATTTGAAAATTGTTTTCACATAAGAGTTAATACATTCTGTTCACTTGAAAAACAATTTTTCTCGGTCGCAGCCTGTTGTTCCTAACTGTTTTATGATCTCTGAATGGCCATAACTGGAAGCCAATTGACAGACATGACTAAAATGGGTTGTAATTAATTATTGCTGATACTTGATGCATTGAAGGTGCGAGTGTTCTTTTACTGTCAGTACGTTTTCACTTATCCTTTTTCATTTCTGTACTTATCATATACAAATAAAAGAACAACATTCCACTATTTCAGCTGGATGATGCTGAGTATGATATACCACCTGTTGACCACACACCAACCCTTGAGAGTATTCTAAATGAATTGGATGATCGGACATCACTTAGTGAAGATGAGTTATCCAGCTGTCTCATCACTGCAGCAGAGGTAATATCTGTATCTAGTGCAAAGTGTATTTTAGGCCTATATTGTTATCACCATTAGGCCTTAGATTTTAATGTAATAATAAGTTTGAATTCAAACTTCCTCAGAGTAGTCTCCAGTTTGCATGTCTGGCTCTGTGGCTAACTGGTTAGCCTGCTAGCCTTTGGTCCAAAGGGTCCCAGAATCGATTCTTTGCCGGGTCGGTGACTTTAACCTTTATTGGACAATTCCCCTCTGTCTTGGGTCGAGTATGTGTGCCATCTTCAACATTAGAATTAATTCTAGATGGGCCCCATCCTCACAAATGCACAGGTCACCCATGGGCATCAACTCGAGAGACCTGCACCAGGGCTGTCCAGGGGCCATATGCCATTTTAATTATTATATTCTACTTTGAATGACATTCCTCTAATAAGAGTTGCATGAAATTAGAGCCATATCTACCGGGCGAGTTGGCCATGCGCGTAGAGGCGCGCGGCTGTGAGCTTGCATCCGGGAGATAGTAGGTTCGAATCCCACTATCGGCAGCCCTGAAAATGGTTTTCCGTGGTTTCCCATTTTCACACCAGGCAGATGCTGGGGCTGTACCTTAATTAAGGCCACGGCCGCTTCCTTCCAACTCCTAGGCCATTCCTATCCCATAGTCGCCATAAGACCTATCTGTGTCGGTGCGACGTAAAGCCCATAGCAAAAAAAAAAAAACAAACAACCCATATCTTTTAGTATCCCTACTAATGCGATTGTCACTACAAGAACGTACTATAGAATAGGGTTACATTTTGCCAGTTCGTTCGCATTTTCATGAAAGTGAAAATCTTGTAAAAATTATGCAAAATGATACCTAAAAGAGATGAGGTGAGATCCTTCCTTTATGCTTGCCAGGGACACATCAACTTGACCCTAGATGAAACCTTATTTATATAGGAAATTTAAAACCAACACTATATCAGTCTCTGAAATGTGGCTATTTCCTGTGTTCCTATTGTTTCCAGGGCAATTTTTCATGTCTCTGATAGAGCTCGCCTCACGTGTGGCCCATTGCTACCAGATTCAGTGAAAATAATTAAACCGCGGTGTGAGGTGTCGTGGTGTGCACCGGATGTAGTTGCAGTATCTGCAACGTAACTATCCGAAGGTCTTGTCACTACCTAGTACTTTCACGTAGAGGCCTATGAGCCGCTTTGTACCTCTGACCTAACCAGTCCAGCCCAGTGGTTTTGTTACTAGCTGGACATATCCCATTTTCTGTCATGTTCTTGTTACTAGCTGGACATATCCCATTTTCTGTCATGTTCTTGTTACTAGCCTGACGTAAGTTCTCAAGTTGGAAGCCTTGTGTAGCATGCTGTGATATCGTGTGAACCACGCTATGTTGGATCCTTAACCTCTCTTTTGCAAACTATTTGGTGAAGTTTTACCCAGAATATAACATGTTGGTTCACACACACACACACTCTCTCTCTCTCTTTGTTTTTTTGCTAGTGGCTTTACGTCGCACCGACACAGATAGGTCTTATGGCGATGATGGGATAGGAAAGGCCTAGGAGTTGGAAGGAAGCGGCCGTGGCCTTAATTAAGGTACAGCTCCAGCAGTTGCCTGGTGTGAATATGGGAAACCACGGAAAACCATCTTCAGGGCTGCCAACAGTGGGATTCGAACCCACTATCTCCCGGATGCAAGCTCACAGACGCGTGCCTCTAACCACACGACCAACTCACCCGGTCACACATTTTTTAAGTGTAGCAGCTGAGGGAGAAGGAGAAAAATATATAAATGTACAATTAGTTTCAAATGATACTGAACTCACCCAATAGAAACATAAATCATCCTCATCCCTCCTTAACTGCACCTCTTTCAGAAGCACTTCGCGTATCCATTGATTTTTCTGATGAATTGTAAGCTGCACTTGATCTAACAAATTGAAGAACTTCTGACAGGACCTCATATGCAAACAACATTTTTCCATGCAGCTGTTTTTTTTTTAATGCACTCTATTTCTCGTTTTTAACAATGATAAACTGACTGAACACGCTCAAATTCTGTATTTGAATGAGGCAAAATTATAGCTGAAAGAGCAAACAAGACCAGTTCTAAATAGGGATTTTCTATTGTAGCATTTTTATATTGCCAGAATTAGGTCATGGAGGACCTGTTTATCCACTTCTGAAAAGTTATTTTTCCACTAATTTTCATCCTGTCAACGTTCCTTTCAAAATCTTAAAGTTAAGTTTGTGACAGGCTCTTAAACTGTTTTCAAGACTTCAGTCACATGGAGTAATGACATTTTTCAGAGGATTTTGAAGTTGTTAGACAGCCAATTTTCAATTTCTTCAACTAATTAAAAAACATTATTTTATAGTTGTAGCAGCTGCTGTAGTAGTATTTCTTAACTTACAATCAAAGAAATAATTTAGGAATTATTTTGTGTAACTTATACAGTTACTCTCAATGCAGGTCTTTAGAAAACAAATTACAGTTTTGAGGTGGAGATTATAAACTATATTTTCTTTTAAATCTTTAGAATTATGTCTCCAAATAATATAGTTAAGACTCTAAGCATATTTATATTTTTAATTTTTTAATTTATATTTCTATTATTGGGAAGACTTTGCCATTATTTGAAGACCTGGGTAGATGCTAACACTCTACAAGATAACCAATGATGCTATTTCTGTCTGACACACTCCAGTTGACTGTTTGACATGGCCCAACAAAGAGGTTAAAGAACGAACAAAAGAAAGTGTAATACAGGCTTTGATTGAACTTAGTTTTTCAGCATCCTAAGCTGCTAGGTATTTTCACGTTTCAGAAAGGACAGTTCAGTGTGGGTGCAGAATTACTGATGTTCAGTTATTTTTGCCCGAAAAGCTGGGAGTGGTAGAAGAAAAATTTCAACACCACAACACGACGTCAGATTAGTGGCAGAGGTTGAAAGGCATAGCTTTCATACTGCTGCTACTTTGAAGGCAGTTGTTAATATTAAAGGGTAATATTTTCTGATGAAGTCACCTTTTCTACTACACAGGAAGGACTCGCTTTGGTATATCGTCCTCTTGGCACCCGATTCGACCACAGATACGCCACTATTCATGCCTACAGTAGTAGAGTGTCAGTGTCTTGTTGGGAGTGGATTTCTTGTCGTGGAGTGGGCACAATCCATTACATTAATGAGAAATGGAACCAGCACAAATATAAACTGCTGCTGGAACATTTCATGGTTCTTTATACTAGGCTGTTGTATACTGTTGAAATTCTTAAATTTCAGTAGGATAATCCTCCAGTCCACACATTCCAGTTGATTCAGAGACTGCTTTGTGGGCTTCTTTAAATGATGAAGTATACATTCTTGTCCATGATAACCTCAATGAACTCCAAATTACTGACCCACTAGTGGCCGTAAAAACCAATATCATAACTGATCCTCGACCATGTTTCACAGAGAGTCTTAGATCATTTACCTAGACCCATATTTGGCTTGTGCTATACATAATCCATCTTATCTGAACCCAAGATGTGTATTTTGCACTCTGCAGTGAAAAGAACTGTGTTCCAAAGTTATTTACCTGTTAACAAAATGTTTTCTAACTACTTGACCATGGCGATTGTGTTTTCTCAACAGATTTCTCACTATTTCAGGATTACATTCTTTAACTAAATACTTTTCAGCCTCTAAAGTCAACTTAGTGAGACACAAAGGTGTATAAGAACTGGAGGAAAGACGTCAGATATTAGATATGCAAAATGGGGTAGGGCAGGGAGATGCGTTGACATGTCTCCTTTTTTAATGTTGCCTTGGAGAAGGTGATGAGAGATACAAACCTCCTGAATAGGGGAACATTTTTCCATAGATCAGTGCAGGTACTTTTGCCTATTCTAATGATAAAGGTATAGTGGCAAGAACTCAAAAGGCATTGAAGGAGACAGTCATTGCCCTTAAACAGGCCAGTAGGAAAATGGGACCGAACGTCAATCAGCAGAAAACTTAATATATGGTTGCTGGCAAAGCATGTAGGAGAACATGCCAGCTGCTGTAACTGTGAGCAGTTACACCATTGAGACAGTTGAGCAGTTTAAATATCTGGGATTGGTAGTCACCTACTCAAATGATACCTCGTATGAAATTAAACAGAGATTAATAGCAGCCAACAGAGACTATTTTGCTCTGATAAGACTTCTTTCCTCAAGGCTTTTGATTTGTACCTCTAAATTAACCATCAACAAAACACTTACAAGACCTGTGCTTATATATGCCTTGGAAACTTGGCCATTAACAGCAAAAGATACTAGAATGCTGGATGCCTTCAAAAGAAAGATACTCTAAAGAATCATCGACCCAATCTGTGAAAGAGAAACGTTGAGGAAAAGGTACAGTCATGAATTGTACAACATTTATAAAGATCCACCTATTAGAAGAATATTGAAATCAGCCAGATTGAGGTAGGCCGGGCACGTAGGACGGATGAGTGATGTGTAAGTACCTAAACATAGATTAAATGGAAATCCAAGGGGGCAGAGAGGACAAGGTCAACCGAGACCCAGATGGATGGAGTCATTGAAGATCTTTGGGAAATTGGCTATAGAAATTGGAAAGATTTAGTGTTGTATTGACATAAATGGCGGAAGATTGTTGAAGCGGCCACGGTTTACAATGAACTGTATAGCCATAGAAGAAAAAGCCAGCTTAGGTGAGGATAATTTTGGATCAGGTCCTCACTGTGTAATCAACATTCATCACCATAATTAAAGATCTTTCTTGAGCTAATTTTTGGCTTGTTTAATATTGTTTTGCATTCTTTAATACATTTTATAACACCCTGTACAATGGATTGAGGTATGTTCACTAAACTAACACTTTCTTTTGAATATTTTCCTGCTGATAATGGTCGGTGATCAGCTCACGTTCACTTATGGAACTTCGTGGAACCTTGGTAGTGTCATAGATAAGCAGTTCCCTCTCGGAGTGAAGCATGACTTCAAGGAAGCGTGACTTAGTAGGAATGGGGAGTTAATCTTGCATTTTACTGAGCTCGGTAGCTGCAATACCAATGTAGTTAGTCCGTTATTGGACATTATAAATTTTCCAGCTAACTCATTCCTAGTTGCCAGCATTTCACCCCAGTGTGCTAAGTTGGGCTCATCAGTTGGTAAATAGCACACCTACCGAGATGCACGGCTAGCGCATACCGTGGAGGCCACTGGGTAGGCTACTTGGAGCCACCAGTAATGCCAGTGCACTATGAGAGAGGAGCCGATGACCTTCGATGTTAGGCCCCTTAAAACAACAAGCATCATCATCATCAAGCACTATGAGAGACTTTGTCCCATTTTCAAAAACTGATGCCTGCCTGACCATCAGATGATATAGATGTTGATTCTCATAGGGAACCTGAAATATCTGTTCCGAATGAGTAAATCTATAATACCAATGTAGTTGGTCCATTCAAGGAAGCATGACATTATGTTAACGGAACAACTATATCTATATATATAAAATAACTTGTCCTGACTGACTGACTGATTCATTATCGCCAAGCCAAAACCACGGGACATAAAAAAATGAAATTTTGGGGATACATTCATATTAACATTTAGGTGCTTGTTAAGGAAGGATTTTTTGATATCCCTTCGCTAAGGGAGTGAAAAAGGGGGTGAATTTCTAAAATGAGAACATCTATATCTCAAAAATTTAAAAGTTTATAGACATAAAAATTGGTATTTTGAATCTCCTTTAAAAATACACACATGTTTTGGTTTTTGGAAAATCCCATTAAGGGTGGTGAAAAATGGGGGGAAAAGGGGTTGAACACCTTTTGGACACCTTTAATGAGGAGACTTATATCTCAAAAACTGAAGATGTTACAGACATAAAAATTGAAATTTGGAATCTCCTTCGAAAATAAAGAGACGCGCATATTTGGGTAGGGGATACCAACTTAAGGGGCGGGGTTGGAGTGAAAAAGGAGTTGAATTCTTTTCATGAGGATACTTATATCTCAAAAACTGAAGATGTTACAGATATGAAAAATGTTTGTTTTGAATGTTCTTTCAAAGTAAAGAAACACGTAATCTTTGTCTTTGGAAAATCCACTTAAGGGGGGGGGGTCAATTAATTGAAAAATTAGTTGAATACTTTGTATGAGGATATTTATATCTGAAAAGATAAAGATTTTACAGATGTGAAAATTAGTATTTGGAATCTCCTTTAAAAATAAAGAAATACGCATTTTGGGTAGAGGGAATCAACTTGGGGGAGGGGGAGGTGAAAAAGGAGTTTAATTCCTTTTTATGAGGATACATATATCTCAAAACTGAAGATGTTAGTCGTGATAACTGGCATTTGGAAGCTCCTTTATAAATAAAGAAGTTTTTCTGGTTTTCGTAAAATTCACTTAAAGGAGGGAGGGTGAAAGGAAGTGAAAAAGTTTAATTATTTTTATGGAGAAACTTATATCTCAAAAACTGAAGGTTTCACACGTGAAAATTTGTATTTGGAATTGCCTTAAAGAAAATAAAGAAACACACATATTTGGAGGGGGGGGGAGGGGGGTTATCAACTTAACGGGCTGGGGTGAAAAAGGAGTTGAATTATTTTTATGAAGATACTTATATCTCAAAAACTGAAGATGTTAGAGGCATGAACATTTGTATTTGGAATATTCTTTCAAAGTAAAGAAACGCGTGTTCTTTTTGTCTTCGGAAAATCCACTTAAGGGGGTTGAATGAATTGAAAAGTTAGTTGAATTCTTTGTATGAGGATACTTATATCTCCAAAACTGAAGATGTTACAGACGTGAAAAATAGTATTTGGAACCTCCTTTAAAAATGAAGAAACAAGCATTTGTTTTTTTCGGAAAATCGACGTAAGGGGTGTGGGGTTGAGAATAAGTAAATAAGGAGTTGAAATATGTCTATGAGAATGCCTTATCTTAAAAACTGAAGCTGTTACAGACTTGAAAGTTGGTATTATGAATTTCCTTTCAAAGTAAAGAAACACGTACGGTATTTTGTTGTTTTCGGGAAGTCCACTTAAGGCAGGAGAGGGGTGGAAAGAAGTGAAGAAGAAGTAGTTGAATTATTCTTATGCGTATATATTTATCTCAAAAACTGAAGGTGTCACAGACGTACAGGTATGAAAACTGATATTTGGAATCTCCTTTAAAAATAATGAAACACTTATTTTTTTGTTTTTGGAAAATCCAGTTAAGGGGCTGAAAAGAATTGGAAAAGCGGGTGAATTTTTAAAATGAGTACCGTTATATCTACATTATATGGGTCTGGTTCCATGGCTAAATGGTTAGCGTGCTGGCCTTTTGTTACAGGGGTCCCAACTTCGATTCCCGGTAGGGTTGGGAATTTTAACCATCATTGGTTAATTTCACTGGCACGGAGCTGGCTGTATGTGTCGTCTTCATCATCTTTTTATCCTCATCACGAGCCGCAGGTTGCCTACGCGCATCAAATCAAAAGACCTGCACCTGGCGAGTCGAATATGTCCTCGGACACTCCCGGCACTAAAAGCCATACGCTATTTCATTTACATTATGTGTCAAAAAGTTAAAATGTTAGAGACAAGAAACTTGGAATTTGGAAAGTCCTTTAAAAATACAGGAACCTGTACTTTTTTGTTCTTGGAGAAGGCACTTAACAGGGGGTGAAAAGAAGTGAAAAATAGTTCAATTATTTATATTTATATCTTAGAAACTGAAGATGTTACAGACATGAAAATTGGTATTTGGAATCTTCTTTGAAAATAAAGAAACATGTATTTTTGTTTTTGGAAAATACACTTAGATTGCGGTGGAGGGGAGGACTGATCAAGCGGTTAAATTCTTTTTATGGGGATACTTATGTATATCTCAAAAACTGAAGATGTTGCAGATGTGGGAATAGGTATTTGGAATCTCCTTTAAAAATAAAGAACCGGGCGAGTTGGCCGTGCGCGTAGAGGCGCGCGGCTGTGAGCTTGCATCCGGGAGATAGTAGGTTCGAATCCCACTATCGGCAGCCCTGAAGAGGGTTTTCCGTGGTTTCCCATTTTCACACCAGGCAAATGCTGGGGCTGTACCTTAATTAAGGCCACGGCCGCTTCCTTCCTACTCCTAGGCCTTCCTATCCCATCGTCGCCATAAGACCTATCTGTGTCGGTGCGACGTAAAGCCCCTAGCAAAAAAAAAAAAAGAAACATGTATATATTTTTTCGAGTTGAGAGAAGACTGTTTCTCACATGTACAGTTCTATGTCGCATGGTCTTAGCCCCAAAAGGTAATACCACAAACGTGGTTTACAAAGAATTTCTGGGGTAAATGAAACTCGATTTAAGGGTGAGTTTTTATACTTTAGGAATTTTCAGATAATATCTTAGTACAATGTCGAGGAACTATTACTTTGATCAAATGAAGAAATCCACTCCAGCGAAGCCGCGGGTAATTGCTAGTTGGTATTATAAACTTACTCATTCGGAACAAATATTTCAGGTTCTCTATGGGAATCAACATCTGTATCTCGGTAGCTGCAGTCACTTAAGTGCAGCCAGTATCCAGTATTCGGGAGATAGTGGGTTTGAAACCCACTGTCGGCAGCCCTGAAGATGGTTTTTCGTGGTTTCCCATTTTCACACTAGGCAAATGCTGGGGCTTGGTACTTGAACAGATGATTATTCAGATGTCTCTTGAGATTGCATAGGAATGACTCATACCACTGTTATTGTGGTGAATAGGGAGCAGATGTTTATGTAAATGCATATTTTAATAAAATCTGTGATAAGCACATAAATCGGCAATCCTTGTTACTCAAAAAAATTTAAAATGCTTCTGTATTACCAAATGATGCTCTTATTCACATTTTACGATTATGGTATTGTTTTTAACAGTGTCATATTTCTGAATGTTGTAGCTATTTATGGACTTCCTTCTGCAAGTTCAGTGACTTGCTGGTTACTGGCTATGTTGTTACCTTTAGATGGCTATGCAGTTTGATTTGCTGCACATGTTGTTTCCCTCCACGAGTGAGTTGGCTGTAGGGTTACCAACCGTCCGGCTTTTGCCGGATATGTCCTGCTTTTCAATAATTTCGGTTATGTCCGGCCGGCATTTCTAATTTATTGACATTGTCCGGCATTTTTCGTTACAAGATTGCTCACTTAGGTTTTAGACTGAAGACAGCATGTTATTGTATTGTACATCAACTCCATGTGCACAGGGCGCTACTTCCGAGGGTGGAAATAAGTAATACTAATATTCGATATATTGAACTCGAAGTCCAGGCATCGATCAACCAATCAACGCGCTTCATTTCCACGTTTATGTTGAGAGAAACCGGAAGTGTCGAGAGCTACAGTTTACATGTGCTTGCCATATGATTTGCAGCTATTGTGTTTGGTTATCTGGTTGTCCCCATAAATTATAGTGCGAGTATGCAGCGATTGGAGTGAAATATTAATCTCATTGCATCCTATTACGTACTGGCATGTCATCTTTGCAACCTGAAAGGAGTGAATCTAAAAAAAAACAGTGTAAATTTTCGGATAAACTAAAACATAAGTATCCTTGCTTTACTCGCGGACGCAGTGAAAGTGAAGCGAAATGTGCAGTGTATCATAGTTATGTTAATGTCGGATACAAAGGTGTTGGCGACTTGGAAAGACACATTAACAGTGAAAAACACAAAAAGACGGTGAGAACTAGGTCAGTATCATGTTCAATGTTATCAGTTGTCACTCCCAAATATTCACCAGATGATAAAAATGTTCAAGCCGCAGAAGCTACAATGTCATTTCATACAGTTTTCCATCACCAGTCATACAAATCAATGGACTGCACAGCTAAATTGAGTAAGAGTATGTTCTTAGGTTCTGAAGTAGCACAGAAACTGACCTGTGCAAGAACTAAAACAGAATCCATAATAAATAATGTTATTGCTCCTCACTCGACAAGATGATATAATTGAAACTCTTAATAATCAAGTTCCATTTTTTGGCCTAGGAACAGATGCAAGCAATCATGGTGCACTAAAGTTGTTTCCAATTGTCATCCAATTCTTTGATTACAAAAATAATGGCATTCAGATAAAAGTTCTTGATTTACAAGCATGGCCAAATGAAAGTTCTGAATGTATTTCCTCCTATATTTCAGATACTCTCAAAAAACATAAAATTACTTCTAGATGCATTGCATTTTCTGGAGACAATGCCAATGTTAATTTTGGAGGCCTTGCACACAGGGAAGGGAAGAATGTATTCTCTGCTCTCAAAAAAGACTTGAATGAAAACATAGTAGGTGTTGGATGTCCTGCTCACATTCTACATAACTGTTTGCAACACGGAGCTGATGCTCTTCCTGTTGATATTGAGTCTGTGGTGATGAAAATTTTCAACTTCTTTTATATATATGCAGTGCGCACTCAGGAACTGAAAGACTTTTGTGAATTTGTTGATGTAAATTATCTGCAGCTTTTAAATCATTCTAAGGCTAGGTGGTTAACATTGTATCCAGCAGTTGAAAGAATCCTGCAATTGTTCCCAGCTCTGAAATCCTACTTTCTTTCTCAGGGTAGGAAGTCGGTGCCTTCATCAATTAGAAACTTCCTTGAAAATGACTTTTCAGAGCTCTATCTTTTGCTTCTTATCTCAGCCATGCACATTTTTCACTATAAAATTTTGTCACTTGAGAAAGAACATAATTCAGTTGTAGAAGTGCTTGAACTATTAGAATCTGTCCAATCTTCATTGAAAGGCAGACTTGAAGGTCAATTCATTCCCCTTAAAGTCAGACAGATGTTAAATTCATTTTCAGAAGATGGTTTGGATAAAGAATGCAAAGTGTTTATGGAGAATGTATCTTGTTTCTATGAAACCTGCACTTAGTACTTGGATAAATGGATGCATCCTATAGAGGAATTCAAGTGTTTCAAATGGTTGAAACTTCAAAACATTAAAGACCTAAGCTTTGACGATATTGTACCATGTATTCAGTACTTACAGTCAAAACGTGTAGAAATAGATGATTCAAAATTATTCAACCAGTTCTGCAACGTAAGGGCTTATTCTAAAATTTCAACATTGGATAAAGATACAACACTAGACCAACAATGGTCTGTTTTTTTTTTTTAATAAGTGCCAGAACATTGAGGTATGTTCTGAACTTTTGAACATTTGCCAGTTTTTCTTTGTCATGCCAGGCAGCAATGCCTCCACTGAACGTGTGTTTTCATTCATAAATGCTCAATGGACAAAGGAAAGGAACTGTTTGTTGGTAGAATCAGTGAAAGGAATGTTACTTGTGAAATTCAATTTCAAAGATGTGTCGTGTGAAGAATTTTATAAATATGTACTTCAAGAAAATAACTCTCGTCTTCTTTCAAAAGTAGGTTCTGTTGAAAAATACAGCTTCAAGGAAATGAACTGCAGCAAGGACTGATCATTAAGTAAGGTATTTCCTTTTGTAAAAAGTTGTGTGTAATACATGTATAATTTTGTTATCGATTGAAATTGTCAGGCATTTTTCTTAAATGTCCTGCTTTTTGCTAAGCAATGTTCTGCATTTGGAAATTTTCAGTTGGTAATCCTAGTTGGCTGGCATTCTAGCTCACTCATACTAGTTAGCCCGCTCTGGTTTAGTTTATAGAATGTCAGCGAAAGGCAATCAAAGAGTGATAAGGTGACGGGGAGTACCATAGATTAAACTGCGCACTGGAAAAGAGAAATTTTCAAATTTTTTCACTACTATTGGAAATGTTAGTGCAGATCAGCGTTCTCAAGTAACCTAGAATTTGTCTGAAAATAAGCATATTGCGGCAGCTTCGTGTATGTATTCACGACAATTACTAATATTTGAACCAACTTCTTCAAATGTAGACACAGCCGAATGCTCCCAGTAGTATTTAGATATATGTAGAGCATTTGTTTGCACCAACATTCCTCTTGGCAAAATATATAATCTGGGACTGAGAAATTTCCTAACAAAATACATCAATTTTGAGCCTCCAGACAAATCCACATTAAGAAAAAATTATCTCCCAAAATATTTGAAGAAACTTTACAAAGAATTCAAGCGGTATGTGATTGTGAAAAACTGTGGGTGAGCATTGATGAAACCACTGATTCAAGTAGCAGAAAATTAGGAAATTTTGTACTGGTTATTGGTGTGTTGAAGAATGGCAAAACTGTTCGTTAACATCCTTATTTGCTAGCATGTAAAGAAATGCATGCTCCAAACCATGTCATTGTAGCTAAGTTAATGAGGCCATGCATTTACTTTGGCCAAAAGGTGTAAAATACGACAATGTATTGCTTCTACTTACTGAAAGGGCAACTTGCATGTAAAAAAAATCAACTGAAGGCCTTTCTGTAAGCTTGCCAAAAAGCTTGCATAGTTCATGCTTTACACAGGGGTGGGCTCAGTACACTAAAGTGGATAAATTAGTGTCTAATAGCAAAAAAGTCTTTGTAAAAGCACCCTCAAGAAATGATCTGTTTAAAGATAACCCAGATTTTGCACTTCCTGCTCTGCCTATTGTCCCACAGTGGGGTACCTGGCTTATTGTTGTGGTATATTAAGCAGGCGGTTTCGAAAGTTTTGCATCCGTTGTGAACGCACTTGATAAAAAAAGAGCGACACACCATCAATCGAGATTCAAGAGTTTCCGAAAGACAGCTCTTTGAAAAATAATTTGGCGTTTGTATCTGCCAATCTAAGTTTCTTGTGTAAAACCATAGACATACTTGAAAAATCTACTAACCTGTTGACCAGAAGAGTGTACAAGGTGCGTGCTGGTGAAAATAAACTAGACTCACTTTTTGCCTCCCAGGTACTGGGACTGTTAAAGGTCAGATATCAAAATATGTTCTAGAAAAGCAGATGGTTTAAAAAATGTGTGGAGAGTATATCGTAGAGATAGGATAGGAATGGTGGGAGGGGAGTATTCATTCTGGTGAAAGAAGAATTTGTAAGCTATGAAAAAGTTAAAGATGAAAAATATGAAATTCTGGGTGTAAGGCTCGTTTCTAAAGATAATAGGCAACTTGATGTCTTTGGAGTGTACAGACCGGGAAAGGGTAGCGCTGACATGAATTCAGAATTATTTGATAAGATAATCAGCTATGTGGGAAACGACATGGAAAGGAATGTGATTGTAGCGGGAGATCTGAATTTACCAAATGTCAGTTGGGAAGGAAATGCGAACAATAGGAAGCATGACCAACGAATGGCAAATAAGCTAATATGGGATGGACAGCTGATTCAGAAAGTGATGGAACCAACTAGAGGGAAAAACATCCTGAACGTAGTGCTGGTAAAACCAGATGAGCTCTATGGAGAAACCGAAGTAGTAGATGGCATTAGTGATCATCAAGCTGTTTTTGTCGTAGTTAAATATAAATGGGTTGGAAAGGAAGGTCTTAAAATTAGGACTATTACGCAGTACCATATGGCTCATAAAGCAGGCATGAGGCAGTTTTTAAAAAGTAACTATGATCGGTGGAAAACGGTAAATAAAAATGTAAACAGTCTCTGGGATGGGTTTAAAGCAATTGTTGAGGAATGTAAAAACAGGTTTGTACCTTTAAAGGTGCTAAGAAATGGTGAAGACCCACTTTATTATAATAGAGAAATAGACTAAGAAGGAGGTGCAGATTGGAAAGAAATAGTCAGAGATGTCTGTGGAAGTGAGGAGAAATTGAAGGAACTTACTAGGAAATAGAATCTGGCAAAGAAGGCAGCTAAGAATAACATATACCAAGCTAGTCGCTTAAGTGCGGCCAGTATCCAGTATTCGTGAGATAGTAGGTTCGAACCCCACTGTCGGCGGCCCTGAAAATTGTTTTCTGTGGTTTCCCATTTTCACACCAGGCAAATGCTGGGGCTGTACATAAATTAAGGCCACGGCTGCTTCCTTCCCACTCCTAGCCCTTCCTTTCCTGTCCTGTCATCACCATAAGACCTATCTGTGTTGGCGGTGCGATATAAAGCAACTAGAAAAAAAAAGAATAACATGATGACAAGCATAATTGGCAGTCATACGAATTTTAGTGAAAAATGGAAGGGTATGTATAGGTATTTTAAGGCAGAAACAGGTTCCAAGAAGGACATTCCAGGAATAATTAATGAACAAGGGGTGTGTGTATGTGAGGATCTTCAAAAGGCAGAAGTATTCAGTCAGCAGTATGCAGAGATTGTTGGTTACAAGGATAATGTCCAGATAGAGGAGGAGACTAATGCTAAAGAAGTATTAAAATTTACATATGATAACAATGACATTTACAATAAGATACAAAAGTTGAAAACTAGAAAAGCAGCTGGAATTGATAAGATTTCTGGGGATATACTAAAGACAATGGGTTGGATATAGTACCACATCTGAAGTACTTATTTGATTATTGTTTGCGTGAAGGAGCTATACCAAATGAATGGCGAGTTGCTGTAGTAGCCCCTGTGTATAAAGGAAAGGGTGATCGACATAAAGCTGAAAATTACAGGCCAGTAAGTTTGAACATGCGTTGCATGTAAGCTTTGGAAAGGCATTCTTTCTGATTACATTAGACATGTTTGTGAAATTAATAACTGGTTCGATAGAAGGCAGTTCGGTTTTAGGAAAGGTTATTCCACTGAAGCTCAACTTGTAGGATTCCAGCAAGATATAGCAGATATCTTGGATTCAGGGGGTCAAATGGACTGTATTGCGATTGACCTAGCAATAATTAAGAGGGGAATTCCTCAGGGCAGTATTATTGGACCTTTATGTTTTCTTATATATATAAATGATATGAGTAAAGAAGTGGAATCAGAGGTAAGGCTTTTTGCAGATGATGTTATTCTGTATAGAGTAATAAATAAGTTACAAGATTGTGAGCAACTGCAACGTGACCTCGATAATGTTGTGAGATGGACAGCAGGCAACGGTATGTTTATAAACGGGGTTAAAAGTCAGGTTGTGAGTTTCACAAATAGGAAAAGTCCTCTCAGTTTTAATTTCTGCGTTGATGGGGTGAAAGTTCCTTTTGGGGATCATTGTAAGTATCTAGGTGTTAATATAAGGAAAGATCTTCATTGGGGTAATCCCATAAATGGGATTGATAAGATAATCAGCTATGTGGGAAACGACATGGAAAGGAATGTGATTGTAGCGGGAGATCTGAATTTACCAAATGTCAGTTGGGAAGGAAATGCGAACAATAGGAAGCATGACCAACGAATGGCAAATAAGCTAATATGGGATGGACAGCTGATTCAGAAAGTGATGGAACCAACTAGAGGGAAAAACATCCTGAACGTAGTGCTGGTAAAACCAGATGAGCTCTATGGAGAAACCGAAGTAGTAGATGGCATTAGTGATCATCAAGCTGTTTTTGTCGTAGTTAAATATAAATGGGTTGGAAAGGAAGGTCTTAAAATTAGGACTATTACGCAGTACCATATGGCTCATAAAGCAGGCATGAGGCAGTTTTTAAAAAGTAACTATGATCGGTGGAAAACGGTAAATAAAAATGTAAACAGTCTCTGGGATGGGTTTAAAGCAATTGTTGAGGAATGTAAAAACAGGTTTGTACCTTTAAAGGTGCTAAGAAATGGTGAAGACCCACTTTATTATAATAGAGAAATAGACTAAGAAGGAGGTGCAGATTGGAAAGAAATAGTCAGAGATGTCTGTGGAAGTGAGGAGAAATTGAAGGAACTTACTAGGAAATAGAATCTGGCAAAGAAGGCAGCTAAGAATAACATATACCAAGCTAGTCGCTTAAGTGCGGCCAGTATCCAGTATTCGTGAGATAGTAGGTTCGAACCCCACTGTCGGCGGCCCTGAAAATTGTTTTCTGTGGTTTCCCATTTTCACACCAGGCAAATGCTGGGGCTGTACATAAATTAAGGCCACGGCTGCTTCCTTCCCACTCCTAGCCCTTCCTTTCCTGTCCTGTCATCACCATAAGACCTATCTGTGTTGGCGGTGCGATATAAAGCAACTAGAAAAAAAAAGAATAACATGATGACAAGCATAATTGGCAGTCATACGAATTTTAGTGAAAAATGGAAGGGTATGTATAGGTATTTTAAGGCAGAAACAGGTTCCAAGAAGGACATTCCAGGAATAATTAATGAACAAGGGGTGTGTGTATGTGAGGATCTTCAAAAGGCAGAAGTATTCAGTCAGCAGTATGCAGAGATTGTTGGTTACAAGGATAATGTCCAGATAGAGGAGGAGACTAATGCTAAAGAAGTATTAAAATTTACATATGATAACAATGACATTTACAATAAGATACAAAAGTTGAAAACTAGAAAAGCAGCTGGAATTGATAAGATTTCTGGGGATATACTAAAGACAATGGGTTGGATATAGTACCACATCTGAAGTACTTATTTGATTATTGTTTGCGTGAAGGAGCTATACCAAATGAATGGCGAGTTGCTGTAGTAGCCCCTGTGTATAAAGGAAAGGGTGATCGACATAAAGCTGAAAATTACAGGCCAGTAAGTTTGAACATGCGTTGCATGTAAGCTTTGGAAAGGCATTCTTTCTGATTACATTAGACATGTTTGTGAAATTAATAACTGGTTCGATAGAAGGCAGTTCGGTTTTAGGAAAGGTTATTCCACTGAAGCTCAACTTGTAGGATTCCAGCAAGATATAGCAGATATCTTGGATTCAGGGGGTCAAATGGACTGTATTGCGATTGACCTAGCAATAATTAAGAGGGGAATTCCTCAGGGCAGTATTATTGGACCTTTATGTTTTCTTATATATATAAATGATATGAGTAAAGAAGTGGAATCAGAGGTAAGGCTTTTTGCAGATGATGTTATTCTGTATAGAGTAATAAATAAGTTACAAGATTGTGAGCAACTGCAACGTGACCTCGATAATGTTGTGAGATGGACAGCAGGCAACGGTATGTTTATAAACGGGGTTAAAAGTCAGGTTGTGAGTTTCACAAATAGGAAAAGTCCTCTCAGTTTTAATTTCTGCGTTGATGGGGTGAAAGTTCCTTTTGGGGATCATTGTAAGTATCTAGGTGTTAATATAAGGAAAGATCTTCATTGGGGTAATCCCATAAATGGGATTGTAAATAAAGGGTACAGATCTCTGCACATGGTTATGAGGGTGTTTAGGCGTTGTAGTAAGGATGTAAAGGATGTAAGACCCCAGCTAGAGTATGGTTCCAGTGTATGAGACCCTCACCAGGATTACCTGATTCAAGAACTGGAAAAAATCCAAAGAAAAGCAGCTCGATTTGTTCTGGATGCTTTCCGATAAAAGAGTAGCATTACAAAAATATTGCGAAGTTTGGGCTGGGAAGAATTGGGAGAAAGAAGACGAGCTGCTTGACTAAGTGGTATGTTATTGGACATTATAAATTTTCCAGCTAACTCAATCTTGGTTGCCTGCGTTACGCCCTCCCTATGGGAATCAACATCTATATCATCTGATGGCAAGGCAGGCATCAATTTTTGGAAGTGAGACATAGTCTCGCATAATGCATTGGCACTGCTGGTGGCTTCAAGTAGTCTATGCAGTGGCCTCCACTATATGCACTAGCCTTGCGTCTTGGTAGGTGTGCTAAGTACCAGGGAATGTTGGGAGAGGGAGTATTCATTCTGGTGAAAGAAGAATTTGTAAGCTACGAAAAAGTTAAAGATGAAAAATATGAAATTCTGGGACTGTATTGCGAGTGACCTATCTAAGGCATTTGATAGGGTAGATCATGGAAGACTACTGGCAAAAATGAGTGCTATTGGACTAGAAAAAAGAGTGACTGAATGGGTGGCTATATTTCTAGAAAATAGATGTCAGAATTAGAGTAGGCGAAGCTTTATCTGACCCTGTAATAATTAAAAGGGGAATTCCTCAGGGCAGTATTATTGGACCTTTGTTTTCTTATATATATAAATGATATGAGTAAAGAAGTGGAATCAGAGGTAAGGAAGGGGGGTTAGGGATTGGAATAACAATTTCTTCGAAAACATTTCGGAAAAGGCTAGGAAAACAACAGATAGGGAATCTGCCACCTGGGCGACTGCCCTAAATGCAGATCAGTATTGATTGATTGATGATTAGTGAAATTGATGGCATTAGTGTTGGTGACATTCCTCTCTTCAACTGTGCCCTTCTGACGTCCTGTGATGTGGAGTGATGGTTTTTCACAGTGCTGTATAAGGCATTCTTTTGAGATATTGGCATGCATTTGTGATGGCCTATTTGGAGATGACCTTTTGTTGTTCTCTGCAATTCTGATACTACTTATGGCAAGTAATACTCCAACATGAAATTTTTCAAAGATGATACATTGTTTTTTCCATATTTAAATAAACCATTACCTTTTTATAAATAACATAATATCTACTCTGATACATCAAAAATTAAAATACCTTACTGTACTTTTCCATACACAGACATCCATTTGCCTTAAGTAGCATGTTTGGTAGCTCTGTACATTAATACAATACTTTATACTTAGCAGCCCTGAAGATGGTTTTCCGTGGTTTCCCGTTTTCACACCAGGCAAATGCCGGGGCTGTACCTTAATTAAGGCCACAGCCGCTTCCTTCCAATTCCCAGGCCTTTCCTATCCCATCGTCGCCGTAAGACATATCTGTGTCGGTGCGACGTAAAGCAAATAGCAAAAAAAAAAAAAAATATTTACCTCGTGATTGCGAGTGATTGTGATATTTAAAGCAGAGTATTTTAAATTTCTTAATCAAATATTTGTAGGTTTTTAGCACATAATAAATGAATATTTTCATATTTTTAGCATGTTTTTGTGCAATTTAGAGTGTTCAAGTTTATGGGTGTCCCTTGTTAGTAAAGTGAACTTCTAACGGATAAAATTAGTTAAGAGACCAGTACTTGGAATGATATTATAAAACCGCGTAGATTTTGTAATTTGTTAAAAGTAATCGTTACTCATTACTGTACTAAGACATTATCTGAAAATAAATTATAAAAACTCACTGAAAAAAAGTTTCGTTTATCCCAGAAACTCTTTGTAAACCAGGTTTGTGGTATTGCCTTTTGGGGCTATGATAACCAGAGTGAAACAGAACTGTGCATGTGAGAAACAGTGTTCTCAAGTTGAAAGTAAACAACAAAACATGCTTCTTTATTTTTAAAAGAGATTCCAAATACCTATTTCTACGTCTGTAACATCTTCAGATTTTGAGATATAACTATCCCCATAAAAATAATTCAATCCCTTTATCTGTCTTTCCCCCAACCCCACCCCAGCTAAGTGGATTTTTGAAAACAAAACAAATACTGTACTTGTTTCTTTATTTTGAAGGAGATTCCAAATACCAATTTTCACGTCTGTAACATGTTATGTTTTTTACATATACTGTAGATATATCAGTACTCATTTTAAAAATTCACCCGCTATTTCAATTCTTTTCACCCCTTAAGTGGGTTTTCCAAAAACCAAAAATACTTGTTTCTTTATTTTTAAAGGAGATTCCAAAAATACCGTTTACACGTCTGTAACATCTTCAGTTTTTGAGATATAAGTATCCTCATAAAAAGAATTCAATTTTTTCACTTCTTTCCACCCGTCTCCCCCTTAAGTGGACTCTCCAAAAACAATAAATACGCATTTCTTTACCTTTAAAGGAGATTCAAAATACCAACTTTCACGTCTGTAACATCTTCAGTTTCTGAGATATAAGCATCCTCATAAACAGAATTCAACTCCTTTACTTATTTTCACCCCCCCCCCCCAAGTCAATTCTTCGAAAACAAAAAAATATGTGTTTATTTTTAAAGGAGATTTGAAATATAAATTTTCATGCCTGCAACATCTTTAATTTTTTAAGATATAAGTATCCTCATACAAATAATTCTACTAATTTTTCAATTCTTTCATCCCCTTAAGTAATTTTCCAAAACCAAAAGAATACATGTTTCTTTATTTTTAAAGGAGATTCCAAATAACAATTTTCACGTTTGTAACATGTATAGTTTTTGAGATATAAGTACCCTCCTACAGAGAAATAACTAAAATCAACTAATTCACCCCTCCCCCAAGTGGATTTTTGAAAACAAAAGAATACGTGCTTCTTTACTTTAAAAGAAGATTACAAACACAAATGTTCATGTCTGTAACATCTTCAGCTTTTGACATATAAGTATCCTTATAAAAAAGAATTCAACTCCTTTTTTACCTTCCACCCCCTAGTAAGTTGATTCCTTTCCCCCAAAAAATGTGTGTTTCTTTATTTTTAAAGTAGATTCTAAATACCAATTTTCACGTCTGTAACATTCAATTTTTGGGATATAAGTATCGCCAGAAAAAGAATTCAATTTCATTCACTTCATTTCATCCTCCCCCCTTAAGTGAATTTTCCAAAAACAAAATAATGTGTTTCTTTATATATAAAGGAGCTTCCAAATATCAATTATCATGACTGTTACATCTTCAGTTTTGGAGATATATGTATCCTCATAAAAATAATTAATCACCCCCCCTCCCCCCCCCCCCCCCAAGTTCATTTTCTCCCAAAAATGCTTGTTTCTTTATTTCAAAGGAGATTCCAAATACCAGTTTTCATGTCTGAACATCTTTAGTTTTTTAGATATAAGTATCCTCTTAGAAATTATTAAACAAATTTTTCAATTCTTTCACCCTCCCTTAACCTGTCAAAGCCGAATGTCACCTACAGGTGACACCTAATATTAATAACATTTCCTGCTCATCAGGCTGCTTGAACTTCTCTGCCTGTTGGAAGTATTTAAAGAAAGGTCTTATAATTTGAAATGGACCCTTTTTGAACTCGCAGCCTGCACTGATCAGTCAGCTCTCGCTCACATAAAAGAGGAAACAGACTGGATTGAAGTGGTGAAGCAACTGCAAATTATTGTGGTATGGAAAGCATGTGATAAAAGGTAATTTTATTTGAATTTTATGCATGTATATTGCTTAAAGGTTCAATAATGAAAGTGATACATTCTTAAGCATAATATTATAATTTAAGCATATGTTATTGCCATGAAAAAGCATGGTGTCACCTGTAGGTTACATTGGTCACATCAAGAAGGCCTTTTTGTCCAGTTTCAATTATGAATAGTATCTGATATTCACTCCATGTTTTTTCTCTCTCCTCAGTCTGACATTGTATGAGCTACTACAAATTTTGGAAGATGAAAGTAATAATGCACCGCAGATGATATTATTGTTTCCTCAAAATGATGGGCAGTTTACGGATGAGGGAGGTGGCGATGAAGCAACTGATTCTGTCGATGTCAACCCCTTCGTGGTAGAATGTCGAGGTTGACAGTGTAAATATACGTGATACCAGCTTACGACGGTAAGCCGATACCTTCTAATGAAATGCAGCAGGCATCTAGTCTTTCTAGGACAAATAAACCAGCATCATCAACGAAAAGATGCATTACAATGTGGGCAGCTACAGAGGAGAATAATTCTTCTTATTCTTATTTTATTTTCCGATTGGGTGAGGTGACGTGCATGAGGAACCTTCTGAATATGACAGACTGCAACTGTCGCAGTTCAGTTTTTTGAGTTACTGCTCAATGAAGAAGAAGAATCTCATTGTGAAAATGTCCAAGTTATACGCTCCGTGCAAGAACCATATGCTAGATATAACTGTGGTCAATTGCTACGCGATTTGGTTACCTCATAGACTTTGAGCCTTACCAAGGGTCTAAATCGGACTTTGAGCCTTACCAAGGGTCTAAATCGGCTCCGAATCTGGGACAGTCTGAATATGCGTTAGGGGCAGCAGTTGTCCTCACACTTGAATGTAGGCTACCAGCAAGCTGCGAACTGTAACTATACTGACCAATGTCACCTACAGGTGACACCCCTATATTTTCTTTGTGGACTACATTTCCTGCAGACTTTTGGTTTTGCATTGTTTTTTGTAGTGTCGCTAACATAATCTGAAAAGAAATACATAGATTTATTTCCTGCACTGTGTTTGGGCTTTGACGGGTTAAGTGTATTTTCCAAAACGAAAGAATAGGTACATGTTTCTTTATTTTTAAAGGAGATTCCAAATACAGATTTTCACGTCTGCAATACCTTTACTTTTTGAGATATATGTATCCTCATACAAAGTATTCAACAAATTTTTCAATGCCTTCACTCCCCCCCTTAAGTGGATTTTCTGAAAACAAAGAAATACGTATGTCCTTTTTTTAAAAAGAGACTCCAAATACCAATTTTCACGCCTGTAACATGTAAAGTGTATGAGTTGTTCTGTAGATATTCTCATTTTAAAAATTTACCCCCTTTTTCAGTTCCTCTTAAGTGGATTTCTCGAAAATAAATGATGTATGTTTCTTTACTTTTACAGGAGATTCCAAATACCTATTTTCACATCTGTAATGATTTACGTTTGTGAGAAAATTATACTGTAGATATAATCTTTTTTTCAAATTCAGCCCCTTCGCCACTCCTGTTCATCCCCCATTAATTGGATAGAAAACAAAAAAAAAATGTGTTAATTTATTTTTCAAGGAGATTCCAAATACCAATTTTCATGTCTGTAACATCTTCAGTTTTTTAAGATATAATTATGCTCATAAAAGGTATTCAACCCCTTTTCCCCTTTTTTTTCGCTCCCTGTAAGGGGATTTTCCAAAAACAAAAGATGCGTGTTTCTTTATTTTTAAAAGAGATACTAAATACCAATTTTTCCATCTGTAAACTTAAATTTTTGAGATATAGATATGCTCATTTAAACAGTTCACCCTTCTTTACACCCTCTTAGCAATTGAATATCCAAAAATACTCCCTTAGTGAGAACCTACAGTACACTCTAATATAAATGTATCCCCAAAATTTCAATTTGTTCTATCCAGTAGTTTTGGCTCGGCGATGATGAATCAGTCAGTAGTCAGGACATGTTATTGCATATATATAGTTGAAGCTTGATGGTAATCAGTAATTATGTCCTCCGTCCTCTTGCTCCCTCCATTCCTTCCTTACAACATTTATCTGAAAAATTGACATGTCTTGCTTGGAAGAAAATTTTTCTTGTAGAAGTATAGAAATGAGACCTTATTGAAGTCATATCTTAAGTGTGGAAGTTATTGATTGTGTTTGAGCTACTTTCTTGGAAAATTCCTATTTAACTTATTTATAATTTTGATACACATACTTCAGTGGCACATTCGAGTAGTAATTTTCCTTCTGTTCCCTAGTTATAGCGTTTGATCCCAACTGAGGTCACTTATCTTTGAGGTTATTTAAATGCCGCAACTGTCTGTCTTGTCTATTAACCTGCTGAAGAACTCCTGAGGGACAAAATTCCAGCATCCTAGAAATTCTTAAAAAACTATAGCAATTGGAGAGACATTAAACAATTAACATCATTATTAATTAATAACTAATGTTGATACATCAAAAATAAATATTCAAATTGTATGAATGATAATTGAAGGGTCTAAACCACATTTTCCAGCAAGTTGAGTTTTTTGCAGAATAAGGGTCTATATCATCTCAGGTTATTGCATACGAACTATGATAGTCACATCTTTAACAGAAATAGGTCATTTGTTTGGTAAAAAACTTCTTTGCCTGTTGGAAGGGCCTATGCCATTCATTCAAGATGGCTGCCAGTGTGTTGAATGTTTCGTCCAACAAATTATAAAACCAGAATAAAACAAGAAAAAGGAAGATGAGTATGAATAACTAGAGGGATAATGAACGTAAAAGGAAACGAAATAAGGGTGAGGCTTATACAACAAGAAAAGGCATTATAAAAGAAACAAAAACGAGGCCACAACAGGTGAGTGGAATAAGGGTCTGTAATAAATGGGTTATGTTGTGCTAAGGAAGATCCTTAGAATGAATTTGGTCTTTTTTAATACATAATACATTTCACAAACATTAATTTAATTATCATTACGCTAAAATGGTATAGGGTATAACATTATAATAATTTTCTGCTTCTTCGTTGTTTAGGGGCAGTGTGTATGATGCAGAGATTTTTTAACAGGAATGGGTGTATTCAGCTCACTGACTGTGAAAAGGAGGAGTGGTGTACGGACCATGGACCTTAATGAGCAGTCTTCGTTTGTTGTGAATAAGTGCCTCAAAGTCTCTGAACCGAAAAGGAGGCAAAATCAGAAAACACATGCCACTTTATGTCGGAAATATTCTTTTGAATACCACATTACAGCAAAAGGTAGTGACAGTAGTTCACTGCAGGTATGTGAAGGAACTTTTTCAGACATGTTTAGTCTGTCTGCCCAGAGTTCTGACTTCCAAGACGTGGAATGTTGGTCAAAGACCCTAAATTCAACGTTAATGAAGCAATGTGACTGAAGTTTTCTGAAAATGATCCCACATCCGTGTTTATGGGAAGATCCCACAATTTGACTGCTCCTCAGTAGAGATATACCTTAGTTAAAGGTGTCAAGAACAGACTGAATCAGCCAATCCTCCTGCCTCAAGAATTGCCACAACTCTTATTCCATGATTTCAAAATGAGAAAATGCTTTTTTACAACATTAATAAGGTTAATTTGTGATCATTCGGTTTTCAAGTGGTTTTTAATCATTGTGATTTATTTCAAAATATATGTTTTTCATTTTCTCATTATTCAGAAGTTTTTTCTGTTTCCTGAACATTTTAGATTTGTGGCATAGACCCTTATTCCGGGGGGGACCTTCAATTCTTGCAGAGATTTTAAATCATTTACATTTTAAATAATGCCTTTCAAGAATGATTGTTATATACATTTATCAGAAGCCTAGTGGAAATGTTACCTTTGTGTGAATTAATATCTGTCAGGTGTGATTAGTGTAAGTGTTAGAATTGTCGTCCCCCCCCCAAATCTTTTACACACAGATTCCATTAAACAGTCATTTTTGTTTCTCAACAGGCTGGATTTGAAGGCAGTGAAACACTGTCCCTTGGCAGCATGGGCAGTCGGAGTCGCAGTTCTTCTGAGCAACGCCAGATGCGAGGTGGCCGATGGTACAGTGGAAGCAATACCTCCCAACGGATGGGGTCTATCTTGCGACTCGTCATTCTTAAGGGTATTTCTGCTCAACTCACCTCAGCCTGTGTAAGTTAATGCAATGAACATTATTCAGCTATGGTTATAACTTACAGTACATTGACTAGTAAAGCTGTTACTAGCGTGGGTCAAAGTGAATACAGTGAATGGGGTAGATTTTTCAGAAGATGCACGTTATTTTTGCAAGAAAAGCAGGAAAAATAAGTTTACAATTTAATTAATTAAATTTTTGTGAGCCAAGATGTTTCAAGAAAAGGAAAAGAAATTTTTCTTGTAATCCATATTCATAGGGGCTTAATCAGAGTAGTAAATGAGGAGAGACCGGTTTGAACACTTAGCTATCATGACTGCATTATACTTCACATAGGCTTTCAGTAGGTACATGCGAAAGTGGTTGAGGTCCAGACTTGTCTTGTTCACCATTTTTGCTTTTTACTGAACATCTCTCTTACATGTATTACATATACTTGACATGACCTAATAGTTATTTAAAGAGATCAGTTTGATTCATCTACCTCTGTGCCGTTGCTGTCTTGAGCCATGTATGAGAAAATGAAGATGCCAAAACTGAAAGGCAAGTTTGTGAGAGCTTCATATTTCAGCAGCTATCTCAAATACACATGGTGGGCTGGAAGTTACATTACACTTTCTCAATTGCTTAAGTTAAACAAATATTATAATTTGCTTTACTGTATATTGAACATTATGTCTGTGTTTCAGTATGAGTATTATCATTATTTTGACAATTGAATAATGTACCATGCTCAGTAAGAAGTTTTAGAGAGGAAGTATTTTGCAGCATCTGAATGCTTCTCTCACAGCAGCATGTAGTTTGTCCATTGTTTTGTAGTGCTGTTGGCTGACTTCATCCTTATTAAAATCCCTTAATATATTGTCTGGAACAGAGCAAGTTAGTTATGCATTTCGAGTCACGTAACTGTGAGCTTGGATTTTGGAGATGGTTGGTTCAAATCCTCTGTTGGCAGCCATGAAAATGTATTTAAGTAGTTGCCCATTTTCACTCCAAGCATATGCTCAAGCTGTACCTTAAGGCTAGTCGCTTGCTTCCCATTCCTAGCTCCTTCCTATACCATTGTCACCTTAAGATCTGTCTGTGTCAATGTGACATATAAAGAAAACAACATTGCCTGAAAGTTACCAGATGTGAGGGATTGTCTTGCTATCTTTAATCAGCAGTCAGTTTATTGCCTGGAAACAATTCATTGTCATTCTCAAATACTGGTAGCAAATGTGCATAATCTCCATCTTGTTTCTGGACTAGGATATTTGTTATTCCTGCTAATGTGAGGTGTGGATAGAGATATTGTTGAAGCATGCATTTGTATACTGCCCAGTAACAAGACCATAATAAGAAATATGGTCCAAAAATGTAGTTTGCAGACATGCCAGCTGAGTTCAGAATGTATAGTGGGTTCTTTTCCAATTCTTGCAAGAAAGGAGATAAAACTATATTTTTTGTTCATATTTCTTGTTGTGGTCTTGTTACTGGGCAGGATACAAATGCATGCTTCAACAATAGCTCTATCCACACCTCACAGCAGCAGGAATAACAAATACTCTTGCTCAAAACACAATTTTGCAATTTCTGGAACTTCCTAAATTATACATGCATCTGTGAACATTGTAATTGCAGTTACATTCTAAATATAAAATTTGGAGATGTGTAGCGCATAGAGGATTTTATCCCAAAATTTTTGGGATTGAAATTTTAAAAAAGTTGCTAAATAGACTGTATGAAGCAAAATGGTCAGTGTGTATTACCTATCAAGGTGTCAGTTTGTCACTGATGTCAGCCATTTGGTTTTGCTAGCTGATTTTAGTAGCATTTGCACTAGCAGACTGAGAGGTTGTTTGTGAAAAACTCTGCTTCCTATTAAGTGAGTTGAGTAGCACCTTTTATTGATTTTTAGTTATTTTATAATTAGTTGGTACTTGAATTTAAGGATATCAATAACAAATGAACATCATTCCTGCAGTTCTGAGAAGTTATGTTTATATTGCAATAATGTAGATTTTTCTCTTTAAAGGTGTTTATAACAACAGACTATAGTGATTATGTCTATCTACAGAAAGAGTTTTCATCAATCATTAAAAGGACGGAGATGCAGCATTGGTGTGGAGCTGTTTTTTGGTCCCTAAAGACAGTAAAACAGCACAGTGTACATATTAAAAACCTTTGGAGGGTCAAGCAAAGGACTACACACTCATCTTTCCACCAAACATGGCAAAAATTTATTATTTGCAAGATCGTCCTCATCAACTGGTAAAGAACCACCACCGTTGAAGCGGAAACATAGCTCATTTGAGGACTTTTTTTTTTTTGTTTGTTAAAACTGATGCTTTAGGGTATTCAGATTTACTGAAAGCTGCTTCAACAGTTCGTAACCATGTCATCAATTACAGCTACAGAATTAAAAAGCATATAGAAACTGAATTAACTGCTTTAAAAAATAAATGCCAGTGCTTTAATTTGAGCTTTGATGAATGGACATAGACTTCCAACAAAAGTTACATGAACATAATTATTCATTCGGAGAAAAGGTTTTGGAGTTTAGGCCTTGTTTGTATTGATGTATCTTTGAAGGTGAAGACATGTGTTGATGTTTTCAAGGAGCACCTTTCTCAATTTGATATTTCACTGGGCAGCGAAATCATGACAGTTGTAACAGACGGTCCAAATGTCATGCTCAAAGTTGGAAAACTTGTCAATGCAGAGCACCAGGTTTGTTTTGCTCATGGCATTCACTTAGCTGTTTGCGATTTACTTTATTAAGAAAGTATACCCTGTATACCTGATGCTTCAGAAAATGAGTCCACTGAGCTCCAGGTTGCAGACTCAGATGATAACTAAGATCTTGAATCAGAATTAGTCCTTGAAGAAAGAGAAAATTGCCCAGATTCGACAAATGACCAGAACATGAAGGATGTAAATAAAAAGTTTGCAAGATAGTTCTTATTTTCAAAAGAGCCTTGTTGAAGTATTGCACCATTCTTCAAAAATATGTGAAGATAGAGCATGGCAAAGAGCTAAGTTTACTGCTCGGTTGCAAAACCAGATGGAATGGCCTCTACACTACGCTCAAGCGTTTTGCGTTTTTGAAATTTAGCATCAAAAAGGCGCTTATAGATTTGAAGAATCCAGTGCAGTTTGAAGAGTCCAATTTCAAACTCATCGATTAAATCATTAAAGTCTTGGCTCCAGTCAAATTAACTATAGAAGCACTCTGTCGCACCGTTGCAATTTATGCACAGCTGATGCTGCCCTTAAGTTTCTTTTTAGGCAGTTAAATGACAGTAGCTCCGATTTGGCTTGTAAATTCAAGATACATTTACAAAAGTGCATGAAAAATCACCGAAGAAATGAGTTGAGTGGCATTTTACTACAAAATCCTCATAGTGACAGTGTGGTGTTGGCATTCGATGATGAAATAAAGCATACATTTTAAAGTCCGAGCAAAGGCCTGATAGGAAAGAACAGATTGTTTCTTCAGTTGAGAGATTAAGTGGTTAAAAAATGACCAAGAAGAATAAAACATGCAAGTCGAGCCTACAAATACAGAAAAAAGTGATATGATGCTCAAAGAAAAGCTTCAGCTGGAAATAGAAAACAGCATGAAAAAGATGTCTCCTGAAGCATTAAATGGAAATGATTTTTCCAAAATTGTTAAGGACGATATTAACCTATACGAGTCTTCAAATTCTACTCTGAGCTATAACCTAGAGCAGGCTTATAAGTATTTACTAATGATTCCTCCAACTTCAATCAAAACTGAATGCGCTTTCTCAGCAGCTGCATATACATGCAACAAGTTGAGAAGCAGGCTTGGTGATGAGACACTGGATGCGTTGTTATTTCTCAGATCATATTTTCATGATTTAAATTAGAATGTTCCTTTTAGATTAGTCTTCTTTATGTTTAAGGGAACTGTGACTGATTAATATTATTTTTTTAAATACTTTTTGCTAAAAAACTTACTACCTACTTACTATGTTGTTACATGAAAGTTATCTATTTAGTTTTTGTTAAGAGAAATTTTTGTTAATTTTCAAAGTTTATTTGCACAGTTTGTTACATAAAGGTCTTTTTCAATTTATATAAGTTTAAAGAGATCTTGCTGATTCTTGAAAAACTTCAACATACAGACCTGAGTGATTTTAGGTCTGGTTAGTCTGACTCTAAGTCTGATTAGTTAGAGTGATCAGATTAGCTAGGTGTATACCTTAAAATATGTTAATTTTTGTCTAAATTTTTATTTGTTGATTAAAGAGCTGATTTCTGTAAGTTTTTATTGTAACCCTCAATACTGGAATAATCCTGGATCCCAGGATTGCCTAAGTATAACCCTTATACTCGGGATTAGAAATAAGGGCCGGGATCGAATTCTCTAGTAGGGCACAGCACAAACATTGCACTGAATATCCATGTTAACGTCAATCAGTATATCTGCAGACAGCGGTAGAAACAATATTTTCTTTCGTCAGAGGTTCCATTATTGCCGTGCAACAAGACAGAGCTCCTGCACATTTTGTTATGAATTATTTCCAGATTCATGAATTGGGGACAGATAGAGGAAGCATAGGCCTCTCTGACTTGACCATGAAGAAGCTCTGACTCCTCCACTCCAGACTGCTTTGTGGAATCTTATTAAAATAAAGTCAGCTAACAGCACTACCGAACAACAGATGAACTATGGGCTGCAGTGCATTCAAAATTCAAATATGTCACGAAAGATTTTCGCTGCAAAATTTCTCATCAAATGTGGCAGCAACAGTTGTGTAACTGAAACAATAATATTCATTCTGGACTCGTAATGTTATTTTTGATATACAATAAATGGAAATATCTGTGAAATAAATGTGATGTATCATGATTATGGCCTCACCTGTAACAGCTCTTCAAGATTTTGTACAGCCCTTCCAGTTAGTGTACCATGTAAATGGTATGATTATGATTTACATTTTGTGGACGACGTTACTCATTTCACACTGCTCACTATTCTGATTTACAGGATCGTGTTAATGCAGGATTACCCACAGCTACAGCAGCTACCATGATGATTGCAGTTGGCACATCACATGGACTGGTCCTTTTATTCGATGCTTCACAGACTCTCCGTTGGTGTCTTGGTGCAACGGATCAAGATCAGGGCTCTGTGTCAAGTTTAAGTTTTAATCATGATTGCACACGTCTGCTGGCAGGCTATGCACGTGGCCACATTCTCATGTTTGATGTTCCTAACGGCAAAGTGCTGCGTACAATGTCCGATGTTCACCCTCCAGGCACTGCTGTTCTTCATGTTAAGGTAAGATCAAAATTTATATTTGAGCACTTCTCTAAACTCGTATGATGCATTTTCCTAAAATGTTGTTTAGTGATTTCCAATGCCTTCTCTAATGCCTGTTTAAATGGCAAACAGCTGTAGAGCAAGCTTTGTATCTTCCCATTTACAACTAGTAACATTGCTAGTAACTCAATTAACTTGTTTATTTGCTTCATTTACTTGCCAGTAAAAATATAAATAATAACAGCTAGTGAAGACATTTCATCTCATTACTGGAATATCCTGGACACAATTTAATTTTTTTTAAATCAAACCTTTAACATCATAAAAATTACAATTGTTTGGAGAGGAAATTAATTTGCAGATTAAAAGTAATATTAATTTTTGCCATTTTTGTTTTAGTTGTAGTTATTATATATCTCTGTGACGAGAATTGAGAAATGTGTTAACAGTGATGCTTTCACGGCCCGTACTTGTAGACATGATATGGGCTTTTGGGTTTATGCCGTGTCAAGAAAACAAGGTGAAACTCTTTGTTTCGCAGAGTCGCAGAGAACTTGCTCTGTGTCTTCAGAAGGAAATCTTGACTGATCACAAGGAAGACTTCTATAATAATGTTCTCTTGACACGGCATAAACCCAAAAGCCCATATCTTGAGGAATGTGCTTTGTTACTTTAAACATAACATCTAAAGTGAGTGAGGGAATTAGTCTTAATTTGACATGAATCTTTTTAAAAGTTAGCAGTAAAACGTCTATGTACAGACTCTCTCTCAAGTCTTCAGCCCAGAAGCTGGTCGGGTCCTCATGTAATACCACCAAATGTAATGTGGTTATAAGGAAACAGCAGAAGCCCATGGTGGTGCCATAATAAGGTGGTGTTAGGCATGATGACGAGTGAAGAAATTTGCCATTGCTTTCCTCACTGGACCAGAAAGTGCTACTGCAGCATGACTGAACCTATAACTAGCACATTTCATAAGATCCAGACACACTGCACCACCCATACCTCGATAGCTTCTCTACTGTCAAAGCTGCAAATGAGTCTGAGACTGGGTGGAAGCCATGTTTTACTTTAGCCTATATATTGACATGAGTCCCTGTCATTTAACCGCCTCACTGTGCAGTCGAATATACTTGAGCTGCCTGGAGTGGCCCGCCAGGTCTGTGGTCGAGTATACTCGAGCACGAATTTGCGCTGCCAGTGCTGCGATCGAATTTACTCAATCTGCCTCATAACTAGGGCCTGGATTCTTATGTAATTATGTAGTCCATTTCTTTACTTGCAGACCACTGAAAATGAGAAATGTTGACGAATTGTGGCTCTGATATGGTTATACTTAGGTTTCATTTTTTATTTGTACATATTCTTAGTAATATCACATATTTTACATATGCAAAGAATGTAATATTTTTGTACATATAAACAATATTAACTTTAGTAGCTTTTCTTTTCATTTTAAGGGCAAGAGGGCAACAGGAAATTAGCTGAAGCAATAAATTGTGTTAAATAATCCGCGATTTACAGTGCTGTCCGCCTGGTGGCTGCGATCGTTAAGTCGTCAAGTCTACATGGTCTGACACCGTGGTTAGTCGGTTCGAGTCCCGTTGCTTGAAAAAAATTTCACCATCATGTTTTTTGGCAGGAGAGGTGGAATTCCTAATCACTAGATTGCGTGCCAAAAGCCTGAATTCAATTCCAAACCCCCCCACACTGTTCATATGGAGTGCGAGTATATGACGCTGTTGATGGTGATTCGTCCATTGAATGGAAAAGTTAAGCTTGGAGTAGACTGCTTGGTGCTATTTGATAGGAGTAGGCTCTCTGCAGGCACCAGGTTTCATACCCTCCCTTTCTACTTTCATAACTGCAAGTCATAATAAAAGGAATATATAAACTTTTTTTAAAATAAATTTAGCGCATTCATTCTGTTACATATTAATGTACATATTTTGTGAATATTACGTATTTAAATACATATTTCATCGATATTTGCTACATTTTTTATGTAGGTACATATTTAGCACTTTGATAATGCATAAAAGTCTGGGCCCTACTCATAATCAAGTGAAAAGACCTGTAACCTTTCTTAAGACACTAATGTTTTAGAATTTTTTATGTGGAAATCAGAAAAATGAACTCTTTATTAGTGGATTGAACCCAACAAATTAGAAGTTGAATTGATTTGGGTCTACTTTTTTACTTTTAATGTTAGAAAATTTCCCTTATTGAATAAATCAAAAAGTGATTCAGGACTAAGTTCATGAAAATTGTGTTGTAAAACTGTCAAAATTAATTCTTTAGAAATTTAAGAACTTAAGAAATTGAGTCATACCACTGAACGCAGTAATGGCAATCGGTAATTTATTCATTATTTGAAAAAGTTGGTGATATTTTGAAGTTGAATCATCATTATGATCTCATCATTATTTTCACATATCAAGATGTAGATAGATCAGGGTAAATACAGTTCTACTCCATTTTACTCTACCGGGTGAGTTGGCCCTGTGGTTAGGGGCGTGCAGCTGTGAGCTTGCATCCGTGAGATAGTTGGTTCACCCAAATCTTCGGCAGCCCTGAAGATGGTTTTCTGTGGTTTCCCATTTTCACACCAGGAAAATGCTGGGCTGTACCTTAGTTAAGGCCGCAGCCGCTTCCTTCCAACTGCTAGGCCTTTCCTATCCCATTGTCGCCATAAGACCTATTTCTGTCAGTGCGATGTAAACCACTAGCATTTTACTCTAGCTTCTCAATATTTTTCTCATCCTGTTCCTGTACAGGTGTTATTGCCTTCTACTATTCTTAACTAGGTACATCTACAGTAATCTGGATCCTCCCCAGCATCTTCATCCTTTCATTTCTAATTCCATAATTTATGATTCTGCCAAGAATGGAAAAGAACAACAGTGTAAAATAATTAGTGGCAACTTATTAAAAGAAAGAAGAGGAGGTTTCATTGAGCAAGGATAAAATTTGAACTACTTTGGTAAATAAATACAAACTGTACCATCATCAACAACAACAATGACGAATACACAAAGGCAAACAAATGGAAAGATTTGGTTAACATTCATCTGGGATCATTTATTTTTGTAACATAACTGGTATCATGGTGTCTTATCAGACCCCAGGTAACAAATTTAACAATGTTGTCTTAATTTTATGTTGTTTATTGAATTTAATTCTTTTAAAGTATGTTCAGTTACATTACAGCAAAATTTAAGAGAATAAATTACAAATACGGAAGGAAATATAAAACTACTAAAATGACTGTATGAAATAATGCACCTTCCTATTTTTTCTCAAAAATCTAGAAAAAATTTAATGATTATTTGTCAGCTACTGTAGTCTTTTCTGCAGAACTTAGTCAGTAAAAGAAAAAAATTGCCAGGTTGAATGGTGCAGACGGTTGAGGCACTGGCCTTCTGACCCCAACTTGGCAGGTTTGATCCTGGCTCAGTCCGGTGGTATTTGAAAGTGCTCAAATACATCAGCCTCGTGTCTGTAGATTTACTGGAATGTAAAAGTAGTCCTGTGGGACTAAATTTTGGCACCTCAACGTCTCTGAAAACTATAAAAGTAGTTAATGGGATGTAAAGCCAATAATATTTATTAGAAACAAAATTACTGAAAACTCAAAACATAAATTTACATTTTCGTGTCTGGAATTCATTTTGCCTAGAATGGACTATTTTCCTTATCACAGGATTCACTATTAATAAATTCAGTAAGACCCGGGAAGGAGAGGGTATATCTATGGGAAAGTTTGGGAGCCATCTCACAGACATATGATACCAGTTGAAGGTTAAGAACTGAGTCATGAGCACAGGTGGATTTCGAAGCACGTAAAATATATTTTAAGAAAGAACAATCATTTCACTTGGGTATAGCAGCGTATGAGTTAGCAGTCTTAGCTGCTAGGGAGGCAGTCACATTCCCCTGTTGTCTTACAAGGTTCCTGCTCAGGATATACTGTATTTACTTGTGTATTAGACCCCCTCGCATATTAGGCCCCTCCTGGCTTTTCAAGACAAAGAAAATGAAAAAAATAAATCTTGCATACAAGGACCCCCCCAACAAAATTCGTCAGAGAAGAACGATGATTCTGTTTCGAAGCGAGTACAAGACTTACTGCAGCTCTGATGACATTGCACAAATTTGTTAATAGTTTAGTCCGTATGACCCATGCAATGAAAATGCGTCAAAGTCATGCGGTACATCTGTGTTTCGTAGTTCAGAAATGTCCGCCTCCATAGCATAGGTGTACTTCAGCTCTGAAGACGTTGCACAAATAGGTGTATAGTTTCATGTCTGACCCACGCATTGCAAGCATGCATCAGTCATGATATATGTCTGTGTTTTGAAAAAAACGTCCGCTGGTGTAATGGTCAGCACAATTAGCTGCCGTTCTCGGGAATCTGAGTTTGATTCCCGGTACTGTAATGAGATTTACGAATGGCAGGAAGGTTGATATGCAATATGTTTTATATATGTAACTCCCCTCCCCTGGGGGTGTGTCTTAAAAGAACTGTACCACCTCAGTTTTGGGGGACGTGGAAACTAGTTTACTTTAGATGAGAAATATTCACGATTATTGCTATTAATATAGCAGGCAAGATCATTAACAAAGTGATCGTTTAATATCTTGTAACTCGGGCCAATATAGATATTTTGGGGGGAGAAGTAAGTTTAAAATGTGATAAAAACTATCCAATCCTAACGATTGTTTTACTCGCCAACATACCTAACAAATAATAATAATAATAATAATAATAATAATAATAATAATAATAATAATATTGATTTTATGTCCCCACTTACTTTTAACGATTTTTGGAGCTGCCAAACAAAACATACCAGGGTATGAACTTACAAAGTTAAACATTATGATAATAAAACACATTACCATCACACCTATAGATATCCATAAATGTGGCAAACTTTCCTGTTATTTATTTTTATTCTTTTTGTCGTGGAACTTCTGGCACTATCCTGGCGATAGCATACCTAACCTAAACAGTGCATTCTCTCTTATCTCATTTACGGCTGCTTAGGTAAGTTCTGATGTTATAAATGTAGAGAACAAGCATGAAATATACTAAAAAATAAGAGTTTGGCTTTCAACAGCTGCAGTTATCAAAAGAATGCTTCCAGTCACTATGTATTACATTCGGAAGTAAAACTCGTAACGTACGCTAGTTATCAGCTTGTGGTTTGGCACGCTTTCACAGCACGGCTTTATTCGGAAGGAATGACTTCTGCTACACATACACTAACTAGGAATATCAGAGACCAACTCCAGAAACCATTTGGGAATAAATTCACGGTATTTGGACTCTACAGTCAGGAACAAAACTATTTTTAAAAGGTTCAAAGAGGCGGGACCTCGAATGCTCTCGATTGCAGTGCATGGCTGACGAGATGGCAGTGAAGATGTCACTTGGAGTGACGACACGCCGGTAGCAGTTAAGTTGGCGGTGCAAGACGATAATTCAAATGAAAGCAGCAATCAGGTTTACTGTGTGGTAGGCCTACTGCTAAACTGACAGAGACAA
Organism: Anabrus simplex; assembly: GCF_040414725.1. Taxonomy (NCBI): domain Eukaryota; kingdom Metazoa; phylum Arthropoda; class Insecta; order Orthoptera; family Tettigoniidae; genus Anabrus; species Anabrus simplex. The sequence continues at coordinate 1,157,433,524 of NC_090266.1, read as the reverse complement.
ATGACTGGCCATTAAGTTATTTTGTATCAATATTGCATAATATGATAAAAACGATACCCTTATCCCTCTTCTCTACGGGGTCGAGTGTGTAGTGAGACGAATCTTTGTACCAAGTTTTTATGACCGTATGCTCTTCCTGACGTCAGCCTTATCTAAGGAATTCATGAAACGAAATGAATGATGTGACATGAGTAGCTAAAACTGCCCATATTTACTTTATATGTTCACCATTTATTGTTTTTTTACATTTAGAAATACTGCCCTCCAATGTAAATAGCCAGTATAACTCAAATACATTCATAAGTTTGTTACAGAATAGTGTAGAATATGTACATGTATAATTTATAGCTCTTTATAGCCTTGAAGTCATGTGCTCACTGCACAAAATTTGAGGTTATCGCATATTTACCTTTTTTTTTGATTGTAAATGTGGGGGGAATAAAGGGGTATAATACGTGAGTGAATACATTACATTCTCAGCTGGGCTGTTAATGTCCCACTGTCTGGCTCCATGGCTAAATCGTTAGCATGCTGGTCTTTGGTCACAGGGCCCCTGAATTAGATTCCTGGCATGGTCGGGAATTTTAACCTTAATTGGTTAATTTCGCTGGCACGGGGGCTGGTTGTATGTGTTGTATTCATCATAATTTCATCCTCATCACGACACATAGGTTGCCTACGGGCGTCAAATCAAAAGACCTGCATCTGACGAGCCAAACTTGTCCTCGGACACTCCCAGCACTAAAGCCATACACCATTTTTTAATGTCCCACTGGGAGGAGGAGTGGCAGGCCACCACTGAAAGGAGAAGATGCCCCGGTGTGTACTTGCAGTGGCCATCTGACCGCAGTGCACATCGTTACGGAGTACGCAGACCTGGCTGATCTGGACCTTGGTCTAAAACTTCTGAGTACCATTTCACTCATTCTACGAGACGACTAACAGTCAGTAGACTTTGTCATGCGTTTTATGAGGGATAGTGAGTGGCCTCTTTTATTGTTATTAAAAGTGAAATTTTTATTTTAATACTTTCTTGTAACTATTTTTCATTGTAAACCATGCTTTTATTCTTATTACCTATGTTTTAATATGTTTTTAGCTTTTAAATTGAATAATATATATGATTTTACTATTAAATCAGTGTATTTTATTATATTTTAATTTATTTTAATTATCTTACAGAAAATAAGGCATTGCAAATTAGATCCACTGACTATTTTAAACTCATTATCTTTTGCCATTATCATTTTTTAGAAAATCCTAGTCAGTGGGTAAATTTTAGCCCATCATTTAATTTTGTATCTTTTACTATTTGGGGTTGATGACCTAGATGTTAGGCCCCTTTAAACAACAGAAATCATCATCATCATCATCAATATTTCACTGGAGTACTTGTATCAAAGAACCACACCCGGGCGACTGGAGTGGGACAATGATGATGATGATGATGATGATGATGACGATGATGATATGTATCAAATCTCATCTTGAAGAATTTCCAGCCTTGATAGTAAACACATAATTCATTGCTGGGGCCTATAGTTGACTAAGTTCAAACTAGTGTTGAAAATGAATTGTTTCCTCTAAAGGTTGATCATTTCACTTGAGTACGTTGAATAGGGCTCAGAATGATTTTAAAATTCAAAAAATTATTTAAATAAAGAAGAAAAGTACATTTTGATGCTTAAACCAAACTCTGAGGAGGAATGATTAGAATACTACCAGCAACTGTTATCACAATACGGAAATAGAAGTTACGAGCTTCCATACCTTAAAGACTTCATTGACCTAATTGAAACCAAGGAGTTAACAGAAGTGTTGAATGCTGTTAAGAACAGACCCCAGGATTTGCTAGAATAAGTAAGGTCTTCAATTATGCACAACAGGTTTTTTTAAAACAAAGATATCTGAATTTTCTGAATGTTGACTGGAAATGTGGCCATATACCATACCAAAGAATTAGAGATAATCATCCATATATTCAAGAAAGGAGGTAGGACTGTAACAGTTACTGAGGACTTATTTTTGTTGAATACATGGTACAAAAAGTACTACAAGGTAATAGGAACTATGTTTACAATGTTCTCGCGAGTCAGTTCTTCTTGAGAGAAATGACCTTGCAACAGATTGTGTTGATGGATAGTTTGTTGTATCCGAGCTTTTTGAGAAACAGAGGGAATGCATGACCTATACTGAAATGAAATGAAATGTCGTATGGCTTTTAGTGCCGGGATATCCCAGGACAGGTTCAGCTCGCCAGGTGCAGGTCTTTCTATTTGACACCTGTAGGTGACCTGCGCGTCGTGATGAGGATGAAATGATGATGAAGACAACACATACACCCAGCCCCCGTGCCATTGGAATTAACCAATTAAGGTTAAAATCCCCGACCCGGCCGGGAATCGAACCCGGGACCCTCTGAACCGAAGGCCAGTACGCTGACCGTTCAGCCAACGAGTCGGACATGACCTATACTGTGTTTCTTTCATTTACTGTGAGAAAGCATTCAACATAGAAGTCAGAATATCACATACAGGAATACCAAATCATTTTATAAACATAATTCTAAACTGTATGAGGGGAGAAGTATGAAATAAACTTCGACGAGTGTCTTAAGAAACAGCACAAGCGTTTTATTTTATTTATATATGACAAAATCACATTATTCTGGCTGAATTCACAGACGACTAACTTTTTCATAAATGACTCAGCCTTCATTACTTATGTCTTTGCTGTTGATCATATTTCACTTGTTGACTCATTCTTCCCGTCTTCACATATTTCTTTGCTGTTGGTCATACAGTATTTCATTTCATGACTCATACTTCCGTTCCTCACGTCTCTTTGCTATTGATCATGTTTCGTTTGTTGACTCAAATCCAGCGGGGAGAAGCTGGTGTGCTGACACCTGAGCCATGGAGGCTCTAGTACAGTATATTATGCACAATAATTAGCAAGAAAGAGTCAGTTTTAGGGGAATTTTCTAAAATGGGATATCGATCCTTAGAACGCAGTCATCTGCTGGATGGGATGATTTCAGACATGGAAAAGGCACTTTCTACATGGCTTGAACATGGTTGGTCATCATCCTTTTAATCTCAATATAGCAGGTTTGGTTCCAGCTGAGATTGGTGGCATTGAGTATGTTCATATATGATAACACTGTTCCAACATTTGAAAGAACCCCTGTGGGACAAAATTCTGACTCCCCAGATTCCCATAAATGCCATAGCACTGAGCTCGATAGCTCCAGTCGCTTAAGTGCGACCAGTATCCAGTATTCGGGAGATAGTGGGTTCGAACCCCACTGTCGGCAGCCCTGAAGATGGTTTCCCATTTCCACATCAGGCAAATGCTGGGGCTGTATCTTAATTAAGGCCATGGTCGCTTCCTTCCCAGTCCTAGCCCTTTCCTGTCGCATCGTCGTCATAAGACCTATCTGTGTCAGTGCGACATGAAGCCAATAGCAAAAAAAATGCCATAGCAATTGAAGTAATGTTAAATTAGTAACATTATACATTTAACATCGCCTCAGCTACTGTTGATCTTTTGAAACTATGGATTACCAGAATTTGGCCCTCCAAAGTTATGTAACCTGTCAATAACTCTACTGTACGAGTCTTGTGCATTTAAATAATTTTTAATTCGAACTGACTGCTCGGGGATTTTATCCCTTGAGCAAAGACAGCAGGCACCGAACCTAACCTCATTGTATAACATGTACTTCAATGAAGGACTTTTCTAAATTGATTGCGTAGTTCCCAAGTTTACCCATTACAATGAACAAACTTTTTCTCTTAAGGCGGCTACACATGTTACTGTATAACCGTGCGATTTAACTGCACCAAGCAAACTGCGGAGATTTATCTTATGTGTGGTTGGTAAATCGTTGCAGTTATTTCTGCTTGCACAGTTCATCGGAGCAAGTTCATTTTTCTAACCAATAAAACTGTGTCGATTGCGTTTGCACAGTTTTATTGCAACGTGTGGACCGTGGCGACTGCCGATTGCTCAGTTCAAGTGAGTCACTCGTTAAGATAGTGCACGGTACAAGTTATCGGAAGACCAAAGCGGATATCATGGACATTTAGAACCTTTCATTGAATGCTATAGAAATGAATTTTGTCTCTGGCAGATAAAGTCTAAACATTATCACAATCGGAACAGAAAAGACGCCGCCTAGATTAAGTTGATTGAAAAATATAAATTAATTGACTGCAAAGCCAACAGAGACAAAGTTGTGAAACAGATTAATAATCTTAGGAGTTCTTACAAAAAGGAATTAAACAAAAATAAACAATCTAAAATAACGGGGTCAGGCACTGACGAGGTATACACTCTGCGTTTGTGGTACTTTCATCTATTGGACTTTTTATATGAACAAGAGACCCCAACTTTGGTACAAAGCCTAACTCATTTAATACATTTATGTGTGAATATCACATTCTCTGTAGTAGCCAAACTTTAGACCTCACTCTGCGTGTCTTTTGTTTTTTCATTATACACACTCATAGGCCCAACGCCGCTAGTACGTCATCATCGTCCGTAGATGACATGTTGCTTTGATAAATGTCTGATGAGTACTGTCGATCGACACAGTTCTCTCTATCGTGTGGAGGCTATAGGGCTTTCAGTTTTACTGCGCAGTTCATCGTTGCAGTAAAGTCGCACAGTTATACAGTAACGTGTGTAGCCGCCTTTAATTATGTTAGTGTAGATACACTGTCGGAAATTGAAATTCCAGCACCAAGAAGGATTTAGACTAGGTAAACAAAATTTGGAAGGTCTGTTTGCACATCTGAAAGCTGACACCTATTCAATTTTATGCTATAGTTGATCAAGAGTGGTGCTAGTAGCGCCATGGTATGTATGACTGCAAAGCAAGTTTGCTTTTAATACGCGCTTTACACTTCATGAGTATTAGTCATCGTCTGATGTTGACGTTGTGATGTAGGTGTGAGTCAAACATGCCTTTAAGGTGACAAAGAAGGCGTTATCAGCAGCTTACTGAATTTGAACGAGACATTGTAATAGGGCTACGAGAAGGTGGATGTTCTTTCCGCGATATTGCAGAAAGACTTGGCAGGGATGTATCCACAGTGCATCAGTGTGTTAGCAGCAGTGGTCGCGGGAAGGCTGTCTCAAGAAGACCGGGGTCCAGCCGCACGTGGCCCGTTACAGAGAGGGAAGACTGCCATATTCACTACATAGCTGTGGTGGATCGTACTGAACCTGCAGCAGCCATTAGAGCTTCAGTTGGCACTAGAGTGACACAGCAAACTGTAAGAAATCGGTTACTTGAGGGACAGCTCCAAGCCAGACGCCCTGTAATGTTCATGCTACTAACTCCGAATCTCTGCCATCAGCGACTTCAGTGGGGTAAAGATAGAGCTCATTGGAGAGTGGTGTGGAGATCTGTTGTGTTCTCAGATGAGAAACGTTTCTGTCTTGGTGCCAGTGATGGCCGTAGTTTGGTAAGGAGGAGGCCAGGTGAGCACTTGAAACCAAGCTGTCTGCAGCGCTGACACACTGGAGGTACACCAGGAGTTATGGTCTGGGGACCAATTTCCTTTGACAGCATGAGCACTCTTGTCGTTATCCCAAGACAGCGGATTTGTACATCAGATTGGTGATTGAACCAGTTGTGCTGCCATTCATTCACAGTATTCATGGGGGTGTTTTCCAATAGGATAACGCTTGTCCTGATACTGCTGTTGTCATCCAGTGTGTTCTACAGAGTTTCGACCAATTGCCTTGGCCTGGGAGATCACCAGACCTTTTGACCATTGAGCACGTATGAGACATTATGGAATGACAAATCCAGCATTATCCATTACCAGCATTAACCGTTGCTGTTTTGACTGACCAAGTGCAACAGGTATGGAACTCCCTCTTACAAAATGACATACATCACCTGTAAAACACAATGCATGTACGTTTGCATGCTTGCATTTAAAATCATGGCGACTACATTAGTTATTAATGTACCACCAAGACACATGTCTTCTTCTGCATACTTGAACCTGTGACCTGCAAATTTTAATCAAATAAATATGTTAAATTACGTACAAAATTGTTTAGCCTAATTGCATTTCTCTAATATCTTCTTGGTGTTGGGATTTCATTTTCCACCATTGTATTTGATAATTACACGAAGATCCCAAGGTTCTCTGCTATATTAATGCAAACTTTATGTGGAATTATAAATTATATATATGAACATTAATGATTACAGTTTACTGAACCCTTATTCCAAAATTAGTTTCCTGTATTTGACTTTGCTGTGTGTATGTTTGTATAGTTCACAGATTCTCCCACACTGGCCCTTTGTAGTGACAGTGGAGGCTCAGTTTTTGAACTGAACTTTCGACGGACTATGGGAATCCGTGGATGTGATTCTAAATGCTTATTTTCTGGAAGTCGCGGTGAAGTATGTTGCATTGAACCTCTACTGCTTCATCCATTAGCATCACATCCACTGCATGGTGTGGTTCTAGTTGCTATGGCTACATTATCCAAGGTAAAGTATGTAATCTTGAAAAGTAAACTATATATCTAATTTACATATATTGATTACATGTATGTATTTACATGTATTGGTTTCTGTGCTGTGTGTCCGTAATAACCTCAGTTTTGTGACGCCATTCTTTTTCAGGTAATAGTAGTGAGCATTAGGCCACGAATGCAAGTATTATTTACGCATCCACTACAATGTAGTCCAGCTACCCTACCGCTCCTCACATGGCAGTTTGTCATCATTCAGATGGCTGATTCCAGCAGAGTAGTGGATCCAGTGCTATCCTTTGCTAGGGAATCTACTATTTATTTCTTCCAGGTTAGTACTGTATAGGTTGACCAGAACTGACTTAACAACCTTGTTTGGATATGAAATCTGCTATTGAAATAAAGCAAGCTTGGTAAGAGAAATATAGGAAAGAAGAGTGATATAACTATAGTTAAGTGTAGATACTCATGTACGTAGTAGTAGTAGTAGTAGTAAGATCAAATCCAATTCAAATTTTGAAAGGGACAATGGCACTAGCTTCCCTTTAATTACAAGGGCTCTTTTCAGGTAAACAGTTTACAATGATAGAAACATGAAAAATAGATTAATGATGAAGTCAAACTATATGGGTGTCGTTTGTTGGTTGGGTCCCAACCTACACTTTCAGAGCGTAATAGCCAAGTGATGTCGCCGCTGGCTTCTCACCAAGGCAGCAGCGGTTTGAATCCTGGCAATGCATGTGGGATTTTTGAGATGGAAAATCACATGCCAGTTGTTAGGATTCCATGTAAAATTCTAGTCCCGTGCTATGCCATGTAATACTACAAGCTTAGTATTTTGCAGTCTGCACTTTTGAAGTAAAATAAATGCACCTAATGTCTATCAAGGAAACCTGGTCTTTTACCCTGTCTCAAACAACCTGGGATTCAAAAATACAGTAAGTCTGGCCACATACGGGTTGCAGTACTATAATAGAAGAGCCAGTCAAAAAACTACGAGATCGATAGGTAGTTCAAATATCCCATAATTAGCATGTTATGAAAAGAATACAAGATTTAAACAATCACCAGAATGAATCAAGAAGATATTCAATATAATTCTGAAGATTAATATACTCACCCATTTAATTGCTGGAAGAAAGATAGGTTAGGTACTTAATCCCGTTCATAGCGTCATAATAACTGTCGGAGTCGTTCACGTTTTTTATGATCCCTTCAATGGGATCCCCTACTAGGTGGTCTATGCCTTACATTATTTTTCTTCCGTCTCGATGACTTGTATACACATTTCTTAACGTTGAGGAGTCACTAATTCGATCCCTTCCAGCAGCAATTTTATTTCTTTCGCAAGGATGATAATTTTGTTGTTATGTGCCACTTGACCCTTCACTAGTCTCCACAGAATTTTAGTGAACTGTGGTACTGGGGATGGGTAATCTTAAAACTTGCCTTCCCAATTACAATGAGATATCATCTACCAGACATGCCACACAAGTCTCTAACATGCTCTAAGATGGCGTAAAGAGGTTTCAATTTGACGCTGTTGGGTTTGTAAGGGTTTCCCTTCCCATCCAAGTACTTAATTATATTCCCCTTTCTCCATGATTGGTTCGTCAGTTTCTCTGTTCTAAGCAAATGGTAAATCCAAGTGGGTTCAGGATAAGAGAGAATATTAACAAAACATTCTTCGAATATGTCTCCATTAATTTTCTCATAGTACATTTTTTCGTGGAGTTAGATTTGAAACATAGTAACTCTCCTTTCATGAAACCTTCATCATTGCCGGTATGAGTAATTAGTATTAATAATATTCTTACATATTTTGTGTGATGATAAGATAGCACGAACATGGATGCAAGTTAAGGTCACATTAAGTGCAGCCAGTGGTTAAGTCAAAAGCTACGACACTAGGCAAAAATATTCTGCGTGTTAATAAGATAGAATGAAAAGAGAATCAAAATTGAGGTTTTGTAGTATAAGCAGTGATCACAGCACAGATTATAAAGCGATGATAGTTGTTGTAGGTCTAAATATTTACATATCATAACTCGTGCGGAAATGTTCTGTACGATAAATAAGTAGAATCCCGTGAACTTTTGCATTTGCAACAGGTAACCAAATCATGAACACCAAAACAAAGACTGCCAGCTTTATTAATAATGCTATGTTACTAAATATTAACAAGATAGAAAATCTTAAAAATAAACAAATTCACTAGAGTGCCATGATCACCATCGCACAGCAGTAAACAGAGAGCTATTTCCGCACATGGGTTTTATGTTAGCTGAATAAGCAGCAACTATGTGACGCAATGGCTGTTCCGCTGTTGACACTTCGCCCCTTTCTAAAGGTACTTTAATGCACAAGGTTTAAGAATTGAAATTAAATACTTTGTGCGTGTAATGTGTTTGTTAAGCTGTACCTGCTCACTTCCCACATTGTTGTCGTCGTTGATGTTTTTACTTCATCTCCCAAGTCATCTATATATATATAAAACTAGCAAGATACCCGTGCTTCGCTACGGGATTAAACTGAACGTTATTGAGGTATTCCAAAGTTTTTTATGTTTTGGAGATTCCACTGTCAGCTGAGCCTGTGAAATACGCCAAACAGTTTTGGGGGAATGATTATTTATATCTGATCTAACAATCATTTGAACTCCATACTGAAGAATTTGAATGTTTTAAACCTTATCTTATTTCACATCTAGGGTGTAAAAGCGACCAACCTGTGAAATTTTGATTTTGTACGGCGAACAGCAATGGAGGAATGAATACTTTTTAAGGGGTGAAAGTTTGTTTGGATATAGAAGACCACCCTTCATAAACAAAATTCTGTTCGTGCCTGAAACGATTTTGGAAGAATGGATATTGTGTTTTTGAGAGTCAACCACCATATTAACCCCTTTAGGAGAGAAATATTTTATGTATACGATACTTTACACCTAGGACATAAAATAAGAACCTTCTCGCAAAATTACAACTTTATACGTCAAACGGTTTTGGAGTGATGAATAATTTCCTATTTCACACCTAGGATTTAAAATATATACCGCTATTTGGAATTTTGTCTTCGTACGTTAAACCGTTTCGGAGGAAGGAAGGAATATCTTCTTTTTTTTTTTTTTTTTTTTTTTCGGAACTTAACTCCCATTTAACTCTTTGTGCGGTTAAATTGGTTTCAGACCTTCTGCTATTTAATACCTAGGATATCATTTGAAATTTTAACTTCATAATTCAAACGATTTCATATAAATGCATATTTTTGTCATCATTCCCCCCCCCCCCCCAGTCAAACCCCCCTTACGGGTGTATTGCTGTAAGTCACTTCTCATATGTACCCTCATAAAAAGACTTCTACTTTTACACCCTCTTAAGTTGATTTCACCATCCCCTCCCCCGCCACAAAATACACTGACTGACAGAGCAAATGCAACACCAAGAAGGAGTGGTCAGAACTTTATGCCAATTGCAGGGTAGACTGACGTCACTGAGATATGCTCATGATGTGAAATGCGTCGCTGTGCTGCGCACGTAGCGAACAATAAATGGGACACGGCGTTGGCGAATGGCCCACTTCGTACCGTGATTTCTCAGCCGACAGTCATTGTAGAACGTGTTGTCGTGTGCCACAGGACACGTGTATAGCTAAGAATGCCAGGCCGCCGTCAACGGAGGCATTTCCAGCAGACAGACGAATTTACGAGGGGTATGGTGATCGGGCTGAGAAGGGCAGGTTGGTCGCTTCGTCAAATCGCAGCCGATACCCATAGGGATGTGTCCACGGTGCAGCGCCTGTGGCGAAGATGGTTGGCGCAAGGACATGTGGCACGTGCGAGGGGTCCAGGCGCAGCCCGAGTGACGTCAGCACGCGAGGATCGGCGCATCCGCCGCCAATCGGTGGCAGCCCCGCACGCCACGTCAACCGCCATTCTTCAGCATGTGCAAGACACCCTGGCTGTTCCAATATCGACCAGAACAATTTCCCGTCAATTGGTTGAAGGAGGCCTGCACTCCCGGCGTCCGCTCAGAAGACTACCATTGACTCCACAGCATAGACGTGCACGCCTGGCATGGTGCCGGGCTAGAGAGACTTGGATGAGGGAATGGCAGAACGTCGTGTTCTCCGATGAGTCACGCTTCTGTTCTGTCAGTGATAGTCACCGCAGACGAGTGTGGCGTCGGCGTGGAGAAAGGTCAAATCCGGCAGTAACTGTGGAGTGCCCTACCGCTAGACAACGGGGCATCATGGTTTGGGGCGCTATTGCGTATGATTCCACGTCACCTCTAGTGCGTATTCAAGGCACGTTAAATGCCCACCGCTACGTGCAGCACGTGCTGCGGCCGGTGGCACTCCCGTACCTTCAGGGGCTGCCCAGTGCTCTGTTTCAGCAGGATAATGGCCGCCCACACACTGCTCGCATCTCCGAACAGGCTCTACGAGGTGTACAGATGCTTCCGTGACCAGCGTACTCTCCTGGATCTCTCACCAGTCGAACACGTGTGGGATCTCATTGGACGCCGTTTGCAAACTCTGCCCCAGCCTCGTACGGACGACCAACTGTGGCAAATGGTTGACAGAGAATGGAGAACCATCCCTCAGGACACCATCCGCACTCTTATTGACTCTGTACCTCGACGTGTTTCTGCGTGCATCGCCGCTCGCGGTGGTCCTACATCCTACTGAGTCGATGCCGTGCGCATTGTGTAACCTGCATATCGGTTTGAAATAAACATCAATTATTCGTCCGTGCCGTCTCTGTTTTTTCCCCAACTTTCATCCCTTTCGAACCACTCCTTCTTGGTGTTGCATTTGCTCTGTCAGTCAGTGTACGTGTGTCTTTACTTTTAAAGGAGATTAAAAATACTAGTCTTCTCGTCCGTAACATCCTTCGTTTTCGAGATAAAAGTATCCTTATACAAAGAATTCAACTCAATTTTCAATTCATTTATCATCCCGCGTTAATTGGATTTTCTGAAAACAAAAGGATACGTGTTTACTTATTTTTAAAGGAGATTCCAAACACAAATTTCATGTCTGTAACATCTTCAGTTTTTGAGATATAAGTATCCTCATAAAAAGAATTCATCCCCATTTTCAGTCCTCACCACCCCTTAAGTTTTTCTGAAACAAAAATACGTGTTGCATTCCTGTTAAAAGATTAAAAATACCAGTTTCCACGTCTGTAATATGTTAGGATCTTGAGATATACTGTAGATATGCTCAATTTAAAAATTCACCCTCTTTAATACTTCCCCTAAGTGGATTTTCAGAAACAAAATTATGCGTGTTCCTTTAGTTTTACAGGAGATTCCAAACACCAGTTTTCACGTCTGTAACATCTTCAGTTTTTGAGATAAAAGTATACTCATAAAAGGAATTCAACACTTTCCTCACTTCTTTTCACCCACCCCACTCCCTTAAGCGGTTTTCCGAAAACAAAGAAACATGTTCTTTACATTTTACAGAAGATTCCAAATACAAATTTTCATGCCTGTAAGATCTTCGGTTTTTGAGATATAATTATCACCATAAAAATAATTCAACCCCTTTTTCACTCCTTAAGTGAATTTTCGGAAAACAAAAAAAAGACGTGTTTCTTTATTTTTTAAAGAAGATTCCAAATACCAATTTTCACGTGTGTAATGTCTTGAGTTTTGGAGATATCAGTATCCCAATAAAAAAAATTCAACCCCTTTTTCCAGTCATTTTTGCCCCACCTTAAGTTTTACAAAAACAAAAAAAGTTACTTTTTTAAAAGAGATTAAAAATACCAGTTTTCACGCCTGTAATATGTTAAGTTTTTGAGATATACTGTAGTTATATTCATTTAAAAATTTCACCTCCTGTAACACTTTCCCTTAAGAGGATTTTCAGAAAACAAATTATGCGCATTCCTTTACTTTCACAGGAGATTCCAAATACTAATTTTCATGACTGTAACATGTTATGTTTTTGAGATATATTGTGAGAAATTCTCATTATAACAACTCGCCCCTATTTTCACTCCTGTTTAACCCCTCCTAAGTAGATTTTCCAAAAACAAAAAGAAATACATATTTCTATATTTTTAAAGGAAATTCCAAATACACTGACTGACAGAGCAAATGCAACACCAAGAAGGAGTGGTTCGAAAGGGATGAAAGTTGGGGAAAAAACAGACTCGGCACGGAAGAATAATTGATGTTTATTTCAAACCGATATGCAGGTTACACAATGCGCACGGCATCGACTCAGTAGGATGTAGGACCACCGCGAGCGGCGATGCACGCAGAAACACGTCGAGGTACAGAGTCAATAAGAGTGCGAATGGTGTCCTGAGGGATGGTTCTCCATTCTCTGTCAACCATTTGCCACAGTTGGTCGTCCGTACGAGGCTGGGGCAGAGTTTGCAAACGGCATCCAATGAGATCCCACACGTGTTCGATTGGTGAGAGATCCGGAGAGTACGCTGGCCACGGAAGCATCTGTACACCTCGTAGTGCCTGTTGGGAGGTGCGAGCAGTGTGTGGGCGGGCATTATCCTGCTGAAATAGAGCATTGGGCAGCCCCTGAAGGTACGGGAGTGCCACCGGCCGCAGCACATGCTGCACGTAGCGGTGGGCATTTAACGTGCCTTGAATACGCACTAGAGGTGACGTGGAATCATACGCAATAGCGCCCCAAACCATAATGCCGCGTTGTCTAGCGGTAGGGCGCTCCACAGTTGCTGCCGGATTTGACCTTTCTCCACGCCGACGCCACACTCGTCTGCGGTGACTATCACTGACAGAACAGAAGCGTGACTCATCGGAGAACACGACGTTCCGCCATAACCCTCATCCAAGTCGCTCTAGCCCGGCACCATGCCAGGCGTGCACGTCTATGCTGTGGAGTCAATGGTAGTCTTCTGAGCGGACGCCGGGAGTGCAGGCCTCCTTCAACCAATCGACGGGAAATTGTTCTGATCTATATTCGAACAGCCAGGGTGTCTTGCACATGCAGAAGAATGGCGGTTGACGTGGCGTGCGGGGCTGCCACCGCTTGGTGGCGGATGCGCCGATCCTCGCGTGCTGACGTCACTCGGGCTGCGCCTGGACCCCTCGCACGTGCCACATGTCCCTGCGCCAACCATCTTCGCCACAGGCGCTGCACCGTGGACACATCCCTATGGGTATCGGCTGCGATTTGACGAAGCGACCAACCTGCCCTTCTCAGCCCGATCACCATACCCCTCGTAAAGTCGTCTGTCTGCTGGAAATGCCTCCATTGACGGCGGCCTGGCATTCTTAGCTATACACGTGTCCTGTGGAACACGACAACACGTTCTACAATGACTGTCGGCTGAGAAATCACGGTACAAAGTGGGCCATTCGCCAACGCCGTGTCCCATTTATCGTTCGCTATGTGCGCAGCACAGCGGCGCATTTCACATCATGAGCATACCTCAGTGACGTCAGTCTACCCTGCAATTGGCATAAAGTTCTGACCACTCCTTCTTGGTGTTGCATTTGCTCTGTCAGTCAGTGTACTAATTTTCATGACTATAACTACTCCAGTTTTTTTTAGATGTAAGTATCTTCATAAAGGTATTCAGCATCTTTCTCACCCTTTTTCAACCCTCCTTAAGACGATTTTTCCGAAAAAAATGTGTTTCTTTATTTTTAAAGTAGTTCCCAAATACTCATTTTCATGTCTTTAAACTGTCAAGTTTTGGGATATAGATACACTCATTTTAAAAATTCACCTCCCTTTTCACTCCCTTAGCGACAGAATATCCAAAAATCCTTCCTTAGCAAGCTCCTGCATTGTAATATAAATGTATCCTCAAAATTTAATTTCTTTGTCCAGTAGTTTTGGCTCGGCAATGAGGAGTCAGTCAATCAGGACATGTTATTTTATATATATATGCCTGCTGATGTACCTATGCTTCGCTACAGGATTCTCAGAAAGACAGACTTCGTGGTTTTCCTAACTGAAGTCAACATAGGTCATTACAAAATCGTCAGTAGGAATGTAGTTGTTAAAAGTAATGTTATCACATAAAACACTCGATCAAATGAAAAACCACACATTTTGTCACCTTCAACGATCAGTACTACGGTGCCGATCTAACAGTCCAAAGTTCCAGAGCTGGAAGGACCAGGCCGCAGACAGCCGTGAACACTCCTCTGCCATTATTCCGTTATATGCAAACTGCTCATTCCAGTCAGTGCCTCAGAGTAGGGATTGAATAGCTCGAATGCTATGATTAACCAGTGTGTTCATACCAGTACCGGTAATATCAGAAAATTTATGAACCAGAGAAATGGCATGCTAAAGAAGAAAGTTATCTAACTCCCCAGCTACTTCCCGCCAATGTTCAGGCAGGCTGTTACACTCTGTACGACCGGGAGTGTTGGCCGTGAGGTTAGAGGTGCGCAGCTGTGAGCTTGCATCACGGAGATAGTGGATTTGAACCCCACTGTTGGCAGCCCTGAAAATGGTATTCCGTGTTTTACCATTTTCACACCAGGCAAATGCTGGGGCTGTACCTTAATTAAGGCCAAGGCCACTTCCTTCAAACTTTCTTATCCCATCGTCACCATCGTTCCGTGCAACATAAGGGAAATTAAAAAAATAATCGGTACGCAGCAGTAATCCTATCTATCGGAGATGAGTGGCAACAGAAGACACAAAACACATCACAACGAACAATGGTCAATGTAATGTTATTGTTGGTCATTTTTATAAGCTTTCTGTATTGTAGGCCTTCACATTTAGTTTTCTTTCGACTCTGTGATATTAGGGCATCATATAAAATTATTTATAGCGTAGAATGTAGTTCCTTATTCTCCGACTTTACATAACGATTTTCGTTAAATTCTGTTTACCCATTTTCTCATGACTCGGCGCTGATATGGACTTAGTAACAAAAATCCAAACTCATGAATATATCTTTGATAATAGCCGGTACCGTAACAAGACATATAAGACATAAATGATCGTAAATTTAATACTATATAACTTTAGTTATGTAGTATTTATCGATACAACAACTAATAACATAAATATTTGAGAATTAAATTTTAGGCCTTCCTCTGTACTACCATTTTTCTCAGCATGAATACGATTATTTATAGCCTAAATTATAGAGACTTATTCCCCGACTTTGCCTGCCGATTTTCATTAAGACAACTAATAACATAAATATATGAGAATTAAAATTTAGGCCTTCCCCTAAAATACCATTTCAGTGTGAATAAAATTATCTATGGCCTAGATTATAGCTACTTATTCCCCGACTTTGCATACCGATTTGTATTAAAATATGAACACTAACAACATAAATATTTAAGAATTAAATTTTAGGCCTTTCCCTAAAGTACCATTTCGCTCAGTGTGAATAAAAGTATTTATGGTTTAGATTATAGCGATCTATTTCCCTACTTTGCATACCAGTTTTCATTAAGATACGAACACTAATAACATACATTTTTGAGAATTAAAATTTAGGCCTTCCCCTAAACTACCATTTCACTCAGCGTGAATACAATTATTTATGACCTAGATTGTAGCGACTTATTCCCCGACTTTGCATACCAGTTTTCATTAAATTATCTTCAGCCGTTTTCACGTGATGCTTGTACAGACAAACAGAAATTACGGAAAATTAAGAAGTGTGTTTCCTTGTTACTGTGGACACGACTGATACAGAAATACCATCCTTTTTAAATTCTGAGCAATGTACAGACAAAACTCTTATATATATAGATAGATGTATGAACCAAAGGAATGGCATGCTAAAAAAGAAAGTTTTCTTACTCCCCGCCTATTTCCCGCCAATATTCAGTCAGGCCTTTATACTTGGTGTGCAGCATTAATCCCATCTATCGGAGTTGAGAGCAGCATAAGAGACAAAGAACATCACAACAAACAATGGTCAATGTAATGTTATTGTTGATCAATGTTATGCCCTTTCGATATTGTAAGCCTTCTCATTGTTTTCTTCCGACTCTGAAATACCACTCTTATCATAGTCGGTACGTTAAAACTGAATAAAACATAAATGATTGGATGTTGTATCCTCTATAACATTTGTTATGTAATACTTTTCGATGGGACTAATAACATGGGTATTTAAAAATTACATTTTAGGCGCCTTCCCCTAAACTACAGTTTCATCCAGGGTGAATAAAATTGTTTATAGCTTAGACTGTAGTTTCTTATTCCCCGACTCTATATACCGATTTTCATTAAATTTCCGTTAACACATTTTCTCGTGACTCGGCGTTGATATAGACTTAGCAACAAAAATACAAATTCATGAATATCTGTGTTACCACAGCCGGTACGGTAAAAATGTATAAGACATAAATGGTCGGAAATTTAATTCTATATAACTTTGGTTATGTAGTATTTATCGATATGACCACTAATAATATAAATATTTGAGAATTAAATTTTAGGCCTTCCACTAAAAACTACCATTTCACTCAGGGTAAATTACATGATTTTTTTTTTTTTTTTTTGCTAGAGGCTTTACGTCGCACCGACACAGATAGGTCTTATGGCGACGATGGGATAGGATAGGTCTAGGAGTTGGAAGGAAGCGGCCGTGGCCTTAATTAAGGTACAGCCCCAGCATTTGCCTGGTGTGAAAATGGGAAACCACGGAAAACCATCTTCAGGGCTGCCGACAGTGGGATTCGAACCCACCTATCTCCCGGATGCAAGCTCACAGCCGCGTGCCTCTACGCGCACGGCCAACTCGCCCAGTAAATTACATGATTTATAGTCTAGATTGTAGTGGCTCATTCTCCAACTTCGCATACCAATTTTCGATAAGATAGGACCACTAATAATGTAAATATTTAAGAATTAAATTTTTAAGTCTTCCCCTCGACTACCATTTTGCTCAGCATGAATAAAATTATTTATAGCCTACATTGTAGTGACTTATTCCCCAAATTTGCATACCAATTGTTATTAAGATAGGACCACTAATAACATAAATAACTAAAAATTAACTTTCCGGCCTTCCCCTAAACTACCATTTCCATCAGTGTGAATAAAATTATTTATGGCCTAGATTGTAGTGACTTATTCCCTGACTTTGCATACCAATTTTCATTAAGTTCTCTTGAGCCATTTTCTAGTGATGCGTGTACATACAGACATACAGAAATTACGGAAAAGTAAAAAGTGCATTGGGGGACTATGGACATGACCGATACAGAAATGCAATTATTTTCAAATTCTGAGCAATGTACAGACAAAACTCTTATTTTATATATATAGATAACTTGTCCTGACTGATTCATCATCGCCGAGCCAAAACTACTGGCCATAAAGAAATGAAATTTTGGGGATACTACAATGTAGGTGCTGGATATTCCGTCGCTAAGGGGATGAAAAGGGGGTGGGGGGTGAAATTTTAAAATGAGTGTATCTATATCTCAAAACTTTAAAAGTTTACAGATGTAAAAATTGGTATTTAGAATCTTCTTTAAAAATAAGGAAACGCGTATTTTTTTGTTTTCGGAAAACCCAATAGGAGGGAGGGGGGGGGGGGAGGGTGAAAAAGGGTTGAATGCCTTTAATCAGGATACATGTACTGATATCTCAGAAACTGAAGGTATTACAGACCTGAAAATTGGTACTCTTGATCTATTTTAAAAATAAAGAAACACATATTTTTTGTTTTTGTAAAATCTCAATAGGAAGGGTGGAAAAGGGTGAAAAAGGGGTTGAAGGCCTTCAGTGAGGATACTTATATCTCAGAAACTGAAGATATTACGGACCTGAAAATGTGTATTTGGGATCTCCTTTAAAAATAAAGAAAAACATATTTTTTGTTTTTGGAAAATTGAATTAATGGGGGGGGGGGGTTGTAAAGGGGGGTGAATTTTAAAAATGAGTGTGTGTATATACAGGGTTATTCACCTAACATGTTACACGGAAATAACTTCTAAACCATTAAAGATATCGGCATTCTGTTTTCATATTCGTAAATGGTACACAGGGTATTGTAAAATAACGTGCTACTTAGTCTCATGGGGTTATTAACAACCGGGATATTGATACTAACTCCATATTTTTAAATAGAATGGCACAAATTCATACAGCTGATTTGAAAGTTCATCTGCTTACAAGTTCAATTATGTAAGTATTTTCAAAATCGGACAATTACTTTTTGAGATATAAGTAAGAACAGCATGTGCCGTTTTGCATGCCGCATTAGACGGCGTGAAGTCGGGCAAGAACATATTGAGGCGCAAGCAGTTCCCTGGGAGTGAGTTCAGCCACAGAATGGATACCAGGCATGTAAGCACCTCGTACTTACACATGTGATGGGTTTGCAAAGTGTGTATGACAGACGAACATATGACAGGACAGAATGGGTTGATATGTTTAAAAGGAATAAAATAACTACTTTGCCTTGAAAGGAACATAACGAAAGCTATAATTGTCACTAGTTTTAGTGTACAGTTCATACTACTCTATGAGTTGAGAAATAACACAAAACACGGGAAGACCTCCTTCTAGAAAAGCAAATGGTCAGAGCTGATCGTGGTGAGATGACAGCAACACTATTATTTATGTTTTATTTTACACGCATTCATCTCCGCAGAGCTCCAGCGCGACTGTAGTAGCGTGCGTTCGGGAGAGCATAGATTCGAGTCCTGCCTCTCCCAACCTGAAAGTGATTTTCATGGTGTCCCATGTTCAACACCAGGCAAATACCGGATAGGTACATTTGTGATAGGCTACGGCCGACTTCCTTTCCAAATCCTTCCCATTCCCATCCGTGAGAAAAAACTCTAAACTGAGCGCAACCTATTACATGTCAAAACAAAACAATACAACTTTAATCTCCCTTCCCCGTTGTGTGTTCGCCAGTCATACAATAACGTCGCACACCCAGGGTATGTTACGGTACATCACATTATGTTTACAGTACATGCCTGGTATCCGTTCTGTGGCTGGAATCAAGGCAAGGAAACAGCTTGCGCCTCAATATGTCCTTGCCCGACTTCACGCTGTCTGATGCGGCAGTAAAACCACACATGCTGTTCTTATTTATATCTCAAAAAGTAATTGTCCGACTTTGAAAATACTTACATATTTGAACTTGTACGCAGTTGATCTTTTAGGCCAGCTGTATGAATTTGTGCCGTTCCATTTAAAAATATGGAGTTAGTATCAATATCTCGGTTATTAATAACCTAATGAGACTAAGTAGCACGTTATTTTACAAGGCCCTGGGTACCATTTATGAATATGAAAACAGAATGCCGATATCTTTAATGGTTTAGGAGTTATTTCTGTGTAACATGTTAAGTGAATAATCCTGTATATCAAAACTTTTAAGGTGTACAGATGTAAAAATTTGTATTTAGAATCCCCCTTTAAAAATACACATTTTTTTTGTTTTCAGAAAATCCCAATAGGAGGGGTGAAAAAGGGGTTGAATGCCTTAAATGAGGATACTTATATCTCAGAAACAGACGATATTACAGACCTGAAAATTTGTATTTGGGATCTCCTTTGAAAATAAACACGTTTTTGTGGAAAATCTAATTAATAGGGGTTAAACAGGAGTGATAAATTGGGGGAATTTTTAGAAAGACTATATCTACAGTATATCTCAGAAACATAAAATGTTACAGACTTAAAAATTCGTATTTGGAAACTCCTGTAAAAGTAAAGAAACATAGGTGATTTGTTTTTGGAAACTCCACTTAAGGGGGAACTAAAAACGGGGTGAAATTTTAAAATGAGCATTTCTACAGTATATCTCAAAAACTTAACATGTTACCGAAGTGAAAAATAGGATTTTTTATCCCTATTGAAAATAAAGAAACATGAATTTTTTTGTTTTCTGAAAAGCCACTTGGGTGGAGGGGTAAAAGTGAATGAAAATGGGGTTGAATTCTTTTAATTAGGATTCTGATATCTCAAAAGCTGAAGATGTTACAGACGTGAAATTTGGTATTTGGAATTTCCTTAAAAATAAAGGAATATGTATTTTTTGTTTTCGGAAATCACCGAGCTCGATAGCTGCAGTCGCTTAAGTGCGGCCAGTATCCAGTATTCGGGAGATAGTAGGTTCGAACCCCACTGTCGGCAGCCCTGAAAATGGTTTTCCGTGGTTTCCCATTTTCACACCAGGCAAATGCTGGGGCTGTACCTTAATTAAGGCCACGGCCGCTTCCTTCCCACTCCTAGCCCTTCCCTGTCCCATCGTCGCCATAAGACCTATCTGTTCGGTGCGACGTAAAGCAACTAGCAAAAAAAAAAAAAAAAAAAAGTTTTCGGAAATCCACCTAAAGGGAGGAGGGAAATTGAAAAATTAGTTGAATTATTTGTATGAGGATACTATTATCTCAAAAACAAAAGATTTTGCAGACATGAAAATTGGTATTTGGAATCTGCTTTAAAATTAAACAAGCATGTATTCTCGGAAAATCCGATGAAGGGGGGTGGGGGGAGGTGAAAATTTGAAAAATTAATTGAATTAATTGTATGAGGATACTTACATCTAATAAATACTAAAGTTGTTACAGACTTGAATTTGATATTTGGATCTCCTTTAAAAACAAAGGAAAAAGCGTTTCTGGGCGAAATCATTTTGGGGGGCGGGGTGAAAGGGAGTTGAATTCCTTTTATGTGGACACATATCTCAAAAACTGAAGATGTTAGAGTTGTGATAATTGGTATTTAGAAGACCCTTTACTATTAAAGAGACAAGTATTTTTAACAGGAAATTCACTTGGGGGGGGAGTGTGAAAGGAAGTGAAAAAATAGTGAATTCTTTTTATGCGGATACTGTACCAGGAAGGCCTAGGTCCTGGTCCATGTTAATTGAAAGAAATGTTATTTCCAGCATTAAAGATCCGACCGACGTACGAACATCCATGTAAAGAATGTTCCAGTATGTGCCAGACCCTACGAGTGCGCTAGGCGGAGTCAAGTGACGTCACCTGTCGCTTGAAGCTCACCTCCCCTAGAGATATTTCTCGAAAGAAATTTTCTTTTAACAGCTTTTTAACGCCTTAACCAATTTCAACGGGACAAACGCTGAATTATAGCAAACATCATAAAAGTTAATCCCTGTAAATTTCAAATTAATTCATCAAACGGTTGTTGAGTTATAATAATTTAAAGTCTCAACGAAATTACGTAATCATGGTCACAAGGCCGAGAGAGCCGCCTCCCCTCCCTGCGCTGGTATCTATATATGTCAAGGCCAGACAGCCCGCAAACTAGTACAAGGACAAGCAAACAGCTGTGTGAGTGAGATAGCGAAGAGACCGGCCCGCGTACAGTATGTTCGCGCAGTCACGGTAGAAGTACTTTCCGTCGTATCTCCGGAACGCGAAATTCTATCACCGATAGAATTATTAAAGGACGTCGCACTGCAGTTAGTATACCGCGTTGCGATTACAATATAATCCTAAAGACATTTAAGACTGTAACGCGAGTGAACTTATTGGAGTACAAATATTAACTATTTCATTACGTGTGGACTTAGATAACTTCAAGTAACATTGAACTTTTACTGAGCCTAATACTTAGAATTACCAGAACTCATATTCACGTCACACCAACATAAGACTCACAGTAGTAATTTGAGTGAAAAAGTGAGAACTTTTCTGTGTTAATATAACATTATAGTAACAGGATTAGCAGAAAATAATCCCTAGCAACTTCAGACTGTGTTCAAAGACTGTGCTTATCGACTTACTTTCTTTTTTTTTTTTTTATGTGAACTGTGTGATTATGAACGTTTCAATAACGACTGTAAATAGCATTTCGTACAGAAAGGACTGTGATTCTTCATACGCCATTTTCGTGTGCGAAAATCACCCGAACAAGCTACAACTCAACGTGATCCAGTTCCAGCCGTCATCACCTCATTGGGAACGTCAACATCGCCAATCCTGATTCTACATGGAACATTCCAGACGTCCATCTTTCGACATTTGGTAGCAACAGTTCTTGTCATAAGTGAGTAACAAACTGACTAAACCTTTTCATTTATTTTGAACAGTGAAACTTCAGTGTCGCGTGTGAACAATTTTCATAATTTCTCAAAAGTGATAAATTTAATTTCAGTAGAAAGACTGTAGGCTTTCAAGTGTGCTATATATTGAGATTGACGAACTGAGAACTGAAAACTTTGATAATTTCTCATTATAAAAGTGTGCTTAGGTTTAAAAAGACTTTAGGTGGAAATTCCCACATATGAAAGACTTTGAAACCAATGATATTTATGCCATTTTTTTTAAGGAGATTATTTTCGACATTTAATTTCTATGCAAAATTTGAGTCAATAATCATACCGCAGGGTGAAAAATTAATAAATCGTTTTAAGAAAAAAAATTATTTACCATCTATTATTCGCTCTGCGAGACTATCCTTCTCTGTATCGGCTCCAAAACCCAGTTCCACTCCCTGAAGTCCTACTCATGCCCTTTGCCCACAACTTTTCCTGGTACAATACTTATATCTCAAAACTGAAGGTAACAGATGTGAACATTGGTATTTGGAATCTCTTTTAAACATAAGGAAACACGCCTTCCATTTTTTTGGGGGTGGGGGGGTAAATCAACTTAACAGCAGTGGGGTGGAAAAGGAGTTCAGACCAATTGATTTTACTGTTCCTAGTGTACTTATTCTGATCATGAACTGATCATTTTTAATCTTTCCTGGGTTCGTTTTCAGGGACCATCTTTTCCTTTGGAGTACATAAAATTAGATTACAGTAGGTTCTCCTGGCATATAAATAAAAATTTAAACACATCTGAAATAAACGATATGAATGATATTGACTGTGCAATTGTTCACCTCTATAATAAGGTCAAAAATTCATGGAAGTATATCATTTGTGTCGCCAGAAATCTTGCGCACTTGCCTACGCGCGATGATAGTGCTGGTCACTTTATCAGCAATGACAATGGCAGAGGATGTAATTTACCGCCAAGTAGCGGTCTTGCATCTTGCTGTGGGTTCCAGACCATCAATAATAATAATACTAATAATAATAATAACAGTAATAATGACCTAAAGTCAACTAATATCACCCACCCGAATAATAATAATAATAATAATAATAATAATAATAATAATAATAATAATAATAATGATAAAGTTCTGGACCGTCGTCAAAATATGCGAACCGCGCTGGAAACGGGTCCTGGCCGGGTAATGACTATGATTGCAGTCCGGCCGCGCGTTCAGTACTGCCAAGGCACCCAAGACGACACTACGCTGGATCTCCTCAAGGATTTGATCCATATTAAAATACTTATAAGAAAAGATGGCAAAGATTTAGGGACCCAACTGGCCGGGTGGAATACCTGGACCTAGCCCGGGAAGTACGAAATCGATTGCTGGAAAGAAAGATTGAAAAATGGGAGGAACTTTGCCGTAATCTCTCAGAAAACGAGTCAGATCACGAATTTTGGCGGATTCTCTCAGAAAACAAGTTAGATCACGAATTCGGCGGATTATATATAAAACGTTATGCATTCAATTATAAATTTCATTATAATACCGTAGCGAAGCACGGGTAATTTGCTAGTTTGAGATAGTGTACAGTCCCAACAGGAAGACTAGCCATGATCTCAGTGAGCAGGTCTCAAGGGGTACCACTCTAGGAGGGGTGGTAATATTGAGAGTACCAACAGATCAGTAGCTTCTCATGGTCTGAACTACAGGTGGAAACTCTTTTGGGAACAGAGATGCTGCAACCTCTTCCCCCATCTAGTTGAATTCACATAAATAAAGATCAGTCTTTGTATGGATTTGGCCAAAGTAATCTAGCGCCGCTTCATAAACAGTGATGTGAGAGCAAGGGTAAATGCAGCCTGGATGTATTGGTGGGAAGTTACTAGTGTCCATCTCAAATCCAAGATCTGCAAGGCAGTCATATGGCCTGTTGTACTATTGGGCAGTAACAATCGACACCGAAAGATGTCTTCATACCATGAAAATGTGCATGCTCTGTTGAGTCATGGGTGTGTCTTTGACCATGTCATCAATATCAACATCTGACATCAATTTGGTGTGTCATCTATCACTGAAAGAATGAGAGAATCTCGGATGCACTGGTATGGACATGTTCTCGGAGCAGAGTCGCACCTACTTCTGTTACCAAAACCACCTGGACATCAGCGGTAAATGGCCATGCGAATGGCCGAAGCAGAGATGGCTGGACATGCTCAATAAGGACAGGACATTTGTCAGCTTTTTCCCTGAGGACATGGTGGATCGAAAAAAATGGTGGACAATGATCTGGAGAGCGAACCCTGCACTGGTGGGAAATCGCAAAGAAGGAGAGGAAGAAGATGAACCATAAATTAGTAGGGTTTTTTCTTGCTATTTGTTTAACATCACACTAACACATCGAAGGTTTTCAGCAACGGGAAGATGGGAAGAGGCTAGGATTGGGAAGGTAGCGACCATGGCCTTAATTAAGGTACATCCCCAGCATTTGCTTGGTGTAAAAATGGGAAGCCACGGAAAACCATGTTTAGAGTTCTGAAGGTGGGATTCAAATGTACTATCTTCCAAATTAAAGCTCACAGCTGTGCGGCCCTAACCACACAGTTAACTCGCTCAGTTTAAGGTAGTTTCAGTGTTGCTCAAAATACATAAAAAGTTGTTTATTATAAGTGTTTGGGAGCCAAGATCTCTATTATAAGGCCGGGCTGAGTGGCTCAGATGTTTGAGGTGCTGGCCTTCTAACCTCAACTTGGCAGGTTCAATCCTGGCTCAGTCCGGTGGTATTCGAAGGTGCTCAGATACATCAGCCTCATGTTGGTAGATTTACTGGCATGTAAAAGAACTCCTGTAAGACTAAATTCTGGCACCTCGGTGTCTCTGAAAACTGTAAAAATTGTTAGTGGGATTTAAAGCCAATAACATTATTATTCTGTATTATAAAATTGAACACTTTCCTAGCAAATTTTACCAACGATTGAAAATAAGGTCTATATTCCTGTTTTTCTGGGTGGTGAATTCATTACAAGTTATAAATCTCATTTTTCAACCGTATTGGAGTTCAGAGTATCAAATTATTATAATTAATGAACCACCTTTCCAATACATAAAATCCTTATATTTAGGATGAAACCATTTAATCACAAATTGGACATGTTTCACTCAACTTTGTGAGCATCATCAGCAATCATGTGCGATTTTAGCGTTTCTCATCATGTTTATTCTTAAAAAACAGCAACATAGTCTATAATAAGAACTCACCCTGATTTGAAAAACTGATTTTATCATAAACAGTCTTAATATAATCGAGCGTAGATATGTTGGACAACGATTTTTAAGAACATCTAATTACCATATACTATTTTTAACATTTAAGCCATCCATTCCGTTTTACATTTTAAACAATCTGTTTTTTTTTTTTTTAATAGACATAAATAATCTTATTGATTATTTTTAAATTGTTAAATTTATATATTTTATCAATGTATATTAGACATTCTTTTGTGATATACACCAGGATCAGGGCCCTGACCCACCAATGATTTATGTTAACTATTGCTGATGATGCTCACAAAGTTGAGTGAAACATGTCCAATTTGTGATTAAATGGTTTCATCCTAAATATAAGGATTTTATGTATTGGAAAGGTGGTTCATTAATTATAATAATTTGGTGAATTCATGTATGATATTGTGAAATGGCTGCTTCTCCTTTAAAACTTGTAGTAATTACCTGTGCAGTTAATTATTTGCCAATGTTATCCTGTACTGGGTCATTGAATTCCAGAGATAAGTCATAATCTGGTTGAGGGATGAAAAATGTCACTCCACGGATACGCTTGTAGATGGTAAAATTGCTACCAGATAAGTGTCTGTATACTTCTTAAAATGTCGTTTTCTCTGATGAATTTAGGAGCTTGTATTACTGGAATATTATGGTCCTAAACATCTGTGTAGAATATCTGATATTCAATTCTCTGGCTAGTTGTTCTTCCTGGCCTCCTCCCAGTTACCTGGGGCTGGACTTCATATGGATTTAGTCCTGCTTTGTAGCCAAATGCCTTTCTTGACACCAACCCTATGAGGAGGAGGTATGTATTCATTATTGCTTATTTCTGTGGTGGTTTATAGTGTGACATGTATGTAAATGAAGATGTGTGTTAAGACAAACACAGAACACAAACACCCAGTCCAGGACATGGAGGAGTTAACCACATGCGGTAAAATACCCAATCCATTCTGGAATCGAACCTGAGGCCCTGTGAACCAAAGGCACTATGCTGATCAATCAGCCAAGGAACTGCACAGTTTTCATCCAGTTATCTTAAATATGGGTAGGCTTTTATAGGGTGTGTAGAATACTTATAGGAAAAACTGTTGCATAATGTGGGAATTTAGATGCATTAATGAGAGAAAAAAATGTTCATTGATGTCCTGAAATCTAATTCAATTGAATATTTAATTTTAATGGCCGGAGACATATGAGCTTTTGGGCTTATGCCATGTCAAGAATACAGAATGAAACTCTTTACGTTTCACAGAGAACTTTGCTCCACGTCTTCAGAAGAAAATCTCGACTGTTCACGAGAAAGACTTCTCTAGTAATGAAAGTTAGAATTTAGATGCTAGTAATAGAAGTATAAGTGGTAAGTTCATTCATATCTAGACGGCTTGCCGTATGTTGTACAGCGCTAGCATTTGAAGCGGAACCTGATGGTACCATCAGAATCAGTCTGGGAGGGGGGGGATATAACTAGTGTACACACATGAAAGTATGACACTCATACAAGTCTGAGGTGAAACGTCTGGTGATGAGGAATGTACAGATTTGGAAAACACCGAAACAAAACAACAATAGTGAAAGGACAGGGAAGAGAACTAACTACGTAAATCCTTAATGGCTGGCAACAATGTATTAATTGATAGCCAGTGTACCTGTTCAAATTGTTCAGATTTCTATGTGTATTTCTACAGCTTCCCGTATAATCCTGGACTTGTAGTGTCTGGTTTGGGTAAGAGATCAAACATCTTGGAACACGGCATCTTGACCCGACGATAGCGCATGCTCGGCTATTGCTGATTTGTCTGGCTGGTTGAGACGGATATTTCTTTGATGTTCCTTGATGCGAGTCCTAATGGACTGGTATGTTTAATGGCTATATTATACTCGAAACATTCATATTTTCAGCTTAGTAGGTCATGTTTAGTTCATATAGTACATGCTGAAGAGATGAGTACAGAACAAAATGACCAACCAGACATCAGTGGGATCCAAACCCACAACAAAATTAAATCTGTTATTTAAAAACACAGTCAATTTTAACTTAACATTTTCATTGTATTATATAAAGAAGTAAATTTCCTTTCAGCACATCAGCAATTGTATTTTGATCTTTTCGTAGGTGTTTTATTTGCATTGCACGCTTTAGATGTTTCGCAGAGTCTGGATGTAAATGTAATGATCGATTTACATTTGGCAGATCATTATAACCATGCAAGCTGTCCCACACTATTTTCTTCTCTTCTGCTAACAAACAGTGCCAACCAAATAATCTGACTGCTGCATAACCCCTCATATTCACCATATCATGCATGCACTTTTAAAATATCTGATGTAAATTCCACTTTTTTTTTTCTGTAGAACCTTTCCTTTTAATGTCACTGCACAACAACTAATTTTAACAAATATTCATAAAGTCAACACTAACTGCTCTGTTCGAAAGAAAATACAAGACTGAAAATACTGAGGGTAGAATGATATAGGTATTTACAACGAGGAAGGGACAAAGTTTGACTGTTATTTTCACTTTTGGCTATGTCAATAAATAACAAATAAAGGAGGCTACAATGTGCTTTAGAATCTCCCAGAAAGATCTGGAAAAGAAATGCACCTCAACTTGAAACTCAGTTTTTTCTTTTTATAATTTCCCTAACTGTAAGGCAAACTCGCCCGGTAAAACTCATAGTAGTTGGGCATAAACTCTACTTGGTTATCATAGCAACTAATCAGAAACATGCCATTATCCATCACAGTCTTGGATAGCGGTTCAGCCTGCAGGCTGAATGCAAGCAGGAAGTTCTTTCTATTTCTTCTCATTTGCCTTATTGGCTCCAAATGAACATACTGTAATACAGAAAGAAAAATGCCAAATTGTAACATACACTAATGTTCATAAAAAACAGAACACCTTGAAACACTAGAGATAGGACGTTCATATTCATAGGACATTTTCATTAGTATGTTTTGCAGCAACAATTAGCATTTGTCACGTAGGTTCAGCATGTGTCCTGTTGCCTAGTAGGCACTGATTACTTGTTCCATGCGTGATGGCGTCTTGGGGTATAGCCATCCATGCTGCATTCACCTGGTTCCACAGTTCATCTTTGGTGGTTGGTATTTGGTAACAGCACCGCACCCGTCGTTTCACCATGTCCCACACATTTTCAATTGGCGACAAGTTTGGTGATTGGGCGGGCCAGGGCAACAGTCTGACATCCTGTGACAACAAGAAAGCATGTGTTCATGCTGCAACATGTAGTCGCGCATTTTCCTGCTGAAATGTGGCGTCTGGGGTGTCGTGCAGAAAGGGTATGGCTACGGGTCGCAGGATTTCATTCACGTACATCAAACTGGTCTCATTGCCCTGATGCCTCTCCCCCTGTCTGCGGCGAACCAAAATGCGGCCATAATTTTCAAGCAAACAGAACCTGGATTTATGCGAAAACACTATCTGCTGTCAGTCCTCTCCCCAGTGACGTCGTTGCATTCACCATTGCAGTCTAGCGTGTTTATGCACATTATTCAAAATTAGGCATAGAAGTGGATGACACGCCGGTAACCCAGACCGTAATAAATGATGGACTGTCACTCCTGATAGTGTACGATGTATTACAGTGTTCCACTGTTGCGCCAAAGCCGAGGAGGGTGCAGATCTGTCCTGCAATGCCATTCGGATGAGGTGTCGATCTTCTCGGGGAGGTGGTCTGGGTGGTGTGACCAGACCCATATCGTCGTGTTCTGCGGCCTTCTGTGAACCATTCTGAACACACCCGTTGTACTACCGACACACTTTGTCCCACACGAGCAGCAATTTTCCGGATGGATGCATCACGTTCTCTCATGCCAATAATGTGCTCTCTTTCGAGCTCACTCATTTGATGGTACGGTTCTCACATGTCTGTGAGGCATCCTGCACGTGTGCTCATGTCGCACTAATCCATTGCATTCATTTTATTATGACAACGAGAGCCGCAGGCACATTTTACCAGTCAGTGGTGGTGTGCTGAGATTTTTTTTTTGCTAGGGGCTATACGTCGCACCGACACAGATAGGTCTTATGGCGACGATGGGAGAGGAAAGGCCTAGGAGTTGGAAGGAAGCGGCCGTGGCCTTAATTAAGGTACAGCCCCAGCATTTGCCTGGTGTGAAAATGGGAAACCACGGAAAACCATTTTCAGGGCTGCCGATAGTGGGATTCGAACCTACTATCTCCCGGATGCAAGCTCACAGCCGCGCGCCTCTACGCGCACGGCCAACTCGTCCAGTGCTGAGATATTGATGTGGACCTTGAACCTGGGGGCTGACTTGGTTCAAATGCTTATTTCTTCAGAACATACTAATGCACATGTCCTGTGAATATGAACTTCCTATCTCTAGTCTTGCAGGTTGTTCTGGTTTTTGTGAACATGGTGTACTTCCAATACAGATAAAATTATCACAAAATATGTGTATTTAAATATTTATAAATAGCTGAAGTAGAGTTTTGTTAGCTTTAACCTTGTGGCTACTACTGCAGCAGGTGCCAGTTCAGCAGAATGCAGTGGTTGTTTTTTGTTTTTTTACGTCACACCAACACAGATAGATCTTATGGCGATGATGGGAAGGAAGTGGCTGTGGCCTTAATTAAGGTGTGGAAATGGGAAACAACAGAAAACCATCTTCAGGGCTGCCGACAGTGGAGTTCGAACCCACTGTCTCCCGAATGCAAGCTCACAGCTGTGTAACCCTAACTGCACGGCCGACTCGCTTGGTGGAATGCACTGTTCCTAACTGTCAAAAGGCAGAACCTTCTCTACACATCCGGAGGAATTATGGCTTCATCAGTACTCTTATCAGGGAGCACTGCTGTTGGAAATCCAGAGGAAGATCTTGATACCAACTTAGTAGACCACATCATTCTCATCAACTAGAAAATAAATTTCTGGCATCATAATAATAATTAGTCTACCTCTGTGGTGTAGTGGTTAGTGTAATTAGCTGCCAACCCTGGAGGCCCAAGTTTGATTCATGGCTCTGCCACGAAATTTGAAAAGTTGTATGGGGGCTGGAACAGGGTCCGCTCAGCCTTGGGAGATCAACTGAGTAGAGGTGTGTTCGATTCCCACCTTGGCCATCCTCGAAATCGTTTTCTTTGGTTTCCCAGTTCTCTTCCAGGCAAATGCAGGGATGGTACCTAACTTGAGGACACGACCGCTTCCTTCCCTCTTTCTTGGCACACCTTTCCAATATTCCCATCCCCCACAAAGCCCCTGTTCAACACAGCAGATGAGGCCACATGGGCAGTGTTCTGGTCCTCCTCCCCAGTTGTATGCCATTACCCAAAGTCTCGCGCTCTGGGACACTGCCATTGAGGCAGCTGAGTCCGAGGGAAAAACCAATCCTGGAGGGTAAACAGATTAAGAAAGATAATAATACAGTAATTATAATTCACATTTATTATTAGATAAGTTGTTCATTCTCTATTTTTTTGAATCCAACTTGATACCTTGATACCAGGATTCTCTCTTTGATTGATAATAATTTTACCCTGCATTGAAAGAACTTGTAGTCCTACTCAGTTGCCTCTCAGTACAATAAAACTTTAATGGGTTTTAAATACCTGCAATGTAAGTATTATGATATTTACTTCCAGATAAAGTTATCTATGTATTTAAAATACTAGGCTGATTTTTGTTACCATGCATTTTTGCGAGAACGGCTGAACTGATTGACTTGGTAAAGCCCTCTGATGAAAGCTGTTGGTCTGTAGATTTGTAGAGAGTCTTTAAAAGAAAAAATAATATGCCACATATATTTTTAAAATATCAAAGAGAAATGTTCCAATCTCATTGGGGATGATGCTCGCCTCTACACCAAGGCCAACTGGACGATGAGGGGAAACCCGAGAGTGAGAGCATTGAGGCATG
Organism: Anabrus simplex; assembly: GCF_040414725.1. Lineage (NCBI taxonomy): Eukaryota > Metazoa > Arthropoda > Insecta > Orthoptera > Tettigoniidae > Anabrus > Anabrus simplex. The sequence continues at coordinate 1,157,401,866 of NC_090266.1, read as the reverse complement.
CAATACAAGAGGGTAGGTGAAGTGGGCAAGCACTCATGTGCAATCGGACATCTTCTTGGTCAAGAAGAAGAAGCTATTCAGTGCAATTTTACTGTCTCTTCTGTAGCTCTCCTTATATTTGCTAGCTTGATGTGATTTCAGAGGAATTTAATTTTTTTTTTTTCTCTCCTTCCATGTCATCTTTCCCTATATTTGTTAGCTCGAGTGATTTTGGAGAAATTTGAATGGTTTTTCTGCTATGTCATAATTTTAACACTGAAGTTGGGAACTTCTTTTCTCTGGTAGTTAGTTAAGTGGGTCAGTCCTCCATGCCATAATTTACTGTCATGGAAGAAAATTGAAGGATTGAACCTATACTAGGTGATGGAAATTGCTTATTTAGAACAGTTTCATACTCTTTATAGCATAATGAAGAACATAATCATAATCTGCGTTTGTAAACTGTTGCTAAAATTGTAGCCGATTTGGGTTCATTTTAAGGGTTTTATTACTGGCAATCAGTGGTATTGCTTTCTTGTCAACAACCAACTTGAGTATGAAAGTTTTATGTCTCTGGACAGTGAATACCCTGGTCATGTTAAACTTCATTGTTTAGGCCAATTGTTTGTTGATTATATGTTTAGAATACATAACGATGAGACTAACCATGCTGCTGATTATGGCAATAGAAATATTATTTGCATTGTAGTGTGTAGCAGCACCATTGATGCAGGACATTACAGTGTTATTGAATACGATGTTAATTTGGAGAGTAATGCTGCTGTAAATGAACTAGTTAGACAAAAAAGGAACTTTGACCGGTCATACGGAGGCTACAAAAGGTGCTTAAAAGATAAAAATTAGAAATTGGAGACAAGACGCTTTTAAAATTCAATATAAATCTGCCATTTCAGAAAAATTCCAGATATTATGCTGTACAATGTAGGTTCTTGATAAATTAATGTAAACATATTTCAGAATTGTACTTCTCTTGCGTGAAAACTGCACTTGGTTACTTTGGTAGTAAAACTGATCTGCTTGAATATAAAATACTTGACAGCCTGAAACAATTATTCACTGGAGACGATATGTAAACAATTTCAGAGAAAATATTCAGCAGTACAATAATGCTATGGCCTTAGTTTCCCTTGGTGCTACTGTTACCTTGCCACCTGGGTATGGTCCATATTGTTTTAAAATTTCTTGAATGTTCATCATCAAATTTCTTTGTTATATTCCAAAAATGTAAGCAACAGATATGACAGTCATTTTGTACACTCAACCACACAAAAATTGGCCGTCACAACAGATGACTTTCTTTCAAAATCCTCTTGTTTGAAGTAGGATGAGCATATTATGCTGGTGTAAGATTCTGTCTCTTTGGCCACCAGCCATCCACTGTTTACTAATATCCTCACATTTAAAGAATGTATAAAATTCAGTATTTGTTGGCCATTTTATGTGTGGTTCATTGTTCATATTAGATTGCTCAGAAGGTAATCAAATCATACTAGAAAATTGAGTTAATTTTTGCATCATGGAAGATGCACTTAATATTTTAAACAATATTTTGCAATGGCATAACCCCCCTACATTCAATTTTGTAGGACAATGCATGCAAAAATATGTGAACAAAATTAATCAACTTAAGGGAAAAACTTTAGCCTTTTGATTTGGTCTTGCCTTTCTACCATGAACCTCAAGCAGATCCTAGATGTTATAGTAATCCAACCTCCTCAGAGATTGCCGCTGTTTTTGAAACAACTGATGGTGCTCCGGCTTCACACAGTCATGTAGCTGTATTTTCTAATCAGGGAATTTTAAATTAAATTGACATTGACAGTATGCATTGTGATACCTTAACTGACATTTTAATTTGTTCTTGCAGAGAAACAGGGTGTCATATTTCACTGCCAACTGGAGGGAATCGTGAGACGAATGGTTTGTGCGTTGATACTTATGTCGGTCTTCCTGATGCTTTTACACGTTAGAGCTGAAAATGAAAGATTAAGAGCTGGTCGTATTGTTATTTTGCCTTCCGCTTTCATTGACATTCCTTGAAATATGTTGCAAAATTATCAGGATTCAGTGGCAATTGTGAGAAAATTTGGTCAGCCAGACCTCTTTATTACCTTCTTGCAATCCATCATGACCTGAATTTCATGCAAAAATATAGGAACTCCTGTGTTTAATTAACCAGAACTGGTAAGGTGCAAACTTTCATATACACAGTTGAGTTCTATAAGCAAGGTTTACCTTATATACACTTATTGGTGTGTTTTTGAGATAGTTGTAAATTATGAGAAATCTCTGAAATTGATAAGAGAGTTTCTGCAGTAATACCAGATCCTTCCAGTCCCACATTGTACAACTTAGCAGAGACGTACATGGTACATGGACCTTGCGGCTTTCTCAGTCCTAATTCAAATCCCACTGTCGGCAGCCCGGAAGATGGTTTTCTATGGTTTCCCATGTTCAACTGAATTAAGGCTATGGTCGCTTCCTTCCCATTCCTAGCCCTTTCCTGTTCTATCGTTGCCATATGACCTATCTGTGTCTGTGTGATGTAAAGCAAAATTGTAAAGGAAAAATATAAATCCTAATTCAGTTTGCATGAAAGATGGAAGATGTAAGAAGGATTTTCCAAAAGAGTTTATTCCATAACCTAGAGATAATGTGAATAGCGATCCACTTTACTGCAGGTGACTGAATGGAAGAACATTTACCGAACGTATATAAGGCACCAATGTGGAAACTGACAATCGCTTGGTTCCTTACTCGTGATTTCTGTTAATGTTCTTTTAGGCCTATATTAACTTGGAAATTTGTGCAATTGTACACAGCATCAAATATATACATACTTAATTATGTTTATAAGGGGCATGATTGGACTAACTTGCAAATCACAGAAAATGATGAAGCACTACATTATGAGAAAGTTTGTACATATTTGAATGTTAGATATGTTTGTTCAAGTGAGGTTGCATACTGGATTTTTGGTTATAACATGCACAAAGAGTCCCACACTCTTGGCTGGACACTTATCTATTTACCAGGTCAACAAGATGTGTGTTTAAATTCCAATAATGTTTCGCAAGCAATATTACGGGTGCAGTTGAAGTGTACACAACTCATTACATGGTTTCAGCTGTTCAAAAATCCAACAATGAGGGGCACATACAGTGTATTTATCTTGAATCACCACTTCACTATGTATGGAGAAAAAAAAATGTGTGGAAAAAATGACAGATTTGAAAAAGTAATAGGTCTGAATCTGAAAGATACCACCTGCACATTTTCTTCACTAGCTTTGAGGATCTCCGAACATACCAAGGTATTACCTACCCAACATATAAGGATTTGGCAATGAAGTTTGGACTGCTTCTAGATTATTCTGAATGGCTACACTGTTCGATGGAAACATCAGCATTTAATTACCTTTTCAATTGAGACAGTTATTTTCCAGTATACTGTATATGCATTTTTCATCAGCTTTGCAATGACAGACACTTCTGGGAGTAGTATAAACACTGTAGTGAGTGTTATTTAAAGTGTACCGGTGCAAACATGGCTTATCTATTGTCCCTTAGAGTTATTAATGAAACCCGGAAATTGCATGTTTTTTCTCTCCCAACATTCAACTTACCTACTACAATACAAATATGTCCTACTCGTTGGCTGAATGGTCAGCATACTGGCCTTCGGTTCAGAGGGTCCCAGGTTTGATTCCCAGCCGGGTCGGGGATTTTAACCTTCATTGGTTAATTCCATTTGCCCGGGTGTGTGTGTGTTTTTTTTTGTGCTGTCCCAAACATCCCTGCAGCTCCACACCATACACAACACTATCCTCCACCACAATAACACGCAGTTACCTACACATGGCAGATGCCTCCCACCCTCAGCGGAGGGTCTGCCTTACAAGGACTGCACTCAGCTAGAAATAGCCACACGAAATTATTATTATTAACTTATATTTAACAAGCAAACTACTAAAGTGCCAATTTTCAGTTATGATTTGGCTGACATGGCACTCATGGCAAACCAGGAAAAACTTTCAGTTCTTAATGAAATCATTGACATTGACCAAACTTCAACGAGCATTTAACTCTGGTCTTCAATTTGCCTTTAACTAGAGTTATGATGCTCACATAACCCATAGCTACACAGCTCTTTCCTAGCTGAAACCCGAGGCGACGGAAGTTTCATATACTTACGTTGATTTATCGAACTCTGAAGGAAAATCTACTCAAATACATTTTATCAAAATTCCATTTACAGTATTATCCTCATTCCATAATTGTAACACTAGATCAGGCACTTTCCTTGCTATTACCATCAACCCCTCTTCAATATATAATAGATCCTTCGCTGTGGCTGGGTCACGACTTTGGAATTCACTTCCAGCTGCTGTCAGAAACTCTTAACTCAACAACAAAATTTAAAATAGCATGCAGAGATTACCTGTTGAATACCGCTGATTGTTTCATATGATTGGTGAAGTCTGATAGGTTGTGCGATTGTGGTACGTAGGCTAGTAACATTGATATTTTATTGTACAGCTGAAGAACACTGTTGTTTTTATAATTATGATGTTATTATATTTTTATAACTATAAAATGTACATGATAAATAACATAGCTTTTAACTCCTGTACATAGATAACTGTTTATTGCCACACTTGTATTTCTGTTAATTTATTATGTAATGTGTACTGTTTATGCACTGCTTATGTTTTTCAGTTAGTATGTAACTTTTCATTATGACTGTTACATGGTTTTTCGTGGATCGCAGAGGTGGAAGGAGGTGCCGGGGTGAATGGGTCTAACTACAATGTCAAGAATTGAATTTAAAACTTAAACTGAAGGTTATATTTTCAAAAACCTCGAACTTAACAATTTTTACAGGTACAAGTAGCAAACATTAAAGAAGTCTAGGAAGGACAAGATTAGTGGTATTAACAGATCGTGGGCTTCAAGCCCTCACTTTACTTTTCCTGAGCTCCTAGCTCAAATTTACAAAAGAGCACAAATTTATACAAGGACAGAAATCCCCTAATTCAAAGAGCACTTGCTCCAAAATTACACTATCAAGCCTCCCAGAGGCACCTTTTACAACACTTGAAAAAGAGCTAACATGCTCTCAGTTTCTCAAGCCTACTCAAGGCAACACCAAAAAAATCTTACAGTCTCTGGCCTTCCATGGCCCAACTTTAATAAAATTGAAACAGGGGTATCTCGTACCAAACCTATAGGGCCTTTGCGGAAAGAACAGATTAATTAAATGGCCTGAAACACAAACTGAATGGAGAGCTCGAGAGGGTACATCACTCTTTATCCCCGATTTACAGTTAAAGATTCTATGAAGTTATTACATTAGCTGGCAGAAAGTTACATTTTTAGAAAAGGAAGGTTACATAGTTAATGATTCGGACCTTTCCCTCGGGTTAAACTGCGGAGTAAGCAAGAAAGAAAGAAAGAAAGAAAGATGTTATGTGGCCATTACCTGGTGGATGTACTGCTGCCTGATGAAAGAGGCCGCCCGCCTCCTGCTTTGACACACACACACACACACACTTAGTAAGATGACGATCAGTTGGCCCAGAAACGAGAAACTCCGCAATTTATAAACCCTCGGGAAAGTTAGAGATCATTCAAGATTAAACTTGCCACACCCTCTCACGTTTATTGGTCACTTTAAAAGTTACACTCAAAATCAAAGAAGAGGAAGAAGAAGACTGTGATTGGTAGAAAATTAATTACAGAAATTAGGGATTGGCTAGATTCAATACAAAACTTCTTAGAATTATAAGTTCTTATTCCTCGCACCAAGGTGCACGATCATAGTTTTTAGTAGTGACATCTGTGGGAGAATGTTCCAACTTCTTGATGAATGGAAAACAAAACAAGTAGAAATTCACACAGTTCAGGAAACTTCACAATAACAAAATTACATTAGATTTTAGTGGTGACATCTTCCGAGTAAAGTTCTAAGTTGATGTAGTTTCAGTTTCACCAATAGAGGAGTTCATTTAGGCACTAATTTTGAATGCGCGGCGTAGAGGTGTACCTCCCGGTACAATGACTTTTCTCATTCTTTTTTACTTTTATGTTCCGGATTACTCGTTATTTTGTTTTATTTGCTGAGCTTAGCTTTCATTCTTCTTTATATGTTCTCCGTGTGTTTTATTTAGGTTAGTCATCCTTGATTTTAGAGTAGAATAGTACTTCTCTTTTATATATGTATTAAATTGTAATTCATGTTTTTAAGAGTAAGAGAGGGCCACGAGCCCTAACTTCGCCACTGCTAAAGTGATGTAAATAAATACTGCAACAAAACAATGCAAATGTCAAGAATATATATTTTTTTGTTGATGGTCCCAGTGGCACTGGAAAAACGTATATACCTGTATAATAATGCTTAATACGAAAGTGCTTCAATTGAGGGCTTCATATTATATCAGTAGTGTAGACAGGAATAGCTGGTTTTGCTGTCTTGCAGTTGAACAGTGCATAATACATTCAAAATTCCTCTAAATTTAAATGTGTGTTTGGTGTCTGGATAAAAAGTAAATTCCAAAGCAGCTGATAATATTTGATTAGCATGGCTTATAAAATGAGATGAAACATCATTGGCAAATAGTCATTCATTAATGTGTGTGAATCATTTTCTAATAGATATTACGTGTAACAACCTTCCTTTTGGTGGGAAAATTATTGTTTTGGGGGAAGATTTCAGACAGGTTTTGACCGTTCTACACTCTTCTCTGCCAAACAATTATTCATAATTGCATTAAATACTCTCCTCTTTGGCCTTTCTGCAAAGTACACCACTTAGATAAAAACATATGGGAAAATCCACAAAAAATGGAATTGGCTGATTTTTTACAAGAAATTGGTAACAGCAGCTACCCCTCTGTGGATGGTGAGGGATTAGATGTTCTTGTATATCCAGCCAGAATTTTACCACATGATGATAATCATGACTGAAATTTATGACAAAACATTAACTTCTGCAAAAAGATGTCATCAGTTTCTTGAAAGTTGCCATTCTTGCACCAGAAATGAATACTGTAATAAAATTGATTTGAAAGTCGTTGAGCTTATACCTGGTGGTTCAAAAATATACACTAGTGTCAGCAGATTATTTACTGAAGATGAAAGCCACTAACTTCGGTTTCCTGCAGAATTCTTGAATTTCACATATTCTTACTCTAAAGATTGGAGTCATTGTTAACGAGCGAGTGGCTGCGTGGTTTGGGGTCATAGCTGTCGGCTTGCATGTGGTAGATAGTGGGTTTGAATCCCACTGTTGGCAGCCCTGAAGATGGTTCTTGGTGGTTTCCCAGTTTCACACCAGGGTGGGGCTGTACCTTAATTAAGGCCATGATCACTTCCTTCCCAGTCTTATTAACTTCCTATCTCATCGTCGACCTGTCTGTCACAGTGCAATGTAAAGCAAATTCTGAGAAAAGAAAAAGAAGAAAAAAGAATCATAGTTATGCTCCTTATAAATCTGAATGTTTCCCAAGGTCTCCTGAACAAAACAAGATTAGTTGTAAGAAATATATTTAAAATTTTGTTTAGATTTTGTAATAATAAATGGAAATAAAGCTAGGCAGAGAGCTCTAATAACTTGAGTTGATTTAACACCATCCGATAGAACACTACCATTTTACTTTAAAAGGTGCCAGTTTCTCTTTGGCTTGGTATTTTTGTGTCATGATCAGCCGGGCTGAGTGGCTCAGACGGTTGAGGCGCTGGCCTTCTGACCCCAACTTGGCAGGTTCGATCCTGGCTCAGTCCGGTGGTATTTGAAGGTGCTCAAATACGTCAGCCTCGTGTCGGTAGATTTACTGGCACGTAAAAGAACTCCTGCGGGACAAAATTCCGGCACCTCGGCGTCTCCGAAAACCGTAAAAGAGTAGTTAGTGGGACGTAAAAAAAATAACATTATTAGTGTCATGATCAGTAACGATCATGGGGAAACACTGGAACACGTAGGTCTCTATTTACCTCAGTCAGTTTTCAGCCATGGCCATTTATTCGTTGCAGTGTCCGAAGTCAGATCTTTGACAGGCTTAAAGTTACAGTGGTTTCAAAAACTAATTGTACAAAGGATGTTGCATAGAAGGAAATCCTTACTAGATATTTACACCATTGACTGTAATGTTTTGACGGGTTTCAGCTAGTATCTACTTAATCTATATCTGATATATAAGACCATTGCCGTGTATTATCACAGGCAGAAAAAAACCAATGATGAACATAAACATTGAAAAAAAAAAAAAAAAGGAATATTTTTGAGCTTTAAATTCATTCTCTTTATTTCTTCTGTTTGTTCACGCATTAGAGATATGCTTATTTTCACACACACACTCACTCTCTCTCTCTCTCTCTCTCTCTCTCTCTCTCTCTCCCCTCTCTTTTTCTCTTTCTTGCCTTTTTACCCTGGACTGCTTAAAACATACCATTAATTTATTGGTGATGAATGTGCTCTTCCTGGTTTTATTCTACCCTACCAGCAAACCCCAGTGTTGTTTAAGATACTGTAATGTTAATTTGTAAATATAATTAAAACCTTTGTGTCTTAAACTTCTCATACCAACTATTATTAAATGGGAGATAAGAGTGTGTTGATATATATTTTTTTTTATATGCAGGTGTCCGTCGATTCCCGATCTAAGATTCGCCTCGCACCACTACAGAAACTCTCTGTGCCCTACCTTCTCTTGAGTTTACACTGGCTTAATACTCGTACTCTTGCTGCCCTGGACACTCTGGAACAGTTGCATCTCTTAGATGTTCGTACTCAAGAGGAACTGGAGGTTTTAGATCTCTCAGATATAGGGCTTGTGTACGGAACAAGTCACTTTAAGGGTTTATGTACTGGTGGAAACGTCAGTAAGGCCATGGTAAGTTAGTTCACATGCTTCCTGAACTATTGTCAGCAAAGTGTATTTTAATGTGAAAATGCAGTTTTCAGTACTTAATTCCTTATATACCTGTTATCAATAAATTTTTGTTTATCAAAGTCTTCTTTCAGTTGAGTATAAATATGAGATTCTGCATACAAATTAACTTTTCTTTTAAAACTTTTCTTTTTGTTAAAACTATGAATGTGCTGACTAATGTTTAAGTGATATCCTTCTTAAGTGGAGTAGAATAAAGTATACAGGAACCAGGCTTAAGGCTTAACCTCGACTCAGTTACGATTCCACTGTGACCACCGGATAACTTTAGGAATGATCAACTTTTTTAACACTTTGAAGGCGAGCAACGTACGCCGTATCTCATTTGTAATGTTCCATGGAGGACGAGCGACTTGCACTGTAGGGCATTGAGTTCTAGTGCTTATATATCTGCTTCATTGTACTACAAACTTTAGCACAGTGCTGGAACACGTTCTGCAGTGCTTGTAGTTCATTAAAAAATACCAGATAGCAGCACATCATCAGAACCTAATTCTATTATGATACTAAGTTGGTACTACCGAGGCAGCTTCATAGCTGCATGGTCTCGTGCAGCTGACAACTAGAGCCAGTTTCCACAGTTAATGTATTTTATTTCATTTCTCAGTGATTAGTGTGTGTGGTTTCTTTCATAAATGTATCATAGTATGTGTGACTACGTAATTTTTCACATTTTTAATATGCATTGTGAAAATTTAAAAAAAATTGAAAGTAGGAAAAAGGGCTTTTAAATTTATTTATGAAAGTTAGTGGTTTTGCTCCAATTTTGAAAAACAAGGTATACACATGTAGCTCAAACATTGCTGAATACAAAATAGGTTTGTGGCTGTAAGTAAGGTTATCAGTTATTTTTTTGTATAAAAATGTGAAAGCGCACTAAAATGCTCAGTCCACAGTGTAAGTTCTAATTTCACCTGCTCAGTTTTCAATGTGTTAAAACCACTTTAATGGTTCGAGCCCCACTGTCGGAAGCACTGAAGATGGTTTTCCGTGGTTTCCCGTTTTCACACCAGGCAAATGCTGGGGCTGTATCTTAATTAAGGCCACGGACGCTTCCTTCCCATTGCTGCCATAAGACCTATCTGTGTCGGTGCGACGTAAAGCAAATAGCCAAGCAAACCACTTTAATCTATTTTTTTCCACCTTCTATAAGGCAGGTGAAATATTTATGATCCTTATACTCTACACTGCTTTACTTCTAAATTGACGTTTTGCAAAACAAATGAGCATCGCCTTACCTCTGCTGCCAGCGCGCTAGTGTCGCGAGAACAGCTGATGCAATACAACCATGGTAAACAGCCCTTGTAAAATGTAATACTGTACTCAGAAAAGCTAATAAATCAGGATTGGAAACAAATTCACAAAAACTACACTTACTAATAACATTTGACACTAAAAAGAGAATGAGGAAATAACACATACCGGGCGAGTTGGCCATGCAGTCAGGGGCACGTGGCTGTGAGCTTGCATCCGGGAGAAAATGGGTTCAAATCCCACTGTTGGCAGCCCTGAAGATGGTTTTCCGTGGTTTCCCATTTTCACACCAGGCAAATGCTGGGGCTGTACCTTAATAAAGGCCATGGCCTCTTCCTTTAGGCCTTTCCTATCCCATTGCCGCCATAAGACCTATCTGTGTCGGTGCGATGTAAAGCAACTAGCAAAAGAAAAATAACACATCACTCACCGCTAATGGCTGGCACAGGAAGGAGGTTATGGCCTACAAAGGGAACACTGCACTGATCTCAGAGTCACTTTCTTGCCACTTGTCTTTTGCAAAGTACACAGAGATATGCTAAACATGCATGAATTAAGTACACTAACCAATACACGGATGTAAATAAAACTACAGCTATTTTACACACTGAACTACTAAACCTGTATTGTACTAAAATGTTAAACTGCAAACTATTCTGAACTGTACTATACTAGAGAGATAAAGACTAATATGAAAAACATTAATTACTGAAGAAAAATGCAAAAGATCGTGAACTGTACTGAATACCATACACGCTGAGCGAGATAGGATAACCACGTGGTGAACGTATATAGTAGAGTTGGCAACTAGGTTTTGAGATCACACTCTGCCAATTTAAGTCGATATGAATGACAGCTTGGGATTGGTTGGATGTCTATGTTTCAGAGTCAAAATCAGCCAAATCGTCAATTTAGAAGTAAAGCAGTACGGAGTATAGATAGGTACATTTCAAGCCAACCTCTTGGTGTCGGGGAGCTATCTACCTTTTACCTAACAACCACATCCAATCCAGCTTCTCTAATGTCCTTCCATATCTGATCCATCTACCTTCTTCTCGGCCTTTCAACTGGTCTCTTTCCCTTAACTTCTCTTTCCAATCCCCTTCCTGGACTGAGAGCTGAAATGGGGTTCACTCAGACGTGTAAGACCAACTGAGGAGCTGTCTGAATGAGAGACAGTGGATCATTTCTTGAAAATGCAGCAAAACAGTTGGCCATCTGGTGGAGCCACATTTGTCTTGGTAGGCAAAGACCTTTAGTGTGCTATGAGTTTGCTTTTTTCTTTTCTCTTACAGACAAGTTTTAGGAAAACTTCATATTGCCTATCTGTTAATTCATTAGGAAATTTCAGTTACTCATGATTTCAAAATCACAGAATCAGGTGGGGTACATAGGGATATCATCATCATCATCATCATCATCATCATCATCATCATCATCAATGTCCCACTCCAGTCACCAGGGTGTGGTTAAAAAGCCTCTTCCACTCCTTTCTGTCCTTCCACTTTTCCTGCCCCATTACTTCCGCCACATCCAATCCAGCTTCTCTAATGTCCTTCCAAATCTGATCCATCCACCTTCTTCTCGGTCTTCCAACTGGTCTCTTTCCCTTAACTTCTCTTTCCAATTCCTTCTTGCTACCCGTTCATTTCCCATTCTTTTTACATGTCCGACCAATCTCAGTCTTGCTTTCTGTATGTTCTGTACTAACGGGTCTATATTTAGCTCTTCTCTGTTTTTTAAATTTTGAATTCTATCTCTTCTTGTCTTTTTAACTGATCTTAAAAATTTCATTTCTACTGCTTGGATCTTACAATCTTGTCTCTTATTAGTTACCAGCGTTTCTAGTCCGTATGTTACAATTGGTATGAAATACTGTTAATACAATGTTAGTTTCATTCTCTTGGGTACTTTGTAATCCCATAAAAGCTCTCTGGCTTGATGATAAAATGTTGTACCTTTACTTAATCTGTTATTAATTTCAGGGTTTATTTCATTACTTCCATTAATAATGCTACCCAGATAAGTAAACTGTTCTACATTCTCTAACCGTTCTCCGTCTATATTCACTTGGCTTCTCTTTTTCTCTTTTCCACAGTGCATGAGTACAGTTTTCTTTTTACTAATTACCCTTCCAAACTCCTTCAGATTTTCATTCCTAATGTCCAGTCTCCTTTGTACTTCCTTTTCTCCCTTTCCCCAAATTACCACATCATCTGCAAAGACCAACGCATTCACTTCATCACTACTGATACTCTGTTTTACAGTTTTATGATTTCATCCATCAATGAAAATGAAAACCTACAACCTGTTTTCCAGTCATTGACTGGGTCAGGGATGTAGTGAATGAATCATATATAGGCTATTAGTACTATGGGGTCGCCACTCCCAAAGTGATTTATTTATGACTGATAGATGCTATGAAATGAGAATGGAGTGTGTTGCTGGAATGAAATATGACAGGGGAAACCGGAGTACCCGGAGAAAAACCTGTCCCGCCTCTGCTTTGTCCAGCACAAATCTCACATGGAGTGACCGGAATTTGAACCACGGTATCCAGCGATGAGAGGCCGACGTGCTGCCGTCTGAGCCACGGAGGCACTCGCCCATCAATATAATAAATAATAATGGCGATAGGGCACTTCCTTGTTTGAGAACTGTTTTTGTATAAAATGTTTCAGAGTCACCACTCCCCACTTGTACACTGCTTTTACTCTCACGATACAACATTTTTATCTTGTTAATTAATGATTTGGTACATTCCTTTTCCGTTTTCTCTTAACTGTATCATAAACTTTTTCCAAATCCAAAAATACGAATATGATTTCCTTTTTCCTTTCCAGATATTTGTCCATTGTCGTTCGCACTATAAATATCAAGTATATTGTTAATCTATTTGGTCTAAAGCCATATTGTTCTTTCTCTAACTGTGTTTCTGTTATATTCCTCAGTCGTTTGTCTATGACTTTCTCCATTATTTTTAGCCCATGTGATAATAGGGTTATAAAAAAAGTCAAACCCCATGGCACTGCAACCCTTGAAGAGCCTTGGCCTACCAAGCGACTGCTGCTCATCCTGAAGGCCTGCAGATTATGAGGTGTCGTGTGGTCAGCAGGTCGGATCCTCTCGGCCGTCATTCTTGGCTTTCTAGACCGGAGCAGCTATCCCACTGTCAGACAGCTCCTCAATTCTAATCACGTAGGCTGAGTGGACCTCAAACCAGCCCTCAGGTCCAGGTAAAAATCCCTGACCTGGCTGGGAATCGAACCCGGGGCCTCCGGGAAACAGGAAAGCACGCTTCCCTTACATCACGGGGCCAGCTGATAATAGGGTTATACCTCTTCCTATTTCCTTTTTTGAACAGTGTTACGATGCTTCCTTGTTGCCAATCTTCAGATATCCTTTCATCCTTCCATGTGGCATAAAGGGCTCTGTATAGCCACTGTAGTCCAATGCTTCCTGCTGCCTTAATCATATCAGCATTGAATTTGTTTTTTCCACTTGCTTTACCTTTGGTCATTGCTTTCACTGCCCTTTCAAGTTCCAACCATGTTATTGGGTTTTCTTCTTTTTCTCCATCTATTATTTCCATTTTCTTATATCCTTCCTCTGAGCAGTCATCCTCATTATGAAGTTTTTCAAAATACTTTGCCATCACCTTCTGAAGACCCTTTTCATCATGTACTATGGATCCATCCTCCCCCTCTAATGTCTTGATTTATTCTTTTAGATTTTATTACCCTGTATAATTGTTTCTGATTTCCTTGACTATCTTGCTCAATTTTGTTGGTAAACACTCCCCAACATTTCTCCTTTTCTTCCTTGATACTCCTCTTTGCTTGTAGTTTCAATCTTTTGTATTCTACATGTAACCTTTCTATCTTATTCTCATCCCTCTGATACGTTTTTTGCTTTTCCTTATCCATTTCTTTCGTCACCTTGTTCCTTTCTTTTATTTCTTGTTTTTATTTTGTCTGTCCACCACCGTGTCTCCTTTCCCCTAACCTTTGCTTTTGTTTTCCTGCATACCTCAATTGCTACTTCCACAAATGTCTGTCTTAAATTGTCCCACTCTTCTTCTTCACTTCATATTTCCGTGTTAGGCAACTTCCTTTTTATACAATCTTGGAATGCCATTCTTTTATCCTCCTCTTCCAATTCCCAAATCCTGAGCTTTTGTTTCTTCCTCAATACAATTTTAGGGATTTTTCCTTGTTTTAATTCCGCAATCAATAATCTATGATCACTTCCATACTTTCACTGAGAATTATCTTCATATACATGACGTATCTTCCCCATTCTCGGTCTGTTATTATAAAATTGATGAGTGTATAGGGATTACAAAATAATGAAAACCGTTATTTTACTTTTATGATTGTTATTAATTTTAGTGGAAACATCGATCAAACTCTGTCTTTCTGGCAATGGCAGACTGTGCAGGTACCAATGGGCAGTCGATAAGAAATAAAAGGCATGTTATTTGTGGCACCAGTTGACAGTGTACAAACTTTGATATTTGAAACTGCTATCACTGTAAGGGCACTTAGGATGTAGGATTGAGACCGTTTTCCTAAAACTTAAATTCATCAGCATTTTTGTGACAAAAGTATGGAATATTGCAGTGAGGCACAACCCTCTTGTTATAGTAGTTTGTTACAATGGGTCTTGTGGATTCCAGGACCTATGTTTTTTCTTTTTTCTTTTCATTTTGTTGCTGTGAAATTTTTGTGTCTCTCTTGTTAGTTTATCATGCAAGTTGTACATATATCTTTACTATATGCTATTTATATATTGTAACTACTAATAGTACCATGACCTAGTATTGAGCCACTGAGCCTAGTTTTCTTAGTTATACATAATGTGTCAGACTATATATATATTTCTTTTGCTAGTGGTTTTACGTCGTACTGACACAGATAGGTCTTATGGCGATGATGGGGTAGGAATGGAATAGGAGTTTGAAGGAAATGGCCGTGGCCATAATTAAGGTACAGCCCCAGCATTTTCCTGGTTTGAAAATTGGAAATCGCGGAAAACCATCTTCAGGGCTGCCGACAGTGGGATTCAAACCCACTATCTCCCGGATGCAAGCTCACAGCTGCGCACCCCTAACCGCACGGCCAACTCACCCGGTGTCAGACTGTGTAGTCCTGTACTATTGAACCTTCATGGATTATTGCATTAATTTAATCTAGTTCAGGAAATGTTTTTATTTCTCTTTGTCATTTTGTCATTGTTTCAGCTCATTAGTAATAAAGTATTAAGGGTGTTACATAATTTAATGATATTACTGTATTTTTCCTAATCCAAGACGTTCTTTTTTTTTCCTCCAGAATCTCTTAAAAAATTGAGTGTCGTTTTGCTTTCGCGATCTAATAGTAATGAACACCAGTGGCAGCTACCACGGTAACCAGGCTGCTTCCGTTCACACCCTGCGCACGCATAAAACTCTACTTTCAACATCCCTGTCTTTATTAGGCTGATAAACTACATCACGAGCCGCTGCACCCGGTTGTACAGTGCCTCTGTGTAACGTCACTGGTTCTTGGAAAATAATGAAGAGATCATAACATCCTACTTGGTGGGAGATAGATTCGCAGCGTGTTCAAAGTCCCTGTATTAGCCTCTATAAAAATGTTTCTCAAATCCACAGAATGGAATCAAAGATGTGAGACTTTGAATTCTTAGAAATGTCATGGCTACTTAGTGCAGAGTTATAAGGTGTCTGCTGTACCTGACACTTAGTAAAATTACTGTAATAGTTTTACAGACAGCAGGAATATTTTTGTGATTGATCGTCATATTGTAAAGACATATGGAACAGGTATTGCCGGCAAATTTTCAACACATTCTCGTCAGTGTTATGATGCCAATTGTAAGTTAATGGTTATTAAATACGCGGAAATGAAAAATAATTGTGCAGCCGCAAGAAAATACACTATAACTAAAGCCACGGTTCCGCATTAGCATGAAGACAAAGAGAGCTTAAAAATTCGTAATGTACCAAAAAAATGCATTTGGTGGCCCGCAACAAAAACGCTTTAAAGAAATTGAAGATGAAATGTGAGGTATGTGCATGAAAAATGCAGGGGCAGAATGGCCATACCATGTTGCAATAAACTCATTGACCTTCATTGCCCGCATCTTCATTATACATCGCTAGCCGCTGAATTCTACTGAAGCCTGCAAGCAAGATGTGCGTCTAGTGGCAGCCAGTTTTACCTGACGCTTAGTAAAAGGAACAGTTTCATAGGCAGCAGGAATATTTTTCCTGATGTATCATTGTATTGTAGAAATGTGGAACAGGTATTGCCAGGCAAATTTTCAACAGGTTTCTTTGATATTATGATGCCAATTGTAATTATAGGTTTTTAAACTCGTGGAAATAATGAATTGTGCAGCCGCAAGAAAATATGGCATAACTAAAGCCAATGTTTGGCGTTGGCTTGAAGACAAAGATAGTCTAAAAATGTGTACTGCACAAGAAAGCCATTCATATGATTTCACAAAGCACTTTTTAAGCCTGATTTTTTTTTTAAAGGAAAAGTGGGGGTTGTCTTGGATTTGGAGAAATACAGTATGTTACTGAACTATTCTTGCAATGATACCCAGAGGGTGTTAGTTGTCATACCACTTTATATGTAACGGACAGCAGCTGACAGTGATAACAAACAAGAACACTTGCCAAAGTGTCATACTCAAGTTGAACATCACCAGTTTGGTGCGTTTCAAAAGTATTGCATTATGTACGTTAATCAGTAGGACCTGGATTGTCCTCTTCTTGTGAAATCGCTCATTTTTGTCATACAGCCACTGAAGTAAAGTTTATGTTGAATGGTGATCACTACTTTCAGAGTAATGCTAATAGTTAAATTCAGGTCATGAATGTCTTCTCTTTATATATTCATACTAGCTGGTGTACCCATGCTTCGCTACAGAATTCTCAGAAAGACTATCTTTGTGGTTTTCCCAACTAAAGTCAACATAGGTCATTACAATGATGTCAGTAGGAAACTACCGATTAAAAGCAATGTTATCATATAACATACTCGATCAAATGAAAAAGCGCACATTTTCTCACTTTTAATGAACAGTACTACACTGTGGATTTAACAGTCCAAAGTTCCAGTGCTGGAATGACCAGGCTGCAGACAGCCACCAACACTCCTCTGCCATTATTCTGTTAAATGTGCACACTATTCATTCTAATCTGTGCCTCCGAGTAAGGATTGAATAGCTGGAATGCTGTGATGAAGCAATATGTTATGTACCAGTAGTATCAGAAAACTTATGAACCACAGGAATGGCATGCTCAAGAAGAGAGATCTAACTTCCCAGCTACTTCCTGCCAATATTCAGGCAGGCTGTTATACTCAGTACGCAGCAGTAATCCCATCTATCGAAGCTGAGTGGCAGCAGAAGACACAAAGCACATCACAACAACAATGGTCATTGTAATGTTATTGTTGATTAATTTTATGAGCTTTCATTATTGTAGGCCTTCACACTTAGTTTTCTTCCGACTCTGTGATATTAGGGCGTCTTATAAAATTATCTATAGCGTAGACTGTAGTTCCTTATTCCGTGACTTTACATGCCGATTTTCATTAAATTCTCTTCAGTCATTTTCTCATGATGCAGACTGTCAGACAGACAGACTGTCAGACAGACTGTCAGACAGACAGACTGTCAGACAGACTGTCAGACAGACAGACAGACAGACAGACAGACAGAAATTACGGAAAATTAAAAAGTGAATTTCATTGTTATTGTGGACACGACCGATACAGAAGTACAATTCTTTTTAAATTCTGAGCAGTTTACAGACAAAACTCTTATTTCATTTATATATATATATATATATATATATATATATATACAGTAGAACCCCGTTTATCCGAAATAATCGGGGCGGAACCACTTTGGTTGACGCGTTTTTTTGGATGATACATGGTAAATATTTTCGGAAGTTAAATGTCGAAATAAAAATGCATAAACTCTGTTAAGCAAAGGTGCATACTGTATATTAACATTAAAATGTTTACATAATATCCCTCAATGCATAAAATCAGTGATTTTCTTCTGAATTTTCTTGGTGCAGCGCTGTCATGCAGCTAAGTCGCGCCACCGTCTAATCAACAATACATCAGCTGGTGTAGGTTCATCGCTTTGTTCAACAAAGTGCTAAGCAATCTGAAATAATGAAACATTTTTTGTTGCTACTGAACTGAATACTGTACACAGTAATTTTATTACAGTGCTGTAATTGAAGCATGTGGTACTGTATTTTAATAAAAATTCGAAATCAATCTTACCTCCAATGCATTAAATCCATCATCAAATGTAACTTGATTCTCAGAACTGTTATTGTTAAGGTTGGAGTCGTCTGCATAATCTTCATGACGAATGATACAGTAATAATAATAATAATAATAATAATAATAATTAAAATTAAATTTCGTGTGGCTATTTCTAGCAGAGTGCAGCCCTTGTAAGGCAGACCCTCTGATGAGAGTGGGTGGTATCTGCCATGTTTAGGTAACTGCATGTTATTGTGGTGGAGGATAGTGTTATATGTGGTGTGTGAGTTGCAGGGATGTTGGGGACAGCGCACAAACACTCAGCCCCCGGGCCATTGGAATTAACCAATGAAGGTTAAAATCTCCGACCCGGCCGGGAATCGAACCAGGGACCCTCTGAACTGAAGGCCAGTACGAGCAGCCGACGAGTCAGACAATAATGATGATGATAATAATACAGTAATAGTAGTAATAATAATAATAATAATAATAATAATAATAATAATAATAATAATAATAATAATAATAATAATAATAATAATAATAATACCTGCATGTTCAAGAAAAATGTACAGTGTCATGTAACAAACTAGAGGGTAAGAAACTGTTTTGTTTTATGCTACACGTCCATTCTGGCACAAGTCATAACATAAAATTAGGGTTTGCAAAGTAGTTCTTAGCACATATAGCAAGGGAATTACTAATATCGACTGCTAAGAACGAGAGCGTAAAAACAAATTATTAAAATACAATTTTGCCAGAGCATTGCGGTTACTCCGGGTTCCGTTTAAGAAAAGTTTTGTTAAGCGGGGTTCTACTGTATATATAGATACCAAAATTATGGTTATGTTGATATGAAGGTACCGATCAGGAAGGATCCTTGAGTCTCGTCAGTGACAACTAGTGACAGCTCTCATCAGTGATTACAGGAAGTACTGAGCGAGTTGGCCATGCGGTTAAGGGCGCGTAGCTGTGAACTTGCAATCAGGAAGTAGTGGGTTCGAGCCGTACTGTCAGCAGCTCTGAAGATGGTTTTCCATGGTTTCCCACTTTCACACCAGGCTGTACCCTAATTAAGGCCATGGTCATTTCCTTCCCAGTCCTAGCCCTGTTCCATCATTCCATTCTGTCATAACCGTGAGACCTGTCTGAGCCAGTGCAGTGTAAAATCAGTATTAAGAAAGGAAAAAATAGATCTTTAGATGCCCTGGAAAAAAAGAAATGGTCGTTATGTCAGAATAATTTAAAGGCTAATCCTTGAACTTATGTCAGCAGTAAAACACAATGCAATGAAGCGCTATACTGTATGTACTGCTTTAAAGCTATATCATGTCTCCAACCTGTCTTTACAAGTGGCACTTCTGTACTATAAACACAGTGATGGGCAGCTTGTGTGTAATGCAACATGATCAGACCAGTACAAACTATTAGGCATACATGTGCTTGTCATGAAACTATTGAATATTCAACCACATGATTGGGACTCGCTCATACTTCGATAAACCATCCCAGAGATTGACTCCTTTGGTGCACAAGTGTAAGTCTGCACCCTAAGCACTATTGAAGAGTCTTGTTCTTATCATGAGAACCTGCTGTGTGGTGTGACCACATGTCATAGTAATTTTATCACATCTCCCCCTGCCCTGTGGTATGACATGAGTCATAGCAAAGGACACGTAGTCTGTTAGCACCAGGTGGCCTTTTGGGCAGAGATCTGTTACACCTGGCTGTGGATGTGTGTGATGTTCTAAATTGGTGCAGTTTTTTTGCTCGTGTAAAAGTGATGAAATTCACAGTAGCCTTAATTTTAGTCCATAAGTACTGTGTGTAAGAAAATGATCAATAAAAGGTGATAGTTGACATGAATATAAAATTTTGATGTATATTTATTTTGAATCACAATTGTTTATGAAATCAGGAAAGTGGTACGTGCTAGATAATCCTGTCTTCTAACCTACACATTTCTTCGTAGGCTCTAGCTGGTGAACATGCATGTTACAACTCGGTGGTTAGCTTTGGTAACCAGATGCTGCTTTTAGGAACTAAGAAATTTCATGTGCTTACCATTCGTACGTGGACTGAGCGACTTAACCACCTTATGAAGCAGGTCAGTATATATTCTACAAGGAGAGAGATTAAGAAGCAATACTGTTGTATTCATATACATACATATTTCAGTTGCAATACATGTCCATTCTGATGTTTAAGGCAGAAGACTAACAAGTTAAGTGAAATTTGGCTTTTTGGGGTTTGAGTGCAGAAGTTATCCATAATTGCCTTCATTTTCTGAGTAGTCGTGCTGTAGATTTGTTTTGTATGTTTTCTTTGCCGTCCATAGTTCTAGTCCCCTGCTGCTTCCTCCATTTGCAAAGTAATTTATCCTTAAGGAGAATCCTACCAACCTCTATCTCATTTTTGCTATACTTCACCATAATCACTCTTTCCTATTGTTGTTCCCTGCTTATCCTAATATATCTTCCATTTACCATTTATTCTTGATGGTGCTTAAATATGTAAGCCTCGTGTCAATATATTTACTTGCACATTAAAGAGCGCCTGCGGGTCAAATTTCTGGCACCTTGGCATCTTTAAAAACTGTAAAAATATTTAGTGGGATGTCAAACCAATAATAATAATAATGTTATTATTATTATTATTATTATTATTATTATTATTATTATTATTATTATTATTATTATTATTATTATTATTATTATTATTATTATTATTATTATTCAGGGAAGGCTTCCAGCATCCTCTTTTCTCCCAACTTCACTCCACACAACTTCAATATTATTCCCAAATTGAAGATGCTATTATATTGGAAACACTTTGCTAACAAAAGGAAAATTTTCAGTATCAACAAATCCCATGGAATTAATGGTATTGGTGGTTTTCTTTTTCAGTGGCAGTGAACAGTGTAAGGAGTTACTTTCAAGACATTTTGCAATTAATAGTCTTAGTCTTAAATGTGTTTTTGTGTTCTATTTATAGTTGTATGCTTGGTGTTGGTAAATGGTAATTAAATGATTGTTTTCAATATATGTGACACTCTTGAGGAAACCATACCATAAGTTGCTCAGGATGATTTTACAAGATAGGGAAGAAACCTGTGGTGAGAAATACTGATTTTTTTTTTTTTTTTTTTTTTTTTGCCTGAACACTCCAAATACTTGGGAAGTAAGCTGATAGTAAACAGAAGACTGGTTATGGAAATTAGTAGCAGGATACAACCGGGGAGTGCCTTCTACCACCAGTTACCGAGATCAGTATAGAATAAAGAAGTACTAATGAAAGTAAAAAAGTAATGTACAAGGGATATTACTTACCTGGACAAGGATTCAGAGATATGAAAGTAGAATACAGGCAGCAGAAATGAAGTTCCTGAGGAGTATGGTGCAGAAGACAAGGAGAGATCGAGTGACAAATGTAAGCATTAAAAAAAGTTAAATGTCCAAAAACTAAATGACAAACTGGAACAGAACAGACTGAGGTGGTTTGGTCGTGAAGCGATGAAAGAAAAAAGACTGCCAAGAAAAGAACTGGAAAGGCAAATGACAGGGAAGAGAGGGCGAGGAAGACCAAAATTATGATGGATGGACTCTGCGAAGGACTGCATAGGACAATGGAACCTGGATTGGAACACAGTGTTGGATGAGGAATGGTGGAGAGACGGGACAAAGTGAAGAGGGACAATATTTGCTCCCCCTGGTGTCAGCTGGAAAAGGGGAACTGATCATGATGATGTTTGCCTGGTCCTGAAACTACAGGATGATAGCATCAATAGCAGTCAATGCACTGGGAAGTTGCTAAAAATTTCTTGATACAGGTTATGCACACTAACAAATAATTCTGAAAATGCTGTCTTAATGTGTTACTTATGGTAAATGCTCAGTGTTCAATCTAGAGACTTCTAGTTTTCAAGAAAACGATAATTATGGTATGTAATATCTATATATATTTATATCTATATAAATAAAATTGTATCTGTTTGTCTGTTTGTCTGTTCCACCATCACGTCGAAACGGCTGGATAGATCTCAACCAAACTTCATATTTAGAGTATACTCATCCCGGGGAAGGTTTCGATATGCATATCATTTTAAAATCTTTGAATACACGGGGGGTTTATAGGAAAACCAGAATGGTTTTTCCACCATCACGTCGAAACGGCTGGATAGATCTCAACCAAACTTCATATTTAGAGTATACTCCTCCCGGAGAAGGTTTCGATATGCATATCATTTTAAAATCTTTGAATACACGGGGGGTTTATAGGAAAACCAGAATGATTTTTCCACCATCACGTCGAAACGGCTGGATAGATCTCAACCAAATTTCATATTTAGAGTATACTCATCCCGGAGAAAGTTTCGATATGCATATCATTTTAAAATCTTTGAATAGACGGGAGTTTATAGGAAAACCACAATGGTTTTTCCACCATCACGTCGAAACGGCTGGATAGATCTCAACCAAACTTCATATTTAGAGTATACTCCTCCCGGGGAAGGTTTTGATGTGCATATCATTTTAAACTCTTTGAAAACACGTTGGGTTTATAGGAAAACCAAAATGGTTTTTCCACCATCACGTCGAAACGGCTGGATAGATCTCAACCAAACTTCATATTTAGAGTATACTCCTCCCGGGGAAGGTTTCGATCTGCATATCATTTTAAAATCTTTGAATACACGGGGGGTTTATAGGAAAACCAGAATGGTTTTTCCACCATCACGTCGAAACGGCTCGATAGATCTCAACCAAATTTCATATATAGAGTATACTCATCCCGGGGAAGGTTTCGATCTGCATATCATTTTAAAATCTTCGAATACACGGGGGGTTTATAGGAAAACCAGAATGGTTTTTCCACCATCACGTCGAAACGGCCGGATAGATCTCAACTAAACTTCATATTTAGAGTATACTCCTCCCGGGGAAGGTTTCGATATGCATATCATTGTAAAATCCTTGAATAGACGGGGGTTTATAGGAAAACCAGAATGGTTTTTCCACCATCACGTCGAAACGGCCGGATAGATCTCAACCAAATTTCATATTTAGAGTATACTCCTCCCGGGGTAGGTTTCGATATGCATATCATTTTAAAATCTTTGAATACACGGGGCGTTTATAGGAAAACCAGAATGGTTTTTCCACCATCGCGTCGAAACGGCTGGATAGATCTCCAACAAATTTCATATTTAGAGTATACTCATCCTGGGGAAGGTTTCGATATGCATATCATTTTAAAATCTTTAAATACAAGGGGGGTTTTTAGGAAAACCAGAATGGTTTTTCCACCATCACGTCGAAACGGCTGGATAGATCTCAACCGAATTTCATATTTAGAGTATACTCATCCCGGGGAAAGTTTCGATATGCATATCATTTTAAAATCTTTGAATAGACGGGGGTTTATAGGAAAACCAGAATGGTTTTTCCACCAGCACGTCGAAACGGCTCGATAGGTCTCAACTAAACTTCATATTTAGAGTATACTCATCCCGGGGAAAGTTTTGATATGCATATCATTTTAAAATCTTTGAATAGACGGGGGTTTGTAGGAAAACCAGAATGGTTTTTCCACCAGCACGTCGAAACGGCTCGATAGGTCTCAACTAAACTTCATATTTAGAGTATACTCCTCCCGGGGAAGGTTTCGATATGCATATCATTTCAAAATCTTTGAATACACGGGGGTTTATAGGAAAACCAGAATGGTTTTTCGACCATCACGTAGACACGGCTGGATAGATCTCAACCAAACTTCATATTTAGAGTATACTCTTCCCGGGGAAGGTTTCGATATGTATATCATTTTAAAATCTTTGAATACACGGGGGGTTTATAGGAAAACCAGAATGGTTTTTCCACCATCACGTCGAAACGGCTGGATAGATCTCAACCAAATTTCATATTTAGAGTATACTCATCCCGGGGAAGGTTTCGATATGCATATCATTTTAAAATCTTTGAATACACGGGGGGTTTATAGGAAAACCAGAATGGTTTTTCCACCATCACGTCGAAACGGCTGGATAGATCTCAACCAAACTTCATATTTAGAGTATACTCCTCCCGGGGGAGGTTTCGATATGCATATCATTTTAAAATCTTTGAATAGACGGGGGTTTATAGGAAAACCAGCATGGTTTTTCCACCATCACGTCGAAACGGCTGGATAGATCTCAACCAAACATCACATTTAGAGTATACTCCTCCCGGGGAAGGTTTCGATATGCATATCACTTTAAAATCTTTGAATACACGGGGGGTTTATAGGAAAACCAGAATGGTTTTTCCACTATCACGTCGAAACGTTTGGATAGATCTCAACCAAATTTCATATTTAGAGTATACTCATCGCGGGGAAGGTTTCGATATGCATATCATTTTAAAATCTTTGAATACACGGGGGTTTATAAAAAACCAGAATGGTTTTTCCGCCATCACGTCGAAACGGCTGGATAGATCTCAACCAAATTTCATATTTAGAGTATACTCATCCCGGGGAAGGTTTCGATATGCATATCATTTTAAAATCTTTGAATACATGGGGGTTTATAGGAAAACCACAATGGTTTTTCCAACATCACGTCGAAAGGGCTTTATAGATCTCAAACAAATTTCATATTTAGAGTCTACTCATCCCGGGGGAGGTTTCGATATGCATATCATTTTAAAATCTCTGAATACACGGGGGGTTTATAGGAAAACCAGAATGGTTTTTCCACCATCACGTCGAAACGGCTGGATAGATCTCAACCAAATTTCATATTTAGAGTATACTCATCCCGGGGAAAGTTTCGATATGCATATCATTTTAAAATCTTTGAATAGACGGGGGTTTATAGGAAAACCAGAATGGTTTTTCCACCAGCACGTCGAAACGGCTCGATAGGTCTCAACTAAAGTTCATATTTAGAGTATACTCCTCCCGGGGAAGGTTTCGATATGCATATCATTTCAAAATCTTTGAATACACGGGTTTTTTTAGGAAAACCAGAATGGTTTTTCGACCATCACGTAGACACGGCTGGATAGATCTCAACCAAACTTTATATTTAGAGTATACTCTTCCCGGGGAAGGTTTCGACATGTATATCATTTTAAAACCTTTGAATACACGGGGGTTTTATAGGAAAACCAGAATGGTTTTTCCACCATCACGTCGAAACGGCTGGATAGATCTCAACCAAATTTCATATTTAGAGTATACTCATCCCGGGGAAGGTTTCGATATGCATATCATTTTAAAATCTTTGAATACACGGGGGTTTATAGGAAAACCAGAATGTTTTTTCCACCATCACGTCGAAACGGCTGGATAGATCTCAACCAAACTTCATATTTAGAGTATACTCCTCCCGGGGGAGGTTTCGATATGCATATCATTTTAGCACTATCACGTCGAAACGGCTAGATAGATCTCAACCAAACTTCATATTTAGAGTATACTCCTCCCGGGGAAGGTTTCGATATGCATATCCTTTCAAAATCTTTGAATACACGGGGGGTTTATAGGAAAACCAGAATGGTTTTTCGACCATCACGTAGACACGGCTGGATAGATCTCAACCAAACTTCATATATAGAGTATAGTCCTCTCGGGGAAGGTTTCGATATGCATGTCATTTTAGAAACTTTGAATACACGGGGTGTTTATAAGAAAACCAGATTTGTTTTTCCTTCATCACGTCGAAACGGCTGGATAGATCTCAACCAAATTTCATATTTAGAGTATACTCATCCCGGGGAAGGTTTCGATATGCATATCATTTTAAAATCTTTGAATACACGGGGGTTTATAGGAAAACCAGAATGGGTTTTCCATCATCACGTCGAAACGGCTCGATAGATCTCAACCAAACTTCTTATTTAGAGTATACTCCTCCCGGGGAAGGTTTCGATATGCATATCATTTTAAAATCTTTGAATTCACGGGGGGTTTATAGGAAAACCAGAATGATTTTTCCACCATCACTTCGAAACGGCTGGATAGATCTCAACCAAATTTCATATTTAGAGTATACTCATCCCGGGGAGAGTTTCGATATGCATATCATTTTAAAATCTTTGAATAGACGGGGGTTTATAGGAAAACCACAATGGTTTTTCCGCCATCACGTCGAAACGGCTGGATAGATCTCCAAAAAATTTCATATTTAGAGTATACTCATCCCGGGGAAGGTTTCGATATGCATATCATTTTAAAATCTCTGAATACACGGGGGGTTTATAGGAAAACCAGAATGGTTTTTCCACCATCACGTCGAAACGGCTGGATAGATCTCAACCAAATTTCATATTTAGAGTATACTCATCCCGGGGAAAGTTTCGATATGCTTATCATTTTAAAATCTTTGAATAGACGGGGGTTTATAGGAAAACCAGAATGGTTTTTCCACCAGCATGTCGAAACGGCTCGATAGGTCTCAACTAAACATCATATTTAGAGTATACTCATCCCGGGGAAGGTTTCGATATGCATATCATTTCAAAATCTTTGAATACACGGGGGGTTTATAGGAAAACCAGAATGGTTTTTCGACCATCACGTAGACACGGCTGGATAGATCTCAACCAAACTTCATATATAGAGTATAGTTCTCCCGGGGAAGGTTTCGATATGCATGTCATTTTAGAAACTTTGCATACACGGGGTGTTTATAGGAAATCCAGATTGGTTTTTCCACCATCACGTCGAAACGGCTGAATAGATCTCAACCAAATTTCATATTTAGAGTATACTCATCCCGGGGAAGGTTTCGATTTGCATATCATTTTAAAATCTGTGAATAGACGGGGGTTTATATGAAAACCAGAATGGTTTTTCCACCATCACGTCGAAACGGCTCGATAGATCTCAACTAAACTTCATATTTAGAGTGTATTCATCCCTTGGAAGGTTTCAATATGCATATCATTTTAAAATCTTTCAATAGACGGGGGTTTATAGGAAAACCACAATGGTTTTCCTCCATTTTCTCGTATACTATTGATTTTCTGTAAGCTTCGTTTACCGTACGTGAAACGTCTCTTCATTATAAACAACTTTCGTTATGTTCATAATTTACCTTACTCTTTACATGACGGAGACATTTACAATTTTCTGCTGGTACCATGCTCTGCATTGAGTGACCGACAGACCGACAATGAACCTACAGGTTACCATGGCAACGTCTCTGACTGCATGCCAGCAGGGAAGTAACGTATTGCCATTTTCCTCATCATGCTTTTAAATTCGTGGTTGTTCCTTGGATAGAAGGCAAGAGAGGCGTCAATCGGCCTATCTGCGGGATATTGGCGGAATATCGTTGGATGTTATAACCGCCTTCGAATAGATTAAGTAATAACACCATTAGTCATCTTCTTATTTTTTGTTTACCTAGGAATCACTGGACCTAAATTTCTCCTCTGTTACCGCTTTATTATATCCATAACTCACACTAGCATAATTTATTGAGGGTCATTTGATTTTCCAATACATTAACTAGGCATTTACATATTTGTCGTTATCCGGCTGTCCTCAGTTATAATCCATTTTCTATTACTTTCAACTCTCTTAACTGTATTATTTTCTTCCTTAATTACGCCGTATGTACGCGAGTGCTACAAACTACTGGATGTATTTCCACCAAGATTCATATTTAGAATACACCTGTCCTTGATAGGTTTTAGGGCAAATATTGTTTCTAAATCTCTGAACTGAGTGGGGGTTTATACGAAACCGAAACAGTGATTTTGCACTTCCACAAAATATACACAACCAACGTTAATTTAAATCTACCTGCCTTGGTAGAAATTAATTTCTAAACCTTTTTTCTCATGTGCATCATTTCGATACGAGGATTAATAAGGGAGATATCATTAACGGACCGTTTTTTTGTACAAGTCCCAACGGACTTAACTCACGAGCGGGTGCGTGTAAAGCGTATTCCTTACAACTTGAAAACTACTGAAGACATTCGAACCAAAATTCATATTTAGCATCCACCTGTCCAAAGGTAGGTTTTAAACGTAAATAATATTTCATGTTCCGGAATGGACTGGCGGTTTATAGGGAACAGAAATGGTGATTTTACTCTTCCACAATATATACAGAACAAGACCAACCTGACTGGAAATCGACCAAACGTGATGGAATTCTACCTCTAAACCTTTTTTTCATGTGCATTTTTTTCGTCAGGAGGATTAATAAGGGAGATATCATGAATGGTCAGTTTTGCAGGTTAAGTCCAGCGGACATAGCCAAAAAGGTGTTTTACATGGAGCAGATTCCTTATCTATATAAATCAAATCGTAACGACTGTGTGCCTCTACACTGACTATTTTGGCGAAATTTTCGTACAGCTTTCCGTTTAAGGGGTAATAATGACCTTCTGCATAATTTTTCGTTTAGTTTCCTGAAAGTCCTAATTTTTACCCGCCTCGCCCAAAATCCAGATTTCGGCATAATCTGCCAGAAGAAAAAGAAGATAATTGAAACTGCCAAAATTATACGTTTTAGCCTGTAACGAACGGAAAACATCCAAGATCATTACATTTTTCACTTTTTATCCCCGAAGAATATCGAAATATGCAGGCAATTTTAATGATGGTGCAGACCTTCGGAAATTCCTATCACATAACAGATTGCACGATCTCTGTTCAATTTGGAATGATCTACAACCTTGGTCTTATGACTTTTTGCCGTATCTTTATCCCTTTTACGTTTGATTTTTCTCTATTAATGGATGTTAAGTCAATTTGGAATTTTCACATGCATAATTCATACCTTCGATTACTTATATGAAATACAGAATCATCAAACTCTTCACGAAAATTGGCCCACCCAGTAGCCATATATCAGCCAAATGCTATGTATGTAGCTGTCACATAATTATCCGAAAAGTAATGTAATGTGAGATAATCTTACAAGAACGTTACCCTGTTCCACGTTTCTAACTCAATCTGACCCAAGAATAGATGACATATCATAGGACCAGCCATTTAGGCCACTAAATCCGGCGTGTCTTATGGTATAATCCTTTGTCGATATGACGTACGTTTAGTAGCAGTTAATCTGTAAATGAAGGTCTTCAATATTGTAAACACGCATATACTTTCATATGTCGATCTATATATATTCACTGATGTCGATTTGTAGTGATCGAGAAAGGGTTGGTCTGCTGTTGTAATCAGTACCCCCCACACCGACTTTGACTGGCAGTATGAAAGGGTTCCTTCTCCAACTCCTGTGTAACTGTCATTAGTAAGGAAGGTCTACAATTGTAATGAATAGTTCACTTCTCGATTTGACTTGCAGAAGGCAAGTGAGCATGCAGTTTTGTTTAAAACTCCCCTACCCGATTGTGTTTGGCAGTAGGCAAGGGTGCCCGCCATTATAAAGAAATGTCCTCATCTAAAATGTGACTGGCATTAGGCATAGTGGCCTGCTATTTTGATGGAAACTCACCAACTTGGTGTGACTGGCAGTAAGCTGGCTGGAAGTAGGAAAATGGGCCTGGCATTATAATAACTGCACAACTCAGTTTCGAGTGATAGTAGGGTAATTGCCTGCCATTATAATAAAAACTGTAATCTGTCTGGAAGTAGGAAAGGGGGGCAGCCATTTTAACGAAAACTCCCCAAATCGATTCTGTGCGCATAGTAGGCAATGGGGCCTGCAATTATAATGTAAACTTCCCAACTCGATTGTGAATGGCAGTAGGCAAGTGAGCCTGCCGTTATATCACAAATCCATAACAAACACTTTACATTGGAAACAATGTACGGGGACCTCCCCATGCTCTTTCTCGGATAACGCTAAGAGACATGCAATTTTAAAACAATCTTATTTACTACATGCACACTATTTACTTCGATATTCGAATACAATGTAGAATACCGTAGAGAAGCACGGGTACATTCGCTAGTCTATATAAATAAAATTGTAGGGGGTCCGCTGTCTGTAATTTCTTTTGTTTTGCCAATTTTTCAGATATTTAACCGTTTTAGGTCAACTCAAGACCGAATCGGTGGTTTTTACGTTTCGTGTCTGTTTGTTTGTCTGTTTGTTTGTCTGTTTGTCTGTCTGTTTGTCTGTTTGTCTGTTCCACCATCACGTCGAAACGGCTGGATAGATCTCAACCAAACTTCATATTTAGGGTATACTCATACCGGGGAAGGTTTTGATATGCATATCATTTTAAAATCTTTGAATACACGGGGGGTTTATAGGAAAACCAGAATGGTTTTTCCACCATCACGTCGAAACGGCTGGATAGATCTCAACCAACCTTCATATTTAGAGTATACTCATCCCTGGAAAGGTTTTGATATGCATATCATTTTAAAATCTTTGAATACACGGGGGGTTTATAGGAAAACCAGAATGGTTTCTCCACAATCACGTCGAAACGGCTGAATAGATCTCAACCAAACTTCATATTTAGAGTATACTCATACCGGGGAAGGTTTCAATATGCATATCATTTTAAAATCCTTCAATAGACGGGGGTTTATAGGAAAGCCAGAATGGTTTTCCCCCATTTTCTCTTATACTATTGATTTTCTGTAAACTTCGTTTACCGTACGTGAAACGTCTCTTCATTATAAACAACTTTTGTTACGTTCACAATTTACCTTACTCTTCACATGACGGAGAAATTTACAATTTTCCGCTGGTATCATGCTCTGCATTGAGTGACCGACAGACCGACAACGAACCTACAGGTTACCATGGCAACGTCTCTGACTGCATGCCGGCAGGGAAGGAACGTATTGCCATTTTCCTCATCATGCTTTTAAATTCGTGGTTGTTCCTTGGGTAGAAGGCAAGAGAGGCGTCAATCGGCCTATCTGCGGGATATTGGCGGAATATCGTTGGATATTATAACCGCCCTCGAATAGATTAAGTAATAACACCATTAGTCATCTTCTTCTTATTTGTTTACCTAGGAATCACTGGACCTAAATTTCTCCTCTGTTACCGCTTTATTATATCCATAACTCACACTAGCATAATTTATTGAGGGGCATTTGATTTTCCAATACATTAACTTGGCATTTACATATTTGTCGTTATCCGACTGTCCTCAGTTATAACCCATTTTCTATTACTTTCAACTTTCTTAACTGTATTATTTTCTTCCTTAATTACGCCGTATGTACGCGAGTGCTACAAACTACTGGATGTATTTCCACCAAGATTCATATTTAGAATACACCTGTCCTTGATAGGTTTTAGGGCAAATATTGTTTCTAAATCTCTGAACTGAGTGGGGGTTTATACGAAACCGAAACAGTGATTTTGCACTTCCACAAAATATACACAACCAACGTTAATTTAAATCTACCTGCCTTGGTAGAAATTAATTTCTAAACCTTTTTTCTCATGTGCATCATTTCGATACGAGGACTAATAAGGGAGACATCATTAACGGACCGTTTTTCTGTACAAGTCCCATCGGACTTAACTCACGAGCGGGTGCGTGTAAAGCGTATTCCTTACAACTTGAAAATTACTGAAGACATTCGAACCAAAATTTATATTTAGCATCCATCTGTCCAAAGGTAGGTTTTAAACGTAAATAATATTTCATGTTCCGGAATGGACTGGCGGTTTATAGGGAACCGATATGGTGATTTTACTCTTCCACAATGTATACAGAACAAGACCAACCTGACTGGAAATCGACCAAACGTGATGGAATTCCACCTCTAAAACTTTTTCTTCATGTGCATTTTTTCGTAAGGAGGATTAATAAGGGAGATATCATGAATGGTCAGTTTTGCAGGTTAAGTCCAGCGGACATAGCCCAAAAGGTGTTTTACATGGAGC
The DNA here is from genome assembly GCF_040414725.1 of Anabrus simplex. NCBI lineage: Eukaryota > Metazoa > Arthropoda > Insecta > Orthoptera > Tettigoniidae > Anabrus > Anabrus simplex. The sequence continues at coordinate 1,157,369,535 of NC_090266.1, read as the reverse complement.
AGATTCCTTATCTATATAAATCAAATCGTAACGACTGTGTGCCTCTACACTGACTATTTTGGCGAAATTTTCGTACAGCTTTCCGTTTAAGGGGTAATAATGACCATCTCCATAATTTTTGGTTTAGTTTCCTGAAAGTCCTAATTTTTACCCGCCTCACCCAAAATCCAGATTGCGGCATAATCTGCCAGAAGAAAAAGAAGATAATTGAAATTTGACAAAATTATACGTTTTAGCCTGTAACGAACGGAAAACATCCTAGATCATTAAATTTTTCACTTTTTATCCGCGAAGAATATAGAAATATGCAGGCAATTTTTATGATGGTGCAGACCTTCGGAAATTCCTATCACATAACGGATTGCACAATATTCGTTCAATTTGGAATGATCTACAACCTTGGTCTTATGACTTTTTGCCGTATCTGTATCCCTTTTACGTTTGATTTTTCTCTATTAATCGATGTTAAGTCAATTTGGAATTTTCACATGCATAATTCATACTTTCAGTTACTTATATGAAATACAGAATCATCAAACTCTTCACGAAAATTGGCCCACCCAGTAGCCATATGTGAGCCAAATGCTATGTATGTAGCTGTCACATAATTATCCGAAAAGTAATGTAATGTGAGATAATCTTACAAAAACTTTACCCTGTTCCACGTTTCTAACTCAATCTGACCCAAGAATAGATGACATATCATAGGACCAGGTATTTAGGCCACTAAATCCGGCGTGTCTTATGGTATAATCCTTTGTAGATATGACGTACGTTTAGTAGCAGTTAATCTGTAAATGAAGGTCTTCAATATTTTTAACACGCATATACTTTCGTATGTCGATCTATATATATTCACTGATGTCGATGTGTAGCGATCGAGAAAGGGTGGGTCTGCTATTGTAATCAGTACTCCCAACACCGACTTTGACTGGCAGTAGGAAAGGGTTCCTTCTCCAACTCCTGCGTAACTGTCATTAGTAAGGAAGGCCTACAATTGTAATGAATAGTTCACTTCTCGATTTGACTTGCAGAAGGCAAGTGAGCATGCAGTTTTGTTTAAAACTCCCCTACCCGATTGTGTTTGGCAGTAGGCAAGGGTGCCCGCCATTATAAAGAAATGTCCTCATCTAAAATGTGACCGGCATTAGGCATAGTGGCCTGCTATTTTGATGGAAACTCACCAACTTGGTGTGACTGGCAGTAAGCTGGCTGGCAGTAGGAAAATGGGCCTGGCATTATAATGATAACTGCTCAACTCAATTTCGAGTGATAGTAGGGTAATTGCCTGCCATTATAATAGAAACTCCTCAACTTAATCTGTCTGGAAGTAGGAAAGGGGGGCTGCCATTTTAACGAAAACTCCCCAAATAGATTCTGTCCGCGTAGTAGGCAATGGGGCCTGCAATTATAATGTAAACTTCCCAACTCGATTTTGAATGCCAGTAGGCAAGTGAGCCTGCCGTTATATCACAAATCCGTAACAAACACTTTACATTGGAAACAACGTACTGGGACCTTCCCATGCTCTTTCTCGGATAACGCTAAGAGACATGCAATTTTAAAATAATCTTATTTACTGCATGTACACTATTTACTTCGATATTCGAATACAATGTAGAATACCGTAGCGAAGCACGGGTACATTCGCTAGTATATATATAAAATAAGAGTTTTGTCTGTACATTGCTCAGAATTTGAAAAGAATGGTATTTCTGTGTTGGTCATGTCCACAGTAACCAGGAAATGCACTTTTTACTTTTCCGTAATTTCTGTCTGTCTGTCTGTCTGTCTGTCTGTCTGTCTGTCTGTCTGTCTGTCTGTCTGTCTGTCTGTCTGTCTGTCTGTCTGTCTGTCTGTCTGTCTGTCTGTCTGTACGCGCATCACTAGAAAATGGCCAAAGAGAATTTAATGAAAATCGGTATGCAAAGTCGGGGAATAAGTCGCTACAATGTAGGCTATAAATAATTTTATTCACACTCGTAGAAATGGTAGTTTAGGGGAAGGCCTAAAATTTAATTTTACCAAGCTCGATAGCTGCAGTCGCTTAAGTGCGGCCAGTATCCAGTATTCAGGAGATAGTAGGTTCGAACCCCACTGTCGGCAGCCCTGAAAAAGGTTTTCCGTGGTTTCCCATTTTTACACCAGGCAAATGCTGGGGCTGTCCCTTAATTAAGGCCACGGCCGCTTCCTTCCTACTCCTAGCCCTTTCCTGTCCCATCGTCGCCGTAAGACCTATCTGTGTCGGTGCGACGCAAAACAACTAGCAAAAAAAAAAAAAAAAAAAAAAGTGTTCAAATATTTGTTTTTAGTGGTCCTATCTTCATAAAAATTGGTATGCAAAGTCGAGGAATACGTCGCTACAATCTTGCCTATGAATAATTTTATTCACGCTGAGTGAAATGGTAGTTTAGGGGAAGGCCTAAAATTTAATTTTTAAATATTTACGTTATTAGTGGTCCTATTTCATTGAAAATTGGTATGCAAAGTCAGAGAATGAGCCACTACTATTTAAACTATAAGTAATTTTATTTATGCTGAGTGAAATGGTAGTTTAGGGGAAGGCCTAAATATAATTTTCAAATATTTATATTATTAATTGTCGTATCGATAAATACTACATAACCATAGTTACAGAGAATTAAATTTCCGTCCATTTATGTCTTATACATTTTTACCGTACCGGCTATGATAACACGGATATTCATGAATTTGTACTTTTGTTGCTAAGTCCATATCAACGCCGAGCCACGAGAAAATGGGTTAACAGAATTTAATGAAAATCGGTGTATAGAGTCGGGGCATAAGAAACTACAGTCTAAGCTATAAACAATTTTATTCATCCTGGATGAAATTGTAGTTTAGGGGAAGGTGCCTAAAATGTAATTTTTAAATACCAGTGTTATTGGTCCTATCGAAAAGTACTATATAAAAAAGTTATAGAGAATTCAATTTCCGATCATTTATTTTTTTATTCAGTTTTACCGTACCGACTATCATAAGAGTGGTATTTCAGAGTCGGAAGAAAACGAAATGTGAAGGCCTGTGTTGTTGTTGTTGTTGTTGTTTGAGTTATCAGTCCATAGACTGGTTTGATGCAGCTCTCCATGCCACCCTACCCTGTGCTAAAGGCCTATAATATCGAAAGTGCATTAACATTGATCAACAATAACATTACATTGACCATTGTTTATTGTGATGTTCTTTGCCTCTTATGCTGCCTCTCAACTCCGATAGATGGGATTATTGCTGCGTACCGAGTATAAAGGCCTGACTGAATATTGGCAGGAAATAGCCGGGGAGTTAGAAAAAATTTCTTCTTTAGCATGCCATTCCTCTGGTTCATACATTTTCTGATATAGCTGGTACGTAACACATTGGATATCATAGTATTTCAGCTATTCGATCCCTACTTTGACGCGCTGTTTTGAGTGAGCAGTGTGCATACTTAAGGCAGAGCCTTACTTAGTAGTAGTAGTAGTACCTGGTCTAGAATAACAATTTAGGCCTTTTCCAAATTATAGTACCACAATATTCACTAAGTAACTCAAAATTCAACTCTGAAAAGCCGTTTCTTAAGAAAAGCTTCTTTCTTTTCACTTTTATTTAATTCTACATTCAATTTATTCCAAATTAGCAGTGAAGAAGTAGACTTCTTGAATAACCATATACAGGTATTTAACAGTAAGATTATATTTTACATTCATTTTTCCATCACGAAACCTGTTGATTTAATGACAATTTCATAATTTGCATTTAAAATGTGGCTACAGCTCTGGGTACATTCTGAGTATCTGTTTTATAAAATATGCATATATTGCTTTGCCTTTTCGTGTTTTGATTGATTTGTTTGTGACTGATACTTAAGTCATCTTCAATGCCTCAGACAATATTTGAGTGAATTAAATTTCATTGTAATGTTACTGTTAAACATATTATGTGTTGGGAAGCAGATTATTTATATTTATTTTGTTCACATCCATGCTATCTGTTATCTTGCTGATAGTTTAAACAAGATCTTTTATGAGGGAAAAGTGTTATTTTCATTTTCTCTTATGTTATATCTTGTCAAGACTGTTATCTTTCTTGTAATGCAGAATAGATATCTGGATGCTCTTGCCTTGGGAATGGCATTTTACCAAGATCGTGCCAAGGCTGTTGTAGGACTCAAGGGCCCAAAACACAAACGAAAAGAAATAGCTCGAGACAAGGTAAGTACTTTTCAACTTCATTTGAAAGAATCTCTCTTGTATTGTATGAATGATATATTTATGGCTCAATCTATAATTCAAACCAGGTGATGATCCCCCTGAGCAATACAAGATTTAGGGTGCTATTCATAGTTCTGCTTAGTCCAGACTAAAGCCATACCAATTATGAACTAAGAGCGGACGAACATTTCTCTTATTCATAGATGACTTTCCCCGTTTGTCCGAGGATGATCCGGCTTTAGTCCGGACTAACTTCAATCGTGCTCCACAGTTAGTTTAACTGAGGACTGACTTCTTTAACATGGAGGTCGTACGTGAAGTTGCGGTTACTTCGCGAAATAAGGGAGATGAGAAGACATATGAAAATGTATGAAATACGACTGATTATCTTCCTGAAGTACAACGATATCAGTTTTACGAATAGATATTGTTTTACAAAGACCAATACAAGAGATCTGATAAAGTAGTGCGTCCTAACCTATATGAGCATGCAAACAATAGGCCGCTAGACTCTTACCTCACTACGTAAAGTTTCCTGCCGAAGAAGAAGAAAGATGAGCAGCGATAAAGTTTCGCGATATTACAGTACTTAATTTCCTCAAATAACTATTTGAATTGTATTTGTCTATTATCTGCAGTAATACACTGTATAACATGCATAAGTCAGTTAGCATGGTGGCCATGATCGTTAAGGCATTGAGTTCATATCATGGTCTGGCACCGTGGTTAGCTGGTTCGAGTCCCGTAGGTCGAAAATAGTTTTACTATCAGAATGTTGGCTGGCAGGACAGGGGAGGTGGTGGTATACAATTTCTAATCACCAGATTACGTGCCAAAATCCTGGATTATGTTTCAAACCTCTCCATATTGCTTATATGGAGTGAGGGCATGTGACGCTGTTGATGGTGATTCGTCCGTCGTATGGGGAAGTAAAGGCTTGAGCAGACCCATTCATGCTGTTCGACAGGAGTAGGCAAGGTTTATGAATAGCACCCTTAAAGTTCAATTATATTTTATATTTAAAATACTAGCACTAGTTTCTACCCTTTAATTGGGTCATGCTCGGCTAGCTATTTAAATTTTTAAGTACTAAAAATAGAATTCTCATGTAAAAATTGTTAAAAATTGTTAAAGAATAATTTTTAAAAATATCACAGTTGTTTATAAAATGTTCACTATGGTTGTTAAAAGTACCTTAAGCTGTTGTGAACTGTCCTTCATAAATAATATGAAGATTTATGCTCAAACTGTGTAGAAATATAGTGTTGTTACGTGCCAATGCTGCGGTAGCCCCTCTCGGTACTTCTGGGAAGGAAGTAGTGAGTCAGCCGACCAAGGAGCTTCCAGCTGGCCTGGAGGGCATGGCTGGCATTTCCATGTATTGTTCTTATGGGCTGGCTTACCTGCAAGTTTCTTGGAGATGTAACAGGAATATTCCGTCTCTGGCCAAATCACGAATATTTTGGTGCACATCACCTGAGCTATAAAAAGGCAGGCTAGCCGCAGACAGTCAGTGTTGGGCTCTGTGGTGGAGTCAGTGTGACACTCAATGAGTTGGGTTCCGTGGCTGGGCTGAGGGTGACAAAGGTATTGGCTGTCGCTAGTGTCCCACCGAGGTCTAAACGAGGAGCTGTTGCTGGTATCGGAGAGTTCAGAGAGTGGCTTAGCTAATGACGCGTGCTGAATGGAAAACTGTGTACTGCGTGAGATTACTGTGTGTTCGTGTCTTTCTGTGGACTGAGGACCACCATGAATGAGCAAGGGAAGCTGCTGTGTGTGTGAGGGTAATTGGACCTGTGTTGATATTTGCTGTTGTATCATCCTGCTCTTGACTACTGTTGAGCCATTGCTGTTTAGTTGTTCACTGCATGTGACTGTGTGAATTACTGGACTGGAATAGTCATTGTGTGTTGTGTAGCCCGTCTCGGACAGGTGAGGCGCTGGCCTTCTGATTCCAACTTGGCAGGTTCGATCCTGGCTCAGTCCGGTGGTTATTTGAGGTGTTCAGATATGCCAGCCTCATGTCGGTAGATTTACTGGCACTTAAAAGAACCCCTGCGGGATTAAATGCCGGCACTTCGGCGTATCCGAAAACTGTAAAAGTAGTTAGTAAAGCCAGTAACATTATTATTGTGTAGCCCATAGCCCTGTGTTCAAATCCAGAAGTCTATACACAGCTACTGTATGAGGTGACTGGACTTGTGAAAGTGAAAGTAAGAATTAGTCGTCCCCAGGTAATAGCAATGGGCCGGACTGCCTGCTGTGCCATAAGGAAGAGACTTGTAAACAGACAGCAATTAGTAAGTGTGGCCATTCATGGTTGGTTAGAATTGTGTGTGTATATTTGCATGTGTACATTTGTTGAGTCATTAATAAAACAGATGCTGTTTTATTTGTAACAGTATATACAGTGCTGTGTAACTCCGCTTAATGCAGGTGTAGTTCATTATAGTAAAATATGAGGTTGACCTGAGGGAACATCCTAGGTTGTTATGAAGATTGAGAACTGTTGCCAGTTCAGGAATCTATTGCAAGTCTGATTTGGAGCGAATTGGAGGATGTTTGAAAAGAAAGAAAACTAAAGTTGAAAAATGCTGTGTCAAATAGAAACCAGCGAAATAAGATCAATGTTTAAACTTCTTCCCTCGATTCCATGTGGGCCTGTTCCCAGTGGCTGTGTTTGCAGTGCACAGAGTGCCATCTGCTGCTTGGGGTGAGTTATTACTTGGAATGCCAGTGGGAGGTGAGGGGAGGGGAAGCAGGTGGAGGAGGCTGAAGAGAGTGTTTGTAGCATTGATTAGCAACCTTTTTGGAATAAGAATTAGCAATTCAAAGGATAAAAGTGTTAAATAAATTATTTTTTTCCTATTATTTCATTCAAATTATGGTTTGGGCTAGCATACTGATCTCCATGTATGAAGCATTCCTCGATGTTAAGCAAGGTGCCTTTTTATGTAAACCTTTAAAAATTTAAATCCTGTTCGATGGTGCAGGATTTATGTTCAATGTCAGCCACATGTTGTCCTATTGCAGAGAAATGGTTGTGTTTTAATGCCTTAGTATGTTCAAGGTAGCGAGTATTAAAACTTTTACCCATTTGACCTATATAACTGGAGTCACAACTGGAACACTTAAATCTATAAATATCTGAGAAGTTTCTATTTGTTAAGAGTTATTGACTGATTTTGAATTGTGGAAAATGGAGGAGTTATTAGATGTTTTTAAGGCTATTTGGATATTGTGTTTCTTAAATAAATGAGTGATATGAAGAATGCTATTATTATTGAAAGTGAATGTTGAGAATTCGTTTTTAGAATTTGCCTCCTTAACTAAGCTAGACTTGGGTTTATGTATGGATGTTGTTTAATTCTTTATTAAAGTTTTCACATGATAATGGAACATTGAAAGCTCTTTAAACGATGGTATAGGAAGTGGCTCTGTTTTGAGGATTAGGGTGTGCTGAGTCCCGTTTTATGGTATTTATAACGAGTGCATCCTACCCTGTAAAGTTTCCATCGCCGCATCCTCATACAATGGTATCACTTGCCGGTAGGACCAGCACTCACTGACGTCAATCACAGACTGCACGAGTCTGCTGTGTATGTCACCTGTGACTTCACATTGATGCACAAGTTTCCACAACGTGTTATCTTTGATCTGTATTTTAGTGAGTTCTGTGAATATGGGTTTCCTGTATATGTTACAGGAGAAATAATTATCATGCCTGGTAATTGTTACATCAAGATAATTCAGTGAGTTGTTTGATTCAGTTTCCATAGAAGTAAATTTCATGTGTGGATCTGAGGTGTTCGGCTGATTTGAAATGGTATTACCATTAGTGAAACATTCATCTACTATTGCAAAAACATCACCTACATGTCTAGTCCAAGAAAAGATGTTACTAATTTCATTAATTTTGGAATTTTGCAAGGTATCCAAATAAATCTCAGCCAAGATCTCTGAAGAGGGCGATCCCATGGGAAGCCCATGTTGCTGATAAATATTGATGTTGAAGCAAAGGTAGTTATTGACACATTTTAATATAGTTAGAAATTCTTCTATTTCTATGGGACCGTACGAATTGGCCGTGCAGTTAGGGGGGTGCAGCTGTGAGCTTGCGTTCAGGAGAGAGTGTGTTCGAACCCCACTGTCAGCAGCCCTGAAGGTGCTTTTCCGTGATTTCCCATTTCCGTAGCGGCCTTGTGGCACAGAGCTCTGCCCTCGGTCCATTATTATTAATTCTGGCAATCAATGATTTATTGCCAAATGTCACTGCTCATGCTTTTATATCCTATGCGGACGATACGTTAATTACAAAACACCAGAGCATCTCAGGTTTGCATTAAATGTTGCAGAAAGCTCTTGGAACTGCAATGCATTGATTTTCATCCATTAGGCTATTGTGCAATCAGGATAACTCGATATCTCACACTAGGTTTGTCCAAAGATATTGAAAGTCATTCATTCAAACTCGTGGGTTTTCATATTTATGCCAAATTGGACTGGGAAACACACAATGATCATGTTTGTAAAAAAAAAAAAAAAAAAAAAAAAAAAATACGAGTGACCTATTTTATATAGAAATTGAGGGATTTAGTTGGGATGGCATACTTTGATCTCTTCCAGTCACACATTACCTATGGGCTGTTGTTATTAAGGCATTCTTCTTACGTATACGATATTCTTCTAATACAGAAAAAGGTTGTCCGCACAATGTGTAAGGCTGGTGCAGTTGCCCATTGTCGACCTCTCTTCATTAAGCTTAAAATACTGACAATTATACATTTGTATATTTATGTCTCTTTGACATATATTAAAAGCAACATCAGTAAATTCAGTACCAGGGAAAACATTCACCTTCATGATACTCAGAGCAAAGCAGACTGACATTCCAGTTCATAGGCTGTCAAAAGCTGCTCACACATATAAAATCAGTTGTTTAAAGTTATGTTATAAATTACCACATTCTGCACGACCACCCCTTTAAGCAATTTTAAAAGGAAATTGTGTGATTGATTAATAGAAAATCCATTTTAAAATACCTCTGAATTTATACAAATGCATAATGTTAGTATTTTTAATAAAACATTTAGCCTTGTTAATATTAAGTACTGAATTATTATCAGTTCATGAGCCTGTTTCATTGTATTTGGTTATTGGCTTATAAAGATTCTTGATTCACACCAGGCAAATAGTGGGGCTGTACCATAATTAAGATACTTTCCTATCCTACTGTCACCATAAGACCTACCTGTGTCGGTGCGACGTAAAGCCATTTGAAAAAAAAATATATATGCAGTATATATTTCCATGGAGCTTAATTTACTATGTTGTGCCCATCTTGGTAGCTGCAGTCTCTTAAGTGTGGCCAGCACCCAGTATTCGGGAGATAGCGGCAAACTTAATTAAGGCCACAGCCACTTCCTTCCCACTCCTAACCCTTTCCTGTCCCATCGTTGCCATAAGACCTATCTGTGTTGGTGCAACGTAAAGCAACTTCTAAAAATTACTTTCAAATTAATTTTCATTGGGTACATATTAGTGACGTCATAGAAAGTTAAAAAATTATGAGGTTGAATTTTTAAGCTTTTAGTAATGTTGCAAAATTCTATGGTATTTTTTTTTTTTACAGTTTTCTTAGAAAGGACAATGCAGCATCTTTTTTTAATATTTTTTTATAAATTGTGAAGATTTTATAAGTGGGGTTAGGTCTGGGTCTCATGGCTTCGTAGATCTTGGAAAAGGCCTTGGATATACCATGTCTCAGATTCATTGTAATTAATTTGGATGGTTTCTGTTCGTTAAGGAGAAAATTGGTTTTTTACGTATTATTTTGAGGTTTCTTTGAATTTTGTTGTTAGGATCTTTCATAATAATTTTGAATATATTGTCTGAAAAAGAAATTGTTGAGTTTTATTTAAATATTCATGATACCCATAATAAATTTCAGACCTAGCCTCACTTATAAAACCTCACAGTTTATTCAGAACATTTAAATAGATGCTTACCTAGCTCGATAGCTGCAGTCGCTTAAGTGCAGTCAGTATCCAGTATTCGGGAGATAATAGGTTCGAACCCCACTGTCGGCAGCCGTGAAGATGGTTTTCCATGGTTTCCCATTTTCACACCTGGCAGATGCTGGGGCTGTACCTTAATTAAGGCCACGGACGCTTCCTTCCCATTCCTAGCTCTTTCCTGTCACATCGTCGCCATAAGACCTATCTGTGTCAGTGCGACATAAAGCCAGTAACAAAAAAACAAAAAAATAGATGCTATGTCTTCCTTTATAAGAAAACTAAAAAATACCATCGAATTTTGCAACATTGCTAAAAAGTTAAAAATCAACCTCAGCATTCATTAATTTTTTATGACATTACTAATATGTACCCAAACATTCTTGTTCAAGAAACTATAACTTTAATGAAAATTAATTTGAAACAGCATAGTAATTTAAGCTCAATGGAGATAGAAGAATTTCTAACTATATTAAAATTTTCCCTCAGTAATAACTAATTTTACTTCAGCAGCATACCTTCCCATGGGATTGCCAGCCTCGGGGATCTTGGCAGAGATTTATTTGTATAACTTGGAAAATTCCGAAGTTATGAAAATTAATAACATTTTTGTGACTAGACATATACACGATGGTTCTCCAATAGTAGATGAACATTTCAGTAACAATAATTCCATTTCAGATCAGCTGAACACATTAGATACATAACATTTACTATAGAAATGGAATCAAACCACCCATTGAATTATCTTGACCTAACAATTACTAGGAACGATAATTATTTATCCTGTAACATCTACCAGAAACCCACCCCAAGTATAAACACCATAAAACGGGACTCACCACACCTTAATCCTCAAAACAGAGCCAACTATACCATGGTTTACAGAGCTTTCAAAGTTCCATTATCCCATGAAAAGCTTAATAAAGAATTAAACATAATCCATACAAATAGCTAGAAGTAACGATTAAAGTAAAAAATTTGTGAATAAATTAATTTTCAAAATTAAATATAGCCGCGCTGAGTGGCTTAGACGGTTAAGGCACTGGCCTTCTGACCCCAACTTGGCAGGTTCGATCCTGGCTCAGTCCGGTGGTATTTGAAGGTGCTCAAATATGTCAGCCTCGTGTAGGTAGATTTACTGGCACGTAAAAGAACTCCTGCAGGACTAAATTCAGACACTTCGGCGTCTCCAAAAACTGTAAAAGAGTAGTTAGTGGGACGTAAGGCAAATAACATTATTATTAAAATTAATTAAAGAGACCAAATCTAAAAATTAATTCTGAACATTCACTCTCAATAATATTAATAAGTATCCATCATATCACCAATTCATTTAAGAAACACAATCTCAAAATAGCCTTAAAAATTTTCAATAACAGCTCCTTCATTTTCTACAATTCAAAATCAGTCAATAACTCTAATAAATGATACTACTCGGGTATTTATAGATTAGTGTGTTCCAGTTGCGACTCCAGTTATATAGGTCAAACTGGTAGAAGTTTTAATACTTGCTACCTTTAAAATACTAATGCATTAAAACAGAACCGTTTCTCTGCAATAGGACAACATATGGCTGATTTTGAACTTAATTTCTGCACTATCGAAAAGGATTTAAAATTTTTAAGAATTACACAAAAAGGCACCTTGCTTAATATCGAGGAATGCTTCATACATTGAGATCAGGATGCTAACCCGAACCGTAATTTAAATGAAATGACAGGAAAAAACAAACATTTTATTCATCACTTTTATCCTTTTAATTGCTAATTCTTATTCCAAAAAGTTGCTAATCAACACTACAAACACTCTCAACAGCCTTCTTCACCTGCTTCCCCTCACCTTCCCTTCCTCTGGCATTCCAAGTAATAGCTCATCCCGAGCAATGGATGGCATTCGGTGCACTGCAAACACAGCCACTGGGAGCAGGTCCACAGGGAACTGATGGAGTAAGTTTAAATGTTGATATTTTTTCGTTGGTTTGTATTTGTTATAGCATTCTTCAACTTTAGTTTTCTTTCTTTTTAGACATCCACCCATTCACTCTAATCCAGACTTGCAATAGATATACATATTGACAATTCCTTAACCGACAACAGTTTTCAATTTTACAAGTATCTTCATAGCAACCTAGGATGTTCCCTCAGGCCAACTTCGTATTATAATGTAACGTACAACTCCTGCATTAATCTGAGTTACACAGCACTGTATATACTATATTTCTACATGGTTTAATCATAAATCTTCGTACTATCTATGAAGGACAGTTAACAACAGCTGGTGCATACAAGAAACTTTTAACAGCCATAGTGAATGTTTTATAAACAACAGCTTGGATATTTATTTAACAGTGCTATTTGTTGTATTTAAGAATGTATGTATCCAGCTGAGGCTGACCCAATTAAAGGGTTGAAACTAGTACTAGTACTAGTACTAGTACTAGTATTTTATTAACAGTGCTATTTGTTGTATTTAAGAATGTATGTATCCAGCTGAGGCTGACCCAATTAAAGGGTTGAAACTAGTACTAGTATTTTAATTATGAAATACCATTGAACTTTAAATCTTGTATTGATAAGATGGAACGTCAATACGGAATATATAAAACTTATATCATATATTTATTTCAATTAAGATGTTGGTTTTTATTACAAAATATAAATTAAGTATCTATGTTACAAAAATTCACGTCTGGCCAGGATATCCTGCTACGGTAATGGAGTAGACCATACAGCCAATGTCTGAGTGCCGAGTGATAGGCGGCTGGAAATAATTTAACAATCTGAGGGAGCCAACAGCTTTGGCTGGATGACCTTCTTCAGGAGGGTGAAGGTTCCTAAGTGGATGAAATGCCACTGAAATCCTTCAGGTTGCATCTGAACTCCAGGGGAGCAGCTACTGACACGTTTCTGCTAATCCCCCTGTATTAACAGTAGTGGTGGTGGATGAACTTAGAGTGGGTCAGTGGCAGCCATCATGTAAAGTTTCCATTGCCACATCCTCATGCAATCCTTGGTATAGAACTAAATGAGGCCACAGCACTAGTTGCAAATAGAGGATTGTGGCAACATTTAGTAAATTCACAGAGGCTTGCAGACTGAACGCTGAACTGTGACAGACTCTGGGATCCCAGTAGTGTTTGATGACAACCCTAAAATTCATTGATTTTTCTAAAACTTTTGTGCCAGTGGAGGTAGTGCAGCTGGTTGAACAAATCAGTATCACAAATAACCGGTGGAAAACATTGAGCTCTCACCACATTCCGGGTTTAGATACTTTAAAATATCAACATATGTACTTGTAAGGAGTAACATGTATTAGTTGCATACAGATTTTAGGAAATCATTTTAATGGTGCAAACAGTCAAGCTCATGGGGATGAGGAAAATGATGTTGCTGAAATTATGCTTCAGGCAGTGGAAAGGATGGTAAATAAACTCCATTGTCACAAAGCAGCAGGAATAGATGACATTAGACCTGAAATGGTGAAATATAGTGGTGGGAAGGCAGGGATGAAATGGCTTCATAGAGTAGTAAGATTAACATGGAGTGTTGGTAAGGTATCTTCATGTAGGGGGCAACGTGTCCGCCTGTCACCCTTCAGCCCCAGGTTCGATTCCCAACCGGGTCGGGGTGTTTTATTTGTAATGATTAATATCCCTGGCCTGGGGACTGGGTGTTTGTGATGTCCTCAATCTTCCTTCCTTAACACACAACATTCCAAAGCAGTAATTGCAACTATCTATAAGCAAGGCAATAGGAAGGATTACAACAACTATCGAGGTATCTCATTGATTAGTACAGTATATGAGGCAAAGTATTCAGTGGCATCTTGGAATGGAGGGTGCAATCAGTGTTTGAGAGGAAGTTGAATGAAAACCAGTGTGGTTTCAGACCGCAGAGTGCCGGGCGAGTTGGCCGTGCGCGTAGAGGCGCGCGGCTGTGAGCTTGCATCCGGGAGATAGTAGGTTCGAATCCCACTATCGGCAGCCCTGAAAATGGTTTTCCGTGGTTTCCCATTTTCACACCAGGCAAATGCTGAGGCTGTACCTTAATTAAGGCCACGGCCGCTTCCTTCCAACTCCTAGGCCTTTCCTATCCCATCGTCACCATAAGACCTATCTGTGTCGGCACGACGTAAAGCCCCTAGCAAAAAAAAAAAAAAAACCCACAGAGGGGCTGTCAGGATCAGATTTTCAGTATGTGCCAGGTAATTGAAAAATACTAAGAGAGGATTAGACGATTGTGTTTGTTTCGTAGATGTAGAGAAGGCATCTGACAGGGTACCGAGGGAAAAGATGTTCGCCATACTGGGGGCTATGGAAATAAAGGTAAATTATTAAAATCAATCAAAGGCATTTATGTTGACAATTGGGCTTCAGTGAGAATTGATGGTAGAATGAGTTCTTGGTTCAGGGTACTTACAGGGGTTAGACTAGGCTGTAATCTTTCACCTCTGCTGTTCGTAGTTTACATGGACCTTCTGCTGAAAGGTATAAAGTAGCAGGTAGGGATTCAGTTAGGTGGAAATGTAGTAAGCAGTCTGACCTATGCTGACGACTTGGTCTTAATGGCAGATTGTGCCGAAAGCCTACAGTCTAATATCTTGGAACTTGAAAATAGGTGCAAAGAGTATAGTATGAAAATTAGCCTTTTGAAGACTAAATTGTTGTCAGTAGGTAAGAAATTCAACAGAATGGAATGTCAGATTGTTGATACAAAGCAGGAACAGGTAGATAATTTCAAGTATTTAGGTTGTCTATTCTCCCAGGATAGTAATATAGTGAGATTGAATTAAGGTTTAGTAAAGCTAATGCAGTGAGCTCGCAGTTGCAATCAACAGTGTTGTGTAAGAAGGAAGTCAGCTCCCGGACAAAACTACCTTTACATCGGTTTGTTTTCAGACCAACTTTGCTGTATGGGAGCGAAAGCTGGGTAGGCTCAGGATATCCTATTCATAAGTTAGAAGTAACAGACATGAAGGTAGTGAGAATGATTGCTAGTACAAACAGGTGGGAACAATGGCAGGTGTGTGCTCAGAATGTAACGACTGTAAAACGTTTTATATAGGTAGAACCGGGCGAACCTTAAATCAAAGATATCAAGAACATTTTAAGACAATAAAGTACAACAAGTATTCAGCTTTTGCGGAACACATTTATAACAATAACCATAGCTTTTTAGGGATCGAAAAGGACATGAAGTTAATTTTTAAAGGTAATTATGGATTTGAATTAAATACACGTGAAAACATTGAGATATTTTTAGCACAGACAAGGGAACCAGATAAAATTTTAAATGAAACAGTCGCAAGCAACATCTTGTTTACAATCTTGAGTTGACGTAAACATCAGGCGCTTACTACGTAACCTTGAGGTGACGTAACATCATGTGCTTGCATTGCGGTTCCGTCGTTAAAGCTGAACGCTTGTTAGTACTCGACCAACAGCCTGAGCACGAAGGAAAGCCAGCCTTACCATGGTATGTCCATAAATTTTTACAACAACATTGTAAGTTTACTTGTATTGATTTCATAATTTTACACTTGTTTTCTTTTTTTCTCATTTTACAGTTGATGTCAACAGGGCTACAAATTTAAACTCATTTTTAACTCATTTTGACGACACACTTACGTGAAGTTAAATTTAAATATTAACACTGATGATGGACCTTAGTGTCCGAAAACCGGTTATGTTTTAATAACGTGTGTGCTGATACGACTGTATATATCAATAATAATAATAAAATCAGAATGAGGAGATAAAGGCAAAGTTAGGAATGAACTCATTGGATGAACTGTATGCATAAACTGGCTTCCGTGGTGGGGTCATGTGAGGTGAACGGAGGAGGATAGGTTACCTAGGAGAATAATGGACTCTGTTGTGGAGGGTATGAGAAGTAGAGGGAGACCACGATGATGGTTAGGCTCAGTTTCTAATGATTTAAAAATAAGAGGCATAGAACTAAATGAGGCCACAGCACTAGTTGCGAATAGAGGATTGTCGTGACATTTAGTAAATTCACAAAGGGTTGCAGACTGAACTCTGAAAGGCGTAACGGTATATAATGATAATATATGTATATATTTTATTTTGGGCTCTTTACTGTGTATAAAGGTGATGTATGCATGGGCACAAAAAAGTGTAATTTTGTTTTCTGTCAAAATAATATTGAACATAAATGTAGGATTTTCCATTTGCATTTAGATTTATAAAGAACTAACATTTATAAACGTTTTAAGCTTATCATCCCACTAATAAGTTAAAAATTGAGGCTTGTGCAATTTTTTTTTTTAACATACGAATAAAAACCTCAGCACTGAGGTACCAAACAGTCAACTGGTAACTCAGCACCTAAAAGGTTAAAACTTCATTTCTTGAACAATCATCTGCACTATTCCCTGACAATTTGGGAGCCCTAAGTGATGAGTAGGTTGAAAGATTCCACCAACAAATAAAGGAAATGGAAAGAAGGTACCAAGGACAGTGGAACGTAGCGACGTTGGCTTACTACTATTGGTAGTTGGGGCTTAAAGAGGTAAACTACGCAACATGGCTATAAACGTCAGTCAACACAACCCTCCTCCTAGGCGAGGAAAAAGTTTTTCTTCAAGTGGTGCTCTGTAAAATTATGCTGGTAATCTGTTTTGTTGTACAAGGTTTTTCTTCTATTTTACAGTGCACTTTATTAGGCAAAAACTAACTTTTATGATGTTAGTTTTGTATACTGTAAGAAAACTGGATTCTGGTACTGAATTCAGTGTGTTAAACTTATTTACAATCACGTATAACATCTCAGACTTCAGAAAAAATGTTTATTTTTCTAGCTAGTCATTTACGGTCACCTATTAAATCACTTGTTTGTAGATCGGGGTGTCAAAATTTAGTGAAATGTGATCAGAATCATGATATTAAAGGAAATGATGAGACCACTGTGAAAAATCTTTGTGATACAGAAGAACGGAGAGTAGATTTGAACTCAGCACACTTAAGTTACATAAGATCACCTTTTAAACCTCTTACTGGAGGAAATAAATATTATTTTGCAGGCTAGTGTTATTCATCATATGATTTTCAAATGTATAGATCCATTTTCAGGAATTCTGATGGCAGATTATGGAGAGGATTGAATGGTGGGTCTACAGTTTAAAAATAGTTGTTTGTTTTCAGGTTTTGGAAATTCTCAGCACATACATTGATGAATGTTTAGCTGGAGGAGCCGATAGTGTGGAACTGTATCAAGAGGCAGTGCCAGCATGCATAGAGTACTGCATAGAACTGGATGTGATGTGAGTATCTGACAATGACTTATAGACTTTGATGCATGCCATTATAGAGTCATTCCTGTGATTTGTATTGAGTACACCATCTCTGTATGTTTTTGGCAGGGATATCCTCTTTGGCCGTCTTTGGGAATCATGCTCTGCTCCAACAGCACAAGGAGTGTTCCTGGAGGCATTGGAACCTTGGCTTCTTAACGATCGATTACGAACTGTACCACCTGGTGTCATGCAAGCATTTGTGAAATACTATGAAAAAGAGGGCAAACTACAAGCTTTAGAAGCCTGCCTTGTTCATGTAGAAGTGAGTTCATTAGATGTCCATCAAGTGATGAGCCTTTGTTGGTCCCAAGGCCTTTATGATGCAATAATTTATGTATATAATAGTGGCTTGTGTGACTATGTGTCTCCACTGCGAGAACTAATGCCAATCCTACAGGCTGCCCTTGCAACTGGTATGTATACTTTATGGAACACTTGTAATCTTATCTTTAGTACTTAATTTTTATTTACTTTTGAATTGATCTAATCTGTATTATTTAGTTATGTAATAGGACTGGCAATCTCGGTTCATTCAGAAGGACTCGGGTTCAATTCCCCATTAGGAAATCAAAGTAATTTAGAAATGAACTTTCCTCTTCCGGTGAGGCACATGTTCACTCAGCCTACACTAAAATTCAGTACCAGGTTATTTCCTGTGGGTAAAGACAGCCAGGCTTAGAGCTAAGTACTTTATCTTCATAACAGCCATACATCATACATAGAGACAAAAGTATCAAAATATTCATAGGTATACTCAAGAAGAAATTAACAGCAGTGGAAGAAACAAATAAAAAAAAGAGTGTCAGTTGTTAGAACATGCACATGCATTTGAACTGTTGAATTTGTGCTATTAGAACTTTCCTTGGGATGTGTCATCAAAATAGCAATTTTGGGGATTTTCTTAGTACTGTCTCAAATTGCTTTGTTCTGTTGAAAATGCTTGTAATCATACCTGCGTAAATGCAACTATCACTTTACAAATTCTTTTCATCCCATGTTCAAAATTGTAACCTTTCAACTCCATGGTTATTTGTCCTCTGTTTTTTTTTTGGTTTATTTTTTTTATAATACAAACAAAAAAATGTAATTTACATATTTAATATTGTAATAGATTTTGTACAAAAACTAAAAGTGTGATAGCCTCCAGTCACTTTGCATCCCCAATGCTAAGGAGTGAGGATGTTTGAGTGTACGAATACTGCAAGATCAAGATCATCATCAGACATGGATTTAAGAGGAGGCTTTGGGGACTGCCTCTCTCCACACTCTATAGTTTCCTTATTTGGACTGCTTAACAAAGTTTCCACTAGATTCTGTTTAGAACCTGACCTTAGATTCGTTCTTTTAAAATAGTATTCTGCTGATTCTGATATAAATAATGTAGTAACACAACATATAACAAATCCTGTATAAGGATTGTAGGACTTCTCATCGGAGCAAGAGGAACCACATCAAAATTCTTAGTTGAGTTTTTCAAAAGTGTGGGCATTCCCAAGATTTAGCCGTCTTGGCCATTAAAGGCCCTGCCCAAATTGTTAGAAATGACCTCTATAGTACTGCATACGAGAAGGATTAACTCTAGAAAACTCTTCATGGTTACATAACATTCAATATTAAAGTGTTATGGTATACTTCGTCAGATTTAGGCAGCGTATCATTGTAGGAAGTAAAAATAAATAAACAGCATCTATTTATGAAGAAGTGTACCGCGTATTATTACAGGGTCACGAGGGAACCCAAATTTTCATCACTCTTGAAACCTCTTTCCTTGTAAAGTTCAGCATGAATATCCCAACATTATTAAATTACTTTCTATACTGCATGTTTTACTGGTAAAAAGTACTGCAGAACAATTGTTTTTAACGTTAAGACAGTTGAATACCTACCTATGATCTGTAATGAATCACAAGACTGAATGACTTGGTGCTGCTGAACATCCGTCACTGAATAGAAAACATCTTCAAGGAGGTAACTGTTCTTTTTGCAGTGAAACATCCTCCATAGTTATAGTTTCACTAAAGTATAAGAAAACAACAATATTTGGTTTTTTTTTCTCAACAATTTAGTACGAGTGAGACTATTTTGGTCATTTAGAAATGAAATGGCATATGGCTTTTAGTGCCGGGAATGTCCGGGGATATGTTCGGCTTGCCAAGTGCAGGTCTTTTGATTTGACGCCCGTAGGCGTCCTGCACGTCGTGATGAGGATGACATGATGATGAAGACAACACATATACTCAGGCCCTGTGCCAGCAGAATTAACCAATGATGGTTAAAATTCCCGACTCTGCCGTGAGTTGAACCCGGAGCCCCTGTGACCAAAGTTCAGCACGCTAACCATTTTGCCATGGAGCTGGAGAGGAGGTCATCTAGAAAAGAACTTCTAACTCGAAATATTTTTATTTCTGACTCTACCTACAATTAAATGCAACAGTAAAACATACCATTCCTTACTCCTATCGCAAAATTATAGATCTGCCTCTGCTTCTTCTCGGTCAGAATGACAGTCATCATACTATCGGAGTTACATCTGGCTACAATCATGAAGGACTTCATGGTAAACAGTCCAAAATTTGAGAAAAGAGGCTGTGTGCATGATGATGATGATGATGATGATAATGATAATGTTCCAGCTACCGTGTGCAGGCATTTCCATTTTACGTCATTTAGACTTTTATGTTCAGTTTTACCTCACATACAACAGAGAAACTAGAACTCTTCTTGGGTGAACCATTTCTGAGTTTTATTTAATTTCTAGTGACACATTCAGCCTTCATAAGTTTGTAATAACTTGTTAAAAGCTCAGTAAACAAGAGTGGAAAACAAAAAAAGTAAACACAATGGAAAACTTTTGCCAATGTAATCTTCCTGTGTTTAGCAAAGTTCTGGCTCGATATGTCCTCCATTAAATTCCATTTACATACAGGTTTGACACTGATTGAATTAAAGTCCGATCACCCAATTTTAGGATCGAATATATACACTTACTTTTTTCCTTGCAACTAGGAATGGTGTAGAGTTAAAGAGTAGGTGCAGGGAGGGGATTCATCACTTTTGTAAGCAGTGGTCTGGTTGCAAATGATATTGGTCTCAATGTTAGTGCTATTTAGACTGCCTCCTGTATTATTGTATTGGGAGATTATGTTAACAGATTGCTGGTGTGTGGGGTCATCACTTTATACATTGGTTTGGTGCAGCTTCCATGCCATCCTACCATGTGCTGATGTTTTCATTTCTACATAGCTATTATGTCCTCCATCTACTTTAATCTGTTTGTCATATTCATATCTTGGTCTACCCCTGCTGTTCTTACTGCATACACTTCCTTCAAAAACTAACTGAACAAGTCCTGGATGTATCCTATCATTCCGCTTCTTCTCCCATTCAAATTTTGCCAAATCATCTCTTCTCACCAATTTAATTCAGTATCTCTTCATTTGTGATTACTGGGCGAGATGGCCATGCGGTTAGGGGCGCGCAGCTGTGAGCTTGCATCCGGGAGATAATGGGTTCGAACCCCACTGTCGGCAGCGTTGAAGACGGTTTTCCGTGGCTTCCCATTTTCACACTAGGCAAATGCTGGGGCTGTACCTTGATTAAGGCCACGGCCACTTCCTTCTCACTCTTGGGCCTTTCCTTTCCCATCCTCATCATAAGACCTATCTGTGTTGGTGTGACGTAAAACAAATTGTAAAATAAAAAAAAATAAAAAGTGATTTGATCCACCCATTCCACCTTCAGCATTCTTCTTTAACACCACATTTCAAAAGGTTCTATTCTCTTTCTTTCTCATCTAGTTGTTGTCCATGTTTCACTTCCATGCAATGCCATGTTCCAGACGAAAGTCTTCAAAAACATCTTTCTAATTCCTGTATCAGTGTTCGAAGTGAGCAAATTTCTTTTCTTGCTTGCTTGCTTGCTTGTATTAGTCTGCCTTTTATGCCTTCCTTACTTCTGCCATAATTAATTATTCAACTATCCAAGTATCAATATTTGTGTACTTCCTCTGTTATTTTAGCTTCACTTTTCTGTGGGAACTTCATAACAAGAAACTGTCCTTATTCCCAGCAATAACAAATTGTTTCATAAGGCCTAATTTATTAGGACATTAGAATGAGAAACCAGTGGTTCATACTTCACATTTGTTTCTCCAGGAACTAAATTGCTCCTGTATGGCCAAATTTTTCTGCTCCCATGCTCTGATTTTGCCCTACTGTCCCATTCATAAAGAAGACAGGGATATTTAGTAAATCCCTATTGCTGAGCTAGAAGAATAGAGAGCACTTTTAGATCACCACACATGCTCCATTTATGTTCCACACACCTCACCGTCTCTAGCAGAATATTCAAAGTATCATATGATTCTTTTAAATGGACTGAATGACCTACAGGAATAGTAGTAAATTGCCATTGTGCAACAGAACCACCTTTAAGCTTCTCTTTGAAATCATCGTCATGAATTCCTTCCAGCAAGCCTAGTAGGATGTTTTAGAGCATTGTGCCTCCAGTTTTTATAGTCTTGGTATGCTTCTCTCTCTAGGGCATCCCATGTTTCTCCTCTTTCCTCTAGGTCTTCTCATATCTGTTCTAAACACCTTTTCTAGGGCGTCCAATTGTTCGTCCCAGAATGTTCTCAAAATATGTTTTTGGAGTTCAAGTCACCTGCATCCACTTAACGTGTCCTAGCCACTTCAACCTTGCAACACTCGGCTTTTCTTCCATGGTCTCTTCGTATCTGATCATTCCTAATTCTGTTCTCCTTTTTTTCTGCACAGATGATGTAAGGAACTTCATTTTACAAGCATGCTGTTGCCTTATTTCTCTTTTATGTATGATGCAACTCTTGAGACTATATGTCATGATGGTCAGGAGAAAAGTTTTAAACATGGTCTGTTTAGCCCTCTGAGGAACTACCTTGTCCCATACTATGTTCTGTACTTGATGAAAGAAGTTTATGCTAATAACTGGGCGTTGAAAAAAATTGTAACAAGATTGAAGTGTTGGTAGGCCGGAAAAATAAAATGAGAAAGAGGATGAGGAAGTGGATAGTACAAGGTGAGATAATTGAGTAGGTGTATAAGTTTGAATATCTTAATACAAAAGGGGGATGCAGGACCAGATCAAAAGAGCTAAGTGGAAGGGAGTAGCAGCTATGTCAGTCATAAAAATCTTGGAAAACAAATTCCCAGGAATAAGGTATGAAACACAAAGGATGGTTTATAAAACAGTGGTCCTAAGCAGAGTTCTTTATGGTGCTCAAGTGTGGGGGGTTGAAAAGGATAGAGATAAGCTAAATCAGATAGCCAGTAGATTCAGCAAAACAGTGATGAGTGTTCCGCTTTGCACTGCCAGTTCTGGCGCAATAGTATTTTCCGGGGAGTTTATGGAAGTAGAAATAGAGGGGAAGATGGCTTACTGTTGTAAACAGCTTTCCAATGTCAGATTGCAAGTAGGTATGGTGAATGCTGGGCTAATAAGGTCAAAGGATTATGGAAGGTCTGGGATTACGGTACTTGTGGTCTGAAGACTTGAGCACGAGTGGTAGAGACTTGTGGAAAACTGCAAACGTGGAGGGACGAATGCTGGAAAAGACAAACACTAAACATATTTAATAGGATTAGTTTAGCTAGTAGGATAAGAGTTAGTAACGTAGACAGATCGGCGAGAAGTGGTTTTTAATTGTGGTTGATGGGTTTGTATAAGAATAAGGGATGGACAAGAAATAAGGATACAATGGTATGTATTTTATGAGGTGAAGTGAGGGCAGATTACCATCTGATATTTGAGTGTAAAGAAACCAAAGGATTGAGAGAAAAGTTATTGAGTGAGAATCAGAAAAACAAGTTAAGCCAGACTGGTAATGAACAAAATAATTATTTGCTGGCTTATGAAAGAATGGAAATGTGTGGGTAGTGTATGTAAATATTTAAGTGCAGTGAGGAAATTGTGTATTAAGAATTAAGTGTAGGAAATATTTTTTAGGAGTGAAGGGTTTAACAGTGGTTACGAATGATGGGGTCTTTTATGTCTGCTTCTTATTGTTATATAAAATGAATAGAGTAAAGACAGAAGGACATGTTGTGAAGGTGCTTCACAAGATGATTCTTCTAGCTGTGTCAACGAATATAGGAGAGACAGTGACCTAACTCAAGTAAGGTAGGTCAGATCTGAATTCACAAAGGAAAGGGGAGTGTGTGTGTGGGGGGGCGATGGGAGGCTCCTACGTTTTGCGTTCCGACGGGGAAGCCTGGGAGATGTTTCTCTCTCCCAGTACAGGTTTCCATGAGGGGAGGGGGAAAGAGAGGAATGGAAGAGAATAGGTGATGGAGTGGCCCCCCTCCCCCTGCCTAACAAGATGTTAGCTGTTGGGTGGTGGGGAGTATTATCCAAGGGAGGGGATACTGTATTGACACAGCAAAAGGGCAGTGACAATCTTGAGTAGTGTAACCTTTTTATGTTTATTTTGTTTATATTTCCTCTTCGTAGCCGATGGAGAAATCTGTAGTGTTGTAGAAGGAAATAAAGGTATGGTATGGCATGGCATGATGAAAGAAGTTGGATACTTCTTGCACCCTGTTCAACACTTTTCTTGGCATTTCCATCATTTGATATTGTACTCCCCTGATATTTAAAGGTATTCACACATTCAATCTTCTCTCCCTCAAGGGTGAGATTATGAGGTGTATTTGTCTTGCTAACTTTCATTACTGCTGTTTTGCTCTTGCTCACAGTTAACTCAGGGGCAGCCGTACCTTATGTGCTGAAGTTCTGCAGCACATTGTCTACTTGAAAAATATATTACTTTAAAAATATTATCTACAATCAAATACAGTGCATTAAAAACATCAGCCAAATAATAGTATATCATTCAACTACCCTCATCCAGGTAATTAGTCGTGCGCTTCACGCCGGGTGCTGTGTAGATCACAGCTCAGCGAGAATTTGTAAGATTTTTGCCAGAAAGCAAGAACTCTGCCTTTTGCGCATGTGTGCCCAACTTTTCCAATGTGCTGTGGAAACAACAGCCAAGACCGCCAAGACATCACTTCACAGCGATTCTTCGTTCGATCACAGAGAGGCAGCACTAGTCACACTTGCATAACGACCGATATGAGAAGGTGGCAGGTGGCAGGTGGCACGTCTTGACTCAGTGGTGTTATTTAAGATGGGACAACTCAAAGCAAACGGGAAAACAAAATACTGTAGCCAAAAGCTGTTCTGGCCAGGTCTTTTAGTACTCCCAACTTGCCAATTCCATAGCCACATTTGTAAATTGATGAACTATAATAATTGTACTTTTTATGTTGTCAAAATAAGGACATGATATTGTGATTTTCTTTAATTAGAAAATGTCTAGTTTATAAATTTCACTAAACATGTAATTTTGCATTACGACGTTGCTGGTTTTATTTCAATGATTTCGGTAACATTAAGAAGTTCTGTTTCTGAGTTCATGAATATTTTGTCATTGCAGGTGTTACTGTGTGAGGAATGTGTATATATGTTGGGGTTGTTTGCGTATTTGTTCATTATGGAGAACTCAGTGGAGATGCTCTTGAAAACTGCATATGTTTCTAAATATTTTTATTTTTTGGAGGGGGGTTAGATTATAGCACACAACTTATTTTCTGCATCAGCTGCCACTGAGTTAACTTATATTCTTTAAACTTGGTGTTCCAAAGATCCAATCTCCTCTAAACATCCCTCCCAGTTTCTCCCCAAATGGAAACATCTTTAGCAGAAACAAATGCATTAGGGTCTTCCTTATCTATTCCTGTATCCATGAGTGAAATGAAGTGCAATGGGGAAAGAGAACTCCCTTGTTGGACACCTCTTCTTGTTGTAAGCCATTGAGATCTTCCATCTCCTACTTGCACACTACTTTCACAACCATCATACAACATCTGAACTTTTTTAATTAGTGCTTCTGAGATGTTATGTTTTTCTGAACATTCCCATATTTTTCCTCTCTCCACCCTGTATATGCTTTTTTTCAAATCCAAAAACACTATTTTCAAGGTCTTCCCTTTTTCCCAAAACTTTTCCATTAACTGCCTGAGTGAAGAAATTAGGTCTGTATCTTCTAAATCCATGTTGCTCCTCTTAAAATTGGTCTTCCATTATTTCTCTCAGTCTCTGTTCTACAATCTCTTCCATTATCATAAAGCACTGTGATAAAAGCATGATGCCTCTATAATTGGTGCACTTCCTTCTACTTCCTTTTTTAAACGGTAGTATTATCTTTTTCTTTTTTTTTTCCAGTGATCTGGCAACATGTTCTCTTTCCATATAACTCACAATGTTTGATGTAGCCACTGTATTCCAGGGATTCCAGCTGCCTTAATCATGTCTGCTGTTAATTGCCCTGCTCCCGCTGACTTTACACTCATCATTTTCTTCAGGGCATTTACACTTATCATTTTCTTCAGGGCATTTTCTGTTTCTTTCCAAGTAATTGGAGGTTTCTTCTGTAATTCATTAGTAACTTTGGTACACTTTTCTTGTTCACATTCTCCATTCAATAATTTTTCAAAGTAACCATTCATCTGTTCTCTGATTCCTACCATATCTCTGATAATGATCCTGTCCTCTGTTTCAATAGCTTTAATTTCTTCCCTATGTGATTTTTTTATGTTTCATCAACCCGTATAACATTTTCTGATTTCCTTTACTATCTTCCTCAATTCTTTGGGTGAACAGTTCTTAGTACTTCGCCTTTTCTTCTTTCACTACCCTTTTTGCCTTTCTTATTCCTGTATTCCTGTTCCAGTCTTCCTATTGTTTCATCATCCTTTGGTACAATTCCCTGAGCCTTATTATGTTTTTCAACATCTTTGTTTTTCTTTGCCATACTTCTTTCCTAATTGTATGCATTACTTGATCATTCCACCAACTTGTTTCTTTCTCCTTGACTTTACCTTTCGTTTCACCACATACCTTTATAGCACAAATAACTATGATTGTTCTAAATTCATTCCGCTATTTATCAACTCTACTCATCTCATTTCTTGCAATTTAGTAGCTATCAGATTTTGAAAATCCTTCTTGATTTCTTCATTTTTCAGTTTCCATTCCTTAATTTTTGGCAATCATTTTATTGCAAGTGTAGTTTTAACTATGCAATTTAGATCCACTATAGAAGTCTGTGGTCGCTATCCAAGCTTTTACTTGGGATAACTTTTGTATCCCTCACTTTTTCTCCAATTAATTGATCAGTTATCACATAATCGTTAACTGTCTTTTATTTTTCATTGCAGCCACATCTAGTAACCTTATGGCTATCCTCTTCTTTGAAGAATGTATGTTTTTATTGAAAGATTGTTTCTTACATGCAAATTTAGAATATGTTCCCACTTTACATTTTTTTTTTTTTCCATATCCAAAAGGGCTCATAAACAACTCATACCCAGATCTATTGGCCCCTACTTCTTCTTCTTTCGGTGCCTATCCGTTTCGGATGTTGGCGATCATGATGGCTATTTTCGTCTTGTTTGTGGCAGAGCGGAACAGTTCAACTGATGACATATTGCACCAGCCTCTAAGATTGTCAAGCCAAGATATTCTTCTTCTTCCAGGACCTCTTTTGCTGTTGATTTTCCCCTGGAATATTTTTTGGAGTAGGTTGTATCTATCTGTGTTGCGCATTATATGTCCCAGATACTGCAGCTTTCGGCATTTCACTATCTTGATCAACTGAGGTGTTGTGTTCATCCTTCTCATTACTTCCACGTTTGTAATTCTCTTGGTCCAAGATATTCTCAGGATCCGCCTATAAAGCCATGTTTCAAAGGCCTCCAGCTTTTTCTCTGTGTTTTTATTTAAGGTCCATGTCTCTACACCATATAAAAGAACAGAAAATACATAACAGTGCAGAAGTCTGATTTTAGTCCCTAAAGTTAGATTGTGGCTTTTAAACACATTACTCACTTTTTTGGAACACACTTCTTGCTTTTCCAATGCGTTCCTTGACTTCTTGTGAGCAATCCCAGTCTTCATTTATTATGGTTCCAAGGTATGTATATTGTTTTACCCTTTCTATACTCTTTTGATTTATAACCAAGTTTATTCCGGAAATATTTTCCTTACTTATAACCACGAGTTTTGTCTTTGCGGTGTTTATTTCAAGCCTGTATTGGCTGTTGACTCTTACAATTCTATCCATTAGTGATTGTAGCACTTGGATAGTATCAGCAAATACAATTGTATCATCAGCATACCGGATGTTGTTTAATCTCACTCCATTTATCAAAATTCCTTCTTCTATATCTTCCAAGGCTTCTCTAAATATGTATTCTGAATACAAATTAAATAGTATAGGTGACAAGATACATCCTTGCCTCACTCCTCTCAGGATTTTGACTGCTTCGGTGTGTTCTCCTTCAACACGCAACACCGCTGTTTGATTCCAGTACAGCGTCTTGATGATTCGCTGATCTCTTTCCTCCATTCCAATATTTCTCAAAATATCCATCAATTTTTCATGTTTTACACAGTCAAAGGCTTTCTGGTAGTCTATTAAACAAGCAAATACATTCTTATTTACATCTCTACATCTCTGAAAGAGGACCTGCACACTGAACAAGGCTTCTCTCGTACCTACTGCTTTAATAAACCCAAATTGATTAGGGGCTATCTGATCTTCACACAGTCTGTATATTCTTCTGTGTATCACTCTCGAGAACACTTTCAAGAGATGACTCATCAAGCTTATTGTGCAGTAATCTCCACATTGGTTTGCATTTTGCTTTTATGGCAAGGTGATGAACTCTGATTTGAGCCATTCCGATGGAATATTCCCGGATACATAAATTCGATTGAAAATTTTGGTCAACCATTTTACATGATGTTCATCCATCAGTTTTAAGAACTCTGCTTCTACTTTATCTGGTCCCACTGCCTTTCCGTCCTTCATCTGATTGATGGCTGTTTGAACTTCTTCTAATATATCTGTGCCACTTATTTCATTTGTATTTTGTGTAAAAGCACATCTAGCGTCATAAAATAAATCTTCTATATATTTTTTCCAGATCTTTTTCTTGTCTTCTAAATCCACCATCAAGTTCCCGGCTTCATCTATTAACTTTCCACCAGTGCCATTCCTGTATTTCCCTGTTACTTCTCTTACTTTCCTGTGTACATTGAAGCTGTCACACCTACTTTGATATAACTCAATCTCCTCACATTGCTCCACTTTTTCTTTTTCTTTTGCCTCCCTGATCTTTCTTCTGATGTCTGCATTTATCTTTCTGTATTCTGCAGGTTTTCCTTTATTGACTCTTCTTTTCTCCATTAGGTTCAGTATTTCATCTGTCATCCATGACTTTCTCTTTTTCTCCTGTGGTTTCATGTACTTCTCTTTTATTTGCTGAACGGCGTTTTGTACTTAAGTTAATTCTAATTTGACATTATTGCTGGTGATGTTTTCCTCTGTGATAATCTTCAAGTTAAGTTCTACTTGCATGTTCTCTTTCATTATTGGGTCTTTGATTTTCCTCAAATTGTAGTTTTGCCTGTTCTTCCTCTTCACTTTCTTCATTTTGACTTTGAAAACTCCAACAAGTGGTGTGTGATCTGAGTTGACATCTGCACCAGGGTAGGTTTTCACTGCGGTGCAACTGTTCCTGAAACGTTTATTTACCAATATGAAATCAATCTGTTTTCTCACACATTTCCCGGGTTAGTCCATTGGAGACTTCCATGTATATAGTCTTCTAGGTGGGAGTTTAAACCAAGTGTTCATGATCACTAAATCATTTGACATCGCAAAACTTTCAAGATCATCACCTCTGGAATTCCTCTCTCCTAGTCCAAACGGTCCTACAATGTCTGATGTCCTACCTTCCCCCACTTTCGCATTGAAATCTCCCATCACAATTGTCAGATCATGTTTGTTAAGGTTTTTCAAAATCCCATTTATGCTTTCGTAGAATTCTTCTACCTCTTCATCTTCCTTGTCCATTGTAGGCGCATACACTTGTATTATGTTTATGTCAATAGGCCTAGCACTCAGCTGTAACATCATTACTCTGGCTGATACGGGTGTGAAACTTTTGAGACACCTTGCTACTTCCGCTGAAAGTATTACACCGACTCCATGTTCATGCGTTCCATCAGCTCTACCCGAATATAGCACTCTATGTTTATTTATGGAAACATCTCCCGTATTCGGCCATCGCATCTCACTAACACCAAGTATATCTAACTCCATCCTATCCATTTCTTTAATCGTATTATGTATTTTTCCTCCTTGGCTCATTGTTCTCACATTCCAGGTTGCCACTTTAATTTTTTCTTGCCACTTGATTTTCTTCATGCCTGTACTCACTACTGTTCCTCCCGGAGATCCGACTGAGGAACTTACTCCGGATGATGATAATTTCGTCATGAGCATAGCCATAATGATTACTAGGACTTGCCATCAGGCCTTTAATGTAGTCGTTGTCCAGTGCGTTCTACATCCTTATGCCGTTGACCACCTTTGTGGTTCCTCCGCCTTTAAAGCCAGTTTCCCAACTCAAGGACAAAAGAGTGCCCTTTAAGAGCCAATTAAGGCGAGAGAGGATATTTCTGTCGGGGTTTTCTCCCTTAGCCTTTGATAGTCCCCTATCAACCTGCAAGGCAGCAGGCTGTACTCATATTAATCCCCAAGTACAGGGCTGCCTCTTCCGCAATCTCCACCGTTCCGAAGTCCATCTTCTCCGTTAAAGATTTCGTTGAGGTCTTCACTCGTAACCCTGAGTTGGGACCCTTACCAGATGTTACACACCGGGCCAGTGTGCTCTGGGACTCACATAGGCAGGGGCGCCACTCCCTGGGTAGGGCTACCTCTGAAGAGGGTCCCTACCTGCTACCTGCTTGAGCATTCAAATTCCCAATTATCATAACATTGTCTTCTCGTATTTGATCTTCCAGATCTTCCAGAACTCTGTTTCCTTATCATCACTGCATCCGTGCTGAGGGGGATACACTTGGACTATTCTAAAACTATTCTTCCCTAAGTTTACTCTGGCTTTCATTATTCTATCGTGTACAGAGGTAACAACTGTGACAGGTGTGATATCTTTGTGGAGTACCAAACCTACTCCATTTCATGCTTCCTTTCTATTACAATGCCCGTATTGTTCGTAACCTCCTCTCAACAATTTTGAATTTGTCCCTCTCCATTTTGTGTCACTCAATCCTAGTATATGAATCTTCCTTCTTTCCATCATATCTACAATCTCTTCACTTTTGCCTGTCAGAGTTATCACGTTTACAGTTCCTTCTCTCAGTTTGTGTTTGTATTTTAGTCCAGTCTGAGTATTTTGTCTTTCATTGATATTACTTTTTGTATTCCTAGGATAATCTTTAAACTCTTGAGCCATCATTTGTTCCAAGGCTACATGGAGTTTGGCCTAAATTTGGTTTATTCTTCCATTCGAAGCTCGTTCTTAGATTGAAAGCACCGCAAAATAACACTATTCTGCTGACTTGCTAAGCCTAACGCATCAGAGGATTTTCTTTCAGGGTTTACTCCCGTAGCCTTCGAGGATCCCTCCTCTTCCCACAAGGCAGTGGGCTCCTTCTGTAGTATTCCCAGATGGACAGGTTGCCTCCTCCGCCATTTCAGCCGTACTGAAAACTTTCATTTTACGCCTTTACTGCCATTAAGGTCTTCATATGTATTCCTGTGCACAGGGCCCATGTTACACCCCATGGAACTGGGTCACCACAAGAACTTGGCCACTACCATAGCTTCGACAACAGTACTGTTGCCCACTCCCGTGGCGTGAACGCGCCGGGCAGCATTTATCCATGTAGACACAGATCATCTCATAACATCTCATGGACCAGGTTAAGGAGGCTGTCTGATGCCAGCTCTAAGGCTCTCTTTGAACTATTGAGAAAAATTCTCCAATCGTGAGGTTCATATGAGACATTTCTAACATTAGAAACACCAGCTGCATTATTACAGAACACCAGGTTTTCAGCATGTGAGAAGAGGGGTAAGAATTCTTTTTCCCTTTGCCTGTAAAATGTAGTAGTAGTAGTAGTAATAATAATAATAATAATAATAATAATAATAATAATAATAATAATAATAATGCTATTGGTTTTACGTCCTACTAACACCATTTTAAGGTTTTTGGAGTAGCTGAAGTGCCGGAATGTTGTCCTGCAGAAGTTCTTTTATGTGCCAGTAAATGTACTGATGTGAGTGATGTATCTGAGCACCTTCAAATACCACCGAACCACATCGTTTAACCCAGCTTGTGTAAACTTCGGAGTCTGCTTTGGGTCTTCCAAGTTCACCAGTATATTGATAGCCGATGTGTGATGACTGTGGTTCATTTTCTTTAGCGCTGGAGATCTTCAAGCCAGGAAGGAACAAGCACTTCCTCACTGTGCGGAATGTGATGTATTGCAGAGTCCAAATTAGTAGGATATTTTAAAGCACTTTTATTCTTTCTCATTATACCAGCAACATTGCACAAACAAAAATAGCAATCTATAGTGTGGTTTTTAGGTTCACGCCACACCATTGGTTTACCAAACACCAATGACTTCCGTTTGCCATAAACCCACTGCCTTATATTTTCAGTACACTAAGAACACATTTATTAGGGAGACCACTTCTTATCCAAATCGGCAAGTAGTATGCCAAAGTAAGCTTTGTATGCATCTTTTTAAAAGTCTGTTATATTTCTTCTCTGTTTTTGTGGAGTATAATTGCCACATGAATAGCAAAAAGAATCAGGGCTATTGATGCTCCAACAACAATCAGACATTTTTCATGCACTTATCCAAACTAACTGGGATTCAGAACGGGTCTGATTGTAACCAGACCATTTACAGAACTAAAATATTTCTTAGGAATGACTATTTTGAAAAGAAAATATTCCATCCATCTCTTTTGTTACTTAGAACAGAGAAAAGGGACCTGTCAGGTAGTATAAAAGCAAGAGAGTAGCCTCAGGTTGGCCTGAAAATTACAAGTAGATAGCAGGAAACAGAATCCAGGGGTGGGCCATTTATTATCTTGTTTAAAACTCTCA
Source organism: Anabrus simplex (assembly GCF_040414725.1). Taxonomy (NCBI): domain Eukaryota; kingdom Metazoa; phylum Arthropoda; class Insecta; order Orthoptera; family Tettigoniidae; genus Anabrus; species Anabrus simplex. The sequence continues at coordinate 1,157,336,955 of NC_090266.1, read as the reverse complement.
GAAATTTTATTTGACATATTTTATAAATGTATTTTATATATCTGTTCATTGAAGAATAATTAAAAATTAGTGGGACGTAAAAACAATAACATTATGATTAAGAATAATTAGAAGTGTTATTTCCTATAATGCTAATTTCTGAGAAACTGTAGCCCGATGAAACAAAACTAGAGCTGGTTTGAGAGCTTCCATGTGGTAGGGAATCAGTTACAGGTTTCATTCAGCAGTGTTATTAAAACCAACTGTATTTTCCCGGCTTGATTTTTTGTCGATACTGAAGTAACATGACCAAAAATCCTGCACTTCCTTCCAATGTTCTTCACTTATACTAATTACATCTGACTTTAGTCTCTCCATTTCCCTGTTCAGATTGTCTAACTTGTTACATTGATTCAGACTTCTAACATTCCACGCTCTGACATGCAGAATGTCGGTATTCATCTTCCTGAAGATTGCCCCTTCCTGTGTAGTCCCCACTCAGGGATCCATATGGGGGACTCTTTTACGTCCAGAATATTTTACTTGAGTTCAAGCCATCATCAGTACATCGTTCATTCATACAGGGAGAGCTGCATGTCCTTGGGAGTTGGTACGGCTGTAGTTTCCCATTGCTTTCAGCTGTGTAGCACTATCAACATAGCTAAGCCATGTTAAATATTACAAGGTACATCTAAAATGTTCGGTGAATGATACCATATTGCAAAGAAAACGGAAGTTGCAAACAAAATACCTTTAGTCACCTTCAAAGTACTTTCCACTCTCCACAATACAGTACACTTCTGACAACACGTACACAGCTGCTGGAAACTGTAAGCTAAGGTGTCTTTTGGAATCTATCGAAGCACTGATGTCACAAGTCTTTGGACATCACATAGGCCTATTTCTGCACAATATGTGCCTTTCAAGATTCCCTTGAAGCAGGAAAATAAAAAAAAATCAGCAGGTGCCAGATCCGGGTAGTAGTGTGGATGTTCGAGAAGAGTTAAGAGCTGCTTAGCCAAGAAGTTGCACACACGGATCCCATTGTGTAGGCGGTCATTGTCATGGAAGAGACTCCACTTTCTAGCCCTGTACAATTCTAGCCGAACACACCGGATGCGTAGCTGCAACCATTTCAAAACGTTCTCGTTAAATGCGGCGTTGACAGTTTGACCCTCCGGTATGAATTCCTATTGGATCATGCCATTGCTGGTAAAAAGGCAATCAACAGTGTCTCAATCCTAGACTTGTAGAGGCAACTCATTTTTGGAATGTGGGGAACCCGGTGAACACCATGCCATAGATAGTCACTTGGTCTCTGGGTTGAACTGGTAGCACTAGCTGTCATCGCTTGTGATGATGGTTTTCAGGAAAGATGGAGCTTGGTCACACATCAATATCATCTCCAGCAATTTCCATCTCTGTTGTCTTCTACTACCAAACTCTATAGCTTGCAGTCAGGCCCCGATTTCAAGTAGAGAGCGCCCTGGGCAAACAATCTTTAGCCGCCCCCCACCCCCGCACCGCTCGTTTTTCTGTCTCTCTAAAAATAATTGTTTACAAATTAAAGATTACAGTTCTCAAGATTATAAGTTTTAAAACAATATCAAAGGAAACGTTATGTAACTAACGCTACTTGAGTTAGAATAATGAAACTTCGCACACTGATTTAAAATACATTGTTTTTAGCTATAAATATTAATCAGTTAATTTACATAAAATGATTTAAAAAAGATTTTTTCCATACAGAATACTTTCCAAGTTGACTGTGAATACAATAACCAATCTCTTAAAACAACGTCTGCATTAGGAAGAGTACTCTTAAACGTGCTTTGAGACAATGTTCTTTTACCATCGTTGTAAGTTCGCAGAGATTTCGAAAAATCCATAATTACGTTTTTGTTTTGGACAAAGTTTAATAACATTCTCGACTACTGAATTTAACTTGACATTCCAAGTAGCTGGATAATCTATAGAAGATTAATTAGGTAAGGTTACCGCAGGTTGTGATTATGAAATAGTTCAAAACGGCTGCTGGACAACTTCAGGCTCATCGTTCAATTTAATACTAACACAGGCCTGATCTAGGCCTTGTAAGTCTTCTTGTGTAAAGTTAAATGGGATCAATGATGAAGTCGAAGGTTTTGTTAAGTCATCTTGGCATTCCGATTCCGAGGTTGGAATTGGACGATTCAAGGTAAGGAACTTTCCTATTTTATGCACTTTCTTAAGTACTTCAAGTTTGTCACTCTGTTTTTTAGCAGCGCGTTTTTTGTATTCAGCACCACTTAACTTTTTACTCTTGGTTAAATACTGTAAAACATGTAAGAATTACACGAGACAATGAGTTGGCTAGGTGAGGTTATCTGGTTGATGGTGAGCGGATGTAAACAACAATACGCACACGAACCGTCACGAGCCATGACAGACAGGGCAGTGGTTGTCTAGACTAACAGGGTTACCAAGCCACCAATTACAAATGCCCACCCAGCACCCGCACGAGTTAAATAATACCTTTCTTATTGTTTGCAGTTATTCACTTTTCTTCATAAAATTTAAATATATAGATTAAATTTCGGTTTTAAAGTTAGAATAGTTTAAATTGTTTATATAGGCTAATAAAATAATTGACATAATTTGTGGAAAGTAAAAGTGATTTGAGTGTAATTAATTTAAGACGTAATTCACGCAGGCCATAATTACTCAATCCACCGGCTGCCGTCCCTCAAAAACTGGCGCCCTGGGCAAATGCCCAGTCCGCCCATTTGTAAATCGGGGCCTGCTTGCAGTCGCTTAAGTGCGGCCAGTATCCAGTATTTGGGAAATAGTGTCAGCAGCCCTGAAGATTGTTTTCCATTGTTTCCCGCTTTCACACCAGACTGCACCTTAATTAAGGCCACAGCTGCTTCCTTCTCATTCCTAAAGATTTCACGTTCCATCGTTGCCATAAGACCTATTTGTATCGGTGTGACATAAAGCAACTTGTAAAAAAAAAAAAAAAAAAAAAAAAGAGAGAGAAAAGTGTCTTCTACTCATAAGTCTACAAGTCTACATGTGCGACACATGTGCTTACCCAGATTTTTGTGAATGATGGTGTGAGCAATGAGCCTTCCGTGGCCCAGGCGGCAGAGCGCCAGCCTCTCACCGCTGGATACCGTGGTTCGAATACCGGTCACTCCATATAAGATTTGTGCTGGACAAAGCGGAGGCAGGACAGGTTTTTCTCCGGGTACTCCGGTTTTCCCTGTCATTTTTCATTCCAGCAACACTCTCCAATATCATTTAATTTCATTAATCATTCATTAATCATTGCCCCAGAGGAGTGCGACAGGCTTCAGCAGCCGGCACATTTTCTATCCTCGCCGCTAGATGGGGCTTCATTGATTCCATTCCTGACCCGGACGAATGTTTGGAAGCAGGCTGTGGATTTTCATGGTGTGAGTGATGACTGTTCTTGCAAGCCGGGCTGAGTGGCTCGGACGGTTGAGGTGCTGGCCTTCTGACCCCAACTTGGCAGGTTCTATCATCCTGGCTCAGTCTGGTGGTATTTGAAGGGGCTCAACTACATCAGCCTTGTGTTGGTACATGTACTGACACGTAAAAGAACTCCTGCGGGACTAAATTCTGGCACCTCAGCATCTGTGGAAACCATAAAAGTAGTTAGTGTGTCGTAAATCAAAATATTATTATTATTATTATTATTATTATTATTATTATTATTATTATTATTATTATTATTATTATTATTATTATTATTATTATTATTATTAATTGTTCTTGCTAATCTCTAATTCCTCTAATACCTTCTCGGTGACAGTCGCTGATTTTGTACCACCATCTGTCATATTTGCTTGATGTTTTCTGCACTTCTGCTTGTCAATGGTCGACCCAGACAGAGCATATCAGTAAGAGTTTCCTGTCCATCTCGAAAGTGTTTGAACCAATCTTAAACACGTCTTCTGCTTACAGCTTCTATTCCGTATACTTGCACCATCATCATATGCATCTCCATCACCGTTTCTCCCAATTTCTAACATAACTTGATGTGTACAGTATGTGTTGCTCCATTGCACTGTGACACAAGTCTTCACATGCACTATGTTCAACTGGCTGCAGCAGACTAACCTGCTTCAGCTCTTTGTGTTCAACACCACGTGGCACTTTTCGAAATGTGTGTGTCTTCACATGCAGATGCACGCAGTGTTACCGCACGTTGCCATTGTAATATCAGTCCATTCACCATACTTTTTAAACACACCTTGTAAGGTCGTATCAATCAGTCATCCAGACTGCCACCTTTGCAACTGCCGAAAGGCTGCTACCCCTTTTTGACAAACAATTCATTGGTTTTGTCTCTCGACAGATACCCATCCGATGTGATTGTACCTATGGATCGGCTACCTTCTTCATTGAGACATGCAGGCCTCTCCAAAATGGTAGAGTCATATTGTTCACAGGGGAGGTTCAGCAGGCTATAAGTAGAGCCCTGCATGGATATACAAAATATTACCTGCTCCAAATCCTCAATTCCTTCATCTGCATTCCGCGAATGGTTATCTGCAGATATTGTAAATATTTCACTACAGTATATTACACCCAAGGTATTGAAATGGATAGATCTGTTAAAACAGTAAAAGAGGCTCAAAACCTGGCACTGGAACCCCTACAGTCACAAGTTTGTGAGGGATTTTCTCTTGCGACAACTATGGACCTTTGTTCCTTCCTTCCATTAATTGCGGGTAGGAGCCAGTTAGGCTTAGGTCAGATTTAAGGCTTTTTGGTCTTAAGGCTCTTTAGATATCACCATTCTTCCATACCACTGTCAAGGGTCACCTAACCAGACGCAAAAAATAAGAGTATACCTGAGTGAATATCAATAAACTTCATTATTTATAAATTATCAGCAAAATTATCCACAACCGTCCAGGGCTCTAGCTATAAGTATCGATGTTAAAGTTACATTTTGTAATATACATTACGTTACTTGGCTTCAGCGTTTAGACAAACTTCAGTATAATTGTGCTGCTTACAATGTGACAGACATTTCTTTCTACTTCATTGCAATAATAATGCTTCATAGAAAATGTTCAGGTTATCTTTCTCCTTCGGATGAGTATGATTTAAGAGCAATTGTATTTAAATGGTGGTCTATGTGTGTCTTAATTTTCTCTGTGAATACCTACTTTCCTGATTGAACATTTTGGTACCTTATCTAGCAAGGGACAATGTAAACTGTGCATGTGGTATGTAAATGTTCGTTTACTTCCAGGTAAGCAGCTCACCGATAACCAGATTGCACTGGGTAACAAGTTACTTGTTTACATAAGTTGCTGTTTGGCTGGTCGTGCTTATCCAGTAGGGGATATTCCACCAAAAGATGTTCAGACAGTTAAACATGAGGTGTTTAAGTGCCTCACATGCCTACACAGCAAGGATGCTCCTGACAGTGAACCACCATACCCCTACCTAAGGTAAGAGAATATTAGAAACTGTGAGCTCGCATTCAGGAGATGGTGGGTTCAAGTCCCACTGTTGGCAGCTCTGAAGGTGGCTCTCCATTTTGTTTCCCAATTTTGCACTTGGCAAATTCCAGAGTTTTATTTTAATTAAAGCTCCAACCTTTCCAGTCATTACCCTTTCCTGTCCCATATTCACTGAAAACCTGCATGACAAATCATGTCATAAAAAATAAATAAGTAGAATAAACACAATGAGAGATCAGTTTGAGAAGAAGGAGCAACAAAAGTAGGAGACAAGGCCAAGCATGAAAAAACAAAAGGACTTCAAGGCTTGTCTCTACATCTCCATGCACTGCCGTCTCCAAATATGCGAGCTCTCTCCTTATCAATCCCAGCTCTTAGACATACATTTCTCCTCATACCCCAACAAAGTTTTTTCTGTTCATGATGAATAGATAGATAGATAGATAGATAGATAGATAGATAGGTTGTTGTTGTTGCTGTTGCTGTTGTTGTTGTTGCTGTTGTTGTTGCTGTTGTTGTTGATGTTGTTGTTGTTGTTGTTTGAGTCATCAGTCCACAGACTGGTTTGATGCAGCTGTCCATGCCATCTATCCTGTGCTAAACTTTTCATTTCTATGTACCTGATGCACCTTTCATCTCCGCTAATCTGCTTATCATATTCATATCTTGGTCTACCTCTACTGTTCTTACCACCTACACTTCCCTCAAAAACTAACTGCACAAGTCCTGGGTGTCTTGAGATATGTCCTATCATTCTATCTCTTCTTTTGGTCAAATTTAGCCAAATCGTTCTCCTCACCAATTCGATTCAGTATCTCTTCATTCATGATTCGATCTATCCACCTCACCTTCAGCACTCTTCTGTAACACATTTCAAAAGCTTCTATTCTCTTTCTTTCTGATTTAGTTATCATCCATGTTTCACTTCCATACAACGCCATGCTTCAGACAAGTCTTCAAAAACACCTTTCTAATTCCTATACCAATGTTCGAGGCGAGCAAATTACTTTCCTTAAGAAAGGCCTTCTTTGCTTGTGTTAGTCTGCATTTTATATCCTTACTTCTGCCATCATCAGTTATTTTACTACCCAAATAATATTCATCTACTTCTTTTAAGTCCTCATTTCCTAATCTAATATTTCCTGCGTCACCTGACTTTGTCTGACTGCACTCCATTCATTTTGTTTTGGACTTATTTATTTTCATCTTGTACTCCTTAACCAAGACTCTGTCCACACCATACAGCAGTTTCTCCAGATCTTCTGCAGTCTCAAATAAAATAACAATATCATCAGCTAATCTCAGAGTTTTGATTTCGTCTCCTTGGATTGTGATTCCGTCCCCAAATTTCTTTGATTTCCCTTACTGCCTGTTCTATATAAACATTGAAAAGGAGGGGGGACAAACTGCAACCTTGCCTCATGCCTTTCTGGAGTGCTGCCTCTTTTTCCAAAAGCCTTTGATTCTTATCACTGCAGGCTGATTTTTATGCAGATTATAGATCATTCTTCGTTCTCGGTACCTGATCCCAATCACCTTCAGAATCTCAAGTAGCTTGGTCCAATCAACATTATCAAATGCCTTTTACAGATCTATGAATGCCATGCATGTTGGCTTGTCCTTAATTCGATCCTCTAAGATCAGATGTAAAATCAGGATTGCTTCACGTGTTCCAGCATTTCTTCTGAAACCAAATTGATCACCTCCCAGCTCAGTTTGTTTGTCTTTCCAGTCTCCTGCAAATACTATGAGTTAAAATTTTGCAGGCATGAGATATTAAACTAACGGTGCAGTAGTTTTCACACTGGTCAGCACCAGCTTTCTTGGGAATAGGTATGAAAACATTCCGCCAAAAATCTGATGGCACTTCTCCTGTCTCGTACATCTTACACGATAGATGGAATAACCTCATCGTGCTGGTTTCTCCTAAGGCAGTTGGTAATTCAGAGGGAATGTCATCTGTTACGGAGTTATCCGTGGTAGTTAGAGGTGAAAGAAGGTGCGGGCGGGAATAGGTCTCAACTACAGAATTAAAGTTAATTTAAAACTTTAACACAGGTTATATTTTCTTTTCCAAAATCAACAAATGACAACAAATAACAAAAGTGTAACAGGTACCAAGTAGCAGATCAACAATTTAAGAATTTACAGATTACAGTCGTTACAAAATTTGGGCTTCGAGCCCCAAGTTTAATTCCTGAGCTCTCAGCTCACAACCACCATAGCTGAAGGGCAGAAAACCCCTAAGTACGAGGAGCACTTGCTCCTAATTACAATGTTAAGAGAAAAAGAGCAGACCCGCTCTCAATTTTACAAGCCTATCAAAGGCTACAACAAACTTCATTCCTAACTGCCCTCAAGGCACTCATACAGTGAAACAGGGGTATCTTGTACCCAACCTACAGGGCCTTCACATGAAGAAAACAAACTCTGGGTTAATTAAATGGCCCAAAAAACCAAATTGACTGGAGGCGTAGCTTGCACTCCTACATGAAACTTCTTAATACCTAGGTGGTACTCGGCCAGTTATACAGGGGCTAATCCCATACTAGGGAGGTGACTCGTAGAAGAATAATTTATTACACTAAGAAGAGAAGAAAATCGGGTATGAAAACGTAGTCACCTCAAAACAACATGAGTGGGAGCTCGAGAGGGTTAAGCACTCTCTATCCCAAATTGCGGTTAATTTACATGAATATAGTAAGGTTTACATTGAAAAGGATTCGAACCTTCCCCCGCGGGTTAAAACTGCTGAGCTAGCAAGAAATAAAGATGTTAACAGGCCATTACCTTGTTGATGAACTGCTGCCCGAAGAAAGAGGCGCTTCCCGCCCCCTGCTACATAATCACACACTAAGCAAGTTGTCGATGAAGTGGCCCGGAGACAAGAAAATCAGCAGTTTTTATACCCTCGTGGAAAATTCGAGACCTTTCAAGAATGAATAGACACACCCCTTCAACTTTATTGGTAGACTAGGAATTACACATGGAAACCTGAGGAAGAAAGCTATGATTGGAGGAAAATTAATTACAGAAATTACTGATTGGTTAAATTCAAAACTGGCAGAAAGAGAAGGGTTATACTGCCAACCCAAAAAATGAATGAAAGAAATTTACCAAAGAACAAACTTATGAATACCAAATTTCTTCAAAAAACAGTTCCCTCATTTCGCACTAGGGTGCATAATTATAGTTCTTAGGCAGTGACATCTAGAAGAGGACGTCCACACTTCTTGCTAGATAGTAAACAAAAACACGTCGGAATAGACACAGTTCAAAAAATTTCAAAATTACACCATTTACCGTAGTGACAACTTTTAAGAAATAGTAGAATTAGTTCAGTTTTCAAGTTTCCAAACTTCTCTTGTAGAGGAGTTTAAATTGGCGCAATATTTGAACTAGCGGCGTGGAGGTGTACCGCCCGGTACAGACCTCCCCCCCAAAAGTCCTTCCAAGGGGTGACACCAAAGAAAACAAAAATATTTCTTTTAAAACAAATTCCAAGTCTTTTGCAGATTGGATGAAGAAAAATTTAGCAGAGAAAATACCAATTTTTCGGTAGTCAGAGATCTCTTAATAGGTTTGATATTGGTGGGTGCGACTAGGTTAAGTCCAGTTTTAAACTTTTGTAGTAGATTTTGATGAAATGTCTCTATGTTTGTAGGAGTTGAATTCAAAAAACACTTTAATTCACGAAAGAAAAAAAAACTTTTTTTAAGTCCACCAAAGGTTGATTTGAAGCAAAAAATTATTAATTGTAGCAATAAGGTGTCCATGTAGCTGAAGAAGAACTTTAGCTGTTGATTAAGTTTGACGGCCAGACCAGCCGCCACTGCTTGTGTTCAGAGGAGGCCGCTCGGACCCCTCAAGTACTCTGAGATACACCACTCCCGCTACTATGAGAGGGGTAGTGGTGGTGAAGCACGCCGCACACGCGACGATTGTTTACAGTCTGCGGGCAGTTTGCAGGTGGTGCGCCGCACATCAGCCTTGGCCGGAAGGAGGACACCGACTCACCGTACACTGGTTGACCTCACTGGAGTTGAGCGGGCCCGTACCCCACCTCAGTGGCGGTACGGCGCCGCACGGCTGCGGGGCCACTGAAACATTAAGATCTCGGCGGCAGAATTTTGTTGGACCATAATGATTTTAGGGTACAGTCTTTGTGGTGTGGCTGAGGGGCCAGCGGCGTGGAAGTTTTTATTTCATTTTAATTAGCCACTGGTGTGGTTTAGCAGGAGGCGGGAGCTTATTAATGGCCTTACAGAGAGGACAGCTGAGTAACCTGAGGGAAGGTTTCACACAATTTATACAAGGCAGATTCAACCAAATGTAAAACAACAAGGGGCAGAAGGCCTTAAAATGAACTTAAAAATATAACCTTCAGGATTCTTACAAAATTATAAGGACCAAGTTAGCACGGAAATTACACAGGTTTCACCTGCGACAGGTGAACCCTAAATATCCTCTTGGTGGCTGGATTGCTTAGTAATAACTACACCGGGGTAAGGAAATCTGAAATGACGCGCGGCCCATGAAATCTGGGGGGCAAGCTTGCCCGCGGGAACAAAAATCTTGACCATAACCTGGTCGCCTACCTTCAAATGGGTGGGTCTCCATCCACGATCATATCTTTTCCTAACCTTTTCATGAGACACTTTAAGGTTGGCCTTAGCCTTCTTCCAAAGATCTTTAATGTTATCAGGATCTATTGTCTCGGGTAGAATATCATTAAGAGACCAAAGGTTAGAGAGCAGCGTGTTGGGAACAAACTTGAACATCAAAGAAGCTGGAGTAAATTAATGAGATTCATCAACCGCCGAATTCAAGGCGACGGCTAACCAGTGCAGGGACGTGTCCCACCTAGAATGATCGTCGTGATGATAGGCAATAAGAGCCGACCTCAGATTACGATTGACCCGTTCAGCTAGAGATGGTTCAGGATAATAAGCAGAAGTAGTCACTTGAGAGATGGACAAATCAAAACAGAATTTACGAAAGAGATTGGATGTGAAAGCTTTAGCATTATCCGACACAATATATTGACATGGACCAAAAGAAGCAAAAATGGAATTTAAACAGGAAATAGTGGACTGAGCGGTAGCCAGCTTAGTCGGAAATAACCAAGAAAATCTAGTGAAGCCATCTACACACACAAGGATGAACTTGTTGGCATTCCCCTTTGACTGAGGGAAGGGTCCTACGTAGTCGATATAAAGACGTTCCGCTTGATGAGAAGACAAAAGCCCTTGCTTAGTGGACATGGAGGGTTTACTAATCCAACAAGTTTTACAAGCTTTAACTAGTTCCCGAATTTCACCATCCATACCTTTCCAAATGAACATCTCCCGGATCTTTTCTCTAGTTTTAAAGATACCTAAATGCCCCCCTAATGGGGTCTCATGATAGTACTTGAAGATCATGGGCACAAGAACGGCTGGAACCACCACCTTCATCTTATCATGCCTCGACGGGCAACATAAAACACCATTCCTCAGCACATAAGGGACAACATGTTCCCCAGATGAAAGGGTTTCCATGATAGGCCCCAACGTCGGATCTTCACGTTGATATTTCTCAAGATCCCTAAACAACATAGGAGCATCAGTTAAAATGGCATTAACCTCAGGTCGTATGGACTCGGGAGGTGAAGAACTATCGACCAGTTCATGGGTCTCTACATCATTGGAAAAAATGCGGCTTAGTCCGTTTGCCACAACATTTTCAGTACCTCTGATATGCCTAAAGTCAAATTGGAAGGCAGAAATTTGGATGGCCCACCGGGCTATACGACCAGTACGACGCGGCCTACCTAAGACCCAGCTTAAGGCTTGGTTATCAGTCTCCAAGTCGAGCTTGACATGTTCCAGATAGAGGCGGAACTTTTCTAGCGCAAATAAGACAGCCAAACCCTCAAGTTCATAGATGGAATACTTGGCTTCTTGAGCCGAAAGAGTCCTAGATGCATAGGCGATGGGTCGCCTCCCTAGTTCGGTCTCTTGAAGAAGGACCGCAGCCACCGCCGCCGCCGACGCGTCGGTTTGGACGATGAATTTCTTCGCGAAATCGGGCATGGCAAGAACAGGGGCATTACACAGAGCTAATTTAAGATCTTCAAAAGCGGCTTGTTGAGAAGGTCCTCACTCAAATTTGATGCCTTTCCTAAGAAGTAAGTTGAAGGGCGCCGCTCTATTGGCGAAATTTGGAATAAATTTCCTGAAGAAATTCACCATGCCAATAAACCTAGCAATCCCTTTGATGTCCTTGGGAGGCTTGAAATCACGGATGGCCTGTGTTCTAGAGTGATCGACTGCAACACCATCGGGCGATACAATATGCCCTAGGAATGACATGGAAGGCTTAGTGAAGGCGACCTTGGACAACTTCACAGTTAACCCAGCCTTACGAAGGCGATTGAGAACTTCTCTCAGATGATCTAGGTGTTCTTCGAAGGTCTCCGAAAATACGACGACATCATCAAGATAGTGGTACAAGTACTCAAACTTGATGTCGGAGAAGACCCTATCTAGCAGTCTAGTGAGTACAGCTGCTCCCGTGGGGAGCCCAAAAGGCACGCGGTTGTATTCGTACAAGTTCCAATCTGTGGCAAAAGCTGTCAGGTGTTTGGATTCCTCTGCTAGTGGAATCTGGTTATAAGCCTGATTGAGGTCTAGGATGGTGAAGAACTTAGCTTTACGAAACCATGAAAAACAAGAATGAAGGTCGGGAAGGGGCACAGATTGAAACACCACCTTCCGATTGAGAGCCCTATAATCAGTCACGGGCCTGAAGCCACCTTGCGGTTTCGGAACAAGGAAAATAGGCGATGAATACGCTAACTTAGAGGGCCGAATAATGCCATCCTTCAACATCTGATCAATAATCTCCTTCAGAGCCTTCATTTTAGGCGGAGATAGCCTATAAGGTGGAAATCTAACGGGGATGGAATCCGTAACCTCAATCTTGTATTCAATAAGGTCAGTAACATCAAGAGTATCCGAGAAAACCTCTGGAAACGACTGACACAACTTACGAATACTCTCTGCCTGCTCCCCAGGTAGATGTCTAAGGTCTAACAACATTTCATCCTGGGTAGGCGAAACAGATGAACACGACACAGAATTACACTTTAATAAGGGAATTTTACAACTTGAAGCAAATTTGAACGTGCACGACTTGCTCTGAAGATCGAGCACTAGACCAGTGTGGGACATGAAGTCTGCTCCCAATATAATGGGGCAGGACAAGTGCTTTGCCACCAATAGTTTAACCTTCCAAGTAAATTTAGAAATACGAATTTTGGCATTTAAGGAACCTAAAATTTCTAATGGAGAAGAATTAGCCGAAACATATTGAACCGAAGACGAGCAATAGTCAGGAAGTTTACAAACAGATTTCAATTTCGAATACCATTCATCTGAAATAATGGAACACACACTACCAGAGTCTAACAGAGCTGTTACAGGTTCATTATTTAATTCAATTTTGAGGAAGGGAACCGGTACGGGTGAATCCGCCCCAATCCTAAGACATTCTCTGGGACATTCAAATGGTAATGTAAAATTGTTCTGACTTTTTCCTGCATTTTCGTCAGATTTAATTTGTGCTGAGCCTTGAAAGGATGAATCTACCGACTCAGCCGGAGCCACTAGTCATTTTTGATTGTTGGTGGAAGTTGCACCCGAAGTTGAGCAGGAGGGAGTGCTGCTAGCATTAGGGCAGTTCTTGGCAATATGTGAAAACGAGCCGCATTTAAAGCAGCCTTGGGATGAACCTGCTCCATTATTTGTCCTACTAGATTTGATCAATGGACATTTATTTGCAAAGATGGTCAGGCGACCCGCAAGCATAACATTTACGGGTTGAGATGGTTCGGCGAGGAGTAGACCGAAAGGTACTTGATGACGGAGGTGGCTCCCTCGCAACACGTAATGTATCAGCATATCTAACCCCTTCGGCTGATACGGCCAATGCTTCAAGCTCAGAAAAGGTTTGCGGGCGCGCCGCAAAACACAAATATGACCTATAGGATGGTGATATTCCTTCCACAATAGCATGAACAATTTGATCTTCTGGAAAATGAAGAGCAAACACCCTGGTATAGAATTTGATATCCTGGATGAAGTTGGCCAGGCTTTCGTCCAGACGCTGTACACGATAATAGTGCTTTTGAATAAGAGATGACCTAGCTCGAGCCGGAATGAAGTTTGCGAGAAGGTGGGCGTGAAAGTCTTCAATAGATGACTGTTCAGCAATTGCCCTAACTATTTTGTCTGAGAGGACACTTATGGCATACGGATAAATAATTTGAAGAATTTGGGAAGCAGAGAGGGAAAATACTAGGGCATGATCTTGGAACTCGACCAAAAATCTCAAAAATGAAATTACTTCACTGGTAGAGTTAACCGAAAACTTGGAAATACCCCTAAGTAACATTTGATAATGGATGAGGCAAACTACTGAAGCCAGGTGACATAGTAGGGAACTGCCTAGGGGGTGACGGAGGCTCCGAGGGTGCAGTATTCAAAAAGAAGGGCGGAATTTAGGGCCGACGATCAGGCTCGGTTTCTAGAGGGGCAGGTGTCTTTTGAGTAACTGCAGATGTTCCATTTTCTTCCCCTTTGGAAGAAGTTTCCTCACTGACAGTGTTTACCGCCATGGGCGGGTCAGTCTTGGGAGCCGTTACCCCCGATAACAATTGACCAACAGTACTGGACAATTTAGAAATGTTTTCAATGAGGGCACTAGCCTCCTTTCCCTGAATGTCACTCAATTTGAGAGACAATAGATCATGAAGCCTATTATAAAAATGGAATAATCGAGCTTGCACACATTTAAGTTGGTTAAGAGATGGATTCCCTTCTTCAAAGAAACAAACTACGGATGCTAGTTCAGTAACATTGTCATTGATCGTGGAGAGAGCGTTGTCAATCTCTTTCTCTCCCAAAGTTGGGGAGTTAATTGCCAACGTGAGGGAATCTTTAAGTTTGTTGGCATCCACCGCAACCGTGCCTCCAGATTGAACGTTTCTAATAGATAATTCATAAATTAATTCCTCCTTACGCAAATAGAAGGGATGGAGGACATCGCGAGGGCCGGACATGATGACGAATGATTTACAAATTTAGAAAAGAAAAATTTCCAGCTACGGAGAAAATTGTTAGAGTTCCAATTAAATGCAATATTTAGCCGTCAACAGGGGCTAAAATGAGACCCATTCAACCACGCTCTGCTACCACTTGTTACGGAGTTATCCGTGGTAGTTAGAGGTGAAAGAAGGTGCGGGTGGGAATAGGTCTCAACTACAGAATTAAAGTTAATTTAAAACTTTAACAAAGGTTATATTTTCTTTTCCAAAATCAACAAATGACAACAAATGACAAAAGTGTAACAGGTACCAAGTAGCAGATCAACAATTTAAGAATTTACAGATTGCAGTCGTTACAAAATTTGGGCTTCGAGCCCCAAGTTTAATTCCTGAGCTCTCAGCTCACAACCACCATAGCTGAAGGGCAGAAAACCCCTAAGTATGAGGAGCACTTGCTCCTAATTACAATGTTAAGAGAAAAAGAGCAGACCCGGTCTCAATTTTACAAGCCTATCAAAGGCTACAACAAACTTCATTCCTAACTGCCCTCAAGGCACTCATACAGTGAAACAGGGGTATCTTGTACCCAACCTACAGGGCCTTCACATGAAGAAAACAAACTCTGGGTTAATTAAATGGCCCAAAAAACCAAATTGACTGGAGGCGTAGCTTGCACTCCTACATGAAACATCTTAATACCTAGGTGGTACTCGGCCAGTTATACAGAGGCTAATCCCATACTAGGGAGGTGACTCGTAGAAGAATAATTTATTACACTAAGAAGAGAAGAAAATCAGGTATGAAAACGTAGTCACCTCAAAACAACATGAGTGGGAGCTCGAGAGGGTTAAGCACTCTCTATCCCAAATTGCGGTTAATTTACATGAATATAGTAAGGTTTACATTGAAAAGGATTCGAACCTTCCCCCGCGGGTTAAAACTGCTGAGCTAGCAAGAAATAAAGATGTTAACAGGCCATTACCTTGTTGATGAACTGCTGCCCGAAGAAAGAGGCGCTTCCCGCCCCCTGCTACATAATCACACACTAAGCAAGTTGTCGATGAAGTGGCCCGGAGACAAGAAAATCAGCAGTTTTTATACCCTCGTGGAAAATTCGAGACCTTTCAAGAATGAATAGACACACCCCTTCAACTTTATTGGTAGACTAGGAATTACACATGGAAACCTGAGGAAGAAAGCTATGATTGGAGGAAAATTAATTACAGAAATTACTGATTGGTTAAATTCAAAACTGGCAGAAAGAGAAGGGTTATACTGCCAACCCAAAAAATGAATGAAAGAAATTTACCAAAGAACAAACTTATGAATACCAAATTTCTTCAAAAAACAGTTCCCTCATTTCGCACTAGGGTGCATAATTATAGTTCTTAGGCAGTGACATCTAGAAGAGGGCGTCCACACTTCTTGCTAGATAGTAAACAAAAACACGTCGGAATAGACACAGTTCAGAAAATTTCAAAATTACACCATTTACCGTAGTGACATCTTTTAAGAAATAGTAGAATTAGTTCAGTTTTCAAGTTTCCAGACTTCTCCTGTAGAGGAGTTTAAATTGGCGCAATATTTGAACTAGCGGCATGGAGGTGTACCGCCCGGTACATCATCAATTCCAGATTCCTTGTTCTTATTTAGGTCTCTCAAAGCTCTGTCAAATTCTGACCTCAAAATTCGGTCTCATATTTCATCAGCATCTACAGTCTCTTCTTGTTCCAGAACCATATCATCTACCTCTTTACCTTGATACAACTGTTGGTTACGTTCCTGCCATCTTTCTGCCTTGTTTTTTTTTTCCCCTAGAAGTGATTTTCCAGCTGAGCTCTTAATATTCCTACACATAGTTTTCTTCAAAGGTTTCCTAGATTTTCCTGTATGCAGCATCTACCATTCTTAGGACCATACAGCCTTCAACATCCTTGCACTTGTCCTTCAGCCATTCTTCCTTAGCTGTTCTGCACTTTCTTTCCACTTCATTCTTTAATTGCCTGTATTCCTTTCTGCTCTCTTCAATTTTTGCATTCTTGTACTTTTGTCGTTCATCAATCAGGTCTAGTATCTCCTGAATTATCCATTGATTCTTAATTGATTTTTCCTTTCTTCCTAACATTTCTTCAGCAGCCCTAGAAAGCTTATTTTTCATGACTGTCCATTTTTTCCTCTATTGTGTTTCCTTCTGCCTTTTCATTTAGTCCTTGTGCAACATGTTCCTTGAAACAATCCCTCACACTCTTTTCTTTCAACTTGTCTAGGTAGATCCCATCTCCTTGCATTCCTTCCTTTCTTCAATTTCTTCAGCTTCAGACGGCATTACATGACCAACAAGTTGTGGTTACAGTCCATGTCTGTCCTGGGGAAAGTTTTGCAATCCAGCATCTGGTTTCTGAATCTCTGCCTAATCGTAATGAAGTCTATCCGATACCTTCCAGTGTCTCCAGGTCTTGTCGACATATAGAGCCATCGTTTGTGGTGTTTAAACGAAGTATTAGCTAGGTCTAAATTATGATCGGTGCAGAATTCGACCAATCGACATCCTCTTTCATTCCTTTGTCCCCATCCAAATTCGATTGTATTACCTTCTCTTCCTTGGCCTACCACTGCATTCCAGTCTCCCATCACAATTAGATTCTCATTACCTCTTACGTATTATATTAACTCTTCTCTCTTTTCATATATTCTTTCAGTTTCATCATTATATGCTGAACTAGTAGCATATAGACCTGCACTATTGTTGTGGGCATAGGTTTGGTGTCTAACTTGATAACAATAATCCTTTTGCTATGCTGATTGTAGTAGCTTACCTGCTGACCTATTTTCTTATTATTAAACCAACTCCTGCATTTCCTCTGTTTGATTTTGTGTTGATAATTCTGTAGTCGCCTGACCAAAAATCCTGCTCTTCCTGCCAATGTACTTCTCTTATACCAACTACATCTAACTTTAGTCTATCCACCTCCCATTTCAGATTCTCTAACCTACCATGGCGACTCAAACTTCTAACATTCCACGCTCCGACTCGCAGAATGTCAGTATCCATCTTCCTGATGATTGCCCCCTCTCGTGTAGTCCCCACTCGGAGATCCGAATGGGGGACTATTTTACCTCCGGAATATTTTACGTGGGAGGAAGCTATCATCTGTAAATCATTCATACAGAGAGAGCTGCATGTCCTCAGGAGTTAGTTGAGTATTATTACAAGGCCATTTCAGTCAGTCATCCAGACTTCCGCCCTTGCAACTTCCGAAAGGCTGCTAACCCCCTTTCGACGAACCTATCGTTAGTGTGGTCTCTCAACAGGTATCCATACGATATGGTTGCACCTGTGGCTCAGCTACCTGCTTCATTAGGACACTCGTGCCTCCCCAGTGCGGCAAGTTCACGTGGTTTGCAGGTGCCTTTATTTGTGGCAAAGTTAGAGGGCAAGGCCTTATCTTATACTTAACCTCTAGAAGACGATATTCCTGCATAACTTATAATTACAAATACAAATAACACAAATAATATTAATAGCAATGAAAATAATAATAGAATCCTTAATTGTAAAATAACTAAAATACACTTAAATGACATAAGTACAGTAATCCATTGATTGATTGATTGATTCATTCATTCAAAAATTATCCAGTAAGTCCCCGCGATCTACTCAGCCAGAACTCAAGGCAAGCCACTTTAAGTATAATATTCGTAAATAAAAAACAATAGGATAAACCACCTTTCCAATACTTATCAATCCTTATATTTAGGATACAGTCATTACAACACCTTCAACTGTACAATCAATTAAACACATATCCCAGTGATGCCTTTTTTTTTTTTTTTTTTTTACATAAGTCAAAACAGCCCTACAACCAAAGGTACTCCTTCCACCCCGTCAACATCCACGCGCACCAACCACCGTTTATTTTACGTGGGCCCTCCCCATCACATTACCACAGGCTTCAGGAGTACCTCTGGCTCAACCTCAACGACATTACCGACCTACGGTACGCAGTACGTACCCATGGCCAGTAGGTAGCAAGCTTAGTGTAAAATCGTGAAAAATCGTATATATATTCAACTATGGCAATCCACATCACATATGAGTGTTAAGCTATTAGCCCCAGTTAAGAATTGCTGGTACATCTAATACACTGAACGTATGTTGAACATTAAAGCTTGAAATTTTCTTCACCAAACGAAAACGAAAAATAACTCATGCAGTAGAGGGTTAAGTAAATGGTCATTAAACCCGCGGAATAAAGAATAATTGTGCAGCCGCAAAATATTCGGTATAACGAAACCCAATGTTCGGCATCTAAAAATAGTCTAAAAATGCGTACTGTACAACAAAGGCATTTATATGATTTTACAAAGCACTTTTTGAGGATGATTAAAATTTTTTGTAGGAAAAAGTGGGGTTTGTCATGGATTCGGAAAAGTACGGTACTGTTTTTTTTTTCAGAATGAAATTAACATACACTTTCACGTAGCATCGGATTTCGAAAAATAACAAGCAAATAAGCTGTAGTGTGGATATCATCTGCAGAAACGCACGTTTTGAACAAAGTGATCACCATTTCATACCGATTTTAATGTGTACGGGGGGTTTTCCAACTTTTATACAAAAATCAGATATAACGACAATCCGCTATAGCAAGTAAATTTTTCGCTGTTGTGAATTCTCTCTATAACGGACTTCTACTGTATGTGTGTTGAGTCCTCGCCTCAGAGGCCGGTTGTATCCCCAACAGTTTTACCATCAGTTACCATAGAAAGTGTAGGCTTCACTGTAGAGGCTTGTTAGGGAAATGAGGTGTGAGATACCTATCCCGATTCTTTCCTCACTGAGCCAGAATGCACTGATGTGAACCTACTAAGCTCACCACCAACAACGAAACCTACAAGTAACACCTCACATCATTCTTCATAGGAACTGACTGCATAAGGAATGCTCGTATATCACTTACTTCGTGTAGTGATAACCAGGCAGATTGATAAAAGTAGCAAACTTATTCTGGCTCGAACTTAAAGACTTAGAGCACTGTGAGCACTATAACTAACCAGAGATGAGATGATGATCAAATATTTAAACGTATTTTTAAATGCTCTAGAAGTGACAAATGTTCCCACCATAACTATCTGTCTTTCTCTCTCTTAACTAGCTGAGTAACACAGTTAAGTGCTCTTTTTTATGCTCAAGGTTGCAGCTTCAAGTCCCAGTGCAGTTGTTTGGGATCCAAAAGAGATCCAATGTCTATAGATTTAATGCCATGTAAAAAATTCCTCCTTTCAAGCCAAAATTTTTCCACTCCAGTATTTCATAATATCTCCTAAGCACACAGCAATTTTATTAAACTTGTCTCATCCATTTTTAGTATATTTAGTATAGTTTTCTTGATGGCATTTTTTCAATACTTTTATTAATATAATCACTCACCTATGAATTCACTAATGGTAAATACTGAACCCTGTTAGATGTAAACTAATGAAATTTTCCATATCTTTTATGAATGTACACTTAACTTTAAATTATCACTCTCACCGGGCGAGTTGGCTGTGCGGGTAGAGGCGCGCGGCTGTGAGCTTGCATCCGGGAGATAGGGGGTTCGAATCCCACTGTCGGTAGCCCTGAAGATGGTTTTCCGTGGTTTCCCATTTTCACACCAGGCAAATGCTGGGGCTGTACCTTAAGGCCACGGCTGCTTCCTTCCAACTCCTAGGCCATTCCTATCCCATCGTCGCCATAAGACCCATCTGTGGCGGTGCGACGTAAAGCAAATAGCAAGAAGAAGAAGAAGAAGAAGAAGAAGAAGAAATTATCACTGTGTAGTTACATTTGTAGGATTTGACCCCAAAGGAAGTACAGTGTAAAATTCCTTCATTCTTGCACAGCTTCAGAGTGTTCCTTATATTCTCTTCTTTGTTTTTGGACTTCTTTCATCTCACATTCTTCCAAGGCCAAATCTGTGGTTAATTTGGTTTGGTTTATCTACTTGATTTCAGACTATTGAAACACTTCTTGCACTTTCCCTTTCCTCTGTTTTCAGAGCTAATTCCGAATTCCATTACCTAATCTATACTAATGTTATTTATAAAATGATGCTATTATAGATACTCTCCTGGTTTTTTCCAAATAAAAGAACTATATAATCTTATTGAACGTAATAATTATTGATTTATAGGTACATACAATGATTCGTAGATACAAGTTGCAGGTGATATGCTTGCTAACTGTGAGAGTTCAATATTATATAATATACACATTGTAGCCATCTTGTAACATGGGGGAAAATGGTCTTCTTGTACCCAGTGTGGTCCGTGGTACTACATCAGTTTATAGTGACACTATTACTTAATCTTGTAACAAATAAATAGATTATCAAACATACTGCCCACCAAAAGGCATCTTATCTTTTCTATTTCACAGTTGGTAAGGGACAGAGATTGTGAATAGACCTTTTACATTCACCGTTACTCATCTACACAGTCACTACATGAATTAATCCATCACAGCCAAGAGGCACTTTCTTGATTACTACCATCTTCCACTGCATAGGAGGTATATTATCTTCTTATGACTGTCTCTACAAGTTGAAGATTGGGATGTTTTGTTGTCCATTTATTCCTTTGCTGTAAGTTATTGAAGTACCATATTTAATTACATTATTTCCCCATTTTCCTTCGTAAAATTTATAGGCCAAAACTCGAGGGAGGGGGGAAGGAAAGCGGAATATGTGGATATTACGGATGACTAAAACAAGTGATAAAAATCATTGTTATCCGTATTGAAGATACTGAATGTAGGATGCTAAAAGGTTTGTTTTTTCCACCTATTCAATACATATAAATTTTATAAATTAGGAATTTATTATTGGTTCCACTTGAGACATGTTTCGCCCTTCATTGAGGGCATCATCAGTCAAAATATCACCTCAAGGTAAAAAATCAGGTAACTGGTTAGTAGTTGACATGTACAAATTAATACAATTACAAAAATTAAGTATGGGAAATAGTTGTACAAAAGTGATGGTTGAACATATAGGTTTATAGATGAAAAGTCAGCACCAATGCCTAAAATTAACATAGTAGAGTTCGGCAGTGGTGCTCTGGAGAAACAGTTGACGCAATCATAGGAAAATAAAAAGTTTAAAAATATTTACATTATAACAATTAAGGGAGAAAAGGTGTAGTGTTCGGCGTCAATGTTTGTAACCAAGAATTAATGTCAAAGGTTGGTAACTATACAGTATTTAGATTGTTCAATTGAACAGTTGAGATAAAGTTTTAAAAATATTTACATTATAACATTCAGCGTAAATGTTTGTAATAAAAACTAATGTCAATAGTTGGTAACTATATAGTAATTACATTATCTAATTGAATAGTTGAGAATTTACATTATATACATAACTAGCAAGGTACCCGTGCTTCGCTACGGTATTATACTGAAATTTATAATTGAATGCTTATTTTTTTAGATATATAATCCGCCGAAATTCGCGATCTGACTCGTTTTCAGCGAGAATCCACCAAAATTCCCGATCTGACTCGTTTTCTATTAGATTACGGCACGTTTCCTCCCATTTTTCAATCTTCCTTTCCAGCAATAGATTTCGTACTTCCCGGGCTAGGCTCAGGTATTCTTCCCGGTCAGTTAGGTCCGTAAATCTTTGCCATACCGTATTTTCCTATAATCATTTTTAATCTGGATAAAATCCTTCGGGAGATCCGGCGTGGTGTCATATTGGGTGCCTTGGCGGCACTGAACCCGCGGTCGGACTGCATTCTTAGCCATTAACCGTCCAGGAGCCGTTTCCAGCGCTGTCCGCACATTTGACGACGGTGCGGAACATTATTATTATTATTATTATTATTATTATTATTATTATTATTATTATTATTATTAATATTCTTCTTATTATTATTACTATTATGTGTTGCTGGGATGAATGATGACAGGGAAAACCGGAGTATCCGGAGAAAAACCTGTCCCGCCTCCGTTTTGTCCAGCACGAATGTCACATGGAGTGACTGGGATTTGAACCACGGAACCCAGCTGTGAGAGGCCGGCGCGCTGCCGCCTGAGCAACGGAGGACCCTTATAACTACATTAAGAACAGTAAAATCAATTGGTCTCACCTCCTTTTACACCCCACCGCATTTACGTTTTTACTGCCAACTCCCCCCCCCCTCCAAAAAATTAAAAGAAGGCGTGTTTCTTTATGTTTAAGGGAGATTCCAAACACCAATGTTCACGTCTATTACCTTCAGTTTTGAGATATAAGTATCCCCATAAATATAATTTACTTTTGTCACTTCATTTCAAACTACTCCCCCCCCCCCCCAAGTGAATTTTCCAGCAAAATATACTTGTTTCTTTAATAGTAAAGGATCTTCTAAATACCAATTATCACGACTCTAACCTCTTCACTTTTTGATTTATGTGTCCTCATGAAAGGAATTCAACTCCTTTACACTCCCGCCCCCCAAGATGCTTTCCCTCCCAAAACGCGTTTTTCTTTGTTTTTAAAGGAGATCCAAATACGAATTTTCACGTCTGTAACAACTTTAGTTTTTGTTAGATGTATATATTCTCATACAATTAAAGTCAATTAATTTTTCAATTCTTTCACCCGCCTCGCCCCCCTTCATTGGATTTTCCGAGAATACGTGTTTCTTTACTTTTAAAGCAGATTGCAAATATCAAATTTCACGTCTGTAACATCTTCATTTTTAAGATATCAGTAGCCTAATTAAAAGAATTCAACACCTTTTTCAGTCACTTTCACCCCCCCTCCACCCAAGTGGTATTTCCGAAAACTAAAAATACACGTTTCTTCATGTTTAATAGAGACAAAAATACCATTTTTCACTTCTGTAACGTGTTGAGTTTTTTAGATATACTGTAAAAATTCTCATTTTAAAATTTTACCCCTTTTGGGTTCCCCTTAAGTGGAGTTTCCAAAAACAAATCACCTATGTTTCTTTACATTTACAGGAGATTACAAACACCCACTTTTTACGTCTGTAACATTTTACGTTTCCAAGATATTCTTTCAAAAAATTCACCCCTTTTTGTCACTTCTGTTTAACGGCTATTAATTGGAGTTTCCAAAAACTAAAAAAATACGTGTTTCTTTATTTTTAAAGGAGATCCCATATACAAATTTTCAGTTCTGTAATATCTTCCGTTTCTGAGATATATGTATCCTCACTAAAGGCATTCAACCCATTTTGCACCCCTTTACATCCCTCCCATTGGGATTTACAGGAAACAAAAAAATACGTGTTCCTTTATTTTTAGAGGAGATTCTAACTACCAATTTTTACATCTGTAAATTTTAAAGTTTTAAGATGTAGACACATTCATTTTTAAAAATTCACCCCCCTTTTCACCCCCCAATATTTGGATTTTTCAAAAACGAAAAAATACGTGTTTCTTTACATTTAAAGTAGATCCCAAATACCAATTTTCAGGTCTGTAATATCTTCAGGTTCTGAAATATAAGTAGCCTCATTAAAGGCATTCAACCCATTATTCACCCTTTTACACCCTTCCTATTGGGATTTTCCGAAAAAAAAGGAATACTTGTTTCTTTATTTTTAAAGGAGATTCTAAATACCAATTTTTACATCTATAAACTTTAACAGTTTTGAGATATAGATACACTCATTTTTAAAAATCACCCCTTTTTCAACCCCCCCCCCCCATTAATTGGATTTTCCAAAAACAAAAAATACGTGTTTCTTTATTTTTAAAGGAGATCCCAAACACCAATTTTCAGGTCTGTAGTATCTTCAGGTTCTGAAATATAAGTAGACTCATTAAAGGCATTCGACACCTTTTTCAACCTTTTCCACCCCTCCTATTGGGATTTTCTGAAAGCAAAATATACGTGTTTCTTTATTTTTAAAGGAGATTGTAAATACCAATTTTCACATCTATAAGCTTCAAAAGTTTTGAGATATAGATACACTCATTTTAAAATATTACCCCCTTTTCACCCCCCCCCCCCCCTTTAATTGGATTTTCCACAAACAAAAAATACGTGTTTCTTTATTTTTAAAGGAGATCCCAAACACCAATTTTCAGGTCTGTAATATCTTCAGGTTCTGAAATATAAGTAGCCTCATTAAAGGCATTCAACCCCTTTTTCACCCCTTTTCACCCCTCCTATTGCGACTTTCCGAAAACAAAAAAAATACGTGTTTCTTTATGTTTAATGAAGATTCTAAATACCAATTTTTACATGTGCAAACTTTAAAAGTTTGGAGATATATATTCACTCATTTTAAAAATTCACCCCCTTTTCACCCTCCCATTAATTGGATTTTCCAAAAACAAAAAAATACGTGTTTCTTTATTTTTGAAAGAGATCAAAGGTACCAATTTTCAGGTCTGTAATATCATCAGTTTCTGAGATATAAGTACTGGTATCCTGATTAAGGGCATTCAACCCATTTTCCCCATTTTCACTCCTTTTCAGCCCTCCTATTGGGATTTTCTGAAAACAAAAAAATACGTATTTCCTTATTTTTAAAGAAGATTCTAAATACCAATTTTTACATCTGTAAACTTTTAAAATTTCGAGATATAGACACACTCATTTTAAAATTTCACCCCTCTTTTCACCCCCTTAGCGAAGGAATATCCAAAAATCCTCTCTTAGCGAGCACCTACATCTTAATATGAATATATCCCCAAAATTTCATTTCTTTACGTCCAGTAGTTTTGGCTCTGCGATGATGAATCAGTCAGTCAGTCAGGACAAGTTATTTTATATATATATAGATTACACAAGAGCAGCTGGTGTGCAAGGATAAAAAAATTTCAGTACCAAGTGCGTCCTGATGTTTTAGAGGTTGGAAGAAGGAATTAGCATTGACATTTCAGACATATGTAGAGCAGTTTATTTTAGTTAAAATCACTGAGGGTAGGGAAATATTTCATAGCCAAATGAGGTTTTATAGGCATCAAGCTGAAAGTTTTCCAGTTGCAGCACCGAGATCGGTACGGAGACTGGTCAGTGTGGATGGAGATTCATGGGTATTCGGTGCGTTTGAACGGCAACAATGGTGACAGTCAATAGTGGGTAATTGCTAATTAGGAAAATGTTGCGGGTTGAAACTTTCGCTTATTCTTTTAGTTGACTTCTGTAGCAACGAATGTGATGTGAAGACATCGGTGTGAAATGCCGGTGAGACAACTTGATATTGTTCCGTGGAATAAAGTATGGCGGACTTCGGGATGAAATTATTGTTCTTTACTGGTCTGGTGAGATAGAATAGAGTTGCTTGTGTTGTGAACTGCTGTGGAGAGATTAGAATGTATACGGCAACTGCAGAGTCAGAGCGTTAAAGCTGGGGTGAGGCATCTTCTCATTCTGACTGCGAAGAGGAGCCGTAGTGGCACGCCATATTTGTGCCGATGTGCGCTGTGTTCTATTAGTTAGTGTGTAACTATTAACATCTCAATTACAGATAACTTCCACTTCATACAATACAACTTTCAACAATACGTCGGAACCCAGCGCACATCGGCACAAATATGGCGTGCCACTATGGCTCCTCTTCGCAGTCAGAATGAGAAGATGCCTCACCCCAGCTTTAACGCTCTGACTCTGCAATTGCCGTATACATTCTAATCTCTCCACAGCAGTTCACAACACAAGCAACTCTATTCTATCTCACCAGACCAGTAAAGAACAATAACTTCATCCCGAAGTCCGCCATACTTTATTCCACGGAACAATATCAAGTTGTCTCACCGGCATTTCACACCGATGTCTTCACATCACATTCGTTGCTACAGAAGTCAACTAAAAGAATAAGCGAAAGTTTCAACCCGCAACATTTTCCTAATTAGCAATTACCCACTATTGACTGTCACCATTGTTGCCGTTCAAACGCACCGAATACCCATGAATCTCCATCCACACTGACCAGTCTCCGTACCGATCTCGGTGCTGCAACTGGAAAACTTTCAGCTTGATGCCTATAAAACCTCATTTGGCTATGAAATATTTCCCTACCCCCGGTGATTTTAACTAAAATAAACTGCTCTACATATGTCTGAAATGTCAATGCTAATTCCTTCTTCCAACCTCTAAAACATCAGGACGCACTTGGTACTGAAATTTTTTTATCCTTGCACACCAGCTGCTCTTGTGTAATTATGTATATAATGTAAATTCTCAACTATTCAATTAGATAATGTAATTACTATATAGTTACCAACTATTGACATTAGTTTTTATTACAAACATTTACGCTGAATGTTATAATGTAAATATTTTTAAAACTTTATCTCAACTGTTCAATTGAACAATCTAAATACTGTATAGTTACCAACCTTTGACATTAATTCTTGGTTACAAACATTGACGCCGAACACTACACCTTTTCTCCCTTAATTGTTATAATGTAAATATTTTTAAACTTTTTATTTTCCTATGATTGCGTCAACTGTTTCTCCAGAGCACCACTGCCGAACTCTACTATGTTAATTTTAGGCATTGGTGCTGACTTTTCATCTATAAACCTATATGTTCAACCATCACTTTTGTACAACTATTTCCCATACTTAAATTTTTGTAATTGTATTAATTTGTACATGTCAACTACTAACCAGTTACCTGATTTTTTACCTTGAGGTGATATTTTGACTGATGATGCCCTCAATGAAGGGCGAAACATGTCTCAAGTGGAATCAATAATAAATTCCTAATTTATGAAATTTATATGTATTGAATAGGTGGAAAAAAACAAACCTTTTAGCATCCTACATTGACAAAAACAAGTCGGACTTAAAATTGAAGTATACAACTTCAGAATATTCATTTATTTATCAAATTATTATTTAAAGCAAGTAGCTAAATTAACACAAAATTTCAACAGTTGTGACTTTTCTTCAAACACAGTGCTGTGATCAAGTTCGAAAGTCGTGGCAATACAGGTGAACTTTGGGTCAAACCAAGCAACACAAACATTGCATTATATGATAAATATCAGGCATATAAAGTGCACTGATCAAAGTTAGTTCGTTAAGTGCATAAATAAAATTAACATACCTGTCCTATACTCTCCATAGCTTTCTTCAGAAGACATACCGGTAGACAGATAATCTACATCAGATTTGTTCATATCCATTGCATCATCCCACATGACATCATCCCTTGAGCCATCCATCGCGTTAGATATCCCAGTCTTCTTGAAACTCCACGGACCTATTACGCTGGCATAGTAGGGTGAGAGGTGATACTCCCATGTGGTGCGTCCCGTGTGGCGGATAGGGAGTTCCTAACCGGCTTGCCGGCGGACTTGAGGGAAATAAAATACCTTTCTCAGACCAAACACACAACCCCCTGTGGATGGGGGATGCAGACAAAGAATGCATCCATGGTATCCCCTGCCTGTCGTAAGAGGCGGCTAAAAGAGGCGATCAAGGGATGATCAAATTAGAACCATGAGACTACTTGTAATTAGTACCATCATGCAGGGAACACCATGGGTCGCTTTTCGTCGCGCGTAGTATCACTATGTTAGGTACAAAATAGGTTTGTGATTAGTAGCGACAGTGTGTGGCTCAGGATGCATTTTACAATACCTGTGATTCGTACCCCTATATGAGCAACACCATGGGATGAGCGACACCATGGTTCTGCCTTGCCTATGCTTCGTACGCACTATGTGAGGAACACCATGGGATAGTGTGGGTCCCTGTGCTTAGTCCACTTATGTGAGGAATGCCATAGGTTTGCGTTGCCTGTAAATAGCGCCGCTGTGTGCGAAACACCATAGGTCTGTGTTACATGTGCGAATTTCATTACCTGTGACTAGTACCATAATGTATGGAATACCGCGAGTCTATACTACTTTTGATTAGTACCGCGACATGAAAAATAGCATGGTTCTATTTTCCTAGCAATAAGTACCATTATGAGGTACCAATGACCTGGATTTTGGACCTGGATATTGAACCCCTTTAGACAACAAGCATCATTGATTCAGGATTGTGCTTTGGAAGCAGTCCCTTGGTCAGTAATATTGTTTCTGGGAAGGTGAGGCATTGCTGGTCGGATCCACTGATTGTTTTAAATTCATATTCATCCGTTCATTCTTCATCACGTTTTGAATTCTGGTCAGTGGATGAATTTTGTACTTTTAAACTGTCATTGCATTTCGTCTCATTTTGTTCGGAGGCTCGTACCATTAGGGGCCAATGACCTATGTGTTAGGCCCCTTTAAACAAGCATCATCAAAATGTGGGAATAGATTCGTTGCCAGTGCTGCAGATCATGGTATCATGAGCGATACGTTAGAGCTAAAGGAAAGAACAGTTCATTTGTAGTTATTCCGTTGGAGATTTATTTATTTAATCGTGTCAGAAACATACATTATATCTTACAACTAGCAAGTAACCGCGGCTTTGCTCGCGTGGATTTTGTAATTTGGTGAAAGTAATTGTTCCTCTGCATTGTACTAAGACATTACCTGAAAATTCGTGAAGTTTAAAAACTCACCCAAAAATTAAGTTTCATTTACCCCAGAAAATCTTTGTAAACCATGTTTGTGGTATTACCTTTTGTGGCTAAGGCGACCATGCGACATAGATCCGTACATGTGAGAAACAGTCTTCTCTCAAGTCTAAAAAATAAATACATGTTTCTTTATTTTTAAAGGAGATTCGAAATAAAAATTTTCACGTCTGTAGCATCTTCAGTTTTTAAGATATAAGTATCCTCATAAAAAGTAATTCAACTCTTTTTCACTGCTTCCCCCCCCCATTAAGTGCCTTCTCCGAAAACAAAAGGGTACCTGTATAGATAGAAGTTCCTGTATTTTTAAAGGATTTTCCAAATACCAAGTTTCTTGTCTTTAACATGTTCAGTTTTTTACTATAATGTAGATATACCGGTAATCATTTCTAAAATTCACTGTCTTTTCCAATTCCTTTCAGCCCTTAACTGGATTTTCTAGAAACAAAAAATACGTGTTTCATTATTTTTAAAGGAGATTCCAAATACCAGTTTTCATGTCTGTACATCTGTAACACCTTCAGTTTTTGAGATAAATGTATACTCATAAAAATAATTCAACTTCTTCCTCTTCTTCACTTCTTTCCGCCCCTCTCCTGCCTTAAGTGTCCTTTCCAAAAACAAAAATAAACATGTTTCTTTATTTTGAAAGGAAATTCAAAATATCAACTTTCACGTCTGTAACTGCTTTAATTATTTTCAACCCCACTCCCTTTACGTCGATTTTCCCAAAAAAAATCAAATGCGTGTTTCTTTATTTTTAAAGGAGATTCCAAATACTAATTTTCACGTCTGTAACATCTTAATTTTTTCAGATATAAGTATCCTCATAAACATAATTCAACTCCATTTTCACACCCCCACCCCCACCCTTCCTACCCGTTAAGTTGATTCCCCCTCCCCAAAAAAATGTGTTTCTTTAACATCGTTAGTTTTTAAGATATAAGTATCCTCATACAAAGAATTCAACTAATTTTTCAATTCATTCACCCCCCTTAAGTGGATTTTCCGAAGACAAAAGGACACGTGTTGCTTTACTTTGAAAGAAGATTCCAAATACAAATGTTCATGCCTCTAACATCTTTAGTTTTTGAGATGTAAGTATCCTCATGAAAAGAATTAAATTCCTTTTTCACACCACCCCCGCCCGTTAAGTTGGTTTCACCCACCCAAAAAATGCATGTTTCTTTACTTTTCAAGGAGATTGCAAATGCCAATTTCCACGTCTGTAACCTTCAGTTTTGATATATAAGTTTCTCCAGAAAAAGAATTCCATTTATTTAAGTTCCTATCACACTCCCCACTTACGTGAAATTTCCAAAAATAAACAGTACCCGTTTCTTTAAAAGAGCTTCCAAATACGAATTATCATGACTGTAACATCTTCAGTTTTTGAGATATATGTATCCTCATAAAAGGAATTCATCACTGTTTTCATCCCCCCTACCGAATTGATTCCCCCCCCCCCCCCCCCCAAGTGCATGTTTCTTTATTTTTAAAGGAGATTCCAAATACCAATTTTTACATCTGTAAACTTTGAAGTTTTTGAGATACAGATATGCTCATTTTAAAAATTCACCCCCTTAGTGCCGGAATATCCAAAATTCCTCCCTTAGCGAGCACCTACAACCTAATATAAATGTATCCCCAAAATTTCATTTCTTTATGTCCAGTAGTTTTGGCTTGGCGATGATGAATCAGTCAGTCAGTACATGCTATTTTATATATATAGAATGTGAAATGTGAAATTTGAATTATTTGTAATTATCCTCATTTATGTTCAGCATGACCTCAAATATTTTATTTAGCATGTAAAGAACTGTTAGATACAGAATTATATTCTTATTGTAATTAATGGTCGATTTCATTGTTATTCAAATTACCCCATGATAAATCCATACTGCCACATTAAAATTTCCCTTGTTAAAATATGAAGGGGTGAATCAGATAGTGGCATTACATCTGTGTATTTACATGTTTATGTTTCAGAAATGTTACTTAAACATGCTAGTATCATGCATCATTTTCATCAGAAGTGTTAACATAGTACTTTTTAAAACAACGATTAAAAAATGTTGAAATAATTCAAAATCGCTTGACCTTATACATCACCTCTTTATACTTCATTGGTAACTTCCTTCCTCCACACCAGATTTCTTATACTCTCGTTATACTTCCCTGTTAAATCCTTTAACTGATCTCCACGTCCAGCCCTGCATCTTGTATCAGTTGAAATTTTGTATCCTCCTAGACTGCTCTTTCTGGCCAAAGTCTATTTGCTATTCTGAGTCCATGTATACTGCCATGTATATATTAATTTAGGAAGATCCTTTCTTAAGACTATGCATATGATTACCATTGCATACTATATTAATGGCATCTAGACTGTTACAATGTTTATTGCAGTTATTTGTAACGCTATTACCTACCTACAGTATTTAGTTACTAACTTCGTTTGGATACTATTGTACTCTTAAAGCTCACTGAATTTATTACTCTGAAACTTCCCTTCCATCTTACCGCTTTTGTGCCAGTACAGTTAAGCAATATTTCTGTTACTGAAATAAATGTTGCAGCTGGACAGCTGGCACACACATCTTGGATCCCTGTGACACTAACAGTTTTACCTTACAACTGATTGCAATCTCCAGTGAAAATTACCTTTGCCATAACAGTTAATAAAGCCCAGGGATGATTGTTCAAAATACATGAGTTTATATTTAGAGGCAAGAATGTTTCTCTCCAGGTGATTGATATGTCGGCTTATCTAGATCCGGTAATTCAGATAATTGCTGTGTTTTTAATTAGTGCATGTAATGCAAACAAAAATGTAGTGTATACAGAGGCATTATGACCTCACTGTAACCAGAGAGTTTATCTACATGGTCCACCGTATCTTAAAAACTGCTGGACACTCTTTGATATAATTTCCATTGTTCATCAATTCAATAAATGGGCACAAAAACAAATTCCACGCGTGCGAAGATGGAGTTAAAAGATAGTCAGTCAATAAACTTGTATTTATCTGACCAAAAGATATGGCTTCCGATTGAGATAGCTAAATAATATTCAGGAGAACTCAATCGTCAAAATTTACCTGCATTTCGCCCCAGTGTGACATGGGGAAATTTTTGATAATTGAGTTTTTCTGAATTTTATAAAGTTCTTGTCCGTTTGACATTTACTTATTATTTTGATCTGCTAAGTCATCTTGGTCGTTTATTGGCTATTCCTTGTATCTAATATATCGTGCTGTTTACCTGTCATCTCCTTCAATGTCCTCAAGTCCATTACATCTGTTACATTTTAGAAAACATACCATATTCACCCATTCCTTACTTCATTATCTGCCTGTGAGGAGGGGAAGAAAAAAGAAATACTTCACTGATTTGATAAATTTGCAAGTCCATTTAAGCATGAAGTGAATTCATTGGAATAAGGTGTAGACATGTTAAACTTACTGATATTTCCTCTCTTCATCCCCAGAGCCCTGCTTCATTTTGACACTCGAGAATTTTTGAATGTTCTGGCATTGGCTTTTGAAGAGCCAGAGTTTATGACAGAGCTTGGTTTGCGCCAAGTTCAACGACTGGTCGACATTCTGTTGTTGGTAATGGTGCAGGGAGATGGCTATACGGTATGTTTTCCTTTTGCTTCTTCTATCATGTAACAAAATAGATTTATATCATTCATAAATCTTTAGTATTGAATGTTATGTCTTTAAGCAATCAGTCCACAAGTTTTAGTATTTTGAGCCTCAACCATCCCCAATTTGCAGCTTATGCTGCAGCTTCATTCAATTTGATATATCTTACTCTGAAATAGTTAAATATCAAGTCTATTATCTTGTTTGCCTGCATTCGGGAGATAGTGGGTTCGAACCCCACTCTCGGCAGCCCTGAAGATGGTTTTTATGGTTTCCCAATTTCATACCAGGCAAATGCTGAGGCTGTACCTTAATTACGGCCACAGTCGCTTCCTTCCCACTCCTAACCCTTTTCTGTCCCATCCCATCATTGCAATAAATCCTATCTGTGTCGGTGCGACATAAAGCACATTGTAAAAATTCTATGTCTGCATGCCTTATCTATGTGATTCTGATATAATGATCCATTGTTGAAAATTATAAAGTTTCTAGCTAATTCATTCTTGGTTGCCAGTGTTTCACCCAAGTGTTCCTGTTTGGACTCATCAGGTGGTAACTAGCACACCTATCATTACGCATATCAAGTGCAGGTGGTGGAGGCTCAGGCTCCTCCGCCTCCTCCTCCTCCTGCTCTTCCTCATCCTCCTCCTTCTGCTCTTCCTCCTCCTCGCCGTCTCTCAGGCTAGGCGATTTCTGGTGAAAGTGGGAGGGTTGTCAGCCGTGGCTTATGCTAGGAACTCTCCCGACATTCGCGTTGGAGGAGGAGAATGTAAAACCTTGGAAACCATTCTCAGGATAGGTGATGGTGGGGATCAGCCCCTCTCCATCTCCCAAATGCAGAGGCGTAGAGCCACGGTATAACTGTTTGCTTGGTTGGTCGGTTGGAGTGCAGAGCTGTCGGACCACAGACCAGCCATGGCCACTTGTAGGCCAAAGCCTACTCTGCAACCACCGACCTAGTAGAGGCTAGTGTGCAGGCTACTTGGAGCGTCAGGCAATGCCAGTGCAGTGTGAGAAACTTGGTCTCTTTTATAAAAATTGGTCCCTGCTAGTCCATCAGGTAATACAGATGTCGATTCCCATAGGGAACTTGAAATGTTTGTCCTGAATGAGAATTCATAATTCCATTATAATTGTTCTGTTATTGGAAATTATAAATTTTTCAGCTAACCCATTCTTCGTTGCCAGCGTTTTACCTCAGTGTGCCAATTTAGGCTCACCAGTTTGAAACTACCACACCTGTCAAGACATATGACTAGTGCATATAGTGGAGGTACAGATAATTTTGTCTTTACAAAAATTAATGCCTGCTAGGCCATCAGATGGTATAGTTTTTGATTCCCATAGGTAAATTGAAATATCAAAAAATCAAAATCAATTTTGTAAAAGAGACAAAGTTTCTCATAGTGCATTGGCACTGACCGAGGCTCCAAGTAGCCTGTCGAATGGCCTCCGCTACATGCACAAGTCGTGAATCTTGGTAGGTATGCTAGTTACAGAACCCA
Source organism: Anabrus simplex (assembly GCF_040414725.1). Classification (NCBI taxonomy): domain Eukaryota; kingdom Metazoa; phylum Arthropoda; class Insecta; order Orthoptera; family Tettigoniidae; genus Anabrus; species Anabrus simplex. The sequence continues at coordinate 1,157,302,723 of NC_090266.1, read as the reverse complement.
AATTGGTACAGTGAGGAGAAATGCTGGCAACCAAGAATGAGTTAGTTGGAAAAATTGTAATTTCCAATAACGGACCAATTACATTACATTGAAATTACGTATTTACTCGTTCAGAATAAATATTTCAAGTTCACTCTAGGAATCGAAATATGTATTATCTACACGAGTCAATTAGTTTTATAACTGAGCTCGCCTCAGTGGTTAACATCGCACCTCGCGATAGATGTTGATTTACAGCAGTGGCGTCGTGTTTAAAGTCATTGGATATTCACACGGAGCTGACAGTAGATAAAAATCCGATGTACAGGCCTGAGTTGTTAACAGGAGGTCAGTTAGCCTATATTGTGTCACCGCTTTGGTTCATTAAGCAGTATTATGTTACAAGTGCGATACAATGACTATATGTGCATACCACACCATTTGTATTGGTATTATAAATTTACTCACTTGGTACAAATATTTCAGGTTCCCTATGGGAATCAACATCTATATCATCTGATGACCAAGCAGGCATCAATTTTTGTTAATGGGACAAAGTCTCTCATAGTGCATTGGCACTGCTGGTGGCTCCAAGCAGCCTACGCAGTGGCCTCCTTGGTATGCACTAGCCATGCGTCTTGGTGGATGTGCTAGGTACCAACTGATGAGCCCAACTTAGCACCCGGGGGGCAAAACGCTGGCAACCAGGAATGAGTTAGCTGGAAAATTTATAATGTCCAATAATGGACCATTTATATTGGTATGAAAAACAGTCTCTCTTCATCGAGTTACATACTCGAATGATCTAGAGCAGAGGTTTCCAAATTGCGGCCCGCGGGCCGCATGTGGCCCGCTAAGCTATATAATGCGGCCCGCGAGGACATTTTAATAAATAATGTGAAGAATAGTTACCAAATAATATTTTATAAGTCGTTCAAAAATGTATTAATTTTTATATTCGTTATTGACCCAAGTCACAACGAGTTCATTCTTTAATATTATTTCCTCTTTTTAAAAATTCACTTGATTAGAATGGATTAGTTTTCATTTTAAAAAATTGAAAATCATAATTTCAGATGATAATAATAATGATTGATTTTTACGTCCCACTAACTACTTTTGATGTTTTTTGGAGACGCCGAGGTGCCGGAATTTTGTTGCACAGGAGTTCTTTTACGTGATAGTAAATCAATCGACATGAGGCTGACGTATTTGAGCACCTTCGGAATGATCTAACATCGAACCTACCAACCTCAGAAGGCCAGTGCTTCAACCATCTGAGCCACTCTGCCCGGCTCCAAATTTCACCCTTTTATCCAGTTGTAAAATAATGTTTTACCTAAGTATTTAAAATTATCAAACCTTTATTTCAATTGAATTATGCACATTATTTTTTCCTAATGGTACTTCTGTACGCCTACTGTATGCAGAATTTTACGAAAATTGGCCTATTATTCAAGTGCGGCCCATGAACATGACTAAGGTTTCCAATATGGCCCTCGAGCCCTTACAAATTGGAAACCCCTGGTCTAGAGGGCAACAAAAGTTAAGAACATAGTTTGACAGGAAACAAATGCCAAGTATAGCGTTTGTGACTTGGTAGTGGAAACTGTCAATAAAATCTGAATCTGTAATGGAAAAAATGAATGAGTATATATGAGAAGCTTGGGCTAAAAGATAAAAGATAAACAAAAAGAAAACTTTTGACTTATTAAATAATTGCCCTCTCAAACGGCCTGACCAGTTTAGAGGTCCTGCTTCCACTGGTCGTGTTTGTAGCTGGCTCAACTGTGTTAGCGAGTATAGGAGGAGGAGTGAAAGGAGTAAGGGAGGGAGCCACAAAGTCGGTGCGAGGGGGAGGGAGGGGTGGTGTTGGGTTGGAGGGCTGGAAGTGGGGTTTGTTTTTATTCTAGAAACGCTGGCAAATAAATGGAATGAATGTTTCGAGTAAAATGGTTTTTTTTTCTTCGTTGATTTCATTTAAATTATAAGAGGGGTTCCTAAATTGATTTATATTTATGTGGATGCTCTCGAGAATGTTGAGCAAGGTGCCTTTTTTTCTCGTTATGCAGGATCTTCAGATCTTGTTCACTTGATGTGTATTTGTGACTAGATTCTTATGATGCTCACTCATAGCTGAAAAACTTATATTTAAGAGCATTGTGATGTTCAGTGTACCTTATTACAAAGTTGCGGACTGTTTGACTGATATAGCTGGGACTACAGGATTGGAATTCTAATTTGTAAACTCCGGAGTTCAAGTATTATTATTATTATTATTATTATTATTATTATTATTATTATTATTATTATGTCTGGAGTTGGAGGTTCTAAATGCTATTTTGATCTTACTCCAGCTGAAGATGGATATACGTATTGAATAGGACGCAATAATATCTCTGATAATATCAAAAACAACAGTAGTATCATTGAATATTGACAGTATTGTGCTGGTAGTTTTCTTTCAGACAGCCATGAAAAAAAATAACAGTAACGAATTAATGATCAATAAAATCTTCAAAACTCTGTTATTGTAAACAGATGCATTACGTAAACATTACGAACAGTGGAATACTAACATATAGTAAAAACATTAATAAACTGGCAGAATGTACCCATTACTGATGAGCCAATAGCCGGCAATGTCATTGACTTCTGTTTCTACCCGATGTTAATGTGTAAGTTGTCATTTTTAAGTTGCTGGTAACAAAATGAGTTTAACAAATCTGTGAATTAGTTTCTGAAGGCCTCTTTGTACTCTCCATTAGTATAGTAATCAATCATTCTTGGGCAAGAAACCAGTCGAACAGTGCTCAGCCTGCATTTGCTCTGGAATGTGTGGTTTGCACAATTTCCTGGAGAATCATTACAGTTACAAAGAAAATGTGTATTATCTTCTTTTTTGTGGATATCTTAAATCTAATGCTGGGCTTTATTTTGTGATGCCATTAACCACTTGTCCAATATTTTGGTTTTTAGTAGATAGATCATGCTAAATTCTAAAAGTCACTAACTAGAATTAAAATGTGGGGAAAATATAATTTTGGAAGTTCAACGGTATTATTTGTAGTCTCACTTAGGAGGGTTGAATGACTCAGGCAGTTGAGGTGCTGGCCTTCTGACCCAACTTGGCAGGTTCAATCCTGGCTCAGTCCGGTGGTATTTGAAGTTGCTCAAATATCTCAGCCTCGTGGTAGATCTACTGGCACGTAAAAGAACTCCTGAAGGACAAAACTCCGGCACCTTGGCGTCTCCAAAAACTGTCAGAAGTAGGGTAGGCGGGACATAAAAATAACATTATTATTAGTCTCACTTAGTGATGATTGCCACTTAATGCGTCCATGCTAAGAAACACAAAATGACATATCTTGTTTCTTGCAAACTTTGGTATCATTCCAGCCCCATGCGGGGATTTTTTTGTAATTTTCTTAAGACTGGTGTTCTGTGAAGAGATTTTAAATGTAATTTTACTGATTACTTGTTGAAAAAGTAATTTGTATTTGTAATTGTGTGAAATGTTTCTCAAGTAACTGTAATTCAGGCAAGTTAATTCTTTCTTTCGTCCTTTTCCCATCTCTGATTATTTCAAATGCAAATAAACTGCATAGAACTCAAAATACTGTTTTGACACATTCGTGGTTTAGGTATGTGGGGAACGATATGATGATTGAGCTGTATCAGTGTATGTTATGTTAAATACAGTATATAATATTGATCTAAAGAATCCAATGCACTGATGAAGCCCTTAAAATGGGGCAAAACATGTATGCATGTATTATGAATATGTAAGAAGTGGTATGACTGAATGTTAGCTCTATTTAAGATTGGATCTCAGAATATATTTTTTAAATTAATACTTTTCTAATAGACACTTTTTCCCTGTTATTTTGGGTAATATAGCCAAGCCAGGTTGGATCTCTCTTCACTTTCCTTGCTCGTCAATTAGCAAAGCCATGGTGCAGTTTACATGTGGAACGCCAGCTATTTGAACAAGTGGTGGAATTTCTTACTGAAGGATCAACTTCTAGTACTATGGGTCATCATGAAGAACGTCAGCAAGCTCTTTTGGAATTGATACGTGCTGGTGGCCTCCAGCATTATGACCAGGATAGACTTCTGAATCAAGCACATAAAGCTTCCTTGTAAGTAGTTATTTCCCTAAAGTTTCTGTGGAAGCTTATAATCTCTTAATTCTATATTTTATATGACAGTTTCTTTCTCATTGCTGCTGGGCTGAATAGCTCAGGCAGTACAGTGCTGGCCTTCTGAGTTCAAGTTGGCAGGTTCGATCCTGGCTCACTCCAATGGTATATGAAGGTGCTCAAATACGTCAGCCCTATGTTGATATATTTACTGGCACATAAGCGAATTCCTGCGGGTTAAAATTCTGGCACTTGGGTGTCTCCAAAAAGCATAAAAGTAGTTAGTGAGACATAAAACAAATAATATTATTATTGGTTAAAGTGCTATTTTCAAAACATGGAGTACGAGACTGTCACTTCAGTCAATAAAACAACTGAACGTCATCCAGAGTGAAGAGTTCGATGCTTTGTAAACTGTGACCAGGTCGCCATGTTAGCAATGCTGTATTTTTATGTTTTGAATATGTTGTATATGTTATGTTTTTAAGCTATTCTTCATACTTCTTTCCTTGTCAGCCTTTCCAGAAGTAGCCTTTGAGACCATAGAGTAGTTGTAGCAAAAATGAAAGTAGGAAAAATAATGAAAATGAAAGAAATAAGACAGAAGAAAATTAAAGTATGGAAATTTTTTTTCTTTACGTCGCACTGACACAGATAGGTCTTATGGCGACGATGGGATAGGAAAGACCTAGGAATGGGAAGGACGCGGCCATGGCCTTAATTAAGGTACAGCCCCAGCATTTGCCTCGTGTGAAAATGGGAAACCACGGAAAACCATCTTCAGGGCTGCCGACAGTGGGATTTGAACCCACTATCTCCCGATTACTGGATACTGGCCGCACTTATGCAACTGCAGCTATCGAGCTCGGTAGTATGGAAATTAAAAGATATGGAAGTAGAAGGAAAATTTCAAAATAAAGTGAAGCAACACATACCCAGAACTGAAGTGGAGAGTGTGTATGTGAAATAGGACATGTACAAGAAGGCTAAAAGAGTGAAAGATAAAGAGACTCAATGGTGGAATGAGAGTGTAAAAGAAGTTAAAAATAAGAAAAAGAAGGTGCAAGAAAATAGTTAGTGAAGAAAGAAGGAAAGCAGGGAAGGAATTACTCGAGAAGAGGGTGTGTGTATAACAATAAAGAATGCTGTATGGTGGTGTAAGAACAAAGGAAAGTGAAAGTCTGAACAGAACAGGTGAAAGGGAAATAGGAGAGATAATAAATAATGCAACCAAAGGAAATAAAGAAAAGATGGAAGCATTATTTTAATAAACTCCTGAATGTGAGAATAGTGTGGATGAGATGATGGAGATAGAGTGTGAGGAGACAGAATCTGAGAGTGAAATCGCAATGGAACTGTGAAAACTGCTATCAAACAAATAAAAGTGGGTAAAGCAGGGGGATTGGACGAATTGTGCATACAAATTATAACAGCTGCAGGACCCATTGGTCTACAGTGGCTGTATGGGCTATTTAAATTTATTTGGAAACAAAAATTGATATCAAATGACTGGAGTAAGGGGGACAGAGAGATATGCGATAATTATGGAGGAAGCACACATATCTCATGTATCAAAAATATGTTGAAGGGTACTAGAAAAGGGAACGAAAAGAAAGGTGGAAGAATAATTACAAGAAGAGCAATATGGTTTTCGAAAAATGGAAGAGCAACCCTTAATGCCGTCTTCAGTACAAGGCAGTTATTGGAAAAACATTGGGAATGTAGAAGAGATATGATGACATTCCTTGATTTATAAAAGGCTTACAATAATGCACCCAGAACAAAGGTATGGAAAGTAATTCAACATAAATGATTTGGAAGATAAATGATAGAAATATATACAAGCAATGTACAGAAATTGTTGCTGCAGTGTCCAGACACATATGGGGAAGTCCGAGTGGTTTTGGAATGAAACTGGACTATGACAAGGAAGTGCGCTCTCACCATTTTTATTCATAATGGTTATGGACAAAATATGCTGCTTGCAAATGATATTGTGGTGTGGGGAGCAAACTGAGAGGAGTTAAAAGGGCAACTTGAGATGTTCAGTGAGATTATTGAAAATTATGGAATGAAAATCAGTGTGGAAAAGAGTAAGACTGGTGCTGACTAGAGGGGAAGAGGAAGTAATTATAAAAATAAAGGGACAAAATCTTAAAATGTGAAGAACTTCAAGTGCTAGAGAAGAAGCTAACTGTCGCAGGATGCAGGGCTGGACATGGAGATCAGTTAAAGATTTCAACAGTGGAATGTGTTCTACGGGAGTTTGAGAAACCCGGTGTGGAGGAATGAAGTGCCAATGAAGTGTAAAGAGCTCATTTATAAGACTGCTGAATAGTGACATATACAGTGGAGATCTGGACACTGACAAAAAGATGAGAATAAAATCCAGGCTAGTGAAATGTTTCAGGAGTATGATAGGAAAGACAAGAAAGGACAGAGAAAGAAATGAGGACATCAGGAAGGTAACCAGTGTGGATGGTGTGGATATGTTAAGAGGATGCCGAAGTGGATGTTGGAGACCCAGACTAATGTGGTTAAAAATGATCAAGGTTAGTATAATTAGAGATCGAGCAAGTTTGACCGTGCGATTAGGGTTGCGCAGCTGTGAGCTTGCTTTTGGGAGAAAGTGGGTTTGAACCCCACTGTTGGCAGCCCTGCAGATGGTTTTCCGTGGTTTTCCATTTTCATACCAGACAAATGTACCTCGATTAAGACCACGACCGCTTCCTTCCCACTCCTAGCCGTTTCCTATCCCATCATCTCTATAAGACCTATCTGTGTCGGTGTGACATAAAACAAATTATAAAAATAAAAAATGAAATTAAAAAGTGTAATTAGAAGAAAGTTCCATTGGAACTCGGTTAAGGAGCAACAATGGTGGTTGGATAGAGGAAGATGGAAAGTTTCTATAAACATTGCAAGCTGGTGGGAGCTGGACAGGGGATATTGATGATGATATTTTAACAGAATTCCTTTTATAATTTAGGTACCTAAATATTAGTTTGTGTTTTGACTGAAAACAGGTTCAATTGTGCAAGAAAGTTTAGTGAATGTGTAAATGATACTGAATAGGAAAAATCAATCTCTCTCTCTCTCTCTCTCTCTCTCTCTCTCTCGCTCTCTTTTATATATATATGTTAATTCCTTTCACTTTCATTGTTGTTAATACTCAGACTTAATACAGCTTGCAGTATGTACATTAATATTGATCATGACTTCCTACTTTCCAGTTTTCGAGTATGTGAGTTACTCTATGAGCAGCGTCATGAGTACGACAAGATTCTACAGTGCTATTTATTGGATCCTTTGCGGCGTCCTCAGGTGTTCTCATACTTGCGGAATATTTTGCTGCTGTATAGCAATACAGGTGAACGTCGCCTTATTGAGTCTAAGGTGCTTGAAAACATTAAGGTAAGCTTTCTATTTATACACATCATCCTACAAGAGAACATTGCAAAGATGTCTGTGTAGTCCATGAGGTAAATCAAGACTATTGAGGAATATTTCCAGTATACATGACCCAGATTCCCAGTATGAAATTAATACATAATTTTTCAAGTAGAGCTTCTTTCATGCAAAATCACTGTTTACGATGTGTTCGACATAGAGGAATGTCGATTATAGTTTTGTGAGAGAACTAGGTGGCACTCTGGACTAAGTAGAGATTTAAAACTTTTATGTTTGCTGCTGTTGTCTTGCAACTACTGCGATAGTTTCCTAGCCCATTTACCAGAGTTGGATGCCAGTTTTGTCACAAGTATCTTATTAGTTTGAAGTTGAATGGGGCGCACTTTGCCTCAGGTTATTCATCTCGGAGGAGGAGAAGGAGAGCCGAGCTGACTGCTGCCTGTCCAGCCACCAACTTTGCAGGTTCAATCCCAGCTCACTGGAGTGACATTTGAAGGGGCTCAAATACACTGACCAGCAAAATAAGTGGATCAATTCAAAATTTTTCCTGAAACATTGTTTTCTATTGATTACACAACACATTGCATTGACTATGCCCTGTGTGCATTATTCTCATTGTTTTTTAAGTTTTTAAGTTCTTTTTACAATATTGTACCATAATTCTACCGGCAGGACGACCCAAAGGGGTGCGGGCCAAGGATCTGGACTAACAAAGTAAGGACCAACCCAGAGGCTACACTGCTCAAGACAATAGGTTAAACAACCTGAATAGAACATTTATTTTAAAAATTAATAACGAACAGGTTTGGAAGCGCTTGAGAATTAACATGTTTAAGTAGAGGGTTTTGACCTGTTTTCATTATTCACCTGTAAGTGGGGGACCAGCCCCATATAAAACAGCAATATAATTCTCTCCTCCTACAAGAGGACTAACATCAACGTAAACTATTTGGCTTAGTACCAGATAATATTCAAACAATAACACTACTGGCCTGGTATTTAGTACACAAATTTTTTCAAATAAATTATACATCTAAAAACAAATGTGAAGTTGACAACCCATTAAGGTACAATTTTAAGTGAATCACATCGCTTCTGAAGCTGAACGCCCAGAACATTCTGGCACCTTACATTTCATTCCCTTCAGCCAGTTCTTTAGCTCCTACCATGACTACAAGCCAAAACATCGATAACGAAGGCTCAAATGCCCACCAATAACTAATGATAGCTTTAAAACAAGACATCAAATTAAAAAAAAAAAAGTTACACTTAGTTTCATTCAAAGTACGTTTTACAATGATAGCTCAAGACCAAGCTTGCTGATATCAGCACACAAACCAAAGATGCCAGATACATGGCTTTACATTACCATTTCTTAGTCCCTCCCATCCTAGCAACTTTTGAAAACCTGAACATCTTACCTCCCATTCCCCCTATGGTCTTTGGTTTGACGAAAGACAAGTGATCTGCTCAAAGTGCAGCAGTTGAGTGTTTCCGCCGCCTGGCGAGGCGAACAGTCTCGGCGGGAGGGGAATGACTCAGGTTTACGTCAGCACGCCCCCCTCTCTCGGAGAACCGGGAGAGGGTGAACACAAGCGTGCGGGGCATGAAAGAAAGAAAAGGGGACGGGCAAGAAGGGCGCCCCAGGATGGAAAGAATTCCTTACCCTGGAGCCATAAGTTAGGAACTGGGAGAGAACACATTTATTACAATACAGCAATGAGCGTGTTGCAATGGAAGCAAGCACAATTAAATAGATACCAACGAGCTAAATAGCACAGCAACATACACCAAGTTTTTAAAGAGGGGGGGGGATAAAATTCACGGCTCAAATATTATTCACTGAGCTTGATAGCTGCAGTCACTTAAGTGTGGCCAGTATCCAGTATTTAAGAGATAGTAGGTTCAAACCCTACTGTCGGCAGCCCTGAAAATGGTTTTCCGTGGTTTCCCATTTTCACATCAGGCAAATGCTGGGGCTGTACCTTAAGGCCACGGCCGCTTCCTTGCCACTCCTAGCCCTTTCCTGTCCCATCATCGCCATAAGACCTATCTGTGTCGGTGCGACGTAAAGCAACTAGCAAATATTATTCAAAAAGTTGCTAATGTTTGCATTTTCACTGAATTTCACTGAATAGAATTAAAGGGACTCTTACTTAATCTTAAGTCACAAGCTTGAAACTCTTGCTGTCACTGACCACTTTCCTCTCAGTAGTAATGTGTGTGTTCATCCCCACTCCTCCAACAGTGCTGGCCTCATTTCATTCAGGGTGTCAATATTTTGGCGTCACATTTTCTCCAAACATATCCCATAAGTGTGTATTGAGATTAAAGTCTGGGCTACAGAGATTACATCCTCTGTTTACTCCTCCTCGATGTATTTGTGTTCATTCAGAGCCCCTCCATCAATGTTTTCAATCTCCACACCAGAAAGCTGATACCACCACAAACCATGATGGATACACCTCCAAACATCATGTCCTCAAAGATATAGTGGGGCGAATATCGCTATCCAGTCCTTCTCTATACTTGCACGCTACCATCAGGAGACCAGAGCCAAAATCACGACTTGTTTGTGAGGAGCACTGGTGCACAATCAAGTTTTGGCATTGACATGCAAATTCTAATCACGCTGCTCAGGGCTGGGGAATAAACTGCACACCAGTTGCAGGTCTTCCTGACCTCAAATTCACTACCAGAAGTCTTCATCTTACAGTCCTCTCGCTTAGAGTGACGTCTTGTACTGCCTCGAGATGACTTCTGGTCTGGACTGCAGTAATATGGAGATCTCGCAAGTACCAGGAGCATAATGGAAAGTGTAAGTTCCCGATGAGGGAATTAGACTTTCTCAATGAGAGAGCATATAAAAATTAGATGTAAGGCGTTTCAGGAGTTCGCTCTGTAAAACCAGCGTTTTGTCTTAGGCCTGACACTAAACTCATCACTGACGCTGAGTAGAAGGCCTTCGATCTAATTTTTTATATGCTCTGATTGTGAGAAAATTCTAATTCCTCATCAGGAACTTCGACTTCCCAAAAGGAATTGCTAGGCAGGAAATAATTCCGTTGTGGAGAGTTATCTCCCGTGTGCAGTTATCAGATTGTGCCTCTACTAATGGGCTTCTGATAAATTCACATGAGAAAACTACAAGTGTCAAGTCAGATGTGGCCCGCACACCATACTCCAACACAGCGTTGTATAGACTCCTCAAAATGTGTATCAGATAGGTGGATCGAGTGGCTTTTTATGGGGTTTATCCCTCTAGACTGTACACCCCTCTATTCTAGAATGGTGGAAGTGTTTATAGTCCAGACTCCCCTAAGTTATTACTATGTACTCAACACTCTCTCGGAAATACATTTCAAACATTTCAGTGCTTCTTACAGTTGGACGGCATCGCCACAGTTACAACAACCACCTCCACCATCACCACTACTAGCCACCCGAGTCAACAAGCTACCGACGTTACTGCTGTAACCTATCATACAGCACTTATGTCATTGTCCATAAATCAGCCAAACTGCTTTTGTCACCTGCTCCGCAGTACGAACACAGCACACAGCATAAACGCACAGTACCACGTACTGTACCTGGAAGGGAACCGGCCCCTCGTAGCATCGCTGTGGAAATTCCAACCCCCTGCATCAATCTCACTTTTCAACAAGAAGATTTTGAAGTAGATGGAACCGCACTCACTATTAACACCACTTCAGATGCAGATTTTCCACCTCTCATGCCAGTCAGGTGTCATTACCTCTATCCGTACGCTACAGTCCCGTCCCCAGGGGACCCATTCTCTCCTCCTGAATCCCATCCCAGCTTTTCGCTCAGCTCAGAAAATCCTTACCATTCTTCTTCAATCCAACATCCGGAAAGAAGAAGTTGCCGACATTTGCCTCACTGAAAAAGGAATTATCATCAAGGTCAACGGTGAAGAAGCTGCGTACAAGGTCTTAAACACCATAGGCTGAGCTCAACTTGGGTCATCTCTACCTTTTCAGCTGCATGATTATGGGAGTAGACTCTGCCATGTCAATGAACTAAAAGCGGATGGTATTTCAGTTCGGAAGGCCATCTGTATCATAAATGCCGCTGGACCGACATTCACGATGCATCTCCTACCCCTCACCGCTGATCTTGACAGACTACTAGAACATAATGTATACATATTTCGGCAACATCACAGAGTAGAGTCTTCGCGTACTTCTTGCATCCAGCACCTGTGCTGTGAGCGCTGCTTGCAGTACAATTATCATGGCACGCCTCAATGTCGAGGGGAGAGACACTGCAATCAGCCTCACTACATTTCTCAGTACCTCAACAAGCAAGCACCTCTGCAGTTGTACACTCGTGGATTAATTCATACAATTTACTCAAGACAGTATAAGACTCACCCAGCCCCACCACCAGACCTCATAGCCCCCATTAGAACAATAGACCCCACGACACCTGCGACGGACTCCATCTATTTAAACTTAAATCCATCTATCCATTCCCCACCACAGAAGACTTCATATGATTTTTCACCCTGTCTATGAATATCTTCCCATACTACTGCCCCTTAATTATTTCTCACCTCCAAGCGACAGCCAATCAGGCATTAAATCTGCACTTTCAAGCAATTTACACTAGCTTAAACATGCACTTCCAGTTTCACCAGCTAGAAACTACTGTGTAATGAAGATCTGTTCTTCTACTTCTTTTCAGCCTACAGTGTTACCTCCTACCTCAGTGCATATGACAGTGGTAATACTTTCATACTTCCCTTCTTGCCAACTGTTGTGCAAATCATATGCATTTCAGTCTAGGTAGGCCTATGTGACTGTTAAAACAAAAGATTCAGAACACACTTGGGGAACAAAATCTCCAAGGTGCTTCAATTCTTTCAAACATTATTCAGTGAAAAGGTGTGTTCCGTTAACATCTACATCTACATCTACTGCTGCTGCTGCTGCTGCTGCTGCTGCTGCTGCTGCTGCTGCTACTACTACTACTACATATTATGCATGTTATCACCTGCACCGAGTACAGTAGGCTTTGGCTTAACAGTGGCTAGTTTTGGCTAGCCTTGCAACTCTAAATTTGCGAGACGGAGGGGCCAGTCCTAACCGTTGGCTGTCCTGAAGATGTTTTTCCATGGTTTTCCATTCTCATGCACTAAGGTGAATTCCAGGACAGTTTCTCCCCTTCTCCAAAAATCACATCACTAATACAAATCTCCTTGGCCTGAGAGATGGCATTACTATCTAGGAGGTCCACCGTACACTGTCGGATACGGAACTTTTACTCAATCCCCAATTCACCTGCATACACCCCTGCATCAGTAGGTAAAGCCTGACAAATTCCACTCTGATGCGTTTATTGTCAGGCCTAGTTCGAAACACTGGTTTTATAGAGCAAACGCCTGTAAAGCCTTGCATCCAAATTTCGACCAAGAACATGTCATCCTTGGTAGTTGTAGGCCCCCGATGTCCCGATCCACATCGTCTCCGATAGGTAACGAGTTCACCACTTGGCACTTCCAAATGATGCACCAATCACATTAGCAGCATAACGAATGCTTCGTCCATCCTCGATTTAACGCAATAGCTAAGAGGCTTATTTACTCAACAGATGTGAAGAAGAAAGTGAAGAAATTCTGTTATTTGTGACAAAAATTGTACTGTATATTGATCATCCATAACTAACTTCCACTCTGGTATTGCAGAAGCTTTTAAAACTTAAAATGTTTTATTGCCAGCTTGTGAAATAAAATCAGCACATAGCACTTACAGTTGAAAAGTAGATCATTGAGTGGCATTTATGATCTCTTATCTCCAAAATTGTTGAATACATAATTATTTCTTAACTCATAAAACCTTCTTAAATGGAAGTTGTATTTTGGGGTTTGTTTCCAATTCAGTTTTACAAAGTGATCCACTTTTTTTGCCAGTCAGTGTACCTGTCTATCAGCTTTATGACAGTAGATTTACTAGAGCGTAAAAGCACTCCAGGTCAAAAATTCTGGCACCTCAGCACCTTGGAAAATGGTAAAAGTAGATAGTGGGATGTAAAATCAGTAATCTTGTTAATTATTAGACTAGGAGGAGTACGCTAATATCCCATTCTCAGCCACCTTACAAGTGATTTTCCATTGTTTCCTACTTCAACTTCAGGTTAATATCAAGATTATACCCAACATTTATGTCATTGTAACTTTCTTCCCAATCCTAGCTCCAAATTATTACAAATACATCAATAGGGAAAAGAAAAAAGAAAATGTACATGGAGCATAGAGTTGTTGGCATTGATGTCCCAAACTCTTCACACTTTCTGGCACACAAAGAGAATAGTCTTGTGTACAGAAGAATCAGCATCAAACTTTGTGTACCATGTCTCAGGCTGTAGTCCATTATAAAAAATATATATATTTAAAGCACTAGGCTGATTTTTGTGACTGCAAGTTTGAGAGAAAGGCTGAACCGATTGACATCTTAAAGCATTTTGACGAAAGCTCTTGGCCTGTAGATTTGCAGTGTCCTTAAATGTATAAAAATTTCTTGCGGTATATTTCTAAATGTTTAAAGAAAATGTAGCATTCTGTTTGGCCAAAGTGATCGCCAGTACTTCAAGGCTGCCTGCTGGTCCACTGCTGGCCATGTACGTGACAGGAAGCATCCGATGCGAGAGGGGAGGTGGAAGGGGCAAGCATGGATGCACAGTCGGACGTTTTCCTGGTCAGCTGTTCCAGTCTGTGTTCTGTTGCTTAGTCCAGAAGAAATTATTCAGTGTAGTGTTACCGGCTCTTTGCTAGCATGAAGTGATGTTGGAGAAGAGGAAAAGTTTTTTTCTCCTTGTCGTAATTTTAATACTAAGGCTGTGAACTCTTTCCACTCCGGTAGTTACGAAAGTGAGTCAGTCCTTCGTGTCATTTACTGTCATGGAAACCTGAAGGATTGTACCTTTACTACGAGCAAACTGCTAATGTGCCAGTTTTCAATTCTCATTTGGCTGACATAACAAGTTATCAGTGCACTGTACATTCAAAATGGGCAGAGAGCTATAATCTTCTGAGATGATTTAACTCCATCAGATAAATCAGGTAAACACTTCCATTTTCTTTTAAGCAGGACCAGTTTCCAATTTGCTTGACATTTTGTATCACGATCAATGCAGGTCAAGGAGAAACACTGGAACGACGTGCAGGTTTCAATTTATCTCGGCCAGTTTTCAGCCCTTGCATATGTTGGAATGTCAAGAGTGCAATCTTTTGATGTCCTTAACCTTCTGTATACCAAGTGGGGTACAAGGGAACCCCAGTTGTCGTTTTTTATAATTACATGCATTAACATTTTGTAGGTTTTCATACGCAGTTACATTGCTGAATATTATGATACAGTCAAAAGCATTTTTTAAATTATGCATCTGAAAATGATGTGGGGTATATTGTACCCAGCTTGGTAAAGTACGTACAGTATTTATCTTTCTCTGTGTCTCTTCCCAACACTGCCTGCTAATTATTTCTTTTCTTTGTCAACATTGAAATGTGTTACTTGTCTCCCTGACAACAATGTGTAATTCGATAGCATGACACAGAAATTGTATATTGTTAGTTTGAGAATGTAATCCTGATAATTCAGAGGATTTAGAGGCTATAATGAATATGTTGTATACTTTATATTGTTTCCGCCATACTTTTCTCGACAAGTTGGGTTCTCGTAAGTCCCTTCAGTTCAGTTACCATGTTAGTCAAGTATTCCCGAACAGGACTTGCATGTTGTTCCAATTTTTTTGTCTAAATGTTTTGTACAAACAAGTAATTTAGCAATTTGTTCGGGGTGACTTAGGTATCATGATGACTGAAAGTATTTCACATCCAAGTGGAAAACTTGTCAAGTCAATTCGTTGTCCATGAGATGTCGGCACAGCTTTGGCTACTTCCGTGCTGTTTCCATGCCAACAGGTAGCTTAAACGACGTGCTTCTCATGAAAAATTTAGGATTATAGTTACAAGCTGCGAAAGGGTCTTCATAGACCTACGTGTGGAGCTCTGCAAAAACAGGGCTCACCCATTTCTTATCTATCTATCTACAAGCTGCGAATACAGTACGCACATGTCATTCTCTCTGCATTATACTAAAATTTATAGTCGGAAATGTAGTGGAGGAAGGAAATCACTCTCGACTTAATTAATGATGTAATAGGTAGGCCTTCTTTGTGGGATGTCTCATTGAAAGAATACCGATATAAAGCGAGGAAAGTCGACAGTTTCCAGGAACTTGAAATTATCTATAATTGCTCCCGCGAATACATTGAAAAAGAAACCAACCTCCCTCCGCTCGCAGTACAGTCAAGAATTGCAAAAAGTTCAGAAAAGTCTGAAGTCGGAGATGGGAGTGGACAAAGTTTATACAGTGTGGAAACATAGGGTTATACCAAGACGTAGGTGGGATGGAATAGCTGCTAGTAACTGTGTGTCCTCTTTTCTTATGGTAGGAAGTATTTTTTTTTTTTCAAAACTACATTTAAATCATGCTCAGACATTCTCAGAAAGTTTTTAAATCCAAACCTCTCTTCTACTTTTAGCTCATTCAGAATGGCATCCACATTGTGCCTTGTATTGAGATATTGTACCCACATTCTCCTTTTCAAGATTTTTTGAGAAGCAACAGTGGCAGTAACAAAGGCCAAATCCTCTTCATCTGAGTCCATTGTCCTTATTTGAAAATACAAGACACCACCTGAATGTATTACCACAAACTCATATGATGAACTGCCTATATATAAACAAAGAAAGTCAAGTTTAATAATAATAATGTTATTTGCTTTATGTCCCACTAACTACTATTAACGTTTTTGGAGATGCCGAGGTGCCAGAATTTTGTCCTGTAGGAGTTATTTTACGTGTCAGTAAATCTACCGACACAAGGCTGACATAGGCCTATATGAGCACCTTCATATACCATTGGACTGGGCCAGGATCGAACCTGCCAAGTTGGGGTCAGAATGCCAGCGCCTCAACCGTCTGAGCCACTCAACCTGGCAAAGTAAAGTTTAACATGTTTAAAAGTGTGGACACAATGTTAAATGAAACAGTATTTAACATTTAATATGTTGTTGTTGAGTGTTAATCAGTGAAGACCAGCCTTTAAGTTGACAATATCATAATTTTAGAATAAAATATGGAAAAATATACATTTGTTAGAGCCTCCGTGGCTGACAGCAGCGCGTCGGCCTCTCACCACTGGATACCGTGGTTCAAATCCCAGTCACTCCATGTGAGATTTGTGCTGGACAAAGCGGAGGCGGGACAGGTTTTTCTCCGGGTACTCCGGTTTTCCCTGTCATCTTTCATTCCAGCAACATTCTCCTTTATCATTTCATAGCATTTATCAGTCATTAATAAATCACCTTGGGAGTGGCGACCCCATTGTAATAACAGCCTATATATTGAAACAGGAACGCCCGTACTTCAGTTTATCGGAGAGCATGAGAAACGACAAGGCGTGTATGGCCCATGCTAAAAGAGTGAGAGAGAAGGGTAGTGAAAAAAAAAAATTATGATTAAAAGGATCCTTCAGTTTATTCAATAGATATGCAAAGAATTATGTCACCTTTTACAGCTGAATCGTGGGGTTGTCCTTGAAGGCGTGGAGGGGACGTCGTCCTGCGGCCTCTGCGTCGTCTTGCGGTCGGCGTCGGCGTTGTCTTCCGTCGTTGGTGTTTTCTCTGTATTAGTGTTGATGGCGACTCGAACCTGAGGCAGGAACGGGGAAATGTGGAGCTTCCGCATCGGACGTCATGGGACTCTGGTGTGACACCTCTATGGCGAAGCACACCGAAATAGTTCCCACAGTCAATGATGTTGAACGCACTTTAGCAGCAAGGATGAAGTCAAAGTCACAGTTCCATGAGAATAAGATGGAAGGAATTATCGTATTTGGAATAATAAACAAACGAAAACAATCTAGGACCTTCCGAGGTGCAGTGATTAAGCACTTCACAAAGAAAATTAAATTCACCGGGTACAGTCTCTGCACTGTACACCATGAGCACAATATTCACACACTTGTTGAAATAAACGACAGTCCAAGTTCTGTTATGTCGTAATTTTCAGAAGATTATCACTGACACTTAAGATCATACGTGATTCAGAACAGGTTATGATGGGAATTGGCATTGTCCCTCGGAAAGAAATTACGATACCGTATTTCACAAGTTAATGCTGTCTTTAAGAGGGAATGTTGGCACAGTTTATTACGAACACAGTTCAATGGATAGACACAGTCTTTAAATGAAATGAAGGTCGGCACAGTTTTATTACGAACACAGTTCAATGGATAGACACAGTCTTTAAATGAAATGCAGGCTGGCACAGTTTTATTACGAACACAGTTCAATGGATAGACACAGTCTTTAAATGAAATGCAGGCTGGCACAGTTTATGCTAGAAACACTATCGCTGTTTTCACACAGTCTTTAAATGAAATCAAGGTTGGCACAGTTTATGCTAGAAACATTCATAGTCCACAAACGAAATATAATCGCCCAGTCGTACAGACTGATAAAAACGAAATTACGTTTTTGTTCAAAAGTTCAAGCCCACGGAGAAAGCTTCTAACACTAACGTTTCTGAACTCAAGTATACAGCCGGACCGAGTGACGAATTATATCGCGACGTGCTTACTTGCACACACACACACTGAACTCACGGCTTACTGCCGACTCCCCTCTCTCTCTCTACCTACGGCACACTTCAGCTGCACACTGCCCACACTGCACACTCTCTGATTTTACCCCAGGCTGGCGATTCGCTTATATTGCCGAAGGTCGGTGGGCGTGGCTACACATGTGGGCCCCAAGAAAATTTTATATCTTGGCCATCTTTACACCGATTGACATGAAATTTCGGCTAGCAGCATTCATTATTCCTGCCTGCAAGGTGACGTTATTGAAATATTGATATCACATTTCGTTCATGCTGCAATGCTATGGAACACGAAAGAACCTTCTGCGTGACGTCGCTTGACCTTGGCCGGTGTTCTGGAACAGTGCGAGCTTGCTTGCAGTTCCCACAATGCCTGTGCGCTCGGCGCAAGTTTTAAATGCTTACGGCCGGGTGTTAGCGAGTTACTCTTAATAAATGAATGAAACGTGAATGCTCATAGGGCGTTCCCGTTTCAATATGTTTCATTCTTCACATCCCTGACCCGGTCAAAGACTGGAAAACAGGTTGTAGGTTTTCATTTTCATACATTTGTTAATCCATGTGTGTATCTTGGTATTAGGAAGGTTAAAGTTACTGCCAAAAAGTAATAGTACAAAGAATGTCTTGAAAATCCTTCAACCCTATTGTCCATCATGTTTTGATGGATTTCGGCTAGTATTTCTTCAATTTACACTTGTCCAAACTCACTTTCCCAATAAATCTACATAGTTCTGTTCTCAGGAAATTGATAAGCAGCATTTAGTGCAATTTGTAGAGAATGTTATCATTTAAACTTGTTCTAAATGCATAGAAGTGTGCACTTTTATTGACAAAGTTTAAATAACCTCTGGTTTTTAACTAGCCATTAAATCTCCTGGGTAATGTTCTCCTTCCTTTCAGTTATGCTTGTACTTGAGAATTTGCAAATGTTTAGCTGATTACTACAGTTTTACAGTTGTTTGGTCCGTACGGAAAATCTGGTCCTGAGTTCTGAAATTGCACTAGTTTTCACCCATCTTATCCTCCACTAGTGACCACACTCTTTTTCCAGAATGCCTGCAACCTTTTTGCCTGATATACTGATCAATGAAATACCTCACAATAGTTGTTGTAAGCCTTCCTGTATCCTTACTTGAACTGGTGCAGTTATGGCTTTAGCCCTGTTCTAAGGTCCCGCACACATATCGCTTACTAATCCTATTACTTTATGAAGCCATTTTGATTCCCTCTCTGCTACTATATTTCATCCTTGCTTCTTTGTCACAACAGTTTATCATTTTCTTCTCTTCCTCAAGGGTGACTTTATTACCAGCATCAATCTTATCCCAATGAATTCTGTGAAGCAAACCTTCACCAGAAATGCTTCAAAATTTTCCTTCCATCTGTCCAGATACTCTGTAGAATCTGTAATCAGAATATACTGTATTTTTTATATTTAAGAATGGTTTCTCTTCTCTCTCTTTTCAGGTTATTGCCAAAGTCTTACCATGATTTTATTTTGGAGTCTTCAGTTATCTCTTTGGGTGTATTCCTTTCCTCTGTGTGCAGTTTCCAATGCACAACATTTCTTGTTTGAATGCACTGTTGTATTTTTTTTTTTATTTGCAAGTAATCCTGGCTGCATTATTCCACTGCAATGTATGCATGGTACATGTTTATGAATTGGGATATAACTTCAGTGAACACCTGCCATGGGATTTTCTGAGAGGGTAGAAAATTCTTCTGAGATATTTCTCTTCCTTTCATGAAGGAAATGTTATGTTCCAGGAACTGTTGGACATTGATGCTGTTCGTACTGGGCAGATTGTGATGTTACACTTGTCTCGAATGTTACCGGCAATCTTAAACAAACTTGAGAATGATCCGCCTGTTCTCTTCCAATTTCTGAAGGGGCTGTTTGATTACAGGTTTGTAAGCTTCATTTTTGAAGGTTAATATTGAATACTTTCTAAAATTTTATAGAAATTTCAAAGTTTAATTTGGTCTGAGTCAGCTGTTTTATTGATAATTTAAGTGCATAATTAGCTTCTCACTAAGGTGATTGCAAAGGATGTGTGTAATGATTCCTGGAACTGGGAGGATCAGTACTATCAAGACCAAGTGTTGGAGTGAGATCACACAGTTGCTAGCAGAAGCAAACAGTGAGAAATAAGAATGATGCCAGAGTTGACCTTATATGAGGTGGCACAATTCAAGTTTGAGACTGGCTCTTTGTTCAGTGGGTTCCTAAAGCTCTGTGGGAAAAAAAAAAAAGTAAAACAAGGAGGAAAATAGGAGAGGAATTTTTTTTTTGTTTGATATAAGTTTTGTGAACATATCCTGGTTTTTTGTTTTTGTTTTTTTTACTACATCCAGCAGGCATGTGAATTATTTTTGAATTCTTAGGCATTTAATAATAATTATGTTTATTTACATCATTGCTGAGAAATTTGGAAAGAGAAAGAAGAAAATGGAATGTGATTCTACCTATAATCAGACCCTGACAAGTGTAATTTGATGATAAACATGATCCTGACACTGTGATTCCAAGGGGATTTAAATGATGTAGGATGGAGCATGTTAGCCATTTAGTTAGGGTTGCATAACTGTGTGCATTTGGGGATGGTGGATTCAAATCCCATTTTCAGCAGCCCTGAAGGTGGTTTTTAAAAAACTTGAACATTATTATAATTCAGAATCATATCTTGCTGATTCTTCAAATTTGTGCAGCATTATTTTTCATTTTCATTGTTATGTTGATTTGAATGTCTTATCATTTTCTTACAGAGAGTCACATGCTGGCCTTAGCCATCTGAAGGAAGAGCTAGAGTTTGAACCACAGCTGGTTGAACGTTATTTACATCTTATGTGCCAATATAGTCCTACCAAAGTATATTCATTTTTGGTATCCAGCGATGGATATCGTCTTGATCAAGCCTTACAGGTAACGTGGTTCTCTCATTTTTTTATAAGCCTGTACATCTCGAGTTTGGGCTAAGACAATTTATTGTAGTTTTCAGCCTGTTGTTTTTTGTTGAATGCCATAAGGTTCTTCAGAGGGATAAGTATTTATTATAAGCCAACACTGAATGAAAGCAGACTCCCGGGAAAACAGAAATGAAAATTTAAAAAAATTAAGCACGCAAAACATAATGTATACATTTCCTGCCACTAATCATTTATTGTCGCAGCCACCAAATTAGGCGGGTGAGGAAAACTGCTCTGTCGCCAGATATGGGAACGGCGAAGCGACAGATGGTCGAGAGTCGCCTACCTCCGAGCACGGACTGGCAACGCTGATCGTGCAGTGCTGTCTAGTTGAAGCCCATCCGCTCCAGGTCACCTTACCTGAGTCATTCCCTGTCATGCAGCTGTTGAGCTCGCACCGTAAGTGCAGTTAAAGATGGGTAGAGAATGTGTTCAGCCTGGTGTCTCTTCGGGTCTGTTATCTGAAGAGGACGAAGTAAGTGCGAGAAACAAACAAGAAACTCCTCTGAAGCGTCGTCGGTT
Source organism: Anabrus simplex (assembly GCF_040414725.1). Classification (NCBI taxonomy): domain Eukaryota; kingdom Metazoa; phylum Arthropoda; class Insecta; order Orthoptera; family Tettigoniidae; genus Anabrus; species Anabrus simplex. Next base: position 1,157,281,015 of record NC_090266.1, on the reverse strand, counting down.
GAAAGGGCTTAAGAAGGATTTAGCCAGTCAGACAATCCGTAATTGTGAATGTATTGCAATACGTACAGAAGTTGGTCGACTCAAATATTTTGCAGACTGTGAACTTCAAGAAAAGCCAAGAATTGACTGTAAAATGTGTAATGTTAGCCTTTGTTTGGTCCAGAGGTGTGTTAATGAAGCAAAATATTCACCCAACCATAAAATACTTTCATCTCCAAGGAAAACTTGATAAATTAGCTCTCTCTTGAGGCCATGAGGTAGTAAGGTTGCCACCCTATCACTGCCAGTACAACTCAATTGAAATAATTTTGGCTCAAGTCAAGAGAGAAGTGACAGAGAGGAACAAGACATTCAAATTAAAGGACATAGAAAAACTCGCGTCAGAAGACATCGACTGTGTGACTGCTGCAGATTGGGAAAAGTGCTTCAATCGCGCAGAAAATCTTCAAGCAGACGTAGCAGCAAAGGAAATAATAAGGGACGATAGAATGGAGCCATTCATCATCAGTGTAAATGACGACTCGACAGATAGTGAGATGAGTGATGTTATTGACTAAGAAATCTTACACTGCCTTTTATCTAGAAACCGATTCTTTAAAGTAGCTCTTTTTCTATATTATTCAGTCCAATATACATTATTCAAATATTTAAAGTTATCAAGTAATAAAAGTATTTACGGCGTCCTGCAGCCTGTGCTGGCGTGCGCACCCCGAACTGCCTCAGCTAGCGTCATTTACATGATCGCTTTCCGGGCAATTTTCCAGGAAAACTACAAGACTCATGGAAATATGTTTCAGATAAAAAATGTAAGTCAGGCGATTTTTTTACATTTTTCTCGCAGACAAAATTTTATTGCCTGAAGAAATAAAAAATTGGCTGCTTACTGAAATTTTCAATACATGATTCTGCGGATTTAAATGTACTCGTTCAAGATTTTAGTTTCAATAATTATTTAAAGTGGTTTATGTGGAAGATAGTTATACCACTGAAATCAGCAGTCTTTTCTGAAGCTTGTAGTATAATTTGTTTCGAAACATTGTATGAAGTAACATCAGGAGCTTGAGAGAGAACAACTTGCCTCGCGCTCCGAAATGATGTGTTCAGTTAGACATTTCTTCGCCAGTAGCTACATAACCTTGGCAACAGCATAATTTCTCTGACCCGCCTAATTTGGTGGCCGTGACAATAGTTAGTCATTGCCATCAGAGGATTCAGGTTCATCATCATCATCTGCAGTTTCCAGCTGTTGGCCGGGTCTGCTTGGAACATAAGCCTCTCCATCTCCTCTTGTCTTCCCACCACTTCTCCGTTGTCACTCTTGCCCAGTCTGTCTCCTCTTCTCTGTACACTCTCCCACTCCTTTTATCCACCTGTTTCTTGGATCCAACAAATTGCGTTGAGGGTCATTACTCTCCATGTAAATTCAATTGCATTGTTACTCTTACCTGCTGCATTGATGAGGGCCCCATTAACTGCCTCCTCTACAGTAATTTTACAGCTTTGATTATCCCTTTGTCTAATGATTGCACTTTACTAGTTAAGTTGAGAGGCATAAATTTTACTATGACAGTGGATAGATTTAGGTCCACGTGATTTGTGGCATTATCAACAAACAACAATGTTATATGCTTAGCCATCTTCAATCTTCGATTGATTTCTCGTAACCAGTCACCAAAAATATCACCTGTCATCCAAGCATTTCTGCTGTGATGCCAAAATGCAGGAAGACTGACTGTATTAACGGTATTATTTTCAAATGCTCTTGGACTGGCAGCATTTCCAGTGACAATGTTAAAATTGCTTGCATTAAACTTACAAAACATCAAGACAGAATAAAGTTTTGAACCTGTCCAAATTGTCATTTAAGGGCTGTCAAGTGTCCAGTGTACAGAGGAGTTTTAACACATAAAAGTATAGGGAATCAAATGGTGCATTCAATATATATCCAATGTGAGGAGTTTCATTGTAATATAGCATGTATCTACTTTTGTGATTCCTCTGCACATTCAACCTTCTTTAACTTCCAACTGGATTGATATCTATTCTTTAGTGTGTTGAAACGGTAACAGTTGTCGTCATCATCATCATCCTCGTTTGTCATAATAATCATTAGGAGGTACATAATAGCTCAGCGATATCGCAACTAGCTTCTTACCAATATCACACTTGTGAATTCCAGCCGATACATGTGAATTTTGAAATAGTAAGTCACATTTTATTTAATTTTTATTCCACATGAATATTAGGTCCTTGTGGCTTTTGAACACAAGCTTTAAAGATCTTGTAATGCTATAGGCTTAGAACGATTTTAATTATACCTTGCTCAAAAGGGATATTTGGTCACATTTTAAAATGTTCGTAACAACATTTTATGAATGCATAGTGGGGTGGGGATTGGACTACTGTAGCAATAACATGTCCTGTTTATATAACAGAGGGCTCCACTGACATCTGGATGTTTGGGAGGTGTCAGTTGAAAAGTATGACTGCCTGAATGTAAAGTGTACACGAAGGTTGATCTGTGTGGAGTGTAGTCTTTGCAAGTCATGGCTGGTTGTGTGGAGCAAAGTAGGCAAGGGGTGAAGCCTTTATTGTCAGATAAAGCCACTAGTGCGCTTATACACTGCTTCAAGAAGGCTATTCACTGAGCTACATTGCCAGAATGCTAGGGGTTGCTCAGAATATGATGTGGTATCTGTGGAAACATTTCCAGGAAACTGGAAGTGTTGCCAACACCCTAGTACGGGCCACCAAAGGAAAACAACTATGGGGCAGGATTGTTTTGCGAGTCTACAAGCTCTCTGAAACCAGCATGAGCACTACAGATGGACCAACAACAGGCTTCTGGAGTACAAGTTAGTGACCTAACGGTCAGAAACAGAGTTTGAGCAGCCAATTTAATATCCTAACGACCCACTCAAATACCTGCACTGAAGAGACTATACCATTGCCGGAGACTGCAGTTTGCTAGAGATCATGTACACTGGCCACTAAGAGACTGGCATCCTGCGCTGTTCTCGGTGAATCCTGTTTCATGTTATATTGTTCAGATGGTCGTCTGCTAGTCTGGAGAAAGACATGGGGAGTGATTTTCATTTGAGTGCTGTACAGTCTACCGTTGCTTATGGTGGTGGGTCTGTTATGGTGTGGACAAGCATAAGTCTTCACATGAAAACTTATCTACTGTTCATTCGCAGTGGATCCTTAACTGTTTGATGGTACATTGACAAGATGTGATTCCTCGCGTGAGGCAACTTGGAGAAAATGCAGTATTCGTGTATGATAATGCTTGAGTGAATGATGCCACCAACATTGTTTGGAGATTCCTACAAGTGCACCAGCTGTGATGGAGTGGCTGTCCAGAAGTCCCAACCTGAATCTGATCAGACAAGACTGGGACCAACTGCAGCAATGCATCTGAGCAAGAAATCCACCATCCCAAACATTACAAGACCTTGAAGACGCCCGTTTGGAAGAGTGGGGATGTCTGCTTCAACTGAACATGCGTCACCTTTTCAGAAGCATGAGAAGGCATTGTGAAGGTGTTATTGATGTTAGGGGTGGCAATGCTCTTTATTAAGATGCTAATTACCACATAGCCATTTTGATATATGACCAGGGTCACTTTATTTATGACATGTTGTGCTATGACATCATATATTGAGTGTCCAAAGAACAGTTTCCGTTCATTTCTTATTTGTTGCAAAGAAGATTTATTTTCATTGCATGTCTGTTTTCATTTCTATATGTATGTGTATCATGGAGGTATGAACATATAAAAGGGTGGCCAGCTGTGTAGTTTTGGTGTTCTTATCAACTAACACTTGTCATTCTATCCTTTTAGATAATGAAGCAGCATAAACAAGTAGAAGCCACAGCATACCTGTTGGAGAAAACTGGTGACTTCCAGGGTGCTCTAAACCTGCTGCTGACAAAATTAGATGCAGAGATTGAGCAGGCATTAGACTCGTCAAGCAATACAAACTTAGTTGATCTTACGGGGCATTTAATTGGATTATGTCAGCGTGGTTCAGCAATGTTAGACGAAACTGGACGACGAGCAATGTGGTTTCCTTTGCTTGAAAGTTTAATGCGCCCTCAACGTGAACTCCAAAGCAAGCATCCAGGTACATAAAAGCATTAGTTGATTGAGTATGCAATATAATCTTTTCTGTCTGTTACAAAGCAGATTTTTCTGCAATTACCTGGATATTTTGAGTAATAATCAAGAAAGTTGCTATGTGTTTTGGGTCATGGAGCTATGTACTTGCATTTAAGAGATGGTGGGTTCAAGCCCCCACTGTTGACAGCCCTGAAGATGCTTTTCCACAGTCCCCCATTTTTCACACCAGGCAAATTCTGAAACTGTATGTTAATTAAGGCCATGGTCACTTCTTTCCCAGTCGTAGTCCTCTCCTATCCCATCATTGCCATAAGACCTGTTTGGGCTGGTGTGACATGAAATTGAAGAGCAAAAATATATATATTTTGAGAAATGTAATAAATTGAGGAAAAAAGTTTGTTTGAATTCTCATTTTCAGCCATTCTAGGAGTGGCTTTTCTTGCTTTCCCAATCTAACCTGGCATATACCAGATGGGCCATAACATTCTACTGCTTGCCCAATTAATTGCAAATGCATACACCTAATACTGGTTTGCCAACTCAAGCTATCATTATGCACACAAGTATGGCTATTGACTGCAGTGTCCCAAACCCCTTACATGAAGCAACAATAACAAAGAAAATTAGTGTTTTCTCAGACGTTTCAGAACCAAGAACATTTCTAAGAATTGTTCATTTTGTTGTTGTTGTTGTTGCTGCTTTTATGGCAATCAGGTCTTGTCTTTTCCTGTTCTGACCATATTGTCTTCTTTCTTGCAGCCTCATAGCTGGATAGTAATGAATAAGGAGGTTGTTGACTCCAGTAAAAGCTCTCTAGTTACATATTAAGTTGAAACCAGCTGTATATCTATCATTTTAAGGAAAAATTCCTTCTTGAATCAATTTAACCTAACACACCTTGGTACAAATGCTAACAGTTTATGAGATAGACAAGCTTAAAGTTGGTTATTTTGGAAGACAGTTTCTGTAATAGAAAATGTATAACCCTGTTTATATATATATATATATATATATGACTGATTGAGTGAAACTTACATTAGTTGTATTGAGTTTAAGGTAGAACCATACAATAGGGACCTCAGGCAAGAAAGTTACAGCATGCTGCAGACTTCCGCAGCTCGATGCATACGGCTTAGTTGCTTACATGATTAAGTCATGATATCAGCTGTTGACAAGATGTCTACCTGATTGGTCTAGACAAACCTGGCTCATAGTAACATTCCATTGGTTTAAATCATCATGGTTGTATTCGCTTACAGCTGGCAGTCACACTCGTCTGTATTGAATTCCTGAGAGTGATGGCTTATTTTATCAATTTCAGCTGGTGACAGCGACTGTTGATGAAAGTGGTATGGAAAATGTTGTACGATTTCCATATTCTTATAAAAGTAAACCTATTTCTAGGGGTGTATAGCTAACTAGAAAGCTTTTACTGGAATCAAAAACCTCCTTATTCATTACTCTCCAGCTAGTCTTGGCAATGAACATATCACTCTCCTACAAGTAGTCCGTCCGGTTTTAAGCCCAATAGCTGGTTGGAACCTGTAGCTCCAAATGTTATGCAGTTATATGAAAACCACAGAAACCCGTGGTGGTGCCATAATGAAGACCTACAAGGCATAACAGGAAATGAGATATTGTGTCGTTACTTTCCTCACTGGGCTGGAAAGTACTGTTGCAGCATGATGAGCCCTATGAGTAGTACCGTTTGTAACATCCAGATGCATATGTTTTTTTTTTTTTTTTTTTAATGCTATTTGTTCGGGGCATCGACCTATAGAGATCTTTTGCCCCTACTTGCACCATGTGATATGAACCTGCATGTAATTGGAATTGAGGAAGTGTAGTGTGTTGCATGCGAGGAAAGGAACGTTAAGGAAGCTCCAAATGTTTTTTTTCAGCACTACCCATACCTCTGCAACTTCCATAGTGTCACAGCCATACATGATACTGGGGCTTCTGTGGAAGCTACATTTTGTTGTGGCTTGCACTAAGAGACAGACACCAGTATACCCGATCCATAAAAAAATAGCAACTGGTGGATTACCAGTAATACAAATAAGATTTTTATGTCAAAAATGAAGTTCCTAAAAGTAAACCGTATTTTAATTTCATCATTTGTGAATATTACAGTACCTGTTCAAGCTCCTTAATCCTTTTCAGTCAATCAGTAACTATTGATCTGCATTTAGGGCTGTCACTCAAGTGGCAGATTCCATATCAGTTCTTCTCCTAATCTGTTCTTAAATTATTTGAACAAAGTTGAAAATTTACCAAACATCTCCCTTGATAAATTATTCCAGTCCCTAATTCCTCTTCTATAAACAGGTATTTACCCCAGTTTGTCCTCCTGAATTCTAACTTCATCTTAATTTTATGACCTTTCCCACTTTCAAAAACTCCACTTAAGCTTATTCATCTACTAATATCATGTCAAGCCATCTCTCCACTGACGGTTTGAAACACGTTGGTTACTCAAGCAGCTCATCTCTGTACTTCCAAGTCTTTCCAGCCCAAAATTTGCAAAATTTTTGTAACACTGCTCTTTTGATGAAATCACCCAGAACAAATTGTACTGCTTTTCATTGATGAATCTTTTCCACTTCTTGTAATAAGTAATCCTGGTGAGGGTCCCATACACTACAACCATACTCTAATTGGGGTCTTACCAGTGACTTATATGCCCTCTCCTTTACATCCCTACTACAAACCCATAATACCCTCATAACGATATGAAGAGATCTGTAACCCTTATTTACAATCCAGTTTGTCATGTTTCAGTCATGAAATTACCAGTGTTTCGCCCCATTGTGGCGGATAGCTCTTAATTTCGATTGCCACACCTTTCCGAGATGCTCATAATTGGAAAGGCCTAAAAGAGCTGGAATACTATATGATTTATATGATTTACATTTCAAGAAAATGTAATTTATATTGAGGTCCCTATATTGTAGGTTTACTGAATTTCATTAACAGAAAAGCTGTGATCTGTTGCTTTTATGCTCAACTGCTATTTGTTTGAGGTGTTCAACCAAGTGACTAGTTATGGGTTCCTTAGTGTCCTTCGGTCTGTTATTATTTTGTAGTCTACGCCCCGCATCTAACCTCTCTCAAGAGTGCATATTAACTGTCTCTACTTTTCCAAACTCACCTTTGTATGGGTTGATCCCCTGGGATACTTGCTGCCATACCCTGAGTTGTGGATGAGCTTGTCGATTCCCATCTGCTCATGGACCTTGTTGTAAGACCTGATTTTTTGTCCTCTAGCTGTGTCATCCCTGCATAAAAGTGATCTCCACATAGCCCCGGCTGATCTCTCCTATGATCATCAGACACCGCTTTTCATTATCCTAAAGTAATGCCCCAGCTTGGGAAATCTAAATGATGATCTGTAGCCCATGAATTATTACTTTCTAACCTTCAGTTTCTAGTAATAATGTTTGGAGACGCTGAGGTGCCGGGATTTAGTCCCGCAGGAGTTCTTTTATGTGCCATTAAATCTACAGGCAAGAGGCTGACGTATCTGACCATCTTCAAATACCACCAGACTTAGCCAGGATCAAACCTGCCAAGTTGTGGTCAGAATACCAGTGCCTCAACCGTCTGAGCCGTTCAGTCTGGCCCTCCAGCTTTTCTTTCAATCTTCATATATATATAATTTTTTTATAATTTGCTTTACGTTGCACCGACAGAGATAGGTCTTACAGCAACAATGGTGTAGGAAAGGGCTAGGGGAGGGCAGGAAGCGACCATGGTCTTAGTTTAGGCACCTGGTTGCCATGTGCGAAATTGGGGAAACCAAGGAAAACCATCTTCAGGGCTGCCGACACCGGGGCTTAAACCTGCTATCTCCTGAACGCAAACTGATAGCTACGTGACCCAAACTGCACAGTCCCTTGCTCGGTTCATATAATACTACATTTGCTGTTTTATCATCATCGTCATCATCCCTTTATGAGAACCATCTTTCCTCCATTCTTGGTGATCTGTTCTCTGCATGAAACTCTTGAGGTCACTTTGATCTTCATACAGGAGAAATGCCTACAATTGGCAGACTGCTATATCTGAATTATAAACATGTTCTTGGTCACTACACAATCGCTTCTTGAATTGCAGCATTAAAAGTGAACAAAATATGCCCCTTCCTTTGTGTTTGTTAATTTTAATTTTTGTCCAGCTTGTCACATTGAATCCATTTTACATCCATATTTCTACCCCATGCCTTTGCTGACAGGACCTAGTGTTTACAGTGCACTATGTCTTCTGGTATAGGCTAGAGCAATTTTGTTACTTTCATTGACCTGTCTCCGTCTTATCCTTGGCTTTGACAATGTCAAAGTGACTGAGGTATGAGCGATGCTAGTAATGCCATTCCTTATGCAGCCAGTCCCTGCTATGAATGGTGTGAAAATGTTGCTCATGGGGTCGGTTGATGCATGCATTTCAGTGGGCTTGGCAGTGATGTGTAATAGCAACTTCTGGCTTGGTGAGGAAAGCAACAGGAAACTACCTCTCTCCTCATTCCCTAGTATGCCTCTTCAGTGATGCCTAGGCCATCTATGACAGCTGATGGCAGAGCTGTTGAGGATCCAACCAGCCTTAGGGCTGAGGACTGTACATAGATACATACATACATACTGTACATACATATATACATTACATAAATACATTTCTACCCCCTGTGGGTGGGAGACTTAGACGAAGAATACACCCACGGTATCCCCTGTCCATCATAAGAGGCGACTAAAACAGCGACCAAATGATTGAACTAGAACCATGAGACTACTTGCAATTAGTACCATCAAGCAAGGAACGCCATGGGTCGCCCTTACTTGCGAGTAGTACCACTATGTTAGGTACACAATAGGTTTGTGATTAGTAGCAACAGAGGGTGAATCAGTATGGGTTTTACAGTACCCGTGATTAGTACCACTATATGAGCGACACTGTGGGTCTGGATTGCCTGTGATTAGTACCCACTATGTGAGAAACAAGTACGAGTCCCTGTAATTAGTATTGCTATGTGAGGAATACCATGGGTTTGCATTGCCTATGAGTGGCACCGTAATGTGAGAAACAGCATAAGTCTGCGTTACCTGTAAGTATTACATTACCTGTGAGTAGTACCACGCTACTTACAATTAGTACCGCTACATGACAAATACCATGATTCTTACATTCCTAGTGATAAGTACCATTATGAGAGGCCGTTGACCTGGATTTTTAACCCCTGTAGACAACAAGCATCATTGATTCAGGATTGTGCTTTGGAAGTAGCCCGTTGGTCAGTATGTACTATTGTTTTAAGATAGTTTCTGGGAAGGTGAGGCATTGCTGGTTGAATCCACTGATTGTTTTAAGTTCATAATCATTGTTCACCGTCTCTTTTTGAATTCTAGTCAGTGGATTGATTTTGGAATTATTTTTAACTTTCAATATTGTGAGCTGAATCCGCTGATTATTTTAAATTCATATTCATCCATTCATTCTGCATCATCATGTTTTGAATTCTGGTCAGTTTTGGACTTTTGAAATTGTCATTACATTTCATCTCATTTCATACCATTAGGGGCCGTGATTAGTACCACTATATGCCTATATCACCGGCCTTAGGGCTGAGGACTGTACATACATACATACATACATACATACATACATACATACATACTGTATCAGGAAATGATTGTGGGGTTTGAGCATGGGAAGGGTCTCGGGTAGTATTCGGTGAATTTTGGAGCAGGTACAGAGACGGATAGTATCGCAGGGCAAATAATAGATGGTAATTCATTTTTTTGTAAAATTTATTAACAATATCCACAGATAAGTCACCCTGCAATGGAACCGTAACTCGAACTTGTAGCTAATATTTGCCAAAAATATAAAATAAAAGATTTATGTTATGATCTTCTTGATGTCTGTTTGCTTGAGAATATCAAAATAACTATTACTCTTCCATAGAACATGAACAACCTACAGTCTTTCTAATTTAAATGCAAACACAAAAATAGCACCTTGGGATATAATCAGTTCATCATTGATGGTGTTGACCTACAGTCTTTCTAATTTTTGAATCACAAAATGAACACACACTTGTCATGGAAAGTTTGATAAATTAATAAAATATTTGATCTCTTGCTGTAAGTCTTTCAGTTCGTTTGGATTGAAAATGAAATTAATAAAGCACTTGAAAATCCTAAAGTTCCTCTAGGTAATGTGAATTCAATTAATTAATAACTTGAAAAGGAATTTATAGCAAAATATGAACTTTTTTAAATGACGAAAAAATTATGAATTGATATCCACACGAAGCACTTGTAAGAGCACTGTACTGGCCTAAGTGCTTTGTAAAAAATCAGTCAGTTGTGATTACTCACTCAAAATACGAAAAGATCTGCTTACAAGTGTTGGAGTTGGTTACTTGGTGTCTGGAACGTTTCGCGGAGTGCGGGCGAAGACTCAAACTCAGCACCGGCGATGTTCAGTGAAGATACCACGCCAATTTCCCTCGTCGACGTTCCTCAATGGGTACCATAACTGAAGAAACCATGTAAATCCCTCGTTGGATGCGACGTTTGATGTAGCAGGATCTCATAGGACTTTTGCCAAGATTTCCTTTGTTCTTGGAGGTAATATCGGAACACGGAAAGTTCAATTGGCACTATTGAATTCACAAATATCAGGATATTAATACTACACACTGTCGTAATGTACAGTTCTATTCTTACACTGATTTTATGATGAATTAACATTCACAGTCCATGCTGCAGAAAACACAGTTCTTATATACACAGTTCATGGGTTTGAGATGTAACACAGTTCATAATCGTCACTAATTATGTCTGAAATACGATTGTAAAGTAATGAACACAGTCCATAAGCACTTGAAAATGTGATTTGTAACAGTCTCTATCACAGTCTCTGAACAAATATTATTAACAGATTAAGGCGGTTTTATGGTTGTATTTACACCACACTAGTCTGTACTATTTAATATTATTGTAAAAAGTCCTTAATGTTCACTGGGTTTCTCACAGTGGTGATCGAAAGATCGAGAAAGTGCACAAGGAGAATAATTAAGTCTTGCCCTGTTATGGGACGAATGTCTTGTAAATAAAGTTACACACAGTTCACTGATATATTATCGCAAGAGAAATATGTCTTATACTATAATAATTTCGTGTGGCTATTACTAAAATCAGATAAAAAATTGTATGTATGGCTTTTCAGGCGTTTGCTCTATTAACCAGCATTTCGTCTTAGGTCTTGTAAGGCAGACCCTCCGATGAGTATGGGCGGCATCTGCCATGTGTAGGTAACTGCATGTTAATGTGGTGGAGGATAGTGTTTTGTGTGGTGTGTGAGTTGCAGGGATGTTGGGGACAGCACAAACACCCAGCCCCCAGGCCATTGGAATTAACCAATGAAGATTAAAATCCCCGAACCCGGGACCCTCTGAACCGAAGGCCAGTATGCTGACCATTCAGCCAACGAGTTGGACATGTCTTATACTGATTGAAGTGGTTTTAAATTATGATTTCAGTTTACCACACGCAATGATTTAGGATATTCTCACAGTTCAGAATTATATGAAATTAGTACAGTTCACGATGTCGTAGATTAGTCAGTAAAATACTGGACACTTCAATTCTCACTTCAAATTATAGCTTTACTCTGTTAATAAATTCACAAGTATTATATTACGATAATTCACCTTGAGAAACGTCTAGAATCTTACCGTCGTCGCGGCGCGGCAGAAACTTTACGTACGGTACGACGTCCTTTCACTATATCAACAGCGTTCGATTACGGCCACGATTATGTCCTCGCGAATCGCGACGGAGCATACTTTCTGCACACACACTCTGTACACGGGACTGGTTATGGCCTTGGCCCAGTGGCCTATTTATACAGGTCTGGCGAGCAGCGCTCAAAATCAGGTGATAAAAGGGCGAGTATTGCTCCCAAACTTTAAATTATCATATTTCAGAAACCACTGTACGGATTGATTTCAAATTTGCAGGGTTTTGTTTCCAGAACATTAGCTACAATTCAGCATTGGTCTCGTGTTAATCGGTCCAGGCATTAAAAAGTTCATAAAAATAGCCGAGAAACTTCTGTAGGCGAAGTAAGCTGCAGGCGGCGGTGACGTCACTTGACTTGCGTTCTCCCTCATAGAGTGCAGTAGGTACGAGAACATTCTCTCACACAGCTGTTCATGCATCGGAACTGAATTTTATGTTAGAAAATAAAATTTATATGTGCCAGGGCCTATGCCTTCCTGGTACAATACATACATACATACATACATACATTTATTTCTACCCCCTGTGGGTGGGAGACTTCAACGAAGAATAAACCCACGGTATCCCCTGCCTGTCGTAAGAGGCGACTAAAACAGTAAGCCTGTGGTGTTCTGCATATAGGCCCTGTTAAACAATAAGCATAATCATTAAGCATCATCTCGTACCATTAGGGGCTGATGACCTAGATGTTAGGCCCATTTAAACAACAACCAACTTCATGAAGATCATCATCATATTTCTACTATTACTATGTCCACACAATCTCTCTGTCTGGCTTCTCCAATATCGAGCTTTGACTCCTGTACAACACTTTTATGCTTGGGTTATTAGTGATTGTTGTTGTTGTCAGGGGAAGAACATGCAAACTATTTATCGGTGTTGTACAGGTTGTGTAGCTCTAAGCTTGGATTTGGGAGATCGGGGGTCCAAACCCCACTGCCTGCAGTTCTCATGATGAATTGCCATTGTTTCCTATTTTCACATTTGGCAAATACTAGGACTGGACTTCAATTAAAGCCATGACTGCTACTTTCTCAATTGTAACCATTTCCTCTTCCAATGTTGCTGAAAACCTGAGTAAGGTAACACAACATTAAACACACAGCATTTTCACCAAGCTGTACTAGAATTAAGGCAATGGCTGCCACCTTCTCAGTCCTAGCACTTTCCTGCCCTTGTGTCACCGAAAATTGTGTTAGTGTGATGTTAAACTGCTAACAGAAAAAAAAAAATGGCAGGGGAAACCACAGGATTATCAGCCTCAGTAGGTTATTAGCATTCTTTCTTTTATAATGAAAAGCTTTTAGAAAGGATTGAAATTGATATTGTTTTTATAGTTCTACAGGAGCTGACACAGCAGTTACTGACCAGTATGAGTGGATATGTATCACTGCCTGCAATGCTTCAAGTTATTCTTAAGGACCCAGCATATACTGGTGGCAAGTTTGGTGACATCAGAGAATTAATGATGGGTAACAAAGATTTTTTATTTTTTAAAAATATATTTTTCTTTAATTTATTGCTCTTGATTATCTTTAAAATGAAGAACTATGAAAATGTTTTCTCTCTCTGATATTCCTCATACCCAGCTTTGACAGTATCTTGAATATGATTCAAGTTCCTATGCTTCTGGCACTGTTCTTATTAAATGAGGGGAAATGCACACTCTGTTAGCAAATTCAAGACATTTCTATCTGCCAAGGAGGGTCCAAAAGTTCAGACTCGACATATAGTTCCTTACCATGAATACCTTACACCACTGATACATAACCAGATTCAAATTAATCCCTTTGGGCGACTACATTTTTGCCAATCTTGGCAAAATTTCTGGAATTACAGCTGAAAACCATCTGCAACCTTCTCTAGCGATGCTGCTTTTACCTTATTTGGTAAAATAAAATAATCTACTTTCAGCTGTTTTTTCATGCTTGGAAAGAAGTAAAGGTCACAGGGGACTAAATCAGGTAAATAGGGAAGATGTTCCATGTTTGATAAGAAACTGTGAGACTAGTAGGAACCAATGTGCAGGAGTTTTGCTATAGAGAAGGTACCATTGCCCACTTTGCCATGTATCAGGCTGCTTACGACAGATGAACTCCCACAAACTATGTAAAACATCCAAATACAGCTCCTTGTTTGCCGTTTTGCCTTCAAGAATAAATTCTGAATGGGGAATTCACTTCAAATCAAAATAACTTCTTGCATGATTTTCCCTTTGCTGCAGTCCTGCTGGATTTTTATTTTTTTAATGCAATGGAGAATTAAAAAATCAAACAGTTAGCAAGCTCTTGGAAATTCACTTTTTTAACATTCCAGTTCAAACATACCTACCATCCTGGTAGTAAGGAGAAACTTTGCAGAGGCTTATTTCAGAGAAACCCAGTTTAAAAGAATTCTGCATTTGACAAACTCAACAGCAGTTTGTCTACCTAATTTCCTTCACCACCACCACCACCACCACCACTCCATGTTTTAATCTGGGATAAATGGGTTGGATTGCAATTTAACATAAAGGAAGCTGAAAGTTGTAAATTTACGTATGAACTTCAGCAAATTGGATGAAAGAGCAAGACATACAAAATATACAAAGTCATTTTGAGAGAGACTTTAAATGAGGTTCTTCATATGTACTCTTATGTGGGTATGGTGTTCTCCCTTGCTATCCATACTGCATGGCTAAGCGTAAGTTCAAGACGAAAGCTTGCACAATTCAATTATACCAATTTCTCCGCAAATTAAAATGTTATATTTAATTTAAATATTGTACTTATGATTTTATAATTAATTTTAATATTATAATTATTGTTTGTTTGTTTGTTTGTTTGTTTGTTTGTTTGTTTGTTTGTTTGTTTGTTTGTTTGTTTGTTCAACCCTTGTCCCGTTTCTCTACAGGGTCAGCTATGAAGAGAGATGAATCTGTCATGACAGGCTTTTATGACTGGATGTCTTTCCTAGTGTCAACCTCATTAGAGGAGTTAATGAGATGAAATGAATTACGTGATATATGATAATAGGAAGGGAGAGGGTGAAACCCAGTGTTGGCATATAGCCTACTCCTGTCAAATAGCACCACTGGGTCTGCTCAAGACTTAACGTCCCCATCCGACAGACTAATCACCATCAACAGCGTCATATGACCTCACTCCATGTGAGCGCTGTGGGAAAGTTTGGAATTTAATCCAGGCTTTTGGTACGCAATCTAGTGATTAGAAATTGTATACCACCACCTCTCCTACCCTGCTGACCAGCATTCTGATGGTGAAATTTTTTTTGACCAACGGGACTAGAACCGGCTAACCACAGTGTCAGCCGCCACTCCTTTTTCACAAGTTATTCAATGACTGTACCTTAAAGGCTGAAGGGGAGTTTCTCGACCGGATACGATAAAAAGCTTACCAGTACCTCAAAATATGTTTGTATTCTACACAATGAATTATAATTTTCCCTATTAGATTTTAAGACGGGTGTGTTTTGGGAACTTTCCTAATATAACAAGGAGTAAAACTGTAAAGGTCTGCATTCTCTGTTTACGTCCCATGTAAATTTTGTGCTTCCTTAGTGACGTTTGTATCTACTACCTCACATATGAATGCATACATGTGAGAAGTGCTGCCGAATACAGTGTGTCCACCAAATACAGTATCACATGATATCAAACAAAACGTTATAAAGAAGTGTATCAAAATGTTTGCAACAGATCTCCGTCCCTTTGCAGTTGTTTCGGAAATAAGTTCCTAGATCTATGTCAAATATGAGTTTATATTGGCCCAGACTATGAATGAATAAACATTGCTGATAATCTTACTACAACAATTTATTTATTAAAAGATTGCCTTTCTGATGATGTTCCCCTTGCATAGTGGAGAAATAACAGCACAAAATATCCAAGATTTGCTCTGCTAATGAAGAAAATACTGCCTATTCCAGCCTCAAATATGGCAAGTGAAAGAAATTTCAGTTCAGGTGGTAACTTAGTGACAAAAGGAGCTCGCTTAACCGAGATGTAGTAAATGACTCTCTTATGATTCATTCTGTACTAAAACAGACAACACAATAGTGATGAACATTTGTGATGACGTGAAAAACAGTACAAGTTTAATGTTCTATGTATACTAACGTGACAAGCTGATCTCACAGTGTTTATAATAAGTTTGTAATGACATTACTTCAGTGCATGTTTTGTTAAAAGTATGTACATGGTGTCCAATATTGTATAGCCAGCCACTCTCCTTTCTTTGCTACTTTTAAGTTTGATCTCAGTAATTTTGTTGATTAAGCGCATCAGCCGCCTTACCTCAGACCACATGCTGCTAACCAACCCGTGCAAGGTCGTCCCTATGAGATTTGAATGACCATGAGCAAACGAACTGGGTCGTCAACAACAATCCACCAGGAATAACATTAGTGAGATTATTTATTTGAAAACGTACTGTATGTCTACTTGTTATGGCATTTACAGTGTTGTACTGGGATAGTAAAATATCAGTGTTTTCACTGTGATGAAACTCGCTTACTATTTATTATCAATGGACACCTGGTAATAAGTTTTCAATATTATTTTCAGAAACTTAATGAACAGGGGAAGAAGCATACAGTACCAGTCAAAAGTTTAGGAGCACATAAAGAAATCATGAAATTTCATCTAGAACCTAAAATTGTGCCAATAGATCTCTGTCATTTTCTTTCTGAGCTCTCACATGTAATAAGATATATGTCACCTGATTTCATTGAGTTAGTCGTCCGACTCGTTGGCTGAACGGTCAGCGAACTGGCCTTCGGTTCATAGGGTCCCGGGTTTGATTCCCGGCCGGGTCGGAGATTTTAACCTTCATTGGTTAATTCCAGTGGCTCGGCGACTGGGTGTTTGTGCTGTCCCCAACATCCCTGCAACTCGCACACTACACATAATACTATCCTCCACCACAATAACACACAGTTACCTAAAAATGGCAGATGCCGCTCACCCTCATCGGAGGGTCTGCCTTACAAGGGCTGCACTTGGCTAGAAATAGCCACATGAAATTAAATTGAGTTAGTCCAAATACTGTAGAAGTTATGAATGTTTAACTCTTGGAAGGTCACGCAAAAAAAAAAAAAATAAAAAAAAAAAAATTGGTAATATAATGTACTGTATACTCTAATTGGTTGCAAGTACCATTACCAAGATTTGTTTCTAGACTTAGCAATAGGTGGAGGCCATTTTAGTATAAATATAAAAATTCCAAAAAAAAAATGTGGCACCATTTTTTTGGCGTGTTTTATTTTTTTCGAACCAGGGCTAAAATGGATGATTTTTCTTTGCTTTTGTCTTGTATGGCCCAAGGTCTCGGGGCGAGCTATCAGCGTCAGACTTATCTGCCCAGATAGTTTCATTTGCACTCTGCGGATGGCATCCAAGAACACGTTGCTGATGCCGATAGCTCACACTGAGACATATGACAAGAACGAGGAAAAATTGACCTCTTTAGCGCTGGTTTGAAAAACAAATAAACACACAAAAATTGGTGCCGCATTTTTCCAGAATTTTTATATTTATGCTGGAATGACCTCCAACTAATTCTATATCTATAAAAGAATTTTGGTGGTGATACTTGAAACCAATTGCTGTAGAGTTTATAGTACATAATATTTCCAAAAATGTTGACTTTCTGATGTGAACTTCCGACAGTTAAAAATGTATAACTCATACAATACTTGGCGTACGTCACTGAAATCAGGTGACGTATATCATATTAGATGCGAGAGCTCGGGGGAAAAAAAATACAGCGGTCTAGTAGCACAATTTTAGGTTCTAAATGGAACTTCATGATTTTTTAATGTGGTCTTACACTTTTGACCGGTACTGTAACATTACAACATTGTCCAAAATCAAACATTTAACTTGTTGAAGTACTGTATGTAAATATATTATGTTTTACTGAGTGAATAATGGGAGCTTTACTTTTGTTATTGGAAATTCTGTCATTCCCATCCAAGAAATTTTAAATTGTAGATTGCATGCTTCAACCCCATTATTTAAACATTGTAATATGAAGCTTGAAACATGTTAGTTTCCTTTGAATACAGGAAAATGAATCCATGTCCATTAATATAGAGCGCTGTATAAATCAAAACCAAATATTTTTAAAAGGTCCTTTTTTCGTGTAATTATAGTGTCTTTTTTTTAAACTCTGTATGCAGTACTCCAGTCAACAGTTTGTTGAATGATGCGAGGAGAGCTTTTTTTTCACAATTGAACATCAGCACTCCTGTCCCGTGCTGAGTGTGTTCGCTCTCGTTTGACTGTGACATGTGCTTGGTATGTAGGCTGCCTGCATTACAGACAAGCGATTCCGGCCGCTATGGGCTAGCCTCAACAAGCGCCCAGCTGAGCAACTCTGCTCTATGTATTCACCACTACCATACCACAAGCGCTTGAATTAATTTTCTACATCATTTGAAACTTTTTTTTTTATGGAAAAGACGGGCAAACTCCAAAGAATATACCTGCGGGCATCTATGCTGGCAACCGTAATCTCTTTCATATTAAAAACAAATTTGCTTGATATTGAGTTTGCCCTTACTACCCTGAATGCCTCGTTTGTGCACGTTTCTGTTTTGCTGTTCTTGTGCTAAACTGTTATGATTATGTAGGGGAGAGAGACAACAAACAAACAAACCCATGGCAGTACAGACCTGATAGGCCTTGGGCTACGAAGTGACTGACCCATGGTTAGTGCAACAAATCCCCTCAGCCATTATTCTTTACTTTCTAGACCAGGTTCACTATCTCATCGTAAGATAGCTTCTCAGTTGTTCTCCTGTAGGCTGAGTGGACCTTGAACCTTCTCTCAGATCTACGTAAAAATCTCTGATGACTGGGAATCAAACTCAGCACCTCCAGGTTAGAGTCAGGTTCGCTACCCCTAGACCACAGGACCGACATAGAGGAGGGACGGTTTATTGGTTGCACATATACCTCAAACGTTTGGATCGTACTTGACATAATTGTGTCCATTGTATGTTGGCTGAAATAATTTATCTCTATTATCAAATTTTACATACAAAATTAATTCTTGCTTAGCAGCATCATAATGGATACTGGTTTATAGAATTATAGAGTAGAGTCTGCTTGATTAAATATTCTTGTTGTGATTACTGAAAATTTTCCTAATTAAACTTACTTGGTGAGCTTACATATAATCCAATCGAAACAGCAAAGTCAATTAATCTACCTTGTTTATAGGTATGTTGACCAATTCGTGCTATGAAGAAACCTTGCTGCAAACTACATCTCGTCTTCTGGGAACTGACCTTCATCACAAATTAGCAAAATTGATGGCAGAATCTCAACGAGCATTATCCCCACGAAGTTTTGTGTGTGTTCTATGTCGTAAGGCATTGGATACTATCAAAGATACAGAGAATTGTGTTCTCTTCAAGTAAGTAATTTATTTTTTGTACATGTTTTGAAGGAAAAGAAATGTAAAATATTTAGGTTTTAACTTGTTAATGACTGCAAAATGAAACAGGTCAATATGACAGAAATACTATTTTTGGAATATTTTGATATTTTATTTCTGAGGAATGCATATATATTGTCTTTTTAACATTCCAGTTCTTGACTCGCCTCATTAACTATGGTATTCATGAGACCATGTGTGTTGGTGTAGTTGGTTAGATGCTTGCCATATATGCTCAAGATTATAAGACTGAATTTGAGCACTTTCTGCTGGCATTGTGAAGTGCTTAAATCTAAGAGGTGTGGAAATTCAAGGAAATTGTTTTCAGTATAGCTCAGACATGTCCTAAGAGCGATAATATTTAAAGGGTTTAAGTGCGGTCAGTATCCAGTAATTGGGAGACAGTGGGTTCGAACCCCACTGTCGACAGCCCTGAAGATGGTTTTCCATGGTTTCCCATTTTCACACCAGGCAAATGCCGGGGCTGTACCTTAATTAAGGCCACGGCCGCTTCCTTCCCATTCCTAGGCCTTTCCTATCCCATCGTCGCTATAAGACCTATCTGTGTCAATGCGATGTAAAGCAAAAAAAAAATTAAAGGGTTGTTACACTTTCGGTATTATTTCAGTTCATATGTAGAAAGATAGGAACATGAGAAGGAACTCGCAATAGGTTAAACTGTAGGAATGGTCACTGTGAAAGGAGCAGCAACAGAAATAGGGAACATGTTGAACATGAAAAAACAAACTGGCAAAGACGGACTGCACATCTTCATACACTGTCGTCTTGAAATAGATTTGCTCCCTCCTCATCAATTGTTATCCTACATCTATTTCTCCTCAGCCCCGAAGAGTTTATTTGTGCTTTCCTGCTTCTGGAGGGTGGGTATCAAACGCTCACTGAGGGGCCATCTTGACAGATCTACCGTCTTGATGTGGCAAGTGTGAGGAAAGAAGAAAGCATGATAATGACAGGACAAGGAAGGTGAGAAAATGATAAGGATGAGCGCAAGTTGTAAAGAATTAGGAGCACAGGATAAACACAGGAGGAGGAAGGAATCCCTACAAGCAAATACAGGGTGTAACAATAAGGTGGGTCATATGTTTAGGACACAATCCTGTCACATAGAAGAAGAAAAAATGTTGGATTGTCATGTCTGAAAACGCTTTATTTCCATAATATAACTAATTTTCTACAACTCTGCATAGGACATTAACCCCCCTAGTGTGCACCCACTGGTCTGCCATGGTCACAGCATGTACGGCGTAATCGTGCGCCGTGACACTTGAAAGAGATGTCGCATATATTTGCGGTAATTTATTTTTTTAAAACTCTGCACACATTTCAAGTTTGATTGTAAAAATAGCAGGTACTGGTGAAGTTGTTCGTGACGCAGAAATAGCGAATTTACTTGTTATTAATGGAGGGTAAAGTAATTCAGAATATGGGAGTAATACAGAAGATGAGTTTGCTATAACTCCAGTGAAGACAGCAACGCTGATATTGTAATTGATGATAATACACTGAGTAATGCAAGCACATGGGGTGTCTACTGCACAAAGTCACATTACTGATGTGCGACTGTCCAGGGATAATCAGGCTAGCATATGTTTATAATTTATGTAATATGTTATTGTTATCTTGCATTTTTTGATATTTTTTCACCTGCCCATTTGGAAATTGTAGCGAAATTTATACGATACCCCACTCAGCATTGGAAGTAGGCTAGAAATAAAGTGCACTGTGGATGCAGCCTGGAATTTAACAATGTTGCGCTTGAGGAGTTAACCATAGAAAATACAAGAAACAGAATGTACCAGCATGCCACATTATTATTATTATTATTATTATAATTATTATTATTATTATTATTATTATTATTATTATTATTATTATTATTATTATTATTATTATCGTCGTCGTTATTATTATTATTTCAGAAAGATCTAGAATATACAGTTACAGTTATATTCAGTCACATTACACTCATTTCGACCAAAACTTTGCTCCATCGAGTGCATTCTGTGTACCTTGAAAGAGTTCATTTTCTCTACAGGAGGATGGGTACAATGGACATTGGAGCATGTGTTGTAGAGTGTGGTCTTCCCCTCATTCACATTTGATCTTATTATCATCGATGTAACCCCATCTAGCTAAGGTCACTTTGGATCTGCCCATACCTGATCTCAACCTATTCAAGGATTTCCATGTTGTCCAGATCTCTCTGTGGCGAGAGGGTAGGCATTCAGCTACTGCTATCTGTCCAGGGATGTTGGGAGACCTTGTTTTCCGTAGCTACCGAGCAAGTGGCTGTGCAGCTAGGGGCATGCAGCTGCGAGTGGTGGTGGTGGTGGTGGTGGTGGTGGTGGTGGTGGTGGTGGTGGTGGTTGTTTTGAGAGGAAGTACAACTGGGCAACCATCCTCTATACAGGGTGAACAAGAAATGCCACATGTGGAGGTCAGCATGCGGTTCCTTGTCGAAATTCACGACAAAACTTTATCTTGCAAAACCTAGTCCCACCAATAGGTTTAATAGAAATGTGATTTAAGAAACGAGGCTCTGGCATCACCGTAACGGCGTGCAGCATGGCCAAGCACAGGTCGCATTAACTCGGCGCTCTGCCGGAGCTGTCTCATTAGCTCAGTGAGGCGAAGTAATGCCATAAATGCCAGTTGTGTGGACGCGTCGATGTTCGAGTCGCGTTCGCACCAATTTTTTCAGTTAATGTATCAAATTGTATCCAGTGTACACCTCCACTATGCAATACACTATGTTCTGTCTTACAGTTACCTTTATTTAAACATTAAAAAATAACATGAACTTCTTACAGCCGTAAACGACCACTTTGTTTCGTCCATGGCACAAATAAAGCCAATACGTAGAATATAATAGTGGATACAGTAACATCGTCTCTATCCATTGCGGTACAAGAAAACACAATACAGTAGAGTAGGTAGGCTACACTGGATTGCCCATTATGCTACGCACAATAATTCCATAGTGTATGTGTGACGTCCAGTCTTATATTCACAGAGCCGGTACCTACACTTACGAGCAACATTCACTTCACAGCAGATGTTCAAAGCGACCACCTTACATTTGCAAACACTTCGCCACTCGCTGGAGCGTACTTTACCGAACCCTACGCAACACACCTGCATCCACCATTGCCGATGCAGCGTGCACGCGAGCTATTAGGTCTTGTACATCCACGGATGGAGTACTATGAACATGTTCCTTTGAGTGTCCCCACAAATAAAAATCTAGTGGATTAAGGTCCGGGAAACATGGAGGTCAGAACATTGGACCTCCACGACCAATCCATTTCCCCGGAAACGCTTCATTTAACCAGTTACGCACAGTCATTCCAAAGTGTGGTTTGCACCATCATGCTGAAACCATAGCTGTCGCTGAACACCAAGTGGAACGTTTTCTAAAGCGTCAGGCAAAGTATTGCCCAGAAACGTATGATAGCAGGGCGCATTCAACTTGTCCGGCAATAGGTAAGGGCCTAAAAGCACTCCTCCCACGATTCCAGACCACAGGTTTATGCCAGAGCGTGCCTGAAAGCCACGTTCACTGGTGACATGGGTTGTGGTCAGACCAATAATGGCTGTTGTTATGGTTGAAAATACCTTCCCAAGTGAAGCTACATTCGTCACTCCATATCACATTCTTTATAAAATGTTCGTTATCTTCAACTTGTTGCAAGAGCCATTCACAGAACTGTACTCGTTGAATGCGGTCTTCTGGCTGCTGGTGTTGAGTTAACGTGTAATGATTGGATGCAGTTTTTCATCGTGCAACATGTCAACAACCAGTGTTTGAGATACCTGGAATTCCCTTGCAATATCATGTGTACTTCGCCTAGGTGATTGGTGAACTGCTTCAAGAATGTCGTCTTCTGTTTGTGGAGTACGTCTAGTCCTTGGACGACCTCTGTCCACTACTTGTGGATGAAGATTACCAGTTTCCCGCAGGCGTTGCTCAAGGCGACGGAAAACATTCTTATCGGGATGGCGCCTTTGAGGGTACCGTGCTGCATACTCATGAGCAGCAGCAGAAGCTTGGTTATCGGATGCACCCAACACTAAAAGCATATCCACGTATTTGCCGTTTGTGTACTCTATCAGGAACCCGCCCTACATGCACTTGACAGGACCAGATACGGTTGTGCTCTGCGTGTTGAATGGATCACACTGTCATGTGTTCGACTGTTGTCTTGTGACAACAGGATGTCATGCTTACAAACGCAGTTACACAACGGGAACTAGGGACCTGACATCACACGCACGAAAGAATAAAAACCAACCTGACGTAGATTCGAGCCATAGCTCCATGGTGCGTGTGGGTTTGATAACCCAGCAGTCTACTCGGTGAGCTGCGACGGCGGGTACGGTAGAGCGGGATGATGCACGTTTCTCTATTACATTCTGATGCGCTGCAGGATGTGACAGTGTTGCCAGCTTCTCGTTTTCGACTTGTTTTCCAACAGCACCAGATCCGATTTGGCTATGTAAACTTTTGTCTTGCGGTGGGATGAGGAATCATATGCCGACCTCCATGTGCAGCATTTTTTGTTCACCCTGTATAACACTAATCAGAGAAAAAAAAGGAAGGATCTGACACTGTGAAAAATGAAGGTATCGGCCAAAGGAAGACAAGGACCACAAAGAGCATGAAAATGAAGGACTCCCTAGGCATCTATACCAAATACCATTGGGGTCGGAAAAGAATAAGACTTGACGAAGGGAGGTCGGATAGGATAGATGAAATGAGAAGCCTGGCACATGTAAGTGTCAGAACTCAGCTGAGGGCCCTGTGGTTGCCAACCCACGCTCCCATGTTGAGAGTTCCCTAAAGCTGTGAGTTTGCATTCGGGAGATAGTGGGTTTGAAACCCATGGTTGGCAGCCCTGAAGGTGGTTTTCCGTGGTTTCCCTTTTTCAGACCAGGCAAATGCTGGGCCTGTTCCTTAATTTAAGCCACGGCTGCTTCTTTCCCACTCCTAGCCCTTTCCTATTCCGTCATCGGTGTGACGTAAAGCAAATTGTAAATTAAAAAATTGCATAGCTATATTCCTGCTTTTTCGGTTGATCCGATTAGTTCTTGTGATGTTCGTAAAAAAACTATTCCTGGACTTCAGTCTCTGAGTTGGGGCCATGACTATGTAATAGATTAGTACTTTCTTGTTCTTGTTCCTCTCCTTGTTCGCAGCCACTTCTCTTCGAATATGTGGTGGTGTAATCCCTGCAAGCTGATAGAGCTTGTCGACCAGAGTAGACTTTAAACAGCATGCCACCAACCGATAGGTCTCATTGAAGGCCACATCCACCTGCAATGGAGTAATGAAGTGCCATTGCTGACGTGCGGAGAGTTTATGGTTGTAGCCCGCATCGATCAAGGTAGTAAGCGCAACAGGTTATTCCGGGTGGAGTGGAGACCTTCTATTTACAGTTCATGTGGTGTTTCTTGAAAGTGAGAGCCCTGTCAAGCGTTACTCAAAGATATTTTGGAGTTTCACAGAACTGTAGCTCGATACCTAACCACACGACTTTCAGCTTTTGATGTGTTTGTTTGTTTTTCAAATGAAAGCTACAAACTTGTGTCTTTGCAAGATTAGGTCTGTCCTGATTTGTATCGTAATAGCTGAATAAGTTTTTGAGGGCGTAGTGAGATTGATTTCGATTGTTTCAAAGTTGGTGCTGTGTATAGCCAGGGCAACATCATCAGCATACAAGAAACTTCTGGTATATTTGGGAGATAGTGGGTTCGAATCCCACCGTTGGCAGCCCTGAAGATGGTTTTCCATGGTTTCCCATTTTCACACCTATACTTTAATTAAGGCCACGGCACTACCTTCCCAATCCTAGCTAGATTGCTCTCCCTGTATAGGTATGGGGTGTTCTTGGGCTGTCCATCCTTGTTACGTACCCAAACCATTTGGATCTTGATAGTCTTATCCACTCCCCCATTTTGACAACCTATTCCTCGCACAGTTGGGTCTTGTTTTCCAGGTGTGTGTTAGTGCGATGTTAAACCTATAGAAACAGAATTAATAATAAGCATCTTGGAAATGGCTATAATGTACCAAGGCAATAAATTATTATCATCTGTATTGCACAAAATAGACATTTATTTCTGAATATTATTTATTTATAAATTTATGTATTCTTTTGTGAAATATTTTCAATTTTTATTTTCAATACAGACAGGAATTTTCATCAAGATATTATGTTATGAAATGATTGCTCTTTCTTCCAGATGTGGTCATTTTTACCATTCCAGTTGTTTGAAATCAGTGTCACACTGCTATCGTTGTACTGGTTCTCCTGATGCTGCTAGGATAAGCAGGTTACCCATCAAGGCTGTTCATCAGTACAATTCTAATGCAGTAAGTATATTATTTCACTCATATGTTATTCATTCTTCTTTGGTAATGTATTGTGCTGTGTATTACAGCCAATCTACATTGCCAACATTTATGTTTAAACTCAGCATTTTATACCTATAAGAAGAGTAAATCAGCTGCTTGTTGAAATTTGAACAATTGATCAGCAGAGCCTGTTTCTGGCACTACTAGTGCTGGAAAGGGACAAACGAATGGCAAATTAAATCCCAGGGAATAACAAGATAAGTCAAAAAATTAAATTTCTCCAGGGAAGCATATTTTTTTTGTTTTTAAACAATACAGAATCACCGATTCACCAAATGTTGTAAAACCATTCTGCATTATATGAAACACCTTTTTAAGTAATGGTTTTGGTTGGATTTTGTTTAATTAAAAAATGAATGAAGTATCTGCTTTGGATGCTGTATGAAACTGACTTGTCCTATATTATTTTATGTGGACCAGTAAAAACCAAAGCGTGTAAATCACATATATGCATTGTTAGCTAGTATGATTGAACAGCTCTCTTTAACAAAGGCAACTGTGTAAATTCACTGCCAGTAATTCATTTACCAGATAATAATGTTCACGTCCACAATAACAATAGAAAATATACTACACACAGGACAAACTGGCCTATCTGGTTGAAGCGACTTTTATTAACAATAATCAGAATATTAACATGATAACTCAAATTATCTGGTTCTTACTGGGGTCCAACATTGCCGTTCTTGAAAAAGCGCATGCCAAGAGCATAGAATTGTCCAGCATTGGTCATCAGCTTAGATGGATTTGCCATGTCCGTCGGATGAGTGATACCAGATTTCCATGCCAAATCCTGTATGGTGAATTTTGTTCTGGCACCAAAACTCATGAAGCCCCCATGAGGTGCTACAAGGACCAGCTTAAGCACGCTATGAAGATGGCAGGTCTCAATCTACAATCCTGGGACATGCCTGCTCAAAACCGTACAATTTGGCACTGGATCATCTCTGCTGCTGTCAATTTGTTTCAAGGAGAATGACACAGATGTGAAGGGGCCAGGAGGGTAGCACGAAAACTCCGTGCAGCACAACCATGCCCTTCTCCAGCACTTCTGTGTAATCTGTGTGGACGCTTATTCCATGCTAGAATTGGTCTGTTCAACCATTGAAAGTACATCCACAGACAGAAGTGAATTTATTGGAAGAAATTAATTACTCGGAAAGGAGTTAAAGCCGCCAACGATGACTGGGGACTGTTTTGTATTCTTGAAGAATCTGGAAGTAAAACTTGGCTGTTTCTTCAATATTATGATGAAATGACATATCTTGTTAGTATCAAAGGATAGAGAGCATTGACCTTAGTAGGTTGCTGCAAAAATTTAAAAAGCTGAAAAGATTGACTTACCTGGTTTTTCCCTGGAATGAGTGATACAGAAAGATAGGATTGTGGACAGGAACAAGCAACAGTATAAACACACTGACATGTCAGCATTGGAAGGAGGAACCACAGAGATAGAAATCAAGAATGAAAATGGAAAGGGAAAAGGACAATCTTCAAATGGATAGGCTTTCTCTCCATCAGTCCCAGTTCTTCTACATCCTTTTCTTCTTGGCCCTCGGCGAGCTCGTTTCTGCTTCCCAGCTTCATCAGGAGTGCATGTGTCAACACTCATTGAGGGGCCATTTTGACAGATCTTCATTCTTGATGTGGGAAGTGTAGGATAAAAAGAATGCTGGATAAATACAGGAAAATGGAAAACAAAAAGATACATACAGATGGTAAAAGACTAGGAACACAGGATAAATACAAAAGGAGAAAATTAACCCAACGAGACAATATAAGTACCGTAGTGGAAAGGAACAAAGAAGTGCCATTTCAGTTCATATATAGAAAGATTGGAACCTGAACAGAAAAACACAACAGGATAAATGCAATGACAGGTCAGCGGTTGAAGAAGAAGAAGAAGAAGAAGAAGAAGAAGAAGCACAAAAATGAGATACGGACAAACTTGAAAGCATAAAGGGACAAGGACATTAAGCTGTT
The DNA here is from genome assembly GCF_040414725.1 of Anabrus simplex. NCBI lineage: Eukaryota > Metazoa > Arthropoda > Insecta > Orthoptera > Tettigoniidae > Anabrus > Anabrus simplex. The sequence continues at coordinate 1,157,253,229 of NC_090266.1, read as the reverse complement.
GCTGTGTCATGGTGTTTGAAGAAATTCTGTTGAGGGGAGAAAATCATTTTTCTGGGTCATAGGTGATATGATTAATATTCTCAACAATATGGTAATTTGAGAGAACAAGTCTTTTAAATTGTTGGTCAGGTTGAGTTGAGATAATGGTAAAGCTCCTTCATTGTTTCTGTGACGTCTTAATAATAATAATTAAAAAAAATAATAAAAAAAAATTGAGAGGGCAGGGGAACAACAGTAATAATTAGAATACCAGTACTCCTCAAATTTAGAACAACTCTCCTAGAATTTTAGTGTGCGATGATGCAACTACTTCCTCATAAGCTGAAACCAAGGTAGCACTTCAGCGATTTCCATTAGTTTCTTTTATAATGAAGAGAATACGATTTTGTTCTGTAAGATATAATTACTAGTATACTGTAACACATGCTGTTAGAAGTAGCCCCCACTGCTTCTGGCACCAGAAGTAGTATTGTGATTTAACTATGAGTTCGACAGAAGTGTTGCTTTTACCCTTGTGGAGGTAAATATTAAAGACATAAGAAAGAAAGAAATAAATAAAAGAAATGACTTGTCCAAGTAGTTACGCAGTTTCAACTCTACTTAGAGTATCCTACAACTAGCTTTAAAAAGTCTGGCTTTGTCCCTGAATTGTATGTTGCTTACCACACATCTTCACAAGTCAGTAGACTCAATGATTATGAGAGTCGATATACCAATATACCGAGCCGTCGCTTGTTGCCTGCAACACGTCTATATTACTTTCATTCGGAATATTTGGGAAAGAATAAAGAAAACATACTTTTCATTCACTTCTCTTGTTTATTCATTATGTATTTATATGCACATGAAATACGAACATAGTAGGGGGGGAATGAGTTTTCATCAATTTAAAAAATGTATCATATTGAATCTGAAACGTATATTAAACATTACATTCTGCTAGAAGAATTAGTATATTACTGGCTGTAGAAAAACAGTAGCAGGCAATACAGAATAACAGAAGTACTATTTAAGATCACAAGAAATTGGTTAATAATAGCCAACAGAAAAGTGTACTACATCTGAAGAACAAAAGCCTTCAGCAACAAAAGTGAGATGAACAGAAACATTTCTCTATACTCCTGTCAGCACTCTCTGGGGTTGCACGCAGATAGGCTTAGCACAAACTAGACAGTAAATGGTATCTCAATTATACTGACAAAATGATCAGGGATGCTCTTTGTGTTATGTAAAGAACGGTGGTGCAATCACATTGGGGGAGAAATTTTTTCTTTTTGAGAAAGTGAAGTTACTTCCGGGTACACAATTCAAATTGTCGAACTCGCCATATATCCACTGCCACACCGCGAACCGCTGCCCGCTGCTGTGCTTCAGAGAAGGGAAGGGAGGGGAAGTAGGGTGTATCATAGACAGATACAGAGATAATGCTCATTGCAGATGCATTTCTTGTTCGTTTAGCACAGTCACTTCCCAGCCCCAGTAATCAATAGACAGTTTCTTTAGTCCATATTAGCTACTAAATTTGCAGTATAAATTGGTGAGAATGGCCCCATTTTGGTACACAGAACGAAGAAATGGCTGAGATGTACCTAGCCTATGACGCAGCAAATAGCAACAGGAGAGAAGCGTTTTGGCATCTGGCACTCTAATAGCCGCCAAACTCATCATTCAACCTTTGTGGCCATTGGCAGGCGACTGCGTGAAGGAGGGCAGAAGATATCCCTCATGTGATAGTAAATATAAGTCCAAAGCCTGTTTCCAGTCATTCAACTGGGTCAGGAATGGAATGAATGAAGCCGCTATCTAGCGACGAGGAAAGGAAATGTGCCAGCTGCTGAAGCCTGTCACACTCTTCTGGGGTAATGATTAATGACTGACAGATGAAATGAAATGATATTGGAGAGTGTTGCTGGAATGAAAGATGACAGGGAAAACCGGAGTCCCCAAAGAAAAACCTGTCCCACCTCCGCTTTGTCCAGCACAAATCTCCCATGGATGACCGGGATTTGAACCTTGGAACCCAGAGGAGAGAGGATGGTGCGCTGCCACCTGAGCCTCAGAGGCTCTTCATGTGACAGTACTGCGCACATTTCAGCATTGGGTTAGTGTCAGTATGTGGGCCGGCATTGTTGGTGACTATTTGCTTGGGCCGTATGTCCTTCCTTCTCGCCTGAACGGTGAGGAATGCTATAATGTCTTGATAAAATCACTGCCTGGATGACTGCAAGATGTTCTTCTGGGTATTCAGGAGCAAATGTGGCTGTGTTGTAATGGCGCTTCACCACATTTCACTCGCCATGTCGTGCAGCACTTAAATTATCGTTATCCAGGGAGATGGGTTGGCCAAGGTGGGTCAGTTAAATGGCCTCCCTGCTCGGCCGATTTAGTATTGAATGATGATAATGTTATTGGCGTTATGTCCCACTAACTACTTGTATAGTTTCTGGAGATCCTAAGGTGCCAGAATTTAGTCCCACAGGAGTTCTTTTACGTGCCAGTAAATCTACTGACACGAGGCTGGCGAATTTGAGTACCATCAAATACCACCAAACTGAGCCAGGATCAAATCTACCAATTTGGGGTCAGAAGTCCAGCGTCTCAACTGTTTGCGCCACACAGGGGAATATTGAAGATTTGCTGTAACCAAACCATTGGGCGTATTGTTTCTTTCGTTCAATATTTAATTCCTGTCCGGCTCCATGGCTAAGTGGTTAGCGTGCTGGCCTTTGGTCACAGGGGTCCCGGTTTCGATTCCTGGCAGGGTCATGAATTTTAACCATCAATGGTAGGGGCCTGGGTGTATGGGTCATCTTCATCATCATTTCGCGCAGGTCACCTGCGGGAGTCAAATCAAAAGACCTGCACCTGGTGAGCCGAACTTACCCTCGAACACTCCTAGCACTAAAAGTCATACGCCATTTCATTTTTTCAGTTTCCTTTTACATTATTGTGAGTAAAGGAGTGCACAGTCGTGTGGCGGCAGCAATGCATTTTCGCATGTGTTAAATAATAAAGAACGTTACTGAGACCAACTGAGGAGAGGAGAAAGGATCTGGTACATTCCTTGACTGACAAGTGTCTCTTAATTGCTGTGTGTTCTTGTTCTGTGTGTGCAGTTACGACTGATTAATAAACAAACTGTGAATACTGCCTATAAGAGACAAGGACAATATTTTGCGCAAGTTGAACGAACAAACTTGTGCATTGACGCGGAGCATTATCTTTGTCTCCATCTGTCATACACCCTACTTCCCCTCCCTTCCTTGAAGCACAGCATTGGCAGCAATTTGCGCTATAAGTTCAGAGTCTTTCAGTCCGTCAGATCTAATGCAGGATTAATAAAATTAGAAAATACCATGTGCCAGAACTTGGTAAGTCCAAGAAGATAGGGTATGGTTTAAATACTGTATGAGATTTCTTTGCTCCTACATTTTATTTTACATGATGTTTCCTCTCATTTTCCCATTTCTGTTAACTTTCTTCGTAGCATAAACGGTACATCATTTTCCATTTTCTTAACTGATCAAGGATAACAGGAATTTTGCTTGTATTTTCTTTGTATGTTTACTCCAGCCAAGTTTTTAAAGTGGAAATTTGCTGCTTTCCATCTCTCTCTCATTGCACTGGAAATCATACCAAAAGTCATCAGACATTAATTTTTAGGCCAGAAATAAAATGAGTATTGAGTCAGAATGATTGTTTCTAGACTGTAGTGCCATCTGTTTGTTTGATCCATGTCAGTACGGAGGAAATTTACCTGTACGACATTGTTTCTAGTTTCACAGATTACTGTATTTTCAAATGGCCTTTTATCCCAATAGAGTTTTAGTATGCTCAGACTTAAAATATTCATAAAATGTTCCTTGGACTAGAACAATGATTTGCTTTTCAAACTGTATTTAATCCAACTTCGCAAAATGAAACAAAAGTGAGTAATTTTTTGACCTCTGGTATGGTTTCCTGTGTAAAAACACGTGTGTCTTACAATATAAATATTTTATCTGTTTCAGTCTCAGGGTGATTCTCGTGGGCTGACATCAACTCAGGGACTGTTACACAGCCAAGAGTTTGCTCTGAAGCTGGTGCCACCTCCAGCACCGGATTTAGAAAATGTGTTCTAGCACTTGCCAAGATATGTTAATGCATTTACCAAGCAAGAAAAGACAATTGAACAAATAGAAATAAGACTGCTGAACTTTTCTGCAAGATATGGTGCATTCCTGTTTAAATCAATTTAATGGATTAAATAAAGAAATATTAAATGTTTTGTTTTCATTTATGAGTTTCATTATTTTCACGTTTGTACCTTCCTTACAGTAGTGCATTTCTTCTATGAAGGTTAAGTTACAGTACTGGGTGTTGAGCATTTTGGTATGTTATTATTTTGAATGTCCGGCTCTATAGCTAAATGGTTAGCATGCTGGCCTTTGGTCACAGGAGTCCCGGGTTCGATTCCCGACAGGGTCGGGAATTTTAACCATCACTGGTTAATTTCCCTGGCCTGGAGGCTGTGTTTATGTGTTGTCTTCAGCATAATTTCATCCTCATCACGATGCGCAGGTCGCCTAAGGGAGTCAAATCAAAAGGCCTGCACCTGGCGAGCCGAACCCGTCCTGGAATCTCCCGGCACTAAAAGCCATATGCTATTTCATTTCATTATTTTGAATTTATGGATTCATTCAACCAAAAACATTGTCATGGTATCATCTTCTGTATCCTTGTCCAGGGAGCTCCTGGGTCAGGCAGTAGATCACTGACCTCCATTTCACCCTCCAATTTACTTTGGTGTTTCATATGGGCAACTATTATGGTGGACTCACCACAGCCTAAGGCATTTTGTAGATAACTGCCAGGTTTCAATGAGGCTGCCCCTAATCTGGAGAACAGATGCCTTTTGCAGCAGCCGCTAACCTGGAGAACAGACACTGCATGCTGGATTCTAGGGGCTGGGGGACTGCTAAAATTAATAGAATAATTATTTATAGCTGAGTTTCCTGTTGTATTCATTATTAGGCCTATACCAGTGTCTATCTATGCTCGTAAACACGTATAATTGCCACTATGGGCAGCTAAAATTTGTACTGTAAGCATTGATTACTAATAATGTTATTGGCTTTGCGTCCCACTAACTATTTTAAATGTTTTTGGAGGCACAGAGGTGCCTGAATATAGACCCGCGGGAGTTCTTTCACGAGCCAGTAAGTCTGCCGACATGAGGCTGACGTATTTGAGCACCTTCAAATACCACTGGACTGAGCCAGCATTGAACCTGCCAAGTTGGGGTCAGAAGGCTAGTGCCTCAACTGTCTAAGCCACTCAGCCTGGCAGCATTGATTACTTGTATCGTGGTGTGGGTTACTGTAGTCACGTCCTAATTTGTGAACCATGGACAACGGCTGGGAGACCAGCACCCACCTAAAGGAGTTCCTTTGCCCTAAGCTGTCAGCTCCTTTAGAGAGTCTGGATTTTTGCCACTGCCCAACACTCAGTATTAAGTTGTTGTATGTATGAATGGTAAATTTTGTTGGGAATGTGCATTCTTGGAAAATTTTACTTGCTATATGTCTTTTCATCAGACATAAAGGTGTGAATACTTCTCTTTAACTCATCAGCTCATCACAGAGTGCATCTTCATTATAGACTGTTATGTCTGTAATCCTCTGTGTATTAACTAAACACCCCCACAGTCCTTGATTTGCAGCTAGCTCTGTGGCTCATTTAGTACTACACCTTTTGTCATTAAAAACAGAGTCTTTCATCACCTTGGTCTCCCTCTCCTTCTCTTACCCTCCATGGTAGAATCTATTGTTTGTCGAGATAACCCATCCTCGTCAATTCCAATGTGCTTATTGTCATTTACGTTGTGCTTAAGAGTTGTACATCAAGACCCACAACCCTGTTTATGTAAGAACTGCTAAAATTAGTGGAATAATTATTTATTGCCGAGTTTCCTGTTGTATTCATTATTATACCATTATTTATCTAGGCTCATAAAGATGTATAATTACTGCTATCAGCAGCTAAAATTTGTACAGTAAACATTGATTACATGGTTCGTGGTGTGGGTTACTATAGTCGTATCCTAGTTCATGAACCATGGACAGTGGCTAAGTGGCCTAGTAAGTGGTTGCTATGGAATAGGAATAATAAGAATATGTTTTATTTATTCCGGCAAAGTTAGTCTTAAACTAGAACACTGTTAATAATAAATACTGATGACAATATGATAACAGTATTAAATTAACAATAATTACAGTAATAGTATTAATAAAGTAATCACACATAAAAAACAAATCGTATCATCTATATAATACACATCGTACGTAGAGTACTGTACTTTTAAAATATATGAATAATGAGTACTATAACTACTACTTAAGAGAAAGTTTAGAAAATATATACATTCCTACAGTATATCGAGATATCACCTTCAATTGAGAGGTGAAGAGAAGGATTAGTAAGAAGAAGAAGAAGAAGAAGAATATCTGTGAAAGGAAGAGGGAAAAAATTATGGAAGTGGCAGTAGGAGGAAGTGTTTTCTGGACATAAGGAGTGGGCATCTCTGACATATTTTGAGTCATGGCCCTCCTTGTACTCAGGCAGCTAGGACTTATAAAATCCACCGGTGGTCTCTAAATCGTTGGAGGAGAGATTCTCCCTGGGACTATGTGTAAGTAGGGTAGCATTCTGCTTCATGAAATTTTCACCGAGCATGCATGGAATGTTTTAAGCAAGCCTCGGGCCTATGGGAGTAACGGAGTCTCACTTCCATTTGACAGGCGAGGGACTCCTTGGAAACAACTTATGGAACGAAATGGAATTTGATGGGTAGCTATCCATATTAATGGGGCTTATGGAAGAAAGAAAGTAGGACTAGCTGAGTCAGCAAAGACGATGCGTCTAGATGTGTTAGGAGTTAGATATTCGGGTAAGGGGAGATAACAAGGAAGAGATAGGAGACTTTAAAGTGTTCTTTACAGATGTTAAGAAGGCAAGGGCATAGTGTAGAGTAGGACTGTTCATCAGGAATGCTATTGCACGCAGTACAGTTTCTGTTAGGCATGTGAATGATGTGGGTATATTTAGCTGTTGGAGGAATTAGGATGAGAATTCTCAATGCATTAATCATGTGAGGTTGAAGATGAAGTTGACAAGTTTTATGAAGCATGGTCAGGGTCAAGAGCAAGGAAAGGAGAGTGTTAATGAGCGATTTCAATGCAAGAGTTGGAAATAGAACTGAAAGATATGAAAAGGTGATGGGTAAATGTGGGGAAGATATGGAAGCTAATAGGAATGGGGAAACATTTACTGGACTTCTGTGCTAGTACGGGATTAGCAATTACGAATATATTCTTCAAGCACACAGCTATTCACTGCTACAAATGAGAGGGTCGAAGCAACAGTTCCATAATAGACTATATCATAACTGACTTATAATTCAGGAAATATGTTAGGAATGTGTGGGTATTCAAGGGATATTTTTGATGATACAGACCTCGATCTGCTCTGTAGTGAGCTAAGTATCTGTAGGGAAGTGAAATCTGTCTGCAGGCAAATAAGGGTAGAAAATCTCCAGGATGAGACAATTAGAAGTACAGGATATAATTAGCAAAAAGGTCCAAACGGTAGACAGTAAGCAGTTTCAGGATATATAAAGAGAATGGGATGCTCTAGTAGAAACAGCAATTGAATGTGTGGGAACAACTGTGTGTAAAGGTGGGGAAAAGTGAACATCTTGGTGGAATGATGAAGTGAGGGCAGCTTGTAAATTTAAAATGAAGGTATATCAGAAATGGCCTGCAACAAGGACTGATGCAGACAGGGATTTGTACGCAGATGAAAGAAACAGAGGGGAAACAAATAATTGTTGAATCCAGAAGAAGAAATGGGAAGATTTTGGTAATAACCTGGAAAGGCTAGGTCATGCAGCAGGGGAACTTTTCTGGGTAGTAATAAAGAACCTTAGAAAGGGAGGGAAAGAAGAAAAGAATAGTGTTTTGGATAAATCAGGTGATTTCATAATAGGTCCCAGGGAATCACTGGACAGATGGAAGAAATATTTTGAAAATCTTGATCTAAAAGGAAATCTTTCTGGTGACGTCATGAACAGCAGAGCTCAAGGAGGACAATGATGTTGGTGAAATTGTGCTTGAGGAACTGGAAAACTCCACTGTCATAAAGCATCAGGAATATATTAAATTTGACATGAAAAGGTGAAGTACATTGGGAAGGCAGGAATGAAATGGTTTCACGAAGTAATCAGATTAGCATGGAATGTTAAGATAGTATCTTCTGATTGAATGAAAGCAGTAATTGCTCCTATATATAAACAAGGGAACAGGAAGGATTGCAACAACTATCTAGGTATTTCATTGATCAGTATACCAGGCAAAGTGTTCACTGGCGTTTTGGAAGGGAGGGTGCGATCTGTGGTTGAGAGCAAGTTGGATGAAAACCAGTATAGTTTCAGACCCAAGAGGGGAAGTTGGGATCAGATTTTCAATATGTGCAAAGTAACTGAAAAATGCTATAAGAGGAATAGACAATTGTGTTTATATTTCGTAGATATAGAGAAGGTATATGACAGGGTACCGGTACTGAGGGAAACGGTGTTAGCTGTACTGTGGGATTATGGGATTAAGGTTAGATTATTAAAAGCAGTCAAAGGCTGCAATGAGAATTAATGGTGGAGTGAGTTCTTGATTCAAGGTATTTACGGGAGGTTAGACAAGGCTGCAATTTTTCACTTTTGTTGTTCATAGTTTTCATGGATCATCTTCTGAAAGGTATAAAGTGGCAGGCAGGGATTCAATTAGCGGGGGAAAAAATAAGCAGTTTGGCCTATGCCGAAGACTTGGTCTTAATGACAAATTGTGCTGAAAGCCTGTGGGGTAATATCTTGGAACTTGAAAATAGGTGCAATGAGCATGATATGAAAATTAGTCTTTCCGAGAATAAGGTGGTGTCAGTAGGTAAGAAACTTAAGAGAACTGAATGTCAGATTGGTGACACAAAGCTGGAACAGGTAGATACTTTCATTGATGGAAACAGCTCAGAGGAAAGTGAAATAAAATTACCATATTTTTTCTTTATATTTTCAGATATTGGTCCAGTATGGTCTTTTGACTTGAATATATCCTCTTTCTCACTTTGTATGTTCAACATCCCTGAAATAGATGTGGTTAATTTGACATAAGTGAACTGCTTGAGATATTCTTTGAAAGCAATGTACAATAGAAAATACAGTCTGTAGAAGAATCCTTCCTTTTTTCTTTTCTAAGTGTGACAAGAGTAGTAAAAAGATTTGATGATATACATTGCTGTAAAGAGAAGTGGATCCTGAGTTAGCTACAATGTGACATGTAGCATAGAATACTAGAATGTTGAAGTTGCAAATCAATTAGCCAAGAGTGTTAAAAGTAGATACATAGCCAATCGTCCTGAACACTTAACAACTCCCAAACAGTTCTCCTTTAACCTTTCTGTTACAAATTTTTGTGTGATCACTTTGGCATGCCATTTTACTTTCACTGTTCTTGGTGCAAATTGAAGGTCGGTTTTGAGTATTTTGTGAACATCTAGTGACGTGAACCAAATATATTCCACAGAAGGTTTTGATTCTTTCCAATGGTCCTGTCTAGACATTGCACTTGCGACCTTGCACTCTGTAGGTTCCTTGTAATATCAGATAGGTCTGAATTAAATCTTTCATTTTTTTCCCCCTTCAAATCACATTGAGATGTATTTGAAACCTTTCATACAGTAACTGCTCTCTTTCATTTTCCAGGTGCAAATTACTAACTTGTATCTTAAGGCAGAAATTCCCTCTGTTGCTGTTAAAATTTTCTCATCCTTCCCTTGCATACTGGAATTATTTTTGTTCTTTTTCAAAAGGTCATATACTGTATATCAGAGAGAAAGGCTAATTTTGTGCACTATTGTTCATTTGTAAGCAGATCTACAAACTTTCATTTTCGTGCTGAAATGTCTGTAGCATTGCATCCCTGAGCTCATAAACACAGTTTAACAGTCACCTTGTAGACAAACACTGCACCTAAATATGGAGAAAATGTTTGTGGTGTTTTGCTCCAATTTTGTGGCATATATATGCACAAATATGCATGGTTTATAAAAGGTCTACTTTTAATCAAATTTACCAGTTGTACCACTTTGCCTAGAACTGCCTTCAAATCTTCACCAACATTTTTTGTAATGAAACTTCTTGGTGTAGTAACTATTTTCTGATGTTGCTCTTTGGCCAATAAAGGAAAACCTTCTGCAGCCCCTGTCTTTAAAGGACAACCATCCATGCATATTCCTTAAAACTCTGAAAATATATTTTTCTCTTGTACTAAGAGGAATTTCAAAGGCGCACAAATACCATTCAACAATTCTTGCTTCATAAATGAACGTATCTAAAACAGAAGTAGACCAATCAGTCATCAGTGATTTACATTTAGGGCTGTTGCCCAGGTGGCAGATTCTCTATCAATTGTTTACCTCATATTTACATGTATTTATAATTCTTTACTTAGCTTTTTCTTAAATATTTTCAATGAACTTGGAAATTTACTGAACACATCCCTTGATAATTTATTCCAGTCCCTTACTCCTCGCCCTATAAACGAATATTTGCCCCAATCTGTCCTCTTGAATTCCAACTTTATATCAAGATCTTTCCTACTTTTAAGAGTTCCACTCAAGCTTATTCTTCTACTTATGTCAATCCACGCCAACTCACCACTGACAGCTCAAAACATACCACATAGTCTAGCATCTTGTCTCCTTATTCCCAAGTCTTCCCAGTCCATAGTTTGCAACGTTTTAGTAAAACTACTCCTTTGTCAGAAATCGCCGAGAACAAATCGTACTGCTTACCTTTGAATTTTTTCCAATTCTCATATCAAGTAGTCCTGGTGAGGGTCCTATTCACTGGAGCCATACTCTAACTGCGGTGTTACCAGAGACTTATACGCCATCTTCTTTACATCCTAAATGCTCCCATGACCATGTGAAGAGATCTGTAACCTTTCTTAACTACCTCATTAATATGGTTACCCCAATGAAGCTAATTCCTTTTATTAACACCTAGGTACTTACATTGTTCCCCATGAGATACTGTCACCCCATCAACACAAAAATTAAAACTGAGAGAACTTTCCCTCTTGATGAAACTTACAACTTGACTTCTCATCCCATTTACATTCATCTCATTATATGAAGTCCCACTGCAGTTGCTCACAATCCTGCAACTCATTTACTGCTCCATATGGTATAACATCATCCACAAATATTGTTATCTGTGATTCCAAATCTTTGCTCACATCATCTTATATATATAAAATAACATGTCCTGACTGACTCATCATTGCCGAGCCAAAACTACTGGACATACAGAAATGAAATTTTAGGGATACATTTATATTAGAGTGTAGGTGCCCACTAAGGGAGGACTTTTGGTTATTCCATTAGTAAGGGGGTGAAAAGGGGAGTGAATTGCTTAAATGAGTATATCTATATCTCAAAAACTTAAAAGTTTACGGACGGAAAAATTGGTATTTGGGATCTTCTTTAAAAACAAAAAACATGTATTTTTTTGTTTTTGGAAAATCCCATTAAAGGGGTGAAAGAAAGCTGAAAAAGAAATTGAATACCTTTTATGAAAATACTTATATTTCCAAAACTAAAGATGTTACAGATGTGAAAATTGGTATTTGGAATCTCCTTTAAAAATGAAGAAACACGATTTTTTTTGTGTGAAAGGAAGTGAAAGAATTGAATTCTTTTTATAGGGATACTTATATATCAAAAACTGACGGTTACGGACTTGAAAACTGGTTTTTGGGATCTCTTTTAAAAATAATATAAACAATGTCGTCTTTTGTTTTCGAAAAATCCATTTAAGGGGGCGAAAGCATTGAAAAATTAGTTGAATTATATGTATGAGGATATTTATGACTAAAAACTAAAGATGTTACATAAGTGAAAATTGGTATTTTGAATCTCGTTTAAAAATAAACACATTTTTTTTCGGAAAATCCACTTAGGTGGGGTGGGGGTGGGGGAAGGACTGATAAAGGGGTTGAATTCTTTTATGAGGATGCTTATATCTCAAAAACTGAAGCTGTTACAGACGTTGAGATTGTCAATTTTGAATCTCCTTAAAAAATAAAGAGTGAAAACTGTTTCTCACATGTGCAGTTCTATGTCGCATGGTCATCTTAGTCCCAAAAGGTAATACGGTACCACAAACGTGGTTTACAAAGAGTTTCTGGGGTAAATGAAACTCAATTTTTCGGTGACGTTTTATACTTAAGGAATTTTCAGATAATGTCTTAGTACAGTATCGAGAAACGATTACTTTTATCAAATTACGAAGTCCACGCGAGCGAAGCTGCGGGTAACTGCTAGTTTATATAAGTTACATATAAGAAAACATAGAGATCCAATAATACTGCCCTACGCGACCCCCCTCTTAATCATTACAGGATCAGATAACGCTTCACCTACTCTAATTCTCTGAGTCCTAATTTCTGGAAACGTAGCCACCCATTTAACTACTCTTCTGTCTAGCCCAACTGCCCTCATTTTCGTCAGTAATCTCCCATGATCTACCCTATCAAACGCCTTGGATAGGTCAATAGCGATGCAGTCCATTTGACCTCCTGAATCTAAAATATCTGCTATATCTTGCTGGAATCCTGCAAGTTGAGCTTCAGTGGAATAACCTTTCCTAAACCCAATCTGCCTTCTATCAAACCAGTCAGTAATTTTGCAAACGTGTCTAATACAATTAGAGAAAATGCACTTGAATCAGTTGATTTGTCGGCTTCTTGTTGCCATAGCAGTGTTGTTTCCAAACTTGTTTCTCAATGAATCTTCAGTGTTTCCAGGTAAATCCTTAATTTGTTTACCAATCTGTATGGTCACCCAAAGGAATCTTCTTATTTCAGCTTCATATTCAGGGCTAGGAAATATTAAATTACCGTAGGAAATAAAGTCTTAACCCTTGATTGCATGAATGATCTTTTGTTTGCATTTGCTAAAGAATATTTCGAGCTTCAAAGTTCAACTTACATTCGGCATGTTGGATTTACCAGTAATTCTTAACTGGAGCCACTACCTCAACTTAAAACTCGTATGTGATGCGGCTTACCATAACGGAATATATAAACAATTTTTAGTGTATACCATTCTGAGCTTTTAACACTCAATGACCGATCATTACCGGTACTGCCCTCTAGCCAGGGGTACATACTGCAAAGGCAAGTAGGCTATACTTCATGGACTGCAGGGCTGTAGTGTCTGAGATTGACGCCGGAGGCACTCCTGTAGCCTGCGGTGACTGGATGAAGCGGGTCCACGGGAAATAAACAGTGTTTGATATGCATGGATGTTGACGGGGTGGAAGGAGTACCTTCGATTTTAGACAAAAGTTGTGGTAAAATCAAATGTAATGGCGTATGGCTTTTAGTGCCGGGAGATCCCAGGAAGGGTTCGGCTCGCCAGGTGCAGGTCTTTTGATTTGACACCCGTGGGCGACCTGCGTCGTGATGAGGATGAAATGATGATGAACACAACACATACACCCAGCCCCCGTGCCAGGGAAATTAACCAATGATGGTTAAAATTCCAGTCCCTGCCGCGAATCGAACCCCTGTGACGAAAGGCCAGCACGTTAACCATTTAGCTATGGAGCCGGGCAAAAGCTGTGGTGACACGGCTGCACTAAATTGCAAATCTTTGTAACCTGCTCAAGTAGCTACAAATCTTAGAGTCACGATTAATCGCTCTTGAACACTCACACTTTCCCCCATTATAGTGTCTTGTTTCTTTATTAAAGGCGCCACCAGGTAGAGCAGATCATTGAAAGTGTCGATATCCATTCGCAGAAAATTTCTAAAATCGAATGATTCTAGTTCTTTCATGATATTTGTATGACCATTTCTTTCTCTGTAATAACCACCTTTTAGCCAAATATTTTCTCTTTCGTATCGACTTCAATGATAACAAAGTCAATGCAATTCCTATTTTTTGAAATTTAGAAAATGAAGGAGCCATGATCACGCGTTTCCAGGCCAGAGCGAGCCAGCCTACTGCAGATCGGGCCCAGCAGATTGGACCGTGTGTAGAGGCCTTATAGTAAACCCAACAGGGGCGTAGCCAGGGGGGGGTTACTGGGGGTTAGAACCCCCCCATTGAACTTTCACAAAAATAAAATAAATAGAAACTGACAGTAAACAATAAACTTCTTTTATGTGATCAAGATAAACTCCCTGCAATCTACTGCTTGTTGAGAGTGTTTGCCACCCTACCTGTCACCACTGCAGCCAGTGAGAGATCATTTTCAACATTAAGACACCTTAAAACCTACCTCAGAAATACCACAAGTGAAAGTCGACTCAACGGGTTGGCTCCCTTGAACATTCACAGAGACACAGTTGTAAAACCAACAGATGTGTTAAATTTATTTTCTAGGAAGCCTCGAAAATTAGATTTTAGATTGTAAACTGAACATACCGTTTGAGATAAAACTGCTGACCTCGATCATATTGTTCTTGTTCTGTATTTTAAAGTAAGAATTTTGTAGTGTATTGCAATCTGAATATCACATACAGTAATTCACTCTTGTATCAGTATCCTTATGACAGTCATGCATGCGCGTACCAGACACGCACAAGCACAAGCACTTTCATTATGTTATATCTTAATTTTGTAACTGTAACCCCCCCCCATTGGCCGATCCTGGCTACGCTACTGAAACCCAACAGTGTTTCGTTTTATTTTTTAAACACTTCCTTGAAGTAATTCAGAGATTTGTCTTTTAAGTGGCTGTGTTTAGTATGAAAATGATGAACCAGTTTATACGGCGCCTTGCATTTGACAGTCTTTCTCCGCAAACGAAACACTTTGCCATGTGACTACCATCGTCACATAGTCTGCGACACCCCCATAAACATTAAGGCGACACCTAGTTTGAAAAGCACAGTGTTAGACAAATCTATTTTTTAATGTTCTCTCAAATTTTAATGCTGCAGCTTAAATGACACTGTACCTTATTTTTGAACCTACAGTGAGTCAAAATGAAACTCATACAGTAGAGGAAATCGTTTTTATTTGGATTTAACAAAAAATATAACAATTACTTTATTTCAATCTTAGATGTGGTTTAACAAATACGCATTTCTCTATTAAGGTACAAAGTAAATAAACTCCTATTTCTTATACTTACAAAGAAAATTGATACATTGTTCTTAAACATGCACGAAACAGGTCAAAATAACACTCATACACCTTCAAGTGGTCCGGTTCCATGGCTAAATGGTTAGCGTGCTGGCCTTTGGTCACAGGGGTCCCGGGTTCGATTCCGGCAGGGTCCGGAATTTTAACCTTAATTGGTAAATTTCACTGGCACTGGGGCTGGGTGTATGTGTCGTCTTCATCATCATTTCATCCTCATCACGACACGCAGGTCGCCTATGGCAGTCAAATGAAAAGACCTGCATCTGGCGAGCCGAACTTGTCCTCGGACACTCCCGGCACTAAAAGCCATACGCCATTTCATTTTTTTACCTTCAAGTAGTTCCTGAGCGACCTCTAATAACACAATGTTTTTAACAGTTAATACTTTATGGGATACTCTTTAACAATTTTCACAGCTCTTAAAAGGTTAGGCATAGATTCTACCAACTTTTCACAATAAGATGGATCTATTTCTTCCATTCTTCACTTAAAGCAATTTTCAGATCATCTTTGTTCGAAATCTGGTGTTTTCTTATCGCTACTTCCAAGTAATGCCATGAATTTTCTATCACATTTAAGTCTGGTGACTGCGGAGGTGTCTCGAGAACTTTTGGGCAGTTATAATGCAGCCACATCCGTACTTAATGAGCTTCGGGTCGTTATCTTGGTAATGCTTAAATCGATCAAGTATTTCAAGCTTTTGAGCACTAGATCGTAAAAGTTCTTTCACTGAGTATTTAGATACATATGCTGATCCATGGTCCCATCAATAAAAGTCAACTCTCCTGGTCCACTACCTGACAAACACCCCCAGACAGTTATACTACCTCCATATTTTTTGACACTTGGACGCAGATTGCTAGATTTCATCTCCTCATTTGGTTTCCTCTAGACATTAACCTTTCCATCTGATCCAAGAGATTGTATTTGCTTTCGTCTGAAAAAATAACGTTCTTCCAAAAGTCAAAATCTTCTTCTTTATACTCCTTAACGAAGCTCAACCTTTTCTTCCATTAATTTTTTTCCTAGCTGTTCGTCCATGTGTGTTACTTTTCCGTAGGATAAATCGAATAGTTTCTGGATGTGCTCTCTTATTCGTATGTTCCTCAGCCATCACAGCCAGTTTCGGAGCACTAATCGCTGGATTTTTCTTCACTTGTCTTACTATCCAACGTTCCTCCCTGGGGTTGAAAATTTTCCTCCTACTCAATTTGTCTTTATTTTCAATGCTGCGTGTACTTTTATATCTATTTATATCGCACTGTACAGTTGCATGGCTCCTGTTTACAAATTTCTCGGAGTGATTTTCCTCTCTTATGGTGAAAAATCATCGGTTCTCTTCTTTCGAAGATTGTCGTATTTGACGCTCTATGATAGCACCGGAACTTGTCTGTACTTCACAACTCTCCACAACAAACTGAATGTGGTGTCGAAACACAAACATACGGCCTTTGTACTGCCCTCTTATCTGCCCATGTAGGAGTGTATGAGTTTCATTTTGACGTGCCTCAGCAACATATACACAAAGAATCTGTTATATCTTGCTAAGTTAAGGTATACGCTAACTAACCTGTGGTGGCTTAATAATTCAAGACACCCAGTTCGATAGCTGCAGTCGCTTAAGTGCGGTCAGTATCCAGTAATCGGGAGATAGTGGGTTCGAGCCCCACAGTCGGCAGCCCTGAAGATGGTTTTCCGTGGTTTCCCATTTTCACACCAGGCAAATGCCGGGGCTGTACCTTAATTAAGGCCACGGCCGCTTCCTTCCAATTCCTAGGCCTTTCCTATCCCATCGTCGCCATAAGACCTATCTGTGTCGGCGCGACGTAAAGCAAATAGCAATAATAATAATAATAATAATAATAATAATAATAATAATAATAATAATAATTTCGTGTGGCTATTTCTAGCCGAGTGCAGCCCTTGTAAGGCAGACCCTCCGATGAGGGTGGGCGACATCTGCCATGTGTAGGTAACTGCGTGTTATTGTGGTGGAGGATAGTGTTATGTGTGGTGTGTGAGTTGCAGGGATGTTGGGGACAACACAAACATCCAGCCCCCGGGCTATTGGAATTAACCAATGAAGGTTAAAATCCCCGACCCGGCCGGGAATCGAACCCGGGACCCTCTGAACCGAAGGCCAGTACGCTGACCATTCAGCCAATGAGTCGGACATAATAATAATAATAATAATAATAATAATAATAATAATAATAATAATAATAATTCAAGACATACCTTTTTTGTTCCACACATAAAATGCGAACATAAATTCTTGTCCACATTCCTTTTCATAAACACATACTAGTTACAGTGGTGTATGAGTTTCACTTCGACTCACTGTATAAGGTAACTTGTCTAATAGACCTCAAAATGCCTCTTAACTACCTTTACTTCAGTGGTGTGCAGTGACCCTGTAGACAGGTGAAGCTCTGGATTCAGGTATCAAATTTGAAAATAAGAGCTCTTTCTAAAATAGCATTCACAAAGCATAGGCTAATTATGTAATGTTTTTAAGTTAACAGTAAAGAAATGTGATCAAAATACAAGTTATAAAACCAATCTGGCAATCTAATGCGCAGTTGAAATCTAAGGAAATCAGTTATAAACTGTAGTGTATATTACTCTTAATTTTGTATATTCGACTATTGATATGTTATTTCTATTTCGCTGTAGCAGCAACATACTGTTGTGCTCAGTGCTGACTTAGCGTCATTGAAACCCAGATCGCCGTGCGGTTAGGGGCGCGCAGCTGTGAGCTTGCATCCGGGAGATAGTGGGTTCAAACCCCCACTGTCGGCAGCACTGAAGATGGTTCACCGTGGTTTACCATTCTCATAGCAGGCAAATGCTGGGGCTGTACCTTAATTAAGGCCACGGCCGCTTCCTTCCCATTCCTAGGCCGTTCCTATCCCATCGTCGCCGTAAGACCTATCTGTGTCGGTGCGACTTAAAGCAAAATAGTAAAAATAGTGATGGACGAAGGAACTGCAGCACAGCTAGATGGCACATGCTTCAGTACGAAATGTAGCGCGTATACTGAGTATACAGTATGTACCTATTCTATTCGTACGGGCTGTTTGCTTTAGTATTTCAACGCACTGCCAGAAAATTATAAACTGAAAAGGATTTTATTCACTCAATATCCATTCAACAAAGCCTTCAGAAAACATATATCTACTGTATCTGTCTGCAATCATGTTAACCAAACATACAGCTTCTAATAAAGAAAAGCGCGCCCATAATCTTGTATCATTCCTATTCGTACAAGCAAACTGAACACTTGAAATAAACAAACAAATAAAAGGTTCCTGGAACATGTTAGTATCTAGTGGAATGTCCCCAAGACTTCTTAATTGTCTGATATCGTCGCCGCATAGAATACACTAATTTCTTGCACATCTCGGGGCTGATTTTCTGCCATTCCTGAAGAATCACACTTTTAAGTTCCTACTTCGTACGCATAGCCTACGGAGGTTCCTCTTCAACGTAGCCCAAAGATGTTCGATGGGATTTTAATCCGGAGACTGGGAAGGTGTTCTAAGCTGCTTAGGAATGTTCCAGATCAACCATGTCTTTTTAATATCAGCAGTGTGTTTTGGTTCATTATTATGCTGGGATATATAAACAGGTGGCATCCCCATATTTTCGGCACTCTGCTTCACGTTTGCCCACGGGATTGCATTATAACCCTCCCTATTCTTTATTCTGTCGATGAAATATATGTTACGCACATCTCTGGCTGACTTACAGCCCCAAAACATTACAGACCCACCACCGTATTTTATGGATGGGAGTGTATTGACCCCATAATTGTCCGTACCAATTTTTCTCCATATTCTGTGGATGCTATCTGACCCAAGAAAGGTATTTTTGTCTCATCAGACCAGATAACACCTTTCCAGAATTCTTTCTCCTTATTTATATGCTCTTTAGCGAATGTCAGTATAAGCCGTCTGTTTCTTATACTTACATATGGCCTTTTCCGAGGGATTCTTCCTTAGTTCCCATGCCGATACAGGATCCGACGGATGGTGGAGTTGCTGATCTTCTTTCCAGTTCGTTCCTCCGTGAGTTGTCTCAATACTGATGCACTTAATTTGGAATCTGACTTTATAAGCCGAACAACAAGCCGTTCTTTCATTTCAGTTAAACACTTTCTTCTTGGGTTTCCTTCGCGTGTTCTTAATAGTACATTTGTATTTAAATGTATCGACCACATATTCCACAGCAGAATGTGTTCTATTGACCAGCTGTTCAATCTTTCGTAATTAAAGTCCTTTAAGTGCCCAGTCTAAGTATAATGTTCTTGAGCTCCGTACTTAAATCCGCACTCCTACCGATGTCAACCACAGATACACTAGGAAGGAGACTATCCCACTTGACAAGTCGTATGCCGTCACTGAGACTTTTCCGTGCATCGCAACCAAACGGTGGGCATCATCCTGCCCATGTGTACGAATACAACTGATACACCCGTTTGTCGATGCCGGCACATTAATGTCAAATCTTCTTGCCTGTAAGTAAATAAGTATGGTTTTCACTAACGAATTGTCATTGACAAACCATGTTTTTACCCGTAATGTACGTTTAATGTCACTTTTTCAATCGTTAGTGTGAATATACGTGACTTGATAAGAAATTGAAGCCTGTACGAATAACAGAGACACATACTGTAAGGAATGATTTGTGCCGGGCTGAGCGGCTCAGACGGTTGAGGCGCTGGCCTTCTGACCCCCAACTTGGCAGGTTCGATCCTTGCTCAGTCCGATGGTATTTGAAGGTGCTCAAATACGTCAGCCTCGTCTCGGTAGATTTACGTAAAAGAACTCCTGCGGGAATAAATTCCGACACCTCGACGTCTCCGAAAACCGTAAAAGTATAGGAATGCTTTGCGGGCCAACTGAAGCAGCGATTTTACTCACTGTCGAGAGGAAATCTGTCCGTTCAAATAAGATAAAATAGCAATCACTACTTCAATTCGAAGGACATTTAAAATTAATTAGAATGTTGTATTAGGTTAATGAAGTGGTGCTTCGCTTGCTTGGACTCAGTGCACGCCACTTTAACGCTGACAGTAAACACGTCTATAAATATCGCTTTATAGTTACACCGCACGTTTCGAAGACGTGCCACTCAAAGCCTATTATTTAAGGTTACGTTTCGGTAGGCGTTATGCACTAGAAATAGTTTTCACCAACTGCAAGATTTATTGAATTCCATCATTTTAATTTACAAGGAAATGGAACGACTGAAAAAATAAAAGAATTGTTTCAGCCAGCATATCTACATTACCATTTGATATTGAACACTTTCGTTGTAAGAAGTGACTACAATAAAAAGTCTGAATTTGATATAGGCAAATGAGGAAAACCGCGCTAGATGGCGTTCATTCGCAAGACACGTCAAAAAGTCGTATGGCGTAATTGTCGGGGTTAAATTTGTTAGCCCAAGAAAACTTACAGAATTATACATCTTGTGGTCCTGATCTCCTTGTAAGAAAGAAACATGAAAACAAGTGCAACTGATGAGTAACGAATGTTTCGTGTCTTCATTAAATAACTTTTGATACAACGGTGTGGGGTTAAGAAAACCGTTGTTCTGCAAATTGTAATGTGTGTGGCATAAATGTGGTAATTTAGTTTAGCTGCCTGTGGTTACATGTGCTGTTAACACGACTTGTTTACTAGACGCTTACTCACTGGTTACTGCAGATGAAACGAACAAACAGATCAGCGAAAGACTCTAATTGCTTGATATAACAGCGAGACTAAATTTAGCTCTGCTCAACACTGCCTACTCCTTTGAGAAGAGTATGTTGACTCTCAGCTGACCTCAGTGGTCTAGTCAATCAGTCCTTGTCCTGTTCCCTAGACCCCTTTGTCGGCCTACTGATCCCAAAGTCGCGGGGTCAAACGCGGCAGAGTAATCGGCGTTTTGAAGGGTGGAACAGGGGCGTACGCGGAGGGGGGTGGGTGGTTTGGGAGGATAAATCACCCCCCCCCGCGAAATTTTGAAGAACTTGTGATTAATTGAGGCAACCATGTAAATGAAGATTTTAGGTAGCCCATTGTTTTGCTTTTAATTTGAACTACGTATTTGCCAACAATGTGTTAATGCTCCCATTAATATAAATATAAAAGTTTTTCTTCTAAAACAACCATCCTGAATAATGGACTTCATTCCTCCACTTAACGTTTTGCGACAGTGATATGTTCCCAACCGTACATCGAGTACTTAAACTGTTTGCTGTCCTGCTAGTAACCACTGCCACACCAGAACGCTCCTCCTCATCCCTGAAATATTTAAAAGGTTATTTGCAGAATATGACTGCACAGGAAAGATTGAACGTGTTAGATCTATTGTACATGCAGTACACAAAGAAGAACATGCGATCGTAGAAAATACTGTATAATCCATGAGCTAGCTAAAAAAAAAAAAACAGAATATGTCTGCTACTGTAATCAGCATGAATTCAAATATGTCCCAGTTAAATAATTGTGTTATTTTGAGAGGTTTAATTTAATGTTTCTAATTTCACAATATGCACCCAACATTATTTTAGAGAAGTCCTCATATGTTAATATTAAATATACGCCCCCCCCCCTCGAAAGTAATTTCTGCGTACGCCCCTGGGGAAGAATGAAGTTCATTGGTCGATGTCTGTTGTTTGATGCCGCAGGTAAAAGATCTCTCGTGACATATTCGGTGTTTAAACAAACAAAACTATTTATTCGCCTCTGTGCTCTAGTGGTTAGTATGATTAGCTGCCACTCCCGGAGGTCCGGGTTCGATTCCTGTCTCTGCCACGAAATTTGAAAAGTGGCACGAGGGCTGGGTCCACTCAGCCTCGGGAGGTCAACTGAATAGAGGGGTTTCGATTCCCTCTTCAGCCATCCTCAAAGTGGTTTTCCGTGGTTTCCCACTTCTGCTCCAGGCACATGCCGGGATGGTACCTAACTTAAGGCTACGGCCGCTTCCTTCCCTCTTCCTTGTCTATCCCTTCCTATCTTCTCATCCCCCACAAGGCCCCTGTTCAGCATAGCAGGTAAGGCTGCCTGGGCGAGGTACTGGTCCTCTTCCCCATTGAATCCCCCGGCCTAAAGTCTCACGCTCCAGGACACTGCCCTTGAGGTGGTAGAGGTGGGATCCCTCGCTGAGTCCGAGGGAAAAACCAACCGTGGAGGGTGAACGGATTAAGAAAGAAAGAAAACTAATTATAATTCAATAGAAACTTATATGTAGGGTGCCTACATGGCGTAATGTCAATGTGCCTACATGTGCACTCTTTGGTCGTTTAGAACCTGGTCTGCGACTATGTGAATATAAAATCGAAGCGGCACATCAGATCAGTGATGCAGTACATTATCAGTCTTCATGACGATTCCCAGCCATTAATTAAAGAATTGTTTTCTTGTTTTCATGTCGGTAAGGTCCTTTACCAACAGGCGCACATCCATATTTTCTCCCTGGACCGTATTTATTGATAGCAGTGGCATCTCGGTTAACGTTTCTTGATATCGTGATCCTAAGGGAACTTTTAATGAAAACCGGGCGAGTTGGCCGTGCGGTTAGGGGCGCGTAGCTGTGAGTTTGTATCCGGGAGATAATGGGTTCGAACCCCACTGTCGGCAGCCCTGAAGATGGTTTCCCGTGGTTTCCCATTCTCACACCAGGCAAATGCTGGGCTGTACCTTAATTAAGGCCACGACCGCTTCCTTCCAATTTCTAGGCCTTCCCTGTCCCATCGTCGCCATAAGACCTATCTGTGTCGGTGCGTAGTAAAGCAAATAGCTTTTAATGAAATTTAGAGCTTTGAAAATGACCTGAACTAGCAATAACAGGTAGCGTTAAAAACAGCAAAAAACTATGTTATCGCTTCTGGAAAACTAAACATTAGTGAATTATATTTAGCGATTGGAAACCTAGTCAAATCATGCACAGATTTCTGAACACTCATTTCAAACACCAACATCTTTGCAAAAGCTGCAGAAATGAGGAACCAGTATGAGAAATATAAGTAACTTCCAAGGAAACCCTTCCATCTGCAAGTCTCCGATCTGATTGAGATTTGGTACAACGACTTCAGTAAGAATGTTTTTTTCAGCCATATTAAAATTAGATGCCCGGTCGTATATTTAGCACCTGTTTTGGGGTGTCAATGTTTGCTTATTCAAGCACCGCGTACCCAAGAGTGAGCGGCGGGGAGCAGGTAGAGGTGGGGAAGTAATGTGTGTGCGAGAGAGAAAGAGTGAGAGCGTGACATATGAACTAATAATAATAATAATGTTATTTGTTTTACGTCCCACTAACTACTTTTTAAGGTCTTCGGAGACGCCGAGGTGCCGGAATTTAGTCCCGCAGGAGTTCTTTTACGTGATAGTAAATCTACCGACACTGGGCTGTCGTATTTGAGCACCTTCAAATACCACCGGACTGAGCCAGGATCGAACCTGCCAAGTTGGGGTTAGAAGGCCAGTGCCTTAACCGTCTGAGCCACTCAGCCCGGCGACATATGAACTGGCCGGTCGCCCCACATCTACCTGCTTCCTACCGCTCACTCCTATCTATGCAGTGCTTAATTGAGCAATTTTAACAACCAATAACAGGTGCTAAATATACGACTGGGCATCTAATTTTGATATGGCTAAATAAAGCATTCCAACTGAAGTCGTTGTACCAAGTCTCAATCAGATCGGAGACTTACAGATGGAAGGGTTCCTTGTTAGTTTTAAGTATCTCTGCACACATTAGAATATAATCTTCGGCGGAGTTGATAGTTCGATGGATGTTGCAAAGTTTAAGACAAGTGATGATCAACTTCGTTTCTGCACAAATTATTGCCACATGAATATATCGGATCATTCGCGGACGAAAAGTTTACACGGAAACACCAAGGCCTTGGACAGATAATTAAATGATCGCTCAGAATAATGTTCATTATTTTGTCAGTGTGTCTATATTTACAAATCACGAATACAAACAAAATATTATGTTTTGGGAAGAAAATGATAAAATACTCTCTCACTCTAACGAAGGTAACGTATGAAAGGAAATACGCATACGAAAATAATAAGCTATACTGTGCCTACAATAAAATACTGTATCCTGTAAGTTCAAACTATCTTCCACTCTATGGGAGATGGGTAACACCATGAAGTGGGGAATTAACCTGTGTGGCCACTACGGTGAAGGCCGAACAGCTTACAGGATTCTTGAAAATTAGCAAGCAAGCTAGAATTTACGTGTCTCTTGATATCGCGATCATAGCCACAGGACCTCCAATTTTACGTCGTGGGATCCGAATCACGGGAGCGAGATTTTGCTAGTTAAGGAAACTTTCATCAGCACTTTGAACTTTTCTTGAAATCTTAATTTTGCTATCATCAGTGATTGTAATCCTCCAGCCCAAAAAGTTGATTAATTTTTTGCTGATGTGATTTCGCGTTTCCTGTTAATGATGCAAGAATATTCAGTCGTCCAATACTATGGCTAAAATTGTGTACAATCCTACAAAACAATAAATAAATTTAGTTTAACTGTATCACTAGCACTAGCAACCGGATTTACATTTTGAACTACATTATGTACACAGTATTGTTCCAATTCTAGACTGCACACCATTATGTATGACCCTCTCATTAAGGATTACCGGATGTACACCATCGTAACTTCGTCCCCTACTGCGTTTCAAATCCAGTTTTAAAGAGTCAAGGCACTAAACATTGCACTTAGCCACCACTATAAAGGCCATACGCCATTTCATTTTTCCACCGAAAGACGCACACGCAATGGTGACCACATCCCTCCGACCAAAGCCTCATTTAGTGACCGAAGTAATTGTGGAAAGAGCACGAAGATGATGATGTTAGAAAAGATGTCAACAACGATGTATATTCTGGATTTCGAAATGGGATGCGTTCCTCGTTAGCGGTTGCAGTCCATTGTCCATTGCATAGCATCATACCTGACTCGTGTATTGGAACTGAGAATGTATTGTAAAGTACTATTCTGACCATCCATCAGATGTTAATCAGTCAGTCCTTCATTGAGAAAGAATTTCTTCGTAAGATAATGGGAGACAGTAACGAAGAAAAACGTGGTTATTTTTTTCCCGGGTGTTATTTGGTTGAACACGGACTTTTTACTTGGTACAATAATATGGTCAAGGTGGAGCGATCGATCTCGACTCTATCAGGTGCTCAGATATATCGGCATCCTGTCAGTAGATTTACCGGCACGCAAAAAAGACTCCTGTGGGAGAAAATTCCGGCACCTCGGGTCTCAGGAAACCGTCAAGAAGTAGTTAGTGGGACGTAAAACAATAAAATTATTTTTTTGTTTGGTAGTGGCTTTACGTCGCACCGACACAGATAGGTCTTATAGTGACGATGGGATAGGAAAGGCCGTGGCCTTAATTAAGGTACAGCCCAGCATTTGCCTGGTGTGAAAAAGGGAAACCACGGAAAACCATCTTCAGGGCTGCCGACAGTGGGATTCGAACCCAGTATCTCCCGGATATTATTATTATTATTATTATTATTATTATTATTATTATTATTATTATTATTATTATTAGAAGAAGAAGAAGAAGAAGAAGAAGAAGAAGACTACTGGGGAAATGGAAGGTAAAAGCTTCCTCTATACTAGTAACCCATCCCACTTCCACAACAGGAAAACATAAAAAGCAACATACAACTTCTAGTTCGCATGCACAGTATTAGCAGATAATGGAAAACCTTGTCGACTGGAGAGTAATGACGATTTTAGTTTTCGGTCGTGCGGACAGGATTTGTCCCTGGATAGGAAATAAGTAATCATCTTATTATTATTATTCTTTCCTGCTGTTTTCCTCATTTGTCTTGGGTTACCACTTATGTGGTCCGGCTTCATGGCTAAATGGTTAGGGTGCTGGCCTTTGGTCACAGGGGGTCCCGGGTTCGATTCCCGGCAGAGTCTAGAATTTGAACCATAATTGGTTAATTCCCCTGGCACGGGGACTGGATGTCTTCATCATCATTGCATCCTCATCAAGACGCGCAGGTCACCTACGGGAGTCAAATAAAACGACCTGCACCAGGCCTCTCCGGAGGCCACATGCCACCACTTATGTGGATCAAGCCTAGTTTTACGCTAAACTTACGTGGATAGATGTATTCACTGTGGCATGCTTCTGTGGTGGTTTGTAGTGTGATATGTTGTGTGTAAATGGAGATATGTATGAAGACAAATACCCAGTTCCCGAGCTAGAGGAATTAAACATTCTCAGTTAAACTTCTCAACCCGACCGTGAATCGAATCGGCGGCTCTCTAAATCGAAGGCCACTGCACTGACCATTCAGCTATGGAGCACAACAGGAAAATGATCAATAGAAGATAGAAACTGCACTTCACAAAGAGGACATCGTCAAAATTCAGAAAATGATGGAAGCTGACTTTCAACTTGCATCATGACCCCTTGTGGGGGGGGGGGGGGACGCAGGCGAAGAATACACCCACGGTACCCCTGCCTGTAGTAGGCCAGAAACCAGCATACGGATATGGGCAAGTTTTCCTTCGTCAATAGGACCATAAGGAGTTGGAATAAATTACCTGCAGCAGTCTTTGATAGATTCCCTTTCTGGTATCAAGTCATTTAAGAAGACCATTAGTGTTTGTGTAAAGTGAAAAGTAAAAGTTGTAAATTACGGGCACTGAATTTGTGATTTTCTGCTTGGTTTCGATTGTGAAAATGGGAGGTTTTTCTTGTGGTATTCTCTTTCCAGGAAATTGCTTGCTGTACTCATGGTTTTGTAATTGTTGTTGTTCTTGATTAATTAACAATGTGTTTAACTTTATTTTATTATCACTTGTAACGTTAAGCTAGTAATAAGCTCAATCTATAGTTTTGTAAGCCATAGTGTCAAGTATTGGAAATAATTAAATTGTGTATGAAACTGTACTTGATGCTGGATTTAGAATGACTAGTAGTATTTCTTGTAATATTTTTTATGGAATTCCTTTTTGTACTTGAGTTGTTGTAGTTGTTGGGTAGTATGTTTGAACTTTATTATCACTTGTAGTGTTAAGCTAGTAGTAAGTTCAATCTATAGTATTGTAATTTGTAGTGTTAAGTACTGGAAATACTTAAGTTGTGTGCGAATATGTATATAATGACACTGGATTTAGAAAGTTAAATTAGTAGTATTTCTTGCTTGTTGTAATGTTGTTGTTGTTGTTGTAGGGTAATTACGGTTTAACTTCACTTTATTATCACTTATAATGTTAAGCTACTGTAGTAGTAAGGTCAACCTATAATATTGTAAGCCATATTGTTAAGCGCTGTAAATACTTAAGTTGTGTGTGAATTTGTATATGATGTTGCTCGATTTAGAATATTAAACTAGCAGTAATTCTTGTAATATTTTCCTTCCATATATCTGCTTCTTGTACTTTTGTTCCTTGTTTGTTTGTTTGTTTGTTTGTTTGTTTGTTTGTTTGTTTGTTTGTTTGTTTGTTTGTTGTAGTTGGGTAATTATGTTAACTTTATTATTACATTAGTGTAAGTGACCGTTGCCACCGGGATATTTTCCATTTGCAATTTATTATTATTATTATTAATAATAATAAGAAGAATAAGAATAAGAATAATAAGAATAACAATAATAATGAGTGACAGGGGTTTAACGTAATTTGGAAGGAATGTTTTGCGTATGATAAATGAGTACCAGGTTAACTACTGGGGGGCAAAGGCGGTCATGCGTAGAGCTAACCACTCCACCCCACCAAGTGCCAACGTTATGGATAGTGGAAGCCTTCACCTTCCACCCTTCCAATGGCTTTCATGGTTTGTACGAAGATGACTTTGCTTTTTGCTTTTTAAATATTAGTATTAATGTTTATTATGTTTGTTTATTCATACCCCTGCTTTGTAATTCAGTGACTATGGAATGGCTCTAAATGTTGTAAATTATATTTATATTTATTTGTATTTATTTCCTTTTTCCTTATTGCACACGTTTGTTATTATTATTATTATTATTATTATTATTATTATTATTATTACTACTACATGTCGCTTAACATGTAAATAAACTAATATTTAATGCAGTAAATAATGCTTATCTCTTTGGATTCATTTTTTCGTTGCATATTCTTTTTGCTATGACAACATGACTTCTTTATGATATAAATAAATATAAAATAAAAGTATTTCTTCCCAAACATATTTGTTATACGTGCACCAATCAGACAACCAACTAGGGAAGTACCTCTTACTAAGGTGCATAATGTTTTTGCATACATGTATAATTGAAGAATTGAAGATCCATATACAGGTAAGTGGGTCGCCCATGTGGTAGGCCTATTACGCGTCATAGGAAACTGAGTGAACTGGCTGTGCAGTTTGATCACATTGCTGTGAGCTTGGTTTCAGGAGATGGTGATGGATTCGAACCCCACAGTCGGCAGGTCTGAAGTTTTTTTTTTTTCGCCCGTCATTTTCACTTCAGGCTAGTGCTATGTCTGTACACTTATTTACATTTTAAACATTTTAAATCCTAGCCCTCTTTCCTATCCCATTCTTGCCTCACAACCTGTCTTCATGTGATTTAAGCCAATATATATGTAAAAATCTGGTAATGTTGTTTGACTCATAGTGTTCCTGTACATTGGTTTCCGTAATGTTGTAAGCTTGAGATACACCAACTTGTAAGCTGAAAATATGTTTAAAATGCCAAATGCCGAAAACCGTGAAAGTACTTAGTGGGATGTAAAGCTGTTAGCATTATTATTAAAAGGAAGGACATATGTCTTATGTGGTAAGTCCTTGAACTTGCAGAAATCGCAATGAATTATACAATCTATATTCCCTCCCCCTTCCTTTAAGAATGCAGTTATAGTAATGCATACATCAGAATAAAGGCAGGAAATGTTTAAAATTAATTTAAGCGAGTAAAGGAGAGAATGTATGACTAGCTCAGGTTGGCGGATTCGAGTTCGGCGGTATTTGAAAGTGCTCAAATACGCCAGCCTCATGTCTAGATCTACTGGTACATAAAGAACTCTTGCGGGACGAAATACTGGCACCCCGGCGTATGTGAAAACGATAGAAGTAGATAGTAGAACAAATATTCAATTCTGCAGTGAGCTTGAAAGCTGACCTAATTTCCGTTCACGTAGCTTGGCACATTCGTGTTCCTATATGGTGGGTTCGAGTCCGGCGGTATTTGAAAGTGCTCATATACGCCAGTCTCATGTCTAGGTCTACCGGTACATGAAATAACTCTAGCGGGACGAAATTTTGGCAGTAGAACTTATTACATTATTATTTTCAAATCCGCAGTGAACTTGAAAGCTGACCTAATTTCCGTTCACGGAGCTTGGCACATTAGTATTCCTATATGTTTCCTGATAACCTTGAAGATATAACCAGCCTGCAGGCTGAAAATATGCCCAATAATCTCTCCCCTTACTGGTTACCGTACCGGTATTGGAGAGAGAAGGAAATGTTCGCGCAAAAGAAAGGAAAGTAATTGGATGTCTGAAACTTTCGAAAATCACACTGCAAAGACTTATTAAATAAAATGCATCGTTTAACACGCCCCTCTTTTCAAGAATATGGTTATAGTATGCCTACTGAATATCAAAATAAAGACAGATATATGTAACATTAATTTGAGTGAGAAAGGGTGCTTATTTCCTTAATTCTTCATTGAGCGTGGAAACAGACTTAATTATGAATATCTGGATTTGTTTCATCTTAACTTTTATCATTTACTAGGGTAGGGAAACATTCATTATCGGTGTTTACATTGAGGTTAGTTTGTTATGGTTATGTCTGGTGATTTTAATATGTAACTAGGCAGGTTGGCAGCAGTGATCAGCCATTACAAAAAAGAGAAAAGAAGAGCATCGGGCGGCGATATTTACTTTTCTGGGGTATTTCCTTACGCGGCGATTACTATAGAACAGTCAAATGCAATCATTTACAATGAACTCTAGCCTACTTTATTAAAGTGATTCATGACTATTACAAGCATGCACACGAATATGATAGGGCAAATAACTGACAGGGATTTTTACCTTGATCTGAGGGCTGGTTCGAGGTCCACTCAACCTTCGTGATTAGAACCGAGGAACTATCTGACGGTGGGATGGCGGCCCCGGTCTAGAAAGCTAAGAATAACGGCCGAGAGGATTCGTCGTTCAGACTACACGACACCTCGTAATCTGCAGGCCTTCGGGCTGAGCAGCGGTCGCTTGGTAGGCCAAGGCCCTTCAAGGGCTGTAGTGCCATGGAGTTTTGGGGGTTTAAAAAATTGACAAGGTTCAAAAATTCCATATTTATAGTCACAACGGAAGTGTAAGTTTAAAGGCAAATAAATGTTCCTCCGGAGTTCACGTTATTTTCCGTTATTTCCAGTCTTTGTTCGCAACTGTCGCTGTGACAGGCCGCTAGTGCTGTAGGTTTTGGACGATTGTGCGATAGGAAATGGCTAGGACTGGAGAAGTTGCAGCCGCGGTCTTAATTGACGTAAAGCTGATTTAGCTGATGTGAAAAAGTTAACCAGGGCTGCCGACCGTGGGGTTCGAACCCAGCGTCATCTGAATGCTAGTTTACATGTACACCGCCTTCATGACGAAGGCATCTGACACCATGGCATTCCAGCGGACACACACAGGTACTGTTGCTCCCATAACATAAGCTCCATCAGTGGTGAAGTGACGTCGTCAATACCCCGAGATCGCAGTTGAAACCCAGGAGAAGCTGTTGGATTATTGCAAGGTGGAAAAGAGCTCATTCGCCACTCCATACTGCAGGATGTCTGCAAGTGAAAACAACTCTGTGTTTGCCCGACAATGCCGTAGGTATAGGGTGACCAGATGTCCTGCTTTTCGCAGGATACTCCTTTTCTTTAACACCCTATCCTGCGGTCCGCGAAGAGACTCGAAAATTGTATAAATATCCTGCTTTTTATGAAATATCCTGCGAAAATACTGCTAAATATTTTTGCATTATAAATGGTTTCATTTCTTTTGCAGAATATGGTATATGTGATTATTAATATTTTAAACGAATGAAAGGGAACGAAAAATAACGAATATTTGATTTAAGATGGCTACAGCTTCAAATATAAACACTCCTGTTTCCGGTTGTCGTTGCGGTCGTTCCTTTCACGGCGGGAAGAGCAGTTTGGAGCAGTGTAGTTGTGTACTGAGGAGCTGCTGGCTGGTACTGGCTTTGTGACAACTCTTTCACGGCTTTGAGTATAACGTAGGCTACGGTACTGGTGATTATCCAGATGATCAGGTAGTGTGGTTTAAGCTAGCCGTGGTAATCATGCCGAAAGTTAAAGGTAAATGTGAACTAAATGCCGTTTCTCTACCCGTTTATAGTACCAGATAAATCGAAAAGCGACGTTCGCTGCACCTAATGTTCAGCTTTGTTTTCAATAGCAAACGGCGGGAAAAGCGAGATTGTACGACATTTGGAAACTAAGAAGCATAAACTCGCTGACAATGTTGCTGCATCCAGCTCATTTCTCACTACTTTATTCCGAGGAGCTGAACTGGGGTCAGCTGAACAGAAACTGGCAGTTTCTGAAGGCAGTTTTGCATTCCATACTGTCGTCAAGATAGACACCAAACCAATGCCCACCACACTAGTGCAGGTCTATATGCCTACTAGTTCAGCGGATGATGAAGAAATCGAAAGAATATATGAGGATATAGAAGATTTAATACAATATGTAAAAGGTGATGAGAATCTAATTGTGATGGGAGACTGGAATGCAGTGGCAGGCCAAGGAAGAGAAGGTAATACAGTAGGAGAATTTGGATTGGGACAAAGGAACGAAAGAGGAAGTCGGCTGGTTGAATTCTGCACTCATCATAATTTAGTCCTTGCCAATACTTGGTTCAAACACCACAAACGACGGCTGTATACGTGGATGAGATCTGGAGACACTGGAAGGTATCAAATAGACTTCATTATGATTAGGCAGAGATTCAGAAACCAGGTGTTGGATTGCAAAACTTTCCCAGGAGCAGACGTGGACTCTGACCATAACTTGTTGGTCATGAAATGCCATCTGAAGTTGAAGAAATTGAAGAAAGGAAAGAATGCAAAAAGATGGGATCTAGACAAGTTGAAAGAAAAGAGTGTAAGGGATTGTTTCAAGGAACATGTTGCACAAGGACTAAATGAAAAGGCTGAAGGAAACACTACAGAGGATGAGTGGAGAGTCATGAAAAATGAAGTCAGTAGGGCTGCTGAAGGAATGTTAGGAAGGAAGAAAAGATCAACTAAGAATCAGTGGATAACTCAGGAGATACTAAACCTGATTGATGAACGACGAAAATACACGAATGCTAGAAATGAAGAGGGCAGAAAAGAATACAGGCGATTAAAAAATCAAGTGGATAGAAAGTGCAAGGTAGCTAAGGAAGAATGGCTGAAGGAGAAGTGCAAGGATGTCGAAGGCTGTATGGTCCTGGGTAAGGTAGATGCTGCATACAGGAAAATCAAGGAAACCTTTGGAGAAAGGAAATCTAGGTGTATGAATATTAAGAGCTCAGATGGAAAGCCACTTCTAGGGAAAGAAGACAAAGCAGAAAGACGGCAGGAGCATATCCAACAGTTGTATCAAGGTAAAGATGTAAATAATTTGGTTCTGGAACATGAAGAGGCTGTTGATGCTGATGAAATGGGAGACCCAATTTCGAGGTCAGAGTTTGACAGAGCTGTGAGTGACCTCAACAGGAACAAGGCACCTGGAATTGATGACATTCCCTCTGAATTACTGACTGCCTTAGGAGAAACCAGCATCTCAAGGTTATTTCATTTAGTGTGCAAGATGTATGAGACAGGAGAAGTCCCATCCGATTTTCGGAAGAATGTTGTTATACCTATTCCCAAGAACGCCGGTGCTGACAGGTGTGAAAACTACCGCACCATTAGTTTAGTATCTCGCGCCTGCCAAATTTTAACACGTATTATTTACAGAAGAATGGAAAAACAAGTTGAAGCTGAGTTGGGAGAAGATCAATTTGGCTTCGGAAGAAATGTAGGTACACGTGAAGCAATACTGACTTTGCGTCTGATCTTAGAGGATCGAATCAAGAAGGACAAGCCCACGTACATGGCATTCGTAGATCTAGAAAAGGCATTCGATAATGTTGATTGGACCAAGCTATTTATGATTCTGAAGATGATAGGGATCAGATACCGAGAACGAAGAATTATCTACAAACTGTATAAAAATTAGTCTGCAGTGATAAGAATCGAGGGCTTTGAAAAAGAAGCAGCAATCCAGAAAGGAGTGAGGCAAGGCTGCAGTTTGTCCCTCTCCTTTTCAATGTTTACATAGAACAGGCAGTAAAGGTGTAACGTTCCAGACGTTACAGTGTAATTATATTAATTTTATTATGTGTAATTAATTAAGGAATTTAACGTCATGATATTTATTTTGGTATGTAATTGTATTATAATTCATGTTTAATCATTTGCTCACTATCATTTCATTACTTTGTAACTACGACTTATAAACGAGGGCTGAATATCCTAATATTCACTTAGATTCTTGCGACAGTCGGTTAAAATTAACTTGCAGTAGATTTCCTCTATCTTGCCACATCACCGAGGGAGAAAGAAGGACAAATTTAGACACCAAGTTCTGAGAAAAGCGAGCACGTTTTCAAGCGTGGTAACGTAAGCTACCGTATTTCGACCAGAATTATTCGAACTGATCAACGCCTATATTTTCAAAGGAGCGTCATGTTGCCATGGATACTGAGTGAAAGGACGAATAGAAGAACAGTTGATATCTCGGTTATGGCCCGTCAACTCTAATATCTGGAGTGGGGAGAGACGTGTCATCTGATTGGACCACGTGTAGCGACCTGTAATTAGCGCGAGAGAAGGTTATAAAAGGGCGTGCTGGAGCTCTTGGCTTCATCTTCTACTGATCTTCTACTGATCTTCTTCTGATCTTCTACGGCTCTCTCTGCATTATTATTGATCTTCCACTGGACTTCTACGAGTTATTCTACATATTCTACGAGACCTTCTACTTGATTTTCTACTTGATTCTTCGTCTCGATACTTAGAAATTCTGAATGAGGGGTGTATAGCCACTCTCATCAGGAATTACGTACAGCACGGCTACAAGACCGGTTTGAACCAGTCTAAGTCAATAGATAGTTTTAATCTAGATAGAAATGAAACTTCAGAGAACATTTTCAGTAAAGTTGGAAGGATTCTTAATTGAGTATCCTCTCCATATAACCCAAGATGGTTCTTCTAACTATGACTTAGGGCTTATCTCCAATATATGGGATAGAGCATAATAGGGAGTGTTAGTTTTGAAGTCATCTTCCAATTAGTGGTGGGTGCAATTTGCAAGGCAGGAATGGTACTTAGCTGCAGATGAAGAAATCTCAAAGACGACCGATGATGTTCCCGCTACAAGGATGGAAGCTTTCCAAGGACCAGCAGAACAAGACTACATGGTGAGCAAGCGAGTTAAAGATATTGCAAGTTTTCGCGAAGTAGAGTCATTCAATTTTTTTGTTAAATTCATTTTCTATTTTAAATTCAGTTCTCGTTAAACCGTCGTCATTTATATTAAATATAATAAATAGTATTTTTCTAGTTCATTTTAATCTGCCTTAATTAGCCTTTTGATTTTTAATTCTCCTGCTTAATGATTAGTGCACTATCACCCCACCCCTGTGATAAGAGTCTGTCCAAGCTTGATTATAAATTTTATCTTTAAGTCCTCAACTTAAAGATTGGCGCCCTTTGCTTGCTTGGTTGCATTTCTCGTTTGATGATTGTTCTCCGAGAGGGGAAGCCACATAAATGCCGCTCCAACGTGTGGCGAGAAAATCATTAAGTACGGAGCAGTTAATGACAGTAACGATATCAGAATTCGTATTATGGGCAAAATTTGGATATCCACGTTTCATTAAGAGTGTTTGATTGTGGGAAGGGTCATGGCTGATCAGACGAAAGAGGAGAGGATGTTGCGCAGTGGACGGGCGATAAAAGGCAATAACGTATTGAGTTCAGAGGAAGAGTTGTGTAGTCTTGTAGAGGAAATTGAAGATAGAAGTGTAAGTAGTATGGAGAGTGAAGGCAAACAGAAAGAAGTCAGTATGGAGTCAGATGATAGTAGGATGGGGGGCGACGCGGAAGTAAACACTAACAATGAAAGTAATAATAATGATCAGTTAATGGGAATGATGCAGTTAATGTTAAGTAAGATAGAGGACAGTAAAACTGAAATAAAAAGTGAATTGGAACAAATTAAAACAGATGTAGAACAAACTAAATCTGAGCTTAAAGGTGAATTAGAACAAACTAAATCTGAGCTTAAAAGTGAATTAGAACAAACTAACACTAAAATTGAGAATATTAAATATGAACTTAAAGAACAGTTAGAGCAAACTAAAGCTGAATTAAGTAGGGAGATGAGGGAAAATAAGGAGGAAGCGAATCGGAGAATGGACGAACACAGTAGGCAGTTACGCGATCTGGTGGTAAAAAATGAACATTTTAATAAGCGATTAGAGGACCAGAAAAGCGAATATGTACGACAAGGGAAAGAGGTAGAAGAAAAGTTTGCAGAGCAGAGAAGTCAATTCCTGGAATTAATGGGGAAGGAAAACAACTCTACTAGGGAGGAAGTAATGAGGCAGGTCACTAGTATTGATAAGAGAGTTGAGACTCAAAGAGGGGAAATACGGATATTTAAAGACCACGTCCAACAAGAGATTGATACGGTAAAGCTTAGAATAGAAGATGAGACCCGGGCAAGTGAAGAAAAGTTTGCGATAGCTGAAGAGAATAAGAGTGAAATTAGGACATTGAAAGAGAAGCAGGTTAATTTGGAGAGAGAAATTGATAGGAGAGACAGAGATGTAGAATGCCGGATGGAGAAAGCAGAAAATCAGTTAAAACAGGTGGCAAAGGATAAACAGGTTTTCACGGGAAGGCAATGTCTAGGAAATAGCTACATTAGGGAAATAGAACTACCTAAATTTAATGGGAAACAAACGAACCCGCTAGATTTCCTTAAGATGATAGAAAAACGATTTGAAAAGCGTCTAGAGGAAGGGTCTATGGACTGGGAAGACGTTATGGAGAATATTGACCATGCTTTTGTAGGAGAAACTCGGTCTTGGTTCATGGTATATAGGCAGACGATGACGAACCTGAAAGAATTCAGAAATAAGTTTAGAGAGAAATTCTGGAATGAAGCGATACAAGCTCGGGAGAGAGAAAGGGTGGTATTTGGGAGGTACAAACAGCATGAGGGAGTTACTATGACCGAGTACTTCCTGGCACATGTCATGATTTGTCAGAACTTAGATGGTATAACCGAGGGGTCTGATGTAGTAAGACTACTTTTGAGACATTTTCCGGACAGGGTGAGAGAAGCGGCCTGTATGCAAAAAGTTGGAACTATTCAGGAGATGGAGAACCTACTAGGCAGTTTTGATGCGTTAGGTAACCTTAGGAGTAGAACGGAGAATATTCAGAACTTTAGTCATCACAACGGAATGAGACATAACGGTAGAATACAGAATCACGAAACTCGCAATCAGTTCAGACCTCAGCAGAACAGCAGGAGCGGAGTACCTGAATATAGGACAGGAAATTCCCAACGGAGGCCAGAGCAATGTACTAATGAGTCCAACGTCAATACACAAAGGGAAACTTTAAACTAACTAGAGGCTGTAATGTTAGGTCAGAATTCCAGCCTAGTACGAAGGTAGTGAAGTGTCTTGCCATGAAAGTGTTACCATATGACCTAGATGTTAGAAACGATTTGTTGTATGAACCCGAGCAGAATAATGGAGATTCAAGTAATAAAGTAGTCAATCCCGTTGTTAAATTGAAAGTTTGGGGGGCGTGGGTTAAAGTTTTGATTGATTCTGGTAGCCAAATATCATGTATTAGTTCTCAGTGGTATGAGTCATTAGTGAAACAGGGTATTCAGTTGGAGGAAATGCCTGTTAAGTCTACTTTCATCATTACGGCTGTTGGAAAGAAGTCTAAGCAAATTTGTAAACAAGTAGCTGTCCCGATCTGTATTAATAATTTTATTAGCGTTCAGATATGTTTGGTAATTCCGCATCTAATATTTGATCTTATCTTGGGATCTGACTGGTTAACGTTAAAATTGGCTCAGTTAAATTACAATGATCTAGTGCTAAATTTGAGGTGGAATAATGAGGATATCAAGGTCAAGTTTGAGGAGGAAATTCAGAGGAAAACGGAAGTTAGTACAGTGTGGAGAATGAGAGAGGTTTCTAAAGTTAATGAAGAGGCTAGTGAGGGCCTGAAGTTGTGTCAGTTGTGGATTAATGAGGATAAAATATGTGGCTTGAAAGAAGCCGTATGTAGAAATGAGTTAAATGAAATCCAGAAGGACAAGTTATTTGAAGTGTTATGTGAACACGTGGAGATTTTCTCCGAGAAACCTGGTGTTACCCATCTGTATGAACATTCTTTTTCTGTGCTGGATAAGACTCCATTCAGCGGACCGCGGTATCCGATACCACACAAATATGCAAAAGCCGTAGAGGATCAAATTCAAGCTATGTTAGCAGACGATGTGATTGAATTATCAAACAGTCAATATGTTAATCCCTTAATTGTCGTGCCTAAGTCTGATGGATCAATACGTTTGTGTATTGATGGCAGGGAGATGAACAGACGTATTGGTGCTGATCAGTTGAGATCACAAACCATTGAAGAGTTGATACAGAATTTTCAGGGTAAGAGTTGGTTTTCTACGTTAGATCTTAGGAGTAGTTTTTGGCAGATACCTTTGAGATCCGAAGACAGGCCTCTTACTGCTTGCAGCTATAAGCATAGTTTGTACCAATTTAGGCGTGTTCCTTTTGGGACCCGTACGAGTTCGGCAGCTCTTATTCGCGCACTTAGTATTGCCTTGGGAGATGATACTGGAGATTATGCTACTATTTATATCGATGATTTGGTT
This sequence comes from Anabrus simplex, assembly GCF_040414725.1. Classification (NCBI taxonomy): domain Eukaryota; kingdom Metazoa; phylum Arthropoda; class Insecta; order Orthoptera; family Tettigoniidae; genus Anabrus; species Anabrus simplex. Next base: position 1,157,214,992 of record NC_090266.1, on the reverse strand, counting down.
ATAGGATCTAGTACCTTTGAAGAGCACTTGGACCACTTGGAGAGGGTTTTTTCTAAATTAGAGTATGCTGGTGTTACTATGAAACTTGACAAATGTGTTTTCAGTAGACGAGAGGTGACTTTTTTGGGGCACCGTGTATCGGCAATGGGAGTGACGCCTGAGAGCACAAGAATTGAAAAAATATTGAATACGACGACACCTAGAAATATTAAGGAGCTCAGATCGTATATTGGTGTATGTAATTTTTTCAGACGATTTGTAGTGAAATTTGGTAACTTACTAGAGCCATTTAGAGAACTATTGAAAGCTGGCAGTAAGTGGGAATGGACACAAGATCATGATAGAGCTTTCCTAAAATTAAAAGAAGGATTCAGGCAGGCGGTTGTTTTGAGATACCCCATGCCCGATAGGAAGTATGTGTTGCTGACGGACGCATCTCACTGTGGTATCGCTGGTGCATTATGTCAAGTAGATGATGATGGTAATTTAGGGATTGTGTCTTTAGCTTCCAGAGGTTTAAGTGCTGCTGAAAAGCGTTATACTATAACGGAACTTGAATTCCTAGCTATCGTATACTCCCTGAGTAAATTTAGGATGTATGTTTTAGGTACCGAATTTGAAATTAGGACGGATCATCATGCTCTTTCTTTTGTATCCAAGTGTAAATTATCATCTAACAGAGTTAGTAGATGGATACTCGCCCTACAAGAGTATGATTTTAAGGTAACTCACATTAAGGGAAAGAATAATGTCCTTGCTGATTTATTGTCACGTGATCCGAAGTTGTGCGAAGAAGGTAGCCTTCTAGAGCCACGTGAGGGCATTATTATATGTACATGTCTGTCTAAGGAAAATGAAACTGCTCTAAATAGACTACGTAACCTATTGGTTGAACAGTCGGTAGACGAAGAATGTCGGGAACCTTTGTCTGTACTTCAGGGAGGAGAGCAGCTCACTGTGTCGCATGGTAGGCACACGTACAAACTGGTTAACGGGTTTCTAGCCAGGAAATGTGGCGAGGATCTCTGGGGGATTTGTGTACCCAAAGCGCTACGTGAGGAATTGATTTGGTTTATCCACAAGGAATTAGGACATTTTGGAGCTAATAAAGTTCTGTATGAGATCCGACAGAATTTTATATGGGACAAGATGGGAAGAGATATAAGAAAAATTCTTTCCACTTGCGATCTGTGTCAGCGTAGCAAAGTTCCTAACCGCTATTTAGAAGGACCTCGTCAGGCAGTAATCTCAGAAAGACCTGGTGACTTGGTGTGTACTGATTTATTTGGACCTGTGGTTAAGGGACTGTTCGGCTTCCAATATATTTTAGTCATTATTGATGCTTTCTCGAAATTGGTCAGATTATACGGTATGAGAAAAGCCACTGGAAAATCTTGTAGTCGTATAATCAAAGAGAAGTATATCCCTGAATTAGGTACTCCTCTTAGAATATTATCAGACAGTGGACCGCAATTTATTTCGAGAAAATGGAAGTCCATAATTAGAGAGCTGGGTATCACACAGGTTCATTCATCTATTAGATACCCTCAGGGCAATATGTGTGAGCGCGTTATGAAAGAGTTATCTCGCATGTTTAGATGCTTAGTGTTCGATAAGCATACAGCCTGGGTGGCTCATTTATCCCGCATAGAGACATGGATCAATGCAGTTCAACATGAAAGCACTAGATTGACGCCGTCACAAGTTCATTTTGGTTATAAGCCTCAGAATGAACTAGTGAGAGTGTTAGGTTTGCCTGAGGAACCACCTCGTAATGCTGAATTTTACGTCCGACTGGCACGGGAGAACCTGATTAAATCTGGAGATAAACGTAAAAAGCAGCAAAAACGTAAGGTACTTGATAACTTTGAAGTAGGTGATATGGTTTTGGTGAGAGTTCCCATGTTGTCAAAAAGTGAGGATAAGGTAACTAAGAAATTTTTTCTTTTATATCAAGGCCCTTATAAAGTACATAGAAAACTAGGACCCTGTGCTTACAAGTTAGCGGATGGCGAGAGCGTAATGAATGGCTCATATAACATTAGTAGTTTACGGAGATACCTGTCGTGTGAGGTGGCTGAACCGGATTGTGAGATATAGGTCAGTAACTCGGGGAAGTTGCTACTTGTTATGTCAGACTACGAGCGGTATGTGTTTACGTCTCAATTGTGGCGGTTTTTCCTAGTTGTGTTTGTAAACAAGGAAGGTGTTTGTGTGGCGGTAGATTTACGCTCGTTCATTGACGAGAGATCATCTGTTTTCCGTATGTGAGGCCATGAAATTTTATATATTTGTTTTCTGAGATGTTACCGAAGGCTAATTAAAGCTGACGACGGCAAATAATTAATTTTCCCGTATGTGCATTTCTAACTTGCAATAATTTTACCGTGAGCTTAAATCACGTGTGTATTTGTGTGAAGTGTATTACATCCTGCTTCAAGATAAGGTTGAAACATTCGAAAGAGTGATAAAAGTGTAAATTGTTTGTATCATTTGTTTTCCATGGTTTTAATGTAAGAGATTGGAAGAGAACGTGTTACTGCTATCTAGAAAAAAATGTCGGAAAGATGGAAAGTAAAAGGACAAATAGACACTCGGCAGAATTTGTAATCTGAATTATATATATTATGTTATATTCTCTAGGGTAATCTTGTTTTTTATAAAAATGGAAAGTTGCTTATGTTGGGCATAATTTAGTGTCTAAACCTCAAGATGAACTGAAATTACAGACATTCGCAATGGTAAGCAGTCTAAGCGAGATATGGAAACAGAGAGATAGAATTAATTGTATGAAAATACTGTCGCTCGTAATGGGCAGGTAATAGAGGTATTTCAAGTCAATGTGGGAGTAAGTGTGTGAGTTCTCAACTCATGTAATATTTGTTAAGAACTCATGGGGGCGTATGTAACGTTCCAGACGTTACAGTGTAATTATATTAATTTTATTATGTGTAATTAATTAAGGAATTTAACGTCATGATATTTATTTTGGTATGTAATTGTATTATAATTCATGTTTAATCATTTGCTCACTATCATTTCATTACTTTGTAACTACGACTTATAAACGAGGGCTGAATATCCTAATATTCACTTAGATTCTTGCGACAGTCGGTTAAAATTAACTTGCAGTAGATTTCCTCTATCTTGCCACATCACCGAGGGAGAAAGAAGGACAAATTTAGACACCAAGTTCTGAGAAAAGCGAGCACGTTTTCAAGCGTGGTAACGTAAGCTACCGTATTTCGACCAGAATTATTCGAACTGATCAACGCCTATATTTTCAAAGGAGCGTCATGTTGCCATGGATACTGAGTGAAAGGACGAATAGAAGAACAGTTGATATCTCGGTTATGGCCCGTCAACTCTAATATCTGGAGTGGGGAGAGACGTGTCATCTGATTGGACCACGTGTAGCGACCTGTAATTAGCGCGAGAGAAGGTTATAAAAGGGCGTGCTGGAGCTCTTGGCTTCATCTTCTACTGATCTTCTACTGATCTTCTTCTGATCTTCTACGACTCTCTCTGCATTATTATTGATCTTCCACTGGACTTCTACGAGTTATTCTACATATTCTACGAGACCTTCTACTTGATTTTCTACTTGATTCTTCGTCTCGATACTTAGAAATTCTGAATGAGGGGTGTATAGCCACTCTCATCAGGAATTACGTACAGCACGGCTACAAGACCGGTTTGAACCAGTCTAAGTCAATAGATAGTTTTAATCTAGATAGAAATGAAACTTCAGAGAACATTTTCAGTAAAGTTGGAAGGATTCTTAATTGAGTATCCTCTCCATATAACCCAAGATGGTTCTTCTAACTATGACTTAGGGCTTATCTCCAATATATGGGATAGAGCATAATAGGGAGTGTTAGTTTTGAAGTCTTCTTCCAATTAGTGGTGGGTGCAATTTGCAAGGCAGGAATGGTACTTGGCTGCAGATGAAGAAATCTCAAAGACGACCGATGATGTTCCCGCTACAAGGATGGAAGCTTTCCAAGGACCAGCAGAACAAGACTACATGGTGAGCAAGCGAGTTAAAGATATTGCAAGTTTTCGCGAAGTAGAGTCATTCAATTTTTTTGTTAAATTCATTTTCTATTTTAAATTCAGTTCTCGTTAAACCGTCGTCATTTATATTAAATATAATAAATAGTATTTTTCTAGTTCATTTTAATCTGCCTTAATTAGCCTTTTGATTTTTAATTCTCCTGCTTAATGATTAGTGCACTATCACCCCACCCCTGTGATAAGAGTCTGTCCAAGCTTGATTATAAATTTTATCTTTAAGTCCTCAACTTAAAGATTGGCGCCCTTTGCTTGCTTGGTTGCATTTCTCGTTTGATGATTGTTCTCCGAGAGGGGAAGCCACAAAGGAAATCAAAGAGAAATTTGCAAAGGGAATCACAGTCCAAGGAGAGGAAATCAAAACCTTGAGATTTGCCGATGATATTGTTATTTTATCTGAGATTGCAGAAGATCTCGAGAAGTTGCTGAATGGTACGGATGAAGTCTTGGGTAAGGAGTACCAGATGAAAATAAATAAGTCCAAAACAAAAGTAATGGAGTGCAGTCGAACGAAGGCAGGTGATGTAGGAAATATTAGATTAGGAAATGAAGTCTTAAAGGAAGTAGATGAATATTGTTACTTGGGTAGTAAAATAACTAACGATGGCAGAAGTAAGGAGGACATAAAATGCAGACTAGCACAAGCAAGGAAGAGCTTTCTTAAGAAAAGAAATTTGCTCACTTCAAACATTGATATCGGAATTAGAAAGATGTTTTTGAAGACTTTCGTGTGGAGCGTGGCATTGTATGGAACTGAAACATGGACGATAACTAGCTCAGAAAGAAAGAGAATAGAAGCTTTTGAAATGTGGTGTTACAGAAGAATGCTGAAGGTGAGATGGACAGATCGAATCACGAATGAAGAGATACTGAATCGAATTGGTGAGAGGAGATCGATTTGGCTTGTTCAGTTGGTTTTTGAAGGAAGTGTAGGTGGTAAGAACGGTAGGGGTAGACCAAGGTATGAATATGACAAGCAGATTAGAGCAGATGTAGGATGCAATAGTTACGTAGAAATGAAAAGGTTAGCACAGGATAGAGTGGCATGGAGAGCTGCATCAAACCAGTCTATGGACTGATGACTCAAGCAGCAACTGTTAAACATAACCAAACATTTCGCTCGGCAGACTGCACGTCTAAACTGCTTCAGAAGTGTTTCGAACCAAAATATTCGTGTGCTAAGACAAAGTGTGAAGCTATTGTCACTAATGTGATAAGTCCATTTGCGATATCTGAAGTGAAAAAGGACTTGGAAAATGTGAACTATGTCTCGGTCTACACAGACTCTTCAAATCATAAATCCACCAAACTTTTCCCCATTCTTGTTCGGTATTTTATTTACAACAAGGGGGTACAGGTAAAATTGTTAGATTTTGAAGAACATGTAGGGGAAACTGCTGACATTATTTCGTCATTTGTCCTGAAAACGCTAAATGATTTTTATCTTGAAAGTAAAGTGGTTGGACTTTCTGCAGACAACAAATAATACTAACTTCGGTGGCTGATCTCGGAAAGGTTCTAAAAAATGTTTATTCCATCGTACAGAAGTCTCTTGGGAAATCGATTGTTGGTGTTGGTTGCAGTGCTCACATAGTCAACAATGCAATACAAACTGCTGTGGACTGTCTTCCAGTTTGTGTTCAAAGTGTAGTGCAAAAACTCTACTCATATTTTTACATTTACACTGTACGTGAGGCCTCCTTAACTGAGTTTTGTGATTTTGTCGAAATTGAGTATTCCAAAGTTCTTGGTTTCTGTAGAACAAGGTGGCTTTTCCTGTTACCTTCCATTGAATGAATACTGAAGTTGTATCTGGCCCTGAAATCATATTTCGAATCACAAAGCAGGTGTCCAACTGTAATCAAACAGTTCCTTGATGATCCCTTGTCTGAGGTGTGGTTGAATTTTGTGCATACTTAAGCAGCAGTTTTTCACAGTGTTATTCAGTTATTAGAGGGGCAACATGTTGTTATGTTGGATGCTTGTAAAGTACTTGAGGATCTCAGGAAAAACTCTCAAATAGGCTAGACTGTGTGTTTGTACTCTCAGTTGTTCAATCTAAACTAAAGAACCTTGAAAATGATGGCTTAGTTAATGTTTCACATTTCAAGAAAAATGTTGAAATATTACTCCACTTGCTTGGAACACTTAGACCAGTGGACTTTTCATTTTTCTGAACTCAGTGTGTTAATTTGGGCAGATCTTAATTCTTTGTTCGAATGGGGTGTTGTACATAGGTCATTAGATTTTATATTTAAGTACACTGGGAAAGACATATGTGATACAATGCTTTTTGATGAGATTGTTAATGTCAGGGAATATGTCACAGTTACTAAAGTAAAGGAATGGAATTCATCTCGTACACCAACTCATTTGAGGTGGGTGGAAATCTTCACTAATTTTGAAGATAGGAATATTGCTTCAGGAATATAGATGATATTGTAGAATTTGTGTTATGCTTGCCTGCAACAAATGCTCCTGCAGAACGGGTATTTTCATTAATGAACAATCTTTGGACAGATGAAAAATTCAGGCTAAAGCCTGAAAATTTAAAACACATGGTAATCACTAGGTGCAACTTGGATTATAACTGCGTAGAGTTTTATGACATACTGCGTGGAAACTTAAAGTTGTTGAAGACAATTCATTCAAGTGAAAAATATGAGCGCCTGTCACAGTAACTTCACACTGCAACGTGTTAATGTAACACTGAACACTGTGTGTTGTAATGTAAACAAATGTAATAGCATAATAGGTTAGTAGGTTAATAAAATTTGGTATTTTTTGTTATTGGAACATATTACTTCCTTTTTATAGCATCTAAAAATAACATTTAAAAAAGTGTTATCATGCTGTAGTGAATACCTAATAATGTATAATTTACGCTTGGTATCGTTTAACAGGAACGAAAAAAAATTGGCGATCAAGTTCGCTGCTAGATCATATTTACGATCAGGTCCTGCTTTTTGTCTCTGGATATCTGGTCACCCTACGTAGGTAGTCCAATAGAATTACAGTTTCTCTGTCAAAATGATGTCGAATCAAAATGTCTGTAACAGGATAGCTGAAGCCATACGATACGGCCACCTGTGGGCCACGTTTACACATCTACCTGCCTTTCTCTTTGCACTCTCGCAAAGATCCTTAAGTCTTAAGCCCCATTCACAATGCAAACGTAACGTAACGTAAACTTAAAATTAACGTTAACTTAGAAGTTAGCGGCCATCTTATCTAATGGATCCATTCACAATGCGCCGACGTAAACTTAACTGCGAGTCCGTAAAATTAAGGGATTGCAAACTCCAAGCTCTTGCGGTTAATTTTACGTTAACTTTAAGAACCAGCCAATCAGAGCAGAGGTAAACATTGTGTGTTGTGCACGATATAATGACTTCTTTCGACGAAACAGTTGTAATTCTCTTTCAAAATAATATTTGTGTATAGGCTATGTATGATAGAAGGAAAAAGAATTACAAATACGCTGTACCGAAAAATAATAGGTGGAAATTAATATCCTGTAGTAATGAAATCTGACAATAAATGGCGGGAGACAAGCTCGCAGCGCTGGCAAACGGACGAGAGAATATCCCTGTCATAAATAAAACAGTGTTCCTGTATATTTCTTAACATTATGACGGACTACTAGTTTACGAAAACGATATCATCCAAATAAATAGATCCAAATATCTCATCGGGGTGTGATAGATAGGGTCATAGATGTCGGTAAAGGAGACCTTTTACATTTCTTTTTATTACAAAAGGGGAAGCAAATCGTAAGAAAGGCAAACAGTTCAGGTTTCATCCGTATGTCCAAAACGAACTGAAGAGGGTCATTTCTTACAGTAGATTACCGAAATCGCCCTGAGATAACCTTCTTTCATTCAAGGGATGAACCCATTTTCTGCACAGTTGTTTAGATCGCCTTTTCAGGTACCGTAGGCCTACACAGCTCCCAGGAGCAAAGCAATAGATGTTTGAAGTAATATGGATTCCGCTACCACGTTGTTTGATTCCATCGAGTTATTGAAATATAAAACTGCGAGATAGCCCAAAACCTGACTTCCGTACTAAATAACATGGCAGTGTTTTGATTGGCTGCTGTGTACTCTTTACGTTAATGTTACGTTCCTCCATTGTGAATACCACAAATTTTACGTTAATTTTACGGTTACGTTACGTCGTTAAGTTTACGGGTACGTTTGCATTGTGAATGGGGCCTTAGGCTTCTCCATTCACTTTCTTCCGCCGAGATGTTCCGTGGCTTGGTCAGTGCATCCCACACTCCCGCAAACGTTTTTGTAAATATTGTTCTCTTCTGTATTTCTTTCTCCTTGGCACCCTTTTCTCCTAGGTCTTTGTGCACTTGTGAAGTGTAAGCCACCCACGCTGTGTTTTCCACTTTGCTTGCAGGAGTATTTAATGGCCAACGTCTCCTGATTCATCCTTTAAATGCTTTCCTTTCCTCATCGTTGTCGTAAATTTTTCGATGGTTTTAGAGAGTTCCTGATCTGATCTCAACCGGAAGTATGTTGGTCACTTTGCAACTTCTTTGGACCCAAGATTTTTCAAAGGAACTTCCTTTCTCTTTTTTCAAGGTCTGAGTCTGCAACCCTTGTCAGTGTTTCTGTTCCATAAAGACTCCCCGTCCTGACAACTCTGCAGTAATGTCTTAATTTGGCTTGAATTGAAATGGACTTGTGTGTGACATGCCCATCTCCATCCTTCTCACCTTCTCTTTTAATGCATTTTTTTTTTTTCATTTCCATTGGAGGTGAGAATTTCTCCCCATACTCGGTTACAATTGAATCGTTTCAGAAACGACACTTCTCCAACGTACCAAATTGTTCAGAAAACAGGAAAAACTGTCTGTAGGGTGTAATGTCATTTCTATCCTTCCGATATTTATTATGCTTATTCTAATGTTGAAATGAATATGACAGATAGGTTGTTTGTATGAATTAGTCCAATACGTTCCTTTACAGACCTTGTTGAAAATGGTGGAGATGTGCTGTTTCTGCAACAAACACCATTAATGAGAATATAAGGAAGTGTAACATTGATTTTAACGTCATTTCAATTTCAGAAGGAACTTTATTTGTACTGAGGAAATACAGTGTTTAAACCCATTATTTAATAGTTATTTGTAAGACTTACTTGTGTGCACATATTATGATTAGACCACATTGTATAGAAAAATAAACAGAATAATACTCATTTTATGTCCCTTTCCAATGTTCAAAATATATATAGGCCTAAAACAAAACAACACAATATAATACAAGTAACATGTAAGTCTCTTATCTTTGAACAATGCTTCTCACTTCTATTGTGCTGATGTTGTCCATGCAAATAGTTCATTATAAAATCAAGTCTTTCTTCTGGTATGTAAGATTCCAAGTCCGCCTCTGTGGTGTAGTGGTTAGCGTGATTAGCTGCCACCCCCGGAGGTCCGGGTTCGATTCCCGGCTCTGCCACGAAATTTGAAAAGTGGTCCGAGGGCTGGAACGGGGTCCACTCAGCCTCGGGAGGTCAACTGAGTAGAGGTGGGTTCGATTCCCACCTCAGCCATCCTGGAAGTGGTTTTCCGTGGTTTCCCACTTCTCCTCCAGGCGAATGCCGGGATGGTACCTCACTTAAGGCCACGGCCGCTTCCTTCCCTCTTCCTTGCCTATCCCTTCCATTCTTCCCATCCCTCCACAAGGCAGGCCGCCTGGGCGAGGTACTGGTCATACTCCCCAGTTGTATCCCCCGACCAAGAGTCTGAAGCTCCAGGACACTGCCCTTGAGGCGGTAGAGGTGGGATCCCTCGCTAAGTCCGGGGGAAAAACCGAACCTGGAGGGTAAACAGATGATGATGATGATGATGTAAGATTCCAACTTCTTTATGTCTGCTAATTTATTTTCATTTAATGGAACACAGCCTTGTGGATAAGCAAGTCTAGCTGGTAACACAGGGAGACGGGTTGCAGAAATAAGCAACTTGAAAGTATGAACGCACAGTCCATCAATACAGTCTTTTCCTAAGACATGATTTGCCTCATACTGAAACTCCATAAATTGATTTATATGAAACACACCTCCTCCTAGCGACTCAAGCTTAAAGAACTGACACAACTACTTTGTGAAGCGGGCTGGTTTGAAGTAAAAACAACACCTCTCCAGGATAAGTGTTCTTTCTGCACAAAACGGAAACTTTCATTCGCGACTGACAGGCAGAGATATATGATAGAAGTGTTTTTTTCTGCACAAAATGGTAGCCCTTCGTGCATTAATCATGGCAGTAATAATAACTCATATAGTGTCAAAAAGTGGAGAAGTGCTGTTTCTGCAACAAACGATTCAATTATGTCCTTTTGTAGTTTTGTAGGGTTGTCTGTTTTGTCTGTTTTCAGAATGTCATCTGCGAAGGCTAGACAGTCCAACAGGAGGACGTTCTTCCCTTGGTATTATCATCATCATCATCATCTGTTTATCCTCCAGGGTCGGCTTTTCCCTCGGACACAGCGAGGGATCCCACCTCTACCGCCCCAAGGGCAGTGTCCTGGAGCGGCCTCACCTGCTATGCTGAACAGGGGCCTTGTGGAGGGATGGGAAGGAAGCGGCCGTGGCCTTATGTTAGGTACCATCCCGGCATTCGCCTGGAGGAGAAGTGGGAAACCACGGAAAACCACTTCGAGGATGGCTGAGGTGGGAATCGAACCCACCTCTACTCAGTTGACATCCCGAGGCTGAGTGGACCCCGTTCTAGCCCTCATACCACTTTTCAAATTTCGTGGCAGCTAATCACGCTAACCACTACACCACAGAGGCGGACGGTATTATCATTATTATTTATTATCAGTTTACCGTCCCAGAGCAGTGTCCTAGATGACCTGATTGGAAGGGATAGGCAAGGAAGAGGGAAGGAGGGAGCCGTGGCCTTAAGTTAGGTATCATCAGCGCTTTTCTCCAGGATAAGTGTTCTTTCTGCACAAAACGGAAACTTTCATTCGCGACTGACAGGCAGAGATATATGGTAGAAGTGTTCTTTTCTGCACAAAATGGTAGCTCAGATGGCTGAGGTGGGAATCGAACCCCCCGCCCCCCTACTCAGTTCACCTATTCACCTATTCCAGTTCTCGTACCACTCTGCAAATGTCGTGGCAGATGTCGAACCCGGGCCTCCGGGAGTGGCAGCTAATCACGCTAACCACTACGCCACAGAGGCGGACAGTTCAACTGCATGCTGAGTGTTATATGCAAGTGGCTCGTTGGTCTAGGGGTATGATTCTCGCTTTGGGTGCGAGAGGTCCCGGGTTCGAATCCCGGACGGGCCCTATTTTTTTCTTAATTATAATTATCTACATCAACGAAGATATATTCCGTACCATCATCATCATCATCATCTGTTTACCCTCCAGGTTGGGTTTTTCCCTCGGACTTAGCGAGGGATCCCACCTCTACCGCCTCAAGGGCAGTGTCCTGGAGCTTCAGACTCTTGGTCGGGGGATACAACTGGGGAGTATGACCAGTACCTCGCCCAGGCGGCCTCACCTGCTATGCTGAACAGGGGCCTTGTGGAGGGATGGGACAAGCAAGGAAGAGGGAAGGAAGCGGCCGTGGGAAACCATGGAAAACCACTTCCAGGATGGCTGAGATGGGAATCGAACCCACCTCTACTCAATTGACCTCCCGAGGCTGAGTGGACCCCGTTCCAGCCCTCGTACCACTTTTCAAATTTCGTGGCAGAGCCGGGAATCCCCCGGAGGTTCGGGTTCGGCAGCTAATCATGCTAACCACTACACCACAGAGGCGGCTTAGCTGACAATGTATTCAGCGAATAATACGTTATCTCTATGTATGTATTGACTGCACTAAACGAAATTGGAATCAGCAGCACATGTAGTATATTCTGTGGTTAGCTCTCTTTAAACACGAGACTAATGATGGCGGCCATGCTGTAATACGATCAACCAAACGGTGGCATTGTTTAGAATATAATACTGCATGCTGAGTATTATATGCAAGTGGCTCGTTGGTCTAGGGGTATGATTCTCGCTTTGGGTGCGAGAGGTCCCGGGTTCGAATCCCGGACGGGCCCTAATTTTCTTAAAATTATAATTATCTACATCAACGAAGAGTTTTGATCACACCTGTGTTTCTTGACAATGCGGTAGTACATTTATACTAATTCCCGGGAAATAACGACTATCACCAAGCATAATCTTGTTGCATTACTTATCTATGTTTGTGTTGGGAGAAATCTCATGCATTCTGTCAGTGCTTAATAGTTCGTACTTCAATTAATTGCAGTTAAAACATGTCAGATGTCTTCTATGAAGACATGAATCTACATTTTATCTACTGTTGAATAGTCCGCCTCTGTGGTGTAGTGGTTAGCGTGATTAGCTGCCACCCCCGGAGGCCCGGGTTCGACATCTGCCACGACATTTGCAGAGTGGTACGAGAACTGGAACAGGTGAACTGAGTAGGGGGGGGGGTCGATTCCCACCTCAGCCATCTTCGAAATGGTTTTCCGTGGTTACCTACTTCTCCTCCAGACAAATGGTACGTAACTTAAGGCCGCGGCCGCTTCCTTCCCTCTTCCTCGCATATCCTTTCCGACCTTCCCATCCCCCCCAGGACACTGCCTGAGGCGGTAGAGGTGGGATCCCTTGCTGAGTCCGATGGAAAAACCAACCCTGGACGGTAAACCGATTAAGAAAGAATCATCATCATCATCATCATCATCATCTGTTTACCCTCCAGGGTCGGCTTTTCCCTCGGACACAGCGAGGGATCCCACCTCTACCGCCTCAAGGGCAGTGTCCTGGAGCTTCAGATTCTTGGTCGGGGATACAACTGGGGAGAATTACCAGTACCTCGCCCAGGCGGCCTCACCTGCTATGCTGAACAGGGGCCTTGTGGAGGGATGGGAAGATTGGAAGGGATAGGCAAGGAAGAGGGAAGGAAGCGGCCGTGGCCTTATGTTAGGTACCATCCCGGCATTCGCCTTACTTGTTTTAATATGAATTCCTTCTACTCTTGTTAGTATGGTCAAATGACGTAAGCTAGAGGCTAGCGAAATCTAATAGGGAACAACTAGACTACCGTTACTTCTATTTCTCCAGTATACAGGTAGATGGGGTTCTGGTACACCCTTTTCCAGTGTGAGTACATCTGATATCTCCAGTGCGAAAGAAATACCGCATTTACACCAAGCTATTTCGATTTCCCTATTTTCCTGTACGAATTTCAAAACGTAAAGAGGCGTGCGGCTGTGAGCTTGCATCCGGGAGATAGTAGGTTCGAATCCCACTATCGGCAGCCCTGAAGATGGTTTTCCGTGGTTTCCCATTTTCACACCAGGCAAATGCTGGGGCTGTACCTTAATTAAGGCCACGGCCGCTTCCTTCCAACTCCTAGGCCTTTCCTATCCCATCGTCGCCATAAGACCTATCTGTGTCGGTGCGACGTAAAGCCCCTAGCAAAAAAAAAAAAAAACAAAAAAAACAAAAAAAAAACCGTAAAGATAGTTCTATCTCCGGATGTCTTCTATTTTAAGGCACTGTGAACTTCTTTCTTGTCGCTTTAGAAACAAATATCGCTAGTCTGCGTTCACTTAAGGCCCGTCCCTGTTTGAATTCCATTTTTTGCCTACCAAATACGATATAGTTAGTAAAATCATCATCATCATCATCATCTGTTTACCCTCCAGGTTCGGTTTTTCCCTCGGACTTAGCGAGGGATCCCACCTCTACCGCCTCAAGGGCAGTGTCCTGGAGCTTCAGACTATTGGTCGGGGGATACAACTGGGGAGTATGACCAGTACCTCGCCCAGGCGGCCTCACCTGCTATGCTGAACAGGGCCTTGTGGAGGGATGGGAAGATTGGAAGGGATAGGTAAGGAAGAGGGAAGGAAGCGGCCGTGGCCTTAAGTGAGGTACCATCCCGGCATTCGCCTGGAGGAGAAGTGGGAAACCACGGAAAACCACTTCGAGGATGGCTGAGGTGGGAATCGAACCTACCTCTACTCAGTTGACCTCCCGAGGCTGAGTGGACCCCGTTCCAGCCCTCGTACCAGAGCCGGGAATCGAACCCGGGCCTCCGGGGGTGGCAGCTAATCACGCTAACCACTACACCACAGAGGCGGACAGTTAGTAAAATAAAATGTGAAAGCTTGTGTAGAGGAAGTAGGAGCGACGAACAACGAGAAAACACGAACAGAGCTTTGTTACGCGAGGAAGCTGAAAGTTAAGCATAAGTTTCGGTTTGCGTACGAATCTACTGCGCCGCCGATTCTAATGCACACACAGATTTTGGAGACCAAATTTGGCTGAGAAAAGTACACGTCCTATTGTAGTGACAACGTTTAATCACGGCAAGTTCTGCATAGGTACATTCTGCAGCACAGACCTCGTTGAAATTCAGTGACACAGTGACAGCAGGTAGACGAAGATAGTGGAGGTGATGTATACGACGGTGGTGTTCTTGTAGCAGGCTGAGAGGCTGTTGTAGTCGTAAGGGGTTCGTCGTCATCTATGAGCTGGGTGAGTCGAGTGTTGCCGAAATTCAATCAATCAATCAATCAATCAATCAAAGATATGCACTTATCAACCTGGTATTAGATCAGTTGTTTACATAGCCCTTTCTTAAATGTCTCCAAAGAAGAAGAAATTTATCTGACATTTCTTTCTCTATTTCTTAATCTGTTTTCCCTTCAGGGTCGATTTTTCCCTCGGACTCAGCGAGGGATATCACCTCTACCGCCTCAAGGGCAGTGTCCTGGAGCGTGAGACTTGGGTTGGTGATACAACTAGCTGTGCTGAACAGAGGCCTTGTTGGGGGACGAGAAGATTGGAAGAGATAGACAAGGAAGAGGATAGGAAGCGACCGTGGCATTAAGTTTGGTACCATCCTGCCATTTGTCTGGAGGAGAAGTTGGGAACAACGGAAAACCACTTCGAGGATGGCTGAAGAGGGAATCGAAGCCCCCTCTACTCAGTTGACCTCCCGACGCTGAGTGGACCCCGTTCCAGCCCTCGTCCCAACTTTCAGATTTTGTGGCAGAGCCGGGAATCGAACCCGGGCCTCCAGGAGTGGCAGCTAATCACACTTAGCACTACACCACAGAGGCGGATATCTGACATTTCCATTGATACACTATTCCAATCACTTATTCGTCGTCCTATAAATAAACAATCGCGCAAAATCTTCCTCCTGAATTCTAACTTTATTTTCATACTAGCAAGATACCCGTGCTTCGTTACGGCTTTAAACTGAAAATTATTATTCAAAGTTTTACATTTTGGAGAGTCCACAGTCAGCTAAGCCTGTAAAATACGCCCTCAGTTCGTACGTCAAACGTTTTTTGGGGAATTATTATTTATTTTCAGATCTGACACTCATTTGAACCACATACGGAAGAATTTGAAAGTTTTAAACCCAGTTGTTGTTTGAGTCATCAGTCCATAGACTGGTTTGATACAGCTTTCCATGCCACTCTATCCCGTGCTAACCTTTTCATTTCGACGTAACTATTGCATCCTACATCTGTTCTAATCTGCTTGTCATATTCATACCTTGGTCTACCCCTACCGTTCTTACCGCCTACACTTACTTCTAAAACCAACTGAACAAGTCCTGGATGTCTTAAGATGTTTTCTATCATTCTACCTCTTCTTATCTTCAAATTTAACCAAATCGATCCCTTCTCACCGATTCGATTCAGTATCTCTTCATTCGTGATTCGATCTATCCATCTCACCTTCAGCATTCTTCTGTAACATCACATTTCAAAAGCTTCTAATCTCTTTCCTTTCCGAGCTAGTTATCGTCCATGTTTCACTTCCATACAATGCGACGCTCCAAATGAAAGTCTTCAGAAACATCTTTCTAATTCTTGTATCAATGTTTGAAGTGAGCAGATTTATTTTCTTAAGAAAGCTCTTCCTTGCTTGTGCTAGTCTGCATTTTATGTCCTCCTTACTTCTGCCATCGTTAGTTATTTTACTACCCAAGTAACAATATTCATCTGCTTCCTTTAAGACTTCATTTCCTAATGTAATATTTCCTGCATCACCTGCCTTCGTTCGACTGCACTCTATTACTTTTGTTTGGGATTTATTTATTTTCATCTTGTACTCCCTACCCAAGACTTCGTACATACCATTCAGCAGCTTCTCGAGATCTTCTGCAATCTCAGTTAAAATAACAATATCATCAGCAAATCTCAAGGTTTTGATTTTCCCTCCTTGGATTGCGATTCCCTTTCCAAATTCCTCTTTGATATCCTTTACTGCCTGTTCTATGTAAACAATGAAAAGGAGGGGGGGGGGGGCAAACTGCAGCTTTGCCTCACTCCGTCTGCGTTGTAGATACGAGAAGCTCTTCTTACAGGCCTGCCTGGCGAAGTTCGTGTGCGATGGTTTCAAGCTGCTATGCTCGGATCCACTCCACGAACGACACAGCTGTAGATGTTGCTGTGATCAGACGGTGGTGATGTCAATGGTGGACGTGTCATGGTTGCAGGTGGATCGTTGGGAGTTCCTTCGATAGGAAGTGGAAGGAATGGGCTCTGGAGACTAGTTTGATCAGAGGTGGGAGAGAGGTGGTGAGGAGACGTCGTTAGAGGAAAAAGGATGGGACATTACTGTGGTAGTAATAGGAATATTGGGGACGTGTGAGCAGAGGTGGTCGTGGTGGTGGTGACAGGCGTGGCGAAGCAGGTAGACGAAGATAGTGGAGGTGATGTATACGACGGTGGTGTTCTTGTAGCAGGCTGAGAGGCTGTTGTAGTCGTAAGGGGTTCGTCGTCATCTATGAGTTGGGCTAATATGTGTGGTTGAGTAGATTCCGTCCGCCTCTGTGGTGTAGTGGTTAGCGTGATTAGCTGCCACCCCCGGAGGTCCGGGTTCGATTCTCGGCTCTGCCACGAAAATTTGAAAAGTGGTACGAGGGCTGGAACGGGGTCCACTCAGCCTCGGGAGGTCAACTGAGTAGAGGTGGGTTCGATTCCCACCTCAGCCATCCTCGAAGTGGTTTTCCGTGGTTTCCCACTTCTCCTCCAGGCGAATGCCGGGATGGTACCTAACTTAAGGCCACGGCCGCTTCCTTCCCTCTTCCTTGTCTATCCCTTCCAATCTTCCCATCCCTCCACAAGGCCCCTGTTCAGTATAGCAGGTGAGGCCGCCAGGGCGAGGTACTGGTCATTCTCCCCAGTTGTATCCCCCGACCAAGAGTCTGAAGCTCCAGGACACTGCCCTTGAGGCGGTAGAGGTGGGATCCCTCGCCGAGTCCGAGGTAAAAGCCGAACCTGGAGGGTAAACAGATGATGATGATGATGATGATGAGTAGATTCCACTCGGTGGAGGCGGCGTTGGATGCTAGCTAGGGGCTTTACGTCGCACCGACACAGATATGTCTTATGGCGACGATGGGACAGGAAAGGCCTAGGAGTTGGAAGGAAGCGGCCGTGGCCTTTATTAAGGTACAGCCCCAGCATTTGCCTGGTGTGAAAATGGGAGACCACGGGAAACCATCTTCAGGGCTGCCGATAGCGGGATTCGAACCTACTATCTTCCGGATGCAAGCTCACAGCCGAGCGCCTCTACGCGCACGGCCAACTCGCCCGGTGGCTTTGGATGAAAGCACCATTAGCTTGAATTTTGAGAAGGTCTTCTTTAGAGGAGAAATACAGCAGTACGTCTGGTGCTGGGACTGGGCCGTTGTAGAGTCTGGTGACGCTATAGACGCCGGTCGTACGAAGATCAACGTAGATGTCCTCCTCGGAGATAGCAGGGTCAACACGTACGATGCAAGAGTTCATGGTTGGGAAGGCTGACCTCCAATTTGGTGCCAGCTTATATGCTTCTTTACGGTCGGCGAGGTGCGGTTATAGTTGAGGCGTCACTCGGCCGATCAAAAATAGGAGATGTAGCGAAATATCGATGAGTAGCCAAAAAGCTGCCCGTTGCAGTTTTGTTTCTGTTGCTCGTAGTACCGAACAACAATGACCTGCATTTGCGGCTGTCGCCCAGGTGGAAGATTCCCTACCAATTGTTTACTTAGCCTTTTATTAAACGTTTTGAAGACCTTGGAAATTTGTCAAATACTTCCCTCGATAATTTATTGCTCAGCGACATGGCCCGCGGTGTTGTAGCACCAAAAGTTGTTATGAGATGTACTTGCATTATTATCTTTTTAGTAAGATTCTCTTTTACTCTTGCCGGCACGGTCAGTTGACGTAAGCTAGCGCTTAGCGAAATCTAGTAAGAAACAAATAGACTACCGTTTCTTCTAGTTCTGAACTATAGAGATAGATGGTGTTGCGGAACGAATTTTTCGAGTGAGTACATCTAATATCTGAAAGGCGAAATAAATACTGTATTTACTCCAATCTAATTAGATTTCCACCTTTCCTTTACGAATTTAGAAACGTTCTTCGTTCACATGATGTCTTCCTTTCCATGGGCCGGTTATGATTTTCTCGTCGCTTTAGAAACAAATATCGCCATTACGTGCTCACGCCACAAGCTGAATTTTTTACAACTTCCTTATTTTCTGCATAAAGTAACACCATCCGCTTGAAGCTCGCTGTATATAAACCATTCGTGGTTTGTCTTTCAACTTTCGAATAAAGCCTTCATTATCAACCAAGCCTACAAAAATACAATATCAGTAGGAAAAGCACATCATCAATTTTTTAAAGGATATTGAAATTTATCGAACATTTCCCTTGATAATGTATTCCAATCCCTTATTCCTCATCCTATACATAAATATTTGCCCCGATTTGTCCTCGTGAAATGAACTTCATTTTCATATGGGCGGAGGATTTCCCTGTTCTCCTGGTGTATATGTCCGGGTTTACGAATGGAACGAGAACTTCAGACAATATATTTGTCATCAAAATAAGAGAAATGATAATAGTAGTGTTGTCCTCACGTCCCACTAAGTACATTAACGACTTTCGGAGTACACGGAGATCATTCTCTTGTTGGCCCGCCTGGAACACAGACCTAATGACAGAGCCCGTGTAGTTATACGATTAACAGGTGGTGATGTGTTTTATAATTACCTTTCTGATAAGTTAATCACTGGTGTTCTGTTGCTGTAATGGGTTTGACCTACGCCTTAGTTGCGAGAAGTTGAAGGTTCGAATCTTGTAAAAACCATTGTTTTTTATTAACAGAGCAAAATTTGTCATCCTCTCCGGCTGTGTCGTTTACTAAGTCTCTGCCCTGAAAATCCCTTCTTAATCACCTGAATGTAAATAGCACAATGCAGCCGTACTCAAAAACTGTTTAGGAGTGAAGATTATCACAAAATGTACTCGTCTAATATTTTTTACTTTTGTTGTGCTGAGAACGTTTACTCTTTTATGTCCTAGATAGGATAACAGTTCGTATTTCAGTTGAATACAATTAAAACTGGGTTCATTGAAGACATAGGCCTTCATTCTCTGCAATATATCTGTGCCATCCCTAGTGAACGTACGTACATATATTCTATTCTGTCAGCATTTGAATAAAGGCGATGATGATGATGATGATGATGATGATGATGATGATGATGATGATTGTTGTTTAAAGGGGCCCAAAATCTAGGTCATCGGTCTCTTTGAATAAAGCAATTCCCCATTATTTCTACTAGGAATTGACAATACATCTAACTCTTTATAATGTTGTTAAATGTAAGCTCACCGGACAAGAAAAGGAGTCACCGCGGATAAATTATTACAAACATAATTTAACACCATGTAACTCCGCACCTGGGATTATAACCGCCTGGATTCGGTTAGGAAATTAGTCCAAAAGGTTGTGTAGGTATGTCTCATCCACGTTAAGCCACTCGCTAGGGATTTGAGCGCACAATTCCACCAACTTGCGGAAATGTTGATGTCTGTGTTTTATCCGCTGCTCTAACACAACACAACACGCCGACATGTCGGAATTTTATGCCTCAGGATTTCCTTTACGGGCCGGTAAATGTACGGACTCGGGGCTGACGTATTTGAGCAACTCTAAATACCACCGGACTGAGCCGTGATCGTACCCACGAATCGCTGACTGTCCGTGAAATCCGTGTCATATAGCAAGCCTAGTTCTACCACGTACAGGTTTTGGACGATTGTGGGATAGGATGTGACTAGGACTGGGGAGTTTGTAGCCGTGGTCTTAACTCAGATTAAGCTGTAGTGTGAAAAAGTAAACCAGGGCTGCCGACCGTGGGGTTCGAATCCAACATAATCTGAATGCCAGCCTTCATGACGAAGCCGTCTCACACCATGATATTCCAGCGGACTCACACATTCTTGTTCCTGTAATATACACTGACTGACAGAGCAAATGCAACACCAAGAAGGAGTGGTCAGAACTTTATGCCAATTGCAGGGTAGACTGACGTCACTGAGGTATGCTCATGATGTGAAATGCGCCGCTGTGCTGCGCACGTAGCGAACGATAAATGGGACACGGCGTTGGCGAATGGCCCACTTCGTACCGTGATTTCTCAGCCGACAGTCATTGTAGAACGTGTTGTCGTGTGCCACAGGACACGTGTATAGCTAAGAATGCCAGGCCGCCGTCAACGGAGGCATTTCCAGCAGACAGACGACTTTACGAGGGGTATGGTGATCGGGCTGAGAAGGGCAGGTTGGTCGCTTCGTCAAATCGCAGCCGATACCCATAGGGATGTGTCCACGGTGCAGCGCCTGTGGCGAAGATGGTTGGCGCAGGGACATGTGGCACGTGCAAGGGGTCCAGGCGCAGCCCGAGTGACAGCACGCGAGGATCGGCGCATCCGCCGCCAAGCGGTGGCAGCCCCGCACGCCACGTCAACCGCCATTCTTCAACATGTGCAAGACACCCTGGCTGTTCCAATATCGACCAGAACAATTTCCCGTCGATTGGTTGAAGGAGGCCTGCACTCCCGGCGTCCGCTCAGAAGACTACCATTGACTCCACAGCATAGACGTGCACGCCTGGCATGGTGCCAGGCTAGAGCAACTTGGATGAGGGAATGGCGGAACGTCGTGTTCTCCGATGAGTCACGCTTTTGTTCTGTCAGTGATAGTCACCGCAGACGAGTGTGGCGTCGGCGTGGAGAAAGGTCAAATCCGGCAGTAACTGTGGAGCGCCCTACTGCTAGACAACGCGGCATCATGGTTTGGGGCGCTATTGCGTATGATTCCACGTCACCTCTAGTGCGTATTCAAGGCACGTTAAATGCCCACCGCTACGTGCAGCATGTGCTGCGGCCGGTGGCACTCCCGTACCTTCAGGGGCTGCCCAATGCTCTGTTTCAGCAGGATAATGCCCGCCCACACACTGCTCGCATCTCCCAACAGGCTCTACGAGGTGTACAGATGCTTCCGTGCCCAGCGTACTCTCTGGATCTCTCACCAATCGAACACGTGTGGGATCTCATTGGACGCCGTTTGCAAACTCTGCCCCAGCCTCGTACGGACGACCAACTGTGGCAAATGGTTGACAGAGAATGGAGAACCATCCCTCAGGACACCATCCGCACTCTTATTGACTCTGTACCTCGACGTGTTTCTGCGTGCTTCGCCGCTCGCGGTAGTCCTACATCCTACTGAGTCGATGCCGTGCGCATTGTGTAACCTGCATATCGGTTTGAAATAAACATCAATTATTCGTCCGTGCCGTCTCTGTTTTTTCCCCAACTTTCATCCCTTTCGAACCACTCCTTCTTGGTGTTGCATTTGCTCTGTCAGTCAGTGTAAACTCCATCCATGGATCAGTGGAGAAGTGCCCTCGTCAGTATCCCAAGATCACGGTTGAAGAGAGCAGCTGTTGGTTTATGACAAGGTGGATAGAGCCCGTTCACCACTCCATATCGTAAGAAACGTCTTTAGTGTTTGTCCGATAAACTTTTTTAAAACACAGCTTCAGGTAGCCCAATAGAACTCCAGTTTCGCTATCAAAATGTCTGTAAGACGCTAGCAAAGGCCATACGATTATTATTATTATTATTATTATTATTATTATTATTATTATTATTATTATTATTATTATTATTATTATTATTATTATTATTATTATTATTATTATTATTATTATTATACCGGGTGGTACACCTCCACGCCGCTAATTCAAACTTTGCGCCAGTTGAAACTCCTCTACTGGAGGAAGTCTGAACTTTATCTACTGTGTTAATTCTCAAGTTTCTCAGAAGATGTCCCTACTTGTAAATTTTGAAGTTTCTGAACTGGGTCGTTTTCGATGTATTTTTGTTTTGCCTGTAGTAAGAAGTGTGGGCATTCTCTTCCAGATGGCACTACTGAAGAACTACAATTGTGCACCCTAGTGCGAAGTGAAAGAACTATGTTTTGGGAGAAATTTTGTGTTCATAAGTTTGTTCTTTGTTAAATTTCTTTCAGTTATTGTTTAAGTTGGCAATATTAACCCTTTCTTTCCGCCAGTTTTGAATTTAACCAATAGGGAATTTCTGTAATTAATTTTCCACCAATTATGTGTTTCTTCTTCATCTTGTGTAGGGGTTTTCGTGGTTAGCCAATACAATTCTTGTGGGAGGGTGTTCTCATTCCTGAAACGCCTCGAACTTTCCACGAGGGTATATAAACTGCTGATTTTCGGGTCTCCGCGCCACTTCAGTAACATCTATCATTGTGTAAATTATGAAGCAGGGGGCGGGAAGCGCCTCTTTCTTCGGGCAGCAGTTCAACCACCAGGTAATGGCCGTTTTATAACTTATTTTCTTGCCAGCTCAGCAGTTTAACTCTCGGGGCAGGTTCGAAGCCTTTACCATGTAACTTTCCTAAAATGTAAAAGACACTCGGTATAAATTCTATCTCTTTAAAACTACATATTGGGATAGAGAGTGCTTAACCCTCTCGAGCTCCCACTCATATTGCTTTGAGGTGAACTTATTTTCACAACCGTTTCTTCCCTTCTAATGTAATGTAAATCGTTTTCTTATATAAGTCACCTCTTTAGTATGGGATTAGCCCTTGCATTAGCGGCCTAGTGCCAAGTAGGTTTTAGTAAAGGATATTAGGAGTGCAGTTTCGCCTCCTCTCAAGTTGGTATTTTGGAGGCCATGTAATTGTCCTGTTTCTTCACTGAATAGGCCTCAGTAGGTTGGGTATTTTTACCCCTGTGTTATTTGTGTTTGGAGGTCAACTTGAAAGTGGAGTTTGGTGTGGCCTTTGATAGGCTTGAACTTTAAGAGCGGGTTGCTCTTTCTTAAAATGTTGATTTCTGTGTGCCTCGAGCAGGCTTTACTGAGTAATAGGGAGCAAGAGCTCCTGGGCATGATTGGGGTTTCTGCCCCTTTGTCAAACCTGGTATCTGGCTAAAGTTGGGCTAATTGCTCAAGAATTATATGTCTGGCTCTCGGAGCCCACATCCTGTAACACTGTAATTGTACATTCTCGATTTGTTGCTAGGCTACTGAGTACCTGTTATATTTGTTATTTCTTGATCTTGAAAAGAAAATATAACTTTGTCAAATTTTAAATTAACTTCAATTTGGTATATTGAGACCTGTTCATCCCAGCACCTTCTTTCACCTCTAACTACCATGGATAACTCCGTAACAATTATTATTAGTAGTAGTAATCTGTTTACCGTCCAGAGTAGGTTCCTCCCCAGTACTCAGGTGGCCTCACCTACTATGCTGATAAGAGGCCTTGTTGGGCATGGGAAGTTTGGAAGGGTTAGGGGAGGAACGGGGAAGGAAGCAACGTTGGCATTCGCATGGAGAAGAAGTGGGAAACCACGGTAAACCACTTCGAGTTTTGCTGCGGTGAAAATCGGACCCACTCTATTCAGTTGAGCTCCAGAGTCTAAGAGGATCACATTCCAGTCCTCAAACCACTTTTCAAATCTCGTGACAGAGCCGGGAATCAAACCCGTGGGAGGTACCTAATCACAATAACCACTACACCGCAGAGGTGGGCATTATTATTATTATTATTATTATTATTATTATTATTATTATTATTATTATTATTATTATTATTATTATTATTATTATTATTATTATTATTATTATTATTATAATTATTAATCGAAGTTAGACCAGAAAGGGTTACTGTAACCAATAGTATGAGAAATAGATTAAAATATGAGTTCATGAAAATACATTTAACCTAAATAATGAAATGAAAATCTACAGCCTATTCTTAACCGAGTCAGGAACGGCATGAATGAAGCCCCTATCTAGCGGCGAGGATAGGAACTGTGCCCGCTGCCGAAGCCTGTCGCACACCTCTCGTGGAATGATTTATGACTGACAAATGAAATATGACACCGGAGTGTGTTGTTGGAGTGAATGATTGCCGGGGAATCCGGAGTACCCGGGAAAAACCTATCCCGCCTCCGCATTGTCCAGCTCAAATCTCACATATAGTGATCTGAATTTGAACCACAAACCCAGCGCCTGCTGCCGCTTGAGCCACGGAGTCTCTCCTTATTTATGACTAGCTGATGTACCCGTGCTTCGCTACGGGATTCTCAGAAAGACTGTCTTTGTGGTTTTCCCAACTGAAGTTGTAACTGTTCCACCTCGTCAAAAACACTTGGGGAGATGAAAGTTATTATCTTGGGACACATGAATATTAAATAAACTATTTGTGGCTTGCCCGCAAATTGCCACGCAAATAGAAACAATTAACATTCCATGGTTCCTCATTTCTCTATGTAATGTTTGGGCGCCATGGTTACAGTTTTAAGTAAAACTGTAAACCAAAATTTATATTTACTAGCATAGAGACTTATACTTAAATCACAGGGGTAGGATGTTAAATAATTAACCATTAAGTATCGCTTAAGAAAGAAACGCAATATAAAATACAAATGAATTTATTATACCAAAAAAAAAAAAAAAAAAGAGATGAATCGGAAAAGTTTCCTTAAAGCGTGGAGGGATTTAGAATTTACTGAATTTACTAATTGCTTGCTTTATCTAATTGAAGCTCACCAATTGCAGCTTTCGTTGACGTCATCTGGTTTCCGTGGTTACTCGTTCTCTTCTTCTCGATGTAGACTTTGCTCCATGGACATCCTTCCTTCCTTCTCTGATATGGTACGGGCTATCTGGACTAACACTCCCTACATGCCTAGTCTTTAAATTAGACATTGGCCCTATACTTGTAAAAACTGATCAGCGTTGATCGTATGAAGAGAAAATTCAGAGATATGAATTTTTCCATATTAGTAGAAATCTCAATCCAACTGAGCTATACTATTTATACGGTACAGACTTGTACCAAAATTCCGTAGACTTGAACTAAACATAGTTCTTCGTCCTGAATATTTACTGAAAATAACACAAGCCGTAAGCTTGTTTCGTTTCTCGTAGATCGGATAACATAACCGAAGCGACAACACATTGTACAAAAGTAACTATGTCGCGGAGCGACCACACACTGTTTCAAAAATCACATCACGTCGTTCAAAGTAGATGTTCACCGTAGAAGTAGTAGTGATGGAGTATCCGTAGTTAGGTTGTAAGGTCTTAAGGTCCCGTTCTCTTTTTTTTTCGGGGGGGGGGGGGCGAAGCCCGCTCCCCCCGCGTGACCAACGACTCAATCTACATGGCCTCCGACATGCTATTATTTCTAAGAAGAAGAAAGAGATAGCAGGGAGGAGTGGGAAGTGATACAAGGAGTATCTGCCGGTTTCCGAGTCAGACTCGCTACCACGGCAAGAGTTTGTGTTAGGTATATGGTGTTGAAGTATGGTATTGAAGGGTCAGGGAAAAACCACATAGGCAGAAAGAAGAAAGAGCCTACATGTAAAACCTGACATCTTTTGATAGCACATGCAAGGATGTGGGCTGGAGAAAGACCAGAGGTTGTGTTAGTTAGGAACAGGTAACATGCACAAAACATAAACCAATTCCTTGCCATTCCATCGTCTGGGGATCAGTCCGTCTGGGCACTGCTGTGACTAGCACGGTCCTTGCCGGCTGCGGAGCCATGCGTCGAGTACCACTAGGGCCTGTCGCACGGCTCCACCTCCTTGGGGTACCTCGTACCCAGTCTCCGATCCCGGAGAATGAGGCCAAGCCCGCCGAGGCGGGGGCCTCCTGGAAGGGGGTGGGTCATGGCGCCAGGCCTCCCTCCTCTCTGCCCGCGCCATGGACCTGTAGACTGGGCAACTGCGGTGGGAGGCCGGGTGGCCCCCCGAGCAGTTGGCGCACACCGGCGCCTCCTTAAGTGTTGCGCAGGCCGTGTAGTGGTGATCACCACCACAGCGGTTGCACTTCACTTGGAGTCCACAGCTACCTTGACGGTGGCCCCACCTCAGACAGCGGAAACACTGCAAGAGCTGCTGAGGGGGACGTTTTAGTCTCACCTGTCTGCCGCTACCCGCTGAGGTCCTCTCCTGATTGGCTCCTCGGTTGACTGCTGTCCTGGGAGCAGTCTTGGGTTGCGGCTGAGCGGTACTCTCCTGATGAGCCAGCGTCGCCTTCTGGTTCCTGGTGCGGCGTCGTGTTCTTCTTCTTCCCTGGGGCTGCTTCTCGGCTGGGGGGGGGGAGGCCTCGTCCTGGTGGCCCTCCTCCCGACCTGGTGACCCCGGGGTGACTGGTGGTTCCGCTGCGTTGCCATCTGCTTCTTCCTCCTGGGTGGCGGCGGCGACGTCGGTCGGTGCTAACACTCGACTGCGTTCCCTGTCCTGTGGGGCGCACATCGAGGTCTGCATCTCGAACGACATGTTGACTGGCAGGGCTTGGACGGCGGCCTCAGCACGCCAAGGGGCCTCCTTGTCCACTGCCGTGCTGCTATCCACCATCACGGGCGCTCTCCTGGTTTGCGCCCGGGTTACAGGCCCTTCCTGGTAGGCCTGCGTCTGCGACCACTTCGCCTTGGTAGGTGGTCGACGATCCTGGATGGCGGCCTTGTTGGTCTGCGTGTTC
The DNA here is from genome assembly GCF_040414725.1 of Anabrus simplex. NCBI lineage: Eukaryota > Metazoa > Arthropoda > Insecta > Orthoptera > Tettigoniidae > Anabrus > Anabrus simplex. Next base: position 1,157,188,028 of record NC_090266.1, on the reverse strand, counting down.
TTCGTAAAGTACCGCATTCCAACTGAAGTCGCGCTGTCGCGGCGCTCGGGAGCGCCGCCGTCGTCCTCAGTCCTTGGCTCCGTCTGCGTGGCTGTCTCCTGGTAGCCCGAGACGTCCAGGTGCTCCCTGAGTCCTGGTAGTCGGACTACTTGGTGCTGCTGGGACGCCAGCTCTTCGTATCTCCTGAGGCTGGTTGCATCCCTAGGGCGGATGATGACCGCACAGCCAGGGATCACCTCGCTGATGATCTCGAAGAGCGACTCTCCGATGAACTCCGCGATGGCTTTAAGGAGGTCGATTATGTAAATCGTCTCCTCGTAGGTGTGCTTCCCCCATCGGTTGTACACCAACAGCGCCGGGCGTCGGAGATCGGGGGCGTTCACAGCTATGAGCGCCGCTTGTAGTTTCGCTACGGCTCTCCCGCAGTCGTAGTCGGCCGGTCTCGCTGGAACTGTTAGCTTCTCCATCCTGGTCCTCCTGAAAATAAAGCTCCTGAAAGAGAAATAGCGAGCACTGAAAAGTGCTCAGCTCTGACAAATGCTCTTTCGAAGATGTACTAATAAGTACAAGAGCCTGGCTGATACTTGAAAAGTACAGAGCGCCTGGCAAGGAGAGAGAGAGCGCAGCGAGAGGCACGTACGTCCTTTCACTTCGGCAGTCACCTCGTCCTTTTTGTCCCTTTTTCGTCCCGTTCTCGTGTTGAGAATCAGTATATATCCGGGCTCACCCCCACTCTTGGTAACAGTTCAATCTCAAAACTCATATACAACGAAGTATCTGATTCGATAGATCGAAGCATCAAGTCCCCTTTTCTTCCTCGACAAGTCCAGAAGGCGTGGCGATGATATAGCTGACCAGCTTGCAAGCCTCGCGCACGGGTCGCTGTTTACTAGCCTTGGTCATAAAATAAACCCATGACGCACGCAAAATCCCAAGCTTCAAGAATAACCCTCCGTATACACAAACATGAGATGAAATGAAAACAACTATGTCTCAACATATTGACCGTATTTACAACATAATGAATTCTTATCCTACATAAAATAATAATTTAAATAATAAAACGATGTTATCATATATACAATATGATTCCAAAAGGCCTTGATTACAAATGATTGACGTTGAATAAATATGTTATTACAAATAATTGCCGATGGCGGATAAACTTGACATCAAATGATATCGCGTAAAATGATATTGTATTAAATTAGTAGGGATGGAGAAGCCTGGACGGTTACAAAGTCAACTTAGGCCATTACAAAAAGGTCAGTGGGATTGTAGCGATTAAAAGCAATGCTATCACATAAAATACTCGATCAAACGAAAAACTGCACATCTTCTCACAGTACTACGGTGCTGATCTAACAGTCCAAAATTTCAGTGCTGGAATGATTTGACCGCAGACAGCCGTGAACAATCCTCTGCCATTATTCCGTTAAATATGCACACTACTCATTCCAATCAGTGCCTCAGAGTAGGGATTGAATAGCTCGAATGCTATGATGAACCAGTTTATTACGTAGACCTACCATTAGTATCAGAAAATTTATGAACCAGAGGAACGGTATGCTAAAGAAGAAAGTTATCTAACTACCCAGCTACTTCCCGCCAATATTCAGGCAGGCTGTTATACTCGGTGCGACCGGGCGAGTTGGCCGTACGGTTTGGGGCGCGCAGCTGTGAGCTTGCATCCGGGAGGTAGTGGGTTCGAGTCCCACTATCGACAACCTTCAAGATGGTTTCCCGTGGTATCCCATTTACACACCAGGCAAATCCTGAGGCTGTAACGTAATTAAGGCCAGAGCCGCTTCCTTCCCACTCCTAGCCCTTTCCTATCCCATCGTCGCCATGAGTCCTGTCTGTGTCGGTGCGACGTAAAGCAAATTTAAAGAAAACCTCGTTATAGAGTAGTAATCCCATATATCGAAGATGAGTGGCAACAGAGACACAAAGCACATCAGAACAAACAATGGTCAATGTATTTCATTGTTGACCAATGTTATGAGCTTTCTGTAGTGTAGGCCTTCACATTTAGTTTTCTTTCGACTGTGTAATATTAGGGCGTCTTACAAAATGAATTTTACTGTAGCGTAGAGTGTAGTTCCTTATTCTCCGACTTTACATACCGATTTTCATTAAATTCTGTTTACCTGTTTTCTCGTGACGGCGCTGATATGGACTTAGCAACAAAAATACAAATTCATGAATATCTCTTATCATATCATAGCCGGCGCGGTAAAAATGTAAAAGATATTTGTTAATATGACCACTAATAACACAAATATTAGAGAGTTAAATTTTAGGCCTTTCCCAAAACTACCATTTCACTCAGCGTGAATAAAAATTTGTATGGCCTAGATTGTAGCAACTTATTCCCCGACTTTGCATACCGATTTTTATTAAGATAGGACAACTAATAACAAATATTTGAGAATTAAATTTTAGGCCTTCCCCTAAACTACCATTACTCTCAGCGTGAATAAGATTATTTATGGCCTAGATTGTCCGACTCCGTGGTGTAGTGGTTAGCGTGATTAGCTGCCACTCCCGGAGGCCCGGGTTCGATTCCCGGCTCTGCCACGAAATTTGAAAAGTGGTATGAGGGCTGGAACGGGGTCCACTCAGCCTCGGGAGGTCATTTGAGTCGAGGTGGGTTCGATTCTCTCCTCAGCCATCCTGGAAGTGGTTTTCCGTGGTTTCCCACTTCTCCTCCAGGCGAATGCCGGGATGGTACCTAACTTAGGGCCACGGCCGCTTCCTTCCCTCTTCCTTGTCTATCCCTTCCAGTCATCCCATCCCTCCACAAGGCCCCTGTTCAGCATAGCAAGTGAGGCCGTCTGGGCGAGGTACTGGTCATTCTCCCCAGTTGTATCCCCGACCGAGTGTCTGAAACTCCAAGACACTGCTCTTGAGGCGGTAGAGGTGGGATCCCTCGCTCAGTCCTCGCTGGAGGGTAAACAGATGATGATGATGATGATGGCCTAGATTGCAGCGACTTATTCCAGGACTTTACATACCGATTTTCATTAAATTTAGTGAATTGTGGTGCTATAGTTTTGGATATACCTAAATTGTAATTCTAGACCAGGGCATACTACTCTGCACTGGTGTGAAAATGGGAAACCAGGGCTGCCGATAGTGGGATTCGAACCAACTATCTCCCGGATGCAAGCTCACAGCCACGCGCCTCTACGTGCACGGCCAACTCGCCCGGTATCAGAAAATGTATGAACCAGAGGGATAACATGCTAAAGAAGAAGTTTTCTAACTCCCCAGCTATTTCCTGCCAGTATTCAGTCAGGCTGTTATACTCGGTACGCAGCAGTAATCCCATCTATCGGAGTTGAGCGGCAGCGTAAGAGACAAAGAACATCACAACAAACAATGGTCAATGTAATGTTATTGCTGATTAATATTATGCGCTTTCGATATTGTAGACCTTCACATATAGTTTTCTTATGACTCCGAAAACCACTCTTATCATAGTCGGTACGGTTAAAGTGAATAAAACATAAATGATCGGAAATTCTATTCTCTATCACTTTTGTTATGAACTACATTTCGATAGGACCAATAACATTGGTATTTCATCATCATCATCATCTGTTTACCCTCCAGGTTCGGTTTTTCCCTCGGACTGAGCGAGGGATCCCACCTCTACCGCCTCAAGGGCAGTGTCCTGGAGCTTCAGACTCTTGGTCGGGGGATACAACTGGGGAGTATGACCAGTACCTCGCCCAGGCGGCCTCACCTGCTATGCTGAACAGGGGCCTTGTGGAGGGATGGGAAGATTGGAAGGGATAGGCAAGGAAGAGGGAAGGAAGCGGCCGTGGCCTTAAGTTAGGTACCATCCCGGCATTCGCCTGGAGGAGAAGTGGGAAACCACGGAAAACCACTTCCAGGATGGCTGAGGTGGGAATCGAACCCACCTCTACTCAGTTGACCTCCCGAGGCTGAGTGGACCCCGTTCCAGCCCTCGTACCACTTTTCAAATTTCGTGGCAGAGCCGGGAATCGAACCCGGGCCTCCGGGGGTGGCAGCTAATCACGCTAACCACTACACCACAGAGGCGGAGAACATTGGTATTTCATCACCATCATCATCATCATCTGTTTACCCTCCAGGTTCGGCTTTTCCCTCGGACTGAGCGAGGGATCCCACCTCTACCGCCTCAAGGGCAGTGTTCTGGAGCTTCAGACTCTTGGTCGGGGATACAACGGGGGAGTATGACCAGTACCTCGCCCAGGCGGCCTCACCTGCTATAGTGAACAGGGGCCTAGTAGGGGGATGGGAAGATTGGAAGGTATAGGTAAGGATGAGGGAAGGAAGCGGCCGTGGCCTTAAGATAGGTACCATCCCGGCATTTGCCTGGAGGTGAAGTGGGAAACCACGGAAAACCACTTCGAGGATGGCTGAGGTGGGAATCGAACCCGCCGCTACTCAGTTGACCTCCCGAGGCTGAGTAGACCCCGTTCCAGCCCTCGTACCACTTTTCAAATTTCGTGGCAGAGCCGGGAATCGAACCCGGACCTCCGGGGGTGGCAGCTAATCACGCTAACCACTACACCACAGAGGCGGCCACATTGGTATTTAAAAATTAAAATTTAGGAGCTTTCCCCTAAACTACAATTTCATCTAGGGTGAATAAAATTGTTTATAACTTAGACTGTAGTTTCTTATTTCCCGACTCTATATACCGATTTTCATTAAATTCTGTTAAACTATTTTCTCGTGGCTCGGAGTTGATAGCAACAAAAATACAAAGTCTTGAATATCTGTGTTATCAAAGCCGGTGCCGCCTCTGTGGTGTAGTGGTTAGCGTGATTAGCTGCCACCCCCGGAGGCCCGGGTTCGATTCCCGGCTCTGCCACGAAATTTGAAAAGTGGTACGAGGGCTGGAACGGGGTCCACTCAGCCTCGGGAGGTCAACTGAGTAGAGGTGGGTTCGATTCCCACCTCAGCCATCCTGGAAGTGGTTTTCCGTGGTTTCCCACTTCTCCTCCAGGCGAATGCCGGGATGGTCCCTAACTTAAGGCCACGGCCGCTTCCTTCCCTCTTCCTTGCCTATCCATTCCAATCTTCCCATCCCTCCACAAGGCCCCTGTTCATCATAGCAGGTGAGGCCGCCTGGGCGAGGTACTGGTCATACTCCCCAGTTGTATCCCCGACCAAGAGTCTGAAGCTCCAGGACACTGCCCTTGAGGCGGTAGAGGTGGGATCCCTCGCTAAGTCCGAGGGAAAAACCGAACCTGGAGGGTAAACAGATGATGATGATGATGATGATCAAAGCCGGTACGGTAACAATGTTTGACATAAATGATAGGAAAATAATTCTATATAACTTTAGTTATGTAGTAATTATCGATAGGACCACTGATAATATACATATTTGAAAATTATATTTTAGGCCTTCCCCTAAACTACCATTTCACTCAGCGTTAGTAAAATTATTTGTAGAGGCTCAACCCCCCGACTTCACATGCCGATTTTCTTTCATTAAATTCTCTTCAGCCGTTTTCTCGTGATGCGTGTACATACATACATATTATACATACAGGCAGACATTACGGAAAAGTAAAAAGTGCAGTTCCTTGTTACTACGGACATGTCCGATACAGAAATACCATTATTTTCAAATTTTGAGCAATGTACAAACAAAACTCTTATTTTGGTACATAGATAAAACAAAAGTTAGGGAAATTGATATACCGTATTTCGAGAAATTTTGTAACTTACTCGTCTGAATGCTGTGTTGAGGAATGTGGCTTCGAAGTAGCTGACAATTAATTAAGCGAATAATAAGTTATCTCTGTGTAGGTATTTACTGCACTGAACGAAACTGGAATCAGCAGCACATGTAGTATATTCTTTGGTTAGCTCTCTTTAAACACGAGACTAATGATGGCCTCAATGCTGTAATACGACGAACCAAAGGGCGACATTGTTTACAATATAACAATGTATACTGCAATTGAGAAGCAAGTGGCCCGATGGTCTAGGGGTATGATTCTCGCTTTGGGTGTGAGAGGTCCCGGGTTCGAATCCCGGATGAGCGCCATTTTTCTTTCATATTTATAATTACCCCCAGCAAAACTGACAGTGCTGCGTACGAAAAGTTTTCATCGAAGATCACTTCGCAACGACCTAAGTAAAATAGCACACCGGTGCTTGTAGCAATGCGGTATTATATTTCTACTAATTCGCGGGGAACAACGACTATCACCAAATTGAATTTTGTTGCACTACTGATCTATGCTTGTGTCGGGAGAAATCTCATACATTCTGTCAATGCCTTCTACAGCACAATAGTTCGTACTTTAGTTGAATAAAATTAAAACATTTCTAACTTCTTTTACTGATGACATTGGCTTACATTTCATCAAAATGTCATTCATAGTACCTACTTACCTGTTCTTCCTTCTTAACTTTTGAATAAGGAAATGTCCTCCTACATCTTCTACCATACCCCATGGCGCAAGGGACTTGGCCCACCAAGCGACCTCTGCTCATGCCGAAGACCTGCATTTTACTAGCTGTTATGCGTTCGGCATTATTATTGGGGCCGCTATCTCACCGCCAGATGGCTCTTTAACTTTAATCACGTAGGCTGAGTGGATCTGCAACCAGCCATAGATCCAGGTAAAAATCCCTGACCTGGCCGGGAATCGAAATGGAGGCTTCCGGGCAAGAGGCAGGCACACTACCTGTACAGCACGGGACCGGCTACTGCGTCTTTTAGCAATTGAAAATATATCGAACACATTATATTCTAGTTAAATGTGTATAGTGTGAGTGGCACACACCTGATACTGTACGAAAATATAATAAAGCCTACAGAAATGAAATTCTGAATCCTATGTCACAGAAATAGAGAAAATAGAGAAAATAGAGAGAGATGTAGAATGACATTTTGTAAAGGCTAGCTATAGCAATGAGAGGAGGAGTGTTAGACGATGTGGAAGTAGAGACATAGCCTACGAGAAGAGAGTTTAAAATCAAGAAAGTGACCTACAGGTGAGTCCACATGGGAAAGGTACTGGTCCTCGTGCCAAGTTTTATCCCCGGTAAAATATCTCATTCCGCAGGACACTGCCCGTGAGGTAGAGGCGGGATCCCTCGATGAGTCCGAGGGAAAAACGAACACTGGACGGTAAACGGATGAAATAACAATTAATTATACAGGGGGTGTAATTTAAGACTTCGCACTTTCTCTCAGAGGCCGCGAGAATCCCCAATTCTTGACTGCTGACGCAGCAGTTCGCTAGAAACTACTCGACTTTTAAGATGTGTTGTGAGGCTATTATCGCGATAGTTCAGTACAATACAGCACAGATAATATTTTTGGTTGAGTGTTATTTGCACAAGAAGAAGAAACTTACAAGATGCTATCGAGAATTCCGTAGACAGTTTCCCGGTTGTCCAGTACCATCAAAACGTCGCGTTCTCAAGCGGCGTAGTACTGGTTCCGTAACTAATAAGGAAAACAGCAAAGGAGAACAGCTTTTACACAGGAGAGGTTAGACGATACAGAGGCAAGACTGCAAGTCAGTCCACATAAGTCGCTTCGGAAAGTAGCTCAGGAAACTGGTATTTCACATTCGTCAGCACACATTGCTAAAATATTATGACATATACCGTTTTACCGGACTCATTCACTGGTGAGGTCAGTTCATTTACTGGTTTATTTATTTATTTATTTATTTATTTATTTATTTATTTATTTATTTATTTATTTATTTATTTACTTATTTATTTATTTATCCTGAGCTGGTGAGTAGGCCCTACAGTTTCGTTTAGCCTCTATAGGCGTAATCATACCGCTTCTTTAAGACGATACGTTAGCTCGCCATTGCGGGCACTGCACTAGTCACCCGTTTTCTGCGCTCATATGCCTCTTTACTCCGCTGCGAAGTCTTAAATTATACTCTTTGTACTAATAATATGCCAGTCTTTATCAACTATCCATGTCACTATTAGACATCACTTATGTGATCTGCAGTCTGCACTATAGGCCCTACTCATCTGGCTCCTTGGCTAAAATAAATGATCTTTGGTTTACAGGGCCCTCGATTCGATTCCCGGTGGGGAAGAGTATTTTAAGTACATATGATTAATTCCTCCAGTTTGGGCCTGGATGTTTAAGTGCTCTTCATGTACACAGGACACATCACACTCACTAGCTCTGAAACAAGTATTATTGAATACGCCCTTCCATTTATGCTTAGGGCATCAGATCATAAAACTTGGTCAGGTCAATTTCAAGTGCTGATCCCCATAAATTGGGAAAAATCCAGGAAGAATAGTTCATACGAGACTGATTTGGAATTACCTAGTTGTTGTTAATATTTATTTTAAAATTTTAAATACTAATACAATGCCTTCCATGGCCAATACACACAAAATGCTGGGTAAGGCTATCTTGTGCAGTTCTATTAAGTTTGTTCGGAAGTAATCACCGAGTGAGTTGGCCCTGCGCGTTGGGTCGCGCTGCAGTGACCTTGCATTCGGAATTTGGTGTGTTCCAAACCAACCATCAGCAGCCCTGAAGATGGTATTCCGTGGTTTCCTATTTTCATCATCATCATCATCATCTGTTTACCCTCCAGGTTCGGTTTTTCCCCCGGACTCAGCGAGGGATCTCACCTCTACCGTCTCGCCATAAAAACCCTTGTCATTACCTTATTATTAATCACCCTAATCACCTCTACTCAGTTGACCTCCCGAGGCTGAGTGGACCCCGTTCCAGCTCTCGTACCACTTTTCAAATTTCGTGGCAGAGCCGGGAATCGAACCCGGGCCTCCGGGGGTGGCAGCTAATCACGCTAACCACTACACCACAGAGGCGAACGGTTTCCTATTTTCACAGCCGGTAAATGCCTGGATTGTAACTTAATTAAGACCGCGGGCGCTGCCATCAGAATCCTACCACTTCCCCATCCTCGCGACGCCGAAAATCTTCGATGTGTTAGTGTGGCGTTAAAAAAACTAGCAAAGAAGAGTACATTTTATTGTCAGAGTTGATGATAATTAGCAGCCATAGGAAAAAATATTGGACCTGTCCGGGATTTGAACCCGGGACCTCTCGCACCCGAAGCGAGAATCATACCCCTAGACCAACAGGCCACATCTAGAACTCGTCCATGTAATTACAATGTAAACGGTAACCGCTAGGTTGAGCATATTGTAACATAAGGGTGGTTGGGGATTGAGATCGATTTGAGTACACTTACCGTATTGGATACGATCCCCGTTTACATGTACAATAGTTGAGTATCGTATTGAATCCGCCAGGCAACATCGACGTATACGAACGATGCAGAATTGCAGTAAAATCGATATCACCTCCTAGAATTTAAAAACGCCAAATGCAGTACAGTAGAAATAAATAGTAGAAGCCCAGGAAATAACTTTCAGTTTTGGAAGTATGTGTGGTATTCCACATGTAACTGGTGTGTTCGGTGGAACGCACATTTCAATTTCACCCCCAATAGAAGGTTATCGTGATGTTGTTAATCGCAAGGGGTGGCCGTCTTATAATATGATTGCAGTTGCTGATCATTTATACAGGTAGATATATTTACTGGCTTATTATATTTGTTATTTCGACAGAACTTTGATGACGATTCCGTCAGAACCAGCCAGAACAAACATGGAGTGTGTGCGCAGCCGTTTTCAATACGATATCAGTACGATCCGCGTTTACATGGAACTCAATTCGAACCGAGTAGGATACGATCCCAGATTTTACCGTTAGTACGTTTACATGGGGATTGAGATCGATTTGAGTACACTTACCGTATTGAATACGATCCCCGTTTACATGTACAGTAGTTGAGTATCGTATTGAATCCGCCAGGCAACATCGACGTATACGAACGATGCAGAATTGTAGTAAAATCGATATCACCTTCTAAAATTTAAAAACGCCAAATGCAGTACAGTAGAAATAAATAGTAGAAGCCCAGGAGATAACTTTCAGTTTTGAAAGTATGTGTGGTATTCCAAATGTAACTGGTGTGTTAGACGGAACGCACATTTCAATTTCTCCCCCAATAGAAGGTTATCGTGATTTTGTTAATCGCAAGGGGTGGCCGTCTTATAATATGATTGCAGTTGCTGATCATTTATACAGGTAGATATATTTACTGGCTTATTATATTTGTTATTTCGACAGAACATTGATGACGATTCCGTCAGAACCAGCCAGAACAAACATGGAGTGTGTGCGCAGCCGTTTTCAATACGATTTCAGTACGATCCGCGTTTACATGGGACTCAATTCGAACCGAGTAGGATACGATCCCAGATTTTACCGTATCGACCTTGAGACTCAATCCGAACTGAGTCTCCGTTTACATGGCGTTTTCAATACGGAAAGTGTACTCAGATCGATCTGAATCCTGCATGTAAATGTCCTATTAGTCAACTGCACACTGCCTTACAGCTTGCAGATATTCAGTCATTTCCAAAGTCTTCATTACATTACATTAAAGCTTCCAGGTCTTATTTAGATTATATTATGGGAACATGAAAGTGCTCAGTGGGCGACGATAATCAGAAATGAACCGGCCATCGTGAAATACCGTACAGAACACTTCACAGATTTCTGTAACTAATTAACTTAGTACTAGATATCTGTGACATGTTCAGAGAAAATTTAAGTCGAAATTAAACCACTGTTTCCGTAGCACAGAAAATAAATAGCTAAAGAGGGTCCATATACACGGGATGGTCGAAAACAACGTGAACCGAGCATGTGAGCGTTAGAGGGTTGGTGACACTGATAAATAATTTGAAACAATACTTCGATAACTCAAGCAGCTGTCATGTTATCATGCATTTTCTTTTATCTTGTGATTTAACGACGGAATGGTACATCAAAGGTCTTCCAACGGAAGGATGGGAAATGCCTAGGATCGGGGAAGGAGCGTCCGTGGCCTTGATTAAGGTACTATACAGCCCCAGCATTCGCTGGTGTGAAAATGTGAAACTACGCAAAGCCATCTTCAGGGCTAAAAATGTTTGGATTCGAACCCACTATCTCCCCCATGCAAGCTCACAGCTACGCGACCCTAACCGCACGGCCAGTTCGCTCGGTGTGTCATTTTATCCGCTGCTGAAGTTAGCCAATCAGATGCCGGTAATGATGATTTTTGTTTAAAGGGACCTAACATCCAGATCATCGGCCCCCAATCAGACGGCTTCGCGGGCGAATTCTAATAGCCTGTGGGAGACGGTGTTGCCAAATCTGCAATTGACCTAAGACTGAAGAAGACATGCGGTGCATTGTGTTTCCATGTTCACTGTAGGCATGCCACATGGCTGCTGAACGAACATTTCCGACAAGGACCGATGCCGAGAAAATAATCAGCACCACCACGTTCACACGGTCGGTGTCTCCGTAGCGTACTTGTCCCTTCAATTCGGAGGTCCGTGTTCAAATCCTTCCCTTGGAGAAATTGGTGCCCTCAAGCCGGTCTTGATTATATTATGGGAACATGAAAGTGCACAGTGGGCGACGATAATCAGAAACGAACCGGCCATCGTAAAATACCGTACAGAACATTCCACGGATTTCTGTAACAAATTAGTACTAGAAATCTGTGACCCGTTCAGAGAAAACTTAAGTCGAAATTAAACCACTGTTTCCGTAGCACAGATTGCCCGGATGGAACCCCATGCAACAGCAGCGCAAATTCGAGCAGCTGTGGCATCCCACGTTACACAACAAACAGTTGGTAATCGCCTGCGTGCAGCTGGCTTATGAGCTCGTGTCCCTGCAGAAGGTGTTCCATTGACCCCACAACAGCGACGTGTAAGGCTGGCCTGGTGTCGAGAAAGATCGACGTGGGTCGACGAATGGCATAGGGTCGTCTTTAGTGATGAATCGCGCTTCTGTCTTGCCCGCAGTGATCGCGGGAATCGTGTGCGCCGACGTACCGGGGAGAGGGGCCGCCCAGATCTTATTATCGAGAGGCACACAGGGCCAACACCAAGCATTATGGTCTGGGGAGCTATTGGCTTTAATGTGAAATCACAATTAGTGCTTGTTGAGGGCACTATGACTGCTCGACAGTACGTTGATAGGGTACTCAATCCAGTGGTTGTCCCTATGATGGCGAACATTGCTAATGGGATGTTTCAGCAGGACAATGCCCGGGTTCACACTGTACGCATCTCCAGAGAAGCTCTCCACGACATCACAACCTTAGAATGGCCCGCCAGATCCCCGGACCTTAGTCCTATAGTGCATGTGTGGGACATGATGGGTCGACAACTGGCCAACCGTCCTCAGCCACCCACAACTCTGGAACAACTGACCCGTGCAGTGCAGCAAGCATGGGCCACAATTCCTCAGGAAGCGATCCAGGGCCTTACTGACTCCATGCCTCGACGAATTAACCAATGTATTGCAGCGCGTGGTGGGCACATCCTGTATTGATTGTTGACCAAACTTGCGGTCAGAGGGACCTGAAAGTGTAATCATCGAAGCACAACCGAACACTCGTCCTGCATGTTCAATTGCAGCAATGTAGCACCACTCCTTCTGGGTGTTGCAATTTCCATTTTCTTCAGTGTATATTGAACCCATATCCTTTGACCTTACATGGGTACAATACGGGTACAATATATATACGTATGCCCAATCCTCTAAGCCTAATATACTCGGTTCACGTTATTGGTGACCACCGTATATAAAAAACACTGACTAGTGGTTAAATACAAAAGTGTCCATTTTGTGTAAATGCTGCAGTTCAATAATAATAATAATAATGTTGTCTTTATGTCCCACTAAGTAGGCTACATTAACTGCTTTCGGAGTGCCGGAATTTCGCCCGCAGGGGCTGAGTAATTCGGATTGTAGAGCGCTGGCCATCTGAGCCCAACTTCGCAGGTTGGAAAGCTCTGTCCGGTGGTATTTGAAGGTTCTCCAACACGTCAGCCTCGTGTCGGTAGATTTCTGGTACGTTTTGGCGTCTCCGAAAATCGTAAAAGTAGCTACTGGGACGTAAAATCATGACATCAATATTGTGTTGAGTAAGTTGGTAAGATCCTCGCTCTTCGTCATCCTCTTTCCTCCTTTCTAGCCACTCTTCCCTCAAATATGTTACCAAACGTATGTAATGTTAAACATAGTCAAGGATACCACTACTTCGACTTTTAAATTTAAAAATATAACTTTCAGGTTTGGATTCTTTCAGCTAAATGTCCTCCAAATATCCCTTGCAATGTCCGCAACTATTCTAATACAAGGTTCATGTGCATTAACATGGCACGTTCCGTCATACACAAAATACAGGGCCGTATTGACCGCGATATCTCTACTCTCATACATGGCAAGAGGATAAAACGATACCACCGAGGCCTCTGAAAAACCGAGCGATTTTGCTGTGCGTTTAGGGGGCATTTTTTTAAAGTACGAAATTCTTGTACTCGTGTTGGTATGGTCAAGGGACGTAAGCTAGAGTCGAGCGAGCTCTAGCTGCGAATGAATAGACTACCGGTACTAGTTCTGAACTATGCATGTAGATGGGACTCTGGAGCAGCTTCTTCCTGTACGAGTAGTTTAAATATCTCAAGGGCGAAAATAAACCTTATTTACTCTAAGAAAATTCGATGTTATCCTTCCCTGTACAAATTTCATAACTTTCTTCTTTCTCACGGCATCTTCCTTTTCATGGAGCGATGACAATTTTTCTCGGCGCTATAGAAAATATATCACCATAGCTCGTTCTAGCATCTTGCAAATTTTTGTAACGCTACTCTTTTGTTGGAAAAAACTCAAACAAATCGAGTTGTTTTTCGTTGGAATTTTTTCCAGTTTTTGAGACAGGTAATCCTGATGAGGGTCCAGATACACTCGAAGCGTAATCTATTTGGGGTCTTAGTAGAGATTTGTATGCTTTCTCCTTTACATCCTTACTACAACCCCAAAACTCACTCATAACCATGTGCAGAGATCTGTCCCCTTAATCTAAAATCCCATTTATGTGATTGCCTCAATGAAGATCTTTCCTTACATCAACACGTAGGTAGCTATAGTGATCCTCGTAAGGAACTTTCACCCCATTAAGGCCGTAAATAAAACTGACAGGACTTTTCTTATAGGACCACTGTTCATCTCTCAACATTATCCAGGTCATTTTGCTGTTGCACACAATCTTGTTACTTATTTATTACCCTGTACAGAATAATCTGCAAAAGTCCTTATCTCTGATTCCACTTTTTTATTCATATCATTTATATATAATGACCTGAGTTATAATTCCCAGAAATATAGCGACCCATTCAGTCACTCTTTTGCCTAGACAATTTGCACACATTTTTGTTAGTAGTTTCCCATGATCTACCCTATTAAATGCCTTAGACAAGTCAATCCAAACGCGATACAGTCCATTTCACCTCCAGAATCTAAGATATCTGCTGTATCTTGATGGAATCCTACAAGTTGGGCTTCAGTGGAATAACCTTTCCTAAACCCGAACCGCCTTCTATCTCGAACCATAGAATGCATGTCAAAGAGACCTGCCTGTCATTTTTAGCGTTATATCTATCACCCTTTCCTTTATATACAGGGGCTACTACAGCATCTGCCAACGGCCGTAGCCGTGTTGACACACCGGATCCCGTGAGATCTCCGAAGTGAAGCAACATTGGGCGTGGTCAAGAAGTGGATGGGTTCTCACGCGCTGTTGGTGGGAGGTAAGGGAATGGAGGAGCAGAAAGGAACTGGCCACCCTGCCGTACGTAAACTCCGGCTCGGGCACACCTCTGCGGAGGTTCTGACCTGTCTTCAGGCAGAATGCACCCTTACCTTACTACAGCATCTCTCCATTCATTTGGTATAGCTCCTTCATGTAAACAATAATCAAATACAGTAAGTACTTCAGATATGGTACAACGTAATATAACCCAACCCATTGTCTTTAGTATATCCCCAAAAATCTTATAAATTCCAGCCGCTTTTCTACTTTTCAACTTTTCTATCTTACTGTAAATGTCCTTGTTATCATAGGTAAATATTAATACTTATTTAGCATTAGTCACTTCCCCTATCTGGACATTATCCTTGTAACCAACAATCTTTACATACCGCTGACTGAATACTTCTGCCTTTTGAAAACCCCCCCATACACACACCCCGTGCTCTTTAATGATTCCTGGACAGTCCTTCTTGGAACCTGTTTCTATCTTAAAGTACCTATACACACCCTTCCATTTCTTCACTAAAATATGTATATCTGTGAATTATGCTTGCCATCATGTTATCTTCAGCTGACTTCTTTGCTAGATTAAATTTCCTGGTAAGTTCCTTCAATTTCTCTTTACTTCCACTGCCATTTCTAACTGTATTTCTTTCCAGTCTGCAGGTCCTTCTTAGTATCCTTATTTTTCTGTTACAATAAAGTGTGTCTTTACCATTCCTTACCACATTTAAAGGTACAAACCGTTTTTCCCATTCCTCAGCAATTGCTTTTAACACATCCCAGAGTCTGTTTACCATTTTATTTACCGTTTTCTACCAATCATAGTTACTTTTTAAAATCTCCCTCATGCCTGCTTTTTCAGCCATAGGGTACTGTCTAATGTCCTACATTTAAGACCTTCCTTTCCATCACCTTTATTTTTAACTATGACAGAAACTGCTTCATGATCACTAATACCATCTATAACTTCGGTTTCTCTATAGAGTTCATCTGGTTTTACCAGCACCACGTCCAGAATATTCTTCCCTCTAGTTGGTTCCATCACTTTCTGAATCAGCTCCTTATTCGATATTAACTTATTTGCCATTTGTTGGTCATGCTTCCAGTCGTTCGCATTACCTTCCCAGTTGTAATATGGTAAATTGAGATCACCCCCCCCCCCCACAATTACATTTTTCCATTTCGTTTCCCACATAGCTGATTATCTTATCAAATACTTCTGAATCAGCGTCAGTGCTACCCTTTCCCGGTCTGTACATTCCGAAGACATAAAATTGCCTATTATCTTTAGAAATGTGCCTCTCACCTAGAATTTCATGTTTGTCATCTTTACCTTTTGGTATCTTACAAATACTTCTTTCACCAGAATGAATACTCCCCCTCCTACCATTCCTATCCTATCTCTACACACTCCAGTTCTGTGAGAAAATTTTTGCATCCATTATATCATTTCTCAGCCATGATTGAATTCATATTAGAATATCTAGTAAGTATATATGTATTAAATTACTTAATTCTATTCCTTGCTTTACCATATTCTACAGTTCAACACTAACATTTCGCGTCGTCCCTACTTGACTTCCAGATTCGTGTACCCTTACAAACGCTTCCTAGACCAATATGTTTCCCTAAATGTACCTCCTATAACCCTTCTAAACAAATTTCCTTACTTATACGTATCACTGCGGTTTAAGTGAAGGCCATCTGAGCTCAGATCCCTATCTCCTACCCACCAATTAGAATCAAGAAATCTCACTCCAGGTTCCCCACGTACCCACTCCATTGTCTCATTTAAATTCTCAATCTTCGTGCGGATATTTCTTCATGCTCCAGAATTTAATATTACAGTGGGTAACACATCAATCCATTTATGACTCTAGGTAAGTTGTCATGAGTTTCTTTTGACTTTGCTTACAAACCTCTCAAATATTCCTGGAGTTATACCTTCATATTAAAAGGTGATTGAACCTTATTGAAATTAGGTTGAAATAAGAAAGGTTTGGGAGTGAAGTAGATATATTTTTTACAATCAGTTTTACGTTGCACCGACAAAGATAGGTCTCATGACGACAATGGGATAGGAAAGAGCTAGGGGTGGGAAAGAAGTGGCTGTGGTCTTAATTAGAGTACAACCCAAGCATTTTGCCTGGTGTGAAAATGGGAAACGACGGAACAACATCTTCAAGGCTGCCGACAGTGGGGTTCGAACCCACTATCTCCCGAATACAAGTTTACAGCTGTAAATCCCTAACCACACAGCAAAATCGCTCGGAGGAGTTAAGTATATTCACCACCAATGTACTCTACTTAACCATACCAAAATAAATTCTCAGATATTCTGTCCAAATTTAAGAATTGCCCGTTGGATTTTACAGCAGAGTTGCTGTCAAGAGTTCAATGGTTTAATATCCATGCCTGGTATCACACTTACACCAGAGATAAGTTTACTCATTATTATATATGGAACTATGATATCGTCGCTGGAACGGTAAAAGGTTGTATTCCACAAAGCTCTTCCTATCAGTTATTCTCCTTAAGACTGGCCACGCCTCCCAGCCACGTATGGATATGCAGTCCATCAGAACAAATTTTGTTGTGTTCATTTTCCTATGCCCATGTGTAAAGGAAAATGAACCTTACAGTACCGTACTGTAGGAATACACGTTTGCATTACGTATTTACGCACTCCTAGTGTACAATGCATGCAAGGTTCATTTTCGTTTAAGCATCGACATAGGAAAACGAACACAACGGACATTGTTATGATGGACTGCGCATCCATATGTGGCTGGGAGGCGTGACCAGTCTTAAGGAGAATAATGGATAGGAAGAGTATTGTGGGATACAACGTTTTACCGTTCCAGCGACGATATATTCATGTCTGCTGTGTTATGGTTCAATAAGTCTGTCAATGCCATCATCATCATCATCATCATCATCATCATCATCATCATCATCATCATCATCATCAACAACATTATGATGGCGATTGGTTTGCACCACCAGTTTCCCAGGTACTGGTGTTAAACCACTTCCCCTTTCCTCTGTTCCTCATTCTTAATGACAAACTCCGGTGTACTTCTCCAGTTGTAATGTCAGTCTTGGCCTTATCCGTCCAGGAATGTCTGGTTCTGCAACATGGCATTTTCCTTTTAGTTCACACCATGTAGTCAGAACGTGCTGACTTCCTTCAGTTCCGATGTCTTATTGCTAAATTCCTGACTCCCCTCGTTTCTCAAATTGTCTCTCCTGATCTGCTGGTTAGGGTGCGGTATTTGAAGACATCTCTTTTCACTTGCGACTCAGTTGATTTATAAATGTTTGGTTCTTCAGTCTGCCAAAACTAATTTTGAATAAATAAATTAATAACCTAAGTGAAAATGAAAATACATTGCATTAGAATTCCACCTGAATATGAAATTAGTTGTTTCTTCTTTAGGTATAATGATTCGTGGGCATAGCAACTTTCCGTTCTGATGCCTGCTCTATTGACCAGTGTCTCCTTTCAGAGGGTACATTTTTGAAAGACTTACATCATGATCTGTTTGAAGGAGCAGCTGAATTTCTCTAATTTTTTGGAATCGTAGCGTCCTCAAGTAGGGCCCTGACTTCTTGTTGGAAGAGGATACTCGTTCGCTTCCTGTTCGTTATCTCTGCTAAATTATACCTGAAGATTACACTGCCATGGTAAGCGGAACTATCAACACTCTTACTGGGCATCTGCTGGGTTGGTGTTTCCTTGATCGTCTCTGTTCACCGTCATCACCACTGTCTTACTCTAGTAGGTCTTGAGGTTGAACTCCAGGAACTTGGCCTTTCACGGGTCAAGCCTTGCCTACAAGTCTTCTTCAGTTCCTACACGACGTCATCACCAAAGGTTGAGTTCGTCCGATCTTGAAATATATGTTGGATATAATTATTTTAAGGACTTCATGTAAATCGCCAAACTTTTCAACATGTTCATACAATTTGGCCTGAGGACATGAACCAATAAGCGCCAAGCAGTTGATGTCGATTACTGATAGATATTGCCACTTTCTAAAGTAATTAGTCTACAAAGAAGAAATTAGTCTCCGCCTCTGAGGTGTAGTGGTTAGTGTAATTAGCTGCACACCCGTACGCCCTGGTTCTATTCCAGGCTCTGCCACGAAATTTGAAAAGTGGTACGAGGGCTGGACCTTGGTCCACTCAGCTTCCGGATGTCAACGGTGTAGAGGGGGATTCTATTTCCCCCTCAGACTTAACTTAAGGCCATGGCCGTTTCCTTCCCTCTTCCTTGTCTCTCCCTTCCAATCTTCCCATGCACCCACAAGGCCCCTGTTCAACATAGCAGGTAAGGCCGCCTTGGCGAGGTACTGGTCCTCCTCCACACTTATATCCCACAACCCGAAACTCACGCTCAAAGACACTGTCCTTGAGGCGGTAGAGGTGGTGTCATTTTCTGAGTCTCAGGGAGAAACGAACCCTGGAGGGTAAACGGATTAAGAAAGGCAGAAAATATAGACAAAATGTTGGTGACACCTGTAATTACAGAATGATGAAATTCTGAATCAGTGACACTAGCAAGTGTTTTATATAAGTGCATAAGTTACATATCGTCGCTTCACCGGTAAAAGGTTGTAATCCACAAAGCTCTTCCGATCGATTATTCTCCTTAAGACTGGTCACGCCTCCCAGCCACATATGGTTATGCAGTCCATCAGAACAAATTTTGTTGTGTTCATTTTCCTATGCCCATGTGTAAAGGAAAATTAACCTTACTGTACCGTACTATACGAATGTATGCTTGCATTACGTATTTACGCACTCCTATTGTATAATGCATGTTGGGTTCATTTTCGGTTACTTGTCGGCGTAGGAAAACGAACACAATGGACATTGTTCTGATGGACTGCGTATCCATATGTGGCTGGGAGGCGTGACCAGTCTTAAGGAGAATAATCGATAGGAAGAGCTCTGTGGATTACAACCTTTTACCGGTGAAGCGACGATATGTTGGTCAAAGTTCAGGGTGGTGAACATATACCTGTCTACATTACTGTTTCTTCACACATTATGTAGTGTTCATTCATTACAAATCAAACGTGTGATTTAAACAGTCACAAGCAGTGGTAGCTGTGATTATTACTTCCATCACTTCCCAAACAATGTACATTAGTACTAACCACCTTTTTTATTTGAAAGGTCAGCATACTTGCCTTCGGTTCAGAGAGGCCAGGGTTCGTTTTCTGGCCGACAAACATAGTTAATTTCTCTCGGCTATGAGAATGGGTGACAGTCATTGCTTAATATACATCTTCATCTGCACACATCACTCACACTACCAACCACTCCAGAAACCCACAAATTCGAATACATCCCACCGCATTGGATTGGCCTTAGGAAGGACATCCAGCCTTAAAACTTGGCTTAATCCACTTTCGTGATGACCTTAGAACACTGGGAAAAATTTCAGGAGAAGTAGTACCCCAAATAGTTTGTGAAAATTCTTACTAGAAGTAGCCTTACGGTGAAATGAGTCACAGTTGTCTGTAGTACTTAATCTAGAAATTTATGTCTGTAACGAGATCTTTTGGAGTCAGTTGCGTATGCTGGGATCAAAACATGGGCCTACACACGGTTTTTTCGATAGTAGGTTTACCCCTATAACAGTAGCAGTACAGCATCTTCCTACAAGAATGTTGAGGCAAAAAGGAGTGAAATATCAGCACACTCTTATTTGTATAATTGAGGTAAGGAAGTATATGCGTGTCAATTCGCAAATTTCCGGAGAACTTCGAGCCTTTCAGTTATCTCTCCTTCGTTAGAGTGGTGATCTGATGGAGCAAAGCCTAGTACGTCTATCCCCATGTTCCCCGAACCTATCCGGCATTCAGTAGCAAGCCATGGTAAGTGAGTCACGGGGAGAGGGACGCATTGTCTGGGATGCAAGGTCTGTCCCCGATGCCTTGCTCTCAGGAATACTGTGACGTTTTATCTCATTGCTTTCCAGTTTTGGGAACAGTGTGCCTGATGCTTACATTATAATATGCTTTAGATTTCCATCGTTCACATTAGAGGTTTGGTCTTCGCCAATAGCTTGGTAGCCCTCAGTAGGCTATACGCCACTGTTTGGGGTGTATTTGAATTTGATTTCTGAATGGAAGGTTGCAGTGTCGCCTTTGCTATGATCAGACCGATTACGAACATCACAAAACAAATGGTCCGACTCGTTGGCTGAACGGTCAGCGTACTGGCCTTCGGTTCAGAGGGTCCCGGGTTCGATTCCCGGCTGGGTCGGGGATTTTAACCTTAATTGGTTAATTCCAATGGCACGGGGGCTGGGTGTATGTGTTGTCTTCATCATCATTTCATCCTCATCACGACGCGCAGGTCACCTACGGGTGTCAAATAGAAAGACCTGCACCTGGCGAGCCGAACCCTTCCTGGGATATCCCGGCACTAAAAGCCATACGACATTTCATTTACAAAACAAATGGACACTGTGTAAACAGAGATTAATTATATGTTTTTTGTTTGACGCTAGGATAAGTAATGATGGGTATGTTGTAAATTGTTCGCCCTAGAGGGGAAGTGTTTTATAAAAATGAATCATAAAGGGATTACTACTACTAAATGTTTCAATTCCTCCCAGGAAGGTGGATTCCAGCCTCCAGCCTCCTAAAAGATGACGCCGCTCTCAGGACATCCAACGATGGGGACCAGCCCCTCTCCGTCTTCCGAATATAGAGGCGTAGGGCCACTGCCGATCATAGACAAGCCGTGACCGCTTGTGGGCAGAAATCCACCCTGCATCCACCGATCGAAGGGATGCTCTTGGTTACTCTGCTCACTTCGGATGCGGGAGATCCCGTGTTCATATACCGGACAAGCCTATGCTTTTCGTTTTTGGAGGTGTCAGTCGACATCATAATTCCCATTCCTATTTGGAAAGGCTTGACATTTTAAAAAATATTTTGTCTGCGATTGATATTCCCTGCTGGAAAGCAGGCACAAGATATCATTTTATGCATAATTTCCTGTATTGTTATCATAGGTACCACAATGTTACTTTAAATGAGAATAGGTTAATCCTTCCCGTTAAGAATTTCAAAACCTTCTTCTAACTCAGGATGTCTTCCTTTTCTTGCACCGGTGAACATTTTTGTTGTCGTTTTAGAAACTAATATCGCAATTCTATGTTCTAACATTATTTTCAGTGACCGAGGTTCCGGAATTTTGTCCTGCAGGAGTCCTTGTACCTACCGGTAAATCTACCGACACAAGGGTGATGTGTATGAGCACCTTCAAATACAACCCACTGACCGAGGATCGAACCTGCTAAGGCCAGCACTCTACCGTCCGAGCTAGGTACTCAGCCCAGCTAAAATGGTTGAAATAGGTCATATCAACTGGTCAGAACGTCACTAACTTATTATAGAATAATTTCTTAGGATTAATTATCTCATTCACTCGTTTCAGTAATGACAAAATCTTCAACTGAATAATACTTCGAGCAGACATTTATGTTATGTTTTATTTCTTAGGTCCTGTCTACGAAGCGCATACAACCACTTTTTACGGAAGGGCTACTCCTTAGGAAAATGGTGGTATGAGTATGATTGACCTTGATTTTGGAACATTGGAATAGTGCAATCGTCAGGCAAAACAGTTTTCATGTTTTCTTTTCTCCCATTGCGATATACCGTATTTACACATTATCCTCAATTAACTAGGCAACAACCCACCTCACAATGGCACTACAGCCCTTGAAGGGCGTTAGCCTACCAAGCGACCGCTGCTCAGCCCGAAGGCCGGCAGATTGCGAGGTGTCGTGTGGTCAGCACGACGAATCCTCTCGGCCGTTATTCTTGGCTTTCTAGACTGGCGCCTCTATCTCACCGTCAATAGCGCCGCAATTGTAATCACGTAGGCAGAGAGGACCACACACCAGCCCTCAGGTCCAGGTAAAAATCCCTGACATGGCCGGGAATCGAATCCGGGACCTGCGGATAAGAGGAAGGCACGCTACCCCGACACCACGGAAAGGAACAAATGACGATCGAGAAGCGCGTACCGTGTACCACATGTGAGACATCTATTGGTAGTGAATCAGTACTTCCCTATTAAATTTTATATCAAAACGAGGGAGAGAGCACATTTTAATTATTATTTGTAATATATTTTCTGCAACTTATTACGAGATAGTATTGGAATTCCAGTAGCAAAAATTAATCTACACCAAACGCCAGTCCCACTTTTTGACATACGGCGTCAAATTAACGAAATATTATTATTGATTTAGGGCGTAATACGTAGGTGGTGAAATTCATTCACCTGAGTATATATACAAATGGAAATGCAATGTAGAATTCGGGGGAGTCCGATGCCTTGGTGTCGCTCAGAGTACTACGCGACGCACCGTCGCACTGGGGGGTGGGGATTCGAGCAGAATGGATTCACTGACACATAAGGCGACTTTGACTCCTCTTTTTCGCTTTCCCTTGGCGTGTAGCTGGGATAAGTTATTCCAAAATGTTTACACTTTAATTACTCGGTGTCCAGCTAATTCTTAGAATTTTAATCTCCCTCATTTTACATTTGCCGGGTTCTACGTTTCAGTTTCAGCTTTAGTACTACCGGTAATTTTAACAGATTATATACCGGGCGAGTTGGCCGTGCGGTTAGACGCGCGCGGCTGTGAGCTTGCATCCGGGAGGTAGTAGGTTCGAATCCCACCGTCGGCAGCCCTGAAGATGGTTTTCGTGGTTTCCCAGTTTCACACCAGGCAAATGATGGGGCTGTAACTTTTTTAAGGCCACGGCCGCTCCCTTCCAACTCCTAGGCCTTTCCTATCCCATCGTCGGTGCGACGTAAAGCCACTAGCAAAAAAAAAAAAAAGATTAGAACGAATAATTTAACTGCATATATTACGCCGGAGTCCGCCTCTGTGGTGTACTGGTTAGTGTGATTTGCTGCCATCCCCGGAGGCCCGGGTTCGATTCCCGGCTCTGCCACGAAATTTGATAAGTGGTACGAGGGCTGGAACGGGGTCCACTCAGCCTCGGGAGAGCTAACTGAGTAAAGGTGGGTTCGATTCCCACCTCAGCCATCCTGGAAGTGGTTTTGAGTGGTTTCCCACTTCTCCTCCAGGCAAATGCTGGGATGGTACCTAACTTAATGCGCCGGCCGCTTCCTTCCCTCTTCCTTGTCTATCACTTCCAATCTTCCCATCACCCCACAAGGCCCCGGTTCAGCATAGCAGGTGAGGCCACCTGGGCGAGGTACTGGTCATCCTCCCCAGTTGTATCCCCCGACCGAGAGGCGGTTGAGGTGGGATCCCTCGCGGAGTCCGAGGGAAAAACCAACCCTGGAGGGTAAACCGTGAGCCACGAAATTTGAGAAATGGTACCAGGGCTGGAACTGGAGGTCAACTGAGTCATCCTCGAAGTGATTTTCCCTGGTTTCCCACTTCTCCTCCAGGCAAATGCCGGAATGGTACCAAACTTAAGGCCACAGTCGCTTCCTTGCCTCATCCTTGCACAAGGCATAGCATAGCATAGCAGGTGAGGCCGCCTGGTCCTCCTCCCCAGCTTCATACCACCGACCCTTTGTCTCGCACTCCAGGACACTGCTCTAGATTCGGTAGTGTTGGGATGCCTCCCTGAGTCTGAGGGAAAAACCGACCCCGGAGGTTAAAGTGATTAAGAAAGAAAGAAGGAAATTACGCAGTATGTGTGTGCGACATACAACTGCACAAACCATAAATACATTTCATATTTCAAAGTTTTAGTAAAGTACACAGTTTTTGGTGATTAGCAGAGTTATGTGTTTTCAACAGAATCCAAAATCATTCCTTTTTTTTTTATAGGATACCGTACCTGTCCGACTTGTTGGCTGAATGGTCAGCGTACTGGCCTTCAGTTCAGAGGGCCCTGGATTAGATTCCTGGCCGGGTAGGGGATTTTAACCTCCATTGGTTAATTCCATTGGCTCGGGTGCTGGGTGAATGTGCTGTCCCCAACAGCCCTGCGACTCATACATCACACATAACACTATCTTTCACCACAATAACACGTAGTTACCTACACATGGCAGATGCTGCCCACCCTCATTGGAGGGTCTGAATTACAAGGGCTTCACTCGGCTAGAAATAGCAACACGGAATTATTTATAGGATCCCTTTGAAAAATAATGAACTCATATAAGTGTGAAACGTGATAAACGGTCTGGCTGAGTGTCTCAGACAATAGATCACTCGCTTTCTGAATCCAAGTTGGTAGGATTTAGCCTCATTTAATCCACAGGTATTTCAATGTGCTAAAACGCGTCAGCCGTGTGTCGGTAAATTTACTGTCACATAAAATAACTCCTGCTGGAAAAAATTCTTGCACCTTGGGCTATCCGAAATGTGTAAAAGTAGTTGATAGACCGAAAACCCAGTAACATTATTTACTATCAAATGGTACCCTACAGAGCACAGCTCCTTGGTTTCACAGCTTTTGAGGATAAATATATAGTGAACAACAATGATTGAAGAAGCCTGCTGTTCAGTGCCATACCTACAGTACTTTGAGTTTTGTTGTGTCCTCATCACCACTGCCAATGATATGAGGCCTCTAAGTCCTACATCACCTCTACCACTGAATGAGTTTTCTGCACGGTTTGAGATGTACAGCTTTTAGCTTGCATTCTGGAGATAGTGAGTTCAAATCTCACAGTCGACAGCTTTGAAAAATAATTTTCCGTGGTTTCCCATTTTCACATTATGCAATTGCTCGGGATGGACATGACCACTACCTTCTTAGTCCTAGCCCTCTTGTATCCATGCACCACTGAAAACCTTTGATGTGTTAGTGAGATGTGAAACCACTCACAAAAAAATTCTGTTTACTGAATGAACTGCGTTCATTTATTCAAATTGCTGTAGGTCACTTATTCTATATTGACATTTCTGCGTGGTGGCCATGATATCTAAGGTGGCAGGATCTATATGGTCCGACACCGTGGTTAGCCGGTTGGATTCCTGTGGGTGGAAATAATTTCACCATCAGAATATTGGTCAGCAGGATAGGAGAGGTGGTGGTGTACAGTTTCTACTCACTAGTTGCGTGAGTTCTGTTCCAAACATCTCTGCAGTGAGAGCATATGATGTTATTAATGGTGATCCTTCCATCGGATGGGGTCATTAAGTCTTGAGCAGACTTCTTGGAGGTATTCGACATGAGTAGGCTATGTGCCAGCACCAAGTTTCACCATGTCCCTTCCTACCATCATAAATCACATCATTCATTTCATTTCATGAGCTCCACTGATGAGGCTGACATCAGCAAGGGCGTCCATTCATAAAAACACACTACAAAATTTAATCTCATTTCATATCCAGCACCACTTCTTGGAATTGCCCAGACCAGTATCAGTTGAGTGTGAACACTGTCTGTACTGGTCATGGTGAGGCAGCGCGAATTATTGGCTTTCGAATGGGACATGATACTGATTGTCAGATGCATGGGACATTCCATTGCCGAAACTGTGAGTACGTTTAACAATTTTCGATTGCGTTTTTCTTGTGTATATTAGGAACACCTCACGGAAGATTTTTCCACCCAGCATCTGGCAAAGTTTTGCATGCTAACAGACAAGCCACACAGGTTCAAATCATTTTCAATGCAGGAGCTATCAGATGCATATACAGCAGGTCAGTGCAGCATTCTTTAGGTATATGGGATATGGGAGAAGATGACTCACACTGGACACAGCTGTGTGTGTGACGATGCTAATTGGACCCTAGCAGGCTGGTGATACGCGGTGTGATATAGTAAGTCATGGTCCCAGTTGTTTATGGTTGATGGTAGGGTACAGGTGTAGCACAAGTTCCATGAAGCTGTGGACCCCTCTTTCCATCAAGGCACCATACAGGCTGGTAGTGGCTCCGTGATGGTGTGGGGTGTATTCACGTGGCTTGAGCTGGGTCCTCAGGAACAGATTGTTGAGCAGTAATTGCTAAGTTAAATCTATGGTGACCACTTGCAGCCCTTGATGGACTTCACGTACCCTCAGAATGATGAGATATTCCAGCAGAATAATGCACCATGTCATCGGGCTCAAGATGTCCATAATTAATTCGAGGAATATTACGGAGAATTTTAACATCTGCTGTTTGGCCTAGTGACATTTTATTGGATGTGGTGGAAAGGTCCATTTGCTCCTAAGATCCTGTACCGGCAAATAGCTGGGAGCTGTAGGTAGCCATGCAGACGGTATGATTCAACACCTCTCCACATGTGTTCCGTCCAGTTGTGGAATCGATGCCACGAGGAGTTGCTGCACTTCACCAGGCTCAACCCGTGTTCCATTACTTCAGTGCGGAATTAGGCCAAGATATTCATGATTGAATATTAAAGTTCTTGCTTCTTTACATTCGGCTTCACCCAACTGAATCCCATCCTACAAAAACATGCCTTTCTTGGACAGATTCCATCAGTTTTCTGGGAAATGGATATCCTTAACCTTGTGCAGACAAAAGTTTCTCACAAAACACTGTTACTTGTAAGTGTCAAAATTTGTTTTCTCGTCCAAAGGTGGTGCAGCCCTTTTAGCACACCCCCCAATGGAGGTTAACTACGTGTACCTATCTACCACCTACTGAATAGACCAGTTCAAGAACAAAATACAGAACTAGAAATCTAAAACAACAATGAGAAACCTCGTATCACCTGGACAGAAACTGAGACAGCCTTAAAATCTATGCCTAAAGGAAACCCTTCAGGTGCAGATGAAGTGAATGCGGACATCTAAAGGCAGCAGGCATCCAGGGTATACAATGGCTGCACAGAGTAATAAATGCCATGTGGACAGACAACATACCTGCAGATTGGAGCAAGGGTGTTATAATTCCCCTGTTTGAGAAAGGCAGCAGGCGGAAACACACCAACTATAGAGATATAACACTGCTGTCTCATGGGCTAAAATTTCTAGAGAAGATCATAGAAAGGAGACTGAGAACCATCATTGAACAACAGTTAGAGGAGGAGCAATATGGATTCAGAAGTAACAGATCAACAATGGATCTAATTTTTAGCACCCGCATGCTGATGGAAAAGTATTAGGAGAAATGCAAGAACCTGGTCATTGTATTCCTGGATATAGAAAGGGCCTACGATAGTGTTATAAGAGATAAGATCTGGGAGTGCCTGAGGAAAAGAAATGTGCCTGAAGGACTGGTAAGGAAAATTCAGATGTACATGGGTAACATGTTAATTGCACTGATTACTTCTACGGAAACTCAGGGAGTCCTGGAGCAGTATATGTAGCTGTCAGTTGACTGGGATCACCCGTCACTCATCACTCAACCAACGTTTCAAGGGAGGTAGAGTAAGGGGACTTACCATCTAGAAAGATAATTCTTTTGGGGCAGAAAATGACACTGTGACCCCTAAGATCATTTTTGATGGGGAGGAGGTGGAAAATGTCTCCCCTCCCTCAAAGTCAGCACCAGTGAAGACTACACAAGACACATTTTGCCAGGATTTACAGGTACAAGTGTTTAACCCAACATAGCAACCGTAATTTGAAGAATAAGCAAGTGATGCATAAAGTAGACTAAATTGCATCAGATCTAGCTTTAAAACAAGCCCATATCTCAGTAGAAAATTACTGGTAACACTCAGTTTTGTTTTTTAATCTTCAAAGTACAAAAACAATAATTTTCTTTTTATCCGCCTGACAGCAATTCTTAACATTCAACATTGTCAATATCTGCCTATTTAAAATTAACCTTGGTATCTGTGAAGTAAAATCAGACAATATGATGCATGAACTGTTTAATTACTTGTAATTACCCAGAACTAGGTTTGGGAAGGAAGCAGTCTTGGTATATGTATGGTATAGGGAAACGTTTGGTATTCAAACATATTTTCCTTTGTTGTTACAAGACTAAGTACATCTTATTTCAAACCTCATACCATGAATAAAATTCTTTCAGAATAAAATGGGAAATGAATACAATCAAGCAGAGTGGCTGGTTACATTGAATCATAATTCCCCCTTTGAATTAATAAAATACACTGTCCAAATGTAAAGTATAACAGTCCCATACATGTGTACAGAACCAGACTAAAAAAAAAAAAAAAAAAAAAAGAAAATTCTATTTGGTATGAACTTGGTATGAACTAAAGGGCCATATCTCTCTCACAAAACAAGAAAGGCATAATCTTGTTAATACACTGACTGACAGAGCAAATGCAACACCAAGAAGGAGTGGTCAGAACTTTATGCCAATTGCAGGGTAGACTGACGTCACTGAGGTATGCTCATGATGTGAAATGCGCCGCTGTGCTGCTCACGTAGCGAACGATAAATGGGACACGGCGTTGGCGAATGCCCCACTTCGTACCGTGATTTCTCAGCCGACAGTCATTGTAGAAAGTGTTGTCGTGTGCCACAGGACACGTGTATAGCTAAGAATGCCAGGCCGCCATCAACGGAGGCATTTGCAGCAGACAGACGACTTTACGAGGGGTATGGTGATCGGGGTGAGAAGGGCAGGTTGATCGCTTCGTCAAATCGCAGCCGATACCCATAGGGATGTGTCCACGGTGCAGCGCCTGTGGCGAAGATGGTTGGCGCAGGGACATGTGGCACGTGCGAGGGGTCCAGGCGCAGCCCGAGTGACGTCAGCACGCGAGGATCGGCGCATCCGCCGCCAAGCGGTGGCAGCCCCGCACGCCACATCAACCGCCATTCTTCAGCATGTGCAAGACACCCTGGCTGTTCCAATATCGACCAGAACAATTTCCCGTCGATTGGTTGAAGGAGGCCTGCACTTCCGGCGACCGCTCAGAAGACTACCATTGACTCCACAGAATAGACGTGCACGTCTGGCATGGTGCTGGGCTAGAGCGACTTGGATGAGGGAATGGCGGAACGTCGTGTTCTCCGATGAGTCACGCTTCTGTTCTGTCAGTGATAGTCACCGCAGACGAGTGTGGCGTCGACGTGGAGAAAGGTCAAATCTGGCAGTAACTCTGGAGCGCCCTACCGCTAGACAACGCGGCATCATGGTTTGGGGCGCTATTGCGTATGATTCCACGTCACCTCTAGTGCGTATTCAAGGCACGTTAAATGCCCACCGCTACGTGCAGCATGTGCTGCGGCCGGTGGCACTCCCGTACCTTCAGGGGCTGCCCAATGCTCTGTTTCAGCAGGATAATGCCCGCCCACACACTGCTTGCATCTCCCAACAGGCTCTACAAGCTGTACAGATGCTTCCGTGGCCAGCGTACTCTCCGGATCTCTCACCAATCGAACACGTGTGGGATCTCATTGGACGCCGTTTGCAAACTCTGCCCCAGCCTCGTACGGACGACCAACTGTGGCAAATGGTTGACAGAGAATGGAGAACCATCCCTAAGGACACCATCCGCACTCTTATTGACTCTGTACCTTGACGTGTTTCTGCGTGCATCGCTGCTCGCGGTGGTCCTACAGTACATCCTACTGAGTCGATGCCGTGCGCATTGTGTAACCTGCATATTGGTTTGAAATAAACATCAATTATTCGTCCGTGCCGTCTCTGTTTTTTCCCCAACATTCATCCCTTTCGAACCACTCCTTCTTGGTGTTGCATTTGCTCTGTCAGTCAGTGTATGACTGATTGAATATTCAGTCAGCTGCAGTTGCAGGAAAGACCTCTATTAGAAATAACCATACTGAAGCATTAGATGAATATACATACCTTCATCAACATACATACATACATACATACATACATACATACATACATACATACATACATACATACATACATACATACATACATACATACTACCGAGCTCGATAGCTGCAGTCGCTTAAGTGCGGCCAATATCCAGTATTCGGGAGATAGTAGGTTCGAACCCCACTGTTGGCAGCCCTGAAAATGGTTTTCAGTGGTATCCTATTTTCACACCAGGCAAATGCTGGGGCTGTACCTTAATTGCGGCCATGGCCGCTTCCTTCCCACTCCTAGCTCTTCCCTGTCCCATCGTCGCCATAAGGCCTATCTGTGTCGGTGCGACGTAAAGCAACTAGCAAAAAAAAACCATGCATACATACATACATACATACATACATACATACATACATACATACATACATACATACATACATACATACATACATACATACATACATACATACATACATCACCATTATAGACTGTTATGCCATTCAGTGTTCATTGTGCAAGCCTCTTTGAATTTACTAAATGCCTGCACAGTCCTCTGTTTGTAACGAGTTCTGGAGCCTTCTTTACTCCCATATCATGTATATTCAAATCATTGGAAAATTAGTGTAACATCATCATCATACTGGTCTCCCTCAACCTCTCTTGCCCTCCATGATCACGTCCATTAGACTCCTGGGTAACCTATCCTCATCCATTTGTCTAACCTGACCCCATCACCGAAGCTGGTTCAAATTCGTTCCTAACTTAACATTTATCTCCTCACTCCATTTTTCCCACCTGTTTGTACCAGCGATCATTCTCACTAGTTTCATGTCTGTTACTTCAGTCTTATGAATAAGATATCCTGAGTCCACCCAGTTTTCCCTCCCGCACAGCTAAGTTGGTCTAAATACAGAACAATGTAAAGATAGTGTATTTATTCTTACAGATTATTTTTCATTGCAACTGTGAGCTCACTGCATAAGCTTTGTTGCCCATTGATTCAATCTCACGTATCATACTACACTACCATCCTGGAGAGCTGCTGCAGCTATCAGGAAAGATAGGGCTGACCAGGAGGGGAGGGGATCAAATGAGGTGGGTAGGGTTGAGGCTCTGGTCATGGGGGATTCCATCGTTAGACATGTGGGGAAAGTGTGTGGAGGAAAGGGAACCAGGGTAGAATGTTATCCAGATATTAGGTTGAGACAGATGTTGAGGAAAGTAGAAGAGAGGGAGGAGGGGAAGGAGAAGGTGGTAGTGTTTCACGTTGGTACCAACAACTTAAGGCAAGCTGATATAAGCACCAACATATTTGGAGATGTGTGGGAACTGGTAAATGCAGCACGGGTGAAGTTTAAGAAAGCGGAGATTGTTATTAGTGGAATACTGTGTAGGAGGGATACTGACTGGAGTGTGATTGGGGATTTAAATGAGACAATGGAGTGGTATGTGGGAAGCTGGGAGTGAAATTTCTAGATCCTAATGGGTGGGTAGGAGATAGGGATCTGCGATCAGATGGCCTTCATTTAAACCTCAGTGGTACGTATAAGTTAGGAAATTTGTTTGGAAGGGTAATGGGGAGGTACATTCAGCAAAACGGGATGGCCTAGGAAGCAGTGATAAGGGAACAGGGAACTGGAAATCAAGTAGGGATGACATAAAATTGTTAGTGTTGAACTGTAGGAGTATTGTAAAGAAAGGAATATAATTAAGTAATTTAATAGATATATATTTACCAGATATTGTAATAGGAGTTGAATCATGGCTGAGAAATGATATAATGGATGCAGAAATTTTCTCAAGGCACTGGAGTGTGTATCGTAGAGATAGGATAGGAATGGTGGGAGGGGGAGTGTTCATTCAGGTGAAAAAGGAATTTGTAAGATACGAAAAAGTTAAAGATGAGACACATGAAATTCTAGGTGTAAGGCTCATTTCTAAAGATAATAGGCAACTTGATATATTTGGAGTGTACAGATCGGGAAAGGGTAGCACTGATGTGGATTTGGAATTATTTGATAGGATAGTCAGCCATGTGGGAAACGAAATGGAAAGAAATGTGATTGTAGCGGGAGATCTGAATTTGGCAGATGTCAATTGGGAAGGAAATGCGAACGACAGGAAGCATGACCAACAAATGGCAAATAACTTAATATGGGAAGGACAGCTGATTCTGAAAGCGATGGAATCAACCAGAGGGAAAAATATCCTGGATGTTTTGCTGATAAAACCAGATGAGCTCTATAGGGAAACTGAAGTAATAGATGGTATTAGTGATCATGAAGCAGTTTTTGTCATAGTTAAAAATAAATGTGATAGAAAGGAAGGTCTTAAAAGTAGGACTATTAGGCAGTACCATATGGCTGATAAAGCAGGCATGAGGCAGTTTCTAAAAAGTAACTATGATCGGTGGGAAACGGTAAATAAAAATGTAAACAGACTCTGGGATGTGTTTAAAGAAATTGTTGAGGAATGCCAAAACAGGTTTGTACCTTTAAGGGTGGTAAGGAATGGTAAAGACCCACCTTATTATAATAGAGAAATAAAGAGACTAAGAAGGAGGTGCAGACTGGAAAGAAATAGAGTTAGAAATGGCTGTGGAAGTAAGGAGAAGTTGAAGGAACTTAGTAGAAAATTGAATCTAGCAAAGAAGGCAGCTAAGGACAACATGACGGCAAGCATAATTGGCAGTCATACAAATTTTAGTGAAAAATGGAAGTGTATGTGTAGGCATTTTAAGGCAGAAACAGGTTCCAAGAAGGAAATTCCAGGAATATTTATTGAACAAGGGGAGTGTGTATGTGAGGACCTTCAAAAGGCAGAAGTATTCAGTAGGCAGTATGTAAAGATTGTAGTTTAGAAGGATAATGTCGATATAGAGGAGGAGACTAAGGCCAAAGAAGTAATAAAATTTACATATGATAACAATGACATTTACAATGAGATACAAAAGCTGAAAACTAGAAAAGCGGCTGGAATTGATCAGATTTCTGGGGATATACTAAAGACAATTGCTTGGGATATAGTGCCACATCTGTAGTACCGGTACTTATTTGATTATTGTTTGGTCGAAGGAGCTATACCGGATGAATGGAGAGTTGCTACTGTAGCCCCTGTGTATAAAGGAAAGGGTGATAGACATACAGCTGAAAATTACAGGCCAGTGAGTTTGACATGCATTGTATGTAAGCTTTGGGAAGGCATTCTTTCTGATTATATTAGACATGTTTGTGAAATTAATAACTGGTTCGATAGAAGGCAGTTCGGTTTTAGGAAAGGTTATTCCTCTGAAGCTCAACTTGTAGGATTCCAGCAAGATATAGCAGATATCTTGGATTCTGGAGGTCAAATGGACTGTATCGCGATTGACCTGTCTAAGGCATTTGATAGGGTGGATCATGGGAGACTACTGGCAAAAATGAGTGCAATTGGACTAGACGAAAGAGTGACTGAATGGGTTGCTATATTTCTAGAAAATAGATCTCAGAGAATTAGAGTAGGTGAAGCTTTATCTGACCCTGTAATAATTAAGAGGGGAATTCATCAAGGCAGTATTATCGGACCTTTATGTTTTCTGATATATATAGAAATTATATGAGTAACGGAGTGGAATCGGAGGTAAGGATTTTTGCGGATGATGTTATTTTCTATAGAGTGATAAGTAAGTTACAGGATTGTGAGCAACTGCAACGTGACCTCGAAAATGTTGTGAGATGGACAGCAGGCAATGGTATGTTGATAAACGGGGTTAAAAGTCAGGTTATGAGTTTCACAAATAGGAAAAGTCCTCTCAGTTTTAATTACTGTGTTGATGAGGTGAAAGTTCCTTTTGGGGATCATTGTAAGTATCTAGGTGTTAATATAAGGAAAGATCTTCATTGGGGTAATCCTAAAAATGGGATTGTAGATAAAGGGTACAGATCTCTGCACATGGTTATGAGGGTGTTTAGGGGTTGTAGTAAGGGTGTAAAGGGGAGGGCATATAAGTCTCTGGTAAGACCCCAACTAGAGTATTGTTCCAGTGTATGGGACCCTCACCAGGATTACCTGATTCAAGAACTGGAAAAAATCCAAAGAAAAGCAGCTCGATTTGTTCTGGGTGATTTCCGACAAAAGAGTAGCGTTACAAAAATGCTGCAAAGTTTGGGTTGGGAAGAATTGAGAGAAAGAAGAAGAGCTGCTCGACTAAGTGGTATGTTCCGAGATGTCAGCGGAGAGATGGAGTGGAATGACATTAGTAGACGAATAATTTTGAGTGGCGTTTATAAAAGTAGGAAAGATCACAATATAAAGATAAAGTTGGAATTCAAGAGGACAAACTGGGGCAAATATTCATTTATAGGAAAGGGAGTTAGGGATTGGGATAACTTACCAAGGTAGACGTTCAATAAATTTCCAATTTCTTTGAAATCATTTAGGAAAATGCTAGGAAGCAACAGATAGGGAATCTGCCACCTGGGCGACTGCCCTAAATGCAGACCAGTATTGATTGATTGATTGATTGATTGAATATACATCCTAAATACTTGAAATTATTTACCTGTTCCAGTTTTGTATTCCCGACCTGACACTCAATTCTCTTAGGTTTCTTCATTACTGACATCACTTTAGTCATGGAAATTCTAATTTTTATATTATACTCACTGCACCTATTTTCAAATACCAAGATATTAGACTACAGGCTTTCAGCACATTCTGCCATTAAGACCAAGTCATTACCATATGCCATACCACATTTCCCCCTCATTGAATCCTTCCCTGCTCTTTTATAGCTTTCGGCAGATGATGCGTGCAAACTATGAAAAACAAAAGTGAAAAATTACAGCCTTGTCTAACCCCTGTAAGTACCTTCAGCCAACAATTCATCCTACTATCAGTTCTGACTTTAGCCCGATGTCAACATAAATAACTTTGATTGCTTTTAATAATTGTACACTTTTTCCCATAATCTCTCAGTACGGCTAACATCTTTTCCCACATGTGTCCTTTCTAGATCCACAAAACATAACTGGCCATTCCTCCCATAGCAATTTTCAATTACCTGATGCATACTGAAAATCTGATACTGGCAGCCCTCCATTGTCTGAAACCACACTGAATTTCAACCATTGATCGTACCCTCCATTCCAAAACGCTAGTGAACACCTAGCCTGGTACACAACTTCTTCTACCACTTTTCCCACATCTCAGGAGTTGAGATGTGTACTGTGTCACACATGTGGATTTGGCCGTCTTTTACAGCCAGATGCTCTTGCTGACCCAAACCCCATGTTGAGGGATGTTATCACTACTGCCTGTTTCTGTGGTGTGCTGTCTGAATATGAAGAGGAGGATGTTGGGAGGAACACAGACCCCCAGTCCCCGAGCCAGAATAATTATTCAGGTGCAGTTAAAATCCCTGATCCTGCCGGAAATCGAACCTGGGACCCTCTGAACTGAAGGCTTCAACGCTGACCATTCATCCAAAGAGTTGGACTAGCTAGATATACTGATCAATGAAAAACAGTTGTTGCAATCCTTCCTTTTGCCTCACTTACAGATAGGTGCAATTACACTTTTCATCCAATCAGAAGGTACCTTACCAACATTCCAAACAAATGTTATTACCCATCATCATGTAACGCTTCTAGATTGCAGGTAGGGTGGTGTTGAATGAGCTCTCGCCAGCGTTGTCTGTCCTTGTAGGTCTCTCCCTGACCTTCCAGTCCCTTCCTCTTTTCTCTATGTTGTAACCGATGGGGAATATGTACGTCCAAATGATGATGATGATGATGATAATAATAATAATAATATTAATAATAATAATAATAATAATAATAATAATAATAATAATAATAATAATAATAATAATAAGGCAAGATCCCGATATATATTCACAACACCAAGAAGATTCTGGATCAGTATGTTATGAAATTCACATCACCCATTTATGCCAGATGAATAAATAGAGGCCGTGGTAGAGATGGCAATTTCTTAGTACCAAGATTAATTGCATTCATGTCGAACTAACAAAATAGCGCTGTGGAAAGCGTGCATATGAGCATTAGAAAAACAGGGAGTGTGAAAACAAATTAGGAACATGGGGGGAAAGATTAGAAAATAGCAGGAAAGCATAATAAATTTTGATGACCTATATTGAAATAGACCAAACTTATTACAAATATTTACAAAGAGCAAGAAACATACAACTATGGTGCTTTCCCAACCATAAACCATAAGATTCGGATCTTTGTACAAAATAAAAGCTGCGAGAAAGAAAGAAAGAAACCAAATCAGGAAGAGTGAAGCAGGAATGAAAAGGAAAAAGCAGGAAAAAGGAAAAATATGCCTACCTATTGAAAAGTCTAGATTAACAAGAAATATGAATTTTAAAAAAGAATTTACACAACACCCAAGTCCTTCAAAGTGAAGTCCAAATATAAATTAGAACTGCACCAGTTACCAGTCAGTCACAGCATGAATTCACAATAAGTAAGATTATCAAGCAAGCCAAAATCACAATTATCCGATAAAGCTGTTCCAAGACAGTCACATTAAGACATGAAGTATGAGCATGTGTAGGACTCGCGGAGTGCCTGATACCGAACACGTACAGCTGGAAAGAGAATTGCCACTAAGTTCACGAATGGAGACATTAAACAGTTTGAAAGTAGATGAAATCTTGGTCTGGAAATACCATGCTCCCTATTAAAATTTCAGAGGAAAATTGTTCCTTTTGAAGCTGCTAATATTTACAGAAAATGAATGATTTGTTTGTCATACCTCATCTTGATGTTTGTAGTACTGGCACAGAAAGAGCACTCATGTGCACAAGGTCGGCAAATTACGGAGAAGATATTTAGTGTTCCACCCTCCACACAGGCTAAAGTCCATCTCAATTAATCCGGCTGCTGCTTAAATGTCTTCATTCTCCACCCTGATGGGGTGGGGTGGACCACCTAAAGGGTAACGCCCTTTCCCTGGTCAGGAGATTAGACGGGGTTGGGAAGAAGTGAGAGACGAGGGAGATGGGTAAAAGGTGGTATGAATAAGTAAAGGAGAGGGGAAAAAGGGATGTGGAGGTTATTTAGTACTTTAGGGACAGATTTGCAAATACAGACGGGCTATGCGCGAGGTGTGGAGGTTAGAGTGGTGTACTTGGGTGGAGATGAAAGGTGGAGTTGGATGGTAGCAGTGAGTTTGCAGAGGGAGGTAGTGAGGAGACGAAGGAGTTCTAACACCGGAAGGGGAGGAGAGAAGAATCTTGTCGGGGGAAGGGGCGGACAGACTGGTTGACGAGGCTCGAAGGGAGGAGAGGCTGGCCGGGGGCGTCGAGACATGCTTGGAGGGGAATGGCGAGGGGGTAGGGGTGGTGTACGAGTGTGTTACACTTTATACCGATGGCTGTAGATAGTTGCTCCATTTTGAATAAGATGGTGTATATCGTCGGCAGTTGGAAGGTTTAGTCAGACCAGGTATGTAGGAGCTGAGGCGTTCTGGATCCTGGACGCACGCCGGGTGGGGACGCCAGCTGCATGAAGTTCCCAGAGTATTTCCCGAGCTGAGATTGTAGGGTCGATGCCGCGAAATACACAGCTAGGCATAGCTGTGGATGATGGTGGTAGCTGCGTGGGCGATGATAGAGACTTGGCCATTGCTGCGGCGTCATCGTGTAAAGATGGTGGCGATGGCGGTGCTGCGGGGGAATCCAAGACGTTCGTAGGGGGTTGCTGGGTGATAGGTTGTGCGGGAATGAAGTAAGAGGGAGGGATGATAGCATTATTGACGAAGGATGGCAGGTTCTTACAGTAGTGGGGGGGGGGGGGTGTATATGGGAAGGGGTAGAGACTGAAGCCGTGGTGGTGGTGGTGGTAGTGGTAGTCGTGGGGGATGTGGGAAAAGGGGGCAACGACTGTTGTTGCGATGTCCCGGGTGGAGAATCAACTTCGGCGAGCAGGGTAGCAGGATCTACGTTGAGTTGGGCGGTTATGTTTGGAGGAGTAGGCTCCACTTGGTACAAGCGGTGGTAGATAGTAACACCGGTGTCGAGGAGACGGACCACATCGTCCACTCTGGGGATATACAGAAGAACCTGAGATGACCATAATCCAGTAGTGCCATCCAACAGCCTGCAGACATCATAGATGGGGGTGCCGGTTGAGTGGAGTTCGTGATAGAGGACATTATCGGTGAGAACAGGATCAACACCGCTGATAAGACAGGTATGCATGGTGGTGTTGGGAAGGCTGACCTACAACTAGGTGCCAGCCTATATGTTTGTCGCAAATACGTCAGCCTCGTGTTGGTAGATTTACTGGCACGTAAAAGAACACCTGCGGGACTAAATTCCGGCACCTCGGCGTCTCCGAAAACCGTAAAAGAGTAGTTAGTGGGACATAAAACAAATAACATTATTATTATATGTTTGCCTTGAATTCGGCTGGGTAGCAAGTATATAGATGAAGGCCACCCGGCCGAGCAAAAGATTTGAAGGTGCTGCGACGGAGAGTATGCATCCGCTAGCGAAGTCGAAGAAGGTGTGAGATGTGTCGTCATTAATGCAGAGAAAGGCCAGGTTTCTATACGCTAGAGTAGAAGGGAAATAATCGAGGAGAAATACGTCTGGAAGATTCCAGATATTACGGGAGCATGTGCAACAAACCAAACAGTAACGTATGACGTCAGCAGGAAAGAAGCAGTCAGTGAGCAGCAGATAGTGAAGACGGACAGAACTGAAGTCCATGCAGAGTATGTGATGTCCAATAAATATATTCACTGAGTTATTTGAGTCCCAGTTGCAGAATAAATTACAGCATGTTATCAAAATGAAGGTGAGTCCATATTAATAATAGAAAGATAAAGGTTATGTGCATGGCGAATTTCGTTGCAGTAGATGCCGGTGAAGTGACGAGTCTGTTACAACGTCTCTCTTCAATTGGTCCGGTCATCATTTCCTTGGTTGTCCAACAGGTCTCCTTTTACTGACTGTCTGCATGTGGTACTCAAGTGCCTGGCATTCCATTTACGTGCGTAAACTATTTAAGTCTTGTAGACCTCAGTCTTTTTTTCTTTTCTTTTTCTTTTTTTTTTCCACAGGGTGCTCCACTCCTAAAGATGATCTGACATCCTTACTCCTCACGTGATCTTGCCGTGTTTTCTGCATGGGTTTCCTAAGAAATTTGGTTTCACAGGTCTGCAGTTTACTAAGATCTATAGTCTGCAATGTACAGGTTTCTAGGCCATATGTGAGTATGGGAATAAGATATGATTTATACAAGTACATCGTGGTTTCATGGGGTACCTTCTTGTCCCAGATTAGGGGACGTATGAGGTTATAGAATTTAGACCCATTGGCCATTCTATTAAGTACTTCTTGCCCTGCTCCACCCTTGTTTGAGACCACACTCCCAAGGTACTTGAATTCTTGTAGTGTTGTAATGTATAAGGGACAATCAAAAAGATTCCGCTTGACGGCCGTACAGTCCTGAATCGGGATGCCAATCAGGCAAAATCGCCGTGATCATTGAGGCACTCATCCCACCGTTGGACCAGGTTGACGATCCCTGTGTGTTAAAACACTGTTTCCTGCTGTGTGAAGAAGTCCATAACCGCCTGCTACACATTATCGTCCGACAGATAGCCTCGACCCTTCAGGGCCTTTTCGAGGGGGCTGAAGGCGTGGTAATCACATGAGGAAAAAACAGGATCCGTCATCCGCTTCTTCTTGTTTTCAATAATAGATGAGGCTGGCCTCCCAGGTCGACCGATGTCTTGTGTCGAAACGCGACCCGCATGGAATTTGGTGCACCATTCCACACGGGTGGTTTTGGACAGACATGCTGCCCCATACAAAGTCTTCATTCTCTGATGGAGAGAGAGTGTGGAACCCAGTGCTGGCACATAGCCTATTCAATCAATCAATCAATCAATCAATCAATCAATCAATCAATCAATCAATCAATCAATCAATCAATCAATCAATCAATCAATCAATCAATCAATCAATCAATCAATCAATACTGATCTGCATTTAGGGCAGTCGCCCAGGTGGCAGATTCCTTAACTGTTGTTTTCCTAACCTTTTCCTCAATGATTTAAATGACATTATAATTTTATTGAACATCTCCCTTGGTAAGTTATTCCAATCCCTAACTCCCCTTCCTATAAATGAATATTTGCCCAAATTTGTC
The DNA here is from genome assembly GCF_040414725.1 of Anabrus simplex. Taxonomy (NCBI): domain Eukaryota; kingdom Metazoa; phylum Arthropoda; class Insecta; order Orthoptera; family Tettigoniidae; genus Anabrus; species Anabrus simplex. The sequence goes on along the minus strand of NC_090266.1, from coordinate 1,157,147,463 downwards.
CTCTTGAATTCAAAAATTACCTTCATATTGTGATCTTTTCTGCTTTTAAAGACACCACTCGAACTTATTCGTCTACTAATGTTATTCCACGCCATGTCTCCGCTGACAGCTCGGACATACCAATTATGATATAGATGTTGATTCTCATAGGGAATCTGAAATATTTGTCCGGAATGAGTAAATTTATAGGTAAGGTTGGTAAGGTTTATTCTGCCCAAAGGCAGATCTGAACCTCCACAGAGGTGTTCCTGAGCCGGAGTTTACGTGCGGTAGGGTGGCCAGTCCCTTTCCGCTCCTCCATTCCCTTACCCCCCACCAACAGCACTTGGCAACCCATCCAACTCCTGACCACGCCCAATGTTGCCTAACTTCGGAGATCTCACGGGATCCGGTGTTTCAACACGGCTACGGCCGTTGGCAGTAAATTTATAATACCAATATAAATGGTCCGTTATTGGACATTATAAATTGTCCAGGTAACTCATGCCTGGTTGCCAGCCTCCACGGTACGCACTAGCCATGTGTCTTGGTAGGTGTGCTAGGTACCAACTAATGAGCCCAACCTAGCACATGGGGACGAAACGCAATGTCCAATAACGGATCATTTATATTGGTATTATAAATTTACTCATTCGGGACAAATATTTCAGATCCCCTAAGGGAATCAACATCTATATTATCTGATGGCCAAGCAGGCATCAATTTTTGATAGTGAGACAAAGTCTCTGATAGTGCATTGGCACTGCAGGTGGCTTCAAGTAGCCTACGCAGTGGCCTCCACGCTAAGCACTAGCCATGCGTCTTGGTAGGTGTGCTAGGTACCAAGTGATGAGCCCAACCTAGCACATGGGGGCGAAATGCTGTCAACTAGGAATAAGTTAGCTGGAAAATTTTGAATGTCCAATAATGGACCATTTATATTGGTATTATAAATTTACTCATTCGGGACAAATATTGCAGATTCCCTAAGGGAATCAACATCTATATCATCTGATGGCCAAGCAGGCATCAATTTTTGATAGTGAGAGAAAGTCTCTCATAGTGTATTGGCACAGCCTGTGGCTTCAATTAGGCTACGCAACGGCCTCCACGGTATGAGGACGAGCTTGACTGTGCTAGCGAGAACACGTACATGTCTCTCGCTCTGCTGTCCCTCTCCTCGCCAGGCAAACTGTACTTTCTAAGTGCAAGCCAGGCAACTGTACTTATTAGTACTTATCCGAAGGAGCATTTGTCCAAACTGAACACTTCTCATTGCTCGCTTTTCTCTTTCAGGATTTTATTTCAAGAGGACCAGGATGACCACAGCGAACAACAAGGACGGTCCCTATGGCATGGTGTTGGCGAAAGGCGTTATCTACAGGGGAGGCCACTTCTACCGAACGCGGCAATGGATGGAGGACCACCCTGAACCGAAGGCATCATCCCCACTGAAGGAGCAGGAGCAGGAGCAGGATGCGTTGCAGATCGACGTGGAGACAGAGCGGCACAGGGATGGGTACGACCCCCCCAAATGGCTTTTCCTTCTCTGACGGCTACAGGATCCAGAGTACGAGGCGCTGCTCATTTACTACATGCCAGGTCGGGCTGTTCACTCCGAACGGGCCCTAGTCCCGGACAGAGTGGAGGCTCCTGAATACCATGATCGTGGAGAGCTTTCTACCAGGAGGCCTCATCATAAGGCATCACAACGAGGAGCAGATGCACGAATTGGAGATGGAGCTCTCTACTCTGTTTCAGGTCGTCCGACTACCAAGGCGGGACGGCGTGCCAGGGACAAATGCCGGCGCCCTCAGTAGGAATGCCGAGACAGAGACCAGAGAAGCCTCCACCCAGACGCCGAGGAGGCTAAGGCATAGGGCGATTAACACTGACCTAGTCCAAACTACCCAGCCGGAGACCAGTGACGCCACAACGGAGGTGGAGCATGCCGCTCCCTGGCGCCGCGACTGTGCGACCCAGGTTGAGCAGCTCGGCACTGTGAAGTGGATGCAGACTGCTCTTCCATGGACCACCTTCTCGATGTTGACGCAAACCAAGGCCTACCAGGAAGGGCCTATCACCCGGGCGCAATCCAGGATAGCGCTCCAGACGGCGGACGGCACCACGGCAGTAGAAGAGGATGCTCACTGGCATTCAGAGGCTGCAGTCCAGGCCCTGCCTGCCAGCGAGTCAGTCAAGGTGCAGACATCGATAAGCGCCCCACGGTACAAGGAACGCAGTCAGGTGTCAGCGCTGACCGATGCCACCGCTGCCAGCCAGGAAGAGGGAGAAGAAGATGTCGACAGAGTAGAACCGCCAGCTACACCGGGGTCACCAGGCCGGGAGGAGGGCCAACAGGTCATTGGCCTCTTCCCCTGCCGAGAAGAAACCCCGGGGAGGAGACGACGCTGATCCCGGACCAGGAGGAAGAAGAAGACGACGCCGGCCCACCAGGAGAGGGCCAACCAGCCGCAACCTAGGACTGTTCCCAGGATAGCAGTCAACCAAGGAGCCAATCAGGAGAGGACCTCAGCAGGTAGCGGCAATCAGGTGAGATTGAAACGTCCCCCTCAACGGCTCTTGCAGTGTTTCCGCTGTCTGAGGAGGGGCCATCCGTCACGTCAGCTGTGGGCTCCAAGTGAGGTGCAATCGCTGTGGTGGTGATCATCACTACACAGCCTGTGCTACACTTATGGAGGCGACGGTGTGCGCCAACTGCGCGGTGGGCCACCCGGCCTCTCATCGCAGTTGCCTTGCATACCGAGCCATGGTGCCGGCAGAGAGGAAGGAGGCCCGGCGTCATGACCCACCCCGTTCCAGGAGGCTCCCGCCTTGGTAGGTTTGGCCTCATTCTCCTCGATCGGAGACTGGGTACGAGGGGCCCCAAGGAGGTGGCGCTGTGCGGCGGGCCATAGTGGTACTCGATGCATGGCTATGCAGCCGGCAAGGCCCGCGCTAGCCACAGCAGTGCCCAGAAGGACAGATCCCCTGAATAACTGGACCGGCACGGAATAGGCTTATGACTTGAGCATGATACCTATTCCCAACTAACACAATTACCTGGACCTTTCCAGAACCACATCCTTGCATGTGCTACCCACAAAATGTCAGGTTTTACATATAGGCGTCTTTCTATTTCTGCCTATGTGGTTTTTTCCTGACCCTTACTACCTGATTACACTGCTATTGATACCCACCACCTCATCTGGCCTGGTAACATGCTGAGCATGAGGACAGGCAGATGTTCCTGTAGTATCACACTCCAACTCCTACCTGCTATCTTTCATTTCTTAGAACTAATAGCATGTTGGAGGCCATGTAGATTGAGTTGATGGTCACGTGGGGGGGAGCGGGCTTCCCCCCCTCGCCCCGAAAAGAAAAGGAAAAAAACCTCCACGGTATGCACTAGCTATGCGTCTTGGTAGGTGTGCTAGGTACCAACTAATGAGCCCAACCTAGCACATGGGGTTGAAACACTGGCAACCAGGAATGAGTTAGCTAGAAAATTATAATGTCCAAAAACGGACAATTTATATTAGTATTACATACCACTTAGTTGAGCAGCTTGTCTTCTTTCTCCCAGTTCTTCCCTGCCCAAACTTTGCAACATTTTTGTAATGCTACTCTTTTGTCGGAAATCACCCAGAACAAATCCAGCTGCTTTTCTTTGGATTTTTTCCAGTTCTTGAATCAAGTAATCCTGGTGAGGGTCCCATACATTGGAACCATACTCTAGTTGCGGTCTTACCAAAGACTTATATGCCCTCTCCTTTACATCCTTACTGCAACCCCTAAACACCATCATAACCTTGTTCAGAGATCTACATCCTTTATTTACAATCCTATTTATGTGATTACCCCAATGAAGATCTTCCTTATATTAACACCCAGTTACTTACAATAATCCCCAAAAGGAACTTACCTCATCAACGCAGTAATTAAAAGTGAGAGGACTTTTCCTATTTGTGAAACTCACAACCTGACTTTTAACCTTGTTTATCATCATAGCATTGCCTACTGTCCATCTCACAACATTATTGAGGTCATTTTGCAGTTGCTCACAATTTTGTAACCTTTTTATTACTCTGTACAGAATAACATAATCCGCAAAAAGCCTTACCTCTGATTCCACTCCTTTACTCATATCATTTATATATATATAAGAAAACATAAGTATCCAATAATACTGCCTTGAGGAATTCCCCTCTTAATTACTAAAGGGTCAGATAAAGCTTCGCCTACTCTAACTCCTGTTGAATGATGCCAAGGTGTCTGCTCAGAGCTTTACATCCGCATCTGAGAGATGAATCACTGTCAACAGCGCCATATGGTCTCCATCCATGTGAACACTCTAGAAGGGTTTGGAATTGAATCCAGGCTTTTGGCATGCAATCTAGTGATTATAAATTGTATACCACCACCTCTCATACACCGCTGGCTAACATTATGAGATAAATTTTTTTTAAAGCAATGGGACTCGAACTGGCTAACCGCAGTGTCAGACCTTTATGAACTTCACGCTTTATCAATCATGGCCAATGGCAGGCTGCTCTGACCATATCAGCTGTCACTTCAACCATTTCAGCTGATTTACCACTCGCCCTTCAACTGGTGTACCTCATTCCAGGTAATCAGTACATCATGTCCGGTTATTCCTGACCAATCACCAGATTATGAGTTTGAAGATCCATTTAAAATATTATCAAAATATACTTTCATGACATTTGACATGTAATTTTCTATCTCTGTACTCTTGTCCTTTTATACATCGCACCAACACAGATGGGTCTTTTAGAAAGTCCTAGGAGTGGGAAGGAAGCAGCCGTGGCCTTAATTAAGGTACAACCCCCAACATTTGCCTAGTGTGAAAATGGGAAAACTTGGAAAACTACCTTCAAGGCTGCCGGTGGTGGGATTCAAACCCACTATATCTCGAATGTAAGCTCACAGCTATGCAATCCTAAACGCACAGCCAACTAGCTCGATGTGATGTCTTGCAATCACCCGCAGTCCCTAAAACAAGGCTTATGAAAGTAGGGCGCGTGTCTGTAAATATTTGCTCTACAGTTTACGAATCTCAGTTTTTGCTCTCTACTGATTTTTTATGTCACAGAAATATTCCTGGGAAGGAAACAATTAAGGTTCCACCTTATTCAATACATGAAAATCATTAAATATTTAGGGAAATAAATTCCATCTGAGGTACAGTAGTAATCCTTTCTTGATCCCTTTTTATGAATTTATTTGTAATGAATAAGATGGAGCCCCATTATATCATTTTGTGGTACTGTGCTTGTGTACAATGATGTCTATGGAAAGGCCCATGCACCGGTGTTATATAACCTACTGGGGAAACATGTCCATGGTGGTGCTGTTGTGTGGGAAGGACAGAAAGTGATGGAATGTCAGATACTTTATTTGAAGATAGTGATACGCCAAAGACTCCAGCACACAACATAGCAACCATTTTAATTCTCACGCCTTCAGTTTCATTGGTGGTTGTCGTGTCAGCGCAGACAAACTGGCAGATCATATTGTTCTTGTTTTCTATTTTAATGTGAGATTCTGCAGTCCGAATACTAACATGATTCACTTGTGTCAGTGTCCTTATAGCGAAAAAACCTTCATTTGGTTCTATCAGCAATTTGTTACTATAATTCCGCCCCCCACATCAGCAGATCCTGCGTGCGCTGCTTGCTACGCCCACAAACACTGTCTTGCATCTCACGTCTCGCCTTATAGTCTATCTATATAAATAAAATTGTAGGGGGTCCGCTGTCTGTAATTTCTTTTGTTTTGCCAATTTTTCAGATATTTATCCGTTTTAGGTCAACTCAAGACCGAATCGGTGGTTTTTACGTTTCGTGTCTGTCTGTCTGTTTGTCTGTTCCACCATCACGTCGAAACGGCTGGATAGATCTCAACCAAACTTTATATTTAGAGTATACTCATCCCAGGGAAGGTTTCCATATGCATATCGTTTTAAAATCTTTGAATACACGGGGGGTTTATAGGAAAACCAGAATGGTTTTTCCACCATCACGTCGAAACGGCTGAATAGATCTCAACCAAACTTCATATTTAGAGTATACTCATCCCGGGGAAGGTTTCGATATGCATATCATCTTAAAATCTTTGAATACACGGGGTGTTTATAGGAAAACCAGAATGGTTTTTCCTCCATCACGTCGAAACGGCTGGATAGATCACAACCAAACTTCATATTTCGAGTACACTCATCCCGGGAAAGGTTTAGATATGCATATCATTTTAAAATCTTTGAATAGACGGGGCTTTATAGGAAAACCTGAATGGTTTTTCCACCATCACTTCGAAACGGCTGGATAGATCTCAACCAAACTTCACATTTAGAGTATACTCATCCCGGGGAAGGTTTCGATATGCATATTATTTAAAAATCTTTGAATAGACGGGGGGTTTATAGGAAAACCAGAATGGTTTTCCTCCATTTTCTCTTATACTATTGATTTTCTGTAAACTCAGTTTACCATACGTGAAACGTCTCTTCATTATAAACAACTTTCGTTGTGTTCATAATTTACCTTACTCTTCACATGACGGAGAAATTTACAATTTTCCGCTGGTATCATGCTCTGCATTGAGTGACCGACAGACCGACAACGAACCTACAGGTTACCATGGCAACGTCTCTGACTGCATGCCAGCAGGGAAGTAACGTATTGCCATTTTCCTCATCATGCTTTTAAATTCGTGGTTGTTCCTTGGGTAGAAGGCAAGAGAGGCGTCAATCGGCCTATCTGCGGGATATTGGCGGAATATCGTTGGATGTTATAACCGCCCTCGAATAGATTAAGTAATAACACCATTAGTCATCTTCTTATTATTTGTTTACCTAAGAATCACTGGACCTAAATTTCTCCTCTGTTACCGCTTTATTATATCCATAACTCACACTAGCATAATTTATTGAGGGGCATTTGATTTTCCAATACATTCACTTGGCATTTACATATTTGTCCTTAATCGGCTGTCCTCAGTTATAATCCATTTTCTATTACTTTCAACTTTCTTAACTGTATTATTTTCTTCCTTAATTACGCCGTATGTACGCGAGTGCTACAAACTACTGGATGTATTTCCACCAAGACTCATATTTAGAATACACCTGTCCTTGATAGGTTTTAGGGGAAATATTGTTTCTAAATCCCTGAACTGACTGGGGGGTTTGTACGAAACCGAAACAGTGATTTTGCACTTCCACAAAATATACACAACCAACGTTAATTTAAATCTACCTGCCTTGGTAGAAATTAATTTCTAAACCTTTTTTCTCATGTGCATCATTTCGATACGAGGATTAATAAGGGAGATATCATTAACGGACCGTTCTCCGGTACAACTCCCATCGGACTTGACTCACGAGCGGGTGCGTGTAAAGCGTATTCCTTACAACTTAAAAACTACTGAAGACATTCGAACCAAAATTTATATTTAGCATCCACCTGTCCAAAGGTAGGTTTTAATTGTAAATAACATTTCATGTTCCGGAATGGACTGGCGGTTTATAGGGAACACAAATGGTGATTTTACTCTTCCACAATAATGATAATGTTATTTGTTTTACGTCCCACTAACTACTCTTTTACGGTTTTCGGAGACGCCGAGGTGCCGGAATTTAGTCCCGCAGGAGTTCTTTTACGTGCCAGTAAATCTACCGACACGAGGCTGACATATTTGAGCACCTTCAAATACCACCGGACTGAGCCAGGATCGAACCTGCCAAGTTGGGGCCAGAAGGCCAGCGCCTTAACCGTCTGAGCCACTCAGCCCGGCCATCTCTTCCACAATATATACGGACTGACTGGAAATTGACCAAACGTGATGGAATTCCACCTCTAAACCTTTTTTTTTTCATGTGCATTTTTTCGTCAGGAGGATTAATAAGGGAGATATCATGAATGGTCACTTTTGCAGGTTAAATCCAGCGGACATAGCCCAAAAGGTGTTTTACATGGAGCAGATTCCTTATCTATATAAATCAAATCGTAACGACTGTGTGCCTCTACACTGACTATTTTGGCGAAATTTTCGTATCATACGGCTTTCCGTTTAAGGGGTAATAATGACCTTCTCCATAATTTTTGGTTTAGTTTCCTGAAAGTCCTAATTTTTACCTGCCTCGCCCAAAATCCAGATTGCGGCATAATCTGCCAGAAGAAAAAGAAGATAATTGAAATTTGACAAAATTATACGTTTTAGCCTGTAACGAACGGACAACATCCTAGATCATTAAATTTTTCACTTTTTATCCCCGAAGAATATCCAAATATGCAGGCAATTTTAATGATGGTGCAGACCTTCGGAAATTCCTATCACATAACAGATTGCACAATCTCCGTTCAATTTGGAATGATCTACAACCTTGGTCTTATGACTTTTTGTCGTATCTGTATCCCTTTTACGTTTTATTTTTCTCTATTAATCGATGTTAAGTCAATTTGGAATTTTCACATGCATAATTCATACTTTCCATTACTTATATGAAATACAGAATCATCATACTCTTCACGAAAATTGGCCCACCCAGTAGGCATATGTGAGCCAAATGCTGTGTGTGTAGCTGTCACATAATTATCCGAAAAGTAATGTAATGTGAGATAATCTTACAAATCCTTTACCCTGTTCCACGTTTCTAACTCAATCTGACCCAAGAATAGATGACATATCATAAGACCAGCCATTTAGGCCACTAAATCCGGCGTGTCTTATGGTATAATCCTTTGTCGATATGACGTACGTTTAGTAGCAGTTAATCTGTAAATGAAGATCTTCAATATTGTAAACACGCATATACTTTCGTATGTCGATCTATATATATTCGCTGATGTCGACTTTTAGCGATCGAGAAAGGGTGGGTCTGCTATTATAAGCAGTACTCCCCACACCGACTTTGACTGGCAGTAGGAAAGGGTTCCTTTTCCAACTCCTGTGTAACTGTCATTAGTAAGGAAGGCCTACAATTGTAATGAATAGTTCCCTTCTCGATTTGACTTGCAGAAGGCAAGTGAGCATGCAGTTTTGTTTAAAACTCCCCTACCCGATTGTGTTTGGCAGTAGGCAAGGGTGCCCGCTATTATAAAGAGATGTCCTCATCTAAAATGTGACTGGCATTAGGCATAGTGGCCTGCTATTTTGATGGAAACTCACCAACTTGGTGTGACTGGCAGTAAGCTGGCTGGCAGTAGGAAAATGGGCCTGGCATTATAATGATAACTGCACAACTCAATTTCGAGTGATAGTAGGGTAATTGCCTACCATTATAATAGAATCTCCTCAACTGTAATCTGTCTGGAAGTAGGGAAGGGGGGCTGCCATTTTAACGAAAATTCCCCAAATCGATTCTGTCCGCGTAGTAGGCAATGGGGCCTGCAATTATAATGTAAACTTCCCAACTCGATTGTGAATGCCAGTAGGCAAGTGAGCCTGCCGTTATATCACAAATCCGTAACAAACACTTTACATTGGAAACAACGTACGGGGACCTCCCCATGCTGTTTCTTGGATAACGCTAAGAGACATGCAATTTTAAAAGAATCTTATTTACTGCATGTACACTATTTACATCGATATTCGAATACAATGTAGAATATCGTAGCGAAGCACGGGTACATTCGCTAGTTCTACATTAAACTGCCGTTTGTTAGATAATCTGCAATAGAGTGGCTGGAGACCTTTCTGATATTATTTTAAACTAGGCTTGACCTTCGTGCCAGACTCTTTCAAAAGCCTTCGCCACGACCAGGTAAAGTGTACCTCTACCTCTTGTGGCGTTCAGCGTATTAGTAATAGCGTCGACTATTCTGACTGTTGCACCGTTCAATGCCCTTTACGGAATCCAAATTGCTGTGGAGTAAGCGAGTCGTTTAGCGTGGTGTTATTAATGAGACGTGTGTACACTAGTCCTAGTCCGGCAAGGAGGCTGATTGTCCTGTAGTTTCTGTGGTCGTCTTGATTTTTCGCTGGTTTCGGTAATGTAATGACTTTCGACAGTTTCTATTTAGTGGGGGAAGTGTCCAGTTTTGAGAATAGCGTTGTAGATTGAAGCCAGCTCTTCCAGGGCACAGCGAGGTAGATAGATGTTTGATAACTCTATTTCCTATCCCATCTGGGCGTGGGGGTTCTGTTGTTGGGCAGATTTGACAAGGTTTCTAACCTCCTGCACGGAGATTGTTAGCTTTCCTGTGGTGTTATTTGTGACAGTATGCTGTACATTACGTTCCATGTCCTCGATGCTCGTGGTGAATTCCGTGTATTGCAGCCCGTCGTTTGGTTGGAATTGCCCTTCTAGAGAGCAGGCTAACAGTGTTGCCTTCCCTGCGTGGGTAACTGCTTGGTTTCTGTTACTATTGAGAAAGGGGATGGTACCGGGTTTCCTTTTGAGGACTCTTAAGTCATTCTCCTGATGCTGCTGTCTTATACAGACAAATTGCGGAGGGTGGTATTCCACTGGTCGTTACGGTATTCTTGGATTGCAGCAGAACATCTGTGGCGTAGGATGCTACAGGTTCGTTTCCTGATTTCTGCCATCTCTTGGCAATGTTCATTAACTTGTTTATGGACATTATCCTTTAAGGCAGTTCACTTTTTGTTCGCTTGGCAGGTGGTGCTGTGAAGTCTCTTGGTGCTATTCTAATGGAGACGGTGAATTTCCAAACTGCTATGTCACTGTCTTTTGGAATGGACAGCTACTGGGGGCCATCGACCGTTTATTCCTCTGTATATCTCGAAAATTCGTCCAGTTTGATTTTCTTCGTGGGTATAACTTTGTAGTCCCTGGGAGTCGCCGGTATTATGGTGTAGTCTTCAATTTGAACCAATACTGGATTTCGGTCTGAATCATTCGCCATATTGCTGTCAATTCCTTGTTGGCAGTGCAGTGTCCATAATTTCTGGTTGATGGTTGGGAGTTTAAGGTACGTAGATGGGTTCTGATGGTCCTATGACGTTGATATTTCTGTTGAGACACTAGCCATCATTTTCCAACCTGCGGGGTTGTTTATTCTCGAGTTCCACGCTACATGTTTGAAGTTCAACTCTCCAGCTTGTATGGTGGGTACTTCACTATGGTAAAAGAAATCGACATTTCGAGTATATATGCTACCTTGAGGTTGTCGGTATCCTGTGACTAGTAGAATGGGGCCTCGTTTCGTATAGATCTTCACAGCTGTGACTTCTATTCTTCTTAGGGTTGGGAGAAAGAGTTCTTCTTACGTGAGAAGTGTTTTAGCGACGGTGCCTATTCCTCCCCCTTCCCTCTGTCAGATCGTTGTATTGTATAGCTATTGATCGAGAATTCTGGAGTGAGCTTGAGGAACTTTTCGCTAATATGTGCTACGTCTATTTAATGTTGGTTTAGTAATAGTTCAGTCTATCATGGTCGAATACTATTTGTGTTCCAGAAGGGTATGCGTAGACGTCAGACATGTGTTTTCATTGCTACTTGCCTGTATTCCATTGTGTTATAGAAATAGGTCATGAAGTACAGCTGCGTATAGTGGATTTTCTAGGGGGTGGATAAATGACCTCTAGTAGCAGATTTGTGATCCCGTCACTTATGCCATTCATTTGGATGTGGCTCATGTGGTGGTAGCTGTGTGAACATTCTGACTCCTTGTTGTCTGGTGGCTTGCGTTGTTGCAATTTTCTTTCTGTTGCTGTTAACTACTACTAAACGTTTTCATTCCTCCCCTGAAGGGGGAGGCGGGCCTCTTAGGCGGTGACGCCGTCTCTCAGGCCGGGAGATTTGTTACGGTGAAGGAGAAGTGCTGAGAAGGTGAGGGGGTAGGTGGCCGTGGCCTATACTACGAACTGTCCCGGCATTCGCCTTAGTGCAGGAGAATGGAAAATCACGGAAAACCATTCTCAGGACAGCCGAAGTGTGGGTTCAGGCGTGAAGTCCGGCACTGTGCCCCAGGCCCGTCTCCCGAATGCAGAGGCGTAGAGCCACGGTAGAGCCGTGGCCACCTTTCCTCTACTCGGTTGGCCGGTCAGAGTACAGAGCATATGAGACGGCAACCCACTCTGCATCTACCGACCTTGCTGTTAGTATCAAACATCAATGACCTGCATTTGCGACTGTCGCCCAGGTGGAAGATTCCCTAGGTACCAATTGTTTACCTGGCTTTTTATTAAACGCTCTGAGGAACTGGGAGATTTGTCAAATATTTCCCTCGATAATTTATTGCTCAGCGACACGCCCCGCGGTGTTGTTAGCACCAAAAGATGTTACGAGATGTACTTGCATTATTATCTTTTTAGTATGAATCTCTTTTACTCTTGCTGGCATGGTCAGTTGCCGTAAGCTAGCGGCTTGCGAAATCTAGTAGGAAACAAGTAGACTACCGTTTCTTCTAGTTCTGAACTCTAGAAGTAGATGGTGCTGCGGAACAACTTTTTCGAGTGTGAGTACTATCCGCACACTTTATCTTGATGCATTTGTATACGGGGGTGAGGAGTAAGGAGGGTTCCGGTATTGCTGCCAACTGAATGAAAATGAAATCTGAATTGAATCGAGAATATGATCGATCGATATGAAATTTCTAAACCGTTATCATCTTAAGCCAACAATTATGTCACATACACATTATATAACATTATAAAACTTTTCTCGATGCGAATCTTGTTCCTAGCATGAATTCTATACTTTGGCCTTGTTGTGTAAACAACAACAGTACTAGTACGTAAAGTGTACGCCAGATGTCGCACAACGATGCTTAAGCGATTCATAGCTTGTGTTTCAAACGTTGTCAGTACGAATCTCGAACATCACCGAAGTCGACCGATTCAGCACTAGGGTGTAAATGCACCAAGATAAAGTGTGCGGATAATACATCTAATATCTCAAGGGCGAAAGAAATCCAATATTAGACTTCCTCCTTTCCTGTACAAATTTAAAAACGTTCTTTGTTCACCTGATGTCTGCCTTTCCATGGGCCGGTTATGATTTTCTCGTCGCTTTCGAAAAAAAATATTGCCTTTCTGTGTTCACACCACAAGCTGAATTGTTTGACAACTTCCTTATTTTATGCATAAAACTAATACCATCCGTCCGCCTCTGTGGTGTAGTGGTTAGCGTGATTAGCTGCCACCCCCGGAGGCCCGGGTTCGATTCCCGGCTCTGCCACGAAAATTTGAAAAGTGGTACGAGTGGTACCTCAGCCATCCTGGAAGTGGTTTTCCGTGGTTTCCCACTTCTCCTCCGGGCGAACTTAAGGCCACGGCCGCGCCGCTTCCTTCCCTCTTCTTTGCCTATCCCTTCCAATTTTCCCATCCCTCCACAAGGCCCCTGTTCAGCATAGCAGGTGAGGCCGCCTGGGCGGAGGATTTCCCTGTTCTTCTGGTGTATCTGCCCGGGTTTAGGAAGAGAATGAGAACTTCAGATAATATATTGGTCATCAAAATAAGAGAAAAGGTGGTGAACTGCATATTACAAGTGCTGATTTACAGAGGTCATTTGGTTCTGTGAGCAGTGGCGCTATCGCTTCGAACATGGGTAAAATAGGGGTGTCAGTGAAAATTATTATTATTTTTAATTTTTGCTATTTGTTTTAAGTCGCACCGACACAAACAGGTCTTATGGCGACGATGGGATAGGAATGGCCTGGGAATGGGAAAGAAGCGGCCGTGGCCTTCATTAAGGTACAGCCCCAGCACTTGCCTGGTGTGAAAATAGGAGACCACGGTAAACCATCTTCAGGGCTGCCGACAGTGGGATTCGAACGCACTACTTCTTGGATGCAAGCTTACAGCTGCGCGCCCCTAACCGCACGGCCAACTCGCTCGGTGTGAACATTATTAGTGCCATAAAAGAACTGTATTCAGAGCGTAAAAGCCCGATAAAGTGAGAGACGCCGTGGGAGAGCCATACTCAGGTGCTGGGCTGAAGCAGGGGTGAATGAACATGTAGATTGTTCATAACATTATGATATTTTGGAAAATGAAGGAAATAAAAATACAACAAGACTATGTTTTAACACTATCAGGAAGTCCGAAATTGATGGAGCTCCAGTGTCAAAGTTATAGGTCACTCTGAGATTCAGGGTACACCACGGCACATCCTACTACTACATCTTGTGCTCTCGGGATTAGTTCCAAGATGCCGGTGCAACTCCATGTTCTCCGTGAGTCGTCGTCTTTCACCTAAAATTAATGAATAATACTGAAAATGAAAATCCTCAGCCTGTTTCCAGTTATTCGACCGGGTCAGAAATGGAATTAATGATGCCCCCATCTAGCGGTGTGCCGGCTGCCGAAGTCTGTCGCACTCTTCTGGGTCAATGATTAATAGCTGACAGATGAAATGAAATGAAATTGGAGAGTGTGGCTGGAATGAACTATGACAGGGAAAATCGGATACCCGGAGTAAAACCTGTCCCAACTCCGCTTTGTCCAGCACAGATCTCGCATTAAGTGACCGGGATTTGAACCACGGAACCCAGCGGTGAGAAGCCGGAGCGCTGCCGCGTAAACAATGGAGGCTAATTGAATAATAATAATAATAATAATAATAATAATAATAATAATAATAATAATAATAATAATAATTGTTATTGTTTTCACGTCCCACGTACTACTTTTAAGGTTTTCGGAGACGCCGAGGTTTCGGAATTTTGTCCTGCAGGAGTCCTTTTACGAGCCAGTGAATCTACTGACACAAGGGGGACGTATATGAGCACCTTCAAGTACCACCGACTGACCCAGGATCGAACCTGCCAAGGCTAGCACTCTACCGTCCGAGCTAGGTACTCAGCCCAGCTCAAATGGTTGAAATAGGTCATATCAACTGGTCAGAACGTCACTAACTTATTATAAAATGATTTCTTAGGATTAATTACCTCATTCACTCGTTTCAGTAATGACAGAATCACCGAGCTCGATAGCTGCAGTCGCTTAAGTGCGGCCAGTATCCAGTAATCGGGAGATAGTGGGTTCGAACCCCACAGTCGGCAGCCCTGAAGATGGTTTTCCGTGGTTTCCCACTTTCACACCAGGCAAATGCTGGGGCTGTACCTTAATTAAGACCACGGCTGAATCCTTCCCATTCCTAAGCCTTTCCTATCCCACCGTCGCCATAAAGCCTATCTGCGTAGGTGCAACACAATGCAACTAGCAAAAAAACAAGTAATGACAAAATATTCAACTGCATAATACTTCGAGCAGACATTCATGTTATGTCCTGTCTACGCAGCGCATGCAACCACATTTTACGGAAGGGCTCCTCCTCAGGAAATTGATGGTATGAGTACGATTGACCATGATATTGGAAAATGGAATAGTGCAATTATCAGGCAAAGCAGTTTTCTTTTCTCCCATTGGGATATATTGACACTTTAACTTCAATTAACTAGGCAACTTCCATTAAAAACATAGAGGAACAAACGACAATCGACAAGCGTAGCCTATACCGTGTACCACTCGTGAGACATCTATCGGTGGTGATTCGGTACTTCCCTATTAATTTTTTTCAAAACGAGAAAAATAACACATTTTAATTGTTATTTATAATATATTTTCTACAACTTATTGCGAGATAGTGTTCAAATTTCAGTAGAAAAAAATCTACACCAAACGCCAGTCCGATTTTTGGCATACGGTGTTAAATTAATGAAATATTACTCATTGATTTAGGGCGAAATACTTAGGTGGTGAAATCCATTTATTTGAGTATATAGGCCTATACATGTGAATGTGGTAACTGCTTCATCATCACACACACATCGCGATCCTCTGTCCACATATTTTTTCGGCTGTGTGGTGCTCTTCTCTTCGCTAACTTCGCTCTCTCAGCCGGCCCAAGAATAATCAAACGGGCAGACGCCTCGTTGGCAGTCGCCTTCCTGTTCCATCATGTCCTCATGCCTCATCAAAAATGTGGACACCGCTTATTCTCCCTCTGACATTCGCAAATGGTTTACCACCTTCGGCTCCGAAATTCGGGTGGTTCTTCGCCTCCAAGATGCCTTGTCTGGCCAACCCTCTCCAGATATAGTGGTTTTCTTTCGCTATCCCGCGCAGGCAGAAAATATTCTTGCTAGAGGCACCCTGCCTCTCTTTAATGTTGAACATCGCTTTCTCCCTACTCCTGCCCGTGTTCTCGAACAACTGGCCTCCGATCCCGACTTCCCTCTAGACGTCCCGTCTCCCACTATCATTCCTGCTTCTGTTCATCATTCCTCGCCTACTTTTACTACTACTACCACCACCGTCACCACTTCTCTTCTTTGTTCTCCATCTTCTTCTGTGTCCACTCTTACGTCTAGTCATCCCTCTCCCTTAATGTCTACCCCCGCTCCCGCCCTATCGACGACTCTCACGAGTCCCCAGCTGCCCCCTGCCGACTCCGTAGCTACCGCCACCACTGCTCAGCCAGCCTCCAACGGAGAGTCTGGCGCTACCACGGCTCATCAACCGCCTTCATCTTTAAGTTGTGTTCTTCGTGGCGTTGACCCTGCTATTGCTGAACAAGATCTCCTGAACGACCTTCACCTGGCAGGAGTCCCGGCCCGGCAAGTTTTCCGCATATTCAACGCCCATGGTCCGACGTACATGGTTCGCCTTCAGCTTCCCAGCAATGAAGACGTCAACCGCTTGCTCACCGATGGCGTTCATCTTCACCGGCGAACTTATCGTGTGGAGCCTTCCCGCTCCCCACCTCGTACCGGCCATCTCCCTCGTCGTACATCTCCACCGAATTCTTCATCTGTCCCGTCACCCACCACACCGCCGCCGCCCACTCCTGTCACCCTACCCGCACCACAATCACCTTTCATTTTACCCCCTCTCCAGATTTTGGATCTCCTTCGTCTCTACGCCACTTCTGTTACTAATATGGACTACTCTCTACTACCTCCTCCTACAATACTATTCTACTCCGTACTCCAACTTCCTTCCGCACCCCCCCCCCCCTTTAACCCATCTCATTCGATGTAAAGTTCTGACTGAGGTTCCTATTCCGATTATTTTTCCATTGTCACCTTACACATTTAGTGGAATTAATGGCGATACCACCGCCATCTCTGATTACATTTGTGTTCAGTATATGTGTGACTTCTCAGAACTTATGACGACTTGGCTTTTTCACTTGGACAAGAATTGGTTAATAATATCATGTTATTGCTTGTACATTTAAAATCCGATCTTGTTTATCATTTCATTCCATGTTTACTGTTCTTATGTTAAGTTTGTAGTGATTCGTACTTCAAGAAACAGACTTTCATTTCTGCTAATGTGTTCTACAAAAGACATTTTTTTGACGTTTGTAAAACGTGTGCTATTAGTACATACTCATATAAAAGATTTCACATCAAATTATTGTACATTTAATCGGCCAAAGAGTCCCTTTGTTGGACTGGTGGCCCGCTCACCTCACGGGGAGAATGAAATAACTATTTGAAGAAGAAGTAACTGCTTCTAAGGCGAATGCCGGGACAGTTCATAGTATAGGCCACGGCCGCCCACCCCCTCACCTTCTCCGCACATCTCCTTCACCGTAACAAATCTCCCGGCCTGAGAGACGGCGTTACCGTCTAGGATGCCCGCCTCCCCCTTCAGGGGAGGAATGAAAGCGGTTAGTAGTAGTAGTAGTAGTAGTAGTAACTGCTTTGGAGGAGTCCGATGCCTTAGTGTCTTTCCAAGAGCTTAGCTCCCAGCACCACCGCGACACACCACAGTCAGCATTGGGTCACATATACAAGAGGTCACATCCACACGTCGCCATCGACACTTAAGGCGACGTTGACTCCTCTTTTCTGTATTTTCATGAAGTCTAGCTGGGAAAACGCTTACCGTTTAATTACTCGGTGTCCAACTAACTAATTAGAAATTTGATGTGTCTCCTTTAACATTTGCCGTGTTGTACGCTTTAAAGTTCAAGCAGTGCAAGCGGACATTAGTCTCGTGCAACGAGTTTCAAAGAACAGCGCCATGGTTTAAGCGTCCTACATAATATACTTTCGTCCGCTTGTAGTACGTTACATTTGATGGATTAGTACGAATAATATAACTGCATAAATTACGCCGTATGTACTTGCGACATACAACTGCACAGACCGTAAATGCATTTTATATTTCAAAGTTTCATTAAAGTACACAGTTTTTGGTGATTAGCAGAGTTATTTTACCTGTGTTTTCAACAGAATCCAGAATCATTCCTTTTCTTGTAGGATCCCTTTGAAAAAATAATAGCGAACTGACGTAAGAGTGAAACGTGATAAACGGTCCGGCTGAGTGTCTCAGACAATAGATCACAGTTGGTAGGATTTATCCTCATTCAATTCATACTCATTTGAATGTGCTAAAATACGCCAGCCGTGTGTCGGTAAATTTACTGGCACGTAAAATTACTCCTGCGGGACCAAATTCCGGCACCTTGGGCTATCTGAAATGTGTAAAAGTAGTTGCTAGAACGCAAAGCCAGTAACATTATTTACTATTAAATTGTACCCTACAGAGCACAGCTCCCTGGGTTCACAGCTTTGGAGGATAAATATATAGTGAACAATGATGGTAGAAGACGCCGTCTGTTCAGTGCCATACCTACAGTTGTATCTTCATCACCACTGCCAGTGATATGAGGCGTCCGAGTCCTACATCACCTCTACCACTGAGTGAGTTGTCTACACGGTTTGAGACATATTGCTCTTAGCATGCATTCTGAAGAGAGTGAGTTCGAATCTCACAGTCGACAGCCCTCAAAAATAGTTTTCCGTGGTTTCCTACTTTCACATTATGCAATTGCTCTGGATGGACATGGCCACGACCTTCTTAGTCCTAGCCCTTTCCTATCCACGCTCTGCCGGAAATCGATGTGTTAATGAGATGTTAAACCACTGACAAAACAAATACTGTTTACTGAATGAACTGGGTTCATTTATTCAAATTACTATAGGTCACTTATACTGTATTGCCATTTCTGCCTGGTGGCCATGATACTACTACTACTACTACTACTACTACTACTACTACTACTACTACTAAAATTGTTTTCATTCCTCCCCTGAAGGGGGAGACGGGCCTTTTAGACGGTGACGCCGTCTCTCAGGCCGGGAGATCTGTTACCGTGAAGGAGGAGCTCGGAGAAGGTGAGGGGGTTGGCGGCCGTGGCCTATACTACGAACTGTCCCGGCATTCGCCTTAGTGCAGGAGAACGGAAAACCCCGGAAAACCATTCTCAGGACAGCCGACGGTTGGGACCAGCCGCGAGGTCCAGTCCTGTCCCGTCTCGCGAATGCAGAGGTGTTGAGCCACGGTAGAGCGTGGCCATGACAATTAAGGTGGCAGGGTCTATATGGTCCGACACCATGTTTAGCCGGTTTGATTCCTGTGGGTGGAAATAATTTCATCAGAATGTTGGTCAGGAGAGGTGGTGGTGTACAGTTTCTACTCACTAGTTGTGTGAGTTCTGTTCTAAACCTCTCTGCAGTGAGGGCATATGATGTTATTGATGGTGATTCTTCCATCGGATGGGGTCGTTAAGTCTTGGTGGTATTCGACATGAGTAGGCTATGTGCCAGCACCAAGTTTCACTATCTCCCTTCCTACCATCATAAATCACGTCATTCATTCCATTTCATGAACTCCTCTGATGAGGTTGTTCGGCTCCATGGCTAAAAGGTTAGCGTCCATGCCTTTGGTCACAGGGGACCCGGGTTTCTTTTCCCGGAAGGGGAATTTTAACCATAATTAATTTCGCTGGCACAGGGGCTGGGCGTATTTGTCGTCTTCATCATCATTTCATTCTCATTACGACGCGCAGGACGCCTACCTTCGTCACATCAAAAGACCTGCATCTGGTGAGACGAACTTGTCTTCGGACACTCCCGGCACTAAAAGTCATACGCTATTCCATTCCATTCTGATGAGGTTGACATCAGGAAGGGCATTCGTTGATAAAAACTCGCTACAACAGTTAATCTCATTTCATATCCAACATCACATCTTGGAATTGCCCAGACCATATCAGTTGAGTGTGAACACTGTTGTGCAGATTATGGCAAGGCGGTGCGAATATTATCGGCTTTCGAATGGGACATGATACTGATTGTCAGATGGATGGGACATTCCATTGCCGAAGCTGTGAGTACGTTTAACAATTTTCGATTGACGGTGTTATGTGTATATTGGGGAGACCACACGGAAGGTATTACCATCCAGCATTTGGCCAAAATTGCCCATGGCAACAGACAAGCCACACAGGTTCAAGGCAGAAGGTACCAGATGCATATACAGCAGGTCAGTGCAGCACTCTTTAGGTCCATGGGGTATAGGAGAAGATGACCCACCTGGGTGGGGGACGATGCTAATTGGACCCTAGCAGACTGGTGATACGCGGCGTGATCTAGTAAGTCATGGTCCCAATTGACAAAAAAATATGGCTTTCGATTGAGATAGCTAAATAAAATTCAGGAAACTCAAACGTCAAAAATTACCAGTGTTTCGCCCCAGTACACCAAGGGCTCATCAGTTGGATATCGCACCTCCCCAGGACACTGGCCGGCTAGCACGCCGTTAGCGACACCACTGCTACTACTACTACTACTACTACTACTACTACTACTAAATAGGTGTTCATTGTTCTCCTGTAGCGGGAGACGGACCTCTGAGACGGTGACGCCGTCTCTCAGGCCGGGAGATTTGTTACGGTGAAGGAGATGCTCGGAGAAGGTGAGGCTGTTGGCGGCCATGGCCTATACTAGGAACTGTCCCGACATTCGCCGTAGTGCAGGAGAATGGAAAACCACGGAAAAACATTCTCAGTACAGCCGACGGTTGGGGCTAGCCATGAGGTCCAGCCCTGTGCCGTCTCCCGAATGCAGAGGCGTAGAGCCACGGTAGAGCCGTGCCCACCCCTCCTCTGCTCGGTTGACCAGTCAGAGTGCAGAGCTGTTGGACCACGGACCAGCCGTGGCCACTTGAGGGCTGGGACCTACTCTTTATCTACCGATGGACACCACTGCGTGCGTGTGTGAGAAGTTTTCATTCCCCGTCAGCACCCTGTCGAGATCTGCGATGGTAGGCAGTAGAATTCTCACCATGTAAGTTGGGCCTGTTGCATTCCGGATTCGGTGTTCTTTACGATCTGGAATACCTTCAGAGTTTTTTTTTTGCTAGTTGCTTTACGTCGCACCGACACAGATAGGTCTTATGGCGACGATGGGATAGGAAAGGCCTAGGAATGGGAAGGAAGCGGCCGTGGCCTTAATTAAGGTACAGCCCCAGCATTTGCTTGGTGTGAAAATGATAAACCACGGAAAACCATCTTCAGGGCTGCCGACAGTGGGGTTCGAACCCACTATCTCCCGATTACTGGATACTGGCCGCACTTAAGCAACTGCAGCTATCGAGCTCGGTCCTTCAGAGTTTAATTCGGTGACGATTTCCTCTTCGGTGATAGTTGGATCTATACCACGAACCACACAGCCGAAGAGGCTATGTCTGGGTGGCGGAGGTGGTGTCTTGAGCGCTGGTTGTGACAGAAGCTTGAAGGGAGCGGTGGAACCAAACTGACCTGCTCCAACTGACAAAGCGAGTTTTTGGGCGGCAAGATCTCCATTCAGTTTCATCATAACGCCGTTGGTGGTTGGCCGTATGTCTGTAATTTCTTCATGACGCATATTACACTTAAAGAGGGTGAAAAAGAGGTTGCGTGGGGAGCGGAAATGCTGAGTTGGATTTTCAAGGAGATGGACGTGGGTACCAGTAGCTGGGGTCTGAAGAGAGCGTGAATTTTTAAGAGGACGGCATGCTCCTGAGACTGGAAGTGAGTCGCTGGTGGGAGGAAGAGGAGGTTCAGATGCAGTTTCCGTAGGGAGAGTTGGATTGATCCAGACTGAACTGACGAGTATCTGACCGCCAAGCGTGGGGTTGGTTGGCCAGCTTCTGGAGCGGTGGTTGGGGCGGACTTTTTATACTGAGGGCTGTTGGTGTCCCACGTAGGAGATGGAACTTGTAGTAGAAATCTCGCCTGGTAGTTGAGATCAGTGAAGGAGAGGGCGAGGATGACTCAGCAGAAGTCGTCGATGTAGTGATGGTATAGGACTCGCTGATGGTGGTGACGGCGTAATGATACATGACGATCCACTTCGCTGCTCTGTAATATTCGGTGGAGAAGGCAGAAACGTAGACTGACCTCTCGGCGAGCTTGGAGCAGGAAATAGGGCTCCCTGAAGTAGTAACGCCAGTCCTGAGGTGAAACCTCAATTCGAGCTCCACTCAGACCACCTGTCTATACACTTTTTAAGCGACTATAAATCGCCGTGTTAGAGTTTGGTGTGCGGATGTCGACGGACGTGAAGACTTATGCACTGGTATAACATGTCTTTAGAGTCACTGCAGTCGACGAAGGATGAAAAAAAAGAAAGTTAACCACGTAGGGCCTAATCACGCCACCGTATCGCTTAACGGATATGTAAACACATCCAAATATTACCCATATATAATGATAGGTACTTCGCACTTTTCATACAGAAAGGAAAGGAAATATTCCAAGGAAATTGCATTTATCACCATCTTCAATAGTTTAAGTCAATTAATCATAGGGAGCAAGCTTAAATCGGGATTTAGAAACACTCCTTAATGCCCTTCTTACGGAAGACGGCCTTGTTTTGCCATACATCAGCTGATCGCTCAGAGCTAAATATTGGTGCCACGCTTGGCTGGTAGAAACATAGGGAGCGCCCTCTCTATTTGCTCGAAGATGAGTCTTATATGCAGTATTTCTAAATTTATGATAATCGAAACGAAACTGTCACTCCTAACGCACGAAAATGAAATTACCATATTCTGTGATGTTTTGAAAGAGGCGGGAAATAATATAAGTGCAATGGCGATTGCGGTTGTGAAAGAGGAATTGAAGGAAAAGGGCGGACAATTATCCTGAAGGAAGCGAGTTGACTGAAAGGGAAGGACTAAAAGTAGCAACCTTTTCGTTTAGTGTTCTTGTTTCGACTGAATTCTTTAAGAGCAAATAGCCTCTTGAAAACATGCGTAATATATAGCCTATATTTTAGGTTAGAGATGTACATAAAGCACGATATTGGTATGAATCTCCTACAGCGCACGAGGTTCAAGACCTTATTTCAGGTCATAAGACAGATATTAATATTTTAAGTTGTCCGGCCCCGCGGTGTAGGGGGCAACGCATCCGCCTGTCACCCGGGTTCGATTGTACTGATTAATATCTCTGGCCTGGGGACTGGGTGTTTGTGATGTCCTTAATCTTCCTTTCGTCACACACAACATTCCACACTACCGCCATTCCAATTACACGCAGGTTCATACAAAGTGATGACAGTAGGGGCAGAAGATCCACATGGGTCGACGCCCCGCACAAATATATATATTTTTTAAAATGTGGATTTATGAATTATATACGTGTTCAGAAAGTCTGAAATTGGTGGTGCTCCAGTGTCAAAATTATAGCTCACTCTGTCATTCAGGGCACACCACCGCACACGGTGTTATGGATGCTTCCCTACTTCTAAATCTTCTTGCTCTCTGGATTATTTCCAAGGTGCCGGTGCCATTCCATATTCTCCGTGAGTCTTCGTCTTTCACCTAAAAGTATTGAATAATACTGAAAATGAAAATCCTCACCTGTTTCCAGTCTTTCGACCGGGTCAGGAATGGAATGAATGAAGCCCCCATCTAGCGGTGAGGATAGGCATTGTGCCGGCTGCCGAAGTCTGTCACACTCCTCTTGGACAATGATTAATGGATGACAGATGAAATTCAATTAAATTAATTTGAAGTGTATTGCTGGAATGAACGATGGCAGGGAAAACCGGATACCCGGATACCCGGAGAACACCTTTCCCGCCTCCGCTTTGTCCAACACAGATCTCACATGGAGTGAGCAGGATTTTTACCCTGGAACCCAGTGGGTGAGATGCCGGACGCTGCCGCGTAAGCCAGCGAGGCTATAATAATAATAATAATAATAATAATAATAATAATAATAATAATAATAATAATAATAATAATAATAATAATAATAATAATAAAGAATGTTACTGTTTTCACGTCCCACTTACTGCTTTTATGGTTTTCAGTGACCGAGGTTCCGGAATTTTGTCCTGCAGGAGTCCTTGTACCTACCGGTAAATCTACCGACACAAGGGTGATGTGTATGAGCACCTTCAAATACAACCCACTGACCGAGGATCGAACCTGCTAAGGCCAGCACTCTACCGTCCGAGCTAGGTACTCAGCCCAGCTAAAATGGTTGAAATAGGTCATATCAACTGGTCAGAACGTCACTAACTTATTATAGAATAATTTCTTAGGATTAATTATCTCATTCACTCGTTTCAGTAATGACAAAATCTTCAACTGAATAATACTTCGAGCAGACATTTATGTTATGTTTTATTTCTTAGGTCCTGTCTACGAAGCGCATACAACCACTTTTTACGGAAGGGCTACTCCTTAGGAAAATGGTGGTATGAGTATGATTGACCTTGATTTTGGAACATTGGAATAGTGCAATCGTCAGGCAAAACAGTTTTCATGTTTTCTTTTCTTCCATTGCGATATACCGTATTTACACATTATCCTCAATTAACTAGGCAACAACCCACCTCACAACGGCACTACAGCCCTTGAAGGGCGTTAGCCTACCAAGCGACCGCTGCTCAGCCCGAAGGCCGGCAGATTGCGAGGTGTCGTGTGGTCAGCACGACGAATCCTCTCGGCCGTTATTCTTGGCTTTCTAGACTGGCGCCTCTATCTCACCGTCAATAGCTCCGCAATTGTAATCACGTAGGCAGAAAGGACCATACACCAGCCCTCAGGTCCAGGTAAAAATCCTTGACATGGGTGGGAATCGAATCCGGGACCTGCGGATAAGAGGAAGGCACGCTACCCCGACACCACGGAAAGGAATAAATGACGATCGAGAAGCGCGTACCGTGTACCACATGTGAGACATCTATTGGTAGTGAATCAGTACTTCCCTATTAAATTTTATATCAAAACGAGGGAGAGAGCACATTTTAATTATTATTTGTAATATATTTTCTGCAACTTATTACGAGATAGTATTGGAATTCCAGTAGCAAAAATTAATCTACACCAAACGCCAGTCCCACTTTTTGGCATACGGTGTCAAGTTAACGAAATATTACTCATTGATTTAGGGCGTAATACGTAGGTGGTGAAATTCATTCATCTGAGTATATATACAAATGGAAATGCAATGTAGAATTCGGGGGAGTCCGATGCCTTAGTGTCGCTCAAGAGTGCTACGCGACGCACCGTCGCACTGGGGGGTGGGGATTCGAGCAGAATGGATTCACTGACACATAAGGCGACTTTGACTCCTCTTTTTCGCTTTCCCTTGGCGTGTAGCTGGGATAAGTTATTCCAAAATGTTTACACTTTAACTACTCGGTGTCCAGCTAATTCTTAGAATTTTAATCTCCTTCATTTTACATTTGCCGGGTTCTACGTTTCAGTTTCAGCTTTAGTGCTACCGGTACTTTTAACAGATTATATACCGGGCGAGTTGGCCGTGCGGTTAGAGGCGCGCGGCTGTGAGCTTGCATCCGGGAGGTAGTAGGTTCGAATCCCACTGTCGGCAGCCCTGAAGATGGTTTTCCGTAGTTTCCCATTTTCACACCAGGCAAATGCTGGGGCTGTAACTTTTTTAAGGCCACGGCCGCTCCCTTCCAACTCCTAGGCCTTTCCTATCCCATCGTCGGTGCGACGTAAAGCCACTAGCAAAAAAAAAAAAAGATTAGAACGAATAATTTAACTGCATATATTACGCCGGAGTCCGCCTCTGTGGTGTACTGGTTAGTGTGATTTGCTGCCATCCCCGGAGGCCCGGGTTCGATTCCCGGCTCTGCCACGAAATTTGATAAGTGGTACGAGGGCTGGAACGGGGTCCACTCAGCCTCGGGAGAGCTAACTGAGTAAAGGTGGGTTCGATTCCCACCTCAGCCATCCTGGAAGTGGTTTTGAGTGGTTTCCCACTTCTCCTCCAGGCAAATGCCAGGATGGTACCTAACTTAATGCGCCGGCTGCTTCGTTCTCTCTTCCCTGTCTATCACTTCCAATCTTCCCATCACCCCACAAGGCCCCGGTTCAGCATAGCAGGTGAGGCCACCTGGGCGAGGTACTGGTCATCCTCCCCAGTTGTATCCCCCGACCGAGAGGCGGTTGAGGTGGGATCCCTTGCGGAGTCCGAGGGAAAAACCAACCCTGGAGGGTAAACCGTGGGCCACGAAATTTGAGAAATGGTACCAGGGCTGGAACTGGAGGTCAACTGAGTCATCCTCGAAGTGATTTTCCCTGGTTTCCCACTTCTCCTCCAGACAAATGCCGGAATGGTACCAAACTCAAGGCCACAGTTGCTTCCTTGCCTCATCCTTGCCTGTCCCTTCCAATCTTCCCTTCCTTGCACAAGGCATAGCATAGCATAGCAGGTGAGGCCGCCTGGGCGAGGTACTGGTCCTCCTCCCCAGCTTCATACCACCGACCCTTTGTCTCGCACTCCAGGACACTGCTCTAGATTCGGCAGTGTTGGGATGCCTCCCTGAGTCTGAGGGAAAAACCGACCCCGGAGGTTAAAGTGATTAAGAAAGAAAGAAGGAAATTACGCAGTATGTGTGTGCGACATACAACTGCACAAACCATAAATACATTTCATATTTCAAAGTTTTAGTAAAGTACACAGTTTTTGGTGATTAGCAGAGTTATGTGTTTTCAACAGAATCCAAAATCATTCCTTTTTTTTCTAGAATACCGTACCTGTCCGACTTGTTGGCTGAATGGTCAGCGTACTGGCCTTCAGTTCAGAGGGCCCTGGATTAGATTCCCGGCCGGGTAGGGGATTTTAACCTCCATTGGTTAATTCCATTGGCTCGGGTGCTGGGTGAATGTGCTGTCCCCAACAGCCCCGCGACTCATACATCACACATAACACTATCTTTCACCACAATAACACGTAGTTACCTACACATGGCAGATGCTGCCCACCCTCATTGGAGGGTCTGCATTACAAGGGCTTCACTCGGCTAGAAATAGCAACACGGAATTATTTATAGGATCCCTTTGAAAAATAATGAACTCATATAAGAGTGAAACGTGATAAACGGTCTGGCTGAGTGTCTCAGACAATAGATCACTTGCTTTCTGAATCCAAGTTTATTAGGATTTAGCCTCATTTAATCCACAGGTATTTCAATGTGCTAAAACGCGTCAGCCGTGTGTCGGTAAATTTACTGTCACATAAAATAACTCCTGCTGGAAAAAATTCTTGCACCTTGGGCTATCCGAAATGTGTAAAAGTAGTTGATAGAACGAAAACCCAGTAACATTATTTACTATCAAATGGTACCCTACAGAGCACAGCTCCTTGGTTTCACAGCTTTTGAGGATAAATATATAGTGAACAACAATGATTGAAGAAGCCTGCTGTTCAGTGCCATACCTACAGTAGTTTGAGTTTTGTTGTGTCCTCATCACCACTGCCAATGATATGAGGCCTCTAAGTCCTACATCACCTCTACCACTGAATGAGTTTTCTGCACGGTTTGAGATGTACAGCTTTTAGCTTGCATTCTGGAGATAGTGAGTTCAAATCTCACAGTCGACAGCTTTGAAAAATAATTTTCCGTGGTTTCCCATTTTCACATTATGCAATTGCTCGGGATGGACATGGCCACTACCTTCTTAGTCCTAGCCCTCTTCTATCCATGCACCACTGAAAACCTTTGATGTGTTAGGGAGATGTGAAACCACTCACAAAAAAATTCTGTTTACTGAATGAACTGCGTTAATTTATTCAAATTGCTGTAGGTCACTTATTCTATATTGACATTTCTGCGTGGTGGCCATGATATCTATGGTGGCAGGATCTATATGGTCCGACACCGTGGTTAGCCGGTTGGATTCCTATGGGTGGAAATAATTTCACCATCAGAATATTGGTCAGCAGGATAGGAGAGGTGGTGGTGTACAGTTTCTACTCACTAGTTGCGTGAGTTCTGTTCCAAACATCTCTGCAGTGAGAGCATATGATGTTATTAATGGTGATCCTTCCATCGGATGGGGTCATTAAGTCTTGAGCAGACTTCTTGGAGGTATTCGACATGAGTAGGCTATGTGCCAGCACCAAGTTTCACCATGTCCCTTCCTACCATCATACATCACATCATTCATTTCATTTCATGAGCTCCACTGATGAGGCTGACATCAGCAAGGGCGTCCATTCATAAAAACACACTACAAAATTTAATCTCATTTCATATCCAGCACCACTTCTTGGAATTTCCCAGACCAGTATCAGTGGAGTGTGAACACTATCTGTACTGGTCATGGTGAGGCAGCGCGAATTATTGGCTTTCGAATGGGACATGATACTGATTGTCAGATGCATGGGACATTCCATTGCCGAAACTGTGAGTACGTTTAACAATTTTCGATTGCGTTTTTCTTGTGTATATTAGGAACACCTCACGGAAGATTTTTCCACCTAGCATCTGGCAAAGTTTTACATGCTAACAGACAAGCCACACAGGTTCAAATCATTTTCAATGCAGGA
This sequence comes from Anabrus simplex, assembly GCF_040414725.1. Taxonomy (NCBI): domain Eukaryota; kingdom Metazoa; phylum Arthropoda; class Insecta; order Orthoptera; family Tettigoniidae; genus Anabrus; species Anabrus simplex. Next base: position 1,157,118,896 of record NC_090266.1, on the reverse strand, counting down.
GCTATCAGATGCATATACAGCAGGTCAGTGCAGCATTCTTCAGGTATATGGGATATGGGAGAAGATGACTCACACTGGACACAGCTGTGTGTGTGACGATGCTAATTGGACCCTAGCAGGCTGGTGATACGTGGTGTGATATAGTAAGTCATGGTCCCAGTTGTTTATGGTTGATGGTAGGGTACAGGTGTAGCACAAGTTCCATGAAGCTGTGGACCCCTCCTTCCATCAAGGCACCATACAGGCTGGTAGTGGCTCCGTGATGATGTGGGGTGTATTCACGTGCCTTGAGCTGGGTCCTCAGGAACAGATTGTTGAGCAGTAATTGCTAAGTTAAATCTATGGTGACCACTTGCAGCCCTTGATGGACTTCACGTACCCTCAGAACGATGAGATATTCCAGCAGTATAATGCACCATGTCATCGGGCTCAAGATGTCCATAATTAATTCGAGGAATATTACGGAGAATTTTAACATCTGCTGTTTGGCCTAGTGACCTTTTATTGGATGTGGTGGAAAGGTCCATTTGCTCCTAAGATCCTGTACCGGCAAATAGCAGGGAGCTGTAGGTAGCCATGCAGACGGTATGATTCAACTCCTCTCCACATGTGTTCCGTCCCGTTGTGGAATCGATGCCGCGAGGAGTTGCTGCACTTCACCAGGCTCAACCCGTGTCCCATTACTTCAGTGCGGAATTATGCCAAGATATTCATGATTGAATATTAAAGTTCTTGCTTCTTTACATTCGGCTTCACCCAACTGAATCCCATCCTACAAAAACATGCCTTTCTTGGACAGATTCCATCAGTTTTCTGGGAAATGGATATCCTTAACCTTGTGCAGACAAACGTTTCTCACAAAACACTGTTACTTGTAAGTGTCAAAATTTGTTTTCTCGTCCAAAGGTGGTGCAGCCCTTTTAGCACACCCCCCAATGGAGGTTAACTACGTGTACCTATCTACCACCTACTGAATAGACCAGTTCAAGAACAAAATACAGAACTAGAAATCCAAACCTACAATGAGGAACCTCGTATCACCTGGACAGAAACTGAGACAGCCTTAAAATCTATGCCTAAAGGAAAACCTTCAGGTGCAGATGAAGTGAATGCGGACATCTAAAGGCAGCAGGCATCCAGGGTATACAATGGCTGCACAGAGTAATAAATGCCATGTGGACAGACAACATACCTGCAGATTGGAGCAAGGGTGTTATAATTCCCCTGTTTGAGAAAGGCAGCAGGCGGAAACACACCAACTATAGAGATATAACACTGCTGTCTCATGGGCTAAAATTTCTAGAGAAGATCATAGAAAGGAGACTGAGAACCATCATTGACCAACAGTTAGAGGAGGAGCAATGTGGATTCAGAAGTAACAGATCAACAATGGATCTAATTTTTAGCACCCGCATGCTGATGGAAAAGTATTAGGAGAAATGCAAGAACCTGGTCATTGTATTCCTGGATATAGAACGGGCCTACGATAGTGTTATAAGAGATAAGATCTGGGAGTGCCTGAGGAAAAGAAATGTGCCTGAAGGACTGGTAAGGAAAATTCAGATGTACATGGGTAACATGTTAATTGCACTGATTACTTCTACGGAAACTCAGGGAGTCCTGGAGCAGTATATGTAGCTGTCAGTCAACTGGGATCACCCGTCAATCAACACTCAACCAACGTTTCAAGGGAGGTAGAGTAAGGGGACTTACCATCTGGAAAGATAATTCTTTTGGGGCAGAAAATGACACTGTGACCCCTAAGATCATTTTTGATGGGGAGGAGGTGAAAAATGTCTCCCCTCCCTCAAAGTCAGCACCAGTGAAGACTACACAAGACACATTTTGCCAGGATTTACAGGTACAAGTGTTTAACCCAACATAGCAACCGTAATTTGAAGAATAAGCAAGTGATGCATAAAGTAGACTAAGTTGCATCAGATCTAGCTTTAAAACAAGCCCATATCTCAGTAGAAAATTACTGGTAACACTCAATTTTGTTTTTTAATCTTCAAAGTACAAAAACAATAATTTCCTTTTTATCCGCCTGGCAGCAATTCTTAACATTCAACATTGTCAATATCTGCCTATTTAAAATTACCCTTGGTATCTGTGAAGTAAAATCAGACAATATGATGCATGAACTGTTTAATTATTTGTAATTACCCAGAACTAGGTTTGGGAAGGAAACAGTCTTGGTATATGTATGGTATAGGGAAACGTTTGGTATTCAAACATATTTTCCTTTGTTGTTACAAGACTAAGTACATCTTATTTCAAACCTCTTACCATGAATAAAATTCTTTCAGAATAAAATGGGAAATGAATACAATCAAGCAGAGTGGCTGGTTACATTGAATCATTATTCCCCCTTTGAATTAATAAAATACACTGTCCAAATGTAAAGTATAACAGTCCCATACATGTGTACAGAACCAGACTAAAAAAAAAAAAAAAAAAATCTATTTGGTATGAACTTGGTATGAACTAAAGGGCCATATCTCTCTCACAAAACAAGAAAGGCATAATCTTGTTAATATGACTGATTCAGTATTCAGTCAGCTGCAGTTGCAGGAAAGACCTGGATTAGAAATAACCATACTGAAGCATTAGATGAATATACATACCTTCATCAACATACATACATACATACATACATACATACATACATACATACATACATACATACATACATACATACATACATACATACATACATACATACATACTACCGAGCTCGATAGCTGCAGTCGCTTATATGCGGCCAATATCCAGTATTCGGGAGATAGTAGGTTCGAACCCCACTGTCGGCAGCCCTGAAAATGGTTTCCAGTGGTATCCTATTTTCACACCAGGCAAATGCTGGGGCTGTACCTTAGTTAAGGCCACGGCCGCTTCCTTCCCACTCCTAGCTCTTCCCTGTCCCATCGTCGCCATAAGGCCTATCTGTGTTGGAGCGACGTAAAGCAACTAGCAAAAAAAAAACCATGCATACATACATACATACATACGTACATACATACATACATACATACATCACCATTATAGACTGTTATGCCATTCAGTGTTCATTGTGCAAGCCTCTTTGAATTTAATAAATGCCTGCACAGTCCTCTATTTGTAACGAGTTCTGGAGCCTTCATTACTCCAATATCATGTATATTCAAATCATTGGAAAATTAGTGTAACATCATCATCATACTGGTCTCCCTCTACCTCTCTTGCCCTCCATGATCAAGTCCATTAGACTCCTCGGTAACCTATCCTCATCCATTTGTCCAACATGACCCCATCACCGAAGCTGGTTCGAATTCGTTCCTAACTTAACTTTTATATCCTCACTCCATTGTTCCCACCTGTTTGTACCAGCGATCATTCTCACTAGTTTCATGTCTGTTACTTCAGTCTTATGAATAAGATATCCTGAGTCCACCCAGTTTTCCCTCCCGCACAGCTAAGTTGGTCTCTATACAGAACAATATAAAGATAGTGTATTCATTCTTACAGATTATTTTTCATTGCAACTGTGAGCTCACTGCATAAGCTTTGTTGCCCATTGATTCAATCTCACTTATCATACTACACTACCATCCTGGAGAGCTGCGGCAGCTATCAGGAAAGATAGGGCTGACCAGGAGGGGAGGGGATCAAATGAGGTGGGTAGGGTTGAGGCTCTGGTCATGGGGTATTCCATCGTTAGACATGTGGGGAAAGTGTGTGGAGGAAAGGGAACCAGGGTAGAATGTTATCCAGGGATTAGGTTGAGACAGATGTTGAGGAAAGTAGAAGAGAGGGAGGAGGGGAAGGAGAAGGTGGTAGTGTTTCACGTTGGTACCAACAACTTAAGGCAAGCTGATATAAGTAAAAACATAGTTGGAGATGTGTGGGATCTGGTAAATGCAGCACGGGTGAAGTTTAAGAAAGCGGAGATTGTTATTAGTGGAATACTGTGTAGGAGGGATACTGACTGAAGTGTGATTGGGGATTTAAATGAGACTATGGAGTGGTATGTGGGAAACTGGGAGTGAAATTTCTGGTTTCTAATGGGTGGGTAGGAGATAGGGATCTGCGATCAGATGGCCTTCATTTAAACCGCAGTGGTACGTATAAGTTAGGAAATTTGTTTGGAAGGGTAATGGGGAGGTACATTCAGCGAAACTGGATGGCCTAGGAAGCAGTGATAAGGGAACAGGGAACTGGAAATCAAGTAGGGATGACATAAAATTGTTAGTGTTGAACTGTAGGAGTATTGTAAAGAAAGGAATAGAATTAAGTAATTTAATAGATATATCTTTACCAGATATTGTAATAGGAGTTGAATCATGGCTGAGAAATGATATAATGGATGCAGAAATTTTCTCAAGGCACTGGAGTGTGTATCGTAGAGATAGGATAGGAATGGTGGGAGGGGGAGTGTTCATTCAGGTGAAAAAAGAATTTGTAAGATACGAAAAAGTTAAAGATGAGACACATGAAATTCTAGGTGTAAGGCTCATTTCTAAAGATAATAGGCAACTTGATATATTTGGAGTGTACAGATCAGGAAAGGGTAGCACTGATGTGGATTTCGAATTATTTGATAGGATAGTCAGCTATGTGGGAAACGAAATGGAAAGAAATGTGATTGTAGCGGGAGATCTGAATTTGGCAGATCTCAATTGGGAAGGAAATGCGAACGACACGAAGCATGACCAACAAATGGCAAATAAGTTAATATGGGAAGGACAGCTGATTCTGAAAGCGATGGAATCAACCAGAGGGAAAAATATCCTGGATGTTTTGCTGATAAAACCAGATGAGCTCTATAGGGAAACTGAAGTAATAGATGGTATTAGTGATCATGAAGCTGTTTTTGTCGTAGTTAAAAATAAATGTGATAGAAAGGAAGGTCTTAAATGTAGGACTGTTAGGCAGTACCATATGGCTGATAAAGCAGGCATGAGGCAGTTTCTAAAAAGTAACTATGATCGGTGGGGAACGGTAAATAAAAATGTAAACAGACTCTGGGATGGGTTTAAAGAAATTGTTGAGGAATGCCAAAACAGGTTTGTACCTTTAAGGGTGGTAAAGAATGGTAAAGACCCACCTTATTATAATAGAGAAATAAAGAGACTAAGAAGGAGGTGCAGACTGGAAAGAAATAGAATTAGAAATGGCTGTGGAAGTAAGAAGAAATTGAAGGAACTTAGTAGAAAATAGAATCTAGCAAAGAAGGCAGCTAAGGACAATATGATGGCAAGCATAATTGGCAGTCATACAAATTTTAGTGAAAAATGGAAGGGTATGTATAGGTATTTTAAGGCAGAAACAGGTTCCAAGAAGGACATTCCAGGAATATTTAATGAACAAGGGGAGTGTGTATGTGAGGACCTTCAAAAGGCAGAAGTATTCAGTAAGCAGTATGTAAAAATTTTTGGTTACAAGGATAATGTCGATATAGAGGAGGAGACTAAGGCCAAAGAAGTAATAAAATTTACATATGATAACAATGACATTTACAATGAGAAACAAAACTGAAAACTAGAAAAGCAGCTGGAATTGATCAGATTTCTGGGGATATACTAAAGACAATGGGTTGGGATATAGTACCACATCTGAAGTACCGGTACTTATTTGATTATTGTTTGGTCGAAGGAGCTATACCGGATGAATGGAGAGTTGCTATTGTAGCCCCTGTGTATAAAGGAAAGGGTGATAGACATAAAGCTGATAATTACAGGCCAGTGAGTTTGACATGCATTGTATGTAAGCTTTGGTAAGGCATTCTTTCTGATTATATTAAACTTGTTTGTGAAATTAATAACTGGTTCGATAGAAGGCAGTTCGGTTTTAGGAAAGGTTATTCCACTGAAGCTCAACTTGTAGGATTCCAGCAAGATATAGCAGATATCTTGGATTCTGGAGGTCAAATGGACTGTATCGCGATTGACCTGTCTAAGGCGTTTGATAGGGTGGATCATGGGTGACTACTGGCAAAAATGAGTGCAATTGGACTAGACGAAAGAGTGACTGAATGGGTTGCTATATTTCTAGAAAATAGATCTCAGAAAATTAGAGTAGGTGAAGCTTTATCTCACCCTGTAATAATTAAGAGGGGAATTCCTCAAGGCAGTATTATCGAACCTTTATGTTTTCTGATATATATAGAAATGATATGAGTAAAGGAGTGGAATCGGAGGTAAGGCTTTTTGCGGATGATGTTATTTTCTATAGAGTGATAAATAAGTTACAAGAATGTGAGCAACTGCAACGTGACCTCAAAAATGTTGTGAGATGGACAGCAGGCAATGGTATGTTGATAAACGGGGTTAGAAGTCAGGTTATGAGTTTCACAAATAGGAAAAGTCCTATCAGTTTTAATTACTGTGTTCATGGGGTGAAAGTTCCTTTTTGGGATCATTGTAAGTATCTAGGTGTTAATATAAGGAAAGATCTTCATTGGGGTAATCATAAAAATGGGATTGTATATAAAGGGTACAGATCTCTGCACATGGTTATGAGGGTGTTTAGGGGTTGTAATAAGGATGTACAGGGGAGGGCATATAAGTCTCTGGTAAGACCCCAACTAGAGTATTGTTCCAGTGTATGGGACCCTCACCAGGATTACCTGATTCAAGAACTGGAAAAAATCCAAAGAAAAGCAGCTCGATTTGTTCTGGGTGATTTCCGACAAAAGAGTAGGGTTACAAAAATGCTGCAAAGTTTGGGTTGGGAAGAAATGAGAGAAAAAAGAAGAGCTGCTCGACTAAGTGGTATGTTCCGAGCTGTCAGCGAAGAGATGGCATGGAATGACATTAGTAAACGAATAATTTTGAGTGGCGTTTATAAAAGTAGGAAAGATCACAATATAAAGATAAAGTTGGAATTCAAGAGGACAAACTGGGGCAAATATTCATTTATAGGAAAGGGAGTTAGGGATTGGAATAACTTACCAAGGGAGACGTTCAATAAATTTCCAATTTCTTTGAAATAATTTAGGAAAAGGCTAGGAAGCAACAGATAGGGAATCTGCCACCTGGGCGACTGCCCTAAATGCAGACCAGTATTGATTGGATGATTGATTGATTGATTGATTGATTGATTGATTGATTGATTGATTGATTGATTGATTGATTGATTGATTGATTGATTGATTGATTGATTGAATATACATCCTAAATACTTGAAATGATTTACCTGTTCCAGTTTGGTATTCCCGACCTGACATTCAATTCTCTTAGGTTTCTTCACTACTGACATCACTTTAGTCATGGAAATTCTAATTTTTGTATTATACTCACTGCACCTATTTTCAAATTCCAAGATACTAGACTACAGGCTTTCAGAACATTCTGCCATTAGGATCAAGTCATTACCATATGCCATACCATATTTCCCCCTCATTCAATCCCTCCCTGCTACTTTATAGCTTTCGGCAGATGATGCGTGCAAACTATGAAAAACAAAGGTGAAAAATTACAGCCTTGTCTAACCCCTGTAAGTACCTTCAGCCAACAATTCATCCTACTATCAGTTCTGACTGTAGCCCGATGTCAACATAAATAACTTTGATTGCTTTTAATAATTGTACACTTTTTCCCATAATCTCTCAGTACGGCTAACATCTTTTCCCACATGTGTCCTTTCTAGATCCACAAAACATAACTGGCCATTCCTCCCATAGCAATTTTCAATTACCTGATGCATACTGAAAATCTGATACTGGCAGCCCTCCATTGTCTGAAACCACACTGAATTTCAACCATTGATCGTAAACTCCATTCCAAAACGCTAGTGAACACCTAGCCTGGTACACAACTTCTTCTACCACTTTTCCCACATCTCAGGAGTTGAGATGTGTACTGTGTCACACATGTGGATTTGGCCGTCTTTTACAGCCAGATGCTCTTGCTGACCCAAACCCCATGTTGAGGGATGTTATCACTACTGCCTGTTTCTGTGGTGTGCTGTCTGAATATGAAGAGGAGGATGTTGGGAGGAACACATACCTCCAGTCCCCGAGCCAGAATAATTATTCAGGTGTAGTTAAAATCCCTGATCCTGCCGGAAATCGAACCTGGGACCCTCTGAACTGAAGGCTTCAACGCTGACCATTCATCCAAAGAGTTGGACTAGCTAGATATACTGATCAATGAAATACAGTTGTTGCAATCCTTCCTTTTGCCTCACTTACAGATAGGTGCAATTACACTTTTCATCCAATCAGAAGGTACCTTACCAACATTCCAAACTAATGTTATTACCCATCATCATGTAACACTTCTAGATTGCAGGTAGGGTGGTGTTGAATGAGCTCTCGCCAGCATTGTCTGTCCTTGTAGGTCTCTCCCTGACCTTCCAGTCCCTTCCTCTTTTCTCTATGTTGTAACCGATGGGGTATATGTACGTCCAAATGATGATGATGAAGATGATAATAATAATAATAATAATTATTACTATTATAATAATAAGGCAAGATCCCGATATATATTCACAACACCAAGAAGATTCCGGATCAGTATGTTATGGAATTCACATCACCCATTTATGCCAGATGAATAAATAGAGGCCGTAGTAGAGATGGCAATTTCTTAGTACCAAGATTAATTGCATTCATGTCGACCTAACAAAATAGCGCTGTGGAAAGCATGCATATGAGCATTAGAAAAACAGAGAGTGTGAAAACAAATTAGGAACATGGGGGTAAAGATTAGAAAATAGCAGGAAAGCATAATAAATTTTGATGACCTATATTGAAATAGACCAAACTTATTACAAATATTTACAAAGAGCAAGAAACATACAACTATGGTGCTTTCCCAACCATAAACCCTAAGATTCGGAACTTTGTACAAAATAAAAGCTGTGAGAAAGAAAGAAAGAAACCAAATCAGGAAGAGTGAAGCAGGAATGAAATGGAAAAAGCAGGAAAAAGGAAAAATATGCCTACCTATTGAAAGGTCTAGATTGACATGAAATATGAATTTTAAAAAAGAATTTACACAACACCCATGTCCTTCAAAGTGAAGTCCAAATATAAATTAGAACTGCATCAGTTACCAGTCAGTCACAGCATGAATTCACAATAAGTAAGATTATCAAGCAAGCCGAAATCACAATTATCCGATAAAGCCGTTCCAAGACAGTCACTTTAAGACATGAAGTATGAGCATGTGTAGGACTCGCGGAGTGCCTGATACCGAACACGCACAGCTCGAAAGAGAATTGCCACTAAGTTCACGAATGGAGACATTTAACAGTTTGAAAGTAGATGAAATCTTGGTCTGGAAATGCCATGCTCCCTATTAAAATTTCAGAGGAAAATTGTTCCTTTTGAAGCTGCTAATATTTACAGAAAATGAATGATTTGTTTGTCATACCTCATCTTGATGTTTGTAGTACTGGCACAGAAAGAGCACTCATGTGCACAAGGTCGGCAAATTACGGAGAAGATATTTAGTGTTCCACACTCCACACAGGCTAAGGTCCATCTCAATTAATCCGGCTGCTGCTTAAATGTCTTCATTCTCCACCCTGATGGGGTGGGGTGGACCACCTAAAGGGTAACGCCCTTTCCCTGGTCAGGAGATTAGACGGGGTTGGGAAGAAGTGAGAGACGAGGGAGATGGGTAAAAGGTGGTATGAATAAGTAAAGGAGAGGGGAAAAAAGGACGTGGAGGTTATTTAGTACTTTAGGGACAGATTTGCAAATACAGATGGGCTATGCGCGAGGTGTGGAGGTTAGAGTGGTGTACTTGGGTGGAGATGAAAGGTGGAGTTGGATGGTAGCAGTGAGATTGCAGAGGGAGGTAGTGAGGAGACGAAGGATTTCTAACACCGGAAGGGGTGGAGAGAAGAAACTTGTCGGGGGAAGGCGCGGACAGACTGGTTGACGAGGCTCGAAGGGAGGAGAGGCTGGCCGGGAGCGACGAGACATGCTTGGAGGGGAATGGCGAGGGGGTAGGGGTGGTGAACGAGTGTGTTCCACTTTATACCGATGGCTGTAGATAGTTGCTCCATTTTGAATAAGATGGTGTACATCGTCGGCAGTTGGAAGGTTTAGTCGGACCAGGTATGTAGGAGCTGAGGCGTTCTGGATCCTGGATGCACGCCGGGTGGGGACGCCAGCTGCATGAAGTTCCCAGAGTATTTCCCGAGCTGAGATTGTAGGGTCGATGCCGTGAAGTACACAGCTAGGCATAGCTGTGGATGATGGTGGTAGCTGTGTGGGCGATGATAGGGACTCGGCCATTGCTGCGGCGTCATCGTGTAAAGATGGTGGCGATGGTGGTTCTGCGGGGGAATCCAAGACGTTCGTAGGGGGTTGCTGGGTGATAGGTTATGCGAGAAGTGAAGTAAGAGGGAGGGATGATAGCATTATTGTCGAAGGATGGCAGGTTGTTACAGTAGCGGGGGGGGGGGGGGTGAATATGGAGGTGGTAGAGACTGAAGCCGTGGTGGTGGTGGTGGTAGTGGTAGTCGTGGGGGATGTGGGAAAAGGGGGCAATGACTGTTGTTGCGATGTCCCGAGGGGAGAATCAACTTCGGCGAGCAGGGTAGCAGGATCTATGTTGAGTTGGGCAGTAATGTTTGGAGGAGTAGGCTCCACTCGGTACAAGCGGTGGTAGATAGTAACACCGGTGTCGAGGAGACGGGCCACATCGTCCACTCTGGGGATATACCGAAGAACCTGAGATGACCATAATCCAGTATTGCCGTCCAACAGCCTGCAGACATCATAGATGGGGGTGCCGGTTGAGTGGAGTTCGTGATAGAGGACAGTATCGGTGAGAACAGGATCAACACCGCTGATAAGACAGGTATGCATGGAGGTGTTGGGAAGGCTGACCTACAACTAGATGCCAGCCTATATGTTTGTTGCAAATACGTCAGCCTCGTGTTGGTTGATTTACTGGCACGTAAAAGAACTCCTGCGGGACTAAATTCCGGCACCTCGGCGTCTCCGAAAACCGTAAAAGAGTAGTTAGTGGGACGTAAAACAAATAACATTATTATTATATGTTTGTCTTGAATTCGGCTGGGTAGCATGTATATAGATGGAGGCCACCCGGCCGAGCAAAAGATCTGAAGGTGCTGCGACGGAGAGTATGCATCAGCTAGCGAAGTCGAAGAAGGTGTGAGATGTGTCATCATTAATGCAGAGAAAGGCCAGGTTTCTATACGCTAGAGTAGAAGGGAAATAATCGAGGAGAAATACGTCTGGAAGTTTCCAGATATTACGGGAGCATGTGCAACAAACCAAACAGTAACGTGTGACGTCCGCAGGAAAGAAGCAGTCAGTGAGCAGCAGATAGTGAAGATGGACAGAACTGAAGTCCATGCAGAGTATGTGATGTCCAATAAATATATTCACTGAGTTATTTGAGTCCCAGTTACAGAATAAATTACAGCATGTTATCAAAATGAAGGTGAGTCCATATTAGTAATAGAAAGATAAAGGTTATGTGCATGGCGAATTTCGTTGCAGTAGATGCCGGTGAAGTGACGAGTCTGTTACGTCTATCTTCAATTGGTCCGGTCATCATTTCCTTGGTTGTCCAACAGGTCTCCTTTCGCTGACTGTCTGCATGTGGTACTCAAGTGCCTGGCATTCCATTTACGTGCGTAAACTATTTAAGTCTTGTAGACCTCAGTCTTTTTTTCTTTTCTTTTTCTTTTTTTTTTTTCCACAGGGTGCTCCACTCCTAAAGATGATCTGACATCCTTACTCCTCACGTGATCTTGCCGTGTTTTCTGCATGGGTTTCCTAAGAAATTTGGTTTCACAGGTCTGCAGTTTACTAAGATCTATAGTCTGCAATGTACAGGTTTCTAGGCCATATGTGAGTATGGGAATAAGATATGATTTATACAAGTACATCGTGGTTTCATGGGGTACCTTCTTGTCCCAGATTAGGGGACGTATGAGGTTATAGAATTTAGACCCATTGGCCATTCTATTAAGTACTTCTTGCCCTGCTCCACCCTAGTTTGAGACCACACTCCCAAGGTACTTGAATTCTTGTAGTGTTGTAATGTATAAGGGACATTCAAAAAGATTCCGGTTGACGGCCGTACAGTACTGAATCGGTATGCCATTCAGGCAAAATCGCCATGATCATTGAGGCACTCATCCCACCGTTGGACCAGGTTGAAGATCCCTGTGTGTTAAAACACTGTTTCCTGCTGTGTGAAGAAGTCCATAACAGCCTGCTACACATCCTTGTCCGACAGGAAGCATCGACCCTTCAGGGCCTTTTCGAGGGGGCTGAAGGCATGATAATCACATGAGGAAAAAACAGGATCCGTCATCCGCTTCTTCTTGTTGTCAATAATAGATGAGGCTGGCCTCCCAGGTCAACCGATGTCTTGTGTCGAAACGCGACCCGCATGGATTTTGGTGCACCATTCCACACTGGTGGTTTTAGACAGACATGCTGCCCCATACAAAGTCTTCATTCTCTGATGGAGAGAGAGTGTGGAACCCAGTGCTGGCACATAGCCTATTCAATCAATCAATCAATCAATCAATCAATCAATCAATCAATCAATCAATCAATCAATCAATCAATCAATCAATCAATCAATCAATCAATCAATCAATCAATCAATCAATCAATCAATCAATACTGATCTGCATTTAGGGCAGTCGCCCGGGTGGCAGATTCCATAACTGTTGTTTTCCTAACCTTTTCCTCAATGATTTAAATGACATTAGAATTTTATTGAACATCTCCCTTGGTAAGTTATTCCAATCCCTAACTCCCCTTCCTATAAATGAATATTTGCCCAAATTTGTCCTCTTGAGTTCCAAAATTACCTTCATATTGTGATCTTTTCTGCTTTTAAAGACACCACTCAAACTTATTCGTCTACTAAGGTTATTAAACGCCATGTCTCCGCTGACAGCTCGGACATACCAATTATGATATAGATGTTGATTCCCATAGGGAATCTGAAATATTTGTCCGGAATGAGTAAATTTATAGGTAAGGTTGGTAAGGTTTATTCTGCCCAAAGGCAGGTCTGAACCTCCGCAGAGGTGTTCCTGAGCCGGAGTTTACGTGCGGTAGGGTGGCCAGTCCCTTTCCGCTCCTCCATTCCCTTACCCCCCACCAACAGCACGTGGCAACCCATCCAACTCCTGACCACGCCCAATGTTGCCTAACTTCGGAGATCTCACGGGATCCGGTGTTTCAACACGGCTACGGCCGTTGGCAGTAAATTTATAATACCAATATAAGTGGTCTGTTATTGGACATTATAAATTGTCCAGGTAACTCATTCCTGGTTGTCAGCCTCCACGGTACGCACTAGCCATGTGTCTTGGTAGGTGTGCTAGGTACCAACTAATGAGCCCAACCTAGCACATGGGGGCGAAACGCAATGTCCAATAACGGATCATTTATATTGGTATTATAAATTTACTCATTCGAGACAAATATTTCAGATTCCCTAAGGGAATCAACTTCTATATCACCTGATGGCCAAGCAGGCATCAATTTTTGATAGTGAGAGAAAGTCTCTCATAGTGTATTGGCACAGACTGTGGCTTCAATTAGGCTACGCAGCGGCCTCCGCGGTATGAGGACGAGCTTGTCTGTGCTAGCGAGAACACATACATGTCTCTCGCTCTGCTGTCCCTCTCCTCGCCAGGCAAACTGTACTTCCTAAGTGCAAGCCAGGCAACTGTACTTATTAGTACTTATCCGAAGGAGCACTTCTCATTACTCGCTTTTCTCTTTCAGGATTTTATTTCAAGAGGACCAGGATGACCACAGCGAACAACAAGGACAGTCCCTATGGCATGGCGTTGGCGAAGGGCGTTATCTACAGGGGAGGCCACTTCTACCAAACGCGGCAATGGACGGAGGACCACCCTGAAACGAAGGCATCATCCCCACTGAAGGAGCAGGAGCAGGAGCAGGAGCAGGACGCGTTGCAGATCGACGTGGAGACAGAGCCGCTCAGGGATGGGTGCGACCCCCCCAAATGGCTTTTCCTTCTCTGACGGCTACAGGATCCAGAGTACGAGGCGCTGCTCATTTACTACATGCCAGGTCGGGCTGTTCACTCCGAACGGGCCCTAGTCCCGGACAGAGTGCGACACCCCCTCCAGGGAGGCAGGAGGCTCCTGAATACCATGACCGTGGAGAGCCTTCTACCAGGAGGCCTCATCATAAGGCATCACAACGAGGAGCAGATGCACGACATGGAAATGGAGCTCTCTACTCTGTTTCAGGTCGTCCGATTACCAGGGAGGGACGGCGTGCCAAAGAAAAATGCCGGCGCCCTCAGTAGGAATGCCGAGACAGAGACCAGGGAAGCCTCCACCCAGACGCCGAGGAGGCTAAGGCATAAGGCGGTTAACACTGACCTAGTCCAAACTACCCAGCCGGAGACCAGTGACGCCACTACGGAGGTGGAGCATGCCGCTCCCTGGCGCCGCGACTGTGCGACCCAGGTGAGCAGCTCGGCACTGTGAAGTGGACGCAGACTGCTCTTCCATGGACCACCTTCTTGATGTTGACGCAAACCAAGGCCTACCAGGAAGGGCCTATCACCCGGGCGCAATCCAGGATAGCGCTCCAGATGGCGGACAGCACCACGGCAGTAGAAGAGGATGCCCCCTGGCATTCAGAGGCTGCAGTCCAGGCCCAGCCTGCCAGCGAGTCAGTCAAGGTGCAGACATCGATAAGCGCCCCACGGCACAAGGAACGCAGTCAGGTGTCAGCGCTGACCGATGCCACCGCTGCCAGCAAGGAAGAGGGAGAAGAAGATGTCGACAGGGTAGAACCGCCAGCTACACCGGGGTCACCAGGCCGGGAGGAGGGCCAACAGGTCATTGGCCTCTTCCCCTGCCGAGAAGAAACCCCGGGGAGGAGACAACGCTGATCCCGGACCAGGAGGAAGAAGAAGACGACGCTGGCCCACCAGGAGAGGGCCAACCAGCTGCAACCTAGGACTGTTCCCAGGATAGCAGTCGACCAAGGAGCCAATCAGGAGAGGACCTCAGTGGGTAGCGGCAATCAGGTGAGATTGAAACGTCCCCCTCAACAGCTCTTGCAGTGTTTCCGCTGTCTGTGGTGGGGCCATCAGTCAGGTCAGCTGTGGGCTCCAAGTGAGGTGCAATCGCTGTGGTGGTGATCATCACTACACAGCCTGTGCTACACTTATGGAGGCGCCGGTGTGCGTCAACTGCACGGTGGGCCACCCGGCCTCTCATCGCAGTTGCCTTGCATACCGAGCCATGGTGCCGGCAGAGAGGAAGGAGGCCCGGCGTCATTACCCACCCCGTTCCAGGAGGCTCCCGCCTTGGTGGGTTTGGCCTCATTCTCCGTGATCGGAGACTGGGTACGAGGGACCCGAAGGAGGTGGCGCTGTGCGGCGGGCCATAGTGGTACTTGATGCATGGCTATGCAGCCGGCAAGGCCCGCGCTAGCCACTGCAGTGCCCAGAAGGACAGATCCCCTGAATAACTGGACCGGCACGGAATAGGCTTATGACTTGAGCATGATACCTATTCCCAACTAACACAATTACCTGGACCTTTCCAGAACCACATCCTTGCATGTGCTACCCACAAAATGTCAGGTTTTACATGTAGGCGTCTTTCTATTTCTGCCTATGTGGTTTTTTCCTGACCCTTACTACCTGATTACACCGCTATTGATACCCACCACCTCATCTGGCCTAGTAACATGCTGAGCATGAGGACAGGCAGATATTCCTGTAGTATCACACTCCAACTCCTACCTGCTATCTTTCATTTCTTAGAACTAATAGCATGTTGGAGGCCATGTAGATTGAGTTGATGGTCACGCGGGGGGGGGGGGGGGGAGCGGGCTTCCCCCCCCCCCCCGAAAACAAAAGGTAAAAAAACCTCCACGGTATGCACTAGCCATGCATCTTGGTAGGTGTGCTAGGTACTAACTAATGAGCCCAACCTAGCACATGGGGTTGAAACACTGGCAACCAGGAATGAGTTAGCTAGAAAATTATAATGTCCAAAAACGGACAATTTATATTAGTATTACATACCACTTAGTTGAGCAGCTTGTCTTCTTTCTCCCAGTTCTTCCCAGCCCAAACTTTGCAACATTTTTGTAATGCTACTCTTTTGTCGGAAATCACCCAGAACAAATCGAGCTGCTTTTCTTTGGATTTTTTCCAGTTCTTTAATCAAGTAATCCTGGTGAGAGTCCCATACATTGGAACCATACTCTAGTTGGGGTCTTACCAAAGACTTATATGCCCTCTCCTTTACATCCTTACTACAACCCTTAAACACCATCATAACCATGTGAAGAGATCTGTATCCTTTATTTACAATCCCATTTATGTGATTACCCCAATGAAGAACTTTCCTTATATTAACACCCAGATACTTACAATGATCCCCAAAAGGAACTTTCACCCCATCAACGCAGAAATTAAAAGTGAGAGGACTTTTCCTATTTGTGAAAGTCACAACCTGACTTTTAACCTTGTTTATCATCATAGCATTGCCTACTGTCCATCTCACAACATTATTGAGGTCATTTTGCAGTTGCTCACAATTTTGTAACCTTTTTATTACTCTGTACAGAATAACATAATCCGCAAAAAGCCTTACCTCTGATTCCACTCCTTTACTCATATCATTTATATATATAAGAAAACATAAGTATCCAATAATACTGCCTTGAGGAATTCCCCTCTTAATTACTAAAGGGTCAGATAAAGCTTCGTCTACTCTAACTCCTGTTGAATGATGCCAAGGTGTCTGCTCAGAGCTTTACATCCGCATCTGAGAGATGAATCACTGTCAACAGCGCCATATGGTCTCCATCCATGTGAACACTGTAGAAGGGTTTGGAATTGAATCCAGGCTTTTGGCATGCAATCTAGTGATTATAAATTGTATACCACCACCTCTCATACACCGCTGGCTAACATTATGAGATAAAATTTTTTAAACCAATGGGACTCGAACTGGCTAACCGCAGTGTCAGACCGTTATGAACTTCACGCTTTATCAATCATGGCCAATGGCAGGCTGCTCTGATCATATCACCTGTCACTTCAACCATTTCAGCTGATTTACCACTCGCCCTTCAACTGCTGTACCTCATTCCAGGTAATCAGTACATCATGTCCGGTTATTCATGACCAATCACCAGATTATGAGTTTGAAGATTCATTTAAAATATTATCAAAATATACTTTCATGACATTTGACATGTAATTTTCTATCTCTGTACTCTTGTCCTTTTATACATCGCACCAACACAGATGGGTCTTTTAGAAAGACCTAGGAGTGGGAAGGAAGCAGCCGTGGCCTTAATTAAGGTACAACCCCGAACATTTGCCTAGTGTGAAAATGGGAAAACTTGGAAAACTACCTTCAAGGCTGCCGGTGGTGGGATTCAAACCCACTATATCTCGAATGTAAGCTCACAGCTATGCAATCTTAAACGCACAGCCAACTAGCTCGATGTGATGTCTTGCAATCACCCGCAGTCCCTAAAACAAGGCTTATGAAAGTAGGGCGCGTGTCTGTAAATATTTGCTCTACAGTTTATGAATCTCAGTTTTTGCTCTCTACTGATTTTTTACGTCACAGAAATATTCCTGGGAAGGAAACAATTAAGGTTCCACTTTATTCAATACATGAAAATCATTAAATATTTAGGGAAATAAATTCCATCTGAGGTACAGTACCGTAGTAATCCTTTCTTGATCCTTTGTATGAATTTATTTGTAATGAATAAGGTGGAGCCCCATTATATCATTTTGTGGTGCTGTGCTTGTGTACAATGATGTCTATGGGAAGGCCCATGCACCGGTGTTATATAACCTACTGGGGAAACATGTCCATGGTGGTGCTGTTGTGTGGGAAGGACAGAAAGTGATGGAATGTCAGATACTTTATTTGAAGATAGTGATACGCCAAAGACTCCAGCACACAACATAGCAACCATTTTGAGTTCCTATGAATCATCCTCCCTACTCTCCAGAGATATACAATTTTCTGAAAAATGAGTGCAAAGTATTTATGAGACTGTCAAGATTGCAAAGAAGTGGAAGAAGAAAAACAGCTGCTGAATTTCTGGACATTCCCAATTTTAAAACTGCAGGGCTGAGTGGCTCAGACTGTTGAAGCGCTGGTCTTCTGACCCCAAAATGTCAGGTTCGATTCTGGCTCAGTCCAGTCATATTTGAAGGTGCTCATACAGGTCAGCCTCATGTCGGTAAATTTACTGGCATGTAAACGAACTCCTGCGGGAATAAATTCCAGCACCTCAGCGTCTCCAAAATGTTTAAAGTAGTTAGTGGGACGTAAAGCAAATAACTTTATTATTATTAATTTTAAAACTGGAAAGTATTTCTTGCACTAATTCAAATGCCACTCTAAAATAACGTCACGCAAGATCAGAAGGTATTTTACTAGGCGGGATTATACCCTTGAAACCATCATGAGGATCAGAGCTTTGGATGTTTCCCTCAAAGTTAAGGCCTTTATTTCTGTGAATGCATTTGACACCAACATGGTGTTCAATACATACCAAAGCCAATTTGAGTATCAATTCACATCAAATAGGACACTATCAGTCACCTGGGAAAAGTCGACAAGCTGCTGTTCAGAGCGTTGCATCTACTATCCATTTCAAGTGCTTTGTTCCATGTCAGGACACCTTGCAAGGAAACTGTACATTTGCTTTCTGGAAGCGGGTGATAAATTTGACAAAAACATGTTTCCAAACATTACATCATAATGTTTTCAACGGCCTGAAAAGCTTTAATGTTGCAGGTACTGACAGACATGTAGTGCAGCCATCCATCTGCTACGCACTGTTGTCGACCAAATGTGGGCTGCTGTGTGCGCAATGCTTTGAATTATCAATGCATTGAATTATTTGTGAATATCTGGTTGGGGGTCAACAACAAAATGACACTACTTACAAGCATTTACAAATCGGATGTTCAGAGGCACTGTGTGAAATGGTGTTAAGTGCTCGATAGAGACTGGTTAAGATTGGAATATTAAATTTATGAAGTATTTTAAAGATTACATTATAACACTTCAGCTGATGTGTGTACTGCATTCCTCCCCTGAAAATCTCTCACTACCAAACATTCAAACCTCCTCTGCACCCTGACCCAGTAAGCCACACTTGAGGAGTCTTCCACAATATAAATCCTCAATTTAATCCCATCCTGAGGAATCTGTAGGATTATGTTTAGGAAGTACCAGGCCTCTTCATCAAGAGACTCTTCTTTATCTGGTCTCCTATGTTCTTCACCCTTTTGTTCTCTACTCCCTAAACATTGAGCTGTTTGGCATCATGAGAGTACTCCCCTTCTATCGTGAACTGACAAAGCTTATGTTCCAGTCTAGTAATTTGCTGCACCTTGTCTGCTTCTTCAACCTGTTAACCTCCCCTCATGGGCTCAAGGTTGGTGAAAATGTACAAGACAGATCTTAAGGGAATATATGGGCTGATATTTACCACCACAACCACCTGACTGGTTTTCTCTCTTTCTTATGACTTTGGAGAGACCTCAAACCATTTCTTAGGGCTCTTCATATTTGCAAATCTCAGGACCCTGATGTTTCATTCAAAAAGTGTATTTCCCTTCCCCTGATCCTACCTCTCTAAAAATTACTTACACCACCACCACCACCACCACCACCACCACTGAATATCAATGCAGTCATTTCAACTCAGGATTGCCCTCCAGAAAGCTAAAGTAACTCCCTCGTAATAATCAAAGGAGATTTTTGTTTATGAGGGATCTCAGAATGAATGAAGCATTTTGCTTTAATGGTTGTTTTATAACTTGAAAGGATCATCTTGGTGTGGCAGTCACCATATCAAAATTTGAAAGCATGAAGTTAAATAAAGAAACAATACATGAGCCATGAATGTTCATCAACTTGTCCTCTCAAGTTTCAACAAACCCTGGTCCAAAGACCTATGTCAAAGTAAAATATGAAGTAGGACAAGGAATAAATCCCAGGACCAGCCACACAGTACTAAGACAGGTTAAACTTATTGACCAGGTGATGGCCACAAAATGTCATTTGTAAATATAATGTTACAAAGTAAACTCCATCTGTTTAATTACTCCAATTGATTTCAGGATGATCCAATAAATGCACATGCACACGCACGCGCACACACACACACACGCACACACACACACACACACACACATATACACCCAAACAATTCTAATTAACTATGAATGGCCTCACTTACTAATTACTGTCTATTTACAAGTCCGTCTTCCTTATGGCACAGCCTGCAGTCCAGCCCCTTGCTATACCTGGGACGCTAATCCTTACTTTCACTTCCCCACATCCAATCACCTCATACAGCAGCTGTGTATAGACTGCTGGATTTGAACACATGGCTATGGATCACTCAAAACATGATGACTGATTGTTGGTATGACTCCACAGACAGTTCAGTAATTCACACAGTCACTTGCAGTGCACAATTAAACAACTCAACAGTATACAACAGCAGAGCAATACTCACAACAGCGTATATTAACACAGGTTCATTTACCTTCACATTCACTGAGTAGAGGTGGGTTCGATTCCCACCTCAGCCATCCTGGAAGTGGTTTTCCGTGGTTTCCCACTTCTCCTCCAGGCAAATGCCGGGATGGTACCTAACTTAAGGCCACGGCCGCTTCCTTCACTCTTCCCATCCCTCCCTGTTCAGCATAGCAGGTGAGGCCGCCTGGGCGGGTACTGGTCTTTCTCCCCAGTTGTATCCCCGACCCAAAGTCTGAATCTCCAGGACACTGCCCTACAGGCGGTAGAGGTGGAATCCCTCGCCGACCCTGGAGGCTAAACAGGTTACGAACGAACAATTAAAACATGATTCACTGAAGACATAGGCCTTCATTCACTGAAATATGTTTGTGCCATTCATAGTGAACGTACTTACAGTTATTCTAGTCTGTCAATGTTTGAACAGCGATGTACACTCAATCACACAAACATTGGTCGTTAGGGGCAACGTAGACTCTCGCAGGAGATCGGGCATGTGCAGATAGGATATGGGACCGCCCAGTCAGTGGGCTTCTATAACATGCATTAGTAAAACTTTGAAGGGAGAGAAGACGCACTGTACTTGCCAGAAATATCCACGTCTTCAAGCGAAATCACTTGCACCACGTGTCATCCAACACATTGCTTTAGTTCTCACGTAGACGCGGGAAGCGGTGGTCGAGCGATGTAGCGGGCGAATGCCGCACTGGCGTAGCATGCGCCTTCAGTTTCATTGGTGGTTGTCGTGTCAGCACAGAAAAAACAGGCAGATCATATTGTTCTTGTTTTCTATTTTAATGTGAGATTCTGCAGTCCTTATAGCGAAAAAACCTTAATTTGGTTCTATCAGCAATTTGTTACTATAATCCGGCCCCCCAGATCAGCAGATCCTGCGTACGCTGCTTGCTACGCCCACAAACACTGTCTTGCATCTCACGTCTCGCCTGATAGTCTATCTATATACATAAAATTGTAGGGGGTCCGCTGTCTGTAATTTGTTTGTTTTGCCAATTTTTCAGATATTTATCCGTTTTAGGTCAACTCAGGACCGAATCGGTGGTTTTTACGTTTCGTGTCTGTTTGTCTGTCTGTTTGTCTGTCTGTTTGTCTGTTCCACCATCACGTCGAAACGGCTGGGTAGATCTCAACCAAACTTCATATTTAGAGTATACTCATCCCGGGGAAGGTTTCCATATGCATATCGTTTTAAAATCTTTGAATACACGGGGGGTTTATAGGAAAACCAGAATGGTTTTTCCACCATCACGTCGAAACGGCTGGATAGATCTCAACCAAACTTCATATTTAGAGTATACTCATCCCGGGGAAGGTTTCAATATGCATATTATTTTAAAATCTTTGAATAGACGGGGGGTTTATAGGAAAACCAGAATGGTTTTCCTCCATTTTCTCTTATACTATTGATTTTCTGTAAACTCAGTTTACCGTACGTGAAACGTCTCTTCATTATAAACAACTTTCGTTGTGTTCATAATTTACCTTACTCTTCACATGACGGAGAAATTTACAATTTTCCGCTGGTATCATGCTCTGCATTGAGTGACCGGCAGACCGACAACGAACCTACAGGTTACCATGGCAACGTCTCTGACTGCATGCCAGCAGGGAAGTAACGTATTGCCATTTTCCTCATCATGCTTTTAAATTCGTGGTTGTTCCTTGGGTAGAAGGCAAGAGAGGCGTCAATCGGCCTATCTGCGGGATATTGGCGGAATATCGTTGGATGTTATAACCGCCCTCGAATAGATTAAGTAATAACACCATTAGTCATCTTCTTATTATTTGTTTACCTAAGAATCACTGGACCTAAATTTCTCCTCTGTTACCGCTTTATTATATCCATAACTCTCACTAGCATAACTTATTGAGGGGCATTTGATTTTCCAATACATTCACTTGGCATTTACATATTTGTCCTTAATCGGCTGTCCTCAGTTATAATCCATTTTCTATTACTTTCAACTTTCTTAACTGTATTATTTTCTTCCTTAATTACGCCGTATGTACGCGAGTGCTACAAACTACTGGATGTATTTCCACCAAGACTCATATTTAGAATACACCTGTCCTTGATAGGTTTTAGGGGAAATATTGTTTCTAAATCCCTGAACTGACTGGGGGTTTGTACGAAACCGAAACAGTGATTTTGCACTTCCACAAAATATACACAACCAACGTTAATTTAAATCTACCTGCCTTGGTAGAAATTAATTTCTAAACCTTTTTTCTCATGTGCATCATTTCGATACGAGGATTAATAAGGGAGATATCATTAACGGACCGTTCTCCGGTACAACTCCCATCGGACTTGACTCACGAGCGGGTGCGTGTAAAGCGTATTCCTTACAACTTGAAAACTACTGAAGACATTCGAACCAAAATTTATATTTAGCATCCACCTGTCCAAAGGTAGGTTTTAAATGTAAATAACATTTCATGTTCCGGAATGGACTGGCGGTTTATAGGGAACACAAATGGTGATTTTACTCTTCCACAATATATACGGACTGACTGGAAATTGACCAAACGTGATGGAATTCCACCTCTAAACTTTTTTTTTTTCATGTGCATTTTTTCGTCAGGAGGATTAATAAGGGAGATATCATGAATGGTCACTTTTGCAGGTTAAATCCAGCGGACATAGCCCAAAAGGTGTTTTACATGGAGCAGATTCCTTATCTATATAAATCAAATCGTAACGACTGTGTGCCTCTACACTGACTATTTTGGCAAAAATTTTCGTATCATACAGCTTTCCGTTTAAGGGGTAATAATGACCATCTCCATAATTTTTGGTTTAGTTTCCTGAAAGTCCTAATTTTTACCTGCCTCGCCCAAAATCCAGATTGCGGCATAATCTGCCAGAAGAAAAAGAAGATAATTGAAATTTGACAAAATTATACGTTTTAGCCTGTAACGAACGGACAACATCCTAGATCATTAAATTTTTCACTTTTTATCCCCGAAGAATATCGAAATATGCAGGCAATTTTAATGATGGTGCAGACCTTCGGAAATTCCTATCACATAACAGATTGCACAATCTCCGTTCAATTTGGAATGATCTACAACCTTGGTCTTATGACTTTTTGTCGTATCTGTATCCCTTTTACGTTTTATTTTTCTCTATTAATCGATGTTAAGTCAATTTGGAATTTTCACATGCATAATTCATACTTTCAATTACTTATATGAAATACAGAATCATCATACTCTTCACGAAAATTGGCCCACCCAGTAGGCATATGTGAGCCAAATGCTGTGTATGTAGCTGTCACATAATTATCCGAAAAGTAATGTAATGTGAGATAATCTTACAAATCCTTTACCCTGTTCCACGTTTCTAACTCAATCTGACCCAAGAATAGATGACATATCATAAGACCAGCCATTTAGGCCACTAAATCCGGCGTGTCTTATGGTATAATCCTTTGTC
Source organism: Anabrus simplex (assembly GCF_040414725.1). NCBI lineage: Eukaryota > Metazoa > Arthropoda > Insecta > Orthoptera > Tettigoniidae > Anabrus > Anabrus simplex. Next base: position 1,157,094,913 of record NC_090266.1, on the reverse strand, counting down.
GATATGACGTACGTTTAGTAGCAGTTAATCTGTAAATGAAGATCTTCAATATTGTAAACACGCATATACTTTCGTATGTCGATCTATATATATTCGCTGATGTCGATTTTTAGCGATCGGGAAAGGGTGGGTCTGCTATTATAAGCAGTACTCCCCACACCGACTTTGACTGGCAGTAGGAAAGGGTTCCTTCTCCAACTCCTGTGTAACTGTCATTAGTAAGGAAGGCCTACAATTGTAATGAATAGTTCCCTTCTCGATTTGACTTGCAGAAGGCAAGTGAGCATGCAGTTTTGTTTAAAACTTCCCTACCCGATTGTGTTTGGCAGTAGGCAAGGGTGCCCGCTATTATAAAGAGATGTCCTCATCTAAAATGTGACTGGCATTAGGCATAGTGGCCTGCTATTTTGATGGAAACTCACCAACTTGGTGTGACTGGCAGTAAGGTGGCTGGCAGTAGGAAAATGGGCCTGGCATTATAATGATAACTGCACAACTCAATTTCGAGTGATAGTAGGGTAATTGCCTACCATTATAATAGAATCTCCTCAACTGTAATCTGTCTGGAAGTAGGAAAGGGGGGCTGCCATTTTAACGAAAATTCCCCAAATCGATTCTGTCCGCGTAGTAGGCAATGGGGCCTGCAATTATAATGTAAACTTCCCAACTCGATTGTGAATGCCAGTAGGCAAGTGAGCCTGCCGTTATATCACAAATCCGTAACAAACACTTTACATTGGAAACAACGTACGGGGACCTCCCCATGCTGTTTCTTGGATAACGCTAAAAGACATGCAATTTTAAAAGAATCTTATTTACTGCGTGTACACTATTTACATCGTTATTCGAATACAATGTAGAATACCGTAGCGAAGCACGGGTACATTCGCTAGTTCTACATAAAACTGCCGTTTGTTAGATAATCTGCAATAGAGTGGCTGGAGACCTTTCTGATATTATTTTAAACTAGGCTTGACCTTCGTGCCAGACTCTTTCAAAAGCCTTCGCCACGACCAGGTAAAGTGTACCTCTTCCTCTTGTGGCGTTCAGCGTATTAGTAATAGCGTCGACTATTCTGACTGTTGCACCGTTCAATGCCCTTTACGGAATCCAAATTGCTGTGGAGTAAGCGAGTCGTTTAGCGCGGCGTTAATGAGACGTGTGTACACTAGTCCGAGTGCGGCAAGGAGGCTGATTGTCCTGTAGTTTCTGTGGTCGTCTTGATTTTTCCCTGGTTTCGGTAATGTAATGACTTTCGACAGTTTCTATTTAGTGGGGGAAGTGTCCAGTTTTGAGAATAGCGTTGTAGATTGAAGCCAGCTCTTCCAGGGCACAGCGAGGTAGATAGATGTTTAATAACTATATTTCCTATCCCATCTGGGCGTGGGGGTTCTGTTGTTGGGCAGATTTGACAAGGTTTCTAACCTCCTGCACGGAGACTGTTAGCTTTCCTGTGGTGTTATTTGTGACAGTATGCTGTACATCACGTTCCATGTCCTCGATGCTCGTATATTGCAGCCGTCGTTTGGTTGGAAATGCCCTTCTAGAGAGCAGGCTAACAGTGCTGCCCTCTCTGTGTGGGTAACTGATTGGTTCTGTTACTATTGAGAAAGGGGATGGTACTGGGTTTCCTTTTGAGGACTCTTAAGTCATTCTCCTGATGCTGCTGTCTTATACAGACAAATTGCGGAGGGTGTTATTCCACTGGTCGTTACGGTATTCTTAGATTTCAGCAGAACATCTGTGGCGTAGGATGCTACAGGTTCGTTTCCTGATTTCTGCCATCTCTTGGCAATGTTCTTTAACTTGTTTATGGACATTATCCTTTAAGGCAGTTCACTTTTTGTTCGCTTGGCAGGTAGTTTTGTGAAGTTTCTTGGTGCTATTCTAATGGAGACGGTGAATTTCCAAACTGCTATGTCACTGTCTTTTGGAATGGACAGCTACTGGGGGCCATCGACCGTTTATTCCTCCGTATATCTCGAAAATTCGTCCAGGTTGATTTTCTTCGTGGGCATATACTAACTTTGTAGTCCCTGGGAGTCGCCGGTATTATGGTGTAGTCTTCAATTTGAACCAATACTGGATTTCGGTCTGAATCATTCGCCATATTGCTGTCAATTCCTTGTTGGCAGTGCAGTGTCCAGAATTTCTGGTTGATGGTTGGGAGTTTAAGGTACGTAGATGGGTTCTGATGGTCCTATGACGTTGATATTTCTGTTGAGACACTAGCCATCATTTTCCAACCTGCGGGGTTGTTTATTCTCGAGTTCCACGCTACATGTTTGAAGTTCAACTCTCCAGCTTGTATGGTGGGTACTTCACTATGGTAAAAGAAATCGACATTTCGAGTATATATGCTACCTTGAGGTTGTCGGTATCCTGTGACTAGTAGAATGGGGCCTCGTTTCGTATAGATCTTCACAGCTGTGACTTCTATTCTTCTTAGGGTTGGGAGAAAGAGTTCTTCTTACGTTAGAAGTGTTTTAGCGACGATGCCTATTCCTCCCCCTTCCCTCTGTCAGATCGTTGTATTGTATAGCTATTGATCGAGAATTCTGGAGTGAGCTTGAGGAACTTTTCGCTATATGTGCTACGTCTATTTAATGTTGGTTTAGTAATAGTTCAGTCTATCATGGTCGAATACTATTTGTGTTCCAGAAGGGTATGCGTAGACGTCAGACATGTGTTTTCATTGCTACTTGCCTGTATTCCATTGTGTTATAGAAATAGGTCATGAAGTACAGCTGCGTATAGTGGATTTTCTAGGGGGTGGATAAATGACCTCTAGTAGCAGATTTGTGATCCCGTCACTTATGCCATTCATTTGGATGTGGCTCATGTGGTGGTAGCTGTGTGAACATTCTGACTCCTTGTTGTCTGGTGGCTTGCGTTGTTGCAATTTTCTTTCTGTTGCTGTTAACTACTACTAAAAGGCTTGGTTTCTCAGAACCGACGCATGCGAGGTGCGAGGTGCGAGGCCCGCCTCGCACAAATCCAGACTACACGAGCTTATGCAAGTGGTTTCTCAAGCTGCGCGGTGCGCAGTGTGCGCAACCTCGCAGTGAGACCTCGCAGCGTCACGGCGCACTGATTCGTCCGGCCACATTTGTGCGAGGCGATAGCAGTGCGAGGCGACATTGTTTCTGTTCTTGTTTTTACTGTTTTAAGCAACACGATGAGCTTTACGGACGAAGTGGACGAGGAAATGATTAAAGAAGTTCGAATACACCCAGTGTTGTATAACTTACAACACAAGAGCTACAAAAACAACGTTGTGAAAGACAACTTATGGAAAATGATATCACTGAAGTTGGATAGAACAGCTAATAAATGTTGCTAGTTTTATGTATTATACGATGGTCTTGAGAAGGAAAGAGTTCGTAAAAATAGAAACTCCAAAAACGGAGGTACCAGACGATTAATGTTAATTTACTGTCATTTGGAACCTCCGTTCTTGGGATTCTTTGTTTTTTCATTGATGTGGATCGGCGGTAGGTTGTCTATTATTATTATTATTATTATTATTATTATTATTATTATTATTATTATTATTACTGATGTTACTTATAACAAATATAATGAATTCAGTTTCAAAGGATTAAATAATTAACAGATTTAGAAATGATATATCAACCAATAAATCCATTACTTTAATATCATATATGCCGATATATATAATTTTACAAAATCTGAGTTCAGTATTGTTCATTTAATAAAATCGAGTGTTTTATTTTAATAACGGTGTTCATTCCGTTATTATGCTAATTGGGTCACAGAAAAAGTAAACTATAGGTAAACAAATACATGTTTGTCCGTTAGAAAAAACTTTCACTCCAACCTGTTAGCATATTCTCTTTGTCATACCGATTCTCTCTCCCTGCTACAAAAATATTTCTTGAAGCTGTCTCTTATCATGAAAGCATCATGTGTAGAATTACCTCCGTTGTCAGCTGCCAGAGGAATCGTGTTTTCTTCTGTTAATTCCAAATTGCCAATAAAGTGTTCATTTGGGCAAGGAATTCGGTCATTCCGGAGAAGGTTGTGGACGATACAGGCTGACATCACAAGATCATCAACAGTTTTCATTGATACTGCTATAGGGGTGAAGAAAACCCTCCAGTACTGACACATAATCCGCTTCCTCTTCCAACAGTAGCGCACAGGCTGCAAGATCCAATGAATAAGACATGTGTTCGGCAACGGTTCGCAGCCTGGGAAACCACGAGCCTCGCAGCGTCATTGAGACGAAAGTACGCAACGTCGGCCTCGCACCTCGCACCTCGCATGCGTCAGTTCTGAGAAACCAAGCCTAAACGTTTTCATTCCTCCCCTGAAGGGGGAGGCGGGCCCCTTAGACGGTGACGCCGTCTCTCAGGCCGGGAGATTTGTTACGGTGTAGGAGAAGTGCTGAGAAGGTGAGGGGGTAGGTGGCCGTGGCCTATACTACGAACTGTCCCGGCATTCGCCTTAGTGCAGGAGAATGGAAAACCACGGAAAACCATTCTCAGGACAGCCGAAGGGTGGGTTCAGGCGTGAAGTCCGGCACTGTGCCCCAGGCCCGTCTCCCGAATGCAGAGGCGTAGAGCCACGGTAGAGCCGTGGCCACCTTACCTCTACTCGGTTGGCCGGTCAGAGTACAGAGCATAGACTATGGGACGGCAACACACTCTGTATCTACCGACCTAGCTGTTAGTAGGACTAGGACTAGGGGAAAGTTTTCATTCCCCTCCCCGAAGGGGAGGGGCGGGCCACCTAGAAGGTAACGCCTTCTCTCTGGCCAGGAGATTTGGCGGGTTTAGAGGATTAATTAGGTTTGTGGGCGGGGGGGATAGGTTTGATTCTGTGAAGGAGTTGGGAGGGGGTTTCGACCTCTTGGCTAAGTATTTATTGATTTTTTCAGTTAGTACAGAATATTTACAAATTACAATTTTGGTGTTTTTACATATTGCTTTTTAACATTATCAGTCTTGTTCTGATGTTTCCGGTCTTCTTGCGGTTTTGGTAAAAGATTTGTCTCCAACGTATTGTTTTACAGTTAAAGTTGGAAATATATGGAAATATATCCCTTGCCCCCGGTTTGATTGTTTGAGTTTATTGGGGGGCTATTAGGATATTTACAATAGATGGTTTACTTATTTTACATAATTTACATTATTTACAGTTTAGATTCTTTGATATTTACATGGATATTTACATGGATATTTACAGGTTTTGTCTTAATAACATTTTCTGTAAATTTTACAATAATTCCTTCTTGCCTTGTTGTTGGGGGTACTCTCCTTCTGAAACATATCAAACATCAATGACCTGCATTTGCGACGGTCGCCCAGGTGGAAGATTCCCTACCAATTGTTTACCTGGCTTTTTATTAAACGCTCTGAGGAACTGGGAGATTTGTCAAATATTTCCCTCGATAATTTATTGCTCAGCGACTCGCCCCGCGGTGTTGTTAGCGCCAAAAGATGTTACGAGATGTACTTGCATTATTATCTTTTTAGTATGAATCTCTTTTACTCTTGCTGGCATGGTCAGTTGCCGTAAGCTAGCGGCTAGCGAAATCTAGTAGAAAACAAGTAGACTACCTTTTCTTCTAGTTCTGAACTCTAGAAGTAGATGGTGTTGCGGAACAACTTTTTCGAGTGTGAGTACATCTAATATCTCAAGGGCGAAAGAAATCCAATATTAGACTTCCTCCTTTCCTGTACAAATTTAAAAACGTTCTTTGTTCACATGATGTCTTCCTTTCCATGGGCCGGTTATGATTTTCTCGTCGCTTTCGAAAAAAAATATCGCCTTTCTGTGTTCACACCACAAGCTGAATTGTTTGACAACTTCCTTATTTTATGCATAAAACTAATACCATCCGTCCGCCTCTGTGGTGTAGTGGTTAGCGTGATTAGCTGCCACCCCCGGAGGCCCGGGTTCGATTCCCGGCTCTGCCACGAAAATTTGAAAAGTGGTACGAGTAGAGGTGGGTTCGATTCCCACCTCAGCCATCCGTCCGCCTCTGTGGTGTAGTGGTTAGCGTGATTAGCTGCCACCCCCAGAGGCCATCCTGGAAGTGGTTTTCCGTGGTTTCCCACTTCTCCTCCGGGCGAACTTAAGGCCACGGCCGCGCCGCTTCCTTCCCTCTTCTTTGCCTATCCCTTCCAATTTTCCCATCCCTCCACAAGGCCCCTGTTCAGCATAGCAGGTGAGGCCGCCTGGGCGAGGTACTGGTCATACTCCCCAGTTGTATCCCCCGACCAAGAGTCTGAAGCTCCAGGACACTGCCCTTGAGGCGGTAGAGGTGGGATCCCTCGCTCAGTCCGAGGGAAAAACCGAACCTGGAGGGTAAACAGATGATGATGATGATGATGACTAATACCATCCGCTTGAAGCGGTTTGTCTTCCAAATTCCGAAGCCTTAATTATGAACCATGCCGACAAAAGTACGATGACAGAAGAAAAAGCACATCCTCAATTTCTTTAAAGGACATTTAAATTTCCCTTGAAAATTTGTTCCAATCCCTTATTCCTCATCCTATAAATGAACATTAGCCCCAATTTGTCCTTGTGAATTCAACTTCATTGTCATATGGGCGGAGGATTTCCCTGTTCTTCTGGTGTATCTGCCCGGGTTTAGGAAGAGAATGAGAACTTCAGATAATATATTGGTCATCAAAATAAGAGAAAAGGTGGTGAACTGCATATTACAAGTGCTGATTTACAGAGGTCATTTGGTTCTGTGAGCAGTGGCGCGATCGCTTCGAACATGGGTAAAATAGGGGTGTCAGTGAAAATTATTATTATTTTTAATTTTTGCTATTTGTTTTAAGTCGCACCGACACAAACAGGTCTTATGGCGACGATGGGATAGGAATGGCCTGGGAATGGGAAAGAAGCGGCCGTGGCCTTCATTAGGGTACAGCCCCAGCACTTGCCTGGTGTGAAAATAGGAGACCACGGTAAACCATCTTCAGGGCTGCCGACAGTGGGATTCGAACGCACTACTTCTTGGATGCAAGCTTACAGCTGCGCGCCCCTAACCGCACGGCCAACTCGCTCGGTGTGAACATTATTAGTGCCATAAAAGAACTGTATTCAGAGCGTAAAAGCCCGATAAAGTGAGAGACGCCGTGGGAGAGCCATACTCAGGTGCTGGGCTGAAGCAGGGGTGAATGAACATGTAGATTGTTCATAACATTATGATATTTTGGAAAATGAAGGAAATAAAAATACAACAAGACTATGTTTTAACACTATCAGGAAGTCCGAAATTGATGGAGCTCCAGTGTCAAAGTTATAGGTCACTCTGAGATTCAGGGTACACCACCGCACATCCTACTACTACATCTTGTGCTCTCGGGATTAGTTCCAAGGTGCCGGTGCAACTCCATGTTCTCCGTGAGTCGTCGTCTTTCACCTAAAATTAATGAATAATACTGAAAATGAAAATCCTCAGCCTGTTTCCAGTTATTCGACCGGGTCAGAAATGGAATTAATGATGCCCCCATCTAGCGGTGTGCCGGCTGCCGAAGTCTGTCGCACTCTTCTGGGTCAATGATTAATAGCTGACAGATGAAATGAAATGAAATTGGAGAGTGTGGCTGGAATGAACTATGACAGGGAAAATCGGATACCCGGAGTAAAACCTGTCCCAACTCCGCTTTGTCCAGCACAGATCTCGCATTAAGTGACCGGGATTTGAACCACGGAACCCAGCGGTGAGAAGCCGGAGCGCTGCCGCGTAAACAATGGAGGCTAATTGAATAATAATAATAATAATAATAATAATAATAATAATAATAATAATAATAATAATAATAATAATAATAATAATAATAATAATACTAATAATAATAATAATAATTGTTATTGTTTTCACGTCCCACGTACTACTTTTAAGGTTTTCGGAGACGCCGAGGTTTCGGAATTTTGTCCTGCAGGAGTCCTTTTACGAGCCAGTGAATCTACTGACACAAGGGCGACGTATATGAGCACCTTCAAGTACCACCGACTGACCCAGGATCGAACCTGCCAAGGCTAGCACTCTACCGTCCGAGCTAGGTACTCAGCCCAGCTCAAATGGTTGAAATAGGTCATATCAACTGGTCAGAACGTCACTAACTTATTATAAAATGATTTCTTAGGATTAATTACCTCATTCACTCGTTTCAGTAATGACAGAATCACCGAGCTCGATAGCTGCAGTCGCTTAAGTGCGGCCAGTATCCAGTAATCGGGAGATAGTGGGTTCGAACCCCACAGTCGGCAGCCCTGAAGATGGTTTTCCGTGGTTTCCCACTTTCACACCAGGCAAATGCTGGGGCTGCACCTTAATTAAGACCACGGCTGAATCCTTCCCATTCCTAAGCCTTTCCTATCCCACCGTCGCCATAAAGCCTATCTGCGTAGGTGCAACACAATGCAACTAGCAAAAAAACAAGTAATGACAAAATATTCAACTGCATAATACTTCGAGCAGACATTCATGTTATGTCCTGTCTACGCAGCGCATGCAACCACATTTTACGGAAGGGCTCCTCCTCAGGAAATTGATGGTATGAGTACGATTGACCATGATATTGGAAAATGGAATAGTGCAATTATCAGGCAAAGCAGTTTTCTTGTTTTCTTTTCTCCCATTGGCAACTTCCATTAAAAACATAGAGGAACAAACGACAATCGACAAGCGTAGCCTATACCGTGTACCACTCGTGAGACATCTATCGGTGGTGATTCGGTACTTCCCTATTAATTTTTTTCAAAACGAGGAAAATAACACATTTTAATTGTTATTTATAATATATTTTCTACAACTTATTGCGAGATAGTGTTCAAATTTCAGTAGAAAAAAAATCTACACCAAACGCCAGTCCGATTTTTGGCATACGGTGTTAAATTAATGAAATATTACTCATTGATTTAGGGCGAAATACTTAGGTGGTGAAATCCATTTATTTGAGTATATAGGCCTATACATGTGAATGTGGTAACTGCTTCATCATCACACACACATCGCGATCCTCTGTCCACATATTTTTTCGGCTGTGTGGTGCTCTTCTCTTCGCTAACTTCGCTCTCTCAGCCGGCCCAAGAATAATCAAACGGGCAGACGCCTCGTTGGCAGTCGCCTTCCTGTTCCATCATGTCCTCATGCCTCATCAAAAATGTGGACACCGCTTATTCTCCCTCTGACATTCGCAAATGGTTTACCACCTTCGGCTCCGAAATTCGGGTGGTTCTTCGCCTCCAAGATGCCTTGTCTGGCCAACCCTCTCCAGATATAGTGGTTTTCTTTCGCTATCCCGCGCAGGCAGAAAATATTCTTGCTAGAGGCACCCTGCCTCTCTTTAATGTTGAACATCGCTTTCTCCCTACTCCTGCCCGTGTTCTCGAACAACTGGCCTCCGATCCCGACTTCCCTCTAGACGTCCCGTCTCCCACTATCATTCCTGCTTCTGTTCATCATTCCTCGCCTACTTTTACCACTACTACCACCACCGTCACCACTTCTCTTCTTTGTTCTCCATCTTCTTCTGTGTCCACTCTTACGTCTAGTCATCCCTCTCCCTTAATGTCTACCCCCGCTCCCGCCCTATCGACGACTCTCACGAGTCCCCAGCTGCCCCCTGCCGACTCCGTAGCTACCGCCACCACTGCTCAGCCAGCCTCCAACGGAGAGTCTGGCGCTACCACGGCTCATCAACCGCCTTCATCTTTAAGTTGTGTTCTTCGTGGCGTTGACCCTGCTATTGCTGAACAAGATCTCCTGAACGACCTTCACCTGGCAGGAGTCCCGGCCCGGCAAGTTTTCCGCATATTCAACGCCCATGGTCCGACGTACATGGTTCGCCTTCAGCTTCCCAGCAATGAAGACGTCAACCGCTTGCTCACCGATGGCGTTCATCTTCACCGGCGAACTTATCGTGTGGAGCCTTCCCGCTCCCCACCTCGTACCGGCCATCTCCCTCGTCGTACATCTCCACCGAATTCTTCATCTGTCCCGTCACCCACCACACCGCCGCCGCCCACTCCTGTCACCCTACCCGCACCACAATCACCTTTCATTTTACCCCCTCTCCAGATTTTGGATCTCCTTCGTCTCCACTCCACTTCTGTTACTAATATGGACTACTCTCTACTACCTCCTCCTACAATACTATTCTACTCCGTACTCCAACTTCCTTCCGCACCCCCCCCCCCCTTTAACCCATCTCATTCGATGTAAAGTTCTGACTGAGGTTCTTATTCCGATTATTTTTCCATTGTCACCTTACACATTTAGTGGAATTAATGGCGATACCACCGCCATCTCTGATTACATTTGTGTTCAGTATATGTGTGACTTCTCAGAACTTATGACGACTTGGCTTTTTCACTTGGACAAGAATTGGTTAATAATATCATGTTATTGCTTGTACATTTAAAATCCGATCTTGTTTATCATTTCATTCCATGTTTACTGTTCTTATGTTAAGTTTGTAGTGATTCGTACTTCAAGAAACAGACTTTCATTTCTGCTAATGTGTTCTACAAAAGACATTTTTTTTTTGACGTTTGTAAAACGTGTGCTATTAGTACATACTCATATAAAAGATTTCACATCAAATTATTGTACATTTAATCGGCCAAAGAGTCCCTTTGTTGGACTGGTGGCCCGCTCACCTCACGGGGAGAATGAAATAACTATTTGAAGAAGAAGTAACTGCTTCTAAGGCGAATGCCGGGACAGTTCATAGTATAGGCCACGGCCGCCCACCCCCTCACCTTCTCCGCACATCTCCTTCACCGTAACAAATCTCCCGGCCTGAGAGACGGCGTTACCGTCTAGGAGGCCCGCCTCCCCCTTCAGGGGAGGAATGAAAGCGGTTAGTAGTAGTAGTAGTAGTAGTAGTAACTGCTTTGGAGGAGTCCGATGCCTTAGTGTCTTTCCAAGAGCTTAGCTCCCAGCACCACCGCGACACACCACAGTCAGCATTGGGTCACATATACAAGAGGTCACATCCACACGTCGCCATCGACACTTAAGGCGACGTTGACTCCTCTTTTCTGTATTTTCATGAAGTCTAGCTGGGAAAACGCTTACCGTTTAATTACTCGGTGTCCAACTAACTAATTAGAAATTTGATGTGTCTCCTTTAACATTTGCCGTGTTGTACGCTTTAAAGTTCAAGCATTGCAAGCGGACATCAGTCTCGTGCAACGAGTTTCAAAGAACAGCGCCATGGTTTAAGCGCCCTACATAATATAGTTTCGTCCGCTTGTAGTGCGTTACATTTGATGGATTAGTACGAATAATATAACTGCATAAATTACGCCGTATGTACTTGCGACATACAACTGCACAGACCGTAAATGCATTTTATATTTCAAAGTTTCATTAAAGTACACAGTTTTTGGTGATTAGCAGAGTTATTTTACCTGTGTTTTCAACAGAATCCAGAATCATTCCTTTTCTTGTAGGATCCCTTTGAAAAAATAATAGCGAACTGACGTAAGAGTGAAACGTGATAAACGGTCCGGCTGAGTGTCTCAGACAATAGATCACAGTTGGTAGGATTTATCCTCATTCAATTCATACTCATTTGAATGTGCTAAAATACGTCAGCCGTGTGTCGGTAAATTTACTGGCACGTAAAATTACTCCTGCGGGACCAAATTCCGGCACCTTGGGCTATCTGAAATGTGTAAAAGTAGTTGATAGAACGCAAAGCCAGTAACATTATTTACTATTAAATTGTACCCTACAGAGCACAGCTCCCTGGGTTCACAGCTTTGGAGGATAAATATATAGTGAACAATGATGGTAGAAGACGCCGTCTGTTCAGTGCCATACCTACAGTTGTATCTTCATCACCACTGCCAGTGATATGAGGCGTCCGAGTCCTACATCACCTCTACCACTGAGTGAGTTGTCTACACGGTTTGAGACATATTGCCCTTAGCATGCATTCTGAAGAGAGTGAGTTCGAATCTCACAGTCGACAGCCCTTAAAAATAGTTTTCCGTGGTTTCCCACTTTCACATTATGCAATTGCTCTGGATGGACATGGCCACGACCTTCTTAGTCCTAGCCCTTTCCTATCCACGCTCTGCCGGAAATCGATGTGTTAATGAGATGTTAAACCACTGACAAAACAAATACTGTTTACTGAATGAACTGGGTTCATTTATTCAAATTACTATAGGTCACTTATACTGTATTGCCATTTCTGCCTGGTGGCCATGATACTACTACTACTACTACTACTACTACTACTACTACTAAAATTGTTTTCATTCCTCCCCTGAAGGGGGAGACGGGCCTCTTAGACGGTGACGCCGTCTCTCAGGCCGGGAGATCTGTTATCGTGAAGGAGAAGCTCGGAGAAGGTGAGGGGGTTGGCGGCCGTGGCCTATACTACGAACTGTCCCGGCATTCGCCTTAGTGCAGGAGAACGGAAAACCCCGGAAAACCATTCTCAGGACAGCCGACGGTTGGGACCAGCCGCGAGGTCCAGCCCTGTCCCGTCTCGCGAATGAAGAGGTGTTGAGCCACGGTAGAGCGTGGCCATGACAATTAAGGTGGCAGGGTCTATATGGTCCGACACCGTGTTTAGCCGGTTTGATTCCTGTGGGTGGAAATAATTTCATCAGAATGTTGGTCAGGAGAGGTGGTGGTGTACAGTTTCTACTCACTAGTTGTGTGAGTTCTGTTCTAAACCTCTCTGCAGTGAGGGCATATGATGTTATTGATGGTGATTCTTCCATCGGATGGGGTCGTTAAGTCTTGGTGGTATTCGACATGAGTAGGCTATGTGCCAGCACCAAGTTTCACTATCTCCCTTCCTACCATCATAAATCACGTCATTCATTCCATTTCATGAACTCCTCTGATGAGGTTGTTCGGCTCCATGGCTAAAAGGTTAGCGTCCATGCCTTTGGTCACAGGGGACCCGGGTTCGATTCCCGGCAGGGGAATTTTAACCATAATTAATTTCGCTGGCACAGGGGCTGGGCGTATTTGTCGTCTTCATCCTTATTTCATTCTCATCACGACGCGCAGGACGCCTACCTTCGTCACATCAAAAGACCTGCATCTGGTGAGCCGAACTTGTCCTCGGACACTCCCGGCACTAAAAGTCATACGCTATTCCATTCCATTCTGATGAGGTTGACATCAGGAAGGGCATCCGTTGATAAAAACTCGCTACAACAGTTAATCTCATTTCATATCCAACATCACATCTTGGAATTGCCCAGACCATATCAGTTGAGTGTGAACACTGTTGTGCAGATTATGGCAAGGCGGTGCGAATATTATCGGCTTTCGAATGGGAAATGATACTGATTGTCAGATGGATGGGACATTCCATTGCCGAAGCTGTGAGTACATTTAACAATTTTCGATTGACGGTGTTATGTGTATATTGGGGAGACCACACGGAAGGTATTACCATCCAGCATTTGGCCAAAATTGTCCATGGTAACAGACAAGCCACACTGGTCCAAATCATTGACATTCAAGGCAGGAGGTACCAGATGCATATAAAGCAGGTCTGTGCAGCATTCTTTAGGTCTATGGGATATGGGAGAAGATGACCCACCTGGGTGTGTGACAATGCTAATTGGACCCTAGCAGACTGGTGATACGCGGCGTGATCTAGTAAGTCATGGCCCCAGTTGACCAAAAATATGCCTTCCGATTGAGATAGCTAAATAAAATTCAGGAAACTCAAACGTCAAAAATTACCAGTGTTTCGCCCCAGTACGGCATGGACTCATCAGTTGGATACCGCACCTCCCCAGGACACTGGCCGGCTAGCACGCCGGTAGCGACACCACTGCTACTACTACTACTACTACTAAATAGGTGTTCATTGTTCTCCTGTAGCGGGAGACGGACCTCTTAGACGGTGACGCCGTCTCTCAGGCCGGGAGATTTGTTACGGTGAAGGAGATGCTCGGAGAAGGTGAGGCTGTTGGCGGCCATGGCCTATACTAGGAACTGTCCCGACATTCGCCGTAGTGCAGGAGAATGGAAAACCACGGAAAACCATTCTCAGGACAGCCGACGGTTGGGGCCAGCCATGAGGTCCAGCCCTGTGCCGTCTCCCGAATGCAGAGGCGTAGAGCCACGGTAGAGCCGTGCCCACCCCTCCTCTGCTCGGTTGACCAGTCAGAGTGCAGAGCTGTTGGACCACGGACCAGCCGTGGCCACTTGAGGGCTGGGACCTACTCTTTATCTACCGATGGACACCACTGCGTGCGTGTGTGAGAAGTTTTCATTCCCCGTCAGCACCCTGTCGAGATCTGCGATGGTAGGCAGTAGAATTCTCACCATGTAAGTTGGGCCTGTTGCATTCCGGATTCGGTGTTCTTTACGAGCTGGAATACCTTCAGAGTTTTTTTTTTTTTTTTTTGCTAGTTGCTTTACGTCGCACCGATACAGATAGGTCTTATGGCGACGATGGGATAGGAAAGGCCTAGGAATGGGAAGGAAGCGGCCGTGGCCTTAATTAAGGTACAGCCCCAGCATTTGCCTGGTGAGAAAATGGGAAACCACGGAAAACCATCTTCAGGGCTGCCGACATTGGGGTTCGAACCCACTATCTCCCGATTACTGGATACTGGCCGCACTTAAGCAACTGCAGCTATCGAGCTCGGTCCTTCAGAGTTTAATTCGGTGACGATTTCCTCTTCGGTGATAGTTGGATCTATACCACGTACCACACAGCCGAAGAGGCTATGTCTGGGTGGCGGAGGTGGTGTCTTGAGCGCTGGTTGTGACAGAAGCTTGAAGGGAGCGGTGGAACCAAACTGACCTGCTCCAACTGACAAAGCGGGTTTTTGGGCGGCAGTTTCATCATAACGCCGTTGTTGGTTGGCCGTATGTCTGTAATTTCTTCATGACGCATATTACACTTAAAGAGGGTGAAAAAGATGTTGCGTGGGGAGCGGAAATGCTGAGTTGGATTTTCAAGGAGATGGACGTGGGTACCAGTAGCTGGGGTCTGAAGAGAGCGTGAATTTTTAAGAGGACGGCATGCTCCTGAGACTGGAAGTGAGTCGCTGGTGGGAGGAAGAGGAGGTTCAGGTGCAGTTTCCGTAGGGATACTTGGAGATTGATCCAGAATGACCTGACGAGTATCTGACCGCCAAGCGTGGGGTTGGTTGGCCAGCTTCTGGAGCGGTGGTTGGGGCGGACTTTTATACTGAGGGCTGTTGGTGTCCCACGTAGGAGATGGAACTTGTAGTAGAAATCTCGCCTGGTAGTTGAGATCAGTGAAGGAGAGGGCGAGGATGACGCAGCAGAAGTCGTCGATGTAGTGATGGTATAGGACTCGCTGATGGTGGTGACGGCGTAATGATACATGACGATCCACTTCGCTGCTCTGTAATATTCGGTGGAGAAGGCAGAAACGTAGACTGACCTCTCGGCGAGCTTGGAGCAGGAAATAGGGCTCCCTGAAGTAGTAACGCCAGTCCTGAGGTGAAACCTCAATTCGAGCTCCACTCAGACCACCTGTCTATACACTTTTTAAGCGACTATAAATCGCCGTGTTAGAGTTTGGTGTGCGGATGTCGACGGACGTGAAGACTTATGCACTGGTATAACATGTCTTTAGAGTCACTGCAGTCGACGAAGGATGAAAAAAAGAAAGTTAACCACGTAGGGCCTAATCACGCCACCGTATCGCTTAACGGATATGTAAACACATCCAAATATTACACATATATAGCCTAATGATAGGTACTTCGCACTTTTCATACAGAAAGGAAAGGAAATATTCCAAGGAAATTGCATTTATCACCATCTTCAACAGTTTAAGTCAATTAATCATAGGGAGCACGCTTAAATCGGGATTTAGAAACACTCCTTAATGCCATTCTTACGGAAGACAGCCTTGTTTTGTCTTACATCAGCTTGTCGCTCAGTGCTTAAATGTTGGTGCCACGCTTGGCCGGTAGAAAATAGGGAGCGCCCTCACTATTTGCTCGAAGATGAGTCTTATATGCAGTATTTCTAAATTTATGATAATCGAAACGAAACTGTCACTCCTAACGCACGAAAATGAAATTACCATATTCTGTGATGTTTTGAAAGAGGCGGGAAATAATATAAGTGCAATGGCGATTGCGGTTGTGAAAGAGGAATTGAAGGAAAAGGGCGGACAATTATCCTGAAGGAAGCGAGTTGACTGAAAGGGAAGGACTAAAAGTAGCAACCTTTTCGTTTAGTGTTCTTGTTTCGACTGAATTCTTTAAGAGCAAATAGCCTCTTGAAAACATGCGTAATATATAGCCTATATTTTAGGTTAGAGATGTACATAAAGCACGATATTGGTATGAATCTCCTACAGCGCACGAGGTTCAAGACCTTATTTCAGGTCATAAGACAGATATTAATATTTTAAGTTGTCCGGCCCCGCGCTGTAGGGGGCAACGCATCCGCCTGTCACCCGGGTTCGATTGTACTGATTAATATCTCTGGCCTGGGGACTGGGTGTTTGTGATGTCCTTAATCTTCCTTTCGTCACACACAACATTCCACACTACCACCATTCCAATTACACGCAGGTTCATACAAAGTGATGACAGTAGGGGCAGAAGATCCACATGGGTCGACGCCCCGCACAAATATATATATATTTTTAAAATGTGGATTTATGAATTATATACGTGTTCAGAAAGTCTGAAATTGGTGGTGCTCCAGTGTCAAAATTATAGCTCACTCTGTCATTCAGGGCACACCACCGCACACGGTGTTATGGATGCTTCCCTACTTCTAAATCTTCTTGCTCTCTGGATTATTTCCAAGGTGCCGGTGCCATTCCATATTCTCCGTGAGTCTTCGTCTTTACCTAAAAGTATTGAATTAATACTGAAAATGAAAATCCTCACCTGTTTCCAGTCTTTCGACCGGGTCAGGAATGGAATGAATGAAGCCCCCATCTAGCGGTGAGGATAGGCATTGTGCCGGCTGCCGAAGTCTGTCACACTCCTCTTGGACAATGATTAATGGATGACAGATGAAATTAAATTAAATTAATTTGAAGTGTATTGCTGGAATGAACGATGGCAGGGAAAACCGGATACCCGGATACCCGGAGAACACCTTTCCCGCCTCCGCTTTGTCCAACACAGATCTCACATGGAGTGAGCAGGATTTTTACCCTGGAACCCAGTGGGTGAGATGCCGGACGCTGCCGCGAAGCCAGCGAGGCTATAATAATAATAATAATAATAATAATAATAATAATAATAATAATAATAATAATAATAATAATAATAATAATAATAATAATAAAGAATGTTACTATTTTCACGTCCCACTTACTGCTTTTATGGTTTTCAGTGACCGAGGTTCCGGAATTTTGTCCTGCAGGAGTCCTTGTACCTACCGGTAAATCTACCGACACAAGGGTGATGTGTATGAGCACCTTCAAATACAACCCACTGACCGAGGATCGAACCTGCTAAGGCCAGCACTCTACCGTCCGAGCTAGGTACTCAGCCCAGCTAAAATGGTTGAAATAGGTCATATCAACTGGTCAGAACGTCACTAACTTATTATAGAATAATTTCTTAGGATTAATTATCTCATTCACTCGTTTCAGTAATGACAAAATCTTCAACTGAATAATACTTCGAGCAGACATTTATGTTATGTTTTATTTCTTAGGTCCTGTCTACGAAGCGCATACAACCACTTTTTACGGAAGGGCTACTCCTTAGGAAAATGGTGGTATGAGTATGATTGACCTTGATTTTGGAACATTGGAATAGTGCAATCGTCAGGCAAAACAGTTTTCATGTTTTCTTTTCTTCCATTGCGATATACCGTATTTACACATTATCCTCAATTAACTAGGCAACAACCCACCTCACAACGGCACTACAGCCCTTGAAGGGCGTTAGCCTACCAAGCGACCGCTGCTCAGCCCGAAGGCCGGCAGATTGCGAGGTGTCGTGTGGTCAGCACGACGAATCCTCTCGGCCGTTATTCTTGGCTTTCTAGACTGGCGCCTCTATCTCACCGTCAATAGCTCCGCAATTGTAATCACGTAGGCAGAGAGGACCATGCACCAGCCCTCAGGTCCAGGTAAAAATCCTTGACATGGGTGGGAATCGAATCCGGGACCTGCGGATAAGAGGAAGGCACGCTACCCCGACACCACGGAAAGGCACAAATGACGATCGAGAAGCGCGTACCGTGTACCACATGTGAGACATCTATTGGTAGTGAATCAGTACTTCCCTATTAAATTTTATATCAAAACGAGGGAGAGAGCACATTTTAATTATTATTTGTAATATATTTTCTGCAACTTATTACGAGATAGTATTGGAATTCCAGTAGCAAAAATTAATCTACACCAAACGCCAGTCCCACTTTTTGGCATACGGTGTCAAATTAACGAAATATTACTCATTGATTTAGGGCGTAATACGTAGGTGGTGAAATTCATTCATCTGAGTATATATACAAATGGAAATGCAATGTAGAATTCGGGGGAGTCCGATGCCTTAGTGTCGCTCAAGAGTGCTACGCGACGCACCGTCGCACTGGGGGGTGGGGATTCGAGCAGAATGGATTCACTGACACATAAGGCGACTTTGACTCCTCTTTTTCGCTTTCCCTTGGCGTGTAGCTGGGATAAGTTATTCCAAAATGTTTACACTTTAATTACTCGGTGTCCAGCTAATTCTTAGAATTTTAATCTCCCTCATTTTACATTTGCCGGGTTCTACGTTTCAGTTTCAGCTTTAGTACTACCGGTAATTTTAACAGATTATATACCGGGCGAGTTGGCCGTGCGGTTAGAGGCGCGCGGCTGTGAGCTTGCATCCGGGAGGTAGTAGGTTCGAATCCCACTGTCGGCAGCCCTGAAGATGGTTTTCCGTGGTTTCCCAGTTTCACACCAGGCAAATGCTGGGGCTGTAACTTTTTTAAGGCCACGGCCGCTCCCTTCCAACTCCTAGGCCTTTCCTATCCCATCGTCGGTGCGACGTAAAGCCACTAGCAAAAAAAAAAAAGATTAGAACGAATAATTTAACTGCATATATTACGCCGGAGTCCGCCTCTGTGGTGTACTGGTTAGTGTGATTTGCTGCCATCCCCGGAGGCCCGGGTTCGATTCCCGGCTCTGCCACGAAATTTGATAAGTGGTACGAGGGCTGGAAGGGGGTCCACTCAGCCTCGGGAGAGCTAACTGAGTAAAGGTGGGTACCTAACTTAATGCGCCGGCTGCTTCCTTCCCTCTTCCCTGTCTATCACTTCCAATCTTCCCATCACCCCACAAGGCCCCGGTTCAGCATAGCAGGTGAGGCCACCTGGGCGAGGTACTGGTCATCCTCCCCAGTTGTATCCCCCGACCGAGAGGCGGTTGAGGTGGGATCCCTTGCGGAGTCCGAGGGAAAAACCAACCCTGGAGGGTAAACCGTGGGCCACGAAATTTGAGAAATGGTACCAGGGCTGGAACTGGAGGTCAACTGAGTCATCCTCGAAGTGATTTTCCCTGGTTTCCCACTTCTCCTCCAGGCAAATGCCGGAATGGTACCAAATTTAAGGTCACAGTTGCTTCCTTGCCTCATCCTTGCCTGTCCCTTCCAATCTTCCCTTCCTTGCACAAGGCATAGCATAGCATAGCAGGTGAGGCCGCCTGGGCGAGGTACTGGTCCTCCTCCCCAGCTTCATACCACCGACCCTTTGTTTCGCACTCCAGGACACTGCTCTTGATTTGATAGTGTTGGGATGCCTCCCTGAGCCTGAGGGAAAAACCGACCCCGGAGGTTAAAGTGATTAAGAAAGAAAGAAGGAAATTACGCAGTATGTGTGTGCAACATACAACTGCACAAACCATAAATACATTTCATATTTCAAAGTTTTAGTAAAGTACACAGTTTTTGGTGATTAGCAGAGTTATGTGTTTTCAACAGAATCCAAAATCATTCCTTTTTTTTATAGGATACCGTACCTGTCTGACTTGTTGGCTGAATGGTCAGCGTACTGGCCTTCAGTTCAGAGGGCCCTGGATTAGATTCCCGGCCGGGTAGGGGATTTTAACCTCCATTGGTTAATTCCATTGGCTCGGGTGCTGGGTGAATATGCTGTCCCCAACAGCCCTGCGACTCATACATCACACATAACACTATCTTTCACCACAATAACACGTAGTTACCTACACATGGCAGATGCTGCCCACCCTCATTGGAGGGTCTGCATTACAAGGGCTTCACTCGGCTAGAAATAGCAACACGGAATTATTTATAGGATCCCTTTGAAAAATAATGAACTCATATAAGAGTGAAACGTGATAAACGGTCTGGCTGAGTGTCTCAGACAATAGATCACTCGCTTTCTGAATCCAAGTTGGTAGGATTTAGCCTCATTTAATCCACAGGTATTTCAATGTGCTAAAACGCGTCAGCCGTGTGTCAGTAAATTTACTGTCACATAAAATAACTCCTGCTGGAAAAAATTCTTGCACCTTGGGCTATCCGAAATGTGTAAAAGTAGTTGATAGAACGAAAACCCAGTAACATTATTTACTATCAAATGGTACCCTACAGAGCACAGCTCCTTGGTTTCACAGCTTTTGAGGATAAATATATAGTGAACAACAATGATTGAAGAAGCCTGCTGTTCAGTGCCATACCTACAGTACTTTGAGTTTTGTTGTGTCCTCATCATCACTGCCAATGATATGAGGCCTCTAAGTCCTACATCACCTTTACCACTAAATGAGTTTTCTGCACGGTTTGAGATGTACAGCTTTTAGCTTGCATTCTGGAGATAGTGAGTTCAAATCTCACAGTTGACAGCTTTGAAAAATAATTTTCCGTGGTTTCCCATTTTCCCATTATGCAATTGCTCGGGATGGACATGGCCACTACCTTCTTAGTCCTAGCCCTCTTCTATCCATGCACCACTGAAAACCTTTGATGTGTTAGTGAGATGTGAAACCACTCACAAAAAAATTCTGTTTACTGAATGAACTGCGTTCATTTATTCAAATTGCTGTAGGTCACTTATTCTATATTGACATTTCTGCGTGGTGGCCATGATATCTAAGGTGGCAGGATCTATATGGTCCGACACCGTGGTTAGCCGGTTGGATTCCTGTGGGTGGAAATAACTTCACCATCAGAATATTGGTCAGCAGGATAGGAGAGGTGGTGGTGTACAGTTTCTACTCACTAGTTGCGTGAGTTCTGTTCCAAACATCTCTGCAGTGAGAGCATATGATGTTATTAATGGTGATTTTTCCATCGGATGGGGTCATTAAGTCTTGAGCAGACTTCTTGGAGGTATTCGACATGAGTAGGCTATGTGCCAGCACCAAGTTTCACCATGTCCCTTCCTACCATCATAAATCACATCATTCATTTCATTTCATGAGCTCCACTGATGAGGCTGACATCAGCAAGGGCGTCCATTCATAAGAACACACTACAAAATTTAATCTCATTTCATATCCAGCACCACTTCTTGGAATTGCCCAGACCAGTATCAGTTGAGTGTGAACACTGTCTGTACTGGTCATGGTGAGGCAGCGCGAATTATTGGCTTTCGAATGGGACATGATACTGCTTGTCAGATGCATGGGACATTCCATTCCCGAAACTGTGAGTACGTTTAACAATTTTCGATTGCGTTTTTCTTGTGTATATTAGGAACACCTCACGGAAGATTTTTCCACCCAGCATCTGGCAAAGTTTTACATGCTAACAGACAAGCCACACAGGTTCAAATCATTTTCAATGCAGGAGCTATCAGATGCATATACAGCAGGTCAGTGCAGCATTCTTTAGGTATATGGGATATGGGAGAAGATGACTCACACTGGACACAGCTGTGTGTGTGACGATGCTAATTGGACCCTAGCAGGCTGGTGATACGTGGTGTGATATAGTAAGTCATGGTCCCAGTTGTTTATGGTTGATGGTAGGGTACAGGTGTAGCACAAGTTCCATGAAGCTGTGGACCCCTCTTTCCATCAAGGCACCATACAGGCTGGTAGTGGCTCCGTGATGATGTGGGGTGTATTCACGTGCCTTGAGCTGGGTCCTCAGGAACAGATTGTTGAGCAGTAATTGCTAAGTTAAATCTATCGTGATCACTTGCAGCCCTTGATGGACTTCACGTACCCTCAGAATGATGAGATATTCCAGCAGTATAATGCACCATGTCATTGGGCTCAAGATGTCCATAATTAATTCGAGGAATATTACGGAGAATTTTAACATCTGCTGTTTGGCCTAGTGACCTTTTATTAGATGTGGTGGAAAGGTCCATTTGCTCCTAAGATCCTGTACCGGCAAATAGCAGGGAGCTGTAGGTAGCCATGCAGACGGTATGATTCAACACCTCTCCACATGTGTTCCGTCCCGTTGTGGAATCGATGCCGCAAGGAGTTGCTGCACTTCACCAGGCTCAACCCGTGTCCCATCACTTCAGTGCGGAATTATGCCAAGATATTAATGATTGAATATTAAAGTTCTTGCTTCTTTACATTCGGCTTCACCCAACTGAATACCATCCTACAAAAACATGCCTTTCTTGGACAGATTCCATCAGTTTTCTGGGAAATGGATATCCTTAACCTTGTGCAGACAAAAGTTTCGCACAAAACACTGTTACTTGTAAGTGTCAAAATTTGTTTTCTCGTCCAAAGGTGGTGCAGCCCTTTTAACACACCCCCCAATGGAGGTTAACTACGTGTACCTATCTACCACCTACTGAATAGACCAGTTCAAGAACAAAATACAGAACTAGAAATCCAAACCTACAATGAGGAACCTCGTATCACCTGGACAGAAACTGAGACAGCCTTAAAATCTATGCCTAAAGGAAAACCTTCAGGTGCAGATGAAGTGAATGCGGACATGATAAAGGCAGCAGGCATCCAGGGTATACAATGGCTGCACAGAGTAATAAATGCCATGTGGACAGACAACATACCTGCAGATTGGAGCAAGGGTGTTATAATTCCCCTGTTTGAGAAAGGCAGCAGGCGGAAACACACCAACTATAGAGATATAACACTGCTGTCTCATGGGCTAAAATTTCTAGAGAAGATCATAGAAAGGAGACTGAGAACCATCATTGACCAACAGTTAGAGGAGGAGCAATGTGGATTCAGAAGTAACAGATCAACAATGGATCTAATTTTTAGCACCCGCATGCTGATGGAAAAGTATTAGGAGAAATGCAAGAACCTGGTCATTGTATTCCTGGATATAGAACGTGCCTACGATAGTGTTATAAGAGATAAGATCTGGGAGTGCCTGAGGAAAAGAAATGTGCCTGAAGGACTGGTAAGGAAAATTCAGATGTACATGGGTAACATGTTAATTGCACTGATTACTTCTACGGAAACTCAGGGAGTCCTGGAGCAGTATATGTAGCTGTCAGTCAACTGGGATCACCCGTCAATCATCACTCAACCAACGTTTCAAGGGAGGTAGAGTAAGGGGACTTACCATCTGGAAAGATTCTTTTGGGGCAGAAAATGACACTGTGACACCTAAGATCATTTTTGATGGGGAGGAGGTGGAAAATGTCTCCCCTCCCTCAAAGTCAGCACCAGTGAAGACTACGCAAGACACATTTTGCCAGGATTTACAGGTAAAAGTGTTTAACCCAACATAGCAACCGTAATTTGAAGAATAAGCAAGTGATGCATAAAGTAGACTAAGTTGCATCAGATCTAGCTTTAAAACAAGCCCATATCTCAGTAGAAAATTACTGGTAACACTCAATTTTGTTTTTTAATCTTCAAAGTACAAAAACAATAATTTTCTTTTTATCTGCCTGGCAGCAATTCTTAACATTCAACATTGTCAATATCTGCCTATTTAAAATTACCCTTGGTATCTGTGAAGTAAAATCAGACAATATGATGCATGAACTGTTTAATTATTTGTAATTACCCAGAACTAGGTTTGGGAAGGAAACAGTCTTGGTATATGTATGGTATAGGGAAACGTTTGGTATTCAAACATATTTTCCTTTGTTGTTACAAGACTAAGTACATCTTATTTCAAACCTCTTACCATGAATAAAATTCTTTCAGAATAAAATGGGAAATGAATACAATCAAGCAGAGTGGCTGGTTACATTGAATCATTATTCCCCCTTTGAATTAATAAAATACACTGTCCAAATGTAAAGTATAACAGTCCCATACATGTGTACAGAACCAGACTAAAAAAAAAAAAAAAATTCTATTTGGTATGAACTTGGTATGAACTAAAGGGCCATATCTCTCTCACAAAACAAGAAAGGCATAATCTTGTTAATATGACTGATTCAGTATTCAGTCAGCTGCAGTTGCAGGAAAGACCTGGATTAGAAATAACCATACTGAAGCATTAGATGAATATACATACCTTCATCAACATGCATGCATGCATACATACATACATACATACATACATACATACATACATACATACTACCGAGCTCGATAGCTGCAGTCGCTTAAGTGCGGCCAATATCCAGTATTCGGGAGATAGTAGGTTCGAACCCCACTGTCGGCAGCCCTGAAAATGGTTTCCAGTGGTATCCTATTTTCACACCAGGCAAATGCTGGGGCTGTACCTTAATTAAGGCCACGGCCACTTCCTTCCCACTCCTAGCTCTTCCCTGTCCCATCGTCGCCATAAGGCCTATCTGTGTTGGTGCGACGTAAAGCAACTAGCAAAAAAAAAAACCATGCATACATACATACATACGTACATACATACATACATACATCACCATTATAGACTGTTATGCCATTCAGTGTTCATTGTGCAAGCCGCTTTGAATTTAATAAATGCCTGCACAGTCCTCTATTTGTAACGAGTTCTGGAGCCTTCTTTACTCCAATATCATGTATATTCAAATCATTGAAAAATTGGTGTAACATCATCATCATACTGGTCTCCCTCTACCTCTCTTGCCCTCCATGATCAAGTCCATTAGACTCCTGGGTAACCTATCCTCATCCATTTGTCTAACATGACCCCATCACCGAAGCTGGTTCGAATTCGTTCCTAACTTAACTTTTATCTCCTCACTTCATTGTTCCCACCTGTTTGTACCAGCGATCATTCTCACTAGTTTCATGTCTGTTACTTCAGTCTTATGAATAAGATATCCTGAGTCCACCCAGTTTTCCCTCCCGCACAGCTAAGTTGGTCTAAATACAGAACAATGTAAAGATAGTGTATTCATTCTTACAGATTATTTTTCATTGCAACTGTGAGCTCACTGCATAAGCTTTGTTGCCCAGTGATTCAATCTCACTTATCATACTACACTACCATCCTGGAGAGCTGCTGCAGCTATCAGGAAAGATAGGGCTGACCAGGAGGGGAGGGGATCAAATGAGGTGGGTAGGGTTGAGGCTCTGGTCATGGGGGATTCCATCGTTAGACATGTGGGGAAAGTGTGTGGAGGAAAGGGAACCAGGGTAGAATGTTATCCAGGGATTAGGTTGAGACAGATGTTGAGGAAAGTAGAAGAGAGGGAGGAGGGGAAGGAGAAGGTGGTAGTGTTTCACGTTGGTACCAACAACTTAAGGCAAGCTGATATAAGTAAAAACATAGTTGGAGATGTGTGGGATCTGGTAAATGCAGCACGGGTGAAGTTTAAGAAAGCGGAGATTGTTATTAGTGGAATACTGTGTAGGAGGGATATTGACTGAAGTGTGATTGGGGATTTAAATGAGACTATGGAGTGGTATGTGGGAAACTGGGAGTGAAATTTCTAGTTCCTAATGGGTGGGTAGGAGATAGGGATCTGCGATCAGATGGCCTTCATTTAAACCGCAGTGGTACGTATAAGTTAGGAAATTTGTTTGGAAGGGTAATGGGGAGGTACATTCAGCGAAACAGGATGGCCTAGGAAGCAGTGATAAGGGAACAGGGAACTGGAAATCAAGTAGGGATGACATAAAATTGTTAGTGTTGAACTGTAGGAGTATTGTAAAGAAAGGAATAGAATTAAGTAATTTAATAGATATATCTTTACCAGATATTGCAATAGGAGTTGAATCATGGCTGAGAAATGATATAATGGATGCAGAAATTTTCTCAAGGCACTGGAGTGTGTATCATAGAGATAGGATAGGAATTGTGGGAGGGGGAGTGTTCATTCAGGTGAAAAAAGAATTTGTAAGATACGAAAAAGTTAAAGATGAGACACATGAAATTCTAGGTGTAAGGCTCATTTCTAAAGATAATAGGCAACTTGATATATTTGGAGTGTACAGATCGGGAAAGGGTAGCACTGATGCGGATTTGGAATTATTTGATAGGATAGTCAGCTATGTGGGAAACGAAATGGAAAGGAATGTGATTGTAGCGGGAGATCTGAATTTGGCAGATATCAATTGGGAAGGAAATGCGAACGACACGAAGCATGACCAACAAATGGCAAATAAGTTAATATGGGAAGGACAGCTGATTCTGAAAGCGATGGAATCAACCAGAGGGAAAAATATCCTGGATGTTTTGATGATAAAACCAGATGAGCTCTATAGGGAAACTGAAGTAATAGATGGTATTAGTGATCATGAAGCTGTTTTTGTCGTAGTTAAAAATAAATGTGATAGAAAGGAAGGTCTTAAATGTAGGACTATTAGGCAGTACCATATGGCTGATAAAGCAGGCATGAGGCAGTTTCTAAAAAGTAACTATGATCGGTGGGGAACGGTAAATAAAAATGTAAACAGACTCTGGGATGGGTTTAAAGAAATTGTTGAGGAATGCCAAAACAGGTTTGTACCTTTAAGGGTGGTAAAGAATGGTAAAGACCCACCTTATTATAATAGAGAAATAAAGAGACTAAGAAGGAGGTGCAGACTGGAAAGAAATAGAATTAGAAATGGCTGTGGAAGTAAGAAGAAATTGAAGGAACTTAGTAGAAAATTGAATCTAGCAAAGAAGGCAGCTAAGGACAACATGATGGCAAGCATAATTGGCAGTCATACAAATTTTAGTGAAAAATGGAAGGGTATGTATAGGTATTTTAAGGCAGAAACAGGTTCCAAGAAGGACATTCCAGGAATATTTGATGAACAAGGGGAGTGTGTATGTGAGGACCTTCAAAAGGCAGAAGTATTCAGTAAGCAGTATGTAAAGATTTTTGGTTACAAGGATAATGTCGATATAGAGGAGGAGACTAAGGCCAAAGAAGTAATAAAATTTACATATGATAACAATGACATTTACAATGAGAAACAAAACTGAAAACTAGAAAAGCGGCTGGAATTGATCAGATTTCTGGGGATATACTAAAGACAATGGGTTGGGATATAGTACCATATCTGAAGTACTTATTTGATTATTGTTTGGTCGAAGGAGCTATACCAGATGAATGGAGAGTTGCTATAGTAGCCCCTGTGTATAAAGGAAAGACATAAAGCTGATAATTACAGGCCAGTGAGTTTGACATGCATTGTATGTAAGCTTTGGTAAGGCATTCTTTCTGATTATATTAAACACGTTTGTGAAATTAATAACTGGTTCGATAGAAGGCAGTTCGGTTTTAGGAAAGGTTATTCCACTGAAGCTCAACTTGTAGGATTCCAGCAAGATATAGCAGATATCTTGGATTCTGGAGGTCAAATGGACTGTATCGCGATTGACCTGTCTAAGGCGTTTGATAGGGTGGATCATGGGTGACTACTGGCAAAAATGAGTGCAATTGGACTAGACAAAAGAGTGACTGAATGGGTTGCTATATTTCTAGAAAATAGATCTCAGAGAATTAGAGTAGGTGAAGCTTTATCTCACCCTGTAATAATTAAGAGGGGAATTCCTCAAGGCAGTATTATCGGACCTTTATGTTTTCTGATATATGTAGAAATGATATGAGTAAAGGAGTGGAATCGGAGGTAAGGCTTTTTGCGGATGATGTTATTTTCTATAGAGTGATAAATAAGTTACAAGAATGTGAGCAACTGCAACGTGACCTCAAAAATGTTGTAAGATGGACAGCAGGCAATGGTATGTTGATAAACGGGGTTAGAAGTCAGGTTATGAGTTTCACAAATAGGAAAAGTCCTCTCAGTTTTAATTACTGTGTTGATGGGGTGAAAGTTCCTTTTGGGGATCATTGTAAGTATCTAGGTGTTAATATAAGGAAAGATCTTCATTGGGGTAATCATAAAAATGGGATTGTAAATAAAGGGTACAGATCTCTGCACATGGTTATGAGGGTGTTTAGGGGTTGTAATAAGGATGTACAGGGGAGGGCATATAAGTCTCTGGTAAGACCCCAACTAGAGTATTGTTCCAGTGTATGGGACCCTCACCAGGATTACCTGATTCAAGAACTGGAAAAAATCCAAAGAAAAGCAGCTCGATTTGTTCTGGGTGATTTCCGACAAAAGAGTAGGGTTACAAAAATGCTGCAAAGTTTGGGTTGGGAAGAATTGAGAGAAAGAAAAAGAGCTGCTCGACTAAGTGGTATGTTCTGAGCTGTCAGCGAAGAGATGGCATGGAATGACATTAGTAGACGAATAATTTTGAGTGGCGTTTATAAAAGTAGGAAAGATCACAATATAAAGATAAAGTTGGAATTCAAGAGGACAAACTGGGGCAAATATTCATTTATAGGAAAGGGAGTTAGGGATTGGAATAACTTACCAAGGGAGACGTTCAATAAAATTCCAATTTCTTTGAAATAATTTAGGAAAAGGCTAGGAAGCAACAGATAGGGAATCTGCCACCTGGGCGACTGCCCTAAATGCAAACCAGTATTGATTGATTGATTGATTGATTGATTGATTGATTGATTGATTGATTGATTGATTGATTGAATATACATCCTAAATACTTGAAATGATTTACCTGTTCCAGTTTTGTATTCCCGACCTGACATTCAATTCTCTTAGGTTTCTTCACTACTGACATCACTTTAGTCATGGAAATTCTAATTTTTGTATTATACTCACTGCACCTATTTTCAAATTCCAAGATACTAGACTACAGGCTTTCAGAACATTCTGCCATTAAGATCAAGTCATTACCATATGCGATACCACATTTCCCCCTCATTGAATCCCTCCCTGCTATTTTATAGCTTTCGGCAGATGATGCGTGCAAACTATGAAAAACAAAGGTGAAAAATTACAGCCTTGTCTAACCCCTGTAAGTACCTTCAGCCAACAATTCATCCTACTATCAGTTCTGACTGTAGCCCGATGTCAACATAAATAACTTTGATTGCTTTTAATAATTGTACACTTTTTCCCATAATCTCTCAGTACGGCTAACATCTTTTCCCACATGTGTCCTTTCTAGATCCACAAAACATAACTGGCCATTCCTCCCATAGCAATTTTCAATTACCTGATGCATACTGAAAATCTGATACTGGCAGCCCTCCATTGTCTGAAACCACACTGAATTTCAACCATTGATCGTACCCTCCATTCCAAAACGCTAGTGAACACCTAGCCTGGTACACAACTTCTTCCACCACTTTTCCCACATCTCAGGAGTTGAGATGTGTACTGTGTCACACATGTGGATTTGGCCGTCTTTTACAGCCAGATGCTCTTGCTGACCCAAACCACATGTTGAGGGATGTTATCACTACTGCCTGTTTCTGTGGTGTGCTGTCTGAATATGAAGAGGAGGATGTTGGGAGGAACACAGGCCCCCAGTCCCCGAGCCAGAATAATTATTCAGGTGCAGTTAAAATCCCTGATCCTGCCGGAAATCGAACCTGGGACCCTCTGAACTGAAGGCTTCAACGCTGACCATTCATCCAAAGAGTTGGACTAGCTAGATATACTGATCAATGAAATACAGTTGTTGCAATCCTTCCTTTTGCCTCACTTACAGATAGGTGCAATTACACTTTTCATCCAATCAGAAGGTACCTTACCAACATTCCAAACTAATGTTATTACCCATCATCATGTAACGCTTCTAGATTGCAGGTAGGGTGGTGTTGAATGAGCTCTCGCCAGCGTTGTCTGTCCTTGTAGGTCTCTCCCTGACCTTCCAGTCCCTTCCTCTTTTCTCTATGTTGTAACCGATGGGGTATATGTACGTCCAAATGATGATGATGATGATAATAATAATAATAATAATAATAATAATAATAATAATAATAATAATAATAATAATAAGGCAAGATCCCGATATATATTCACAACACCAAGAAGATTCTGGATCAGTATGTTATGAAATTCACATCACCCATTTATGCCAGATGAATAAATAGAGGCCGTGGTAGAGATGGCAATTTCTTAGTACCAAGATTAATTGCATTCATGTCGAACTAACAAAATAGCGCTGTGGAAAGCGTGCATATGAGCATTAGAAAAACAGAGAGTGTGAAAACAAATTAGGAACATGGGGGGAAAGATTAGAAAATAGCAGGAAAGCATAATAAATTTTGATGACCTATATTGAAATAGACCAAACTTATTACAAATATTTACAAAGAGCAAGAAACATACAACTATGGTGCTTTCGCAACCATAAACCATAAGATTCGGAACTTTGTACAAAATAAAAGCTGCGAGAAAGAAAGAAAGAAACCAAATCAGGAAGAGTGAAGCAGGAATGAAAAGGAAAAAGCAGGAAAAAGGAAAAATATGCCTACCTATTGAAAAGTCTAGATTAACAAGAAATATGAATTTAAAAAAAGAATTTACACAACACCCAAGTCCTTCAAAGTGAAGTCCAAATATAAATTAGAACTGCATTAGTTACCAGTCAGTCACAGCATGAATTCACAATAAGTAAGATTATCAAGCAAGCCGAAATCACAATTATCCGATAAAGCTGTTCCAAGACAGTCACATTAAGACATGAAGTATGAGCATGTGTAGGACTCGCGGAGTGCCTGATACCGAACACGTACAGCTCGAAAGAGAATTGCCACTAAGTTCACGAATGGAGACATTAAACAGTTTGAAAGTAGATGAAATCTTGGTCTGGAAATGCCATGCTCCCTATTAAAATTTCAGAGGAAAATTGTTCCTTTTGAAGCTGCTAATATTTACAGAAAATGAATGATTTGTTTGTCATACCTCATCTTGATGTTTGTAGTACTGGCACAGAAAGAGCACTCATGTGCACAAGGTCGGCAAATTACGGAGAAGATATTTAGTGTTCCACCCTCCACACAGGCTAAAGTCCATCTCAATTAATCCGGCTGCTGCTTAAATGTGTTCATTCTCCACCCTGATGGGGTGGGGTGGACCACCTAAAGGGTAACGCCCTTTCCCTGGTCAGGAGATTAGACGGGGTTGGGAAGAAGTGAGAGACGAGGGAGATGGGTAAAAGGTGGTATGAATAAGTAAAGGAGAGGGGAAAAAAGGACGTGGAGGTTATTTAGTACTTTAGGGACAGATTTGCAAATACAGACGGGCTATGCGCGAGGTGTGGAGGTTAGAGTGGTGTACTTGGTTGGAGATGAAAGGTGGAGTTGGATGGTAGCAGTGAGATTGCAGAGGGAGGTAGTGAGGAGACGAAGGAGTTCTAACACCGGAAGGGGTGGAGAGAAGAATCTTGTCGGGGGAAGGGACGGACAGACTGTTTGACGAGGCTCGAAGGGAGGAGAGGCTGGCCGGGGGCGACGAGACATGCTTGGAGGGGAATGGCGAGAGGGTAGGGGTGGTGAACGTGTGTGTTCCACTTTATACCGATGGCTGTAGATAGTTGCTCCATTTTGAATAAGATGGTGTATATCGTCGGCAGTTGGAAGGTTTAGTCGGACCAGGTATGTAGGAGCGGAGGCGTTCTGGATCCTGGATGCACGCCGGGTGGGGATGCCAGCTGCATGAAGTTCCCAGAGTATTTCCCGAGCTGAGATTGTAGGGTCGATGCCGTGAAGTACACAGCTTGGCATAGCTGTGGATGATGGTGGTAGCTGCGTGGGCGATGATAGAGACTCGGCAATTGCTGCGGCGTCATCGTGTAAAGATGGTGGCGATGGCGGTGCTGCGGGGGAATCCAAGACGTTCGTAGGGGGTTGCTGGGTGATAGGTTGTGCGGGAAGTGAAGTAAGAGGGAGGGATGATAGCATTATTGACGAAGGATGGCAGGTTGTTACAGTAGTGGGGGTGGGTGAATATGGGAAGGGGTAGAGACTGAAGCCGTGGTGGTGGTGGTGGTGGTGGTGGTGGTGGTGGTGGTGGTGGTGGTGGTGGTGGTGGTGGTGGTGGTGGTGGTAGTAGTGGTAGTCGTGGGGGATGTGGGAAAAGGGGGCAATGACTGTTGTTGCGATGTCCCGGTTGGAGAATCAACTTCGGCGAGCAGGGTAGCACAATCTACGTTGAGTTGGGCGGTTATGTTTGGAGGAGTAGACTCCACTTGGTACAAGCGGTGGTAGATAGTAACACCGGTGTCTAGGAGACGGGCCACATCGTCCACTCTGGGGATATACAGAAGAACCTGAGATGACCATAATCCAGTAGTGCCATCCAACAGCCTGCAGACATCATAGATGGGGGTGCCGGTTGAGTGGAGTTCGTGATAGAGGATAGTATCGGTGAGAACAGGATCAACACCGCTGATAAGACAGGTATGCATGGTGGTGTTGGGAAGGCTGACCTACAACTAGGTGCCAGCCTATATGTTTGTCGCAAATACTTCAGCCTCGTGTTGGTAGATTTACTGGCACGTAAAAGAACTCCTGCGGGACTAAATTCCGGCACCTCGGCGTCTCCGAAAACCGTAAAAGAGTAGTTAGTGGGACGTAAAACAAATAACATTATTATTATATGTTTGTCTTGAATTCGGCTGGGTAGCAAGTATATAGATGAAGGCCACCCGGCCGAGCAAAAGATTTGAAGGTGCTGCGACGGAGAGTATGCATCCGCTAGCGAAGTCGAAGAAGGTGTGAGATGTGTCGTCATTAATGCAGAGAAAGGCCAGGTTTCTATACGCTAGAGTAGAAGGGAAATAATCGAGGAGAAATACGTCTGGAAGATTCCAGATATTACGGGAGCATGTGCAACAAACCAAACAGTAACGTATGACATCAGCAGGAAAGAAGCAGTCAGTGAGCAGCAGATAGTGAAGATGGACAGAACTGAACTCCATGCAGAGTATGTGATGTCCAATAAATATATTCACTGAGTTATTTGAGTCCCAGTTGCAGAATAAATTACAGCATGTTATCAAAATGAAGGTGAGTCCATATTAGTAATAGAAAGATAAAGTTTATGTGCATGGCAAATTTCGTTGCAGTAGTTGCCGGTGAAGTGACGAGTCTGTTACAACGTCTATCTTCAATTGGTCCAGTCATCATTTCCTTGGTTGTCCAACAGGTCTCCTTTCACTGACTGTCTGCATGTGGTACTCAAGTGCCTGGCATTCCATTTACGTGCGTAAACTATTTAAGTCTTGTAGACCTCAGTCTTTTTTTCTTTTCTTTTTCTTTTTTTTTCCACAGGGTGCTCCACTCCTAAAGATGATCTGACATCCTTACTCCTCACGTGATCTTGCCGTGTTTTCTGCATGGGTTTCCCAAGAAATTTGGTTTCACAGGTCTGCAGTTTACTAAGATCTATAGTCTGCAATGTACAGGTTTCTAGGCCATATGTGAGTATGGGAATAAGATATGATTTATACAAGTACATCGTGGTTTCATGGGGTACCTTCTTTTCCCAGATTAGGGGACGTATGAGGTTATAGAATTTAGACCCATTGGCCATTCTATTAAGTACTTCTTGCCCTGCTCCACCCTTGTATTCTTGAATTCTTGTAGTGTTGTAATGTAGAAGGGACAATCAAAAAGATTCCGCTTGACGGCCGTACAGTCCTGAATCGGGATGCCAATCAGGCAGAATCACCGTGATCATTGAGGCACTCATCCCACCGTTGGACCAGGTTGAAGATCCCTGTGTGTTAAAACACTGTTTCCTGCTGTGTGAAGAAGTCCATAACCGCCTGCTACACATCCTCGTCCGACAGGAAGCATCGACCCTTCAGGGCCTTTACAAGGGGGCTGAAGGCGTGATAATCACATGAGGAAAAATCAGGATCCGTCATCCGCTTCTTCTTGTTGTCAATAATGGATGAGGCTGGCCTCCCAGGTCGACCGGTGTCTTGTGTCGAAATGCGACCCGCATGGAATTTGGTGCACCATTCCACACTGGTGGTTTTTGACAGACATGCTGCCCCATACAAATTCTTCATTCTTTGATGGATATCCACCAGTGTTTATCCTTTGGCAGCCAAGATAAGTAAAACAGCCCTATGGTCCTGTTTGGACACATTTGGTAATAACGTCGCCATAGTTCACTTGGCTGCATTTAAGGCACGCACCTCGGCACAACATGACTGCCATACTAATCCCTTTGCTTACATGTCCGTGCTTATGTACTCGCATCGGAGCCACCCTACGTTGCATTTCCACTGCAGCAAAGCCCTCAGACGGAAATTTTTTGATCACACCTTGTATTGTCATTCATCATCAATGATCTGCATTTAGGGCTGTTGCCCACGTGGCACACTCCCTATCAGTTGTTTACCTAGCTTCTACTTGAAGGTTTTCAAAGAACTTGGAAATTTTTCGAACATTTCCCTTGAAAAATTATTCTAATCGCTTACTCCTCATCCTATACGTGAATAATGAATGTCCATCAAGATGTATTTGGCAACCAGTTTTATCTCTACTCATTTTCATGGCAAATGTATTTGTTTGCTCACTTTCATCTTAAAATCATTGAACTTGGCTACCCATTTATTGAGCCGGTCTTGTACCTCCTCTTCTGCCTGCCCCCAGAGAGCAACATCATCAGTGATCTCCAAGGCAAGTTCCTATTTTCATGTCCTTCATTAGAGCATCCATAACTGTCACAAATAGCAAATGTAAAAGAGCGTTTCCCTGTTGTACTCCGCAAGTTGTCTCAAATCATTCTGAAAGATCATCACCAATTCTAATGCAACTGTAGCATTTATTGGATAAGATTTCCATCTGGCACAGCTAGTTTTTATAGGCCTACCCAGGCAACATTTCTTGGAACCACAAATATATTTTTTCCATGTACTTCTCGATGAGCATCCAAAAAAAAAAAAAAAAAAAAAAGATCAGGTCTACAGTGCTCCTGTGAGGTATGAACCCATATTGTCCTTCCTCTCACATAGGCTCTAATATGGTTCAGAGTCTAGCTTTGATAATCTTTTCCATAATCTTAAACCAAGGGACAGAAGTATAATACCTCTGTAGTTCTCACACCAAACTACACTGAGAATTTGATACATCAATTGGACGACAGATGGTCCTGCTTGTCGTATGGCTTTTAGTGTTGGAGTTTTTGAGGACATGTTGGGCTTACCTGGTTCCCACGGGTGACTTGCACATCTGGATGTGGGATATTTAATGTTTATGGCGTGTGGCCTCCGAAGAGGCCTGGTGCAGGTATTTCGAGTTGACGCCATACAGGTTACCTACGCATCTGTGAGGATGGGACCCTTCATGTGATGAAATCTAATGCTGAAGACGGCACATACACCCAGATCCTGAGACCCTGAAATTAACCAATAAAGGTTAAAATCCCTGACTCGGCCAGGAATCGAACCCAGAGCCCGCTGGGCTGAATGACTACACGCTTCATATTTAGCGGGACTGGATGAGGGATGGTGGTGATAATGAGGGAGAGAGAGTGTGGAACCCAGTGCTGGCACATAGCCTATTCAATCAATCAATCAATCAATCAATCAATCAATCAATCAATCAATCAATCAATCAATCAATCAATCAATCAATCAATCAATCAATCAATAAATCAATCAATCAATCAATCAATCAATCAATCAATCAATCAATACTGATCTGCATTTAGGGCAGTCGCCCAGGTGGCAGATTCCTTAACTGTTGTTTTCCTAGCCTTTTCCTCAATGATTTAAATTACATTAGAATTTTATTGAACATCTCCCTTGGTAAGTTATTCCAATCCCTAACTCCCCTTCCTATAAACAAATATTTGCCAAAATTTGTCCTCTTGAATTCCAAAATTACCTTCATATTGTGATCTTTTCTGCTTTTAAAGACACCACTTGAACTTATTCGTCTACTAATGTTATTCCACACCATGTCTCCGCTGACAGTTCGGACATACCAATTATGATATAGATGTTGATTCCCATAGGGAATCTGAAATATTTGTCCGGAATGAGTAAATTTATAGGTAAGGTAGGTAAGGTTTATTCTGCCCAAAGGCAGGTCTGAACCTCCGCAGAGGTGTTCCTGAGCCGGAGTTTATGTGCGGTAGGGTGGCCAGTCCCTTTCCGCTCCTCCATACCCTTACCCCCCACCAAGAGCGCGTGGCAACCCATCCAACTCCTGACCACGCCCAATGTTGCCTAACTTCGGAGATCTCACGGGATCCGGTGTTTCAACACGGCTATGGCTACGGCCGTTGGCAGTAAATTTATAATACCAATATAAATGGGCCGTTATTGGACATTATAAATTGTCCAGCTAACTCATTCCTGGTTGCCAGCCTCCACGGTACGCACTAGCCATGTGTCTTGGTAGGTGTGCTAGGTACCAACTAATGAGCCCAACCTAGCACATGGGGGCGAAACGCAATGTCCAATAACGGATCATTTATATTGGTATTATAAATTTACTCATTCGGGACAAATATTTCAGATTCCCTAAGGGAATCAACATCTATATCATCTGATGGCCAAGCAGGCATCAATTTTTGATAGTGAGACAAAGTCTCTCATAGTGCATTGGCACTGCAGGTGGCTTCAAGTAGCCTACACAGTGGCCTCCACGGTAAGCACTAGCCATGCGTCTTGGTAGGTGTGCTAGGTACCAAGTGATGAGCCCAACCTAGCACATGGGGGCGAAATGCTGTCAACTAGGAATAAGTTAGCTGGAAAATTTTGAATGTCCAATAATGGACCATTTATATTAGTATTATAAATTTACTCATTCGGGACAAATATTGCAGATTCCCTAAGGGAATCAACATCTATATCATCTGATGGCCAAGCAGGCATCAATTTTTGATAGTGAGAGAAAGTCTCTCACAGTGTATTGGCACAGCCTGTGGCTTCAATTAGGCTACGCAGCGGCCTCCACGGTATGAGGACGAGCTTGACGGTGCTAGCGAGAACACGTACATGTCTCTCGCTCTGCTGTCCCTCTCCTCGCCAGGCAAACTGTACTTCCTAAGTGCAAGCCAGGCAACTGTACTTATTAGTACTTATCCGAAGGAGCATTTGTCCAAACTGAGCACTTCTCATTGCTTGCTTTTCTCTTTCGGGATTTTATTTCAAGAGGACCAGGATGACCACAGCGAACAACAAGGACGGTCCCTATGGCATGGCCACTTCTACCGAACGCGGCAATGGATGGAGGACCACCCTGAACCGAAGGCATCATCCCAACTGAAGGAGCAGGAGCAGGAGCAGGAGCAGGATGCGTTGCAGATCGACGTGGAGACAGAGCCGCACAGGGATGGGTGCGACCCCCCAAATGGCTTTTCCTTCTCTGAGGGCTACAGGATCCAGAGTACGAGGCGCTGCTCATTTACTACATGCCAGGTCGGGCTGTTCACTCCGAACGGGCCCTAGTCCCGGACAGAGTGCGGCGCCCCCTCCAGGGAGGCAGGAGGCTCCTGAATACCATGACCGTGGAGAGCTTTCTACCAGGAGGCCTCATCATAAGGCATCACAACGAGGAGCAGATGCACGACGTGGAGATGGAGCTCTCTACTCTGTTTCAGGTCTTCCGACTACCAGGGAGGGATGGCGTGCCAGGGACAAATGCCGGCGCCCTCAGTAGGAATGCTGAGACAGAGAACGGGGAAGCCTCCACCCAGACACCGAGGAGGCTAAGGCATAGGGCGGTTAACACTGACCTAGTCCAAACTACCCAGCCGGAGACCAGTGACGCCACTACGGAGGTGGAGCATGCCGCCCCCTGGCGCCGCGACTGTGCGACCTAGGTTGAGCAGCTCGGTACTGTGAAGTGGACGCAGTCTGCTCTTCCATGGACCACCTTCTCGATGTTGACGCAAACCAAGGCCTACCAGGAAGGGCCTATCACCCGGGCGCAATTCAGGATAGCGCTCCAGACGGCGGACTGCACCACGGCAGTAGAAGAGGATACCCACTGGCATTCAGAGGCTGCAGTCCAGGCCCTGCCTGCCAGCGAGTCAGTCAAGGTGCAGACATCGATAAGCGCCCTACGGGACAAGGAACGCAGTCAGGTGTCAGCGCTGACCGATGCCACCGCTGCCAGCCAGGAAGAGGGAGAAGAAGATGTCGACAGAGTAGAACCGCCAGCTACACCGGGGTCACCAGGCCGGGAGGAGGGCCAACAGGTCATTGGCCTCTTCCCCTGCCGAGAAGAAACCCCCGGGGAGGAGACAACGCTGATCCCGGACCAGGAGGAAGAAGAAGATGACGCCGGCCCACCAGGAGAGGGCCAACCAGCCGCAACCTAGGACTGTTCCCAGGATAGCAGTCAACCAAGGAGCCAATCAGGAGAGGACCTCAGCGGGTAGCGGCAATCAGGTGAGATTGAAACATCCCCCTCAACAGCTCTTGCAGTGTTTCCGCTGTCTGAGGTGGGGCCATCCGTCAGGTCAGCTGTGGGCTCCAAGTGAGGGGCAATCACTGTGGTGGTGATCATCACTACACAGCCTGTGCTACACTTATGGAGGCGCCGGTGTGCGCCAACTGCGCGGTGGGCCACCCGGCCTCTCATCGCAGTTGCCTTGCATACCGAGCCATGGTGCCGGCAGAGAGGAAGGAGGCCCAGCGTCATGACCCACCCCGTTGCAGGAGGCTCCCGCCTTGGTGGGTTTGGCCTCATTCTCTGCGATCGGAGACTGGGTACGAGGGACCCCAAGGAGGTGGCGCTGTGCGGCGGGCCATAGTGGTACTCTATGCATGGCTATGCAGCCGGCAAGGCCCGCGCTAGCCACAGCAGTGCCCAGAAGGACTGATCCCCTGAATAACTGGACCGGCACGGAATAGGCTTATGACTTGAGCATGATACCTATTCCCAACTAACACAATTACCTGGACCTTTCCAGAACCACATCCTTGCATGTGCTACCCACAAAATGTCAGGTTTTACATGTAGGCATCTTTCTATTTCTGCCTATGTGGTTTTTTCCTGACCCTTACTACCTGATTACACCGCTATTGATACCTACCACCTCATCTGGCCTGGTAACATGCTGAGCATGAGGACAGGCAGATATTCCTGTAATATCACACTCCAACTCCTACCTGCTATCTTTCATTTCTTAGAACTAATAGCATGTTGGAGGCCATGTAGATTGAGTTGATGGTCACGCGGGGAGAGCGGACTTCGCCCACCCCCCACCCCGAAAAGAAAAGGAAACAAACCCTCCATGGTATGCACTAGCCATGCGTCTTGGTAGGTGTGCTAGGTACCAACTAATGAGCCCAACCTAGCACATGGGGTTGAAACACTGGCAACCAGGAATGAGTTAGCTAGAAAATTATAATGTCCAAAGACGGACAATTTATATTAGTATTACATACCACATAGTTGAGCAGCTTGTCTTCTTTCTCCCAGTTCTTCCCAGCCCAAACTTTGCAACATTTTTGTAATGCTACTCTTTTGTCGGAAATCACCCAGAACAAATCGAGCTGCTTTTCTTTGGATTTTTTCCAGTACTTGAATCAAGTAATCCTGGTGAGGGTCCCATATATTGGAACCATACTCTAGTTGGGGTCTTACCAAAGACTTATTTGCCCTCTCCTTTACATCCTTACTACAACCCTTAAACACCATCATAACCATGGGAAGAGATCTGTATCCTTTATTTACAATCCCATTTATGTGATTACCCCAATGAAGATCTTTCCTTATATTAACACCCAGATACTTACAATGATCCCCAAAAGGAACTTTCACCCCATCAACGCAGTAATTAAAAGTGAGAGGACTTTTCCTATTTGTGAAACTCACAACCTGACTTTTAACCTTGTTTATCATCATAGCATTGCCTACTGTCCATCTCACAACATTATTGAGGTCATTTTGCAGTTGCTCACAATTTTGTAACCTTTTTATTACTCTGTACAGAATAACATAATCCGCAAAAAGCCTTACCTCGACTCCTTTACTCATATCATCTATATATATATAAAATAACTTGTCCTGACTGACTGATTCATCATCGCCGAGCCAAAACTACTGGACATAAAGAGATGAAATTTTGGGGATATATTCATATTAAGACGTAGGTGCTCGCTAAGAGAGGATTTTGGGATATTCCTTCGCTAAGGGGGTGAAAACGGGGGTGAAATTTTAAAATGAGTTGCTCTATATCTCAAAACTTTAAAAGTTTACAGATGTAAAAATTGGTATTTAGAATCGTCTTTAAAAATAAGGAAACACGTATTTTTTTGTTTTCAGAAAATCCCAATAGGAGGGGTGAAAAAGGGTGAAAATGGGGAAAATGGGTTGAATGCCTTTAATCAGGATACCGGTACCTATATCTCAGAAACTGAAGATATTACAGACCTGAAAATTGGTACGTTTGATCTCTTTTAAAAATAAAGAAACACGTATTTTTTTGTTTATGGAAAATCCAATTAATGGGAGGGTGAAAAGGGGGTGAATTTTTAAAATGAGTGAATCTATATCTCCAAACTTTTAAAGTTTGCAGCTGTAAAAATTGGTATTTAGAACCTTCCTTAAAAATAAAGGAACACGTATTTTTTTGTTTTCAGAAAATCGCAATAGGAGGGATGAAAAAGGGTGAAAATGTGGGGAAATGGGTTGAATGCCTTTAATCAGGATACCGGTACTTATATCTCAGAAACTGAAGATGTTACAGACCTGAAACTTGGTACTTTTGATCTCTATTAAAAATAAAGAAACACGTATTTTTTTGTTTTTGGAAAATCCAATTAATGGGAGGGTGAAAAGGGGGCGAATTTTTAAAATGAGTGAATTTATATCTCCAAACTTTTAAAGTTTGCAGATGTAAAAATTGATATTTAGAATCTTCATTAAGAATAAAGAAACACGTATTTTTTGGTTTTTTGAAAATCGCAATAGGAATCGTAAAAATGGGTGAAAAAGGGGTTGAATGCCTTTAATGAGGCTACTTATATCTCAGAACCTGAAGATATTACAGACCTGAAAATTGATGTTTGGGATCTCTTTAAAAAATAAAGAATCACGTATTTTTTTGTTTTTCGAAAATCCAATTAATGGGGGGGGGGTGAAAAGGGGGTGATTTTTTAAAATGAGTGTATCTATATCTCAAAACTTTTAAAGTGTATGGATGTAAAAATTGGTATTTAGAATCTCCTTTAAAAATAAAGAAACGCGTAATCTTTTGTTCTCGGAAAATCCCAATAGGAAGGGTGTAAAAGGGTGAATAATGGGTTGAATGCCTTTAATGAGGCTTCTTATATTTCAGAACCTGAAGATATTACAGACCTGAAAATTGGTATGTGGTATCTACTTTAAAAGTAAAGAAACACGTATTTTTTCGTTTTTTGAAGATATAAATATTGGGGGTTGAAAGTGGGGGGTGAATTTTTAGAAATGAGTGTGTTTACATCTTAAAACTTAAAAATTTACAGATGTAAAAATTGGTAGTTAGAATCTCCTCTAAAAATAAAGGAACACGTATTTTTTTGTTTCCTGTAAATCCCAATAGGAGGGGTGTAAAAGGGTGAAAAATGGGTTGAATGCCTTTAATGAGGATACTTATATTTCAGAACCTGAAGATATTACAGAACCGAAAATTTGTATATGGGACCTCCTTTAAAAATAAAGAAACACGTATTTTTTAGTTTTTGGAAATCCAATTAATGGCGGTTAAACAGGAGTGACAAATTGGGTGAATTTTTTGAAAGACTATATCTACAGAATATCTTGGAAACGTAAAATGTTACAGACGTAAAAAGTGGGTGTTTGGAATCTCCTGTAAATGTAAAGAAACATAGGTGATTTGTTTTTGGAAATCCACCTAAGGGGAACTCAAAAGTGGTGAAATTTTAAAATGAGAATTTTTACAGTATATCTAAAAAAACTTAACATGTTACAGAAGTGAAAAATGGTATTTTTTATCTCTATTAAACATAACGAATCGTGTATTTTTATTTTTCGGAAATACCACTTGGGTGGTGGGGGGTGGGTAAGAGTGACTGAAAATGGTGTTGAATTCTTTTAATTAGGCTACTGATATCTCAAAAATGAAGATGTTACAGACGTGAAATTCGATATTTGCAATCTGCTTTAAAAGTAAAGAAACACGTATTCTCGGAAAATCCAATGAGGAGGGGGGGGGGGATGAAAGTATTGAAAATTTAATTGACTTAATTGTATGAGAATGCAAACATCTAATAAAAACTAAAGTTGTTACAGACGTGAAAATTCGTATTTAGATCTCCTTTAAAAACAAAGAAAAACGCGTTTTGGTGGGGAAACCATCTTGGAGGGTGGGAGTGTAAAGGAGTTGAATTCCTTTCATGACGACACATAAATCAAAAGCTGAAGAAGTTAGAGTCGTGATAATTGGTATTTAGAAGATCTTTTACTATTAAAGAAGCAAGTATTTTTTGCGGGAAAATTCACTTACGGGTGGGGGGGAGTAGTGTGAGATGAAGTGAAAAAAATAAATTATTTTTATGGGGATACTTATATCTCAAAACTGACGGCAATAGACGTGAACATTGGTGTTTGGAATCTCCTTTAAACATAAAGAAACAAGCCTTCTTTTAATTTTTTTTGGGGGGGGGGGGGTTTGCCGGTAAATAAACTTAACGGCGGTGGGGTGTAGAAGGAGGTGAACCCATTGATTTTACTGTTCTTAATGTACTTATAAGTATCCTCCTTTGCTAAGGCGGCAGCGCGCGGGCCTCTCTCACAGCTGGGTTCCGTGGTTCAAATCCCGGTCACTCCATGTGACATTCGTGCTGGAAAAAACGGAGGTGGGACAGGTTTTTCTCCGGATACTCCGGTTTTCCCTGTCATCAGCCTTTCCAGCAACACATAATAGTAATAATAATAATAATAATAATAATAATAATAATAATAATAATAATAATAATAACAAAAATAATAATAATAATAATAATAATAATGTTCCGGACCGTCGTCAAATGTGCGGATCGCGCTGGAAACGGCTCCTGGACGGGTAATGACTAAGAATGCAGTCCGGCCGCGGGTTCAGTGCCGCCAAAGCACCCAATATGACACCACGCCGGATCTCCTGAAGGATTTTATACATATTAAAATTATTATAGGAAAAGATGGCAAAGATTTACGGAGCCAACTGACCGGGAGGAATACCTGAGCCTAGCCCGGGAAGTACGAAATCGATTGCTGGAAAGGAAGATTGAAAAATGGGAGGAAACGTGCCGTAATCTAATAGAAAACGAGTCAGATCGGGAATTTTGGTGGATTCTCGCTGAAAACGTGTCAGATCGCGAATTTCGGCGGATTATATATCTAAAACAATAAGCATTCAATTATAAATTTCAGTATATTACCGTAGCGAAGCACGGGTACCTTGCTAGTTTATATATATAAGAAAACATAAGTATCCAATAATACTGCCTTGAGGAATTCCCCGCTTAATTACTAAAGGGTCAGATAAAGCTTCGCCTACTCTAACTCCTGTTGAATGATGCCAAGGTGTCTGCTCAGAGCTTTACATCCGCATCTGAGAGATGAATCACTGTCAACAGCGCCATATGGTCTCCATCCATGTGAAAACTGTAGAAGGGTTTGGAATTGAATCCAGGCTTTTGGCATGCAATCTAGTGATTATAAATTGTATACCACCACCTCTCATACACCGCTGGCTAACATTATGAGAAAAAAATTTTTAAAACCAATGGGACTTGAACTGGCTAACCGCGGTGTCAGACCTTTATGAACTTCACGCTTTATCAATCATGGCCAATGGCAGGCTGCTCTGATCATATCAGCTGTCACTTCAACCATTTCAGCTGATTTACCACTCGCCCTTCGGCTGGTGTACCTCATTCCAGGTAATCAGTACATCATGTCCGGTTATTCCTGACCAATCACCAGAT
Organism: Anabrus simplex; assembly: GCF_040414725.1. Taxonomy (NCBI): domain Eukaryota; kingdom Metazoa; phylum Arthropoda; class Insecta; order Orthoptera; family Tettigoniidae; genus Anabrus; species Anabrus simplex. The sequence continues at coordinate 1,157,050,915 of NC_090266.1, read as the reverse complement.
TATGAGTTTGAAGATCCTTTAGAAATATTATCAAAATATACTTTCATGACATTTGACATGTAATTTTCTATCTCTGTACTCTTGTCCTTTTATACATCGCACCAACACAGATGGGTCTTTTAAAAAGACCTAGGAGTGGGAAGGAAGCAGCCGTGGCCTTAATTAAGGTACAACCCCCAACATTTGCCTAGTGTGAAAATGGGAAAACTTGGAAAACTACCTTCAAGGCTGCCGGTGGTGGGATTCAAACCCACTATATCTTGAATGTAAGCTCACAGCTATGCAATCCTAAACGCACAGCCAACTAGCTCGATGTGATGTCTTGCAATCACCCGCAGTCCCTAAAACAAGGCTTATGAAAGTAGGGCGCGTGTCTGTAAATATTTGCTCTACAGTTTACGAATCTCAGTTTTTGCTCTCTACTGATTTTTTATGTCACAGAAATATTCTTGGGAAGGAAACAATTAAGGTTCCACCTTATTCAATACATGAAAATCATTAAATATTTAGGGAAATAAATTCCATCTGAGGTACAGTAGTAATCCTTTCTTGATCCTTTGTATGAATTTATTTGTAATGAATAAGATGGAGCCCCATTATATCATTTTGTGGTACTGTGCTTGTGTACAATGATGTCTATGGAAAGGCCCATTCACCGGTGTTATATAACCTACTGTGGAAACATTTCCATGGTGGTGCTGTTGTGTGGGAAGGACAGAAAGTGATGGAATGTCAGATACTTTATTTGAAGATAGTGATACGCCAAAGACTCCAGCACACAACATAGCAACCATTTTCAGTTCCTATGAATCATCCTCCCTACTCTCCAGAGACATACAATTTTCTGAAAAATGAATGCAAAGTATTTATGAGACTGTCAAGATTGCAAAGCTGTGGAAGAAGAAAAACAGCTGCTGAATTTCTGGACATTCCCAATTTTAAAACTGCAGGGCTGAGTGGCTCAGACTGTTGAAGCGCTGGTCTTCTGACTCCAAAATGTCAGCTTCGATTCTGGCTCAGTCCAGTCATATTTGAAGGTGCTCATAGAGGTCAGCCTCATGTCGGTAAATTTACTGGCATATAAACGAACTCCTGCGGGAATAAATTCCAGCACCTCAGCGTCTCCAAAATGTTTAAAGTAGTTAGTGGGACGTAAAGCAAATAACATTATTATTATTAATTTTAAAACTGGAAAGTATTTCTTGCACTAATTCAAATGCCACTCTAAAATAACGTCACGCAAGATCAGAAGGTATTTTACTAGGCGGGATGATACCCTTGAAACCATCATGAGGATCATAGCTTTGGATGTTTTCCTCAAAGTTAAGGCCTTTATTTCTGTGAATGCATTTGACACCAACATGGTGTTCAATACAGACCAAAGCCGATTTGAGTATCAATTCACATCAAATAGGACACTATCAGTCACCTGGGAAAAGTCGACAAGCTGCTGTTCAGAGCGTTGCATCTACTATCCATTTCAAGTGCTTTGTTCCATGTCAGGACACCTTGCAAGGAAACTGTACATTTGCTTTCTGGAAGCGGGTAATAAATTTGACAAAAACATGTTTCCAAACATTACATCATAATGTTTTCAACGGCCTGAAAAGCTTTAATGTTGCAGGTACTGACAGACATGTAGTGCAGCCATCCATCTGCTACGCACTGTTGTCGACCAAATGTGGGCTGCTGTGTGCACAATGCTTTGAATTATCAATGCATTGAATTATTTGTGAATATCTGGTTGGGGGTCAACAACAAAATGACACTACTTACAAGCATTTACAAATCGGATGTTCAGAGGCACTGTGTGAAATGATGTTAAGTGCTCGATAGAGACTGGTTAAGATTGGAATATTAAATTTATGAAGTATTTTTAAAGATTACATTATAACTCTTCAGCTGATGTATGTACTGCATTCCTCCCCTGAAAATCTCTCACTACCAAACATTCAAACCTCCTCTGCACCCTGACCCAGTAAGCCACACTTGAGGAGTCTTCCACAATATAAATCCTCAATTTACTCCCATCCTGAGGAATCTGTAGGATTATGTTTAGGAAGTACTAGGCCTCTTCATCAAGAGACTCTTCTTTATCTGGTCTCCTGTGTTCTTCACCCTTTTGTTCTCTACTCCCTAAACAGTGAACTGTTTGGCATCATGAGAGTACTCCCCTTCTATCGTGAACTGACAAAGCTTATGCTCGATAGAGACTGGTTAAGATTGGAATATTAAATTTATGAAGTATTTTTAAAGATTACATTATAACTCTTCAGCTGATGTATGTACTGCATTCCTCCCCTGAAAATCTCTCACTACCAAACATTCAAACCTCCTCTGCACCCTGACCCAGTAAGCCACACTTGAGGAGTCTTCCACAATATAAATCCTCAATTTACTCCCATCCTGAGGAATCTGTAGGATTATGTTTAGGAAGTACCAGGCCTCTTCATCAAGAGACTCTTCTTTATCTGGTCTCCTGTGTTCTTCACCCTTTTGTTCTCTACTCCCTAAACAGTGAACTGTTTGGCATCATGAGAGTACTCCCCTTCTATCGTGAACTGACAAAGCTTATGTTCCAGTCTAGTAATTTGCTGCACCTTGTCTGCTTCTTCAACCTGTTAACCTCCCCTCATGGGCTCAAGGTTGGTGAAAATGTACAAGACTGATCTTAAGGGAATATATGGGCTGATATTTACCACCACAACCACCTGCCTGGTTTTCTCTCTTGCTTATGACTTTGGAGAGACCTCAATCCATTTCTTATGGCTCTTCATATTTGCAAATATCAAGACCCTGATTTTTCATTCAAAAAGTGTATTTCCCTTCCCCTAATCCTGCCTCTCTAAAAATTACTTGCACCACCACCACCACCACCACCACCACCACCACCACCACCACTGAATATCAATGCAGTCATTTCAACTCAGGATTGCCCTCCAGAAAGCTAAAGTAACTCCCTCGTAATAATCAAAGGAGATTTTTGTTTATGAGGGATCTCAGAATGAATGAAGCATTTTGCTTTAATGATTGTTTTATAACTTGAAAGGATCATCTTGGTGTGGCAGTCACCATATGAAAATTTGAAAGCATGAAGTTAAATAAAGAAACAATACATGAGCCATGAAAGTTCATCAACTTGTCCTCTCAAGTTTCAACAAACCCTGGTCCAAAGACCTATGTCAAAGTAAAATATGAAGTAGGACAAGGAATAAATCCCAGGACCAGCCACACAGTACTAAGACACGTTAAACTTATTGACCAGGTAATGGCCACAAAATGTCATTTGTAAATATAATGTTACAAAGTAAACTCCATCCGTTTAATTACTCCAATTTATTTCAGGATGATCCAATAAATGCACATGCACACACATGCACGCACACGCGCGGGCGCACACACACACACACACACACACACACACACACACACACACACACACACACACACACATATACACCCAAACAATTCTAATTAACTATGAATGGCCTCACTTACTAATTACTGTCTATTTACAAGTCCGTCTTCCTTATGGCACAGCCTGCAGTCCAGCCCCTTGCTATACCTGGGACGCTAATCCTTACTTTCACTTCCCCACATCCAATCACCTCATACAGCAGCTGTGTATAGACTGCTGGATTTGAACACATGGCTATGGGCCACTCAAAACATGATGACTGATTGTTGGTATGACTCCACAGACAGTCCAGTAATTCACACAGTCACTTGCAGTGCACAATTAAACAACTCAACAGTATACAGCAGCAGGGCAATACTCACAACAGCGTATATTAACACAGGTTCATTTACCTTCACATTCATGATAGCGGCTTCCCTCGCTGACTTACGGCGAGCCTCACTACACAGAAATACATGAACACAGAGTACAGTCTTCCGTTGCGTCGTCTCCAATCCACCCACTCCTTGGTCTCTCCCACGCCAAAACAACAGCTCCTGATTCAGATCTCCGTGAAACACTAGCGACAGCCAAATAGTCTGTTGTCCTCAGGCCAGCCACTGAAGCCCAACACACTGAGTCTCTCACTGACTTCACCATGGAGTCCAACACTGACCCCGAGTCCAGCACCAACACTGACCCCGAGTCCAGCACCAACACTGACTGACTGTCCACGGTTGGCCTCCATTTTTATAGCTCGGGTGATTTGGTCAAGAATTTTTGCGAGGTGGCTAGAGGCAGAACATTCCCGTTGAATCTCCAGGAAACTCACAAGTATGCTGGCCAATAAGAACAATACACGGAAAGGCCGGCCCCACCCCGCTAGCTGGCTGGGAGATCCCAGATTCTGGAAGTACCGAAAGGGGCTATCCCGGGACTGGCACATAACAGTAATATAACCAATATATTTTAACCTTCAAGTAAATTAAATGCTGTCTCAGCTTCTTAATAAAGTAGTAATACTCATTGCAAATCCTGAACCAAATTAGGGGTATTTGAACTGTTGAGTGTTTTAAATAAAGGCAAAATGATGAATGATAGTTGGTTCTCTGTCATAAAGAGCATGTCCAACCCACAGTTCCTGTAAAAAAGAAGATACGATTTGAACAGAGAATGTACAGCAGTAAACAATTCTAGAAGAAGGCAAGCGCTTCCTGAATATCTTAAAATATTTTATTAGAATATTTACAGTCCATAGTTGACTGTAATGTTGTAGAAGTAGTTCATTTAAATAACAAGAGCTATATTGTAACTGGCTGGTGTCATTCAGCTACAAAGAGTGCTGTAATTTCTAGGATGGATAGTAAAGGGCTATGGAGGTCAGATCTACAAGTTCTTTTCCAGCTGCTATGACAAAAACTGTTCAACTGACAACAAAACTTACAAAACCAAAAGAAAATAGTAACAGAAACAATGAAGGAGATTACGGAGCGAGTTGGCTGTGTGGTTAGGTTTGTGCAGCTGAGAGCTTGTATTCAGGATAGTATGTTCAAATCCCAGTCAGCAGTTCTGAAGGTGGTTTTCCTTTTTGCCCCATTTTCACGCGGGCCAATGCTGGGGCTGTATTTTAATTACGGCCGAGGCTGCTATGTTCCCTATCCCAGCTATCCTATCACATGGCGATGATGTAACATGAAAAGTTGAGGAGTGGGAAGGAAGCTTGATTGATGCTTTTTGTTTAAAGGGGCCTAACAGCTAGGTCATCAGCCCAATGGGAAGGAAGCAGCCGTGGCCTTAACTAAGTTACAGCCCTAGCATTTTCTTGGTGTGAAAATGGGAGAGAGTGGAAAACCTTCTTCAGGGCTGCTGACAGTGGGGTTTGAGCTTAGTATCTCCTGAATACTGGATACTGGCTGCACATAAGCGACTGCAGCTATCAAGCTCGGTGACATTAAAAAGTAGCAAAAAAAAAAAGGAGAGGGAGAAAAACAATCTCTCCACTTATTATTTGATTCCAATACAAATAAACCAACAAACCCCATGGTGCTACAACGGTAATGGGCCTTGGCCCATCAGGCAACTGCTACTCACCCCGAAAGCCTGCAGATTATGAGGTGATGTATCGTCCATGTGACATATCCTCTCTGCTGTTATTCTTGGTTTTGTAGACAAGGATTGCTATCTTGCCATCAGACAGCTCCTTACAATTGTTCCCACATAAGCTGGGTGGATATTGAACTAGCCTCACATCCAAATAACAATCCCTGACCTGGCATGGGAATTGAACTCTAGGCCTCCTGGTAAGATGTATGATCACTAACGCTAGAACTTGTGGCTAGGATTTGATAGCAATATCACAGGAAAATGTATTATTCAGACTCGGGTCTTAAGCTGTAGTTCTGTTACAAAGAAGGTTTTCAGACATAGATTAGCAATCCTCTTGAGTATTTGTCTTACAAGGGAAGCTTTAGGACCTTCTGATGACAATCATCATAAAATATCTGGGAAAAACATGCAAGAGACCAAAGTAACTGGCAAGAAGTGTGGCATTTTGCAATTATGTGCAACCCCTAGAACAAGAATTATAAAAGTAGGATGCACACCTGTGAAGTCTGCAGTCGTAACGTGTGAAGTACATTTACCTGTGAAATATGGGACCTGTAAATGCAGAGATTACATACATCATTTTGAATTTTCAAGTATCATATACATACTTCATTCTACATTGTGATAATGTGGACTGAGAAGGCAGCATTGCAAACAAAGTGTATCTCATACCATGAGCAAAAATTGACGGAACTGGAATCACAGTCAGAGTAGTGCTGCATGTGCCAAGAACTCCATAACTGATGTCCAGTATATTAAGGAACAGAAGTGACGTGTCGTGTGACATGTATCTGGATGCCCTCCATGCACTGCGATGCATACACTGGTACTAAGGTGCATTAAACTGATTGTATATAAAGGAATGCAACTCGGAAATAAAGATAATGCCATGTAAGTTGATGTCATTTTCCTTATCATGATGTTATGCTCTTCCATGAGACATGTAATTAGTTTGTACTGGCAAAAGAAATAGACATCGAGAGGCTGATAGTATTCTGTGGTTGTAGGCGGCATGATTTTTGCAAGAAAAATTTACATCCCGGTGTTCGAAGCCTTTGGTTCACAAATATATGGCAGTTTGATCAGACCATAAACCCAGCAATAAAATTGATGCTCCATTTAATTTAGTTCCAGTTCCAGTAATTTATGCATCCAGGAGTGTACAAGTGCTGTTGACATATTATCACAGTTGCTGTAGTCATATCACTGCCAAGATTATGCAATGTAAACAATATTGTACATATGTATCCATGATTTAAGTGATTTGATATAATCTGAGGAGGTTCTTGTGGAACAAAACTTGTCATTATTGTTTAACCCCCTTGCAATAAGCCTATATGCAGGGGTTTGATCGAAGCAGCTTAAACTAATTTTTGTGATTTTGCAACCAAATTACAAAAAATAAACACATAAACAGTTTAATACATCTATTAAAATAAAATAAATCACACTAATATAGGAAACCACGAGCATTTCAGGAATGAATATACCTTGGAGGTATTTTTATTGGTAAAGCCGAAAAATCATGCCGAGTATCGAATCACTACTGATCTGCATTTAGTGCAGTCGCCCAGGTGGCTGATTTCCTATCTGTTGTTTTCCTAGCCTTTTCTTAAATGATTGCAAAATTTGGAAATTTATTGACAATCTCCCTTGGTAAGTTATTCCAATCCCTAACTCCCCTTCCTATAAACAAATATTTGACCAAATTTGTCCTCCTGAATTCAAACTTTATCTTCATATTGTGATCTTTTCTACTTTTAAAGACACCATTCAAACTTATTTGTCTACTAATGTCATTCCACGCCATCCCTCTGCTGACTGCTCGGAACATACCACTTATAATACCAATATAAATGGTCTGTTATTTGTAATTATAAATTTTCCAGCTAACTCATTCCTGGTTGCCAGCGTTTCACCCCAGTGTGCAAAGTTGGGCTCATCAGTTGGTAAATAGCACACATACTAAGTCACATGGCTAGTGCATACCGTGGAGGCCACTGCGTAGGCTACTTGGGGCCACCAGCAGTGCCAGTGCACTATGAGAGACTTTGTCTCATTACAAAAAATTGATGCCTGCCTGGCCATCACATTGTATAGATGCTGATTTCCAATGCGAACCTGAAATATTTGTGTAAATATTTACATGAATGGTCTGTTATTGGAAATTAGAAATTTTTCAGCTAACTCATTCCTGGTTGCCAGTGTTTCACCCGAGTGTGCTCATCACTTAATGTCCAATAATGGACCATTTATACTCGTATTATAAATTTACTCATTTGGGACATATGTTTCAGGTTCCCTATGGGAATCAACATCTGTATCGTATGATGGCCGGGTAGGTATCAATTTTTGGTAATGAGACAAAGTCCCTCATAGTGCATTGGCACTGCCGGTGGCACCAAATGGCCTATATAGTGGCCTCCACAGCCTAACACACATCGACCTCGCTAAAGCAGACATAATCGCTTTTCACAGCAACATCTCCAGTACTTTTGATTGGCTGGGTGGCTCCACATCTTTAATACCAGCACCCGCCAACCCGAACGAAGCATATAGGCCAACTCCTCGTTGGATGTCAGCCTCCGTACGATCAACCACCATGACGACCACCACCATCACTTCTACCTTTGCGACCCCTGTACACACCTTCTCCTCCCTTTCCAACACAAATGTTACGTCGTCCCATGCATCGCCGATTCTATTAATCTCCCTCCTGCCACTGCTTCCTGTTGATCTACCTCGACTATTACATATTCCACCCCGCAACTTCACCCGCCCATGTATGCCATCTACGTCTGTCCCGCCAACTCCTACATAACCACTGCCGTCTAGCATACCAGCAGCAGCCGCCAGACGTCATTCATCACCGTCAGCAACATTGGACACACCTAAAGTCTTCAGTTACGTCGTGCGTGGCATAAGACCACTCATCCCGGCAACCAACTTTCAAGAACAACACCGCCTTCAAGCCATACCCGTCATGAGGGCCTTCCGCATCTACAACTCCACCGGTCCGGCATACTCAATCCGACTTCAGCTTTCCAGCGCAGCAGCCGTCGCCCATCTGACCTCCAACGGTGCACTTCTCTACGGTCATCATCATACCGTCGAACCTTCTTGCCCACCTCCCCATCTTAGCCATCCCCCTTCCACATCTCGTCGTCATGCCCGGCCTGATCATCCACGCATTCCGTCTTCTTTCGATGTCTGTCCACCTCTTTCCTCTGCTCATCTCTCCATCCCACCACCATCTATCCTTGCACATCTACAACACCTCATAACTGTCCATTACCATATTGTACCTCACCCAGGCAGCCTCACCTGCTATCAAGGGCACCCATATGATAGTTTGTAGGGGGTGCTAGACCTGTGGGTATGTAGTATTTTTAATATTTTGGAAGATGAATGGCGACTTGTATTCCACGGTAGAATATCACACATGGTATCCGCTACCACTTCTACGTAATACTGATTCTTAAATCATTTTCTTGAAAGAAAAACACCTGACTATATTAGATTATTTTCCTTTCCCTGAAAGCTAGGGGTGAGGGTGGACCGCATCCCCACCTTGCCCCCGGGTATGGGCGCCCATGCCTGCTATGCTGAAGAGGGGAATTGTGGGGAAATGGGAAGTTCGGAAATAATAGGCAATAGAAAAAGGGTACCATTCCAGCATTTGCCTGGAGGAGAAACGTGAAACCACAGAAAACCACTTCGAGGATGGCAGAGGTGGGAATCAAACCCCCATCTGTACAGTAGACCTTTCAAGGCTGAGTGGACTCCATTCCAGCTCTCATAATAATTTTGAAAATTCGTGGCAAAGCCATCAGTGGAACCGGGCTTCGGGGGGGCAGCTACACCACACCAACTACACCGCAGAGGCTGACAACCTTAATTCCCCTCCCCCCCAAAAAATGTATACTTAGCTACCAGTAATGTTTATACGCAGTCATCGTATGTCACGGGTAGCCTCCTTGGCTAAGGCGGTGGCGCGTCGGTCTCTCACCGCTGTGTTCCCTGATTCTAATCCCAGTCACTCCATGTGAGATTTGTGCTGGATAAAGCGGAGGCGGGACAGGATTTTCTCCGGGTACTCCGGTTTTCACTGCCATATTTCATTCCAACAACACTCTCCACTATCCTTTCATCTGCCAGTCTTTTATCATTGCACCACAGGAGTGTGATAGGATAGGGCAGCCGGCACAATTTCTGTCCTCGCCGCAAGATGGGGGCTTCGTCCATCCCTGACCCAGACACAGACTGGAAAGCAGGTTGTAGGTTTTCTTCTTCATCGTACGTCGTGGAGTGCTGAATAGACTACAACAATCTGACTGTCGCTACAGGGTTTGAAAGCGCGGCACATAACCACATATCCGTGGATGGAACTTACATACATCTATATATATATAAAAAAACATGTCCTGACTGACTGACTGACTGACTGACTGATTCATCATCGCCGAGCCAAAACTACTGAACATAAAGAAATGAATTTTTTAAATACATTTATATTAGGGTATAGGTGCTCAATAAGGAAGGATATTCGGGTATACCCTCGCTAAGGGGATGGAAAGGGGGGTGACATTTTTAAATGAGGAAATCTGAAAATCCACAGCCTGTTTCCAGTCATTTGACTGGGTCAGGAATGGAATGAATAAATCCCCCATCTAGTGGCAAGGATAGGAACCGTGCCAGCTGCCGAAACCTATCGCACTCCTCTAGGGCAATGATTAATGAATGACGGGTGAAATGAAATGATAATGGAGAGTGTTGTTGGAATGAAAGATGACAGGGAAAACCGGAGTACCCGGAGAAAAACCTGTCCTGCCTCTGCTTTGTCCAGCACAAATCTCACATGGAGTAACCGGGTTTTGAACCAAGGAACCCAGCGGTGAGAGGACGCCTAAGCCACGAGTCTCATAAATGAGGAAATCTATATCTCAAAAATGTAAAAGTGTACAGACGTAAAACTTGGGATCTGGTATCACCTTTAAAACTAACAAAACATGTGTTTATTTTTGTTTTCACAAAATTTCATTAAAGGGGAGGGGGGGGGGGGTGAAAAAGGGGGAAAATTGGCTGAATGCCTTTTATGAGGATAATTAATTTCAAAAAATGAAGATATTACAGACATGAAAAATGGTACATTTAATCTCCTTTAAAAAAGAAGGAACACATATTTTTTTGTTTTTGAAAAATCCAATGAATAAGGGGTGAACAGGAGTCACAAACGGGGTGGAATTAAAAAATATATCTAGGTCTACAATATATCTCAGACACTTGACATGTTACAGACTTGAAAACTGGTACTTGGAATCTCCTGTAAAAGTAAAGAAACATAGATAAGTTGTATCCGGAAAATCCACTTAAGGGAAACTGAAAAATGGAGTGAATGGTGTTTTCGGAAGAAACCACATATTGGGAGGGGTTGAATTTTTTTATTAGGCTAGTGATTTCTCAAAACTGAAGATTTTCCAGATGTGAAAATTGGTATTTGGAGTCTTCTTTAAAAATAAAGAAACACGTATTTCTTTTTCTCGGAAAATCCACTTAAAGGGGGCTGAAAGAATGGAAAAATTAATTGAATTATTAGTATGAGGGTACTTATATATAAACAATCTAAAGATATTACTGACGTTAAAACAGGTAAGTGGAATATCTTTTAAAAACAAGAAACGCGCATTTTTCGTGGAAAATCATCTTGGGAGGGGAGGGGGAGGAGTTGAATTCTTTTTATGAGGAAAAATATATCTCAAAAACTGATGATGTTACAGTCGTGATAAATGGTATTTGGAAGATTCTTTACAAATGAAGAAAAAGGTAGTTTTTGTTTTCAAAAAATTAACATAAGGAACAATGTGAAAGGAAGTGAAAAACGTTGAATACTTTTTATGAGGATACTTCTACGGTATATCAAAAACTAAAGATGTTACAGACGTGAAAATCGGTATTTGGACTCTCCTTTAAAAATAAAGAAATACGCATTTTGAGAGGTGACGGAAATCAATTTTGGGGGGTGTTTAAAAGGAGTTCAGTTCTTTTTATGGGGATACATATATCTCAAAAACTGAAGATGTTACAGTCGTGATAATTGGTATTTGAAAACCCCTTTATAAATAAAGAAACACGAATTTTTTGTTTTCGGAAAATTGACTTAAGTAGGGGAGTGAAAGGAAGTGTAAAAATTGAATTATTTTTAAGGAGAAACTTATGTCTCAAAAACTGAAGGTTACAGTCATGAAAAGTAGTATTTGGAATAAACTTTTAAAAATAAAGAAAACACGTGTTTTTGAGTGGGGGTGTGGTGGTGATCAAATTAATGGGCGAGGGTGGGGGCGGCTGAAAATGGAGTTAAATTCTTTTTATGAGGATACTTTCATCTTAAAAACTGAAGATGTATTTGTATTTGGAATCTTCCTTCAAAGTAAAGAAATATCTATTATTTTGTCTTTGGAAAATCCACTTACATGGGGGGGGGCATGAAACAATTGAAAAATTAGTTGGCTTCTTTGTATGAAGATACTTATATCTCAAACACTAACGATGTTACAGATGTGAAAATTGGTATTTGGAATCTCCTTTAAAAAAAAGAAACATAGTTCTTTTTTGTTTTTGGAAAATCGACTCAGGGGGTTTGAAAATAAGTAAGGAAGGAGTTGAATTCCGTGCATGACGATACTTATATCTTAAAAACTGAAGCTTTCACAGACGTGATAGTTGGTATTCTGAATTTCCTTTAAAAATAAAGAAACACGTACTTTTTGTTTTCGGAAAGTTCACTTAAGCGAGGAGAGGGGTGGGAAGAACTGAAGAAGAATTTGAATTAATTTCATGAGAATACTTATATCTAAAAAACTGAAGGTGTTACAGACGTACAGACATGAAAACTGTTATTTGGAAACTACTTTAAAAATAATGAAACGCATATTTTTTGCTTTCGGAAAACCCATTTAAGGGGCTGAAATTAATTGAAAAAGCAGGTGAATTTTTAAAATAAGTACCGGTGTATCTACAGTATATGTCAAGAACTGAACGTGTGAGAGACAAGAAACTTGGTATTTTGAAAGTCCTTTAAAATTACAGGAACAGGTATGGTTTATTTTTTTGGAAAAGGCACTTAATGGGGGTGAAAGGAAGTGGAAAATTGATTTGAAATTTCTTATCACGATACTTATATCTCAAAAAATGAAAATTTTACAGACATGGAAATTGGCATTTGGAATCTCCTTTAAAATAAAGAAATGTGTACTTCTTGAAACCCGCTTCCGTCTTAAAGTACATATATTTATGCGTCATTTGTTTCTTAAAGTTCATATGGCTGGAAATTATGTCCTAGGCTGAAATTTTTGCTAAATTCTATTTCGTAGTAAGTTACTTCAATCTCTACTACTGTTGACTTAACTTAGCTTTAAGTACCCAATCTGACCAAAATTTGTTCTTTCAAACCTGTACCTCCTTCTTAATCTTTTTATTTCCCTGTTATAATATAATGGGTCCTTACCCAATTTAACGGTCATAACTGCTTGCAGTTTCCACAACAATTCTTTTATCCCTCTCCTATACAGTAAGTCTTCATAGCAAAGCCCTTAATTTATATTTACTATGAGTTTCAAGTGAAGACCATCGGAACATAGATCCCTAACGCCTACCCGTCTAAAAGTCTCACTCCCAGTTTCACACGTACCAACTCGATAGTCTCATTGAAATTCCCAATTAGTCTTCGGTCATTCATTATTCCCCCTACACAGTCTCCCACTGAGTCAATTAACATTCTCTTATAAAAAAAGGAATTGTTCATTTTCTAAAGTGCCATATCTACATATGGACATAAACAAATGAATCAGGCTGAAGTAAAAAATTTAACTACAAATAAAATGAAAGGGAACCAATGAAAGATGCAGACTTTGTTGGAGGAATTTGATTAAAAGACTACAGAAACTGGACTGGATTGGACTGGAACATTGTGGAGCTTGAGGAATAGTGGAAGGATGGAATAAATGGAAGAACATAAAGTATTTTTGTCTTAACTGGTACTTGTAGGGAAGGATTTATGATGATGATGTTGATTGTGCTATTTGCTACACAAAATACCTCTCAGAGTTTTGTAATTGCTACACATCTGAGCTATTCAGCTGGCTCAGCAGGTCAGAAGGCCAGTGTCCAAACCATCTCAGCCACTCAGCCCAGCTCATTCATTCAACTAGATAACCATGCCCACTTTACTGGTTGTCATGTCCAAATACGAGAATACCTTATGATGGGGAATGTACTATATGATAATAATGAGGTATAATATTGTAACACTCTTCTTAGTTATCTGTTAGTTCAGATATGGATGACATCATCTATAACACGGGCAACATCTGCTGTATATCAATACCCCAGGAGAATTTCTCCATTTCTTATTTTATCTCTACATTAACGACCTTGTATTAGATAATGGTTATGTAAAGGGAAAAAAAGATTTAGTGGATATTTTTGAATCCAAAATAATCTTTGTTCACCTTCACAATTTAAAACAAAGATGAATGTTGTATTCAGGAATACTAGCGACTAGCACATTGATCAATGAAGAAAATAGTTCTATCGCAACATTAGATATAGGATGCAGAAGGCATTTCCCTTCCACCACACTTTCCAAAAGCACTTGGGCTGATCTTCTCGCACATCCAATCCAAGGTTGTGAAAATGTGCTGACTTTGTCTAGATTAGGTGTTTTATTCCTAACTTCTTGCCTCACCTCCTCATTTCTTAACCTGTCTATCCTGATCTTCTGATTAATTGTTCATAGTTTGGTGGAATTGATTGGAGAGATGAGATAAATGAGAAAAAAAATATGAAAAGAAGACAGTGTTTCGCATTCCAGTACCAGTAGTGAAAGGTATACTTTTCAAATATTTCTATAGGTATACTTAAAAGTATTATATTAATATTAATAAGAAGATAACAGAAACTGGACTGGATAAAACATTGCAAAGGTTGTGGACTAGTCAGGAGATAGAATAAGTAGGAGGGGAACAATTACAGTATATATGTCTAAACTCCTACGTCAGGAATTGGATTATGATGGGGATTATAATGATGATGCTGATTGTGTTGGTTGGTGCAAAGGTATATAGTGCCACATTAATTATACAAGAAATTCAGCTGGCTCAACTGGTCTGAAAACCAGCATCTCAATATGTGAGCCACTCATCCTGGCTCGTTGTCTCAACTAGATACCATCCCGTTCTACAATATACTTTCTTAGTTATCTCCTATCTAAGATATGGATGAAAATATCTGCTATTCATCAATACCTTAGGAGAATTTCTACATTTTTCACATGATCCCCTAACCATGTGTTAGATAATGGAAATGTAAAGTGTAATTCTTATTATAGGATATTGTTGGTTCCTGACTGATCCATGTTCAAAATCAGAACTTAAAGTTTTGAAGAATATTGTATTCAGGAATACTACTGAGTAGCATGGCAACAATGGGATAGGAAAGAGCTGGAAGTAGGAAGGAAGGTGTTGTCGCCTTAATTAGAGTACAGGCCAAGCATTTTGCCTGGTGGAAAGTGGGAAACCACGGAACACCATCTTCATGGTTTAACCCACTATCTCCTGAATACAATTTTACAGTAACGTGCCCCTTACCGTATGGCCAACTCGCTCAGTTGTGTGAAATATATTCAAAAACAATATACCTTACTCAACCATACCAAAATTAAATTCTCACATATTCTTGCTTATGTTAAGATTAGTCCATTCGATCTTACAGCAGAGTTGTTGTCAAAAGTTCTATGGATTAATATCACTGCCTGCTGTCACAGTTACGCCAGAGCTAAATTTGCTCAGTATCATATATGGAACTATGATATATTCATGTTTGCTCTGATATGGTTCAATAAGTCTGCCAATGCCATCATCATCATCATCATAATAATCATTACCATCATCATAATGATTGGTTTGCAGCTTCAGTTTCCCAGGTACTGGTTATAAGCCCCTTGGCCTATCCTCTGTTCCTCATTTTTCACATCTTCATCCAGTGTCGTTCTCCAGCCAGGATGACACTTTTGGCCTTATTCATCCAGGAATTTTCTGGTTCTTCCCACCTGGCTTTGCCTTCTACCTCTCACCACCTCGTCAGAATGTGTTGACTTCGTCCAGTTCAGATGTCTTATTCCTAAATTCCTGACTCACCTCATCTCTCAAATTGTCTCTCCTGATCTTCTGGTTAGTGTGTGATATCTGAAGCCATCTCATTTCTGTTGTGACTCAGTTAATTTACAACTGTTAGGTTGTTCAGTCCACTGAAACTAATTTTGAATAAATAAATGTATAATCATGATATTCTATTTTAAATAAGTTTTTTCGTTTTCAGGTATAAGGATTACGTCAAGATCAGTTTGAAGTAGCAGCTGAATTTCTCTCATTTTTGGAATCTTAGCATCCAGGGCCCAGACTTCTTGTTTGAATAGGTTACTCGTTTGCTTCCGGTCCGTGATCTCTCTTGGCTAAATTATACCTGAAGACTACAGTGCAATGGTAAGTTGAACTGTCTATACTCCCTTATTGGTGATCTGCTAGGTTAGTGCTCTCTTGATCATCTCTGATCACCATCCTCACCACTGTCTTACTCTCGTAGATTCTGAGGTTGAACTCCAAGAACTTGGCTTTCCACGTGTCAAGCCTTCCCTACAATTCCTATTCACTTTTTAAACAATGTCAGCAGCAAAGTTAATTGCATTGAGTTGATCTGATCTTGAAACGTATGATGAATATAATTATTTTCAGGACTTCATGGAAACTCTTATTTTTTCTGTTTTCCACCTCCTTCTTAACCTCTTTATTTCCCCGTTATAATATAATGGTTCCTTACCAATTTTAATGGTCATAACTGTTTTCAATTTCCTCAACAATTCCTTAAACACACATCATAGGCTAATTATATTTTTAATTGCCACCTCCGACTGACCATAATTGTTCTTTAAAAATTCCCCCATGCCTCCTTTATCAACTTTATGATATTGCCTAGTGGTTCTACATTACAACCTTCCTTCCCATCACATTTTTTTTTTTGAATTAGCTCATGCCAGTTTATCAGCACCCAGTCTAGGCATTTTTCTGTCAGAGTGGTTCATTTGTTTTCTGGTTCAGCTCTCATTTCCAAATTAACTTAGGCCTACTCACCAGTTTGGTCATGGTTTCTGTCATTATTGTTTCCTTCCCACTGAACATTTTAAAAAATTGAGATCACCCTCTATAGTAACGTTACTTTCTCTGTCGTTCCCCACATAGCTAATTATGTTATCAAATAATTCCACATCAGCATCGGCACATGCCTTGCCAGATCTGTACACTTCAAAAACTTCAGGTTGCCTTTTATATTTAGGGATAAGTCTTACATCCAAAATTTCATACTTCTCATCTGTAACATTTATTAGCTTATGATTTCTTCTATCACCAGCATGAATACTCATCCTGTTGTCTTTTCTGACCTTTCTCTGTGTGGGAGAAGAACAAGTACTTATGTCTAAACTTCTACTTTTAGAAAAGGATTTATGATGATGATGATGATGATGCTAATGCTGCTGCTGCTGCTGCTGCTGATGATGATTATGGTGTTCTGTGCACATAATACTAATCAGAGTTTTTAACTGTTACACATATATGAGCTATTCAGCTGGCTCAGCAGGTCAGAAGGCCAGCTTCTCAACCACCTCACTCACTCAACCCACCTCATTCATTCAACTAGATAACCATCTCTTCTTTACTGGTTGTTATGTCCAAATGGGAGAATACCATATAATGGGTAATCTACTCTATGACAATAATGTGGTATGATATTGTAACACTCTTCTTAGTTATCTGTTATTTCAGGTATGGATGACACCATTTATAATGAATGTAGACTAGTCGAGAGATGGAACAATTATACTGTATATGTCTAAATTCCTACGTTTAGGGAAGTGATTATGATGGGAATGATGATGATTGTATTGGTTGGAGCACACACTTCTCCTCAAAGCTTTATACTGCTACATGTTAATTATGAGATATTCGGCTGGCTCAGCTGGTCTGAAAACCAGCATCTGACAGTCTGAGACACTCAGCTTGGCTCATAAACCATTCCGTTCTTACTGGTTGTTACATCCGGATAGGAGAATACAATATGAAGCGGAATGTACTATATAACAACTAAATGGTATATGTGACTACTTTCTTAGTTATCTCCTATCTCAGTTATGGATGAAAATATCTGCTGTGCATCCCTACCTCAGGAGAATTTCTACATTTCTCAAGTGATCTCCTCTTTGACAACCATGTGTTAGATAATGAAAATGTAATGGAAATGTCTTATTTTAGGATTTTGTTGGTTCCTGCTGATCTGTGTTCACCACAAGAACTTAAAATTCTGATGAATATTGTATTCAGCAATACTACTGAGTAGCACATTGATCAAAAAAGAAAATTGTTATTGTAAAGTACTGAAACATTTTATATTTATGGCAAAATGCATTTGCAATGGGCTGTATTATGGCAAATGGGTAAGATTAGGTCTTGCTTTGTTGCAGTTAAGCTCTCACAAAAGAAGTAAATTGAACACCATTGTTATAACCTACATGTGCACTGAAAAACATGGATTTCATTCATGTCACCATCACTGCAGTGATGGACTGTCAGCCTCCCTTTGAAACCTTCATCTTGACTGGTCTTCTGGATATTACTTTATGATTCAGAATTTAATATTAGGGACAGTAACACATCAATCCATTTATGACTCTAGCTAACTTGTGAAGAGCTTCTTTTGACTTTCCTTACAAACCTCTCAAATTATCCCTGAATGATGCAATAATATTCAAATGTGGCACTTATTGAACATACAATGGTGTATGAAAGAGGAGGGAGTGAAGTATATATCTCCTTTTTTAAAACAGTTTTTACAATCTGCTTTACGTCGCACCGACACAGATAGGTCTTATGCAAAGAGCTAGGAGTGGGAAGGAAGTAGCCGTGATCTCAATTAGAGTACAGTCCAACGATTTTGCCATGTGTGAAAACCGGGAAACCATGGAAAACCATCATCACAGCTGCCGGCAATTTGGTTTGAATTCAATACATCCCAAATGTAAGTTCATAGCTGGGTGCCTCTAATCACATGGCCAACTCGCTCGGTGATAGAAGTATATTCACCATCAATGTACCCTACTTATCCATACCAAAATGGAATACTCACATACTCTGAATTAAACTAAATTTTTTCCATCAGATCTGACAGCAGAGTTGCTGTTGTGAACAGTTCAATGGTTAATATCACTGTCTTCTGTTGCAGTCACACCAGAGCTAAATTTGATCAATACCATATATGGAAGTATGATATGTTCATGCCATGATGATTGGTTTACATTTCCTGTTTCCCAGATACTGATGATGAGCTCTTTCCCCTTTTCTCTGTTCCTCATTGTTCACAACATCATCCAGTGTCCTTTTCCAGTTGTTTCTTCAAAGCTGGCATTTTCCCACTACTTTCACCATATGGTCGGAATGTGCAGACTCTTTCCAGTTCAGATGTCTTATTCCTAAATTTCTGACTCACATCATTTCTCAAATTATCTCTCCTGATCTTCTGGTTAGTGTGTGATATCTGAAGCCATCTCTTTTCTGTTGCAACTCAGTTAATTAATTAATGTTAGGTTCTTCAGTCTGCCGAACCTAATTTTGATAAAAAATGTATGTTCATCTCATTCTATTTTAAATAAGCTGTTTCTTTTTCAGGTATAAGGATTACGTCAAGATCAGTTTGAAGAAGCAGCTCAATTTCTCTAATTTTTTTTAAATCTTAGCTCCTGGAACGAGGACTCCAACGTCTTGTTGGAATAGGATACTCGTTTGCTTCCTGTTCGTGATATCTCGTGGCTAAATTATACCTGAAGACTACAGTGCCATGGTAAGTTGAACTGTCTCTACTCCCTTATTGGTGATCTGCTAGGTTGGTGCATTCTTGATCGCCTCTGTTCACCGTCCTCACCACAGTCTTACAATAATAGATCCTGAGGTTGAACTCCAAGAACTTTTCTTTCCACGTGTCAAGCCTTCCCTACAATTCCTAATCACTTTTAAAATAATGTCAGCAGCAAAGTTAATTGCACTGAGTTGATCTGATCTTGAAATGTATGATGAATATAGTTATTTGCAGGACTTCATGGAAACCACCAATCTTTTCACACAATTTGGATTGCGGTACAGAACCAATAAACGCCAAGCAGTTGATGTCAACTGCTGTCAGATATTGCCATTTTCTAATGTAATTAGTGTACAATGAATAATTCCTGATACCTGTAGTTACAAAAGGATGCAATTCTGAATTAGTAATACTGGCATGTGCTTTATGGATGTGCATAGCTTTCATATATTGGTCAGAGTTCATGGTGGTGTATATATGGCTGTCTACATTACCGGTACTTTATCTGCACACATTTTGTAGTGTTCATTAATTGCAATCCCAACATGTAATTTAAACTGTCACAAGCAGTGGTAGCTGTGATAATTAATTCCATCACTTCCCAAATAATGTATGTCAGTACTAACTACCTAATGTCCAGCTCCTTGTGCAAATGGTCAGCATACTTGCCTTCAGTTCAGAGAGGCCAGGATTCGTCTTCTGGTCAACAAATATAATTAATTTATATTAGCTCTGAGAACTGCTGGTTCTGTTAGTCTTAATATGCATCTTTCTCTGCACATATTGCTCACACTCCAAACCTCCCCAGGAGCCTGAAAATGTGAATACGTCCCACCACATTGGATTGGCTTTAGGAAGGGCATCAAGCCTTAAAGCTTAGCTTAAACCACTTGACCTCAGAAGATAATGAAAGGGTTAGGGAGAAGTAGTACCTCTATACATTGTGAAAATTCTTATTAGAAAAAGCCTTACGTTGGAGCCATACATGTTCCCCGCACCGATCTGCATTGAGCAGCAAGCCAATGCCTTGCTGTCATAAATAAGAGCTTTGTTTTCCTCATTGCTTTCTAATTTTGTAAATGGAACAGTGTGCCATATTCTTACATTATAATATGCTTTGGAATGAAAATCTGGAGGAGTTTGGAATGGTAATTAGCAAAAAATAAACTGTAGTCATGCACTGTGGAAAAGAGAAAAAGATAAGCCAAGTGAACATAGACAGAGAACCGTTTTAGAGAATGTAGAACAGTTTACATATCTGGGTAGCATTATTATTGAAAGTACCTCAGTACCCTGAAATTAATAACAGACTAAGTAAAAGTCTAATATTTTATCGTCAAGTCAGAGGTCTTTTACGGGATGACAAGATAACGAAATTAACATTATATAAACAGTATTTCATACCAATTGTAACATGCAGACTAGAAACGTTGGTAACTAGTGTGCCCATTGCATCTCGTAGACATTTACAAAATGGCGCCGAAGGAAGGTGTGGCCCACTCAATTTAAAAGAATATGCAATGAAAGTATGATACGATGTATATCAGAAGGCCATGCATATCTGGGAACGGACATATACCGAAGGCGGTGCGGAACAGCGAAAAGTCAGGTAGATTGTCTTGAAGAAAAAAATAGAACAGAAGAGTTTGTTTAAAAACTTTACTTACAAAATTGTGAAGACGTGACCTGTGATCGTGCAACATATTGGACGAAATTATAAGAGATTTAGGAGAAATTCCTGAAGAAAAGCTATTTTCGTTGAAAAGCAAACAGCATAATCAATCTACAGTGAAACCATAATTAGCGGAAATATTATAGCTAAGCGAGATGCGATTAAATACGCTCAGCGGAGTCCCGAGAGCAAGCCTATCACATCAGCAGGAAGGGAACATACGATCTGCGCTAGAGAAATATAAACGAATAGGAGACTATTTTATTTATACTGAAGTTGGAAGAAGAATAATTCTAAACGTTATTAAGCAATTTATGAGATTTTTCCCCGAGATAGCTGATATATATAATACGTAATTTCGAAGAGATTAGAGTTTATAGCCCAAAGGAAGAAAAAGAACAGTAACTGAGAGAAATATTAATCTCGGATGAATTTTATTATGACAATGTTCTTCTCGGGAATATTTATTTTAGTTGCCAGCAGAACCAACAAGATGATGAACTGCTAAACGTGTAAGATGGACCAACCTGGAGAGAGGTATCGCGCAACCAGATGACCAGCCCGTGATGAGAAAAGCATCATCCTACCAGATGACCAGCCCGTGATGAAAGAGGAATACTACCTACCCACCAGAATTCGGTTCTGAACGGGAGGAGGAGTGATGGTCAACCCCAGATCCAGACCGCAGAGCTTACCACATGACGCTCGAAGATGAATAACTGGCCCCGGAGTAACAACGAACGAGCTAAGTCTTTACCTTTAGTAGCATAATTCTTGGTCTATATATATATATTTAATTTGGCATGTGCTTTGAAATTGGTGATACAAACCATATAATTAAGTGTGCAAGTGATAATATGCAGTGCAGTGTGAGATATTTAAGTCTTTAATGATATAATAAGGCAGTATAGAATTAGATTTATATTTACTTTGCAAACACATTACCGCATGTTGGTCAGATAAATCAGTGAGGTACTTGAGAATTTGAATGAAGTGTCTTGAGATAACAGCTGATTGCTAAGAGTTAACATATGTTGTGGAATTTCTATAAATCTCGCATTGAACATACTAATGGATTACGTCATAGATGGACCGCGCGTCAGAAGTGGATAAGTATAATTATGTACTCCTTGTACAGCGATATTGTACTATTGAAAACTCATTTTGGGGTTATGCATCATAACTTTATTGAGAAGGGTTTTGTGTGAAATGCAATTGTGACATATTTAGCAAGGCGATATATGAGTAATCGCGACGTTTTCGTTTCAAAGGTTATGGTAATTAAGGTGTGATATTGAGTAGTTGAGATGTTTCTGAATCATAAGACGGCGAAATAAGTGGAGATATTATGTAATACGGAGGATTATATTATGATTAATGGTAAATGCAAGGAATATATGTTGTCCATGGGAATGATATGTCACATTTAAAGAGGTAAGGATCTTATGAAACGATGCATATACGGTAATAGGAAATACACCGCGGGAATGACCAAAACCAAGGTATGAATGTTATATATTAACTTTGAATTGAGATTTAGATGAAATGTTATAATAATAATAATAGATGTTGTGTTGGAAGCATGAGAGTTCTATGACATATTCTCGAACAGTATTTAAGCCAGATGGAAGACATGATATATATACGCGGTAATGTAATCCCAAAGCATAAATGAGTGATATTTATCTTTAGACTGCCTAAATGAACCTAGTAACTTGCACAGTAGGGTAATGATTGGAATATGAAGAAAAGAAAGCACATTGAGCCTAAAATATATAAATCAAGAATTATGTGGATATAGATAGGTAGTTTATTTATTCTAGAACAGTGTTTATTTGAATTTGCATTTTATAAGAGATTAAAATATAGGGAAATGATAGACTAGGAGCCGGATTTAGCAGGCATTAGGGATGTAAAGCCTTAGCACGTGATTCGTTACTAAATAACATCCAAGAAGAAACCCGAATTAACTGAGTTCAGATTTTATTCATTTTATTCATTTTTATTCAAATTTCACTCATTTACTTCAACCTTTATTTATTTGACCTGTTCAGTATGGTGATATATAGGTGATTATGAGCAAGGTCTGTCTAGGGAGGTCTGGTCACGCTACCACAATCCTTTGCGGTGGCGGCCATATTGGGTCTCAAATATCGTTGTTACGTGGGCGTGCCCGATTAATGATGTGAGTTATTACTTGTATTTTGAAGGAAAACGGGATACTGCCCCGCACCAAATTGTCAAAATAAGACAACTGACGGAATTAGAGTGTTTCGCTTCCCGGGAGGTAAGCAAAGGAGAGCTAAGTGGGTACAAAGCTGTAGGCGTGACAAATGGCAACCTACAGATAATTGCTTCTTGTGCGAGGTTAGTGAAGTTATACATTCGTATTATTCCTGAATAACAGTATGTTTATATGAACGATGTTTTATATTTATAGGTCTTATTACGTTTTTTTGCTAGTGGCTTTACGTCGCACCGACACATATAGGTCTTATGGCGACGTTGGGAGAGGAAAGGCCTAGGATTTGGAAGGAAGCGGGCGTGGCCTTAATTAAAGTACAGCCCCAGCATTTGCCTGGTGTGAAAATGGGAAACCACGGAACATCATCTTCAGGGCTGCCGACAGTGGGGTTCGAACCCACTATCTCCCGGATGCAAGCTCACAGCCGCGCGCCTCTAACCGCACGGCCAACTCGCCCGGTGTATTTTCTTCTAGCATCATTTTGAAGAATCGCAATTTGAACTAAAGAGGGCAGATGGACGGGAACTACTCAAGTGGAATTCCATCCCAACAATTTTCGAAGTCCCTAATCCACCTAAGTCTTTGACATATAATAGAAAACCTCCCAAAGAAAGAGAATTGTCTTTCATAACAAGCAAGAAAAGTAACAGGAAATGTGTAATACTAGTATTGATGTTTATGAAAATTTCCTTTTCATGTATCCGGCTCCATGGCTAAATGGTTAGTGTGCTGGCCTTTGGTCACAGGGGCTCCAGGTTCGATTCTCGGCAGGTTCAGGAATTTTAAGCATAATTGGTCAATTTCGCTGCCACGGGAGCTGAGTGTATGTGTCGTCTTCACCCTCATCACGACGCGCAGATCGCCTACGGGAGTCAGATCAAAAGACCTGCACCTGGCGAGCCGAACTTGTCCGCAGACGCTCCTGGCACTAAAAGCCAAACGCCATTTCATTCCATTCCTTTTCATGTAAAATACAGACAGTATTATTCTAACCCTACATGCAACGTAGAAATGTTTCACAGATATTTGAAATACTTGTTCCTGTTCAGTTACCAATTATAATCACAACAAACTATAGGCTTATCACTTCAAACCAACAATTTATGTCCAGCTGGCCATCATTACAGCAATTGTATTGATAATAGCAGTCTTTTTTTTTTTTTTGCTAGGGGCTTTACGTCGCACCGACACAGATAGGTCTTATGGCGACGATGGGATAGGAAAGGCCTAGGAGTTGGAAGGAAGCGGCCGTGGCCTTAATTAAGGTACAGCCCCAGCATTTGCCTGGTGTGAAAATGGGAAACCACGGAAAACCATTTTCAGGGCTGCCGATAGTGGGATTCGAACCTACTATCTCCCGGATGCAAGCTCACAATAGCAGTCTTATACTGTACTGTAGTTATTATTAACGGCTAAATTTCATTCATCTTAAATGCTGTATAGAGTACATTATATGGCTGGACAAATACTTAAAGATCACAACACTCGCTTCACTCGCACTAACCAACTACTGTAATTTAATGTACCGTAGCCTAACATAATATCTTAATGTAATCCCCAAAATAGTCTAACCTAGGTTAACTCAACTTATTAGTGACTGAATTTCTATTTCTTATGAAATCGTGTCTACCAATGGCTTTAATCTTCTTAACCATTATTATTATTATTATTATTATTATTATTATTATTATTATTATTATTATTATTATTATATGCATGAATATTAGGACTCAGCTAAGAGCCCCGTGGTCAGCAACTCACGCTCCCTGGTTAGGAGAGCCTGACGCCCCTTCCAGTCGCCTCTTATGACAGACAGGGGATACCGTGGTTGTTGTTTTATTGCCCCCACCCACGGGGGGAAATCTATTTTGGGTTGTGAATACGGGGCCCTTAGCTGAGTCTTGACATTGCTTTCACTATTCTAGCCCATCCGACCTCCCCTGGTCAACACTTGTTCTTTTCCGACCTCGACGGCATTAGCGCATTCGAGGCCTAGGAAGTTTTTCATTTCCACGCACTTTGTGACCTTCATCTTTCTTTTGCCGATACCTTCATTTTTCGAAGTTTTGGTCCCTTTCCATTTGTTTTCTTCTGATTAGTGTTTATAGAGGATGGTTGTCCAGTTGTACTTCCTCTTAAAACAATAATCACCACCACCACTTTGTACTATATAGCTGCATGGGTTATCAATAAACTAGTTAAGAGTAGCCAAGAACATCACTCTTGTTGTTTACATGCAGAATATTTTTGCCTTCGAACCGACAGAAATACCATACGAATGGATAACAACAGTTACCATACATAACTTAATGCACTCAACTCAATAGGCATTCATAGTTTGTCAACATACTGGAGTAACCTTTCAGAAACGCAGTATCGGAAATTATTCTCTTAATAAAGAAAACGCTGAAGGTAATTTATTACAACCGTCGTTTAGTACTTTAAATACAGTACTTCAAGTTCAGTATTTCATGTACCGGTAATCATAATATGACACAGGTGCTGTACAGATTTCTATGTTTCTGTCAATAAGATTTACGTATTTGACAGATGATATTAATAAGAAACACAGTAAGACCAAGTTGTAAGGAAGTAAAAGAGATGAACATGAGCTTTTCTGATGATTTTTGTTACTAAAAAAAAAAAAAAAAAAAAAAAAAAGTCAAATAGCTGTGAATCTATTCATATCATTTAAGTGTTATACAATTATATATACATGGCCAGGAGATGCCCAATTAAATTCTTTATCAAAATTGTTTGGTATTTTGTTTTTATTTCAATGTACGGTACCGAAATCCTCTGAATTCGAATACACTTGCCTTTGGTTACGCTCACTTAAAGACCCAATATGGCGGCTCCATAAGTAGCATTCGTGACTTGACCTCCCTAGACAGACCTTGATTATGAGGTGTTGAGACATCATCACAATATGAACTTCAATTAGATGAGTTGTTTCCAAGAACACTTTGGATGTCCCAGGACTAATTACGAACAATAATATTTATATTTTGATTTCATTTCGGAAACAAATCAAAATGAGTTAACATTACATTTCTTTTCTTTTCTATAAGCCAGCGCTGACTTAGAATTATTCATTGTATATAGTGATGAAGATAATACAATCATAAATATAATTTCTTTTCCTAGGGCAATCTTCTTATTAAATAAAATATGGATTATTATTTTTATAGAATTTGTGAGTGTTGATTCTTTCTATCTTACTTAGTCCTTGAGCTAGTTTGTAAGATATGTAATTAATTGATTGCGTAGGTGTTCGAATGTAATTTATTATGGAATGACAACGTTAGTATTTGTTATAGGTGAACTGTTTACATAATATTACGTCTTCGGGTGATCTTGTTTCTTCAATGAATTCACGTTAAGCGAAACTTAATGAAAAATTTTCAGATTTTCCATATGTTATGGTATACCCTGAGAACATATTGAGCTGCTGGGAGTTATTTTGCAAACCGTTGCGACAACGGGTGCACTAGTAAGAGACAAGATATTAAGATCCAAGCAGTAGAAATGAAATTTTTAAGAACATCAGTTACAAAGACAAGAAGATAGAGAATTCAAAATATTAAAATCAGAGAAGAGCAGTATGGAAGTGTTAGTACAGAACATACAGAAAGCAAGACTGAGATGTAAAAAGCATGGGAAAGGAACGGGTAGCAAGGAGGGAATTGAAAAGAGAAGTTAATGGAAAAGAGACCAGTTGGATGACCAAGAAGAAGGTGGATTGATCAGATTTGGAAGGACATTAGAGAAGCTGGATGTGGTGGAATTAAAGGAGCAGGAAAAGTGGAAGGACAGAAAGGAGTGGAGGAGGCTTGTTAACCACACCAGGGCGACTGGAGTGGGACATTCATGATGATGATGATGAAGATGATGATGATGATGATGATAATGAATATGCTTTGGATTTCCATAGTTCTTATTTGAGGTTTTGGCTCCACCGATAGCCTTGGTAGCCCTCAGTATACGCCACTCTTCGGGGTTTATTTGAATGTGATTTCTGAATGGAAGGTTACAGTGTTGCCTTTCCTGTGCTTAGACCTCTTACGAATATCCCAAAACAAATGCATGCTGTAGGAACCGAGATTAATTATATGTTTTAAGTTTGACACTAGGAGGATAGGTAAATTGCTTGCCTAGCAGGGAAGTGTTTTATGAAAATGGCTTATGAGGAGATTACTACTACTACTAAATGTTTTAATTCCTCCCACGAAGGTGGATTCCAGCCTCCTAGAAGGTGACGCCGCCTCTCAAGACTGCCAATGATGGAGACCAGCCCCTTTTCTGATGCAGCTGTCCTTCCCTAATTGACATATTCACAATTTGTTGGTTATGCATTCTGCAATTCACTTTTCCTTCTCACTTAACATTTGGCAAGTTGAGATGATACTCTACAAAAACATTCATTTCTGTGTTGTTCACAACATAGCTGATTATGTTATCAAATAATTCTTCATCATTATCATAATCTGGGATCCCAGTTCTTTGCACCCTTAAAATATCAAGGTGATTTTTAATTTTACAGAGAAGTCTTACAGCCAGAATTCCACATTTCCCACCTGTCACTTTTTGGTAGCTTATGACATCTTTTATCACCAGTATGAAAATTCCCCCTTGCGTATGCCCTAACTAGTCTCTACATCAAACACTGTAGTCCATGAGAAAATTTCTGCATCCATGGTGGTATCACTTCTCAGCCGTGATGCAATTCCAATAAAAATCTATCAACTTACATTCTTTACAGTACTTCTACAGTTCAACACTAAATATTTTGTCATTCTTACTTGATTTCCTACTTCCTATACTGTAATCACTGCTCCCTATTCCATCCCATTTCCTGTTTTCCTGAGTGTACCTCCCTATAAGTTCAAGTGAAGACCATCTGAACGTTGATACCCATCTAAAAATCTCACTTCCAGTTACACACATACCCACTCCATAGTATCATTTAAATCCCCAATCACCATCCAGTAAGTATTCCTACAACACAGTATGCCAATGAATCCATTACCAGTGTTCATGTCCTAATGTGGCACCACATATAGGCATAAACAGATGAATCAAAGAACAGCGCTAAAAGAGAAAATTCAACTACAGAGGAAATGAGAGGGAGTCAGAGAGAAAGACCTAGACTACTTTGGAGATTATTCAATTAAAATACAACAGAAAATGAACTGGACTGGAACATTGTGAAGCGTGTTGACAAGTAATAAGAAATAATAACTTAGAGAGGAACAAGTGCTTATGTCCAAACTGCTCCATTTAGAAAAGGGATGATGATGATGATGATGATGATGATGATGATGATGATGATGATGATGATGATGATGATGATTATTATTAGTATTATTATTATTATTATTATTACTGCAGTGGTTGATGAACACACTACTTTTCAAAGTTTTAAATACTATGCATCAATTACCTGTGATATTCAGCTGGCTCAGATGGTCAGAAATCCAGCACCTCTTTAGAGTATTAAGATATATTTTTCTTTCTGGTTGGTTTCAGAGCTCTGATGACTGCTTTCTTTACTCCTGGTCAGGAGGCCAGCATCTGAACCACCTGAGCCACTTAGTTGGGCTCATTCATTCGACTAGATGACCGTCACAACTATAGTTCGATATGACCAAACCGGAAATTACCATACAGTGGGGAATGTACTATATAACAATAAAAAGGTATGATATATGACATCTGTAGCATGGGCCGTATCTGCTGTACATCAATACCCCATGGAGAATTTCTACATTCCTGATGTGATCTCCAATTTTACAGCCATGTTTTAGGTAATGGAAAATAATGTTATTGTATATTGTGAGTTTCTATCTGACCCATGTTCACCCACACATCTTACAATGCTAATGAATGTTGTATTCTGGAATACTGCTGAATAGCACAGGGATCAATGAAGAAATTAGTTATTGTAAGCTATCACAACATTAGATACTTGATGTAGATAGCTTTTGCCTTCTACTTCGCTTTCTGAGTACATTCAGGCTGTACTTCTGAAGTATGGAAACCGTCGTAGTGAAAATATTCTGATTCTCTCTGGTTCAGATGTCTTATTCCTAACCTTTTGCCTCATCTCATTTCTTAATCTGTCTTTCCTGATCTTCTGGATAGTTGTGCATAATATCGTTGAAGAGATGAATCAGATCAGGAAAAGGTGAAAATGAAGACACTACATCACATTCCAGTGCCACTACTGTAGTGAAAGTTATTTTTCCCTCTACTTGGCTCCAGAGCTCTGATGACTGCTGACTTGACAAGTCTCTCTTCAGAGGGGTGCATTTTAAAAAGCCATACATGTAGGAGATTATGAATTAGCTGTTTTACTTTCATATGTTAGAGTTAGTATACTTCATTTTAGGCAGATAATATTGATAAAATGCAACGAAGGATTATACTAATAAATGAATTCCCTTCAAACATGAATGGGGGTATATGATGGTGAATCAGTAACATTAGATCTTATGTTTATTACTCCTGAACAAGAGAAGTAAACGTCATTTTTATAACATGCATAAGCAGTGACCATCATTGATTTCATTCATGGTCACCATCACATATGGGATATGAGAGTCATCTTTCCTATAAAACTGTCATCTAGATTGAGCTTCTAGAGATTTGCTATAGAATTTAACATTACAGAGATGTGCACATCAAACTTTTATGACACTAGCTAACTTGTGAACAGTTTGACTTGACTTACCTGAAATTATCCCTGAATAACACAGTGCAATCCATTTCCTAGCATCATCATTTACCAGCTGCAGTTTATAATACCAATATAAATGCCACTTCTTCTTTTCAAAGTATAGTTTCTGTTCCTCTATCTCTTCCAACCTGATATTCCTCCTGCTGACTACAAATTTCAATCTGTCTATCAATCAATTTCTTCGCATGCCTACTGGCCTCTTCCTGTTCACTTCTCGGTCAAAGTAATTCTTTGCTGTTCTCTTTCTGTCCTTCCTCATAACGTGTCCAAATCGTTGTAGCCTACATCATCCCGAAAGCTCGGTGACGGGTATTTTGATGCCAACCTCCTAACTGTTTGCTTCATTTCTAGTCTTGTCCTTCCTGGTCTTTTGGCTCATTGTTCCAATGAATTTCTTTTTTGTTCACTTGATTTTACTATTAGCCTTGTTATGTAGGGTATATGTTTCAAGTCCATATGTGATAACTTAAACGAAGTAGTTATGAAACATGGTGAGTTTTGCTTTGCGGATAATTTTTTCATCCCAGCATATAATTCTCACATAAAAATAAAATTGTGATGCTTTCAAACACCTATTAAACATTTCTTGGTTTATTTTGTTGTCTTTTGAAAATATATTTCCAAGGTATTTGAAGTTAGAACAGATTGTAACAGAGTTCCCTCTAGGAAAATGTTTGAAACTTTGCCTTTCCTGTTGATAGTCATTTAAACAGTTTTTTTTCTTTTTAATGATGTTAGGTTCATGTTCTTTAAACTTGTCACTCCAGTGATTTAGAGTCCCCTGTACATCTGCTTCATTTTCTCCACAGATCCGATCATCATCTGCGTATATTATAGTGTTACGCTCTTTGCAATGTTCTTTAATAGATTTTATGATCCAATCCATGACAAAGATGAACAGGAGTGGAGACAAGTTACTTCCCTGTTGGACTCCTCTTATTGTTTTAAACCAATCTGATTTTCCATCCCCTTCTTGGCCACTGCTAAAGCATTTTTGATAAAGCATCTTTAAATCAGTTAGGAAGTTTGAGACTCCTATACCTTCTTTCTTAATCTGCTTACCCTCCAGGGTTGGTTTCTCCCTTGAACTCAGCAAGGGATCCCACCTCTACCGCCTCAAGGGCAGTGTCCTGGAGCGTGAGACATTGGGTCGGGGGATACGACTGGGGAGGATGACCAGTACCTCACCCAGGCGGCCTCACCTGCTATGCTAAACACGGGCCTTGGCAGGGGATGGGAAGATTGGAAGGGGTAAGGAAGAGGGAGCGAAGCGGTCGTGGCCTTACGTTATGTACCATCCCAGCATTTGCCTGCAGTAGAAGTGGGAAACCACAGAAAACCACTTCCAGGATGGCTGAGGTGGGAATCGTACCCACCTCTACTGAGTTGACCTTCCCGAGGTCAAGTGGACCCCGTTCCAACCCTCAACACTTTTCAAATTTCGTGTCAGAGGCAGGAATCGTGCCCGAGCCTCCGGGGGTGGCAGCTAATCATGCTATCATTATTATTATTAATCGAAATTAGACCATAAAGGATTACTGTAACTAATATGATAAAAAAAGACTAAAAATATGAGTTCATGAAAATATGTGGATGTGTGTTCAGTCCTCAGCCCTAAGACTGGTTGGATCCTCAACAGCTCCACCATCAGCTGTCATAGATGGCCTAGGCGTCACTGAAGAGGCGTACTAGGGAAATGAGGAGTGAGGTAGTTTCCCGTTGCTTTCCTCACCGAGCCAGAAGTTGCTATTACACATCAGTCTGGCAAGCCCACTGAAATGCATGTACCAACCGGCCCTATGAGCAACGTTTTCACACCATTCATAGCAGGGAACGGCTGCACAAGGAATAGCATTACTAGCATCGCTCATACCTCAGTCACTTTCATATTGTCAAAGCCAAGGATAATACAGAGACAGATCAATGAAAGTAACAAAATTGCTCTAGCCCATACCAGAAGACATAGTGCACTGTAAACACTAGGTCCTGCCAGCAAAGGCATCATGAAAATATATTTAACCTAAATAGTGAAATGAAATTAATAATTTCAGGCTGTTTTTAACCGGATCAGGAACGGCATGAATGAAGCCCCTATCTAGCGGCGAGAATAGGAATTGTGCCGGCTGCCGAATTCTGTCACACTCCTCTCGGGCAATGATTAATGACTGGCAGATGCAATATGACCCTGGAGTCCTGGAGTGTGTTGTTGGAATGAAAGATGATAGGGGAATCTGAAGTACCGGGAGAAAAACCTGTCGCTCCTCCGCTTTGTCCAGCAAAAATCACACATGTAGTGCCCGGAATTTAAACCGCGAACCTATCGGCGCGCTGCCACGGAGGCTCAGAATGCCGCGTTGAGGAATGCGGCTTCGTAGTGGTTGACAATTAATTCAGCGAATAATAAGTTAGTTCTGTGTAGGTATTTGCTGCACTAAACGAAATTGGAATCAGCAGCACATGTAGTAATAAACAGGAGACTAATGATGGCGTCCATGCTGTAATACGATCAACCAAGCGGCGACATTCTTTAAAATATAACAGCGTATACTGCAAATCACTAGCAAGTGGCCCGTTGGTCTAGGGGGTTCTCGCTTTGGGTGCTAGAGGTCCCGGGTTCGAATCCCGGACGGGCCCTTTATTTTCTCTCTCTCACCAAATTTATCAGTACCTCCAGCAATATTGACAGTGGTGCTTGCGAGGAGTTTTGATCGAAGACCACTTCGCAACCACCTGAGTAAAATAGCACGCCGGTATTATATTTCTACTAATTCCCGAGGAAAAAACGACTATCACCAAATTGAATCTTGTTGCACTATTGAGCTATGCTTGTGTTGGGAGAAATCTCATGCATTCTGTCAATGCCTTCTACAGCACTATAGTTCGTATTTTAGTTGAATAAAATTAAAACATTTCTAACTTCTTTTACTGATGACATTGACTTACATTTCATCTACATGTAGCTACTTACCTGTTCTTCCTGCTTAACTTCTGAATAAAGAAATTTCGGCGTACGTCTTCTAACCATACCCCATGGAGCAAGTCGCGAAGGCCTTGGCCTACCAAGCGACCGCTGCCCAGGCCAGAGACCTGATTTTTACCAGCTATGATGCGTTCGGCATTATTCTTGGCTGTCTGGCCCGGGGCCGCTATCTCACCGTCAGATAGCCCTTTGACTTTAAACACGTAGGCTGAGTGGATCTCCAACCAGCCGCAGATCCAGGTAAAAATGCCTGACCTGGCCGGGAATCGAAAGCGAGGCTTCTGGACAAGAGACAGGCACACTACCTGTACACAACGGGGTCGGCTACTGCGTTTTTTTTTAGCAATTGAAAATGTATCGAACCCATTATATTCTAGTTAAATGTGTGTAGAGTGAGTGGCATACACCTGACACCGAGCGAAAATACAATAGAGAAATGAAATTCTGTATCCTATGTCACAGAAATAGAGAAATAGAGTCTGAAATGAGAACAGTTAGGTAGAATGTAAAGGCTAGATATAGCAATGAGTGTTAGACGATGTGGAAGTAGAGATATAGCCTACGAGAAGAGCGTTGAAAATCAAGAAAGTGAACTAAAAATAAAAGAAAAGGGAGCCCAAAGAAGATCTATGTTATATCGGATAAGATAGATGCGAACAGCACGAGACGACGGAGAATGAACTGAAACATCGTGAAAGGTGAGGAGTGGTTGAGAGTTAGAATAACTTGGAGATGGCCAGGCTGAGTGGCCCAGAGTGTTGAGGTGCTGGCCTTCTGACTCCAACCTGGCAGGTCCGATCCTGGCTCAATTCGGTGTCATTTGAAGATGTTCAAATACGCCATCCTCGTGTTGGTAGGTTTATTTGCACGTAAAAGTACTACTGCGAGACTAAATTCCGGCACCTCGGCATTTCCAAAAACCGTGAATGTATTTATTGGGACATAAAAACCAATAGCATTATTAACTTGTAGATGAACTCGTAGGCCTGCCTTTACTTGCAAAAGGAGAAATAACAAGCAACAAGACAGAAAACAGATATCAATATCGGGAACGTTACTACTCCTTACTAGTGATGGGACATTCCATTCATTTTACTGAATCGATTCATTTGATTCCGTTCACGTTACTGAATCGATACAGTGATCCGATTCACGGCACATTAGAGTCACCGCTCCTACTGCATCTGTGTAGTATGTAATGGTAAGACAGCAGCAACAGCATTCAGTGTTCGCTGCTGCCATCTGGTCTTCATACTATGAACTCCTTTCTTAGAAAAGAAATGCTAGTCACTCTAATACATCGAAGGTTTCCGGCGACGCAGAATGGGAAAGGTCTGGGATTAGGAAGGTAGCAGCCATAGCCTTAATTAAGGTACAGTCCCAGGATTTCCTGGTGTAAAAATGGGGAAACTACGGAAAACCGTCTTAACGGCTGCCGACGGTGGGATTCGAACCCACCATCCCCCGAATGCAAGCGCATAGCTACGCGATACTAACCGCATGTCCAACACGCTCAGTCATTTTTGAAAATATGTATTTTTCTATCAGCGGAGGATTTTTTAAATCGTCATAATTTGTATAGGCTACCCGAGATGTACAGTAACCCACTGGTTTTCTGATTCAACATACTGTTGGTAATTTGTATAGGCTACCCGAGATGTACAGTAACCCACTGGTTTTCTGATTCAACATACTGTTGGTTAAGTTATTGCGTCAATCGGCTCACTTACTGTCCACATATTATTGAAGTCTTGTGCAACGATGTGACATACGAACTGAGAGAATACTGAGTCGTTCTTCCCAATATAAAACAGGGTGGTCATGTGCATGACTCATAGTCATACGGCAGGCTAGATTCGAGTTTAATTAATTGTCAAATGTCAACTCAGTTATAATACTAAGATTCATTAAACTAATAAATAGTATAACCTAATAGCCTACCTACTTACTAGCTACTTTAGAATTATGTTTAGACTACCTTTTTAACACTGCAAATAAATCCATCTATTATTTAAACCTCCCTGTAAGAAGAGGACAGTGAATGCAATGAACCGTGTGTGTGTTGTGTCTCACTGATCCGTGACTGCATACGATTCCATCGGTGTGCCATGGCTCACTGTATGTCTCGCTGCAGCGGAAGCTCGGCTGTCCGCCTGTGTCCAGTGTGCCGATTTATGGAGCCGTGTGTATCTTGTGTCTCACTGAGCCGTGCTGTGCGCACGATTCTTTCGGTGTGCCATGATTCACTGTCTCGCTGCAGCGGAAGCTAGGCTCTCCGCCTGTCTCCAGTGTGCCGATTTATGGAGCCGTGTGTATCTTGTGTCTCACTGAGCCGTGCTATGCGCACGATTCTTTCGGTGTGCCATGATTCACTGTCTCGCTGCAGCGGAAGCTCGGCTCCCCGCCAGCACTCTCCGCTGGGAGTAAGGAATCGTGTGCCGTGAGCTCGCCGTTCCTGTGCATCGATTCACTCGGACACTTGAATGAATCGATACACTGCTTCGAATCATGCATTCAGTAGCCAACACTACTCCTTACTGGCAGTGGTGAAGGTGATTAATGTCTGGAATGGAAACGCGAATACATAACCATCCCTTCTCTGTTCGTTTGTAATGTCCGAATAAAGGAATACAACTTGGAAGTGGAATTAGCCATGAAATTTTGGGATTTTGTGGTTTCCCAGCGTGTTCATTTTCACAACCTAAAATGCAGATGACTGTTATACGCAGGAATACTACAGAGCAACACATTGGTCAACAAAGAAAATATTTATTGTAGACTTTATGAAACGTTAAGTATATGATCCAGCGGTTCGATTCCCACCTCAGCCATCCTCGAAGTTGTTTTTCGTCGTTTCCTACGTGGGTTCCAAGGCAAACGCAGGGATTGCACCCGGCTTAAAGCTAAGGGCGTTTCCTTCATTATCCTCGCCTATCCCTTCCAATAATCCCAACCCTCACAAGGCACCTGTTCAGCATACCAGGTGAGAACATTTGGGAAAGGTACTGGATCCCGTGCCAAGTTGTATCCTCGGAAAAATACATCATGCCGCCGGACACTGCCCTTGAGGCGGTAGAGGTGGAATCCTTCGCTGAATCCAAGGGAAAAACGAACACTGGACGGTAAACGGATGAAATAATAATTAGTTTTTCTTCTTCTTCTTTATCTGTTTTCCCCTCCAGGGTCGGTTTTTCCCTCGGACTCAACGAGGGTTCCCACCTCTACCGTCTCAAGGGCAGTGTCCTGGAGCTTCAGACTCTTGGTCGGGGGATACAACTGGGGAGGGTGACCAGTACCTCACCCAGGCGGCCTCACCTGATATGCTGAACAGGGGCCTTGCAAGGGATGGAAGATTGGAAGGGATAGACAAGGAAGAGGGAAGGAAGCGGCCGTGGCCTTAAGTTAGGTATCATTCTGGCATTTGCCTGGAGGAGAAGTGGGAAACCTCGGAAAAGCACTTCCAGGCTGGCTGAGGTGGGAATCGAACACACCTCTACTCAGTTGACCTCCCGAGGCTGAGAGGACCCCGTTCCAGTCCTCGTACCACTTTCTAAATTTCGTGGCAGAGCCGGGAATCGAACCCGGGCCTCCGGGGGTGGCAGCTAATCACACTAACCACTACACCACAGAGGCGGACTACTGGTTTATTTATTTATTTATTTATTTATTTATTTATTTATTTATTTATTTTTATTTATTTATTTATTTATTTATTTATTTATTTATTTATTTATTTATTTATTTATTTATTCATTTGTCCTGAACGTGTACAGTATACAGCTGATGAGTTCAATTTCGTTTAGTTTCTATAGGAGTAATCATGCCGCTTCTTTGAGACGACTACGTCCGCTCGCCACTACGGGCACTACACTCGTCACGTGTTCTCTGCGCTCATATGCCTCGGTGCTCTGCTACGAAGTCTCAAATTATACTGCCTGAACTAATAATATGACAGTCTTTACAAACTATCCACGTCACTGTTAGACACCACCTATGTCTGATCTAAACTAGTATGGCTCCTTGGCTAAAATAAATGATCTTTGGTTTACAGGGTCCTGGGTTCGATTCCCGGTGGGGAAGAGTATTTTAACTTCATATGATTAATTCCACCAGTTTGGGCCTGGGTGTTTATATTCTCTTTATGTGCACATGACACATCACACTCCTAAGTAGCTCTGAAATATGCAATATTGAATACACCCTTCCATTTAGGGGATCAGACCGTAAAACTGGATCAGATCCACTTCAAGTGTTGATCCCCATAAATTGGGAAAATGCCAGGAAGAATATTTCATGGTTGTGTTAATATTTATTCATTTCTTTGTAGGCGAGGGGCGGTGGGTGAATTTTTAATGTAAATACAATGCTTTCCATGGCCAGTACACACAAAATGCTGTGTAAGGCTACGTTGTGCAGTTCTATTCAGATTGTTTGGAAGTAATCACCGTGTTAGTTGCCCTGAGCTTGCATTCGGGATGTGGTGGGTGGGAAACCAAACGTCAGCAGCCCTGAAAATGGAATTCCGTGGTTTCCCATTTTCACAGCAGACAAATGCCTGGACTGTAACTTAATTAAGGCCACAGACGCTGCCATCAGAATCCTATCACTCCCCCAGTCTGCAGCGTCCTCAAGTAGGGCCCTGACTTGTTGGAAGAGGATACTCGTTCGCTTCCCGTTCGTGATCTCTGTTGGCTAAATTATACCTGAATACTACACTGCCATGGTAAGCGTAACTGTCAACACTCTCTTACTGGTGAATGCTGGGTTGGTGCTTCCTTGATCGTCTCTGTTCACCGTCATCACCACAGTCTTATTCTTGTAGGTCCTGAGGTTGAACTCCAGGGACTTGGCCTACCACGGGTCAAATCTTGCCTGCACGTCTTCTTTAGTTTCTACGCGATGTCATCAGCAAAGGTTGAGTTCGTCCGATCTTGAAATATATCATCATCATCATCATCATCATCTGTTTACCCTCCAGGTTCGGTTTTTCCCTCGGACTTAGCGAGGGATCCCACCTCTACCGCCTCAAGGGCAGTGTCCTGGAGCTTCAGACTCTTGGTCGGGGGATACAACTGGGGAGTATGACCAGTACCTCGCCCAGGCGGCCTCACCTGCTATGCTGAACAGGGGCCTTGTGGAGGGATGGGAAGATTGGAAGGGATAGGCAAGGAAGAGGGAAGGAAGCGGCCGTGGCCTTAAGTTAGGTACCATCCCGGCATTCGCCTGGAGGAGAAGTGGGAAACCACGGAAAACCACTTCCAGGATGGCTGAGGTGGGAATCGAACCCACCTCTACTCAGTTGACCTCCCGAGGCTGAGTGGACCCCGTTCCAGCCCTCATACCACTTTTCAAATTTCGTGGCAGAGCCGGGAATCGAACCCGGGCCTCCGGGGGTGGCAGCTAATCACGCTAACCACTACACCACAGAGGCGGACCTTGAAATATATGATGAGTATAATTATTTTCAGGACTTCATATAAACCGACAAACTTTTCAACATGTTCATACATTTTGGACTGAGGACATGAACCAATAAACGCCAAGCCGTTGATGTCGATTACTGTTAGATATTGCCACTTTCTAAAGTAATTAGTCAACAAAGAAAAAATTGGTCTCCGCCTCTGAGGCCCGGGTTCTTTTCCCGCCTCTGCCACGAAATTTGAAAAGTGGTACGAGGGCTGGAACTTGGAGATGTAGTACCTCCATAGTTTGTGAAAAATTCTTACTAGAAGTAGCCTTATGTTGAAATGAGTCACACTTGTCTGTAGTACTTAGTCTAGAAATTTGTCTGTAGTGAGATCTTTTGGAGTCAGTTGCGTATGCTGGGATCAAGACATGGGCCTACACACGGTTTTTTCGATAGTAGGTTTACTGCCATAACAGCAGCCGTAGAGCATCTTCCTACAAGAATGTTGAAGCAAAAAGGAGTGAAATATCAGAACACTCTTATTTGTATAATTAAGGTGAGCGAGTATGTGTGTCATTCGAAAATTTCCGGAGAACTTCGAGACTATGTGTTATCTCTCCTTCGTTAGAGTGGCGATCTAATGGAGCAAAGGCTAGTAGGCCTATATCAATCCCCATGCTCCCCGAATCTACCGGGCATTCAGCAGCAAGCCGCGCTTAAGTGAGTCACGGGGAGAGGGACGCATTGTCTGGGATGCAAGAAGGTCTGTCCCCGATGCCTTGCTCTCAGGAATACTGTGACGTTTTATGTCATTGCTTTCTAGTTTTGGGAACAGTGTGCCTGATGCTTACATTATAATATGCATTAGATTTCCCTCGGTCTCTTTTGAGGTTTGGTCTTCGCCAATAGCCTTGGTAGCCCTCAAAATATGCCACTGTTTGGGGTGTATTTGAATTTGATTTCTGAATGGAAAGTTACAGGGTCGCATTTTGCTATGATTAGACCGATTACGAATATCACAAAACAAATGGACACTGTGTAAACAGAGATTAATGATACCTATGTTTTTTGTTTGACACTGGGATAGGTAATGATGGGTATGTTGTAAATTGTTCGCCCTAGAGGGGAAGTGTTTCATAAAAATTTAAAAATTAATCATAAAGGGATTACTACAACTA
The DNA here is from genome assembly GCF_040414725.1 of Anabrus simplex. Lineage (NCBI taxonomy): Eukaryota > Metazoa > Arthropoda > Insecta > Orthoptera > Tettigoniidae > Anabrus > Anabrus simplex. The sequence goes on along the minus strand of NC_090266.1, from coordinate 1,157,011,235 downwards.
AATGTTTCAATTCCTTCCAGGAATGTGGATTCCAGCCTCCTAAAAGGTGACGCCGCTCTCAGGACATCCAACGATGGGGACCAGCCCCTCTCCGTCTTCCGAATATAGAGGCGTAGGGCCACTGCCGATCATAGACAAGCCGTGACCGCTTGTGGGCAGAAATCCACCCTGCATCCACCGATCGGAGGGATGCTCTTGGTGTACACTGCTCACTTCGGATGCGGGAGATCCCGTGTTCATATACCGAACAAGCCTATGCTTTTCGTTTTTGGAGGTGTCAGTCGACATCATAATTCCCATTCCTATTTGGAAAGGCTTGAAATTTTAAAAATATTTTGTCTGCGATTGATATTTGCTGCTGGAAAGCAGGCAAAAGATATTATTTTATTGCATAATTTCCTGTATTGTTAACATAGGTACCACAATGTTACTTTAAATTAGAATAGGTTAATCCTTCCCGTTACGAATTTCAAAACTTCTTCTAACTCAGGATGTCTTCCTTTTCTTGCACCGGTGAACATTCTTGTTGTCGTTTTAGAAACTAATATCGCAATTCTCTGTTCTAACATTATTTGCTAACAATTGTTTATAACAAAACATCGCCTCTGTTGCTGAGTGCTTAAATTTGTTGAAATCATGGAAGTATTTAAAGCCTATATTGGGAAAGCTAGTTCATATATGTCGCTGAGTTTTGTTACAAAGTCGCCATCTGTTACTCAGTATTTAAATTTCTTGAAATCATAGAAGTATTTAAAGCCGTTATCCAGATTGCTAATTCATAGATGTCGCTATGATTTGTTACAATTTCGCCATCTGTTGCTCAATATTAAAATTTCTTGCAATCTTGAAAGTATTTAGAGCCTTGAGCGGAAAAGCTAGTTCATAGGTGTTGTTAAGATTTGTTAAAATGTCGCCATCTGTTGCCCAATATTTAAATTTCTTGAAATCATTGAAGTACTGAAAGTCTTTATTGGGATAGCTAGTTCAGAGATGTCGCTATGATTTGTTACAATTTCGCCATCTGTTGTTCAATATTAAAATTTCTTGCAATCTTGAAAGTATTTAGAGCCTTGAGCGGAAAAGCTAGTTCACAGAGGTCGCTATGATTTGTTATAATGTCGCCATCTGTTGCTGAATATTTACATTTTTTGAAATAATGGAAGTATTTAAAGCCTTTATTGAGAAAGCTAGTTGATAGATATCGCTAAGAATTGTCACAAAGTCGCCATCTGTCGCTCAATATTTACATTTCTTTATATCATGGAAGTATTTAAAGCCTTTAGTGCGAAAGCTAGTTCATAGATGAGCTTGCATCCAGGAGATAGTGAGTTCGAACCCCATTATCAGCAGCCCTGAAGATGGTTTTCCGTGTTTTCCCATTTTTACGCCAGGCAAATGCTGGGGCTGTACTTTTATTAAGGCCACGGCCACTTCCTTCCCACTCCTAGACTTATCCTATCCCATCGTCGCCATAAGACCTATCTGTGTCGGTGCTAGGTAAAGACAATTGTAAAAAAATATCTCACCTAAACGCCTCAATCATTTTTTTTCCGAAAATGAGACACTGAAAAATCGATAACCAGACCCAAATGTCCTCTAGTATGTGATTTTCTTCAAAATCGGTATAGCCCTATTCGAGAAAGCTTGTTCGTTTAATGGTATAGGATTCAGTCAGTATCTGAGTACATATTGGGTGTTTTTTCAGCAAAAATAATTAAAGCTCAGCTACAGGTAGTCATACAGAATTTCACCGCTGATTAACAACCTGTACATATTAACAACTAACGAATTCTACTAAATCACACGGCCTTCTTTCGGTCGGGAGTTGCGTTTTGTGTGTACTGATGTGATTATGGACGTAGATATTCAGACTTTGGATTTTCTCTATCTTCGATTTTTGCTGTAGTTAATGAGAGGAGAAGGAGTACGTGGAGGTCATTCTCTGGTTGGCCCTCCTGGAACACATACCTAATGGCAGCCCGTGTATAATAGTTATACGATCATGCAGGCGGTGATGAGTTTTATAATTACCTTTCTAATAAGTTAATATCTGGTGTTTTGTTCCTGTAATGGGTTTGACCTACGCTTCGGGTGCGAGATGTCGCAGGTTCGAGTGTGGAACAACGCCATTGTTTTGAGCAAAATTTTTCATTCATTCCCGCTGTGTCATTTTCGAAGTCTTTGCTCTGCCCTTCTTAATTACCTGAAAATAAATAGCAGCGTGTAGCCATGTTCAAAAATTGTTTAGGAGTGGAGGTTATCGCCAAATTTACCCGTCTAATAATTTTTACTTTTGCTTGTGCTGAGAATGATCGTGTACTCTTTTAATTTCCTAGATAGGAAAACAGTGTGTATTTCTGTTGAATACAATTAAAACATGATTCACTGAAGACATAGGCCTTCATTCACTGAAATATATCTGTGCCATTCATAGTGAACGTACTTACAGTTATTCTAGTCTGTCAATGTTTGAACAGCGATGTACACTCAATCACACAAACATTGGCCGGCCAAGAAATACGAGAGCTGTAAATAAATTAGGGGCAACGTAGACGGGACTCTCGCAGGAGATCGGGCATGCGCAGATAGGATATGGGACCGCCCAGTCAGTGGGCTTCTATAACATGCATTAGCAAAACTTTGAAGGTAGAGAAGACGTACTGTACTTGCCAGAACTATCCACGTCTTCAAGCGAAAATCACTTGCACCACGTGTCATCCAACACATTGCTTTAGTTCTCACGTAGACACGGGAAGCGGTGGTCGAGCGATTTAGCGGCATCTCTCCCGGACTGACTCTAAGGCAAGTTCAGTTTCGTTGGTGGTTGTCGTGTCAGCACAGAAAAACAGGCATATCATATTGTTCTTGTTTTCTATTTTAATGTGAGATTCTGTAGTTTAGGCCCTACTGCAGTCCGAATACTAACAGAATTCACTTGTGTCGGTGTCCTTATAATGAAAAAACCTTCATTTGGTTCTATCAGCAATTTGTTACTATAACGCCGCCCCCCACATCAGCAGATCCTGCGTACGCTGCTTGCTACGCCTGTTAAGATAATTCTGATTTCTATCCTGTTATGTGTTTGTAGTGGTTGGTATCATGACAGCACTCCCTTAAGTTTTTTTTCAAAACAGATGACAGACGTGAAGTGCGGAAGTACGTGTGTTTTTATGTTCCAGTGGAAGTGCTTTTGTCAATAACAGTGTTAGGAAATATTCCTGTACAATTAATTATTTTCCTTATAGATTAAGCTCCAAATTTATTATTACGGAACATTTTCTGGCGACCGTGACAGGACATAGTTAAGATGGAGGAGCTTAAAAAGTATAATAAGGAAAGATCACAAATACGTAGACTGGACTGTTTACGAGAGCACATGGCGAGTTTCAAACAAAAATATCTGAAGCAGTCGTAGATGCGGAAGAAATGTTGACATACTTCCGTATTTTAGAAGATAAGGCAATGCGGATGTTATCTTTGGATGAAAAGATTCAAGCACTTAGGGGTGTCGAAGAAACGACAGAAGAAGACGACGCCAAGGAATTCGACACGGCAGAAACGTACCGGGAGAAGTGGCTACAAGCTAAGGTTAGGTTCGAAAGTAATTTTCAAGTGAATTTATCTGTTGGTGGAGGTGAAGCCTTAGCGAGTGAGATCGAGACGGCGAAGAAAAGGAATTTCAGTTTACCCAAGCTACAGCCTAAACAGTTCGACGGAGATATAAAAAACCGGATTGGTTTTTGGGGACAGTTTAAGAAAATAAACGACGATAGTGATATCGACCCGGAAGATAAATTTCAGTATCTTCTACAGCAGGGCCTCTCAGGGTGCATGCGCGTGGTGCATGCACTGTGCACGGTGCAAAAGACGACTTCGCTTGGTTGACCAGAGTGCAGACCCCCCACTCCTCTCTCCCTACACCTGTCTCCCCCTTCGGCCTGTCTCCGCGTTCCTCACCTTCACTGCTGTTTCTCCCCCACTGCGAAATGTTTACGTGTGGTGAGCGGAGACGCACAGTTGTATGGGACAAGGTTACCAGTGTTATTAAAAAAATTAAAAAGTGAATTAGAAATACACATACATGTTTGAGAGGAATGTAAACATTTTTTTTTTAAATGCAGAACCCGTAACCAAAATGAAAATGCTACAGTACTGGAACAAAACTCATTTGTGGATATAGAATGCTCTTCTTCAAGCTGTTTCAACTTCCTTAATTCTTTCTCTCTGACGTCTCCTATGATTTCACAATAATTTTCCGAATGTAGTCTGTTGTAGTGTCTTTCAATAGATGATTTTCTTACGCACGTAATTATCGTCCCACAGATTAAGCATTTGGCGTTATCGTCACGACAAACAAACAAAACAAAAAAATTACGAAAGTTCCCAGTTCGATTGAAATGGACTTCCGGAAGTCTTTGCTTTCTTCGAAACAGGTTGCTCCATTATTATGTTGTTGTCGTGCGCTTGTCTATTTCACTGATAAACACGTCGTCTACCACCAAACGCTTCGTCGCTCTCAGCACACTACACCATCCGAGTCAAGCCGAGTTGAGGCGAAGCGTACCGATGCACAGTGCACAGAGCCTATGCACCTCGCTCTGCACGCGTGAGAGTTTGGGCGTTTGAGAGGCCCTGTTCTACAGGCTACTGTTCCAGGTTCCGTGGCCAGGGCGCTAGTTGAGAGTTTCCCTCTGTCCGGAGCGAACTATCAAAAAGCAATAGATCACCTGAAATTCAGGTATGCCAGGGAAGAATTACTTATAGAAGTATATGTCCGAGAACTTCTAAATCTTGTTCTGCTTCAAGCTACCGAAGGTAGTACCCTTATAGTATTGGAAGCCTCTATGATAAATTAGAAACACAACTGAGAGCTTTGGAATCTTTAGGAGTCACTAGTGATAAGTATGCAGCAATGCTGTATCCTTTGGTGGAGTCTGCATTACCAGAAGAGGTTATGAAGGCATGGGAGAGAGTTCGTGTATCTCATATATCAGAAAATGATCACGATCATCACCTAAACAAGTTGTTACTGTTTATAAAATAAGAAGTGGAGAGCGAAGAACGTTTGTCACTTGCTCGCTCTAGTTTTATTGTGAAGAGGGATGACATGTTATGCAAGCCAGGTAAACAAGAGAGACTTCCCACTGCTGCTGCTTTGTACTCAGGTGAGGGTCAGAAAACTGAAACAGGTTGTATCTGGTGTGACAAGAGTTCCCATAGATCTGCTGATTGTTTTAAAGTGAGGAATCTTCAGAATGGAGAGAAGAAGGATATTTTGAAGAAAAGGGGTGCTTGCTTTCGTTGTTTAAGGAAGGGGCATAACTCGAGCAAATGTAAAGCATTTGTGAAGTGTATGATTTGCTTAAAAAGGGATCATTGTGCTATCTTATGTCCTGATTTAGTTACTAAGAAAGAGGAGAGGGAAAGTTCAAAGGGAAAGGATAATCAAAATAATCAAAACACTAAGACTTTAACTGCCTATCAAAATGCAGAGACGCTATTACAGACTCTTGTTGTGAAGGTTTCTGGTAGTGAATTTTATTAGATTTTATTAGATTCTGGGTCACAAATGTCTTACATAACTAAAGAAAGCTCTAGGAAGTTAGGACTACAAAAAGTGGAAAAGGAAGTGATGTCTCATTGTTTGTTTGGAGGTGTAGAAACTAGCAAAGAGACCCATAATGTTTATGATGTAACACTACAAGCACTAAAAGGGGATTTCAAATGCACAGTCTCGGCGCTTGATAAGAAGAAAATATGTGGTCATGTTCCAAGGTTAGAAACTCAACATGTTTACCCTGTTCTTGCAACTAGAAACATTCAGTTAACAGATGTTGGGGTCAATGTTCCAGAGGTGCATTTGTTGCTTGGAGCAGATGTTTTGGGGAAGCTGCTTACAGGAGTTCTGATTAAGCTGGATGAAAATATGTATGCACTGGAAACCAGGTTAGGTTGGACAGTGATGGGTCAATGAGATCTGGCTAAGGGCAATCAGTCACTAGTCAGTCTCACTTGTGGTAAAGCAATGGATATATCAGACTTGTGGAAGTTAGAAACTATTGGCATAAAGGACCCTGCAGAGTCTCAGTCAAAGAAACAGATGGAAGAGGAAGTCGTGAAACACTTCAATGAAACTGTAAGGATGAATGAAGAAGGGAGATACGAGGTTCGTCTCCCCTGGAAGGATGGCCATTCAGAATTGTTGGATAACAGGAAGTTGGCTGAGAAGAGGTTGGATGCAGTCACTAGAAGATTGGTAAACTTGAAGAAGCTTAAAGATTATGATGATGTGATTCAGGAGTGGATAGAATGTGGAATCGTGGAGACTGTAAATGAGAATGACGAGGCGTCAGGCCACTATTTACCGCACAGAGCAGTAATTAAGGAATCAAGTTTAACTACCAAAATTAGGCCCGTGTTTGATGCCTCGGCAAAGGACAGACATATCAATTCGCTGAATAAATGCTTGGAGAAGGGACCAAATCTAATCGAGATTATTCCCAAACTTTTGTTGCAGTTTCGAAAGCATGCCATAGGGGTCACGGCTGATATTAAAAAGGCATTCCTACAGATAAGCCTCTATGAGGATGACAGGGATTTTCTAAGATTTCTCTGGTGGAAAGTGTTGTATGTCCGTCGCTCCCTTCTCGATCCGCCAGCCAGCTACACGCGTGCCAGTGTGTTATTCTTCGAGCCTCGACGCGCAGCCCTCAGTGCGCGTGCCTGGAACGTCGTGTGTGCTATAAAAAGGAGCTCCTAGCCTGTCCAGACGCCCACTGACCCCGGTGTCCAGCTCCAGAATACACCCTACGTCGAGCACGGAGGCTACTCCTCTTGAAAATGTGCTTCGGCCAGGTGGACTGAATTTCTGGCAGTAAGAGGTCTCACCTCGGGTCACCGCTCCTCTTGCCTATTCCGCTGTCCATGCCCAGTCTTACCATTATATGCCACTATCATTCCCTAGCTAATGCAAGCTCCCATTATCAACTTAGTTTCGCTAAGTAGGAACTCTTCAGTCATTGAACTTACGTTAATGAACTCAGACACTTCAACAAGGAAGGACTCTCTGAGATATTTACGTCAGTGCTTCTGATAGTTTTCGACTATCAAGAACTTTTCATGTCACAAGGACTATCTTTCCGAAATAGTAGTGAACGTGAATACTCCAACGTGTATATAGTGTACAAAGACAGACTCTTTCTCCAAATTCATAGTTCAATTTGCTTCGAGATAACTTTCAGTTTTGTTAGTGTAAATATTGTAATTTTACATGTGAAGCAAATAAAGAAGTTGTGTTTTTTGTAAACCCAACCTTGTTTACAACAGAAAGATTACTCCAAAGGCGAGGTCATCACATTGCGGCATTGCAGAGTAGCGTTTGGGGTTACGTGCAGCCCATTCCTATTAGGAGCAACGATAGCGCATCACCTGAGTAAAGTTTCAGCTGAAGATCTGAAAACGGCCAAGAAGCTGCAGAATTCTTTCTACGTGGACAATTGTGTCACTAGCTGTGAAACCAAAGAAGAGATGAGCGAGTTCATTGAAAAATCTACTAAAATGATGAGTTCAGCACATTTTGAATTAAGAGGGTGGATAAGCAATTCACCAGAAAAATCAGAGTCAGAGAACATTGTTTCAATACTGGGTCTTATGTGGGATACTCGGTCAGATGAGATGTTCTGTATCATTAATACAGTTGAGCTAACCACACTTTCAACTTCTAAGAGAAGCTTACTGTCAATTGTACAACGTAGTTTTGATCCACTTGGTTTTCTGTGTCCAGTAATATTAATCCCTAAATTATTGATGCAGGAAGCCTGGAGAGAAAAATGTGCATGGGACGAGGAATTACCAGAACAAATAACAAACAAATTCCATTCTTGGGTGAAACACTTACCTTTGTTGAAACAATGCAGGATTCCAAGAAGACTTGTACCATGGGAATTTGATAGCAGGGGATTAACTATTCATGTGTTTGCTGATGCCAGCAAGTTGTCATATGCTACGTGTATATTCCTAAAGGCAGAAAAGGACTCTATTGTGGCATTACAGTTGGTCCAAGCTAAAGCTAGGGTTGCACCTTTAGGACCAATAACTATACCGCGCCTAGAATTGTTAGCTGCGGTCATAGCCACTCGGTTATGCACACAAGTGAAAAGGGCATTAAACCTCCAAGACTGTAAAACGTACTTTTGGAGTGACTCTACAGTGGTGCTCACCTGGATCAAGACGAAAGGAAACTGGAGTGTATTCGTAGGAAATCGTTGTGAGGAAATACGCAAGTTCAGTAACCCGAAGGATTGGCATCATGTTCCAGGGTTTTTAAACCCTGCTGACCTACTATCCAGAGGCATGAGCGCAAAGTTTCTGGTAGAAAGTAAATGGTGGGAAGGTCCCACATGGCTCAAGGATGACACTGAACGATGGCCTAAATTGGACATTGCGGCTCCTGAGGATGAAGTCAACAAGGAGAAGAGAAAGATTCTCGTAACGAATGCAGTATTTGATAAGGAAGAGTTTGCATCAAGACTCTGCTATTTTTCTGGTTACCATAGAACGTTATGCCTGATTGGCTGGGCTCTGAGATTTGTCTACAACCTTCGAAACCGAGATGCCAAAAGGAATGGAGAACTATCTGTAGAAGAAGTAGTTGAGGCAGAAAAGTGTCTGATAAGATGTGTTCAAACAGAGAACAGAGAGATCTTAGAGCAAAAGATGAAAAAGAAAACTCAGATTTTTGAAGATAGTCAGGGAATTCTAAGGCTGCGAACAAAGTTAGCCTACGGTGATTATACAGAAAACTTCAAGTGCCCCATTCTGCTGCCTTCAGATAACATTGTCGTTAAGAGAATGGTGATGAAAAAACATTGCTTGTCTAAGCACGTTGGACTTCAAACTTTATTAACAATGCTTAGAGAAGACTTCTGGATCATAGGAGGAAGAAAGTTGGTTAGGCGAATCATAATGAGCTGTGTCAGATGTAAGAGGTATCGGTCCAAGTCAATGGAGACACAATCTGCCCCACTTCCCAAGGAGTGAGTTAACTGCACCGCAGTATTTCAAGTCACCGGGGTAGATCTTGCTGGACCATTGTATCTGAAGACTGGAGAAAAGGCGTGGCTCGTGTTATTCACCTGCGCCGTCTATCGAGCAATTCATATTGAGCTTGTCAGGTCTCTGTCAACAAACGCATTCCTACAAGCCCTACGAAGATTCATTGCTCGCAGGGGCAGGGTGTCGGTTATCTACTCCGACAATGGCACAAACTTCACAAGGGCAAACCACGCTATGCAAGGGTTAAACTGGGAAGAAATAGTTTCCAGTTGTGTTGTAGAAAGAATAACTTGGAAATTCAACCCTCCCACTGCTGCATGGTGGGGAGGGTGGTGGGAAAGGCTTATTGGAATGATGAAAGAGCTACTTCGTCGTAATTTGGGCAAGGCTTCGGTTACTTGCGAAGAGTTAAGCACGATACTGTGTGACTGTGAAGCTATTATAAATTCACGGCCATTGACATATGTATCCGATGAGTTACACGCTCTGAAACCACTGAAACCAGCTGATTTTCTTCATGAGATACCCAGCACTGATGTGCCAGATTTGGATGCCATCGACAGAAAAGGAATAGAATTAAGATGGCGTTGTCTACAGAAACTGCGGGACGATCTTCGGCAGAGGTTCTGCAAAGAATACCTGGCTCTTCTTATTCAACAGGGAGGTAGGACATCCAACAAAGTGAACGTTGGAGACGTTGTGCTGATCGGAGATGATGACATCAAACGAGCCGATTGGCCACTAGGTGTCGTCCAGGAGGTGTACCCTGGTAAGGATGGCGTCGTCAGGGTTGTCAAACTGAGAACGGCTGCGGGCGAGAGGGTGCGGCCAGTTCAAAGGCTTTATCCCTTAGAAGTCGCCTCATCAGATGAATCAGCAGTAGTGCAGAGCAATCGGCCAGATTCTATCCTGGAGATACATCCAGAGAAGGCTTCGCACGGATCATCGGATGCAGTGGCAAATCCACAAGTGAAGTCTACAAGAAGTGGTAGAATAGTGAAAACACCAAAATATTTGGACTTATAAATACTCCAGAAGAGACAAGCATTGTATGAAAATCAGTGTCAAATGAAAGATTGTAATGTTTTATTGTAGAATGCTGCTGTCTATTTTCATTGTGTTGCAATTTTATCTGTGGATTAGTGTAAACAAAATTGCAAGGTGGGGAGGATGTTAAGAGAATTTTGATTTCTATCCTGTTATGTGTTTGTAGTGGTTGGTATCATGACAGCCCTCCCTTAAGTTTTGTTTCAAAAGAGATGACAGTCGTGAAGTGCGGAAGTGCGTGTGTATGTTCCAGTGGAAGTGCTTTTGTCAATAATGGTGTTAGGAAATATTCCTGTACAATAAATTATTTTCCTTATAGATTAAGCTCCAAATTTATTATTACGAAACAACGCCCACACACATTGTCTTGCATCTCACGTCTCGCCTGATAAATCTACATAAAACTGCCGTTTGTTAGATAATCTGCAATAGAGTGGCTGGAGACTTTTCTGATATTATTTCAAAGCAGGCTTGACCTTCGTGCCAGACTCTTCGCCACGTCCAGGTAAAGTGTACCTCTTCCTCTTTTGGCGTTCAGCCTGTTAGTAATAGCGTCGACTATTCTAATAAGCTGTTGCACCGTTCAATGCCCTTTACGGAATCCAAATTGCTGTGGAGGAAGCGAGTCGTTTAGCGCGGCGTTAATGAGACGTGTGTACACTAGTCCGAGTGCGGCAAGGAGGCTGATTGTCCTGTAGATTCTGTGGTCGTCTTGATTTTTCCCTGGTTTCGGTAATGTAATGACTTTCGACAGTTTCTATTTAGTGGGGGAAGTGTCCAGTTTTGAGAATAGCGTTGTAGATTGAAGCCAGCTCTTCCAGGGCACAGCGAGGTAGATAGATGTTTGATAACTCTATTTCCTATCCCATCTGGGCGTGGGGCTCTATTATTGGGCAGATTTGACGAGGTTTCTAACCTCCTGCACGGAGATTGTTAGCTTTCCTGTGGTGTTATTTGTCACAGTATGCTGTACATTACGTTCCATGTCCTCGATGCTTGTATATTGCAGCCCGTCGTTTGGTTGGAATTGCCCTTCTAGAGAGCAGGCTAACAGTGCTGCCTTCTCTGGGTGGGTAACTGCTTGGTTTCTGTTACTATTGAGAAAGGGGATGGTACTGGGTTTCCTTTTGAGGACTCTTAAGTCATTCTCCTGATGCTGCTGTCTTATACAGACAAATTGCGGAGGGTGTTATTCCACTGGTCGTTACGGTATTCTTGGATTTCAGCAGAACATCTGTGGCGTAGGATGCTACAGGTTCGTTTGTGCTGTTCGTTTCCTGATTTCTGCCATCTCTTGGCAATGTCCTTTAACTTGTTCATGGACATTATCCTTTAAGGCAGTTCACTTTTTGTTCGCTAGGCAGGTGGTGCTGTGAAGTCTCTTGGCGCTAATTTAATGGAGACCGTGAATTTCCACACTGTTATGTCACTGTCTTTTGGAATGGATAGCTGCTGGGGGCCATCGGCTGTTTATTCCTCCGTGTCTGCCTGATAGGTCATCAGCCCAGAGGCTGGTTGGATCCTCAAATTGCACCACCAAAGGTTATGCGGTTATAAGGAAACCGCAAAAACCAATGGCAGCACCGAAATGAGGCGTACTAGGCAAGACGAGGAGTGAGATAGTTGGGGCGGGATGGGAATGAAATGACTTAATGATGATGATGATGAGGTAGTTTGCTTTCCTCACTGGGTCAGAAAGTGCTATTGCAGCACGACTGACCCTATGAGCAACACCTTTCATAACAATCAGATGCACTAGTCGTGCTCTGAATGTCATTACTCAGCACCACCCATACCCCAGCAGCTTCCATATTGTCACAGCCATGGATGAGACTGGGACTTCGGAATCATTCGCCATATTGCTGTCAATTCCTTGTGGCAGTGCACTGTCCATAATTTCTGGTTGATGGTTGGGGTTTTAAGGTACGTAGATGGGTTCTGATGGTCCTATGACATTGATATTTCTGTTGAGACACTAGCCATCATTTTCCAACCTGCGGGGTTGTTTATTCTCGAGTTCCACGCTACATGTTTGGAGTTCAACCCTCCAGCTTGTATAGTGGGTACTTCACTATGGGAAATTAAATCGAAATTTCGAGTATACAGGGTGAAGCGTAATTCGCGCACTCGGGCGTCGCAGCGCGACTCCTCACATGCCAGCAATAAAAAAATGTCTCTTACAAATTTTCGTCTTGCGAGTATATCCGGTAGAAAACGGACGTTGAAGAGTAACAGTCTGGCAACACTGTAACCATATGTAGGGTAACTACCGCTGTCAGCACGTTTTCGTCGTGCTGTACAGATGGTGCAGTGGGCAGAGTTTTTGGTTGGCATGCAGGAGGTCTATGGTTCGATCCTGGGTTGAGGCGCATGTTTTATTTGCTAATTTCCATCTGACATTACCTACTGTAATACAGTAAGACACCGTTTCTGAGGTCACATGTATCCTACATTTACAACATTTTGTAACGCTGAAACAACAAATACCTGGTTAGACTAATAGAAATAGACAGCTGAAACAAACAGGTTTCACATCTAGTAGATGAAGTGCTGCGAATAAATTCACGCCCACGACGTGGAAAGGGCGCCTTTCAAAGCTGACCAATGAAAACGATTGTTCGTCCATTTCTAGGATCGAAGTATGTAAGTGCAAATGGTTTCTAGAGGACCCACTGCAATCGCTGTTGACGATTAAGATGCCAGATACCATACCACCTGGACTACATTTACGAAATAAAAAACATACGCCTCAACCCAGGATCGACCACTCGACCTCCTGCATGCTAACCCAAAACTCTATCCACTGCACCCACTGTACAGTACGACTAACTTTTGCTGACAGAGGTAGTTACCCTACATGTGGTTACAGTGTTGCCAGATTGCTACTCTTCAACGCCGTTTTTTGCCGGATATACTCGCAAGACGAAATTTTGTAAGATACATTTTTTTATTGCTGGCATGTAAGGAGTTGCGCTGCGACGCCCGAGTGCGCGAATTACGCTTCACCCTGTATAAGCTACCTTGAGGTTGTCGGTATCCTGTGACTAGTAGAATGGGGCCTCGTTTCGTATAGATCATCACAGCTGTGACTTCTATTCTTCTTACTTGAGAAGTGTTTTAGCGACGATGTCTATTCCTCCCCCTTCCCTTTCTCTGTCAGATCGTTGTATTTTTAGCTATTGATCGAGAATTCTAGAATGAGCTTGAGGAACTTTTCGCTAATATGTGCTAATACCATCCGCTTGAAGCTCGCTATATATAAACCATTCGTGGTTTGTCTTCAAAATTCCGAATGAAGCCTTAATTATGAATCATGCCGACAAAAATACGATAACAGAAGAAAAAGCACATCCTCAATTTCTTTAAAGGACATTTAAACTTATTGAACATTTCCCTTGAAAATGTATTCCAACCCCTTATTCCTTCGCCTATAATTGACTATTTGTCCCTATTTGTCCTCGAGAATTCCACTTTATTTTCATAAGGGCGGAGGATTTCCCTGTTCGACTGGTGTGTCTGTCCGGGTATAGGAACGGAATGAGAACTCAAACAATATATTTCTCACCGAGTACGAGAGAAGTTGGTTAACTGCGTATTACGATTGCTAATTTACAAAGGTCATTTGGTTCTGTGAGCAGTGGCGCGATCGTTTCGATCCTGGGTAAAATAGAAGTGTAAGTGAAAATTTTTATTTTTATTATTATTTGCTATTTGTTTTACGTCGCACCGACACAAATAGGTCTTATGACGACGATGGGATAGGAATGGCGTAGGAAGGAAGCGCCCATGGATTTCATTAAGGTACAGCCCCAGCATTTGCCTGGTGTGAAAATGGGAGACCACTGTAAACAATCTTCAGGGCTGCCGACAGTGGGATTCGAACCCACTATTTCCCGGATGCAAGCTTACAGCTCTGCGCCCCTAACCGCACGGCCAACTCGCTCGGTGTGAACATTATTAGTGCCATAAAAGAACTGTATTCAGAGCGTAAAAGCCCGATAAAGTGAGAGACGCCGTGGGAGAGCCATACTCAGGTGCTGGGCTGAAGCAGGGGTGAATGAACATGTAGATTGTTCATAACATTATGATATTTTGGAAAATGAAGGAAATAAAAATACACCAAGACTATGTTTTAACACTATCAGGAAGTCCGAAATTGATGGTGCTCCAGTGTCAAAATTATAGCTTACTCTGAGATTCAGGGTACACCACCGCACATCCTACTACTACATCTTGTGCTCTCGGGATTAGTTCCAAGGTGCCGGTGCCACTCCATGTTCTCCGTGAGTCGTCGTCTTTCACCTAAAATTATTGAATAATACTGAAAATGAATATCCTCAGCCTGTTTTCAGTCATTCGACCGGGTCAGAAATGGAATTAATGAAGCTCCCATCTAGCGGTGTGCCGGCTGCCGAAGTCTGTCGCACTCTTCTGGGACAATGATTAATAGCTGTCAGATGAAATGAAATGAAATTGGAGAGTGTGCCTGGAATGAACTATGACAGGGAAAGTCGGATACCCGGAGTAAAACCTGTCCCACCTCCGCTTTGTCCAGCACAGATCTCGCATTAAGTGACCGGGATTTGAACCACGGAACCCAGCGGTGAGAAGCCGGAGCGCTGCCGCGTAAACAATGGAGGCTAATTGCATAATAATAATAATAATAATAATAATAATAATAATAATAATAATAATAATGTTATTGTTTTCACGTCCCACGCCGCGGTTCCGGAATTTTGTCCTGCAGGAGTTCTTTTACGAGCCAGTAAATGTACTGACACAAAGGTGACGTATATGAGCACCTTCTAATACAACCGACTGACCCAGGATCGCACCTGCCAAGTTGGTCTTAGAAGGCCAGTGCTCTACCGTCCGAGCTAGGTACTCAGCCCAGCTAAAATGGTTGAAATAGGTCATATCAATTGGTCAGAAAGTCACTAACTTATTATAAAATAATTCCTTAGGATTAATTATCTCATTCACTCGTTTCAGTAATGACAAATTCACCAAGCTCGATAGCTGCAGTCGCTTTAGTGCGGCCAGTATCCGGTAATCGGGAGATAGTGAGTTCGAACCCCACAGTCGGCAGGCCTGAAGATGGTTTTCCGTGGTCTCCCACTTTCACACCAGGCGAATGCTGGGGTTGTACCTTAATTAAGGCCACGGCTGATTCCTTCCCATTCCTAGGCCTTTCCTATCCCATCGTCGCCATAAAGCCTATCTGCGTCGGTGCAACGCAATGCAACTAGCAAAAAAAAAAAAAAAGTATTCACCTGACAATACTTCGAGCAGACATTGATGTTATGTCTTGTCTACGCAGCGCATGCAACCACTTTTTACGGAAAGGCTCCTCCTCGGGAAATTGATGGTATGAGTACGATTGACCTTGATTTTGGAAATTGGAATAGTGCAATTGTGAGGTAAAGCAGTTTTCTTGTTTTCTTTTCTCCCATTGGAATATACTGACACTTTAACTTCAATTAACTAGGCAACTTCCATTAAAAACACAGAGGAACAAACGGCGATCGACAAACGTATACCGTGTACCACTCGTGAGACATCTATCGGGGGTGTTACGGTACTTCCCTATTAACATTTTTCAAAACGAGAAAAATAACACATTTTAATTGTTATTTATAATATATTTTCTGCAACTTATTGCGAGATAGTGTTGGAATTTCAGTAGGAAAAATTAATCTACACCAAACGCCAGTCCGATTTTTGGCATACGGTGTTAAATTAATGAAATATTACTCACTGATTTAGGGCGAAATACTTAGGTGGTGAAATCCATTTATCTGAGTATATATACAAATGGAAATGCAATGTAGAATTCGGGGGAGTCCGATGCCTTAGTGTCTTTCCGGGAGCTTAGCTCCCAGCACTGCCGCGACACGGAACAGTCAGCATTGGGTCGCATATACAAGAGGTCACATCTACACGACGCCACCGACACTTAAGGCGACGTTGACTCCTCTTTTTCGCATTTTCATGAAGTCTAGCTGAGATAAGTTATTCCTAAACGCTTACCGTTTAATTACTCGGTGTCCCACTATTTAATTATAATTTTCATGTGTCTCCTTTTACGTTTGTCGTGTTCTACGCATTAAAGTTCAAGCATTGCAAGCGGACATCAGTCTCGTGCAACGAGTTTGAAAGAAGAACGACGCCATGGTTTAAGCGCCCTACATAATATAGTTTCGTCCGCATGTAGTGCGTTACATTTGATGGATTAGTACGAATAATTGAACTGCATAAATTGCGCCGTATGTACTTGCGACATACAACTGCACAAACCGTAAATTCATTTTATATTTTGAAGCTTTAGTGAAGTACACAGTTTGTGGTGATTAGCAGAGTTATTTTACCTGTGTTTTCAACAGAATCCAGAATCATTCCTTTTCTTATACGATCCCTGTCCGACTCGTTGGCTGAATGGTCAGCGTACTGGCCTTCAGTTCAGATGGTTCCGGGTTCGATTCCCGGCCGGGTAGTGGATTTTAACCTTCATTGGTCAATTCCAGTGGCTCGGGGGCTGGGTGATTATGCTTTCCCGAACAGCCCTGCAACTCATACACCACACATAACACTATCCTCCACCACAAGAACACGCAGTTACATACACATGGCAGATGTCACCCATTCTCATCGGAGGGTCTGCCTTACAAGGGCTGCACTCGGCTAGAAATAGCCACACGGAATTATTTATAGGATCCCTTTGAAAAATAACGAACTGATCTAAGAGTGAAACGTGAAAAACGGTCTGGCTGAGTGTCTCAGACAATAGATCCCAGTTGGTAGGATTTAGCCTCATTCATTCCACAGGTTTTTGAATGTGCTAAAATACGTCAGCCGTGTGTCGGTAAATTTACTGGCACGTAAAATTACTCCAGCAAGACCAAACAAGGCACCTTGGGCTATCTGAAATGTGTAAAAGTAGTTGATAGAATGAAAAGCCAGTAACGTTATTTACTATTAAATTGTACCCTACAGAGCACAGCTCGTTGGGTTCACAGCTTATGAGGATAAACAAATAGTGAACAACTATGGTAGAAGACGCCTACTGTTCAGTGCCATACCTACAGTTGTATCTTCATCACCACTGCCAGTGATATGAGGCCTCTGAGTCCTACATCACCTCTACCACTAAGTGAGTTGTCTATACGGTTTGAGACGTATAGCTCTTAGCATGTATTCTGTAGAGAGTGAGTTCGAATCTCACAGTCGACCCTCCGGAAAAATAGTTTTCCGTGCTTTCACATTATGCAATTGCTCTGGATATACATGGCCATTACCTTCCTAGTCCTAGCCCTTCCCTATCCACACTCTGCCGGAAATCGATGTGTTAATGAGATGTTAAACCACTGACAAAGCAAATACTGTTTACTGAATTAACTGGGTTCATTTATTCAAATTACTATAGGTCACTTATAGGCCCGCCTGGTGGCCATGATCGTTAAGGCGCTGAAGTCTAAAAACGGTCTAACACCGAGGTTAGCCGGTTCGAGTCCCGTTGGTCGAAAAAATTTTCACCATCAGAATGTTGGCCGGCAGGGTAGGGGAGGTGGTGGTATACAATTTCTAATCACTAGATTGCGTGCCAAAAGCCTGGATTAAATTCCAAACCTCTCCGCAGTGCTCATATGGAGTGAGGGCATATGACACTGTTGATGGTGATTCGTCCGTCGGATGGGGACGTTAAGCCTTGAGCAGACCCCTTGGTGCTATTCGACAGGAGTAGGCTATGTGCCGGCACCGGGTTTCACCCTCTCCCTACTATCATATATCACGTCATTCATTTCATCTCTCATTAACTCCTCTGATGAGGTTGACGTCAGGAAGGGCATCCGGTCATAAAAAACCGCCACGACAAATTCATCTCACCTCATACCCGACCCCGTAGGGAAACGGGACAAGGGTTGGACAAACACTATAGGTCACTTATTCTGTATTGCCATTTCTGCCTGGTGGCCATGATACTACTACTACCAAAATTGTTTTCATTCCTTCCCTGAAGGGGGAGGTGGGCCTCTTAGGCGGTGACGCCGTCTCTCAGCCGGGAGATCTGTTACCGCGAAGGAGAAGCTCGGTGAAGGTGTTGGCGGCCGTGGCTTATACTGCGAACTGTCCCGGCATTCGCGTTAGTGCAGGAGAATGGAACATCCCGGAAAACCATTCTCAGGATAGCCGACGGTTGGGACCAGCCGTGAGGACCGTCACAAGAATTCAGAGGCGTAGAGCCACGGTAGAGCCGTGGCCATGATATCTAAGGTGGCAGGGTCTGTATGGTCCGACATGGTGGTTATCCGGTTTGATTCCTGTGGGTGAAAATAATTTCACCATCAGACTGTTGGTCAGCAGGGTAGGAGAGGTGGTGGTGTACAGTTTCTACTCACTACTTGTCTGAGTTCTGTTCTAAACCTCTCTGCAGCGAGGGCATATGATGTTACTGATGGTGATTCTTCCATCGGATGGGGTCGTTCAGTCTTGGTGGTATTCGACATGAGTAGGCTATGTGCCAGCACCAAGTTTCACCATCTCCCTTCCCCCCCTTTTTTTTCTTTTTGCTAGTTGCTTTACGTCGCACCGACACAGATAGGTCTTATGGCGACGATGGGATAGGAAAGGGCTAGGAATTGGAAGGAAGCGGCCGTGGCCTTAATTAAGGTACCTGGTGTGAAAATGGGAAACCACGGAAAACCATTTTCAGGGCTGCCGACAGTGGGGTTCGAACCTACTATCTCCCGAATACTGGATACTGGCTGCACTTAAGAGACTGCAGCTATCGAGCTCGGTCATCTCCCTTCCTACCATCATAAATCACGTAATTCATTTCATTTCATGAACTCCTCTGATGAGGTTGTCCAGCTCCATGGCTAAATGGTTAGCGTCCTGGCCTTTGGTCACAGGGGTCCCGGGTTCGATTCCCGGCAGGGGAATTTTAACCATAATTAATTTTGCTGGCACGGGGCCTGGCCGTATTTGTCGTCTTCATCCTCATTTCATTCTCATCACGACGCGCAGGTCGCCTACCGGAGTCAATTCGAAAGACCTGCATCTGGTGAGCCGAACTTTTCCTCCGACACTCCCGGCACTAAATGTCATAGGCCATTCCATTCCATTCTGATGAGGTTGACATCAGGAAGGGCATCCATTCATAAAAACTCGCTACAACGGTTAATCTCATTTCATATCCAACATCACATCTTGGAATTGCCCAGAGTTGAGTGTGAACACTGTTGTACAGATTATGGCAAGGCGGTGCGAATATTATCGGCTTTCGAATGGGACATGATACTGATTGTCAGAAGGATGGGACATTCCATTGCCGAAGCTGTGAGTACGTTTAACAATTTTCGATTGACGGTGTTATGTGTATATTGGGGAGACCACACGGAAGGTATTACCATCCAGCATTTGGCCAAAATTGTCCATGATAACAGACAAGCCACACAGGTTCAAGGCAGGAGGTACCAGATGCATATACAGCAGGTCAGTGCAGCATTCTTTAGGTCTATGGGATATAGGAGAAGACTAGCTGATGTACCCGTGCTTCGCTACGGGATTCTCAGAAAGACTGACTTGGTGATTTTCCTAACTGAGTTCAACATAGGTCATTACAAAAACGTCAGTAGGGATGTAGCTATTGAAAGCAATGTTATCATATAAAATACTCGATCAAATGAAAAACCGCACACTTTCTCACTTTCATCGAACAGTATCGAACCCTTGACTTACCATTCCATCGTTGGTCGGCCACAGCTGCTGCAGTAGAGCAATATTGAACTCTTAAATCTTGGGGTCGTTGCGGGAATAATTCGGTCACGATCTTAACCAAACTTTGGGGTTCAGAAGAGAGCCTAACTACTTGAAATGAGGAGCAAATATGTGCCTACTAACTTTTATTGAATAAATTAACTGCACAAAATATTTTTATTTATATAAAATCCTTGATCAAAAAAATTATTAAATGTTTCAAACGCAGTCACACTGCATGGCGTTATTTTTATTGATTTCAATATCGAAGAATTTTCTTCGGAGAAAAGTAGAAATCTCACAGATTAGTGGACAGCGAAACTGAAAAAGTGAAAAGAAAACTTGAAAATCGGGCACCTATTGATCCAAACGATAACTGAGAATTAATCCACCCGATCCTTGGAAAATCTGACATTCAACAAATAGAGTTTCACATTTACTCTTAATTAAGGTTATCCACCAGTCAAATATCCTGTCGGATATGGAAACACCCGCCGAATGGACCCTTAATCGAACCAAATTGACTATCAGTTGCTTTGGATAGGTTGCGAAATATTATTGGAAAACATGGTGTTCACTAAAAGTCAACAGCAGCATTCACAATTGAAAATAAAATTCCACCAGGTATTGTCATCTCATGACACCCTTAAGTTATAAAATAATCCCGATGCTGAACGTGCATCACCCAAACAGCTGTTCAGAAGGAACCAACAACAACTCGATCCGAGAGGATCTTACGTTACGTCGTTCTGAAGGAACAAAACTGCGAAATGCAGGAAAAACTTATTCATCACGCATTTAGAAGAAATGCCAAACACTGAAGTTAAATAAAAAGTGGTATATCACTTGACAAATATTATTATAAAACCAACTTTCAGGTTATAAAAGGTTACGTTACGCTTAATAAAATGGTGAAATAAAAAAAACACAGGAGTTCTTTCCTTTATAACAATGACTACCATCACAGATCCATCTACTTATTGTTTGTCCCAACACATTACCTACAAAGTTATCAATTGACCACACTCAACTACGTATAAAAATGAAAGAACGACAAAATTTGAAAATAAATATATTACTGGCTGACGAATCGAACCCGCATTCGTAACTTAAGTCTCACACAAATAAGCTGAGTGTCAACACGCACACTAGCAAAGCAAACGGACGTCAGAACGACAAAACAATTAAGTCCGTAATAAAATAAAATTACTGAAGTTCAATGAACCCAAACATGCGTGGTGCACTGCAGTGAATATTCAGTCACCGTTAGCTCAGTACCCAATATTGGACAACACTCACCTTCATGCCACTAGTGGTTCCATAATCTTAGGTAAACACCTTCCAGCTGGTAAGGGCTGCGCGCAAACATGGCATCAATATTACTTAGCTAACACTCTTCGCATTGAACACACTACCATCGCTCAAGTCACTTCGCAAAAACATCTAATCTAAGACTTGGGTATATACAGCCGACATCCCAGACCTATCGTCGGGCCTACCTAATGTCTGCACACCCTAACACTAATCTCTATGTACACACACACACACACACACACACACACACACACACACACACACACACACACACACACACACACACACACACACACACACACCCCTTCCTAAACCTATCGTTGAGCGTGAACTAGGGCCTCTCATCATCAGTATACTCCTAAGATAACATGTGACGTCCTAAATCTATTGTCGAGCGGAAACTGGGTTGTCTACGCTTCCTCTAGAATGTCAGGCAAAATCGTAACTTCAAACATACTCTTAGATATTTTAGCTGTAGACCTTGTCGAAACTAATAGCACGCAATGAAACAAATCTTGCCACAGAATGAACGCAAGTCGGGAAATGCAACTACTAAGTCCCTATCTTGTTAATAAAACGTGAAATTGAAAATAAATAACGCGTGGCAAGCAATCCACCCCTCAAACATGAATTCGACATACGCAATGAATTTCGGAAAAATAATAGTGACTTTCAACACACGTCTAACATTACGTGAATATCGCCAAACAATAATCATCACCACCGCAAAAATCCACACTATAATTCTAGGGTGAGGCCCTCAAATCGCCTACCATCTCACCATTTCAAACATCCAGATCCATTAACTATCCAGTGAAGCAAAATTCAGTGAATCTACACAGCCAAACTATCGCTTTAAAAACGTTCAATATCTCATCCTACAATGTGTCCGATTTAATGATAAATTATCGCCTCGTAATTCATGAAATTTACTGCTTGGAAATTTGTCATAACAGTCAAATAACACCAAACGTGTATTCAGAATGCTCTTCTACACTTGAGGTCGTATTACTATAATATTCATTATGCTGATTTTACGTAAACTAGGCCAGAGCAAAGTGTAGCTTCCACTGAAGTCCCAGTCTCATCCATGGCTGTGACAATATGGAAGCTGCTGGGGTATGAGTAGTGCTGATTAATGACATTCAGAGCACAACCAGTGTGTCTGAGTGGCATGAAAGGTGTTGCTCATAGGGTTAGTTGTGCTACAATAGCACTGTCTGGCCCAGTGAGGAAAGCAATGGCAAACTACCTCACTCCTCATCTTGCCTAGTACGCCTCATTTTGGTACTGCCATTGGTTTTTGTGGTTTCCCTATAACTGCATAGCCTTTGGTGATGCTATTTGAGGATCCAACCAACCTCTGGGCTGATGACCTAACAGACAGACGTAAACTAGTCACTTGGTCTTTAACTACCACGAGCTACAATCTTCAAAAATTGTTTTCACTTGGGATCTTAACTTGCAATCTTACTATGCATCACACAATACTTATCTCGAACCAGCCTTCGGTTAGCTGTTCCGGATTGTTAGCGGAATATACTACAGCCTGCCACATACAGCCTGTCTCAAATATTCTTCGCCATCAGCAAATACAGCCTGTCAAAAAAATCCATTCTCATCGCCTCCCACGGCGGCATTAGATGAAATACAGGCTTCCTCTGCCTTCAACATCTATACAACTCTTATCTCAACATATTATTTCGGAACAATCCATTTTCTGTTTCAAGACTTTTCAAACCTCAATCCTCTCGTGACAAAGAAATTTTATAAAATTCTTTTTCATTTATTTTTACCACAACTTTCGGACCTCAGGAATACAACAACACACCGTGATATCCTATATCACCGACATACACGATGTCACAAAATTTAACTTCCCATGAATAAAACATAACTTTATCAACCTTCACTGGATTTCGAGACACACGCTAACATTATTGAACATAACTGTTAAACACACTTTTAACATAGAAAACTTCTATCCCGCGGCAATTATTATTATTATTATTATTATTATTATTATTATTATTATTATTACTATTATATACACTGACTGACAGAGCAAATGGAACACCAAGAAGGAGTGGTCAGAACTTTATGCCAATTGCAGGGTAGACTGACGTCACTGAGGTATGCTCATGATGTGAAATGCCCCGCTGTGCTGCGCACGTAGCGAACGATAAATGGGACACGGCGTTGGCGAATGGCCCACTTCGTACCGTGATTTCTCAGCCGACAGTCATTGTAGAACGTGTTGTCGTGTGCCACAGGACACGTGTATAACTAAGAATGCCAGGCCGCCGTCAACGGAGGCATTTCCAGCAGACAGACGACTTTACGAGGGGTATGGTGATCGGACTGAGAAGGGCAGGTTGGTCGCTTCGTCAAATCGCAGCCGATACCCGTAGGGATGTGTCCACGGTGCAGCGCCTGTGGCGAAGATGGTTGGCGCAGGGACATGTGGCACGTGCGAGGGGTCCAGGCGCAGCCCGAGTGACGTCAGCACGCGAGGATCGGCGCATCCGCCGCCAAGCGGTGGCAGCCCCGCACGCCACGTCACACGTCAACCGCCTTTCTTCAGCATGTGCAAGACACCCTGGCTGTTCCAATATCGACCAGAACAATTTCCCGTCGATTGGTTGAAGGAGGCCTGCACTCCCAGCGTCCGCTCAGAAGACTACCATTGACTCCACAGCATAGACGTGCACGCCTGGCATGGTGCCGGGCTAGAGCGACTTGGATGAGGGAATGGCGGAACGTCGTGTTCTCCGATGAGTCACGCTTCTGTTCTGTCAGTGATAGTCACCGCAGACGAGTGTGGCGTCGGCGTGGAGAAACGTCAAATCCGGCAGTAACTGTGGAGCGCCCTACCGCTAGACAACGCGGCATCATGGTTTGGGGCGCTATTGCGTATGATTCCACGTCACCTCTAGTGCGTATTCAAGGCACGTTAAATGCCCACCGCTACGTGCAGCATGTGCTGCGGCCGGTGGCACTCCCGTACCTTCAGGGGCTGCCCAATGCTCTGTTTCAGCAGGATAATGCCCGCCCACACACTGCTCGCAACCCCCAACAGGCTCTGCGAGGTGTACAGATGCTTCCGTGGCCAGCGTACTCTCCGGATCTCTCACCAATCGAACACGTGTGGGATCTCATTGGACGCCGTTTGCAAACTCTGCCCCAGCCTCGTACGGACGACCAACTGTGGCAAATGGTTGACAGAGAATGGAGAACCATCCCTCAGGACACCATCCGCACTCTTATTGACTCTGTACCTCGACGTCTTTCTGCGTGCATCGCCGCTCGCGGTGGTCCTACATCCTACTGAGTCGATGCCGTGCGCATTGTATAACCTGCATATCGGTTTGAAATAAACATCAATTATTCGTCCGTGCCGTCTCTGTTTTTTCCCCAACTTTCATCCCTTTCGAACCATTCCTTCTTGGTGTTGCATTTGCTCTGTCAGTCAGTGTGTATATATATATATATATATATATATATATAATTCGCTGGGGCCATCAAGGACCACGTTAAGTCTTGTTGCATTTGACACTGAACTTGGCCTTCTTTAGAGCCCAGATTTCCCTCACTCTTTGTGAGTGGGCCTGCTTACGCTCCTCTGTCCAAGGGGCACCGTGTCTTCTCTTCGGTTGCTCGTCTCGGTTTAGCCCGTTCGTCAATATTTTCTTGCGGAAGAGATCTCTGTTAAGGGCGTCTTCAGCTGAGATATGTAGCATTTGCAGGTCTTCTTTAGTATTTCTAAACCAGGGAATTGTGGTTTTGGGGTTTGAATCAAAAAAGTGAAAGATTTCTTTAGTTAACTTTCTTCCGTCCATTCTTTTCAGATGACCGTAAAATCGTGCCCGTCTTTTTCTGATTGTGTCGGTAATTTTTTCTATTTTGCTGTAGACTTCCTCGTCGGATCTCTTTTGATGGATTCCATTTCTGTACTTTGATCCCAAGATTCCTTTCACAATTTTGCGTTCTTTTTTCTCCATTTCTTCAAGGAGTCCTTTGTTGGCATTTAGAGACAGGGTTTCGGCGGCATATAGAACTACTGGCTTCAGAACTGTTTCATAGTGACGTATCTTGGTGTTTTGGGAAAGTCATATTTTGTTGTAGATTGTGCGGGATGTTTGGTAGGCTATTTCCAGTTTGCGTACTCGCTCCTGAAGTGCTTCTTTGTCCAGTCCATTTTTCATGATGATCTCACCCAGGTATTTGAATTTGTCTACTCGGGTGATGTCCCCGTATTTTGTATGGAGTTTTGGTGGAGCCTCTTTGATGTTAGTCATTACTTCTGTTTTCTCAAACGATATCTGCAAACCAGTTTGTTCGGCAATTTCCTTTAAAATTCCAACTTGAGCTCTATCGGTCCCTATGTCTTTTGAGAGAACAGCAATATCATCGGCAAATGCTAAGCAGTCTGTTGCGATCCCCTTGGATTTGGTTCCTATTCTCAATGGACTGTAGTTGGTTTCCTGTAATCTCATATGCCAGGTTCTGATGATCTTTTCAAAAACACAGTTGAATAGTATCGGGGATAGCCCATCACCTTGTCGGAATCCTGTTTTGATGTCAAAGGAATGCGAGAGACATCCGTGGAACTTCACCTTGGATTTTGTATCGGTCAGGGTGGCTCTAATTAATGCCAGCAGTTTCAAATCAACTCCGAATTCATTTAAGATGTTTAGCAGGACTTCCCGGTCAATGGAGTCGTACGCTTTCTTAAAGTCCACAAAGACAGACACATACCGGTACTGCTTGGACCTTAGTGTACAATATTTGATGATCGTTTTGAGATTTTGGATCTGTTCGGCTGTCGAGCGACCTTTTCTGAACCCTCCTTGGTATTCACATATTTGATGTTCGACTTGTGCTTCCAAAGGCTCCAGGATGGCAAGTGATAGAATTTTGTAAGTCACGGGTAGCAAAGATATTCCTCTGTAGTTGTTGATGTTCTTCATGCTGCCTTTTTTGTGTGATGGATGGGTATCAAAGCTATTTTCCAATCTTCGGGTAGGGTCTCCTTGTTCCAAATTTCTTCTATTTGCTTTTGCAAGATATCAAGTGATTCCTCTGGGGCATATTTCCATAGTTCTGCTACTACTGAGTCTTCCCCCGGCGATTTGTTATTTTTGAGACGGGCAATGTGGCGCTTGATTTCATCTCTGTCGGGTGGTCTGGAATCTGGGTACCTGAGTAAGGGTTCCTTGGTCTCAATGGGGCTTTGCGGTTTAGAGCAATTAAGTAAATTCTTGAAGTAGTCTGCCAGAATGCTGCAATTTTCTTCATATGACGTCGCCAGTGTGCCGTCCTTTCGCTCAAAGCATATAGATGGTGGTTTATAGCCAGTGAGTTTGCGTTTGAAGGCTCTGTAGTACTCTCTGCTTTCATTCTTCCTAAAGTTTTTTCTATCTTTTCAATGAGAGATTTTTCGTATTTACGTTTCTCAGTTCTGAACACCCTAGCTGCTTGGGCACGTTGGGTTTTGTAGGTTTCCCAATCATTTTATGATTTCGTAGTAGTACTGTTTCCACGCATTGAGCCTTTCTTGGAGGACTGATTCGCAGGTACCATTCCATCAGGCATGGTTTTTGATTCTCTTGATTTCTGCAACGTCTTTGGCGGCCTCAACAAGGAAACTTTTGGCGTTGTTAAAGTCACAGTCATTTGGTCTAGCCTTCTCCTGGAACTCCTCGACCCTTTGCCGAAGTTTATCATTGTCGAAGCGTGTGATCTGTTTGGTTGTCTTCCTTGTGTTTGCGGGAATTGGTTTGAATTTGATAAGAGACATATAGTGATCTGAGGCCACAATGATGCCTTTCTTTACCTTGACATTCAGAATCTCAGGGCTGTTTCTCCTGGAGATTGCAACATGGTCAATTTGGAACTCTCCGAGAGTTTGGACGGGAGAACGCCAAGACATTTGCTTTCTGGGTAGATGGCGAAAGTGGGTCGACATGACCTGCAGGTTGTGATTTTCGCAAGTGGACACCAGTCTTTTTCCATTGGGATTGGTTCTTTTGTGAGCAGGGTTATTATTATTATTATTATTATTATTATTATTATTATTATTATTATTATTATTATTATTATTATTATTATTATTATTTCGACAAAACTTTCTGAACTCATACGAATTCGAAATTAAGACATTCATTACGACTACATGATCGTTATCACCTTCCTAATTTTACCTAATTTGAACAATATCTCAAGGAATATTAACACATTATTTCAACTTCGCGTTTTATGCTTTCTCGACATGAATTTTACAGCCCTGAAGAGTTTCACACGACGACTAGAAATGGAATACCTTCGCCTGATCATTATTAAATATCAATCCGACACACGCAATGAAAATTGGTTGGGACAAACAATATTTTCTGTACAACATTGATACAAAGATATTTACAGACCTGCAATCGTAGACATCATCCTGGATTCTGGCTGCATTTCAGACGGCAGGCTTTGTGCCTAGCCTTCCATGGCTGCATTTGACATCATCTTCTTATATATATGACTTAAACCACACAAAATTTACACTCGGTGATGATTTACACTCTTCTCAAATGGCGACTGCAACTGTTTTCCCAAAACTCTGCTTTCGTTCACCCTACTAAGGGCCGGGTGTTCCAAACAGATAAGAAACCAGACCTCGCGGCCAACCTCCAAAATTTTCTTTGACAAATATTAGACGCACACACTGAATACAGAGAGAAACTCAACTACGTGTCTTAACCATATCTCTCAACCTTCAAAGTTATCATCTGCGGTAGTTCAGGAAAATTTCTATCACCTTCTACTTTAATATTATATTTGAACCATAGACATGAACATGTAACAAGTTACTTGGAGAACAAATTCCCGCACCTTCCTGTCGACGAGTGACGTGAGCTTCCCCGTTCAGACAACCAGACAGAGTGTGTAAAATAGATTTTTTTTTAATACGGGGGGGCCCCGTAGCCCGCTCCCCCGCCGTGACCATCGACTCAATCTACATGGCCTCCGACATGCTATTAATTTCTAAGTAGAAAAGAGATAGCTGGGTAGAGTGGGAAGTGATACAAGGAGTATCTGCCTGTTTCCATGTCAGACACGTTACCAGGCGAGATTGTGTTAGGTATATGGTGTTGAAGTATGGTATTGAAGGGTCAGGGAAAAACCACATAGGCAGAAAGAAGAAAGAGCCTACATGTAAAACCTGACATCTTTTGATAGCACATGCAAGGATGTGGGCTGGATAAAGACCAGAGGTTGTGTTAGTTAGGAATATGTGTCATGCATCATAACCATTTACCTAGCTTTTGTCAATTATTATGGGGGATCAGTCCTACTTGTCACTGCCTGGTGCGGCTCGGGTCCGCTGGCCTCTGGGCTTTGGGCCACAGGTTAGTCCCTTGGTCCAGCAGCCAGCAGTCCCTGGTGCCAAGTCTCCTTTTAAGGAGAAGGGGAGTAGTGCCAAGCCTTACTTGTTGTAAGGGGTATCTTCTTTCCCGCCTGATGACGTCCCTTCTTTGCGGTGTTGGTGTCACACACTTGTGTCTGTAAATATATACAGATATGTACACATCCTATTATATATACATTATTACTTTTCTTCTGTAGAGTGCGGGCCGCTTTTCCGCTCTCGTGTCCTGTAGAACAAGTACAAGCACAATTACTAGATTAATAGTTAATGGTATTAGCAGGGGTGGGTTTTTCGTCCACTCCTTTGTCGATGGTGGGGGCGGGGTTGGATTGGATCGTCTCTTTCATGGCTGTGTTGCCTTCGTCGTGTTGTATTTCTTCTCTCAATCCTCCCTCGCTTGGCTAAATCTGTAACATAGTAATAGCATAATCTAGGACAAGGATGTAGGTAGTAAACAAGCATGTACATATGTACAGGTGTTGTGGTGTGTGTGCATAGTGTTAAGTGGTGCGGTGTAGTGAGTTGGTGTCAGTTTAAGAGCGAGGGCGGTTTTGGGCCCCCGGCCTCCTAGCCCTGTGCCTGAACAGAATGTGTTTCGGTGTGGGGTATTTGGTGTATAGGTCGACGTCATAGCGTCCTATTCCACTGACTAGTGGGTTGACCTTACTACCCCATGACTTCTTGTACATTCGGAGTGTTTGCTTTCGTATTTGTTGTCTTATCGAGCTGACTTTCGCAATTGCGCGTAGGTGGCGTATTGGTGTGTCATACGGGAGTCTAGCCGCTGCTCGAATGCATTTGTTCACGCAGTTTTCTTGTTTTCTTTTCTCCCATTGCGATATATTGGCACTTTAATTAACTAGACCATCACGACGATTCCTCTCGGCCGTTATTCTTGGTTTTCAAGACTGGGGCCGCTATCTCACCGTCAACAGCTCCTCAATTGTAATCAAGTAGGTAGAGTTGACCTCAAACCAGCCCTCAGGTCAAGGTAAAAGTCTCTGACCTGGCCGGGAATCGAAACCAGGGCATCCGGGTAAGAGGCAGGCACGCTACCCCTACACCACGGAGAGGACAAATGACGATCGAAAAGCGCGTACAGTGTACCACTCGTGAGACATCTATTGGTAGTGTTTCAGTACTTCCCTATTCAATTTAATATCAAAACGAGGGAGAGAGCACATTTTAATGATTATTTTTAATATATTTTCTACAACTTATTGCGGGACAGTGTTGGAATTTCAGTAGCAAAAATTAATCTACGCCAAACGCCAGTCCCATTTATGGCATAGGGTGTCAAATTAACGAAATATTACTCTTTGACTTAGGACGTAATACTTAGGTGGTGAAATCCATTCATCTGAGTATATATACAAATGGAAAAGCATTTGGGGTTTCGGGGAAGTCCGATGCCTTACTGTCTTTCCGAGAGGTTAGCTCTCATCACTACCGCGCACACCAACGCAGGGAGGCTGTAGGTAGAGATACAGTGAAACCTGGTTAACACTCACCGACACTTAAGGCGACTTCGACTCTCCTTTTTCGCTTTCTCATGAGGAGTAGCTGGGATAAGTTATTCCTAAACGCTTACCTTTTAATTACTCGGTGTCCAGCTAATTAATTCGAATGTTCATCTGCTTCATTTTACATTTGCCGCGTTCTACGTTTCAAAGTTTCAGCTTTAGTGCTACCGGTACTTTTAATAGATTATATACCGGGGGAGTAGGCCGTGCGGTTAGAGGCGCGGCTGTGAGCTCTCATCCGGGAGATAGTGGGTTCGAATCCCACTGTCGGCAGCCCTTGAGATGGTTTTCCGTGGTTTCCCATTTCCACACCAGGCACATGCTGGGGATGTACATTAATTAAGGCCACGGCCGCTTCCTTCCAACTCCTAGACA
This sequence comes from Anabrus simplex, assembly GCF_040414725.1. Lineage (NCBI taxonomy): Eukaryota > Metazoa > Arthropoda > Insecta > Orthoptera > Tettigoniidae > Anabrus > Anabrus simplex. The sequence goes on along the minus strand of NC_090266.1, from coordinate 1,156,980,749 downwards.
CTTCCTATCACATCGTCGCCATAAGACCTATCAGTGTCGGTGCGACGTAAAGCCACAAGCCAAACAAAAAGACTACAACGAATAATTTAACAGCATAAAAAACGCCGTGTCCGCCTCTGTGGTGTAGTGGTTAGCGTGGTTAGCTGCCACCCCCGGTGGCCCGACTTCGACTCCCGGCTCTGCCGCGAAATTTGAGAAGTGGTGCGAGGGCTGGAACCGGAGGTCAACTGAGTCATCCTCGAAGTGGTTTTCCGTGGTTTCCCTCTTCACCTCCAGGCAGGTACCTAACTCAAAGCCACGGCCGCTTCCTTCCCTCATTCTTGCCTGTCCCTTCCAATCTTCTCTTCAGTCTACAAGGCATAGCATAATAGGTGAAGCCGCCTGGGCGAGGTACTGGTCCTCATCCCCAGCTTCATCCCCGAACCTATGGTCTCGTGTTCCAGGGCACCGCTCATGATTCCGTAGAGGTGGGATACCTCGCTGAGTCCGAGGGAAAAACCGACCCTGGAGGGTAAAGAGATTAAGAAAGAAAGAAAGAAAATCCGCAGTACGAGTGTGCGACATACAACTGCACAAACCGTAAATACATTTTATATTTCAAAGTTTTAGTAAAGTACACAGTTTTTGGTGATTAGCAGAGTTATGTTACCAGCGTTTTCAACAGAATCCAGAATCATTCCTTTTCTTACAGGATCCCTGTCCGACTCGTTGGCTGAATGGTCAGCGTACTGGCCTTCAGTTCAGAGAGTCCCGAGTTCGATTCCTTCATTGGTTAATTCCAATGGCTCGGGGGCTGGGTGATTGTGCTTTCCCCAACAGCCCTGCAACTCATACACCACACATAACACTATCCTCCACCACAATAACGCGCAGTTACCTACATATGGCAGATGCCACCCACCCTCATCGGAGGGTCTGCCTTACAAGCGCTGCACTCGGCTAGAAATAGCCACACGAAATTATTTATAGGATCCCTTTGAAAAACTACGAACTGATGTAAGAGTGATAAACGGTCTGGCTGAGTGTCTCAGACAATAGATCCCAGTTGGTAGGATTTAGCCTCATTCATTCCACAGGTTTTTGAATGTGCTAAAATACGTCAGCTGTGTGTCGGTAAATTTACCGTCACATAAAATAGCTCCTGCGGGAAAAAATTCTGGCAAATTGGGCTATCCGAAATGTGTAAAAGTAGTTGATAGAACGAAAAGCCAGTAACATTATTTACTATTAAATTGTACCCTACAGAGCACAGCTCGTTGGGTTCACAGCTTTTGGGGATAAATATATAGTGACCAACGATGATAGAAGACGCCTACTGTTCAGTGCCACGCCTACAGTACTTTGAGTTTTGTTGTGTCCTCATCACCACTGCCAGTGATACCAAGTAATTTGAGGCCTCTCAGGCCTACATTATCTCTACCACATAGTGAGTTTTCTGTACAGTTTGAGATGTACAGCTTTTAGCTTGCATTCTGGAGATAGTGGGTTCGAATCTCACAGTCGACAGCATTGAAAATTAGTTTTGCGTGGTTTCCCATTTTCGCATTGTACCGGGCGGTACACCCCTACGCCGCAAATTTAAATCTTGCGCCAATAATTCCTCCTCTACAGGAGAAACTCTGAACTTTAAAATCTGGATCAATTCATAAGTTTTCTCAGAAGATGTCACTGTGTGAATTTCGAATTGTTTTTGTTTTCCCTTGATCAAGAAGTGTGGACATTCTCTTATAGATGTCTCTACTAAAAAACTATGATCATGCACCCTGGTGCGAAGATAAGGAACCTTTCTGAAGATATTTTGTATTCATAAGTTTTCTCTTTACTAAATTTCGTTCCTTCATATGTGGGTTGGTAATATTAATCTTTCTTTCCGCCAGTTTTGAACTTAGCCAATCCAGAACTTCTGTAATTAATTTTTGACCAATCATGTTTTTCTTCTTCGATTTTGATGTGTATTTTCTAGACTGACCAATAAAGAAAGAGGGTGTGGCTGTTTTATTCATGAAAGGTCTCGAACTTTCCCCGAGGGTTTAAAAACTGCTGATTTTCACGGCTCTTCGCCACTTCATCAACATCTAGCTTAGTGTATGGACATGTAGCAGGAGGCGGGAAGCGCCTCGTTCATCAGTCAGCAGCCCTTCAATAAGGTAATGGCGATTTAACATCTTTATTTCTTGCTAGCTCAGCTGTTTAATCCACGGGGAAGGTCCGAAACTTTTACCATGTAACCCATCTCTTAAACATGTACAATTTTGTAAAAACTTCACATATCTTTAACTGTAAATCGGGGATAGAGAGTGCCTTAGCCTCTCGAGCTCCCCTTCTTTTTTGATCTGAGGTGACTACGTTTTTCTACTCTTCCTTAATGTGTTAAATTTATTCAGTATACGAGTCACCTCCACAGCTTGGGAATAGCCCCTGTTTCATCGGCCTAGTGCCTCTTAGGTTTTATGAAGTTTCATGTAGGAGGGCAAATTCATGCCTCCATTCATTTTGCATTTTGGGCCATTAATTCATCCTGTTATTTTTCTACTAAGGCCCAGTAGGTTGGGTACAAGATACCCCTGTTTCTTTGTAAGTGTGCCTTGAGGGGCAGTTAATAGGAAAGTTTGTTGTGGCCTTTGATAGGCTCAGAAAATTGAGAGCGGGTCAGCTCTTTTATTTGTGGTGAAAGCGCCTCAGAGAGGCTTAAGATTTGAAGGTGGGAGCAAGTGCTCCATGTTATTTGGGGTTTGCTGCCCTTTGGTAAATATGTGGTTGTGAGCTGAGAGCTCAGAAATTGTAAACTTGGGGCTTGACGCCCAGCTTGTGAAATTGTCTCTAAAGCTTGGATTTTCCTGGTCTTGTACCTGTGTGTCGGTTACTTGTTGACTTGTTCTTGTTAAGTTTTCAAATTCTATGTGAAAATTGTTAAATTTTGCTATTTTCGAAAATATAACCTTTAATGAAATTTTAAATTCATATCTCTGCCTTGTAGTTAGACCCATTCACCCCCGCACCTTCTTTCACCTCTGGTGTTCCATAGATACCTCGGAACACACATTATGCAATTGCTCGGGATGGACATGGCCACTAACTTCTTAGTCCTAGCCCTTTCCTATCCATGCACCACTGCAAACCTTTGATGTGTTAGTGAGATGTGAAACAACTAAATAACTGGAAAGGAGGTTCAACCTATGCAATACTCAAAAGAAAGAAACGTAGCAATCACATTTCTATTTAAATGGGACCGGTTTCGACCTTAGTCTAGGTCATCATCAGCCATAAAAAACATGTAAAATGTTTATGAATGTTGGAGGTCAGTTTTTCACTCTGTTAGGCACAAAGACACGACACCACATTCTGTCCTGCACAAAGTCACAACACTACCAATCAACATGCGAAGATCAAAAAGGCTTGAATTCGCAGACGAACAGATCTGTAGTAGAAAGCCGCCAGCTCCCGGTGACCAGCGCAGCACACTCAAGGTCACGCGCTGCGGCCAAACACCAAAGTAGAGTGGAGAACGTTTCGAAGGTCCAGAACCTGTCACGGTTGCGGGAAGCCAAGTACGTATATAAAAATATACGACGCCAATTAGTACAACCGAATGAGCACCCGTACTCCAGTTAAGATCTTGGTAAACAGTTGATTTGAAAAAACAATTGTAGAGAGAAGAAAAAAATGTAGTAAAAAGCGCAATATCGGAAAACAAATGAAAACTTATATGCACAGTGCGCTATTTTTAAAAAAGAAATTTTTAGGTTATGATTGAAGTAGTCAAAGTTGGTGCAAGACAAAAATTTTTGAAAGAGGAGAATAAATTAAACGAGGAAGAGTGATAGTGAAATAAGAGAAAGAATAAAAGAAATTGAAGTTAGATGGTAATGAGGAAAGATAAGATAGGGAAATGAAGGAGGGGTAGTTTAAGGTGGGTTAGGAGGGTGGGTTATTGGAGGTAGAAAATGTGGGTGGGAACTATGTAAGACATGGAAAATAGAATTGGGCTTTTGGAATTTGGAATTTTTGATAAGAAGAATTAGGAAGTCAAAAAGGATATTGGGTTTTCAGATTACCATATCATTATTATTGTTTTTATGAGTATAATCTATTATTTTCTCAAATATTTCCATATCTCTTTCCTCTCTTCCAGGCCTATATTATTGTTAAATCACAATTCAGTTGTTGGATAAGTGAAGGGAGTATTGTGGATACACTTTGGGCTAAATTTAAAGGAATCATTTGGGAAGGAGAGAAGAGATTTGTACCTGTTAAGAATGGTAAAATGACCTCAGACCCTGTTTATTATACAAGGGAAATAAGGAAATTAAAAAGAAAATGTAGAATAGTAAACAGGAAAATCAAAGAGGGTAGGGAGAATAGAGAAACTAGAAAAGAGCTAATGAGGGAACTGAATAGAGTGAAAAAGGAAGCAAAAGAGAAATATATGAATGGCATACTTCAAGAGGGTAATGACCACAAAGGGAAATGGAAAAAGATGTATTCATATATTAGGAATCAAAAAGGAAAAGGAATCCAAATTCCTACAATGGCGGGAGAAGGGGGTGAACACTATTCAACAGATACTGAGAAAGCAAATCTATTTAGTAGGGAATTCAGAGATTCAGTAGAAGATTGTCAGGAGTTGGAAACGGTAACAGGTGATAGAGAGGGAGAGACACATACGGAAACAAGAAGCTTCTCATTCACAAATGAAGATATTTTCAGAAAAATCCAACTGCTTCAGCAAGGAAAAGCAGCAGGAAGTGATCAAATTACTGGGGAGGTATTAAAGACAATGGGGTGGTACTTAGTGCCTTATTTAAAATTTCTCTTTGACTATGTCATAAATAATAGTGTAATACCAAAAGAATGGAAGGAATCTATAATAATACCAATTTATAAAGGAAAGGGTGATAAAAGGAAACCAGAGAACTACAGACGAATCAGCCTGACCAGTATAGTTCGTAAAATACTGGAGAGTTTAATAGCAAAGTACATCAGAGGGATATGTGATGATAAAAATTGGTTCATGAGGAGCCAGTATGGATTTAGAAAGAAATTTTCTTGTGAGGCACAACTGGTGGGATTTTAGCAGGACATATCAGATCAGTTGGATTCAGGAGGCCAGTTAGATTGCATAGCCATAGATCTTTCCAAAGCCTTTGATAGAGTGGAACAAGGAATATTATTAAAGAAATTGTAGGGAATAGGATTGGTCGTAAGGGTTATGTACTGGATAAGAAGATTTCTAAATTCAAGGGTTCAGAAAGTCAAAGTAGGAAATAATATATATCACAGGAAGAGAAAGTTTGGAAAGGAATTGCACAGGGTAGTATAAATGGTCCAATACTTTTCTTAATATACACAAATGATTTAGGGAACAATATACCATCAAAAATAAGATTTATGCAGATGACATAATTCTTTATAGGGAAATAAATAACATTGAGGATTGTTCAGAATTACAAAGGGACTTTGAGAGTATCCAACAATGGGTTGAAGAAAATAATATGAAAGTTAATGGAGGCAAATCAACTGTTACAACATTTACAAACAGGAGCTTCAAAACTGAATTTGAATATAATTTACTTTGGATGAGGTAGTTATCCCAAAAGATGGCAAGTGCAAATACTTAGGTGTGAGATTTGAAAGTAATTTGCACTGGAAGGGTCATGTTGATGACATTGTTGGGAAAGCATACAGATCGTTATATGTCATAATGAGGCTACTTAAAGGATGCAACAAAGAATTAAAAGAGAAAAGTTACTTAAGTATGGTTCGTCCATTATTGGAATATGCAAACAGTGTTTGGGATCCTCACCAAGAATACCTAATAAAAGAAATAGATAGTGTGCAGAGGAAAGCAGCAAGATTTGTAACAGTGGATTTCAGGAGAAACAGTAGTGTATCAGAAATGTTAGAGGAACTTGGGTGGGAAAATTTAAGTAAGAGAAGGGAGAAAACTAGACTTACAGGATTATATAGAGCTTATACAGGAGAAGAAGCATGGGGAGAAATCCGTGAGAGGCTTCAGTTGGAAAATAATTATGTTGGCAGAACTGACCACAAGTATAAAATTAGAAGGAATTTTAACAGAAGCGACTGGGGTAAATTTTCATTCATTGGGAAGGGCGTGAAGGAGTGGAACAATTTACCAGGGGTAGTGTTTGATCCTTTTCCAAAATCTGCACAGGTATTCAAGAAGAGAATAAACAGCAACAGGGAAAATAAATGAAATGTTAGAGGGCATTCGACCAGTGCAGACTATTGTAAATAAAAAATGTGTGTTAAAAAAAAAATTAATTCCATCCCCTGGTCCATGGAGTTTGAACAGCCTCAAAAAGGCCTTGAAGGGTCGATGCTTCTTGTCAGACGAGGATGTGTAGCAGGCAAAGTAGGGGACAGCCTGTAGGGGTGAAGTACAGTGGGGATTTCGAGGGCCCTGGGACCACTACGGTAGCTGTGAAGGCCCTTCAGGAACTCTGAAAAGTGGTGGCTAAAGGGGGCTCTGGTTAAGACGCAGCAGGTCATTATGCTACTTAGGTTCCAAAATGGGTAAAAAAAAAGTGAATAAATGCAACGTAAATTTTAATCTTTTACCAGTTGCATAGTAGTATTTGAAGTAATTCCACATACTGTATATGAGTTGACTATGTTTGTAAGTATAGGAGATATTATAAGTAGAATTTTGTAAACAATATAAATTTATTAACGACGATCTGTTTGTTTAATAGAAAAAAATTATTAGCATTAATTGTATATTATTGTATTCTAAAAAATATTTTTTTCTTCTCTTGTTAATTTAAAATTTAGTGCTTGACAATAATGTATTTTAGTGTGCCATTTGCCACCGAGGTAGACACCTCATTTGCAAATAAAGAGATTTTGATTTGATTTGAAAACAAGAAAGGCATAATCTTGTTAATATGACTGAAACAGTATTCAGTCAGTTGCAGGGAAGACTTGGATTATACCATACTGATCTGAAGCATTTGATGAATATACATACCTTCATCAACATACATACATACATACATACATACATACATACATACATACATACATACATACATACATACATACATACATACATACATACATACATACATACATCACCATTATAGACTGTTATGTCGTTCAGTGTTCATTCTGCAAGCCTCTGTGAATTTATTAAATGCCCCTAGAGTCCTATTTGTAACGAGATCTGGAGCCTTCTTTACTCCCATACCACGTATCATTGGGAAATTACTCTAACCATCACCATACTGGTCTCCATCTACCTCTCTTACCCTCCATGATCAAGTCCATTAGTCTCCTAGGTAACCTATCCTCATCCATTTGTCTCACATGACCCCAACACCGGAGCCGGTTCAAATTTGTTCCTAACTTAACTTTTATCTCCTCACTCCATTGTTCCCACCTGTTTGTGCGAGAGATCATTCTCACTGGTTCCATGTCTATTACTTCTGTCTTATGAATAAGATAACCTAAGTCCACCCAGTTTTCACTCCCGCACAGCTAAGTTGGTCTAAAACAGAACAATGTAAAGATAGTGTCTTCTTTCTTATAGATTATTGTTCATTGCAGCTGTGAGCTCACTGCATTAGCTTGATTCAATCTCACTTATCGTACTATACTACCATCCTGGAGAATATACATCCTAAATACTTGAAATGATTTACCTGTACCAGTTTTGTATTCCCGACCTGACATTCAATTCTCTTCGGTTTCTTCATTACTGACATCACATTAGTCTGGGAAATTCTATTTTTTTTTTATCATACTCACTGCACCTATTTTCAAATTATAAGATATTAGACTACAGGCTTTCACCACATTCTGCCATTAAGACCAAGTCATTACCATATGCCATACTGCATTTTCATCTCAATGAATCCCTCCCTGCCATTTTATAGCTTTCGGCAGATGATGCGTGCAAACTTTGAGAAACAATGGTGAAAAATAACAGTCTTGTCTAACCCCTGTAAGTACCGTCAGCCAACAATTCATCCTACTATCAGTTCTGACTGTAGCTCAATGTTAACATAAATGTCTTTGATTGCTTTTAATAATACTACACTTTATCCCACAATCCCTCAGTACGGCTAACATCTTTTGCCACATATGCCCTTTCTAGATCCACAAAACATAACTGGCTATTCCTCTCATAGCAATTTTCAATTACCTGGCGCATACTGAAAATCTGATACTGACAGCTCCTCCATTGTCTGAAACCACATTGAATTTCAACCGTTGATCATACCCTCTATCCCAAAACGCTAGTGAACACCTAGCCTGGTATACATCTTCTTCTTCTACCACTTTTCCCCCACACCTGTGGAGTTGCAGTTGTGAACTGTGCCACACGTGTGCATTTGGCTGTCATCAATGAAATTCAGTTCTTGCAATCCTTCCGGTTGCCTTACTTATAGATAGGTGCAATTACTTTTCTCATCCCATCAGAAGGCACCTTACTAACATTCCAAACTAATGCTATTACCCATCATCATGTAATGCTTCTAGCTTGCCAGTAAGGTTGGTGTTGAATGAGCTTTCGCCAGCGTTGCCTGTCCATGTAGGTCTATCCTTCACTTTCCAGTCGCTTCCTCTTTTCTCTACGTCTATCTTCAATTGGTCTGGCCAACATTTCCTGGTTGTCCAACAGGTCTCCTTTGCTGACTGTCTGCACATGGTGCTCAAGTGCCTGGCATTCCATTTACGTGCGTAAACATTTTAAGTCTTGCAGACCTCAGTCTTTTTTTTTTCAGAGGGTTTTTCACTCTTAAAGATAATCTGACGTCCTTACTCCTCACGTGATATTGTCGTGTTTTCTGCATGGCTTTCCTAAGAAATTTTGTTTCACAGGTCTGCAGTTTACTAAGATCTATTGTCTGCAATGAACAGGTTTCTAGGCCGTATGTAAGTATGGGAATAAAATATGATTTATAAGCATAGATTGTGGTTTCTTTTGGTACCTTCTTGTCTCAGATCAGAAGACGTACAAGGTTATAGAATTCAGACCCATTGGCCATTCTATTAAGTACTTCTTGCCCTGCTCCATGCTTGTTTGAGACCACACTCCCAAGGTACTTGACTTCTTGTACTGTTGTAACGTATAAGTGACGATGGAAAAGTTTCCGCTCGATGGCCATACAGTCCTGAATTGGGATGCCAATCAGGCAAAATCACCATGAGAATTGAGGTACACATCCCACCGTTGCACCAGGTTGAAGATCTCTGTATGTTAAAACACCGTGTCCTGCTGTGTGAAGAAGTCCATAACCGCCTGCTACACATCCTCGTCTGACAAGAAGCATCGACCCTTTAAGGCCTTTTTGAGGGGCTGAAGGCATGATAATCACATGAGGAAAAATCAGGATCCACCATCCGCTTGTTGTTGTCCGTAATGGATGAAGCTGGCCTTCCAGGTCGACCGGTATCTTGTGTCGAAATGGGACCCGCAAGTAATTTGGTGCACCATTCCACACTGTTGGATTTTGACACACATGCTGCCCCATACAAAGTCTCCATTCTCTGATGGATATCCACCAATATTTATCCTTTGGCAGCCAAGAAAAGTAAAACAGCACGTTGGTCCTGTTTGGACGCATTTGGTAATAACGTCGCCATAGATCACGTGGCTGCATTTAACGCACACACCTTGCCACAACATGACTGCCATACTAATCCGTGCTTATATACCCACATCGAAGCCACCCTACATTGCATTTCCATTGCAGCAAAGCCCTCAAACGGAAATTTTTTGATCACACTTTGTATTGTCATTCATCATCGATGATCTGCTTTTAGGGCTGTTTCGCATATGACACACTCCCTATCAATTGTTTACCTAGCTTCTACTTGAAGGTTTTCAAAGAACTTGGAAATTCTTCAAACATTTCCCTTGAAAAATTATTCTAATCTCTTACTCCTCATCCTATACATGAATAATGAATGTCCCTCAAGATGTATTTGGCAACCAGGGTTATCTGTACTCAGTTTCATGGCAAAGGTATTTGTTTGCTTGCTTTCATCTTAAAATCATTGAACTTGGCTATCCATTTATTGAGCCATCTTGTACCTCCTTTTCTGCCTGCCCCCAAATAGCAACATCATCAGTGATCACTGTTACTGTGTTTTTAGCGGTAGATAGAGGTGAAAGAAGGTGCGGGTGTGAACGGGTCTTAAGCTACAAAATTATAGTGCATGTAAAATTAACGAGGTTATATTTTCTTTTCAAAATAAAGAAATAACAATCATGGCAGGTACAGAGTAGCAAGGTAATAAAAATACAATTACAATATTTACAGGATTTGGGCTTCGAGCCCCAGCCTCACAATTCTTGAGCAATTAGCCAAGTTTTACCCCAAACACAAGTTTCCACAGAGGGGCAGAAAACCCCATTCATACCTAGGGGCACTTGCTCCAAATTAAACAGTAAAGCCTCCTCGAGGCATACAACACTCAGTTTTCGAAAAAGAGCCACTCGCTCTCAACTTTAAGCCTATCAAAGGCCACACCAAACTCCACCTTCAAGTTGTCCTCAACGGACCTAGACACAGGGGTAAAATACCCAACCTACTGAGGCCCATTAATTGAAAAAAAGGAAAATTACATGGCCTCTAAAATAACAATTTGGGAGGAGGCGAACTGCTCTCCTAATACATTCGTTGAAAACCTGATCGGGCTCTAGGCCGCTAATGCAAGGGCTAATCCCATACTACAGAGGTGACTTAGAAAAGAACAATTTACATTACATTAAGGAAGACTCGGTTGTGAAAAATAAGTTCACCTCAAAACAATATGAGTGGGAACTCGAGAGGGTTAGGCACTCTCTATCCCAATATATAGTTTAAAAGATAGAATAGATACTAGTTTCTTTACATTTTAAGGAAGGTTACATTAGGAAAAAGCTTCGGACCCGCCCCGAGAGTTAAACTGCTGAGCTAGCAAAGAAAGAAGTTATTAATTGGCCATTACCTTGTTGTTGACCGCTGCCGAAGAAAGAGGCGCTTCCCGCCCCCTGCTATGTACTTTACGCACTGAAAGGTGGAACAGAAGTGGCGCAGAGACCCTAAAATCAGCAGTTTATATACTCTCGCGGAAGGTTCGAGGCGTTTCAGGAAGGAAAACACCCACCCACAATCACTTTATTGGAGAATAAAGAGAAACCCCTACACAAGATGAAGAAGAAACACATTATTGGTAGAAAATTAAGTTAAGAAATTCGGGATTGGCTAGATTTAAAACAAGGGGAAAGAAAGGGTTAATATTGCCAACTTAACCAATGACTGAAAGAAATTTAGCAAAGAACAAACTTTTGAAATTACATTTTCTCCAAAAAAAAACCAGTTCTTTCACTTCACACCAGGGTGCACTATTGTTGATCTTCAGTAGTGTCCTCTAGAAGAGAAAGTTCACACTTCTTACTACAAGCCAAACAAAAATACGTCGAAAATGACACAGTTCAAAAACTCAAAAATTTCCACGTAGTGACATCTTCTGAGAAACTTGAAAATTAATACCGCAGATAAAGTTCAGACTTCCTCCAGCAGAGGAGTTTCAACTGGCGCAAATTTTAAATAAGCGGCGTGGAGGTGTACCGCCCGGTACAATCACCAAGGCAAGTTCCTTATTTCAGTCCTTCATTAGAGCATCCATAACTGTCACAAACAGCAAATGTAAAAGAGCATTTCCCTGTTCTACTCCCCAAGAAGTCTCAAATCTTTCTGAATGATCATCACCAATTCGGATGCAACTGTAGAATTTATTGTGTAAGATTTCCATCTGGAATGGCTAGTTTTTCTAGGCTTACCCAGGTGATATCTCTTGGAACAACAAATAGATTTTTTTGATGTACTTCTCCATGAGCAACCAAAAAGCAAAGATCAGGTCTACAGTGCTCCTGTGAGGTCTGAACCCATATTGTTCTTCCTCTCACATAGGCTCTAATATGGTTCAGAGTCTGGCTTCCATAATCATTTCCATAATCTTAAAACCAAGGGACAGAAGTATAATACCTCTGTAGTTCTCACACCACACTACACTGAGAATTTGATACATCCATTGGATGCCAGAGGGTCCTGCTATTTACTTGTCATATGGCTTTTAGTGTTGGGAGTTTCCGAGGATATGTTGGGCTCACCTGGTCCCCACGGGCGACTTGCGCATCTGAATGTGGGATATATAACGATAATGGCGTGTGGCCTTCTAAAAGACCTGGTGCAGGTCTTTCGAGTTGACGCCATACATGTGAACTGCGCATCTGTGAGGATGGGACCCTACATATGATGAAATCTAATGCTGAAGACGGCACATACACCCAGCCTCTGAGACCCTGGAATTAACCAATAAAGGTTAAAATCCCTGACTCGGCCGGGAATCGAACCCAGAACCCGCTGGGCCGAATGCCTACACGCTTACCACTTAGCCATGGAGCTGGACTGGATGTGGGATGGTGATGATAATGTGGCAGAGGGAAGGTAGAACCTAGTGCTGGCACAATCAATCAATCAATCAATCAATCAATCAATCAATCAATCAATCAATCAATCAATCAATCAATCAATCAATCAATCAATCAATCAATCAATGATCTGCATTTAGGGCAGTCACCCAGGTTGCAGTATCCTTATCTGTTGTTTTCCTAGCCTTTTCTTAAATGATTGTCTTTTTACAAATATTGTAAAAAGAAAACATATCAACACCTCAAGATTCTCGGATTGACGTCCTCCGTACCCCACTGTTGGCAGCACTGAAGATGGTTTTCCGTGGTTTACCATTTTCACACCAGGCAAATGCTGGGGCTGTACCTTAATTAAGGCCACGGCCGCTTCCTTCCCAGTCCTAGCCCTCTCCTCTCCCATCGTCACCATAAGACCCATCTGTGTCGGTGTGACGTAAAGCCAATAGCAAAAAATGACATCCCTTTAGACTAAACTCTCATAAAAATGATCTACTTCCAATGGAAAATCTGCTCGTCAAATCAAGACTAGTTTGAGGAAACGACTAATAGTTGCATTCCACCGTCTACAACTAATAGATTACAGAAGCATTCCTCAAATCAACACATGAAGCAGAATATTTCCAACACATTTAAGATTTTAAGCTTTAGACACTATTGAGTTTTAATGGAATTTACGACTCAAATTTGAATACAATAATACAATAATACAATAAGTCAACTAACAATTGTTTTCAAAAAAACAAAGAAATTGAGAATTTTAGACAAATCTCGTTATTGTGAATATATTACTGTGTTTTGGACGTCAGTGCTATAAGAATGAACAAATATCCCAATTTCAGCACTGTCATTTAAATTGTTAAACTGTCCATTGTGTTTACAAATGCCTACGATCATGTATTTTACCACTTAGTTTTTAGAATCATAATCAAATACAAATTAGTTATAAGCAAATTAACATGACAGGTCTTAACCTTGAGATAAATTACAAAGGCTGAGGATGCTTGAACCAAGTGAAACATGTCCCTTTTAATGTAGTGTTTTAGCAATGTGAACTTCAAACAACACAAAATCAATTGTATTGAAAAGGTGGAATAGAATAATAAAAATACAAATTTGTATGCAAATTATAGCAAATTTCAATACGGGTCTAAACATGAGATTAGTTACATGTAACATATCACTTAGTCAAGCAGCTCGTCTTCTTTCTCCCAGTTCTTCCCAGCCCAAACTTAGAAACATTTTTGTAACACTACTCTTTTGTCGGAAATCACCCAGAACAAACCGAGCTGCTTTCCTTTGGATTTTTTCCAGTTCTTGAATCAAGTAATCCTGGTGAGGGTCCCATACACTGGAACCAAACTCTAGTTGGGGTCTCACCAGAGACTTATATGCCCTCTCCTTTACATCCTTACTACAACCCCCAAAACACCATCATAACCATGTGCAGAGATCTGTACCCTTTATTTACAATCCCATTTATGTAATTACCCCAATGAAAATCTTTCTTTATTTTAACACCCAGATACTTACAATGATCCCCAAATGGAACTTTCACCCCATCAACGCAGCAATTAAAAGTGAGAGTACTTTTCCTATTTGTGAAACTCACAACCTTGTTTATTATCAAAGCATTGCCTACTGTCCATCTCACAACATTATCGATGTCATTTTGCAGTTGCTGACAATACTGTAACCTTCTTATTACTCTATACAGAATAACATCATACGCAAAAAGCCTTACCTCTGATTCCACTCCTTTACTCATATCATTTATATATATATATATAAGAAAACATAAAGGTCCAATAATACTGCCTTGAGGGATTTCCCTCTTAATTACTATAGGGTCACATAAAGCTTCGCCCACTCTAACTCATGTTGAATCATGCCAAGGCATCAGCTCAGAGCTTTACATCCGCATCTGAGAGATGAATCACTATCAACAGCGCCATATGCTCTCCCTCCATGTGAATACTGTAGAAGGGTTTGGAATTGAATCCAGGCTTTTGGTATGCAATCTAGAGATTATAAATTGTATGTACCACCACCCCTCATACACTGCTGGCTAACATTATGAAGTGAAATTATTTTCAACCAATGGGACTCGAACCGGCTAACCGCTCTGATCATATCAGCTGTCACTTCAACCATTTCAGCTGATTTACCACTCGCCCTTCATCTGGTGTACCTCATTCCAGGTAATCCGTACATCATCTCCAGTTATTCCTGACCAATCACCAGATTCTGAGTTTGTAGATCCATTTGAAATATTATCAAAATATACTTTTATGACATTTGACATGTAATTTTCTATCTCTGTACTCTTGTTCTTTTTTTACGTTGCACCAACTCAGATGGGTCTTTTAGAAAGACCTAGGAGTGGGAAGGAAGCAATCGTGGCTTTAATTAAGGTACAACCCCCAACATTGGCCTAGTGTGAAAATGGGAAAACTTGGAAAACTACATTCAAGGCTGCCGGTGGTGGGATTCGAACCCACTATCTCCCGAATATAAGCTCACAGCTATGCACAGCGAACCAGCTCGATGTGATATCTTGCAATCACCCGCAATCCCTAAAACAAAGCTTTTGAAAGTAGGGCACATGACTGTAAATGTTTGCTCTACAATTTACGAATCTCAGTTTTTGTTCTCTATTGATTTTTTTATGTCACACAAATATTCCTGGGAAGGAAACAATTAATGTCCCACCATATTCAATACATGAAAATCATTAAATATTTAGGGAAATAAAATTCAATCTGAGGTACAGTAACAATCCTTTCTTGATCCTTTGTATGAATTTATATGTAATGAATAAGGTGGAGCCCCAACTGTTTCCTTCCAAGGAATATTTCTGTGCAAAACATGCCACACCTTAAGCCTATTATATCATTTTGTGGTACTGTGCTTGTGTACAATGATGTCTATGGATAGGCCCATGCACCGGTGTTATATAACCTACTGGGGAAACATGTCCATGGTGGTGCTGTTGTGTGGGAAGGACAGAAAGTGATGGAATGTCAAATACTTTATTTGAAGATAGTGATACGCCAACGAATCCAGCACACAACATAGCAACCATTTTCAGTTCCTATGAATCATCCTCCCTACTCTCCAGAAACATGCAATTTTCTGAAAAATGAATGCAAAGTATTTATGAGACTGTCAAGATTGCAAAGAAGTGGGGGGGAAAACCAGCTGCTGAATTTCTGGACATTCCCAGTTTTAAAACTGCCGGGCTGAGTGTCTCAGACGCTTGAAGCGCTGGCCTTCTGATCCCAACACGTCAGGTTCGATCCTGGCTCAGTCCTGTGGTATTTGAAGGTGCTCATATAGGTCAGCCTCATTTTGATCTATTTACTGGCACGTAAAAGAACTTCTGCAGGACTAAGTTCCAGCACCTCGGCACCTCCAAAAACTTTGATGGTAGTTATTGGGACGTAAAAGCAAATAATGTTATTATTATTATTAATTTTAAATCTGGAAAGTGTTTCTTGCACTAATTCAAATGCCACTCCAAAATAACATCACGCAAGATCACAAGGTTTGTTACTAGGTGGGATGATACCCTTGACACCATCGTGAGGATCAAAGCTTTGGATATTTTACTCAATGTTAAGGCCTTTATTTCTGTGAATACATTTGACACCAACATGGTGTTCGATACGGAACAAAGCCGATTTGAGTATGAATTCACATCAAATAGGACATTATCAGTCACTTGGGAAAAGACGACTGAAGCTGCTGTTCAGAGCGTTGCATCTACTATCAATTTCAAGTGCTTTGTTCCATGTCAGGACACCTTGCAAGGAAACTGTACGTTTGCTTTCTGGAAGTGGGTGGTAAATTTGGCTAAAACATGTTTCCAAAACATTACATCATAATGTTTTCATTGGTCAGAAAAACTTTAAATGTTGCAGGTACTGAGAGACATGTAGTGCCATCCATCTGCTACGTACTGTTCCCAACCAAATGTGGACTGCTGTGTGTGCAGTGCTTTGAATGATCAATGCTTTGAATTATCTGTGATTCTCTGGATGAGGGTCAACAACATAATGACACTACTATCAGGCATTTACAAATCAGATGTTCAGAGGCACTGTGTGAAATGATGTTAAGTGCTTGGTAGAGACTGGTTAAGGTTGCAATATTAAATTTATTAAGTTTTTAAAAATTACATTATAACACTTCAGCTGATGTATGTACTGCATTCCTCCCCTGAAAATCTCTCACTATCAAACATTCAAACCTCCTCTTTACCCTGACCCAGTAAACCATGCTTGAGGAGTCTTTCACAATATAAATCCTCAATCTACTCCCATCCTGAGGGATCTGTAGGCTGATGTCTAGGAAATACCAGGCCCCTTCATCAAGAGACTCTCCTTTCTCTGGTCTCCTGTGTACTTCACCCTTTCGTTCTCTACTCCCAAAACATTGAGGTGTCCAGCATCGAGAGAGTACTCCCTTCTACCTTGAAATGACAAAGCTTATGTTCCAGTCTAGTAATTTGCTGCATCTTGTCTGCTTCTTCAACCTGTTTACCTCCCCTCATGGGCTCAAGTTGGTGAAAATGTACAAGACTGATCTTAAGGGAATTTATGGGCTCATATTCACCACCACAATCACCTGCCTGGTTTTCTCTCTTTCTTATGACTTTGGAGAGACCCTTCAAACCATTTCTTATGGCTCTTCATAGTTGCAAGTTTTGAGACACTGATTTTTCATTCTTAAATGACATTTCCCTTCCCCTAATCCTGCTTCTCTAAAAATTACTTCACCACCACCATTGAATACCAATGCAGTCATTTCAACTCAGGATTGCCCTCCAGAAGGCTAAAGTAACTCCCTGGTAAGATTCAAAGGAGATTTTTTTAGTTGAAGGATCTCAGAATGAATGAAACATTTTGCTTTAATGATTGTTTTATAACTTTAAAGGATTATCTTGGTGTGGCAGTCACCACATCAAAATCTGAAAGCCTGAAATTAAACAAAGAAACAATACAAGAGCCATGAAAGTTCATCAACTTGTCCTCTCAAGTTTCAACAAACCCTGGTCCAAAGACCTGTGTCAAAGTAAAATGTGAAGTAGGGCAAGGATTAAACCCAGGACCAGCCACACAGTACTTGGACACGTTAAACTTATTGACCAGGTGATGGCCACAAGACCTCATTTGTAAATATAATGTTACAAAGTAAACTCCGTCTGTTTCATAATTCCAGTTTAGCGCGCGCGCGCGCACACACACACACACACACACACACACACACACACACACACACACACACACACACACACACACACACACACACACAATTCTAATTAACTAGGAATGGCCTCACTTACTAATTACTGTCTATTTACAAGTCCCACTTCCTTACGGCACAGCCTGCAGTCCAGCCCGTTGCTATACCTGGGGCGCTAATACTTACTTTCACTTCCCTACATCCAGTCACCTCATACAGCAGCTGTGTTCTGACACATGGCTATGGGCCATTCGAAACATGATGACTGCTCGTTGGTTCGACTCAACGGTAGCTGTGAAGGCCCTTCAGGAACTCTGAAAAGTGGTTGTAAAAGGGGCTCTGGTTAAGACGCAGCAGGCTGTTATGCTACTTAGGTTCCAGAGTGGGTAAAGAAAAGAAAAAGTAAATAAATGCAATGTAAATTTTAATCTGATACCAGTTGTACAGTATCATTTGAAGTAATTCCACATACTGTATATCAGATGACTATATTTGTAATTAGTACAGGAGATATTATAAGTAGAATTTTGTAAACAATGTAAATTTATTAAGGATGAGCTTTGTGTTTAATAGAAAAAATTGTTAGCGTAAATTATATAATATTGTATTATAGGAAAATTTTATTCTCTTGTTAATTTAATATTTAGTGCTTGACAATAATGTATTTTAGTGTACCATTTGCCACCGAGGTAAACACCTCATTTGCAAATAAAGAGATTTCGATTTCAACAGACAGTCCCGTAATTCACACAGTCACTTGCAGTGAACAACTAAACAGCTCAAATGTATTCAACACAAGGGCGATACTCACAACAGAATATATTAACACAGGTTCATTTACCTTCACACTCATGATAGTGGCTTTCCTTGCTGACTCACTGCGAGCCTCACTCCACAGAAACACATGAACACAGAGTACAGTCTTCCGTTTGTCGTCTCCAATCAACCCACTCCTTGGTCTCTTGGACACCAAAACAACAGCTCCTGATTCAGACCTCCGTGAAACACTAGCGACAGCCAAATAGTCTGTTGTCCTCAGGCCAGCCACTGAAGCCCAACACACTGAGTCTCTCACTGACTTCACCATGGAGTCCAACACTGACCCCAAGTCCAGCACCAACACTGTGACAGACTGTCCGCAGCTGGCCTCCATTTTTATAGCTCGGGTGATTTGATCAAGAATTTTCGCGAGGTGGCTAGAGGCAGAATATTCCCATTGAATCTCCAGGAAACTCACAAGTGTGCTGGCCAATAAGAACAATACATGGAGCTAGCCGGCTGGGAGATCCCAGATCATGGAAGTACCGAAAGGGGCTATCCCGGCGCTGGCACATAACAGTAATATAACCAATAGATTTTAACCTTCAAGTAAATTAAATGCTGTCTCAGCTTCTTAGTAAAGTAGGTAATACTCATTGCAAATCCTGAACCAAATTAGGGGTATTTGAACTGTTGAGTGTTTTAAATAAAGGCAAAATGATGAATGATAGTTGGTTCTCTGTCGTAAAGTGCATGTCCAACCTGCAGTTCCTGTAAAAAAAAAAAGGAAGATAACGATTTGATCAGTGAATGTGCAGCAGTAATCAATTCTAGGAGAAGGCAAGTGCTTCCTGAATATCTTAAAATATTTTATTAAAATACAGTGCATCCCTAGTTGACTGTAATGATGTAGAAGTAATTCATTTAAATAACAACAGCTATATTGTAACTGGCTGGTGTCATTCAGCTACAAAGGGTGCTGTAATTTCTAGGATGGATAGTAAAGGGCTATGGAGGTCAGATCCACAAGTTCCTTTCCAGTTGCTATGACAAAAGCTGTTCAACTGACAACAAAACTTACAAAACCAAAAGAAAATAGAAACAGAAACAATGAAGGAGATTACCAAGCGAGCTGGCTGTGTGGTTTGGGTTGAGCATTTGAAAGCTTGTATTCAAGATATAGTAGGTTCAAATCCCACAGTCAGAAGTCCTGAAGGTGGTTTTCCATTTTGCCCCATTTTCACGCCAAGCCAATGCTGGGGCTGTATCTTAATTACAGCCAAGTCCGCTATGTTCCCTATCCCAGCCCTTTCCCATCCTTCTGATGCCAAAAACCTTTAATGTGTTTGTGCGACATTAATTATTATTTTTAGTTGCTTCACGTCGCACCAACACAGACAGGTCTTATGACGATGATGGGACAGGAAAGGTTGAGGAGTGGGAAGGATGCTTGATTGATGCTTTTTGTTTAAAGGGGCCTAATATGTAGGTCATCGGCCCAGAGGGAAGGAAGCAGCCGTGGCCTTATTAAGTTACAGCCTTAGCATTTGCTTGGTGTGAAAATGAGAGACCATGGAAAACCATCTTCAGGGCTGCCGACAGTGAGGTTTGAGCCTACTATCTCCTGGATACTGGATACTGGCCGCACATAAGCGACTGCAGCTATCAAGCTCATTGGCATTAAAAAGTAGCAAACAAATAAAGGAGAGGGAGAAGAACTATCTGTTCACACATTATTTGATTCCGATACAAAGAAACCAGCAAACCTCATGGTGATACAACCGTAATGGGCCTTGGCCCACCAAGCAACTGCTACTCAGCCCAAAAGCCTGCAGATTAAGAGGTGATGTATAGTCCATGTGACATACCCTCTCTGCTGTTATTCTTGTCTTTCTAGACCAGAGTTGCTATCTCACCATCAGACAGCTCCTTACAATTGTTGCCACATAAGCTGAGTGGATATTGAACTAGCCTCATATCCAAATAACAATCTCTGACCTGGCTGATAATTGAACTCTAGGCCTCCTGTTAAGATGTAGGCTCACTACCGCTAGAACTTGTGGCTAGGATTTGATTGCAATATCACAGAAAAATGTATTATTCAGACTCGGGTCTTAAGCTGTAGTTCTGTTACACAGAAGGTTTTCAGACATAGATCAGCAATCCTCTTGAGTATTTGTCTTACAAGGGAAGCTTTAGGACCTCCTGATGACAATCATCATAAAGTTTCTTGAAAAACAAGCAAGAGACCAAAGTAACTGACAAGAAGTGTGGCATTTTCCAATCATGTGCAACCCCTAGAACAAGAATTATAAAAGTAGGATGCACACCTGTAAAGTCTGTAGTCATAACATGTCAACTGCCTTTACCTGTGAAATATCAGGCCTGTAAATGCTGAGATTACACACATCATTTTGAATTTTCAAGTATCATATACACACTTCATTCTACATTGAGATAATGTGGTTTGAGAAGGCAGCATTGCAAACAAAGTATCTCATACTATGAGCAAAAAATGATGGAACTGGAATCACAGTCAGAGAAGTTCTGCATGTGCCAAAAACTGCGAAACTAATGTCCAGTGTATTATGGAACAAAAGTGATGTGTTGTGTGACATGTATCTGGATGCCCTCCATGCACAGCGATCCATACACTGGTACTAAGATGCATTCAACTGATTGTATATAAAGGAATGCAACTCGGAAATAAAGATTATGCCATGTAAGTTGATGGTATTTACCTTATCATGATGTTATGCTCTTCCATGAGACATGTAAATAGTTTGTACTGGCAAAAGAAATAGACATCAAGAGGCTGACAGTATTCTGTGGTTGTAGGCGGCGTGTGATTTTTTGCAATTTAAATTTACATCCCGGTGTCCGAAGGCTTTGGTTAACAAATATGTGGCAGTTTGATCAGACCATAAATCCAGCAATAAAAGTGATGCTCCCATTTTTTTAGTTCCAGTTCCAGTAATTTATGCATCCAGGAGAGTACAATTGCTGTTGACATATTATCGCTGTTGCTGTAGTCATATCCCTGCCATGGTCATGCAATGTAAACAATATTGTACTTATGTATCCATGATTTAAGTGATTTGATATAATCTGAGGAGGTTCTTGTAGAACAAAACGTGTCATTATTGTTTAACCCCCTTGCAATAAGCCTATAGACAGGGGTTCCATCGAAGCAGCTCAAACTAATTTTTGTGATTTTGAAACCAAATTACAAAAAATGAATACATAAACAGTTTAATACATCTATTAAAATAAAATAAATCACACTAATATAGGAAACCATGAACATTTCAGAAATGAATATACCTTGGTGATATTATTATTGGTAAAGCCGAAAAATTGTGCTGAGTATTGATTCACTACTGATCTGCGTTTAGTGCAGTCGTGCAGGTGGCAGATTTCCTATCTGTTGCTTTCCTAGCCTTTTCCGAAATGATTTCAAAGAAATTGGAAATTTATTGAACATCTCCCTTAGTAAGTTATTCCAATCCTTATCTCCCCTTCCAATAAACGAATATTTGCCCCAATTTGTCCTCTTGAATTCCCACTACCGAGCTCGATAGCTGCAGTCGCTTAAGTGCGGCCAGTATCCAGTATTCGGGAGATAGTAGGTTCGAACCCCACTGTCGGCAGCCCTGAAAAAGGTTTTCCGTGGTTTCCCATTTTCACACCAAGCAAATGCTGGGGCTGTACCTTAATTAAGGCCACGGCCGCTTCCTTCCCACTCCTAGCCCTTTCCTGTCCCATCGTTGCCTTAAGACCTGTCTGTGTCGGTGCGATGTAAAACAACTAGCAAAAAAAAAAAAAAAAAGAATTCCAACTTTATCTTCATATTGTGATCTTTGCTACTTTTAAAGACACCACTCAAACTTATTTGTCTACTAATGTCATTCCACACCATCTCTCCGCTGACAGCTCGGAACATACCACTTATAACACCAATATAAAAGGTCCGTTATTGGACATTATAAATTTTCCCGCTAACTCATTCCTGGTTGCCCGTGTTTCACCCCTGTGAGCTCATCACTTAATGTCCAATAATGGACCATTTATATTGGTATTATAAATTTACTCATTCGGGGCATATATTTCAGGTTCTATATGGAATCAACATCTATATCATATGATGACCAGGCAGGTATCAACTTTTGGTAATGAGACAAAGTCCCTCATAGTGCATTGGCACTGTCGGTGGCACCAAGTGGCCTATGTATTGGCCTCCACAGCCTCAAACACATCGACCTCACCAAAGCAGACAACATCGCTTTTCACAGCAGCATCTCCAGTTCTTTTGATCGGCCGGGTGACTCCACATCTCTAATACCAGCGCCCGCCAACCCAAATCAAGCATATAGGCCGACTCCTCGTTGGATGTCAGCCTCCCTACGATCAACCACCATGACGACCACCACCATCACTTCTACCTTTGCGACCCCTGCTTACACCTTCGCCTCCCTTTCCATCACAAATGTTACGTCGTTCCATGCATCACCGATTCTATGTATCTCCCTCCCGCCGCTGCTTCCTGTTGATTTACTTCAACTATTACATATTCCTACCCGCAACTTCACCCGCCCATCTATGCCATTTTCGTCTGTCCCGCCAACCCCTACATCACCACTGCCATCTAGTATACCAAGAGCAGCTGCCAGACATCATTCATCACCGTCAGCAACATTGGACACACCTGAAGTATTCAGTTGTGTCGTTTGTGGCATAAGCCCACTCACCCCGGCAACCAGTGTTCAAGAACAACTCCGCCTTAAACCATACCCATCAAGAGGGCCTTCCGCACCTACAACTCCACCGGCCCGACATACCTAATTTGACTTCAGCTTCCCAGCGCAGCAGCCGTTGCCCACCTGACCTCCAACGGTGCACTTCTCTACGGCCATCATCATACCGTCGAACCTTCTCGCCCATCTCCCGCCTTAGCCATCCCCCCTCCACATCTTGTCGCCATACCCGGCTTGATCATCCACGCTTTCCGCGTTCTTTCGATGTCTGTCCACCTCCTTCCTCTGCTCATCTCTCCATCCCACCACCACCAACCCTTGCACATCTCCAACACCTCATAACTGTCCTTTACCACATCATACCTCGCCCAGGCTGCCGCCTACTCTCAAGGGCACCCATAGGGTAGTTTGTAGAGGGGGGGGGGTCTAAACCTGGGGTTTATGTAGTATTTTTAATATTTTGGAAGATGAATGGCGACTTGTATTCCATGGTACAATACCACACACGGTATCCCCTACCACTTCTATGTAATACTTATTATTAAATAATTTTCTTGAAAGAAGAACACCTGACTATATTAGATTATTTCCTTTCCCTGAGAGCTAGGGAGGAGGGGGCCGCATCCCCACCTTGCCCCTGGGCAGGGGTGCCCATACCTGCTATGCTGAAGAGGGGAATTGTGGGGAACTGGGAAGTTTAGAAATAATAGGCAAGAGAGAAAGTTTACCATTTCAGCATTTGCTTGGTGGAGAAATGTGAAACCACAGAAAACCACTTCGAGGATGGCAGAGGTGGGAATCAAACACCCATCTGCTCAGTAGACCTTCCGAGGCTGAGTGGACTCCATTCCTGCCCTCGTAATAATTTTGAAAATTCCTGTAATTCCTCCCCCCCCCCCTACAAAAAAATGTGTACTTAGCTGCCAGTAATGTTTATACGCAGTCATCGTATGTTGCGCGTAGCTTCTGTGGCTCAGGTGTTAACGCATCGGCCTCTCACCGCTGTGTTCCGTGATTCTAATCCTGGTCACTCCATGTGAGATTTGTGCTGGATAAAGCATAGGGGGGAAATGTTTTTATCCGGGTACTCCAGTTTTCACTGCCATCTTTCATTCCAACAACACTCTCCACTATCCTTTCATCTGTCAGTCATTTATCATTGCACCACAGGAGTGCGATAGGCTTGGGCAGCCAGCACAATTCCTATCCTCACCGCAAGATGGGGGCTTCATCCATCCCTGACCCGGTCACTGACTGGAAAGCAGGTTGTAGGTCTTCTTCTTCTTCTTCATTGTATGTCGCGGAGTACTGAATGGACTACAACAATCTGACTGTCGCTACAGGGTTTGAAAGCGCGGCACATAACTACATATCCGTGGATGGAACTTACATATCTATATATATATATATATATATAAAAAATAACATGTCCTGACTGACTGTCTATCTGTCTAACTGACTGACCGACTGACTGACTGACTGACTGACTGATTCATCATCGCCGATCCAAAACTAGTGGACATAAAGAAATGAAATTTTGAGTATACATTTATATTAGGGTGTAGGTGCTCATTAAGGAGGGATTTTCGGGTATACCATCATTAAAGGGGTGGAAAAGGGGGTGACATTTTTAAATATGGAAATATGAAAATCCACATCATGTTTCCAGTCATTCAACAGGGTCAGGAATGGAATGAATGAAGCCCCCATCTAGCAGCGAGGATAGGAACTGTGCCGGCTGCCGAAGCCTGTCGCACTCCTCTGGGGCAAAGATCAATGAATGACAGGTGAAATGAAATGATAATGGAGAGTGTTGCTGGAATGAAAAATGACAGGGAAAACCAGAGTACCCGGAGAAAAACCTGACCCGCCTCCGCTTTGTCCTGCACAAATCTCACATGGAGTGACCAGGATTTGAACCACGGAACCCAACGGTGAGAGGCCGGCGTGCTGCCGCCTGAGCCATGGAGGCTCATAAATGAGGAAGTCTATATCTCAAAAACTTACAAGTGTACAGACGTAAAACTTGGTATTTGGAATCACCTTTACAAATAAAAAAATATGTGTTTTTTGTTTTTGCAAAATTCCATTAAGGGGGGTGGAAAAGGGGAGAAAATTGGTTGAATACCTTTTATGAGGATACTTATATCTCAAAAAGTGAAGATATTACAGACGTGAAAATTGGTATTTGGAGTCTTCTTTAAAAACAAAGAAATACATATTTCTTTTTCTATCACCAGCAAAGTTAATTGCATTGAGTTGATCTGATCTTGAAACATATCATAAATATAGTTATTTTCAGGACTTCATGAAAACCACCAATCTTTTCACACAATTTGATTGCGGGCCAGAACCAATAAATGCCAAGCAGTTCATATCAACTTCCGTCAGGTGATGCCACTTTTTAAAAGTAATTAGTGTACAGAGAATAGTTGCTGATGTCTGTAGTTACAGAAGGATGCAATTCCAAATTAGTAACACTGGCGTGTGCTTTATGGATGTGCAAAACTTACATGTATTGGTCAGAGTTCATGGTGGTGTTCATATGGCTGTGTACATTATTTTATCTGCACATATTTTGTAGTGTTCATTAATTGCAATCCCAACATGTAATTTAAACTGTCACAATCTGTGGTAGCTGTGATAATTAATTCCATCACTTCCCAAATAATGTACGTTAGTACTAACTACCTAACGTCCAGCTCCTTGTGCGAATGCTCAGCATACTTGCCTTCAGTTCAGAGACGCCAGGATTCGTCTTCTGGTCAACAAATATAATTAATTTATATTGGCTCAGAGAACTGCTGATTCTGTTAGTCTTAATATGCATCTTCCTCGGCACACATAGCTCACACTCCAAACCACCCCAGGAACCTGAAAATGTGAATACATCCCACCGCATTGGGTTGGCATTAGGGAGGACATCCAGCTTTGAAGCTTAGCTTAAACCACTTTTGTGATGACCTCAGAAGGTAAGGAAAGGGTTAGGGAGAAGTAGTATCTCTACACATTGTGAAAATTCTTATGAAAAAGCCTTTCGTTGGAGCCATATATGTTCCCAGCAGCAATCTGCATTGAGCAGCAAGCTGTTGCCTTGCTTTCAGAAATAAGAGCTTCGTTTCTTCTCATTGCTTTCTAGTTTTGTAAACGGAACAGTGTGCCATATTCTTACATTATAATATACTTTGGAACGAAAATCTGAAGGAGTTTGGAGTGGTAATTAGCAAAAGGAAACTGTAGTCATGCACTGTGGAAAAGAGAAAAAGAGAAGCCGAGTGAACGTAGACGGAGAACCATTAAAGAATGTAGAACAGTTAACATATCTGGGTAGTATTGTTAAAGGAAGTAATGAAATAAACCCTGAAATTAATAACAGACTAAGTAAAGGTATAACATTTTATCATCAATTCAGAGAGCTTTTATGTAATGACAAAGTACCCAAGAGAACAAAATTAATATTATTTAAACAGTATTTCGTACCAGTTGTAACATACGGACTAGAAATGCTGGTAACTAGTAAGAGACAAGATAGTAAGATCAAAGCAGTGGAAATGAAATTTTGAAGAACATTGGTTAAAAAGACAAGAAGAGATAGAATTCAAAATATTAAAATCAGAGAAGAGCTAAATATAGAACCGTTAGAACCGAAAATTCAGAAAGCAAGACTGAAATGTAAAGAGCATGGGAAAGGAACGGGTAGCAAGAAGGGAAATGGAAAGGGAAGTTAACAGAAAGAGACCAGTTGGAAGACTAAGAAGAAGGTGGATGTATCAGATTTGGAAGGGCATTAGAGAAGCTGGATTGGATATGGTGGAAGTAATGGAGCAGGTAATGTGGAAGGACAGAAGGGAGTGAAGGAGGCTTGTTAACCACACCCGGGCGACTGGAGTGTGACATTGATGATGATGATGGTGATGATGAATATGTTTTGGATTTCCATCATTCTCATTTGAGGTTTGGGCTACACCGATAGCCTTGGTACTCCTCAGTATACGCCACTGTTTGGAGTTTACTTGAATGTGATTTCTGAATGGAAGGTTACAGTGTCGTCACCTTTCCCGTACTTAGACCTATTATGAATATCACAAAACAAATGCATGCTGTAGAAACCAAGATTAATTATATGTTTTAAGTTTGACACTAGGAGGATAGGTAAATTGCTTGCCTAGCAGGGAAGTGTTTTATGAAAATGGCGTGTGAGAAGATTACTACTACTACTACTACTACTACTACTACTTCTATTACTACTAGTACTACTAAATGTTTTAATTCCTCCCATGAAGGTAGATTCGCGCCTCCTAGAAGGTGACGCCGCCTCTCAAGACAGCCAACGATGGGGACAAGCCCCTTTTCTGATTCAGCTGTCCTTCCCTGATTAACATATTCACAATTTGTTGATCACACATTCTGTATTTCACTTTTCCTTCGCATTTAACATTTGGCAAGTTGAAATGATACTCTACAAAAACATTCATTTCTGTGTTGTTCCTGACATAGCTGATTATGTTATGAAATAATTCTTCATCATTATCATAATGTGGTATCCCAGTTCCTTGTACTCATAAAATATGAAGGTGATTTTTAATTTTACAGAGAAGTCTTACATCTAGAATTCCACACTTTCATACTGTAACCTTTTGGTAGCTTATGAAACTTTTTCTCACCAGTATGAAAATTCCCCCTTGTATATTCCCTAACTAATCTCTACATCAAACACTTTAGTCCATGAAAAAATTTCTGTATCCATGGTATCACTTCTCAGCCATGATGCAATTCCAATAAAAATCTTTCAACTTACTTTCTTTACAGTACTTCTACAGGTCAACACTAAATATTTTGTCATTCTTACTTGACTTCCTGCTTCCTATACTGTCATCACTGCTCCCTATTCCACCCCATTTCCTGTTTCCCTGAGTGTACCACCCTATAAGTCTCTAAACCAATCCCTAACTTACATATAGTATTGCAGTTCAAGTGAAAATGTTGATCACTATCTCCGACCCATCTAAAAATCTTTCTCCCACTTTCACACTACCCACTCCATAGTAATCATTTAAATCCCCAATCACCATCCAGTAAGTATTCCTACAACACAGTATGCCACAATCCATTACCAGTTGTTCATGTCCTAACGTGCCACCACTACATACAGGCATAAACAGATGAATCAAAGAACAGAGCTAAAAGAGAAAATGCAACTACAGAGGAAATGAAAGGGAATCAGAGAGAAAGACCTAGACTACTTTGGAGATTATTCAATTAAAATACAACAGAAAATGAACTGGACTGGAATATTGTGAAGCGTGATGACAAGTAGTGAGAAATAATAACGTAGATAGGAAGAAGTGCTTTTGTCCAAACTGCTACATTTAGAAAAGGGATGATGATGATGATGATGATGATTATTATTATTATTATTATTATTATTATTATTATTATTATTATTATTATTATTATTATTATTATTATTATTATTGCAGTGGTTGATGAACACACTACTCTTCAAAGTTTTAAATACTATGCATCAATTACCTGTGATATTCAGCTGGCTCAGATGGTCAGAAATCCAGCATCTCGTTACAGTACTAAAATATATTTTTCCTTCCGACTGGTTCCAGAGCTCTGATGACTGCTGTCTTTACTCCTGGTCAGGAGGCCAGCGTCTGAACCATCTGAGCCACTTGGCTGGGCTCATTCATTCGACTAGATGACCGTCACCACTATAGTTCTTTATGTCCTAACCGGAAATTACAATACAGTTTGGAATGTACTATATGACAATAAAAAGGTATGATATATGACATCTGCATCATGGGCTGTATCTGTTGTACATCAATACCCCATGGAGAATTTCTACATTCCTGATGTGTTCTCCACTTTTACAGACATTCGGTAATTTCAAATGTATAAACACTTTTCTGTTTTCACTGTTTGTTTTCTTCCTTATGTATTTTGTAAATATGTATATGTTATATATTGCTTAGATATAATTAGTAGTAGTAGTAAGTGCTGTTAAGATTGTTATTACTTAAACGTATTATATCATCTGTAATTGGAGAATCAATAATTCTGTTGATAATAAATAAACAAATCAAATTAAATCAAACCATGTTTTAGATAATGGAAAAGTAATGGAAAAGAATGTTATTGTATATTGTGGGTTTCTATCTGAACCATGTTCACCCACACAACTTACATTGCTAATGAATGTTGTATTCAGGAATACTACTGAGTAGCATAGGGGTCAATGAAGAAAATAGTTATTATAAGCTATCACAACATTAGATACTTGATGTAGATAGCTTTTGCCTTCTACCTCACTTTCTAAGTATATTCAGGCTGTACTTCTGAAGTGTGGAAACCGTCGTAGTGAAAATATTCTGATTCTCTCTGGTTCAGATGTCTTACTCCTAACTATTTTTCTCATCTTCTCTCTTAATCTGTCTTTCCTGATCTTCTGGATTGTTGTGCATAATATCGTTGAAGAGATGAATCAGATCAGGAAAAAGTGAAACAAAAGGCACTACATCACATTCCAGTGCCACTTCTGTAGTGAAAGTTATTTTTTTCCTCTACCTGGCTCCAGAGCTTTGATGACTGCTGACTTGACAAGTCTCTCTTCAGAAGGGTGCATTTTAAAAAGCCATGCATGTAGGAGATTATGAATTAGCTGTTGTACTTCCATGTGTTAAAGTTAGTATACTTCATTTTAGGCAGATAATATTGATAAAATGCAATGAAGGATTATACTAATAAATGAATTCCCTTCAAACATGAATGGGGGTATATGATGGTGAATCAGTAACATTAGATCTTATGTTTATTACTCCTGCACAGGAGAAGTAAACGTCATTCTTATAAAATGCATAAGCAGTGACCATCATGGATTTCATTCATGGTCACCATCACATATGGGATATGAGAGTCATCTTTCCTATAAAACTGTCATCTAGGTTGAGCTTCTAGAGATTTATTTTTTCTATAGAATTTAACATTACAGAGATGTGCACATCAAACTTTTATGACACTAGCTAACTTGTAAACAGTTTGACTTGACTTACCTGAAATTATCCCTGAATAACACAGTGCAATCCATTTCCTAGCATCATCATTTACCAGCTGCAGTTTATAATACCAATATAAATGCCACTTCTTCTTTTCAAAGTATAGTTTCTCTTCCTCTAACTCTTCCAACCTGATATTCCTCCTGCTGACTACAGATTTCAATCTGTCTGTCAGTCGATTTCTTTGCATGCCTACTGGCCTCTTCCTGTTCACTTCTCGGTCAAAGTAATTCTTTGCTGTTCTCTTTCTGTCCTTCCTCATAACGTGTCCAAATCGTTGTAGCCTACATCATCCCGAAAGCTCGGTGACAGGTATTTTGATGCCAGCCTCCTAATTGTTTGCTTCATTTCTAGTCTTGTCCTTCCTGGTCTTTTGGCTCATTGTTCCAATTAATTTCTTTTCTGTTGACTTGATTTTACTATTAGCCTTGTTATGTAGGGTATATGTTTTGAGGCCATAGGTGATAACTTAAACAAAGTAGGTATGAAACATGGTCAGTTTTGCTTTGCGGATAATTTTTTCATCCCAGCGTATAATTCTCGCATGAAAATAAAATTGTGATGCTTTCAAACACCTATTAAACATTTCTTGGTTTATTTTGTTGTCTTTTGAAAATATACTTCCAAGGTATTTGAAGTTAGAACAGATTGTAACAGAGTTCCCTCTAGGAAAATGTTTGAAACTGTGCTTTTCCAGTTGATAGTCATTTAAACAGTTTCTTTCCTTTTCACTGATGTTAGGTCCATATTCTTTAAACTTGTCACTCCAGTGATTTAGAGTCCCCTGTATGTCTGCTTCATTTTCTCCACAGATCCAATCATCATCTGTGAATATTAGAGTGTTAGGCTCTTTGCAATGTTCCTTAGTAGGTTTTATGATCCAATCCATGACAAAGATGAAAAGGAGTGGAGACAAGTCACTTCCCTGTTGCACTCCTCTTATTGTTTTAAACCAATCTGATTTTCCATCCCCTTCTTGGTCACAGCTAAAGCATTTTTGATAAAGCATCTTTAACTTATCAGTTAGGAAGTTTGAGACTCCTATACCTTCTCAGCATTCCCAGATTTTCTCGCTGAGCACACTGTTATAGGCTTTCTTGATATCGATAAAATCAATCACTAAGTTCTTACCATATTCCCAGATCTTCTTTGTTAGCATTCTGATGGCAACTATCAGATCTGTAGTGCTTCGTCCCTTCCTGAGCCCATGGTGCTCTTCCTCCACTAACGGTCCTACTATATTCCTTACTCTTCTTTCAGTTATCTTCTCGAGAAATTTAAGTGAGTGAGAAAGTTGTGTAATGCCACCACATTTCTTCCAGTCTTTTTTTTTTTTTTTTTTTTTTTATGCAGGTGGATAATGATACAATTCATCCAGCCCTCTGGTGCCCTGTTCTCTTTTCAGATGACAGAGAGAACTCTATTACAACCACTGTATGCCTTGTGCTCCAGCTGCCCTTATCATGTCATCATTAAAGTCATCAAACCTTGGGAACGTTCCATTTCTCATGTCCTTCAGCTCAGACTCCATTTCTAGTCATATTAGCTGGTGTTGTGCTCCATCACTCGCACTTAAACTGCACTCACTTCTTCTATTCTTGACCATTTTATAAAGCAGCTTCCTATTACTTTCACAGTCTTGTGTTAGCCTGGTAGTAAAACTTCAAAACACTTTTCCTTTTCTTCTGAAATCAGTTGCTTCACAAATAGTATCTTGTTCCAGTACTCTTTTGCCAGGTACTGAATTTAATCTTGGTGCAATGATTTTTGATTTTTCATTATATAGCCTCTTCTTTGCTGCATTTCTTTCACAGCAGTTTTCACTCACCCATTCCACCACCTTGTTTCATTTTCTCTGCTTATTACACTTGCATTTTCACATAGTGATTTGGCTTCTGAAACCAAAGTGTTCTTGAATGACAGCCACTCTTCTTCTACTCCTCTTTCTTTCATTCTTTGGTAATTTGGCTGAGATATTTCTTAGGTATTCCTCTTTCCTCCCATCTTCTCCTAGCAATCAGGTCTTTATCTTTGGCTTTTAAATGGGGATTGACATTCTGCACATGGACATACCCATTGCGCGCGACCAAAAGCCGGTGGTCACCATTGAGACCTTCACTTGGAGTAACCTTAACATCAGTGATGAACTGGCTAGCACATCTATCAGTTATTATAATATAGCCTATTATTTTCTTCTGTTTCCCATCCCACATGTAACAAGTGATTTTATGGCTATCTCTCTTCTGAAACCAATAGTATATATGCTCAGGTTATTCTGTGCACAGAAATCTATCAGGTTTTGTCCATCCTGGTTTCTGCCACCACATCCAGGGGGGCCTATGATGTCTTTGCAGCTTTGTCTATTTGCCCCAACTTGGGCATTCATTTCTCCTATATTTGTTATGTTGTCTTCCTTTATTTGATCCTCTAGATCTACAAGGAAGTGATCTTTTCAACTTCAGGACCGCCTGCCTATGGGGCATATACTTCCAGAAAGGTAGGAAATACCTGGCGAACACGCAATTTCATTTTAATGATTTTGTCACCTATGTAACTTACGTCTGTCAGCACACTGACATCTCTGTGGAGAACAAAAGCAACTCCATTTCTGGCTTCTTTAGGGCTCCCACTCCAATACAATATATAACCATTTTGTAAGGTTTTCTTTTCCGACCTCCATTTCACCTCACTCAACACTAAAATCCTGAGTGTGCATCTGTCATGAAGTCTACAATTTCTTCGCATTTACATGTAAGATTGAGGATATTAAGGATTCCAAATCTGAGCTCTTTCTTCCTGTGTAATGTTGGTCTCTTCCTGCATCTCCGATGGGCTTCGGATTGTTGGCTGTCATGAGTTTGCGAGTTGCATGAAGAGTTGTTGTCATGTCTGGTAATTTCAACGTTTTTATACTGAAGGCTTATTTTGGCATTGAAAGCAATGAACTCATCAGCCCTCTTAAGCTGACTTGCTAGGCCGAACACAGTAGAGGATTTGCTGTTGGGGTAATCTCCCTTGGCCTTAAGCAGTTCCCTGCCACATCTGTAAGGCAACAGCATTTTGGCGAATTTGTATTTCATTTCTTACACAAAGGCTCCACCAAGCCTCCTAATTATAATGTAATGTTAACTTATTCTGTTAGGTGCTACAGCAGAGTTATTTTCATCACCATTATTATCATTATCGTCAAAATCATCATCATCATCATCAGTTTACAGCTCGAGTTAACCAAGTACCTCTTCCCACATTCCTCTATTCTTATTTCATCGAGACATTATCCAGTTTTCTTTACCAGCTGCAATGTCAGACTTCACCACATCCCTCCAGCACATTCTAGTTTTTCCAAGCAGTTTATTGCCCCTACCTCCATTTCCAAGTCCTCTTGGGCTATTATTTTATGCTCCCTTCTCAGCATGTTATCAGAATATGCTGACTCTGTCTCGTTCAGGTGTCTATTTCTTAATTTCCTGACTCTCCCAGTTTTTTAACTTCCATATCCTGATCTACTGGTTAGTGGATCGAAAGAATTTCAGCTATGAAAACTGCTGTTTGGACAAGTATCGCTTCTTGACTGTGCATTTTATAAACAGATTCTTCTAGGAAATTGTGAAGTAGTTGTAATACTTTTCAAAATTTGCGTTCTTTGAAATGCTTTCATACCAAAGAATGGTTCTTCCTCATTGGAAGAGGGGAACACTTTTTGCTTGCATTTCATGATCTCTCATGTGGCTAATTTATATCTGGGTACTACAGTGCCATGGTAGGTGTAACTGTACACACAGTCTTACTGGTGGTCTGCTAGTTTGATGCTTGCTGGTAGGTTGATTCGATATTGAAGTCTATGATGAATATATTTACTTTCAAGACTTCATGGAAGCCACTTGTGCTTTATGTATATTGCTCTGCAAGTCTTAAGGATGAGAGATGTAGCAACATAACATATCAGCTACTCAGTGGAAATGAATGAATGTGCAATAACATGTTACCAGAGGTCTCCTACATGTGCGTAGAAACCTAGCATGAGGTCAATGCGACTATAGCGCCAAATGAGTTTGGTCATACAAAACAAGGCAGTTGAAGAAAGGATGGTGTGAGTCAATCAGCAAGCTGTTACAGTGCGCTGTTGTGGTGTTATTCATTACAACAACGCCCAGAGACAACATCTGGATGACTTCACATGGAGAAGATTCATCAGGAAACTGGAAGAAGGACGAAGTGTGCTGAGTATAGCCGGGGAATTTGATATTTCTCACAGCATTGTTTCACGAGCATGGAGAGCATTCTGAACCATATGCACTACTGCCTGCAGGAGATGAGGGGTCAACCATGTTCAACTAGAGCAGCAGAGCAGCAGATGACAACTACATTGTGCAACAGGCAAGAAGATGTTCATGTCAAACAGACGGTGCAATTGCAACAACATTTAAAAGGAGTGCAAGGCACCCAGTCTCGCGGTCAACAGTGGCACAGTGACTGCATGGGGTGGTCTGTTCGCCCGATGACCATTACGTTATATTCTGCTGACACCCACACATTGGCCTCAACTTTTGTGATGGTGCTAAGAGCATTACGTCTGGACCGACGAGGAGTGGGGTCGCGTGTTCTTCTCAGATGAGAGCAGATACAGTCTGAGTAGTCATTCTAGACTTACCCTCATCTGGCGAGAGGTGTGAACATGTAATGCACCCAGGAATATTGTCAAAGCTGATAATTTTGGTGGTCCAAGTGTTGCGGTGTGGGGAGGCATAATGTTGCATGGGCGTACTGACCTCAAAATCTTTGAACGATGTACACTCACTGGTCAACATTATTGTGACAGTGTATTCCTTCCCCATGTGCATCTTCTCAGGGGTGCATTCGGCTCTGACTTCACTTCTAAGAATGACAATGCACAAACGCATCCAACCACACAGGTGGAGGAGTTTTTTGGAATGAGAGGATATTCAGCGAATGGACTGGGCTTCTCGTTCCCTGACTTAAATCCCATCGACCAGGTGTGGGGCATGTTGGGCAGACACATTGCAGCACTTCCACATACACCGACGACCATCCAGCTGTTGTTGTCAACAGCGCTGGTGGAGGAATGGAATGCCCTACCACAAGAACTTCTTACCAGTCTTGTGGCCAGCAAAGGAACAAATTGCAGAGCATGCATCGCTGACCATGGTGATCACACACACTTTGAAGAACCATGTACCTTCTTTTGTGATGTCCGGGGATCATCAAGAGTCGCAGTGACTTACGTTTAATTTATTTTCTCTGTATAAAAGTGTGATTTCTGTTTGTCTCATCGCATATTCCTTTTAGTTACCTACCGTACCATACTGTAGCAATTATTCCTATGTATGGTTCAAGTTTCATCGAGCTACGCTACTTGCAGTAAATAGAGAGGTTTCTTGGCAGTGACACAACATGCGAAAGTTACATTCGTCCTTAAGTTTTGCACAGCAGTCTGTTGGATTGTGGACCATAACCACTAAGGGTTGATGTTGGTTATGGTTAAATATCATTAGTCTTTAAAGTTAACAGTCTAAAATGCAAAAATTGCTGAAACTTGTAGTTACAGACTGATGAACTTCCAAAACAGTAATGCTAGCATTATTTGTATGAATGTGCATCACTTGTTTGTATGTATCAGAGTTCGGAGTGGTGTACATATGACTGTACACAGTAGTACTTTTCTACACATTTTCCAGTGGTTATTCATAGCAAAATTAACATATAATTTTAAATGTCACAAGCAGTGGTAGATATGATACCAATTCCATCACTTTGAAAATAATGAATATTTGCGCTAACTCTGTAATGTCCAGCTCCTTGTGCAAATTTTCGGCTTACTTACCTTGGGTTTAGAGAGATCCTAGTCTGATTCTGGGTCAGAAAATATAGTCATTTTGTTAATACTCGGGGACTGGGTGTTGTGATGCTGCACGCAACATGTCACACTATCAACCATCACAGAAATATAGATACATCTAGGTACAGTAGATTCTAGTCTTTTTTTCACATGGAAACAGAGATAGGTCTCAAAAATGTTCAACACTTAGCTTCAGTTAATTTTTATTCACTTTGTTCAATGAGTAACATTGAATTTTAGGCTTATTCAGTTGAAACATTTATTATTTGTCTTTACTCTTAGTGCTAAATTAAATACTTTTAATATCAGTTAAAAATATATTTTCTCTCAAAAGGTTTATTTCAAACAGCCTTAGCTCAAATCAAATGAAGGAAGCATGCTTCTTCTGGGTATGTGAATTATGGGTTACAGGTCAATACCATATGCTAACTATTCACTTATTATTATTATTATTATTATTATTATTATTATTATTATTATTATTATTATTATTATTATTTTATTGTTATTATTTATTATGCAGTTTTCAAATGGTGACGTTATATAAGCCCTGTATCTTTTCCACTAATTTCATCCTAGTTTTTTAAATTGAAAACATGGTTACGATAACTTATAAGCAATGCCTATTATCAACAACAGCCACGCAATGTAACTATTAATTAAAGATTTTGTAAGTTAGTTACTTACACCACTGACGGGGTAGTTAGAACCCCAGTTGGGATAAATGGCAACGGTTGGTGCTCCATTGTCTACCAAAAACACAATGATCTGAATATGTAGCCTAATGTTAGTCGTGTCTGATTTTAGCATCAAAAATAGTGTTGAGTTTCGAGAAATGTCTCTCGGAGACTATTGTGTGGGTATCTCATATCTCATATCTGAGAAAATGTTTTCCGAACCAGATCCTGTTGAAATATATTTGTAACAGTCGTACCACCCTGCCAGTTCTGTGAAGATCGGGGATTTTACCTCTTTTCTACGCCAGTTGTTGATAGGAACAAGCATTTCTTTCCATGGCAAAATCTCTCATTCTAGTTAACATTTTGTTCTCTAATAACGAACTACAAAACGTTCTATTC
This sequence comes from Anabrus simplex, assembly GCF_040414725.1. Taxonomy (NCBI): domain Eukaryota; kingdom Metazoa; phylum Arthropoda; class Insecta; order Orthoptera; family Tettigoniidae; genus Anabrus; species Anabrus simplex. The sequence goes on along the minus strand of NC_090266.1, from coordinate 1,156,943,544 downwards.
CGCACCCTGAGGGTTAGCGCGGACCAGTGTGAGTGTAACGCCCTTTCTCTGGACAGCGGTGAAGGTGATGTATGTGGAAGGTGAGGGGGTTGGCGGCCGTGGCCTATACTGGGAACTGTGCCGGCATTCGCCTTAGTGCAGGAGAATGGAAAACCACGGGAAACCATTCTCAGGACCACCGACTGTGGAGACCACCCCTCACCGTCTCCCGAATATAAAGGCATAGAGCCACGGTAGAGCCGTGGCCACTCGTAGGCCAAAAGCTACTCTTCATGCGCCGATCTTCTGTTCTCTTAATGACATCTGATTAATATTGTTTGAGAAGGGTGCCTTCACGTAGCATCACATATTGAATTCTATTTTAGAACCAGTGCTCACTCGTCGATCCCGAAGTGCGGTTAGCACCGAAAGATATTACGAGATGCGCTTCTGTTACTTTTTTAAAAGTACGATCTTACATGTATTAGTCAGAGTTCAGGGTGGTGTACATATGGCTGTCTACATTTCTGTGTCTTCACACATTGGATAGTGTTCATTCATTACAAACCTAATATGTGATTTAAAATGTCACAAGCAGTTGTAGCTGTGATTATTAATTCCATCATTTCTCAAATAATGTACATCAATACTAACTACCTAATGTCCAGCTCCTTGTACGAATGGTCAGCATACTTGCCTTCGGTTCAGAGAGGCCAGGGTTCGTTTTCGGACCGACAAACATAAGTCTAGTTAATTTTTGTCTGGTCTGAGAATGGGTGTTGGTGTTAGTCTTAATATACATCTTCGTCTGCACATATCACTCATACTACTAACCACCCCAGAAACCCACAAATATGAATACATCCCACCACATTGGATTGGCCTTAGGAAGGACATCCAGCCTTAAAACTTGGCTTAATCCACTTTCGTGACGACCTCAGGAGATAGGGAAAGGGTTAGGGAGAAGTAGTACCTCTATACATAGTGAAAATTCTTACTAGAAAAAGCCTTGTATTGAGGCCATTCATGGAGAAAAGAGACACATTGTCTGTAGTTCTTAGTCTAAATTTTGTTGTCGGTTACGAGATCTTTTGTGGTCAGTGGCTTATGCTGGGATCAAGACGTGGGCTACCACAAGATTTATTCGATAGTAGGTTTACTCCTATAACAGCAGCCCTGCAGCGTCTTCCTGCAAGAATGTTGAAGGGGAAAGGAGTGAAATATCAGCACTCTGTTATCTGTATAATTAAGTCAGAAGTATGAGGTGAGGAAGTTTATACGTGTCAATTCGGAAATTTCAGGAGAACATCGAGCATTTGTACTATCTCTCCTTCGTTAGAGTGACGATTCCCCTCGCTCCCAGCACCTATCGGACTTCCAGCAGCCAGCCGCGCTAGATGAGTCAAGGGGGAGAGGGACGCAGCGTCTGCGCTGCAAAGTCTGTCCCCGACGCCTTGCTCTCAGGAATAGGTGTGACGTTTTATCTCATAGCTTTCTAGTTTTGTGAAGGGAAGAATGTGCTAGATGCTTACATTATAATATGGTTTAGATTTCCATCGTTCTCATTTGAGGTTTGGGCTTCACCGATAGCCTTGGTAGCCCTCAGTACGTCACTGTTTGGGGGCTATTTGAATATAATGGAAAGCTGCAGTGTTGCCTTTACTGTAGTCAGACTGATTGCGAATATCACAAAACAAATGCACACTGTATAAACCGAGATTAATTAACTTATATGTTTTTGTTTGACACTAGGATTAGGTAATGATGGGTATGTTGTACATTGCTCGGCTTAGCGGGGAAGAACAGAAATGAATCATGAAGGGATTACTACTATAAATGTTTTAAGTCCGCCCACGAAGGTGGATTCGGGCCTCCTGGAAAGTGACGCCGCCTCTCAGTACAGAAATGATGGGGAAAAGCCCCTATTCTTCTCCCGAATACAGAGGCGTAGACCCACGGTAGGGCCGTGGTCACTTGTGGGCCGAAACCCACCCTGAATCCGTCGACCGAAGGGATTATCCTGATTCTGGTGTTCTAGGTGTACTCTGTTCACTTCAGATGTGGGCGATTCCGTGTTCAAATACCAGGCAAGTCTTTGCATTTTTTTTTTAAATGTCAGTCGACGATATAATTCCCGTCCCTATTTGGAAAGGCTTGAAATTGAATTTTTCTTGCGATTGTTATTCGCAGCTGGAAAGCAGGCACAAGATTTAATTTTACTGCATAATTTCTAGTGTTCTTAACGTAGGTGCCACAACGTTACTTTACATGAGAATAAGTTAATCCTTCTCGTAACTAATTTCAAAACCTTGTTCTATCTCTGGATGTCTTCCTTTTCTGGCGCTGATGAACATTTTTGTTGTCATTTTAGAAACTAACATCGACATTCTGTGTTCTAGCATTTACTTGCTAATTATTTTTTATAATTGAAAATTGCAATCTGTTGCTGAGTACTTAAATTTGTTGAAATCATTGAAGTATTTAAAGCCTTTATTGTGAAAGCTAGTACATAGATGTCGCTAAGATTTGTTACAAAGTCTCTATCTGTTGCTCACTATTTAAATTTCCGGAAATCATGGAAGAATTTAAAGCATTTATGTGGAAAGCTAGTTCATAGATGTCACTAAGATTTGTTTCAAAGTCGCCATCTGTTGATCGGTAGTTACAGTTCTTGCTATTGTCCTGCTGACTTCCTGATAAAAGATTGATGTCACTGTCATGCTTTATTAACAGACCTGAACGCCTTAAAAAAAAAAAAAAAAAAAAAATCGAAAATGAGACACAGTCAAATCAATTACCAGACCCAGAAATCGTCTGTGTGATATTCTTCAAAATCAATACAGCCCTTCTCGAGAAAGCGTCTCTATCTGACTACACATTTGGTGTTTTTTCGGCAGGAATAATGAAAGCTCAGCCACAGATAGTCGAACAGAATTTCACCGTTGATTATCGACCTGTAGATATTAATAACTAATACTACTAAAGCACATGCGCTTGCTCTGCATGGGAGGTGCGTTTCTTGTTTAATGTAATGGGATTATGGACACTGATTATCAGGCTTCTGTATTTTTGTAATATCTGTTCGCACGTTTCTTGCTGTATTTAATGAGATAAGAAGCAGTACACGGAGGTCATTCTCTAGTTGGCCCTCCTGGACCACAGACCTAACGGCCGAGCCCACGTAGTAATGCGATCATGTAGGCGGTGAAGCGTTTTATAATTACCTTTCTGCTAAGTTAATCACTGGTGGTTTGTTGCTGTACCGGGTACGAGATGTCGCAGGTTCGAATTTTGAACGGTTCTGTATGAGTTGCGCCGAGTAAAATTTGCGCCGTGGAGATTCCCCGCCGGGAGTAGAAGTGGTTTGACAGCTCTCTTAAGCATCTGCTACCTGCGCTGCACCGCAGGGGGTTATTTCCAAGTTCAAGGAATATCTGCGAATATCTGTAGTACTGAGATTTTGAAATTAATATCTAAAAAATATTATTCACTCTATCTTTTTTTTTTGCTAGTTGTTTTACGTCGCACCGACACAGATAGGTCTTACGGCGACGATGGGACAGGAAAGGGCTAGGAGTGGGAAGGAAGCGGCCGTGGCCTTAATTAAGGTACAGCCCCAGCATTTGCCTGGTGTGAAAATGGGAAACCACGGAAAACCATTTTCAGGGCTGCCGACAGTGGGGTTCGAACCTACTATCTCCCGAATACTGGATACTGGCCGCACTTAAGCAACTGCAGCTATCGAGCTCGGTATTCACTCTATCAATGTTGGTTTCTTGCACATTTAGAAAACCTGCATCGTATTTATATCAGTGGGTGAAATGCGTATAACTACGTAGTTTGACTTAATTTACAAACCAAGTGTGGAAACATGGAATAAGTCTTTCAGTCTTATGATGAATATCCACAGCCTGTTTGTAGCTAACTGACAGGGTCAGGAATAGAATGAATGAAGGATGAGATACCGCTAAAGGAAGAAAATACTGCCGAATGCGAGATCTGACGTGTTTTTGCGGACAAAGATTAATGGATGGCAAATGAAATGTAGCGAATTTGTTGAATAAAGAATGACCAGTGAAAGCAGATAAAACTGTCTCACCCTACGTTTCCCCGACATGCACCCGTTATGAAGTGATAGGGCTCAAGAATGAACCATAGCTACTGCCAAAGAAAGGAAATTGTGTGCCCTGGCGAGGCCTGTCGCACTCCCCTGGGTATAAAAGATTAATAAATGACAAATGAAATTGTTTCAAACAGTGATGCTGATATAAATATGAAGAAATCAGAAATAATATTTTGAACGCCAGCTTTGTCCAGCATAAACGCTATCTAAAGTGATCGTAGATTTAACCCCCGGAGCAGTGATGGGAAGCCTACGTTCCATCAACGTCATGAAGAAGCTTTTTTAATCTTAACAATAACTGACATTTACAGTTTTCCGTCGCAAATGTTCATTCTCTCAGCGTTGTTTCATTCTCTGTGGAATTCCCAAACAAGACCTCTAGTTTCTAGAATGATGAATGACCACGGCGCAAGTTTTACTGATTTTAACACGGCGCAACTTTTACTCGGCGCAACTCATACGACACCTTTTGAACAAGCCATTGCTTTTTATTAACAGAGGAATATTTGTCATTAACTCCGGCTGTGTCATTTTGTAAGTCTTTGCCTTACAAATCCCTTCTTAATCACCTGAAAATAAATAGCACTGTGTAGCCGTATTCAAGAACTCTTTAGAATTGAAGATTATCATCAAATTTGCTCGTCGAATATTTTTGACTTTTGGTGTGCTGAGAGTGATCGTTAATGTTCTAGATAGGACAACATTTCATATTTCAGATGAATACAATTAAAATAGGATTCATTGAGGACATAGGCCTTCATTCACTGAAATATATCTGTGCCATCCATAGTGAACCTACTTACAGTTATTCTAGTCTGTCAACGTTTGAATAAAGGTGATGATGATGATGATGATGATGATGATGATGATGATGATGATGATGATAATTGTTGTTTAAACAGGCCCAAAATCTGGGTCATCGGCCTCTTTGGATAAAGGAATGCTCCATTGTTTTTACCAGGAATTGACAATACATCAATCTCTTTATAATATCGTTAAATGTAAGCTCAACAGACAAAAAATGAGTCATTCCTGAGAAATCATTACAAGCAAGTAACTACACGTCTGGGCTTGATAACCGCCTGGATTCGGTTAGGAAAAGAGTCCAAAATATTCTGCAGGTATGTCGCATCCAGGTTAAGGCAAGCGCAGGCACTGGGCGAGTTGGGCGTGCGGTTAGGGACGCGCATCTGTGAGCTTGCATCCGGGAGATAGTGGGTTCGAACCCCGCTGTCAGCAACCCTGAACATGGATTCCTGTGGTTTCCCATTTTCGCTCCTGGAAGATGCTGGGGCTATACCTTAATTAAGGCCATGGCCGCTTCCTTCCCATTCCTAAGCCTTTCGTCTCCCATCGTCGCCATAAGACCTATCTGTGTCGCTGCGACGTAAGCAAATAGCACTCGCTAGGGATTTGATCGCGCAATTCCACCAAATTGCGGCGATGTTGATGTCGTGTTTTACCCGCTATTCGAACACAGCACAACACAACACAATACAACACAACACGCCGATATGTAAGTAGTAATTTGGTTAAACAGAAAACAGATATTAATATCGGGAACGTTACTACTCCTTACTGGCAGTGGTGAAGGTGCTTAATGTCTGGAATGGAAACGCAAATACAGTACAGAACCATCCCTTCTCTGTTGGTTTCTGATGTCCGAATAAAGGAATACAACTTGGAAGTGGAATTAGCCATAAAATTTTGGGATTTTGTGGTTTCCCGGCGTGATCATTTTCACAACCTAAAATGCAGATGACTGTTACACGCAGGAATGCTACAGAGCAACACAGTGATCAACAAAGAAAATAGTTATTGTAGACCTTATGAAACGTTAAGTATATGATCCAGCGGTTCGATCCCCACTTCTGCCATCCTCGAAGTTGTTTTTCGTCGTTTCCTACGTGGGTTCCAAGGCAAATGCCGGGATGGTACCAACCTTAAAGCTAAGGGCGTTTCCTTCCCTATCCTCGCCTATCCCTTCCAATAATCCCAAAACCCACAAGGCACCTGTTCAGCATACCAGGTGAGAACATTTGGGAAAGGTACTGGTCCCCGTGCCAAGTTGTATCCACGGAAAAATATATCATGCCGCCGGACACTGCCCGTGAGGCGGTAAAGGTGGAATCCTTCGCTGAGTTCAAGGGAAAAACGAACACTGGACATTAAGCGGATGAAATAATAATAAATAATACTTCTTCATCTGTTTTCCCCTCCAGGGTCGGTTTCTCCCTCGGACTCAACTAGGGTTCCCACCTCTACCGCCTCAAGGAGAGTGTCCTCGAGCTTCAGACTCTGGGTCGGAGGATACAACTGGGGAGGGTGACCAGTACCTCGCCCAGGCGGCCTCACCTGCTATGCTGAACAGGGGCCTTGCAGGGGATGGAAGATTGGAGGGGATAGAAAGAGGAAGCGGCCGTGGCCTTAAGCTAGGTACCTGGAGGAGAAGTGGAAAACCTCGGAAAAGCACTTCCAAGATGCCTGAGGTGGGAATCGAACCCACTTCTACTCATTTGACCTCCCGAGGTTGAGTGGACCCAGTTCCAGCCCTCGTACCACTTTTCGAATTTCATGGCAGAGCCGGAATCGAACCCGCGCCTCCGAGGGTAGCAGCTAATCACACTAACCACTATACCACAGAGGCGGACAATTAATAATAAGGGGAGTATAATTTAAGACTGTGCCTTTGCTGGAGGGACCTAGTGTTTACAGTGCACTATGTCTTGTGGTATGGGCTATAGCAATTTTGTTACTTTCATTGATCTGTCTCAGCTTTATCCTTGGCTTTGACAAAATGAAAGTGACTGAGGTATGAGTGATGCTAGTAATGCCATTCCTTCTGCAGCCAGTCCCTGCTATGAATGGTGTGAAAATATTGCTCATAGGGTCGGTTGGTGCGTACATTTCAGTGGGCTTGGCAGACTGATATGTAATGGCAAATTCTGGCTCGTGAGGAAAGCAACGGGAAACTACCTCACTCCTCATTTCCCTAGTATGCCTCTTCAGTGATGCCTAGGCCATCTATGACAGCTGATGGCAGAGCTTTTGAGGATCCAACCAGCCTTCGGGCTGAGGACTAAACATACAATTTAAGACTTTGCACTTCTGCTCACAGGCCGCGGGAATGCTCTATTCTTGACCGCTGGCGCAGCAGTTCGCTAGAAACTATGGGACTTTTCAGGTGTGTTGTGGGGTTATTATCGTGAAATAGTTCAGTACTCAACATCAGAGATAATATTTTTGATTGAATGTTATTTGCACAAGAAGAAGAAACTTTAAAGATGCTGTCGACAATTCCGTAGACAGTTTCCCGGTTCTCCAGTACCATCAGGATGGTACGTGCAACAACACGTTCTCAAGCGGCGTAGTACTGGTTCCGTAACTGATAAGAAAAAACAGCAAAGGAAAACAGCTCTAACACAGGAGAGGTTAGACGATATATAGGCAAGACTGCAAGTCAGTACACTTAAATCGCTTCGGAGAGTAGCTCAGGTAACTGGTATTTCACATTCGTCAGCACACAATGCAAACATATTATTACGTATACGACCGTACCGTCCTAATTCGGTGGTGAGTTCAGTTTCATTTACTGGTTTATTTCAGTTCTCTTTGCCTTCTTCTCAATCTGTTTACATTCCAGACTCGGTTTGTCCCTCGGACGAAGCGAGGGATCTCACCTCTACCGCCTCAAGAGCAGTGTGCTGGAGCTTCAGACTCTGGGCCGGGGATGAAACTGGGGCGGATGACCAGTACCTCGCCCAGGCGGCCTCACCTGCTATCCTGGACAGGGGCCTTGCAGGGGGATGGAAAATTGGAAGGGATAGAAAGAGGAAAGAAAGCAGCCGTGGCCTTAATTTAGGTACCATCCCGGCATTTTCCTGCAGGAGAAGTAGGAAACCACGGAAAACAACTTCCAGGATGGCTGAGGTGGGAATCGAACCCACCTCTAATCAGTTGACATCCCGAGGCTGACTGAACCCCGTTCCAGCCCTCGTGACACTTTTCAAATTTCGTGGCAGAGCTGGGAATCGAACCCAGGCCTCCGGGGGGTGGCAGCTAATCACACTAACCAGTACACCACAGAGGCGGACTACTGGTTTATTTATTTATTTATTTATTTATTTATTTATTTATTTATTTATTTATTTATTTATTTATTTATTTATTTATTTATTTATTTATTTGTCCTGAACTTGTACAGTATATAGCTGGTGAGTTCAATTTCGTTTAGTTTCTATAGGAGTAATCATGCCGCTTCTTTGAGACGACTACGTCCGCTCGCCACTACGGGCTCTACACTTAATGTCACCTGTTCTCTGCGCTCATATGCCTCGGTGCTCCGCTACGAAGTCTTAAATTATACTGCCTGTAGTAATAATGAGACAGCCTTTACAAACTATCCACGTCACTGTTAGACACCACCTACGTATATACTAAACTAGCATGGCTCCTTGGCTAAAATGAATGATCTTTGGTTTACAGGGTCCTGGGTTCGATTCCCGGTGGGGAAGAGTATTTTAACTTCATATGATTAATTCCTCCAGTTTGGGCCTGGGTGTTTATATTCTCTTTATTTGCACATGACACATCACACACTTAAGTATCTCTGAAATAAGCAATATTGAATACACCCATCCATTTAGGGGATCAGACCGTAAAACTGGGTCATCCATTTCAAGTGTTGATCCTCATAAATTGGGAAAAAGCCAGGAAGAATATTTCATGGTTGTGTTAATATTTATTCATTTCTTTGTAGGCGAGGGGCGGGGGGTGAATTTTTAATGCAAATACAATGCTTTCCATGGCCAGTACACACAAAATGCTGTGTAAGGCTACGTTGTGCAGTTCTATTCAGATTGTTTGGAAGTAATCAGCGTGTTAGTTGCCCTGAGCTTGCATTCGAGATGTGGTGGGTCGGGAAACCAACCGTCAGCAGCCCTGAAAATGGAATTCCGTGGTTTCCCATTTTCACAGCAGACAAATGCCTGGACTGTAACTTAATTAAGGCCACAGACGCTGCCATCAGAATCCTATCACTTCCCCAGTCTGCAGCGTCCTCAAGTAGGGCCCTGACTTGTTGGAAGAGGATACTCGTTCGCTTCCTGTTCGTGATCTCTGTTGGCTAAATTATACCTGAATACTACACTGCCATGGTAAGCGGAACTGTCAACACTCTCTTACTGGTGAATGCTGGGTTGGTGCTTCCTTGATCGTCTCTGTTCACCGTCATCACCACTGTCTTATTCTTGTAGGTCCTGAGGGTGAACTCCAGGGACTTGGCCTACCACGGGTTAAATCTTGCCTGCACGTCTTCTTTAGTTTCTACACGATGTCATCAGCAAAGGTTGAGTTCGTCCGATCTTGAAATATATGATGAATGTAATTATTTTCAGGACTTCATGTAAACCGACAAACTTTTCAATATGTTCATACAATTTGGACTGAGGCATGAACCAATAAACGCCAAGCAGTTTATGTCGATTACTGTTAGAAATTGCCACTTTCGAAAGTAGTTAGTCTACAAAGAAAAAATTGCTATCCGCCTCTGAGGCCCGGGTACTTTTCCCGCCTCTGCCACGAAATTTGGAAAGTGGTACGAGGGCTGGAACTTGGATAAGTAGTACCTCCATAGTTTGTGAACTTTTTTTTTACTTTTTTACTAGAAGTAGCCTTATGTTGAAATGAGTCACACTTGTCTGTAGTACTTAGTCTAGAAATTTGTCTGTAGTGAGATCTTTTGGAATCAGTTGCGTATGCTGGTATCAAGACATGGGCCTACACACGGTTTTTCGATAGTAGGTTTACTGCCATAACAGCAGCCGTACAGCATCTTCCTAGAAGAATGGTGAGTGAAGGGGAGAGGGACGCAGTGTCTGGGCTGCAAGGTCTGTCCCCAATGCCTTGCTCTCAGGAATACTTGTGACGTTTTATCTCATTGCTTTCTAGTTTTGGCAACAGTGTTACTGATGCTTACATTATAATATGCTTTAGATTTCATCGTTCTCATTTGAGGTTTGGTCTTCGCCAATAGCCTTGGTAGCTCTCAGTATACCCCACTGTTTGGGGTGTATTTGAATTTGATTTCTGAATGGAAAGTTGCAGTGTCGCCTTTGCTATAATTAGACTAATTACGAATATCACAGAACAAATGGACACTGTATAAACAGAGATTAATTATATGTTTTTTGTTTGACACTAGGAGGATTGTTAGCCCTAGAAGGGAAGTGTTTTATAAAAATATAAAAATGAATCATAAAGGGATTACTACATCTAAATGTTTCAATTCCTCCCAGGAATGTGGATTCCAGCCTCCTAGAAAGAGACGCCGCTCTCAGGACAGCCAACGATGGGACCAGCCCCTCTCCGTCTTGCGAATATAGAGGCAAGCCGTGACCGCTTGTGGGCACAAACCCACCCTGCATCCACCGATCGAACGGATGCTCTTGGTGTACTCTGCTCACTTCGGGTGCGGAAGATCCCGTGTTCATATACCGGACAAGCCTATGCTTTTCGTATTTGGAGGTGTCAGTTGACGTCATAATTCCCATTCTTATTTGGAAAGGCTTGAAATATTAAAAATATTTTGTCTGCGATTGATGTTCCCTGCTGGAAAGCAGGCACAAGATATCACTTTATTGCATAATTTCCTGTATTGTTAACATAGGTACCACAATGTTACTTTAAATGAGAATAGGTTAATCCTTCCCGTTACGAATTTCAAAACCTTCTTCTAACTCAGGATGTCTTCCTTTTCTTGCACAGGTGAACATTTTTGTTGTCGTTTCAGAAACTAATATCGCAATACTCTGTTCTAACATTATTTGCTAACAATTGTTTATAATAGAAAATCGCCTGTTTCTGAGAACTTAAATTTGTTGAAATCATGGAAGTATTTAAGGCCTATTGGGGAAGCTAGTTCATAGACGTCGCTATTAATTGTTACAACGTCGCCGTTTGTTGCTCACTATTTAAATATCTTGAAATCATGGAAATATTCAAAGCCTTTTTTCTGAAAGCTAGGTCATAAGTGTTGCTAAGATTTGTTAAAATGTCGCCATCTGTTGCCCAATATTTAAATTTCTTGAAATCATTGAAGTACTGAAAGTCTTTATTGGGATAGCTAGTTCAGAGATGTCGCTATGATTTGTTACAATGTCGCCATCTGTTGCTCAATATTAAAATTTCTTGCAATCTTGAAAGTATTTAGAGCCTTGAGCGAAAAAGCTAGTTCATAGAGGTCGCTTTGATTAGTTACAATTTCGCGATCTGTTGCTGAATATTTAAATCTTGAAATAATGGAAGTATTTAAAGCCTTTATTGAGAAAGCTATTTGATAGATATCGCTAAGAATTGTCACAAAGTCGCCATCTGTTGCTCAATATTTGAATTCCTTTAAATCATGGAAGTATTTAAAGACTTTATTGCGAAAGCTAGTTCATAGATGAGCTTGCATCCGGGAGATAGTGGGTTCGAACCCCATTGTCAGCAGCCCTGAAAATGGTTTTCCATGGTTTCCCCATTTTCACGCCAGGCAAATGCTGGGGCTGTACTTTTTTTTTTTTTTTATTTTTTTGCTAGGGGCTTTACGTCGCACCGGCACAGATAGGTCTTATGGCGACGAGAACTTTTATTAAGGCCACGGCCACTTCCTTCCCACTCCTAGACTTAGCCTATCACATCGTCGCCATAAGACCTATCTGTGTCGGTGCTACGTAAAGACAATTGTAAAATAAATCTCACCTAAACGCCTCAATCATTTTTTTCCGAAAGTGAGACACTGAAAAATCGATTACCAGACCCAAATGTCCTCTAGTATGTGATTTTCTTCAAAATCGGTATAGCCCTATTCGAGAAAGCTTGTTCGTTTAATGGTATAGGATTCAGTCAGTATCTGAGTACACATTGGGTGTTTCTTCAGCAAAAATAATTAAAGCTTAGCCACAGGTAGTCATACAGAATTTCACCGCTGATTAACAACCTGTACATATTAACAACTAACGAATTCTACTAAATCACACGGCCTTCTTCTGGCCGGAGGTGCGTTTTCTGTATAATCTGATATGATGATGGACGTAGATTTTCAGACTTTGGATTTTCTCTATCTTCAGTTCTTGCTGTAGTTAATGAGAGAAGAACTGCTCGGAGGTCATTCTCTGGTTGGCCCTCCTGGAACACATACCTAATGACAGCCCATGTAGTTATACGATCATGCAGGCGGAGATGAGTTTTATAATTACCTTTCTAATAAGTTAATCACTGGTGTTTTGTTGCTGTAATGGGTTTGACCTAGGCTTCGGGTGCAAGATATCGCAGGTTCGAATCTGGAACAACGCCATTGTTTTTAATTAACAAAGCAAAATCCCTTTTTATTTACCTGAAAATAAATAGCAGCGTGTAGCCATGTTCAAAAATTCAAAAATTATATAAAAGTTGAGGTTATCACTAATTTTCTTCTTCTTCTTAATCTGCTTACCCACCAGGGTCGGCTTTACCCTCGAACTCAGCGAGGGACCCCACCTCTACCGCCTCAAGGGCAGTGTCCTGGAGCTTCAGACGTTGGGTAGAGGATACAACTGGGGAGAATGACCAGTACCTCTCCTAGGCGGCCTCACCTGCTATGCTGAACAGGGGCCTTGTGGAGGGATGGGGAGATTGAATGGGACAGGCAAGGAAGAGGGAAGGAAGCGGCCGTGGCCTTAAGTTAGGTACCATCCCGGCATTTGCCTGGAGGAAAAGTGGGAAACCACTTAAAACCACTTCCAGGATGGCTGAGGTGGGAATCTAACCAACCTCTACTCAGTTGACCTCCCGAGGCTGAGTGGACCCCCTTCCAGCCCTCGTACCTTTTCAAATTTCGTGGCAGAGCCGGGAATGGAACCCGGACCTCCGGGGGTGGCAGCTAATCACGCTAACCACTACACCACAGAGGTGGACATCACTAATTTTACTCGTCTAATATTTTTTACTTTTGCTTGTGCTGAGAATGATCGTGTACTCTTTTAATTTCCTAGATAGGAAAACAGTTTGTATTTCTGTTGAATACAATTAAAGCATGATTCACTGAAGACATAGGCCTTCATTGAATGAATATATCTGTGCCATCCATAGTGAACATTCTTACAGTTATTCTAGTCTGTCAACGTTTGAATAAAGGCGACGATGATGAGATGATGATGATTATGATAATTGTTGCTTAAAGGGGCCCAAAATCTAGGTCATCGTCTTCTTTGAATAAAGGGATGTCCCATGTAACCTCACCGGACAAAAGATGAGTCACCCCAGAAAAATCATTACAAGAATCATTTAACACAGTGTAACTCCATTTCTGGGCTTGGTAACCGCGTGGGTTCGGTTAGGAAATGAGTCCAAAATGATGTGCAGGTATGTCGCATCAGGTTTTAAGCCACTCGCTAGGGATCTGATTGCACAATTCAACCAAATTACAGGGATTTGAAGTCGGCGTTTTACCCGCTGTTCGAACACAACAAGCCGACATGTTTGTTAGATAATCTGCAATTAAATTCCAATAGAGTGGCTGGGGACCTTTCTGATATTATTTTAAACTAGGCTTGACCTTCGTACCAGACTCTTTCAAAAGCCTTCGCCACGACCAGGTAAAGTGTAACTCTTCCTCTTTTGGCGTTCAGCCTGTAATTAGTAATAGCGTTGACTATTCTAATAAGCTGTTGCACCGTTCAATGCCCTTTACGGAATCGAAATGGCTGTGGAGGAAGCGAGTCGTTTAGCGTGGTGTTATTAATGAGACGTGTGTACACTAGTCCTAGTCCGGCATGGAGGCTGATTGTCCTGTAGTTTCTGTGGTCGTCTTGATTTTCCCCTGGTTTCGGTAATGCAATGACTTTCGACAGTTTCCATTTAGTGGGGGAAGTGTACAGTTTTGAGAATAGCGTTGCAGATTGAAGCCAGCTGTTCCAGGGCACAGCGAGGTAGATAGATGTTTGATAACTCTATTTCCTATCCCATCTGGGCGTGGGGCTCTGTTGTTGGGCAGATTTGACAAGGTTTCTAACCTCCTGCACGGAGACTGTTAGCTTTCCTGTGGTGTTATTTGTGACAGTATGCTGTACATTACGTTCGATGTCCTCGATGCTCGTATATTGCAGCCCGTCGTTTGGTTGGAATTGCCCTTCTAGAGAGCAGGCTAACAGTGCTGCCCTCTCTGTGTGGGTAACTGATTGGTTTCTGTTACTATTGAGAAAGGGGATGGTACTGGGTTTCCTTTTGAGGACTCTTAAGTCATTCTCCTGATGCTGCTGTCTTATACAGATAAATTGCGGAGGGTGTTGTTCCACTGGTCGTTACGGTATTCTTGGATTTCAGCAGAACATCTGTGGCGTAGGATGCTACAGGTTCGTTTGTGCTGTTCGTTTCCTGATTTCTGCCATCTCTTGGCAATGTTCTTTAACTTGTTTATTGACACTATCCTTTAAGGCAGTTCACTTTTTGTTCGCTTGGCAGGTGGTGCTGTGAAGTCTCTTGGTGCTATTCTAATGGAGACGGTGAATTTCCACACTGCTATGTCACTGTCTTTTGGAATGGACAGGTGCTGGGGGCCATCGGCTGTTTATTCCTCCGTGTATCTCGAAAATTCGTCCAGGTTGATTTTCTTCGTGGGTATAACTTTGTAGTCCCTGGGAGTCGCCGGTATTATGGTGTAGTCTTCAATTTGAAGCAATACTGGATTTCGGTCTGAATCATTCGCCATATTGCTGTCAATTCCTTGTGGCAGTGCAGTGTCCATAATTTCTGGTTGATGGTTGGGAGTTTAAGGTACGTAGATGGGTTCCGATGGTCCTATGACGTTGATATTTCTGTTGAGACACGAGCCATCATTTTCCAACCTGCGGGGTTGTTTATTCTCGAGTTCTACGCTACATGTTTGGAGTTCAACTCTCCAGCTTGTATGGTGGGTACTTCACTATATGAAATGAAATCGAAATTTCGAGTATATATGCTACCTTGAGGTTGTCGGTATCCTGTGACTAGTAGAATGGGGCCTCGTTTCGTATAGATCTTCACAGCTGTGACTTCTCTTCTTCTTAGGGTTGGGAGAAAGAGTTCTTCTTACGTGAGATGTGTTTTAGCGACGATGCCTATTCCATCCCCTTCCCTTTCTCTGTCAGGTCGCTGTAGTTTATAGCTATTGATCGAGAATTCTGGAGTGATCTTGAGGAACTTTTCGCTAATATGTGCTATGTCTATTTGATGTTGGTTCCGTAATAGTTCAAAGTCAGTCTTTCGTGGTCTAATTCTATTTGCGTTCCGGAAGAGTATGCGCAGGCCTCAGACACGGGTTTTCATTGCTACGTGCCTGTATTCCATTGTGTTCTAGAAATAGGTGATGAAGTACAGCTGCGTATAGAGGATTTTCTAGGGGGGTGGATAAATGAGGTCTAGTAGCATATTTGTGATCCCTTCACTTATGCCATTCATTTGGATGTAGTTCATTAGTGGTTCATGTGGTGGTAGCTCTGTGAACATTCTGACTCCCTGTTGTCTGGTGGCTGGTGTTGTTGCAGATTTGTTTCTGTTGCTGTTAGTATCTATCTATCTGTCTAAGAATGTTTTCCTTCCCCACCCTGAAGGGGTGGGGCGGGCCACCTAGAGGGTTACGCACCCTCTCTGGCCAAGAGATGCGGACGGTTTGGGGAGATGTGATGGAAGAAGGAGGTGGGTAAAGGATGTGAAGAAGGAGGAGATGGGGGAGGAATTTTGCCTATGCCTAAGGGTGTTACTACTGTACTTTTCTTTTCCTTTTTTAGAACATACACACAAGCAACAAGTATATGCATAATAAAGTGGAAGGGTTTCGGACAGCTGTTTTTTTTTGGGGGGGGGGGGGGGTGGTAATAACATAATTTACAGCTTTTACAAAACTTCAGGGATTGTCCATTATATCCGACGCCTGGGATACCAGATATGAAGACAGACAGCGAACGGTGGAAATATTTAACCATGGGACATTTTTCTTGTAAAACACTTAGAGACCTGCAAGATTTACGGGAGAGTACGGGAGGTTAAACCAGTGTTTCCAGAGGAGTGAAGCTGAAATGAGAATTTAAGCCGGAATGCGTGGTGGAGAAGTGGAGGTTTTAGGTTTGGTTGGCTGCGGCCTGCAGGTGATGGAGGACTATGGAGCGATTGTAGGGGTGAATGTTGAGCAGGGAGAGAGAGACGAAACGAATGAGATCTTCTACGGTGGGTGGTGAGAATAGAGAGCGATTGGGCGATGTGGGCGGGTCTATGGTTCTAATAGGGACCACCAGGTCTGGGCGATTATGGGGAGGGGAAAGGCGGCTTCTGCAACGGCGGGAGTATACGGGGTGAGTGCCTCCACAGGTATGACACTGGGGTGGTTGGTGGGTGTGGGGACATCGGAACGTAGCGTGTTGTTGGTTGCAGTGTCCACATAATGGGCGTTGGGCAGTGCAGTGGGTGGTGAGATGATGGTTGTAGGTAAGGCACCTCTCACACCTGATGGATTAGGGAGGCGGTGCACGTAAAGCTTCAACCGTATGGTGGTGACGGTGAATCGAGACTCCACTGGCCAGTACCCAGTCGATGTCTGCTGGTGTGGGGAGAAGAATCCGGACCATGTAAGTTGGACCCGTGGCGTTCCTGATCCGGAATGCCTTTTTCGCAGGGAGGCCTTCTGCGTTGAGCTCGGAGATGATTGTGTCTTCAGAAATAGAGGGGTCGACGCCGCGAATGACGCAACTACGGAGGCTGTAGCGTGGTGGGGGAGGTGGAGTTTTGAGAGATGGCTGTGGGAGGGGTTGAAGGGGCTGTTGGATCCGAGACGTTGAGCGCCGATGGCCGTGGTGAGAAGGTTGGCAGCAGCGTCTCCGTTGACCTGGATGATGACTCCATTTGTAGTGTTGCGGATACCCGCTACGTCTTCCCGGCGCATGTTGTAGCGTAATAGGGTGGAGAAAATGGCGTGGGGTGAGTGGAAGTCAGAGGAAGGACTGGTAAGTAAGCAGGAATGAGTTCCTGCTGGGGTGGGTTGGAGGAAACGGGAGCAAGTGATAGGGCATCGAGTACCGGAAACAGCGGAGAAAGTAAGCTGGGGAAAAGTGGAGGTGGGGGTGGTAGGGGTGGTTGTAGGAGGAATAGCCTGAACGGAGGTATCCATGGGTAGCGATGGGTCAGTTGGTACCACTGCTGATGCGTGTTGTTGGACTCGTTCCTCGGGTGCTGGAGAACTTGGTGGCAGACTCGAAAATTTAAACTGAAAGTTGGAGGCATTCCATTGTGGAGCTGGCGTCGTTGAGATTAATCTGGCCTGGTAATCTGGCGCTGCAAAACTCGACATGACCGCCGAGTGGTAGGCGACTGCGGCTGATGGGGCTGAGATCCGTGATGGTGGTAGTGGTGCGAGTAGTAGCCGTTGTAGTAGTCAAACAGTGAGGAGAATATGGAAACATGGTATTCACGTATGTTCCAGTAGACTGGCAGGACAATGTAGTCACCCTGGGTGGTGTGGTAGGCCCTGGCGATGGGCTCGTCCTGAGGTGAAACCTCCCCGATTTTCGTTGTCCACCTGTTCAGTTCACTTTTTCAATAGGGAATGCCCTACGTGCCTGACTTGCGGTGATTGAAAACCGTTGGACGGCGAAGGATGCTGTTAGTATCAAACATCAATGACCTGCATTTGCGACTGTCGCCCAGGTGGAAGATTCCCTACCAATTGTTTACCTAGCTTTTTATTAAACGCTTTGAGGAACTTGGAAATTTGTCAAATATTTCCCTCCATAATTTATTGCTCAGCGACACGGTGTTGTAGCACCAAAAGTTGTTACGAGATGTACTTGCATTATTATGTTTTTAGTAAAAATCTCTTTTACTCTTGCTGGCATGGTCAGTTGACGTAAGATAGCGGCTAGCGAAATCTAATAGGAAACAAATAGACTGCCGTTTCTTCTAATTCTGAACTCTAGAGGTAGATGGTGTTGCGGAACAACTTTTTCGAGTGTGAGTACATCCAATATCTCAAGGGCGAAAGAAATCCAATATTTAGACTTCCTCCTTTCCTGTACAAATTGAAAAACGTTATTTGTTCACATGATGTCTTCCTTTCCATGGGCCGGTTATGATTTTCTCGTCGCTTTCGAAAAAAATATCACCTTTCTGTGTTCACGCTACAAGCTGAATTATTTGACAACTTAATTATTTTCTGCATAAAAGTAATACCATCCGCTTGAAGCTCGCTGTATATAAACCATTCGCGGTTTGTCTTCCAAATTCCGAATGAAGCCTTTATTATGAACCATGCCTACAAAAATACGATAACAGAAGGAAAAGAACATAGGTACTCAATTTCTTTAAAGGACATTTAAATTTATCGAACATTTCCCTTGAAAATTAATTATTCCAGTCCCTTATTCCTCATCCTATAATTGACTATTAGTCCCTATTTGTCCTCGAGAATTCCCTGTTCTGCTGGTGTGTCTGTCCGGGTATAGAAATGGAATGAGAACTCAAACAATATATTTCTCACAAAGTACGAGAGAAGTTGATTAACTGCATATTACAATTACTTATTTACAGAGGTCATTTGGTTCTGTGAGCAGTGGCGCCATCGTTTCGAACCTGGGTAAACTAGGGGTGTCAGCGAATTTTTTTCTTTTTATTTTTTTTACGTCGCACCAACACAGATAGGTCTTATGGCGACGATGGGATAGGAATGGCCTAGGAATGGGAAGGAATCGGCCGTGGCCTTCATTAAGGTACAGCCCCAGCACTTGCCTGGTGTGAAAATGGGAGACAGTGGGATTCGAACCCACTATTTCCCGGATGCAAGCTTACAGCTGCGCGCCCCTAACCGCACGCCCAACTCGCTCGGTGTGAAAATTATTAGTGCCATTAAAGAACTGTATTCAGAGCGTAAGAGGACGATTAAAGTTAGAGAACGCCAGGGGAGAGCCATCCTCAGGTGCTGGGCTGATGCAGGGGTGTAAATGATCATGTAGATCGTTGATAACATTATGATATTTTGGAAAATGAAGGAAATAAAAATAACCAAATACTATGTTTTAACACTATCAGGAAGTCCGAAATTGATGGTGCTCCAGTGTCAAAATTATAGGTCACTCTGAGATTCAGGGTACACCACCGCACACCCTACTTCTAAATCATCTTGCTCTCGGGATTATTTCCAAGGTGCCGGTGCAAGTCTCCGTAAGTCTTCGTCTTTCACCTAAAATTATTGAATAATACTGAAAATGAAAATCCTCAGCCTGTTTTCAGTCATTCGACCGGGTATGAAATGGAATTAATGAAGACCCCATCAAGCGTTGTGCCGGCTGCCGAAGTCTGTCGCACTCATCTGGGACAATGATTAATAGCTGACAGATGGAATGAAATGAAATTGGAGAGTGTCGCTGGAATAAACTATGACAGGGAAAGTCGGATACCCGGAGAAAAACCTGTACAATCTCCGCTTTGTCCAGCACAAATCTCACATACCGGGCGAGTTGGCCGTGTGCGTAGAGGCGCGCGGCTGTGAGCTTGCCTCCGGGAGATAGTAGGTTCGAATCCCACTATCAGCAGCCCTGAATATGGTTTTCCGTGGTTTCCCATTTTCACACCAGGCAAATGCTGGGGTTGTACCTTAATTAAGGCCACGGCCGCTTCCTTCCAACTCCTAGGCCTTTCCTATCCAATCGTCGCCATAAGACCTATCTGTGTCGGTGCGACGTAAAGCCCCTAGCAAAAAAACAAAAAAAAAGAAGCAAATCTCACATGAAGTGACCAGGATTTAAACCACGGAACCCAGTGGTGAGAAGCCGGAGCGCTGCCGCATAAACAATGGAGGCTACTTGAATAATAATAATAATAATAATAATAATAATATTGTTATTGTTTTCACGTCCCACTTACTACTTTTACGGTTTTCGGAGACGCCGAGGTTCCGGAATTTTGTCCTGCAGGAGTTCTTTTACGAGCCAGTAAATCTACTGGCACAAGGGTGACGTATATGAGCACCTTCAAATACAACCGACTGACCCAGGATCGAACCTGCCAAGTTGGTCTTAGAAGGCCAGTGCTCCACCGTCCGAGCTAGGTACTCAGCCCAGCTAAAATGGTTGAAATAGGTCATATCAACTGGCCAGAACGTCACTAAATTATTCTAAAATAATTTCTTAGGATTAATTATCTCATTCACTCGTTTCAGTAATGACAAAATCACCGAGCTCGATAGCTGCAGTCGTTTAAATGCGGCCAGTATCCGGTAATCGGGAGATAGTGGGTTCGAAGCCCACAGTCGGCAGCCCTGAAGATGGTTTTCCGTGGTTTCCCACTTTCACACCAGGCAATTAATACCTTAATTAATGCCACGGCTGATTCCTTCCCATTTCTAGGCCTTTCCTATCCCATCGTCGCCATAAAGCCTATCTGCGTCGGTGCAACGCAATGCAACTAGCGGAAAAAAAAAAATAGTATTCACCTGCATAATACTTCGAGCAAACATTGATGTTATGTCTTGTCTACGCAGCGCATGCAACTACTCTTAACGGAAGGGCTCCTTCTCAGGAAACTGATGGTATGAGTACGATTGACCTTGAGTTTGGAAATTGGAATAGTGCAATTGTGAGGTAAAGCAGTTTTCTTGTTTTCTTTTCTCCCATTGGAATATACTGACACTTTAACTTCAATTAACTAGGCAACTTCCATTTAAAACACAGAGGAACAAACGACGATTGACAAGGTATACCGTGTACCACTCGTGAGACATCTATCGGTGGTGTTTCGGTACTTCCTTATTAATTTTTTTCAAAACGTGAGAAATAACAAATTTTAATTGTTATTTATAATATATTTTCTACAAATTATTGCGAGATAGTGTTCAAATCTCAGTAGGAAAAATTAATCTACACCAAACGCCAGTCCGATTCTTGGCATACGGTGTTAAATTAATGAAATATTACTCATTGATTTAGGGCGAAATACTTAGGTGGTGAAATCCATTTATCTGAGTATATATACAAATGGAAATGCAATGTAGAATTCGGGGGAGTCCGATGCCTTAGTGTCTTTCCGGGAGCTTAGCTCCCAGCAACACCGCGACACGGAACAGTCAGCATTGGGTCGCATATACAAGAGGTCACAACTACACGACGCCATCGACACTTAAGGCGACGTTGACTCCTCTTTTTCGCATTTTCCTGAAGTCTAGCTGAGATAAGTTATTCTTAAACGCTTACCGTTTAATTACTCGGTGTCCAACTATTTAATTATAATTTTGATCTGTCTCCTTTTACGTTTGTCGTGTTCTACGCTTTAAAGTTCAAGCACTGCAAGCGGACATTAGTCTCGTGCAACGAGTTTCAAAGAACGGCGCCATGGTTTAAGCGCCCTACATAATATAGTTTCGTCCGCTTGTAGTGCGTTACATTTGATGGATTAGTACGAATAATTGAACTGCATAAATTACGCCGTATGTACTTGTGACAGGTCCTCCTCTGTGGTGTAGTGGTTAGCGTGATTAGCTGTCACCCCCGGAGGTCCGGGTTCGATTCCCGGCTCTGCCACGAAATTTGAAAAGTGGTACGAGGGCTGGAACGGGGTCCACTCAGCTTCGGGAGGTCAACTGAGTAGAGGTGGGTTCGATTCCCACCTCAGCCATCCTGGAAGTGGTTTTCCGTGGTTTCCCACTTCTCCTCCAGGCAAATGCCGGGATGGTACCTAACTTAAGGCCACGGCCGCTTCCTTTCCTCTTCCTTGCCTGTCCCATCCAATCTTCCCATCCCTCCACAAGGCCCCTGTTCAGCATAGCAGGCGAGGCCGCCTGGGCGAGGTACTGGTCATTCTCTCCAGTTGTATCCCTGACCCAAAGTCTGAATCTCCAGGACACTGCCCTTGAGGCGGTAGAGGTGGGATCCCTCGCTACGTCCGAGGGAAAAACCGAACCTGGAGGGTAAACAGATGATGATGATGATGATGATGTACTTGCGACATACAACTGCACAGACCGTAAATGCATTTTATATTTTAAAGTTTTAGTGAAGTACACAGTTTGTGGTGATTAGCAGAGTTATGTTGCCTGCGTTTTCAATAGAATCCAGAATCATTCCTTTTCTTATAGGATTTATGTCCGACTCGTTGGCTGAATGGTCAGCGTACTGGCCTTCAGTTCAGATGGTTCCGGGTTCGATTCCCGGCCGGGTAGGGGACTTTAACCTTCATTGGTTAATTCCATTGGCTCGGGGGGTGGGTGATTGTGCTTTCCCCAACAGCCCTGCAACTCATACACCACACATAACACTATCCTCCACCACAATAACACGCAGTTATCTACACATGGCCGATGCCACCCACCCTAATCGGAGGGTCTGCCTTACAAGGTCTGCACTCGGCTAGAAATAGCCGCACAGAATCATTTATAGGATCCCTTTGAAAAATAACGAATGATGTAAGAGTGAAACGTGATGAACGGTCTGGCTGAGTGTCTCAGACAATAGATCCCAGTTGGTAGGATTTAGCCTCATTCAATCCATAGGTAATTGAATGTGCTAAAATACATCAACCGTGTGTCGATAAATTTACTGCCACGTAAAATTACTCCTGCGGGACCAAATTCTGGCACCTTGGCCTATCCGAAATGCGTAAAAGTAGTTGATAGAAAGAATACTAATAATAATAATGTTATTTGCTTTACGTCCCACTAACTACTTTTTAAGGTCTTCGGAGACGCCGAGGTGCCAGAATTTAGTCCCGCAGGAGTTCTTTTACGTGCCAGTAAATCTACCGACACGGGGCTGTCGTATTTGAGCACCTTCAAATACCACCGGACTGAGCCAGGATCGAACCTGCCAAGTTGGGGTTAGAAGGCCAGCGCCTTAACCGCCTGAGCCACTCAGTCCGGCGATAGAAAGAATAGCCAGTAACATAACTTTCTTTTAAATGGTACACTACAGAGCAGAGCTCCATGGGTTCACAGCTTTTGAGGATAAATAAATAGTGAACAACGACGATAGAAGACGTCTCCTGTTTAGTGCCATACCTACAGTTGTATCTTCATCACCACTGCCAGTGGTATGAGGCCTCTAAGTCCTACATCACCTGTACCACTGAGTGAGTTGACTACACGGTTTGAGGCGTATATCTCGTAGCCTGTATTCTGGAGAGAGTGAGTTCGAATCTCACAGTCGGCAGCCCTGAAAAATAGTTTTCCGTGGTTTCCCATTTTCACGTTATGCAATTGCTCTGGATGGACATGGCCACTACCTTCTTAGTCCTAGACCTTTCCTATCCACGCTCTGCCTGAAATCGATGTGTTAGAGAGATATTAAACCACTGACAAAAAAAATACTGTTTACTGAATGAACTGGGTTCATTTATTCAAATTACTATAGGTCACTTATTTTGTATTGCCATTTCTGCCTGGTGGCCATGATACTACTACTACTACTACTACTAAAATTTATTTTATTCCTCTCCTGAAGGGGGAGGCGGGCCTCTTAGACGGTGACGCAGTATCTCAGGCCGGGAGATCTGTTACCGCGAAGGAGAAACTGGGGGAAGGTGAGGGGGTTGGCGGCCGTGGCCTATACTAGGAACTGTCCCGGCATTCGCCTTAGTGCAGGAGAATGGAAAACAACGGAAAACCATTCTCAGGACAGCCGACGGTTGGGACCAGCCGTGAGGTGTAGAGCCACGGTAGAGTCGTGGCCATGATATCTAAGGTGGCAGGGTCTATATGGTCCGACATGGTGGTTATCCGGTTTGATTCCTGTGGGTGGAAAACAGATCACCATCAGAATGTTGGTCAGGAGAGGTGGTGGTGTACAGTTTCTACTCACTAGTTGCGTGACTTCTGTTCTAAGCCTCTCTGCAGTGAGAGCATAGAATGTTATTGATGGTGATTCTTCCATCGGATGGGGTCGTTAAGTCTTGGTGGTATTCGACATGAGTGGGCTACGTGCCAGCACCAAGTTTGACCATCTCCCTTCCTCCCATACTATATCACGCCATTCATTTCATTTCATGAACTCTAATGATATTGTCCGACTCCATGGCTAAATGGTTAGGGTCCTGGCCTTCGGTCACAGGTGTCCCGGGTTCGATTCCCGGCAGGGGAATTTTAACCATAATTAGTTGTTCTCGCTGGCACAGGTGCTGGAAGTATTTATCGTCTTCATCATCATTTCATTCTCATCACGACGCGCAGATCACCTACGGGCGTCCAATCGAAAGCCCTGAATCTGGCGAGCCGAACTTGTCCTCGGACACTCCCGGCACTAAAAGCCATGCGCAATCCTATTCCATTCTGATGAGGTTGACATCAGGAAGAGCATCAATTCATAAAAACTCGCTACAAAGGTTAATCTCATTTCATATCCAACACCACATCTTGGAATTGCCCAGAGTTGAGTGTGAACACTTTCTGTATTGGTCATGGCGAGGCGGCGCGAATATTATCTTCTTTCGAATGGGACATGATACTGATTGACAGATGGATGGGATATTCCATTGCCGAAGCTGTGAGTACATTTAACAATTTTCGATTGACGGTGTTATGTGTATATTGGGAACACCTCACGGAAGGTATTACCATCCAGCATTTGGCCAAAATTGCCCATGGCAACAGACAAGCCACACAGGTTCAAATCATTAACATTCAAGGCAGGAGGTACCAGATGCATATACAGCAGGTCTGTGCAGCATTCTTTAGGTCTATGGGATATGGGAGAAGATGACCCACCTGGGTGGGGGACGATGCTAATTGGACCCTAGCAGACTGGTGATACGCGGCGTGATCTAGTAAGTCATGGCCCCAGTTGACCAAAAATATGCCTTCCGATTGAGACAGAAAAATAAAATTCAGGAAACTCAATCGTCAAACATTACCAGTGTTTCGCTCCAGTGCGGCATGGACTCATCAGTTGGATACCGCGCCTCCCCAGGACACTGGCCAGAACTAAGAGGAGTTTTCGCAGAGAATTTATCAGTCCTGCTTGGAGATGTCCATGAAAAACCCACACCACTGGCGGCGGCGGCGGAGAAATTTTCATTCCCCGTCCGAGGGGCGGCGCGGGCCCCCTAGAGAGTGACGCTCTCTATCGGGCCGGGATAAGTGAAGAAAACCGTGCGGTGTGTTAGATGAGGAAGGTGGTTAGACGATGTGAAAAAGAAAGAGAAGTGGAAGATGGGGCCTCTTGGCTACGATGATGGGAATAATGGAAGATGAACGCTAGGAGTGAAATCTAGATATAGGTGCCAGGAGGAAGATTTAGGGTTATAAAATGGAGGTTAGTGGTGATATTACAAAGTGAGGTGGTAAGAAGTCGAAAGAGATCCAGTGTCGGAAGTGGTTGAGGGAAGAAACTAGGTGGGGGAGGGGGTGGACAGA
This sequence comes from Anabrus simplex, assembly GCF_040414725.1. Lineage (NCBI taxonomy): Eukaryota > Metazoa > Arthropoda > Insecta > Orthoptera > Tettigoniidae > Anabrus > Anabrus simplex. The sequence goes on along the minus strand of NC_090266.1, from coordinate 1,156,918,063 downwards.
CTGGTTGAGGAGGTGGATCAGGAGGAGAGGCTGGCCGGGGGCGATGGGAGGCGATGTTGGAGGGAGAGAGAACAGTTCGGGGTGGGGAACGGGAAGGCTCAACTCTGTAAAGATGGCGGTAGATATTGGCGCCTGTGCCGATCAGTTTTTGGACGTTGTCTGCAGTCGGAAGGTCGAGGCGAACCATGAATGTAGGGCTGGAGCTGTTCTGTATCTGGAACGCACGTCGGGCGGGGACACCTGCTGTTCGAAGTTCACGGAGTATGTCCTGGTCAGAGATGGTGGGGTCGAGGCCACGGGTCACACAGCTAGGTATATCGTGTAAAGATGGAGGTGGTGGCGGCTGTGGCGGTGTCGTCTTGTGAATATGGTAGAGTCGATGGCGGTGCTGCGGCGGTCGAATCCAATGGGGATGCAGGGAGTTGCTGGGGACTAGGTTGTGCGGGAATCGAGGAAAGAGGGAGGCATGATGACATAATGGGCGAAGGGTATGAAGTAGTGACCGTAGTGACGGTAAAATGGGAAGGGGTATAGGCGGACGTCGTAGTGGTCGTGGTGATCACACCACTGCAAGCTATGGGCTACATGTGATGAGCACAATGCAGTGCCGACGTACTAGGGCAGAATTGCATTTCCACTTGCTATATATGCCCTCCCGGGTTAGCATGACCAAAAATATTCTTCCGATTGAGATAGCTAAATACAATTCAGGAAACTCAATCGTCAAAAGTTACCAGTGTTTCGCCCCAGTGCGGCAAGGGCTCATCAGTTGGATACCGCACCTCCCCAGAACACTGGCCGATTAGCACGCCGGTAGTGACACCACTGCTACACTACTAAAAATGTTTTCATTCTTCTCCTGAAGCGGGAGGCGGGCCTCTTAGACGGTGGTGCCGTCTCTCAGGCCGGGAGATTTGTTACAGTGAAGGAGATCTCGGAGAAGGTGAGGGCGTTGGCGGCCGTGGCCTATACTAGGAACTGTCCCGGCATTCGCCTTATTGTAGGAGAATGGAAAACCACGGAAAACTATTCTCAGGACAGCCGACGGTCGGGGCCAGCCGTGAGGTCCAGTCCTGTCCGGTCTCCCGAATGTAGAGGCGTAGAGCCGTGGCCACCCCTCCTCTGCTCGGTTGGCCCGTGAGAGTGCAGAGCTGTTGGACCACGGACCAGCCGTGGCCACTTGAGGGCCGAGACCTACTCTGTATCTACCGATGGACACAACTGACGACGACGACAAAGAGTTTTCACTCCCCACCCTGAAGTGGTGGGGCGGGCCACCAAAGGGGTAACACCCTCTCTCTGGCCAGGAGATTGGACGGGGTTGAGGAGATATGATAGAAGAGGGAGATGGTTAAGGAGATGTGTAAAGAAGAATAGGAGGTGAGAAGAGGGCCTCTTGGCCAAGGGGGGTGTAGTGTGACTGATAGCTTTATTGACCAGTTTGTGCACATAACAAGAGATTATATAAGTACACAGGCAATGATTTACTACCTTTTAGACTTGCATGATGGGGTAGAAGTAGGACAGAACTGAGATGGAAGGAGAGGAGGGTTGTGTGAGGTTGCTAGGGTAAAGTGAAGGGGAGGTTTGGAAACAATGAAGAGGCGTTAACAAGAGAAGTAATTAGAAGGCGGAGAAGATCAGATATAGGCCGTGGTGGGGAAAATAACTAAGTGTGGGAGGATAAGGAGGGATGTGTGGACTAGGTGGATGGGAAGGAGGATCAGACGGGGACAGCGACGGGGTGTGTTAGGGCGTGGCAAAGGTTGGAGAGGAGAGCGAGATGGTTCGACCCTGTGGAAGCAGTGGTAGAGATGTGTACCGTCGTCGATGAGATGTTGGACGTCGACGAGAGTCGGAAGTTGGAGTCGCACTAGCTATGTAGGTCCATGTTCGTTGTGAATCCGGAACGCTCTTCTAACAGGTAGGCCTGCCAGGCAGAGTTCACGGGCGATGTCTTCTGCTGGTATAGTAGGGTCCACGCCTCGAACACGCAGCTGCACATGGTATTGCGGTCAGGAAGTGGTGGTGACAATGGCGTACTTGCTGTGTCCGCAGGGAGATCGGTGGCACGTTCATCTGCAGGTGGCTGATGTGAGGCGTACGTTTGACTAGGTTGATCAGGAGTGAAAGGGATGAGGACAATAGTCGTCACAATGGGAGAAGAATGGGACATAGCTACAGTGGTGATGGGAACGTTGGAGGAGGTGTGAGCTGAAGTAGTAGTGGTGGTGGTGGTGACCGGGATGGTGCAGAAGGAGGACGAAGTCTGTGGTCGTGGTGCCCATTGAGGTGTTGTGGTTGCTGCGGACGGCCCAAAAGCGTCTTCAAAGTACTGAGGGCAAGGTTCCACTTGATGTGGGTAGCCGTCCATGTACACACCTTCGTGGAGGAATTGCTGAACGGCTTTTGCTGTGAGAACTTGAAGAAGGACCCGACTGGCTGGAACAAGGTTTTCCTGTATCTGAGATACACTTTCAGCTGGGATGATGTTGATGCCGAGGTGGTGGAGTAGGTGTTCGTCAGAAAAGTCGAGATCGACATCACGAATGTTACAGTTAGGCATGATGGGGAGGCCGACTTCCAGCTTAGTGTCAGCTGATGTGCCTATTTACTTCGGCGGGTTGCGAAACTAAAGTTGTGGCGTTACCCGTCCGATCGAAAAGTAGAGGAGGTGTTGTGGAGAGTTGAAGAGTCCACTTTTGAGAGGTCGATGAAAGACTGTCACCACTGCAAGCTATACAGGTGATAAGCACAATGCAATGCCGACGTACTAGGGGAAAATTGCATCTCCACTTGCTATATAAACACTCCCGGGCTGGCATGATTAAAATATGGCTTCCGATTTAGATGGCTAAATAAAATTCAGGAAACTCAATTGTCAAAAATCACCAGTGTTTCACCCCAGTGTGGTATGGGCTCATCAGTTGGATATCGCACCTTCCCAAGGTACTGGCCGCCTAGCGACACCACTGCAAGCTATACATTATTCAGATATGGTACTACATCCCAACCCATTGTCTTTAGTATATCCCCGGAAATCTGATCAATTCCAGCCACTTTTCTAGCTTTCAAATATTGTACCTTGTTGTAAATGTCATTGTTATCATAGGTAATTTTAATACTTCTTTAGCATTACTCACCTCCTCTATCTTGACATTAAACTTGTAACCAACAATCTTTACATACTGCTGACTGAATACTTCTGCCTTTTGAAAATCCTCTCATACACACTCCCCATGGTCGGTAGATGCAGAGTGGGCCTCGGTCCATTAATGGCCACGACTGGTCCGTCGTCCAACAGCTCTGCACTCTGACCGGCCAACCGAGCAGAGGAGCGGTGGCCACGGCTCTACGCCTCTGCATTCGGGAAATGGGACAGGGCTGGACCTCAAGGCTGGCCCCAACTGTCGGCAGTCCTGAGAGTGGTTTTCCAGGGTTTTCCATTCTCTTGCACTAAGGCGAATGTCGGGACAGTTCCTAGTATAGGCCACGGCCACAAACCCCCTCTATCCAGTATTCGGGAGATAGTAGTTTCGAACCCCACAGTCGGCAGCGCTGAAAATAGTTTTGCGTGGTTTCCCATTTTCACACTAGGCAAATGCTGGTGCTGTACCTTAATTAAGGCCACGGCCGCTTCCTTACCACTCCTAGCTCTTTCCTGTCCCATCGTCGCCGTAAGACCTATCTGTGTCGGTGCGACGTAAAACAACAACAACAACAACAACAACAACAACAACAAAAAACTCGCCTTCTCTGTGCATCTCCCTCACCGTCACAAATCTCCCGGCCTGAGAGATGGCGTCACCGTCTAAGACGCCCCCCCCTTCAGGGGAGAAATGAAAACATTTTAGTAGTAGTAGTAGTAGTAGTAGTCCCCTTGTTCATTAATGATTCCTGGAATGTCCTTATTGGAACGTGTTTCTGCCATAAAGTACCTACACATACTCATCCATTTGTCACTAAAATTTGTATGACTGCCAATTATGCATGCCACCATACTATCCTTCGCTGACTTCCTTGCTAGATTCCATTTCCTGTTAAGTTCCTTCAATTACTCCTTACTTCCACAGCCATTTCTAACTTTATTTCTTTCCAATCTGCTCCTCCTTAGTCTCTTCATTTATCTGTTACAATAAAGTTGGTCTTTAACATTCCTTACACCTTTAAAGGTACAAACCGGTTTTCCCATTCCTCAACAATTGCTTTAAACACATCCCATAGTCTATTAAAATTTTTATATACCGTATTTCTCCGATCATAGTTACTTTTTAAAACTCCCTCATGCCTGCTTTATTAGCCATATGGTATTGCCTAATAGTCCTACATTTAAGATCTGTCTCTCTACCACATTTATTTTTAACTAAGATGAAAACAGGTTCTGGATCACTAATACCATCTATTATTTCGGTTTCTCTATACAGCTCATCTGGTTTTACCAGCACCACGTCCAGAAAATTCTTTGCTCTAGTAGGTTCCATCACTTTTTGAATCAGCTTTCCTTCCTATATACTTATATGCCATTTGTTGGTCGTGCTTCCTGTCGCTCGCATTACCTTCCCAAGTGGCATATGGTAAATTGAGATCACCCCCCTCAGTCACATTCCTTTCTATGTCATTTCCCACATAGCTGATTAACTTATGAAATAATTCTGAATCAGCGTCAGCGCTATCCTTTCCCGGTCTGTACACTCCAAAGACATCAAGTTGCCTACTATCTTTAGAAATGAGCCTTACACCTAGAATTTCAATGTTTATCATCTTAAACATTTTCGTAGGTTACAAATTCTTCTTTCACCAGAATTAATACTCCCCCTCCTACCATTCTTATTCTTTCCCTATGATACCCACTCCAGTTCCATGAGGAAATTTCTTCATCCATAATATCATTTCTCAGCCATGATTCAACTCTTATTTCAATATCTGGTAAGTATATATCTATTAAATTACTTAATTATATTCCTTTTTTTACAATACTTCTACAGTTCAACACTAACATTTTTATGTCTTCCCTACTTGACTTCCTGATCCCTGACCCGCATCAATGCTCCCTAGACCACTCTGTTTTTCTAAATATACCTCCCGATAATCCTTCTAAACAAATTTCCTAACTACAACGTACCACTGCGGTTTAAGCGAAGGCCATCTGAGCGCAGATCCCTACCCTCTACCCACCAATTAGAATCTAGAAATCTCACTCCTGGTTCTCCACATACCTCATAGTATCATTAAAATCATCACTCTTCTTCTGGATATTCATTTATGTTTCAGGATTTAATATTAAAGAGAGTAACACGTCAATCCCTTTATGACTCTAGCTAACTTGTCAAGAGTTCCTTTTTTTTTTTTTTTTGCTTTACGTCGCACTGACACAGATATGTCTTATGGCGACGATGGGATAGGAAAGGCCTAGGAGTTGGAAGGAAGCGGCCGTGGCCTTAATTATGGTACAGCCCCGGCATTTGCCTGGTGTGAAAATGGGAAACCACGGAAAACCATATTCAAGGCTGCCGACAGTGGACTCGAACCCACTATCTCCCGATTACTGGATACTTGCCGCACTTAAGCGACTGCAGCTATCGAGCTCGGTAAGAGTTTCTTTTGACTTCACTTACAAACCTCTCAAATTATTCCTGAATTATGTAAAAAGAAGGCTCATCAGAAATGGCTCCAAACAAGGGCCGAGGCAGACAGGGAGTGGTACGTAGATGAAAGAAACAGAGCGAAACAAATAGTTGTTGAATCCAAAAAGAAGTCATGGGAAGATTTTGGTAATAACCTGGAAAGGCTAGGTCAAGCAGCAGGGAAACCTTTCTGGACAGTAATAAAGAATCTTAGGAAGGGAGGGAAAAAGGAAATGAACAGTGTTTTGAGTAATTCAGGTGAACTCATAATAGATCACAGGGAATCACTGGAGAGGTGGAGGGAATATTTTGAACATCTTCTCAATGTAAAAGGAAATCATCATGGTGGTGTTGCAAACAGCCAAGCTCATGGGGAGGAGGAAAATGATGTTGATGAAATTATGCTTGAGGAAGTGGAAAGGATGGTAAATAAACTCCATTGTCATAAGGCAGCAGGAATAGATGAAATTAGACCTGAAATGGTGAAGTATAGTGGGAAGGCAGGGATGAAATGGCTTCATAGAGTAGTAAAATTAGCGTGGAGTGTTGGTAAGGTACCTTCAGATTGGACAAAAGCAGTAATTGCACCTATCTACAAGCAAGGAAACAGGAAGGATTGCAACAACTATCGAGGTATCTCATTGATTAGTATACCAGGCAGAGTATTCACTGGCATCTTGGAAGGGAGGGTGCGATCAGTCGTTGAGTGGAAGTTGGATGAAAACCAGTGTGGTTTCAGACCACAGAGAGGCTGTCAGGATCAGATTTTCAGTATGCGCCAGGTAATTGAAAAATGCTACGAGAGAAATAGGCAGTTGTGTTTATGTTTCGTAGATCTAGAGAAAGCATATGGCAGGGTACCGAGGGAAAAGATGTTCGCCATACTGGGGGACTATGGAATTAAAGGTAGATTATTAAAATCAATCACAGGCATTTATGTTGACAATTGGGCTTCAGTGAGAATTGATGGTAGAATGAGTTCTTGGTTCAGGGTACTTACAGGGGTTAGACAAGGCTGTAATATTTCACCTTTGCTGTTCGTAGTTTACATGGATCATCTGCTGAAAGGTATAAAATGGCAGGGAGGGATTCAGTTAGGTGGAAATGTAGTGAGCAGTTTGGCCTATGCTGACGACTTGGTCTTAATGGCAGACTGTGCCGAAAGCCTGCAGTCTAATATCTTGGAACTTGAAAATAGGTGCAATGAGTATGGTATGAAAATTACCCTCTCGAAGACTAAATTGATGTCAGTAGGTAAGGAATTCAACAGAATTGAATGTCAGATTGGTGATACAAAGCTAGAACAGGTCGATAATTTCAAGTATTTAGGTTGTGTGTTCTCCCGGGATGGTAATATAGTAAGTGAGATTGAATCAAGATGTAGTAAAGCTAATGCAGTGAGCTCGCAGTTGCGATCAACAGTATTCTGTAACAAGGAAGTCAGCTCCCAGACGAAACTATCTTTACATCGGTCTGTTTTCAGACCAACTTTGCTTTACGGGAGCGAAAGCTGGGTGGACTCAGGATATCGTATTCATAAGTTAGAAGTAACAGACATGAAGGTAGCAAGAATGATTGTTGGTTCAAACAGGTGGGAACAATGGCAGGAGGGTACCCGGAATGAGGAGATAAAGGCTAATTTAGGATTGAACTCGATGGATGAAGCTGTACGCATAAACCGGCTTCGGTGCTGGGGTAATGTGAGGCGAATGGAGGAGAATAGGTTACCTAGGAGAATAATGGAATCTGTTATGGAGGGTAAGAGAAGTAGAGGGAGACCAAGAGGACGATGGTTAGACTCGGTTTCTAATGATTTAAAGATAAGAGGTATAGAACTAAAAAAGGCCACAACACTAGTTGCAAATGGAGGATTGTGGCGACGTTTAGTAAATTCTCAGAGGCTTGCAGACTGAACGCTGAAAGGCATAACAGTCTATAATGATAATGTATGTATGTATGTATGTATGTATGTATGTATGTATGTATGTATGTATGTATGTTTTAATATTCAAAGGTGATTGGCCCTTGTTGAAAGTATGATGACGTATGAAAAATTTGAGAGTCAAGTATATATATTTTTTACAATCTGCTTTACGTTGCACTGACACAGATAGGTCTCATGGTGACGATGGGATAGGAAGGAGCTAGGAGTGGGAAGGAAGTGGCTTTGGCCTTTATTATAGTACAGCCCAAGCATTTTGCCTCGTGTGAAAATCGGAAATCACGGAAAACCATCTTCAGGGCTGCCGACAGTGGAGTTCGAACCCACTATCTTGCGAATATAATTTCACTGTTGCAATTCCGTAACCGCACCATCAACTCGCTCGGAGAAGTGAAGTATAATCACCATCAATATACAGTCCTTAACCATACCAAAATATATTCTCACATACTCAGTCTCAGTTTAAAAATTGTCCATTGGATTTTACACCGGAGTTGTTATCAAGAGTTCAATGGTTTGCCTGGTGTCACAGTTACATCAGAGATAAATTTGCTCTATATTATATATTGAACTAAGCCTCCGTGGCTCAGGCGGCAGCGTACCGTCCTCTCACCGCTGGGTTCCGTGGTTCAAATCCCGGTCACTCCATGTGAGATTTGTGCTGGACAAAGCGAGATGGGACAGGTTTTCTCCGGGTATTCCGGTTTTCCCTGTCATATTTCATTCCAGCAACACTCTCCACTACCATATCATTTCATTTGTCATTCATTAATAATTGCCCCAGAGGAGTGCGACAGGCTTCGGCAGCCGGCAAATTTCCTATCCTTGCCGCTAGATCGGGCTTTATTCATTCCATTCCTGACACGGTCGAATAACTGGAAACAGGCCGTGGATTTTCATCATATATGGAACTATGATATATTCATGTCTGTCGTATTATGGTTCAATAAGCCTGACAATGCCATCATCATCATCATTATTATTATGATGATGATTGCTTTGCACTTTCAGTTTCCCAGGTACTGGTGTTAAGCCACTTCCCCTTTCCTCTGTTCCTCATTCCTAACGAAAAAATCCAGGACCCTCCTCCAGCTGTAATGTCAGTCTCGGCCTTATCCATCCAAGAATGTCTAGTTCTCTAACATGGCATTTGCCTTCTACCTCTCACCTCGTAGTCAGAACCTGCTGACTCCGTCCAGTTCAGATGTCTTATTTCTAAATTCCTGACTCACCTAATTTCTCAAATTGCCTCTCCTGAATTTCTGGTTACTGTGTGCTATCTGAAGACACCTCTTTTCATTTGCGACTCAGTTAATTTATAATTGTTCGGTTCTTCAGTCTACCAAAACTAATTTTGTATAATTAAAATGAACAAACTATGTGAAAAAGAAAATATATGGCAACAGAATTCTACCTGAAAATGAAAAAAGTTATTTCTTCTTTACGTATAATGATTAGTGGTCATAAAAATCTTCGGTTATGATGCCTGCTCTATTGACCAGTCTTACTTTTCATGAGGGTGCTTTTCTCAAACACTCACGTCAAGATCTGTTTGAAGGAGCAGCTGAATGTATCAGCATCTTGAAGGACGGCTCTGATTTGTAGTTGGAAGAGGATACCCGTTTGCTTCCTGTTCGTGATCTCTCTTGGCTAAATGATACCTAAAAACTACAGTGCCATGGTAAGTGGAACTGTCTACACTCTCTTATTGGTGATCTGCTAGGTTGGTGCTCTCTTGATGGAAATGAAAGTATTTTTAAATCCTAATTAGTTAATTTGGTGTTTATAGACATTTATCAGTTATAATACCTTCCTCAAATAGCAATACATACCTCTCTTAAGCGAAATACTTCAGTTCCTTATTTCATTAACTTTAGAGGTACAATGGAATATTTCATACTGATAACTTGTGTCGTCAGTTGGATGTGGCTACAAACAGTTATCTTTTCTGGATCCCTACCTAGGTACCTCTGTGACAAGTTCCGCGGCCTGATGTATGGGCTGTATCCACTCCGTAAACCGAAACTGAGCACAGTTGCCTCTGTTCATCGGAGGTATATGCATAACTTCATTCACCAGTATGTGGATGTGCGATGGTTCTAAGATAGAAAATAATTTTGGATGCTCATTCATTTAGAATATCAGCACCAAGATCTTGCCTTATAGTCTGTAGCGTACACACTGGGGAGCACTTCGTCATCCTAGAAGATCTTCAATTTGAGGTGAGGTACAAGCAGGCCCATTTTCTCATGTGTACTGACTCCTAATTTCTCTGAAATCTATTGATTCAGGCTTCCTACAACACCCACTGGTGCAGGAGATTCATGACGATGATATTTTATCTGAGTGCTGAATTGTATGAACACAGTGTTGGAGAAGGAGTACAGGCTGAAAACAAATAAATTCAAAACAAAATAATAGAGTTGAGTAAAAGGGAACTCAGGTAATGCAGCCTCCGTTGCTAAGTGATAAGCGTGCTGGCTCTTGGTCAAAATCCTCACAGCTGTGTTGCCAATACATCTCTTATTACAATAGGCATCAGTCTCATTTTCAGCTCAGATAATTTGCAGGTGCTTTATTTGATATTTGGAAGTCTTGTAATATATACTTCATTAATTTATATTTGTGATGTGTAATGCTTTTCAGTTAGCTTCATGCAGTAATGTGGAGGCTTGGGAATCAAACTTGAAAATTAGGAACATCCTGAATCAAATCCACCATTGCACCCAATTGATCCTCAACTCAGCACCAGTAACATTGACACTCAGCCGAGTAGTAGAAGTAGTAGTAGAAGTAGTAGTAGTAGTAGTAGTAGTAGTAGTAGTAGTAGTAGTAGTAGTAGTAGTAGAAGTAGTAGTTCTGTGAAGAAACAAAATGCAACTAAAAGTTTAAGTAAACAAAGACAACTTTTTGTATGTAACGCATACGAATACGATACAAGAAGAATTTAGGCAAGCGTTATATTTCAAATACAGCTAAAATTTTGAAACTTGACATGTTAACTATTAGGCAAATTGTAGTCTATTAGTCCTACAACTCGGAAAGAGTGGGGTAATAATGGGGTTATTTTGAACAAAATTGGTGATTTTTACAGAATGCAATGAGTGCAGTGATGTCTGCCTAAATGAAGTTTGGAATGACATGGCAATCATGATATTGTGAAGAAAGGGTGGGATGATGGAACTGGTACAGTAATTGCATACTGAAGGCACTAACATCACAAGGCAAGTGTATTATGGTGTTGCTTGCTGAGGGTGGTGAGGGCTGGGTGGAGAATTCTCTTCATTTGGGCTGGACATTGGAGACACCAAAGTTGATAGCCATAATGAAATGATTGAAAACTGGTTTAGGCACTGTTTTGTAGAGAACCTACCACGTGATCGAAAATGTGTAATCGTGATGGGCAATGCAAGCTATCCCTTGAGGTACCTGATTCTGTTTCCTACCATGAACAGCAATGTTCAGGATATTATTAAGTTTATGATGTAAAATAACATTCCAGTGCCAAAACATATACCCATCAAGGCAGGAAATCAAGTCAGCCAATATCAGTAAAAGGTACGTTGCAGAGGAGTTCGCTCCTTCTTGCGGATATGAAGTGTTGCGACTTCATCCTTATCACTGTGTTTTAAACCCCACAGAAATGATCCAGACTCAACTCAAGGCATATGTTAGGAAAAATTATGTTACCCCAAATTTGAGTGCTAGTGCTTGTCAACTTCTGCATGAAGGAGCTGGAACAATCGGTCCCGAGAACTGGTCTGCTTGTGTTCTACACACCATTAAGATAGAAGAAACATAACACGTACTAAACAAGATAGATTTGTGATTCCCCTAACAGACAATGAACCGGGCGAGTTGGAGGTGCCGTTAGGGGCGCACGGCTGTGAGCTTGCATCCTTCAGATAGTGGGTTCGAATCCCACTCAGCAGCCCTGAAGATGGTTTTCCGTGTTTTACTACTTTCACACCAGGCAAATGCTGGGACTGGACCTTACGGCTAGGCCTTTCCTATCCCATCATCGCCATAAGACCTTTCTGTGTCAGAGCGACTTATAGTCACCAGCAAAGAAATACAGGAGACAATGACGAGTACGATGAAATGAAATGGCGTATGGCTTTTAGTGCTGGGAGTGTCCGAGGACAAGTTCGGCTCGCCAGATGCAGGTCTTTTGATTTGACGCCAGTAGGTGACCTGCTCGTCGTGATGAGGATGACATTCAATCCCTAGCCAATGGAGTGGCTGCGAGACAAAGTGATAACGTTCTTGCATGCTCTGGCCAAGGTTGTGGGATTTGAGGGTGCTTAAATGTGAGAGAGCCGTGCCTTCTGATTTAGGTACGTATGTCACAGATCTCCATCAGGGCAAACTTCCAGCAACCCTGGGTCTCTAAAGCTGGTAGTAGATAACGGGTTTATAGATGGTTTTTATGTCGTTCTGGATAAATAAGACATAAAATCCACACCGGAAGCCAGCCCGTTGGATCAATATTCAGGTACCTGATTCTCACACCACACCACGCTGAGAATTTGATATATCCCTTGGATGCCAGAGATATAAAACCCATAACATAATAATTATTATTATTATAATCCCAGTCCCTAGGTCATGATTTTATTTTTACCTTCTTTTACTGAAAGCGAGACACTGATATTAGCAGCATAAAAAGTCGACTTTGTTATCAATTTAAGTTTAATATTTTGCAGTGGCTTGTGGTGAACACGCTCATTATCCCAGCAGAAGAAAAAAAATACAAAAAATAAATCATGGCCCCACTACATTACCATTTCCAAATTTCTATTCATGGCAGCATCATAACGTAAGCCACAGCAGATTTTAAATGATGTACTTACAGTTTCACCCGGTGATGCATCGTAACCATAGTCATGGTTTCCGCAGAAGTAAACTGGGACTTTTTTGTAACTTAAAATCGTAACCTAAACACAGTGAGTAAATGTATTTACAGTTTCACTTATTTGCTGAGTGTAGATACAGTGACGACAGACTTGGGAAAGTATACCTCATGCTGAATAACACTGTTATACTCACAAATAATGCCACAGAACTCGTGGAAACTTCACCCATAATACAAGAATAACACTAAAAAAAATCACAGTTCATACCACCATTACAGACAAACCCACGCATGTGCTGCAACAAAATATTTTGTACAAAGTACTTTGCACTTGGCTCTGTGTTCATGCTGGGCACCCAAAATATTTTCCCAAATGTATTGAAGAAAAATCATCTGCATTTGCCCTCAACGAATATTGCCAAAAACATTGTGTTGTTGTTTGAGTCATCAGTCCATAGACTGGTTTGATGCAGCCTTCCATGCCATCCTATCCTGTGCTAACCTTTTCATTTCTACGTAACTATTGAATCCTACATTTGCCCTAATCTGCTTGTCATATTCATACCTTGGTCTACCCCTACCGTTCTTACCCCCTACACTTCCATCAAAAACCAACTGAACAAGTCCTGGGTGTCTTAAGATGTGTCCTATCATTCTATCTCTTCTCCTCGTCAAATTTAGACAAATCGATCTCTCCTCACCAATTCGATTCAGTATCTCTTCATTCGTGATTCGATCTATCCATCTCTCCTTCAGCATTCTTCTGTAACACCACATTTCAAAAGCTTCTCTTTCTTTCTGAGCTAGTTATCGTCCATGTTTCAGTTCCATACAATGCCACGCTCCACACGAAAGTCTTCAAAAACATCTTTCTAATTCCTATATCAACGTTTGAAGTGAGCAAATTCCTTTTCTTAAGAAAGCTCTTCCTTGCTTGTGCTAGTCTGCATTTTATGTCCTCCTTACTTCTGCCATCGTTAGTTATTTTACTACCCAAGTAACAATATTAATCTACTTCCTTTAACGCTTCATTTCCTAATCTAATATTTTCTGCATCACCTGCCTTCGTTCGACTGCACTCCATTACTTTTGTTTTGGACCTATTTATTTTCATCTTGTACTCCTTACCCAAGACTTCATCCATACCATTCAGCAACTCCTCGAGATCTTCTGCAGTCTCAGATAAAATAACAATATCATAGGCAAATCTCAAGGTTTTGATTTCCTCTCCTTGGACTGCCATTCCCTTTCCAAATTTCTCCTTGAGTTCCTTTACTGCCTGTTCTATGTAAACATTGAAAAGGAGGGGGAAAAACTTCAGCCTTACCTCACTCTTTTCTGGATTGCTGTTTCTTTTTCAAAGCCCTCGATTCTTATTACTGCAGACTGATTTTTATACAGATTGTAGATAATTCTTCGTTCTCGGTATCTGATCCCAATCATCTTCAGAATCTTAAATAGCTTCGTCCAATCAACATTATCGAGTGCCTTTTCTAGATCTACGAATGCCATGCACGTGGGCTTGTCCTTCTTGATTCGATCCTCTAAGATCAGACGTAAAGTCAGGATTGCTTCACGTGTTCCTACATTTCTTCTGAAGCCAAATTGATCTTCTCCCAACTCAGCTTCAACTTGTTTTTCCATTCTTCTGAAAATAATGCGTGTTAAAATTTTGCAGGCATGAGATACTAAACTAATGGTGCGGTAGTTTTCACATCTGTCATCACCGGCTTTCTTGGGAATAGGTATAACAACATTCTGTCGAAAATCGGATGGGACTTCTCCTGTCTCATACATCTTACACACTAAATGGAATAACCTTGCCATGCTGGTTTCTCCTAAGGCAGTCAGTAACTCAGAGAGAATGTCATCTATTCCAGGTGCCTTGTTCCTATTTAGGTCACTCACAGCTCTGTCAAACTCTGGCCTCAAAAATGGGTCTCCCATTTCATCTGCATCAACAGCCTCTTCATGTTCCAGAACTAAATTATCTACATCTTTACCTTGATACAACTGTTGGATATGTTCCTGCCATCTTTCTGCTTTGTCTTCTTTCCCTAGAAGTGGTTTTGCATCTGAGCTCTTAATATTCATACACCTAGATTTCCTTTCTGCAAAGGTTTGCTTGATTTTCCTGTATGCATCATCTACCTTTCCCAGGACCATACAACCTTCGACATCCTTGCACTTCTCCTTCAGCCATTCTTCCTTAGCTACATTGCACTTTCTATCCACTTCATTCTTTAATCGCTTGTATTCTTTTCTGCCCTCTTCTTTTCTAGCATTCTTGTATTTTTGTCGTCCATCAATCAGATCTAGTATCTCTTGAGTTATCCACTGATTTTTAGTTGATCTTTTCTTCCTTCCTAACATTTCTTCAGCAGCCCTACTGACTTTATTTTTCATGACTATCCATTCTTCCTCTATTGTGTTTCCTTCAGCCTTTTCATTTAGCCCTTGTGCAACATGTTCCTTGAAACAATCCCTCACACTCTTTTCTTTCAACTTGTCTAGATCCCATCTTTTTGCATTCTTTCCTTTCTTCAATTTCTTCAACTTCAGATGGCATTTCATGACCAACAAGTTGTGGTCAGAGTCCACGTCTGCTCCTGGGAAAGTTTTGCAATCCAACACCTGGTGTCTGAATCTCTGCCTAATCATAATGAAGTCTATTTGATACCTTCCAGTATATCCAGGTCTTGCCCACGTATACAGCCGTCGTTTGTGGTGTTTGAACCAAGTATTGGCAAGGACTAAATTATGATCAGTGCAGAATTCAACCAGACGACTTCCTCTTTCGTTCCTTTGTTCCAATCCAAATTCTCCTACTGTATTACCTTCTCTTCCTTGACTACCACTGCATTCCAGTCTCCCATCACAATTAGATTCTCGTCACCTTTTACATATTGTATTAAATCTTCTATCTCATATGTCGCAAAATCCAAAAAATACAATATGTACTTTAATTATAAATGATTTTATAAAATAGCTCTATTTTTATTAGCAAGACGATGTGGAAGTGGTTATGCTGTTAACATATTGATATTTTTCTTTTAGTCTCCGATGCGTGGTGGTAAACACTTTTGAGTGTTAACTGCTACAACTAACAAACCTTACCTATTTAGTTCTTTTTCCGTGTTGAACCATGTTGTTGTTTTCTGTCCATTATGTAGAGTTTGCCCACGTTTAGAATACATTGCCGTATTCTTTGTCAAGGCAACTGAAATACCCCTATTCGATATGAGGTAATCAATCTCCCAGGCAGCAATCACACTACGAGAGTGGTTCCTGACCCTTTCCGGCTGACGTAAGACCCCTGGCTGTCTCGTGAGAATTTTGGAAAAGCCATGTACTCGGACTTGCCCACGCTGTTATGTAATTAGAGGTTCGTCCTTTGTGTTTATGTTGTGGTCTCTGTGTCTTAATCTGTGTATGATAGGCATCCAAGTATTGCTGATTTTATATCCTTCTTCTAAATTCATACTGTTTGGGTGTTTCTCGATTTTTATAGCCTCACGGATTTCCCTCTCCAGATTCCAAGGGACAGCTGCTTAGGATCTTGGTCTTGTCAAATAATACTCCGTGTCTGGTTGCGTAGGATTGCTTGGCTACAGCTGAAATATCTGTGTTTTGGTTCTTGGTGTGACGGATGTGTTCTATAAGGCGGGTAGAGATCAGATATTTTGTTTCACCGATATAGCATGTTCCGCAGCTACATTCAATGTCGTATACTCCAGGAGCGTGTAGTTCTATTGTGTCTTTTACTGCTAGTAGATAACGGGTTTATAGATGGTGTTTTTTTTTTGTCATACAGGATAAATGCTACATAAAAACCACACCCTTTGGACCAATCTTCAGGTACCTGATTCTCACTGCACACTATGCTGAGAATTTGATGCATCCATTGGATGCCAGGTGGTCGTATGGCTTTTAGTGTCGGGAATTTCCGAGGACAGGTTGGGCTTACCTGGTGCAGATTTATCTCCTTGCCTCTCATGGGCGACTTGCGCGTCTGGATGTGATAATGGCGTGTGGCCTCCGAAGAGGCACCATGCAGGTGAACTGCGCATCCGTGAGAATGGTACCCTACATATGATGAAATCTAATGCTGAAGGCGGCACATACACCCAGCCCCTGAGACCCTGGAATTAACCAATAAATGTTAAAATCCCCAACCCGGCCTGAAATCAAACCCAGAAGCCGTTGGGCCGAATGCCTACATGCTTACCATTTAGCCATGGAGCCGGACTGGATGAGGGATGGTGATGATAATGTGGCAGAGAGAAGGTGGAACCCAGTGCTGGCACGTAGCCTACTCCTGTTGAATGACGACAAGGCGTCTGCTCAAAGCTTTACATCCGCATCTGACAAATGAATGACTATCAACAGCGCCATACGCTCTCCCACCATATGAACACTGTAGAGGGGTTTGGAATTGAATCCAGGCTTTTGATTATAAATTGTATTCCACCACACCTCATACCCTGCTGGCTAACATTATGATGGTGAAAGTTCTTTTAACCAATGGGACTCGAACCGGCTAACCGCAGTGTCAGACCTTTATAAACTCGACGCCTTAACAATCATGGCCACGAGGCTGCTTTGATCATATCAGCTGTCACTTCAACCACTTCAGCTGATTTACCACTCTTCACCTCATTCCAGGTAATCAGTACGTCATCTCCAGTTGTTCCTGACCAATCACCAGATTCTGAATTTGCAGATCCATTTGAAATGTTATCAAAATATACCATCATGACATTTGACCTGTAATTTTCTGTCTCTGTACTCTTGTTCCTTTTTTACGTCTCACCAACACAGATGGGTCTCATAGGAAAGACGTGAGAGTGGGAAATTACGGAAAACCATCTTCAGAGCTGCCGACAGTGGGGTTCGAACTAATTATCTCCCGGATGCAAGTCTTAGCTGCGCGACCCTAACCACATGGCCAATTCGTCGGGTTTGTTCAAGTTTCTCCATTATGTCTTCAGTTACTGAGTCACCTCTGAGTTTAGCTCGATCCCTGTCTCTCCTGGCTGCGTTATTTCTCTTCTGTATTGTCTCCTTTACTGGACTGTTTCACCACGAAGTTCTCTTTACATTAACTCTAGTATTAGCTCAACTGCAGTGCTTACCAATGTATTCTTCGTGTTGTTTCATTCTTCATTACCCCTTTTTGGTTCAGAAACTCGTAGTTTATTTTTTATCTTCTCTTGAAACTGTTGTTTGTTTTATCCCATTTCTCTGGTTTCCAGTCTTTAATCTTAGGTTTCCTTCCCCTGGTTGTAAACGGCATTACGTTAAATCCAGTGAGATCAGCCACAAGAAGTCGATGACCACTTTCAGACATTCACTTGGAAAGACTTTGGTGGCTCGCACTTCAGCTCCATTACTTATGTCCGTAATAACATAATCTATCAGAGATCTTGATTCTCCATGGCAGCTGTAGCTTGTTACTTCGAGATAATGCGGGAGATCCTGTAGTCACAAAGGCCGCCACTTCAACCAGGCGGCGTTAACTCATGCTCAAGCATCTACAAGTGTCAGCTGTCGTGCGCGAGCCAAGGTAACGGAATACAATGTCTTCAGTTGTGGAATGTCGCCGGCCGATATTGTCCCAGGTACTCTCCTTTTGCTAGGTTTAGCTGCAATCTAAATGTTTCCAGCCTTGTTTTCCACTGGGTAACCAATTCATTAAGCCTGTTTCGTGAGCTGCTATCCAGCATAATTTACTGTGTTCATGCACAGAATGAACAGGAGTGGTGACAGGACGGATCATTGATTCCACTCAAATGTCGAAAGGTGATGTGACGTCAGCTGCGCAGCAGACAGAGCTTGTAGAGTTGTGGTAGAGGAACTGAACCCAGCAGACATATTTCTCTGAATATGACAAATTAAGGATTCGATGTCGGATGCCAGTAATTACATAGAGACGAACTTAGAGATGAATCAAACCAGCCTTCGACTGATGATTCAAATAATGATTCTCAAAATATTCCAAGTGTCTAATACATATTACATTGATGGTTGTCATAATATATCTAATCAACTTTGAAGATAACCAGTTCATTTTGTCCTTATTTGTTAAGTAGATCACCAATATTTTGGCAATTTTTATCTGGTGCAGTTTACACTTTTAAACTGAAGTCACTACTTTTATTGGAAATACAGGCAGAACAGGACTAATAAAACTGAGCAATTCATTTTAATACTTGCTTATGGAAAGAAGTAGCCTTATTTGGGCATACACATGCACAGCTTGGCAGGCTTGTTACCCTATAATCATGGTGTGACATAGTGTTCTGTGGCCGGAATGTGGTCTGGAATAGCGCAATCATTTTAAATTTTTACTTATTCCTCATATGTGATATATTACTTAAAAGAAGTCATTCAGGTCATGAGTGAGGTGTGCATACAATAAAAGAATAGTATCTTAAAGAGAAGTGCGAGCAAAATTTTGCAAATAAAGATTATTTTTGAAATTATCATAACTTTTGGTACACTTATGACATTGAGAACTTACCAGAAAATCAATGTTGGAAGAAAGTACAAAAGAAAACATAAAACCATTAAAAATAAATAAACAAATTTCCTTGCCCTGATAAATGCTGGGAATGTTTCAGGAAATTTAACTTTGCAAACAATTCAGAGCTGAAGATGTAACCTGGCTATTTCAGTTCACCCCATTGACAATGCAATTTCAACACCACACCAGTGCTAAGATTCAGAACGAAGAGGAAATTTAAATACAGTATCTTTTTTAGTGCCTCCGTGTTCCAGATTATGCCTTTCCTGGTGAGACCTTCTGTTTACAGCACACTATGACTCTCTTCTGGTAAGGTCTAGATCAAATTTGTTACTTTCATTGTCCTGTCTCGGTCTCATTCTTTGCTTTGACGATATGAAAGTGACTGGAGGTATGAGCGATGTTAATGCTATTCCTTATGCAGCCAGTCCCTGTTATGAATGGTGTGAAAATGTTGCTCAAAGGGTCAGCTGGTGTATCTATTTCAGTAGGCTTGGCATACTGATATGTAATAGCCACTTCTGGCTCGGTGAGGAAAGCAACGGGAAACTACGTCACTCCACATTTCCCTAGTACACCTCTACAGTGATGCCTAGGCCGTCTGTGATGGGTGATGGAAGAGCTGTTAGGGGTCGGACTAACCTTCGGGATGAATACTCAAGAACACGTGTTCAAGGTTAATAGACATGGATATTAAAAGAGCTCTACAGTTCACAATGTTCCTCACATCCTCGTCACTTCCTCTGTTCTCCAGGTTAGGAGCGGCTGTTCCCTAGGTTAAAGGCGGCCTGTTTTCGAGCACAGAAGTAAGAGGGGCTCCACTGTGCTGTGTTACCCCCAAGAACTCTCAAGGACTATAAACCAAACCAAACCAAACCCCATGGCGCACCAACCCCGAAGGGTCTTGGCCTACCCAGTGACCGCTGCTCAGCCCGAAGGCCTGCACATTATGAGGTGCCATATGGTCAGCACGACGAATCCTCACGGCCGTTATTCTTGGCTCTCTAGACCGGGGCCGCCATCCCACCGTCAGATAGATCCTCAATTGTAATCACATAGATTTATTTGATATCGAACCAGCCCTCAGATCCAGGTAAAAATCCTGACCTGGCCGGGAATCGAACCCGGGGCTCCGGATAAGAGGCAGACACGCTACCCCCACACCGCGGGGTCGGCTCTCAAGGACTATAGACAAAAATATTATATTAAACAACAAGCAATAAGACTGGCCATCGGCACACCTCAGATTCAATGTCTGAGGGTATGAGATGTGTCTTATGGCAACGAAGGGATAGGAAAGTGCTAGGCTTGGGAAGGAAGCGACCATGGCCTTAATTAAGATACAGCCCCAGTTTTTTCCTGATGTGAAAGTGGGAAACCATGGATAGTCATAATAGGGCTGACGACAGTGGGGTTCGAACCCACTATCTCCCAAATGCGGATGAAACCACGCGTACATGCTAGTTATAATAGTTATGAGGATGTTATTCGTTTTACGTCCTACTAACTACTTTCATGGTTTTTTGGAGATGGCGAGGTGCCGGAATTTTGCCCCACAGAAGTCATTTTACGTGACAATAAAATAGGAAGCTGACGTGCTTGAGCACCGAGCTACTCACCCCAGCGTCAGGCCATCTAGCTTGGCTGACCAAAGATCATAAAAGGATGTATATGCCACAGGCTCTTTCGCTTAAATAACAGTTTAATGAAGTATTAACCTACAAAAAGGAATCTCCATAGATGTTGCTGTATTAGTTACGGCATGGTCCACAAGTAGTGTCACACACTTGTAATTAATTAAGGGCAATTAATTGTATAAGTCTATGTAGACCTATCATAAAATTATAAAGGAAACTGTGACAGTATCCTTGCATTCTGACAAGATCATACAGACTACCCCAACTTATTCAATAATAACCCTTTAATGCATGAATTTTTATTTTCATGTTTAAAAGTTATTTTTGGACTTTCCATAAGGTTAATAGAACGGGAAAAATATTGAAAAAATATCAATAATGCTGCATATATGCTACATCATGAATAAACATTCTCTTTGATACGGTTGCCATTCAACTAGTCCCTACATAAAATATACACAAATGGGTAACTAAGGTCAAAGGTATTCTATAAACAACTTGGAACTCATATGTAACATGCACTGGTTCATGAAATGTCCATCAGAGGCGTGCAAATCAATTTTTGAATCTATGTTGCATATATGCTACATCATGCAACAAAGCGGTGTAGGCTCTCCCATCTCATAACATACGCTACTCTAAGGCCACAGTACAGCCAGCCTATGAGTAACTAAGGTCAAAAGTCTTATATACACATCTTGGAACACATGTGAAATATGCATTGGTTCATGAAGTGCCCACCAGAGGCGTGCAAAAGAGTTTGTTAATCGATGTTGCATATATGTTACACAATGCAACAATGGGTTAACTCTACTTGGGTCCATTTGATTGAATGCATAGCACATTATACACATCCATCCTAAAAAAATATTATGATTAAAAATTAACCTAAATTATGCTAAGTAAGGTGTTTGTTCACTGTCATAAGTAAAAGACAGACTTTGCCCATTCGTGACATTTTGCATATTGACATAAGTATCTCAACTTATTTTCACGCTGACATATTCATGCACGAAAAATGTTATGCTGTGTACGGTCCAATTTTGCGGAATTAACACCTCCAACGCATCCATAAACCTTCATTCTAGACCGGGCTGTCGCATTTTCAGAACAGTTTACAAAATCTTGGTACAACATTACGAACATCATAAAAATGAAAGTGTACAACCTGTTTTCCAGTCTTTGACCGGGTGAGGGATGTAATGAATGATCCATATATAGGCTATTAGTACGATGGGGTCACCACTCCCAAAGCGATTTATTAATGACTGATAGATGCTATGACATGACAATGAGTACCCGGAGTAGCCGGAGAAAAACCTGTCCCGCCTCCGCTTTGTCCAGCACAAATCTCACATGGAGTGACCGGGATTTGAACCACGGTATCCAGCGGTGAAAGGTCGACGCGCTGCCGTCTGAGCCACGGAGGCTATTACGATCATCATCTTTCATAATAATAATAATAATAATAATAATAATAATAATAATAATAATAATAATAATAATAATAATAATAATAATAATAATTGTACCGGGAGGTACACCTCAACGCCGCGCATTCAAAATTAGCGCCTAAAGGATCTCCTCTATCAATCAAAAGTGAAACTAACAACACAACAAGTTGGAACATTAATCAGAAGATATCTCCACTGAAATATTAAGTAATTTCATTATTGTGCAGTTTCCTAAACTGACTGAATTACTCCTTGTTTTGTTTTGATATATATCCAGAAGTTTGGACATTTCTCCACAGATGACAAAAAGCAAAGCAAAGTCACCTTCGTACAAGCCATGAAGGCCGTTGGAGGAGTGTAAGGTGAAGGCTTCCACCATTGTTAACCTCGGCATGTGATGGAGTAGAGTGGTTAACTCTACGCCCGGCGGCCTTTGCCCCCCAGTAATTAACCTAGTACTCATTTTTGGTGTAGGCTGAGTGAACATCAGGGCCATATGCGTTGCCGGAAGTGGAAATCTAGTTTCTTAAATTTTACAACTTCCTGACGGGGATTCGAACCCGCGTCCTTCCGAGCGAACCGAGCACGCCTTTACCGCCTCGGCCGGCAGCCCCTAGCCCAGATGACACTACCAAAATACTATGATCATGCACCCTGGTGCAAAGGTGTAAGAACTTATAACTTAAAGAAGTTTTGTATTCCTAGGTTTTCCATAACTGATCTATGTTCATTTATTTTTGGGTTGGCAACCCTCCTTTTTTTCTTTCCGCCAGTTTTGAATCTGGCCAATCAAAAAATTCTGTAATTAATTTTCAATCTATCACAGGCTTCTTGTTCGATTCTGAGTGTAACTTTGAGATTAACCAATTAAATTGAGAGGGTGTGGCTGGTTTAGTCTAGAATGATCTCGAACCTTCCCTGAAGGTTTATAAACTGCGGCTTTTCACGTTTCTTGGCCAATTGATCGTCGTCTATCTGAGTGTGTGTGTTTAAGCGATAGGCGGGCGGCCTCTTTCGTTGGCATCAGAACATCTATAAGGTAATGACCACATAAATTACATCTTTCTTGTGGTAGCTACTTCCGCAGCTTAAAGGTCCGTGTTCCGAGGTATCTGTGGAACAGCAGAGGTGAAAGAAGGTGCTGGGTGGAATAGGTCTCAACTTACGAAATTAAAGTTAATTTAAAACTTTAACAAAGGTTATATTTTCTTTTCAAGATAAATAAATAACAGAATATAACAGGTACCAAGTAGCAGATCAACAAATTAAGAAAGTACAATTACAGTTTGTTACTGGATTTGGGCTTCGAGCCCCAGACTCACAATCCTTGAGCTATAAGCCCAACTTTACCTATATACAAGGTACAACAAAGGGGCAGAAAACCCCAATCATGCCAAGGAGCACTTGCTCCCAATTACCCAGTAAAGCCTCCTCGAGGCACACAGAAAATCCACTTTTAAGAAAGAGCAAACCCAGCTCTCAAAGATCAAGCCTATTCAAAGGCCACACTAAACTCCACCTTCAATCTGCCCTCCAGGCACACAAGAACAGGGGTAATAATACCCAATCTGCTGAGGCCTATTCAGTAAAGAAACAGGTCAATTACATGGTCCAAAATTCTGAGTTGAATGGAGGCGTAACTTGCACTCCTAATACATTTTTAAAACCTATTTGGCACTAGGCCGCTTATGCAAGGGCTAATCCCATACTACGGAGGTGACACGATAAAAAAACTTATTTACATTACGAAGGGAGAAAAAAAAGGAAATGGAAACGTAGTCACCTCAGAACAATATGAGTGGGAGCTCGAGAGGGTTAGGCACTCTCTATCCCAATTTATAGTTAAAAAGCCAAAATTTTACCAAATGTCTATTACATTTAAAGGATAGGTTACATGAGAAAAGTTTCGAACCTGCCCCGAGGGTTAAACTGCTGAGCTAGCAAGAAATAAAGTTATTAAACGGCCATTACCTTGTGGATGAACTGCTGCCCGAAGAAAGGGGCGCTTCCCGCCCCCTGCTACATAATCACACTAGGAGAGATGTTACTGAAGTGGCCAGGAGACCAGAAAATCAGCAGTTTATATATCCTCGTGGAAAATTCGAGACGTTTCATGAATGATTACAACCCGCCCACAAAATTTTATTGGATAACAGCAAAAACTAATACACCAGACGAAGAAGAAACACCTTATTGGTGGAAAATTAATTACAGAAATTCCTCATTGGTCAAATTCAAAACTGGCGGAAAGAGAAGGGTTATACTGCCAACCCAAACAATGACTGAAAGAAATTTAACAAAGAACAAACTTATGAATAGCAAATTTCTTCAAAAAAAGTTCCTTCACTTCGCACTAGGGTGCACAATTGTAGTTCTTAAGTAGTGCCATCTAGAAGAGAATGTTCACACTTCTTACTACAGAGAAAACAAAAACAATTCGAAACCGACATAGTTCAGAACACTTCAAGATTTACAGTAAAGACATCTTCTGAGAAACCTTAGAATTAATTTGGTTGTTAAAGTTCCGGCTTTCTCCAGTAGAGGAGTTTCAACTGGCGCAATATTTGAATTAGCGGCGTGGAGGTGTACCGCCCGGTACAGTCCGAATCTTTAGTTATGTAACCTATTTTTCTAAAATGTAACTTTTTTCCGGATAATGTAAAAAAATCGTAAAATCTTTAACTGTAAACGGGGGATAGAGAGTAATGTACCCTCTCGAGCTCCACTTCATCTTGGTTTGAGGTGACTACGTTTTGTAACTGTTTTTCTTCCCTTCCGCAATGCATTCATTGAATCTTTTCGAGTCACCTCAGTAGCTTGAGATTAGCCCCTGTATCTCTGGGCCAAGAGCCCCCTTAGGATTTTATTCTTCATTATCTAGGAGTGCAAATGTACACCTCCATTCATTTTGTGTTCAGGCTGTTTTTTAAAACCTGTTCTTTTTCGTAAAGGCCCTGTAGGTTGGGTACTAGATACCCCTGTATTAAATCTTGTTATTTGTAATTCTGAAAGTGTAAATTTTAAGGTACCGAGCTCGATAGCTGCAGTCGCTTAAGTGCGGCCAGTATCCAGTAATCGGGAGCTAGTGGGTTCGAACCCCACTGTCGGCAGCCCTGAAGATGGTTTTCCGTGGTTTTCCATTCTCACACCAGGCAAATGCTGGGGCTGTACCTTATTTAAAGCCACGGCTGCTTACTTCCCACTCCTAGCCCTTTCCTGTCCCAACGTCGCTATAAGACCTATCTGTGTCGATGCGACGTAAAGCAAATTGTAAAAAATAAAAAATAAAATAAAATAAAATTGAGGTAGTATTGCCTTGAGCGGGCTGTAAGAAATGGAGAGCCGGTTTGCTCTTTTCAAAGTTTGTAATTGTGAAGGGTGCCTCTGGAAGGCTTGACATTTGTAATTGAGGGAGCAAGTGCTCTTGAATTAGGGGACTTCTGCCCTTAACTTAAGGATTTCTTATTTTAATTGAAGCTCGGTAAACTGAATCCGGTATCTCTGACGTTTTAAAATAGGGGCTTGAAGCCCAATATAGTTAAAGTTCTGAATCTTGGATTTTCTTAGTCTTGTTTCAAGATTGCTTTGTACCTGATATATTGTCATGTTCACGCAGTGAAAAATATTGTTAAGTTTGTTTTTGGAAAGGAAGTATAACCTTTTAAAGTCTTATCTCAACTTTGATATTGTAGATAGACCCATTCACCCCAGCACCTTCTTTAACCTCTTTCTGCTCCACGGGTATCCCCGTAACAACAACAACAACAATAATAATAATAATAATAATAATAATAATAATAATAATAATAATTCACACCTGGCAAATGCTGGGGCTGTGCCTTAATTAAGGCCACGGCCGCTTCCTTCCCATTCCTAGCCCTTCCCTGTCCCATCGTCGCCATAAGACCTATCTGTGTCGGTGCGACGTAAAGCAACTAGAAAATAATAATAATAATAATAATAATAATAATAATAATAATAATAATAATAATAATAATAATAATAATAATAATAATGGCGTGTGGCCTCCGTAGAGTTGACGCCGTATTGGCGACCTGCACATCTTTGAGGATGAGGCCCTACCTAAGGAGATTTCTAATGACGAATACGACACAAATACCCAGCTCCCGAGGCATAGGAATCGACTAATGAAAGTTGAAATCCCCGATCCGATCGGGAATCGCACTTGGGACTTCTGTGATCAAAGGCCAGCATGCTAACCATTTAGCCATAGAGTAGGACATCGTATTTTAGGAACAAAAGGGAAACGGTATTGGCAAATGCTCGCTACCAGGGATTTTTTTTCTTCAATAATGGCTTGAGATGTGCGCGAATGAACATCCGAGTCGCGAAAGTCGACTTCCTCGACTCCAAAGGGAGATCGACTTCGAGCGCTTGGGGCGTCATTTGAATGTGAGTGAACCGCGCGGGACGTAGCAGAACAAGCCCCACTGCCGGTTGCGTTGAAGACGGTTTTCCGTAGTTTACCATTTTCATGCCAGACATTCGCTGGGGCTGTACGGCCACAGTCGTTTCCTTCCCAGTCTTAGGAAGGGAATGTGGAATTGCCATAACGAGCGAGTTAGCCGTGCGACTAGGGGGCGCTAAAGAAAGTTGAAAAAACAAACAAAAAACGTATCTCTATAACAGAAAAAAGAAAGAAAATAATATCAGATATTATTCGACGCGTAGCGGAACACATCGGGAATTTCCGTCTTCCTTTGCACAGGACGGAAGGAAGTGCACCTTGAACAAACACAGCAGTGCCATAAATAACGAGATAGGTGTCAGAGAGTTTCTGCGATTGGCCCTTATTT
The DNA here is from genome assembly GCF_040414725.1 of Anabrus simplex. Lineage (NCBI taxonomy): Eukaryota > Metazoa > Arthropoda > Insecta > Orthoptera > Tettigoniidae > Anabrus > Anabrus simplex. The sequence goes on along the minus strand of NC_090266.1, from coordinate 1,156,891,208 downwards.
AACGAGAAAACAGCGCCTTAAATATAGCAGCCTCCACTTGTACCGGTTAGCATTCCAGAATTCCATGCAAGCATCTCGTATTTGAAGTTCACCAGGGCCTAATTTTTGTTTAGTTCTCTCTTTACTTTTATTTTTACTTTTACCGATGTTTGTTGTAAATCCATCTCTTATTTCAATCACATCAATGGCTATGAAAGTAACAGAAAGGCGAAGATTTGATAAACCTCAGCTTCTCGACACATTTCACAGTCTACATGGACAGTGAAAGAAATAGAAGCAAAAGAAAAAGAGGAGAAGTAGAAAAAAGTGAGGCACTGGCGTGACAGTCAGAAACGTTAACCGGAGAAAAGCACTTTCAGCAGCAAACTGCCAACACACAGAAAGACTGTTATATTAAAGTGCCTTCTTGTTAAATAAGAGTCGATAATAATAATAATAATAATAATTTCCCGTGGCTATTTCTAGCAGAGTGCAGCCCTTGTAAGGCAGACCCTCCGATGAGGGTGGGCGGCATCTGCCATTTGTAGGTCACTGCGTGTTATTGTGGTGGAGGATAGTGTTATGTGTGGTGTGTGAGTTGCAGGAATGTTGGGACAGCACAAACACCCAGCCCCCGGGCCATTGGAATTAACCAGTTAAGGTTAAAATCCCCGACCCGGCCGGGAATCGAACCCGGGACCCTCTGAACCGAATGCCAGTACGCTGACCATTCAGCCAACGAGTCGGACATAAGAGTCGATGGCATAGGCTTTTTTTTTTTCCTCCCAACACTTAGTGCATCTGTTTTTGACCGCCGGACTGAGTGGCTCAGGCGGTTAAGGCGCTGGCCTTCTGACCCCAACTTGGCAGGTTCGATCCTGGCTCAGTCCGGTGGTATTTGAAGGTGCTCAAATACGTCAGCCTCGTGTCGGTAGATTTACTGGCACGTAAAAGAACTGCTGCGGGACTAAATTCCGGCACCTCGGCGTCTCCGAAAACCGTAAAAGAGTAGTTAGTGGGACGTAAAACAAATAACATTGTTATTATTATTATTATTATTATTATTATTATTATTATTATTATTATTATTGTTGTTGTTGTTGTTGTTTTGACCAGGTTCAACTTCCTACTCGCCCTATGTCTTTGCTTGTCGACTCTTCGCGACTCCGTCCGCAGCCCTTCTCTAGTAATGGCTACTATACGCAGTCCCTCCAACATCAACAGCCCCTCCCCAAACCAACAGCCGAACACTGCGCTGGATTGACAGGTAATAGCAGAGAGTTGACAGTGACATGCAACCTGGCGAACGATTGCCAGTAAGCAGATAGAATGATGTCCACCTGTAGGGTGTAGTGGTTAGTGTGATAAGCCGCCACCCTTGGAGGCTCGGGTTCGGCTCCCAGCTCTGCCACGAAATTTGAAAAGTGGTACGAGGGCTGGAACGAGGTCCACTCTGCCACGGGAGGTCATATCAGCAGAATGGGGTTCGATTCCCACCCCAGCCATCCTCGACGTGGTTTCCTCACTTCTCCTCCAGGCAAATGCCGGGATAGTACCTATAGTAACTTAAGGCCACGGCCACTTCCTTCCCTCTTCCTCGTCAATACCTTCCAATCTTCCCATCCTCCCACAAGGCCCCTTTTCATCATAGCAGGTGAGACCGCCTGGGCGATGTACTGCTCCTCCTTCCCAGTTGTATCCCCCAACCCAAAGTCTCATGCTTCAGGACGCTGCATTTGAGGCGGTAGAGGTGGGATCCCTCGCTGAGTCCGACGGAAAACCAACCCTGGAGGGTAAACGGATTAAGAAAGAATGATGGAACGCTGCCACTATTTCAGTGGTGATAGACCACTGGCAGACGATAACTCGTTACTGGAGAGCGGGGTGTAAGTTCTCGCCATAGATGGACTCGACTGCGTTTTCTTCCTTCTGAGCTGGGCGAATTTCCGAGGATGTAGAATAATTTCATCTGCCATTAAGGATGCAGGCGACGCAGATGATGGCCAGCGCTCTACCGTGGAAGGACGGAACCTCGTCGTGGTCGTGGTACAGGTGACGACGCCTACAGTAGCAGGATCGAACCTTATCGTGGTAACTTTGGTGACTCTGTTGGTTGATTTTCGAACCACGTTGAGAAGGCCGGTAGTAGATCTGTTAGTGTAACGAAATTCCTAGAGATGGCGGGAAGGTTATAGTGTAAAACACCAGCATTAAAAAGCACATTAATTCCTAAAAAGTGGCTCGATATGACCGATTCGAATGGATAAATATATTACAATATTACTGTTGTATTCAGAAAAGCAACATTCTGAATTACTAAGGAAGTGGTGCGAAAAATCGAAACTTAGATATCTCTCATTTACAAGGTAACTTAAATGAAGTACATGTACATCAGGGAAATGATCACATATGAAATGAAATTTAGTAGGTCATTATGTTTCTGATTAGAGTCATTAGTATTTTGGGCAAGTCGGGGCAAGTACGCCCATGAATAAAACAAAGCAAAAGCTACTTTCTAAGCTGCAAGTAGTCTCGGCTCTGAAGGTGAGCAGACAGCTGGGCGTCAGCACCTGTACCCCGTTATAATAACGTATGTTAGACCACGGCCGACTGGATCCCTCGCTCCGCCCCTCATACCGGCCTTGACATCCGCTTGTGAAGCCCAGCCTAAAGCTGTAATTGGAAAGTTTCACCATAATGCCGCTGGAGCGCTGGACTCCTAGTCACTGACAGGAAGCTGTATACCGCAAATTGCCGCATTTCTAGTTTTATTTATATTGCTTTGCTGTCGCAAATGTTGGCAGTGTGTTCGCAATGAGGTGGTTGTTGGCTTGATCTTGATATTGAGAGCTGATAGTTATGCGCTGGTGACTTTAATTATTTATTGTGTAGTGTGGTGATGATAATTTTCAAATTGTGTTTACAAATCTTGGAATTTGTAACATTATTGTGCGCCTTTTTGTACTTCGAGCAGAAATTTTTTGCAAACAATAACACATGTAATTAGTGGCTTAAAGTGATTTCTCGCTGTAACTTCGTCCTAAACAAGAAATTTAATTTATGCGGTAATTCGTTTTTAATGGTGTAGTGATTTGTTTTTCTTTAAATGTGTGTGGAAATATTCGAATATGTATTGCTGTGTACCTTTTTGTATTTCGAACAGGAAAGAAAGAGCAGAGAGACACTATCATTTCACGAATTTTCTGTAGACCAGGACAAAACTACGGGTTTTCTCAAAGCAGTTAGCACTTTCATCTTAGTTTTCTCTTTCTATTTCGGGTATTTATCTTCTTTATTTCTTCCTTTCTTAATTTATTTACCCCTCCAGGGTCGGCTTTTCCCTCGGACTCAGCGAGGGATCCCACCTCTACCACCTCAAGGTTAGTGTCCTGGAGCGTGAGACTTCGTGTCGGGGGATACAACTGGGAAGGATGACCAGTACCTCGCCCAGGCGGCCTCACTGCTTTGCTGAACAGGGGCTTGTATTGGATGTGGGAAGATTGGAAGGGATAGATAAGGTCGAGGGAATGAAGTGGCCGTGGCCTAAAGTTAGGTACCATCCCCGCATTTGTCTGGAAGAGAAGTGGGAAACTATGGAAAACCACTTCGAGGATGGCTGAGGTGGGAACCGATTCCCTACCTCCTCTACCCAGCTGACCTTACAAGGCTGAGTGGACCCCGTTCCAGCCCTTGTACCACTTTTGAAGCCTCGTGGCAGGGCCAGGGATCGAACCCGGACCTCCGGAGGTGCCAGCTAATCACGCTAATCGGGTATATGTACCCCTAAATTTTCTTTCATTGAATAATCCTTTGGGCGGAGTCGTATTTGCCATATGACAGCAACACAACACATTTGTATCCAAGATTATCTGAACTTTAATATTTAAACAATGACAAGTAAAAACCATTACTGTTATTGCGTGTTGTTACGTGAGCAATGAACAGTTTACAATGTAATTACTCAAAATACTTTTCTCTCACTGAATTTTTATATAAAATTCTTCTTCTTTGTTGCTATTTGTTTCACGTCGCACCGACACAGATAGGTCTTATGGAGACGGTTGGATAGGAAAGGGCTAGGCGTGGGAAAGAATCGGCCGTGGCCTTAATTAAGGTGCAACTTTATGTGAAAATGGGAAACCACGGAAAACCATCTTCAGGGCTTCCGACAGTGGGGTTCGAATCCACTATCTCCCGGATACAAGCTCACAGCTCCGCGCCCCTAACCGCACGGCCAACTCGCCAGGTATTTAATCAAGAGAGCACAGTGCTGCCCTCTTTAGCTAAATACCTTTGAAATGTGGTGGCGGATAATTTGAAAAATGCTTTTTGACAGCAGCCATCTTTAATCGACAGAGCACCGTGCTGCACTCTGGTGGCAGGCAATTCCACGTGACAGCAGCCATCTTTAATCAAGAGAGCACAGTGCTTCACTCTTTAGTTGAAATGTGGTGGCGGAAATTTGAAAAATTCTACTCGCTCTTGTTTGGAAACAAACCCACGTGCTTTTTTGACAGCTGTCATCCGCCATCTTTAATCCACAGAGCACTGTGCTGCCCTCTTTATGGCTACTACCTTAAGCATGTAGTAGCAGGCAATTTGAAAAGTTCTGTTAGCTATCATCCGCCATCTTTAATCAAGAGAGCACCGTGTTGCCATCTTTAGCTAGATACCTTTGAAATATGGTGGCGGATAATTTAAAAAGAAAAATTCTACAGCAACCATCTCTCGACGCTAATTGCACAACATGGTGGCTATACATGACTCCTTAAGGGTGCTTACGGAAGATGGCTCCTATACATAGGTTCTTATGAGACTCCCTTGGGATGCTTGCGCAAAATGACGGCTACACATGGCTCCTTATGAGATGCCCTAGGGATGCTTGCTCAAGATGGCGACTGCTCTTATGAGACGGCTTAAGGGTCCTTGCACAAGATGGTGTGAGACGCCCTAGGGATGCTTGCGCAAGATGGCAGACACAAGATGGCGGCTATACACGACTCCTTATGAGACGCCTTAAGGTTGCTTGCGCAAGATATCTGCTGCTCTTACCAAGAAAGCTAACTTGGAGGCTAACGTGTCGTGCTAGTTCGATTCATTAAATTTGGGGCTTAAATGCAAAATGTTAAATATTTCGAAAACGGTGCATCGTAGAGCAAAACGTACAAAATTTTTCCGCCTCACACCTAGGTTCGCAGTATCAGGAATATGATAGCATAAGAAAAAAAATTGTTTAATGATGAGATAAACGGTTCGGTTCCTACTTAGGCCCTTTGGCATTTGCTCTGTTTTAGCTTGTACTGAAGCAAGTTTTTGTAACATGATCAGGTCTAGAGAGTATAACGTGTTATGCTGGTTCGATTCATTAAATTTGGGGCTTAAATGCAAAATGTTAAATATCTCAAAAACGGTGCATCGTAGAGCAAAACGGACAAAATTTTTCCGCCCAACACTTGGGTTCGCAGTATGAGGAACATGATAGCATAAGAAAAACATAGTCTAATGATGAGATCAACGGTTCGGTTCCTACTTAGGCCCTTTGGCATTTGCACTGTTTTAGCTTGTGTTGAAGCAAGTTTTTTGTAACATGATCTGGTCTAGAGAGTATAACGTGCCGTGCTGGTTCGATTCATTAAATTTGGGGCTTAAATGCAAAATGTTAAATATCTCGAAAACGGTGCATCGTAGAGCACAACGGACAAAATTTTTCTGCCCAATACCCAGGTTCGCAGTATCAGGAATATGATAGCATAAGAAAAAAAAATTGTTTAATGATGAGATCAACGGTTCGGTTCCTACTTAGGCCCTTTGGCATTTGCTCTGTTTTAGCTTGTACTGAAGCAAGTTTTTGTAACATGATCAGGTCTAGAGAGTATAACGTGTTATGCTGGTTCGATTCATTAAATTTGGGGCTTAAATGCAAACTGTTAAATATCTTCAAAACGGTACGTCGTAGAGCAAAACGGACAACATTTTTCTGCCTAATACCCAGGTTCGCAGTATCAGGAATATTATAGCATAAAAAAAACATAGTTTAATGATGAGATCAACGGTTCGGTCCCTACTTAGGCCCTTTGGCATTTGCTCTGTTTTAGCTTGTATTGAAGCAAGTTTTTGTAACATGATCAGGTCTAGAAAGTATAACGTGCTATGCTGGTTCGATTCATTAAATTTGGGGCTTACCGAGCTCGATAGCTGCAGTCGCTTAAGTGCGGCCAGTATCCAGTATTCGGGAGATAGTAGGTTCAAACCCCACTGTCGGCAGCCCTGAAAATGTTTTTCCGTGGTTTCTCATTTTCACACCAGGCAAATGCTGGGGCTGTACCTTAATTAAGGCCACGGCCGCTTCCTTCCCACTCCTAGCCCTTTCCTGTCCCTTCGTCGCCGTAAGACCTATCTGTGTCGGTGCGACGTAAAACAACTAGGAAAAAAATTTTGGGGCTTAAATGCAAAATGTTAAATATCTTCAAAACGGTACGTCGTAGAGCAAAACGGACAAAATTTTTCTGCCTAATACCCAGGTTCGCAGTATCAGGAATATGACAGCATAAGAAAAACATAGTTTAATGATGAGATCAACGGTTCGGTTCCTACTTAGGCCCTTTGGCATTAACGGCTATCTAATTCTACAAGATGGCGGCTGCTCTTATGAGACAGCTTAAGGGTGCTCGCACAAGATGGCTTGAGACGCCCTAGGGATGCTTGCGCAAGATGACGGACACAAGATGGCGGCTATACATAGCGCCTTGTGAGATGGCTTCAGAGCGCTTGTACAAGATGGCTGCTGCTCTTATGAGACGCCCTAGGGGTGCTTGCGTAAGATAGCAGCGACAAGACGGTGATTATACACAGCTCCTTATGAGACAGCCTAGGGGTGCTCGCACAAGATGGCGGCTACTCTTATGAAGAGGCTACTGCGCAAGATGGCGGCTGCTGTTATGCATGCGGTGGAGTCAACGAGCTAGAATAACATAGAGGGGCTGTATGCCTGTCATCAGTGCTCCCTGCTTGAAGCAAGTTGATAAGGGGCAGCCATGTTAACGGTTGTCAAAACAAAGTGAATTGGCGCGAGAGCATATGTTGAGGTGACAGGGAGATCGTGCATGCCAATTTAATTCCCTAAGTTTTAAGAAGTAAAAACATAGATTCTCGCTTTCAAGAATGCCAGCCGTAAGCCCAGCGTATGGTTGTACTAATCGGAGTAATAGAACCAAGTATATATCGTACTTTAAGTAAGTATTACTGAATTATAGCCGAGATTCCTTTTTGTAATTTCTGTTTGTAATTAAATCCATTTTATTGTTTACTTAGCGAAAGTACGGATAGCCACGGTAATTGTTTATCGAATTTTGTTTCAGATTTCGTTTAAAGAACAAGGAATTAACGGAACAATGCGTTGTGAGAGCGAAAAGAGATAAATGGTATCCCACTCAATTCAGTTGCTTATGCTCTGTACATTTCCAGCCCTATTTAATTTTCATTCACATTTACAAATAAAGGAAATGGAGCGCCCACCACCAAGAAAACGTAACCACAAAAAAACCCACTTATTTCGTTCAAACGTACACCAAGTATGGTAAATACAGTATTTTACTGCTATTTTTGAAATGTATACAGCCTTTATTGTAGATGCCTGTTGCCTTGGTTTTTAAAACTATGCCACACTTCATAATGGACAACTTTCAAGCTTACCTTTCAGCTATTAATCCCAATATGATATGATATGGTAATGGGAAAAACATGATATCCCCCCTATATTATAATAAATAATTACACTAAACGATTATTGTGGTAAAGTATTCATGGGCCGCCTCTGTGGTGTACTGGTTAGCGTGAGCAGCTGCCACCCCTGGAAGCCCGGGTTCGATTCCCGGCTCCGCCACGAAATTTGAAAAGGGGCACGAGGGCTGGAACGGGATTCTATCAGCCTGAGGAGGTCAACTGAGTAGAAGTGGGTTCGACTCCCACCTCAGCCATCCTCGAAGTGATTTTCCGTGGTTTCCCACTTCTCCTCCAGGCAAATGCCGGGATGGTACCTAACTTAAGGCCACGGCCGCTTCCTTCCCCCCCACAAGGTCCCTGTTCAGCATAGTAGGTGTAGCCCTCCCTCAGAGTTGTATCCCCCGACCCAATGTCTCACGCTCCAGAACACTGTCCTTGAGGTGGTAGAGGTGGGATCCGTCGCTGAGTCCGTAGGAAAAACCAAGGATAAACAGGGTAAACAGATTAAGAAAGGAACACAGTACTCATGAGGATGCAATAATTGTAAAAATATGACCAGAATGAGGTTGTAACCTATTGTAGGTCCCTATGATTTTAAGGCTTCCTGTCATAAATATTTATGTCCATCGTTTTTATTCTAATTTACGCTTAACCACAACAGCCAAGCAGGGTAACGCTCTTGTTCCGATTTCGAGGCCTATTCGTATGTCACAGTGCGATGATTTCGAACTACCCTACAATCAACTGATCGTGATGTTGGCCTCGTGCCGCAATATGATGAAGTGGCGGTATTCGCTTTAATGCTTCAAGCTTTCGGCAACGGTCTTTAATTCTCCCCCAGTGATTCTAAAATGCGTATTTTCTACACTTTTCGTCATTTAAAGGCCATGCCCCCTTGCTTGTGTGACAACAGGAAACATGGCGGACGTTCGTTCTATTAGCTTCACCCAGGCAGCGCTTCCGCCACTCTATGTTATTCTAGCTCGTTGGGTGGAGTGCAATTTGAAATTCTACGTGCTCTCGTTTGTAAAATTCTACTTGCTATTTTTTTACAGCTCTCATCTTTAATCAACAGAGCATCGTGCCGGTATCTTAACAGCACTAAACCTCATACCTTTGAAATGTGGTGGCAGTAATTTGAAAAATTCTTTTAACAGCTGTCATCTTTAAACAATGGTGGCTATACATAGGCTGTTAAGGCCTCATCATTCTCCTCCACCTCCTATGTCAAGGCATAGCTTTATCGAACAAGTTTAAACCTGCATCACGAAGGCAAGAGTGTGCAGCGATAACATCATTGTGCATGTTTAGACTTGCAGATGATGAAAGAAACATAACAAGACTAGAATAAATAGCTGTACTCGATACAACATGTGTTTAGAACATTGCTTGAAGTGTTCAGAACACTAAATAAGTGATCAAGACTAGAATAGAACACTGTACTCGATACAACATGTGCTTAGAACATATCAGGGGATGACTTTGTTCTAAGAACATTAGATTGAAACATAACAAGGCTAGAATCGAACACTGTACTCGATGTCGTTAACTTCAACATGTGATCAGAACATTGATTGATGTGTTCAGAACACTAAATAAGTGATCAAGACTAGAATAGAACACTGTACTCGATACAACATGTGTTTAGAACATATCAGGGGATGACTTTGTTCTAAGAAGATTAGATTGAAACATAACAAGACTAGAATCGAACACTGTACTCGATGCCGTTAACTTCAACATGTGATTAGAACGTTGATAGATGTGTTCAGAACACTAAAATAGAACATACGACGCGATCTTATGCATAAGGCAGTGCACATACTGCGTAACCAACTCGCTCGGTAAACGATAGAGCAAAAGTACAACTTAGAAATGATTTGCCTTCTATCATTTTTCTTGTGCGAAAAGCAGTCGAACAAGTTATCGCATAAACATGTAACGTGAAATATCAGCTCGGAAACCTATTGTTTCAATCTGTTGGCATGGGTTACAAGCATGCAGCTCATGCGGAAAGTAAAATTAAACAGGACACTTAGTGCTATAAGAAATACACCACTTACATTTAAGTCCCTAGCAGTTGAACAAGTTATCGCATAAACATGTAACATAAAATATTGGTTCGGAAACATATTATTGTTTTAATCTGTTGGCATGGGTTACAAGCATGCAGCTTGTGTAGGAGAGGACTACTATGCAAAATGCTAAACCGAAAAAATAATCGTGATAAGGAATGGAACCCAGGGGTTACGTCTTATCAGAAGGGCAAAAAGGATGAAAGGAATCTTCCTACTTCTTATCCTATACTACCTTATCACGCCCTCCTCTTAGAAGGAGTTAGCTGAAGTAGGTACATTTTTATCACCCTCATCGATCGCTATCAGCAAGAACTCTTCTACTTTGTTAAGTGTAGCAAATTGATCTTTATTGGTAAATGGTTTTATGTTCAGAACAAGGAATGGAACCTAGTGGTCACCTCTTATCAGAATTACCTAATAAAATCTCCGAGGTGCAATGAGTTGCATTTTTTCTAACAGAAATCAGTATCTGCTCGATAGTTTTTTAGTGTTTGGAACACTGAACTTTTCACGAAGGCAGCAGTGAGCTTAGCGATGTTCTGTTGTTGGATTTTAAATTCCACGCTACAACATGCATAAGGTGGCAGCCTTGAGGTTTAGCACCGTAAAGATGGCAGCAGTGAGGTTAGCGGTGTTCTGTTGTTGGATTTTAAATTTCGCACTACAACATGCATAAGGTGGCAGCCTTGAGGTTTAGCGCTGTAAAGATGGCAACAGTGAGGTTAGTGATGCTCTATTGTCCTTCAATGTGAGGTTAGGGTCCGTCAAGATGACAGCTGTCAAAAAAGCACGTGGCTTTGTTTACCAACAAGTGCACGTGGTCATGACGTCACGGTCACGTGGTATGCTACGTTAGCATGCGAAGTTGATAGTCCATGCCTACGTAGTTAAAACTTTGCTATGTTCGCAAGATTTTTACACATAACTATTCTTTATGCGGACATGATAAATGCAGCAGGCATCCAGAGTAGACAATGGCTGCACAGAGTAATAAATGCCATATGAACAGACAACATACCTGCAGACTGGAGCAAGGGTGAAACCCACCAACTAGAGAGGAATAACATTGCTGTCTCGTGGGCTAAAAATTCTAGAGAAGTTCAAAGAAAGGAGATTGAGAACCATCATTGAACAACAGTTAGAGGAGGAGCATTCAGAAATAACAGATCAACAATGGATCTAATTTTTAGCACCCGCATGCTGATGGAAAAATATTGGAAGAAGGGCAAGAACCTGGTCATTGTATTCCTGCATGTAGAAAAGGCCTATCATAGTGTTATAAGAGATAAGATCTGGGAGTGCCTGAGGAAAAGAAATGTGCCTGAAGGACTGGTAAGGAAATTTCAGATGTACATATGTAACATGTTAATTCCATCGATTACTTCTACGGAAACTCAGGGTGTACTGGAGCAGTACATGTAGCTATCAGTTGACTGGGATCACCCGTCAATCATCACTCAACCAACGTTTCAAGGGAGGTAGCGTTAGGGAACTTATCATCTAGAAGGATAATTCTTTTGGGGCAGAAAATTACAGTGCCCGCTAAGATAATTTTTGAGGTGGAGCAGGCAAAAAATGAGTTCCCTTCCCAAAATCAGCACCACTGAAGACTACACAAGGCACCTTTTGCCAGGATTTACAGGTACAAGTGTTTAACCCAACATAGCAACCGTAATTTGAAGAATAAAGAAGTGATGCATGAAGTAGGCTAAGTTACATCAGATCTAGCTTTAAAACAATCCCATAATTCAGTAGAAAATTACTGGCAACACTCAATTCTTTTTAAATCCTCAAAGTACAAAAACAGTAACTTTCTTTGAATCCCCCTGGCAGAAACTCTTAACATTCAACATCGTCACTATCTGCCTATTTAAAATTACCCTTGGTATCTGTGAAGTAAAATCAGACAATAATATGCATGGACTGTTTAATTCTTTGTAATTATCCAGAGCTAGGTTTGGGAAGGAAGCAGTCTTGGTATGTGTATGGTACAGGGAACCGTTTGGTATTCAAACAAATTTTCCTTTGTTATTATAGGACTAAGCACATTTTATTTCAAACCTCTTACCATGATTAAAATTCTTTCAGGATAAAACGGGAAATGAATACAATCAAGCAGGGTGGCTGGTTACTTTGAAGTATTATTCCCCTTTCAAATTAATAAAATACACTGTCCAAATGAAAAGTATAACTGTCCCATACATGTGTACAGAACCAGAATTTAAAAAATAAAAAAATTCTATTTGGTATGAACTTGGTATGAACTAAAGGGCCATATCTCACTCACAAAACAAGAAAGGCATAATCTTGTTGATATGACTGATAACGGTATTCAGTCAGCTGCAGTTGCAGGAAAGACTTGGATTTCAGATAACCATACTGATCTGAAGCATTTGATGAATATACATACCGTCATCAATATGCATGCATGCATACATACATAAATACATACATACATCACCATTATAGACTATTATGCCATTCAGAGTTTGTTCTGCAAGCCTCTGTGAATTTACTAAAGGCCTCCACTGTCCTCTATTTGTAATGAGTTCTGGAGCCTTCTTTACTCCCATACCACGTATATTTAAATCATTGGCAAATTAGCCTAACCATCATCATACAGGTCTTCCTCTACCTCTCTTACCCTCCATGATCAAGTCCATTAGTCTCCCAGGTAACCTATCCTCATCCATTTGTCTCACATGACCCCAACACCAAAGTCGGTTCAAATTCGTTCCTAACTTAACTTTTATCTCCTCACTCCATTGTTTCTACCTGTTTGTACCAGCGATCATTCTCACTAGTTTCATATCTGTTACTTCTGTCTTATGAATAAGATATCCTGAGTCCACCCAGTTGTCACTCCCGTACAGCTAAGCTGGTCTAAAAGCAGAACACGTGTAAAGATAGTGTCTTCTTTCTTAGAGATTATTGTTCATTGTAACTGTGAGCTCACTGCATTAGCTTTGTTGCCCATTGATTCAATCGCACTTATCGTACTATACTACCATCCTGGAGAATATACATCCTAAATACTTGAAATGATTTATCTGTTCCAGTTTTGCATTCCCGACCTGACATTCAGTACCCTTCAGTTTCTTCGCTACTGACATCACTTTAGTCTTGGAAATTATAATTTTTGTATCATACTCACTGCACCTATTTTCAAATTCCTAGATATTAGACTACAGGCTTTCAGCATATTCTGCCATTAAGACCAAGTCATTACAATATGCCATACCACATTTCCACCACAATGAATCCCTCCCTGCTATTTTATAGCTTTATAGCAGATGATGCGTGCAAACTATGAAAAACAAAGGTGAAAAATTACAGCCTTGTCTAACCCCTGTAAGTACCTTCAGCCAGCAATCCATCCTACTATCAGTTCTGACTGTAGCCCAATGTCAACATAAATATCTTTGATTGCTTTTAATATTTTTACACTTTATCCCATAATCCCTCAGTATGGCTAACATCTTTTCCCACATATGCCCTTTATAGATCCACAAAACCTAACTGGCCATTCCTCTCATAGCAATTTTCAATTACCTGGTGCATACTGAAAATCTGATACTGACACCCCCTCCATTGTCTGAAACCACACTGAATTTCAACCATTGATCGTACCCTCCATTCCAAAATAGTAGTGAACACCTAGCCTGGTATACATCTCCTTCTTCTACCACTTTTCCCACACCTCTGGAGTCAAGGTGTGAACTGTGTCACATGTGTGGATCTAGCCATCTTTTACAGCCAGATGCTCTTGCTGACCCCAACCCTATGTTGAGGGATATGATCACTATTGCCTGTTTCTGTGGTGTGCTGTCTGAATATGAAGAGGAGAATGTTGGGAGGAACACAGACCCCAAGTCCCAGAGCCAGAATAATTAATCAGATGCGTTTAAAATCCCTGACCCGGCCGGGAATCGAACCTGGAGCCCTCTGAACTGAAGGCCTCAACGCTGACCATTCAGCCAAAGAGTTGGACTAGCTTGATATACTGATCAATGGAATACCGTTGTTGTAATCCTTCCTGTTGCTTCACTTACAGATAGGTGCAATTAGTTTTCTCAACCAGTCACAAGGTACCTTTCAAACTAATGCTATTACCCATCATCATATAATGCTTCCAGATTGCCGGTAAGGGTGGTGTTGAATGAGCTCTCACCAGTGTTGCCTGTCCATGTAGGTCTCTCCCTGACCTTCCAGTCCCTTCCTCTTTTTTCTACGTCTATCTTCAATTGGTCTGGCCATCATTTCCTTGTTGTCCAAGAGGTCTCCTTCCACTGACTGTCTGTTCCACACGAGTGCTTGGCATTCCATTTACATGGGTAAACCATTCAAGTCTTGTAGACCTCAGTCTTCTTCTTTTTTTTTTTAGAGGGTTCTCCACTCTTAAAGATAATCTGACATCCTTACTCCTCATGTGATCTTGCCTTGTTTTCTGCATGGCTTTCCTAAGAAATTTTGTTTCAGAGGTCTGCAGTTTACTAAGATCTATAGTCTGCAATGTACAGGTTTCTAGGCCATATGTGAGTATGGGAATAAAATATGATTTATACATGTACGGTACCTCCTTGTCCCAGATCAGAGGATGTACGAGGTTATAAAATTTAGTACTTCTTGCCTCCATGGTATGCACTAGCCATGCGTCTTGGTAGGTGTGCTAGGTACCAACTGATGAGCCCAACCTAGCATATGGGGGTGAAAGGCTGGCAACCAGGAATTAGTTAGCTGGAAAATCTGTAATGTCCAATAATGGACCATTTATATTGGTATTATAAATTTACTCATTCAGGATAAATATTTCAGATTCCCTATGGGAATCAACATCTATATCATCTGATGGCCAAGCAAGTATCAGTTTTGGTATTGAGATAAAGTCTCTCAAAGTGCATTGGCACTGCCAGTGGCTTCAAGTAGGCTATGGAGTGGCCTCCACGGTATGCACGACCCATGCGTCTTGGTAGGTGTACTAGGTACCAACTGATGAGCCCAACCTAGCACACAGGGGCGAAACGCTGGCAACCAGGAATAAATTAGCTGGAAAATGTATAATGTCCAATAACGGACCATTTATATTGGTATTACATACCACTTAGTCGAGCAGCTTGTCTTCTTTCTCCCAGTTCTTCCCAGCCCAAACTTTGCAACATTTTCGTAACATTACTCTTTTGTCAGAAATCACCAAGAACAAGTCGAGCTGCTTTTCTTTTGATTTTTTCCAGTTCATGAATCAAGCAATCCTGGTGAGGATCCCATACACTGCAACCATACTCTAGTTGGGGTCTTACCAGAGACTTATATGCCCTCTCTTTTACATCCTTACTACAACCCCTAAACACCATCATAACCTTGTTCAGAGATCTATATCCTTTATTTACAATCCTATTTATGTGATTACCCCAATGAAGATCTTCCTTATATTAACACCCAGTTACTTACAATGATCCCCAAAAGGAACTTACCTCATCAACGCAGTAATTAAAAGTGAGAGGACTTTTCCTATTTGTGAAACTCACAACCTGACTTTTAACCTCGTTTATTATCATAGCATTGCCTACTGTCCATCTCACAACATTATCAAGGTCATTTTGCAGTTGCTCACAATCTTGTAACCTTTTTATTACTCTGTAGAGAATAACATCATCCGCAAAAAGCCTTACCTCTGATTCCACTCCTTTACTCATATCATTTATATATATAAGAAAACATAAAGATCCAATAATACTGCCTTGAGGAATTTCTCTCTTAATTACTACAGGGTCAAATAAAGCTTCACCTACTCTATCTCCTGTTGAATGATGCCAAGGTGTCTTCTCAGAGCTTTACAGCCGCATCTGATAGATGAATAACTATCAACAGCGCCATATGCTCTCCATCCATGTGAACACTGTAGAAGGGTTTGGAACTGAATCAAGGCTTTTGGCATGCAGTCTAGTGATTATAAATTGTATACCACCACCCCTCATACACAGCTGGCTATCATTATGAGGTGAAAATTTTTTCAACCAATAGGACTCGAACCGGCTAATCGCAGAGTCAGTCTTTATAAACTTGACATTTTAACAATCATGGCCTTGAGGTGGCTGCTCTGATCATATCAGCGGTCACTTCAACCATTTCAGCTGATTTACCACACTTCACCTGGTGTGCCTCATTCCAGGTAATAAGTACATCATCTCCAGTCATTCCTGACCAATCACCAGATTCTGAGTTTGCAGATCCATTTAAAATATTATCAAAATATACTTTCATGACATTCGACACTTAATTTTCTGTCTCTGTACTCTTGTTTGTTCTTTTTTTCACGTCGCACCAACACAGATGGGTCTTTTAGAAAGACCTAAGAGTGGAAAGGAAACAGCCGAGGCCTTAATTAAGGTACAACCCCCAACATTTGCCTAGTGTGAAATGGGAAACCTTGGAAAACTACCTTCAAGACTGCCGGTGGTGGGATTCGAACCCACTATATTTCGAATGTAAGCTCACAGCTATGCAATCCTAAACACACAGCCAACTAGTTCGATTGATATCTTGCAATCACCCGCAATCCCTAAAACAAGGCTTATGAAAGTAGGGCACGTGACTATAAATGTTTGCTCTACAATTTACGAATCTCATGTTTTTGTTCTCTATTTATTTTTTATGTCACACAAATATTCCTGGGAAGGAAACAATTAAGGTTTCACCTTATTCAATACATGAAAATCATTAAATATTTAGGGAAATAAAATTCAATCTGAGGTACAGTAACAATCCTTTCTTGATCCTTTGTATGAATTTATATGTAATGAATAAGGTGGAGCCCCAACTGTTTCCTTCCAAGGAATATTTCTGTGCAAAACACGCCACACCTTAAGCCTATTATATCATTTTGTGGTACTGTGCTTGTGTACAATGATGTCTATGGATAGGCCCATGCACCGGTGTTATATAACCTACTGGGGAAACATGTCCATGGTGGTGCTGTTGTGTGGGAAGGACAGAAAGTGATGGAATGTCAAATACTTTATTTGATGATAGTGATACGCCAAGGACTCCAGCACACAACATAGCAACCATTTTCAGTTCCTAAGAATCATTCTCCCTACACTCCAAAGACATACCATTTTCTGAAAAATGAATGCATAGTATTTATGAGACTGTCAAGATTGCAAGGAAGTGGCGAAAAAACCAGCTGCTGAATTTCTGGACATTCCCAATTTTAAAACTGCCGGGCTGTGTGGCTGAGATGGTTGAAGCGCTGGCTATCTGACTCCAACATGTCAGGTTCGATCCTGGCCCAGTCCCATGGTATTTGAAGGCGCTCATATAGGTCATCCTCATGTCGGTAAATTTACTGGCACATAAAAGAATTCCTACGGGACTAAATTCCAGCACCTCGGCATCTCCAAAAACTTTAAAAGTAGTTAGTGGGACATAAAGCAAATAACATTATTATTATTATTAATTTTAAAACTGGAAAGTATTTCTTGCACTAATTCAAATGCCACTCTAAAATAACATCACGCAAGATCACAAGGTTTGTTACTAGGCGGGATGATACCCTTGACACCATCGTGAGGATCAGAGCTTTGGATATTTTACTCAATGTTAAGGCCTTTATTTCTATGAATGCATTTGACACCAACATGGTGTTCAATACGGACCAAAGCCAATCTGAGTATTAATTCACATCAAATAGGACACTATCAGTCACTTGGGAAAAGGCGACTGAAGCTGCTGTTCAGAGCGTTGCATCTACTATCAATTTCAAATGCTTTGTTCCATGTCACGACACATTGCAAGGAAACTGTACATTTGCTCTCTGGAAGCTGGTGGTAAATTTGGCAAAAACATGTTTCCAAAGCAATACATCATACTGTTTTCAACGGTCTGAAAAGTTTTAATGTTGCAGGTACTGAGAGACATGTAGTGCCATCCATCGGCTACGCACTGTTCTCGACCAAATGTGGGCTACTGTGTGTGCAATGCTTTGAATTATCAATGCATTGAATTATCTGTGAATCTCTGGATGGGGGTCAACAACAAAATGACACTACTTTCAGGCATTTACAAATCGGATGTTCAGAGGCACTGTGTGAAATGATGTTAAGTGCTCGATAGAGACTGGTTAAGATTGGAGTATTAAACTTACAAAGTTTTTTAAAGATAACATTATAACACTTCAGCTGATGTATGTCCTGCATTCCTCCCCTGAAAATCTCTCATTACCAAAATTCAAACCTCCTCTGCACCCTGACCAAGTAAACCACACTTCAGGAGTCTTCCACAATATAAATCCTCAATCTACTCCCATCCTGAGGGATCTGTAGGCTGATGTCTCAGAAGTACCAGGCCCCTTCATCAAGAGACTCTTCTTTCTCTGGTCTCCTGTGTTCTTCAACTTTTCATTCTCTACTCCCAAAACATTGAGGTGTCTGGCATCAGGAGAGTTCTCCCCTTCTACCTTGAACTGACAAAGCTTATGTTCTAGTCTAGTAATTTGCTGCATCTCTTCTGCTTCTTCAACCTGTTAACATCCCCTCATGGGCTCAAATTTGGTGAAAATGTACAAGACTGATCTTAAGGGAATTTATGGGCTCATATTCACCACCACAACCACCTGCCTGGCTTTCTCTCTTTCTTATGACTTTGGAGAGACCCTTCAATCCATTTCTTATGGCTCTTCATAGTTGCAAGTATTCAGACCCTGATATTTCATTCATAAAGGGCAGTTCCCTTCTCCTAATCCTGCTTCCCTAAAAATTACTTCACCACAACCATTGAAAATCAATATAGTCATTTCAACTCAGGATTGCCCTCCAGAAAGCTAAAGTAATTCCCTGGTAATAATCAAAGGAATTTTTTGTTGGTGAGGGATCTCGGAATGAATGAAACATTTTGCTTTAATGATTGTTATATAACTTTATAGGATTATCTTGGTATGGTAGTCACCATATCAAAATTTGAAAGCATGAAATTAAACAAAGAAACAATACATGAGCCATGAAACTTCATCAACTTGTTCTCTCAAGTTTAAACAAACCTTGGTCCAAAGACCTATGTCAAAGTAAAATATGAAGTAGGACATAGGACCAGCCACACGTACTAAGACACGATAAACTTATTGACCAGGTGATGGCCACAAAACCTCCTTTGTAAATATAATGTTACAAAGTAAACTCCATCTGTTTCATCATTCCAGTTTATTTCAGGATGATCCAATAAATGTGCATGCGTGCCCGCATTCACACACACATGCACACACACGTATGCGCGCGCGCACGCACGCACACGCACGCACGCACACGCACACACACACACACACATATATACCCAAACAATTCTAATTAGCTATGAATGGCCTCACTTACTAATTACTGTCTATTTACAAGTCCCTCTTCCTTATGGCACAGCCCGTAGTCTAGCCTGTTGCTATACCTGGGATGCTAATCCTTACTTTCACTTCCTCAAGTCCAGTTACCTCATACAGCAGCTGTGTATAGAATGCTGGGTTTGAACACACGGCTATGGGCCACTCGAAACATGATGTCTGCTCATTGGTTCGACTTCACAGACAGTCCTGTAATTCACAGGCACTTGCAGTGAACAACTAAACAGCTCAACAGTATTCAACAGCAGGACGATACTCACAAAAGCGTATATTAACACAGGTTCACTTACCTTCACACTCACGATAGCGGCATCCCTTGCTGACTCACGGTGAGCCTCACTCTACAGAAATATATGAACACAGAGTACAGTCTTCCATTCCATCATCTTCAACCCACCCACTCCTTGGTCTCTCGAACGCCAAAACAACAGCTCCTGATTCAGACCTCCGTGAGACACTAGCGACAGCCAACACGTCTCTTGTCCTCAGCCCAGCCACCCAGCCACTGAAGCCCAACACACTGAGTCTCTCACTGACTTCACCATGGAGTCCAACACTGATCCCATGTCCAGCACCACACTGTGACTGACTGTCCGTGGCTGGCCTTTCTTTTTATAGCTCGGTTGACTTGATCAAGAATTTTCGTGAGGTGGCTAGAGGCAGAATATTCCTGTTGAATCTCCAGGAAACTCACAAGTATGCTGGCCAATAAGAACAATACATGGAAAGGCCGGCCCAACCCCACTAACCGGCTGGGAGATCCCAAGTCCTGTGAGCCACAAGCCCCTTTTTGGAAGTACCGAAAGGGCTACCCCGGGGCTGGCACATAACAGTAATATAACCAGTAGATTTTAACCTTCAAGTAAATTAAATGCTGTCTCAGCTTCTTAATAAAGAAGGTAATACTCATTGCAAATCCTGAACCAAAGTATGTGTATTTGAACTGTTGAGTGTTTTAAATAAAGGCAAAATGATGAATGATAGTTGGTTCTCTGTCATAAAATGCATGTCCAACCCACAGTTCCTGTAAAAAAGAAGATATGATTTGAACAGTGAACGTACAGCAGTAATCAATTCTAGGAGAAGGCAAGTGCTTCCTTAATATCTTAAAATATTTTATTAGAATACAGTGCATCCCTAGTTGACTGTAATGGTGTAGAAGTAGTTCATTTAAATAATAACAGCTATATTGTAACTGGCTGGTGTCATTCAGCTACAAAGAGTGCTGTAATCTCTAGGATGGATAGTAAGGGGCTACGGAGGTCAGATCTACAAGTTCTTTTCCAGTTGTTATGACAAAAGCTGTTCAACTGACAACAAAACTTACAAAACCAAAAGAAAACTAGGAACAGAAATAATGAAGGAGGCTACCGAGCGAGTTGGCTGTGCGGTTAAGGTTGTGCAGCTGAGAACTTGTATTCGGGACATTTCATCATCATCATCATCGGTTTGCCCTTCCAGCGAGCCGGGTAGGGTGTTTGAAAACGAGCGTCTTCCAAAGTTGCCTATTCAAAAACATTTCGTTGTCCAAGACAGATTCCCAATTCCATCCTCTTCTCTCCACGTCTTCCCTCAGTTGGTCCATCCATCTTCTTCTTGGTCTCCCAGCTGGTCTTCTACCTGTTATTCTCTTTTCCAAATAAGCACATGGTAACCTTGTGCTATTCATTCGTTTAACATGCCCAAACCATTTAAGTCTAGATGACCTAAGTCTTTCCTCCATCGATTCATTTAGACCTAGGTTAGATCGGATCTCATCATTTTTCACATGATCAAGTTGGGTCTTTAGGAGGGCAGTTCTAAGAAATTTCATTTCACAGGCTTGAATCCTACTATAATCCTTTGATGTTAGTGTGCAGGTTTCCAGAGAATATGTAAGGATAGGAATGAAATATGACTTGTACAGGGTTTTTTTTGTTCTTTGTGGGACTTTCTGATCCCATAGTAGGTGTCTAACGATGCTGTAAAAGTTAGAGCCTCTGGTTACTCTGTTTGTTATTTCTATCTCAGCTCTGTTATTACTAGCGATTACGCTTCCTAAATAACTGAATTGGTGTACTACTTCAACTTAGTGGTCTTGTATTTTTATGTTGCATTCTGTATAATGTCTGCTGATTTTTAATGCTACTGTTTTTGATGGGTTCAATTTCATTCCATAATCATCAAACTTCTTACACCATGCATTCAGATTATTTTGCACTCCCTCCTCTGTTTCATCCCATATTGCCACATCGTCTGCAAACACCAGAGCCTGAAGATATAGACATAGTAGGTTCAAATCCCACAATAAGCAGTCCTGAAGGTGGTTTTCCATTTAGCCCCATTTTCATGCCAGGCCAATGCTGAGGATGCGCCTTAATTACGGCCAAGGCCGCTATGTTCCCTATCCCAGCCCTTTCCCATCCTTCTGTCGCCGAAAACCTTTGATGTGTTTGTGCGACATTAATTTTTTTTTTTTTACAAGTTGCTTTACGTAGCACCACCACAGACAGGTCTTATGGCGAAGATGGGACAGGAAAGGTTGAGGAGTGGGAAGGATGCTTGATTGATGCTTGTTGTTTAAAGGGGCATAACATGTAGGTCATCGGCCCAGTGGGAAGGAACCAGCCATGGCCTTAATTAAGTTACAGCCCTAGCATTTGCTTAGTGTGAAAATGGGAGACCGTGGAAAACCATCTGCAGGGCTGCCGACAGTGAGGTTTGAGCCTACTATCTCCTGAATACTGGATGCTGGCTGCACAGAAGCGACTGCAGCTATCAAGCTCATTGGCATTAAAAAGTAGCAAAAAAATAAAGGAGAGGGAGAAGAACTATCTCTCCACACATTATTTGATTCCAATACAAACAAACCAACAAACCCCATGGTGATACAACCGTAATGGGCCTTCACCCACCAAGCAACTGCTACTCAGCCCAAAAGCCTGCAGATTATGAGGTGATGAATAGTCCATGTGACATACCCTCTCTGCTGTTATTCTTGTCTTTCTAGACAGGGATTGCTATCTCGCCATCAGACAGCTCCTTACAATTGTTCCCACATAAGCTGAGTGGATATTGAACTAGCCTCATATCCAAATAACAATCTCTGACCTGGCTGGGAATTGAACTCTAGGCCTCCTAGTAAGATGCAGGCTCACTACCCCTAGAACTTGTGGCTAGCATTTGATAGAAATATCACAGAAAAATTTGTTTTTCTTATTCGAGTCTTAAGCTGTAGTTCTGTTACAAAGAAGGTTTTCAGACATAGATCAGTAATCCTCTTGAGTATGTGTCTTACAAGGGAAGCTTTAGGACCTCCTGATAACAATCATCATAAAATTTCTGGGAAAAACAAGCAAGAGACCAAAGTAACCGTCATGAAGTGTGGCATTTTCCAATCATCCGCAAACCCTAGAACAAGGATTATAAAAGTAGGATGCACAACTGTAAAGTCTGCAGTCATCATGTGTCAAATACATTTACCTGTGAAATATGAGACCTGTAAATGCAGAGATTACATACATCATTTTGAATTTTCAAGTATCATATACGGTACACACTTCATTCTACATTTTGATAATGTGGTTTGAGAAGGTAGCATTGCAAACAAAGTGTATCTCATGCCATGAGCAAAAAATGATGGAACTGGAATCACAGTCAGAGAAGTGCTGCACGTGCCAAGAACTGCGAAACTGATGTCCAGTATATTATGGAACAGAAGTGATGTGTTGTGTGACATGTATCTGGATGCCCTCCATGCACAGCGATGCATACACTGGTACTAAGATGCATTCAACTGATTGTATATAAAGGAATGCAACTCGGAAATAAAGATTATGTCATGTAAGTTGATGGCATTTACCTTATCATGATGTTGTGCTCTTCCATGAGACATGTAAATAGTTTGTACTGGCAAAAGAAATAGGCATCAAGAGGCTGACAGTATTCTGTGGTTGTAGGCGGCGTGATTTTTGCAATTTAAATTTACATACCGGTGTCCGAAGGCTTTGGTTAACAAATATGTGGCAGTTTGATCAGACCATAAATTCAGCCATAAAAGTGATGCTCCCATTTTTTTAGTTCCAGTTCCAGTAATTTATGCATCCAGCAGAGTACATATCCTTGCCAAGGTCATGCAACATAAACAATATTGTACATATATATCCATGATTTAAGTGATTTGATATAATCTGAGGAGGTTCTTGTAGAACAAAACGTGTCATTATTGTTTAACCCCCTTGCAATAAGCCTATACAAGGGTTCCATCGAAGCAGCTCAAACTAATTTTTGTGATTTTGAAACCAAATTACAAAAAATGAATACATAAACAGTTTAATACATATTAAAATAAAATAAATCACACGAATATAGGAAACCATGAGCATTTCCAAAATGAATATACCTTGGTGATATTATTATTGGTAAAGCCGAAAAATTGTGCCGAATATTGAATCACTACTGATCTGAGTCTAGTGCAGTTGTCCAGGTGGCAGATTTCCTATCTGTTGTTTTCCTAGCCTTTTCTTAAATGATTGCAAAATATCGGAAAAATTCTCACAGTCTCCCTAGGTAAGTTATTCCAATGCCTAACTCCGCTTCCTATAAATGAATATTTGCCCCAATTTGTCCTCTTGAATTCAACTTTATCTTCATATTGTGATCTTTTCTACTTTTAAAGACGCCACTCAAACTTATTCGTCTACTAATGTCATTCCACGCCATCTCTCCGCTGACAGCTCGGAACATACCATGGTCCATTTTGGACTTTAAAAATTTTCCAGCTAACTCATTCCTGGTTGCCAGCGTTTCGCCCCAGTGTGCTAAGTTGGGCTTATCAGTTGGTAAATAGCATGCATACCAAGACGCATGGTTAGTGCATACCATGGAGGCCACTGCATAGGTTGCTTTGGGCCACCGGCAGTGCCAATGCACTATGAGAGACTTTGTCCCATTATCAAAATTTGATGCCTGCCTGGCATGAGATGATATAGATGTTGATTTCTGTAGCAAACCTAAAATATTTGTATAAATACTTATATAAATGGTCCGTTATTGGAAATTATAAATTTTCCCGCTAACTCATTCCTGGTTGCCAGTGTTTCACCCCAGTGAGCTCATCAGTTAATGTCCAGTAATGGACCATTTATATTGGTATTATAAATTTACTCATTCAGGACATATATTTCAGGTTCCCTATAGGAATCAACATCTATATCATATGATGGCCAGGCAGGTATCAATTTTTGGTAATGAGACAGACAAAGTCCCTCATAGTGCATTGGTATTGCCGGTGGCACCAAGTGGCCTATGTAGTGGCCTCCACAGCCTCACACACATCAACCTCGCTAAAGCGGACATCATCACTTTTTGCAGCAGCATCTCCAGTTCTTTTGATCGGCCGGGTGGCTCCACATCTCTAATAAAAGCACCCGCCAACCCGAATCAAGCATATAGGCTGACTCCTCATTGGATGTCAGCCTCCCTACGGTCAACCACCATGACGACCACTACCATCACTTCTACCTTTGCGACCCCTGCTCGTACCTTCTCCTCCCTTTCCACCACAAACGTTACATCGTCCCATGCATCGCCGATTCTATCAACCTCCCTCCCACCGCTGCTTCCTCTTGATCTACCTCGAATGTTACATATTCCTCCCTGCAACTTCACCCGCCCATCTATGATATCTACGTCTGTCCCGCCAACCCCCACATCACCACTGCCGTCTAGCATACCAGCAGCAGCCGCCAGACACCCTTCATCACCGTCAGCAACATTGGACACACCTGAAGTCTTCAGTTGCATCATCCGTGGCATAAGCCCACCCATCCCGGCAACCAACATTCAAGAACAACTCCGCCTTCAAGCCATACCCGTCAAGAGGGCCTTCCGCATTTACAACTCCACTAGTCCGACATACTTAATCCGAATTCTGCTTCCCAGCGCAGCAGCCATCACCCACGTGACCTCCAACGGTGCACTTCTCTACGGCCATCATCATACCGTCGAACCTTCTCGCCCATCTCCCCGCCTTAGCCATCCCACCTCCACATCTTGTCGCCATACCCGGCCTGATCATCCACGCATTCCGCGTTCTTTCGATGCCTGTCCACCTCCTTACCCTGCTCATCTCTCCATCCCACCACCACCTAACCCTGCACATCTCCAACACCTCATAACTGTCCTTTACCACATCTTACCTCGCCCAGGCGGCCTCAGCTGCTATCAAGGGCGCCCATAGGATAGCTGGGGGTATGTAGTGTTTTTAATATTTTGGAAGATGAATGGCAACTTGTATTCCACGGTTGAATACCACACACGGTATCCTCTAACACTTCTACGTAATACTGATTTTAAAATCATTTTCTTGAAGGAAAACACCTGAATATATTAGATTTTTCCTTTCCCTGAGAGCTAGAGCGCGAGGAGTGGCTGCATCCCCACCCTACCCCCAGGCATGGGCGCCCATGCCTGCTATGCTGAAGAGGGGAAATGTGGGGAAATGGGAAGTTCGGAAATAATAGGCAAGAGAGAAAGGGTACCATTACAGCATTTGCCTGGAGGAGAAATGTGAAATCACAGAAAACCACTTTGAGGATGGCAGAGATGGGAATCGAACACCCATCTGCACAGTAGACCTTCTGAGGCTGAGTGGACTCCATTCCAGCTCTCGTAACAATTTTGAAAATTTGTGGCAAAGCTGTGAATGGAACCGGGCCTCGGGGCGGGGAGGCAGCTACATCACACCAACTAAACTGCAGACGCTGACAACTTTAATTCCTCCCTGCCCCCAAAAATATGTGTACTTAGCTAACAGTAATTTTTATACGCAGCCATCGTATGTCGCGTGTAGCCTCTGTGGCTCAGGCGGCAGCACGTCGGCCTCTCACCGCTGTGTTCTGTGATTCTAATCCCGGTCACTCCATGTGAGATTTGTGCTGGATAAAGCGGAGGCGGGACAGGTTTTTCTCCGGGTACTCTGGTTTTCACTGCCATCTTTCATTCCAACAACAAACTCCACTATCCGTTCATCTGCTAGTCATTTATCATTGAACCACAGGAGTGTGATAGGTTTGGGCAGCCGGGACAATTCCTATCCTTGCCGCAAGATGGGAGCTTCATTCATCCCTTAGTTTATAGGGTTTGGTACTGGCCACCCAAACCTCCGCAAGACAGTCGCAAGTATATACAGTAGTACTGGTACTGTTTACTATCATATACGGTTGCAGGGTATCCATGACCTGATCCATCAAATTCTTTTGCCTGTAGTATTTATCAGTTAGTCATACTTATTGAAAGTATCATTAAGTATGCAGAAGTTGGGAGCAAAGTACCTAGATATATTCACCATCGATATAGCTTACTTAGCTATACCAAAATGAAATTGTCACATATTGTAACGTAATGTTAACTTATTCTGTTAGGTGCTACAGCAGAGTTATTTTCATCACCATCATTATCATCATCAAAATCATCATCATCATCAGTTTACAACTCCAATTTCCCATGTACCTCTTCCTCCATTCCTCCATTCTTCATTGATCGAGGCATTATCCAGTTTTCTTTACCAGCTACAATGTCAGACTTCACCATATCCATCCAGCACATTCTAGTTACTCCTAGCAGTTTTTTTCCCCTACCTTCCTTTCCAAGTGCTCTTGGGCTATCATTTTATGCTCCCTTCTCAACATGTTATCAGAATATGCTGACTCTGTCTCGTTCAGGTGTCTATTTCTTAACTTCCTGACTCTCGCAATTTTTTAACTTCCATAGCCTGATCTACTGGTTAGTGGATCGAAAGAATTTCAGCTATGAAAACTGTTGTTTGGACAAGTATTGCTTCTTGACTGTGCATTTTATAAACACATTCTTCTAGGTAATTGTGAAATAGTTGTAATAATTTTCAAAATTTGCTTTCTTTGAAATGCTTTCATACCCAAGAACGGTTCTTCCTCGTTGGTAGAGGGGAACACTTTTTGTTTGCATTTCGTGATCTCTCGTGTGACTAAGTTATATCTGGGGACTACAATGCCATGGTAGGTGTAACTGTACACACAGTCTTACTGGTGGTCTGCTAGTTTGATGCTTGCTGGTAGGTTGACTCGATATAGAAATCTATGATGAATATATTTACTTTCAAGACTTCATTGAAGCCACTAGTGCTTTTATACACTGTCGTGCAAATCTTAAGGATGAGATAGATATAGCAACATAACATATCAACTACTTGGTGGAAATGAATGAAAGTGCAGTAACATGTTACCAGAGGTCTCCTACACGTGCGTAGAAACCTAGCATTGGGTCAACGCGACTACAGCGCTAAATGAGTCTGGCCACACAAAACAAGGCAGTTGAAAAAGGACGGTGTGAGTCAATCAGCGAGCTGTTACAGTGCACTGTTGTGCTGTTATTCATTACAACAACGTCCAGAGACAACATCTGGATGACTTCACATGGAGAAGATTCATCAGGAAACTGGAAGAAGGACGAAGTGTGCCAAGTGTAGCCGGGGAATTTGGTATTGCCCACGGCATTGTTTCACAAGCATGGAGATTATTCCAAACCACATGCACTGCTGCCCGCAGGAGATGAGTTGTCAACCATGGTCTACTACAGCAGCAGATGACAGCTACATTGTGCAACAGGCAAGAAGATATTCACATCAAACAGAGGGTGCAATTGCAACAACATTTAAAAGGACTGCAAGACACCCAATCTCGTGGTCAACACTAGCGCAGTGACTGCATGGGGTGGTCTGTTTGCCCGACGACCATTACGTTGTGTTCCGCTGACACTCGCACATCGGCCTCACCGTTTGTGATGGTGCCAAGAACATCAGGTCTGGACCGACGAGGAGTGGGGTCGCATGCTCTTCTCAGATGAGAGCAGATACAGTCTGAGTAGTTATTCTAGACTTACCCTCATCTGGCGAGAGGTGTGAACACGTAATGCACCCAGGAACATTGTCGAAGCTAATCATTTTGGTGGTCCAAGTGTTGCGGTGTGGGGAGTCATAATGTTGCATGGGAGTTCTGACGTCCAAATCTTTGAGCTGGGTACACTCACTGGTCAACTTTATTGTGACAGTGTATTCCTTTCCCATGTGCGTCTTCTCAGGGGTGCATTTGACCCTGACGTCACTTCTATGAATGACAATGCACGAACGCATCCAACCCCACAGGTGGAGGAGTTTTGGATCAAGAGGATATTCGGCTAATGGACTGGGCTGCTCGTTCCCCCTACTTAAATCCCACTGATCACGTGTGGGGCATGTTGGGCAGACGCATTGCAGAACTTCCACATACACCGACAACCATCCAGCTGTTGTTGTCAACAGCGCTGGTGGAGGAATGGAATGCCCTACCACAAGAACTCCTTACCAGTCTTGTGGCCAGCAAGGGAACAAGTTGCAGAGCATGCATCGCTGACCATGGTGATCACACACCCTTTGAAGTACCATGTACCTTCTTTTGTAATGTCCGGGGGACCATCAAGAGTCGCAGTGACTTACATTTAATTTACTGTCTCTGTATAAAAGTATGATTTCTGTTCGTCTCATCGCATATTCCTTTTAGTTACCTAACGTACCATACTGTAGCAATTCTTTCTATGTATGGTTCAAGTTTCATTGAGCTACACTACTTGCCACTTGGCAGAAACACAACATGCGAAAGTTACATTCGTCCTTAAGTTTTGCACAGCAGCCTGTTTGTTGAAAAATTGGATTGTGGACCATAACCACTAAGGGTTGATGTTGGTTATGGTTACATATTATCGGTCTTTAAAGTTAACAGTCTAAAATCCAAAAAATTGCTGAAACTTGTAGTTACAGACTGATGAAGTTCCAAAACAGTAATGCTAGCATATTTGTATGAATGTGCATCACTTGTTTGCATGGATCGGAGTTCAGAGTGGTGTACACATTACTGTACGCATTAGTATTTCTGTACACATTTTCCAGTGGTTATTTATTGCAAATTTAACATATAATTTTAAATGTCACAAGCAGTGGTAGATATGATACCAATTCCATCACTTCAAAAATAATGAACATTTGCTCTAACTCTGTAATGTCCAGCTTCTTGTGCAAATTTTTGGCTTAGTTACGTTCGGTTTAGAGAGACCCTGGTCTGATTCTGGGCCGGGAATATAGTCATTGCTTTATACTCGGGGACTGGGTGTTTTGATGCTGCACGCAACACGCCACACAATCAACCATCACAGAAATATAGATACATCTAGGTACAGTAGAGTCTAGTCTTTTTATTCATATGAAACAGAGATAGGTCTCAAAAATGTTTAACACTTAGCTTCAGTTAATTTTTATTCACTTTGCTCAATGAGTAACATTGCATTTTAGGCTTCATCAGTTGAAACGTTTATTATTTGTCTTTACTCTTAGTACTAAATTAAATACTTGTTATATCAGTTAAACGTTTATTTCAAAGAGCCTTGGCTCAAATCAAATGAAGGGAGCATGCTTCTTCTGAGTATGCAAATTATGGGTTACAGGTCAATACCGTATGCTAACTATTGACTTATTATTATTATTATTATTATTATTATTATTATTATGATTATTATTATTATTATTATTATTAGTAGTAGTAGTAGTAGTAGTAGTAGTAGTAGTAGTAGTAGTAGTATGCAGTTTTAAAATGGTGAGGTTATATAGGCCCTGTATCTTTTCCACTGTCATCCTAGTTTTAAAAATTGAAAACATGGTCACTATAACTATAAGCAATGGACATTAGCAACAACAGTCACGCAATGTAACTATTAATTAAAATTTCTGTAAGTTAGTTACTTACACCACTGAAGGGGTAGTTAGAACCCCAGTTGGGATAAATGGCAATGGTTGGTGCTCCATTGTCTACCAAAAACACAACGATCTGAATACATCGCACCACACTGTGTTGGCATCAGGACGTGCATCCAACAGTACCACTAGTTTCTATTTATACAAGTTTCTAGTTTAATACAAATACAAGAATGTTTGTTCCTGTGTATTTTAAGGACACGTCTGTTTTCGGAAAAGTCACTTAACGGGAGGGGGGGGGGGGTGAAAAGAAGAAGTTGATTATTTTTATGAGAATACTTATATCCCAAGAGCAAAATATGTTACAGACGTGAAAAGTGGTATTTGGAATCTCCTTTAAAAATAAAGGGACATGTTTTTTTAATTCAGAAAATCCGCCTAGGTGTGGAGAGGCGGGAGGGGTGAAGGACTGATAAAGGGGTTTAATTACTTTTATGGGGATTACTTATATCTCATAAACTGATGTTGTTACAGATATGTATATATGTATTTGGATTCCATGCGTAATCTGTTTACCCTCTAGGTTGGCATTTTCCTCTTCAGTATTCTGGACCGCCTCAAGGGCAGTATCCTGGAGCGTGAGACATTGGGTCGGGGGATACCAGTGAATCGCCCAAGCAGCCTCACCTGCTATGCTGAACATTGGCCTTGGTGGGGGAGGGGAAGATTGGAAGGGATAGACAAGGAAGTGGCCGTGGCCTAGAGGAGAAGTGGGGAAACCACGAAAAGCCACTTGCAGGATGGCTGAGGTGGGAATCGAACTTACCTTTACTCAGTTGACCTCCCGAGGCTGAGCGGACCCCGTTCCAGCCCTCGTACCACTTTTCAAATTTCGTGGCAGAGCCGGGAATCGAACCCGGGCCTCCGGGGGGTGGCAGCTAATCACACTAACAACTACACCACAGAAGCAGACGTTTTCATTCTCCTTTAAAAATAAAGAAACGTAGCATTTTATTGTCGACTAAAGAGAGAGGACTGTTTCTCACATGTAAAATTCTGTGTCGCCTGGACACTCAGCCCCAAAAGGCAATACCACAAATGTGGTTTACGAAGTGTTTCTGCAGTAAATGGTTCGGTGAGATTTTATACTTCAGGGATTTTCAGATAATGTGTTAGTTCAGTACCGAGGAACGATTACTTTGATCAAATTACGAAATCCACAATCCACACGAGCAAAGCCGAGGGTTACAGCTAGTTACTGTATATGAAACTTACTCCTGAAATGAATATGCAGGTCCAAGTGGTCTTGGGGTCTTGGCCTTGCTTCGGGTGAGGGAGATCCGATGGTCAAATCACCGACAGGTCTCTTGTTTCTTTTTGGGAAGTGTAAGTGGACGTCATAATTTGTCCTCAATAATAATAATAATAATAATAATAATAATAATAATAATAATAATAATAATAATAATAATAATAATAATAATAATAATAATTGTACCGGTTGGTACACCTATACGCCGCATATTTGAATGTTCCGCCTTAAATTACTTCTACCGGAGAAACTCTGAACTTTAACAACTGAATTAATTCAACAGTTCCCCAGAAGATGCCACTGTGTGTATTTCGATTCGTTTTTTTTGTTTTTTTTTTGTTTTTGGTTGACCAAGAAGGGTGGACCTTCTCTGACAGATGTCTCTACCAAAAAAAAAAAAAAAGAAAAAACTATGATAATGCACTCTGGTGCGAAGGAATGAACTTTCTTGGAGAAATTTTGTATTCATAAGTTTTGTCTTTACTAAATTGTGTTCTTTCATTTGGGGGTTGGCAATATTAAGCTTTCTTTCCGCCTGTTTTGAATTTAACCAATCCTAAATTTCTGTAATTAATTTCCCACCAATAAGGTGTTTCTTCATCGATTTGTGTGTAACTTTCGCTGTTAACCAATAAACGTTTGTGGGCGGGTCTTAATCATTCATGAAAGGTCTCGAATTTTCCGCGAGGGTATAAAAACTACTTTTACATTGGATACCTTCAACAGCATACAGTATTTGAGGGAAGAGTGGCTGGAAAGGAGGGAAGAGCATTCTTAACAACTTACTCAATATAATAATGATGTCATGGATTTCACGTCCTATTAACTACTTTTACGGTTTTCGGAGACGCAAAATGCCGGAATTTTGTCTCGCAGTAGTTCTTTAACGTGCCAGAAATCTACTGACGTGTTGAAGAACCTCCAAATACCACCGGACAGAACTTGCCAACCTGCGAAGGCCAGCGCTCTACAGTCCGAGGTAATCAGCATCCGCGGGACAAAATTCCGGCACTTCGGAAACAGTTAAAGTAGTTCATGGGACGTAAAGCCAACATCATTATTATCATCATTGAACAGCAGCATTTTCACAAAATGGGAATTTTTGTATTCAGCCACTAGCCAGTGTTTTCTATACAGGGTGATCGCACATTACGTGAACCGAGTATATGAGACATAGAGGGTTGGTCATACTGCGACGTTAGATCACAAGATAAAAGAAAAAAAACATGATAACATGACAGCTGCTTGCGTTATCGAATTTCTTTTTCAAATGATTTATCAGTGTTACCAACCCTCTAACGCTCACTTACCCGGTTCATGTAGTTTTCGACCATTCCGTGTATATGGTAGTGGCGGGGACGGAGCGGAGCAGTTGTTGTGACGTCATCACCCGGCTGTACCGAGTGAACTACCGAGTGAAAGTAATTTGGCGGCACGTTTAAATACGTTATTGGTATGGCAAGGTAAATTCAATGCCCTTTTCTCATAACATAACTATTTTTCTGAATACAGCAATGTTGTTTTCTGCTGGAGAAGCCGACCTGCTTATTTCATCCTTGTGATGCCTCTTGATATAATCCCACAAATTTGATACGCCACCACCCGTCGCGTAAATGCGGCCGCAAAATTTGCTTATTTTTATCACCAGGAATTTCAAATACTGTAACTGCCATGCATCAGACGGTTTTCGTGGCATTTGTAATACAATTTTCTGTAAAAATGTATGCAATTCCTTAAATATTCTAAAACATGAATACCATCTCAAAATGGGATTAAACATAAAACCAATGCCACAATGCTACTATTCTTTGCATTATCTACAAAACACAACAAGCGGAAGAAATATAGACGCAAATTAAGAAACACAGACTGAATATAGATACAATAACCTTACAAGGGGAGGCCGCGACGTTCGGATCACGGAGTATCTTCAAATTTTGTATACATTTAGTAGTCCATTAGGACAAGATAATGTGCAAGTTGTAAGGTGGACTACTAAGGCGTTCTCGAGAAAAACCGCAAGATAAGTTTTCGCGTCGAATATGTACCGGTGCGATGCGGTCATCCGGAATAAACTATGGTGGTCGAGTGGTTAGCGTTCAAGCTCCGTAATTGCTGGCTCGCTGGATCGAGTCCGACTTGTCGTTTTGTTTTTCATATATATTACAATTCAAAGATAATATAATGAACAAAGGTATATTTGCATGAACTTTTATTGGATTTGCAATGTTATTTGGCTCTTTCATCATCATCATCATCTGTTTACACTCCAGGGTCGGCTTTTCCCTCGGACACAGCGAGGGATCCCACCTCTACCGCCTCAAGGGCAGTGTCCTGGAGCTTCAGACTCTTGGTCGGGGATACAACTGGGGAGAATGACCAGTACCTCGCCCAGGCGGCCTCACCTGCTATGCTGAACAGGGGCCTTGTGGAGGGATGGGAAGATTGGAAGGGATAGGCAAGGAAGAGGGAAGGAAGCGGCCGTGGCCTTATGGTAGGTACCATCCCGGCATTCGCCTGGAGGAGAAGTGGGAAACCACGGAAAACCACTTCCAGGATGGCTGAGGTGGGAATCGAACCCACCTCTACTCAGTTGACCTCCCGAGGCTGAGTGGACCCCGTTCCAGCCCTCATACCACTTTTCAAATTTCGTGGCAGAGCCGGGAATCGAACCCGGGCCTCCGGGGGTGGCAGCTAATCACGCTAACCACTACACCACAGAGGCGGACTATTTGGCTCTTTACTAATGTTTATCATTGCAATAATATCTTTCTTTCCTTCTTAATCTGTTTACCCTTCAGGGCCGGTCTTTCCCTCGGACTCAGCGAGGAATCTCACCTCTACCGCCTCAAGGGCAGTGCCCTGGAGCGCGAGAAACAACTGGGAAGGATGACCAGTACCTCGCCCAGGTGACATCACCTGCTATGCTGAACAGAGGCCTTGTGGAGAGATGGGAAGATTGGAAGGAAGCGGCCGTGGCCTTACATTAGGTACGGGCCTACATCCCGGCATTTACTCGGAGGAGAAATAAATGGGAAACTACGGAAGACCACTTCGAGGATGGCTGAGGAGGGAATCGAACCCCTATTTACTCAGTTGACCTCCCAAGGCTGAGTGGATCCCGTTCCAGCGCTCGTACCACTTTTCAAATTTCGTGGCAGAGCCGGGAATCAAACCCGGGCATCCGGGAGTGGAAGCCAATCACACTAAACACTCCACGACAGAGGTCGACTACAAAAAAATATATATATCATTTATAATTATCAACAAGTAAATGGCCCAATGCATAAAGCATTCCTGAAAATGTATGCCTGTCGTGATTTGCGAAATCCCTCAAACCTGACAGTGAAATCGAGTAAGGTACCCGGAACTACTTTTCACCTGGACGCTTTGACCTGCAATATACATGAAAGAATAGGACCAGTGTTGAAAAACAAAAAAGCGACGAGCGAGACTCGATCCAGTGATCCACCGATTACGGAGCTTGCAGCTTGCACGCTGAGCATTCGACCGTCGCCATCTCGTGCTCGTGACCGCAACACACCCAGGCCCCGATTTCAAGTAGTTAGCGCCCTGGGCAAACAGTATTTAGCCACCACCCCGCGCGCCCCTACCCCCTCCGCCCGCTCGTTTTTCTGTTCCCCTAAAAATATAATTGTTTACAAATTAAGGATACATTTTTCAAGATCATGAGTTTTAAAACAGCACATTATGCTAATAAAGTTAATTCTCATAATTAAATTTATCAAGCCAAATAAGGGTAACTGCCAAATAAGAATCAGGCTGTTTTTATTTCTATTTACAAAACTGTTGGTTCAATTTGATAGTTTGTAAGTAAATAATTTTAGAAATAAGACACATAAATTACCAGTAAT
The DNA here is from genome assembly GCF_040414725.1 of Anabrus simplex. Lineage (NCBI taxonomy): Eukaryota > Metazoa > Arthropoda > Insecta > Orthoptera > Tettigoniidae > Anabrus > Anabrus simplex. The sequence goes on along the minus strand of NC_090266.1, from coordinate 1,156,856,122 downwards.
TTATTGTAATATATTTCGATCACATTTAAAAATACAAGTTTTGTTTATAGGCTACTTGTATATAATACTACTTTACATAAAATATATTTTTCCTTGATTTTTTCCTAGCAAACTCTTGAACAGATTCATTAAAGTTGGTTTTCAAGGTTAAATCTTTTAACTTTTCGTTAAGAAGTGTTGCCTTCTTAGCATTTTTTACTCTACTTAAAACTGAAAAATTCCTTCCTGCAGTACAGTTGGTTATTGGTAAGGTCAAAAACATCCTAATTGCAATTTCAAGGTCGGGAAAAGTACTTGACAAATTGTTTTGCTTAGGCGAGTTTTGGAATCCCTCGAGTTCAACTACATTTGAAAGTGTACACACTCATTTACAAAATCTTGACTGATGTCTTCAGGGTACAGCGAACTAAGTTTCAAAGCAGTGTTCTTTAATTCTGATGATTCGGATGAGCAAGTCAGTAGTACAGGTAACACTTGAAATTTGGAAGCTACAATTTCATATGCTTCTTTTCTTCTCATTAAGTTTCCTAGGCCTATAAGTGTGTCCATTATTTTAAGGAACACATTATTTTTGAAATTTGTTCTTTCATCAAGGTCTCCTTCAATCCCACGTGTTTCATCTGCAAATATTTTCTAGTGTTTTACTCTTGAGTAGGTTGGAACATCATATCCACCTATTTTCAAAGCAGATTGCTCATATAAGTCAAAATCATCCCTTTTCGCTTTGATGAATCCTTCCAGAGTGTTCAAATTTTTTACTCCCCCCTCAAGATTAAGATGTTCATACTGCAAGTTTTTAGAAAACTTGTCAACTTTTTCCAAAATGTCGTTCCACACAACTGACAGAAAAGTGGTCTCGAAATTCTGAAATTTAGTTTCAAGGTTTTGTGCCTCAAGTCTATAAGCAGGTTTTACACTGGAGTCTTCAGATAGCTGCCTCAACGATTGTCGTATTTCTTGCCTTTTACCAAAGCTCTGACAGCGTCTGCTCTTGCAGACCATCTGGTTTCTGATAAAGATTTTACCACTGGCGTACCGTTTCTTACCAAGTATTGCTTCAAACTATTCCACCTGTACGTTCACACAGAAAAGTAATTATACAACTCCTGGATGAAGCCAAAGAAAAATACTGTGGTAGTGCAGCATTCTGTGGCAGGCAAACCAACAAGACTTAATGAATGTGTTGCACACGGTATGTATTCAACAAGAGGACTTTGCTGCGTTATTCGGGCCTGAAGACCTGAGTAAACTCCTGACATATTGGAAGCATTATCATAACTTTGGCCCCTACAATTCTTGATGTTGATATCGAAACTATCAATACAGTCAACTACAGCGTTTTCTAGTCCAGCAGGTGTATGTGATATTCCAGGCAGAAGCTTAATGAGTCGTTCTACAGGCTTTGGCTATGTTTGAGGTACATATCGTAAAACAATAGCCAACTGGTCAGTGTGAGAGCGATCAAGCGTCTAATCTACAATGAGAGAGTATTATCTAGCCTCTTTTACTTCATCAACTACAGTTGTAAGCACACAGTTCCCCATAACTTCAATAAATTCATTACATATTTGAGAAGACAGATATGAGGTGTGCCCTTAACCTTTGTTACCTTATTTCCCGATGTGCTGGGCAAGGAAAGGGTCATATTCACTTATTAACTCGAGGCATCCAAGATATAACCATTTGAAGTTGATCCAAAATCCCCATTGTCTCCTTGGAAAGGTAAACCCTAACTGCCAAAAATCATGCAATAGAAACTATTCTTGAGAATATACTTCGCCAGTAGTTTCCCTCTTCTTCATACTGAGTAAACAGAATTTTATCAACCTGCATTAACTGTTTTTGTATAGTGATGTACGTAAGAACATTACGCCCATGGTCATGAGAATGTTCATGATGTTTCAGTAGTTCGAAGCTGTGCTTCCAGTCAATAAACCGGTAGAAAAATGTGTTTTTGCATTGTCTGGTTGAAATAAACAGCATTGAATACAGAATACTTTCCCAGTTGTCTGTGAATACAATAACCAATCTCATAAAACAACGTCCCCACTAGGAAGAGTACTCTTAAACATGTTTTGAGACAACGTTCTTTTACCATCATTGTAAGTTCGCAGAGATTTCGAAAAATCCACCATTACGTTTTGCTTTGGACATTCTCAACTACTGAATTTAATTGGCATTCCAAGTAGCAGGATCGTCTATAGAAAATGAATTAGGTAAGGTTACCTCAAGTTGTGATTGTGAAATAGTTTCAAACGGCTGCTGGACAACTTCAGGCTCATCGTTCAATTTAATATGAACACAGGGCTGATCAGGCTGTATATCTAGGCCTTGTAAGTCTTCTTGTGTAAAGTTAAATGGGACCGATGACGAAGTCGAAGGTTTTGTTAAGTCATCATGGCATTCCGATTCCGAGGTTGGAGTTGAACGAGTCAGAGTAGAGAACTTCCCCATTTTAGGCACCTTATTAAGTAGTTCAAGTTCGTCGCTCTGCTTTTTAGCAGCGCATTTTTTGTATTCAGTACCACTAAACGTTTTACTCATGGTTAAATACTGACAAATATGTAAGAATTACACGAGACAGTGAGTTGATTAGGTGAGGTTATCAGGTTGATGGTGAGCGGATGTAAACAACAATACGCACACGAACCGTCACGAGCCAATGACAGACAGGGCAGTGGCTGTCTAGACTAAGAGGGTTGCCAAGGCACCAACTACAATTGTCCATCCAGCACCCGCACGAGTTAAACAATAACTTTATTGTTTGCAGTTATTTAATTTTCTTCATAAAATTGAAATATACAGATGAAATTCATGTTTTAAAGTTTAGTTTAAAGTGCTTTATATAGGCTAAAAAAATAATTTGAATAAAGTAAAAGTAATTTGAGTGTAATGAATTTAAGACGTATTTCACGTAGGCCATAGTTACTCGATCCGCCAGCCGCCGCCCCTCAAAAACTGGCGCCCTGGGCAAATGCCCAGTCCGCCCATTTGTAAATCGGGGCCTGAACACACCGGTACATATTCGACGCGAAAATTCTCTTGCAATTTTCTCGAAGTCCGCCTCTGTGGTGTAGTGGTTAGCGTGATTAGCTGCCACCCCCGGAGGTCCGGGTTCGATTCCCGGCTCTGCCACGAAATTTGAAAAGTGGTACGAGGGCTGGAACGGGGTCCACTCAGCCTCGGGAGGTCAACTGAGTAGAGGTGGGTTCGATTCCCACCTCAGCCATCCTGGAAGTGGTTTTCCGTGGTTTCCCACTTCCCCTCCAGGCGAATGCCGGGATGGTACCTAACTTAAGGCCACGGCCGCTTCCTTCCCTCATCCTTGCCTCTCCCTTCCAATCTTCCCATCCCCCTACAAGGCCCCTGTTCACCATAGCAGGTGAGGCCGCCTGGGCGAGGTACTGGTCATACTCCCCAGTTGTATCCCCCGACCAAGAGTCTGAAGCTCCAAGACACTGCCCTTGAGGTGGTAGAGGTGGGATCCCTCGCTGAGTCCGAGGGAAAAGCCGAACCTGGAGGGTAAACAGATGATGATGATGATGAATTTTCTCGAAAACGCCTTAATAGTACACCTTACTATATGCACATTATCTTGTCCTAATGGACTACTAAAAGTGTACAGAGTTTGAAGATAATCCGAACGTCGTGCTCTCCCCTTGTTAAACATGTGTCGTGCGCTACACTGTGCTCTGGTCCTCCGCGAGTACTTGCAGTTGTGAGCGGAGGGGACCGGTGGTGCGCTCTACCGCTACAACCGGATTACTCATCGGTATTACTCGCTCCGCTCCCAGCTCTAGTATATGGACTCTTTTTATCTACTTAATTCCTGTGCTACGGAAACATTGGGTTAACTTCGACTCAAGTTTTCTCTGAACTTATCACAGATTTCCAGTACTAATATGCTACAGAAATATGTGGAAAGTTCTGTACCAGATTTCATGATGGCCGGTACGTTTCTGATTATAGTCGCCCACTGAGCACTTTCGTGTTCCCATAATATAATCTAAATAAGACCTGGAAGCTTTAATGTAATCAAGACTTTGGAAATGAATATCCGCAAGCTGTAACGCAGTGTCCAGTTGACTATGGAAAGCCAACAATAATCCGTACGGTATGTTATAATTAGGGCCCGGATATTTTTAAAACCCATATGCGCATATGCGAATGCATATTTTGAGCGTTAGTGCATATGCACGTATATATTTAATTTATGTGTGATCGATTATTTAAGATTTCTGAATGAAATGATAAATCTAATGAATTCTATATGTTGTACATCCCTTGGCAAAACGAGAAGCCCTCTCCTGATCAAGGAAAGAGCTTTCAGTGTCGCAATACAAGCAAGTAGACGGATTTTCCCATTTCACAACGGCCTCCCAAGGGTTGCTTAAACAAGTGCGTTCATCTATTAAATTGCTGGTCTAATGCAGTGTTTTACCAAATTAATCTGTAAAAATGCCTAAAGCTCTAGGTCTTTTTAATTAAACAGTGGATATTAAGCAAGAGTGGCTATATAAGTGACGGTGATGTAGTATACTGTAAAGTGGGCAACAAGAGTGCAAAATGTGATAAAACAATTGGAATTGAACAGCATTCGAAAACAACTTCACATCTCAGATCAAATGAGCAGAGTAAGTATACGCAACAGCTACTTTTAATCGACGTGAAAACACGGTGTGAAGTTAGTACTTTTTCCGCTGATATTTGTAAAGCTTTTGTATGCAGCAACATTCCACTGCATAAATTGAATAATTCACATCCACGCTCGTTTCTTGAGAAGTATTGTGCTAATCAAAGGGTACCAGATGAATCTACCCTTAGGAAGTACTATTTACTTTCATTGCATGCTTCTGTCATTGATTCGATACGATCTGACATTGGAGGGGACTGTGTCTGGATATCGGTAGATGAAAGGACCGATTCGTGTGGTCGATACATTGCGAACTCCATAGCGGGTAAATTATGTCCGGAAGAAACCGGCAAACCTCATTTACTTTCGTGCAAAGTGCTAGAAAAGCCTACCTCGCTACAGTTGCAAGATTTGTTAACGATTCCCTGCGACTTCTGTGGCGTGGTGAATCGGAGAGTGATGGTTACAAACTGCGCCTTTTATTCACAAATGCAGCTTCATATACTATGTTGAAAGCTGGTCAGTCTCTTCGAGTATTTTTCCCAAATCTCATCCATGTCACATGTTTGACCCATGGATTGCATCGTATTGCAGAAGAGATACGTACCCTCTTTCCATCTGTCAACAAAGTAATTTCAAGTGGAAAAACACTGTTCCTAAAAGCACCGGATCGTGTATAGTTTTACAGAACTCACCTGCCTCAGATTTCTCTTCACAAGATGGGAAACTTGGTTATCCGCAGTATCGTTCTACCAGGAGAACTTTAATAAAGTAAAATATGTAGTTAAAACTATTGATGATAGTCATACTGCGTGTGTTCGTGTAGCAAAGTGAGCATTTGAATCTGAAACTGTATATAAAGATATCAGTTTCATCCATGTGCATTATTCTTCACTTTCGAAGGCGATTAAGGGCCTAGAAATTCGTGATGTCCGCCTCTGTGGTGTAGTGGTTAGCGTGATTAGCTGCCACCCCCGGAGGTCCGGGTTCGATTCCCAGCTCTGCCACGAAATTTGAAAAGTGGTACGAGGGCTGGAACGGGGTCTTCTCAGCCTCGGGAGGTCAACTGAGTAGAGGTGGGTTCGATTGTCACCTCAGCCATCCTGGAAGTGGTTTTCCGTGGTTTCCCACTTCTCCTCCAGGCAAATGCCGGGATGATACCTAACTTAAGGCCACGGCCGCTTCCTTCCCTCTTCCTTGCCTGTCCCATCCAAACTTCCCTATCCCTGCACAAGGCCCCTGTTCAGCATAGCAGGTGAGACCGCCTGGGCGAGGTACTGGTCATTCTTCCCAGTTGTATCCCCCGACCCAAAGTCTGAAGCTCCAGGACACTGCCCTTGTGGCGGTAGAGGTGGGATCCCTCGCTGAGTCCGAGGAAAAAACCAACCCTGGAGGGTTAACAGATTAAGAAGAAGAAGAAGAAGAAGAAGAAGAAAATCGTGATGCACCCCTGCACGAATCCCTTCAGTTAATTCAAAACACCATCAGTTCTTTAAATGGTGTTCCTGGTGAAACTGGAGAAAAGTTAAAAGGAAACTCAGTGCGGTGTTGGACTCAAAACCCAGGGCTGAAGAAGATTCAATCCATAAGCAACTACATAAGTGGAATCAGGCAGTCTTTGCCAGAAGAATGTTCCGAGCAGTCAATGCCACTGTACAAGTGTTGCACAGTTACGTCCGTCGGTGTAGAATGATCATTTTCAGCGTATAAATTAATTCTGTCCGACAACAGAAAACAGTAAAAAACTCTAGATAACCTACTGCCATGGAACAATTTGCAAGGAATGAAACATGTTTGTCAGTTTAATCTCCTTCTTCTTCTTAATCAGTTTACCCTCCAGGGTTGGTTTTTCCCACGGACTCAGCGAGGGATCCCACCTCTACCGCCTCAAGGGCAGTGTCCTGGAGTTTCAGACATTGGGTCGGGGGATACAACTGGGGAGAATGGCCAGTACCTATGCTGAACAGGGGCCTTGGTGGGGGATGGGAAGTTTGGATGGGATAGGCAAGGAAGAGGGAAGGAAGCGGCCGTGGCCTTAAGTTAGGTACCATCCCGGAATTTGCCTGGAGGAGAGTGGAAAACCACGGAGAACCACTTCCAGGATGGCTGAGGTGGGAATTGAACCCACCTCTACTCATTTGACCTCCCGAGGCTGAGTGGACCCCGTTCCTGCCCTCGTACCAATTTTCAAATTTCGGGATTCGAACCCGGACGTCCGGGGGTGGCAGCTAATCACGCTAACCACTACACCAGAGGCGGACTGTCAGTTTAATACTGAGTTAAAATTAAATAATACGTTTGTTAAGTGTATTTTTTTATTTACAGTGCACATTTTCGTGCATATTTTCAACGTTTTTAGAGCAAATGTGCGTTCATATTTTTGGAGTTTTCAGTGCATATGAATCCGGGCCCTAGTTACAATATGCTCAACCTAGCGGTTAACTGTTATAATATAATTGCATATACACGGTTTGCGAGTGGCCTGTTGGTCTAGGGGTATGATTCTCGCTTCGGGTGCGAGAGGTCCCGGGTTCGAATCCCGGACAGGCCCAATTTTTTCCTCTGCCTACTTATTGTCATCAACCCTGACAGTAAAATTTACTCTTCTTCGCTAATTATTTAACGTCACACTAATACATTGAATGTTTTCGGCGTCGCAAGGTGGGAAAGTTAAATGATTCTGATGGCAGCGTCCGTGGGCTTGATTAAGTTACAGTCCAGGCATTTAACTGCTGTGAAAATAGGAAACCACGGAATACCATCTTCAGGGCTGCTGACGGTTGGTTCCGAAACAACCACATCCCGAATGCAAACTCACAGCCGCGCGACCCAACCCGCAGGGCCAACTCACTCGGTGATTACTTCCAAACAATCTGAATAGAACTGCACAACGTAGTCTTACACAGCATTTTGTGTGTACTGGCCATGGAAAGCATTGTATTAGCATTAAAAGTTTTAAAAAACATTGAATAAATATTAACAAAACTAGGTAATTCCAAATCAGTATAGTATGAACTATTCTTCCTGGCTTTTTCCCAATTTATGAGGATCTGCACTTGAAATGGATCTGACCAAGTTTTATGGTCTGATTCCCTAAATGGAAGGGTGCATTCAATTTTGCTTGTTTCAGAGCTAGTTAAGAGTGCTATGTGTCCTGTGTACATGAAGAGAACATAAGCACCCAGGCCCGAATTGGAGGAATTAATCATATGCAGTTAAAATACTCTTCCCCACCGGGAATCGAACCCAGGACCCTGTAAATCAAAGATCATTTATTTTAGCCAAGGAGCCGAATGAGTATCCAGTAATCGGGAGATAGTGGGTTCGAGCCCCACTGTCGGCAGCCCTGAAGGTGGTTTTCCGTGGTTTCCCATTTCCACACCAGGCAAATACCGGGGCTGTACCTTAATTAAGGCCACGGCCGCTTCCTTCCAATTCCCAGGCATCGTCGCCATAAGACCTATCTGTGTCTGTGCGACGTAAAGCAAAAAAAAAAAAAAGAGCCAGATGAGTATAGAGCAGAATATAATAGATCCCATATGTGGTGTCTAATAGTGACATGAATAGTTGATAAAGACTGACATATTATTAGTACAGGGAGTATAATTTAAGAATTCACAGCGGGGTACCGAGGTACATGAGCGCAGAAAAGAGGTGACGAAAGTGCAGTGCCCGCAATGGCGAGCTGGCGTATCGTCTCAACAAAAGCTGCATGATTACGCCTATAGAGGCTAAACAAGTGTACTCACCAGCTATATACAAGCTAAGAAAAATAAATAAATAAACAAACCAGTAAATTAAACTGACCTCACCACTGAATAAATCTGGTAGGATCGTATACGAAGATTGCGGCAAAAGTCATGGCAACTATTTTTTTCTTGTAGATATGTGAACGGATCACAAACGTATTTGTGTCGTGTGGAAGTTCTACAGGCATAGTGTGTATGCAGAACAACAGATGGCTCTGTGATAGCTGGTAGTAGCGCAGCGAGGGCTGTGAAATCAGTCAGTTGGTGAGTGTCGTGCGAGATGGAAGTAACCCGTGTTGAGCAGCGCACTTACATCAAAATAGCTGTTCTCCGAGGTATAAATGAGATGGAATGTCATAGTGAATATTAGTGGAAGCCCTTGGGAATAATGCCCTACAATACCCTACAGTAGCACGGTGGATAGGAAAGTTTCAGCAAGGACGTGTGTCAACCAGTGATGAGCAACGTTCGGGGCGACCTGTTAGTGTGTGCACTGACATGGCACATGCCGTCATCGAGCAGCTCCTGAACGAAGACAGACGATGGACGCTACTGGAATTAGAGAGGGCAAGTGGCATCGAGAAACGCGCCGTCCACAGGATATTGCGTAATGAGCTGCAACTGCGCAAAATCGCATCGCGGTGGGTACCGCATGCACTGACGGAAGTTCAAAGGTGGGTGCGCAATGCAATATGCTCCGACCACCTTGCACACTGGCAACAGGAAGGCGATCAATTCTTGTCACGAATAATCGCCATCGATGGATTTTGGGCCAGGGCATACGAACCAGAACTGAAACGTCGGTCCGCGGAGTGGCGACATGTTGGATCACCAAGGAGGCAGAAGGTCCGTCAAAATCCTTCCCCAGTCAAATTGATGGTGACCGTCGCGTATGACGTCAGGGGTGTCATTGTTTGCCGCTTTGTTCCACATGGCAGAACAGTGACCCCACAGTACTACAGGGACTTCCTGGTGCGACAGGTACGACGTAGTGTTCGGGTGAAACGTCCGGATCTTGTTGATAGTGTAATAATCCTGCATGACAATGCAAAACCACATAAAGCAGAGTGTGTAGGGCAGCTACTGCGACGTTCGGGTTTTGAAGAATTTTCGCATCCACCGTGGTCTCCCGACATTTCGCTCTGGGACTTAGATCTCATTTGAAAGGTTAAGGAACCACTACGTGGTAGGCGGTTTGCAACACGAGAGGTCAATGCTAATGCTGTGCGCCAACAGGTGACCCGATTCACACATGGTGTGGCAAATGCTGAGGCAGATGGTATTCAGCACCTCCCACATCGTTGGCAGCGTGTGGTGTCAGTAGCAGGGGACTACTTTGAGGGTGTTTAGGCCCAGGTTTGTCATGTCAACTTTATTTGTACTGTGTTGTCATTCTTTTGCACCGGGAAGGCCATATTGCCCTGTATACCACCGTAATAAATTAGTTTGTTACGATATTTCAGTGTTATTCATTGTCCACACATGTAGTTAACACCTTGTCCTTTCGTCTGTATATGTCACATTTTCCAGCCGCACTGGAATCTTCAAGAAAAAAAATAGCTGCCACGACTTTTGCCCCAACCCTCGTATGTAATAATATTTTAGCAATGTGTGCTGACGAATGTGAAATACTGGTTTCTTGAGCTACTTTCCGAAGCGACTTATGTGGACTGACTTGTAGTCTTGCCTAAATATCGTCTAACCTCTCCTGTGTGAGAGCTGTTCTCCTTTGCTGTTTTTTCTTAATAGTTACGGAACCAGTAATACACCGCTTGAGAAAGCGTTGTTGTACGTAACGTTTTGATGGTATTGAAGAACCGGGAAACTGTAAACGGAATTCTCGATAGCATCTTGTAAGTTCTTCTTCTTGTGCAAATAACACTCAACCAAAAATATTGTTTGCGCTGTATTGTACTGAACTATCGCGATAATAACCTCACAACACACCTTAAAATTCGAGTAGTTTCTAGCGAACTGCTGCGTCAGCCGGTGAACGTTTTTCTCGTCGCTTTAGAAACAAATATCGCCATTCTGTGTTCTAGCGTTGACTTTCTTTTTCTTTTCTTTTCCTTTTTTTTTTTTTTTTTTTTTTTGTTTGTTGGTAGTTGCTTTAGGTCGCACCGACACAGATGTGTCTTATAGCGGCGATGGGATAGGAAAGGACAAGGAGTGGGAAGGAAGCGACCGTGGCCTTAATTGAGGTACATCCCCAGCATTTGCCTGGTGAGAAAATGGGAAACCACGGAAAACTATCTTCAGGCTGCCGACAGTGGGGTTAGAAACCACCATCTCCCGGATGTAAACTCACAGACGTGCGGCCCCTAAGCGCACGGCCAACTCGCCCGGTTGTTGAATTTGTACCCTATCCCCACGGCCAACTCGCCCGGTCCCACTTCTTTTCACCCCATTAAGTGGATTTTCCGAAAAACCAAAAATAAACGTTTCTGTATTTTTAGGGAAGATACTAAATACCAATTTTCACGACTGTAATATCTTCAGTTTTTGAGATATTAGTATCCTCATAAAAAGAAATCAACAATTTCTCGACCTTTTCACCCCCGTTAAATGGATTTTCCGAAAATAAAAGATACGTGTTTAATTTTAAAGGCGATTCCAAATACAAATTTCTACGTCTGTAAAATATTCAGTTTTTGAAATGTAAGTATCTTCTTTAAAGAATTCAACCCCTTTTTCAGTCCTTTACACCTCTCCTCCTGAAGTAGATTTTCAAAAAAAGTGTTTATTTATATTCAGGGGAGATTCCAAATACCATTTTCTTACTTCTGTAACGCGTTATGATTTTTAGATATTCATTTTAACTATCACCCAATTTTCACTTCTTTTAATCCCCCCACCTGGATTTTCCGACCACGAACCTGCTACGTAGGCGTAGCAGGAGGAGAGGTGATACTCCCACGTGGCGCATTCCAGGTGGCGGATAGGGGGGTCCTAACCGGCTTGCCGGCGGACTTGAGGGAAATAAAATACCTCTCGCGGACCAAACACACACCCCCTGTGGGTGGGGGAGGCAGATGAAGAATTCACCCACGGTATTCCCTGCCTGTCGTAAGAGGCGACTGAAAGGGGCGACCAAGGGATGAATGAATTAGAACCATGAAACTACTCTTGATTCGTACCATCATGCGGGGAACACCATGGGTTGCATGTACTTGCGAGTAGTATCACTAACTTGGTACGAAATAGGTTTGTGATTCGTTGCAGTAAAAAGCCTGGCCGGGTGGATTCCAGTACCCGTGCATTGTACCCATGTGGGCAACACCGCGGATCTGGGCGTAGCCTGTGAGTTGTACCACTATATGAGCGACACCGTGGGTCTGCGTTGCCTGTGATTAGTACTCACTATGTGAGGAACACCACGGGGCCCTTGGGACCGGCACCCGTGACTAGTACACCTAGGTGAGGAAACTCATCGGTTTGCGTTGGCTGTAAGTGGCGCCATTGTGTGCGAAACACCATAGGTCTGCGTTACCTGTATGAAGTACAATACTTGTGAGTAGTACCATCTTTTGTGGAACACCGTGAGTCTTTGCTACTTCTGATTAATACCCCAACATGACACATATCATGGTTCTATTTTACTCGCGACATGTACCATTCTGTGGGGCCTTAGACTTGGATTTTGCACCCCCTTTAGACACCAAGCATCATTGTGCTTTATAAGTGGTTCCTTGGTCAGTAAAAATGTTATTTTCGATCTCTATTCAGTCCGATCCACTGGTTTTGTTTGTTTGTTTGTTTTGTGTTTTGTTGGGTTTCTGTCCATCCATTCATTCTTCATGACATATTTTATTTTTATTTTGGTCAGTGGATGCCTTTGAAATTTTTGTTCTTTCATTTCGTACCATTAGGGGCCGATGACCTTCGATGTTAGGCCCCTTAAAACAACAAGCATCATCATTATCATCATCATCGGATTTTCCAAAAACAAAAACTGCGTGTTGTTATTTATTTTTAAAGGCGACTCCAAATACCAATGTTTTACATCTGTAACATGTTAGTCTTTGAGATATCCTCATTTTTAAAATTCACTCCGTTTTTGACTTCTTTTTTCACCACCTCCCCCCCCCCCCCCCAGCCAGTGGATTGCCGAAAAATGTACGCGTTTCTTTATTTTTAAAGGACATTCTATCTACCAAATTTCAGTCTGTAACATTTTCAGTTTTTCAGATATAACTGTCATAAAAAGGATTCAACCACATTTTTCCATTAAGTGGATTTTCTGAAAACAAAAGAATATATATTTCCTTACCTTAAAAGAAATTCCAAATACCAATGTTCACACCATTAAACTGCTACGTTTTTGAGATATACAGGGTGTTTCTAAATTCCCATTAGATACTTAGAGGGCTTGCAGTGGGGATCAAGGCGGTTAAGTTTATCATAGGAACTGCGGCCGGAAACATACCGTCTCCCGCTACCCGCAAAAACCACCACAGCAGACGTTCAAGTCTCCCGCATTTTCGGCGCCATTGAACGATCACGTGATGTCTCATACCCCTACAGGTTTGTTGACATTCCATATCATTCAGTTGAGTGTGTGACCCGCACGGAGACGTGTTGTACCTGCTGTTGTGCTTGTGATATTCGTTCATACTACAGTACAGCAGTAATTCTTTACTACGTACACAGCAGTAAGCTGCACTTACAGTACTGTACTGTGAGTAGTTCATTGGTAGTGTGTTGCTGTTGACCATACGTACACGTTTGCGGAATATGCCGACATACTGATATTGTACGGTGGAGCTCGGTGCAATGGGAGAGCTGCTCGTCAGTTGTATGGGGAGCATTTTCCACACTGCCGGACACCTTCGCATGCCCTCTATGCTAAGGTGTATCAGTGAGCCTCGGAGACGGGTAGATCCACCGCCAACAAAGACGACTGTGGTGCTCCACGGCGGCACCGCACACCCAACTTTGAAGAGGCTGCACTTCACACAGCGGAAGAGGACGATACTACGGTATGGTACCAGAAACATAGCAAGGTCACTGAATGTGGATCACACAACTGTTTGTTCTGCATGAGCACCAGCTACACTCGTACCACCCCCAGAGTGTACAGACAATGCATTCACAGAATTTTGCGTCAAGAGCCTTCTGCAGATGTTTCTTGCATCGTTGTGTGGAAGATCCCCTATTCCCATGCCTTATCCTTTTCACTGATGTGTGTGATCCGCACGGAGACCATTTGTACCTGCTGTTGTGCTTGTGATGAAGCAACGTTCACCAAGGGAGGTGTTATCAATTCCCGCAAGAGTCATGTGTGGGCTGCTGAAAACCCGCGTGCTGCCCGCCTCCATGGGTTCCTGCAACGATACGGTGTGAACATTTGGGCAGGGTTCCTGAATGGATGTGTTATTAGGCCAGCAAATCTACCGAAACGAGGCTGAAGTATTTGAGCACTTTTAAATACCACCAGACTGAGCCAGGATTGAACCTGCCAAGTTGGAGTCAGAAGGCTAGCGCCTCAACCGTCTGAGCCACTCAATCCGGCACCTGACTTGACACTGCTTGACTACTACCTGTGGGGTCACATGGAAACCTTGACTTACGAGACCCCTGTGAAATCCGAGGAAGACCTACTGGTGCGGGTTATGGCTGCGGCGGATGTTGAAAGACTAGGGATTGGTGATCATGTATACTGGAACATGGTACGCTATTTATTTTATTTTTTTGCTAGTGGATTTATGTCGCACCGACAAAGATAGGTCTTATGGCGACGATTGGATGGGAAATGCCTAGGAGTTGGAAAGAAGCGACCGTGGCATTAATTAAGGTACAGCCACAGCATTTCCCTGGTGTGAAAATGGGAAACCACGGAAAACCATCTTCAAGGCTGCCGACAGTGGGATTCGAACACTCTATCTCCTGGATGCAAGCTCACAGCCACGCGCCTTTAACCGCAAGGCCAACTCGCCCGGTAACATGGTACGAAGGTACCGTGTCAGTGTTGACGTCGGTGGTTATCATATCGAGCCCCACCTGTAATTGGACCCAGACGACAAGCAGCAGGAGTCGGAGAGAGCGCTGAAAATGTGGGAGCTGTGAACGTGTTCTGTGGTGGGTTTTTGCGGGTAGCAGGAAGATGGTTTGTTTCCAGACACAAGTTCCTATGATAAATTTACCCGGCTCAGTCCCCACCGCAAGCCCTCGAAGTCTGTAATGTGAATTTCGAAAAACCCTTTAAATAAACTGGTTTTAAAAAAGACACCACCCTTTTCACCCCCCTTAGCGATGGAAAATCAAAAACCCTGCCTTAGTGAGCACCTACACTGTAATGTAAATGTATCTCCAAAGTTTCATTTCTTTTTTGTCCAGCAATTTTGTCTCGGCGACGATCAGTCAGTCAGTCAGAAAGTCAGGACATATTATTTTATATAATTATATATATAGTTATTTCCCCACTAGACCGAGCATTTTACAACACACCCATCATTACCAATCCTTCTAATGTTACCTACTGTACAACATTTCCAGTTACTATTGGTTTATGAGGCATGCAGTTGTTTTGTGATTTTCTTTATAAAACTGCAGAAGAGGTAACACTAACTTTGTATTCAGAAATCACATTCAAATAGATCCCAAATGATCTCCTTATTTGACATAAATTTTTAAACTAAGGACTATAGACCATTGTGAAATTTTGGCAAAGTACGGATCCATTTAAGGCTTTTTGCAAATAACAAGTTTTACAAAGTAGGGAGTATTTATTATTATTATTATTATTATTATTATTATTATTATTATTATTATTATTATTATTATTATTATTATTATTATTATTATTATTATTATAACATATTCCCAATCGTCTAGGGATGTCACTAATTTGTATTAAACATGTTTTTCTGTTAGATGTACTTCCTGATGCCAACCCAGTGTGGTAGGATGTATTCAGATATGCATGTTTCTATGGTGGTTGCTAATGTGGTGTGCTGTGTGCAGTTTTAAAACTCCCAGTCCTCGAGTATTAAGAAAATGACTATATTAAACAGCCAGGAATCAAACCAGGGTCTCTCTGAACCCAAGGCAAGTATGCTGAACATTCGCACAAGTAGCAGAGCATTATGGTGTTAGCACAAATGTACATCATTTTTGAAGTGATGAAATTGTTATCACATCTACCACTGCTTGTGGCATTTTAAATTACATGCTAATTTTGCAATGAACAAACACTGGAAAATGTGTAGAGAAATGGTAATGTGTACAGTCATATCTACATCACTCTGAACTCTGACCCATACATCTAAGTGATGCGCATGCATACAACAAATGTTAGCATTACTGATTTGGAACTTCATCACTCTGTAATTACAGATCATAACTTTTTTTACATTTTAGAGTGTTAATATTAGAGAGTGGCAATATGCAACGGTAACCAACATCAACCCTTAGCGGTTATGGTCCACAATCCAAATTTTTAAAAAAACTTAAAGCATTGGTGGTTTCCATGAAGTCCTGAAAATAATTATATTCATCATAGACATCAATATCAAGTCAACTCAATGCAGTAATATTTGCTGAACACATCATGTTGAGAAACAGAAGAGGAAGTGTAGGCAAGGCTTTATATTTGGAAGGTCAGGTTCCTGGAGTTCAACCTTAGAATCAGGGAGACAAAGACAGTAATGACGGTGAAGAGAGACGATCTACCAGCACAATGATGACGGTGAAGAGAGATGACCTACCAGCAAGCATCAAGCTAGCAGACAACCAGACAGTTATACCTAGCATGGTATTGTTGTCCCCAGACTTAACTTACATGAGAGATCACAAAATGCAACCAAAGGGTGTCTACTTCTACCAACAAGGGAGGACCTTTCTTTTGTATGATGGGATTCCAAAGAAAGCAAAATCAGAAAATTATAACAGCTACTTCAAAATTTTCGAGAAAAACGGATTTAAAACATGCACTGTTGTGAAGCAAGACTTGTCCAGACAGCAGTATTCAGAGCTGAAGTTACTTCTATCTACTAACCAGAAGATCAGGATGGGCAAGTTAAAAATTGGAGTGAGAGGGGAGGTTCGGAAAAAGACACCTGAACAAGACAGAGTCAGCATATTCTGACTACGTGCTAAGAAGGGAGCAAAAAATAATAGGCCGAGACAACTTGGAAAGGGAGGTATAGGGCAAACACCTGGTTGCAAGAATTAGAACATGCTGGATTGGTATGGTGAAGACTGTCATTGCAGTTGGTGAAGGCAAATAGATGATATCTTGTTGAATGAGGAATAGAGGAAAGTGGAATAGGTATGGGGAAAATTGAGAATGTAAACTGATCATGATGACGAATACAATAACTCTGCCGTAGCACCTAATAGACTAACTTAAGGTTACTTCACAATATGTGAGAATTTCATTTTGGTATAGGTAAGTAAGCTATATTGATGGTACGTCACTTCCAACTCTTACATATGTAATGGCACTTTCATTAAGTTTCACTAAGTGATGAATACTAAAAGCAAAAGAAGGTGTTTTAAAAATGCCATGCTGTGAAGTGAGACTTATCCAGACAGCAGGAACACCCTGCTATCATACTGTCAGTGGACAGTACTACTCGAGGGCTGGGCTGCCACTACCAAACCCTTCGAACTAAGGGAGAACCAATGGCCAAGGGTGGAGGAGTTCTCCTTTAGGATGCTTGATGGAGCCTCTGTGTAGCCAATGACACACATATTCACCAAAATGCTGCCGCCTTACAGGTGTGGCAGGAACTGCCAAAGGCTAAGGGAAATTACCCAACAGAAAATCCTCTACACTGTTAGGCCTAGCAAATCAGCTGAACACACTTGATAAGTTCATTGCTTTCAAAACCAAGACAAGCCTCAGAAATAAATGTGTTACAATTACCAGACATGACAACAACTCTTCATTCAACTCACAAACTCATGACAGCCCATCGGAGTTGCAAGAAGAGACTGACATTACATAGGAAGACTCAGCTCAGAATTCGAACCCTTAATATCCTCTGCCTTACTGGTAAATGCAAAGAAATTGCACACCTCATTGACAGAAGCACACTTGGGAACTGAGTGATGAGGTGGTGAGTGAGATGAAATGGAAAGGCTCAAGAAAGGAAACCTTACAAAATGGTTATATACTGTAATGGAGCGTGAACCCTCTTGAAGCCAGAAAACGAGTTGCTTTTGTTCTCCACAAAGATGTTGATGTGCAGGCAGACATAATTTGTATGAGTAACAAATTCATTAAAATGAAATTGCATGTTGGACAGGTACTCCATACCTTACTCAAAGTATATGCCCCACAGGCAGGCTGTCCAGCAGATAAAAAAGATCAGTTCCTTGTAGATATAGCAGATCAAATAAAGGAAGACAAGATCATAATTATGACAGACCTGAATGCCCAAGTTGGGACAGACAGACAAGGCATCATAAGCCCCCATGGCTATGGTAGCAGAAACCACAAGAGAGAAAACCAGATACACTTCTGTGCACGGAATAACCTGAGCATCCAAAACTCTTGGTTTCAGAAAAGAGACAGATATAAAATCACAAGCTACATTTAGGATGGGAAGCAGAGTTGATAGATGTGCTAGCCAGTTCATCACTTATATTAAGGTTATTCCAAGTGAAGGTCTCGATGGTGACCACCGGCTTTTGGTCATGCACACTGTGAATGAACTTGTGCGGAATGTCAAGCACAAGAAAAAGCCAAAGATAAAGACCTGGTTACTAGGAGATGATGGGAAGAAAGGAGAATACCTCAGAAAGGTCTCAGCCAAATTACCAAGGATGAAGAAAAAGAGCAGAAGAACAAGAGTGGCTGACATTCAAGGACAACTTGGTTTCAGATGCCGAATCACTGTGTGGAAAGACAACTGCAATAATCAGGGAGAATGAAACACCATGGTGGAATGAGAGGGTGAAAACTGCTGTGAAAGAAATGCGGTAAGGATGAGGCTAGATAATGAAAAACAGAAATCAGTCCAAGAAGAAGATGAAATTCAGTTCCTGGCACAAGAGTACCAGAACAAGAAACTATTTGTGAAGCGACCAATTAAAGAAGAAAAGGGAAAGTGTTTCAATGAGTTTACTACCAGGCTAACAGAAGACTGTGAAAGTAATAGGAGTTGCTTTATAATGTGCTCAAGAATAGAAGAATTAAGCATGGGAATATCCTTGCACTTGAAACAGATGATGGGTACCTGGTGAAGACTGATCAAGGCATCAGAGAAGAAGTGAAGAACTACTTCAATACTTGATTAATTGGAAAATGAAATGGCGTATGGCTTTTAGTTTCGGGAGTGTCCGAGGACAAGTTTGGCTCGCCAGATGCAGGTCTTTTGATTTGACACCCATAGGTGACCTGCGTGTCATGATGAGGATGAAATGATGATGAAGACGACACATACCCAGCCCCCGTGTCAGAGAAATTAACCAATTAAGGTTAAAATTCCCGACCCTGCCGGGAATCGAACCCGGGATCCCTGTGGCCAAAGGCCAGCATGCTAACCATTTAGCCATGGAGCTGGACGATTAATTGGAAAAAGTCCTCAAAACGATACCCCTGAAGACTGCAGTTTAAGTGCGAGTGATGGAGCAGAACACCAGCTAGCATGACTAGAAGTGGAGTCTGAACTGAAGAACATGAGAGAAACAGGAAGTTCCCAAGGACTGATGACTTCACTACTGACTTGATTAAGGCAGTTGCAGCACAAGGCATACAGTGGTTGTATAGAGTTTTTTCTGTCATCTGGAAAGAGAACAGGATACCAAGGAACTGGATGGAAGGTATCATTTCCCCCTGTATATAAAAGGAAACAGGGAGGTAAGTGGAATTACAGAGGCATCACACTACTTTCTCACTCACTTAACCTTCTGGGTAAGATCACTGAAAGAAGAATCAGGAATACTGTAGAACCGTTATTGGACGAGGAGCAACAAGGGTTCATGAAGAGATGAAGCACTAGAGATTTGATATTTGCCATCAGAATGCTAACAGGGAAGCACTTGGAATTTGCTAAGAATATAGTGATGGTTTTTATTGACATCGAGAAGGCAACTTTACAAATACGAAATCTTATAATATCTTCCTTTTCAATACAGAAATCCATCAACCGTCAATACAGAATGAGATTTATAACATGCAATCGAGAAGGCCTATGGCAGTTTTCCTAGTGAGATAATCTGGGAATGGCTGGAATATATAGGTTTGCCAAAGTTCCTAACATAAAGTAAAGAAGCTCTATCAAGAGTGATTTAGCTGTGTCCAAGTAGTGGATGAAAAGTCAGACTGGCTCGAAACCAAAAGAGGAGTCCAGCAGGGAAGTGCCTTGTGACCACTCCTCTTCTGATTGTCATTTTTTGGATCATAAAACCTATTAAAGTAGATTGCAAAGAACCTTACTTACTTACTTACTTAATCCGGTCCTCTTGTACCATAAGGTGTCGAGGATACGAGAGATCTCCATCTACTCCTATCTCCGGTAATGGCAACGGCCTCTCGTACCGAGAGTCCCCTCTCCTGCAGTGCTTCTCTAATCCCCTCCTCCCATGTCTTCCGTGGTCTTCCTCGAGCCTTCCTTCCTTCCACTCTCACCTCCCTCATTAACCTCGGCAAGCGGTCTGTCGACATTCGGTGGACGTGGCCAAACCATCTCAATTGATATTCTTGGATGGTTTTCTCCAGTGGCTTCATATTCAATACTTTCCGGATGGCTGTATTCCTGATCCTGTCTCTCCTGGTTTTGTCCTCTACTTTCCGGAGGTACCTCATCTCTGTCGCCTGGATTCTGCTCTTGGTTCTTTCTGTTAGCACCCAGGATTCACAGCCATAGGTCAATGTGGGAATAAAGGTGGATTTGTAAACGGCTAATTTTGTGCCCTTTGAGATCTCCTTCTTGTTGAGGAAGTTTGTTCGGATGGCATTAAACAAGCGCCCTGCTGTTCCTATTCTTTCTGTTATTTCTTCCTCCATCTTCCCATCTGAGCTGATGATTGAGCCAAGATACTTGAACTTGGTGACTTGTTCTAATGGTTTACTATCGACCATACCGGGCGAGTTGGCCGTGAGCGTAGAGGCGCGCGGCTGTGAGCTTGCATCCGGGAGATAGTAGGTTCGAATCCCACTATCGGCAGCCCTGAAGATGGTTTTCCGTGGTTTCCCATTTTCACACCAGGCAAATGCTGGGGCTGTACCTTAATTAAGGCCACGGCCGCTTCCTTCCAACTCCTAGGCCTATCCTATCCCATCGTCGCCATAAGACCTATCTGTGTCGGTGCGACGTAAAGCCCCTAGCAAAAAAAAAAAAAAAAAAAAAAAAAAAAAACTATCGACCATGATACAGTGTCTCTCCTCATTCCTGCTGATAACCATAGTCTTTGTCTTGTCCGCATTCACCTCCATACCTTTTTCCTTAAGCTCTTCCACCCATACATTGATGTTGTGCTGCAGGTTTTGTTCGCTGGAGGCAACAACAATCAGGTCATCAGCAAATGCCAGGTCAGAAAATCGTACTGGTCGCATGAGATAATTTCCGACCGTCAATTTCTTGATTTTCTCATGACACAGCTTCATAATATGGTCGAGGTATACGATGAAAAGAAGAGGGCTAAGACTGCAGCCCTGCCGGACTCCTTGTCTCGTAGTGAACTCTGCTGACCTCACATTTCCTGTCCGCACGTAATTCCGACAGTTCTTATACAGACTCATGATTGAACTGCAAAGTGACTTGCTAACTCCATACTCCTTTAGGACTTTCCAGAGTTTGGACCTCGGGACTCTATCAAATGCCTGTTTCAGGTCAATAAAGGCAGCATGAAGGGTCTTGTTCTTTTCCAGTAGCTTTGCACTGGCCATCCTAACAGTAAATATGAGATCTTGCGTGCTTCTATTTGGGCGGAAGCCACACTGGGCTTCTTCAAGTTTAGCCTCTACCTCCTTTCTTAATCTAGTCTCCAGGATCTTTGAGAAGACCTTCCCAGGCGCTGATAACAAGGATATGCCACGGTGATTACTGCACTGTCGATTGTCTCCTTTCTTAAAGATGGGGACGATGACTGCTACTTCCCAATCTCTAGGTACCTTTTTTGTTCTCCAGGCCTCCACCATAATCTTGAATAGAAAGTTTTCTGCTTTCTTTCCCAAGTTCTTAATCATTTCTGGGGCGATTCCATCATGTCCTTGGGCCTTCCCATTCTTGAGTTGTTTAATAGCCAACTGCATTTCATTTATCCTTAAGTCCTCTCCTTCTTCTTGTTCTCCTTCTCCCCCCGTCTCCTCTCTTTCCTCACTTGACCATGGGCTGTCTTCATTCCCATTTCCATTCAGTAAATCATAAAAATATTCTTTCCATCTCTCCATTATTTCTTTCTCTTCTGTTAAGATTTTCCCTTCCTTATCTTTTATAAACTTTAGAGGGCACTGTTTCTCCTTTCTCATGTTTTTCAGTGCTCTATAGAACAGCTTCTGGTTCTCTTTATAATTTTTCTCCATTCTTTGTCCGAATTCTTCCCAAGACTGTCTTTTCGCTGTTTTCACTAGGTCTTTAACCTTTCTTCTTTGTTCCTTATACATCTCATGGTCCTCAGCATCCTTGCTTCTTAAGTATTTCTTCCACATTTCCTTTTTCTTTCTTACTTCTTCCTTGATATCTTCATTCCACCAGCTTGTTCTTTTCTTGTACTCCCCCACCTTTGTTGTTCCACATACTTTACTTGCCATTTCTAATAGTATCTTCTTGAACATGTTCCACTTTCCCTCCAGGTCCATTTCTTCGATCCTCTCCTCTATCCTCTGACACTCCTCCTCCACTTCCTGTGTGAACTGCTCCTGTACCTCCCTGTTCTCTCTTAACTTATACACCTTAATCTTTTCTTGCTTCTTGTTCTTAGGTTGTTTCCTCTGTACCTTTGCTGTTGTTTCCATTGTTGTTATCAAGGGAAAATGGTCGCTTCCTATTTCATAGCCACGGTATACTCGACAGTCTGTCACCTTCTGGAGGTGATCTCTCTTCACTAACACATAATCTATGATGGAGCGCTCATCTCGGCTGGGTTCCTCCCTCGTGTACATATGTATCATCTTATGCGGGAACATGGTGTTCACTGCGACGAGATTATTGGCAACGCAGAAATCAACAATCCTCTCACCATTGTTGTTAACCACAGGCTCACCATGCCGGCCAACAGCTCCGCCACTTCCCTCTGGCTGGTTTCCGACTCTGCCGTTGAGATCTCCTAATACAATGTGCAAAGAACCTAACACTCAAATATTTTGAGATGGTGTTCTGATCTGGGAGAAAATGAAGCAGAAGTACAGGAGAAACTAAATCTTTGGAATGGTATGTTTAAATTAATATGGACCTAACATCATGAAACAAAAACTGTTGAAATGACCATCAAGAGGAAGGGCTCAGTTTCGAACATTTCCCTGGAGGGAACTCTGCTACAATCTGTTTCTAACTTTAAACACCTTGGAACTATCACTTCAAAAGATAACACAATAAACCAGGAAATACTTAATAAGACTTTGAAAGTTGCTGAATTTTACTTTCAAGTGAAAAATCTAATCTGGGATGATAAAATACACCAAAAAACAAAATTGACCCTGTTTCATACCTGCTTCGTTCCAATTCTCACCTATGGACTTGAAACATTTACCCTAAATAACAAGGCTAATAGTAAAATCCAGTCAACAGAAATGAAATTCATTAGAAAAATGAACCAAAAGAACAGGAAGGACAAGATTTAAATCCTATTTGGACATATGAAAAGTGTAGTGGTGATGATGGCTCAGATGGTTCAGATGCTGGTCTTCTGACCATCTGAGGCAGATGAAAATCATAGGTAATGATGTGTAGTATTCAAAACTTTGAAGATTAGTGTGTTCATCAGCCACCACAATCGTCATCATCGTCATCCCTTTTCTAAATGTTGCAGTTTAGACATAAAAGCTTGTTCTTCTCGAAGTCATTATTTCTCTCTACTAATCAACACGAATAACAATGTTCCAGTCCAGTCCATGTTCTGTTGTCTCTTAACCGAATAACCTCCAAAATCATCTCCCTTTCGCCTTGCTTTCATTTCATTTGTAGCTGAATTTTTTTACTCTGGCACTATTCTTTGATTCATCTGTTTATGGCAATATGTGATGGTGGCACATTAGCACATGAACACTACATTTTAGTATAACTGAAAGGTAATGGATTCAGTGGGATACTGACTGGAGGGTGATGGGGATTTAAGTGATACTATGGAGTGGAGATGTGTGAGATTTTAGATGGGTCAGACATGGGGATCAATGTTCAGATGGTCTTCACTTGAACTGTAATGCTATATGTTAGTTAGGGATTTGTTTTGAAGACATATAGGGAGGTACATTAAGGAAAACAGGAAATGGAGTGGAATAGAGAGCAGTGATGACAGTATAAGAAGCAGGAAGCCAAGTAAGGATAACATAAAATACTTACTGTTGAACTGTAGAAGTAGTGTAAAGGAAGTAAGCTGATAGAAATATATTTACCAGATATTACATAGGAATTGCATAATGACTGAGAAGTGATACCATGGATGCAGACATTTTCTCACAGTACTACAATATTTAACATAGGGACAGACTAGGAAAGATAGGAGGGGGAGTATTCATGTTGGTGATAAAAGACTAAATAAGGTACCAAAAGGTTATTGATTGAAACAGTGAAATCCTAGCTGTAAGACTTCACTGTATAGTTACGAAAAACCTTGATATGTCGGGAACGACACAGAAAGGAATGTTATTGTAGAGGCTCATCTCAACTTGCCAAATGTTAAGTAGGAAGGAAATGTGAACTACAGAATGTGGTGACCAATGCAACAAATTGTGAACATGTTAAGCTGGGAAGGACAGCTGAATCAGAAAATTATGGAATCAAGTGGAGGGAAAAATATTCTAGATGTTGTGCTGCTATAAAAATCGCTGGAGCTCAATAGAGAAACTGAAGTGATAGATGGCAGAAGAAAATCAAGAAAGTGTTTTTGTTGTAGTTGAAATTAAATATGAAAGGAAGGAAGGTTATAAAAGTAGCACTCCTATGCAACAACATATGGTTGGTAGGAGAGCCATACGGTAATTTTTAAAAACAAATTATGATCGCCGAGCGAGTTGGTCGGGTAGTTAGGGGCACTCAGCTGTGCACTTACACTTGGGAGATAGTGGGTTCAAACCCCAATGTTGGCAGCCTTGACTATGGTTTTCCGTGGTTTCCCATTTTCATACCTGGCAAAAAATGTTGGGGCTGTACATTAATTAAGGCCATGACGGTGGCTTCCTTCACATTTCTAGCCCTTTCCTCACCCATCATCGCCGTAAGACCTATCTGTGTCAGTACGATGTACAGCCAATTGTAGGAAAAAATTATGATCAGCAGAAAATGGTAAATGAAAATATAATCACACTATGGGGTCGGTTTAAGCAGTTGTTGAAGAGACTAAAAAAGGTATGTAGAGAGGCCATATTATATTATAACAGAGAAATAAATAGATTAAGAAAGAGGATCAAATTAGAAAGAACTATGAGTCATGCTAGACAAGGTTAAGTTCGGTCAAGTGTAAGGAGAGACTGAGGAACATACAATGAAATAGAATTTAGAAAAAAAAGTCTGCTAAGCATAAAATGTTGGCAAACATAATTGGCAGCCATATGAATTTTAAGGAACAACTTAAGAATATGTATAAGAAATAAGCAGGTTCCTAGAAGGATATTCTGGAGATCATTTTATGAACAAGGCATGTGTATGTATATGTGAGGACTTACACATGGGAGAAATAATGTGTCAGTAGTATGTAATGGTAGTTTGTTATAAGGATAATGTTCAGGCACAGGCAGAAACTATTACTGGCAAAATACTGAAATTTACTTACCATAATAAAGTCATTTAGGTACCAAAATATAAGCGGAGAAGTGGAAAAGCAGCTGGGGTTCATTAGAGTTCTGGGGTATACTAAAAGCAATGGGTTGTGATACAGTACCATATGTGAAATACTTATTTGATTACCGTTGGCATTAATGAGCAATCCCAAATAACCGGAGAGTTGTAATAGTAGCCCCAGCTGCAAGAGAAATGGTAATAAACATAAAGTGGATAAGTGCAGCCGAGTCACCTTCACATGTGTAGTTTGTAAGCACTGGAAAAATGTGCTTTCTGGTTATATCAAACAGGTTTGCAAAATTACTAACCAGTATGATAGAAAAATGTTTGGGTTTGGGAAAGGTTATTAAACTGAGACTCAACTTGAAGGATTCCAGTGAGATATAGCATATATTTTACATATTTTAAATTGGACTGTATCACAATTGACCTGGATAATGAGATTACTGACAAAAATGCGGTCTATCTGATTTGACAAAAGAGTAGTTGAATTGGTGGCTGATCTTCTAGAAAACAGAACTCTGGAGAACTGGAGTAGATGAAGTGTTGTCTCATCCTGTAACATGTAAGATTAGGGGGTTGACGGCACATAGCTGTGTTATAGGACTTTTATATTTTCGTATGTAAAAAAAAAAAAAAAAGAGTAAAGAACTGGAATCACAGATAAGGCTGTTTGGCGATGATGATACACTGTATAGAGTAGGAAATAAGTTACAGGATTGTGAGAGACTACAAACAGACCTCATCGATGTTGTAAGATGGACAGCAGACTATGGCGTAATGATAAGCGTGATGAAAAGTCAGGTTGTAAGTTTCACCAACAGGAAAAGTCCTCTCGGTGATAATTACTGTGTTGATGGATGGATAGCATCTCATTAGGATCAATAAGTACTTAAGTTTTAATATAGGTAATGATCTTCATTGGGTTAATCACATTAACAAGGTTGTTAAGAAAGGTTCGAGATCTCTTCACATGGTTATGAATATGAGGGTATTTCTGGGTTGTAGAAGGATGTATGGGAGAGTGTGTATAAGTCTCCGGTAAGATCGCTATTAGAGTAAGGTTACAGTGCATGGGGCCCACACAAAGATTACTTGAAACAAATACTGGAAGAGATATAAACAACGCAGCATTATTTGTTCTTCATGATTTCTGACGAAAGAGTAGTGTTACAGGAAATGTTTCAAACATTGGGCTGGAAATAATTTGGAGTAAGGCAGTGGTGGCTGGCACATAAGGTCACAGGGCCACATTCCCACCCAATAAACATAAACATTTTAATTTTTAATTCTCAATACATTACACACATAACGATACATGTTTTAAGCTATAAGGAAGGTGACTACTACTTCAAAGCTACAAAATGTGGTTACAAGAAAGAGCGTAAAATCATATAAATCAGCTTCCAGTCACAACCCCCATGGGACAATAAAGCTGACATTTAACACGTTCCCTGCTTTGCGAATCCCATGTGACTCGTACAGCACTAAAATGTGGTGTTGGACAAAATAATCATTTTATTCCTATGCTGCTACGGTGATAACTTTGTGTAACAGTACAGCAGCGAATTACAAGTGGCATCTATGTTGTTCTATGGCATAGGTGTATGTTTAACAACTACCTTACACCACAAGACACAGGTGACTCATGACGCATGCATGTAACACAGCTTTTACTATTTGCTATACGAGTCACCAGTGCCTCACATTTTTACTAGATGTCCTGCTCAACTCCGGTGGACAATAGGAGGTATACATTTTTGATCGAGTATTATCGTGCTGAAACCATTATTGTAGGCTGGCGGACATCTGTTGTGACAGCATGTGAATACCCTTGTCATCGTGTGAAGTAACTACAGGATATACATTTGGCTTCTTTTCTATGCAGCATCACGGAAAGAACGTTACTTATATACAGATTTCATCATCTTATTCTCAACTATAAGCGTAGAAAGCTAAGGAATGTGTGTGAATTGTTTCAGATGAAACGTAGATTAGCAGACTTCCAGCTACCCAAAGAGTGTTCCAGTTCGACTCTTAACAACAAGCCAAGAGATCTCGATTAGAGAAACCATTAGAGGAGTCGGATATTGAGTATCTTCTAGGAGATGAAGATACCAATGTAGTGATATTGAGGATCCCAATTTTTCATTGTCATTTTCATCATCTTCACCAGTGTCCTCTGGAACCAACACAGATGTACATTATAGCTACAGCAAAAGTGACAGTGAACAAGTTAAAACACAATCAGTTAAATCAGACAGCAGTTGGTGTGATATAAGCAGGAATGATTTAGGCTTCACTGTTTTTCTTCAGGAAGCAAAAGTTCAGTTACAGTTAGAAGAGGGACAGCCCATTGACATATTGACATATACTCTCACTTTGAGGACGACAGCCTATTAGAAATGATGGTTCAGGAAACCAACAGGTATGCCAATCAATTTAAACAAAATCATAATAAGAAAAGCAAGTCCAGAAGTTTGAAATAGAAGGAAACTTATGTTTAGGAAATGAAAGACTTTCTAGGAATTATCATGTGTATGGGTCTTGTTCTTCACCCAACTATTAACTCATACCGGTCTAAAAATAACTTATATGATGTGCGACTTATTAGACGGGCAATGCCACGACATCGTTTCCTTCTTCTGTTGATATTCTGGCACATCGCAGACAACAAAGCTAACCAACAACCAGGTGATCGTCTTTATCGAATCCAACCCCTCCTCGATAAATTAAACCAAAATTTGAGAATGCCATGACAGTGGGAAAGGAAATGGTTATAGATGAAACTATGGTTCCTTGGAGAGGCCGTTTAGTTTTCAGAAAGTACACTGACTGACAGAGCAAATGCAACACCAAGAAGGAGTGGTTCGAAAGGGATGAAAGTTGGGGAAAAAACAGAGACGGCACGGACGAATAATTGATGTTTATTTCAAACCAATATGCAGGTTACACAATGTGCACGGCATCGACTCAGTAGGATGTAGGACCACCGCGAGCGGCAATGCACGCAGAAACACGTCGAGGTACAGAGTCAATAAGAGTGCAGATGGTGTCCTGAGGGATGGTTCTCCATTCTCTGTTAACCATTTGCCACAGTTGGTCGTCCGTACGAGGCTGGGGCAGAGTTTGCAAACGGCGTCCAATGAGATCCCACACGTGTTCGATTGGTGAGAGATCCAGAGAGTACGCTGGCCACGGAAGCATCTGTACACCTCGTAGAGCCTGTTGGGAGATGCGAACAGTGTGTGGGCGGGCATTATCCTGCTGAAACAGAGCATTGGGCAGCCCCTGAAGGTACGGGAGTGCCACCGGCCGCAGCACATGCTGCACGTAGCGGTGGGCATTTAACGTGCCTTGAATACGCACTAGAGGTGACGTGGAATCATACGCAATAGCGCCCCAAACCATGATGCCGCGTTGTCTAGCGGTAGGGCGCTCCACAGTTACTGCCGGATTTGACCTTTCTCCACGCCGACGCCACACTCGTCTGCGGTGACTATCACTGACAGAACAGAAGCGTGACTCATCGGAGAACACGACGTTCAGCCATTCCCTCATCCAAGTCGCTCTAGCCCGGCACCATGCCAGGCGTGCACGTCTATGCTGTGGAGTCAATGGTAGTCTTCTGAGCGGACGCAGGGAGTGCAGGCCTCCTTCAACCAATCGACGGGAAATTGTTCTGGTCGATATTGGAACAGCCAGGGTGTCTTGCACATGCTGAAGAATGGCGGTTGACGTGGCGTGCGGGGCTGCCACCGCTTGGCGGCGGATGCGCCGATCCTCGCGTGCTGACGTCACTCGGGCTGCGCCTGGACCCCTCGCACGTGCCACATGTCCCTGCGCCAACCATCTTCGCCACAGGCGCTGCACCGTGGACACATCCCTATGGGTATCGGCTGCGATTTGACGAAGCGACCAACCTGCCCTTCTCAGCCCGATCACCATACCCCTCGTAAAGTCGTCTGTCTGCTGGAAATGCCTCCGTTGACGGCGGCCTGGCATGCTTAGCTATACACGTGTCCTGTGGCACACGACAACATGTTCTACAATGACTGTCGGCTGAGAAATCACGGTACGAAGTGGGCCATTCGCCAACGCCGTGTCCCATTTATCGTTCGCTATGTGCGCAGCACAGCGGCGCATTTCACATCATGAGCATACCTCAGTGACGTCAGTCTACCCTGCAATTGGCATAAAGTTCTGACCACTCCTTCTTGGTGTTGCATTTGCTCTGTCAGTCAGTGTATATTCCTAAAAACCTCACAAATATGGAGTTACGGTGTATAAACTCTGTACAAAAGAAGGCTACATTGAACGAAAATCTATGCAGGAAAATCCAGTGAGAGTGAAAGCTCATTCTGTTGTAATGGAAATTCTACGTGGATTCCTAAATGAAGGACGTATCCTCTATCTTGATAATTTCTACACCAGTGTGCCTCTGGCAGAAGAACTTCTGAGGAATGAAACATCTGTGTGTGGGACCCTTCGTGGCAATAGGCTTGAACTACCAATGATAGTGAAACAGAAAATGAAGAAAGGAGAGGTGGTGGGTAAGATGTGTCAGCACGGTACTCGAGTTATCAAGTGGGTTGACAAGTGACCTGTTCTAATGCTTTCAACACTGCCAAGCCATAGTGACTGTCTGGTAGACTCTGGAAAGAAAAACAGAGACAGTCAACCTGTCAGGAAGCCTCTCTCTGTTCTTGATTACAATGGAGCTAAAAACGAGGTCAATTTCAGTGATCAGATGTCTTCTTATTATTCAGATCTACGGAAAGGTTTAAAATGGTATAGGAAAGTAGCCCTAGAAGTTATCATTGGAATGGCCTTGCTTAATGCTTGGATACTTCACACCATGACATCTGCGAAAAAATTGCCACTACTGCAATTTCAAGAGAAGGTAGCAAGAAGTCTGGTTGGACCAGAGACTGAAACTGTCATCAGTCCTGGGAGGAGACATGCGCATACCCTCTCAAAGATGGAAGGACCAGCCAGAAAAGTTTGAAGATGATGGGTGGTTTGTTATAAAGCTCAATGAGAATGTGGCACATCATAAGACGCTGACAAGAAAACAAAGCAGGTGACAACATACTGTGAGGAATGCCCAAACAAACCATTCATGGGCACTGGATGTTTTAATAAGGTTCATAAATGCTGAAATTGAATTTACTGTGTTCAAAATAAAAACTGCCGTTGTATAATAACAAAATTAGTGAGATCATGAGTGCAAATAGTTTAGAGAGTTTAGAGATTAGTGACAAGAAATAGACAATTGAGTTCAAATAGAGAACAGTGTTATTTAAAAAATATTATTTTAAATTTTATAATCAGTGCCTCTTATATAAAGCAAATAAATATGTTCATTTATTGTTTGTGTAAAAATGCATTTACGCTCATGTGAATCAACCTTTACCAACATGTACAAAGGGATGTTAACGCTCTGTCCTGTTCTACGCGAGACATGGGTGACTCGTAGACATTAATAATTATTGCTGCTAAACCGAGCGCTGGTGGATCCTCCTGCTAAGGAATGTGAGAACTTGACATGACTTGCAGCTGTCAATCTAATTATTTCAAAGAAATATACTTTCGCCATCAGCCGGCAGCTCGGAGAACTACTTCTATAGGACAAGTCACACTTGCCTCGTGACACACACCAGCGAAGTACGGTACGAGACATCATTTACTCGTGATGCACTCACGCTTAATGTCAACAGTGTAACAATAGCAGCGAAAGTGTTAAAGTACATGTTTCTTGGGGAAGAAAGCTGCTGTGATGAGGGAGCCTCGGTCACAAGCAAACTGTGACCGAAAATGGTAGCAGGTAGTTCTCTGGAAAAAAGAAAGAAATCTATACAGTTCACTGATTTCTAATTCCTAACGTCTGAATGTGCTATTGTTGAAAATAATACTACAACCATACCAATGACTGCAGTGGTAAGAGAAAGGTGTTTTTCTACATTAAATAAGATAAAGACATTCCTGAGAAGTACAGTGTTTTGGCATATTGTCTTTTATGGTTTATATTTGCATGTGTAAATTTTTCGTGTAAGTATTTTAGACTTATATTATATCGATGTCTGTATTCAAACTGTAACGTGACCCTCCTACACAAAATGTCATGAGCCGTCACTGGAGTAACGAGGTAAGCTCCTCTACTAAGTGGTATGTTTCAAGCTCTCAGTGGAGAAATGGTGTGGAATGACATTAGCAATCAATAAGCTTGAGTGGGACTTTCAAAACTAGGACAGATGATAATTATGAAAGTGATATATATATATATATATATATATATATATATACTCTAGGACAGGGATGGCGAACCTATGCCACGCGTGTCACTAGGTGACACGCGAACACGATTTCGGTGGCACGCCACATGAGCATAATATTTTATATATACGTCTTGTACTACAGACAATGCATATCTTATAGTGTTTCACGTGTAAGAAATACCGTAAATATCGAAAATCTCAATACTAGTTCCATTCGGACGTGCAATATGGCAACTGCTACACTGATAGGTCCGGAAGTCAAGTGAGATAGTCTCGTTTTCTGGTGGTTTTGTATACAGACATCGCAAACGTGTTTTCGGTGCCGAAAAGAACAGAAACTTAACAAAGGTGGTGACCGTATTTTTTCAAGAACTCTGGCTAAGGGAATTCGGACTGATAAAAAGATGTGTTGCCTGCGTTCGAAAACAATTGTATCCCCACATTTAATGTAGAGCGCAATTTCGAGACTGGTCATTCAAATGTTGGTTCCATTTCAAATGAAGAAAGAAGAGATATCCAAAATATCCAACATTACACAAAACAAACTAGTTCTTCTGTATCATCTTTCCGGCCAAGGAATAATATCAGTGCGGCTGTTTCTATCCGTCTCACTGCATAGTGCAACATGTATGGGAAACAGATTTCTGACGGTGAGTTGTTGAAAGAAAGTTTCTTATTGACGTTCGACACATTATTTGAAAATTTCCCTAACATACAACTTATAATTAACAGAATCAAAGGAATGCCACCCAGCTAAACTGCTGTCAGGGATAGAATAATAAAAATGAGTGAAGTAGTTTCGGAGCACTTGAAAGCTAATTTGGATAACTCCCACATGTATGCAGTATGTTTTGATGAAATCATGAATGTGACCTTACAAATAAGGATGGCTGTTTTTTATTTATTTATAGATTTCCTTATGGAAATGTGATGAAGGAGAAATTAGTTTAATTGTTGAGCGTACAAACTACAACATGGAAAGATAATGAAGCTAATGGAGGTAGTGAAGTCCATTCGCAATATTAGTACTTTTGATTTTTATATCTAATAATTATTTTTTAAATTTGTTTTAAGTGCACAGATAGGTCTTGCGGCGACGATGGGATAGGAGAGGCTTAGGAGTGGGGAAACTGCCGTGGCCATATAATTGAGGTACAGCCTCACGGAACATGCAATCAAATGTATTTACAAGATTAAATAAATAAATAAATAAATAAATAAATAAATAAATAAATAAATAAATAAATAAATAAATAAATAAATAAATAAATACATGAATGAATCAGTAAATGAATAAATAAATAACATATTATGAAATATAATCGGGAATTTAGAAAGGAAGTCTCGATGTTGGGGGCGGGGGAGGGGGGTTGTAGGTTGTGGACATCCCGTAATGGAAATAAAAAGCAACAAGTGGCACAGTCAACAGATGATAATAATAAACAAGAGTTAAAATGGCACACTAGTTGGAAAAGGTTCGCCATCCCTGCTCTAGGACAACATGTGTCTTACACTTCGATATTTGAATTAATGCTTACTTTCTTTTCTTTTATTCTCTTTTGCCACATATCCTTTTATATACCAAGAAAAAAATTCTGTCCTGCCCATTGCAATCCAATCTTTATTTAATAATTTTCTATCTTTTCATTTTTTTTTGGGGGGGGGAAATCATTACCTAGGTATTTTATACTAAGTGATTCTGTTCCCCTACATACTCTGAACAGATGTGCCTCTTCCATTATTCTTTTCATTTTCTCTCTTAGCCCCTTATTTTCATAGACACCCATTAGCCACCTCAATATACATCCACTTCTCTTTTCGTGATTATTTCTGATGTAATCATATGTTTTTCTATATCTTTCACTCTATCGGTAACAGTTTCATTCTTGAGCAACTTCTCTTCTTCATACTGAATCTCTCTATTCAAGTAGTTTCCCATTCCTAAACTATCCTGATCCTTTTCATCTTGGTTACCCAATAATCATTATGGAGATACTTCATTTGATGTTGGTATGCTAAATATAATGTTTCTCCCCTGTTTCTCCTCTTTAATCTTAACCAATATCCAGTTACATTTCTACCTATATCTGTTACCTCTAGTTTCTTACTGCCTTATTCAATACCCCATATTTCTGCCCTGTACAATACTGTGGATTTCAATAGAAAATTGAGAAAACTTTTATGCAATTTATATACAATATTTGGCATCTTCCTCTCCAAAAATCTACAGCTAGAGAAGTTGCTAGCCCTTCCTATTCTGCTCATCGTATCTGTTCTTTCCATTTACCATTAGATGCTTTTATTTATGTCATTTGTTCTGGGCGCCGACACATGTGGATCTTTTGCTCCTACCATTAGATGCTAGTATTACTACTAAATATTTTATTGACTACCTCTAAATCTACACCTTCTATTCATAAGCTTTCTTTTTCTTTAGTTATTTCCCCTTTTTAAATACTGTATCACCAATTTTGTTGTCTAAACCTTAGATTTTAAACTCCATTTTGTACAAAATTCAGCAGATTTTGTGGTTCTTCTTTGCATACCACCTGATGTTGACGATAACCGAAGGATGTCGTCTGCAAAATCTAGGCCAGGAAATTCTTTACTGTTTTGATCTGGGCTTGTCATGCTCTCATTCCTTCATTTTCAAAAATATCGTTAATAAAATGTATGAACAATTTAGTTGATAATTTGGACCCATGCTTCAGCCCAATAGTTTGGTGTAGCTCTCCCACTGCTAAGTCATAATTCACATTAATCGTGCCTTTACCCTCTGAATATAGTTATTTTATGGCATTTATCATTTTTTTATTGACAAACCTATTTTAGCCAGCTTCAAAATGACTGCCCCTCTGCGTCCAGAATCAAAAGGCTCCTGTAAATCTATACCTGTAATATACAGTCTGATTTTTTCTTTTTCTTTTTTTTTTTTCTTTGATGACAAATACAATATATTGGCAGAAATTCTCGTTCCTTTCCTACTGATACACCGAGAGTACATATGAAAATAAATTTAGAATTCAAGAGGACAAGTTTATAGGACGAGAAATAAGGGATTGGAGTAACATATCAAGGGAAATGTCAGATGCCTCTGTGCTGTAGTGGTAAGTGTGATTAGCTGCCACCCCCGGAGGCCCGAGTTCGATGCCCGGCTCTGTCGCGAAATTTGAAAATTGGTACGAGGGCTGAAATGTGGTCCACTCCACTTCAGGAGGCTAACTGAGTAGAGGGGGGTTCGATTTATTCCTCAGCCATTCTTAAAGTGTCTTTCGTGGTTTCCCAATCGTCCTCCAATCAAATGCCGCGCTGGCTGGCTGGCTAGCTGGCTGGCTGGCTGGCTGGCTGGCTGGCTGGCTGGCTGGCTGGCTCTTATATGGAAGATCCAACATTATGAGGGTCTCACTGAGTTGCAACGAGGTCAGTGCTACAAAATGTACCAATGCAGATATTCTGGTGATTAAACGTATTCACTTCAACATGATGTGTACGTTTCTTTGGTCTCCAAAATCTATGTGTGCATTAGAATCGGTGGTGCAGTAGATTCGTATGCAAACTTGAAACTTATGCTTAACTTTCAGCTTCTTCGCGTAACCCGGTCTAGAAAGCCAAGAATAACGGCCGAGAGGATTCTTCGTGCTGACCACACAACACCTCGTAATCTGCAGGCCCTTCAGGCTGAGCAGCTGTCGCTTGGTAGGCCAAGGCCCTTCAAGGGCTGTAGTGCCATGGGGTTTGGTTCTTCGCGTAACAGAGCTCTGTTCGGGTTTTCTCGTTTTTCGTCGCTCCTCCTTCCTCTATTCATGCTATCACATTTATTTTACTGCCTATATTGAATTTTTGTAAGCATTTTTGATAGATAACAGAAGCTTCATTCAAAAGATGGAAAACAAAACAGTGACAGGTTTCATATAATGCGAGTTGCAAGTGGATGACAATACTTTATACAGAAAACCATAGAAACAGGCAAGTTGCAGAATATTTCTGCTTGTGCCGTGAACGCAGACTGGCGATATTTGTTTCTAAAGGGACGAGGAAAAAGTTCACAGTTCCTTGAAAGGGAAGAAATCCTGAGATTAAATTCATACAGGAAAATAGGGAAATCGAAACTGAATAGAGTAAATGCGGTATTTCCTTCGCTCTGGAGGTATCAGATATACTCACACTGGAAAAGGGTGTTCCAGGACCCCCATCTACCTCCATACTTCAGAAATTGAAGTAACGGTAGTTTATTTGTTTCCTACTAGATTTTGCTAGCCTCTAGCTTACGTCATTTGACCATACTAACAAGAGCACAAGGGACTCGTATTAAGATTGGTGCTCGTAGATGAGCAATGGCCCAATGTTATCCCGAAGAGATTAGCACTACATCGCTTATCCAAACTCGGAAAACCGATCTACGCTTATTTTTAATACGGCTGGGGAACACTTCAATTCTAACATCATACCCAGCCGTGCCAATAAGCAAAACTAGGCCTGACACCAAACTGGAAGTCGGCTTTCCCCACCATGCCAAACTGCATACTCCCAGGCGTAGATCGCTCATTTACAGATGGAGAACTCTTCAGATACCTGAAGAACTCTTGAACCTGAGCAGGATTCTGGAAAACTATATACCCACCGACCGAGTCCTAATTCAACTTTCAACTGAGGAAGCTGTCCAAAATGCCATAAGGTTGGGCATTTACATCAACGGACTTCCACGCTACGCAGAGCCGTGTCCTCCGTACATGGAGAATGACTTTGGACCGAACCCGGGCACCAAGCCACCCTTACAGTCTCCACAACCAGCAGCAGGGCCACCTCTATACACCCCACCACCCCAGCCATTGACCCATTTGTACACCACACCTATTACCACCATCACCACCACCATCGCTACCTACTCCCGCCCACACCTCCCTCAATACTCCCATAACCACCACAGTCATGACCCACTCTTCTCCTATCATGATGTCTCCCCTTACCCCCTCTCCTCCCAGTCCACTCCGGCCAAAGGATGAGGAACAAGCCCCAAACATGACCATAGAGACAGGAAGACTGACAACTCCACCAGCTCCCGATGCCAATAGGACAACTCCACCAGCGCCTGAGTCCAACATCAGCTGCGTCGTCCGAAGAGTAAACCCATCCATACCAACCGAAATCATCACCCATTAAATACAACGCACAGGACTACATCTGAAGAAAGCAGCCAGGATCTACAACGCAGCCAGCCCCACCTACATGGAGAGGCTCCAACTCCAGCCACAAGAAGATGTCCAACACCTCATACAACAGCGGATCCAGCTCTTCGGAAGACACTACAGGGTGGAACCATCTCGCTCATTGCCACAACCTTCCACCCGCCCTAACCCACCTCGCAACCGTCTACGTCACCCCTCCCAACACAACCTACCGAATTCTCATATCAATTCCCACCTTCTCCACCTCCTACTCACATCCCTAACATACCCTCCTTTTACCAGCAAATCCTAAACCTTCTGCTCCCTAACAGCTGAACCTCAAGATAAACAACAATTGTAACCCAATAATTGTAACTCAATAATTGTACTAAGCACTTGTAATGTATCTAAGAAAATCTAATAAAAAGCACAAGAGCAGAACTGTACCCTTCAAATCAAATCAAATCAAATCAAAATCTTTATTTGCAAATGAGGTGTCTACCTCGGTGGCAAATGGTACACTAAAATACATTATTGTCAAGCACTAAATTTTAAATTAACAAGAGAAGAAATTTTTTTCTTCTAGAATACAATAATATACAATTTATGCTAACAATTTTTTTCTATTAAACAAACAGATCATCCTTAATAAATTTATATTGTTTACAAAATTCTACTTATAATATCTCCTATACTTACAAACATAGTCAACTCATATACAGTATGTGGAATTACTTCAAATAATACTATGCAACTGGTATAAGATTAAAATTTACATTGCATTTATTTACTTTTTTTTTTAAACGCATTTTGGAACCTAAGTAGCATAACGACCTGCTGCGTCTTAACCAGAGCCCCCTTTTGCCACCACTTTTCAGAGTTCCTGAAGGGCCTTCACAGCTACCGTAGCGGTCCCAGGGCCCTCGAAGTCCCCACTGTACTTCACCCCTACAGGCAGTCCCCTACTTTGGCTGTCCAAACTCCATGGACCAGGGGATGGAATTAATTTTTTTTCTTTAACACACATTTTTTATTTACAATAGCCTGCACTGGTCGAATGCCCTCTAACATTGCATTTATTTTCCCTGTTGCTGTTTATTCTCTTCTTGAATACCTGTACAGATTTTGGAAAAGGATCAAACACTACCCCTGGTAAACTGTTCCACTCCTTCATGCCCTTCCCAATGAATGAAAATTTACCCCAGTCGCTTCTGCTAAAATTCCTTTTAATTTTATACTTGTGGTCAGTTCTGCCAATATAATTATTTTCCAACTGAAGCCTCTCACGGATTTCTCCCCATGCTTCTTCTCCTGTATAGGCTCTATATCTATATATATAAAATAACTTGTCCTGACTGACTGACTGACTGACTGACTGACTGACTGACTGATTCATCACCGCCGAGCCAAAACTACTGGACATAAAGAAATGAAATTTTGGGAATATATTCATATTAAGATGTAGGTGCTCGCTAAGAGAGGATTTTTTGATATTCCGTCGCTAAGGGGGTGAAAAGGGGGGTGAAATTTTAAAAAGACTGTATCTATATCTCAAAACTTTAAAAGTTTACAGATGTAAAAATTGGTATTTAGAATCTTCGTTTAAAATAAGGATACATGTATTTTTTTGTTTTTTGAAAACCCCAATAGGAGGGGTGAAAAAGGGTGAAAATGGGGAAAATATGTTGAATGCCTTCAATCAGGATACCGGTACTTATATCTCAGAAACTGAAGATATTACAGACCTGAAAATTGGTACTTTTGATCTCTTTTAAAAATAAAGAAACACGTATTTTTTTTGTTTTTGGAAAACCGAATTAATGGGAGGGTGAAAAGGGGGTGAATTTTTAAAATGAGTGAATCTATATCTCCAAACTTTTAAAGTTTGCAGATGTTAAAACTGGTATTTAGAATCTTCATTAAAAATAAAGAAACACGTATTTTTTTGTTTTCGGAAAATCGAAATAGGAGGAGTGAAAAGGGGTGGAAAAAGGGTTGAATGCCTTTAATGAGGCTACTTATATCTCAGAAACTGAAGATATTAGAGACCTGAAAATCGGTGTTTGGGATCTCCTTTAAAAATAAATAAACACGTATTTTTTGTTTCTGGAAAATCCAATTAAGGGAGGGGGTGAAAAGGGGGTAATATTTTAAAATGAGTGCATCTATATCTCAAAACTTTTAAAGGTTATAGATGTGAAAATTGGTATTTAGAATCTCCTTTAAAAATAAAGAAACACGTATATTTTGTTTTCGGAAAATCCTAATAGGAAGGGTGGAAAAGGTTGAAGATGGGGTCGAATGCTTTTCATGAGTCTACTTATATTTCAGAACCTGAAGATATTACAGACTTGAAAATTGGTATTTGGGATCTACTTTACAAGTAAAGAAACACGTATTTTTTCGTTTTTGGAAAATCCAAATATTGTGGGTGAAAAGGGGGGGTGAATTTTTTAAAATGAGTGTGTCTACATCTTAAAACTTTAAAATTTACAGATGTAAAAATTGGTAGTTAGAATCTCCTCTAAAAATAAAGGAATACATATTTTTTTTGTTTCCTGTAAATCCCAATAGGAGGGGTGTAAAGGGGGGAAAAATGGGTTGAATGCCTTTAATGAGGATACATATATCTCAGAAACGAAAGATATTACAAAACTGAAAATTTGTATATGGGATCTCCTTTAAAAATAAAGAAACACGTATTTTTTAGTTTTTGGAAAATCCAATTAATGGCGGTTAAACAGGAGTGACAAATTGGGGTGAATTTTTTGAAAGACTATATCTACAGAATATCTTGGAATCGTAAAATGTTACAGACGTAAAAAGTGGGTGTTTGGAATCTCCTGTAAATGTAAAGAAACATAGGTGATTTGTTTTTGGAAACTCCACTTAAGGGGAACTCAAAAGGGGTGAAATTTTGAAATGAGAATTTTTACAGTATATCTAAAAAACTTAACATGTTACAGAAGTGAAAAATGGTATTTTTTATCTCTATTAAACATAAAGAAACGTGTATTTTTAGTTTTCGGAAATATCACCTGGGTGGAGGGGGGGGGTAAAAGTGACTGAAAATGGTGTTGAATTCTTTTAATTAGGCTACTGATATATCAAAAATGAAGATTTTACAGACGTGAAATTTGATATTTTCAATCTGCTTTAAAAGTAAAAATACACGTATTCTCTAAAAATCCAATGAAGCGGGGGGGGGGGGGGTGAAAGAATTGAAAACTTAATTGGCTTAATTGTATGAGAATACATACATCTAATAAAAACTAAAGTTATTACAGATGTGAAAATTCGTATTTGGATCTCCTTTAAAAACAAAGAAAAACGCGTTTTGGGCGGGAAACCATCTTGGAGGGCGGGAGTGTAAAGGAGTTGAATTCCTTTCATGAGGACACATAAATCAAAAACTGAAGAAGTTAGAGTTGTGATAATTGGTATTTAGAAGATCCTTTACTATTAAAGAAACAAGTATATTTTTCGGGAAAGTTCACTTGGGGGGGGGGGGGGGGAGTAGTGTGAAATGAAGTGAAAAAAGTAAATTACTTTTATGGGGATACTTATATCTCAAAACGGAAGATAATAGACGTGAACATTGGTGTTTGGAATCTCCCTTAAACATAAAGAAACAAGCCTTCTTTTAATTTTTTTGGGGGGTGGGGGTGGGGGTGGCGGTAAATAAACTTAACGGCGGTGGGGTGTAGAAGGAGGTGAGACCAATTGATTTTACTGTTATTAATGTACTTATAAGGATCCTCCGTTGCTCAGGTGGCACCGCGCCGGCCTCTCAAAGCTGGGTTCCGTGGTTCAAATCCTGGTCACTCCATGTGACATTCGTGCTGGACAAAACGGAGGCGGGATAGGTTTTTCTCCGGATACTCGGGTTTTCCCTGTCATCAGCCATTCCAGCAACACATAATAATAATAATAATAATAATAATAATAATAATAATAATAATAATAATAATAATGTTCCGGACCGTCGTCAAATGTGCGGACCGCGCTGGCAACGGCTCCTGGACGGGTAATGACTAAGAATGCAGTCGGGCCGCGGGTTCAGTGCCACCAAATCACCCAATATGACACCACGCCGGATCTCCTGAAGGATTTTATCCATATTAAAAATGATTAACGGAAAAGATGGCAAAGATTTACGGACCCAACTGACCAGGAGGAATACCTGAGCCTAGCCCGGGAAGTACGAAATCGATTGTTGGAAAGGAATATTGAAAAATGGGAGGAAACGTGCTGTAAAATAATAGAAAACGAGTCAGATCGGGAATTTTGGAAGATTCTCGCAGAAAACGAGTCAGATCGCGAATTTCGGCGGATTATATATCTAAAACAATAAGCATTCACTTATAAATTTCAGTATAATACCGTAGCGAAGCACGGGTATCTTGCTAGTAATCCTATAAGTCTAGTTTTCTCCCTTCTCTTACTTAAAGTTTCCCACCCAAGTTCCTCTAACATTTCTGATACACTACTGTTTCTCCTGAAATCCCCTGTTACAAATCTTGCTGCTTTCCTCTGCACACTATCTATTTCTTTTATTAGGTATTCTTGGCGAGGATCCCAAACACTGTTTGCATATTCCAATAATGGACGAACCATACTTAAGTAACTTTTTTCTTTTAATTCTTTGTTGCATCCTTTAAGTAGCCTCATTATGACATGTAACGATCTGTATGCTTTCCCAACAATGTCATCAACATGACCCTTCCAGTGCAAATTATTTTCAAATCTATTCAAATCAAAGCTATTAAACTCTCCAGTATTTTACAAACTATACTGGTCATGCTGATTGGTCTGTAGTTCTCTGGTTTCCTTTTATCACCCTTTCCTTTATAAATTGGTATTATTATAGATTCCTTCCATTCTTTTGGTATTACACTATTATTTATGACATAGTCAAAGAGAAATTTTAAATAAGGCACTGTGTACCACCCCATTGTCTTTAATACCTCCCCAGTAATTTGATTACTTCCTGCTGCTTTTCCTTGCTGAAGCAGTTGGTTTTCTCTGAAAATATCTTCATTTGTGAATGAGAAGCTTCTTGTTTCCCTATGTGTCTCTCCCTCTCTATCTTCTTTTACTGTTTCCAACTCCTGACAATCTTCTACTGAATCTCTGAATTCCCTACTAAATAGATTTGCTTTCTCAGTATCTGTTGAATAGTGTTCACCCCCTTCTCCCACCATTGTAGGAATTTGGATTCCTTTTCCTTTTTGATTCCTAATATATGAATACATCTTTTTCCATTTCCCTTTGTGGTCATTACCCTCTTGAAGTATGTCATTCATATATTTCTCTTTTGCTTCCTTTTTCACTCTATTCAGTTCCCTCATTAGCTGTTTTCTAGTTTCTCTAGTTCCCTTAGCCAAGAGGCCATTTCTCCACTTCTCCCCCCCCCCAAAAAAACTCCCCCTTTTTCCTCCAACTAAAACAAATCCCCAAATACCAGCCAAATCTCCTGGCCAGAGAGAAGGCGTAACCTTCTAGGTGGCCCGCCCCTTCCCTTCGGGAAGGGGAATGAAAACATTCCCCCTGGTCCTGGTTCTAAAAAATACAATATCTGGCGCAACATGGAGATACTCTTCTCAGAAAATCGTAACATAGAAAAAAGCTGATATTATAAGACGGCAGAATTAGATATATTGCCTTGAAAAATATCATGTTCTGATGAAAAACTCGCATAAATAAAAGATTTTTTGCAAATTTTAAAAATTAATCTCACTAACACATCGATTTACGGCAGTGCGTGGATAAGAAAGGGCTAGGATTAAGAAGGTAGTGGCCATGTCCATCCCGAGCAACTGCATTATGTGAAAATGGGAAACAACGGAAAACTATTTTTCAGGGCTGTGGACTGTGAGATTCGAACCCACTATCTCCAGAATGCAAGCTAAATGCTATACGTCTCAAACTGTGCAGACAACTCACTCAGTGGGAGAGGTGATGTAGGACTGAGAGGCCTCATATTACTCGGTATCACTGGCAGTGGTGATGAGTAGAGACGGGAATTTGCCTATTTGCCTATTTTATTCCTGTGTTCAGAAACGAAGGCTTTTGAGGTATAAATCAGTTTTAGGGTCTTTTTAGCTATATATCGTTGGTTTATTGTGCCTATAAATGGCCGTTTCAGGAGTTTGTGCCTATTTGGAGTATAATTGCCTATTTGATGCCTTTTAACTGTATTTTAAAACAGCCGACTTTCTTGTAGCTATTGTGCTCGACAGAATTATCTTCTCTTTTCTCAATATCTGTTTACCCCACGAACAAAAATGGGAATTCTCAGAAGTCATCAGAAATAGTTCTAGGGAAATTTCCATCAGCAGAAACAAGGAACAATTTGACCTCGAAGCCTTCAACCCCTCCAACCTCCTAATATGTGAGAACCAGTCAACGTTGAACTACATTGTACAACCCATATGCCCTGTACCTCCCTTTCGATGCGAACTGTTGTACGCGTACGCTTTATGCTCAGAAATTGTTGTGATTTATTGTGAAGATGAAGAAGAAGGAGAAGCGTGTTTGCGGCAATGCCCAAAGAAAAATTGCCGAAGTCCTACTGGCTGAAGCAGTGGATCACAGGGAGTCCCTATTTCACTACGGATGAAAGGGTAGCCTGTCAAGCTTGCTGTAAGCAGGTAAGTTCGTTTGTCCCTTTTATCTTTTTTGCGATTGAGAACTATCATCGCATTTCATTGTAGGATATATAGGCCTATGAATTTATGTATTGTGGCAAGTTGTTTTGTTGCAATGCTGTATTAGTCGTGAACTTTCAATAATTTATATTGCTAAAATGTAAATACAAAGAGCACCAGGAACGTTTTGCAATGTGAGGGAACGCTTTAGACTTTTTCAAAATATTTTCCACCACACTCAATACACTTCTCCATACGTCGAAACCAGTCACTGAATCAACTCTGCCACTTTTCTTCGGTTACATTTTCACACTCTTAATACCACGCTGCCAGAAGCTCCTCGTTGGATGCAAAACGCCGCCCTTTCGGCTTCATCTTCACTTCTTGGAGCCGAGTGTTGAGCCGTGACCTTGCACGGAGCTGCTTGAGAGCCTGGATGACCTGAGGCAGACAAGTCTCACTGTACCACTTCGCAGTACCTAACTGTCCTTTGTGTTTCTAGCACAACCCGAGTTAGGATGTCCTGTTTAGTGAAGAATACTGCAATCATCCTTTTCTTCACTGACCTTGACTTTCACACAGTCACAGGAGTACCCTCATCTTCAAACAGACACACCTTGTTCTGGGATTATGTTGGGACATCGTAATCATAAGGCCAAGTTTCGTCACCTGTAACGATGCTATTGACGTTATGCGAAGTCCCATTTTCAAACTCTTTTAGCATTTTCCGGCACAATTTCACTCGATGTGCCCTTTGTTCCTCTGAAAGTGAATGGGGCACCCAAAGGGAATAAACCTTTCTAACATGGAGATGGTCGTGTAGAAGTGAATGAATAGCTGGTGCTGGGATGTGGAGGGTCTCTTCTACCTGGCGATATGTCAACCGCCTCTCTTGCTGCAACATTTCCCTCACAGCTTCAACGTTTTCCTCAGTCACTGATTCAGACGGTCGCCCAGAACGAGGATCGTCTTCAACCCCAAAATTTTCCCTCTGGAACTCTTTGTACCAGCAGAAAATTGTTGTCCGATGTGGACAGTCTTTCCCCAGCACAGGAGTCATTTCCTCCAGGCACTGGTCAACAGTTAATCCACGAGCAGAATTGTAGCGGATAGTTGCGCGATATTCACCTTTAGACCATACTGACATCATAAGCTGCTTTCAATCCCACTGCTTGGTAACACCTGGTGTGAAGGTCGCGCCTTGCTGTCTTCTAGACCGGTTTTCATCCCACTTTTCATCCCA
This sequence comes from Anabrus simplex, assembly GCF_040414725.1. Classification (NCBI taxonomy): domain Eukaryota; kingdom Metazoa; phylum Arthropoda; class Insecta; order Orthoptera; family Tettigoniidae; genus Anabrus; species Anabrus simplex. The sequence continues at coordinate 1,156,811,518 of NC_090266.1, read as the reverse complement.
CTTACCACTTTTCATCCTTCACCATAACAGGGGTGTCCAGCAAACAGTTTTTGCGTATTGCCAAACTTTCCTAGTGCCCTTTGTAATCATTAAATTACTGAACGAGGAGTTAGAACGCCGGGGGTCTCTTGTCACAGGATGGAATAAAATTAAATCGGTATTTTGAACTGTGATTCATGTCCTGTGCAAAATAGAGATGTACAACTGAAATGCATTTTTTTTTTTAACTCCCTTTAAAAATCGTGAATTCTGTTACACTTCCGCTACGCCTTCACGAAACACAGGTTGCAGCTCCAATGTAGCCCGGCTAGGACGATGCCACAGCGTGTTTTACAAGGTTGCCAAGACTATCCTTACAAGGCCAGGCCAGCGAAAAGACCGTTGGTCTGGATTGGTGAGGTCCGATTAGTAACCGTTTTGCTTGAGGGGCGGGAGGGAGCAGGGTCTGAGGGGCTTAAGCTCCCAGGTTAACAAACCTCTAGCATCCCCCCTAGGGTCTTGCTAAATTGTGACAAAAATAAGGCTGTGGGCGCATATCAGGACAATTTCAAATTACGCGGTTTTTAATTTTCAACGAGGGTGGCGGCCTTGTGGGCACACATGATGCAGGATCTATTGCAGGCAACAGAAAATAGTCTTCATGACAGCTGACCCGGCTGACCAAAGCCGGCGAATAGAAACAAATAAAATGTTCACTAATCTGAGATTTATAGTGCCTCCGTTTTCATTCTTCTGTATAAGTAAGAATACTACTAGCGCCAGATTGGTGGGTCCTTGGCAAGCATAAAGGACGTATCTCTCCTCTACGCTACTCCGGTATCGTTGCACGCCTTTTTTAATTATATTTTTCACCCGCTGAACTCGACACGATACTGTCAAATTGTAACTGAAAATCCTTGAGGACATATTCCCATGTAAATTACTAATTCCCTTGTTCCTATTTTGAAGTTTTGTACTTCTAGGAACATCATCTCTAATAGTCTTTCTCTTATGATACGAATGCATAATATATACTAAGCATTATTGCCAATTAGCCCAACTGTAGAAATTTAAGATATAGGGACAATGCAATTTATGTAACTTTTATTCTTTTTCAGATAACATGTGAGAAAAATACCACATAGATAAACTTAGAAATACTACGATGCATCTGATACGAGTACAGAAATCTGTATCAACGCAGCCTTTCTACCAATCCACTATGGGCAGCGACCAACAACCATTTTCTTCAGACCTATGCACTGCAATGTTGGGAGCTAATATGCCCCTGCATAAACCGGAGCATCTTCAAATTTCAACGAGCTGCCGGGAGCAATCACCAAGTTGGAGAAGTGTGGCATGCCCTTGGTGGAGTCATTTAGGATTGTGGAAGAAGTCAGAGAAAATTTTGACCGAAGGAAGGACCAGTACCTCGCCCAGGCTATGCCTTGTAGAGGGATGGGTAGATTGGAAGGGGCAGGCAAGGATGAGGGAAGGAAACGGCCGTGGCCGTTAGGCAGCATCCTGGCATCTGCGGGGGTGGCAGCTAATCACGCTAACCACTGCACCACCGAGGCGGACACGGTGTAATTTATGCAGTTAAATTATTCGCTCTAATCTAATTAATTAACTGGACACCGAGTAATTCCTAAACACTTGCCGTGTAATAACTTACCCCAGCTACAATTCATGAGAGAGCGAAAAAGAGGAGTCAACGTCACCTTATGTGTCGAGGGTGTTAAATTTGTGAGTTTCGTCTGTGCGGCGATGCTGACTGCGGCCTGTCGCGGTAGTGCTGAGAGCTATACTCTCGGAGACACGAAGGCATCGGACTCCCCCGACGATGCCATCTTGTTTCCATGTATATATACTCAGATAAATGGATTTCACCACCTATGTATTTCACCCTAAATCAATGAGTAATATTTCATTAATTTAATACCGTATGCCAAAAATAGGACTGGCGTTTGGTGTAGATTAATTTTTCCTATTGAAATTCCAACACTATCCCGCAATAAGTTGTAGAAAATATATTAATAATAATGATTAAAATGTGTTACTTCTGTCGTTTTGATAAAAAATTTAATAGAGAAGTACTCAAACACTACCGATAGATGTCTCACGAATGGTACACGTTATGCGCTTGTTGATCATCATTTGTTCTTGTATTATTTTTTTAAAATGGAAGTTGCCTAGTTAATTGAAGTTAAAGTGTCAATATATCTCTATGGGAGAAAATAAAACAAGAAAAATGTTTTGCCTGACAATTGCACTACCAAAATGTTACAAAATCAAGGTCAATCGTACTCATACCATCAATTTCCTAAGGAGGAGCCCTTCCGTAAAAAGTGGTTGCATGCGCTTCGTAGACATGACCTAAGAAATAAAACATAACATCAATATCTGCTCGAAGTATTATTCAGTTGAAGATTTTGTCATTACTGAAATGAGTGAATGAGATAATTAATCTTAGTGACGTTCTGTTTAGTTAATATGACCCATTTCAACCATTTCAGCCGGGCTGAGTACAGTACCTAGCTCGGACGATAGAGCGCTGGCTTTTTAAGACCAACTTGGCAGGTTCAATCCTGGGTCAGTCCGGTGGTATTTGAAGGTACTCTAATACGTCACCCTTGTGTCGGTAGATTTACTGGCACGTAAAAGAACTTCTTTCTTTCTTTCTTTCTTTCTTTCTTAATATGTTTACCCTCCAGAGTTGGTTTCTAGCTTGGACTCGGCGAGGGATCCCACCACTACCGCCTCAAGGGTAGAGTCCTGGAGAGTGAGACATGGGGTTGGGGGATACAACTGGGGAGAATGGCCAGTAACTCACCCAGGGGGCCTGGGCTGAACAGGGGTCTTGATGGGGGATGGGAAGATTAGAAGGGATAGACAAGGAAGAGGGAACGAAGCGGTCGTGGCCTTAAGTAAGGTACCACCCCGGCATTTGCCTGGAGGAGAAGTGGAAAACCGTGGAAAACCACTTCCAGGATGGCTGAGGTGAGAATCGAACCCACCTCTACTCATGTGATCTCCCGAGGCTGGGTGGACCCCGTTCCAGCCCTCGTACCATTTTTCAAATTTCGTGGCAGAGCCGGGAATCGGACCCGAACCTCGGGGATGGTAACTAATCACACTAACCACTACACCACAACGCAGACTGAAAGAACTCCTGCAGGACAAAATTCTGGAACCTCGGCGTCTCCGAAAACTGTAAAAGTAGTAAGTGGGAAGTGAAGACAATAACATTCTTTATTATTGTTATTATTCAATTAGCCTGCGTGGCTTACGCGGCAGCGCCCCGGCTTCTCACCGCTGGGTTCCGTGGTACAAATCCCGGTCACTCCATGTGAGATTTGTGTTGGACAAAGCGGACGCGTGACAGGTTTTTCTCCGGGTATCAGGTTTTCCCTGTCATCGTTCATTCCAGCAACACACCCCAATTTCATTTCATTTCATTTCATTTCATCTGTCACCCATTAATCATTGTCCCAGAGGAGTGTGACAGACTTCGGCAGCCGGCACAATGCCTAACCTCACCGCTGGATGGGGGCTTCATTCATTCCATTCCTGACCCCGGTCGAATGACTGGAAACAGGCCGTGGATATTCATTTTCAGCATTATTCAATAATTTTAGGTGAAAGACGAAGATTTAAGGAGAACACTGTACCTTCGATATTTTCATGGAGTGGCACCGGCACTCTGGAAATAATCCCGAGAGCAAAAATATTTAAAAGAAGGGAAGCATCCATGACACCGTGTGCGGTGGTGTACCCTCAATCACAGAGTGGCCTATAATTTTGACACTGGAGTACCGGAACCACCAATTTCAGACTTCCTGAACACGAATATAATTCATCACTTCCAAATTTAAAATATTTATACCTGTCTTATTACATGAAATAAGGTCTTAAACCTCGTGCGCTGTAAGGAAATTCAATTCAGTAGTGCTGGATGTAGCCTCTGATCTGCAGTCGTACCAATATCGTGCTTTATGTACACCTCTAACCTAAAATATATATATTACGCACGTTTTCAAGAGGCTATTTGCTCTTAAAGAATTCAGTCTTAACAAAAACACTAAACAAAAAGGTTGCTACTTTTAATCCTTCCCTTCCAGTCAACTCGCTTCCTTCCGGATAATTTTCCGCCCTTTTCCTTCAATTCCGCTTTCATAACCGCAACATTCATAGAACCTATACCGTATTATTTCCAATCTCTTTCAAAACATCAGCAAGACATTGATTACCAGCGCACCTAGCGGAACGGCCTTGAAAGTGAGTGTAGTAGTAATACTGATCTTTCGATGTAGTGTGGAATTTGGTTCTTCGATTTGCGTTAAGAAGAATATTTTCGTGAAAGTTTAATTTTTCCCGTGACAAACGTTTTTGGAATGAAAATCATACAAATATTGAACCATGTTTCGCAAGGTTTGTGCTGTTTTTGGCTGCAATGATGATGAAGCTTGTTGTTTAATGGGGCATAACATCTAAAGTCATCGGCCCCTATTCGTATTTTTATCCCTAAATCGGTTAAAAACCTTTCAATACATTCTTATAAAATTAAATATTTTCTGACTCCTTTTCAGTATCTTAAACAAAATATTAAAATCGGAAAGTTGTAAAAACCACACTCCCCGGAAAGCCTTACGAACCTCCCGCAGCGAACACTCCCGTAGTCTATCACTATGTAGGAGACAGTATCCATTGACCTGCTGGAAACCAAAAAACCTCCATTTCATTCTTTGAGAACGGTTCGGTTTTCCCGTCTGTTCAGTGTGTGAATTATGCCGAAAGTGTCACGTTCCAAGTCATCTTTAATTAAAGAGTTCCAAGTCATCTTTAATTAAAGAGTCGTTACAGGAGTCTCCCCATTCCACATCGGATGGTAAAAGCAAAGAGGTGAGTTAAACATGATTTATATTTCCTCTAATGAGTTATTATCAATTTAGCAAAATAAACATGGTATTGTAATTGATGTCCATCAAAATACGTAAAATTGAAGCTGCCTAAGAATATTTTAGAACCTATTTGAGAGTCTACTTTAGGCAGCTAAACAACAATTTAACATCTACAAATCCGAGGTCTGTTAATCACTATTGCATGTTTCTGTGGTGGTTGGAAATGTAGTGTGTTGTTTGAATATGAAGAGAAAAGTGTTGGGACAAACTGAAACACAACACAAACAGAAGAATTAATTAGACGCACTGAAATCCCCGATCCCACCGGGATTCGAATGCGGAATTTTCTGATCAGGTCTATTCAGCCAAACATCGGACAAAGCGAAACCATTATTGAGTTTCGTTATTTCTATCAGCATAAACATTCAACTTTCGTGGTAGAACAAGGCAGAAATAATTATTTAGTTTCATTTTTCTATCAATTTTAACATGCACCTTTTGTAGTTTCAATCTTGCCGCCTGATGTTTAAGGTCGGGCCGCCAGGTGCGCCATTGTCAGTATGTCTCTCAGTTTAGTACGAGAGAATACGGAAGTGTCCATTATTGTCTATAGTGAATTTCATATAGCCTTGTATTTTGTAACTTTACTAGCAGGGTCTGGGCACACTGTACTGTATTTGCATCACTTCGAGACATAACAAAATCACAACCTGTCGTCTATTTAGAAGTGCCTTTGCAAAGCAGGGGGAATCGTATCATCTCGGGAATTTATCCCACCGGGTTAACGCTATTCCCATTTGTTGTATACTGTTGTGACTGTATCCATCATCCAAGATGTTTGGAGGTGTTTGAATGTTATTTTCGTATCGAAACACGAGGGTTTGGTACAGCTGCTATAGAAATACACAGTTCAAAATTATAGGGGAACATGTTTTTGAACGTATGTTATGTTCCACAAAACAATACCTCACACCCAGGTATATAACCAACTAAACCTTTATTCTTTACCGTTGAAGTATACAAAAGAACGTCGATGGATTCGCGTTCATTTTCAGAACACAAACGGAAATGTCCAAATAGGGGTGAAAACAAAGTGATTACAGTCCTCCAGGGAGGATTTTTATCACAGTTGGTGAGTTTCAGCACGGTGTATGTCTTCCACGAGCATTTATCACAGCTTGGCACCTAGGTGGCATGCTCCGTATAGGTCGCCGGGGGCCATTCAATGAGAGCCTGTTCGAGGTCTTGGAGAGTCTGTGGTGGATCAGGACGCCCATGAACACTTCTGTCAAGCCTACCCCACACATGCTCGATGGCCTTAAGGTCGGGATTCGCTGCTGGCCATTCCATCTCTTGAATGTCCAGTTCTCGCAAGACAGCTCTGCCGATGCGCGCTGCATGAGCCCTGGCATTGTGCATCAGTACGAATTCAGGGCCAAAACCGTATGCAGCCACCAACACATGATGTAGCAGTATCTCCACGATGTACCCGATAGCGGTAAGATTACCACGGACGATGACAAGATCCGTACGGCCATCAATACTGATGCCACCCCACACCGTCACAGAACATTGTCCGAATCGGTCGCCTTCCTGGACAACATTTGGCAGGTATTGCTCACAACGGCGTCTCCATACACGTTGACGTCCATCACGCTGTGTCAGGGGAAATCTGGACTCGTCTGTGAACATCACAGGTCTCCATTGGCGAAGTTGCCAGTTGACGTGGGTACGAGCAAACAGAAGGCGAGCTGCGCGATGTTGCTGGGTTAAAAGGGGCACTCAAACAGGATGCCTGAGTCGTAAGGATACTTCTCTTAACCTGTCCCTTACTGCCTGGCCAGACGCCGTGACTCCAGTGACCCTCCTGAGATCTTGTTGCAGTTCTCTGGCAGTTGCTGAATGACGCCGCAACGCACAAATGGCCAGATATCGGTCATCCTGTGGGGTTGTCATGCGTCCATAACCTTGTCCAACCCTCCTTGTGAACTGTCCTGCTTCAATGTAGCAATTACACAAGCGTTGAATAACTGACGGAGAGACATTGAGGTCCACAGCAACACGACGAAAAGCCCATCCTTCCTGGATCAAAGTGACGGCCCCTGCGACTTGAACCTCGTTAAGATGTCTCATGGGATGTGCTGGTTCACGTACAACGTGCTCAAATGACCGCAGTAATCTGTGTACCCCACAACGACACACGGACGCACCGCTATTCACTTTGTTTTGATGGTCACCTGACAGTTTAATGCATAGCTACGCCTACAGATGGACTATAACCTCCATTTGACATAGCCTGAGTAGCTAAGGTCTCAAGGTTTGCTGTACGACCATTGGAAACTCATCTACCAAATGAACGTTCACATCCCAGACGTTACAATACATGTTCTAGTTTTTTAACTGTGCATTTATCAGTTTAGGTAAATAGAATTATGCCTTGTAAATGTGAAAGGGCAATTATTCAGCGGGGTCCAACAGCTGTACACTCCGTCCGGCCAACCGAGCACGACTTTATCGTGGCTCTACGCCTCTGCATTCGGGAGAGGGGACAGGGCTCGACCTCACGGCTGGCCCCAAACGCCGGCTGCCCTGAGAATGGTTTTCCGTGGTTTTCCAATCTCCTGCAATAGGCAAATGCCGGGACAGTCCCTAGTATAGGCCACGGACACCGCCGCACCCCTCCCTTCTCAAGCTTCTCTTTCACCCTAACGAATCGCCCGGCCTGCGAGAAGGCGTCAACGTCTAAGAGACCCGCCTCCCCCTTCAGGGGATGAATGAAAACCTAGTAGTAGTAGTAGTAGTATGGATAACAGCTAACCGACAAGAAGAATTTGTGCCTTCCAATCAATATGTGCTGAGTTAAAGCTTTTCTCTAGTCTGATTTTCTGAGTGTTATTTGAATCATTTTACTCCCTGTTACGAATATATACAGTAAATACACTAGCAAGATACCCGTGCTTCGCTATGGCTGTAAAATGAAAGTTATTATTCAAAGTTTTACATTTTGGAGAGTCCACTGTCAACTGAGCCTGTAAAATAAGTCCTTAGTTCGTACGTCAAACGTTTTTGGTGGAATGATTATTTTTTTTAATAATCTACATCTCACTTGAACCCCATACGAAATAATTTGAATGTTTTAAACCACATTTGATTTAACATTTAGGACATAAGAGCGACCAACTTGCGAAATTTTGATTTTGTACGTCGAACAATAATGGAGGAATGAATACTTTTTAAGGGGTGTATGTTTCGAAATAGTTATTAACATGTAGGATGTAGAAACAAGCCTTCATTTAAAAAAAAAATGTTCGTGCCTGAAACGGTTTCGGAAGAACGGATATTGTGTTTTTCAGAGTCAACAACCATCTAAACCTCACAGGGGAGAAATGTCTTGAAGTATACGGTATTTTACACCTAGGACATAAAAGAAGACCTTTCTCGTAAAATTACAACTTTGTACCCCGAACGGGTTTGGAGGGATGAATAATTTAGTTTACGGAGCTAAGTTCATATGACACTTTAGCGGTGGGACGTTTAAAAATGTTTCCTATTTCACACCTAGGATTTAAAATATTCACCGCTATTTGGAATTTTGTCCTCGTACCTTAAACCATTCCGGAGGAAGGAATTAATATATTTGTTTTTTGATAATAACTCCATTTAACTCTCTGAGGGGTTAAATTTGTTTCAAACCTTCTGTTATTTAACACCTAGGATATCATTTGACATTTTAACTTCGTAATTCAAACGGTTTATTATAAACGTATATAGACTATTTGTCATCATTCCTCATCCCCCAGTCAAAACCATTTAGGGGTGTTTTGTTTTAAGTCCACTTCTTATTTGTACCATCATAAAAAGAATTCAACTCCTTTTACCCCCCCCCCATCTGTTTTTTCTCTCCCCTCCCAAAAAATGAGGTTTTTTTATGTTTAAAGGAGATCCCAAATACCAATTTACACATCCGTAACATCCTTCCTTTTGTGATATAAGAATCCTCATACAAAAAAATGGAACTAATTTTTCAATTCATTTACCCGCCCTTAATTGGATTTCCGAAAACAAAAGAATGTGTATTTCTTTATTTTTAAAGAAGATTCCAAATACCAATTTTCACGTCTGTAACATCTTCAGATTTTAAGATACCAGTATCCTAATAAAAATAATTCAGCACCTCTTTCAGTCCTTTTTATCCCCCCCCCCCCCCTCCAAAGTGATTTTTCCGAAAACAATAAAGTATGTGCTACTTTATATTTAAAAGATTAAAAATACCCATTTACACGTCTGTAACATGTTACTTTTTGAGATATACTAATTTTAGAAATTCCTCCCCTTTGTCAGTCCTCTTCACCCCCTTCCCTTAAATAGGTTTTTCAACAACCAAAAACATGTGTTCTGTAAAGGAGATTCTAAATAACACTTTTCATGGTTGTAATATCTTCAGTTTTTGAGATACAAGTATCCTCAAAAAGGTATTCAACCCCTTTCTCACCTTATTCCTTATTTTTAAAGGAGATTCCAAATAGCCATTTTCACGTCTGTAACATCTTCAGTATTTGATGTATAAATATACCCATAAAAAGAATTCAACTAAGTTCACTTCTCTCAACCCACCCCACATCCCTTAGGTGGATTTTACCAAAATAAAAACAAAAAATACATATTTATTTCAAAGGAGATTCCAAATACCAATTTTCATGTCTGTAACATTTTCAGTTTTTGAGATATAAGTATCCACATGAAAGGTACTCAACCTGTTTTTCACCCCCGTTAACAGGATTTTCCAAAAACAGAAATACATATTTCTTTATTTTTAAAGGAGATTCCAAATACCAATGTTCATGTCTTTAAACTGTTCAGTTTTCGAGATATAGATACACTCATTTTAAAAATTCACCCCCACCACCTTTCACCCCGTTAGCGACGGAATATCCAAAAATCCTCCCTTAGCGAGCACCTTCATTGTAATATGAAGGTATCCCCAAAATTTCATTTCTTTATGTCCAGTAGCTTTGGCTCGGAGATGATGAATCCGTCCGTCAGGTGAAGTTATTTTATATATATAGAGATAGATAGATAGATTAAATGAACAAATGATTAGGCTTAGAAATAACTACATTTCCTAACCTCACAGATTAAGAAAGAAGGGGGGAAAAAAAGAAGGAGCAAGGAAATCTGCAGGTGCTGACTGCATTATTGGGAAATTGTTAAAGAATATGGGATGGGTTATTATACCTAACTTGAGATATACTTACAGAGAAAATGAGAAAAATTGGGCTGGGTAGGAGGGTAGTGGATTGGGTGAAAGTTTTCTTGAAGGACAGAAAGCAGACGGTAAGGGTAGATGGGTCATTATCAGAACGTCAGAATGTGGGCAGTGGTGTACCACAGGACAGTAAACTAGCACCTTTACTTTTTTTTTTACATTTTTGTACACAATATACAAGAAGGTTTAAACTCACAAATCAGACTATTTGCAGATGATTTAGTGGTATATAGAAAAGTGAACTGTTTAGACGAGCATCAAATATTGCTGGAGTATATGGACAAAATAGATATCTGGACTCAGAAAAATGGGATGAAAATGAATGTTGAAAAGAGTCAAGCAGTTAGTTTTGGAACAAGATATACAGGATAGTGAGCAATTAAAAAATAGGAGGGGGTCACATTAGTGGGTGGTAAATTTCACTGGGGAAGACATATTGGGTATGTTATCAAAAACGTATGTAGGTTACTGCACATGATAATGCAGATGTTAAAAGGAGCAAGAAGGGTGATAAAAGAGACGGCATACCTAACTCTTGTAAGACCTCACCTGGAGTATGCTTCACGTGTATGGGATCCATATCAAGAAGTTTTGATGAAAGAATTGGTGCACATACGGAGAAAAGCGCCTAGGTATTTAATGGAGGACCAGAGAACGACTAGCAGTGTTAGTATCATGCTAAGGAAACTTGGATGGGAAAGTTCAATAGAAAGGAGGTTGAACACACGATGATTGGTGTTGGTGGGGTACTGGAAAGAGATTGAAGACTGAAGGTGTTTATAGCAGTAGGTTTGTTCATGAGTTTAAAATAAGGTTAAGCTATTGGCATAATAACTGGGGGAAATATTCATTTGGGGGAAGGAGAAAGAGAATGGAGCGGCTTACCAAAGGATATCTTCAACCATTTTGCAAATGATCTGCATTCATTCAAATGTAGAATGAGGTCATGGCAAGATGAAGTAAGAACTCAGCAGGAGACAATATTATCAGTGGTACGGTATGTGTAAATATGTGTATCTGTATTTTGTATTTCTTATGTTTTTGCCACCGGGGAAAATACACTATTTGCAAAATAAATATTCTGATCCTGATTTCATTTAAGAAAAGTTCCATGTGGTATGCTGGTACTTTCTGTTCCTATCAATTTCCCATGATAAATGTACTATGTAGACTTGTAGAAAATTAGCCCCAGCAAGGAAATCAAGCATTTCCGGACCCATGTCCAAGCACACATTTTCTTCTTCTACCTATGAGGAATGAGTCCTGAAAGTCTGGACTGCCTTATTGTTATAATCTATAAATACATCATCTTCATAAGGTGAACATATAGGTATTACAGGGAATAGTGGCCTATGCATCCTTCCAAGAAGGGAGATGTTTTATCTCATGATAAAGTAGGATGACCTCTGCCAAAAGTGAATGTAGATCATATTATAACTTAATACACTTTTAAGATGGTCTTCAGGTATAACCAATTATTGAATCATATCTTCTGTAATGTAGTAAATGTTGTTTCCTCTTCTTTCCAGACTCAGTGCCCTCCATGGCACAAACAGCTCAAAGGTGTTCTTTTGTGCAAGTTACACCAAGATTGCCCGGAAGAAGAGCATTATATATTTTGGTAGATACTACCCATCTGAGGTACAGTAGTAGTCCTTTCGCGATCCTTTATAAATGTAATTACTAACAAATAATGACAATCATCACAGAACTTTCTGGGAAGAAACCAAAGTGACTGGTGTGAAGTGCGGCATTGAAGGTTTTCATGGCACAAAGATAGGAAAGGGATAGGACTGGGAAGGAAATGGCCATGGCCTTAGTCTTTCTTCATATTCTAAATCCCTTCCTCAGCTGTGATAAATTTATCTGTGAACGAGTTATTAAAATCTTCCATTCTTCTCTGCAAAGGGTTTTTTGCTGCCACACAGTCAAGATAACTTATATTATGCCATTACTGTAACCGCAGTCTAGATGGTCGTCAGATGTCCAGGATGTAACAGGATTGTAATGTATTCATGCTAAACTATCCACATCCCAGGCATTTCCTATATACATATCACACATATTGGTCGAATGCAGTATGTGGAGGTAATTGTGGTGTCATCAAAAGAATCTGTGGTGAAATATGGGGTGCCTCGAGGTTGCATCCTTGGTCTCTTTCTCTTTCTGATCATGATAAATGACTAAGATGAGAATGTGCAAACAAATACGGTCCTGTATGCAGATGACTCTACTTTTATGAGCTCATGAACTACGAGCTTGATGAAGTATTGTTGTTTTCTGGACACACATTTGAGGAAGCTAAATCATGGTTTAAAATAAATTGTTTCTCTTTAATGAAGGGAAAACTCAAAACCTAATTTTTAATCTCAAAATCAAGAAAATGAACTAAAATATGTTAAACTTCTTGGACTACACGTTGACACAATGCTGACATGGTAAAACCACATTAACCATATTTGCGCCAGGGTATACCAATAAGTACACCTACTCCGTCATCTGAAGCATGTAGTAACTAAAGTGTATTACTTTTCTGCATCTATTACATTTTTCAGAGTGTTTTTGGGTGTGGAGTAATATTATTTGGCAACATTAAGCACACAGGTGATATTTTAAATTTGCAAAAGAACGCTATTTGCACCAATGCCGGCATTCCTACTTACACTCACTGTAAACCTCTATTCATTGAGCTGTCAGTCTTAAGATGATATGGTTCATGGTGTGGGTTACTGTAGTCACGTCCTAGTTCGTGAACCATAGGCAATGGCTGAGTGGCCTAGTAAGTGGTCCTTTGAGTCGGGATACCAGTTGCTATGGAAAGGGAGTGGGCATCTCGGACATTTCTGAATTATGGCCCTCCTTGTGCTCAAGCGGCTAGGACTATACAATTAACCAGTGGTCCAACACATTAGAGGAGAGATTCTCACTTGGACTATGTGTAAGTAGGGTAGCATCCTGCTTCATGAATTTACCGAGCTCAGAAAAAATTTTTTTTGCAAGTTGCTTTATGTCGCACCAACACAGATAGGTCTTACGGCAATGATTGGACAGGAAAGGGCTAGGAGTGGGAAGGAAGCAGCCATGTCCTTAATTAAGGTACAGCCCCAGCATTTGGCTGGTGTGAAAATGGGAAATCACGAAAAACCATTTCGGGGCTGCCAACAGTGATGTTCAAACCCACTATCGCCCGAATACTGGATACTGGCCGCACTTAAGAGACTGCAGCTATCGAGCTCGGTCAGAACATTTTAAGCAAGCCTCGGACCTATGGGAGTAATGGAGTCCCACTCCAATTTGACAGGCGAGGGACTCCCTGGAGACAACTTGGCGAAAGAAGGACTTCAATGAGGAGCTATCAATATTAATGGGGCTTGTGGAAGAAAGAAAGTAGAACTGGCTGAGTCAGCAAAGAGGATGCATCTGGATGTGCTAGGAGTAAGTGATGTTCGGGTAAGGGGAGACAACAAGAAAGAGATAGGAGATTATAAAATGTACTTGACGGGTGTTAGAAAGGGAATGGCAGAGTATCGGGTAGGGTTGTTTATCAGGAATACCATTGTATGCAACATAGTTTATGTTAGGCGCCTAAATGAATGAACGATGTGGGTAGATTTGGCAGTTGGAAGAATTAGGACGAGAATTGTCTCAGTGTATTCACCATGTGAGGGTGCAGATGAGGATGAAGTAGACAAGTTTTATGAAGCATTGAGTGACAGCATGGTCAGGGTCAGCAGCAAGGACAGAATAGTGCGAACGGGGGATTTGAATGCGAGGGTTGGAAATAGAAATGAAGGATTCGAAAGGGTGATTAGTAAATGTGGGGAAGATATGGAAGCTAATGGGAATGAAAAGCGTTTCCGGACTTCTGTGCTAGCATGGTTTTAGCAGTTACGAATACATTCTTCAAGCATTAGGCTATTCACCACTACACATGGGAGGCTAGGGGTATCAGATCCATAATAGAATATATCTTAACAGACTTTGAATTCAGGAAATCTGTTAGGAATGCACAAGTTTTCCAGGAATTTTTTGATAGTACAGACCACTATCTGATTTGTAGTGAACTAAGTATCTCTAGGCCTAGTGTAGAGAAAGTGAAATCTGTCTGCCAACGAATAAGGGTAGAAAATCTCCAGGACGAGGAAATTAGACAGAAGTACATGGATATGATTAGTGAGAAGTTTTGAACAGTAGACAGTAAGCAGGTTCAGGATATAGAAAGTGAATGGGTGGCATACAGGGATGCTGTAGTAGAAACAGCAAGGGAATGCCTAGGAACAACTTTGTGTAAAGGTGGGAAAAGGCAAACATCTTTGTGGAATGATGAAGTGAGAGTAGCTTGTAAACATAAAAAGAAGGCTTATCAGAAATATTTCCAAACAAGGGCTAAGGCAGACAGGGATTTGTACGTAGATGAAAGAAACAGAGCGAAACAAATAGTTGTTGTATACAAAAAGAAGTCATCGGAAGATTTTGGTAATAACCTGGAAAGGCTAGGACAAGCAGCAGGGAAACCTTTCTGGACAGTAATAAAGAATCTTAGGAAGGGAGGGGAAAAAGGAAATGGATAGTGTTTGGAGTAATTCAGGTGAACTCATAATAGATCCCAGGGAAACACGGTGGGGGATATTTTGACCATCTTCTCAACATAAAAGGAAATCTTCCTGGTGGTGTTGCGAACAGCCAAGCTCACGGGGAGGAGGAAAATGATGTTGGTGAAATTACACTTGAGGAAGTGGAAAGGATGGTAAATAAACTCAATTGTCATAAAGCAGCAGGAATAGATGAAATTAGACCTGAAATGGTGAAGTACAGTGGGAAGGTAGGGATGAAATGGCTTCACTGAGTAGGAAGATTAGCATGGAGTGTTGGTAAGGTACCTTCAGATTGGGCAAAAGCAGTAATTGCACCTGTCCATAAGCAAAGGAACAAGAAGGATTGCAACAACTATCCAGGTATCTCATTGATTAGTATACCAGGTAAAGTATTCACTGGCATCTTGGAAGGGAGGGTGCGATCAGTCGTTTAGAGGAAGTTGGATGAAAACCAGTGTGGTTTCAGACCACAGAAGGGCTGTCAGGATCAGATTTTCAGTATGCGCCAGGTAATTGAAAAATGCTACGAGAGGAATAGGCAGTTGTGTTTATGTTTCGTAGATCTAGAGGAAGCACGTGACAGGGTACCAAGGGAGAAGATGTTCACCATACTGGGGCACTATGGAATTAAAGTAAGATTATTAAAATCAATCAAAGGCATTTATGTTGACAACTGGGCTTCAGTGAGAATTGATGGTAGAATGAGTTCTTGGTTCAGGGTACTTACAGGGGTTAGACAAGGCTGTAAACTTTCACCTTTGCTGTTCGTCGTTTACATGGATCATCTGCTGAAATGTATAAAATGGCAGGGAGGTATTCAGTTAGGTGGAAATTTAGTA
This sequence comes from Anabrus simplex, assembly GCF_040414725.1. NCBI lineage: Eukaryota > Metazoa > Arthropoda > Insecta > Orthoptera > Tettigoniidae > Anabrus > Anabrus simplex. Next base: position 1,156,795,938 of record NC_090266.1, on the reverse strand, counting down.
ATCAGTCTGGCCTATGCTGACAACTTGGTCTTAATGGCAGATTGTGCCGAAAGCCTGCAGTCTAATATCTTGGAACTTGAAAATAGGTGCAATGAGTATGGTATGAAAATTAGCCTCTCGAAGACTAAATTGATGTCAGTAGGTATGAAATTCAACAGAATTGAATGTCAGATTGGTGATACAAAGCTAGAACAGGTCGATAATTTCAAGTATTTAGGTTGTGTGTTCTCCCAGGATGGTAATATAGTAAATGAGATTGAATCAAGGTGTAGTAAAGCTAATGCAGTGAGCTCGCAGTTGCGATCAACAGTATTCTGTAAGAAGGAAGTCAGCTACCAGACGAAACTATTTTTACATCAGTCTGATTTCAGACCGACTTTGCTTTATGGGAGCGAAAGCTGGATGGACTCAGGATATCTTATTCATATGTTAGAAGTAACAGACATGAAAGTAGCGAGAATGATTGCTGGTACAAACAGGTGGGAACAATGGCAGGAGGGTACTCAGAATGAGGAGATAAAGGCTAATTTAGGAATGAACATGATGAATGAAGCTGTACGCATAAACCAGCTTTGGTGGTGGGGTCATGTGAGGCGAATGGAGGAGGACAGTTTACCTAGGGGAATAATGGCCTCTGTTATGGAGGTTAAGAGAAGTAGAGGGAGACCAAGGTTACAATGTTTAGACTCAGTTTCTAATGATTTAAAGACAAGAGGTATAGAACTAAATGAGGCCACAGCACTAGTTGCAAATAGAGGATTGTGGTGACGTTTAGTAAATTCAGTCTTGCAGACTGAACGCTGAAAGGCATAACAGTATAGAATTCTAATGCATGTATGTATCTGTGTATAATCTTGTGATATATATGATGAGTAAGCCCAGTAAAGATTTGCCAGTATGTCGGAACATCATACATTCCTATGAAACCGTCAGCTCCCATTTAACATTTTCAAACAACGTCTTTTTAAATGGTTGTTGGTAAAGCCATTGTACTCCAGTGCTGAGTGCATTGAAGAGATCTGGAGTGGTCTACACCAACATCGAGTGTTAATTCCTAGGTTTCTTTATCTTCAGAATTGGTATGGTCTTCCACCGTATTTGCGTAAATATAATGTAAGAATATCTAGTTATGTATAACTGGATTCAAGGATGATATCTTTTAACTTTATTTTTGTTGTTGTAGTTTTTGGTCTGATTTCATTTGAATGGCCACTACGCACTGAACTGGATGAGAGTTCTCTGCCAGATGTTACCAGGATTCTAAACCGAGATGGACTGACTGAGAGCGTGGATGGACAACAACATCACTGCACCGCCGATGGACTTTTTTCAATATTATAATTCATTTGTTGTTACTTGCATATCTGTCAATTTTATTTAAGTTTAATTGTGTAGTTTTTACAGAGCATAAATTTATATTGGTACAGAAGTGTATCCATGGCATGTAAGATATTTTGAGGCGTACATATTGTAGTTTAATAAATGCAGTAAGCTCATTTAGTCTATATGGTGTATATCTGTATGTTTTAATGTATTACGATGAAGGCTATTGGACTTGTTGTATAATGCCAAATATGTAAATGGTTCAAAGATTCAATGATCTAGGACACCAATTGCTACATTTTGAACACCTAAATAAATACGCCAGTATTTCCACCGCTAAAGAATGCCAATGGACTTTTTCTTTCAAAGAAGACAGACTTTTCACTCTTTGTTTGTTGCCAACATTTTGGGTGATTCTTGGGATGCCCAGCCCAGTGGATATGTTGGATATGAACCATAATGGTGATATCTACTTTTTTAGATTAGAATACTCCCATCCTCCTAGTTCTGGATCACCTGAAACTGGGGAGGGAGCACTCTCTTATTGCAATTCATTAAGTTTGATATATTTTCCTCTTATAATTATTTGACTATTATTACATTTCCCCTTCCTTAGTTTATTTAATGCGTACTTTTGTGTCACAAGTCTTATGGAGTATCCTACCATTACAACATGGTTTATGACTGAATTGAATGAGTGGATGACTGCATGAATTGGTAAATGAATGTTTTCATGGTTGAAAAATAATGGACTGCATTTAGTATTCCATTAAGAGATCCTGAGTGCCTAAATGAATTAATTGATGAATGATTGAGTGCATGAATTAATGGACTGGATTCCAAGTCCTCTCTCCCTGTCACGGATAACCACCAACTGCATAGAGAGTTTTGTGTTCGATTGTGAATTGATGAAATAACTTGAACTCTTAATTGTGGATGGAAGAAATAATGCTGTCAAAGTTTGCAGGCAAGTAAGATGACCACTCGTTCATCGCCCTAGTTGACTGCCGTGTAACTGTCCATGTATACAGTTATGTGTTGAATTGGAATTGGGTATTCATCAATTTTTTTTTAAATTATTAGGTTGTGGACCTGACATGTTTAAATCACATTTGTCCTACCATTTAATGTTCTATCACCTTCACTTGGTCCAAAACGGACCCTGCGTCATGACATTTGACCTCAAATTTTTTAAAAACAAAATCATATTGACCTAAACCCTTCTCTACCAGTTATTTTTTGAGTGTCCTCCAACAGGTACACTGAAGTTCTTTGAAGTCATTTGGACACAGGGTCTGGCATCTCCTTGTCAGACTTCTGGCCATTCAGATGGATATGCACATGCCTGCCTGTGCTGAGTGAGACATGCAAGCTTTATTTAAACCTAAGAATTTCATTTTTGTCCGTATTGAACTGAGAATGGAAGATAGGAAAACTTAAGAGGGTCCACCTTTTCAATACAAAAATGTTATAGTTTATTTATAACATGTATTTGCACTTGGAACTAGTTTCGACGCTGTTTGGCGTCATCATCAGCCAAAATGTGGGAAATAGGCCAGCATGTAGGCATTTATATTACACAAGGCGTTACATTAAACAATACACATCTTACAAGGAGATAAAAACAGGGACGAATATAAAAACAAATGAATCGTTGAGAAAGCAAAAGTTATACATATTAAAAATAACCTTAACCACACATCTTGCAGTGCGAAAGTATTCTTCTTGAATGATTCCTGAATATAAAACACACGCGCACACATTTCTGAAGAGCCAGCAGGCAGGACAAAGTAAAGTGAAAGCTTAAGAGTTCTTCTGAGAAGAGTTCATCATTTTTTCTATGTTCCGACTAACTAATGAAGTCTCCCTTGATTTCTGATAAACATACACAACAGGAAATTCTCCTTCACTCTCAACAATAGCTATAAAGACCAACGGTAAATTTCATTTTAAATATTGTGCAGAGATGTGAAAGCATGATCTTGAACATGATATAACTCCATTTAACCCAATTTTTTACACAAGGTGTTACATTACATAATACACATCTTACAAGGAGATAAAAACAGGGACGAATGTAGAAACACATGCATCGTTGAGAAAGCAAAAGTTATACATATTAAAAATAAGCTTAACCACACAACTTGCAGTGCGAAAATATTTGCCTTGAATGATTCCTGAATACAAAACGCACGCGCACACACTTCTAAAGAGCCAGCAGGCAGGAAAAAGTAAGGTGAAACCTTAAGAGTTCTTCTGAGAAGAGTTCATCATTCTTTCTATGTTCCGACTAACTAATGAAGTCTCCCTTGAGTTCCTGATAAACATACACAACAGGAAATTAAACAATACACATCTTACAAGGAGATAAAAACAGGGAAAGATGTGTGGTTAAGGTTATTTTTAATATGTATAACTTTCCCTGTTTTTATCTCCTTGTAAGATGTGTATTGTTTAATTTCCTGTTGTGTATGTTTATCAGGAACTCAAGGGAGACTTCATTAGTTAGTCGGAACATAGAAAGAATGATGAACTCTTCTCAGAAGAACTCTTAAGGTTTCACCTTACTTTTTCCTGCCTGCTGGCTCTTTAGAAGTGTGTGCGCGTGCGTTTTGTATTCAGGAATCATTCAAGGTAAATATTTTCGCACTGCAAGTTGTGTGGTTAAGCTTATTTTTAATATGTATAACTTTTGCTTTCTCAACGATGCATGTGTTTCTACATTCGTCCCTGTTTTTATCTCCTCGTAAGATGTGTATTATGTAATGTAACACCTTGTGTAAAAAATTGGGTTAAATGAAGGAGTTATATCATGTTCAAGATCATGCTTTCACGTCTCTGCACAATATTTAAAATGAAATTTACCGTTGGTCTTTATAGCTATTGTTGAGAGTGAAGGAGAATTTCCTGTTGTGTATGTTTATCAGAAATCAAGGGAGACTTCATTAGTTAGTCGGAACATAGAAAAAATGATGAACTCTTCTCAGAAGAACTCTTAAGCTTTCACTTTACTTTGTCCTGCCTGCTGGCTCTTCAGAAATGTGTGCGCGTGTGTTTTATATTCAGGAATCATTCAAGAAGAATACTTTCGCACTGCAAGATGTGTGGTTAAGGTTATTTTTAATATGTATAACTTTTGCTTTCTCAACGATTCATTTGTTTTTATATTCGTCCCTGTTTTTATCTCCTTGTAAGATGTGTATTGTTTAATGTAACGCCTTGTGTAATATAAATGCCTACATGCTGGCCTATTTCCCACATTTTGGCTGATGATGACGCCAAACAGCGTCGAAACTAGTTCCAAGTGCAAATACATGTTATAAATAAACTATAACATTTTTGTATTGAAAAGGTGGACCCTTTTAAGTTTTCCTATCTTACATGCAAGCTTGCCTGCCGATAGCAAGAATACTACTTAAGCAGGAATCACAAAATTACAGGGGTGTTCAGGACAGTAGAGATAAAATCTGAACCAATAAATGAGAAAGAGATAAATATTTGTCATCAGAATACTCATAAATACTGGAGCCTACCACCTGTTTCTAACATGTATGAAAACATTTGGTACTCATTCAGCAATTCTTTCGTACAACTGCTACCATGTATTGTTCAGTACTGGGCCAAATAAAGCTGTGGGCTTATCCCATGGAAATGAAAGTATTTGTAAATACTAATTAGTTAATTTGATGTTTTTTTACATTTATCAGTAAAAATTCCTTCCTCAAATAATGGCACATTCCTCTCTTAACCTGAATACTTCAGTCCCTTATTTCATTAACCTTAGAGGTACAATGGAATATTTCATACTAATAACTTGTGTCATGAGTTGGATATGGCTACAGGCAGTTATCTTTTCTGGATCCCTACCTAGGTACCTCTGTGACAAGTTCCGTGATCGGATGTACAGGCTATATCCACTCCGTTAACCCAAGCTGGGCACAGGTGCTTCTGTTCATCGGAGGTATATGCATAACTGAAGCATTGACCTCAGAGAAGAGAAAAGCCTTGCAAGCATGCGAAGGGACATGAACTCCCACTCTAAGAAACAAGCCGTAAATATTGCCAAAGCAAATGTCCAAAGAAAAACCCGTGAGCTCAAGAATGCATGGTGGACAGCAAAGGCAAAAGAGTTGGAATATCTAGCAGATAAAGATTCACGACAGTTTTTCCAAGCGACAAAAGCAGTTTATGGTCCCACCACCTTTGGGAGGAATCCTTTTTGGTCCAGCGGTAAGAGTATACTTTTAAAAGATCAGCACTCCATCATGAATAGGTGGAAAGAGCATTTTGAAGACCTCTTGAACCAGGATTCGATTATTGATGAACAGGTGTATGATATATTAAAACAAGCTCCCATCAATGATGAACTTGGCTCCCCACCAACACTAGATGAAGTTAAGCATGCTGTCAATCAAGCAAAGCGTCACAAAGCCTCTGGTCCTGATGGTATACCAGTAGAAGCTCTCAAAGAAGGTGGTGAGGAACTAGTAAGACACATACATGAACAGATTGTCAAAATTTGGACCACAGAAGAAATGCCTCCTGATTTCAGAGACAGTCTGGTAGTTCCCATATTTAAGAAAGAGGATCAAACAAACTGCAGTAACTATTGGGGAATATCCTTACTGTCGTGCCTGGGAAAGCTTATTGCTCGAATCTTGGCAAATCGTATTGTACTCCTGGTGGAGAAAATACTTCCAGAGAGTCAGTGTGGCTTCAGGCCTTCTAGAGGAACCACAGATATGATATTCACAGCTCATCAACTCCAGGAAAAATGTAAAGAACAAAATAGACCTCTTTATATTGCCTTTATTGATCTTACTAAGGCTTTGTGGAAGCTTTGTGGAAAATTTTATCTCTATATGGATTTTCACAGAAATTTATTGCCATCTTGAAATTGCTCTACACTGATATGATGGCAGCTGTCATTGGCAACGGCTCTGTTGGAGAGCCATTCCATATCAATACCGGTGTTAAGCAAGGCTGTGTGATAGCCCCCACTTTGTTTTACTTGTATGCTGCCACTGTCATGGAACTTGTCAGAGATGATCTCCCTCCAGGAATTCATATAACTTACAGGATGGATGGTAAACTTTTTAATTTGAGCCGTTTAAAGGCAGGAACTTGGACATTGTCTGCAGCATTAGTTGAGTTACAGTACGCTGATGATAATGCTGCCATAGCTCAGACACAAGAAGAGCTTGTGAGAATCCTGAATGCTTTCTCTGCTGCGTACAACAAGATCGGACTCAAACTGAATACCAGCAAAACGCAGATCCTATACCAACCAGCCCCTGGGGAAGGTCAAAGAGATATCAATGTCACAATTGATGGAATGAGCCTCCAAGTTGTAAACACCTTCCCATACCTTGGCAGCACCCTCTCATCAAGCGCAAATATAGATTCAGAAACCCAACACAGAATTAACCGTGCAGGAGCCATCCTTTGCTAAGTTATGATCTCGAGTTTTTGACAATCATGATGTCAATATCACAACAAAGATTCTTGTGTACAATTCTGTTGTAGTTCCAACCTTACTCTATGGATCTGAATCCTGGACATGCTACAGTCGACACCTTAAGAAGCTGGAACAGTATCATCAACGTTGCTTGAGGAGAATACTGCAAATAACTTGGCAAGACAGGCGCACAAATATCAGCATTCTTGAAGAGGCACACACCACCAGTATAGAATTGATGGTTTTAAGATGCCAGCTACGATGGACAGGCCACGTAATTCGCATGCCCAATAATCGCATTCCCAAACAAGTGTTTTACTCTGAGCTATCAGTAGGTAAACGCTGTGTAGGCGGTCAGAGGAAGCGATTTAAAGATGTAATCAAGGCTAACTTGAAGAGATGTAACATTGATGTTGATAACTGGGAGATCACTAGTCCACTACGGCACACTGTCTTTTGAAGAAAACTGCCAACTTACAGCGAATGACAAGAGGCAACGTAGGAAAGAAAAAGAAGTGCTGAGAAGACATAGAAATAACATGACTGCTCCACCTGGGACTACCTGTCATCACTGTGGCAAATTGTGTAACTCCCGCATTGGACTGTATAGTCACCTCCGAACACATAGATGAAGAGACATCCTACCTGGAAGACAAACCTACTCGATTACGAGTGTTTGCTATCATCATCATGCATAACTACATTCACCAGTATGTGGATGTGGATGTGGATGTGCAACGGTTCTAAGATAGAAAAGAATTTTGGATGCTCATCCATTTACAATGATATCAGCACCAAGATATCGCATTAGAGTCTGTAGCGTACACACTGCGGAGCTCTTCGTCATCTTGGAAGATCTTCAATTTGCGGTGAAGCACAAGCAAGCCTACTTTCTCATGTGTACTGACTCTTAATTTCTCTGAAATCTATTGCTTTAGGCTTCCTACAACACCCACTGCTGCAGGAGATTCATGATGATGATATTTTATCTGAGTGCTGAATGGTATGAACACAGTCTTGGAGAAGGAGTACAGGATGAAAACAGATGAATTCAAAACAAAAGTAATGGAGTGCAGTAAAAGGGAAGTCAGGTAATGCAGGCTCCATGGCTAAGTGATTAGCGTGCTGGCCCTTGGTCGAAATCCTTATTGTGTTGCAAATATACCTCTTATTACAATAGGCATGAGTCTCACATTCAGCTCAGACAATTCGCAGGTGCTGAAAATGCAAGAGCTGAAAATGAGTATTTAGCATATTAATAGCATAATGTAAAGACATTAATTTTTGTTAGAAAAAATGAATCTAAACTCTAGCTCATATAGCTCATATTCTTTTTTTTTTTTTTTTTTTTTTTACAGATGTCATTAGAAAGTGTAAGAGGACCACGAGTCCTAACTTCGCCACTATTAAAGACGAATAAACGAATAAATAAATGAATAAATAAATAAATATAAATAAATAAATACATAAATAAATAAATAAATAAATAAATAAATATGGTACATAAATAAATAAGAAAGGATGAAGACACTCGACTGCCCGTACTGCACACCGATTTGATTTAGGCATTTCCAATCTTGAAGGTTCTTGATTTCAATACCCCTCCATAATATTTAATGCATTTTCAGGACCCTGCAGTTTGCTGAAGAGGCTTCTAATAACCATCTGCATTGCACATTTGGTCAGTACACCAGTGGTCTGCCCAACCATAAGAGATAAATCTGCACATTTTGAGTAGTGAGGTTCTTCTTGCTGGTAAAAGAATAAGTGACATAAGAGCTACTCATGCTCGGGAATTCGTTTTGGCATTATGTCAGATAGGTAATAAAATGACTTCATCAGTTGTTCAAGTGATTTACTACATTACACAATTATTCAGAAAAGCACATGATTATATAGTTACATGTATTTAAAATTAGCAACAGTTCTAGAAATTTCTGGACACTTCTCTTAAATTATAGCAAGTTCATTACTGTCGTAGATGGCTCCAGAGAGTTTTACGAACATCCAGTATAATCTGTAAAGTACCAAAATTTTGAGGTGTTTGAAGAAAGCTTGAAAAGACTCAGTACCTTATATAAATGACTGAAATGCAATTTTCAAAATTTCATGTTGGGGGTGACTTTTTTTAACGCCAAAGAGAATTAGTGCCATTTCCTCTACTTTTGAGGTAATGTTCATCATTACGTGATACAGGAAATCTATTTTTATACAAAAAGTCATAACCCTAGAGTACCTATGGTAATTGGCATGTTCATATACATGAAATTATTTGCTATATTTTAATAACATGTGACCATCCATAGAAATTGGCCGTTAATTCTAATTTTGTTTAATTCTGATTTTGAATTAAATTAAAGTATGATTTCAAAAATTGATTATTTCATACTGATTTAAGCCCAATATTACAAATGCTGGGGCTATTGCTTAATTAAGGCCATGGCTGCTTCCTTCCAATTCCTAGGCCTTTCGTCTCCCATCGTTGCCATAAGACCTATTTTGTCGGTGCGACGTAAAGCCACTAACAAGAAAAGAAAAAGAAAAAAAGGTTCTACAACAGCAGGGGCTCTTTATAAAGATTCAATAAGGCATCAAACCTTAATACAATGAAGAGATAACCTCAGTGGGAAGAATAATACTGTACTTTTGCTTCAGAAAGAAATCTTCAATCTCTAAGAGTAAGAACTGACAGCACCATCCAGGTGTCCGAGTATTTATGGAATAATGGATACTGATATGTGTTCACAGCCAAATTTAATCAAGATCCACTAGAACGGTACTTTGGTGTATTACACTCATAAATTTGTGACGACCACCCTTCAACAAGAGATTTTTCTGAATTTACACATCTTACAGTCTATTTACTGTATATTCCAACAAAACTTGCCCTGCCATTGGGTAGTAATTGTGAGCCCAAATTTGAACTGACATTGACATCATTTGTCAATCAAATGAGAACACTGTCTAAGAAGAGAGAATAGACAAATAAGGCTGTAATTGAAAAAGCACAAAATAAAATAAGGTAAGCACTAGACTTTACTGAGAACATGGATGACCTCTTAACAGACTAGGAGAACAATTTAAGCCTACTTAATATTGATAACCACAGTTTTGCTAAGGAGTGTTTGATTTATTATCTAGGAGGATATATAGTACGCTATGCATCCAAGGTCACAAAATGTCATAAATGTGTCAGCCTGCTTGACGGAAAGTCTACAGAAGAAAAAATTGCCGCAGCCCTCACATTTATTAGGGACTATAGCATTAAATACAGCATTGACAGAACTTTCCTCACCCATCCTTCAAGAGCAGTTTATAACGTGTTTGTGCAAGTTGAAAGTGTAGTGGAAACTGACTTCTGGAATGGTAAGCAGAAGCATAACATTTTGCATGCAATAATTATCTTTTATTCTCATGCTGATTTGTAAGCTCAATCTCACATACTGCTGAAAGAGCCGCCTAGCAGAAGAAGGGATGAAGTAGGGGAGAGATCACACTTTTACCTCCTACTCACTATGGTTGAGGTAAATATCAACGGAAACACGTTGCGGAATGAAATTTTAAACTTCAGTAATGTTTGAGTAGCTGCACCAAAAGAAGGAAGATATTACTAAGTAAGACATGATGACAGTGATGCTTGTTGTTTAAAGAGTCCTAACATCTAAGGTCATCGGCCCCTAAATAAGACAAACAACATAACAAGTAAATGAGGGTGTAAGTGGTGTAGTCCCTATCTTACAGCTATTAGGAACCTAATGATACCTCTTTATAAGATCTCTAAGAAAGGTTGTTCAGAAGAGAAAGATAGCTAAAGCAACGTAAAGGAAATATTCAGGAGGGATATGAAATTAGCAAAAGTTACAGCCAATGAGAACTGCACTGGGAACTCTAGAAATAAGTGTATAGCTGACTCGGCAAGAGGAAATGGACAGGAAAGTTATAAATGAACCAGTACACACTGAACTGGATGTCTTGAATCACTTCTTCATGAACACCATACATAATATTCCCAATCCTGGTAACCAGTCTTTAGATAGGGTGAAACTCAACCTACAACTATGTCTACAGTTATACATATGTTGGGAAACAAGAACTAATTAAGTAATTCTAAAACAGAAAACAATTATGGTTTCTTCAACTCCCTTTTTAAAATAAATTACTGATTTAATAGTACTCCCCCTAACTACACTCATAAATTGGATATTCAAGGAAGGGTTTTTTCCAGACTGTCTGAAGATTACATTCATAGTTCCATTGTATAAAAGAGGGGGTAGAAATAATTCAGATAGCTATCAGCTGGTATCTCTTGTTCCACTCATGTCAGAAGTACTAGAATACTCTATGAAAATCCAACTTTCAAAATAATTTGAGAATAGCAACTTAATGAATGATTCTCAATTTGGTCTCATGACATAGAAATCAACCACTAAAGCTATAGAATGTATTCTCACTGAAATAATAAATAATTTTGAGTTCCACTCAATTAGTTGCGCCACACTTATTGATCGTACCAAAGATTTTGATTCAAAATTACATCAGATACTAAGTTCTAAATGTAGGCACTAAGTAGTCCAAGGGTCAGTAGTATGGCCATTCCTTTTTCTTGTATATGTTAATGACCTTCCAGGGAACTTACAAGGCAAGTTCATACTCAGTGGGGATGATATTACTCTCATAACTGTGGATAGAAATTAGAAAATGTAGGTAATCAGAGTAGGGATAGGTTTCAGGAGTTAATTGCATGGTTGAAGGGCACGTTAGCCTTAAACAGCAACAAACCTGAAGACATTGTATTTCATCTGAGCAATAAAACTAGGAAGGCTAGGAAAAAGTCATTGAAACTATTAGAAATCCATTTAGACTCAAAACTGAATGGGAATGTTCATACACAAAAACTGTGTAAACTGTTCCGAGTGATATCCTATAATACCAATATAGTTGGTCCGTTACTGGACGTCATAAATTTTCCAGCTTACTCATTCCTGGTTGCCAGCGTTTTGCCCCAGTGTGCTAATTTAGGCTCATCAGTTGGTAAATAGCACACCTACCAAGACGCATGGCTAGTGCATTCCGTGGAACTGGTAGAACTCATTTTCTACAACTCTATATACACTGACTGACAGAGCAAATGCAACACCAAGAAGGAGTGGTCAGAACTTTATGCCAATTGCAGGGTAGACTGACGTCACTGAGGTATGCTCATGATGTGAAATGCGCCGCTGTGCTGCGCACGTAGCGAACGATAAATGGGACACGGCGTTGGCGAATGGCCCACTTCGTACCGTGATTTCTCAGCCGACAGTCATTGTAGAACGTGTTGTCGTGTGCCACAGGACACGTGTATAGCTAAGAATGCCAGGCCGCCGTCAACGGAGGCATTTCCAGCAGACAGACGACTTTACGAGGGGTATGGTGATCGGGCTGAGAAGGGCAGGTTGGTCGCTTCGTCAAATCGCAGCCGATACCCATAGGGATGTGTCCACGGTGCAGCGCCTGTGGCGAAGATGGTTGGCGCAGGGACATGTGGCACGTGCAAGGGGTCCAGGCGCAGCCCGAGTGACGTCAGCACGCGAGGATCAGCGCATCCGCCGCCAAGCGGTGGCAGCCCCGCACGCCACGTCAACCGCCATTCTTCAGCATGTGCAAGACACCCTGGCTGTTCCAATATCGACCAGAACAATTTCCCGTCGAATGGTTGAAGGAGGCCTGCACTCCCGGCGTCCGCTCAGAAGACTACCATTGACTCCACAGCATAGACGTGCACGCCTGGCATGGTGCCGGGCTAGAGCGACTTGGATGAGGGAATGGCGGAACGTCGTGTTCTCCGATCAGTCACACTTCTGTTCTGTCAGTGATAGTCACCGCAGACGAGTGTGGCGTCGGCGTGGAGAAAGGTCAAATCCGGCAGTAAGTGTGGAGTACCCTACCGCTAGACAACGCGGCATCATGATTTGGGGCGCTATTGCGTATGATTCCACGTCACCTCTAGTGCGTATTCAAGGCACGTTAAATGCCCACCGCTACGTGCAGCATGTGCTGCGGCCAGTGGCACTCCCGTACCTTCAGGGGCTGCCCAATGCTCTGTTTCAGCAGGATAATGCCCGCCCACACACTGCTCGCATCTCCCAACAGGCTCTACGAGGTGTACAGATGCTTCCGTGGCCAGCGTACTCTCCGGATCTCTCACCAATCGAACACGTGTGGGATCTCATTGGACGCCGTTTGCAAACTCTGCCCCAGCCTGTACGGACGACCAACTGTGGCAAATGGTTGACAGAGAATGGAGAACCATCCCTCAGGACACCATCCGCACTCTTATTGACTCTGTACCTCGACGTGTTTCTGCGTGCATCGCCGCTCGCGGTGGTCCTACATCCTACTGAGTCGATGCCGTGCGCATTGTGTAACCTGCATATCGGTTTGAAATAAACATCAATTATTCTTCCGTGCCGACTCTGTTTTTTCCCCAACTTTCATCCCTTTCGAACCACTCCTCCTTGGTGTTGCATTTGCTCTGTCAGTCAGTGTATATTCATCATATGTTTCAAGATCAGATCAACTCAATGCAATTACCTTTGCTGCTGACATTCTTTAAAAAGTGAAGAGGAATTGTAGGGAAAGCTTGATGCATGGAAAAAAAAGTTCTTGGAGTTCAACCTCAGGATCTACAAGAGTAAGTCAGTAGTGATATTGGTGAACAGAGATGATCAAGAGAGCACCAACCTAGCAGATCACCAATGAGGGAGTATAGACAGTTCAACTTACCATTGCACTGTAGTCTTCACGTATAATTTACCCAAGAGAGATCATGAACAGGAAGTAAACCAGTAACCTATTCCCACATGATGTCAGAGTCCTCATTCAGGGAGCTAAGGTTCCAAAAAATTAGAGAAATTCAGCTGCTTCTTCAAACTGATTTTGACGTAATCATTATACCTGAAAAAGAAACACCTTATTTAAAATAGAATGACATGTTTATACATTTATTTATTCAAAATTAAGTTCTGAATATGTGAGAATTCCATTTTGGTATGGTTAAGTAAGGTATATTGATGGTGAATATACTTCTACCACGGAGCGAGGGGCGCTCAGCTATGAACTTACATTTGGGAGTTATTGGGTTCAAACCGTTATAAATTAACTGAGTCACAACAGAAAAGAGATGGCTTCAGATATCACACACTAACCAGAAGATCAGGAGAGACAATTTGAGAAATGAGGTGAGTCAGGAATTTAGGAATAAGACATCTGAAATGGACAGAGTCTGCTGTTGTCAACAGTTCAATGCTTAACATCACTGCCTGTTGTCACAGTTACACCAGAGCATTCAATACCAAATATGGAAATATGATATGTTCATGTCTGCTGTGTTATGGTTCAATAAGTCTCTCAATGCCATGATGATTGGTTTACAGTTCCTGTTTCCCAGATACTGGTGATGAGCTCTTTCCCCTTTTCTCTGTTCCTCATTGTTCACGACATCATCCAGTGTCTTTCTCCAGTTGTGATGTCAGTCTAGGCCTCATCCTTCCAGGAATTTCTTTTTCTTCCAACCTGGTATTTTGCTTCTACTTCCTACCACAAGTCAAAAGAAGCTCTTGAAAATTTAGCTACAGTCATAAATGGATTGATGTGTTACTGTCCCTAATATTAAACTCTGAATCATAAAGTAATATCCAGAAGACCAGTCAAAATGATTCAAAGGGTGGCTGACAGTCAATCACTGCAGTGAAGGTGACATGAATGAAATCCAAGTTCTTCAGTGCACATGTAAGTTATAACAATGGTGTTCAATTTACTTCTTTTGTGGGAGCATAACTGCAACAAAACAAGACCTAAGCTTACCTATTTGCCATAATACACCCCATTGAAAAGTGCATTTTGCATTATATATAAAATGATTCAATAGTTTACAATAACTATTTTCTTTGTTGATCAATGTGCTATGCAGTAGTATTGATGAATACAATATTCATCAGAATTTTAAGTTCTCATGATGAACACAGACCAGCAGGAACAAACAAAATCCTAAAATAGGAAATTTCCATTACATTTTCATTATCTAACACATGGTTTTCAAAGAGGAAATCACATGAGAAATGTAGAAATTCTCCTGAGGTATTGATGCACAGCAGATATTTTCATCCATAAATGAGATAGGAGATAACTAAGAAAGTAGTCACATATACCATTTAGTTGTTATATAGCACATTCACCTTCATATTATATTCTCCCATCCGGACATAACAACCTGTAAGATCGGGATGATTAATGAACCAGACTGAGTGTCTCAGACTTTCAGATACTGGTTCTCAGGCCAGTTGAACCAGCTGAATATCTTATAATTAATGTGTAGCAGTACAAAGCTTTGAGGAGAAGTGTGTGCACCAACCAATACAATCATCATCATTCCCATCATAATCCCTTTCCTAAACATAGGAATTTAAACATATATAATTGTTCCTCTCCTACTTATTCCATCCAGTCCAGTTTATATGCTGTCTTCTCATCTCTACTAATATCCTATTTGAGTAAACCTACGGCAACATTTCAAACTTTCACTACTGGTATTGGAATGTGAGGTAGTGTCTTCTTTTTTTTTTCTCATTTATTTCATCTCTCCAACAAATTTGACCAAATTATGAACAATTAACCAGAAGATCAGGACAGACAAGTTAAGAAATGTGCAGCTGATTCAAGATGTTAGGAATAAGATATCTGAACTATACAAAGTCAGCACACATTCATAACTTTGGTTCAGACACGTTAGAAGATCGCCCCAATTGCACTAGGAAAGTGCGGTATAACAGAACCATCTTCTGCATTACATATCTAAAGTTGCGATAGCTTACAATAGCTATTTTCTTCATTGATCAATGGGCTACTCACTAGTATTCCTGAACACAACATTTATCATCATTTAAAGTTGTGAGGGTGAACATAGATTACTTCGGAGCCACAAATATCCAATAAAATATTTTCTTCCTTTACATGACCATTACCTAATACAATGTTGTTAAAGTGGATATCACATGAGAAATATAGAAATTCTCCTGGGATATTGATATACAGCAGATGTTGCCCATGATAGAGACATTGCCATCCATATCTGAAATAACAGAAAACTGAGAAGAGTGTTACAAAATCATACCACATTACTATAATATAGTACATGCTCCATCATAAGGTATTATCCCATTTGGACGCAAAAACTAGTAAAGAACAGATGGTTATCCAGTTGAATGAATGGGCTGGGTTGAGTGAGTGAGGTGTCTGAAAAGCTGGCCTTCTGACATGCTGAGCGAGCTGAATAGCTTATATATGTAAAAAAGTTAAAATCTCTGATTAGTATTTTGTGCACCAAACAACATCATCATCATCATCACCACCACCACCACCACCACCATCATCATCATCATCATCATCATCATCATCATCATCATCATCATCATAAATACTGTTCTAAAAGTAGAAGTTTAGACATAAATACTTCTTCTTCTCCCACACAGAGACAGGTTAGGAAAGATAGGAGGATGAGTATTCATGCTGGTGATAGAAGAAATGTTACAGATGAGAAGTATGAAATTCTAGATGTAAGACTTATCCCTAAAAATAATGGGCAACCTGATGTTTTTGGAGTGTACCGACCTGGCAAGGCATGTGCTGATGCTGATGTGGAATTATTTGATAACATAATTATCTACGTGGGGAACGGCAGCGAAAGGAACGTTATTGTAAATGATGATCTCAATTTTTTAAATGTTAAATGGGAAGGAAATGATAATGTCAGAAACCATGACCAAACTGGTGAGTAAGTTAATTTGGAAATGAGAGCTGAACAAAAAAACAATTGAACCACTCAGATGGAAAAACCCTAGATTTTGTGCTGATAAACTGGCGTGAGCTAATTCAGAAAACTGAGGTGAAATGTGCTATAAATGATCATGAAGTTGAGTCTGTCATAGTTTAAAATAAATGTGATGGGAAGGAAGGTTGTAAATGTAGAACCACTAAGCAATACCATAAAGTTGATAAGAGAGCCATGGGGGAATTCTTAAAGAGCAATTATGGTCAATCGCAGGTGGAAATTAAAAATACAATCAGCCTATGGCATGCGTTTAAGGAATTGTTGAGAAAACTGAAAACCGTTATGACCATTAAAATTGGTAAGGACCCATTACATTATAATGGAGAAATAAAGAGGTTAAGAAGGAGGTGCGGATCAAAAAGAATAAGAGTTATGTTTGATTGTTTTTTTTTGGGTTAAGTTAGGTCAAAAGTAAGGAGAGATTGAAGGAAGTTACTGTGAAATAGTATTAGCAAAAATGTCAGTTAAGTATATAGATAATGGTAAATATAATTTGCAGCCATATGAATTTTCATGAACAAATTATGCATATATATATGAAGACGAACCCTGGCCTCTCTGAACTGAAGGCAAAAATGTTGACCATTCACACAAGGAGCTGGATATTAGGTAGTTAGTACTAATGTACATTATTTGGTAAGTAATGTAATTAATTATCACAGCTACCACTGCTCGTGACAGTTTAAATTACATGTTGGGTTTGTAATTAATGAACACTACAAAATGTGTGCAAAAAAGAATGTAGACAGCCATATGTACACCACAATGAACTCTGACATATACAGTACATGAAAGTTATGCACATCCATAAAGCACATGCCAGTGTTACTAATTGGGAATTGCATCCTTCTGTAACTATAGGTATCAGAAATTTTTCTTTATACACTAATTACATTAGAAAATTGCAATATCTGACAGTAGTTGACATCAACTGCTTGGTGTTTATTGATTCTGGCCCACAACCCAAATTGTGTGAAAAGATTGGTGGTTTCCATTAATTCCTGAAAATAACTACATTCATCACACATTTCTAGATCAGATGACCTCAATGCAATTACCTTTGCTGATGAAATTGTGTAGAAAGTGAAGAGTAAGTGTAGGGAAGGCTTGACACATGGAAGGCCAAGTTCTTGGAGTTCAACCTCAGGATCTACAAGAGTAAAACAGTGGTGATGACGGTGAACAGAGACGATCAAGAGAGCTCCATCCTAGCAGATCACCAATAAGAGAGTATAAACAGTTCACCTTACCATGGCAGTGTAGTCTTCAAAAATAATTTACCCAAGAGAGATCACGGACAGGAAGCAAACGAGTAACCTACTCAAATAAGAAGTCAGGGCCCTCCTTCAGGATGCTAAGATACAAAAAATTACAGAAATTCAGCTGCTACTTCAAACTGATCTTGACATAAACCTCATACCTGAAAACAAAACAACTTATTTAAAATATAATGACATGTTTATACATTTATCTATTCAAAATTAGTTTCAGCAGACTGAAGAACCGAACAGTTATAAAATAACTGAGTCACAACAGAAAAGAGATGGCTTCAGATATCACATGCTAACCAGGTCAGGAGAGACAATATGAGAAATGAGGTGAGTCAGGAATTTAGGAATAAGACATCTGAACTGGATGGAGTCAGCACATTCTGACCACGTGGTGAGAGGTAGAAAGTAAATGCCAGGTGGGAAGACCCAGAAATTCCTGGATGGATAAGGCCAACACTGACATCGAGGCTGGAGAACGACACTGGATGAAGATGTGAAGAATGAGGAACAGAGGAAACGGGAAGGGGCTTATCACCAGTACATGGGAAACTGAAGCTGTAAACCAATCATGATGATGATGATGATGATGACAGATTTATTGAACCATAACAGAGCAGACATGAATATATCTTTTTTTTTGCTAGGGGCTTTACGTCGCACCGACACAGATAGGTCTTATGGCGACGATGGGATAGGAAAGGCCTAGGAGTTGGAAGGAAGCGGCCGTGGCCTTAATTAAGGTACAGCCCCAGCATTTGCCTGGTGTGAAAATGGGAAACCACGGAAAACCATTTTCAGGGCTGCCGATAGTGGGATTCAAACCTGCTATCTCCCGGATGCAAGCTCATAGCCACGCGCCTCTACACGCACGGCCAACTCGCCCGGTATGAATATATCATGGTTCCACATATGATATTGAGCAAATTAAGCTCCGGCGTAACTGTGACAGCAGGCAGTGATATTAATCCATTGAACTTTTGACAACTCTGCTGTAAGATCGAATGGACGAACTTTGATATAAGCCAGAATATGTGAGAATTTAATTTTGGTATGGTTGAGTAACGTATATTGATGTTGAATATACTTCACACAATTGAGCAAGTTGCCGTACGGTAAGGGGCTGAAGGGGCTGTAACTGTGAAATTGCATTCTGGAGATAGTGGGTTCAAACCATGAAGATGGTATTCCGTGGTTTCCAATTTTCCACCAGGAAAAATGCTTGGGCTGTACTGTAATTAAGGCGACAACCAGTTCCTTCCCACTCCCAGATCTTTCCTGTCCCATTGTTGCCGTGCTACTCAGTAGTAATCCTGAATAATATATTCATCAGAATTTTAAGTTCTGATGATGAACATGGATCAGTCAGGAACCAATATCCTATAATAAGAATTATACATTACATATCCATTATCTTACACATGGTTATCAAAAAGGTGATCATGTGAGAAATGTAGAAATTCTCCTTAGGGATTGACAAATAGCAGATATTTTCATCCATATCTGAGATGGGAGATACCGGTTACTAAGAAAGTAATCACCTATACCATTTTCTTGTTATACAGCACATTCCACCTCATATTGTATTCTACAATACCGACATATCAACCAGTAAGGACGGGATGGTTATCTAGTTGAGACAACGAGCCAGGCTGAGTGGTTCACACATTGAGATGCTGGTTTTCAGACCAGTTGAGTTGGCTGACTATCTCTTATAATTAATGTGTAGCACTTTGCACCAACCAACACAATCAGCATCATCCTTATAATCCCACTCATAATCCCTTTCCTAAACACAGGAGTTTAGGCATAATTATATACTGTAATTGATCCTCTCTTACTTACCCGTATTCTATCTCCTGACTAGTCCACATCCTTCGCAGTGTTCTATCCAGTCCAGTTTCTGTTGTCTTCTTACTACTATAAATATCCTACTTTTAAGTATACCTATAGAAACATTTGAAAATTATACCTTTCACTACTGGTACTGGAATGAGAAATACTGTCTGATTTTCATTTTTTGTTCTCATTTATTTCATCTCACCAACAAATTCCACCAAATTATGGACAATTAATCAGAAGATCAGAGTAGACAGGTTAGGAAATGAGGAGGTGAGGCAAGAAGTTAGGAATAAAACATCTGATCTAGACAAAGTCAGCACATTTTCACAACCTTGGTTTGGATGTGTGAGAAGATCAGCCCCAGTGCTGTTGGAAAGTGTGGTAGAATGGAAATGTCTTCTGCACCCTAAATCTAATGTTGCGATAACTTACAATAACTATTTTCTTCATTGATCAATGTCCTACTCGCTAGTATTCCTGAATACAACATTCATCATAATTTTAAATTGTGAGGGTGAACAAAGGTTATTTTGGATTCAAAAATATCCAATAAATGCTTTTTTCCCTTTACATAACCATTATCTAATAGAAGGTCATTAAAGTAGATATAAAATGAGAAATGAAGAAATTATCCTGGGGTATTGATACACAGCAGATATTGCCCATGTTACAGGTATTTTCATCCATATCTGAACTAATAGATAACTAAGAAGAGTGTTACAATATTATAGCACATTATTATCATATAGTACATTCCCCTTCATAAGGTATTCTCGTATTTGAACATGACAACCAGTAAAGGGGGCATGGCTATCTAGTTGACTGAATGAGCTGGGATGAGTGGCTGAGATGGTTCCGACACTGGCCTTCGGACCTGCTGAGCCAGCTGAATAGCTCAGATGTGTAGGAATTACAGAAATGTGAGAAGTATTTTGTGCAGCAAACAGCACAGTCTTCATCACCATAAATCCTTCTCTATAAGTAGAAGTTTAGACATAAATACTTGTTGTTCTTCCATTTATTCCATCCCTCCACTATTCCACATGCTCCACAATGTTCCAGTCCAAACCAGTCCAGTTTCTGTAGTCTTTTAATCAAATTCCTCCAACAAAGTCTGCATCTCTTATTACTTACTTACTTACTTACTTACTTACTTACTTACTTACTTACTTACTTACTCCATGGCTCTATGGTCCTTTAAGGACCTTGGCCTCCTTGACCACAGCTTTCCAGTCGTCCCCATCTTCAGCACGCCTATGCCACCTCCTGACTCCAACAGCCCTCAGATCAGTCTCCACATACTCCAGCCATCTCATCCGGTGCCGACCACTCCTTCTTCTGCCCCCAGGGTGTCCTCTCAGTGCTTTCCTTGGAAGTCTTCCCTCCTCCAACCATTGTGCATGCCCCAGCCATCCAATTCATCTCATTTTTGTTGAGGTCACCAAGTCCAGCTCTTTATACAATAATCTTATTTCTTCATTTGTTCTGATTCTCCATAAATCTCTTTCCTTCGGTTCAAATATCTTCCTCAGTACTTTCCTTTCCCAAACATTTAATCTCCTCTCTGTGGCCTCAGTCAATACCCATGCCTCACTCCCATACATAAGCACTGGTTTAATTATTGTTTTGTAGAGAGTCAGTTTTAATTTCCTGCTTAAGTTTTTACTTCTCAGAAGGGAATACAGTGCCCTGTAGGATCTGTTGGCAGCCTTAATTCGATTTACAATATCTGTCTCAACTTTATTTTCTGATGTTATTACTGAGCCAAGATACGTGAAGCTATCTACTGCTTCAAATGTGTAACCATCCACTTGGAGTTTTTCAGTGTTCCTTCCACTTCTCTCTGTTACCATATATTTAGATTTAGCCTCACTTATCTCCAAGCCCAAGGACCCAGCCGCATCTTTCAGCTCCCTCAAAGCAGTTGTAAGTGCCTCGTTACTTCTAGCAGATATCACCACATCATCTGCATAAGCCAAAATTTGGATCAGTCTATTGTAAATATTACCACCCGGATTAGTAGTTACTGATCTTACAGCTTTCTCCAACACTAGATTAAATAACACTGGTGATAAGGGGTCTCCTTGCCTTAGGCCTTCTTTGGTTCTGAAAGATCTTGACAGACTTCCCTGCACTTTTACCTGACCTCTGCTGTTCTCCAGGGTCATCTTAGTAAATTTTATTAACTTCTGTGGGAATTTAAACTCCTTCATTGTTTTCCACAATGTCGATCTCTTAACTTTGTCATAGGTTTGTTTAAAATCTATAAAAAGATGTCCTAGTCGAACGTTGTATTCATATGTCTTTTCCAGAGTCATTCTCATGGTGAAAATATGGTCCATCGTCAATCTTCCAGGTCTGAAACCAGCTTGGTACTCCCCTATAATTCTTTCTGCTCTACTACTAACTCTCTTTGTTATGGCTGTAGAGAGGATTTTGTATACTATACTCGGTAAGGATATACCTTGATCATTCTTGCATTGCATGCATGACCCTTTCTTATGTATCGGGCATATATTTGCTAGCGTCCAGTCCTCCGGCATTGTAACTGTTTCCCATACCTTTTTAATTATCTCATGTATTTTCCTCACCAACACTTCTCCTCCATGTTTTACCATTTCTGCCATTATAAGGACATTCCCCGGGGCTTTACTGCTCTTCAATTGTTTTCTAATTTCTCTTATTTCTTAAATCGATGGTGATCCCATTTCGTCTCCATCCTCATCTCCATTCTCCTCGTTCCTCTCTTCCCTCTCACACTCATCTCCATATTCACCCTCCTCATCTCTCTCTGAAGTTTTCATACGGCCTGATCCTTCTCTTTCTTCATTTATTGGTCTGACAGAAAGTAATGTTTCAAAAAGTTTTGCTCATTTTTCCAGAATTCTTACTTTCCCAACAATGAGTCTATCAGTCTCATCCTTCAGCATATTCACTCTAGATTGATATCCCTTCTTTACTTGTCCAACCCCATGGAAGAATTTTCTACCTTGTTTGTTTTCAAAATTCTTCTGCATTTCATCCACTCTTTCCCTTTCTTCTCTTCTTTCCTTTTTCTTTATCAATGTCTTTGCTATTCTCTGTTCCTCTTCAAAAATTGCCATATTATGCTGAGTGGGTCTCTGTAGCATTCTTTGTTGGCCAAGATTTCTCTCTTCCAGAACCTTACCCACTTCTTCGTCATACCATTTATTTCTACTCTGCTTCCTTCTCTCTCCAAGTACTTCCTGTGCCATTGTATTTATTGCTAGCTTGGTTTCCTCCCACATTGTGTTGATGTCCACATCTCCGTTTCTGCCCATCTGTAGCTTTCTTTGCAGCTGGTCTCTATTCTCTTCCTCCTTCTTCTCATCCCTTAACAGTTCTACATTATAGATCTTGCTCTGCTCAGCTCTGTCCCTGGGTTTAATTGCCAGTCTTTCTCGGAACTTGATTCTCACCAGTATGTGATCTGAATCACTGTCTACATGCATGCTTCTCACATCCATTATATTGGAGGCATATCAAGCATCTATCAGCACATGGTCTATCTGGTTCTTTGTCAGACCATCCGGTGATATCCATGTCCCATTATGGATCTCCTTATGGGGAAAACATGTGCTCTTAATCACCAGCTCCTTACTAAAGGCAAAGTCAATCAATTTCCACCTGTTTTCACTGGATTCTTGGAGTTTACTGTAATATCCTGCCACTGGGTGGTTTTCTGTCTCTTTGCCTACTTTGGCATTATAATCCCCTAGGACGACTTTAACATCATACATGGGCAACTTGTCATATACTTGCTCCATTTTTTCACAGAACTGTTCTTTCTCTTCCTCTTCAGCATCCTCTGTTGGGGCATGGACACTAATTAGTGATATGTTGGCAAATCTCCCTCTCAATCTTAACCGGCATAGTCCGGGGCTTATTGCTTCATATTCAATCAAATTATGACTGACCGATTTCTTGACCATAAACCATGTTCCTATTCTATTTTCTTCCTCCCCACTATTGAACAAAATATAGTGCTGTAGATCTGTAGCCTCGATTGTCTTCCATCTTATCTCCTGTAATGCTGCTACATCAATCTGTTATTTAAGTAATTCCTCCACCAATTTTTACTAGCCCCAGCCTGAAAGATATATGTTCCAATATATCCGTATCGTTGCCATTTAGCGCGCTTTAGTCGTCATATGTTTGGAACCGTCCGGTTATCTTGATTTGGTTTCTGAAGTGTATGTAGTTTTGTGGTAGTGGAGTTGTTAGCCCCACGTACCAACCCCCAACCTGGAGGACCAGGGTGTCCGTCTTAGTCTGGATCATCACCTTAGACCTGTCCGGCTTGGGTGGCCCTACCAGGAGCATATGCTCCCGCCGGCATAGCTCTAAGGATCATTTGAACACGTAAGCCTCCAAAACACCCGGCAAAATGTATTTTACCTTCGTAAAGGTGGTGATACCATCAGGAGGGCATCTCTTATTGCTTCCCTTTAATTTTATTTGTAGATGAATTGTTTACTTCAGCACTCTTCACTGATCAATCTGTTTATGTCTATATGTAGATGTGGCACTTTAGAAAATAAACACACCGAGCTCGATAGCTGCAGTCACTTAAGTGCGGCCAGTATCCAGTATTCGGGAGATAGTGGGTTCGAGCCCCACTGTCGGCAGCCCTGAGGATGGTTTTCCGTGGTTTCCCATTTTCACACCAGGCAAATGCTGCGGCTGTACCTTAATTAAGGCCACAGGCACTTCCTTCCCATTCCTAGCCCTTTCCTTTCCCGGCGTCGCCAGAAGACCTATCTGTGTTGGTGCGACGCGTAAAGCAACTTGCAAAAAAAAAAAAAAAAAAAAAGGAAGAAAATAAACAATTCATTTTATTTTAGGAGAATGGTAATGGACTCAGTGGGAGACTGTGTAGGAGAAATAATTAATGACCGAAGAGTAACTGGGAATTTAAATGAGATTATCGAGTTGGTATGTATGAAACTGGGAGTGAGATTTTTAGACGGGTAGGCGTTAGGGATCTATGTTCTGATGGTCTTCACTTGAAAAGCAGAGTAAGTATAAATTAAGGGCTTTGCTATGAAGACTTATAGGGGTCGGTTAAAGAGATTGGTGTGGAAACTGCAAGCAGTTATGACCATTAAAACTGGTAAGGACCCATTATATTATAACAGGGAAATAAAGAGAGTAAGAAGGTGGTGCAGGTTAGAAAGAACAATTTCTTTTTAGATTTGGTACGTTAGGCTAAGTTAGGTTAACGGTAGGAGAGATTGAATTAACTTATTATGACATAGAATTTAGCAAAAGCTTTCAGCCTAGGACATGGATAATGGTAAACATAATTTCCAGCCACATGAATTTTAAGGAACAATTGATGCATATATATACAGGTACTTTAAGACAAAAATGGGTTTCAACGAGGAGAGCCCAGTGAACATTATTGAGCAACGTTAGTGTATGTGTGAGAATTTGAAGATGGCAGAAGAAATCAGCGAGCAATATGTAAAGGTAGTTTGTTATAAGGATAAGTTTCAGGCAGAGGGAGCTACTAATACTGGAAAAACACAAATTTACTTTTAGTAATAAAGACATTACAAAAACATCACATAATTTGAAAGGTAGAAGAGCAGCTAAGATACTTAAGATTTCTGGTAATATATTAAGGGCAACAGGTTGGGATATAGTACCATATCTAAACACATATTTGGTTAGTGGTTGCATTAAGAAGTGATACCAAATGATAGGAGAGTTGCAATATTAGCCCCAGTTACAAGAGGATAGTCATCTAGACATGTTTTTGCAAGTACTGGGAAAACTTTCTTTCTGATTATATTATACAGGCTGGCAAAATTACTAACTGATGTGGAAGAAAGCATCCGAATTTGTGGTGAAGTGGTTAGTGTGATTAGCTGCCACCTCCGGAGGCCCAGGTTCGATTCAAGGCTCTGCCACAAAAGTTGAAAAAGTGGTATGAGGTCTGGAACAGGGTATACTCAGCCTCGGGAGGTCAAGTGAGTAGAGGTGGGTTCGATTCCCACCTCAACCATCCTGGGCATGGTTTTCCATGGTTTCCCACTTCTCCTCCAGGCAAAAGCCAGGATGGTACCTAACTTACGGCCACGGCCACTTCCTTCTCTCTTCCTTGCCTATCCCTTTCCATCTTCCCATCACTCAACAAGGCCCCGGTTCAGCACAGCAGGTGAGGCCACCTGGGCGTAGTACTAGTCATCCTTCCCAGTTGTATCTCCCGGGCCCCTAAATGGTAATGCCGTCTCTTGGGCCGATGCAGTGTGAAGACATAGGTTATGCAAGCTAAGGAGTAAGGTGGAAAGACGAAGTGAATGAATGAGGAAGGTGTATTGTTGGGGCCTCTCGGCTGACGAGATGGTAAGATATGGAGATTTACACTAAGGTATCGTGAAGGGATTTGTGAGGAAGGGTGAGGTGGTGGAGTGTGGAAGCGATGTAATAGAGAGAAGTTATGAGAAGGTGTGATCGGAGGTCACAAAGGTGGTGGTGATCGTCATGGTTAAGCATAGTAGGGCAAGGGTTTGACAGCGGCATAGGTCCTACCCTTCCGAGGGCTCGGCTCAGACTGAATACTTTCGCCCTCCACTCTTGTGAGCGCGCTGCTGTACATCACGTCACTCACCCATAGCCCACGTGATGAATACGGCAGCTCCTATTGGTAGAAACATCTTCCGATTGCTATTGGTCGATTTGAGTTTGACACCTTGGACCACGTGGGACGACCACGTTTTTGACGTTTGTGACATTTTGCTTCACTTTGATTTGGATGCGTATATCTGTTATCTTCGTTTGCGTGTTTGAAGAAAAAGTACAAGATATTTGAGGTAAGCATCCTTAAGTAAGTTAATAAGTTGATGATTGATAGTTGCTTCTGTTCCCAAAAATGTATTTTTATTATTTTTGACTGTCACTTTTTTATTACCTTTTTGCATGGTGGTTGATATGATAGTTACATAAGCCTACTTGAAACAGACACCTTAAAATTCAGTTGATGTAATGTTATATTATGTCTGATAAGCCACTATCGTTTTGATAGTATTGATATTAGCAGTAAAAATATAAGCTGATTACAGTGTCCTTAAATATTTTCTTCTATTTCTTTTCATGTCTCAGACCATGCACGAAAAGTGTCAGATCTGTGGAATGTACACAGATAGCGAAGAAGGCCGGCAACAGGGAATCTTATTTCATCATTTCCCTGTTGCTAGACCTAACATTTGCAGAGAGTGGTTGGACGTTGGACGTTGTGGAGGTCGAACGGTTGCGGCAGCTTTCCCCGAAGCAGCTGCGGAACCGCACTGTGTGTTCGGGGCACTTTCGTCACTCCAGCTATCCAGGACCCCTATCAAAGATGCTGTATAAAGATGCTGTGCCGGAAAGAAGTAAGTAGTTGTTATTATTGTTGTTCACAGTACCGGTACTGTGACCTATCACATTTTCCTGTGATTCATTTCAGATTGCTCTCCAGAGGTAATGATCATAAATTCATCAGTGCCAGATGAGGGGGAACCTCGCTTCTCATAATGAAATTTACTATAATGCCTGTCATACCTGAGCTTGCCTTACCTGTAAGTTGAAATGTGTACATTTCTTTGAGGCAGAGTGTAGCTGAAATACCTAACATTTATTATTAACAAAATAGTGCACACATGTGCAAATGTTATTCCTTGTTATAATCCATCAATGGCTTTACGTTGCCTGTATTGTGAAGGCGAGGTATTTAAATGAGCTCACTATCCTAACTGCCTCTTTATGCGAAAACCATTTGTACCATTTTGTCCAGGTAAATTTTAAGTTTGTTGTCTTCAGAATATTTTTCAAGGCTGACCATAGTTGCTTGAAGATAATCTTTGTTGTTAGAACCTATATCTAGGTCATCAGCGTATAAGTACAATTTGGTTGCATTAAGAATTATTTCTGTAACGTCTGCTGTGGCGATATTTAATAGAAGCGGACTGATAGATCACCCTGTAATACTCCACCCCACTGTTTAATAGTATCTGAAGTTGTTTTGCCATCATGAATTCCTACTTTATTTTGTGACAAGACATTGTTTAGTATTTACCTGCTTGTTACCATCATGTTTCCCGGATCTGTGTACATAATCTGTTGCACTAGAATTCATACAATGGCGCCTTTCACAAAAACTAAGTCAGTGGTACTGTACTGTTTAGGGTTATATATATCTTTTCCATTGAGTTGTTGATTACTTTGTATCCTTCATCATTTATTAATTATAGTATAATCATTGTCTTTTGATATGGTGTATTAACTCTACAACTTAGGTCACCTCCCAGAACTACAGGCTCTTTATTTTTCACTATTTTGATGGCTTTCATTATGTGCTGAACTGCAGTGTCCACTCTTCATTTAGAGGATGGTTTGAGGTCAGGAGTTCTGGTCAGTGATCTACGTTGACTTGGTGTCTGCACAGGTGACCCTGGGGGTGCTTGGGGTGACCGGGTTGGCTAAGCAGAGGTGAACCAGGCCCATGGGGGGAGGGGATTGGGAATTTCTAACATTTGAATGTACCATTTTGAATTTATTTCCAACATCCTCTCAGCATGTAGGGGATCTTTTCTGGACTCAGTGAATATAAAATGTGCAAGTACAATTAGGTTTTCTTCCTTAAGTTCAACTGAACATGAATGGAGCAAAAACAGTTGTATGACATCTCTCAATACAGTTACTGTTAATGTATTCAAGTGCTTAGTATTTAGGTGGACAATATCATATGCTCAATGTAATTTTATTGCTGTTTTGCCTACTGTAAGAACCATAGAGGGACCATAAGAACCATAATGCATGTTTATGAATGAATGACATTATGAGATTTGAAAATCAATACCCTGCATTCACTGTAGTAGAGGAGGAAAAAATGGTACCGTTCTTATTGTTTTTTCTTGTGCATGTAGGTGTGCCTGAACACGAGTCTGGTCCTCGGCCAAGGCCTTCAGCTGCTATGACTGCTGCTCCCACCACCTGCATTCCTACTGCCTCTGCTGCTACTACTACTACTACTACTACTACTACTACTACTACTACTACTACTACTACTACTACTACTACTACTACTACTATCACCAGTGCTGTTGCTGCCACCACCATCTCCACGCCTGCTGCTACTACGAATAAACCTTTAATGAGTCATCGCTCGTCTGTGCTGACAGTGATATATAACCCTTAGAAAGAAATCTTCCCTTCCTGAGTGGATGTCGTTCATTGTAAAGAGTTGTTATTATGAAGAACTATTGAGGTAATTTCTTATTCTCTTCAGCCTGTGGACTGTAATTGTTGTTTCACTAATTGGTATTTATGTGCTCAGTGTTCTCCCTAGGACCTTTCTAATGGGTGCACCACCCTGCCGGTTTTAGAGACCGCTTGACTAAACCTAGATATAAGCTAATTACATAATATTATTAATAGGTACACATTTGAGTCATTGGGTACTCCAAATTCACCTATAAATACTGTAAATCTGCCAATTTAAATGATAAATCATTACCATAATTGCATCAGTTACATCGGAGATCAAATGTTTAGCTCGACCACTATGTAGTCGCGAGCAGGGGTCTGGATTAGCGTGGAATCGCATGCGAGCCCTCTATTCCGTATGACATCACAAACCTGTAAGGCAGTCCACATGTCCACAGCAACCGAGTGGGAGGCCTAAGTCCAGTGTTACATGATTTGGAAGGAGCAATAGAACACTAGACGTTCAACGTACTCTGTTATAACTTGTTCATGATAATAACATTCAAATAGTTCAATTGTGCAGTTAATATTTACCTGTCTGATATTATTGTTAACGCCCTGAGGGGAACGAAGTGAAATTTATATTCATATTGAAGTTTTACGTAGTATTCCCTGCCCGGCTACTCATTCTTGCCACCCGCCTGACAAACATTTCTGGGGAGAACACTGGTGCTAATGTTATTATTGTTAATTTTACATTCAAATTAAGCAATTTCAGTTTATGAATGCTAATGATTGTTTAGCAATATATTTAATTTTGTATTACAAAAGACCCAACAAGTAGGCTGTGCAGTGTGGTCATGTATCTATGAAATTGCGCTTGGGCAGTGGTGGGTTCGAACCCCACTGTCAGCTATCTTGAAGATGGTTTCCCTTCTTTGCAATAGGCAGGCAGATACTAAGGCCATACCGTAATTAAGGCCACAGTTGCATCCTTCTGAGGCCCATTCCATCGTTGCCATGAATCGGTGTATGAGCCTCATAGGCAAAAAAATGAGATCATTATGAAGCCCAGAACATCATCATAATTGTTCATAAAGGTGGAAAAATGTTAAGTTCATGTTCAGTGTTGTAATTCAAAATATACCATACATCTGCATGTTTCAGACCCCCATTTGTCTTAATTGCATTCATAATGACTTTTATAAATTCCTGCCCTACAGTTGTTATATAATCAAACACTTTATTTAAACTTCATGGGACATGTATTATTATCATTAATATTAGTACCATATTACTATTAATATTATTATAGGGAGATTAAGTACATCATGAAACATATCTGCTAAATGGGAAGTGAAAAACTGTAATGTGGAGTTATTTTCAAGAGCAATGAACCTTTCAAACATGTGGTTTACTGAACTCATAGTCTGTTCCTTTATATGAGATCATCATTTGTATGATAATATTCAAATACTGAAGTGGAAGTGTCGTGTGATATTGTGTGAATGATTTGTGTAAAGAAGTCATAGTTTTGGTTAAGCATCCATTTCTACCAAAGGAGGTTTCACTGAAAATCTTGTATTTTGGAGAACATTTCTCATCAGAACACAGGAAATATATTATGCTCTCTCTCTTATTTGCAGTTTGTATGCACATCCTCCTATACAAAAGTATGTACTGGTATGTATGCAATGTCCAAGTAACTAAATTAATATTTGTGAATTTTGTGATGTTGGTAACCCATTCACTTGATGTGATGGTAACAGTTCTACAAACTTTCCTTGTCATAGTATTGGGCAAGTTGGCCGTGCGGTTAGGAGCGCACAG
This sequence comes from Anabrus simplex, assembly GCF_040414725.1. NCBI lineage: Eukaryota > Metazoa > Arthropoda > Insecta > Orthoptera > Tettigoniidae > Anabrus > Anabrus simplex. The sequence continues at coordinate 1,156,765,139 of NC_090266.1, read as the reverse complement.
CTGTGAGCTCGCATCCAGGAGATAGTGGGTTCGAACCCCACTGTCGGCAGCCCTGAAAATGGTTTTCTGTGGTTTCCAATTTTCACACCAGACAAATGCTGGGGCTGTACCTTAATTAAGGCCACAGCTGCTTCCTTCCCATTCCTAGGCCTTTCTTGTCCCATCGTCGCCATAAGACCTATCTGTGTCAGTGCAACGTAAAGAAACTAGCCTTATCATAATTGTCCCCCTGTGGGTAGGGGGTGGGCAACCACACAGCCTTTAATTGAATTTTGGCATTGTTTCCGCTTACTTGTGCCAGGCTCCCCACTTGGTTGGCCGGGTGGAGTGCATGCTGTCAGACCACAGATCAGCCTACTCTGCAACCACCAACATAGATTTCCGCCTTCGATATACAGTAGGTACAAATGGCACTGTCTGAAGTGAGTTTCCACTGTCTTCAACAGGCATTTCGTCTAGATCACAGCAAAGGCCCTTGCACACCATAATGTTGTGGAAGTAGCAGCATATTGTTCATAATACTGTACTAAATTAGCATACAATTCCTTGGACATAGCTCTTAATAGGCGGAGCTATGTTGTGACTTGGCATGGTAATGTTTTGTGCTGGATCAGCTGCCATATTATTGTACGTAGATCCTGATGCTACATATTTCTGTCCATTTATTGGAACTCCTCTCCTGCGGATGGACTGAAAGGAAGCATTATTTGTACCTCCTGCATGTTGTAAGAGGGAACAATCACAGAATCTGTAAGCGCTCTCTTGTCTTTTAAACCCACAAACATATTCATGATTCCATCTTTTTCCATGTAGCAGAAAAATTTAGATATATCCTACTGTCACATAAAATAGAACATTTTTAAGTATTGTAAATAGTGCAGATCAATGAATACACAGGATGCATACAATTTTGTAGCTTGACATTGTTTATCATCTAAATGCAGATGACTGATTGAATGATATGTTGTGTTTTGGTGCAGTATGTAGGAACAGAGCTATCATGTCTTGGTTTCTTCAAACACTACTCTGCCAGAGATTTGCCATCCTCTAGTAGATGCAAAAGAAGTACAAATCTCAATATTTCTCAGTGTGTGGCCCTAGGTGCCTCTTTTGACAGACTGAAAGATTTATCATATAGTAAGTTCCTTGGAAAAATACAAATGGTGTTGCTGAAAACTTTTGCAATGTCAGTGCAACGTTCGACTGCAATAAGAGAGAAAAGTATTATGTTGTAACTTGTCAGTTCCAGTCTTTCTTTCCTAAATGAATGATTTTGTATTTGTGTTGTATTGCATAGTTTTCTGGCTGATGAATATTAATTGATGATTAACACTGCTGAATGTAATGTCATGAGATTAGATTATTTTGTGCAAATTTCTACACAATTTTATACCTGTAACACTGTGGATAGTAGGTAGAATATAGCTCCATAAACCAAAAGATCATGTTTCATTTTAATTTATCTTTGAATCCTACAAACTCCCTCCTTATCATATGAGTTTCCTTTCATCATTGTGGTTCCTGTGTATGGTTTTCTTTCTTACATTGTATTTATATTTTATTTCCTGCATAAGTGGCATATCTTGATACTATTGACTGTTACAGTTGGCTTAAGTAGTGTTAAAGAGGACTGATGTACGAGGGGATGTTAGTGCCTATTTCTGTCATAGGTCTTAATCTGAGATAGGGATTGCCAATCCCACTCACCTTCTGGTCACTTCCTTCCTCCCTTTGTGAGTTAGCTTCCATTTTCCTCAGCAGAAACAAACAAAAGCAGCACAGGCAAGGCCAGTCACTCCCATCCTTCATGGCTTTGTGAATTAGTAAAAGTAAAATATAACTCCATAAATCAAATAATTATAATAAGCAGCACAAGCTGGTAAGCTTCTTTTCTCCAGCAAAAAATTAATAATAATAATAATAATAATAATAATAATAATAATAATAATAATAATAAAGCACAGGCCAACCTCCAGGTGTATTGTTCAGAATGCAGTATTTCAGAAAAAGGTAACAAAGAAGGAAAGAAAGAAAAGGAAATGAAAGAAAAAATATAAGCAAAAAAAAAAAAAAATTTAATATAATATTTAAGAGGGGGGGGGGGGGGGAGAACCTGGGGACCCTCCGCGCGCTAAACGATTTAAATCGCCCGCCCGGTAATTTTAGTTCAGCCCTGTGCTCACTAGAGGCGCTAATGTGCAATTCCTGGCGATCTTTGCGCAGCCGTTGCGTACAGAAGTGAAAAATAACGTTGAGAGTCATCTCTTACTCATTCTCTTTGTAGTAGGGAGGCTGACATCCAACTAGGAGTCGGCGTATATGCTGATTCAGGTCGGTGGGAGCTGTTATTAGAGATGTGAAGCCACCCGGCCGATCAAAAAACATCGTAGTTGCTGCTGCGAAGATATGTCCACGTACCGGTACAGCGAGGTTTTGAGAGTCCCCTGATAACAATATGTTGTCACAAATAAGTATTGACTAGGCGGACCCATATAACATACATTATTGTATTTTGTCAATACGGACTAATCAGCCTACAAAAACGGTCAAGACTATAAATTGGTAAAGCGACTTGAAAAAAAAAAAAAAATGAGAAATTACGAATCTTGGCCGTCCGATTGAAGAGTTAGGGGGCATTTTGCATGATAGTAGCCTACATACAGTACCACTGAGGAAGTCATAAATTATAATGAATGGTTTTCTTCTATATTTAACGAGAGAAGAAGCAGTAGACGGAGGACATTCTGTGGTTGGCGTTCCTGGGACACAAAACTATTGACAGTATCCATGCTGATCAAGCAGACGGTGATGTGATTTATAACAAACATTTCTAGTTCAGTTATTATAGATGGCAATATAGCACAATGATTAACACGCGCGCTTTGTGTGCGAGAGGTCCCGGGTTCGATTCCCGGTGAAGCCATCGTAAGCCTTTTATATTTTAAGAATACAATCATTTTTCATCCTCTCCAGCTGTGTCGTTTACCAATTTTTTTCCACTGCAAATCCTCGCCTAATCACCTCAAAATAAATAGCACATATGACTCTAATCAGTAAAGTTTAAGGGTAAAGACTATCGCAAATTTAATCACCTCGTAACTCTGACCTAGCTCCAGGACACTGCCCTTGCGGCGGTAGAGGTAGGATCCCTCGCTCAGTCCGAGGGAAAAACCGAACCTGGAGGGTAAACAGATGATGATGATGATGATGAACTCTGACCTAAGCTTCTGCTAAAATAAATCGCGTATTTTGTTTATATCATGTCATATTTCAGCTGAATAAAATTTGAATATTAAAAACTTGGGTAATGTATCTCTGTCATCCATCTGAATATACTTACAGTTAATCTGGACTCTCAACATTTGAATAAAGGAATGCCCCACTACTTCTACTAGCAAATGAAAATACATTGAACTCTCATCATACTGTAGTTAAAATGTTAAGTAGTACCCGATATATAGAGGACGAAAATACAACAGAGCCAATACACAAGGAAGTTTTGATAACAATATCACAGAAAATATGCAGGAGTAGATGAAATGAAGACACTGAGACAGAGAATATCAATAAATTACAGAGATTCCAAGACGAGAAGTAGATTTCAATAATGTGGATATTTCACAGAAAATGTAGATTACATGTTTATCACCTTTTAGCTTTTGTCTGCTACTAATGTTATCAATCTTTTATTGTTCTTAATTTTATCTTTGTCATTTGTACCTTATTCAGTGTTTCCAAAGAATGGTTTTAACTTGTTACAGGGTCGAGAAACATCTCTCGGAGTAGCATGAAGAGTTCTGAGTAGTTCACACACCTGAGAAAGTATTTTCCTAACCAGCGCCTTTTGGAATAGAAATGTTAATATTCGTACCGACCTGACAGGTCTCAAATAATTATTTCTGTTGCATTGTTTTCTCCTAAGCTGTGTCCTAATCCGTGCTCACTCAGAAAGAGACTCCGAAAAGATGACGAAAACATCTACAGCCATCAAGTGTTGTGCTAACAAGCGGACAAAAAGCAGAATATTTGCTCCAATAGCACAGCGATTTCGCCTCTCGTTTCTTTAATCTCTGCTAGAAGTTCGGGGATGTTACGCCATTTACATGCGAGTCTTTCATCCGATGATGATTTTTCCATTGCAATATCTCGAATTCTGTTTTACAAATTAGCTTTTCTATCTTACAAACATCCGAGAAGAGTACATCCACTTTACACCAGGTATTATAATTTTAGAACCACTGTTATATCGTCGGGTTGTGTCATTACTCATTGACACGGCCCGCGGTGCTCTTAGCACCAGACGTTTTTAAGACAATATGTACTTAAATGATCTTTTCAGTAAGAATCTATTCTACGCTTGCTGGTATGGTTAAGTGACCTTAAGCTAGAGGCAAGCGAAATCTGGTAGGAAACAAGTAGAATGCCTTTTCTTCTAGTTCTGAACCACTGAGGTAGATGTTGCTCCGGAACACATTTTTCGAGTGCGAGTCGATCTAATATCTCAATGGCGAAAAAATACCATATGTACTCCAAATTAATTCGATTTTCTCCTTTCCTCTACCGATTTCAAAACCTTCTTCTTTCACAGGATGTCTTCATTTGCATGGGCCGGTTATCTTTTTCTTATCGCTTTAGGGACAAATAGGCCAATCGCTATTCTGTGTTCACGCCACAACGTGAAGTATTTTACATATTGCCTATATACACTGTGTCGCCAAAAGCCATGGGAAGACAGTGAATGTGATGTTAATAATGAGTTGCTCCTCCACGATCCCCTCAAAACGGCAGCAATAAGGCGAGAAATCGACTGTACAAGGTGCTGGAATCGTTCTGGAGGGATCTGCACCCAGCCGTCCTGCACTGCTACCCACAGCTGGTCTTGTACAATTCGCGCGAGGTTCATAAAGCGTACGCCAGCAACGACAGTATCCCATAAATGCTCGATTGGATCAAGATCATGGGATCTGGACGGACTATCCAATGGCGTATCTTCACTGGTGTGCTCCTCGAACCACCTGCGTACCACCACAGAGCGGTGACATGGAGCATTGTCCTGCTGGAACCTGGCATCCACTTCAGGGTACCTTGTTAACATGCAGGAAACATAGCTTCATGGAGCATACGCCACACTCTCACGCGCCCATCAGCGCGATACAACTGGAACCGGTTTTCATCGGACCATGCCACACGCCGCCACTGTTACATGGACCATTGCCGAATTCGGGGGCCCATGCAACGTTGTTGAGCTCTGTGTCGAGGTGTCAGCAAAGGGGCGCGAGTTGATCGTCGGCTAGTGAGTCTATGCGGTGCAGTTGCCTTCTTACTGTCTTCGTAGAAATGGATTCCTATCTTCCAACATTCAACTGGCGGTATCTGACTCACAGTGACCCGTCGAGCACCCAGTACGGTTCTGCGGAGGCGACATGATGTCCGTTCGTTAAACACCTGTGGTCTTTCCATGCGGCGGTTTACGCGGGTGGTTACATTCCCCGTGCGATGTTAAAGATCCACCCTCGACGCTGTTGACCTCGGAAACCCCAATTTACTGCAACCTCCGCCGTGCGCTAATGATCGAACCACAGAAAACAATTCTTACGACAGCGACATTGGATTTCAAATCCACTCACCTCCCAAATGCAGAGTCGTCTACGCCTTCACAGCCCCAGCAGCCACTCCGCTCGGGAGAGTCGGTGAACGTATAAAAGTGATTCATTACGATAGACCTTAGAGGGAAAATTTCCTGGTAAACTCAAGAATTCATTTTCTGATACTAATGCCAATACTCTAATGTGGCGGACAAAAGTATTGGAACAGACAGGTGTTCGACTTTAGTTAGGCTTATAAATATTGCATGGCACAACAGCCCCGAAGTGCCACTGCCTACAAAGCGGCCGCTGTTCAGCCCCAAGGCCTGCAGATTATGAGGTATCGTGTGGTCAGCACAATGAATCCTCTCGGCCGTTATTCTTGGCTTTCTATACCGGGAAGTCAGCTTATATTCACCATAAATTGACTGGTAATTCATTTGATTTTGAATTCTTTTCTTCCTTTCCTACCCAACAGTTATCTAGGAGGGTATTCTAAAAATGTACGGGACAGGGTATTACATCGTTCCTCATACGATTGTTTGCTAATTTTACAAAACTACTGGAACGCTTCTCTTTTCACAAGCAAATAAAGTCGTGCCAGGAGTGTGATGCCTTTCACGCATACTTCTTTCCACTGGGAGTCAGTGTTCTTCGTGAGTACACGCAGAGTAATAACTAGAGTCAAAAATGTGTCATTAAAGAGTGGAAATCACCGTAGACTTAAAGATCTGAAATGTAGATTTCAACGTATACAATAACGGAAAATTTGATGCATAAGTTGCACATTCATTACATAGAAGGAGAACATCTTTCTTCATCATGATTGAGCGATATAAAAGAAACACACTGAGCTGAATGAACACCGAACTAAGGGAACTACTGGAACATGGCTAGAATGTTCCACTGTTAACTGTATAAAAGATTGTAGCACAGTTGAAAGAAAACGTAGGCAAGCAACTTCATGTTAAGACTGTTACAGACGGTCTCTTTTCATAAGAATGAGTGTAATTCCAGTATATCTGTAAAAACACAATTTGTAAATAAGGTAAATTAGATGAAGTGCTTGCTGTTTGTAAAGCGATAACTACCAAAAGGACCTGTCAGATGACGGTACATTTTATCTACTTGTATGGAGAAAGGCCAATAACGAATAGGAGTCCAAGGACACGATACCGTCTCTGAAATATGGGAGTGAAGTGTTAATAGTGTCGGGTTAAATGAATTCAAATAAGCGTTGGAAATTTAGATTTTGCAGATGGCAATGTAGAACATAGTGCAGCAGATGTGCCAACCTTTGAAATGGATTATCAGTAATCGCCCTCCTCCCCCGAGAAATATTTCGAGTCCACTCCAAAGCATGCTCCTTCCTTCTCGATAATGACACTCCTTCCCACCCCCACCCCTCCCTCCCTCAAGCAATCTATTTGAAAGTATATCACATTACACAATAACATTTGCACGCAACCTGTTAGTTCTGTGATAAAACATTCCTTGTAGCTTGTTTCTCACGCAGCAGCTGATTTACAGTGTAGTTTCTCTTAAAGCATCCTTCCCACTGTGATGACATTTTCGTCTTCTGAACCATAAACGATTCCAGTTCAGATGTGCTCAAGGCAGGCCTCCCTTCTTTCTCAATCTTTCTGTCAACTGTCGGGTACACTTAACACAACATTACTGAAGGATTTATAGGGGAGAAGAGCTGCGCCTGAGCTGCTTCATTCACAATGAATTTTACAACGCTTATGGGTAGCAAAAGGAAGTCACGATCGAATAAGTATCGTTGCCAACTCACAAGCATTGAAACGAGGACGATTTAGGATAAAGGTTCCAAAGGATTTAACATTTTCCCTTTTTTTTCGTTTTTCCGTTGGAAAATTATTTTTTCGTGATGCCAGCTTTTCCCGTTTGACTGTACAGTAATTCCGTAATCGTGAGGTGAAACCAGTAATAATTACGGACAATTCGTAATAGTTGATACCTCTGGACTGCAGAGTAATCGCTAGTGCATTACTGAGATCCCATTGAAGAATGGAATTGATGTAAAGACAGTGTGAGGAAACAAGGCATTAGGTATACTTCACCGGAAGAGTTGGCCGTGCGGTTAGGGGCGCACAGCTGTGAGATTGCATCCGGGAGATAGTGGGTTCGAACCCCACAGTCGCCACCCCCGAATATGGTTTTCCGTTGTTTTCCATTTTCACACCAAGCAAATTCTGAGGCTGCACCTTAATTAAGGCCACGGCCGCTTCTTTCCCATTCCTAGGTCTTTCCTATCCCATCGTCGCCATAAGCACTATCTGTGTCGGTGCGACATAAAAAGCATATAACAGAGGTACACCTCGAATCATGTATGGTTGGGTTGGGCTACGTAGCTCGGACGGCTGAACGCTGGGATTCGGCTTTCGATCCAGAGAGAAAGGACTGTAAGCACGTTGTAGTTGTCCCACTCTGCAGAGTCTGACCGGGAATGGCGTGCCAATCAAATTTGACTGGGGATTAGAGATACTGTCACGGTAGTATAATGATGTTTTGATGAATAACTTGAAAAAGACGTAAATTCCGCTATTTTTCAGCAACTATTGAAGAAATAAGAGAGGAAATCGCTGTCCCATTGGAGGAAGTACTCGTTTTTTGTTCATCTATTAGTACCAATTTGATGAATGTTCAATTGTTAATTTTATTTATTTTATTGACTACCTTTAATTCTATACTTTCTATCCATAATCTTTATTTTCTTTAGTATATTTTCCTTTTTAAATTCCAAATCTTCCGTTTTCTTAATGTCAGTTTTAAATTCGATTTTGTGCAATATTCAGCAGATTTTGTGATGCGTCTTCTGCATACAAACTGATGTTAATGAGAACGAAGGATGTCGCCTGCGAAAACTAGTCCAGGAGTTATTATTATTGTTAAAACATGGTCGTGTTATATTTTTATTTCCTTCATTTTCCAAAATATCATGATGACATGAGCAACCTACATGATCATTTACACCCCTGCTTCAGCCCGGCATCTGAGTATATCTCCCCACGGCGTCTCTCATTTTATCGTCCTCTTACACTCTGAATGCAGTTCTTTTATGGCATTAATAATTTGCACTGACAGCCCTATTTTACCCAGGCCCGCAACGACCGCCCCTCTGCTCACAGAACCAAATGCCTTCTGTAAATCAGCAGCTGTAATATGCAGTTAACCACCTTTTTCTCTATTTTGATGACAAATATATTGTCTGATTTTTTTATTCCATTCTTAAACCTGGACAGATACACCAGGAGAACAGGGAAATCTTCCGCCCACATGAAAATGAAGTTGAATTCACGAGGACAAATCGGGGAAAATATTCATTTATAACACGTGGAATAAGGGATTGGAGTAAATTATCAAGGGAAATGTTCAATAAATTTCAATATCGTTTAAAAAATTGAGGATGTGCTTTATACTGATACCGTATTTTTGTAGACATGGTTGATAATGAAGGCTTTATTCGCAAGTTAAAAGACAAACAACGAATGGTTTATATACAGCGAGCTTCAAGCGGATGGTATTATTTTATGCAGAAAATAAGCAAGTTGTAAAACAATTCAGCTTATGGCGTGAGCGAAGAATGGCGATATTTGTTTCTAAAGCGACGAGAAAATCATAGCCGGCCCATGGAAAGGAAGACATCATATGAATGAAGAACGTTTTTAAATTCGTAAAGGAAAAGAGGAGATCTAATTAGATTGGAGTAAATACAGTATTTATTTCGCCCTTAAGATATTAGATGTACTCAAACTCGAAAAAATTGTTCCGCATTACCATCTACCGCCATAGTTCAGAACTAGAAGAAACGGCAGTCTATTTGTTTCCTACTAGATTTCGCTAGCCGCTATCTTACGTCAACTGACCATGCCAGCAAGAGTAAAATAGAATCATACTAAAGAGATAATAATGCAAGTACATCTCGTAACAACTTTTGGTGCTAACAACACCGCGGGCCGTGTCGCCGAGCAATAAATTATCGAGGGAAATGTCTAACAAATTTCCAAGTTTTCGAAAACGTTTAATAAAATGCTAGGAAATGAATCGGTAGGGAATCTTCCACCCGGGCGACAGCCTCAAGTGCAGGTCATTGAGGTTTGATACTAACAGCAACAGAAACACATCTGGAACAACACCAGCCACCAGACAAGGGGAGTGAGAATGTTCACAGAACTACCACCACATGAACCACTAATGAACCAGATCCAAACGAATGGCATAGTGACGGGATCACAAATCTGCTACTAGACGTCATATATCCTCCCCCTAGAAAAACCTCTATACGCAGCTGTACTTCATCACCTATTTCTAAGACACAACGGAATACAGGCATGTAGCAATGAAAACCCATGTGCGAGGCCTACGCATGCTCTTCTGGAACGCAAACAGAATTAGACCACGAAAGACTGACTTTGAACTATTACTAAACCAACATTAAAGAGACGTAGCAAATATTAGCGAAAAGTTCCTCAAGATCACTCCAAAATCTCGATCAATAGCTATAAAATACATCGATCTGACAGAGAAAGGGAAGGGGGAGGAATAGGCATCGTGGCGAAAAAACATCTCACGTAAGAAGAACACCTTTTACCAACACTAAGAAGCAAGCAAGCCACAGCCGTGAAGATCTATACCAAACGAGGCCCCATTCTACTAGTCACAGGATACCGGCAACCTCAAGGTAGCATATCCCTTTCAGACCGAGTACGCACAATTGTGCGGGTTCGTATTTTGTTTATCCCCGACCGTATTTGATGTTTTTTCGGCGCTAGACCGGACTGCAGTGATTGTGCGGGACACGTGGCGTCTATTTCAATTGTTTTTAGTATGCGCTTGACCGCCAGAGCGAAGGAAAAAGAGTTTAAAAAGCACAGTTGATCGGCGAGATGGCGAGAAGCAGTAGTGCCAAAAGTAAGTATTTATTTATTGCGTTTATATTAATCTAGACGCTTTACTGAATACCGGAATATATTCAATGAAGTGTGTACATTGGTTAGTGAACGTAAATTTTGAAGATACATCATCGTATGTGATACAACGAGGTTTTGAATTTTGATACGCACAATTTTGTGGGTCCTTTTTTTTCGGATGTTAGTTTTTATTTTGTAAAATAAACTATCAATTTGTGTATTGAGGAGCATTTCAGTCAGTTCTTGACATACAAACAAAAATTCACGCCTCCAGTTTTCTTTCAGGCCTGAAAGGGATATACACTCGAAATTTCGATTTCCTTTTCTATAGTGAAGTGCACACCATACAAGCAGGAGAGTTGAACTCCAAACATGTAGCGTGGAACTCCAGAATAAACAACCCCGCAGGTTAGAAAATGATGGACTTGTTTCTCAACAGAAATATCAACGTCATCGGACTATCAGAACCCATCTATGTACCTTAAAATCCCAACCATCAACCAGAAATTATGGACACTGCACTGACGCAAGACATTGACAACAATATGGCGAATGATTTCAGCCACAATTAAGTATTGCTTCAAATTGAAGACTGCGCCACAATATCGACGACTGCCAGGAAATACAATATTCTACCCACGAAGGAAATCAACCGAGACGATTTTCCGAGATATACGGAGGAATAAAAACAAAGCGCCCAGAGCAACAATCCATTCCACAAGACATACACACAGCAGTGTAGAATTTACCGTTTCCATTAGAACAGCAGCAAGAAACGTCACTGCACCACCTGCCAAGAGAACAAAAAAGTGAACTGCCTTAAAGGATAATGTTCACAAACAAGTTAGAGAACATCTTACGCCGCAGATTTTCAGCTGAAATCCAAACATACCGTAACGACCAGTGGAACAACACTCTCCTCAAAATATCTGCAAAAGACAACAGCGTCTGGAGAATGACTTAAGAGTGGTCAAAAGGTTCACGATGATGATGATGAAGAAGAAGAAGATGATGCTTGTTGTTTAAAGGGGCCTAGCATCTAGGTCATCGGCCCCTAATGGTACGAAATGAGACGAAATTCAATGACAATTTGAAAGTCCAAACTTCAACCACTGACTAGAATTTAAAACGTGATGATGAATGAAATGATTAATATGAATTTCAAATAATAAGCAGAGCCAACACAATTTACTGAATGTTAAAAATAATTCCAAAATCGATCCACTGGCTAGAATGCAAGAAGAGGACGATGGACATTGATTATGAACATAATACAATCAGTGGATCCGACCCGCAATGCCTCACCTTTCCAGAAACTATACTGAAAAATTAGTATTACTGACCAAGGGACTGCTTACAAAGCAAAATACTGAATCGATGATTCTTGTTGTCTAAAGGGGTCCAAAATTCAGGTGAACGGCCCCTCATAATGGTACGTATCGCTAGTAAAGTAGAATTATGGTATTTCTCAAGTTGCGGTACTAATCAAGAGTAGCGTGGAACTCACGGTGTTCCAAACGTTATGGTACTACTCACAAGTATTGTACGTCGCACAGGTAACGCAGACCTATGGTGTTTCTCACATAATGGCGCCATTGGTAGGCAATGCAAACTCATGGTGTTCCTCACACAGGTGTACTAATCATAGGGACTTGTACTATCCCGTGGAGTTCCTCACATAGTGGGCACTAATCACAGGCAACGCGGACCCACAGTGTCGCTCATATAGTGCTACTAATCACAGGCACCGCCCAGACCCGTGGTGTTTCTCACAATGGTACTAATCACAGGTACTGCACACCCATAGTGACCCACCCACTATTGCTACTGATCACAAACCTATTGTGTACCTAACATAGTGGCACTACCCGCAAGTGAAGGCAACCCATAGTTTTCCTCGCGTGATGGTACTAATAACAAGTCGTTTCATGGTTCTAATTAAATCATTCCTTGCTCTCCCCTTTTAGGCGCCTCTTACAACAGGCAGGGGATACCGTGGGTGTTTTCATCTGCGTCCCCCACCCACTGGCAGTATCGTCAAAAGGAAACACAATACCATCCCCGTTCTCAAAAGTAACAATAACCAAGCAGTTACACGCACAGAGAAGACAGCGCTGTTAGAAGATATCCTATTTTCCTAACTTTTGTATTATTATTAATTAGGGGAGCCACCGTGGCTCAGGCGGTAGCGCACCGCTTGGTTCCGTGGTTCAAATCCCAGCCCCTTCATGCGAAATTTCTGCTGGACGAAGTGGAATCGGGACAGGTTTTTCTTCGGGAACTCCGGTTTTCCCTGTCATGTCTCATTTCACCAACACTCTCCTGTATCATAGTACATCTGTCAGTCATTAATAATTGCCCGAGAGGAGTGCGGCAGGCTTCGGCAGCCGGCACAATTCCCATCCTCGCCGCTAGATGGGGCTTCTTTCAAACCATTCCTGACCCGGTCAAATCGGCCTGTAAATTTTCATTTCATTATTTAGCAGTACGAATTGAACGCTTTTGCCTCCGGTTAATTATATTTTCATGAACTTATTTTGTAGTCCATTTCCCATACTATTGGTTACAGAAAATTTTGTTGTCTAATTTCGATTAATAATAATAATAATAATAATAATAATAATAATAATAATAACCACCTCTGTGGTGTGCTGGTTAGTGCTATTAGCTACCTCCGCCGGGTTCAATTCCCGGTTCTGCCATGAAATTTGAAACATGGAATGAGGACTGGGAGTGTGTCCACTTAGCCTCGGGAGGTCAACTCGGGTTCGATTTTCACCTCCGCCAACTTCGAAGTGGTTTTCCATGGTTTCCTACCTCTTTTCCATGCAAATGTCACGGCCGCTTCCTTCCCTCTTCCTCGCCTATCAATTCCAACATTCCAAGGCCCCTGATCAGCATAACAGGTGAGGCCTCCTGATTTCGGGGAAATCCGGCCGGGAATCGAACCCGGGGCCGGCGGGTGACAGGCGGACGCGTTGCTCCCTACACTGCGGGACTGGACTCTTTGCAGTTAATATTGGCGATTACATAAACGTATACTGTCAGATTATTATTACGACTACTATTATCGTCATCATCATCATCGTCGTCGTGGCCAAAATAGACCTACAACATTACTCTAACAATGATAATATCCCGAAACAATATTGAATGTTTGCTGGCTAGTAATCATCTTTAATTCATCGTATCACAAGTTACCAAGGGAGGAACGTGGAACTATAATTCCAAGTAGTTCCGACAATAGTTGTTAGATGGCGCTAGTGCATCAGTGGAGTCGACCCTGGAGTCGAGAGTGTCGGTTCCAGAGGTAGCAGTCTCGACGCTTCGCGACTCCGTTCGCAGCCCATCCCTAGGAATTTGTACTCGTTTTAGCTCCCTACAGCAATGCTAGTACGTGTTGAGATGAGGCTGTATCCTAGCGCTGCAGTGGTCAAGACGCGCAATGTTTATGAAGAGAGCACCGCGAGTGAGCAGGCTTTATATTACTTGTAGGCCAAGCTCAGACACCAACGGTATCCTATATCATTAAATGAGTAATACTAAAAAATTTTCACTACCTTTCTCGAAAAAGGGCTCCAACGATTTTGAAGAAAATCACAGACTACGGGAGTTTGGGTCTACAGAAAGATTAGTCAGTGTCCCATTTTCGGAAAAGTTCATTTCCAGACGTTTATGTTCGTTTTTCTTTAAACCGGGACAGCGGGATCTACGTTACAATTTCGAAATCATCAGGATAACAACATTTCAAGATGTTTAAATACAGAGCAACAGATGGCGATTTTGTAACTATTCTTGGAGACATCTATGCAGTAACATACCGGTACTCGAAAAGGGCTCTAATGATTTCAAGAAATGTATGAACGTGCAACAGACGACGATTTTCTAATGTAAACTGTACCGGGAGGTACACCCCAACGCCGTGCATTTAAATCTAGCTCCTAAAAAACTCCTCTACTGGAGAAACTGTGAAATTGAAACTAGACCAACTTTTAAATTTACACAGAAGATGTCACCACAGAAATCTGATGTAATTTTGTGATTGTGAAGTTTCCTGAACTGACTGTATTTCTACTTGTTTTGTTTGTCATTCATCAAGAAGTTTGGACTTTCTTCCACAGATGTCACTACAAAAAACTATGATCATGCACCCTGGTGCGAAGTGAAAGAACTTTTGATTTAAAGAAGTTTTGTATTCATAAGTATTTTACTCATTGATGTTCATTTATTTTTGGGTTGGCAATATTTATCTTTTCTTCCCGCCAGTTTTGAATCTAGCCAATCCCTAATTTCTGTAATTAATTTTCTACCAATCACAGTCTTCTTCTTCTTCTTCTTCTTCGATTTTGAGTGTAACTTTTAAAGTATCCAATAAACGTGAGAGGGTGTGGCTAGTTTAATCTGTAATGGTCTCGAACTTTCCCCGAGGGTTTATAAACTGCGGATTTTTACGTCTCTTGACCAATTGATCGTCACCTTACCGAGTGTGTGTGTCAAGCAGGAGGCGGGAGGCCTCTTCTTCAGCTGCTAGAGCTTCTATAAGGTAATGGCCACATAACATCTTTCTTTCTTGCTAGCTAGCTCTGCAGTTTAACCCGAGGGAAAGGTCAGAATCATCACATATGTAACCTACTTTTCTGAAAATGTAACTTCTGCCGGCTTATGTGATAACTTCATAAAATCTTTAACTTAAATCGGGGATAGAGAGTGATGTACCCTCTCGAGCTCCCCTTCATATTCGTTTCAGTTGACTACGTTTTGTAACTGGTTTTCTTCCTTTCCATAATGTCTTAATTTATTCTTATACGAGTCACCTCCATAGTTTGGGAATAGCCCCTGTTTCATCGGCCTGGTGCCCTTTAGGTTTTAAGTGTTCATATCTAGGACTGCAAACATTCGCCTCCATTCATTTTGTGTTCGGGCCATTTATTTAACCGTTTTTCCCTTTTACATGAAAGCCCAGTAGGTTGGGTATTAAATACCCTTGTATAATCACTTTCCTATTGTAAGTTGTGCCTTCAGAGGCCAGAATTTTTAAGTTGATGTTACCTTGAATAGGCTTAGAAAACTGAGAGTCTGTTAGCTCTTTTTCAATATAAGATTACTGTATGCCTCTTGAAGGCTAGATGTTGTATTTTGGGAGCAAGTGCTCCATGAATTTAGGGGATTTCTGCCCTTTGAACAAATTTATGCTCGTCTTTAAAATTTGAGCGGGGAGCTCAAAAATTGTAAAACTAGGGGCTTGTAGCCCAAGAGTGTTAAAGTTCTGAAATCTTGGATTTTTCTAAGTCTTGTTTCTAAATCGCCATTTTGGTACCTGAAATGTCATTGTTATCTCACTAAGTGAAAAGTTGTTAAGTTTGTTGTTTTTCGAAAATATAACCTCCAGTTTAAGTTTTTAAATTCAATTCTTGATATTGTAGTTAGACCCATTCATCCCGGCACCTTCTTTCACCTCTTCTGCTCCACGGGTAACTCCGTAACATACACAATTGTTAAAACGTCAATGCTAGAACATAGAACGGCGATATATTTTCTAAAGCGACGAGAAAAACGTTCACCGGGCCATGAAAAGGAAGGTATCGTGAGAAAGAAGAAGGTTGTCCGCCTCTGTGGTCTAGTGGTTAGTGTGATTAGCTGCCACCCCCGGAGGCCCGGGTTCGATTCCCGGCTCTGCCAGGAAATTTGAAAAGTGGTACGAGGGCTGGAACGGGGTCCACTCAGCCTCGGGAGGTCAAATGAGTAGAGATTGATTTCGATTCCCACCTCAGCCATCATGGAAGTGCTTTTCCGTGGTTTCCCACTTCTCCTCCAGGCAAATGCCGCACTGGTACCTTACTTAAGGCCACGGCCGCTTCCTTCCCTCTTCCTCGTCTATAGCTTCCAATCTTCCCATAGCATAGCAGGTGAGGCCGCCTGGGCGAATTACTGGTCATTCTCCCCAGTTGTATCCCAGGACACTGCCCTTGAGGCGGTAGATCCCTTGCTGCGTCCGAGGGAAAAAAAGAACCCTGGAGGGTAAACAGATTAAGAAAGCTATACGGTATTTTTTCGCCCTTGAGATATTTGAACTACTCGTACAGGAAGAAGCTGCTCCAGAGTCCCGTCTACATGCATAGTTCAGAACTAGTACCAGTAGGCTATTCGTTCGCAACCAGAGCTCGCTGGACTCTAGCTTATGCCACTTGACCACACCAACCCAAGCAGAAGAAAATCGTCCTTTAAAAAATGCCCTTATCCGCACGGTAAAATCGCTCGGTATTTTTAGAGGCTAGGGTGGTGTCGTTTTATTTTTGTGCCAGGTATGGGACTAGAGATATCGCTGCTGATGCTGCCCTGTATTTTGTGGATGAAAGACCGTGCCGTGTTATGTCACGTGAACATCGTATTAGAACAGTGGTTCCCAACCTTTGCCAGCTGACGGCCCCTTTTCAGACACGGGTGGTCATCGCCCGCCCCCCCCCCCCCCCAATCGCTTCTATAACCTCTCCGATATACTGACGTTTAGGATATAGACCTAATCTAATGACACTACACAATGAATCATTCCATTATTCAATTATTTATGAAAAAATAATCTGAAGTACGCGCTTTATATTTATGACATACTAACTTCATTTTAGCACAATACAAAGGACACACTTTTACAATAAATCCTTCAATTAGTCAACAAATGTCAGTGAGAGGGTGACACTGTTTTCTCTTGGTAAGATTCGGTATGTTTGGTTTGATATTTGACAGAGCACAGCGGAGATCACTTGCAACATCAAGCCGACAGCGCTGCGTTGTTTTTATGACACTCAGCGTTGAAAATCCTGACTCGCATATATACGTCGTTGAAAATGGGACAATGACACGCAATGCTACTTTGGCTATTTCAGGATACACTGCAAGACAGTTTACTCAAAAGTCGCCCAGTCCTAATATTTTGTAATAATTTTTTAGTTTTGGATGACACTTCAAATCTATGGGTTCTTCTTGAAGTTGTGCTGGTAGTGCTTCAATGTCAATGGCAAACCGATTTCTTGTTAACATCCAGGACCATTCATCTGACGAGATATCAGGAAAATAAGAATTGAATTCTTGTGCCAGGGAATCCAAATGTGACTGAATTTGCTCCTTAAGTTTATTACGATCATGTTCATTTTCCGGCAAAATTTCATTAAGGCGGTGAAAGGACGAGAAGTTGTTCAACTGAAGCCGGCGTTTCCATAACTGCATTTTTTCCAGGAAAGCTCTGATGGCATCATAAGCAAGCATAATATTGGAGTTTTTGCCTTGGAGCTTTAAGTTCAAACCGTTAAAAGCTTCAAAAAACATCGCAAAGATATGCCAATGAGACGATAAAATTGGCATCAGTAAACACTTCATACAGATCGTTCTTACCTTCACCAAGAAGAAAAATTTCAACTTCAGACTTTAATTCGAACAGCCGAGCCAACATGTTCCCTTTTGATAGCCAGCGAACCTCTGTGTGGAAAAGGAGAGTTTTGTGATCGGCTTGAAGGTCAACACAAAGGGCTTCAAACAATCTTGTCTGTAAAGAACTTGTCTTCACAGAGTTCACAATTCTTATAGCGACTTTTAGAGTGTTATTAAAATCTTGGGGCAAGGTTTTGGCCGCCAAAGCCTGCCTGTGAATTATACAGTGGGTTCCCATGATGTTTGGATTTTTATCTTTGGACAGTTTGAAAAACCCAGAACGTGACCCGATCATAGCAGGTGCACCATCCGTACATATATCCACTACATTTTCCCAGGAAAGTCCATGTTTTTAGAAAAACTATCGATGGCAAGAAACACATCACAAGCTTTCGAAGTTGTTTTCAAACATTGGGAGAATAACATTTCTTCCCTTAAAATTCCACTGTCGACAAATCGACAATATACAATCAGTTGACAACAATGGGCCACATCGGTTGTTTCATCACACTGAATTGAAAACACTGGAGATGCTTTCAGCTTCTCCAAAATTTGCATTTTAATGTCTTCTGACAGTTCTTGAAGTCTGCACTTCAATGTGTTATCGGAAAGAGAAATTTTAGACAACTTCTGCCGACTCCCTTCACCCAAAACTATATTTGCAGCTAATAACATACACGGCTTTACTAATGTTTCCCCAATTGTGTGTGCTTTTTTGTCTTTGGCAATCAGAAGAGCTAGTTCATATGATGCTTCCACTGCTTTCTCATTTTCTTGGTTAAAAGTACCCGATGAATCTAATTTCATACGTTTTAGTGAGTTGAGTTTAGTTGCAAAAAATTCTGTGGGTTTGTCTTTTAAGCCTGAATGATTCGTGTTTAAATGTCTCTCCAAACGCACGGGCCTCATCGCATCGTTACTCAGAACACGGTGGCAGATTACGCATTGAAGCTGTTGTATTCCGTTCCGTTCAACGATTGTGAAGTAATATTTAATGTAGTCATCATTGTACAATATTTTCTTGGACATCGTCTTCAAATTTTTTAAAAGTCACAATATTAAATAACACAATTCACACAGTCGCACTTTTACAGCGAAGCATACACAACACTCACAACAAACAACTTGACAGACACTGCGAATGTATACAAGGCACAAAATCAACAGTCGAAGGGCCTGGCCACTGATGGTCTATCGGCGATGTGTTGTCATGGCCATTACTGCGCCATATCTGATGGGACAGTTGTACTATGTAGCTCTCGCCAATTTGACTGCAAGGGAAGAATAAGAATGTGTAGGAGTGGGAACTGAGCATTCAAGGACGAGCTAACCACAAAACGAGTCTATATGCCGCAGGGTGAGAGGGAAGAAGGAACTTCCACTACATTTGTTGCTTCTGAAACTCCGATTTTCTTTGTTCTTCAGAGTTAATGTCGACTCCTGACTGTAGTAACTTAATGCCAGTTAAGATCTTTGGTGAGAAAATGCCACTGTTTCATTAATTGCTGTGGTTAAACATTAATTAGTTGTAGCCTAAAATACCAGTAGGCCTACATAGAATTTCACGCTAGCCGTGAAAGCGTAACATGTTATATTAAACAAATTTATTTTAATTTAGCCCACTATTATTGCCTTATCTCCTGTTGTTCTCGCTACTAGATCCATGTGATATAATACCGACATTTATACGATGTAATATATTTTTATGAGAAAAACCTTGTACAGTATGTAATAATAATACTGGAAAATGAAAGCAAGTACTACATCGTTGATGAGTTGAAACATGTCGCGTATGGTCATAGTTTACTTTCAAGCAAGTAGGTCCATAAAGTGCGCAATTAAACGTGCGTTGAGTGCTCCTGTTCCCACACCTGCTCTCAGACTACATTTTGCTCCTCACAACACAGCAAATTCCTTATTTCACCTCCAACCTCGCAGCTCCGCGGAGGTTTGTGCCGACAGATTACAATTACCAGTGCTTTTGAACGATTGACTTGACGCGACAATCACTTGGAGAGATTCGAAAAATGTTTATTACACAAAATTGTAATATTCGAGTTAAAATCACTTCACGCCCCCCTCCCCTGATAAAGCCCCACACCCCCTAGGGGGGGGCGCCCCCCAGATTGGGAGCCCCTGTATTAGAATATTTGCAGACACGGCAAGGGACGTTTAGAGGACAATAAGCTGAAGGAAACCAAAGCAAAATGTTATTTTTTTAAAAAACTCGAGGAATTGCATACTTTCAGTAACATATTTGAGGGTCATGGATTTCACGTCCTATTAACTACTTTTACGGTTTTCGGAGACGCAAAATACCAGAATTTTGCCTCGCAGCAGTTCTTTAACGTGCCAGAAATCTACTGACGTGTTGAAGAAGCTCCAAATACCACCGGACAGAGCTTGCCAACCTGCGAAGGCCAGTGCTCTACAGTCCGAGCTAATCAGCACCCGCGGGACAAAATTCCGGCACTCCGAAAACAGTTAAAGTAGTTCATGGGACGTAAAGCCAACATTATTGTCATTATTGAACAGCAGCATTTTCACAAAATGGACATTTTTGTATTCAACCACTAGCCAGTGTTTTCTATACAGGGTGGTCGCACATTACGTGAACCGAGTATATGAGACATAGAGGGTTGGTCATACTGCGACGTTAAATACTAGATAACAGAAAATACATGATAATATGGCAGCTGCTTGAGTTATCAAATTATTTATCAGTGTCACCAACCCTCTAACGCTCACATACCCGGTTCACGTTGTTTTCCGACCAACCCGTGTATATGGGCCCTCTTTACCTATTTAATTTCTGTGCTACGGAAACATTGGGTTAACTTCGACTCAAGTTTTCTCTGAATGTATCAGAGATTTGAAGTACAAATTAGTTACAGAAATCTGTGGAGAGTTCTGTACCAGATTTCAAGATGGCCGGTTCGTTTCTGATTATCGTCGTCCACTGAGCACTTTCGTGTTCCCATAATATAATCTAAATAAGACCTGGAAGCTTTAATGTAATCAAGACTTTGGCAATCGCTAAATATCTGCAAGTTTTAAGGCAGTGTGCAGTTGACTATGGAAAGCCAACAACAATCCTTATGTTACAATATGCTCAACCTAGCGGTTACCTGTTATATTAATTAGAGTAGCATAGACACGCTTTTCAAGTGGCCTGTTGGTCTAGGGGTATGATTCTCGCTTCGGGTGCGAGAGGTCCCGGGTTCAAATCCCGGACAGGCCCAATTTTTTTTCCTATGGCTGCTAATTGTCATCAACTCTTGACAGTGAAATTTACTCTGCTTTGCTAGTTTTTTAACGTCGCACAAATACATTGAAGTCCACCTCTGTGGTGTAGTGGTTAGTGTGATTAGCTGCCACCCCCAGAGGCCCGGGTTCGATTTCCGGCTCTGCCACGAACATTTGAAAAGTGGTACGAGGGCTGGAACGGGGTCCACTCAGCTTCGGAAGGTCAATTGAGTAAAGGTGGGTTCGATTCCCACCTCAGGCATCCTGGAAGTAGTTTTCCGTGGTTCCCACTTCTCCTCCAGGCAAATGCCGGGATGGCACCTAACTTAAGGCCACGGCCGCTCCCTTCCCTCTTCCTTGTCTATCCCTTCCAATCTTCCCATCCCCCGCAAGGCCCCTGTTCAGCATAGAAGGTGAGGTTGCCTGGGCGAGGTACTGGTCATCCTCCCCAGTTGTATCCCCGACCCAGAGTCTGAAGCTCCAGGACACTGCCCTTGAGGCGGTAGAGGTGGGATCCCTCGCTGAGTCCGAGGGAAAAACGAACCCTGGAGGGTAAACAGGTTAAGAAAGAAAATACATTGAAGGTTTTCGGCGTCGCGAGGATGGGGAAGTGATAGGATTCTGATGGCAGCGTCCGTGGCCTTAATTAAGTTAGGGTCCAGGCATTTGCCTACTGTGAAAGAGGGGAAACCACGGAACCCATCTTCACGGCTGCTGACCGTTGGTTTCGAACCCACCACATCCCGAATGCAAGCTCATAGCCGCGCGACCCAACACGCAGAGCCAACTTACTCGGTGATTACTTCCAAACAATCTGAATAGAACTGCACAACGTAGCCTTACACAGCATTTTGTGTGTACTGGCCATGGAAAGCATTGTATTAGCATTAAAAATTCAAAAGAAAAAAAAACACTGAATAAATATTAACACAACTAGGTTATTCCAAATCAGTATAGTGTGAACTATTCTTCCTGGCTTTTTCCCAATTTATGGGGATCAGCACTTGAAATGGATCTGAACCAGTTTTATGGACTGATGCCCTAAATGGAAGGGTGTATTCAACATTACTTGTTTCAGAACTAGTTAACAGTGTGATGTGTCCTGTGTACATGAAGAGAACATAAACACCCAGACCCAAAGTGAAGGAATTAATCTTATACAGTTAAAGTACTCTTCCTCCACCGGGAATAGAACCCAAGGCCCTGTAAAGCAAAGATCATTTATTTTAGCCAAGGAGCCAGACTAGTATAATGCAGACTATAGATCACATAAGTGGTGTCTAATAGTGACATGGAAAGTTGATAATGACTGGCATATTATTAGTGCAGGGAGTATAATTTAATACTTCGCAGTGGAGTACCGAAGCATATGAGCGCAGGGAAGGGGTGACAAGTGCAGTGCCCGCAATGGCGAGCTGACGAATCGTCTCAAAGAAGCGGCATGATTACGCCTATACAGGCTAAACGAAACTGTATTCACCAGCAGTATACATGCTCAGGATAAATGAATAAATAAATAAATAAATAAATAAATAAATAAATAAATAAATAAATAAATTTATAAATAAATAATAAAATAAATAAATAAATAAACAAATAAACAAACCAGTCAATGAAACTGACCTCACCACTGAATGAGTCCGGTAAGATGGTATATGTAATAATATATTAGCAATGTGTGCTGACGAATGTGAAATACCAGTTTCTGAGCTACTTTCCGAAGCGACTTACGTAGACTGACTTGCAGTCAAGCCTCTGTATCGTCTAACCTCTCCTGTGCGACAGCTGTTCTCCTTTGCTGCTTTTTCTTATTAGTTACGGAACCAGTACTACGCCACTTGGAACGGTTTGTTGCACATAATGTTCTGATGGTACTGGAGAACCGGGAAACTGTGTACGGAATTCTCGATAGCATCTTGTAAGTTTCTTCTTCTTGTGCAAATAACACTCAACCAAAAATATTATCTGTGCTGTATTGTACTGAACTATCGCGATAATAACCTCGCAACACACCTTAAAAGTCGAGTAGCTTCTAGCGAACTGCTGCGTCAGCAGTCAAGAATTGGGGATTCTCGCGGCCTGTGAGAGAAAGTGTGAAGACTTAAATTACACTCCCTGTATCATTAATTATTATTTCATCTGTTTACCGTCCAGTGTTCGTTTTTCCCTCGGATTCAGCGTCTCTACCTCACGGGCAGTGTCCTGCGACATGAGATATTTTTCCAGGGATAAAAAGCACGAGGACCAGTGTTGTATGTCCGGCGCTCCCTTCTCGCTCCGCCAGCCAGCTGCACGCGCGCCTGTGTATCATTCTGCTAGCTTCGACGCGCAGCCCTCAGTGCGCGTGCCTGACCATCGAGTGTACTATAAATAGGAGCTCCCTGCCTGCTCACTGGCCCACTTGCCCCGGTGTCCAGCTCCAGAATACACCCTACGTCGAGCACGGAGGCTACTCCTCTTGAAAATGTGCTTCGACCAGGTGGACTGAATTTCTGGCAGTACGAGGTTTCACCTCTGGTCACCGCTCCCTTACCTGTTTCCGCTGCCTATGTCCCGTAATTCTTTTACAAGCCATTTTCATTCCCTAATTTATGCAAGCTCCCTTAGTTTCGCTAGGTGGAATTTCTTCAATCAATTGAACTTGCTTTTTAGGAATTCAGGCACTTCAACAAACAAGGACTCTCATAGACATTTATGTTAGTGTGCCAGATAGTTCTCGACTATCAAAGTGTCAATTCACAAAGACTATCTTTTCAAGATAGAAGTGTATATAAAGACTGCAAACCTGTACATATTGTATAAAGACAGAATTTTCTCAAGATTCAATATTCCTTTTTGCTTCAAAATAAATTTCAGTTATTTGTGTAAATATCATAAAGTGAAGCAAATAAAGTTGTGTTCTGTAAACTTCAACCTTGGTTACAACAACCAGTACCTTTCCCAGGTGGATTCATCTGCTATGCTGAACTGGTGCCTTGTGGGGGATGGGAAGATTAGAAGGGATAGGCAATGAGAGGGAAGGAAACGTCCGTAGCTATAAGTTAGGTACCATCCCGGCATTTGCCTCGGAAACCACATGGGAAACGACGAATAACCACTTCGAGGATGGCTGAAGTCGGAATCGAACCGCCTCTACTCATTTTACCTGCTGAGGCAGAGTGGACGTCATTACAGTCCTCGTACCGCTTATCAAATATCTTGGTAGAACTGTGCTAACAAATGAACAAAGTATGTGAATATGTCCTCCAATCTGACAGCGATTTCGTCTGTTATTTAATTAATAGTTGCTGAAAGATGGGAAATTTTACGTCTTTTTCTCGCCAGTTGCTCATGAGAACAAGCATTTTTTCCATCTTAAATTCTGTTTAACATTTTGTCCTCTAACTAACGAACTACAAACATTTTCTTTCCACACCCTGAGGGTTTTAGTAACGCCTTCTCTCTGGCCCAGCGGTGAAAGTCATGTATGGAGAAGATGAGGATTGGCGGCCGTGGCCATATTAGGAACTATCCCTGCATTCGTCTTTGTGCAGGAGAATGGAAAACCACGGAAAACCATTCTCAAGACCGCCGATGGTGGGGACCAACCCCTCACCATCTCCCGAATACAGAGGCATAGAGCCAAGGTAGATCCGTGTCCACTTGTATTCCGAAACCTGCTCTGCATCCGCCTAGTTTCTGCCCTCTAAATATCAAATTTTCTACGGTACAATTGTTTGAAGGGGGCACCGCCGAGTAGCATGAAATATTGAATTTTTTAAATCCAGTGCTCACTAGGCGGGTTGTCTCATTGCTCAGCTACACAATCCGGAAATGCAGTTAGCATCGAAACTTGTTACGATATATATTTCCATTATCTTGTTTAAAAAATACCAATTTCTTGTCTGTATGGTCAAGTGACGTAAACTAGATGTCAGCGAACTCTAGTAGCAAATAATAAATCACCGTCTCTAGTTCTGAACTAGACAGGTAGATGGGATTCCTGAGCAGCTTTTTCCTGTGCGAGTAGTTTTAATATTTCAAGAGCGAAAGGATACCGTATTTACTCTATCAACTGCGCTACCGAATTTTGAAAGGCTTGAAATTTTAAAAACAGTTTCCTTGCAATTGTTATTCGCAGCTGCAAAGCAGGAAAAATATTTTTACTGCACACACCTTCTGGACTTCCCAGTACCACAACATGAGTACGTCACATTACTTTATGTGAAAGTAGGTTAATATCATGATACTGTAATTATTTCCTCCTTTCCTGTACGAATGTAAGAACCTTCATCTAGTTTCCTTTTAATGGGCCGGTGAACGTTTTTCTCGTCACTTTAGAAACAAATATCGCCATTCTGTGTTCTGGCGTTGACTTTCTACCAATTGTTCACATTAGAAAATCTGCATCTGATGCTCGTACTTAAATTTCTTGAAATCATGTAATTCAGGCATCCTCACTTATTTTGCGATCCTCACTTATTTTTGCGATCCTCACTTATTTTTGCTTCGGCCGGGTGTCGGCTCAACTCTATCTTCGCACCCAGCCGACCCAACAAGCATATCGGCCAGACGCCAATTTGGAAGTCGGCTATAGACAATGTTCATCTGTGTTGTCCTGGACGTCCACCACTCCATTTCGGAAGAAACAATCCTCTCCGACCTCCGCTCAACGGGAGTGTACAGCGCAACAAGACTCTACGAAGGCTCCATACCAGCACAAGACGTACTTCTATTTCTCACCTCTCCGACCGACCATTGGTGTCCATCTTCGCAGCGGTCTTCATCGCGTGGAACCCACTCCTCGCCAAGTTCTCGACCAACTACAGGACTACTCGACTGATCTTCCTGCATCTGCTGCTTCTACGCCACAACCCTTGTCCTCTCTCTGCATCACTTCTTCAACCACTGCCACCACTATTACCACCATCACCTCCTCTGTTCACAACCATATCACCAACTCTATTGCCACCTCGGTTACTTCCCATCCCACCCCTATAATGATAACTACTGTCTCCACTCCTTCCTCATCAAATCAACAACCAGCATCTGAAACTGCCACCGACACGATGCCATGATCATCGCCAGATTGCACTTGCGTCATCCGAGGAGTGGATCCGCTCTTATCCAGAGATACATTCGTCCAAGCCCTCCGTCAGACCGGAACACCAGTGCGCCGAGCAACCCGGACCTTCAATACCTCAGGACCCACGCACCTCGTTCGCCTTCATCTAACGACTCCGAACATCGCCCAACACCTCATCGACAATGGAATTCATCTCCAAGGCCACCAACATCAGATTGAACCCTCTCGTTATCCTCCCCAACCTTCTACCCGACCTCGCACGCCTCGTCGCCGTCCCCGGTCACCTCCACCTTTCCTTCCACCGAGTCCACAAATCCGTTTTTATCCGCCTCCACTCGATTTCTCTCCCACACCACCGCCCCTATCAAACCCCCTCCATATATTAATCCTTTCACTGCATCACTTCTCTTGTATTTTCCACAACCTCGCCCATTCCTTCACACCTCACATGCACCCCTCACTAGTCCCACAGTCTTTGCATCCACCCTTTACCCCGTCATGCATCTCTACCTGCTTATAATTCAATGAATAATCTTTGTAACATGTAGCAACCGAAATTGTAAATTGTAAATCTGTAACTATTAGGCCTATTGGCAATAAAATCTCCCAACACACTACACCCCCTCCCCCTTAGCCAAGAGGTCCCTTGCTCAACACTCCTTAATATTTCACATCTCCTCTCTCTATCAAATCTCCTCAAACCCGCCCAAGCTCCCGGCCAGAGGGAGGGCGTTACCCTTCAGGTGGCCCGCCTTACCCTTTCAGGGTGGGGAATGAAAACGTGTAAACGAAAAAAACGAATGTAAATCATTAGAGCCCCTTTGAGAAAGCAAGTTCATAGATGTCGGTAAGACTGGTTACAAAATCGCCATCTGTTGCTCTGTAGTTACACCTCTTGAAATGCCTCTGGCCGGCTAATTTCGTAATTAAATCAATCAATCAATCAATCAATCAATCAATCAATCAATCAATCAATCAATCAATCAATCAATCAATCAATCAATCAATCAATCAATCAATCAATCAATCAATTAATCAATCAATCAATCAAACAATACATCAATCAATCAATCAATCAAACAATCAATCACTACTAATCTGCATTTAGTGCAATCGTCCAGGTGGCAGATTCCCTACCTGTTGTTTACCTACACTAATCTTGAATGATTTCAATGAAATTGGAAAATTATTGAACATCTCCCTTGGTAAGTTATTCCAATCCCTAACTCCCCTTCGTATAAACGAATGTTTGCATTATTTTGTCCTCTTGAATTGCAATTTTATCTTCATATCGTGATCTTTCCTACTTTTAAATACACCACTCAAACTTGTTCGTCTACTAATGTCATTCCACGCCATCTCTCTACTGACAGCTCGGAACATACAGTACTACTTAGTCGAGCAGCTCGTCTTCTTTCTCTCAAACCGGGCGAGTTGGCCGTGGGGCTAGGGGCGCGCAGCTGTCAGCTTGCATCCGGGAGATAATGGGTTCAAGCCCCAATGTCGGCAGCCCAAAAGATGGTTTTCCGTGGTTTCCCATTTTCACACCAGGCAAATGCTGGGGCTGTACCCTAATTAAGGCGACGGCCGCTTCTTTCCCAATCCTAGCCCTTTCCTATCCCATCGTCGCCATAAGACCTATCTGTGTCGGCGCGACGTAAAAGAAATTGAAAAGAAAATAACCTTTCTCCCAAGTTTTCCCAGCACAAACTTTGCAACACTTTTGTAACGCTACTCCTTTGTCGGAAATCACCCAGCAAAATCGAGTTGCTTTTCTTTGGATTTTTTACCTAATATTCTTCTTGGAGATGTTTGATCTGGTGTTGGTATACTAAATATATTTCTCTCCCGTTTCTCCTCTTTAATCTTAGTCTGGTTAAATTTCTAGCCAAAACTTCTGGTATACCCAAATATTAACTGTGCATTCTGCTAACACTCCTTTTTTATAACTTATCATCTACTAACCCTACTTTCTTACTGCCTTCTCCTATGTCCCATATTTCTGCCCCTTACAGTGCTCTGTGTTTTAATAGTGATTTGAGAACATTATTATGCAATTTATATTCTATATTTGGGATGATCTTCTCCAAAAATCTCCAGCTAGATGAAGTTGCTGGCCATTCCTATTTTGCTCATCTTTTTTGTTTTTCTATTTACCATTAGGTGCAAGTATTTTTCCTAAACATTTCATTTTATTGACTACCCCTAATTCTACACCTTCTGCCTACAAGATGTCTGTTTCTTTACTTTATTTCCCTTTTTACACACCATAAATTTTGTTTTCTTAACCTTAGTTTTAAAATTCAATTTTGCAGAAAATTCAGCGGTTTTTGTGATTCTTCTTTGCATACCAACTGATGTTGCGAATAACCGAAGGATGTCGTCTGCGTAAACTAGGCAAGCAAATTCCTTATTGTTAAGACATGAGTTTGTCATGTTCTAATTTCCTTTAGAACCAAAATAGTCTTAATAAATGTTATGAACACTTTAGGTGTTAATTTGGACCGATGCTTTAGCCCAATATTTTAGTACACGGTGGTTATAATTAAACTTTCGCTACTTGAGCCAGTGAAGACGGAAAACTGTGTGTCGTATGGGTACCCAACATTATAGGAATGATGTTCAGAACGTCTGCTGCAGCATTTGCGTTGTTAGTAGCCGATTATCAGTGTCATGGCATTCCGTTAGGCGTCGGTACTGGTACGGTGACGTAGGGATGAAACACAAGCATCAGTTGCAGATAGTAAACATGGGTCTGGACCGGGGCTTTACTCCTAAAGCTACTTTATCAAAGCAACAGCAATAGTGCTGCTGCTCTTCGCGAGTATCGATGCAATAAGGGAATACAGAGAGGTCCGCACTGGTGTTGAAGAACATGATTTGGAAATTCGAATTAACTGGCGATTTGGGAATTGCTCCTGGAAGAGGCCGACGGCCAATTCCGCCACATATTGTTGAAGAAGTTACTGTTGCGATGGCTGCGAATGCTGGACGCAATGTGCGATATTCAGGCATTGCACGAGTTGTGTCATGACAGCTGAAAGTTCCACGGTTCCCCGTTCAAAAAGTGCTGGCAACAATTCTGAAATGCAACCCGTACAAATTTCACCCTACTCGTCAACTGTTGCCACATTATGCAGACATTCGAGTACACTTTGCTCTTGTGTTTCTTGCAAGGGTTCAAGTTGATGACATGTGGCAATGAAACATTTCGTGGAGCGATGAAGCACACTTTACAATCACTGGGGCAGTGAACACTCACAATTGTCGCATATGGGACAACGACCGTTCATGAAGTTCCCCCAGGTAGTGAACGCGTCACTCTGTTTGTGGCTTCATGGCACAGTTCATAATTGGTCCATTTTTCTTTGAGGAACTCGGAGCCCAAGGACCAGGGTCATGCAGCCTGAACGGAACACGTTAATGTGATCTGCTTCGCCAAGAGGTGAACCCTGCTCTACGGGAGAGAGGTGCTTTGGACTCAACTATTTTGATGCACGATGGAGCTCCATCTCACATTGCTCGTGAGGTCACTAGGTTACTCCGTAACACATTTGGAGAAGACCGAATCTTTGGCCGATCGTTCCAATGATTTATCCGGGGTGACTCATTTTTTTGGTCCGGTGACCTTACATTTACCGACATTATAAAGGTTAGATGTATTGTCAATTCCTAGTAGAAATAATGGGGAATTCCTTTATTCAAAGAGGTCGATGGCCTAGATTTTGGGCCCCTTTAATTAACAATTATCATCATCATCATCATCATCATCATCATCATCATCATCATCATCATCGCCTTTATTCAAACGCTGACAGAATAGAATATCTGTACGTACGTTCACTAGGGACGGCACAGATATATTGCAGTGAATGAAGGCCTATGTCTTCAACGAACCCAGTTTTAATTGTATTCAACTGAAATACTAACTTTTGTCCTATCTAGGACATTAAAAGAGTACAAGCTATCTCCCAGCACAGCAAAAGTGAAAAATATTAGACGAGTAAAATTTGTGATAATCTTCACTCCCAAACAGTTTTTGAATATGGCTGCATTGTGCTCTTTACATTAAGGTGATTAAGAAGGAATTTGCCGGGCAAAGACTTAGTAAACGACACAGCCGTAGAGGATGACAAATTTTAGTCTGTTAATAAAAAACAACGTCTTGTTCAAGATTCGAACTTGCGACATCTCGCAACTAAAGCGTAGGCCAAACCTATTACGCGCGGCTGTGCACTTGCATCAGGGAGATAGTGGGTTCGAATCCCACTGTCGGCAGCCCTGAAGATGGTTTTCCGTGGTTTCCCATTTTCACACCAGGCAAATGCTGGGGCTGTACCTTAATTAAGGCCACGGCCGCTTCCTTCCAACTCCTAGGCCTTTCCTATCCCATCGTCGCCATAAGACCTATCTGTGTCGGTGCGACGTAAAGCCCGTAGCAAAAAAAAAAAAAAAAAAGAAAAAAGACCTATTACGGCAACAGAACACCAGTGATTAACTTACCAGAAAGGTAATTATAAAACACATCACCACCTGCTAATCGTATTACGAAAGGGGGCTGTTATTAGGTCTGTGTTCCAGGAGGGCCAACCAGAGAATTACCATGTACTGCTTCTTCTCTCATTAAATACCGCAAGAAGCGTGCGTACAGACGATACATAACATCCATAAGTCCATAATCGCATTACACTGACTTAGCAAATGTCATGGGATAGTCACCTAATAGCGTGCGGGGCCTCCTCTGGCCCTGCGAACTGCAGTGAGACGCCGTGGAAGTGAGTCGACAAGTCCCTGGTGGTCCTCTGGACGCAGCTGACACAAAATCGTTTGCAGAGCGGCCGCCAATGCTGGTCTGTTCCTGGGTGCAGGATCCATGGCACGGAGCCTGCGTTCCAGGACATCCCAGATATGCTCGATAGGGTTCATATCGGGGTTTCTGGGTGGCCATGGCAGTCGTTGGACCTCCGCTGCATGTTCCTGAAACCATACCCGGGCGACGTGGGAGCGATGTGGCGGCGCTTTATCATCTTGAAATACCGCAGGACCGTCTGGGCGCTGGAAGGCCAAAAATGGGTGGAGATGGTCTCCGAGCAGCTCAACATACCGCGTACCATTCAAAGTCTCTTCCAGAACAACTAGGGGCCCCATTCCATACCAGGAAAATGCACCCCAGACCATAACAGAGACACCAGCGCCCTGGACCACACCTTCGAGGCAGGCGGGATCCATCGCTTCATGTGGTCTGCGCCATACACGGTGCCTCCCATCGGCATGGTTCAGTTGAAATCGTGATTCGTCCGACCATATCACGTTACGCCATTGTTACAGTGTCCATCCCTGATGACTGGCGACAAATGCGCGTCGTTGTGCCCGATAACGTTGGGTTAACAGCGGCACCCGTGTGCGGCGCCGGCTCCCATACCCCATAGAACCCACGTTCCTACGGATTGTCCACTGGGAGACGTGTCTGGTATGGCCTGTGTTGAATTGAGCCGTGATTCGTTGCACGGCTGCCCGTCTGTCACTATTGACAATCCGTCTCAGATGTCGCCGGTCACGGTCATCGAGGGTGGCTGGACGGCTGGTCGTTCGTCTGTTGTGGACGGTGACACCCGCATTCAACCATTCACGATACACCCTGGACACGGTTGATCGTGTGAAGCCGAATTACCGCATCACTACCGAAATCGCACTTCCCATCCTTCGGGCACCGACCACCGTTCGAACGGGGTCAGCTCACGACGACGTTCCATGTTACACCAGTCACATGCACAGCCACTGCTCACAAGGTCTCCTATACAACTGCCGCTGGCACAGGGGGCGTGTGGTGCGCAGACAACACAACTGCGCATCAGTGCTCCGCTATCTTATGACATTTGCTCAGTCAGTGTACATTAAACAAAAAACGCACCTTCCGGCCAGAGAAAGGGCGTGTGGTTTAGTAGAATTAGTTAGTTGTTAATATATAAAGGTCGTTGATCAGCGGTGAAATTCTGTTCGACTACCTGTGGCTGAGCTTCAATTATTTCTGCCGCCAAAACGCTAAATGAATACTCAGATACTGACTGAATCGTATACCATTAAACGAACAAGCTTTCTCGAAAAGGGCTATAACTATATTGAAGGAAATAACACACTAGAGGATTTCTCAGTCTGGTGATCGATTTGTCAGTGTCTAATTTTCGAAAAAAAGAAAAAACGTGACAGTGACATCTATCTTTTATTAGGAAGTCAGCAGGACGGTAGCATTTCAAGAACTGCAACTACTGCTATGATTTCAAGACATTTAAATACTGAGCAACAGATAGCGACTTAGTTACAAATTTTAGCGACATCTATGAACTAGCTTTCTCGCTAAGGGGTCTAGATACGTCCATGATTTCAAGAAATATAAATATTGAGCAACAGATAGCGACTTAGCAAAACATTTTGGCGACATCTATGAACTAGCTTTCTCGCTAAGGGGTCTAAATACGTCCACGATTTCAAAAAATATCAATATTGAGCAACAGATAGCGACTTAGTAAAAATTTTTGGTGACATCTATGAACTAGCTTTCTCGCTAAGGGATCTAGATACGTCCACGATTTCAAAAAATATCAATATTGAGCAACAGATGGCGACTTAGCAAAAAATTTTGGCGACATCTATGAATTAGCTGGACTTCTATGATTTCAAGAAATTGAAATAATGAGCAACAGATAGCGAATTCGTAACAGATCTTAGCGACACCTATGAAGTAGCTTTCTCAATAAAGGCTTTAAATACTCCCATGATTTCAAAAAATATCAATATTGAGCAACAGATGGCGACTTAGCAAAAAATTTTGGCGACATCTATGAACTAGCTTTCCCGATAAAGGCTTCAAATACATCCATGATTTCAATAACTTTAAGCACTGAGCGACAGATAGCGATTTTCTATTATAAACAATAGTTAGCAAATAAATGTTAGGACGTATAATGGCGATGTTTGTTTCTAAAATGTCGAGAAAAATGTTCACAGGCGCAAGAAAAGGAAGACATCCTGAGATAGAAGAAGGTTTTGAAATTCGTAACGGGAAGGACAAACCTATTCACATTCTTATGCCGTGTCAAGAAAACAAGGTGAAACTTTGTACGTTTCGCAGAGAACTTTTCTACAAGTACGGGCCGTGAAACCAGCAATGGTAACAAGGATAAACCTATCCTCATGCTGTCGTAACTATGTTAACAATGCTGGAAATTATGCAGTAATATTAAATCTTTAGTCTGTTTTCCAGCCGCGAAAACAAGCGCAAGCAACATATGTTTAAAATATCAAGCCTTACCAAATAGGGGTCCGTCTCTGTGGTGTAGTGGTTAGTGTGATTAGCTGCCACCGCCAGAGGCCCGTGTTCGATTCCCGGCTCTGTCTCGAAATTTGAAAAGTGGTACGAGGGCTGGAACAGGGTCAACTCAGCCTCGGGAGGTCAACTGAGTAGAGGGGGTTCGATTCCCTCCTCAGCCATCCTGGAAGTAGTTTTCTGTGGTTTCCCACTTCTTCTCCAGGCAAATGCCGGGATGGTACCTAACTTAAGGCCACGGCCGCTTCCTTCCCTCTTCCTTGTCTATCCCTTCCAAACTTCCCATCCCCCCACAAGGCCCCTGTTTGGCCTCCAGATCCCCCGATCTGAATCCACTCGAGCATTTATGGGCTGCTGCCAATGCTGGTGTAAGCTCCATGAAACCTGCACCAACTACACAAGACCAATTGTGGGTAGCAGAGCAAGATGCGTGGGTCCCGGTCCCACCAGAATGATTCCAACAACTTGTAGAATCGATGCCCTGCTGTAATGCTGCAATTATGAGGTCTTACGGAAGAGCAACTTGTTATTAACATCACATTCAGTGTCTATCCATGACTTTGGCAACTCAGTGTACAGTATTTGGGAAGTGATGAAATAAATGATCACATCTACCTCTGCTTTTGACAGTTTAAATTACATGCTGAGTTTGCTAAGAATGAACACTACAAAATGTGAAAAGAAACAGTAATGTAGATAGTCATATGTACACTATCCTGAACTGTGACCAATACAAAGTTATGCACATCTGTACAACACATGCTTGTGCTACTGATTCAGAATTTCTTCCTTTGTAACTACAGGTGTCAGCATATTTTCTATATAGACAAATTACTTTAGAAATTGGCAATCTCTAACAATAATCAGTATCAACTGTTTGGTGTTTATTGGCTCTGGACCACAATCAAAATTCTATGAAGATATTGAAAAGGTTGGCTGTTTCTGTGAAGTCCTAAAAACAACTACATTCATCATCCATTTCAAGATCAGAAACACTCAATGCAATTACCATTGCTGATGACATTGTGTAGAAACTCAAGAGGATATGTAGGCAAGGCTTGACATGGGGAAGGCCAAGCTCTTGGAGTTCAACGTCAGGATCTACGAGAGTAAGATAGTAGATATGACCGTGAACAGAGACGATCAAGAAAACACCAACCTAGCAGATCACCAGTAAGAGAGTGTAGACATTTCCACTTACCATATCCAAGAGAGATCAAGAACATGAAGCAAAGGAGTATCCTCTTCCAACAACTAGTCAGGGCCTTCCTTCAGGATTCTAATATTCCAAAACAATAGAGAAATTCAGCTGCTAACTTATCTTGATGTAAGGGTTTGAAAAATGCACCATCATGGAAAGAGAGACTGGTCAATAAGCAGGCATCAGAACAGAAGTTCTTTAGGACCACTAATCAGAAGAATTTTATCTGTTAGGTTCTTCAGTCTGCCAAAAGTAATTTTTGTATAAATAAATTTCTGAAAAATGAAAGCACATGGTTACAGAATTATACCTGAAAAAGAAACAACTTATTTAAAATAGAATGACATGTTTAATTTTCAGGTAGAATTGTGCTGCTGTATATTTTGTTTTTCACATAATTAATACATTTATTTATTCAAAATTAGTTTTGGCAAACTGAAGAACCGAACAGTTATAAATCAACTGAGTTGCATGTGTAAAGATATGTCATCAGATATCACACACTAACCAGAAGATCAGGAGAGACAATTTGAGAAATGAGGGGAGTCAGGAATTTAGGAATGATACATCTGAACTGAACGGAGTCAGCACATTCTGACTACGTGGTGATAGAAGGCAAATGCTGGGTTGGAAGAACCAAAAAATTCCTGGAAGAATGAGGCCAACACTGACATCACAGCTGGAGAAGGACACTGGATAATGTCATGAAGAATGAGGAACAGAGGAAAGGGGGAGGGACTTATCACCAGTACCTGGCAAACTGTAGCTCTAAACCAATCGCCATCATGATGATTATGATGATGGTGGCGTTGACAGATTTACTGAACCACAACACAGCAGATATGAATATATCATAGTTCCATATTTGATACTGAGCCAACTTAGCTCTGGACTATGAGTGAAAGCAGGCAGTGATATCAGACATTGAGACATTGAACTCACGACTGCAACTCTGCTGCAAGATCCAATGGACAAACTTTAAAGTAAATCAGAATATGTGAGAATTTAATTTTGGTATGGTCAAGTAAGGTATATTGATGGTGAATATAGTTCACTCCACCGAGCAAGTTAGCCGTGCGTTTAGGTTTGCGCGGCTGTGAAATTGAATTCAGGAGATAGTGAGTTAGAACACCACCACTGGCAGCCCTGAAAATGCTTTGCTGTTGTTTCCCATCTTCACACCAGACAAACTGCTTGGGCTGTGCTCTAATTAAGGCCACAGCCTCGCTCTTCCCAGTCCTAGTTCTTTCCCATTCCATCGCCTCCATAAGACCTATCTGTGTCAATGCGACGTAAAGCAGATTTAAAAAAAGATATATAATTCACTCCCAACTTTTTCATATATTATTGTACTTTCTATTAGTGTCACTCACTTTTGAATATTATTGTATTATTCAGGGATAATTTGAGAGGTTTGTAAGCAAAGTCAAAGAAACTCTTCACAACTTAGCTGGAGTCATAAATGGATTGACGTGTTACTCTCTTCAGTATTAAATTCTGAAGCATAAAAAAATATCTAGAAGAACAGTCAAGATGAAAGTTTTGAAAGGAGGGCTGACAGTCATATCACTTTAGTGATGGTGACATGAATAAAATCCATGTTTGTGAGTACACATGTATGTTATAACAATGGTCTTCAATTTACATCTTTTGTGAGAGCATAATTCAAATAAGACAATACCTAATCTTCCCATCTCCTCATCACGACGCGCAGGTCAAATAGAAGTCAAATAGAGTCAAATAGAAAGACTTGCACCTGGCGAGCCGAACCCGTCCTGGGATATCCCGGCACTAAAAGCCATACGACATTTCACATTTCATTTTTCATCTTCCCATTTGCCATAATATACCCCACTGCATCCTCCTCTGTGGTGTAGTGGTTAGCGTGATTAGCTGCCACCCCTCGAGGCCCCCGTTCGAGTCCCGGCTCTGGCACAAAATTTGAAAAGAGGTACGAGGGCTGGAACTGGGTCCACTCAGCCTCGGGAGGTCAACTGAACAGAGGAGAGTTTGATTCCCACCTCAGCCATTCTTGAAGTGGTTTCCCATGGTTTCCCACTTTTCCTCCAGGCAAATGCTGGATTGGTACCTAAATTAAGGCCACGGCCAATTCCTTCCCTCTTCCTTATCTATCTCTTGCAATCTTCCCATCCCTGCACAAGGCCTCTGTTCAGCATAGCAGGTGAGGCGCCTGGGCAAAGTACTGCTCCACCTCCCCCATTTTATCCCCTGACTGAAAGTCTCATGCTCCAGGACACTGGTCCTGTGGCGGTAGAGGTAGGATCCCTCACTGAATCCGAGGGAAGAACCAACCCTAGAGGTTGAACAGATTAAGAAAGAAAGAAAGAAAGAAAGAAGATACCGTAGATTATATATCAAATTTTGCAGTAGTTTACAATAACTATTTTCTTCATTGATCAATGTACTACTCAGTAGAACTGCTAAATACAACATTCGTCAGAACGTTAAGTTCTGACGGTGAACACAAATCAACCAGGAACCAACAATATACTAAAATAAGGAATTTCCATTACATTTCCATTATCTAGCACATGGTTGTCAAAGAGGCAATCACATGAGAAATGTAGAAATTCTCCTGTGGTATTGATGTACAGCAGATATTTTCATCCATATCTGGGATAAGAGATAACTAAGAAAGTAGACACATATATCATTTAATTTTTATATAGTGCATTCATACTGTATTCTCCTATACAGGCATAACAAATGGAGAGAACGGGATGGTTATCTAGTTGAAAGAATGAGTTATGCGGAGTGGCTCAGATGTTGAGATGCTGGTTTTCTGACCAGTTGAGCCAGCTGAATATCTCAGATAATTAATGTGAAGCACTATATAACTTTGAGGAGAAGATTGTGCACCAACCAATACAATCATAATCATTTCCACCATAAACCTCTTCCTAAACATATGTACTGTAATTGTTCTCTCCTACTTATTCCATCCTCTGACTAGTCCATATTCTTTGCTTATTCCACCCAGTCCAGTCTCTGCTGTCTTTTTATCACTATTAATATCCTACATTTAAGTACACCTACATGAATATTTGAAAATAATAACTTTTATTATTGGAAATAAAAAGTGAGGTAGATCCTACTTTTTTTTTGCTTATTTATTTCATATGTCCAACAAATTCCACAAAATCATGAACAATTAACCAGAAGATCAAGATAGACAGGTTAAATGAGGAGGTGAGGCAAAAAGTTAAGAACAAGACACCTGAAATAGACAAAGTATGCACATTTTAACAACGTTGGTTTGGGCACATTAGAAGATCAGCCCAAGTGCAGTTGGAAAGTGTGGTAGAATGAAAACTCCTTTTGCATCCTATATCTAATGTTGCGATAGCTACAATTTCTATTTTCTACATTGATCAATGTGCTGCTCGCTAGTACTCCTCGAAACAACATTCATCATCATTTTAAGTTGTGAGGGTAAACAAAGTTTATTTCAGATTCAAAAATATCTAATACCGTAAATTTTTTCCCCCTTTACATAACCACTATCTAATGCAACGTCTTTAAAGTGGAGATCACATGAGAAATGAAGAAATTGTCCTGGGATATTGATTATACAGCAGATTTCGGCATCCATATCCGAAACAATAGATAACTAACAAGAGTGTTACAATATCATACCATATTATTATCATATAGTAAATTCCCCATCATATGGTATTCTGACCTTTGGACATAACAACCAGTAAAGAGGGAATGGTCTAGTTCAGGGCCTCTCAGGGTGCATGCACTGTGCACGGTGCAAAGATGACTTTGCTTGGTTGACCAGAGTGCAGCCCCCCCCACTCCCCGATTTGGAGCAATAGCGCTGTCTCTCTCTCTTTCCCACGCCTGTCTCGCTCGCTCCCCCTGTCTCCCTCTTCCTCACTTGCTCCGTAGAGCTCCAAATCCAAACCGAGCTTAGCCGAGTATCCCAGAGACGAAGCGTTGGTCCGAGCCTAGCCGAGCGGGACCGATACACTGTGCACAGGTACTCCGCACTGCAGTTTGCACGCATGAGATTTTGGGCGTTTGAGAGGCCCTGGTCTAGTTGAATGAAGGAGCTTGTCTGAGTGGCTGAGATGGTTGAGACCTGCTGAGTCACCTGAATAGCACACATGTGTAGCAGTTAAAAATTCTGAGAAGTGTTTTTTGCACCAAACACCACAATCATCATAAATCCTTTTCTAAACGTAGTGTTCTGGACATAAATAGTTGTATTTCTCCCATTTATTCCAACCCTCCAATATTCCAAATGCTTCACAATCTTCCAGTCCAACCCAGTCCAATTTCTGTAGTCTTTTATTCAATTTCCTCCAAAAAAACTCTGGATCTTTAATTGGTTCCCTTTCATTTAATTTGTAGTTGAATTTTTACTTCGTCCTGTTCACTGATCCATCTGTTTATGTCCATATGTAGGTGTGACACATTAGCAAATGAACAATTCATTTTATTTTAAGAGAATGGTAATGGACACTGTGGTATAGTGTGTAGGAGGAATAATGAATGACAGAATGGTAATTGGGAATTTTAATGAGACTATCAAGAGGGTACATGCAAAATGGGAATGAGATTTTCAGACGGGTAGGAGAGAGGGGCTATGATTTGATGGTATTTTCTTGAAATTAAGAGGTTTGCTTCGTACATTGAAAGGGACGTACATTCACGGAGATGGGTTTGACTAGGGACCGATAATGGTAGTATAGAAAGCAGGAAGTCAAGGAATGATGACATAAAACTGTTAGTGCTAAACTGTGCAAGTACTCTAAAGAAATACATAGCATTAAGTAATTTGATAGATATACATTTACCACATATAGTAATAGGAATTAAACTATGGCTGAGAAGTGATATATTCGATGCAGTTACTTTGTCATAGTACTGGATTGCTTAACATGAAGATGGGTTGGGAAAGACAGGAGGGGGTGTATACATGCTGGTGATAGAAGAATGTGTAATCTACAAAATTTACTGAAGAGAAGTACAAAATTTTATGTGTAAGACATTTCTCTTAAAAAAAAAAAAAAAAAAGAACTTTGTTCTCTTTGGGCGGGCACACACCTGGCACTGATGATGATTTGGAATTATTTGATAAGATGATTTACTCTGTCAGGAAAAAGACAGTAAGTAATGTTACTGTAGAGGGTGATCGCAATTTGCAAAATTTTAAACATCAAGGGAATGTGACTCACAAAAATCATCACCAACAAATTGTGAATAACGTAATGTGGGAAGGACATTAAAAGTAAGAGATGGAAGCATCTAGATGGAAATATATTCTAGATGTTCTGCTGAAAAAACCGGATGAGTTCTAAAGAGAAGCATAAATGATCAATGGTACAAGTGATCATTAAACTTTTTCGACGTGGTAGTTAAAAATAAATGTGGTAGAAAAGAAGGTTATTAAAGCAGGACTACTAGACAATACCGTACAGTTTATAAGAGAGGCATGGGGGGATTTTTAAAAGGCAATTATGATCAGTCACAGGTTGTGACACAGCCTACAGGGTGGGTTTAAGGAATTGTTGAGGAAATTGAAAACACTTAACACCATTAAATTTGGTAAGCACCCATTACCTTATAACAGGTATAAAAGAGAATAAGAAGGAGGTGCAGGTTAGAAAGGATAGAGTTAGATTAGATAGGCTACTTTAGGCTAAGTTATTTCAATGGTACCGTAAGGAGAGTTTGATCAATCAATCAATCAATATCACTTTATTTGCAAATGAGGTGTCTACCTTGGTGGCAAATGGTACACAAAAATACATTACCGGTATTATCATTCATTGAATATTAAGTTAACAAGAGAAGAATACATTTCCTAAAAAGCACTATTATACAATTTAATCTAATAATTTTCCTATTGAACGCCCAGCACATCCTTAATAAATTTATATTATTTACAAAATTCTACTCATAAAATCTTCTGTGCTTACAAATATAATATACTCATATACAGTATGTGGAATTACATCAAATAATACCATACAACTGCTATAATACTGAAATTTACATTGGATTTTTTAAAAACCTATTTTGGTACCTAACAAGCACATCAACCTGCTTGCTCCTTAACCAGAGCCCCTTTTGCCACCGCTTTTCATAGCTACTGAAAAGACTTCACAACTAATGTAGTGGTCCAAGGGGCTCTTGAACATCTTACTGTGAAATAAAATTTAGCAAAAATGTAAGCAAAGGATTTGGATAATGGAAAACATAATTTGCAGCTATATGAGGGTAGGGGTATTAGAACCATAATAGACTATATCTTAAATGACTTCATTCAAATTAAGGCAAGCTGTTTGGAATGTATGTGCTTTATGGGGATTTTTCAGTGATACAGACCACTGTCTGATCTGTAGTGAACTAAGTATCTCTAGACCTAGGATAGAGAAAGTGAAATCTGTCTGCAAACGAATAAGGATTGAAAATCTCCAGGATGAGGAAATTACACAGAAGTACATGGATAGGATTAGTGAGAAGTTCTGATCAGTGGACAGTAAGCAGGTTCAGGATATAGAAAGAGAATGGGTTGCATACAGGAATGCTGTAGTGGAAACAACAAGGGAATGCCAAGGAACAACTGTATGTAAGGATGGGAAAAAGCAAACATCTTGGTGGAATGACTGAAGTGAGAGCTGCTTGTAAACATGAAAAGAAGGCTTATCAGAAATGGCTCCAAACAAGGGCTGATACAGATAGGGATAGGAGTTGAATCATGGCTGAGAAATGATATAATGGATGCAGAAATATTCTCACAGCACTGGAGTGTGTATCGTAGAGATAGGATAGGAATGGTGGGAGGGGGAGTGTTCATTCTGGTGAAAGAAGAATTTGTAAGCTACGAAAAAGTTAAAGA
The DNA here is from genome assembly GCF_040414725.1 of Anabrus simplex. NCBI lineage: Eukaryota > Metazoa > Arthropoda > Insecta > Orthoptera > Tettigoniidae > Anabrus > Anabrus simplex. The sequence continues at coordinate 1,156,723,488 of NC_090266.1, read as the reverse complement.
TGAGACACATGAAATTCTAGGTGTAAGGCTCATTTCTAAAGATAATAGGCAACTTGATATACTTGGAGTGTACAGATCGGGAAAGGGTAGCACTGACGCAGGTTCAGAATTATTCAATAGGATAGTCGGCTATGTGGGAAACGACATGGAAAGAAATGTGATTGTAGTGGGAGATCTGAATTTGCCAGCTGTCAATTGGGAAGGAAATGCGAACGACAGGAAGCATGACCAACAAATGGCAAATAAGTTAATTTGGGAAGGACAGCTGATTCAGAAAGTGATGGAACCAACTAGAGGTAAAAATATCCTGGATGTGGTGCTGATAAAACCAGATGAGCTCTATAGGGAAACTGGAGTAATGGATGGTATTAGTGATCATGAAGCTGTTTTTGTCATAGTTAAAAATAAATGTGATAGAAAGGAAGGTCTTAAAAGTACGACTATTAGGCAGTACCATATGGCTGATAAAGCACGCATGAGGCAGTTTCTAAAAAGTAACTATGATCGGTGGAAAACGGTAAATAAAAATGTAAACAGACTCTGGTATGGGTTTAAAGAAATTGTTGAGGATTGCGAAAACAGGTTTGTACCTTTAAGGGTGGTAAGGAATGGTAAAGACCCACCTTATTATAATAGAGAAATAAAGAGACTAAGAAGGAGGTGCAGACTGGAAAGAAATAGAGTTAGAAATGGCTGTGGAAGTAAGGAGAAATTGAAGTAAATTACTACAAAATTGAATCTAGCAAAGAAGGCAGCTAAGGATAACATGATGGCAAGCACAATTGGCAGTCATACAAATTTTAGTGAAAAATGGAAGGTTATGTATAGGTACCGTATTTTAAGGCAGAAACAGGTTCCAAGAAGGACATTCCATTAATAATTAATGAACAAGGGGAGTGTGTATGTGAGGATCTTCAAAAGGCAGAAGTATTTAGTCAGCAGTATGTAAAGATTGTTGGTTACAAGGGTAATGTCGAGATAGAGGAGGAGACTAAGGCCAAAGAAGTAATAAAATTTACATATGATAACAATGACATTTACAATAAGTTACAAAAGTTGAAAACTAGAAAAGCAGCTGGAATTGATCAGATATCTGAGGATATACTAAAGACAATGGGTTGGGACATAGTACCATATCTGAAGTACTTATTTGATTATTGTTTGGTTGCAGGAGCTATACCAGATGAATGGAGAGTTGCTATAGTAGCCCCTGTGTATAAAGGAAAGGGTGATAGACATAAAGCTGAAAATTACAGGCCAGTCACTTTGACATGCATTGTATGTAAGCTTTGGGAAGGCATTCTTTCTGATTATATTAGACATGTTTTTGAAATTAATAACTGGTTCGATAGAAGGCAATTCGGTTTTAGTAAAGGTTATTCCACTGAAGCTCAACTTGTAGGATTCCAGCAAGATATAGCAGATATCTTGGATTCTGGAGGTCAAATGGACTGTATCGCGACTGACCTGTCTAAAGCATTTGATAGGGTGAATCATGGGAGACTACTGGCAAAAATGAGTGCAATTGGACTAGACAAAAGAGTGACCGAATGGGTTGTTATTTTTCTAGAAAATAGATCTCAGAGAACTAGAGTAGGTGAAGCTTTATCTGACCCTGTAATAATTAAGAGGGGAATTCCTCAAGGCAGTATTATTGGACCTTTATGTTTTCTTATATATATAAATGATATGAGAAAAGGAGTTGAATCGGAGGTAAGGCTTTTTGCGGATGATGTTATTCTCTATAGAGTGATAAATAAGTTACAAGATTGTGAGCAACTGCAACATGACCTCGAAAATGTTGTGAGATGGACAGCAGGCAATGGTTTGTTGATAAACGGGGTTAAAAGTCAGGTTGTGAGTTTCACAAATAGGAAAAGTCCTCTCAGTTTTAATTACTGCATTGATGGGGTGAAAGTTCCTTTTGGGGATCATTGTAAGTATCTAGGTGTTAATATAAGGAAAGATCTTCATTGGGGTAATGACATAAATATGATTGTAAATAAAGGGTACAGATCTCTGCACATGGTTATGAGGGTGTTTAGGGGTTGTAGTAAGGATGTAAAGGAGAGGGCATATAAGTCTCTGGTAAGACCCCAACTAGAGTATGGTTCTAGTATATGGGACCCTCACCAGGATTACCTGATTCAAGAACTGGAAAAAATCCAAAGAAAAGCAGCTCGATTTGTTCTGGGTGATTTCCAACAAAAGAGTAGTGTTACAAAAATGTTGCAAAGTTTGGGTTGGGAAGAATTGAGAGAAAGAAGAAGAGCTGCTCGACTAAGTGGTATGTTCCAAGCTGTCAGCGGAGAGATGGCGTGGAATGACATTAGTAGACAAATAAGTTTGAATGGCGTTTATAAAAGTAGGAAAGATCACAATATGAAGATAAAGTTGGAATTCAAGAGGACAAACTGGGGCAAATATACGTTAATAGGAAGGGGAGTTAGGGATTGGAATAACTTACCAAGGGAGATGTTCAATAAATTTCCAATTTCTTTGAAATCATTTAGGAAAAGGATAGGAAAGCAACAGATAGGGAATCTGCCACCTGGGTGACTGCCCTAAATGCAGATCAGTATTGACTGATTGACTGATTGACTGACTGATTGTACGTAACAGAGTGAAACAAATAGTTGTTGAATTCCAAAAAGAAGTCATGAGAAGATTTTGGTAATAATCTGGAAAGGCTAGGTCTAGCAGCAGGGAAACCTTTCTGCACAGTAATAAAGAATCTTAGGAAGGGAGGGTAAATGGAAATGAACAGTGTTTTGGGTACTTTAGATGAACAGTTGGAAGGAACATATTTAAAATCTTCTGAACATAAAAGGAAATCTTCCTGGTGGTGTCGCAAACAACCGAGCTCATGGGGAGGAGGAAAATGATGTTGGTGAATTTACACTTGACGAAGTGGCAAAGGTGGTAAATAAACTCCATTATCATAAAGCAGCAGGAATAGATTAAATTGGATCTTAAATGGTGAAGTACAGTGGGAAGGCAGGGATGAAATGGTTTCATAGAGTAATAAAATTAGCATGAAGTGTTGCTAAGGTACCTTCAAATTGGACAAAAGCAGTTAGTGCACCTATCTATACAAAAGGTTTCCAAAAACTATTTAGTTTTGTCACTGATTAGTATACCAGGCAAAGTATTCACTGACATTTTGGAAGGGAGTGTGCGATGAGTAGTTGAGAGGAAGTTGGATGAAAACCAGTGTGGATACAGACCACAGAGGGGCTGTCAGGATCAGATTTTCAGTATGTGTCAGGTAACTGAAAAATGCTATGAGAGGAATAGACAGTTATGTTTCATAAATCTGGGGAAAGCATATTACAGGGTACCGCGGGAAAGATGTTCGCCATACTTGGGAACTATGGGATTAAAGTAGATTTTAAAATCAAACAAAGGCATTTATGTTGACAATTGGGCTTCAGTCGGAATTGATGGTAGTTTGAGTTCTTGGTTCAGGGTACTTACAGGAGTTAGACAAGGCTGTAATCTTTCACCTATATTGTTCATAGTTTACATGGATCATCTGCTGAAAGGTATAAAGTGGCAGGGAGGGATTCAGTTAGGTGGCAATGTAGTACCAAGCAGTCTGGCCTATGCTGACAACTTGGTTTTAATGGCAAATTGTGCCGATAGACTGCAGCCTAATAACTTGGAACTTGAAAATATTTGCAATGGTATGAAAATTAGCCTTTTGAAGACTAAATTGATGTCAGTAGGTAATAAATCCAAGAGAATTGCATTTTGGATTGGTGATATAAAGCTGGAACAGGTAGATGACTTCAAGTATTTCAACTATCCTTACATCGGTTTGTTTTCAGACCAACTTTACTTTACAGGAGTGAAAGCTGGGTGGAATCACGATATCTTATTCATGAGTTAGAAGTAACAGACATGACAGTAGCAAGATAGATTGATAGTACAAGCAGGTGGCAACAATAGCCACAGGGTACTTGGAATGAGGAAATAAAGGATAATTTAAGAATGAACTCGATTACGGAAGCTGTGGGAATAAACTGTCTTTGGTGGTGAGGTCATGTGAGGCGAATGGAGGAGGATAGGTTAACTAGTAGAATAATGGTCTCTGCTATGGAGGGTAAGAGAAGTAGAGGGAGACCAATATGACGATGGTTAGACTCAGTTTCTAACGATTTAAAGATAAGAGGTATAGAACTAAATTAGGCCGCAGCACTAGCTGCAAATGGAGGATTGTGGCGAAGTATAGTAAATTCACAGGGGCTTGCAGATGTATGTATGTATGGATTTTAAGGAACAGCTGATGCAATTACACAGTTACTTTAAGACAGAAGCAAGCTGCCAGAAGGACGATCCAGGGATCGTTATAGAACAACTCTAGTGTATATGTAAGAACTTAAAGATGGCGGAAGTAATCAGTGAGCAATATGTAAAGGTAGTTTGGTATAAGGATAAATTTCAGGCAGAGGGAACAACTAATAATGGAAAAACATTGAAATTTGCTGATCATAATAAAGACATTTGCAAAAAATAACAATATATATTACCATATCTAAAACACTTATTGGTTACTGATTGCATTAAGGAGTGACCCCAAATGAATGGAGAATTGCAATATTAGCCCCAGTTACAACTGAAAAGGTGATAAACATGAAGCAGATAATTACAGGCCAGTCAGATCAACATATGTTGTGTGCAAGTTCTGGGATAGTTTTTCTGCTGATTATAATACACAGTTATGCAAAATTACTAACTGGTATGATAGAAAACTGTTTGGTTTTCCTCTATACAAGCTTTCTCATTTTTATTTTACTGACTATATTGTATATTTTTAGGCATGGTTGATAATAAAAACTTCATTCAGAAGTTGGAAGATAAACAGTGAATGGTATTATACATGGTGTCTCAAACCTTTTGGTTCAAATTGAAACAGGTGATAGTGGCTCCACAACCAATTATATTGAGGTAGGGAACCAATGGTCAGAAATAGATATTTATTGTGTTACGGACATACACAGCCTACACCGCTTAACAACAACAAAGCTCAGAGTAATTGTTCAAAGTGACGATCGCCAATCTCAATGCATGTATTGCAATAGAGCAACCCGTTCTGCTGCACTCTCGCAAAGATTCCGGGTGTCTGTTGTACACTAGAACAGGCAGCGTGTGATAAACAGCATACATCACTGACCACCAAACAGACATTCTGTACACAACTTAGCTCATAGTATGTGTATCATGTGATGACCAAATGCTTTGCACCGGCGCATTAACCTCTGCCGCACGCACACCACTATCCCTAGTGTTTGTTGTGCATTACATCAGAGAGCTTGTGATGTGTCCATGGTGAGGTGTGTTACTGTGTACAGTGCATGGAGCGGAGATGGAACGTTACTTGCCACGAGAGTTGGCAGACAAAATTTAATGTATGGTGCAGCAAGAAGTAGTGCATGTAAAGCAGCACAAATGTACACAGAACGCTTTCCCAACAGGCATCATTCTAATTGGAAGAAGTTTATCTCCTTGGATACCAACTTATGAGAGACAGGTTCACTCAAGCCACAGAGAGCCATGTCCGAACACCAGACTTTGAGGAGATGGTGTTGGACCGGGTGGCTGACCTCCCAGCAATAAGCATCCGTCAACTTGCCCGTGAAACATACACTTCGAAAGATACAGTGTAGAATGTACTGGCGGAACAGGTGTTAAACCTCTATCATAAAGAACATGTGCAAATACTAGGACCAACGGATTTTGAACCCCGCGTTCACTTCTGTCAATGGATTATCCACAGCAATGCTATAGTGACAAACCTTGAACAGTTTGTATTGTTCATGGATGGGGCCTCAGTGACCGTGACATTGTTTTCAACAGCCGCAACAGACAGGTCTCGAGTGAAGACAATCCCCACGCCAACCACACCGGTGGCCACCAGCAACGATTATCTGCCAATGTAAGGGTGGGCATTGTCCAATATCACCTAATAGGACCTTATTTGTTGCCTCCCCATTTGACTGGTCCATGTTACCTAGTGTTCCTGTGAGAAATGCTGCCACAGTTCCTGGAAACTGAACTTCTTGTTGTCCGCAAAAGATGTGGTTTCAACATGAATGGTGCACCAGCCACTTTGAAGGTGATGTCCACGAGCACCTGAACAACACGTAACCTCATCATTAGATTGGAAGCGGATGTCCTGTCCCATGGCATGCGCAATCGGCGGATCTGACACCTCTGGACTTTTTCCTTCAGTGTTACGTCAAGAAATTAGTGTGTGAAAGCCCCCCGTAGAAGCGGATCATGACCAGCTTATAGGGTCCAAGCGACCTGTCTCATCGTACTACAGACACTAGGGATCACAGAGAGAGTGCGGCAGAACTTCATCCCCCATTGCCATGCATGCAATGAGACTGGTGGTCGTCTCTTTGAACAATTACTATGAGCTACGTTGTTTTTATGCGGTGTACGCTGTGAATGTGCATAACACAATAAATATGCATTTACGACCATTGGTGCCCTATCTCAATATAATCGGTTTTGGACCCACCGTCTCCTGTTTCAATTTGACAGAAAAGGTATTGAGACACTCTGTATATAGCGAGTTTCAGCGGATGGTGTTAATTTATGCAGAAAGCAATATAAATTAAATCGGCTTTTTTTGCTACTGGCTTTACCTTGCATCGACACGTATAGGTCTTATGGCGACGATGGGATAGGAAAGGGCTAGGAATTGGAAGGAAGCGGCCGTGGCCTTAATTTAGGTACAGTCCCAGCATTTGCCTGGTGTGAAAATGGGGAAACTACGAGAAACCATCTTCAGGGCTGCCGACAGTGGGATTCGAACCTACAATCTCCCGAATGCAAGCTCACAGCTGCGCGCCCCAAACCGCACGGCCAACTCGCCCGGTAGTTAAATCGGCAAGCTGTAAAATAATTCAGCTTGTGCCGTGAACACAGAATGGCGATAATTTGTTTCTAAAGCAACGAAAAAAAAAAAAGGATTACCGGCCCATGGAAATAAAGACATCCTGTAAAAGACGAACGTTATGAAAGTCGTACAGGAAAGGAGGAAATCGAATTAGATTGGAGTAAATAAGGTATCTCTTTCGCCCTTGTGATATTAGATCTACTCAAACTCGAAAAAGGTGTTGTGAAACACCATCTATCTCTATGGTTCAGAACTAGAAGAAACGGTACCGGTAGTCTATTTGTTTCCTACTAGATTTCGCTTGCCTCTAGCTTATGCCACTTGATCGTACGAGCAAGGGTAGAAATAATTCGTACTAAAAAGATAATTTAAGTACATGTCCTACCAACAACAGCACTGTGGGCTGCGTCAATGAGCAATGACACAACCCGACGACATAGCAGTCGTTCTAAAACTACAATATCTGGTGAAAAGTGGATGTACTAAACTCTGATAACTGTAACAGAAAATATGACTGTCAAACAGAATTAGAGATACTGCCGTGCAAATGAATGAATAAATAAATAAATAAATAAATAAATAAATAAATAAATAAATAAATAAATAAATGAAAAAGACGTAACATCCCCGATCTTACAGCAAAGATTAAAGAAATAAGAGGCTATTGGAGGAAATATTCTGCTTTTTGTCCATTTGTTAGCACAAAATTTGATGGATGTAGGTGTTTTCGTAATCTTTTCGGGAGTCTTTTCCTGATTGAGCACGAAGTAGGACACAGCTTAGGAGAGAGCAATACAACAGGAATTTTTTTAGACCTGTGACGTAGGTATGATATTCTTTATTTCTTCGTTTTTTCTTAATCTGTTTAGCCTCCAGGGTTGGTTTTTCCTTCGGACTCAGCGAGGGACCTCACCTCTACCGCCTCAAGGTCAGTGCCCTGGAGCGTGAGACTTTGGGACAGCGATACAACTGGGGAAGTACCAGTACCTCGCCCAGGCGGCCTCACCTGTTATGCTGAACAGGGGCCTTGTGGGGGAAGGGAAGATTGGAAGAGATAGACAAGGAAGAGGGAAGGAAGCGGCCGTGGCCTGAAGGTAGGTACCATCCCGGCATTATCCTGGAGGAGAAGTGGGAAACCACAGAAAACAACTTCCAGGATGGCTGAGGTAGGAATCGAACCCACCTCTACTCCGTTGACCTCCGGAGGCTGAGTGAACAGCGTTCCAGCCCTCGTACCACTTTTCAAATTTCGTGGCAGAGCCGGGAATCGAACCGGGGGTGACAGCTAATCACGCTAACAACTACACCACAGAGGCTGACAGATATGAATAATAACATTTCTATTCCAAAAGGCGCTCGTGAGGAAAACATTTTCTCAGATGGGTTGAACTCCTCAAAACACTTCATACTACACCGAGACGTTTCTCGACCCTGTAACAAGTTGAATCCATTCCATTGGCCGTGCGGTTAGGGGCGCGCAGCTGTGAGCTCGCATCCGGGAGAATAGTGGGTTCTCCCACCGTCAGGAGCCCTGAAGATGGTTTTCCGCGGTTTCCCATTTTCACACCAGGCAAATGCTGGGGCTGTTGATTAATTAATCCACGGCCGCTTCCTTCCCATTCCTAGGCCGTTCCTGTCCCATCATCGCCATAAGACCTATCTGTATCAGTGCAACGTAAAGCAAATAGCGAAATCCATTCCATAGAAACACTATAGGCCTATAAGGCACAACCGTCAGACAAAGATAACGTTAAGAACAATACAAGATTGATAACATTAGCAGCTGACAAAAGCATGAGTAACTTCCTGTGAGGTGATAAATATGTAATCTACAATTACTGTGCAATATCCACATTATTGAATCCTACTTCTCGTCTTGGTATCTCCCCAATTTACTGATATTCTCTGCCTCAGTGTCCCCATTTAATCCATTCCTGCACATTTTCTGTGATACTGTTATCAAAACTCCCTTGCGAACTGGCTCTGCTGTATTTTCGTCCTGTATATATCGGGTACTATTTATCATTTTAACTACAGTATAATGAGTTCAATGTATTTTCAATTGCTCGTAGAAGTAGTAGCACGTTCCTTTATTCAAACGCTGAGGGACTAGAGTAACTGTGAGTATGTTCACATGGATGGCACAGATATATTACCCAAGTTTTAAAAGTTTGAATCTTGTTCAACTAAAATACAGTATGGCATTAACGGAATACACAACTTCTTTTAGCACACGCACAGGTCAGTAGTTTGAGGTGATTAAATTGGTGATAGTCTTTACCCTTTAACTTCTTTTTCTTACAGTCATACTGTACAGTATGTGCTATTCCTTTTGTGGTGATTAAGCGGGGATTCGCAGTGGAAAAAATGAGAAACGGCATAGCTGGAGAGGATGAAAATATTTTGTACTCCTATAATATAAAATGCTTACGATGACTAGTCCGGGATTTGAACCCGGGTCCTCTCGCATATAAGGCGCTGATGTTAACTGTTACGGTAATATCCGAGAAGCAGAAAGAGGTGAAAGAAGGTCCTGGGGTGAATGGGCCTATCTACAATACTCAAATTAATTTAAAATTTGAACTGAAGGTTGTATTTCTTCAAAACAACAAACTTAACAATTTTTCACTTAGTGAAAATAACAATGATGTCTCAGGTACAATGCCAAACAAGGGTGGAACACCCCAGAATAGGGAATTTAACCATTTTGGGCTTCAAGCCCACGATTTACAAGATCCGAGCTACAACATCAGGTTTACAAAATTTACAATTCAAAATGAGGAATAATTTAGTCAAGCGCAGAAATCCCTCAATTCAAGAGCACGTTCTCAAAAATTTACAATTTTTAGCCTTCCAGAGGCACCTCACACTATAACAAAACATGCAAAAGAGCTTACATGCTCTCGATTTCTTACAGCCCACTCAAGGCAACATTACATCAAAATCTTACACTCTCCGGCCTCACAAGGCACGAATTACGAATGGAAATAGTTTTAAAAAAGGGGTCCCAACCTACCGGGCTTTTGCGGAACAGAACAGGTTAAATAAATGGCCCGAACACAAGCTGAATGGAGGCGTACACTGCGCTCTCGGATAATGAAATACACTGACTGACAGTGACAATGCAACACCAAGGAGGAGTGGTTCGAAAGGGATGAAAGTTGGGAAAAAAACAGAGACGGCACGGAGGAATAACTGATGTTTATTTCAAACCGATATGCAGGTTACACAATGCGCACGGCATCGACTCAGTAGGATGTAGGACCACCGCGAGCGGCGATGCACGCAGAAAGACGTCGAGGTACAGAGTCAATAAGAGTGCGGATGGTGTCCTGAGGGATGGTTCTCCATTCTCTGTCAACCATTTGCCACAGTTGGTCGTCCGTACGAGGCTGGGGCAGAGTTTGCAAACGGCGTCCAATGAGATCCCACACGTGTTCGATTGGTGAGAGATCCGGAGAGTTCGCTGGCCACGGAAGCATCTGTACACCTCGTAGAGCCTGTTGGGAGATGCGAGCAGTGTGTGGGCGGGCATTATCCTGCTGAAACAGAGCATTGGGCAGCCCCTGAAGGTACGGGAGTGCCACCGGCCGCAGCACATGCTGCACGTAGCGGTGGGCATTTAACGTGCCTTGAATACGCACTAGAGGTGACGTGGAATCATACGCAATAGCGCCCCAAACCATGATGCCGCGTTGTCTAGCGGTAGGGCGCTTCACAGTTACTGCCGGATTTGACCTTTCTCCACGCCGACGCCACACTCGTCTGCGGTGACTATTACTGACAGAACAGAAGCGTGACTCATCGGAGAACAAGACGTTCCGCCATTCCCTCATCCAAGTCGCTCTAGCCCGGCACCATGCCAGACGTGCACGTCTATGCTGTGGAGTCAATGGTAGTCTTCTGAGCGGACGCCAGGAGTGCAGGCCTCCTTCAACCAATCGACGGGAAATTGTTCTGGTCGATATTGGAACAGCCAGGGTGTCTGGCACATGCTGAAGAATGGCGGTTGACGTGGCGTGCGGGGCTGCCACCGCTTGGCGGCGGATGCGCCGATCCTCGCGTGCTGACGTCACTCGGGCTGCGCCTGGACCCCTCGCACGTGCCACATGTCCCTGCGCCAACCATCTTCGCCACAGGCGCTGCACCGTGGACACATCCCTATGGGTATCGGCTGCGATTTGACGAAGCGACCAACCTGCCCTTCTCAGCCCGATCACCATACCCCTCGTAAAGTCGTCTGTCTGCTGGAAATGCCTCCGTTGACGGCGGCCTGGCATTCTTAGCTATACACGTGTCCTGTGGCACACGACAACACGTTCTACAATGACTGTCGGCTGAGAAATCACGGTACGAAGTGGGCCATTCGCCAACGCCGTGTCCCATTTATCGTTCGCTACGTGCGCAGCACAGCGGCGCATTTCACATCATGAGCATACCTCAGTGACGTCAGTCTACCCTGCAATTGGCATAAAGTTCTGACCACTCCTTCTTGGTGTTGCATTTGCTCTGTCAGTCAGTGTATTAAAAACCTACAGGGCTCTCGGCCGATGAAACTGGAGCTAGTCCCAAGCTACTGAGGTGGCTCGCATGGAAATAACTTTAATATATTACAGGAAAGAAAACAGTTATGAAATCGTAGTCACCTCAAACCAAGATGAAGGGGAGCTCGAGAGGGTAACTCACTCTCTATCCCCGATTTACAGTTAAAGACTTCATGAAATTTTACATGAAAAAAAAAAGACGTTCACATTAAAACGGTTACATAGTTAAAAATTCGGACCTTCCCCTCGGAGAAGTATGCGGAAACAGCAAGAAAGATTGAATTTATGTGGCCATTACCTGGCTAATGTACTGCCTGCTGACGAATGAGGCGTCCCGCCTCCTGGCTTAAAACACACACTCAGAAAGACGACGATCAAAGGACAAGGAAACTCGAAAAGCCGCAACTTATATACCCTCAGGGAAGGTTCGAGAGAATTCAGGACTAATCCGGACACACCCTCTCATTCTTATTGGCTGAACCCAAAAGTTACATTCAAAACCGAATAAGAAGCCTGTGATAGGCTGAAAATTAATTACAGAAAATTTTCATTGGCCAGGTTCAAAACTGGCGGAATGAGACAGAAGTGTTGCAAACCTAGAATTACTTAAAAACAAACGAAAGTTGAGAAAACCTATAAACACAAAATTTCTTTCAATAACACTTCCTTTACCTTGCACCAGAGTGCATGACTAAAACCAGTCAGTTTAGGCAACTTCAGAATAACACAATTACGGTACTTAATACTTTAGTGGTGACATCTTCTAATTAAAGTCTCAACTTTATGTAGTAGCAATTTCACATTTTGGTCGATAGAGGAGTTCCTTAAGGGGCTTATTTTGAATCTGCGGAGTTGAGGTGTACATCCCGGTACAGTCCTCCCCCCCCCCCCCCCGCCTCAAATGTCCTGTCTTGGGGTGACGCAGAAGAAATTTGAGAAAATATTTCCAGTTGAAAAAAGAAGTTGGCGTATAAGTCTTTTTCCGAAAGTTGGTTTGCAGAAAATTTTTACCAACGCAGACTGAAGCCTTCTTGTGATTGTAGAAGTTAATTACATGGTGATTACGTTTGACGGCAAGACCTGCCGCCACTGCCGATACCCGGGTGAGGTCCCCCGGACTCCCCCGCCCCCAAGTACCCACAGGTACACCTCGCCCGCTACTAAGAGAGGGGTAATCGTGCTGAAGGACGCCGCAGATCCGATGTATATGTGCAGTCCCCAGATGCGTTGGCGGTAGGGTTACCGCACTTCAGCCTTTGCCGGGAAGATGGACTCCGGCGCGCCGTTCAGAAAGAGGCCTCACTAGAGTGGAGTGGGCCCAGTCCCCGCTCCGGTATCTCTCGCCAGATGTGGGTATACGGCCACTGACCGCTGAGGGGATACTGAAACAATAATTTCTGGGCGACAGAATTTGTGTTGCTTGAGAATGGAGAGTACGATCTTTATTGGTGGGAGGCAGAGGGATGGGCGGCGTTGAAGGTGAGTGTGTGCCAATAATGCGTGGATGCAGGAGACGGGGGCTTGGTAATGACCACCAGGGAATTGACCACAGGAATTATCAGAGGAGAAGATCGTACATATCAGGTAATACCCAAATTTATATGCAAAACAGGGCAGAAGGCCTGAAATTTACATGATTTAAAGAAACATAACCATAGAGTCCTGCCAAGTTTAGTGGCGAAAGTAAACAACAATGAACTTACACAGGTTTCACCAGAGAGAGGTGAACTCTAAATATCCTCTCTGTGGCTGGATTGCTTACTAATAAGGTAACTGGTGTCAAAAAATCTAAAATGACACACGGCCCATGGAATCTGGGGGCAAACTTGCCCGCAGGAACAAAATTTTTAACCGTGAGTTGATCTCCACTACTAGAAGATGGAGGGGTTCCTTTGCAACTCTTAACGTGTCGGCATATCTCACTCCTTCAGCTGAGACAGCCGTAGCCTCTAATTCTGCCAGAGTTAGGGGACGAGACGCGAAACATAAGTAAGACCTATAAGGTGGAGAGATACTTTCCACAATTGTTTGCACTATTTGGTCTTCCGAAAAGTGGAGTGCGAACACCCGGGTATAGAATTGGATAAAATCAGCATGATTCTCATCCAATCGCTGTACTCTAAAATAGAACTTCTGGATCAAAGATGACATTGCTCTAGCCGGAATGAAATTTGCCAAAAGGTGGGCGCGGAAGTCTTCTATGGATGAGCGATCAGCAATGGCCTTAACTATTTTGTCCGAGAGGACTCCTACGGAATATGGATACATGATTTGAAGAATTTTAGAGTGAGAGAGGGAAAAGTCTAAAGCATGATCTTGAAATTCAACTAAGAACCTGAGAAATGAAATGACATCATTGGTGGAGTTTACTGAAAATTTAGAAATTCCCCTAAGCAACATAGCCAACGGATGAGGCAAATTACTGAAACCGGGTGACATAATTGGTGACGGCATAGATGGTTGAGTGGTCTTTAACACAGCATTGTTCAAAAAGAAAGGTGGAATTTGTTTAGGGTGACCAGACTCAGTAACCAATGGGGCAGAAGTTTGTTGAGTGGCGACAGATTTTCTACTTTCTACAACTTTGGAAGAATCCTCCTCAGTTGCTATGTTTATCACAGGGGCTTGGTCGGTTTTGGGAGCAGCTGCCCCAGTCAACAATTGATTAACTCTATTTGACATTTCTGATAGATGGTCAACTAAAATACTAGCCTCCTTAGCATGGTCTTTTTTCAACTTTAAAGACAATAGGTTCCTAGCCCTATTATAAAAAGGGAACAATCTAGCCTGTATTCTTTAGCTGGTTAGCAGATGGATCGCTTACCTCAAAAAACTTACTACAGATGCTAGCTCGGTGGTGTTGTCAGTGATGGTGGATAGAGCCTCATCAATATCCTTTCCCCAAAAGCTGGGATACAATTGGGCAGTTCTAATGACTCTTTAAGTTTGGCAATGTATGCCACAACCATGCCTCCAGACTGGACCTTTCTGATGAGTAACTCGTAAATCAATTCCTCCTTGCGTAAGTACCCGGGAGCGAGGACTTCGCGAGGACCAGACATGTTGACAGAAAAGTTAATAATTTGGAAAAATTCCAGTAACCGAGAAAATTCTTAGAGTTCGAAACAGATCCTACTTTTAGCCGTCCAAAGGGCTTAATTTAGACCCATTCAACCACGCTCTGCTACCACTTGTTACGGTGATATCCGTGGAGCAGAAAGAGGTGAAAGAAGGTGCTGGGGTGAATGGGTCCATCTACAATACTCAAATTAATTTACAATTTGAACTGAAGGTTGTATTTCTACAAAACAACAAACTTAACAATTTTTCACTTAGTGAAAATAACAATGATGTCTCAGGTACAATGCCAAACAAGGGTGGAACACCCCAGAATAGGGAATTTAACCATTTTGGGCTTCAAGCCCTCGATTTACAAGATCCGAGCTACAACATCAAATTTACAAAATTTACAATTCAAAATGAGGAATAATTTAGTCAAGGGCAGAAATCCCCCAATTCAAGAGCATGTTCTCAAAAATTTACAATTTTTAGCCTTCCAGGGGCACCTCACACTATAACAAAACATGCAAAAGAGCTTACATGCTCTCGATTTCTTACAGCCCACTCAAGGCAACATTACATCAAAATCTTACACTCTCCGGCCTCACAAGGCACGAATTACGAATGGAAATAGTTTTAAAAAAGGGGTCCCAACCTACCGGGCTTTTGCGGAACAGAACAGGTTAAATAAATGGCCCGAACACAAGCTGAATGGAGGCGTACACTGCGCTCTCGGATAATTAAATAATAAAAACCTACGGGGCTCTCGGCCGATGAAAGTGGGGCTAGTCCCAAGCTACTGAGGTGGCTCGCATGGAAATAAATTTAATATATTACAGGAACGTAAACAGTTACGAAATCGTAGTCACCTCAAGCCAAGATGAAGGGGAGCTCGAGAGGGTAACTCACTCTCTATCCCCGATTTACAGTTAAAGACTTTATGAAATTTTACATGAAAAAAAAAAGACGTTTACATTAAAACGGTTACATAGTTAAAAATTCGGACCTTCCCCACGGAGAAGTATGCGGAAACAGCAAGAAAGATTGAATTTATGTGGCCATTACCTGGCTGATGTACTGCCTGCCGACGAATGAGACGTCCCGCCTCCTGGCTTAAAACACACACTCAGAAAGGCGACGATCAAAAGACAAGGAAACTCGAAAAGCCGCAACTTATATACCCTCAGGGAAGGTTCGAGAGAATTCAGGACTATTCCGGACACACCCTCTCATTTTTATTGACCGAACCCAAAAGTTACACTCAAAACCGAACAAGAAGCCTGTGATAGGCTGAAAATTAATTACAGAAAATTTTCATTGACCAGATTCAAGACTGGCGGAATGAGACAGAAGTGTTGCAAACCTAGAATTACATAAAAAAACAAACAAAAGTTGAGAAAACCTATAAACACAAAATTTCTTTCAATAACACTTCCTTTACCTTGCACCAGAGTGCATGACTAAAACCAGTCAGTTTAGGCAACTTCAGAATAACACAATTACGGTACTTAATACTTTAGTGGTGACATCTTCTAATTAAAATCTCAACTTTATGTAGTAGCTAGCTTGCTAGTTGCTTTACGTCGCACCAACACAGATAGGTCTTATGGCGACGATGGGACGGGAAAGGCCTAGGCGTGTGAAGGGAGCGCCCGTGACCTTAATTAAGGTACAGCCCCAGCATTTGCCTGGTGTGAAAATGGGAAACCACGGAAAACCATTTTCAGGGCTGCCGACAGTGGGGTTCGAACCTACTGTCTCCCGAATACTGGATACTGGCCACACTTAAGCGACTGCAGCTATCGAGCTCGGTTTATGTAGTAGCAATTTCACATTTTGGTCTACAGAGAAGTTCATTAAGGCGCTTATTTTGAATCTGCGGAGTTGAGGTGTACCTCCCGGTACATTAACCATGACACCAACAAACCACCTATGACTGCAGAACTACAAATGTTTGTTATAAATCACATCACTGCCTCCTTGATCAGAACGGCTACTTGGCCACTAACATTAGTTTGGGGTTCCAGGAGCGCCAACCACAGAATGTCCTCCGTCTACTGCTTCTTCTCTCGTTAAATATAGAAGAATAACATTCAGTATAATTTACTACGAAGTCAATGACTCTGTATGTAGGCTCTCGAACTCACATTCAGACGGCTAAGATTCGTAAATTCAAGAAGTGTATATATTTCCGTCTAACTTCCTGTTTATCAAAACATAAATAAGTACGATTTCACACTTTTGTCTACAGCCTTGTTAAATTTTCATTAAAGCACGTTTTGTGTCCTCCATAGGTTTGCCAGTAGCGGCGACTAGGCGGGGCGAGTGGGGGCAGCCCCCCCCCCCCACTTTTTGGAGAGGACCGATGACCTTAGATGTTAGGCCCCTTTAAACAACAAGCAGCATCATCATCGTCGTCATCATCAACTTTTTGGAGAAAATACTACATTTTTATACTATTTTAGCTGGCTGAAACTAGGAATTATAGGAATTGGTACAAGCCTGTTGTCTTATCAGATAAATCATTTCTTTATTTTCTTTAATCATTACCAAAATTATTAGCGAAAATACGCACGAATGTTCTTCGTCACGGCTAACTGATTTGTATAGCGCCACAGCAAATAGTGGAGACTGCCTGTGCTATGAGGAAGGGTACCAGGGCTATTTGTTTGCTAAGCTCATAGACACTGAGGTACGATTCACCACCTTGCCGCGTGCGTTCGTCAGTCTGGTGGTCTCTTTAGTGTCTGATAATCTTTTAGTGTATAGTCAAGTACTGAATGGTTTTAATTGTATAATCATGCCGTATTTCTTTTCTATTGTAATAAATGTGTAATATTGTTCCCTTGGCGAAAGTTTTATTGTACAGTGTTGAATCAAAATCTCAAAAGCTATTATTACCGCATTTAACTTGGTAAACTCTCAATCTTCACCTCTCTGTCGAAATTCGCTTACCATTTTGTGGCCTTTATTAGTTTTGATGTATATACCCCCACCTTCCCACCGCTATATCCCACAAACCCAGGTACTGTTTGTTGTCTGTATACTTTTTTGCCCCCGCACTTTTAATTTCCAATCGCCGCTACTGGGATTGGCTACAGTAATCCTTTAAAAATGCCTTAAAGGTGACCGCGTTGCAGACATTTCGATTTAGGTAGAGAATCCAGGTCTGAAAAACCTCTTCCTCAGTTAGGGACATCAGTTTTACCCACAAAACGCTTCTCATGAAGAGACAAAAGGCATTAGCATGTACAGATCTATTATCAACGGCGGAACTCCACACGACTACTTGTGGCTGAACATTAATTTTCTTTCTTTCTTAATACATTTATTGACCAGGGTTCGATTTCCCCTCGGACTCAGCGAGGGACCCCACCTCTACCGCCTCAAGGGCAGTGTCCTGTAGCTTGAGACTTTGAATCGGAGGATACAACTGGGAAGTAGGACCAGTACCTCGACCAGCTGGGCCTCACCTGCTATGCTGAACAGAGGCCTTGTGGGGGTATTGGATGATCGGTAGGGATAGACAACGAAGAAAGGAAGAAGGAAGTTAAGAAGGAAGATAGGTGCCCTCGCTGCATTTGCCTGGAGGAGAAGTGGAAAACCACGGAAAACCAGTTCGAGGATGGCTGAGGAGAGAATCGAACACCCCTCTACTCAGTCGACCTCCCGAGGCTCTGTGGATAATGCTCCAGCCCTCGTACCACTTTTCCAAATTCGTGGCAGAGCCGTGAATCGAACTTGGCCTCTGGGAGTGGCTAACAACTTTAATTTTGCGCAAAAAAAAAAAAAATCTAGATGTGCTCTTAGCTGCTAGTAATGTTAACATTCAGTCATCGTACGTCATGGAGTGCTGAATGGACTACAATTACCCGACCGTCCGTACAGCGTTTGAAAGCGCGGCACATAAACACATATTCGCGGACAGAACTTATATATTGTTTATATGAGCACAAGAACATGCGTATTAAATGTGATGACCGCTGGAATGTCATGGAGCGGATTTTCTAAAAACAAAAACAAAAAAAAACCAAATACGTGTTTTTTTTATTTTTACCGGAGATTCTATGAACCAATCTTGACGTCTGTAACATTTTCAGTTTTTGAGGTATATGTCCTAATAAAAAGGGTTCAACCACATTTTCACTTACTTTTACCCCGTTAAGTGGATTTTTTGAAAACAAAAGATAGGTTTCCTTATTTTTAAAGGAGATTCCAAATGCCAATTTTCATGTCATTAAACTGCTATATTTTTGAGATCTAGATATACACATTTTAAAAATTCACCACCCTTTTCATCCCCTTAGCGACGGAATATCCAAAGATCCTTCCTTACTGGGCACCTACATAGTAATGTAAATGCATCCCCAAAATTTCATTTCTTTATGCCCAGTAGTTTTGTCTCGGCGATGATATATCAGTCAGTCAGTCAGTCAGTCAGTCAGTCAGTCAGTCAGTCAGTCAGTCAGTCAGTCAGTCAGTCAGTCAGTCAGCCCATGTTATTTTCCATATATACAGATATTCCCCGATTACGCTAAACATTTTACAACATACCCATCATTACCAATCGTCCTAAATTTAACCACAAAACATCAAATTACTATTGGTTTATAAAGCTGGTATTTGTTTTGTGATTTTCATTATAAATCTAATTGTAGAAGAGGTGACACTAACTTTATATTCAGAAATTACATTCAAATATACCGTAAATGGTCTCGTTATTTGACATAAATTTTGAAACTATGGACTACAGATCATTGTGACATATTCGACGAAGTATGGATCCCTTTAAGGCTTTTTACGATTAATAAGTTTTACAGAGGAGGGAAACTAGTTTTATTGTTTGATGTACTTCCTGATGCCAGTCCATTGTGTGTGGGACGTATTAAGATTTGCATTTTTCTGTGGTGGTGGTAGTGTGATGTGCTGCATGGAGTTTTGAAACCCCCAGTCCCCGAGTATTAAGAAAATGACTACATTCCCCGGCCAGGAATCAAACCAGGACCTCCCTGAACCAAAAGGCCACTATGCCGAACATTTGCACAAGTAGCCGGGCATTACGGAGTTAGCGCAAATGTACATTATTTTGGAAGTGATGGAATTGTTATCAATCACATCTACCACTGCTTGAGACATTTTAAATTACATGCCAATTTCGCAATGAACAAACACTGGAAAATGTGTAGAGTAATGGTAATGTACATAGTCATTAGCAATTTTTGCATTTTAGACTGTTAATATTAGAGAGTGACGATGTGCAACAGTAACCAACATCAACCCTCAGTGGTTATGGTCCACAATCCAAATTTAAAAAAATACTACTTAAAGCACTGGTGGCTTCCATGAAGTCCTGGATATAATTATATTCATCACACGCTTCAATATCGAGTCAACTCAATGCAATAACGTTTGCGGAAAACATGTTGAGAATCAGAAGAGGAAGTGTAGGCATTGTTTTATATGTGGCAGGCCGGGTTCCGGGAGTTCAACCTTAGTCACAGTGAGACTAAGACAGTGATGATGGTGATCAGACATGAGCAACCAGCAAGCATCAAACTAGCAGACAATCAGACAGTTACACCTACCATGGCACTGTAGTCCCCAGATTTAACTTAGTCACACGATAGATCACAAAATGTAAGCAAAATTGTGTCCTCTTCTACCAACAAGGAAGGACCCTTCTTTGGTATGACGGAATTCCAAAGAAAGCAAAATTAGAAAATTATTACAGCTACTTCAAAATTTCCTAGATGAATGGATTTAAAACATGCGCCGTCGTGAAGCGAGACTTGTCCAGGTAGCAGTATTCAGTATTTCGACCCACTTACCAGAAGACACCTGTACAAGACAGAGTCAGCATATTCTGACTACATGCCGACGTGGGAGCATAAAATAATAGGCCGAGAGCACTTGGAACGGGGGGTAGAGAGCCAACACATGGTTGTAAAACTAGAACGTGTTGGATGGATATGGTAAAGACTGACATTGCAGTTGGTGAAAGAAACTGGATAATGCCTTGATGAATGAAGAATAGAGGAAAGTGGGAGTTGTACGAGGGAAATTGGAACTGTAAACTGATTACGATGATGGTATGACGACGACGACGACGACGACGATGATGATGATGATGATGATGATGATGATGATGATGATGATGATGATGATGATGACAATAACTCTGCTGTAGCAACTAACAGAATTAGTTAAGGTTACATCACAATATGTGCAAATCGAATTTTGGTGTAACTAAGTAAGCTATACTGATGATGAATGTACCTAGTACTTCACACCAAACACTGACGTATGTAATGGTACTTTCAGCAAGTGTGACTAACTGATGAATACTACAGGCATAAGAAGGTGACATGTCAGATCAGGAACACTCTGATACTTATGTGACCTGCGACTGTCTGGCCGAGGGCTGGGCGGCCGGTACCAATCACGACAAACTAAGGGAGACCAACGGCTAAGGGTGCAGGATTTCTCCCTTAGAAGGCTTGGTGAAGCCTTTCTGTAGGAAATGATACACAAATTCACCAAAATGCTGCTGCCTTCCAGGTGTCGCAGGTAACTACCGAGGGCTAAGGTTAATTACCCCAACAGAAAGTCCTCTACAGTGTTAGAACTAGCAAGTCAGCTGAACATAACTGATGAGTTCATTGCCTTCAAAACCACAACAAGCCTCGGATGTAAAGGTGTTAAAATTAAAAAGCATGACATCAACTGTTCATACAACTCACAAACTTTTGACGACCAACTACCTGAAGTCTATGGGAGATGCAGAAAGAGACCGACATTACACAGAAAGAATCATCTCAGAATTGGAACCCTTAATATCCTTACCTTTACTGGTAAATGCTAGGAAATTGCACACCTCATGGACAGAAGCACACTCAGGAATTTAGTGACGAGTGAGACGAAATGGGTCCGCCTCTGTGGTATAGTGGTTAGTGTGATTAGCTCCCACCACCGGATGCCCTGGTTTGATTCCCGGCTCTGCCACTAGATTTGAGATGTGGTACGAGGGCTGGAACGGGGTCCACTCAGCCTCGGGAGGTCAAACGAGTAGAGGTGGGTTCGATTCCCACCTCAGCCATCCTGGATGTGGTTTTCCATCGTTTCCCACTTCTCCTCCAGGCAAATGCCGGGATGGTAGCTAACTTAAAGCAACGGACGCTTCCTTCCCTCTTCCTTGTCTATCCCTTCCAATCTTCCCCCCACCCCGCAAGGCCCCTGTTCAGCAGAGCAAGTGAGGCCGCCTGGGCGAGGTATTGGTCATCCTCCCCAGTGGTATCCTCCGACCCAGAGTGTGAAGCTCCAGGACACTGCCCTTGAGGCGGTAGACATGGGAGTCCGAGGGAAAAATTGACCCTGGACTATAAACTGATAAAGAAGGAGGAAAAAAAGAAGTGACACGAATTGGAAAGGCTCAGGAAAGAAAACCTTACAAAATGGTTATATACAGTACTGGAGTTTGAACCCTAATGAAGCCAGAAATGGAGTTACTTTCGTTCTCCACAAAGATGTTGATGTGCAGAAAGACATAAGTTATATGAGTAATGGACTCATTACACTGAAATTGGTGTTGGCCAGGTATTCCATACCTTTCTCCAAGTACGTGCCCCACAGGCAGGCTGTCCAGCAGATGAGAAATATTATTTCCTGGTAGATCTAGACCATCAAATAAAGGAAGATATCACAATTATGGCAGGTCTGAATGCCCAAGTTGGGACGGATAGGCAAGGCATTATAGGCTCCCAGGGCTACTTTGGCAGAAACCACGAGGGAGAAAACCAGATAGACTTCTGTGCAAAGAATAACCTGAGCTTCCAAAACTCTTGGTTCAGAAGAGAGACACACGCTACATTTCGGATGGGAAGCAGAGGACAGAAATAGGCTGTATAATAACTGATAGATGTGCTAGCCAGTTCATCGCTGATATTGAGGTGAAGGTCTCGACGGTGACCACTGGCTTTTGATCGTGCAGATTAGGAATGTCCATGCGCAGAATGTCAAGCACAAGAAAATGACAACCGGGCGAGTTGGCCGTGCGCGTAGAGGCGCGCGGCTGTGAGCTTGCATCCGGGAGATAGTAGGTTCGAATCCCACTATCGGCAGCCCTGAAAATGGTTTTCCGTGGTTTCCCATTTTCACACCAGGCAAATGCTGGGTCTGTACCTTAATTAAGGCCACGGCCGCTTCCTTCCAACTCCTAGGCCTTTCCTATCCCATCGTCGCCATAAGACCTTTCTGTGTCGGTGCGACGTAAAGCAAATAGCAGAAAGAAAGAAAATGACAAATAAGGCCCTGGTTGCTAGCAAAAGTTGGGAAGAAAGTACAATACCTAAGAACGATCTCAGCCAAATTACCAATAAATGAAAAGAGAACAGAAGAAAAGTTGCTGTCAGTCAGTCAAGAACACCTTGGTTTTAGAATCACTATGTGGGAAGACAAGTGTGATATGCAGGGAGAATGAAACATCTCGGTGGAATGAGAGGGTGAAAACTGCTGTGAAGGAAATGCAGCATAGAAGAGGCAAGATAAAGAAAACAGAAATTGGTCCACCAAGAAGATGAAATTCAGTACTTGGCACAAGAGTACCGGAACAAGAAACTATTTGTGACGCGACTGATTAAAGAAAAGGAAAAATGTTTGGTCGAGTTCACTACCAATCTAACAGAACACTGTGAAAGTAATAAGAAGTTGCTCTATTAAGTAGTCAAGAACAGAAGAAGTGAGCATGGCCATAACCTTGCACTGGAAACAGATGATGGGAACCTGGTGAAGATAGATCTAGGCATCAGAGAAGAAATGAAGAACTTCAATATTTTATTAAACTGAGAAAGTCCTCGAAACTACAGTTTAAGTGCAAGTGATGGAGCTCAACACAAGCTAACACGGAGAGAAGTGGAGTCCGAGCTGAAGAACATGAAGGAAATGGGAAGTTCCCAAGGTGTGATGACCTCACTGCTGACATGTTAAAGGCAGTTGGAGCACAAGGCACACAGTGGTTATGTACAGTTCTCTCTGTCATCTGGAAAGAGAACACGGTACCAGAGGACTGGATGTAGGGTACCATTATCGCCATATATAAAAAAACGAAACAGGAAGAAATGTGGAAATTACAGGGGCATCGCACTACTTTCTCCCTTATGTAAACTTCTGGAAAAGATAATTAAAAAAAGAATCGGGAATATAGTAGAATTGTTATTGTAGGAGGAGCACCACCGGTTCAGGAAGGGATGAAGCACTACAGATCTGATATTTGCCATCAGAATGCCAACAGAGAAGCACTGCGAACATGTTAAGAAATTAATGATGGTGCTTATGGACATCGAAAAGGCCTAGCGAGATCAAATCAAATCAAATCAAAATCTCTTTATTTGCAAATGAGGTGTCTACCTCGGTGGCAAATGGTACACTAAAATACATTATTGTCAAGGACTAAATATTAAATTAACAAGAGAAGAAAGTTTTCCTATAATACAATATTATACAATTTATGCTAACAATGTTTTCTATTAAACACACAGCTCATCCTTAATAAATTTATATTGTTTACAAAATTCTACTTATAATATCTCCTGTACTACTTACAAATATAGTCAACTGATATACAGTATGTGAAATTACTTCAAATGATACTGTACAACTGATATAAGATTAAAATTTACATTGCATTTATTTACTTTTTTTTTCCTTCTTTATCCATTCTGGACCCTAAGTAGCATAACGACCTGCTGCGTCTTAACCAGAGCCCCTTTTGCCACCACTTTTCAGAGTTCCTGAAGGGCCTTCACAGCTACCGTAGCGATCCCAGGGCCCTTGAAGTCCCCACTGTACTCCACCCCTACAGGGAGTCCCCTACTTTGGCTGCCCAACTCCTTAGACCAGGGGATGGAATTAATTTATTCACACACACCTTTTATTTATATTAACCTGCACTGGTTTAATGCCCTCTAACATTTATTTTCTCTGTTGCTGTTTATTCTCTTCTTGAATATCTGTACAGATTTTGGAAAAGGATCAAACACTACCCCTGGTAAACTGTTCCACTCCTTCACATCCTTCCCAATGAATGAAAATTTACCCCAATCGCTTCTGCTAAAATTCCTTCTAATTTTATATTTGTGGTCAGTCCTGCCGATATAATTATTTTCCAACTGAAGCCTCTCACAGATATCTCCCCATGCTGCTTCTCCTGTATAGGCTCTATATAATCCTATAAGTCTAGTTTTCTCCCTTCTCTTACTTAAAGTTTCCCACCCTAGTTCTTTTAGCATTTCTGATACACTACTCTTTCTCCTGAAATCCCCTGTTACAAATCTTGCTGCTTTCCTCTGCACACTATCTATTTCTTTTATTAGGTATTCTTGGTGAGGATCCCAAACACTGCTTGCATATTCCAATAATGGATGAACCATACTTAGGTAACTTTTCTCTTTTAATTCTTTGTTGCATCCGGTAACGATCTGTAACGATCTGTATGCTTTCCCAACAATGTCATCCACATGACCCTTCCAGTGCAAATTACTTTCAAATCTTACACCTAAGTATTTGCACTTGCCATCTTTTGGGATAACTACCTCATCCAAAGTATATTCAAATTCAGTTTTAAAACTCCTGTTTGTAAATGTTGTAACAGTTGATTTGCCTCCATAAACCTTCATATTATTCTCTTCAACCCATTGTTGGATACTCTCAAGGTCCCTTTGTAATTCTGAACAATCCTCAATGGTATTTATTTCCCTATAAACAATAATGTCATCTGCATACAAACTTATTTTTGATGTTATATTATTCCCTAAATTATTTACGTATATTAAGAAAAGTAACGGACCGATTATACTACCCTGTGCAATTCCCTTCCAAGCTTTCTCTTCCTGCGATACGTTATTTCCTACTTTGACTTTCTGAACCCTTGAATTTAGAAATGTTTTTACCCAACGTGTAACCCTTACATCCAATCCTATTCCCTCCAATTTCTTTAATAATATTCCATGTTCCACTCTATCAAAGGCTTTGGAAAGATCTATGGCTATGCAATCTAACTGGCCTCCTGAATCCAATTGGTCTGATATGTCCTGCTGAAATCCCACCAGTTTTGCCTCACAAGAAAATTTCTTTCTAAATCCATACTGGCTCCTCATGAACCAATTTTTATCATCACATATCCCTCTGATGTACTTTGATATTAAACTCTCCAGTATTTTACAAACTATACTGGTCAGGCTGATTGGTCTGTAGTTCTCTGGTTTCCTTTTATCACCCTTTCCTTTATAAATTGGTATTATTATAGATTCCTTCCATTCCTTTGGTATTACACTATTATTTATGACATAGTCAAAGAGAAATTTTAAATAAGGCACTATGTACCACCCCATTGCCTTTAACACCTCCCCAGTAATTTGATCACTTCCTGCTGCTTTTCCTTGCTGAAGCAGTTGGATTTCTCTGAAAATATCTTCATTTGTGAATGATAAGCTTCTTGTTTCCCTCTGTGTCTCTCCCTCTCTATCTTCAGTTTCAGTTTCCAACTCCTGACAATCATCTACTGAATCTGTGAATTCCCTACTAAAGAGGTTTGCTTTCTCAGTATCTGTTAAATAGTGTTCATCCCCTTCTCCCACCATTGTAGTAATTTGGATTCCTTTTCCTTTTTGATTCCTGATATATGAATACAGCTTTTTCCATTTCCCTTTGTGGTCATTATGCTCTTGAAGAATGCCATTCATATAATTCTCTTTTGCTTCCTTTTTCACTCTATTCAGTTCCTTCATTATCTGCTTTCTACTTCCTCTACTCTCCCTACCTTCTTTGATTTTCCTGTTTACTATTCTACATTTTCTTTTTAATTTTCTTATTTCCCTTGTATAATAAACAGGGTCTGAGGTCATTGTACCCTTCTTAACAGGTACAAATCTCTTCTCTCCTTCCCAAATGATTCCTTTGAATTTAGCCCAAAGTGTATCCACATTACTCCCTTCACTTATCCAACAACTGAATTGTGAATTCTGTACAATTTCTTGTCTTGTGTGACCCTCTTATTAAGCCTTTTTAGTACCAGTCCCACATCCATTATTACAGCCTTATGGTCACCTATTCCTTCAATTACCTCAGTTTTATCAACAATTTCCCATGGTTTAACCAAGAATACATCTAGTAAGTTATTGAGACGAGTTGGTTCTTGTACTACTTGTATAAATCCTCCCTCCCAAATAAGCTTATTTGCCAGTTTCTGTTCATGGGCTTCACTTGCAGCTCCATTCCATTCAATTTCCGGCAAGTTTAGATCTCCCCCAATTATTACCACATCATTATTATTGTTTTTATGAGTATCATCTATTATTTTCTCAAATATTTCCATGTCTCTTTCCTCTCTTCCAGGCCTGTATGTTCCTATAATTCCCACCTCCTTCATATTATCACAAATTAATTTTATCCCTAATATTTCATCCCTTTCATCAGTAAACAATTCATGTGAACAATAAGTTTCCTTCACCAGAATAAACACCCCCCTCCCTTTTTATCTTCTCGGTCTCTACGATAGACTGTGTACCCTTCTGGAAATACTTCTGTGGAAGTATAGGCGTGCCAAACTTCCTGACTGATAAAGTAAATATGCTCTATCAAAAATGCTTTAGCTGTGTCCAAGTAGGGGATGGACTGGTTCGAAACCAAAAGAGAAGTCCAGCAGGGAAGTGTCCTGTCACCACTCCTGTTCATTACTGTCATTTATTGTGTCGAAAAACCTATTAAAGAAAATTGCAAAGAACCTAACACACTAATATTTGCAGATGATGTTCTGATCTGGGAAATAAATGAAGCAGAAATACACGAGAAACTAAATCTTTGGAACGGCAGTTTTAAAGAAATTGGACCTAACATCATTAAAACAAGAACTGTTGAAATGAAAGTCAAGAGAAAAGGCTCAGTTTCAAATATTATTTGGAGGGAACACATATAAGAAAGTCCTATGCAAACAATTGATCTAATACCTGATTGATGTCCTAAGTGCTTATCCTCGATTGATTGATTGATTGATTGATTGATTGATTGATTGATTGATTGATTGATTGATTGATTGATTGATTGATTGATTGATTGATTGATTGATTGATTGATTGATTGACTCAGTGCACTTGGGCAACACTCGACTTTTATGGAAAATCCAACATTATAAAATTCTCATGGAGTTTCAACGACGTCTGTGCTACTGAACGGATTGATGCAAAAAGCTGTAATGAATAAAACTATTCTCTTCAAAATGATGTGTACATTTCTCAGCGAAATATGTCGTCCAAAATATATTTGATCTACTCACATTAGAAAAAGGTGCTCTGGAATCTCCATCTACCTCTATACTTCAGAACTAGAAGTAACGGTAGTCTATGTGTTTCCTACTAGATTTCGCTAGTCTCTAGCTTACATCATTTGACTATACGAACAACAGTAGAAGAAATTCGTATTAAAACAAGTAATTTTTGAAGTACATCTCTTAAAACGTTTTGTACTGTACAACGCGAGTTTCAAGCGGATGGTAATACTTTATGCAGATACCATAGCAATAGGCAAGTTGCAAAATATTTTAGCTTGAGGCGCGAACACAGAACGGCGATATCTGTTTCTAAAACGACGACGAAAAAGTTACGAGCCCGTAAAAAGAAATTGAAATTCATACTGGGAAATAGGGAAATCGAAATAGATAAGAGTAAATGAGGCATTTCCTCTTTCCTTGAGATATTTGATCTACTCACACGGGAAAAAAGCTCCTTGAAGACTCAATCTATTCCTGTACTTCAGAACTAGAAGTAACGGTAGTCTATGTGTTTCCTACTAGATTTCGCTAGTCTCTAGCTCACTTCATTTGACCATACTAACACGAGTAGAAGAAATTCGTATTAAAACAAGTAATTTTTGAAGTACATCTCTTAAAAATATTGGTACCATATAACGCGGGTATCAAGCGGATGGTAATACTTTATGCACATACCATAGAGATAGGCAAGTTGCAAAATATTTTACCTAGTGGCGTGAACACAGAATGGCGATATTTGTTTCTAAAGCGACGAGGAAACAGTTATGGGCCTGTGAAAAAGCAGACATCCGGAGATAGAAGAACGCTCCGAAATTCGTTTAGGAAAATAGGGAAATCGAAATAGATAAGAGTAAATGACGCATTGATCTACTCACGCGGGAAAAAGCTTCCTTGGATACCCCATCTACCTCTGTATTTCAGAACTAGAAGTAACGCTTGTCTATTTGTTTCCTACTAGATTTCGTTAGTCTCTAGCTTACATCATTTTAACATACTAAAAAGAGCAG
Source organism: Anabrus simplex (assembly GCF_040414725.1). NCBI lineage: Eukaryota > Metazoa > Arthropoda > Insecta > Orthoptera > Tettigoniidae > Anabrus > Anabrus simplex. The sequence continues at coordinate 1,156,694,649 of NC_090266.1, read as the reverse complement.
CAGTAATACGTATTAAAAGAAGTCATTTTTTAAGTACATCTCTTAAAACATTTCGTACTAACTGCACCTGGGACATCCAGACGAGATAGCACTGGTTCGAAACATGCAATAAAAAATGCTAAATGGAGGTACTCTTCTCAGAAAATTGTAACATAGAAAAGCTGATGCCATAAGATGACTGAGTGTAGAACAGAATTAGAGACACTCCCATGAAAACAATTCTGATGAACAACTCGCGTGAAAAAATATTCAAATTTCCCTCTTTTTTTTTAGCAATTTTAGCAATGCTATAAGTGGCGCAACCGTTTGGCTAATGGACGAGACACTCTGTTTCTTGTCCATTTTTGTCCAAATTTGATGGATGGAGAAGTTTTCGGCATATTTTCCGAGTCTTTCCCAGAATGAGAACGGAGAAGGACGCATCTTACGAGAGAACTATACAACAGAAATAATTTCTGAGAACTGTCAGGGCGGCAGGGATATCAGTTTTTCAGTTCCGAAAGGAGCTAGTTAGGAAAGCATTTTTACAAACGCGCGAACAACTCAAAACACTTTATATTACTCCGAGAGACGTTTCTCGACCCTGTAACGAGTTAAAAAGGCTTCCTGAAAAACACTGCACAAGGCAGAAAAGTCAGACACAAATATATACAATAAAAGATGGATAATATTAGTAGCAGACAAAAACATTACGAACTTGCTATGCGGTTTTAATTATAAAATCTACATTCACTGTGAAATGTCCGCATTATTTACATCTACTTTTCGTCTCGGTATCTTTTCAATTTACAGACTTTCACTGGCCTCTCAGTGTACTCATTTCAACTAATTCTCCACATTTTCCCTGATATCGTTGTCAGAACTTCTTTGTTACCTTGTATTTTCGTCCTGTATGTATACTGTACAGTCCGTTTCAATAGTGTACAGGTTAGTGTGGTTAGCTGCCACCCCTGGAGGCCCGGGTTAGATTCCAGGCTCTGACAAAAAATTTGAAATATCATGCGAGGTCTAGAACGGGGTCACTCAGCCTTTGGAGGTCAATCGATTGAGGAGGTTCGAGTCCTGCAGCATTGTTTTAAAATATGGGTATTCTTTTTCGATGACACTCCCTTGCTTTTTGTCAATATTAGTTATAAGTGCTCCGTAACACAAAGACTGTTTCTTTGATTTTCATTTCTCGAATGTGAAGTATTGTGTCATTTCGCTTTCTTCCTCGTTCGCTTCATCTCTCCAGTCAAACCCACCAAATTATGGACAAGTCTAGAGCTTTCCCAGCTGGATCATATACTTAACGTTTCGTAAAGTCTACAATAACTATTTTGTTTATTGACTTGTGTGCTGTTCTGTAGTATTCCTGCGTATAACAGTCATCTGCGTTTCAGGTTGTTAAATGAACACGCCGGAAAGCAGCAAAGTCCCAAAATAACAATATGTATTCCATTACATTGTCATCAGATAATACAAGTGGGTCAGTTTGTTCTTCGCGAGGGATGTATACAAAGTGTCCTGGAGAACTGACGCACAGCCGCTGTTATCGAAGCGTTAATGTCATCCATGTCTAATGGAGATATAATTCGAAAATCCTATAGCTCAAAATATCATACAAATTGTATTTTATGGCTAATTCCACTTCGACTTGTATTCCTTTATTTGGACGTCACAAACCAACAGAGAAGGGATGGTTATGGTTATGTATTTGCGTTTCCATTCCAGACATTAATCACCTCCACCACTGCCGGTAAGGAGTAGTAACGTTCCCTGTTTATCCAAATTACTAATTACAATGAACGTTCGCAGAGAGAGATAAATATTATACGTAACAGTAATTGCTATGTAGCAGGGTCAAAAATGAACTACAATAGGTAAGTACACCATTATTATTGCTCCTCTTCCAAATACAGGAAGGTCTACGAATTCGGTATTGTTTTTTTTGTCCGACTAAATACATTCACGGTATCGGAAATGCCGAGGTGCCGGAATTTAGTCCCGCAAGAGTTCTTGTACGTGCCAGTGAACCTACCAACACGAGGCTGACGTATCTGAACATCTTCAAATAACACCGGACTGAGCCAGGATCAGGCCTGCCAGGTTGGGGTCAGAAGGCCAAGGCCTCAACACTCTGAGCCACTCAGCCTGGCCATCTCCAAGTTATTCTATCTCTCAACCACTCCTCACCTTTCACGATGTTTCAGTTCATTCTCTGTCGTCTCGTGCTGCTCGCATCTATCTTATTCCATATAACACAGATCTTCTTTAGGCTCCCTTTTCTTTTATTTGTAGTTCACTTTCTTCATTTTAAACTCTCTTCTCGTAGGCTATAACTCTACTTCGACATCATCTAACACGCCTTCTCTCATTATTATTTCTAATATTAACAAAATTTCATTCTACCTAAGTGTTCTTATTTCAGACTCTATTTCTCTATTTCTGTGACGAAGGATTCAGAATTTCATTTCTGTAGGATCTATTGTATTTTCGCTCGGTGTCAGGTGTGTGTCACTCACTGTATACACATTTAAGCGGCCCCGTGGTGTACAGGTAGTGTGCCTGCCTCTTGCCCGGAAGCCTCGATTTCGATTCCCGGCCAGGTCAGGTATTTTTACCTAGATATAAGTCTGGTTGGAGATCCACTCAGCCTACGTGATTAAAGAGCTATCTGACGGTGAGACAGCGGCCCCGGTCCAGACAGCCAAGAATAATGCCGAACGCATACCAGCTGGTAAAATGCAGGTCTTCGGCGTGAGCAGCGGTCGCTTGGTAGGCCAAGGCCCTTCGGGATTTGCTCCATGGGGTATGGTTAGAAGATGTATGACGACATTTCTTTATTCAGAAGTTCAGAAGGAAGAACAGGTACAGTAAGGAGGTATTATGAATGACATTTAGATGAAATGTAGCCTAAGTCAATGTCATCAGTAAAAGAAGTTAGAAATGTTTTGATATTATGTAACTGAAATACGAACTATTGTGCTCTAGAAGGCATTGATAGAACGCATGGGATTTTTCCCAACACAATCATAGATCAGTAGTGTAATAAGATTCAATTTGGTGATAGTCGTTATTCCCCGGGAATTAGTAGAAATATAATACTGCATTGCTACAAGCCCAGGCGTGCTATTTTACTCAGGTGGTTGCGAAGTGATCTTCGATCAAAACTCTTCGTACGCAGCACTGTCAATATTGCTGGAGATAATGATAAATTTGGAAGAAAAAATTCATGGCCCGTCCGGGAATCGAACCCGGGACCTCTCGCACCCAAAGCGAGGATCATACCCCTAGACCAACGAGCCCCTGGCTTTTCTAATGCAGTATACGCCATTATATTCTAAACAATGTCGCCGCTTTGTTGATCGTATTACAGCATGGCCGCCATCATTAGTCTCGTGTTTAAAGAGAGCTAACCACAGAATATACTACATGTGCTGCTGATTCCAATTTCGTTTAGTGCAGTAAATACCTACACATATTTCATCTGCCACTCATTAATCATTGCCCGAAAGGACTGCGACAGAATTCGGCAGCCGGCACAATTCCCATTCTCGCCGCTAGATAGGAGCTTCATTCATGCCGTTCCTGACCCAGCTAAAAACAGGATGAAGTTTTTCATTTCATTTCACTATTTAGGTTAAATATATTTTCATGAACTCATATGTTTAGTCCATTTCTTATCATATTGGTTACAGTAATCCTATGGTCCAATTTCAATTCGAAGATTGGAAAATAGCTTTGATCCATCCATTACACAAGAAAGCCAGCATAAAGAACATCAACAACTACAGAGGAATATCTTTGCTGCCCGTGACTTACAAAATTCTATCACTTGCCATCCTGGAGTGTTTGGAAGCACAAGTCGAACATCAAATAGGTGAATACCAAGGAGGGTTCAGAAAAAGTCGCTCAACAGCCGAACAGATCCCAAATCTCAAAACGATCATCAGATATTGTACACTGAGGTCCAATCAGTATATGTGTCTGTCTTTATGGACTTCGAGAAAGCGTACGACTTCATTGACCGGGAAGTGCTGCTAAACATCTTAAATGAATCTGGAGCTGATTTGAAACTGTTGGCATTAATTAGAGCCACCCGGACAGATACAAAATCCAAGGTGAGGTTCCACTGATGTCTCTCGCATTCTTTTGACATCAAAACAGGACTCCGACAAGGTGATGGGCTATCCCCGATACTCTTCAACTGCGTTCTTGAAAAGATCATCACAACCTGGCGGGCGAGATTACAGGAAACCAACTACATTCCACTAAGAATAGGAACCAAATCCAAGGGGATCGCAACAGACTGCTTAGCATTTGCCGATGATATTGCTGTTCTCTCAAACGACATAGACACCGCTAGAGCTCAAGTTGAAATGTTAAAGGAAATTACCGAACAAACTGGTTTGCAGATATCGTTTGAGGAAACAGAAGTAATGACTAACATCAAAGAGGCCCCACCAAAACTCCATACAAAATACGGGGACATCACCCGAGTAGACAAATTCAAATACCTAGGTGAGATCATCATGAAAAATGGACTGGACAAAGAAGCACTTCAGGAGCGAGTACGCAAACTGGAAATAGCCTACCAAACATCCCGCACAATCTACAACAAAAAATGCCTTTCCCAAAACACCAAGATACGTCACTATGAAACAGTTCTGAAGCCAGTAGTTCTATATGCAGCCGAAACCCTGTCTCTAAATGCCTGCAAAGGACTCCTTGAAGAACTGAAGTAAAAGAGCGCAAAATTGTGAGAGGAATCTTGGGATCAAAGTACAGAAATGGAATCCATCAAAAGAGATCCAACGAGGACGTCTACAGTAAAATAGAGAATATTACTGACACAATCCGAAAAAGACGGGCACGATTTTACGGTCATCTGAAAAGAATGGACGGAAGAATGTCAACTAAAGAGATCTTTCACTTTTTTGTTCAAACCCCAAAACCACAATTCCCTGGTTTAGAAATACCAAAGAAGACCTGCAAATGCTACATATCTCAGCTGAAGATGCCCTTAACAGAGATCACTTTAGCAAGAAAATGTTGACGAACGGGCTAAACCGAGACGAGCAACCGAAGAGAAGACACGGTGCCACTTGGACAGAGGAGCGTAAGCAGGCCCACTCACAAAGAATCAGGGAAATTTGGGCTCTAAAGAAGGCCAAGTTCAGTGTCATATGCAAGAAGACTTAACGTGGTCCCTGATGCCCCAGCGAATTGTATATAATAATAGCGTGACTAGCTGCCACCCCCAGACGCCCGGGTTCGATTTCCGGCTCTGCCACGAAATTTGAAAAGTGTTATGAGGTTTGGAACGGGGTCCAATCGGCCTCGGGAGGGCAACTCAGTAGAGGTGGGCTCGATCCCCACCTCATCCATCCTGGAAGTGTTTTTCCGTGGTTTCCCACTTCTCCTCTAGGCAAATGCCGGGATGGTACGTAGCATGGGCGCCCATATGACAGTTTGTAGGGGGAGGGGGGGAAGGCTAGACCTGGGGGTATGTAGTATTTTTAATATTTTGGAAGATGAATGGCGACTTGTATTCCACGGTAGAATAACACCCACAGTATCCTCTGCCTGTTGGTGGGGGTGGGGGTACTTGCACTTCTACGTAATACCGAAATTTAAATTACTTTCTTGAAAGAAAAACACCTGACTACATTAGATTTTTGCCTTTCCCTGAGAGATAGTTAGAGGGGGGGGGGGGCATGCCCCCTGGCAAAGGCGCCCTTGGTACATAGGGTAAGGCCACGTCCACTTTCTTCCCTCTTCCTTGCCTGTCCTTTCCAATCTTCCCATCTCCCACCAAGGCCCCTCTTCAGCATAGCAGGTGAGGCCGCCTGGGCGAGGTACTGATCATTCTCCCCAGTTGTATCCCCTACCCAATGTCTCACGCTCCAGGACACCGCCCTTGAGGCGGTAGAGGTGGGATCCCTCGATGAGTTCGAGGGAAAAACCAACGCTGGAGGGTAAACAGATTAAGAAAGAAAATAATAATAATAATAATAATAATAATAATAATAATAATAATAATAATAATAATAATAATCGTATGGCCTCGGCTACTGTGTTACACATATTTTGGCAGCGGAACTGGAGTTCTATTGGGCTACCTACAGCAGTGTTTTAAATAATTTTATGGGGCAAACACCAGAGATGTTTGTATTTGCCGGCATCTTACGATATGAATTGCTGAACGGGCTCTTTCCACCTTGTAATAATCCTTCAGCTTCTGCTCTGTTTAACCGTGATCTTGGGATACTGACGACGGCACTTCTCCACTGATCCATGGATGGAGTTTGTATTACAGGAACAAGAATGTGTGAGTCCGCTGGAATGTCATGGTGTGAGACTGCTTCGTCATGAAGGCTGACATTCAGATGATGTTGGGTTCGAACCCCACGGTCGGCAGCCGTGGTTTACTATTTCACACCAGACCTTAAACTGAGTTAATACCACGGCTGCAAACTCCCCAGTCCTAGCCACTTCCTACCCCACAATCGTCCAAAACCTGTACGTGGTAGAATTAGGGCTCACGGACAGTCGGCGATTTTATCATAGTTATTTATAAATTAGGAAGTCAACCTCGGTCTATTTAAATTCATCGCCAAAAGTTTAAAAAGTCATCATGAACAAGGGTATATCGTTGATCAGGTAGGTAACGTTAACCTTTGATATATCTGCAGTGATATTTGATATTTGCAGTGATATGTGATAATCGGTCCTGTCTGGGAAGTACCGAATGGTATTTAGTTCTGTTTTAACCAGCCTAAGTAGGCATCAAACAGGTTAAACCAGAATAACCACTAGCAAAATGTCAACACGTGTATAAACTTGTACCGACTTCTTCTTCTTCTTCTTCTTCTTCTTCTTCTTCTTCTTCTTCTTCTTCATCCTCTTTCTCCACAACCGTGTGGTGCCGTGACCGTGGTGGCTGTTAGTGTGTTGTGTGTTGAAACAGACACAAACATATGCATGCGAGTAAAATACCCGACCCGACATGGAATCGAAATTGCGACCCTCTGAACCGAAAGCCCGGACGCTGCGAAGGAGCCAGACTTAATATCGACTGTTTAAAGTTTAAATTATCTCCTGAACAACGTTAAATAGGAGTTTTACTGCACCTGGAAGTGTCACTTCAGTACTCATCTCAATTCTGCGATGACAAACGTGTACTGCTTCTTCTCTCATTAAATACAGCAAGAAACGTGCGTACAGATGTTACAAAAAATCCAGAAGCCTGATAATCAGCGTCCATAATCACATCACATGAAACAAAAAACGCACCTCCCATGCAGAGCAAGCGCATGTGCTTTAGTAGTATTAGTTATTAATATCTACAGATCGATAATCAACGGTGAAATTCTGTTCGACTATCTGTGGCTGAGCTTCAATTATTACTGCCGAAAACTCACCAAATGTGTACTCAGATACTGACTGAATCCTAGACCATTAAACGAACAAGCTTTCTGGAAAAGGGCTCTATAGATTTTGAAGAAAATCACACATTAGAGGATTTTTGGGTCTTGTAATCGATTTGACTGTCTCATTTTCGAGAAAAAAAAATATTTTAAGACGTTCAGGTCCGTTAATAAAGCATGACAGTGACATCAATCTTTTATCAGGAAGTCAGCAGGACAGTAGCAAGAACTGTACCTACCAAGCAACAGATGGCGACTCTGAAAGAAATCATAGCGACATCTATGAACTAGCTTTCCACATAAAAGCTTTAAATGCTTCCATGATTTCAAGAAATTTAAATACTGAGCAACAGATAGCGAATTTGTAACAACTCTTAGCGACATCTATGAACTAGCTTTCCACATAAAAGCTTTAAATACTTCCATGATTTCAAGAAATGTGGATGCTGAGCAACAGATAGCGAATTTGTAACAGCTCTTAGCGACATCTATGAACTAGCTTTCACAATAAAGGCTTTAAATACTTCGATGATTTCAACAAATTTAAGTACTCGGCAACAGATGGCGATTTTCAATTGTAAGTCGGTAGATGCAGAGTGGGTTGTACTCTGACCGGCCAACCGAGCAGAGGAGAGGTGGTCACGGCTCACTGATCTCTATACCTGGATGGCTGGTAGCTTGGGTAGCAGTAAGCCGAATAGAAGATGACTGGCGTAGTAAGATGGCAGCGAGCGCATGGTGCAATAGACCACGAGGAGCGCGCTTGCTTTGTTTATGCTTAGTTCAGTGACGTCAGGTCTCTTGATTGTAGTTCCACGAGTGTTCTGTGCTGTGTTATTGCAAAGTAAATAGTAGTGTATTTTACGAATCTAGGTTCGTTGCCTTGTAGTATACTTGTGGATTACAAGATTCAATTTAAATATGTACGTGTTTATCTGAAATATGAATGAAGAAACATTCTACGGGGTATTAACATACCGCAGTGTTCAGCTTATGGATGTACAAACAGAACCGATCAGGAGAAGGAGAAATCATTTCATCGGGGAGTTTTATACTGTACATAAGAATCTTCCTAGGGTAGTGTTTTGAGTTTTAGGTTTATTGTATCTTATTTCGCATATTCTGGGAGCAAAATGGCAATTAATTTTTGTAGGTTTCCTTTCTCGAGACCCGAACATCTAAGATCATCGATTAGGAGTATCAGGCGGGAGAATTGGGAGCCTTCTAAAACAGCTGTTCTCTGCTCGGATCACTTAGAGGAAGACTGTTTTGATAGAAATGGACAAATTGTACACCTTAGAAGAGATGTACAGCCAACTGTTTTCAATTTTACTGAACATTAACTGCAAGTAAAGATTTACTTATATTTTTTATTTCTCATAATTAAACTGGCGGTTTCGATGAAATAATTGACGTGACCTTATAACAATCTTAGAAAATTAAGTCTGGAGGAATTCTAGACCTTATTTACATCAGTAATAATTATGGGTTTCAGACACTGGAGTGGTGGGAGAAGGGAAAGTGTGGTGGGTGTTTGGGGCTATCCCATTATACTATTCGTGGTATTTGGGACTCTTTTAACTGGTGTTGCATATTTCTGATGATGACTATCAATATCTCTTTGCTAGCTGAATTTAATTAAAGAGGCCTGTAATAGTAAATTAAGCTGCAGGTAATGTGATATATTAACAAGTTTTGAATATTTGCTGGTTTTATAAGTGTGTACATTTGCTTCAATGATATTTTAATTTGATAATATGCGCGTTATTTCATGGAAACAGGAAACAGAAATTCATTATCAAGCACCGATTACGATATGTCGCATCTAGGCCTGTATAGTGAGCTACGTTTATAGATACATCATTTTAAGAATGCATAATTTCGTGGCATACACGTATACAATTTACAGCAATGTTTCCAGAAACTTATTTTCACTCGTATTGTGTTACCGATCGCTAATTGCATGTATTCAGCACCTAAGTTAATATTTGTCGGCCGTTACTATACACTCATGTTTATTGCTATCCCGGAGATGTACTGAGCTCGGAATGACGTGTCAGAGATCCCAATGTCCTTATGCTTTGAGTGAACATGTCTCTATATTTTTAATTATTCCAATGCGCCATTAATTGCGACTTAAAATTGACTATATTATCATTGCTTCCCCATAAGGAGAGCTCTAGGTTGGGTACGCCAACATGGCGAACCGCGCGCTCAACTTGGCGTACTTTCTCCTGCAGCGGAGATCTGCCATCAGCGATCCATGTATAGAGATCAGTGTCACGGCTCTATCGTGGCTCTACGCTTCTGCATTCGGGAGACGGGCCTGGGGCACAGTGCTGCATTTCTCGCCTGGTCCCACCCGCCAGCTGTCCTGAGAATGGTTTTCCTTGGTTTTCCATTCTCCTGCACTAAGGCGAATGCCGGGACAGTTCGTAGTATAGGCCACGGCCGCCTACCCCCTCATCTTCTCCGCACAACTCCTTCACCATAACAAATCTCCCGGCCTGAGAGACGGCGTAACCGTCTAAGAGGCCCGCCTCCCCCTTCAGGGGAGGAATGAAAACGTTTCGTAGTAGTAGTAGTTCAATTATAAAAAAATAGTTAGCAAGTAAATGCTAGGACACAGAATGGCAATGATAGTTTCTGAAACGACGACAAAAATGTTCACCAGCGCCAGAAAAGGAAGACTTCCTGAGATAAAACAAGTTTTTGAAATTCGTAACGGGAAGGATTAACTTATTCTTATGAAATTTACGTTGTGGTACCTATGTTCAGAACAATGGAAATTATACAGTAAAATCAAATTTCGTGCCTGCTTTCCAGTTGCGAATAACAATCGCAAACAAAATATTTTTTTAAAATTTCAAAGCCTTTCCAAATAAGGACGGGAATTATGACGTCGATTGACATCTCCAAAAGAGAAAAAGAAAAGCAAAGGCTTATTCGGTATTTGAATACGGCATCGCCCACATCCGAAGTGAGCAGAGTACACCTAGAACACCAGAACCTGGATAATCCCTTCGGTCGGCGGATGCAGGATGGGTCTCGGCCAACAAGTGGTCACGGCTGGTCCGTGGTCCTGCAGCTCTGCACTCCGACCGACCAACCGAGCACAGGAGGGGTGGCCACGGTCCTACCGTGGGTCTACGCTTCTGTATTAGGGAGAAGAAGTGGAGCCGGTCCCCATAATTGCTGTACTGAGAGGTGGCGTTACCTTCTAGGAGGCCCGAATCCACCTTCGTGGGAGGACTTAAAACATTTAGTAGGTAGTAGTAATCCCTTCATGATTCACTTTTTGTATTTTTATAAAACACTACCCGCTAGGGCGAGCAATTTACAACATACCAATCATTACATATCCTAGTGTCAAACAAAAACATATAAGTTAATTAATCTCGGTTTATACAGTGTGCATTTGTTTTGTGATATTCGTAATCAGTCAAACTATAGCAAAGGCAACACTGCAACTTTCCATTAAATTCAAATAGCCCCCAAACAGTGACGTACTGAGGGCTACCAAGGCTATCGTTAAAGCCCAAACCTCAAATGAGAACGATGGAATTCTAAACCATATTATAATGTAAGCATCTAACACATTGTTCCCTTCACAAAACTAGAAAGCAATGAGATAAAACGTCACACGTATTCCTGAGAGCAAGGCGTCGGGGCAGACCTCGCAGCGCGGACGCTGCGTCCCTCTCCCCTTGACTCATCTTGCGCGGCTGGCTGCTGGAAGACCGATAGGTGCTGGGAGCGGTGGGAATATGTGTACTAGACTTTGCTCTGTCAGATCGCCACTCTAACGAAGGAGAGATAGCTCAAAGGTTCTCCTGAAATTTTGAAACTGACACGTATAAACTTCCTCACCTCATACTTCTCACTTAATTATACATATAACAGAGTACTGATATTTCACTCCTTTCCCCTTCAACATTCTTGCAGGAAGACGCTGCAGGGCTGCTGTTATAGGAGTAAACCTACTATCGAATAAATCTTGTGGTAGCCCACGTCTTGATCCCAGCATAAGCCACTGACCACAAAAGATCTCGTTACCGACAAAAAATTTAGACTAAGAGCTAGAGACAATATGTCTCTTTTCTCCATGAATGGCCTCAATACAAGGCTTTTTCTAGTAAGAATTTTCACAATGTAGAGAGGTACTACTTCTCCCTAACCCTTTCCCTATCTCCTGAGGTCGTCACGAAAGTGGATTAAGCCAAGTTTTAAGGCTGGATGTCCTTCCTAAGGCCAGTCCAATGTGGTAGGATGTATTCACATTTGTAGGTTTCTGGGGTGGTTAGTAGTATGAGTGATATGTGCAGATGAAGATGTATACTAAGATTAACACTATCACTCATTCTCAGACCAGAGGGAATTTAACTATGTTTGTCGGCCCGAAAACGAACTCTGGCCTCTCTGAACCGAAGGCAAGTATGATTTGAGTTCAGATAAGAGTGTTGCGGATACGGAGTTGAAGTTCGTTAGGGTCACGTGTACTGCTGAACATGCCCCGATAACGACGGAAGAGAATGGCTTGGGTTTTGGTGCGGTTAAGCTTGAGGTGCCGTCGGTCACACCAGGATATGAAGGAATCTAGGTACGGTTGGACTTCACGGTAAATTCACTGAACAGGGTAGAGAGGAGCAAGCATGGCACTGTCATCGGCATATTGGAACAGTTGGAGCGATTGGGTGGGATGTGAAGAATGTCGGCGACCCCGTGTTTGTCACTGCTCATGGATGTTATAAGACTATTTCTCTCGTGCGAGATCAACCTAAACAAGACCTAATGCTACCCATTCACATTAATTTATCCCACTGCATATTTGACGGGAAATCATTAAATAATACATTCCTGCTGTGCTTTTTATCACTGTTAGCAGCCCATTTCTGAGTATACCCATGCTAACAACACCTACATAGTAAAATCCTACATCATGATTTTGAACGTGAGGTTGTATCCTAATGCTGCAGTGGTCAAGACGCGCACTGTTTATGAAGACAACGCCAAGAGTGATCAGGCTTTATACTACCTATAGGCCAAGCTCAGACACCGACTGTATCCTATACCATTACACCAGCCATATTTGTAGATTTCTATTAGCTTTCTCTAAAAGGGCTCTAACGATTATCAAGAAAATTACAGATCATGGGATTTTGCGTTTAGAAATCGACTTGTCACTGTCTCATTTTCGGAAAACTCCTTTTTCGGGCGTTTATATTCGTTTTTTAAAAAGAAACAGCGGATCTATACTTCAATTACGAAATCAGAAGGGCGGTAGCATCTCAAGGTTTGACTACAGGGCAAGAAATGGCGATTTTGTAACCATTATTACCGTCATCTATAGAATATCTTCCTCGAAAAGAGCTCAAATGATTTGCATGACTTGAATAAATTTAAGTACCGAGCAACAAATGGCGATATTCTAGTGTAAACAATTCGTAGAAAGTCAATGCCGGAACACAGAAATGGCGATATTCTAGTGTAAAGAATTCGTAGAAATTCAATGCCGGAACACAGAATGGGCGATATTTTATTCCAAAGCGACGACAAATTATTTCACCGGCCCATACTGGGCCTAACCGAAGATATCCTGAGACAGAAGAAAGATTTGAATTCGTACAGGGAAGGTGGAAATAGCATTTCCTTAGAGTAAACAAGGATTTTTTTCTCCCTGGAGATATTAGAACTATTCGTAAGGGAAGAAGGTGCTACAGAATACCATCTATCTGTACAGTTCAGAAGTAGAGCCGGTAGTCTATTAGTTAGCAAGTAGAGTTCGCTGGATTCTAGCTTACGTCTCTTGACAATACCAACCTTAGAAGAATATAATAATAACTTTATTTTCTTTACGTCCCACTAACTACTTTTGCGGTTTTCGTAAACGCTGAAGTGCCAGAATTTAGTCCATCAGGAATTATTTTACGTGCCAGTAAATCTACGACACGGGGCTGACATATCTGAGCACCTTCAAATACCACCGGAATGAGCCAGGATCGAACCTGCCAAGTTGGGGCCACAAGGAAACTGCAGATGAGTCCGCAGTTATTATGGGTTGGGATATGTAGGCTACATGTTTTTTTATAAAACCGTCTGAGCCACTCAGCCCGGCAAGTGTAGAAGAAATTCGTACATTTAAAAAAGTAACAGAACATCTTCTGGTGCTAACCGCACTTCGGGATCGACGAGTGAGCGCTGGTTCTAAACAATAATTCAATATGTGATGCTACGTGAGGGCGCACTTCTGAAACAATATAATCAGATGTTATTAAGAGAACGGAAGATCGGCGCGTGCAGAGTAGGTTTTGGCCTACGAGTGGACACGGCTGGCCCGTGATCCAACAGCTCTGTACTCCAACCGACCAGAGGAGCGGTGGCCTCGGCTCTACCGTGGCTCGATGCCTTTATATTCGGGAGACGGAGGGGGGCTGGTCTCCACCATCGGCGGTCCTGTGAATGGTTTCCCCTTGGTTTTCCATTCTCCTGCACTAAGGCGAATGCCGGCACAGTTCCCAGTATAGGCCACGGCCGCCAACCCTCTCACCTTCCACATACACCGCCTTCACCGCTGTCCAGAGAAAGGGCGTTACACTCACACTGGTCCGCCCTAACCCTCAGGGTGCGGAATAGAACGTTTTGTAGTTCGTTATTAGAGAACAAAATGTTAACTAGAATTAGAGATTTTGCCATGGAAAGAAATGCTTGTTCCGATCAACAACTGGCGTGGAAAAGACTTAAAATCCCTGATCTTCACCGAACTGACATGGTACGACTGTCACAAATATACTTCAACAGGATCTGGTTCGGAAAACATTTTCTCAGATATGAGGTATGAGATTCCCCCATAATAGTCTCTGAGAGAAATTTCTCGAACCTAAACACTACTTTTGATACAAAAATCAGACACGGCTAACACTACATACAGTAGTCTAACATTTTCATAACATTGTAGCAGAAAACTACTTGAGTAACTTCCTAAGAGGTGGTAAATATTGCATCTACATTTACTGTGAAATGTCCACATTAGTGAAACCTACTTCTCTTCATGGTACCATTAACTCTTCAATTTAGAGGTTTTCAGTATCTCTAAGTGACCTCATTTCAACTAGTTCCCCACCTTTTCTCAAAACATCCTTTTCAACTGGCTCTGTTGTGTTTTTGTCCTGTAGTCTATGTGTCATATCGTGTACTACGAGGATTGCTGCAAAAGTCATTGCAACTATTTCTTTTTCTTGTAGATATGTGATCGGATCACAAACGTGTATGTGTCGTGTGGAAGTTCTGCAGGTATAGTGTGTATGCAGAACAACAGATGGCTCTGTGATAGCTAGTAGTAGCGCAGCGAGGGCTGTGAAACCAGTCATTTGGTGAGTGTCGTGCGAGATGGAAGTAACCATTGTGGAGTAGCGCGCTTACATCAAAATAGCCGTTCTCCGTGGGAGAAATGCGATGGAATGTCACAGTGAATTAGTGGAAGCCCTTGGGAATAATGCCCTACCATACCGTACAGTAGCACGGTGGGTAGGAAAGTTTCAACAAGGACGTGTGTCAACCAGTGATGAGCAACGTTCGGGACGACCTGTTAGTGTGTGCACCGACGTGGCACATGCCGTCATCGAGCAGCTCCTGGATGAAGACAGACGGTGGACGCTACTGGAGTTAGTGAGGACAAGTGGCATCGAGAAACGCACCGTCCACAGGATATTGCGTAATGAGCTGCAACTGCGCAAAATCGCATCGCGGTGGGTACCGCATGCACTGACGGAAGTTCAAAGGTGGGTGCGCTATGCAATATGCTCCGACCACCTTGCACGCTGGCAACAGGATGGCGATCAATTCTTGTCACGAATAATTTCCCTCGATGAATTTTGGGCCAGGGCAAACGAACCAGGACTGAAACGTCAGTCCGCGGAGTGGCGACATGCTGGGTCACCAAGGAGGCAGCAGGTCCGTCAGAATCCTTCCCCAGTCAAACTGATGATGATGTCCTCCGTGTAGTGCTTCTTCTCTCATTAAATACAAGAAGAAACATGCGTACAGATGATACAGAAAATCCACAAGTCTGATAGTCTACGTTCATAATCATATCACCTTTACACACAAAACGAACCTCCCGGCCAGAAAAAGGGTGCGTACTTTAATAGAATTAGGAAGGACGAGGTGACCGCCGAAGTGAAAGGACGTACGTGCCTCTCGCTGCGCTCTCTCTCTCTCCTTGCCAGGCGCTCAGTACTTCTAGTGCTAACCAGGCAGCTGTACTTATTAGTACGACTTCGGAAGAGCATTTGTCTGAGCTGAGCACTTCTCAGTGCTCGCTCTTTGTCTTTCAGGAGCTTTATTTCCAGGAGGACCAGGATGGAGAAGCTAACTGTTCCAGCGAGACCAGCCGACTACGACTGCGGGAGAGCTGTAGCGAAACTATAAGCGGCGCTCATAGCTGCGGACGCCCCCGATCTCCGACGCCCGGCGCTGTTGGTGTACAACCGATGGGGGAAGCACACCTACGAGGAGACGATTTATATAATCGACCTCCTTAAAGCCATCGCGGAGCTCATCGGAGAGTCGCTCTTCGAGATCGTCAGCGAGGTGACCCCTGGCTGTGCGGTCATCATCCGCCCTAGGGATGGAACCAGCCTCAGGAGATACGAAGAGCTGGCGTCCCAGCAGCACCAAGTAGTCCGACTACCAGGACTCAGGGAGCACCTGGACGTCTCGGGCTACCAGGAGGCAGCCACGCAGACGGAGCCAAGGACCGAGGACGACGGCGGCTCTCCGGAGCGCCGCGACGACGCGTCTTCAGTTGGAATGCGGTACTTTACGAAGTACACGCAGACCAACAAGGCCGCCAACCAGGATCGTCGACCACCTACCAAGGCGAAGTGGTCGCAGACGCAGGCCTACCAGGAGGGGCCTGTAACCCGGGCGCAAACCAGGAGAGCGCCCGTGATGGTGGATAGCAGCACGGCAGTGGACAAGGACGCCCCTTGGCGTGCTGAGGCCGCCGTCCAGGCCCTGCCAGTCAACATGTCGTTCGAGATGCAGACCTCGATGTGCGCCCCACAGGACAGGGAACGCAGTCGAGTGTTAGCACTGACCGACGCCGCCGCCGCGAGCCAGGAGGAAGAAGCAGATGGCAACGCAGCGGATCCACCAGTCACCCCGGGGTCACCAGGTCGGGCGGAGGGCCACCAGGACGAGGCCTCCCCCCAGCCGAGAAGCAGCCCCAGGGAAGAAGAAGAAGACGACGCCGCACCAGGAAACAGAAGGCGACGCTGGCTCATCAGGAGAGGACCGCCCAGCCGCAGCACAAGACTGCTCCCAGGACAGCAGTCAACCGAGGAGCCAATCAGGAGAGGACCTCAGCGGGTAGCGGTAGTCAGGTGAGAGTAAAACGTCCCCCTCAGCAGCTCTTGCAGTGTTTCCGCTGTCTGAGGTGGGGCCACCGTCAAGCTATCTGTGGACTCCCAGTGAAGTGCAACCGCTGTGGTGGTGATCACCACTACACGGCCTGCGCAACACTTAAGGAGGCGCCGGTGTGCGCCAATTGCGCGGGGGGCCACCCGGCATCCCACCGCAGTTGCCCAGTCTACAGGGCCATGGCGCGGGCAGAGAGGAAGGAGGCCCGGCGCCATGACCCACCCCCTTCCAGGAGGCCCCCGCCTCGGCGGGCTTGGCCTCACTCTCCGGGATCGGAGACTGGGCACGAGGTACCCCAAGGAGGTGGAGCCGTGCGACAGGCGCTAGTGGTACTTGACGCATGGCTCCGCAGCCGTCAAGGACCGCGCTAGTCCCAGCAGTGCCCAGACGGACTGATCCCCAGACGATGGAATGGCAAGGAATTGGTATATGTTTTGTGCATGTTACCTGTTCCTAACTAACACAACCTCTGGTCTTTTTCCAGCCCACATCCTTGCATGTGCTATCAAAAGGTGTCAGGTTTTATATGTAGGCTCTTACTTCTTTCTGCCTATGTGGTTTTTCCCTGACCCTTCAATACCATACTTCAACACCATATACCTAACACAAACTCTTGCCGTGGTAGCGAGTCTGACTCGGAAACCGGCAGATACTCCTTGTATCACTTCCCACCCTTCCCTGCTATCTCTTTCTTCTTCTTAGAAATAATAGCATGTCGGAGGCCATGTAGATTGAGTCGTTGGTCACGCGGGGGGAGCGGGCTTCGGGCCCCCCCCCCCCCCCCCCCGAAGAAAAAAAATAGAATTAGTTAGTTTACGTCGATAATCAACAGTGAAATTCTGTTCAACTACATGTGTCTGAGCTTTACATTTTTCTGCCGAAAAACACCAATGTGTACTGAAGATAACGACTGAATCCTATATCATTACCGGTAAACGAAAAAGCATTTTCGAAGAAGGCTATAACGATTTTGAAGAAAATCACCCACAAGATGAATTTTGGGCCTGGTAATTTAATTGTCAGTGTCTCATTTTCAGGAAAAAATTATTCATAAGCGTTTACGTGCGCTAATAGTATGTGACAGTGACATCTACATCTTATTAGGAAGTCAGGAGAACATTAGTATTTCAGGAAGTGCAACTCCCGAGGAACCTTAATGACGTCTATGAACTAGCTTTCCCAATAAAGGCTTTAAATACTTTCATGATTTTAAGAACTTAAAGTACTGAGCAACAGATGGCAATTTTGTAACAAATCCTAGCGGCACCTACAAACTAACTTTCCAAATAAAGGCTTCAAATACTTACATGATTTCAAAAAAATTAAGTACTGAGCAACAGATCGCCATTTTTTATCGTAAACAATTGTTAGCAAATAAATGCTAGAACACAGAATGGTGATGTTTGTTTCTAAAGGACAAGAAAAAAGTTCACCAGCGCAAGAAACGGAAGACATCCTGAGATAAAAGATGGTTTTGAGATTCATAACGGGAAGAATAAACCTATTCTCATACAAAGTAACCTTGTACCTGTGTTAACAATACTGGAAATTATGCTGTAAAATTAAATCTTGTGCCTGCCTTCCAGCCCTGAATAACAATCGCAAGCAAAATATTTTTAAAATTCTCAAGGTTTCCCAAATAGGGACGGAATTATGACATCGACTGACATCTAAAAAAAAACCAAAAAAACATAAAGGTGTGTCCGGTATTTGAACATGAGATCTCCCACACCTGAATTGAACACAGTACACCCAGAGCAGCAGAACCTGGATAATCCCTTCTTTGGCAGATTTGGAGAGGGTTTCAGCACACAAGTGGCCACGGCTGGCCCCATCGTTGGCTGTCCTGAGAGACGGTGTTGCCTTCTAGGAGGTGCAAATCCACCTCCGTGGGAGGAATTAAAATATTTAGTAGTAGTGGTGGTGGTGGTGGTGGTGGTGGTGGTGGTGGTGGTGGTGGTGGTAGTAGTAGTAGTAGTAGTAGTAGTAGTAGCAGCAGTAGTATTAGTAGTCTCCTCCTAAGGCATTTTCATAAAACACTTCCCTGCCAGGCAAGCAATTTACAACCTACCCATCATTACCAATCTTCCTAGTGTCTAACTTAAAACATAAAATTAATATCAGTTTCTGCAGCATGCATTTACTTTGTGATATTTGTAATAGGTCTATGCACAGGAAATGTGACACTGTAACCTTCCATTCAGAAATCACATTCAAATAGACCCCGAACAGTTGCGTATACTGAGGGCTACCAAGGCTATCAGTGAAGCCCAAACCTCTAATGACAACAATGGAAATCAAAGGCATATTCATCACCATCACCATCATCATCATCATCATCATCATTAATGTCCCACTCCAGTCGCCCGGGTGTGGTTAACAAGCCTCCTCCACTCCCTTCTGTCCTTCCATTTTTCCTGCTCCATTACATCCGCCACATCCAATCCAGCTTCTCTAATGTCCTTCCAAATCTGATCCATCCACATCTTCTCGGTCTTCCAACTGGTCTCTTTCCGTTAACTTCTCTTTCCAAATCCCTTCATGCTACCTGTTCCTTTCCCATTCTTTTTACATGTCTGAACCATCTCAGTCTTGCTTTCTGTATGTTCTGTATGAAGAGTTCTACATTTAGCTCTTCTGTGATTTTAATATTTTCAATTCTATCTCTTCTTGTCTTTTTAACTGATGTTGTTAAAAATTTCATTTGTACAGCTTGAATCTTACTATCTTGTCTCTTATTAGTTACCAGCGTTTCTAGTCCGTATGTTACAAATGGTATGAAATACTGTTTATATAATGTTAATTTCATTCTCTTGGGTACTTTGTCATCCCATGAAAGCTCTCTGACTTGATGGAAAAATGTTGTGTCTTTACTTCGTCTGTTATTAAGTTCAGGGTTGAATTCATCGCTTCCATTAGTAACGCTACCCAAATATGTAAACTGTTCTACATTCTCCAATGGTTCTCCGCCTATGTTCACTTGGCTTCTCTTTTTCTCTTTTCCACAGTGCAAGACTACAGTTTTCTTTTTACTAATTACCATTCCAAACTCCTTCAGATTTTCATTTCAAAGCATATTATAATGTAAGAATATGGCACAGTGTTCAATTTACAAAACTAGAAAGCAATGCGTAAAAATGAAGTTATTATTTCTGAGAGCAAGGCATCGGAGGCAGATCTTGCAGCCCGGATGCTGTGTCCCTGTCCCCATGACTCGCCTTGCGTGGCTTGCTGCTGAATGCCCGATCAGTGCAGGGACCCTGTATGGCATCAACACTACAATTTTTTTAATATCAATTTTCAAAAAGTATGGAGGTACTACTTCTCCCTAACCTTTTCCCTCACTTCTGAGGTTGTCACAAAAATGGATTAAGCTAAGCTTCAAGGCTGGATGTCCTTCCTAATGCCAATCCAATATGGTGGGATGTATTCACATTTTCAGGTTCCTGGGGTGGTTGGGAGTGTGAGTGATGTGTGCAGAGGAAGATGCATATTAAATTGTAAAACAAAAGATTGTGTCATATTGTGTTATTCTTTGATCTAACCACTGATGAAGGGAATGGTTGAGATTTCCCGAAACATGTATGGTTTAATTAATAATGTTTCTTTCATTTAATGAGTGTATTGATCAAGGCAGATTTAAATAAACTATTATAAATAGTTATATTATAGAATCAGCAATTCCCAGAGCCGAGATAAATTAATTATATTTGTTGGCCAGAAGACAAATCCTGGCCTCCCTGAACTGAAGGAAGTATGCTGACCATATGCACAAGGAGCTGGCTATTAGGTAGTTAGTACTAATGCACATTATTTGGGAAGTGATGGATTTAATTATCACAGCTATCACTGCTTGTGACAGTTTAAATCACATGTTGGGATTGCAATTAATGAACACTACAAAATGTGTACAGATAAAGTAATGTAGACAGCCATATATACACCACCATGAACTCTGACCAATATATGAAAGCTGTGCACATCCATAAAGCACATGCCAGTATTACTAATTCAGAATTGCATCCTTTTGTAACTACAGGTATCAGGAATTATTCTTTGTACACTAATTACATTAGAAAATGGCAATATCTGACAGCAGTTGACATCAACTGCTTGGCGTTTATTGGTTCTGTCCCGCAATCCAAATTGTGTGAAAAGATTGGTGGTTTCCATGAAGTCCTGCAAATAACTATATTCATCATACATTTCAAGATCAGATCATCTCAGTGTAATTAATTTTGCTGCTGACATTATTTAAAAAGTGATTAGGAATTGTAGGGAAGGCTTGTCACGTGGAAAGAAAAGTTCTTGGAGTTCAACCTCAGGATCTATTAGTGTAAGACTGTGGTGAGGACGGTGAACAGAGGCGATCAAGAATGCACCAACCTAGCAGATCACCAATAAGGGAGTAAAGACAGTTCAACTTACCATGGCACTGTAGTCTTCAGGTATAATTTAGCCAAGAGAGATCACAAACAGCAAGCAAACGAGTAACCTATTCCAACAAGACGTCGGAGTCCTCGTTCCGGGAGCTAAGATTTTAAAAAATTAGAGAAATTGAGCTGCTTCTTCAAACTGATCTTGACGTAATCCTTATACCTGAAAAAGAAACAACTTATTTAAAATAGAATGAGATGAACATATATTTATTTATTCAAAACTAGGTTCGGCAAACTGAAGAACCTAACAGTTATAAATTAAATGATTCGCAACAGAAAAGAGATGGCTTCAGATATCACACACTAACCAGAAGATCAGGAAAGACACTGCCTGCTGTCATTTCTTGATGGATACAGTACTTTTGCATCCATCTCTTGGCACAGGCCAGAGCAAAGTGTAGCTTCCACTGAAGTCCCAGTCTCATCCATGGCTGTGACAATATGGAATCTGCTGGGGTATGGGTGGTGCTGATTAATGACATTCAGAGCACATTAAGTGTGTGTGAGTGTCATGAAAGGTGTTGCTCATAGGGTTAATTGTGCTACAATAGCACTGTCTGGCCCAGTGAGGAAAGCAATGGCAATCTACCTCACTCCTCATCTTGCCTAGTATGCCTCATTTTGGTACTGCCATTGGTTTTTGTGGTTTCCCTGTAACTGCATAGCCTTTGATGATACTATTTGAGGATCCAACCAGCCTCTGGGCTGATGACCTAACAGACAGACAGACAGACAGACAGACAGACAGACAGACAGACAGACAGACAGACAGACAGACAGACAGACAGACAGACAGTCAGACAGACAGACAGACAGACAGACAGACAGACAGACAGACAGGAGAGACAATTTAAGAAATGAAGTGAGTCAGGAATTTAGGAATAAGACATCTGAACTGGACGAAGTCAACACATTCTAACGAGGTGGTGAGAAGTAGAAGGAAAATGCCATCTTGGAAGAAAAAGAAATTCCTGGAATGCTGAGGCCTAGACTGACATCACAACTGGAGAAAGACACTGGATGATATCGTGAACAATGAGGAACAGAGAAAAGGGGAAAGAGCTCATCACCAGTATCTGGGAAACAGGAACTGTAAACCAATCATTATGGCATTGAGAGACTTATTGAACCATAACACAGCAGACATAAACATACAATATTTCCATATACAGTATTGAACAAATTTAGCTCTGGTGTAACTGTGACAGCAGGCAGTGATATTAACCATTGAACTCTTGACAACAACTATGTAGTAAGATCTGATGGACAAACTTTAGTCAGAATATGTGTGAATTCCATTTTTGGTATGGTTAAGTACGGTATATTGATGGTGAAAATATTTCTACCACCATGCGAGTTGGACGTGTGATTAGAGGTGCCCAGCTATGAACTTACGTTTGGCACGTATTGAGTTCAAACCACACTGTTGGCAGCCATGACGATGGTATTCCGTGGTTTCCCAGTTTTCACACACGGCAAAATGGTTGGACCGTACTCTGATTGACGTCACGCCATGTCCTTCCCACTCCAAGCTCTCTTCAATAACATTTTCTGCATAAGACCTATCTGTATCAGTGCGACGTAAAGCAGATTGTAAAAACTGTTAAAAAAAAAAAAAAAAAAAGACATATATATTTCACTCCCTCCTCTTTCATACGTCATTGTACTTTCAACAAGTGTCACATTTGAATATTATTGCATCATTCAGGGATAATTTCAGAGGTTTGTAAGAAATGTCAAAAGAAGCTCTTGACAAGTTAGCTAGAGTCATAAATGGATTGATGTGTTACTGTCCCTAATATTAAATTCTGAATCATAAAGTAATATCCAGAAGACCAGTCAACATGGAGGTTTCAAAGGAAGGCTGAGAGTCCATCACTGCAGTGATAGTGACATGAATGAAATCCATGTTTTTCAATGCACATGTAGGTTATAATAATGGTGTTCAATTTACTTCTTTTGTGGGAGCTTAACTGCAACAAAGCAAGACCTAATCTTACAAATTTGCCATAATACACCCATTGCAAACGCATTTTGTGTTATATATAAAATGTTTCAATAGTTTACAATAACTATTTTCTTTGTCGATCAATATGCTACTCAGTAGTATTGCTGAATACAATATTCATCAGAATTTTAAGTTTTCATAGTGAACACAGATCAGTAGGAACCAACAAAAGCCTAAGATAAGAAATTTCCATTTCATTTTCATTATCTAAACACATGGTTGTCAAAGAGGAGATCACAAGAGAAATTTAGAAATTCTCCTGAGGTATTGATGCACAGCAGATATTTTCATCCATAACTGAGATAGGAGATAACTAAGAAAGTAGTCACATATAACATTTAGTTATTATATAGCACATTCCCATTCATATTGTATTATCCTATCCGGACGTACGAACCAGTAAGATCGTGATGGTTAATGAGGCAAGCTGAATATCTCATAATTAATGTGTAGCAGTACAAAGATTTGAGGAGAAATGTGTGCACCAACTAACACAATCATCATCATTCCCTTCATAATCCCTTTCCTAAATGTAGGAATTTAGACATATATAATCATTCCTCTCCTACTTATTCCATCCGCAGACTAGCCCACATCCTTCGCAATATTCCATCCAGTCCAGTTTATGTTGTCTTCTCATCTCTATTAATATTCTAATTTTGAGTACACCTACAGCAACATTTGGAAAGAATAACTTTCACTACTGGCATTGGAATGTGAGGTAGTGTCTTTTTTTTTCATTTAATTCATCTCTCTAACAAATTTCGCCAAATTACGAACATTTAAAGAGAAAAATAGGATAGACAGGTTAAGAAAAGAGCAGGTGAGGCAAGAAGTTAGGAATAAGATATCCGAACTACACAAAGTCAGCACATATTCATAACTTTGGTTTAGACTTGTTAGAAGATCACCCCGATTGCACGAGGAAAGTGTGGTAGAACGGAACCACCTTCTGCATTACGGTATATATCTAATGTTGTGATAGCTTACAATAACTATTTTCTTCATTGATCAATGTGCTACTAACTACTATTCCTGAATATAACATTCATCATCACTTAAAGTTGTGAGAGTGAACATAGGACTTCAGAGCCACAAATATCCAATAAAATATTTTCTTCCTTTACATAACTATGGTACATGGTGTGGGTTACTGTAGTCACGTCCTAGTTCGTGAACCATGGGCAATGGCTGAGTGGCCTAGTAAGTGGTCCTCAGCGTCGAGATACCAGTTGCTATGGAATGGGAGTGGGCATCTCGGACATATTCCGAGTCATGGCCCTCCTTGTACTCAGGCGGCTAGGACTATACAATTCACCGGTGGTCCATAACCCGTTAGAGAAGAGATCCTCACTTGGACTATGTGTAAGTAGGGTAGCATCCTGCTTCATGAATTTACCGAGCTCAGAACATTTTAAGCAAGCCTCGGACCTATGAGAGTAACAGAGTCCCACACCCATTTGACAGGCGAGGGAATCCTTGGAAACAACTTGGCGAACGAAATGGAATTCCATGGGGAGCTATCAATATTGATGGGGCTTATGGAAGAAAGAAAGTAGAACTGGCTGAGTCAGTAGGATGCATCTGGATGTGCTAGGAGTAAGTGAGATTCGGGTAAGGGAAGATAACAAGGAAGAGATAGGAGATTATAAAATGTACTCGACGGGTGTTAGAAAGGGAAGGGCCGAGTCTGGGGTAGGGCTGTTTATCAGGAATACCATTGCACGCAACATAGTTTCCGTTAGGCAAGTAAATGAGCGAATGATGTGGGTAGATTTGGCAGTTGGAGGAATTAGGACTACAATTGTCTCCATGTATTCAACATGTGAGGGTGCAGATGAGGATGAAGTTGACAAGTTTTATGAAGCATTGAGTGACATTGTGGTCAGGGTCAACAGCAAGGATAGAATAGTGCTAATGGGCGATTTCAATGTGAGAGTTGGGAATAGAACTGAAGGATACAAAACGGTGATTGGGAAGCGTTTGCTGGACTTCTGTGCTAGTATGGGTTTAGCAGCTACGAGTACATTCTTCAAGCTTAAGGCTATTCACCGCTACACATGGGAGGCTACGGGACCAAATCCATAATAGACTATATCCTAACCGACTTCGAATTTAGGAAATCTTTTAGGAATGTACGAGTTTTCTGGGGATTTTTTGATGATACAGACCACTATTTGATCTGTAGTGAACTAAGTATCTCTAGGCCTAGCGTAGAGAAAGCGAAATCTGTCTGCAAATTAATAAGGGTAGAAAATCTCCAGGACGAGGAAATTAGACAGAAGTACATGGATATGATTAGTGAGAAATTTCGAACAGTGGACAGTAAGCAGGTTCAGGATATAGAAAGTGAATGGGTGGTATACAGGGATGCTGTAGTAGAAACAGCAAGGGAATGATTAGGAACAACTGTGTGTAAAGGTGGGAAAAGGAAAACATCTTGGTGGAATGATGAAGTGAGAGCAGCTTGTAAACATAAAAAGAAGGCTTATCAGAAATGGCTCCAAACAACAGCTGAGGCAGACAGGGATTTGTACGTAGATGAAAGAAACGGAGCGAAACAAATAGTTGTTGAGTCCAGAAAGAATTCGTGGGAAGATTTTGGTAATAACCTGGAAAGGCTAGGTCAAGCAGCAGGGAAACTGTTCTGGACAGTAATAAAGAATCTTAGGAATGGATTGAAAAAGGAAATGAACAGTGTTTTGAGTAATTCAGGTGAACTTATAATAGATCCCAGGGAATCACTGGAGAGGTGGAGGGAATATTTTGAACATCTTCTCAATGTAAAAGGAAATCATCCTGGTGGTGTTGCGAACAGCCAAGCTCATGGGGAGGAGGAATATGATGTTGGTGAAATAATGCTTGAGGAAGTGGAAAGGATGGTAAATAAACTCCATTGTCATAAGGCAGCAGGAATAGATGCAATTAGACCTGAAAGGGTGAAGTATAGTGGGAAGGCAGGGATGAAATGGCTTCATAGAGTAGTAAGATTAGCATGGAGTGTTGGTAAGGTACCTTCAGATTGGACAAAAGCAGTAATTGCACCTATCTATAAGCAAGGGAACAGGAAGGATTGCAACAACTATCGAGGTATCTCATTGATTAGCATACCAGATGAAGTATTCACTGGCATCTTGGAAGAGAGGGTGCGATCAGTCATTGAGAGGAAGTTGGATGAAAACCAGTGTGGTTTCAGACCACAGAGAGGCTGTCAGGATCAGATTTTCAGTATGCGCCAGGTAATTGAAAAATGCTACGAGAGGAATAGGCAGTTGTGTTAATGTTTCGTAGATGTAGAGAAACCATATGACAGGGTACCGAGAGAAAAGATGTTCACTATACTGGGGGAATATGGAATTAAATGTAGATTATTAAAATCAATCAAAGGCATGTATGTTGACAATTGGGCTTCAGTGAGAATTGAAGACTAAATTGATGTCAGTAGGTAAGAAATTCAACAGAATTGAATGTCAGATTGGTGATACAAAGCTAGAACAGGTTGATAATTTCAAGTATTTAGGTTGTGTGTTCTCCCAGGTTGGTAATATAGTAAGTGAGATTGAATCAAGGTGTCGTAAAGCTAATGCAGTGAGCTCACAGTTGTGATCAATAGTATTCTGTAGGAAGGAAGTCAGCTCCCAGACGGAACAATCTTTACATCGGTCTGTTTTCAGACCAACTTTGCTTTACGGGAGCGAAAAGATATCTTATTCATAAGTTAGAAGTAACAGACATGAAAGTAACAGGTGGAAACACTGGCAGGAGGGTACTCAGAATGAGGAGATAAAGGCTAATTTAAGAAAGAACTTGATGGATGAAGCTGTACGCACAAACCGGCTTTGGTGGTGGGGTCATGTGAGGCGAATGGAGGAGGATAAGTTACCTAGGAGAATAATGAACTCTGTTATGGAGGGTAAGAGAAGTAGAGATAGAAAAAGACGACGATGGTTAGATTCGGTTTCTAACGATTTAAAGATGAAAGGTATGGAACTAAATGAGGCCACAACACTAGTTGCAAATCGAGGATTGTGGCGACGTTTAGCCTTTCACAGAGGCTTGCAGACTGAACACTGAAGGGCATAACAGTCTATAATGATAATGTATGTATGTATGTATGTATGTATGTATGTATGTATGTATGTATGTATGAACATAACTATTACATAATACAACGTCATTAAAGTGGAGATCACATGAGAAATATAGAAATTCTCCTGTGATTTTGATATACAGCAGATGCTGCCCATGTTAAAGACATTGTCATCCATATCTGAAATAACAGATAACTAACTATTGTAATATAGTACATTCCTCATCAGAAGGTATTCTCCCAGTTTGCCATACCAACCAGTATATAAGGGATAGCCACCGTATCTAGTTGAATGGATAAGCGGGATTTGGGTGACTGAGATGCTTGAGAAGCTGGCCTTCTGACCTGCTGAGCCAGGTGAACAGCTCATATATGTAACAGTTAAAAACTCTGATTTGTATTTTGTGCACCGAACACCATAATCATCATCATCATCATCATCATCATCATCATCATCATCACCACCACCACCATCAGCAGCAGCAGAAGCAGCGTCATCATCATCATCATCATCATCATCATCTTCATCATCATAAAACATTTTCTAAAAGTAGCAGCTGAGGTATAAGTACTCGTTCTTCTCACACACAGAGAGAGGTTAGGAATGATAGGAGGATGAGTATTCATGCAGGTGATAGAAGAAATCATAAGCTATGAAAATGTTACGGATAAAAAGTACGAAATTCTAGATGTAAGACTTATCCCTAAAAATGATAGGCAACCTGAAGTGTTTGGAGTGTTCAGACCTGGCAAGGCATGTGCTGATGCTGATGTGGAATTATTTGATAACATAATTAGCTATGTGGGGAACGAAAGAGAAAGGAACGTTATTGTAGGGGGTGTTCTCAATTTTTCAAAATGTTAAATGGGACGGAAATTATAATGACAGAAACCATGACCAAACTGGTGAGTAAGTTAATTTCAAAATGAGAGTTGAACAGAAAAACAATTGAACTACTCAGACGGAAAAACTTCTAGACTTGGTACTGATAAACTGGCTTGAGTTAATTCAGAAAAACTGATGTGAAATGTTTTATAAATGATCTTGAAGGTGGGTCTGTCATAGTTTAAAATAAATGGATGGGAAGGAAGGTTGTAAATGTAGAACCACTAGGCAATACTATAAAGTTGATAGGAGAGGCATGGGGAAATTTTTAGAAAGCAATAAATGTCAATCGCAGGTTGTAATTAATAATATAATCAGCCTATGGGATGTGTTTAAGGAATTGCTGAGGAAATTGAAAACAGTTTTGAACATTAAAATTGGTAAGGACCCATTATATTATAACGGGAAATACAGCGGTTGAGAAGGTGGTGCAGATCAGAAAGAATAAGAGTTATGTTCGACTGGTTATTTTGGGTTAAGTTAGGTCAAAAGTAAGTAGAGACTGAAGGAACTTACTATGAAATAGTATTTTTAGTAAAAATGTCAGTTAAGGATAGGGATAAAGGTAAATATAATTTGCAGCCATATGAATTTTAATGTACAACTGATGCATATATATAGGAAGACGAACCCTGGCCTCCCTGAACTGAAATCAATCAATCACTACTGATCTACATTTAGGGCAGTCGCCCAGGTGGCTGATACCCTATCTGTTGTTTTCCTAGTCTTTTCTTAAATGATTGGGAAAAAATTGGAAATATTTTGAACATCTCCCTTGGTAAGTTATTCCAATCCCTAACACCCTTTCCTATAAACGAATATTTGCCCCAATTTGTCCTCTTGAATTCAGACTTTATATTCATATTGTGATCTTTCCTACTTTTAAAGACACCACTCAAAATTATTCGTCTACTGATGTCCTCCCGCACAATCTCTCCACTGACAGCTCGGAACATACCACTTAATAATACCAATATAAATGGTCCGTTATTGGACATTATAAATTTTCCAGCTAACTCATTCCTGGTTGCCAGTGTTTTGCCCCCGTGTGCTAGGCTGGGCTCATCAGTTGGTACCTAGCACACCTACCAAGACGCCTGGCTAGTGCATACCGTGGAGGCCACTGCGTAGGCTAATTGTAGCCACTGCCAGTGCCAATGCACTATGAGAGACTTTGTCTCATTACCAAAAATTGATGCCTGCTTGGCCATCAGATGATATAGATGTTGATTCCCATAGGGAATCTGAAACATTTGTTCAGAATGAGTAAATTTATAATACCAATATAAACGGTCCGTTATTGGACATTACAATTTTTCCAGCTAACTCATTCCTGATTGCCAGTGTTTCGCCTATGTGTGCTAGGCTGGGCTCATCAGTTGGTACCTAGCACACCCACCAAGACACATGGCTAGTGCATACCGTGGAGGCCACTGCGTAGGCTAATTGTAGCCACCGGCAGTGCCAATACACTATGGGAGACTGTTTCATTATCAAAAATTTATGCCTGCTTGACCATCAGGTGATATAGATGTTGATTCCCATAGGGAATCTGAAATATTTGTTCTGAATGAGTAAATTTATAATACCAATATAAATGGACCATTCTTCTTCTTCTTCTTCTTCTTTTATGACCACATAGGATCACTTTAGTCAGTCCGTCGTTCAGGTCTCTTTGAAGGGATTGTTCGGGCTTTGCGGTCCTCCCAGTACTTCTTCAGACGCTCCGATCTTCGTGCCCTTTCCTCAGTTGAAAATGTGCGTGTTGTTGGTTTGTTTTGTGTAAGGGTAAAGCGGAGGTTTGTATTCTTGAGTTTTGTATTCAATTTTATCTTATTTTTGGTGTCTTCTGTTGTAAGGCCTATTTCCTTCAGATCCTCTCTTACTTCTCTGATCCATTTACATCCTGTTGTGGTATTTTTTGAGACGAGATTGTGTTGTACTAGTTGTTTCAGAAGTCTCGAGTCCTGCATCCTCATGATATGTCCAAAGAATCCCAGTCTCCTCTTACGCATAGTATCTGTAATGGGTTCTAGCTCTTTGTACACGACTTTGTTAGGTATTAACCGCCACTGTCCATCTTTCTGATATTTTTTGTTGATACAGGTTCTTCCAATCCTCCTTTCAATTTTCTGAAGTCTGTCAGTCTTTGATTGTTTATTCAGGTAAAAGAGTGTTTCTGCTGCATATGTAGCTTCCGGTTTTATAACTGTGTTGTAGTGTTTTATTTTTGTATTTATTGATAGACATTTCTTTTTGTAGATATCCCATGTTAATTTTTGTGCTTTAGCTAATCTATTTGTTCTTACTTGGATTGAGATTTTTTCATTTAAGTTATGTGTTATTACTTCTCCAAGATATTTAAACTGAGTTACTATTTTGATTTTATTACCATTTATGGTGACTTCTTTTAGCTGTGTTGGTTTTTGGGGCATAATTTCTGTTTTTTCAAATGATATTTTCAGGCCAATTTTATTTGCAATGTTTTGAAGTTCTGATATCTGGGTTTTTGCTTCTTTTATGTCCACTGCTAGTAATGCTAAATCGTCAGCAAAACCCAGGCAATTTGTTTTGATTTTTCGGCCAATCTTTATTTTGGGGGGAGATTTTCTAAACCATTCCCTCATTACCATTTCTAGAGCACAGTTAAATAATAGTGGTGAGAGCCCATCTCCCTGCCGTAGTCCAGTTTTAATTTCAAATGTCTCTGATGTTTCCCCCCTAAACTTCACTTTTGACTTGGTATTGGTGAGAGTCAATTTTATCATGTTTATTAATTTGGGGTGTAGTCCAAGGTGTCTTAAAATTTTAAACAGAGATTCTCTATGGATGCAATCATAAGCTTTCTTGAAATCTACAAATGTTATCACCATATCTCTGTTTCTTCTCCTGTTATAGTCCATTATCAACTTAAGACTCATGATCTGATCAGGACAGCTCCTCCAGGGTCTGAAACCTCCTTGATATTCTCCTAGTTCTTTCTCAAGTTGTAAACTTATCCTATTAAGGATGATTATTGAAAATATTTTGTATGTTATGTCTAGGAGAGAGATTCCCCTGTAGTTATTAGGGTCGGTTTTGTCCCCTTTTTTGTGCAGAGGATGAATGAGGGCTGTTGTCCAGTGTTCTGGTAGTTCTTCTTTAATCCAGATAGAGACAAGTTGTTGATGGAGGGCAACTTTTGCTGAGGTTCCTGCATATTTCCAGATTTCCGCAAAGGTCTGATCTTCTCCTGGCGCTTTGTAGTTTTTTAATTTATTCAGAGCTTGGTAGACTTCCTTTATTGTGGGGGGATTGATGTTTTCTGGTGATGTTTTTATCGGGGTGTTGGTGTCCAAATGAAGGAGTTCTGTAGGTTCCTCACAATTTAAAAGCTTGTTGAAATGTTTAGCCAGAATTTCTGCATTGTCTTTATTGTTATGGGCCAGCTTACCATCTTCATCCTTCATCAGTAGGGTCGGGGGTTCATATTTTTGGAGCTGCTTTCTGAAGGTTTTGTAGTAGTCCCTTGATTTAGTTTTACTGAACTGTTCTTCAATTAACTGCAGGGTGTCCTTATGATGTTGTCTTTTTATTCTTCTTAAGACTTGGGTAGTTTCTTTTCTCTGTTTTACTAGCTTTTGATACGATATTTCTGTCTTTTGGGACTGATGTAATAGCCATGCCTGATGTCTTTTCTCCACTGTTTCATCACATTCACTGTTCCACCATTGGTGTTTTTTACGTGGTTTAATTGGTGCTAGGTCTTCTGCAATTTGTTTAAGGTTGTGTACTAAGTCTTCAAGTTTGTCTGTGATTTTTATTTTTTCAGTTGCTTTCTGGTAATTTTTGTTGTTGATTAGCTGGGTAGGATCTATTTTTCTTTTAGTTTTAAGGGCTTGCTTTTGTTGTCTCCTCTGGGGAGTGAGTTTAATTTTAATTTTAACTACGTAGTGATCTGAACCTGTGTCTATTCCTCGGAGGACTTTGACGTTATAGATCTCTTTGTGGTGGTATTTGTCCATGCAGACGTGGTCCAGTTGCCATTCTCCTTTAGTGTTGTCAGGGTGTTTCCATGTTTTGAGTTTTTGAGGTTTCCTCTTAAAACATGTAGATTTTGAGATTAAATTATGGTTTCTACACAGGTCAACTAGTCTCTCTCCATTTTTATTTGTTTTCTTGTGTGCTGGCCATTTTCCGATGATGTCACGGTATTTTCTTTCTCTGCCTAGTTGAGCGTTGAAGTCGCCTATTAATAATTTTATATGGTGTTTGGGGATGTTATCTATGGTCTGGTCCAATAGGTCCCAAAATTCTCCTGTTTCCTCCTGGTCTTTTGAGGAGTTGTTTTTATCATTAGTGGGAGCATGGGCATTTATTTTAGTATAGATTTTATTAGATGCCTTTAAGGTGAGCGTTGAGAGTCGTGGAGACTGTGATCTGAATTCTTGAACTGAGTTTATTATTTTAAGGCTGACCAAAAATCCTGTTCCAAATTGTGGGACATTCTTCATCACTCTCTTCCCAGGTATACCTTTATAAAGTCTGTACCCTTGAGATTCCAAGGCATCCTGGTCAGTGTTTCTAATTTCCTGTAATCCCATGATAAGAATTTTGTGTTGGTCCATTATGTCGGTGATCACTTTTAGTTTACCGGTTTGCATGAGTGAGTTTATGTTGTGTGTAGAGAAGTATGTTATCTGCTTTGGTTTGATTCTTGATTTTGTCTCATTCGTGTATGTAGTACTGGGGTATTTCCGTGCCTCCGACTTCACGGTATCTTTCAGGTGGCAGCCCACCGTATCCGAATGCTGCCTTCTCTGAACTCTTGGTTCAGCCGGTGGAGTATTCCTTAAAAGACCTTCCATGGTTGACTGTCAAGGTGTCACCTGTGTGGGACTAGGTCCCGAATTACAACTCTGGATGTGATCCAGTGAGGTGATAATGAGGCCGCTCCTCTGGAGTACAGACGCCTTGTGCAGCCGCCCCTAACCTGGAGAACAGACGCTGCATAATGGATTCCAGTGGCATTTCCTCCACTGTGGGGACCATCACCCCACCCAAAGGGGCTCATTCGCCCGAAGCCGTTGGCCCCCTTAGGGAGTCAGGTTATTTCCCGCCGCCCAACACTCGGCGTTGGCAATTTTACAGCTGGGTGCCAGACCAGCAAACCCTCCTCCTTTCTCATTCCGGACTTGGGACCGGACAATGGCGGAGTTAAATGGACCATTATTGGACATTATAAATTTTCCAGCTACCGGTAACTCATTCCTGGTTGCCAGCATTTTGCCCCCATGTGATAGGCTGGGCTAATCAGTTGTTACCTAGCACACCTACCAGGACACATGGCTAGTGCATACTGTGGAGGCCACTGCGTAGGCTAATTGTAGCCACCGGCAGTGCCAATGCACTATGAGAGACTTTGTCCCATTATCAAAAATTGATGCCTGCTTGGCCGTCAGATGATGTAGATGTTGATTCCCATAGGGAATCTGAAATATTTGTTCCGAATAAGGAAATTTATAATACCAATATAAATGGTCCGTTATTGGACATTATAAATTTACTAATTCGGAACAAATATTTCAGATTCCCTATGGGAATCAACATCTATATCAACATACCACTTAGTCGGGCAGCTCGTCTTCTTTCTCCCAAGTCTTCCCAGCCCAAACTTTGCAACATCTTTGTAACGCTACTCTTTTGTCGGAAATCGCCCAGAACAAATCGAGCTGCTTTTCTTTGGATTTTTTCAGTTCCTGAATCAAGTAATCCTGGTGAGGGTCCCATACACTGGAACCATACTCTAGTTGGGGTCTCACCAGAGACAAATATGCTCTCTCCTTTACATCCTTACTACAACCCCTAAATACCCTCATAACCATGTGCAGAGATCTGTACCCTTTATTTACAATCATATTTATGTGATTACCCCAATGAAGATCTTTCCTTATATTTATACCTAGGTATTTACAATGATCCGCAGAGGGAACTTTCACCCCATCAACGCAGTAATTAAACTGAGAGGACTTTTCCCATCTATGAAACTCACAACCTGACTTTTATCCCCATTTATCATCATACCATCGCCTACTGTCCATCTCACAACATTATCGAGGTCATTTTGCAGTTACTCACAATCTTGTAACTTTATCATTTTTTTGTACAGAAAAACATCATCTGCAAAAAGCCTTATCTCTGATTCCACTTCTTTACACATATCATTGATATATATATAAGAAAACATATAGCTCCAATAATACTGCCTTGAGGAACCCCCTCTTAATTATTACAGGGACAGTTAAAGCTTCACCTACTATAATTCTCTTAGTTATATTTTCTAGAAACAGAGCCACCCATTCAGTCAATCTTTTGTCAAGTCCAACTGCACTCATTTTTGCCAGTAGTCTCCCATGAAGGCAAGTATGCTGACCATTCGCACAAGGAGCTTGATATTACATTGTTAGTATTAACATACATTATTTGGTAAGTAATGTAATTAATTATCACAGCTACCACTGCTCATGACAGTTTAAATTACATGTTGGGTTTGTAATTAAAGAACACTACAAAATGTGTGCAAAAAACGGAATGTAGACAGCCATATGTACACCACAATAAACTCTGACCAATACATGAAAGTTATGCACATCCATAAAGTACATGCCAGTGTTACTAATTTGGAATTGCATCCTCCTGTAACTACAGGTATCAGCAATTATTCTTTGTACATAAATTACATTAAAAATGGCAATATCTGACAGCAGTTGGCATCAACTGCTTGGCATTTATTGATTCTGGCCCACAACCCAATTTGTGTGAAAAGATTGGTGGTTTCCATGAAATCCTGAAAATAAATATATTTGTCACACTTTTCTGGATCAGATGACCTCAATGTAATTACCTTTGCTGATGAAATTGTGTGGAAAGTGAAGAGTAAGTGTAGGGAAAGCTTGACATGTGGAAGGCCAAGTTCTAGGAGTTCAACCTCAGGATCTACAAGAGTAAAACAGTGGCGATGACGGTGAACAGAGACGATCAAGAGAGCTCCGACCTAGCAGATCACCAATAAGAGAGTATAGAGAGTTCACCTTCAGTCTTCAGGTATAATCTACCCAAGAGTGATCATGGACAAGAAGCAAACGAGTAACCTACTCAAATAAGAAGTCAGGGCCCTCCTTCAGGATGCTAAGATTCCAAAAATTACAGAAATTCAGCTGCTACCTCAAACTGATCTTGACGTAAATCTTATACCTGAAAACTAAAAACAACTTATTTAAAATAGAATGACATGTCTATACATTTATTTAATCAAAATTAGTTTCAGCAAACTGAAGAACTGAACAGTTATAAAATAACTGAGTCACAACAGAAAAGAGATGGCTTCAGATAACACACACTAACCAGAAGATCAGGAGAGACAATTTGAGAAATGAGGTGAGTCAGGAATTTAGGAATAAGACATCTGAACTGGACGGAGTCAGCACATTCTGACCACGTGGTGAGAGGTAGAAGGCAAATGCCAGGAGGGAAGAACCAGAAATTCCTGGATGGATAAGGCCAAAACTGACATCATGGCTGGAGAAGGATACTGGATGAAGATGTGAAGAATGAGCAACAGAGGAAAAGGGAAGGGGATTATCACCAGTACATGGGAAACTGGAGCTGTAAACCAATTATGATGATGATGATGATGATGATGATGATAATGATGATGACATTGACAGGCTTGTTGAACCATAACAGAGCAGACATGAATATATCATAGTTCCATATATGATAATGAGCAAACTTAGCTCTGGTGTAACAGTGACACGAAGCAGTGATATTAATCCATTGAACTTTTGACAACTCTGCTGTAAGATCAAATGGACAAACTTTGATATAAGCCAGAATATGCGAGAATTTAATTTTGGTATGGTTGAGTAAGGTATATTGATATTGAATATACTTCACACAACTGAGCGAGTTGGCCGTACGGTAAGGGGCCGCAACTGTGAACTTGTATTCAGGCGATAGTTGTTTTGAACCATGAAGATGGTGTTACATAGCTTCCCATTTCCCAGCAGGCAAAATGCTTGGGCTGTACTCTAATTAAGGCGACAACCAGTTCCTTCCCACTCCCAGATCTTTCCTGTTCCATTGTTGCCGTGCTACTCAGTAGTATTCCTGAATACAATATTCATCAGAATTTTAAGTTCTGATGATGAACATGGATCAATCAGGAACCAATATCCTATAATAAGAATTATACATTACATATCCATTATCTTACACACGGTTGTCAAAAAGAGGATCATGTGAGAAATGTAGAAAATCTCCTTAGGTATTGACAAATAGTAGATATTTTCATCCATATCTGAGATAGGAGATACCGGTTACTAAGACAGTAATCACAAATACCATTTTATTGTTATACAGCACATTCCCCCTCATGTTGTATTCTACAATACCAACATATCAAACAGTAAGAACGGGATGGTTATTTAGTTCAGACAACGAGCCACTCTGAGTGGCTCACACATTGAGATGCTGGTTTCCAGACCAGTTGAGTCAGGTGACTATCTCATATAATTAATGTGTAGCACTTTGCATCAACAAACACAATCAGCATCATTGTTATAATCCCACTCATAATCCCTTTCCTAAACACAGGAGTTTAGACATATATACTGTAAGTGTTCCTCTCCTACTTATTCTATCTCCTGACTAGCCCCACATCCTTTGCAATGCTCTATCCTGTCCAGTTTCTGTTGTTTTCTTATTACTATTAATATCCTACTTTTAAGTGTACCTACAGAAACTGGTACTAGAATGCAAAATACTCTGTGATTTTCATAAATTTTTCTCATTTGTTTCATCTCTTCAAAAATTCCACCAAATTATGAACAATTAATCAGAAGATCAGAGTAGACAGGTTAGGAAATGAGGAGGTGAGGCAAGAAGTTAGGGATAAAACATCTGATCTAGGCAAAGTCAGCACATTTTCACAACCTTGGTTTGGACGTGTGAGAAGATCAGCCCCAGTGCTGTTGGAAAGTGTGTTAGAATGGAAATGCCTTCTGCACCCTATATCTAATGTTGCGATAACTTACAATAACTATTTTCTTCATTGATCAATGTGCTAGTCGCTAGTATTCCTGAATAAAGCATCCATCATTGTTTTAAATTGTAGGGGGAACAAAGGTTATTTTGGATTCAAAAATATATAATAAATTCTTTTTTCCCTTTACATAACCATTATCTAATACAAGGTCATTGAAATAGAGATAAAATCAGAAACAAAGAAATTATCCTGGGGTATTGATACACAGCACATGTTGCACATGTAGGAACTGTGGGTGTGGCCAGGCATTAAGGAGTATGAGGGAGGAGTTGGAGAGCTTGAGGGAGATAATTAGGATACTCTCAGAGGACAGGAAAGAAAGTAGGCCTCCAAACAATGTACAGAATACAGTAGGTGAAATAGAGGGATTGGAAGGAAAAGGGGGAATTGTGGAAGACAGGTGGTCTAATGTTTTAAGGGGAAGGAGATTGCAGGCTAAGGGCTCCATTCAGGATCAAAATTCAGGACAGGTGTCGGTGAGAAATCGGTACGAGTCACTTCAGGTAGAACAACCGAGGGAAGATGAGTTACAGGGATCTGTTGCCGAGAAGTTTGGAAGGAGAGAAAGGGAAGAGGTAGGAAAGGGAAATGTGGAGTATTGGATAGGAAAAGACAGGTTGAACAGGGTCATGGGATGGAGAAAAGGGAGGAGGAAGTAGCCTCTGCAGCTGTCAGGAAAGATAGGACTGACCAGGAGGGGAGGGGATCAAATGAGGTGTGTAGGGTTGAGGTTCTGGTCATGGGGGATTCTATCGTTAGACATGTCAGTAAAGTGTGTGGAGGAAAGGGTACCAGGGTAGAGTGTTATCCAGGAATTAGGTTAAGACAGATGTTGAAGAAAGTAGAAGAGAAGGAGGAGGGAAAGGAGAAAGTGGTAGTGTTTCACGTTGGTACTAACAACGTAAGACAAGCAGGTATAAGCACCAACATAGTTGGGGATGTGTGAGATCTGGTAAATGCAGCACGGATAAAGTTTAAGGAAGCGGAGGTTGTTACCCGTGGAATACTGTGTGGGAGGAATACTGACTGGAAGGTGATTGGGGATTTAAAAGACTATGGAGTGGGTATGCGGGAAACTGGGAGTGAAATTTCTAGATCCTAATAGGTGGGTACGAGATAGGGATCTGCGCTTAGATGGCCTTCACTTAAACCGCAGTGGTACATATAAGTTAGGAAATTTGTTTAGAAGGGTGCATTCAGGGAAACAGGGTGCGCTAGGCAGCGGTGTTAAGGGAACCGGGAACTGGAAATCAAGTAGGGATGACATAAAACCGTTAGTGCTCAACTGTAGAAGTATTGTAAAGAAAGGAATAGAATTAAGTAATTTAATAGATATCTACTTACCAGATATTGTAATAGGAGTTGAATCATGGCTGAGAAATGATATAATGGATGCAGAAATTTTCTCACAGAACTGGAGGGTGTATCATAGAGATAGGACAGGAAAGGTAGGAGGGGAGTATTCATTCTTGTGAAAGAAGAATTTGTAAGCTACGAAAAAGTTGAAGATGACAAGCATGAAATTCTAGGGGTAAGGCTCATTTCTAAAGTTAATAGGCAACTAGATGTCTTTGGAGTGTACAGACCAGGAAAGGGTAGCGCAGATGCTGATTCAGAATTATTTGATAAGATAATCAGCTATGTGGAAAATGATAAGGAAAGGAACGTGATCGTAGCGGGTGATCTCAATTTACCAAATGTCAATTGGGAAGGTAATGCGAACGACAGGAAGCATGACCAACAAATGGCAAATAAGTTAATATGGGAAGGGCACCTGATTCAGAAAGTGATGGAACCAACTAGAGGGAAGAATATTCTGGATGTGGTGCTGGTAAAACCAGATGAGCTCTATAGAGAAACCGAAGTAATAGATGGTATTAGTGATCACGAAGCTGTTTTCGTGGTAATTAAAAATAAATGTGAAAGAAAGGAAGAGATTAAAATTAGGAATGTTAGGCAGTATCATATGGCTGATAAAACAGGCATGAGGGAGTTTTTAATAAGCAACTATGATCGGTGGAAAATGGTAAATGAAAATGTAAACAGACTCTGGGATGGGTTTAAAGCAATTGTTGAGGAATGTGAAAATAGGTTTGTACCTTTAAAGGTGGTAAGGAATGGTAAAGATCTACTATATTATAACAGGGAAGTAAAGAGACTAAGAAGGAGGTGCAGGTTGGAAAGAAATAGAGTTAGAAATGGCTGTGGAAGTAAGGAGAAATTGAAGGAACGTACCAGGAAATTGAATCTAGCAAAGAAGTCAGCTAACGATAACATGTTGGCAAGCATAATTGGTGGCCACACTAATTTTAGTGAAAAATGGAAGAGTATGTATAGGTACTTTAAGGCAGAAACAGGTTCCAAGAAGGACATTCCAGGAATAATTAATGAACAAGGGGAATGTGCATGCGAGGATCTTCAAAAGGCAGAAGTATTCAGTCAGCAGTATGTAAAGATTTTTGGGTACAAGGATAATGTCCAGATAGAGGAGGTGACTAATACTAAAGAAGTATTAAAATTTACCTATGACAGCAATGACATTTACAGTAAGACACAAAAGTTGAAAACTAGAAAAGCTGCTGGAATTGATAAGGTTTCGGGGGATATACTAAAGACAATGGATTGGGATATAGTACCATATCTGAAGTACTTGTTCGATTTTTGTTTGCATGAAGGAACTTTACCAAACGAAAGGAGAGTTGCTATAGTATCCCCTGTATATAAAGGAAAGGGTGATAGGCCTAAAGCTGAAAATTACAGGCCAGTCAGTTTGACATGCATTGTATGTAAGCTTTGAGAAGACATTCTTCCTGATTATATAAGACATGTTTGCAAAATTAATAATTGGTTTGACAGAAGGCAGTTTGAGTTTATCAAAGGTTATTCCACTGAAGCCCAACTTGTAGGATTCCAGCAAGATATAGCAGGTATCCTGGATTCAGGAAGTCAGTTGGACTGTATTGCGATTGACTTATCTAAGGCATTTGATAGGGTAGATCATGGGAAACTACTGGCCAAAATGAGTGCAAGTGGACTTGACAAGAGAGTGACTGTCCCTGTCAAAATTAAGAGGGGAATTCCTCAAGGCAGTATTATTGGACCTTTATGTTTTCTTATATATATCAATGATACGTGTAAAGAAGTGGAATCAGAGATAAAGCTTTTCGCAGATGATGTTATTCTGTACAAAAAAAAAAAAAGAAAAAAGTTACAAGATTGTGAGCAACTGCAAAATGACCTCGATAATGTTGTGAGATGGACAGTAGGCAATGGTATGATGATAAATGGGGATAAAAGTCAGGTTGTGAGTTTCACAAATAGGAAAAGTCCTCTCAGTTTTAATTACTGCATTGATGGGTTGAAAGTTCCTTTTGGGAATCATTGTAAATACCTAGGTATAAATATAATGAAAGATCTTCATTGGGGTAATCACATAAATATGATTGTAAATATAGGGTACAGATCTCCGCACATGGTTATGAGGGTATTTAGGGGTTGTAGTAAGGATGTAAAGGAGAGAACATATTTGTCTCTGGTGAGACCTCAACTTGAGTATGGTTCCAGTGTATGGGACCCTCACCAGGATTACTTGATTCAGGAACTGGAAGAAATCCAAAGAAAAGCAGCTCAATTTGTTCTGGGCGATTTCCGACAAAAGAGTAGCGTTACAAAAATTTTGCAAAGTTTGGGCTGGGAAGATTTGGTAGAAAGGAGACGAGCTGCT
Source organism: Anabrus simplex (assembly GCF_040414725.1). NCBI lineage: Eukaryota > Metazoa > Arthropoda > Insecta > Orthoptera > Tettigoniidae > Anabrus > Anabrus simplex. The sequence goes on along the minus strand of NC_090266.1, from coordinate 1,156,653,585 downwards.
CGACTAAGTGGTATGTTCCGAGCTGTCAGTGGAGAGATGGCGTGGGAGGACATCAGTAGTCGAATAAGTTTGGATGGTGTCTTTAAAAGTAGGAATGATCACAATATGAAGATAAAGTTGGAATTCAAGAGGACGAATTGGGGCAAATATTCGTTTATAGGAAGGGGAGTTAGGGATTGGAATAACTTACCAAGGGAGATGTTCAATAAATTTCCAATTTATTTGCAATCATTTAAGAAAAGGCTAGGAATACAACAGATAGGGAATCTGCCACCTGGGCGACAGCCCTAAATGCAGATCAGTAGTGATTGATTGATTGATTGATTGATTGATTGATTGATTGATTGATTGATTGATTGATTGATTGATTGATTGATTGATTGATTGATTGATTGATTGATTGATTGATTGATTGATTGATTGATTGATTGATTGATTGACACATGTTACAGATGATTTCATCCATATCTGAACTAATGTATAACTAAGAAGGGTGCTACAATATTATACCACATTATTCTCATATAGTACATTCCCCATCATACGGTATTCTCATATTTGGACATGACAACCAGTAAAGAGGGCATGGCTATCTAGTTGACTGAATGAGCTGGGATGAGCGGCTGAAATGGTTCAGACACTGGCCTTCTGACCTGCTGAGCCAGCTGAATAGCTCAGATGTGAACCAATTACAAAACTCTGAGAAGTATTTTGTGCAGCAAACAGCACAATCGTCATCATCATAAATCCTTCTCTGCAAGTAGCAGTTTAGACATAAATACTTGTTGATCTTCCATGTATTCCTTTCCTCAACTATTCCACATGCTCCACAATGTTCCAGTCCAAACCAGTCCAGTTTCCGTAGTCTTTTATTCAAATTCCTCTAACAAAGTCTGCATCTTTCATTGGTTCCCTTTCATTTTATTTGTAATTGAATTTTTTACTTCAGCCTGTTTCATCTGTTTATGTCCATACGTAGACGCGGCACTTCAGAAAATGAACAATACCTTTTTTTTTTTGCTATTTGCTTTACGTCGCACCGACACAGATATGTCTTATGGCGATGATGAGACAGGAAAGGCCTAGGAAGAGGAAGGAAGCGGCCGTGGCCTTAATTAAGGTACAGCCCCAGCATTTGCCTAGTGTGAAAATGGGAAAACACGGAAAACCATCTTCAGGGCTGCCGACAGTGGCGTTCGTACCCACTACCTCTCGGATGCGAGCTCAGAGCTGCGCGCTCCTAATCGCACGGCCAACTCGCCCGGTACATTATCTTATAAGAGAATGGTAATGTACTGAGTGGGAGACTGTGTAGAGTAATAGGGAATTTAAATGAGACTATTGAGTTGGTACGTATGAAACTGGGAGTGAGATTTTTAGATGGGTAGGCATTAGGGATCTATGTTCTGATGGTCTTCACTTGAATCGCATAGTAAATATAAATTAAGGGCTCTGCTATGAAGACTAATAGGGGTGGGTTAAAGGAATTGTTGTGGAAACTGCAAGCAGTTATGACCGTTAAATCTGGTAAGGACCCATTATATTATAACAGGGAAATAAAGAGATTAAGAAGGAGGTGCAGGTTAGAAAGAACAAAGTTTTGTTAGATTGGGTACGTTCGGCTAAGTTAGGTCAACAGTAGGAGAGATTGAAGTAATTTGCTACGAAATAGAATTTAGCAAAAATTTCAGCCTAGGACATGGATAAATGGTAAACATAATTTCCAGCCACATGAATTTGAAGGAAGACGGAAATGGACTTCAAGAAGGACATTCCAGTGATCAATACTGAACAGCGCTAGTGTATGTGTGAGAATTTGAAGATGGCTGAAGAAATCAGCGAGCAATATGTAAAAGTAGTTTGTTATAAGGATATGTTTCAGGCAGAGGGAGCTACTAATACTAGAAAAACCCAAATTTACTTATAGTAATAAAGACATTACAAAAACACCACATAACTTGAAAGGTAGAAAAGCAGCTAGGATACAAAAGATTTCTGGTAATATATAAAAGGCTACAAGTTGGGATATAGTACCATATCTAAACACATCATTGGTTACTGGTTGCATTAAGAAGTGATGCCAAATGATAAGAGAGTTGCAATATTAGCCCCAGTTACAAGAGGACAGTCATCTAGATATGATTTTGTAAGTACTGGGAAAGCTTTCTTTCTGATTATATTATACAGGCTTGCAAAATTACTAACTGATGTGATAGAAAGCATCCGAATTTGTGGTGAAGTGGTTAGTGTGATTAGCTGCCACCCCCGGAGCCCGGGTTCGATTCATGGCTCTGCCACAAAAGTTGAATAAGTGATATGAGGTCTGGAAGAGGGTACACTCAGCCTCGGATATCAACTGAGCAGAGGGGGTTCGATTCTTTCCTCAACCAACCTTGAAGTGGTTTTCCATGGTTTCTCACCTCTCCACCAGGCAAATGCCGCGATGATACCTAACTTCAGGCCGAGGCCGCTTCCTTCCATCTTCCTGTTCTATTTCCCTCAATCTTTCTATCCCCCCACAAGACCCTGTTCAGAATAAGAGGTGAGGCCGCCAGGACGAGGTACTGGTTCTCCTCCCTTGTTGTATCCTCCGACCCAAAATCTCACGCACTTGAATCGGAGTAGGTGGGATCCCTTGCTGAGTTAAAGGGAAAACACCTCTACACAAGCTTTCTCATTTTATATTACCGTACTAATCATTTTATATAGCCTACCGGGCGAGTTGGCCGTGCGCGTAGAGGCGCGCGGCTGTGAGCTTGCATCCGGGAGATAGTAGGTTCGAATCCCGCTATCGGCAGCCCTGAAGATGGTTTTCCGTGGTTTCCCATTTTCACACCAGGCAAATGCTGGGGCTGTACCTTAATTAAGGCCACGGCCGCTTCCTTCCAACTCCTAGGCCTTTCCTATCCCATCGTCGCCATAAGACCTATCTGTGTCGGTGCGACGTAAAGCCCCTAGCAAAAAAAAAAATCATTTTATATTACTAACGATATCATATTTTTCTAATCATGGATGATAATTAAAGCTTCATTCAGAAGTTGGAAGACGAACAGCGAATGGTATTATATGCAGCGAGTTTGGAGCGGAAGGTATTCCTTTATGCAGAAAGCCATATACACTGAGCGGCCCAAAGTCACGGGAATGTGTGTGACCCCTGAGCGTTGCTGCTAACTGCGGCGTAGCTGAGCGATCTGTCACAGACGCCAGAGTCGTGAACATGGCAACACATCGCGAGTTAAGCGACTTTCGACGTGGAATTGTCATCGGCGCACGGCGCATGGGACATAGCATTGCGGAGATTACACGCGAATTCGGGTTTCAGAGGTCAACAGTGTCAAGGGTGATCTTCAATATCGCAGAGGGAATGTTACTACCCGCGTAAACCACCGCACGGGGAGACCAGACGTGTTAAACGAACGGACAGCACGTCGCATCCTCGCCGTATTCCTGCTGTTTTGGGGGCTCGCGGAGGGGCATCACATTCAACGTCTTCCCACGACTTTTGGCCACTCACTGTAATTTTATATCACCTCGCCCCCGACCCCGCATCAGCGCTTGATAGACACACGTCAATGGACTCGCTCAGGATTGGTCTCAGCACACTATTTTATGCCGGCCCCGTGGTGTAGGGGTAGCGTGCCTGCCTCTCACCTGAGGGCTGGTTCGAGGTCCACTCAGCCTACGTGATTAGAATTGAGGAGCTATCTGACGGTGAGATAGGGGCCCCGGTCTAGAAAGCCAAGAATAACGGCCGAGAGGATTCGTCATGCTGACCACACGACACCTCGTAATCTGCAGGCCTTTGGGCTGAGCAGTTTTCGCTTGGTAGGCCAATGCCCTTCAAGGGCTGTAGTGCCATGGGGTTAAGGGGGGGTTACACTATTTTATAGGACACTGGCGCTATTGATCTACAGCGCTCTGCAACCTGTCAAAGTAGGTGGTGCTGGTACCAACCTCAGTACTGCAAATTGCAGAAGTTTTACATCAACAGGTTCGGTGGCGTATTTTGTCCCGACTGAGATTAGTGATATTTGAGTGTGTTGAAATGTGACGAATGTGTGTTACTGGTTTTAGGCACGTTGTAGATCTCTTGCGGCGAAATACCGACATCTTTATGTCTATATAAATCTATAGCAACTGAGAGACGATTATTATTATTATTATTATTATTATTATTATTATTAGTAATGAGGGTGGCGATTGTACGTAACTGTTGTCTCATGTAGGAGTGATGATGTACGGAGGTCAATAGCCTCATACACTTGCTGTTGTGAGGCCATGCCTCATGAGTTTGGCGAATCCCTGAATAAGAACACAAACAACTTCTGTTGCTAACACTTTAACGTAGCAGTGTTTTGACGATTGTAGGTTGGGATACTCCTACGATTGCCGGCACCGTGGTGTAGGGGTGGCGTGCCTGCCTCTCGGCCGGAGGCGCCGGGTTCGATTGCCGGCCAGGTCAGGGATTTTCCTCTCGACTTGAGGGCTGGTTCGAGGTCCACTCAGCTTACGTGATTAGAATTGAGGAGCTATCTGACAGTGCGATGGAGGCCCCGGTCTCAAAAGCCCAGAATAACGGCCGAAAGGATGCGTCGTGCTGACCACACGGCCCCTCGTAATCTGCAGGCCTTCAGCAGAGCAGCGGTCGCTGGGCAGGCCAAAGCCCTTTCGAAGGTGTGGTGCCGTGGGGTCCGGTTCTTTTAATACTCGTACGATTGGGAAATTCGCAGCCGTGGACTTAATTGAGATTAAGCCCTGGCATTTTCCTCGCTGAAAATGTAAACCAGGTCTGGCGACAGTTGGGTACGCACACATCATCTCCTAAATGCTACGTTATAGCTACACAGCCTGTACTGCACAGTCAATTCACTCCATGACCTCCCAGCGATCATCACATTTAATATGCCTGTTCTTATATAAACAATATGTAAGTCACATCCACGGATATGTGGTTATGTGCCGCGCTTTCAAACCCTGTAGCGACAGTCGGATTGTTGTAGTACATTCAGCAGTCCGCGACGTACGATGAATAGCAAGAAAACCTACAACCTGCTTTCCAGTCAGTGACCGGGTCAGGGATGGATGAAGGAATTGTGCCGGCTGCCGAAGCCTATCACACTCCTGTGGTGCAATGATAAATGACTGGCAGATGAAATGAAATGATATTGGAGAGTGCTGCTGGAATGAAAGATGACAGAGAAAACCCGAGTAACCGGAGAAAAACCTGTCCCTCCTCCACTTTGTCCAGCACAAATCTCACATGGAGTGACCGGGAATTGAACCACGGAACACAGCGGCGAGAGGCCGACGGAAGCTACCCGCGACATACGATGAATGCGTATAAACAATACTGGTAGCTAAGTACACATTTGTGTGTGTGTGGGGGGGGGGAGGGATTAAAGTTGCCAGCCCCTCTCTGGTGTAGTTGGTGTGGTGAAAATTATTACGAGGGCTGGAACGGAGTCTACTCAGCCTCGGAAGGTCTACTGAGCAGATGGGTGGTCGATTCCCACCTCTGCCATCCTCGAAGTGCTTTTCTGTTGTTTCACATTTCTCCTGCAGGCAAATGCTGGAATGGTACGTAACTTTCTTCCCTCTTCCTTTCTTACTTGCCTATCATTTCCCCACAAGGCCCCTCTTCAGCATAGCAGGTGAGGCCGCCTGGGCGAGGTACTTGTCCTCCTTCCCATTCGTACACCCCGATCGAGTCTCAGGCTCCAGGCCTTTGAGGCGAGAGGTAGTGCGATGCCTACCTAAGTCCGAGGGGAAAAACCAACCCTGAACTTTAAATGGATTGAGAAAGAAAGAAAGAAAGAAAGAAAGAAAAAAGAGAGAAAGTAAATTAAAGTTCAGCCACATGTAGTCGTGCGGAATTCCTCCGTTTGTTTAAAGATCTGTACATAGTAATGCTACTAAAGCATACGCCCTTTGCTCATGAGGTGCGTTTTGTGGGTAAAAAATTATGTAACTGGGGAAGAGGTTTTTTCAGGAGAGATAGTGGGTTAGAACCCTACTCTCGGCAGCCCTTAAATAGTTTTCCGTGGTTTCCCATTTTCACACCAGGCAAATGCTGGGGATGTACCTTAATTAAGGCCACGGCCGCTTCCTTCCAATTCCTAGGCCTTTCCTCACCCATCGTCGCCATAAGACCTATCTGTGTCGGTGCGACGAAAAGCAAGTAGCAATATATATAATATAGAAAAGAATTTGTTGTCACAAATAAGTATTGACTAGGCGAACCCATGTAACATAGATTATTGTATTTTGTCAATACGGACTAATCGGCCTATGAAAACGGGCAAGAGTGTAAATTCGTACAGCGAGTTGAAAAAAATTAATAAATTATCATCATCATCATCATCTGTTTACCCTCCAGGTTCGGTTTTTCCCTCGGACTTAGCGAGGGATCCCACCTCTACCGCCTCAAGGGCAGTGTCCTGGAGATTCAGACTCTTGGTCGGGGGATACAACTGGGGAGTATGACCAGTACCTCTCCCAGGCGGCCTCACCTGCTATGCTGAACAGGGGCCTTGTCGAGGGATGGGAAGATTGGAAGGGATAGGCAAGGAGGAGGGAAGGAAGCGGCCGTGGCCTTAAGTTAGGTACCATCCCGGCATTCGCCTGGAGGAGAAGTGGGAAACCACGGAAAACCACTTCCAGGATGGCGGAGGTGGGAATCGAACCCACCTCTACTCAGTTGACCTCCCGAGGCTGAGTGGACCCCGTTCCAGCCCTCGTACCACTTTTCAAATTTCGTGGCAGAGCCGGGAATCGAACCCGGACCTCCGGGGGTGGCAGCGAATCACGCTAACCACTACACCACAGAGGCGGACATTAATAAATTAAAAAAATTAAAAAATTACGAATCTTGGCCGTCCGAATGAAGAGTTCGGGAGCATGGCATGATAGCCTGCATACAGTACCATTGAGCAAGTCATAAATTACATTCAATGTTTTTCCTCTATATTTAACGAGAGAAGAAGCAGTAGACGGAGGACATTATGTGGTTGGCTCTCCTGGAACACATAACTATTGACAGTATCCATACAGATCAAGCAGGCGGCGATGTGATTTATAACAAACATTTCTAGTTCAGCTATCATAGATGGCAATTTAGCACAACGGTTAACACGCGCGCTTTGTGTGCGAGAAGTCCCGGGTTCGATTCCCGGTGAAGCCATCGTAAGCCTTTTACATTTTAAGAACACAATCATTTTTCATCCTCTCCAGATGTGTCGTTTACCAACTTTTTTCCACTACAAATCCCCGTCTAATCACCTCAATATATCTTGCACATATGACTCGAATCAAAAAAGTTAAGGTAAAGACTATCGCCAAATTTAATCACCTCGTAATACTGACCTATGATTCTGCTAAAAGAAATCGTGTATTTTGTTAATAACATGTCGTATTTTAGTTGAATGACATTTAAAAATTAAAAATTTGGGTAATATATCCGTGTCATCCATGTGAACATAGGTACTTACAGTAATTCTGGACTCTCAGCGTTTGAACTAGCAATTCTACTAGCAATTTGAAAATACATTGAACTCATTGTACTGTAGTTAAAATGCTAAATAGTACCCGATATATACAGGACGAAATTACAACAGAACCATTACACAAGGAAGTTTTGATAACAATATCACAGAAAATATGCAGGAGTAGATGAAATGAAGACACTGAGACAGAGGATATCAGTAAATTAGAGAGGTACCAAGACGAGAAGTAGATTTCAATAATATGGTTATTTCACAGAAAATGTAGATTGCATGTTTATCACCTTATAGCTTTTGTCTTCTACTAATGTTATCAATCTTTTATTGTTCTTAATGTTATCTTTGACGTTTGTACCTTATGTAGTGTTTCCAAAGAATGGTTTTAACTTGTTACAGGGTTGAGAAACATCTCTCGGAGTAGCATGAAGTGTTCTGAGTAGTTCACACATCTGAGAAAATGATTTCCTAACCAGCGCCTTTTGGAATAGAAATGTTAATATTGGTACCAACCTGACAGGTTTCAAAGAATTATTCCGGTTGCGTTGTTCTCTCCTAAGCTGTGTCCTATTCCGTGCTCACTCAGAATAAGACTCCGAAAAGATGATGAAAACATCTACAGTCATCAAGTTTTGTGCTAACAAGTGGACAACAAGCAGAATATTTGCTCCATTAGCCTCTTCTTTCTTTAATCACTGCTAAAAGTTCGGGGATGTTACACCATTTACATGCGAGTTTGTCAGTCAGTGGAATACTGTGTAGGAGGGATACTGACTGGAAAGTGATTGGGTATTTAAATCAGACTATGGAATGGGTATGTGGGGAAACTGGGAGTGAGATTTCTAGATCCTAATGAGTGGGTAGGAGATAGGGATCTGCGCTCAGATGGCCTTCACTTAAACCGCAGTATACAATACATTTAAGTTAGGATATTTGTTTAGAAGTGTTATAGGGAGATACATTCAAGGAAACAGAGTGGCCTAGGGAGCGGTGTTAAAGGAACAGGGAACTGGAAATCAAGTAGGGATGACATAAAAATGTTAGTGCTCAACTGTAGAAGTATTGTAAAGAAAGGAATAGGATTAAGTAATTTAACAAATATATATTTACCAGATATTGTAATAGGAGTTGAATCATGGCTGAGAAATGATATAATGGATGCAGAAATTTTCTCACAGAACTGGAGGGTGTATCATAGAGATAGGACAGGAAAGGTAGGAGGGGAGTATTCATTCTCGTGAAGGAAGAATTTGTACGCTACAAAAAAGTTAAAAATGACAAACATGAAATTCTAGGGGCAAGGATCATCTCTAAAGATAATAGACAACTTGATGTCTTTGGAGTGTACAGACCGGGAAAGGGTAGCGCAGATGCTGATTCAGAATTATTTGATAAGATAATCAGCTTTGTAGGAAATGATGAGGAAAGGAACGTGATTGTAGCGGGTGATCTCAATTTACCAAATGTCAATTGGGAAGGTAATGCGAACGAAAGGAAGCATGACAAACAAATGGCAAATAAGTAAATATGGGAAGGGCACCTGATTCAGAAAGTGACGGAACCAACTAGAGGGAAGAATATTCTGGATGTGGTGCTGGTAAAACAAGATGAGCTCTATAGAGAAACCGAAGTAATAGATGGTATTAGTGATCACGAAGATGTTTTTGTGGCAATTAAAAAAAATGCGAAAGAAATGAAGATAGGTTTGGACCTTTAAAGGTGGTAAGGAATGGTAAAGAACCACTATATTATAACATAGAAGTAAAGAGACTAAGAAGGAGGTGTAGATTGGAAAGAAATAGATATAGAAATGGCTGTGGAGGAAAGGAGAAATTGAAGGAGCTTACTAGGAAATTGAATCTAGCGAAGAAGTCAGCTAAGGATAACATGATAGCAAGCATAATTGGCGGCCGTACAAATTTTAGTGATAAATGGAGGAGTATGTATATTTACTTTAAGGCAGAAACAGGTTCCAAGAAGGACATTCCAGGAATCGTTAATGAATAAGGGGAGTATGTATGCGAGGAACTTCAAAAGGCAGAAGTATTCAGTCAGCAGTATGCAAAGATTTTTGGGTACAAGGATAATTCAAAAAAGAGGAGGTGACTAATACTAAAGAAGTATTAAATTTTACATATGGCAGCAATGATATTTACAGTAAGATACAAAAGTTGAAAACTAGAAAAGCAGCTGGAATTGATAAGGTTTCGGGGATATACTAAAGACAATGGGTTGGGATATAGTACCGTATGTCAAGTACTTGTTTGATTATTTTTTGCACGAAGGAACTTTACCAAATAAATGGAGAGTTGTTACGGTACCCCCTGAATAAAAAGGAAAGGATGATAGACATAAAGATGAAAATTACAGGCCAGTCAGTTTGACATGCATTGCATGTAAACTTTGGGAAAGCATTCTTTCTAATTATATAAGACATGTTTGCAAAATTAATAACTGGTTTGATGGAAGGCAGTTTGGGTTTAGGAAAGGTTATTCCACTGAAGCCCAACTTGTAGGATTCCAGCAAGATATAGCAGATATCCTGGATTCAGGAGGTCAGTGGGACTGTATCGGGATTGACCTGTCTAAGACATTTGATAGGGTAGATCATGGGAGACTACTGGCAAAAATGAATGCAAATGGACTTGACAAAAGAGTGACTGAATGGGTGGTTCCGTTTCTAGAAAATAGAACTCAGAGAATTAGAGTAGGTGAAGCTTTATCTGGCCCTGTAATAATTAAGAGGGGAATTCCTCAAGGCAGCATTATTAGACCTTTATGTTTTCTTATATGTATAAATGATATGTGTAAAGAAGTGGAATCAGAGATAAGGCTTTTTGCAGATGAAGTTATTCTGTACAAAGTAATAAATAAGTTACAAGATTGTGAGCAACTGCAAAATGACCTCGATAATGTTGTGAGATGGACAGTAGGCAATGGTATGATGATAAACGGGGATAAAAGTCAGGTTGCGAGTTTCATAAATAGGAAAAGTCCTCTCAGTTTAAATTACTGCGTTGATGGGGTGAAAGGTCCCTTTGGGGATCATCGTAAGTACCGAGGTATTAATATAAGGAAAGATCTGCATTGGGGTAATCACATAAATATGAGGGTAAATAAAGGGTACAGATCTCTGCACATGGTTATGAAGGTATTTAGGGGTTGTAGTAAGGATGTAAAGGAGAAAGCATATTTCTCTCTCGTGAGACCCCAACTAGAGTATGTTTCCATTGTATGGGACCCTTACCAGGATTACTTGATTCAGGAACTGGAAAAAATCCAAAGAAAAGCAGCTCGATTTGTTCTGGGCGATTTCTGACAAAAGAGTAGCGTTACAAAAATTTTGCAAAGTTTGGGCTGGGAAGTCTTGGGAGAAAGGAGACGAGCTGCTCGACTAAGTGGTATGTTCCGAACTGTCAGTGGAGAGATGGGGTGGGAGGACATCAGTAGAGGAATAAGTTTGAGTGGTGCCTTTAAAAGAAGGAAAGATCACAATATGAAGGTAAAATTGGAATTCAAGAGGACAAATTGGGGCAAATATTCATTTATAGGAAAGGGAGTTAGGGATTGGAATAACTTACCAAGGGAGATGTTAAATAAATTTCCAATTTCTTTGCAATCATTTAAGAAAAGGCTAGGAAAACAACAGATAGGGAATCTGCCACCTGGGCGACTGCCCTAAATAGAGATAAGTAGTGATTGATTGATTGATTGACTGATTGATTGATTGATTGATTCATTCATTCATTCATTCATTCATCCGATGATGATTTTTTCCATTGCAGTATCTCAAATTCTATTTTACATTCAGCTTTTCTATCTTACAAATATCCGAGAAGATTACATCCACTTTACACCAGGTATTGCAATTTTCGAACCACTGTTATATCGTCGGGTTGTGTTATTGCTCATTGACACGGCCCGCGCACCGCGGTGCTGTTAGCACCAAACGTTTTTAAGACAATATGCACTTAAAATATCTTTTCAGTAAGAACTCTTTTAGTACTCTTACTGGTATGAATAATTGTCATAAGCTAGAAGCAAGCGAAATCTGGTAGGAAACGAGTAGGATGCCCTTTCTTCTAGTTCTGAACCACAGAGGTAGATGGTGTTCCGGAACACTTTCTTCGAGTGCGAGTCGATCTAATATCTCAATGGCGAAAAAGATACCATATTTACTCCAAATTAATTCGATTTTCACCTTTCCTGTACGAATTTCGAAATGTTCTTCCCTCACAGGATGTCTTCATTTCCATGGGCCGGTTATCTTTTTCTCGTCACTTTAGAAACAAATAGGATTATCGCCATTCTGTGTTCACGCCACAAGCTGAATTATTTTACATTTTGCCATTATACACTGACTTAGCAAATGTCAGGGGATAGTCACCTAACAGCGTGTGGGGCCTCCTCTGCCCCTGCGAACTGCAGTGAGACGCCGTGGAAGTGAGTTGACAAGTCCCTGGTAGTCCTCTGGACGCAGCTGACACCAAATCGTTTGCAGAGCGGCCGCCAATGCTGGTCTGTTCGTGGGTGCAGGATTCATAGCACGGAGCCTGCGTTCCAGGACAACCCAGATATGCTCGCTAGGGTTCATATCGGGGCTCCTGGGTGGCCATGGCAGTCGTTGAACCTCCGCTGCATGTTCCTGGAACCATTTCCGGGCGACGTGGGAACGATGTGGCGGCGCGTTATCATCTTGAAACACCGCAGAACCGTCTGGGCGCTGGAAGGCCAAAATGGGTGGAGATGGTCTCCGAGCAGCTCAACATACCGCGTACCATTCAAAGTGTCTTCCAGAACAACTAGGTGGCCCATTCCAGACCAGGAAAATGCACCCCAGACCATAACAGAGACACCAGCGCCCTGGACCACACCTTCGAGGCAGGCGTAATCCATCGCTTCATGTGGTCTGCGCCATATACGGTGCCTCCCATAGGCATGGTGCAGTTGAAATCGTGATTCGTCCGACCATATCACGTTACGCCATTGTTCCAGTGTCCATCTCTGGTGACTGGCGACAAATGCGCGTCGTTGTGCCCGATGACGTTGGGTTAACAGTGGCACCCGTGTGCGGCACCAGCTCCCATACCCCATAGAGCCCATGTTCCTACGGATTGTCCATTGGGAGACGTGTCTAGTATGGCCTGTGTTGAATTGAGCCCTGATTTGTTGCACGGTTGCCCGTCTGTCAGTATTGACAATCCGTCTCAGATGTCGCCGGTCACGGTCATCGAGGGTAGGTGGACGGCCGGTCGTTCGTCTGTTGTGGACGGTGACACCCGCATTCAACCATTCACAATGCACCCTGCACACGGTTGATCGTGTGAAGCCGAATTCCCGCACCACTTCCGAAATCGCAATTCCCATCCGTCGGGCACCGACCACCATACTCCGTTCGAACGGTGTTAGCTCACGACGACGTTCCATGTTACACCTGTCACATGCACAGCCACTGCTCACAGGTTCTCCTGTACAACTGCCGCTGGCACAGGGGGCGTGTGGTGCGTAGACAACACACCTGCGCATCAGTGCTCCAGTATCCCATGACATTTGCTCAGTCAGTGTACACTGTGTGGCCAAAAACCATGCGAATGTGGTGTTAATAATGAGTTGCTCCTCCGTGATCCCCTCAAAACGGCAGCAATAAGGCGAGACATCGACTCTACAAGGTGCTGGAATTGTTCTCGAGGATCTGCACCCACACACCTTGCACTGCTACCACCAGCTGGTCTTGTGCAGTTCGTGTGAGGTTCATGGATCGTACACCAGCATCGACAGTATCCCATAAATTCTCGATTGGATCAAGATCATGGGATCTGGACGGCCTATCCAATGCCGTAACTTCACTGGTGTGCCCCTCGAACCACCTGCGTACCACCACAAGCGGTGACATGGCCCATTGTCCTGCTGGAACATGGTATCCACTTCAGGGTACACTAAGGACAGGAAGAGATGCTGATGGGCTGAAAGAATGTCCACATAACCTGCACCTGTCACCGCTCCCTGCAGCCGGACAATGGTGCCTAATTGCCACCATGACAACGTCGCCCAAACCAGAACTGAGCCACCTCCCGCCTGCACACAACCTTGTTGACATGCAGGAATCATAGCTTCATGAGGCATGCGCCACACTCTCACGCACCCATCAGCACGATACAACTGTAACCGGTTTTCATCGGACCATGCCACACGCCGCCACTGTTCCATGGACCATTGCCGAATTCGGGGGCCCATGCACCTTCTTGAGCTCTGTGTCGAGGTGTCAGCAAAGGGACACGAGTTGATCGTCGGCTAGTGAGTCTATGCGATACAGTTGCCTCCTTACTGTCTTCGTAGAAATGGATTCCTAACTCCCAGTAGCGCCCAGTACGGTCTGTATAGGCGAAATAATTCCCGTTCGTTAAACACTTGTGGTCTTCCCGTGCGGCGGTTTACGCGGGTGGTAACGTTCCCCTGCGATGTTAAAGACCCGCCCTCGACACTGTTGACATCGGAAACCAGAATTTTCCTGTAATCTCCGCCGTGCGCTGATGATCAAACCACAGAAAATATTCTGACGGCAGCGACGGTGGATTTCAAATCCACTCACCTTCCAAATACAGTGTGTGCCTTCACAGCCCCAGCAGCCACTCCGCTCGGGAGAGTCGGTGAACGTATAGAAGTGATTCATTACGATAGACCTTAGTGGGAAAATTTCCTTGTAAGCCGATTAATTCATTTTCTGATACTAATGCCAATACTCAAATGCGGCGGACAAAAGTAGTGGAACAGGCAGGTGTTTGACCTTAGTTATGCTTATAAAAAATCCATGGCGCAACAGCCCCGCAGTGCCACTGCCTACAAAGCGACCGCTGCTCAGCCCAAAGGCCAGCAGGTTATGAGGTATCGTGTGGTCAGCACGATCAATCTTCTCGGTCCTTATTCCTGGCTTTCTATACCGGGAAGTCATGGTTATATTAACCATATATTAACCATTAATTGAGCGGAATTTTGTCATTTGATTTTGAATTCTTTTCTTCCCTTCCTACCCTACAGTTATCTAGGAGGGTATGCTAAAAAATGTACGGGGCAGGATATTAGATCGTTCCTCATACGATTGTTTGCTAATTTTACAAAACTACTGGAACGCTTCTCTTTTCGCAAGCAAATAAAGTCGTGCCAGGAGTTTGATGCCTTTCACGCATACTTCTTTCCACTGGGAGTCAGTATTCTTTGTCAGTACACGCAGAGTAATAACTAGAGTCAAAAATGTGTCATTAAAGAGTAGAGATCACCATAGACTTAAAGATCTGAAATGTAGATTTCAACGTATACAATAACTGAAATTTTGATGCATAAGTTGCACATTCATTACACAGAAAGAAAAAAACATCTTTCTTCATCATGATTGAGCGATATCAAATAAACACACAGAGCAGAATGAACAGCGAACTAAGGGAACTACTGGAACATGGCTAGAATGTTCCACTGTTAACTGTATGAAAGATTGTAGCACAGTTGAAAGAAAACGTAGGCAAGCAACTTCATGTTAAGAGTGTTACAGACGGTCTTTTTTCATAAGAATGAGTGTAATTCCAGTATATCTGTAAAAACACAATTTCTAAATAAGGTTATTTAGGACCTGTCAGATGATGGTACATTTTATCTACTTGTATGGAGAAAGGCAATAACGAATAGGAGTCCAAGGACACGATACGGTCTCTGAAATATGGAAGTGAAGTGTTAATTGTGTCGGGTTAAATGAATTCTAGTAAGCGTTGGAAATTTAGTTTTTGCAGATGCCAATGTAGGTACGTTTCTGTTTAAGAACATAGTGCAAAGTAATCTCTAGTGCATTACTGAGATCTCACTGAAGAATGGAATTGACGTGAAGACCGTGTGAGGAAACAAGCCATTAGGTATACTTCACAGGAAGAGTTGGCCGTGCGGTTAGGGGCGCACAGCTGTGAGATTGCATCCGGGAGATAATGGGTTCGAACCCCACTGTCGCCACCCCTGAATATGGCTTTCCGTTGTTTTCCATTTTCACACCAGGCAAATTCTGAGGCTGCACCTTAATTAAGGCCACGGCCGCTTCTTTCCCATTCCTAGGTCTTCCCTCTCCCATCGTCGCCGTAAGGCCTATCTGTTTCGGTGCGACGAAAAAAGCATATAACATGGGTACACCTCGAGTCATGTATGGTTGGGTTGGGCTACGTAGCTCGGACGGTTGAACGCTGGGATTCGGCTTTCGATCCAGAGAGAAAGGACTGTAAGCACGTTGTAGTTGTCCCACTCTGCAGAGTCTGAGCGGGAATGGCGTGCCAATCAAATTTGACTGGGGATTAGAGATACTGCCTCGGTAGTATAATGATGTTCTAATGAATAACTTGAAAAAGACGTAAATTCCGCTATTTTTCAACAACTATTGAAGAAATAAGGGAGGAAATCGCTGCCCCATTGGAGGAAGTACTCGTTTTTTTTGTTCATCTATTAGTACCAATTTGATGAATGTTCAATTGTTAATTTTATTTATTTTATTGCATTTCATTTTATTGACTACCTTTAATTCTATACTTTCTATCCATAATTTTTATTTTCTTTATTTTATTTTCCTTTTTAAATTCCAAATCTTCCGTTTTCTTAATGTCAGTTTTAAATTCGATTTTGTACAATATTCAGCAGATTTTGTGATGCGTCTTCTGCATACAAACTGATGTTAATGAGAACGAAGGATGTCGTCTGCAAAAACTAGTCCAGGAATTATGATTAGTGTTAAAACATGGTCTTGTTATATTTTTATTTCCTTAATTTTCCAAAATATCATGATGACATGAACAATCTACGTGATCATTTATATCCCTGCTTCAGCCCCGCATCTGAGTATATCTTTCCCACGGCGTCTCTCACATTAACCGTCCTCTTACGCTCTGTATTCAGTTCTTTTATGGCATTAATAATTTGCACTGACAGCCCTGTTTTACCCAGGCCAGCAAACACCACCCGTCTGCTCACAGAACCAAATCAGCAGTTGTAATATGCAGTTCACCATCTTTTCTCTATTTTGATGGCAAATATATTGTCTGAAGTTCTCATTCTATTCCTAAACCCGGACAGATACACCAGGAGAACAGGGAAATCCTCCGCCCATATGAAAATGAAGTTGAATTCACGAGGACAAATCGGAGCAAATATTAATTTATAGCACGTGGAATAAGGGATTGGAATACATTATCAGGGGAAATGTTTATTATATTTCAATAACTTAAAAAAAATTGAGGTTGTGCTTTTCCTACTGTTATCGTATTTTTGTAGGCGTGGTTGGTAATAAAGTCTTCATTCGGAAGTTGGAAGACAAACAGCGAATAGTTTCAGCTTGTGGCGTGAGCACAGAATGGCGATATTTGTTTCTCAAGCGACGAGAAAATCATAAGCGGCCCATGGAAAGGAGGACATCATATGAACGAAGAACGTTTATAAATTCGTAAAGGAAAAGAGGAGATCTAATTAGATTGGAGGAAATACAGTATTTATTTCGCCCTTAAGATATTAGATGTACTTACACTCGAAAAAGTTGTTCCGCAACACCATCTACCTCTACAGTTCAGAACTAGAAGAAATGGCAGTCTATTTGTTTCCTACTAGATTTCGCTAGGCGCTAGCTTACGTCAGCTGACCATGCCAGCAAGAGTAAAAGTGATTCATACTCAAAGGTAATAATGCAAGTACATCTCGTAACAACTTTTGGTGCTACAACACCGCGGGCCGTGTCGCTGAGCAATAAATTATCGAGGAAAATATTTGACAAATTTCCAAGTTATTCAAAACGTTTAAGCAAAAATTATGTAAACAATTGGTAGGGAATCTTCCACCTGGGCGACAGCCGCAAATGCAGATCATTTATGTTTGATACTAACAGCAACAGAAACTAATATGCAACAACGCCAGCCACCAGACAACAAGGATTCAGAATGTTCACAGAGCTACCACCACATGAACCACTAATTAACCAGATCCAAACGAATGGCATAAGTGACGGGATCACAAATCTGCTACTAGACCTCATTTATCGACCCCCTAGTAAAAAATCTATACGCAGCTGTACTTCATCACCTATTTCTAAGACACAATGGAATAAAGGCATGTAGCAATGGAAAGCCATGTCGGAGGCCTACGCATACTCTCCTGCAATGCAAACAGAATTAGACCATGAAAGACTGAACTATTACTAAACCAACAATAAATAGATGTAGCACACATTAGCGAAAAGTTCCTCAAGCTCACTCCAAAATTCTCGATCAATAGCTATAAAATACATCGATCTGACAGAGAAAGGGAAGGGGGAGGAATAGGCATCGTGGCGAAAAAACATCTCACGTAAGAAGAACACCTTTTACCAACACTAAGAAGCAAGGAAGCCACAGCTGTGAAGATCTATACCAAACGAGGCCCCATTCTACTAGCCACAGGATAACGGCAACCTCAAGGTAGCTTATATACTCGAAATTTCGATTTCCTTTTCTATAGTGAAGTACCCACCATACAAGCTGGAGAGTTGAACTCCAAACATGTAGCGTGGAACTCCAGAATAAACAACCCCGCAGGTTAGAAAATGATGGACTTGTTTCTCAACAGAAATATCAACGTCATCTAATTATCAGAACCTATCTACGTACCTTATAATCCCAACCATCAACCAGAAATTATGGACACTGCACTGACACAATACATTGACAACAATATGGCGAATGATTTCAGCCACAATTAAGTATTGCTTCAAATTGAAGACTGCGTTCTCAGAAGCATTCTCGACTGTCCACGAGAAAGGCTTCTTCTGACACTTTTGTCATTGTTCAAGAAGCCTTTCTCGTGGACACTCGAGAATTCTTCTGAGGAGGCAGAGCACAGTTTTCTGCGAAACGTTACACCTTATTTTCTTGACACGGCACAAGCCCAAAAGCCTATAAAATATCATGCTGAAGACCGTTCATACCGGACCGACCGATCTGCGGGCGCTGTGAGTGCTTGGAATTAATGAACTGGGGTGAGGATTCGGAGAGGGCGTTTGAGGGGAACTTGGAAGTGTTGAGTTATGAGGGGATGTCCTTGGTCAAGGGAGCGCTGGATGAAGCGTTGGAATATAGTTGAGATGTGGTCATCAAGTTTTGGTATTGGGAATATGTTGTAGAGGTCACGGTGTGGTAGAGTGGAGGAAGGAGGAGGGTGATGCGGATTAATATTCTCTCCATGGATAGGAGTGGACGGAGGAAATGTTGGTTGGTGCTAGTTGCAGCGAGCCAGACTGGATGTCCATATGTAATGAATGAGTGAAGGAAGAATGTGTACGTATGGATTAGAAGTTGAGAGTTGAGACCCCAGTTGGTTCCGGCAAGCCGGCGGAGCAGCTGGGATCTCTGTTGGGCTCAGTTCTTAATATGAAGGAAGTGTGGGCGGAAGGTGAGGTTTTCGTCGATGATAATTCCGAGGTATTTGAGGGATGGTTGGGGGCGGATAGCGGTTTTGCGTATGGTGAGCTTGAGTTCTTCTGGATTCCGTGTAATGGAGAGGCGGCGTTTACGGGGACGGATATGGGTGGACTGGGTTTTGGTGGTATTGAGCCGGAGGTGCCAGCGACCACAACATTTTACAAAGGATTTAAGGAAGGTTTGGAGACGCTGGTTGATGCTTTGGACGGATGGAAATGGAGCGAGAATAGCTGTGTCGTCTGCGAACTGTAATAGATGTATGGGGGGTAGGGGCTGTGGAATGTCAGCGACGAATAGAAGAAAAAGCAGTGGGGACATTGGGGAGCCTTGGGGGACGCCAATACTCATGTGGAAGGAACGGGAATGGTGGCCTTGGATGTGAATGGTTGCAGAACGGTCAGTGAGGTATGATGGAGACGGATGTAGGACTGGGGAAGACAGAAATGGTGTAACTTGAAGATGAGGGCGTCATGCCATACGGAGTCAAAAGCGAAATGAAAATCAACTGTGATCAGGAGTGTAGGACGGGCTTGACTATAGTTACTCGAGATCAACTGGATGAGACGGAAGAGTTGGTGGTGGGTCGGAAACCGCATTGGGAGGCTGGGAGAGTGCAACAGATGGTGATTTTCTAATGTAAACAATTGTTAAAAAGTCAATGCTAGAACACAGAATGGCGATATATTTTCTAAAGCAACGAGGAAAATATTTACCGGGTCATGAAAAGGAAGATATCGTGAGAAAGAAGGTTTTGAAATGTGTACATGGAAGGAGTAAATCGCATTTTATTTGAGTAAATACGGTATTTTTCCGCTTGAGATATCTGAACTACTAGTACAGAAAGAAGCTGCTCCAGAGTCCCATCTACATGCATAGTTCAGAACTAGTACCAGTAGACAATTCGTTCGCAAGCAGAGCTCGCTCGACTCTAACTTACGTCACTTGACCACACCGACGCAATTAGAAGAAATTCGTTGTTTTAAAAATATGCCGCTATCCACACGGTAAAATCCCTCGGGTTTTTTTTTAGAGGCTAGGGTGATATCGTTTCATTTTTGTGCCAGGTATGGGACTAGAGATATCGCGGTCGATACTTCCCCGTATTTTGTGCATGAAAGACCGTGCCGTGTTATGTCACGTGAACTTTGCAGACATGGCAAGGGACGTTTAGAGGATAATAAGCTGAAGGAAACCAAAACAAAATGTTATTTTTAAAAAACTCGAGGTATTGCATACTTTCAGTAACATATTTGAGGGAAGAGTGGCTGGAAAGGAAGGAAGAGGATGACGAAGAGAGAGCATTCTTAACAAGTTACTCAACATAACAATGTCGTTAATTTCACGTCCTATTAACTACTTTTACGGTTTTCGGAGACGTAAAATGCCGGAATTTTGTCTCGCAGTAGTTCTTTAGCGTGCCAGAAACTTCTGACGTGTTGAAGAACCTTCAAATACCACCGAACAGAGCTTGCCAATCTGCGAAGTTGGGCTCAGAAGGCCAGTGCTCTACAGTCCGAGCTAATCAGCACCCGCGGGACAAAATTCCGGCACTCCGAAAACAGTTAAAGTAGTTCATGGGACGTAAAGCAAACATTAGTGTCATTATTGAACAGCAGCATTTTCGGAAAATGGACATTTTTGTATTCAGCCACTAGCCAGTGTTTTCTATACCGGGTGGTCGCAAATAACGTGAACCGAGTATATGAGACATAGAGGGTTGGTCATACTGCGACGTTAAATACTAGATAACAGAAAATACATGATAATATGGCAGCTGCTTGAGTTATCAAATTATTTATCACTGTCACCAACCCTCTAACGCTCACACACCCGGTTCACGTTGTTTTCCGACCATCGCGTGTATATGGACTCTCTTTATCTATTTAATTTCTGTGCTACGGAAACATTGGGTTAACTTCGACTCAAGTTTTCTCTGAAAGTATCAGAGATTTGAAGTACAAATTAGTTACAGAAATCTGTGGAAAGTTCTGTACCAGATTTCACGATGGCCGGTTCGTTTCTGATTATCGTCGCCCACTGAGCACTTTCGTGTTCCCATAATATAATCTAAATAAGACCTGGGAGCTTTAATGTAATCAAGACTTTGGAAATGACTGAATATCCGCAAGCTGTAAGGCAGTGTGCAGTTAGCTATGAAAAGCCAACAACAATCCTTCTGTTACAATTTGCTCAACCTAGCGGTTACCTGTTATATTATTGTTGCATAGACACGTTTTCGCAGTGGCCTGTTGGTCTAGGGGTATGATTCTCGCTTCGGGTGCGAGAGGTCCCGGGTTCAAATCCCGGACAGGCCCAATTTTTTCCTACGGCTGCTAATTGTCATCAACTCTGACAACTCTTAACATATGTCCCCGTTCTTCCACGGGAATTGGTATCCATTTCATGAATCCTTAATGAATTTATTTGAACTTACATGCCTGTATTCAAACGTTTAATACGGTATGTTGTTTGAGTCATCAGTCCATGGACTGGTTTGATGCAGCCTTCCATGCCACCCTATCATGTGCTGCAGCCTTGCCTCACTCCTTTCTGGATTGCTGTTTCTTTTTCAAAGCCCTTGATTCTTATTACTGCAAACTAATTTTTATACAGATCGTAGATAATTCTTCGTTCTCGGTATCTGATACCAATCACCTTCAGAATCTCAAATCGCTTGGTCCAATCAACATTATCGAATGCCTTTTCTAGATCTACGAATGCCATGTACGTGGGCTTGTCCTTCTTGATTCGATCCTCTAAGATCAGACGTAAAGTCAGGATTGCTTCACGCGTTCCTGCATTTCTTCTGAAGCCAAACTGATCTTCTCCCAACTCAGCTTCAAATTGTTTTTCCATTCTTCTGTAAACAATACGTGTTAAAATTTTGCAGGCATGAGATACTAAACTAATGGTGCAGTAGTTTTCACATCTGTCAGCACCGGCTTTCTTGGGAATAGGTATAACAACATTCTGACGAAAATCGGATGGGACTTCTCCTGTCTCATACATCTTACACACTAAATGGAATAACATTGTCATGCTGGTTTCTCCTAAGGCAGTCAGTAATTCAGAGGGAATGTCATCAATTCCAGGTCCCTTGTTGCTATTTAGGTCGATCACAGCTCTGTCAAACTCTGACCACAAAATTGGGTCTCCCATTTCATCAGCATCAACAGCCTCTTCTTGTTCCAGAACCAAATTATCTACTTCTTTACCTTGATACAACTGTTGGATATGCTCCTGCCATCTTTCTGCTTTATCTTCTTTCCCTAGAAGTGGCTTTCTATCTGAGCTCTTAATATTCATACACCTAGATTTCCTCTGTCCAAAGGTTTCCTTGATTATCCTGTATGCAGCATCTACCTTTCCTAGAACCGTACAACCTTCGATTTCCTTGCACTTTTCCTTCAGCCATTCTTCCTTAGCTACCTTGCACTTTCTACTCACTTCATTCTTTAATCACCTGCATTTTTTTCTGCCCTCTTCATTTCTAGCATTCTTGTATTTTCGTCGTTCATCAATCAGGTCTAGTATCTCCTGAGTTATCCACTGATTCTTAGTTGATCTTTTCTTCCTTCCTAACTTTTCTTCAGCAGCTCTACCGACTTCATTTTTCATGACTATCCACTCTTCCACTATTGTGTTTCCTTCAGCCTTTTCATTTAGTCCTTGTGCAACATGTTCCTTGAAACAATCCCTCACACTCTTTTCTTTCAACATGTCTAGATCCCATCTTCTTGCACTCTTTCCTTTCTTCAATTTCTTCAGCTTCAAATGGCATTTCATGACCAAAAAGTTGTGGTCAGAGTCCACGTCTGCTCCTGGGAAAGTTTTGCAATTCAATACCTGGTTTCTGAATCTCTGCCTAATCATAATGAAGTCCATTGGATACCTTCCAGTGTCTCCAAGTGTCGTCTACGTATACAGCCGTCGTTTGTGGTGATGGTATTAGCAAGGACTAAATTGTGATCAGTGCAGAATTCTACCAGCCGACTTTCTCTTTCATTCCTTTGTGCCAATCCGAATTCTCTTACTGTAATACCTTCTCTTTCTTGGCCTACCACTGCATTCCAGTCTCCCATCACAATTCGATTCTCGTCACCTTTTACATATTGTATTAAATCTTCTATCTCTTCATATATTCTTTCGACTTCCTCATCATCCGCTGAGCTAGTAGGCATATTGACCTGCACTACTGTGGTGGGCATTGGTTTGGTGTCTATCTTGACGACAATAATTCTTTCACTATGCTGGTCGTAGTAGCTTACCCGCTGCCCTATTTTCTTTTTCATTATTAAACCAACTCCTGCATTTCCCCTGTTTGATTTTATGTTGATAATTCGGTAGTCGCCTGACCAAAAATCCTGATCTTCCTGCCTATGTACTTCACTTATACCAACTACATCTAACTTTAGTCTGTCCATCTCCCTTTTCAGATTCTCTAACCTACCACAACGATCCAAACTTCTAAAATTCCACGCTCGGACTCGCAGAATGTCAGTATCCATCTTCCTGATGATCGCCCCATATCGCGTAGTCCCCACCCGGAGATCCGAATGGAGGACTAGTTTACCTCCGGAATATTTTACCCGGGAGGAAGCCATCATCAGTACATCATTCATACAGAGAGAGCTGAATGTCCTCGGGTGTTAGTTACGGCTGTAGTTTCCCGTTGCTTTCAGCCGTGTAGCAGTATCAACACAACTAAGCCATGTTGAGTATTATTACAAGGCCATATCAGTTTGTCATCCAGACTGCCGCCCTTGCAACTTCCGAAAAGCTGCTACCCCCCTTTCGATGAACCATTCCTTAGTCTGGTCTCTCAACAGATACCCATCCGATATGGTTCCACCTGCGGCTCGGCTATCTGCTTCATTGGGACACGCAAGCCTCCCCACCGCGGCAAGGTCACATGGTTCGCAGGATAGTAAACTGATATTCATCTACGAAAGCACGTGGCAGTAAAGTGAAGCACGATAAAGCTGAACAAAGTGGAGGCAGAATACGGCAGATCACAGAGTTTATTGAACGATTCAGTTCCTGGTGCATAATTCTCCCTAATTCTTGGCTACATATTGTTGTTCATCTGAAACCGGGAGTGGTACTGTGGCTGAAGAATCATGAAACCGATGATGATGTTATTTGCTTGACGTTCCACTAACTACTTTTTAAGATCTTCGGAGACGCCGAGGTGCCGGAATTTAGTCCCACAGGAGTTCTTTTACGTGCCAGTAAATCAACCGACACGGGGCTGTCGTATTTGAGCACCTTCAAATACCACCGGACTGAGCCAGGATCGAACCTGCCAAGTAATCATGAAACCAATCGTTGACGACGATAGTAAAATTTACTTTCCTTTGCTAGTTTTTTAACGTCACACTAATACATTGTCGGCGTCGCGAGATGGGAAGGTAAAAGGATTCTGATGGCAGCATCCGTGGCCTTAATTAAGTTACAGTCCAGGCTTTTGCCTGCTGTGAAATCAGAAACAACGGACCACCATCTTCAGGGCTGCTGACGTTTCGTTTCGAACCCACCAAATCCCGAATGCAAGCTCACAGACGCACGACCCAACCCGCAGGGCCAACTCACTCGGTGATTACTTCCAAGCAATCTGAGTAGAGCTGCACAACGTAGCCTTACACAGCATTTTGTGTGTACTGGCCATGGAAAGCATTGTATTAGTATTAAAAATTTTAAAAAAGGCATGGAATAAATATTAACACAACTAGGTCATTCCAAATCAGTATAGTATGAACTATTCTTCCTGGATTTTTCCCAGATTATGGGGATCAGCACTTGAAATGGATCTGACCTAGCTTTGTGGTCTGATGCCCTAAATGAAATGTGTATTCAATATTGCTTGTTTCAGAGCTAGTTAAAAGTGTGATGTGTCGTGTGTACATGAAGAGAACATAAAAACTCAGGCCCAGACTGGAGGAATTAATCATATGCAGTTAAAGTACTCTTCCCCACCGGGAATCGAACACAGGGCCCTGTAAAGCAGAGATCATTTGTTTTAGCCAAGGAGCCAGACTAGTATAGTGCAGACTATAGATCACATAGGTGGTGTCTAATAGTGACATGGATAGTTGATAAAGACTGGCATATTATTAGTGCAGGGAGTATAATTTAATACTTCGCAGCGGAGTAAAGAGGCATATGAGCGCAGGGAAGGGGTGACAACAAGTGCAGTGCCGGCAATGGCGAGCTGACGTGTCGTCTCAAAGGAGCGGCATGATTACGCCTATAGAAGCTAAACGAAACTGTATTAACCAGCAGTATACATGCTCAGGATAAATGAATAAATAAATAAGTAAATAAATAAATAAATAAACCAGTAAATGAACTGACCTCACCACTGAATGAGTCCGGTAAGATGGTATATGTCATAATATTTTAGCAATGTGTGCTGACGAATGTGAAATACCAGTTTCCTGAGCTACTTTCCGAAGTGACTTATGTGGACTGACTTGCAGTCAAGCCTCTGTATCGTCTAACCTCTCCTGTGCGAGAGCTATTCTCCTTTGCTGTTTTTTCTTATTAGTTATGGAACCAGTACTACGCCGCTTGAGAACGCGTTGTTGTACGTAACGTTTTGATGGTACTGGATAACCGGGAAACTGTCTACGGAATTCTCGATAGCATCTTGTAAGTTTATTCTTTTTGTGCAAATAACACTCAACCAAAAAAATTATCTGTGCAGTATTGTTCTGAACTATCGCGATAACAGCCTCACAACACTCCTTAAAATTCGAGTAGTTTCTAGCGAATTGCTGCGTCAGCAGTCAAGAATTGGGGATTCTCGCGGCCTGTGAGAGAAAGTGCGAAGTCTTCAATTACACTCCCTGTATCATGAATTATTATTTCATCTGTTTACCGTCCAGTGTTCGTTTTTCCGTCGGACTCATCGAGGGATCCCGCCTCTACCACCTCACGGGCAGTGTCCTGCGGCATGAGATATTTTACCGGGGATAAAACTTGGCACGAGGACCAGTACCTTTCCCATGTGGACTCACCTGCTATGCTGAACAGGTGCCTTGTGGTGGATGGGAAGATTAGAAGGGATAGGAAATGAGAGGGAAGGAAACGTCCGTAGCTATAAGTTAGGTACCATCCCGGCATTTGCCTCGGAAACCACATGGGAAACGACGAAAAATCTCTTCGAGGATGGCTGAGGTGGGAATCGAACCGCCTCTACTCATTTGATCTGCCGAGGTTGAGTGGACGCCGTACAACTTTTCAAATATCTTGGCAGAATTGTGCTAAAAAGAGTTGAATCATGGCTGAGAAATGATATAATGGATGCAGAAATTTTCTCACGGCACTGGAGTGTGTATCGTAGAGATAGGATAGGAAAGGTGGGAGGGGGAGTTTTCATTCTGGTGAAAGAAGAATTTGTAAGCTACGAAAAAGTTAAAGATGAGACACATGAAATTCTAGGTGTAAGGCTCATTTCTAAAGATAATAGGCAACTTGATATATTTGGAGTGTACAGATCGGGAAAGGGTAGTACCGATGCGGATTCGGAATTATTTGATAGGATAGTCAGCTATGTGGGAAACGACATGGAAAGAATTGTGACTGTAGCGGGAGATCTGAATTTGCCAGATGTCAATTGGGAAGGAAATGCGAACGACAGGAAGCATGACCAACAAATGGCAAATAAGTTAATATGGGAAGGACAGCTGATTCAGAAAGTGATGGAACCAACCAGAGGGAAAAATATTTTGGATGTGGTGCTGATAAAACCAGATGAGCTCTATAGGGAAACTGAAGTAACAGATGGTATTAGTGATCATGAAGCTGTTTTTGTGGTAGTTAAAAATAAATGTGATAGAAAGGAAGGTCTTAAAAGTAGGACTGTTAGGCAGTACCATATGGCTGATAAAGCAGGTACGAGGCAGTTTCTAAAAAGTAACTATGATCGGTGGAAAACGGTAAATAAAAATGTAAACAGACTCTGGGATGGGTTTAAAGAAATTGTTGAGGAATGCGAAAACAGGTTTGTACCTTTAAGGGTGGTAAGGAATGGTAAAGACCCACCTTATTATAATAGAGAATTAAAGAGACTAAGAAGGAGCTGCAGACTGGAAAGAAATAGAGTTAGAAATGGCTGTGGAAGTAAGGAGAAATTGAAGGAACTTACTAGAAAATTGAATCTAGCAAAGAAGACAGCTAAGGATAACATGATGGCAAGCATAATTGGCAGTCATACAAATTTTAGTGAAAAATGGAAGGGTATGTATAGGTATTTTAAGGCAGAAACAGGTTCCAAGAAGGACATTCCAGGAATAATTAATGAACAAGGGGAGTGTGTATGTGAGGATCTTCAAAAGGCAGAAGTATTCAGTCAGCAGTATGTAAAGATTGTTGGTTACAAGGATAATGTCGAGATAGAGGAAGAGACTAAGGCCAAAGAAGTAATAAAATTTACATATGATAACAATGACATTTACAATAAGGTACAAAAGTTGAAAACTAGAAAAGCGGCTGGAATTGATCAGATTTCTGGGGATATACTAAAGACAATGGGTTGGGATATAGTACCATATCTGAAGTACTTATTTGATTATTGTTTGGCCGAAGGAGCTATACCAGATGAATGGAAAGTTGCTATAGTAGCCCCTGTGTATAAAGGAAAGGGTGATAGACATAAAGCTGAAAATAACAGGCCAGTAAGTTTGACATGCATTGTATGTAAGCTTTGGGAAGGCATTCTTTCTGATTATATTAGACATGTTTGTGAAATTAATAACTGGTTCGATAGAAGGCAATTCGGTTTTAGGAAAGGTTATTCCACTGAAGCTCAACTTGTAGGATTCCAGCAAGATATAGCAGATATCTTGGATTCTGGAGGTCAAATGGACTGTATCGCGATTGACATGTCTAAAGCATTTGATAGGGTGGATCATGGGAGACTACTGGCAAAAATGAGTGCAATTGGACTAGACAAAAGAGTGACTGAATGGGTTGCTATATTTCTAGAAAATAGATCTCACAGAGTTAGAGTAGGTGAAGCTTTGTCTGACCCTGTAATACTTGAGAGGGGAGTTCCTCAGGGCAGTGTTATCGGACTTTTATGTTTTCTTATATATATAAATGATATGAGTAAAGGAGTGGAATCGGAGGTAAGGCTTTTTGCGGATGATGTTATTCTCTATAGAGTGATAAATAAGTTACAAGATTGTGAGCAACTGCAACGTGACCTCGAAAATATTGTGAAATGGACAGCAGGCAATGGTATGTTGATAAACGGGGCTAAAAGTCAGGTTGTGAGTTTCACAAATAGGAAAAGTCCTCTCAGTTTTAATTACTGCGTTGATGGGGTGAAAGTTCCTTTTGGAAATCATTGTAAGTATCTAGGTGTTAATATAAGGACAGATCTTCACTGGGGTAATCACATAAATGGGATTGTAAATAAAGGGTACCGATCTCTGCACATGGTTATGAGGGTGTTTAGGGGTTGTAGTAAGGATGTAAAGGAGAGTGCATATAAGTCTCTGGTAAGACCCCAACTAGAGTATGGTTCCAGTGTATGGGACCCTCACCAGGATTACCTGATTCAAGAACTGGAAAAAATCCAAAGAAAAGCAGCTCGATTTGTTCTGGGTGATTTCCGACAAAAGAGTAGCGTTACAAAAATGTTGCAATGTTTGGGTTGGGAAGAACTGAGAGAAAGAAGAAGAGCTGCTCGACTAAGTGGTATGTTCCGAGCTGTCAGCGGAGAGATGGCGTGGAATGACATTAGTAGACGAATAGGTTTGAATGGCG
Source organism: Anabrus simplex (assembly GCF_040414725.1). Lineage (NCBI taxonomy): Eukaryota > Metazoa > Arthropoda > Insecta > Orthoptera > Tettigoniidae > Anabrus > Anabrus simplex. Next base: position 1,156,624,850 of record NC_090266.1, on the reverse strand, counting down.
TCTATAAAAGTAGGAAAGATCACAATATGAAGATAAAGTTGGAATTCAAGAGGACAAACTGGGGCAAATATTCATTTATAGGAAGGGGAGTTAGGGATTGGAATAAATTACCAAGGGAGATGTTCAATAAATTTCCAATTTCTTTGAAATCATTTCGGAAAAGGCTAGGAAAGCAACAGATAGGGAATCTGCCACCTGGGCGACTGCCCTAAATGCAGATCAGTATTGATTGATTGATTGATTGATTGATTGATTGATTGATTGATTGATTGATTGATTGATTGATGACAGCGATTTCGTCTGTTATTTCATTAATAGTTGCTGAAGGATGGGAAATTTTACGTCTTTTTCTCGCCAGTTGTTCATGAGAACAAGCATTTCTTTCCATCTTAAATTCTGTTTAACATTCTGTCCTCTAACTAACGAACTACAAATGTTTTCATTCCGCAACCTGAGGGTTTTAGTAACACCCTCTCTCTGGCCAGCGGTGAAAGTCATGTATGGAGAAGGTGACGGGGTTGGCGGCCGTAGCCATATTAGGAACTGTCCCAGGATTCGCCTTAGAGCAGGAGAATGGAGAACCACGGAAAACAATTCTCAGGACCGCCGACGGTTGGGACCAGCCCCTAACCATCTCATGAATACAGACGCACAGAGCCACGGTAGATCCGTGTCCACTTGTATTCCGAAACCTGCTCTGCATCCGCCGAGTTTCTGCCCTCTAAATATCAAATTTTCTATGGTACAATTGTTTGAAGAGGGCACCGCCGAGTAGCATGAAATATTGAATTTTTAAATCCAGTGCTCACTAGGGGGTTTGTGTCATTGCTCAGCTACACAATCCAGAAATGCAGTTAGCATCGAAACTTGTTACGATATGTATTTCCATTATCTTGTTGAAAAAATTCCAATTTCTTGTCTGTATGGTCAAGTGACGTAAACTAGATGTCAGCGAACTCTAGTAGCAAATAATAAATCACCGTCTCTAGTTCGGAACTAGACAGGTAAATGGGATTCCTGAGCAGCTTTTTCCTGTGCTAGTAGTTTTAATATTTCAAGGGCGAAAGGTATACCATATTTACTCTATCAACTGCGCTACCGAATTTTGAAAGGCTTGAAATTTTTAAAATAGTTTCCTTGCAATTGTTATTCGCAGCTGCAAAGCAGGTAAAATATTTATTTTTACTGCACACACCTTCTGGACTTCCCAGTACCAAAACATGAGTACGTCATATTACTTTATACGAAAGTAGGTTAATATCATGATACTGTAATTATTTCCTCCTTTCCTGTACGAATGTAAGGACCTTCATCTAGCTTCCTTTTCATGGGCCGGTGAACGTTTTTCTCGTCTCTTTAGAAACAAATATCGCCATTCTGTGTTCTGGCGTTGACTTTCTACCAATTGTTCACATTAGAAAATCGGCATCTGATGCTCGTACTTAAATTTCTTGAAATCATGTAAATCATTAGAGCACTTTTCGAGAAAGCTAGTTAATAGATGTTGGTAAGACTGGTTACAAAATCGCCATCTGTTGCTCTGTAGTTACACTTCTTGAAATGCATCTGCCCTGCTAATTTCGTAATTAAATCAATCAATCAATCAATCAATCAATCAATCAATCAATCAATCAATCAATCAATCAATCAATCAATCAATCAATCAATCAAGCAATCAAGCAATCAATCAATCAATCAATCAGTACTGATCTGCATTTAGTGCAGTCGCCCAGGTGGCAGATTCCCTACCTGTTATTTACCTAGACATTTCTTGAATGATTTCAAAGAAATTGGAAATTTATTGAACTACTCCCTTGGTAAGTTATTTTAATCCCTAACTCCCCTTCGTATGTACGAATATTAGCCCCAATTTGTCCTCTTGAATTGCAATTTTATCTTCATACTGTGATCTTTCCTCCTTTAAAGACCCCACTCAAACGTATTCGTCTACTAATGTCATTCCACGCCATCTCTCCACTGACAGCTCGAACATACAGTACCACTTCGTCGAGCAGCTCGTCTTCACGGCGAGTTGGCCGTGGGGCTAGGGGCGCGCAGCTGTGAGCTTGCATCCGGGAGATAATGGGTTCGAGCCCCACTGCCGGCAGACCTAAATATGGTTTTCCGTGGTTTGCCGTTTTCACACCAGGCAAATGCTGGGGCTGTACCTTAATTAAGGCCACGGCCGCTTCCTCCCCACTCCTAGCCCTTTCCTATCCCATCGTTGCCAAAAGAACTATCTGTGTCGGCGCGACGTAAAAGAAAGTGTAAAAATATAATCTTCCTCCCAAGTCTTCCCAGCACAAACTTTGCAACACTTTTGTAACGCTACTCTTTCGTCGGAAATCATCCAGAAAAATCGAGCTGCTTTTCTTTGGATTTTTTACCTAATATTCTTCTTGGAGATGTTTGATCTTTTGTTGGTATGCTAAATATATTTCTCTCCCGTTTCTCCTAATCTTACTCTGGTTAAATTTCTAGCCAAAACTTCTGGTATACTCAACTATTAAGTGTGCATTCTGCTTACACCTCCTTTTTTTATAACTTATTATCTATTAAACCTACTTTCTTACTGAATTCTCCTATGTCCCATATTTCTGCCCCTTACAATGCTCTGTGTTTTAATAGTGAATTGAGAACATTATTATGCAATTTATATTCTATATTTGGGATGATCTTCTCCAAAAATCTCCAACTATATGAAGTTGCTAGCCCTTCCTATTTTGCTCATCATATCTGTTTTTTCTATTTACCATTAGATGCTAGTATTTTCCCTAAACATTTCATTTTATGGACTACCGCTAATTCTATACCTTCTGTCTACAAGATGTCTGTTTCTTAACTTTATTTCCCTTTTTACACACCATAAATTTTGTTTTCTTAACCTTAGTTTCAAAATTCAATTTTGCAGAAAATTCAGCGGTTTTTGTGATTCTTCTTTGCATACCAAATGATGTTGCGTTAATCGAAGGATGTCGTCTGCGTAAACTAGGCAAGCAAATTCCTTATTGTTAAGACATGGGTTTGTCATGTTCTCATTTCCTCCGGAACTAAAATAGTGTTAATAAAAGTAATGAACAATTTTGGTGATAATTTGGACCGATGCTTTAGCCCAATATCTTAGTACACGGTGGTTATAATTAAACTTTCGCTACTTGAGCCAGTGAAGACGGAAAACTATGTACCGTATGGGTACCCAACATTATAGGAATGATGCTCAGAATGTCTGCTGCAGCATCTGCGTTGTTAGTAGCCGATTATTAGTGTCATGTCATGCCATTAGGCGTCGGTACTGGTACGGTGACATAGGGATGAAACACAAGCATCAGTTGCAGATAGTAAACATGGGTCTGGACCGGGGCTTTACTCAAAGCTGTTTTATCAAAGCAACAGCAATAGTGCTGCTGCTCTTCGCGAGTATCGATGCAATAAGGGAATACAGAGAGGTCCGCACTGGTGTTGAAGAACATGATTTGGAAATTCGAATTAACTGGCGATTTGGGAATTGCTCCTGGAAGAGGCCGACGGCCAATTCCGCCACATATTGTTGAAGAAGTTACTGTTATGATGGCTGCGAATGCTGGACGCAATGTGCGATATTCAGACATTGCACGAGTTGCGTCATGACAGCTGAAAGTTCCACGGTTCCCCGTTCAAAAAGTGCTGGCAACAATTCTGAAATGGAACCCGTACAAATTTCACCCTACTCGTCAACTGTTGCCACATTATGCAGACATTCGAGTACACTTTGCTCTTGTGTTTCTTGCAAGGGTTCAAGTTGATGACATGTGGCAATGAAACATTTCGTGGAGCGATGAAGCACACTTTACAATCACTGGGGCAGTGAACACTCACAATTGTCGCATATGAGACAACGAACGTTCATGAAATTCCCCCAGATAGTGAACGCGTCACTCTGCTTGTGGCTTCATGGCACAGTTCATAATTGGTCCATTTTTCTTTGAGGAACTCGGAGCCCAAGGACCAGGGTCATGCAGCCTGAACGGAACACGTTAATGTGATCTGCTTCGCCAAGAGGTGAACCCTGCTCTACGGGAGAGAGATGCTTTGGACTCAACTATTTTGATGCACGATGGAGCTCCATCTCACATTGCTCGTGAGGTCACTAGGTTACTCCGTAACACATTTGGAGAAGACCGAATCTTTGGCCGATCGTTCCAATGATTTATCCGGGGTGACTCATTTTTTTGGTCCGGTGACCTTACATTTACCGACATTATAAAGGTTAGATGTATTGTCAATTCCTAGTAGAAATAATGGGGAATTCCTTTATTCAAAGAGGTCGATGGCCTAGATTTTGGGCCCCTTTAATTAACAATTATCATCATCATCATCATCATCATCATCATCATCATCATCATCATCGCCTTTATTCAAACACTGACAGAATAGAATATCTGTACGTACGTTCACTAGGGACGGCACAGATATATTGCAGTGAATGAAGGCCTATGTCTTTAACGAACCCAGTTTTAATTGTATTCAACTGAAATACTAACTTTTGTCCTATCTAGGACATTAAAAGAGTACAAGCTATCTCCCAGCACAGCAAAAGTGAAAAATATTAGACGAGTAAAATTTGTGATAATCTTCACTCCCAAACAGTTTTTGAATATGGCTGCATTGTGCTATTTACATTAAGGTGATTAAGAAGGAATTTGCCGGGCAAAGACTTAGTAAACGACACAGCCGTAGAGGATGACAAATTTTAGTCTGTTAATAAAAAACGTCTTGTTCAAGATTCGAACCTGCGACATCTCGCAACTAAAGCGTAGGCCAAGCCTATTACGCGCGGCTGTGCACTTGCATCCGGGAGATAGTGGGTTCGAATCCCACTGTCGGCAGCCCTGAAGATGGCCGTAGTTTCCCATTTTCACACCAGGCAAATGCTGGAGCTGTACCTTAATTAAGGCCACGGCCGCTTCCTTCCAACTCCTAGGCCTTTCCTATCCCATCGTCGCCATAAGACCTATCTGTGTCGGTGCGACGTAAAGCCAGTAGCAAAAAAACCTATTACGGCAACAGAACACCAGTGATTAACTTACCAGAAAGGTAATTATAAAACACATCACCGCCTGCTAATCGTATTACTAAATGGGGCTGTCATTAGGTCTGTGTTCCAGGAGGGCCAACCAGAGAATTACCATGTACTGCTTCTTCTCTCATTAAATACCGCAAGAAGCGTGCGTACAGACGATACAGAACATCCATAAGTCCATAATCACATTACACTGACTTAGCAAATATCACCTAACAGCGTGTGGGGCCTCCTCTGGCCCTGCGAACTGCAGTGAGACGCCGTGGAAGTGAGTCGACAAGTCCCTGGTAGTCCTCTGGACGCAGCTGACACAAAATCGTTTGCAGAGCGGCCGCCAATGCTGGTCTGTTCCTGGGTGCAGGATCCATGGCACGGAGCCTGCGTTCCAGGACATCCCAGATATGCTCGATAGGGTTCATATCGGGGCTCCTGGGTGGCCATGGCAGTCGTTGGACCTCCGCTGCATGTTCCTGGAACCATTCCCGGGAGACGTGGGAGCGATGTGGCGGCGTTTTATCATCTTGAAACACCGCAGGACCGTCTGGGCGCTGGGAGGCCAAAAATGGGTGGAGATGGTCTCCGAGAAGCTCAACATACCGCGTAACATTCAAAGTCTCTTTCAGAACAACTAGGGGGCCCATTCCATACCAGGAAAATGCACCCCAGACCATAAGAGAGACACCAGCGCCCTGGACCACACCTTCGAGGCAGGCGGGATCCATCGCTTCATGTGGTCTGCGCCATACACGGTGCCTCCCATCGGCATGGTTCAGTTGAAATCGTGATTCGTCCGACCATATCACGTTACGCCATTGTTCCAGTGTCCATCCCTGGTGACTAGCGACAAATGCGTTGTGCCCGATGACGTTGAGTTATTTTTTTTTTTTTGCTAGGGGCTTTACGTCGCACCGACACAGATAGGTCTTATGGCGACGATGGGATAGGAAAGGCCTAGGAGTTGGAAGGAAGCGGCCGTGGCCTTAATTAAGGTACAGCCCCAGCATTTGCCTGGTGTGAAGATGGGAAACCACGGAAAACCATTTTCAGGGCTGCCGATAGTGGGATTCGAACCTACAATCTCCCGGATGCAAGCTCACAGCCGCGCGCCTCTACGCGCACGGCCAACTCGCCCGGTACGTTGAGTTAACAGCGGCACCCGTGTGCGGCGCCGGCTCCCATACCCCATAGAGCCCATGTTCCTACGGATTGTCCACTAGGAGACGTGTCTAGCATGGCCTGTGTTGAATTGGGCCGTGATTCGTTGCACGGCTACCCGTCTGTCACTATTGACAATCCGTCTCAGATGTCGCCGGTCACGGTCATCAAGGGTGGCTGGACGGCCGGTAGTTCGTCTGTTGTGGACAGTGACACCCGCATTCAACCATTCACGATACACCCTGGACACGGTTGATCGTGTGAAGCCGAATTACCGCATCACTTCCGAAATCGCACTTCCCATCCTTCGGGCACCGACCACCGTACTCCGTTCGAACGGGGTCAGCTCACGACGACGTTCCATGTTACACCAGTCACATGCACAGCCACTGCTCACAAGGTCTCCTATACAACTGCCGCTGGCACAGGGGGCGTGTGGTGCGCAGACAACACAACTGCGCATCAGTGCTCCGCTATCTTACGACATTTGCTCAGTCAGTGTACATTAAACAAAAAACGCACCTTCCGGCCAGAGAAAGGGCGTGTGGTTTAGTAGAATTAGTTAGTTGTTAATATATACAGGTCTTTGATCAGCGGTGAAATTCTGTTCGACTACCTGTGGCTGAGCTTCAATTATTTCTGCCGCCAAAACGCTAAATGAATACTCAGATACTGACTGAATCCTATACCATTAAACGAACAAGCTTTCTCGAAAAGGGCTATAACTATATTGAAGGAAATAACACACTAGAGGATTTTTCAGTCTGGTGATCGATTTGTGAGTGTCTAATGTTCGAAAAAAAAAAAACGTGACAGTGACATCTATCTATTATTAGGAAGTCAGCAGGACGGTAGCATTTCAAGAACTGCAACTACTGCTATGATTTCAAGAAATTTAAATACTGAGCAACAGATAGCGACTTAGTTACAAATTTTAGCGACATCTATGAACTAGCTTTCTCGCTAAGGGGTCTAAATACGTCCACGATTTCAAAAAATATAAATATTGAGCAACAGATAGCGACTTAGCAAAACATTTTGGCGACATCTATGAACTAGCTTTCTCGCTAAGGGGTCTAAATACGTCCACGATTTCAAAAAATATCAAATTGAGCAACAGATGGCGACTTAGCAAAAATTTTTGGCGACATCTAAGAACTAGCTGGACTTCTATGATTTCAAGAAATTGAAATACTGAGCAACAGAATGCGAATTCGTAACAGATCTTAGCGACACCTATGAAGTAGCTTTCTCAACAAAGGCTTTAAATACCGTACTGTCATGATTTCAAGAAATTGAAATACTGAGCAACAGATACGAATTCGTAACAGATCTTAGCGACACCTATGAAGTAGCTTTCTCAACAAAGGCTTTAAATACTCCCATGATTTCAAGAAATTTAGATATTGAGCAACAGATAGCGACATTGTAAAAAAATGTTACCGACATCTATGAACTAGCTTTCCCGATAAAGGCTTCAAATACATCCATGATTTCAATAACTTTAAGCACTGAGCGACAGATAGCGATTTTCTATTATAAACAATAGTTAGCAAATAAATGTTAGAACGTATAATGGCGATGTTTGGTTCTAAAATGTCGAGAAAAATGTTCACAGGCGCAAGAAAAGGAAGACATCCTGAGATAGAAGAAGGTTTTGAAATTGGTAACGGGAAGGACAAACCTATTCACATTCTTATGCCGTGTCAATAAAACAAGGTGAAACTTTGTACGTTTCGCAGAGAACTTTTCTACAAGTACGGGCCGTGAAACCAGCAATGGTAACAAGGATAAACCTATTCTCATGCTGTCGTAACTATGTTAACAATGCTGGAAATTATGCAGTAATATTAAATCTTTAGTCTGTTTTCCAGCCGCGAAAACAATCGCAAGCAACATATGTTTAAAATTTCAAGCCTTACCAAATAGGGGTCCGTCTCTGTGGTGTAGTGGTTAGTGTGATTAGCTGCCACCGCCAGAGGCCCGTGTTCGATTCCCGGCTCTGTCTCGAAATTTGAAAAGTGGTACGAGGGCTGGAACAGGGTCAACTCAGCCTCGGGAGGTCAACTGAGTAGAGGGGGGTTCGATTCCCTCCTCAGCCATCCTGGAAGTAGTTTTCTGTGGTTTCCCACTTCTTCTCCAGGCAAATGCGGGGATGGTACATAACTTAAGGCCACTTCCTTCCCTCTTCCTTGTCTATCCCTTCCAAACTTCCCATCCCCCCACAAGGCCCCTGTTTGGCCTCCAGATCCCCCGATCTTAATCCACTCGAGCATTTATGGGCTGCTGCCAATGCTGGTGTAAGCTCCATGAAACCTGCACCAACTACACAAGACCAATTGTGGGTAGCAGAGCAAGATGCGTGGGTCCCGGTCCCACCGGAATGATTCCAACAACTTGTAGAATCAATGCCCCGCTGTAATGCTGCAATTATGAGGTCTTACGGAAGAGCAACTTGTTATTAACATCACATTCAGTGTCTATCCATGACTTTGGCAACTCAGTGTACAGTATTTGGGAAGTGATGAAATAAATGATCACATCTACCTCTGCTTTTGACAGTTTAAATTACATGCTGAGTTTGCTAAGAATGAACACTACAAGATGTGAAAAGAAACAGTAATGTAGATAGCCATATGTACACTATCCTGAACTGTGACCAATACAAAGTTATGCACATCTGTACAACACATGCTTGTGCTACTTATTCAGAATTTCTTCCTCTGTAACTACAGGTGTCAGCATATTTTCTATGTAGACAAATTACTTTAGAAATTGGCAATCTCTAACAATAATCAATATCAACTGTTTGGCGTTTATTGGCTCTGGACCACAATCAAAATTCTATGAAGATATTGAAAAGGTTGGCTGTTTCTATGAAGTCCTAAAAACAACTACATTCATCATCCATTTCAAGATCAGAAACACTCAATGCAATTACCATTGCTGATGACATTGTGTAGAAACTCAAGAGGATATGTAGGCAAGGCTTGACACGGGGAAGGCCAAGCTCTTGGAGTTCAACGTCAGGATCTACGAGAGTAAGATAGTAGATATGACCGTGAACAGAGACGATCAAGAAAACACCAACCTAGCAGATCACCAGTAAGAGAGTGTAGACATTTCCAAGTGAGATCATGAACATGAAGCAAAGGAGTATCCTCTTCCAACAACAAGTCAGAGCCTTCCTTCAGGATTCTAATATTCCAAAACAATAGAGAAATTCAGCTGCTACTTAAAACTTATCTTGACGTAAGGGTTTGAAAAATGCACCATCATGGAAAGAGAGACTGGTCAATAAGCAGGCATCAGAACAGAAGTTCTTTAGGACCACTAATCAGAAGAATTTTATCTGTTAGGTTCTTCAGTCTGCCAAACGTAATTTTTGTATAAATAAATTTCTGAAAAATGAAAGCACATGGTTACAGAATTATACCTGAAAAAGAAACAACTTATTTAAAATAGAATGACATGTTTAATTTTCAGGTAGAATTGTGCTGCTGTATATTTTGTTTTTCACATAATTAATACGTTTATTTATTCAAAATTAGTTTTGGCAAACTGAAGAACCAAACAGTTATAAATCAACTGAGTTGCATATGTAAAGATATGTCATCAGATATCACACACTAACCAGAAGATCAGGAGAGACAATTTGAGAAATGAGGGGAGTCAGGAATTTAGGAATGATACATCTGAACTGAACGGAGTCAGCACATTCTGAGTACGTGGTGATAGAAGGCAAATGCTGGGTGGGAAGAACCAAAAAATTCCTGGAAGAATAAGGCCAACACTGACATCACAGCTGGAGAAGGACACTGGATAATGTCATGAAGAATGAGGAACAGAGGAAAGGGGGAGGGACTTATCACCAGCACGTGGCAAACTGGAGCTCTAAACCAATCGCCATCATGATGATTATGATGATGGTGGCGTTGACATATTTACCGAACCATAACACAGCAGATTGAACTCACGACTGCAACTCTGCTGCAAGATCCAATGGACAAACTTTAAAGTAAATCAGAATATATGAGAATTTAATTTTGGTATGGTCAAGTAAGGTATATTGATGGTGAATATAGTTCACTCCACCAAGCAAGTTAGCCGTGCGTTTAGGTTTGCGCGGCTGTGAAATTGAATTCAGGAGATAGTGAGTTAGAACACCACCACTGGCAGCCCTGAAAATGCTTTGCTGTTGTTTCCCATCTTCACACCAGGCAAACTGCTTAGGCTGTGCTCTAATTAGGGCCACAGCCTCCCTCTTCCCAGTCCTAGTTCTTTCCCATTCCATCGCCTCCGTAAGACCTATCTGTTGCAAGTGACTAATCTCATGTTTTAATCCGTATTGAAATCTGTTGATATACAATAATAAAGTTTTATTATGAATCCACCTGTTGAATCCACCTGTTCAATACAATATTGTATTGAACAGGTGGATTCATAATAAAACTTTATTATTGTAGACCTATCTGTGTCAATGCGACGTAAAGCAGATTTTAAAAAAGATATATAATTCACTCCCGACTTTTTCATATATCATTGTACTTTCTATTAGTGTCACTCACTTTTGAATATTATTGGATTATTCAGGGATAATTTGAGAGGTTTGTAAGCTAAGTCAAAGAAACTCTTCACAACTTAGCTGGAGTCATAAATGGATTGACGTGTTACTCTCTTCAGTATTAAATTCTGAAGCATAAAAATATACCTAGAAGAACAGTCAAGATGAAAGTTTCAAAGGAAGGCTGACAGTCATATCACTTTAGTGATGATGACATGAATGAAATCCATGTTTGTGAGTACACATGTATGTTATAACGATGGTCTTCAATTTACATCTTTTGTGAGAGCGTAATTCAAATAAGACAATACCTAATCTTCCCATTTGCCATAATATACCCCACTGCGTCCTCCTCTGTGGTGTAGTGGTTAGCATGATTAGCTGCCGCCCCTCGAGGCCCCGGTTCGAGTCCCGGCTCTGGCACAAAATTTGAAAAGAGGTACGAGGGCTGGAACTGGGTCCACTCAGCCTTGGGAGGTCAACTGAACAGAGGAGAGGTTGATTCCCACCTCAGCCATTCTTGAAGTGTTTCCCATGGTTTCCCACTTCTCCTCCAGGCAAATGCTGGATTGGTACCTAAATTAACGCCACGGCCAATTCCTTCCCTCTTCCTTATCTATCTCTTGCAAACTTCCCATCCCTGCACAAGGCCCCTGTTCAGCATAGCAGGTGAGGCACCTGAGCAAAGTAGTGGTCCACCTCCCCCATTGTATCCCCTGACTGAAAGTCTCACGCTCCAGGACACTGGTCCTGTGGCAGTAGAGGTGGGATCCCTCACTGATTCTGAGGGAAGAACCAACCCTAGACGTTGAACAGATTAAGAAAGAAAGAAAGAAAGAAAGAAAGAAAGAAAGAAAGAAGATACATTATACATCAAATGTTGCAATAGTTTACAATAACCATTTTCTTCATTGATCAATATACCACTCAGTAGTATTGCTGAATACAAAATTCGTCAGAACGTTGTTCTGACGGTGAACACAAATCAACCAGGAACCAACAATATACTAAAATAAGGAATTTCCGTTATCTAGCACATGGTTGTCAAAGAGGCAATCACATGAGAAATGTAGAAATTCTCCTGTGGTATTGATGCACAACAGATATTTTCATCCATATCTGAGATAAGAGATAACTAAGAAAGTAGACACATATATCATTTTATTGTTACATAGCGCATTCCCCTTCATATTGTATTCTTGTATACAGGCATAACAAATAGAGAGAACAGGATGGTGATCTAGTTTAAAGAATGAGTTATGCGGAGTGGCTCAGATGTTGAGATGCTGGTTTTCTGACCAGTTGAGGCAGCTGAATATCTCAGATAATTAATGTGAAGCACTATATAACTTTGAGGAGAAGTTTGTGCACCAACCAATACAATCATAATCATTCCCATCCCTTCCTAAACATACAAGTTTAGGCATATGTACTGTAATTGCCCTCTCCTACTTATTCCATCTTCTGACTAGTCCATATTCTTTGCTATATTCCACCCAGTCCAGTCTCTGCTGTCTTTTTATCACTACATGAATATTTGAAAATAATAACTTTTATTATTGGAACTAAAAAGTGAGGCAGATCCTACTTTTTTTTCTTATTTATTTCATATGTCCAACAAATTCCACCAAATCATGAACAATTAACCAGAGGATCAAGATAGACAGGTTAAATGAGGAGGTGAGGCAAATAGTTAAGAACAAGACACCTGAAAGAGACAAAGTATGCACATTTTAACAACGTTGGTTTGGGCACGTGAGAAGATCAGCCCAAGTGCAGTTGGAAAGTGTGGTAGAATGGAAACTCCTTCTGCATCCTATATCTAATGTTGCGATAGCTACAATTTCTGTTTTCTACATTGATCAATGTGCTGCTCGCTAGTACTCCTCGAAACAACATTCATCATCATTTTAAGATGTGAGGGTAAACAAAGTTTATTTCAGATTCAAAAATATCTAATACCTTAATTTTTTTCCCCCTTTACATAACCACTATCTAATACAATGTCTTTAAAGTGGAGATCACATGAGAAATGAAGAAATTGTCCTGGGATATTGATTATACAGCAGATTTCAGCATCCATATCGGAAACAATAGTTAACTAACAAGAGTTTTACAATATCATACCATATTATTATCATATAGTAAATTCCCCATCATATGGTATTCTGACATTTGGACATAACAACCAGTAAAGAGGGAATGGTCTAGTTCAGGGCCTCACAGGGTGCATGCACTGTGCACGGTGCATAAGATGACTATGCTTGGTTGACCAGAGTGCAAAACCCCCACACCCTGATTTGGACCAATAGCGCTGTCTCTCTCTTTCCCCACGCCTGTCTCACTCGCCCCCCCTGTCTCCCTCTTCCTCACATGCTTTGTAGAGCTCCAAATCTGAGTTAGCCGAGCAGCCCAGAGGCGAAGCGTTGGTCTGAGGCGAGCCGAGCAGGACTGATGCACTGTGCACAGGTACTCCGCACAGCAGTTTGCATGCGTGAGATTTTGGGCGTTTGAGAGGCCCTGGTCTAGTTGAATGAAGGAGCTGGTCTGAGTGGCTGAGATGGTTGAGACCTGCTGAGCCATCTGAATAGCACACATGTGTAGCAGTTAAAAATTCTGAGAGGTGTTTTTTGCACCAAACACCACAATCATCATAAATTCTTTTCTAAACATAGTGTTTTGGACATAAATACTTGTATTTCTCCCATTTATTCCAACCCTCCAATATTCCAAATGCTCCACAATCTTCCAGTCCCACCCAGTCCAGTTTCTGTAGTCTTTTATTCAATTTCCTCCAAAAAACTCTGGATCTTTAATTGGTTCCCTTTCATTTAATTTGTAGTTGAATTTTTACTTCGGCCTGTTCACTGATCCATCTGTTTATGTCCATATGTAGGTGTGACACATTAGCAAATGAACAATTCATTTTATTTGAAGAGAATGGTGATGGACACTGTGGTATAGTGTGTAGGAGGAATAATGAATGACAGAATGGTAATTGGCAAATTTAATGAGACTATCAAGAGGGTACATGCAAAATGGGAATGAGATTTTCAGACGGGTAGGAGAGAGGGGCTATGATTTGATGGTATTTTCTTAAAATTAAGAGGTTTGCTTCGTAGACTGAAAGGGACGTACATTCACGGAGGTGAGTTTGACTAGGGACCGATAATGGTAGTATAGAAAGCAGGAAGTCAAGGAATGATGACATAAAACTGTTAGTGCTAAACTGTGCAAGTACTCTAGATAAATACATAGCATTAAGTAATTTGATAGATATACATTTACCACATATAGTAATAGGAATTAAACTATGGCTGAGAAGTGATATATTCGATGCAGTTACTTTGTCATAGTACTGGATTGCTTAACATGAAGATGGGTTGGGAAAGACAGGAGGGGGTGTATACATGCTGGTGATAGAAGAATGTGTAATCTACAAAATTTACTGAAGAGAAGTACAAAATTTTATGTGCAAGACATTTCTCTTAAAAAAAAAAAAAAGAACTTTGTTCTCTTTGGGCGGGCACACACCTGGCACTGATGATGATTTGGAATTATTTGATAAGATGATCTACTCTGTCAGGAAAAGACAGTAAGTAATGTTACTGTAGAGGGTGATCGCAATTTGCAAAATTTTAAACATCAAGGGAATGTGACTCACAAAAATCATCACCAACAAATTGTGAATATAGTAATGTGGGAAGGACATTAAAAGTAAGAGATGGAAGCATCTAGATGGAAATATATTCTAGATGTTCTGCTGATAAAACTGGATGAATTCTAAAGAGAAGCATAAATGATCAATGGTACAAGTGATCATTAAACTGTTTCGACGAGGTCGTTAAAAATAAATGTGGTAGAAAAGAAGGTTATTAAAGCAGGACTACTAGACAATACCATACGGTTTATAAGAGAGGCATGGGGGGATTTTTAAAAGACAATTATGATCAGTGGCAGGTTGTGACATAGCCTACAGGGTGGGTTTAAGGAATTGTTGAGGAAATTGAAAACACTTAACACCATTAAATTTGGTAAGCACCCATTACCTTATAACAGGTATAAAAGAGAATAAGAAGGAGGTGCAAGTTAGAAACGATAGAGTTAGATTAGATAAGCTACTTTAGGCTAAGTTATTTTAATGGTAAGGAGAGTTTGATCAATCAATCAATCAATCAATTGATCAATCAATCAATCAATCAATCAATCAATCAATCAATCAATCAATCAATCAATCAATCAATCAATCAATCAATCAATATCACTTCATTTGCAAATGAGGTGGCTACCTCGGTGGCAAATGGTACACAAAAATACATTATTATCATTCATTGAATATTAATTTAACAAGAGAAGAATACATTTTCTAAAAAACACTATTATACAATTTACTCTAACAATTTTCCTATTGAACGCCCAGCACATCTTTAATAAATTTTTATTATTTACAAAATTCTACTCATAAAATCTTCTGTGCTTATAAATACAATATACTCGTATACAGTATGTGGAATTACATCAAATAATACCATAAAACTGCTATAATACTGAAATTTACATTGGATTTTTTTTAAACCTATTTTGGTACCTAACAAGCACATCAAGCTGCTTGCTCCTTAACCAGAGCCCCTTTTGCCACCGCTTTTCATAGCTACTGAAAAGACTTCACAACTAACGTAGCGGTCCAAGGGGCTCTTGAAGATCTTACTATGAAATACAATTTAGCAAAAATGTCAGCAAAGGATTTGGATAATGGAAAACATAATTTGCAGCTATATGAGGGTAGGGGTATTAGAACCATAACAGACTATATCTTAAACGACTTCATTCAAATTAACGCAATCTGTTTGGAATGTATGTGTTTTATCGGGATTTTTCAGTGATACAGACCACTGTCTGATCTGTAGTGAACTAAGTATCTCTAGACCTAGGATAGAGAAAGTGAAATCTGTCTGCAAATGGATAAGGATTGAAAATCTCCAGGATGAGGAAATTACACAGAAGTACATGGATAGGATTAGTGAGAAGTTCTGATCAGTGGACAGTAAGCAGGTTCAGGATATAGAAAGAGAATGGGTTGCATACAGGAACGCTGTAGTGGAAACAACTAGGGAATACCTAGGAACAACTGTATGTAAGGATGAGAAAAAACAAACATTTTGGTGGAATGACTGAAGTGAGAGCTGCTTGTAAACATGAAAAGAAGGCATATCAGAAATGGCTCCAAACAAGTGCTGATACAGATAGGGAATTGTACGTAACAGAGTGAAACAAATAGTTGTTGAATTCCAAAAAGAAGTCATGAGGATTTTGGTAATAACCTGGAAAGGCTAGGTCTAGCAGCACAGAAACCTTTCTGCACAGTAATAAAGAATCTTAGGAAGGGAGGGTAAATGGAAATGAACAGTGTTTTGGGTACTTTAGATGAACAGTTGGAAGGAACATATTTAAAATCTTCTGAACATAAAGGGAAATCTTCCTGGTGGTGTCGCAAACAACCGAGCTCATGGGAAGGAGGAAAATGATGTTGGTGAATTTACACTTGAGGAAGTGGCAAAGGTGGTAAATAAACTCCATTATCATAAAGCAGCAGGAATAGATGAAATTGGAACTGAAATGGCGAAGTACAGTGGGAAGGCAGGGATGAAATGGCTTCATAGAGTAATAAAATTAGCATGAAGTGTTGCTAAGGTACATTCAGATTGGACAAAAGCAGTAATTGCACCTATCTATACAAAAGGTTTCCAAAAACTATTGAGTTTTGTCACTGATTAGTATACCAGGCAAAGTATTCAACTGACATTTGGAAGGGAGTGTGCGATCAGTAGTTGAGAGGAAGTTGGATGAAAACCAGTGTGGATACAGACCACAGACGGGCTGTCAGGATCAGATTTTCAGTATGTGTCAGGTATTTGAAAAATGCTATGAGAGGAATAGACAGTTATGTTTCATAAATCTGGAGAAAGCACATTACAGGATACCGCAGGAAAGATGTTTGCCATACTTGGGAACTATGGGATTAAGAGTAGATTTTAAAATCAGACAAAGGCATTTATGTTGACAATTGGGCTTCAGTCAGAATTGATGGTAGATTGAGTTCTTGGTTCAGGGTACTTACAGGGGTTAGACAAGGCTGTAATCTTTCACCTATATTGTTCATAGTTTACATGGATCATCTGCTGAAAGGTATAAAGTGGCAGGGAGGGATTCAGTTAGGTGGAAATGTAGTACCAAGCAGTCTGGCCTATGCTGACAACTTGGTTTTAAAGGAAAATTGTGCCAATAGCCTGCAGCCTAATAACTTGGAACTTGAAAATATTTGCAATGGTATGAAAATTAGCCTTTTGAAGACTAAATTGATGTCAGTAGGTAAGAAATCCAAGAGAATTGCCTTTTGGATTGGTGATATAAAGCTGGAACAGGTAGATGATTTCAAGTATTTCAACTATACTTACATCGGTTTGTTTTCAGACCAACTTTGCTTTACGGGAGTGAAATCTGGGTGGACTCAGGATATCTTATTCATAAGTTAGAAGTAACAGACATGACAGTAGCAAGATAGATTGATGGTACAAGCAGGTGGCAACAATGGCCAGAGGGTACTTGGAATGAGGAAATAACGGATAATTTAGGAATGAACTCGATTACGGAAGCTGTGGGAATAAACTGTCTTTGGTGGTGAGGTCATAGGCGAACGGAGGAGGATAGGTTAACTAGTAGAATAACTGTCTCTGCTATGGAGGGTAAGAGAAGTAGAGGGAGACTAATATGATGATGGTTAGACTCAGTTTCTAACGATTTAAAGATATGAGGTACAGAACTAAATTAGGCCGCAGCACTAGCTGCAAATGGAGAATTGTGGCGAAGTATAGTAAATTCACAGGGGCTTGCAGATGTATGTATGTATGTATGTATGTATGTATGTATGTATGTATGTATGTATGTATGTATGTATGTATGTATGTATGTATGTATGTATGTATGGATTTTAAGGAACAGCTGATGCAATTACACAGTTACTTTAAGACAGAAGCAAGCTGCAAGAAGGACGATCCAGGGATCGTTATAGAACAATGCTAGTGTATATGTAAGAACTTAAAGATGGCGGAAGTAATCAGTGAGCAATATGTAAAGGTAGTTTGGTATAAGGATAAATTTCAGGCAGAGGGAACAACTAATAATGGAAAAACATTGAAATTTGCTGATCATAATAAAGACATTTGCAAAAAATAACAATATATATTACCATATCTAAAACACTTATTGGTTACTGATTGCATTAAAGAGTGACCCCAAATGAATGGAGAGTTGCAATATTAGCCCCAGTTACAACACAAAAGGTGATAAACATGAAGCAGATAATTACAGGCCAGTCAGATCAACATATGTTGTTTGCAAGTTCTGGGATAGTTTTTCTGCTGATTATAATACACAGTTTTGCAAAATTACTAACTGGTATGATAGAAAACTGTTTGGGTTTCCTCTATACAAGCTTTCTCATTTTTATTTTACTGACTATATTGTATATTTGTAGGCATGGTTGATAATAAAAACTTCATTCAGAAGTTGGAAGATAAACAGTGAATGGTATTATACACGGTGTCTCAAACCTTTTGGGTCAAATTGAAACAGGTAATAGTGGCTCCACAACCAATTATATTGAGGTAGGGAACCAATGGTCAGAAATAGATATTTATTGTGTTATGGACATACACAGCCTACACCGCTTAACAACAACAAAGCTCAGAGTAATTGTTCAAAGTGACGATTGCCAATCTCAATGCTTGTATTGCAATAGAGCAACCCGTTCTGCTGCACTCTCGCAAAGATTCCGGGTGTCTGTTGTACACTAGAACAGGCAGCGCGTGATAAACAGCATACAAAACTGACCACCAAATAGACATACTGTACACAACTTAGCTCATAGTATGTGTATCATGTGATGACCAAATGCATTGCACCGGCGCATTAACCTCTGCCGCATGCACACCACTATCCCTAGTGTTTGTTGTGCATTACATCAGAGAGCTTGTGATGTGTCCATGGTGAGGTGTGTTACAGTGTACAGTGCATGGAGCGGAGATGGAACGTTACTTGCCACGAGAGTTGGCAGACAAAATTTAATGTACGGTACGGCAAGAAGTAGTGCATGTAAAGCAGCACAAATGTACAGAGAACGCTTTCCCAACAGGCTTCATTCCAATTGGAAGAAGTTTATCTCCTTGGATACCAACTTATGAGAGACAGGTTCACTCAAGCCACAGAGAGCCAGCCATACATGTCCGAACACCAGACTTTGAGGAGATGGCATTGGACTGGGTGGCGGACCTCCCAGCAATAAGCATCCGTCAACTTGCCTGAGAAACACACACTTCGAAAGATACAGTGTAGAACGTACTGGCGGAACAGGTGTTAAAACTCTATCATAAAAAACATGTGCAAATACTAGGACCAACGGATTTTGAACCCCGCGTTCACTTCTGTCAATGGATTATCCACAGCAATGCTATAGTGACAAACCTTGAACAGTTTGTATTGTTCATGGATGGGGCCTCAGTGACCGTGACATTGTTTTCAACAGCCGCAACAGACAGGTCTTGAGTGAAGACAATCCCCACGCCACCCACACCGGTGGCCACCAGCAACGATTATCTGCCAATGTAAGTGTGGGCATTGTCCAATATCACCTAATAGGACCTTATTTGTTGCCTCCCCATTTGACTGGTCCATGTTACCTGGTGTTCCTGTGAGAAATGCTGCCACAGTTCCTGGAAACTAAACTTCTTGTTGTCCGGAAAAGATGTGGTTTCAACACGAATGGTGCACCAGCCACCTTGAAGGTGATGTCCACGAGCACCTGAACAACACGTAACCTCATCATTAGATTGGAAGCGGATGCCCTGTCCCATGGCATGCGCGATCGGCGGGTCTGACACCACTGGACTTTTTCCTTCAGCGTTACGTCAAGAAATTGGTGTGTGAAACCCCGTAGAAGCGGATCATGACCTGCTTATAGGGTCCAAGCGACCTGTCTCATCGTACTACAGACACTAGGGATTACAGAGAGAGTGCGGCAGAACTTCATCCCCCATTACCATGCATGCACTGAGACTGGTGGTTGTCTCTTTGAACAATTACTATGAGCTACGTTGTTTTTATGCGGTGTACGCTGTGAATGTCCATAACACAATAAATATGCATTTATGACCATTGGTGCCCTATCTCAATATACGTCCATGATTTCAAGAAATATCAATATTGAGCAACAGATAGCGACTTAGCAAAACATTTTGGCGACATCTATGAACTAGCTTTCTCGCTAAGGGGTCTAAATACGTCCACGATTTCAAAAAATATCAATATTGAGCAACAGATGGCGACTTAGCAAAAAATTTTGGCGACATCTATGAACTAGCTGGACTTCTATGATTTCAAGAAATTGAAATACTGAGCAACAGATAGCGAATTTGTAACAACTCTTAGCGACATCTATGAACTAGCTTTCCACATAAAAGCTTTAAATGCTTCCATGATTTCAAGAAATGTAAATACTGAGCAACAGAAAGAGATTTTGTAACAAATTTTAGCGACATCTATGAACTAGCTTGCACAATAAAGGCTTTAAATACTTCCATGATTTCAAGAAATATAGATACTGAGCAACAGATAGCGAATTTGTAACAACTCTTAGCGACATCTATGAACTAGCTTGCGCAATAAAGGCTTTAAATACTTCGATGATTTCAACAAATTTAAGTACTCGGCAACAGATGGCGATTTTCAATTGTAAGTCGGTAGATGCAGAGTGGGTTGTACTCTGACCGGCCAACCGAGCAGAGGAGAGGTGGTCACGGCTCTATCGTGGCTCTATGCTTCTGCATTCGGGAGACGGGCCTGGGGCACAGTGCTGCATTTCTCGCATGGTCCCACCCGCCAGCTGTGCTGTCCATTCTCCTGCACTAAGGCGAATGCCGGGACAGTTCGTAGTATAGGCCACGGCCGCCTACCCCCCTCATCTTTTCCGCACAACTCCTTCACCGTAACAAATCTCCCGGCCTGAGAGACGGCGTAACCGTCTAAGAGGCCCGTCTCCCCCTTTCCGGGGAGGAATGGAAACGTTTCGTAGTAGTAGTAGTAGTTCAATAATAAAAAATAGTTAGTAAGTAAATGCTAGGACACAGAATGGCGATGATAGTTTCTAAAACGACGACAAAAATGTTCACCAGCGCCAGAAAAGGAAGACTTCCTGAGATAAAACAAGTTTTTGAAATTCGTAACGGGAAGGATTAACTTATTCTTATGAAATTTACGTTGTGGTACCTATGTTCAGAACAATGGAAATTATACAGTAAAATCAAATTTCGTGCCTGCTTTCCAGTTGCGAATAACAATCGCAAACAAAATATTTTTTAAAATTTCTAAGCCTTTCAAAATAAGGACGGGAATTATGACGTCGATTGACATCTCCAAAAGAGAAAAAGAAAAGCAAAGGCTCATTCGGTATTTGAATACGGCATCGCCCACATCCGAAGTGAGCAGAGTACACCTAGAACACCAGAACCTGGATAATCCCTTCGGTCGGCGGATGCAGGATGGGTTTCGGCCAACAAGTGGTCACGGCTGGTCCGTGGTCCTGCAGCTCTGCACTCCGACCGACCAACCGAGCAGAGGAGGGGCGGCCACGGTCCTACCGTGGGTCTACGCTTCTGTATTAGGGAGAAGAAGAGGAGCCGGTCCCCATAATTGCTGTACTGAGAGGTGGCGTTACCTTCTAGGAGGCCCGAATCCACCTTCGTGGGAGGACTTAAAACATTTAGTAGGTAGTAGTAATCCCTTCATGATTCACTTTTTGTATTTTTATAAAACACTACCCGCTAGGGCGAGCAATTTACAACATACCAATCATTACATATCCTAGTGTCAAACAAAAACATATAAGTTAATTAATCTCGGTTTATACAGTGTGCATTTGTTTTCTTATATTCGTAATCTGTCAAACTATAGCAAAGGCAACACTGCAACTTTCCATAAAATTCAAATAGCCCCCAAACAGTGGCGTACTGAGGGCTACCAAGGCTATCGTTAAAGCCCAAACCTCAAATGAGAACGATGGAATTCTAAACCATATTATAATGTAAGCATCTAACACATTGTTCCCTTCACAAAACTAGAAAGCAATGAGATAAAACGTCACACGTATTCCTGAGAGCAAGGCGTCGGGGCAGACCTTGCAGCGCGGACGCTGCGTCCCTCTCCCCTTGACTCATCTTGCGCGGCTGGCTGCTGGAAGTCCGATAGGTGCTGGGAGCTTGGGGAATATGTGTACTAGGCTTTGCTCCGTCAGATCGCCACTCTAACGAAGGAGAGATAGTTCAAAGGTCTCTCCTGAAATTTCCGAACTGACACGTATAAACTTCCTCACCTCATACTTCTCACTTAATTATACAGACAACAGAGTGCTGATATTTCACTCCTTTCCCCTTCAACATTCTTGCAGGAAGACGCTTTAGGGCTGCTGTTATAAGAGTAAACCTACTATCGAATAAATCTTGTGGTAGCCCACGTCTTGATCCCAGCATAAGCCACTGACCACAAAAGATCTCGTTACCGACAAAAAATTTAGACTAAGAACTACAGACAATGTGTCTCTTTCCTCCATGAATGGCCTCAATACAAGGCTTTTTCTAGTAAGAATTTTCACAATGTAGAGAGGTACTACTTCTCCCTAACCCTTTCCCTATCTCCAGAGGTCGTCACAAAAGTGGATTAAGCCAAGTTTTAAAGCTGGATGTCCTTCTTAAGGCCAGTCCAATGTGGTAGGATGTATTCACATTTGTAGGTTCCTGGGGTGGTTAGTAGTGTAAGTGATATGTGCAGATGAAGATGTATATTAAGACTAACACTATCACTCATTCTCAGACCAGAGGGAATTTAACTATGTTTGTCGGCCGAAAACGAACTCTGGCCTCTCTGAACCGAAGGCAAGTATGATTTGAGTTCAGATAAGAGTGTTGCGGATACGGAGTTGAAGTTCGTTAGGATCACGGGTACTGCTGAACATGCCCCGATAACGACGGAAGAGAATGGCTTGGGTTTTGGTGCGGTTAAGCTTGAGGAGCCGTCGGTCACACCAGGATATGAAGGAATCTAGGTAGGGTTGGACTTCACGGTAAATTCACTGAACAGGGTAGAGAGGAGCAAGCATGGCACTGTCATCGGCATATTGGAACAGTTGGAGCGATTGGGTGGGATGTGAAGAATGTCGGCGACCCCGAGTTTGTCACTGCTCATGGATGTTATAAGAATGATGTTCGAGTTAGGCTATTTCTCTCGTGCGAGATCAACCTAAACGAGACCTAATGCTACCCATTCACATTAATTTATCCCACTGCATATTTGACGGGAAATCATTAAATAATACATTCCTGCTGTGCTTTTTATCACTGTTAGCAGCCCATTTCTGAGTATACCCATGCTAACAACACCTACATAGTAAAATCCTACATCATGATTTTGAACGTGAGGTTGTATCCTAGTGCTGCAGTGGTCAAGACGCGCACTGTTTATGAAGACAACGCCAAGAGTGATCAGGCTTTATACTACCTATAGGCCAAGCTCAGACACCGACTGTATCCTATACCATTACACCAGCCATATTTGTAGATTTCTATTAGCTTTCTCTAAAAGGGCTCTAACGATTATGAAGAAAATTACAGATCATGGGATTTTGCGTTTAGAAATCGACTTGTCACTGTCTCATTTTCGGAAAACTCCTTTTTCGGGCGTTTATATTCGTTTTTTAAAAAGAAACAGCGGATCTATACTTCAATTACGAAATCAGAAGGGCGGTAGCATCTCAAGGTTTGACTACAGGGCAAGAAATGGCGATTTTGTAACCATTATTACCGTCATCTATAGAATATCTTCCTCGAAAAGAGCTCAAATGATTTGCATGACTTGAGTAAATTTAAGTACCGAGCAACAAATGGCGATATTCTAGTGTAAAGAATTCATAGAAATTCAATGCCGGAACACAGAATGGGCGATATTTTATTCCAAAGCGACGACAAAATATTTCACCGGCCCATACTGGGCCTAACCGAAGATATCCTGAGACAGAAGAAAGATTTGAATTCGTACAGGGAAGGTGGAAATAGCATTTCCTTAGAGTAAACAAGGATTTTTTTTTCTCCCTGGAGATATTAGAACTATTCGTAAAGGAAGAAGGTGCTACAGAATTCCATCTATCTGTACAGTTCAGAAGTAAAGCCGGTAGTCTATTAGTTAGCAACTAGAGTTCGCTGGATTCTAGCTTACGTCACTTGACAATACCAACCTTAGAAGAATATAATAATAACTTTATTTTCTTTACGTCCCACTAACTACTTTTGCGGTTTTCGTAAACGCTGAAGTGCCAGAATTTAGTCCATCAGGAATTCTTTTACGTGCCAGTAAATCTACGACACGGGGCTGACATATCTGAGCACCTTCAAATACCACCGGAATGAGCCAGGATCGAACCTGCCAAGTTGGGGCCACAAGGAAACTGCAGATGAGTCCGCAGTTATTATGGGTTGGGATATGTAGGCTACATGTTTTTTTATAAAACCGTCTGAGCCACTCAGCCCGGCAAGTGTAGAAGAAATTCGTACATTTAAAAAAGTAACAGAAGAACATCTTCTGGTGCTAACCGCACTTCGGGATCGACGAGTGAGCGCTGGTTCTAAACAATAATTCAATATGTGATGCTACGTGAGGGCGCACTTCTGAAACAATATAATCAGATGTTATTAAGAGAACGGAAGATCGGCGCGTGCAGAGTAGGTTTTGGCCTACGAGTGGACACGGCTGGCCCGTGATCCAACAGCTCTGTACTCCAACCGACCAGAGGAGCGGTGGCCTCGGCTCTACCGTGGCTCGATGCCTTTATATTCGGGAGACGGAGGGGGGCTGGTCTCCACCATCGGCGGTCCTGTGAATGGTTTCCCCTTGGTTTTCCATTCTCCTGCACTAAGGCGAATGCCGGCACAGTTCCCAGTATAGGCCACGGCCGCCAACCCTCTCACCTTCCACATACACCGCCTTCACCGCTGTCCAGAGAAAGGGCGTTACACTCACACTGGTCCGCCCTAACCCTCAGGGTGCGGAATAGAACGTTTTGTAGTTCGTTATTAGAGAACAAAATGTTAACTAGAATTAGAGATTTTGCCATGGAAAGAAATGCTTGTTCCGATCAACAACTGGCGTGGAAAAGACGTAAAATCCCTGATCTTCACCGAACTGACAGGGTGGTACGACTGTCACAAATATACTTCAACAGGATCTGGTTCGGAAAACATTTTCTCAGATATGAGGTATGAGATTCCCCCATAATAGTCTCTGAGAGAAATTTCTCGAACCTAAACACTACTTTTGATACAAAAATCAGACACGGCTAACACTACATACAGTAGTCTAACATTTTCATAACATTTGTAGCAGAAAACTACTTGAGTAACTTCCTAAGAGGTGGTAAATATTGCATCTACATTTACTGTGAAATGTCCACATTAGTGAAACCTACTTCTCTTCATGGTACCATTAACTCTTCAATTTAGAGGTTTTCAGTATCTCTAAGTGACCTCATTTCAACTAGTTCCCCACCTTTTCTCAAAACATCCTTTTCAACTGGCTCTGTTGTGTTTTTGTCCTGTAGTCTATGTGTCATATCGTGTACTACGAGGATTGCTGCAAAAGTCATTGCAACTATTTCTTTTTCTTGTAGATATGTGATCGGATCACAAACGTGTATGTGTCGTGTGGAAGTTCTGCAGGTATAGTGTGTATGCAGAACAACAGATGGCTCTGTGATAGATGGTAGTAGCGCAGCGAGGGCTGTGAAACCAGTCATTTGGTGAGTGTCGTGCGAGATGGAAGTAACCATTGTGGAGCAGCGCGCTTACATCAAAATAGCCGTTCTCCGTGGGAGAAATGCGATGGAATGTCACAGTGAATTAGTGGAAGCCATACCGTACAGTAGCACGGTGGGTAGGAAAGTTTCAGCAAGGACGTGTGTCAACCAGTGATGAGCAACGTTCGGGACGACCTGTTAGTGTGTGCACCGACGTGGCACATGACGTCATCGAGCAGCTCCTGGATGAAGACAGACGGTGGACGCTACTGGAGTTAGTGAGGACAAGTGGCATCGAGAAACACACCGTCCACAGGATATTGCGTAATGAGCTGCAACTGCGCAAAATCGCATCGCGGTGGGTACCGCATGCACTGACGGAAGTTCAAAGGTGGGTGCGCTATGCAATATGCTCCGACCACCTTGCACGCTGGCAACAGGATGGCGATCAATTCTTGTCACGAATAATTTCCCTCGATGAATTTTGGGCCAGGGCAAACGAACCAGGACTGAAACGTCAGTCCGCGGAGTGGCGACATGCTGGGTCACCAAGGAGGCAGCAGGTCCGTCAGAATCCTTCCCCAGTCAAACTGATGATGATCATCGCGAATGACGTCAGGGGTGACATTGTTTGCCACTTTGTTCCACATAGCCGAACAATGACCGCACAGTACTACAGGGACTTCCTGGTGCGACATGTACGACGTGGCGTGCGGGAGAAACGTCCGGATCTTGTGGACAGTGCAATAATCCTGCACGACAATGTAAAACCACATAAACCAGAGTGTGTAGGGCAGCTACTGCGATGTTCGGGATGGGAAGAATTGGAGCACCCACCGTACACTCCCGACATTTCGTCCTATGACTTTGATCTCATTCGAAATGTTAAGGAACCACTACAAGGTAGGCGGTTTGCAACTTGGTGATAATCTTCGCTCTTAAACAGTTTTTGAACAAGGCTACACTGTGCTCTTCATTTTCAAGTGATTAAGAAGGGATTTGCGGGGCAAAGAATAAGTAAACTACACAGCCGGTGTGGATGACAAATTTTTCTCTGTAAATAACAATTAAAATACAATGGCTTGTTCATGATTGAAACCCGGGATACCTCGCACCCGAAGTGAAGGTCATAACTATTAGAGCAACAAAACACCAGAGATTAACTGATCAAAAAATTAATTGTAAAACTTTTCACCGCCAGCATGATCGTATTACAGAGAGAGCTAACCCGAGAATGTCCTCCGTGTACTGCTTCTTCTCTCATTAAATACAAGAAGAAACATGCGTACAGATGATACAGAAAATCCACAAGTCTGATAATCTACGTTCATAATCATATCACCTTTACACACAAAACGAACCTCCCGGCCAGAAAAAGGGTGCGTACTTTAATAGAATTAGGAAGGACGAGGTGACCGCCGAAGTGAAAGGACGTACGTGCCTCTCGCAGCGCTCTCTCTCTCTCCTTGCCAGGCGCTCAGTACTTCTAGTGCTAACCAGGCAGCTGTACTTATTAGTACGACTTCGGAAGAGCATTTGTCTGAGCTGAGCACTTCTCAGTGCTCGCTCTTTCTCTTTCAGGAGCTTTATTTCCAGGAGGACCAGGATGGAGAAGCTAACTGTTCCAGCGAGACCAGCCGACTACGACTGCGGGAGAGCTGTAGCGAAACTATAAGCGGCGCTCATAGCTGCGGACGCCCCCGATCTCCGACGCCCGGCGCTGTTGGTGTACAACCGATGGGGGAAGCACACCTACGAGGAGACGATTTATATAATCGACCTCCTTAAAGCCATCGCGGAGCTCATCGGAGAGTCGCTCTTCGAGATCGTCAGCGAGGTGACCCCTGGCTGTGCGGTCATCATCCGCCCTAGGGATGGAACCAGCCTCAGGAGATACGAAGAGCTGGCGTCCCAGCAGCACCAAGTAGTCCGACTACCAGGACTCAGGGAGCACCTGGACGTCTCGGGCTACCAGGAGGCAGCCACGCAGACGGAGCCAAGGACCGAGGACGACGGCGGCGCTCCCGAGCGCCGCGACGACGCGTCTTCAGTTGGAATGCGGTACTTTACGAAGTACACGCAGACCAACAAGGCCGCCAACCAGGATCGTCGACCACCTACCAAGGCGAAGTGGTCGCAGACGCAGGCCTACCAGGAGGGGCCTGTAACCCGGGCGCAAACCAGGAGAGCGCCCGTGATGGTGGATAGCAGCACGGCAGTGGACAAGGACGCCCCTTGGCGTACTGAGGCCACCGTCCAGGCCCTGCCAGTCAACATGTCGTTCGAGATGCAGACCTCGATGTGCGCCCCACAGGACAGGGAACGCAGTCGAGTGTTAGCACTGAATGACGCCGCCGCCACCGCCAGCCAGGAGGAAGAAGCAGATGGCAACGCAGCGGATCCACTAGTCACCCCGGGGTCACCAGGTCGGGAGGAGGGCCACCAGGACGAGGCCTCCCCCCCAGCCGAGAAGCAGCCCCAGGGAAGAAGAAGAAGACGACGCCGAACCAGGAACCAGAAGGCGACGCTGGCTCATCAGGAGAGGACCGCCCAGCCGCAGCCCAAGACTGCTCCCAGGACAGCAGTCAACCGAGGAGCCAATCAGGAGAGGACCTCAGCGGGTAGCGGTAGTCAGGTGAGAGTAAAACGTCCCCCTCAGCAGCTCTTGCAGTGTTTCCGCTGTCTGAGGTGGGGCCACCGTCAAGTTAGCTGTGGACTCCCAGTGAAGTGCAACCGCTGTGGTGGTGATCACCACTACACGGCCTGCGCAACACTTAAGGAGGTGCCGGTGTGCGCCAATTGCGCGGGGGGCCATCCGGCCTCCCACCGCAGTTGCCCAGTCTACAGGGCCATGGCGCGGCCAGAGAGGAAGGAGGCCCGGCGCCATGACCCACCCCCTTCCAGGAGGCCCCCGCCTCGGCGGGCTTGGCCTCACTCTCCGGGATAGGAGACTGGGCACGAGGTACCCCAAGGAGGTGGAGCCGTGCGACAGGCCCTAGTGGTACTTGACGCATGGCTCCGCAGCTGGCAAGGACCGTGCTAGTCACAGCAGTGCCCAGACAGTCTGATCCCCAGACGATGGAATGGCAAGGAATTGGTTTATGTTTTGTGCATGTTATCTGTTCCTAACTAACACAACCTCTGGTCTTTCTCCAGCCCACATCCTTGCATGTGCTATCAAAAGATGTCAGGTTTTACATGTAGGCTCTTTCTTCTTTCTGCCTATGTGGTTTTTCCCTGACCCTTCAATACCATACTTCAACACCATATACCTAACACAAACTCTTGCCGTGGTAGCGAGTTTGGCTCGGAAACTGGCAAATACTCCTTGTATCACTTCCCACTTTTCCCTCCTATCTCTTTCTTCTTCTTAGAAATAATAGCATGTCGGAGGCCATGTAGATTGAGTGTTGGTCACGCGGGGGGAGCGGGCTTCGGGGGCCCCCCCGAAGAAAAAAAATAGAATTAGTTAGTTTACGTCGATAATCAACAGTGAAATTCTGTTCAACTACATGTGTCTGAGCATTACATTTTTCTGCCGAAAAACACCAATGTGTACTGAAGATAACGACTGAATCCTATATCATTACCGGTAAACGAAAAAGCATTTTCGAAGAAGGCTATAACGATTTTGAAGAAAATCACCCACAAGATGAATTTTGGGCCTGGTAATTGAATTGTCAATGTCTCATTTTCAGGAAAAAATTTATTCTTATGCGTTTACGTGCGCTAATAGTACGTGACAGTGACATCTACATCTTATTAGGAAGTCAGGAGAACATTAGTATTTCGGGAAGTGCAACTCCCGAGGAACCTTAATGACATCTATGAACTAGCTTTCCCAATAAAGGCTTTAAATACTTTCATGATTTCAAGAACTTAAAGTACTGAGCAACAGATGGCAATTTTGTAACAAATCCTAGCGGCACCTACAAACTAGCTTTCCAAATAAAGGCTTCAAATACTTACATGATTTAAAAAAAATTAAGTACTGAGCAACAGATCACCATTTTTTATCATAAACAATTGTTAGCAAATAAATGCTAGAACACAGAATGGTGATGTTTGTTTCTAAAGGACAAGAAAAAAGTTCACCGGCGCAAGAAACGGAAGACATCCTGAGATAAAAGATGGTTTTGAGATTCATAACGGGAAGAATAAACCTATTCTCATATAAAGTCCTTGTACCTGTGTTAACAATACTGGAAATTATGCTGTAAAATTAAATCTTGTGCCTGCCTTCCAGCCCTGAATAACAATCGCAAGCAAAATATTTTTAAAATTTTCAAAGTTTCCCAAATAGGGACGGAATTATGACATCGACTGACATCTAAAAAAAACCCAAAAAAAAAAACATAAAGGTGTGTCCGGTATTTGAACATGAGATCTCCCACACCTGAATTGAACACAGTACACCTAGAGCAGCAGAACCTGGATAATCCCTTCGTTGGCAGATTTGGAGTGGGTTTCAGCACACAAGTGGCCACGGCTGGCCCCATCGTTGGCTGTCCTGAGAGACGGTGTTGCCTTCTAGGAGGTGCAAATCCACCTCTGTGGGAGGAATTAAAATATTTAGTTGTAGTAGTGGTGGTAGTAGTAGTAGTAGTAGTGGTGGTGGTGGTGGTGGTGGTAGTAGTAGTAGTAGTAGTAGTAGCAGTAGTAGTATTAGTAGTCTCCTCCTAAGGCATTTTCATAAAACACTTCGCTGCTAGGCAAGCAATTTACAACCTACCCATCATTACCAATCTTCCTAGTGTCTAACTTAAAACATAAAATTAATATCAGTTTCTGCAGCATGCATTTACTTTGTGATAATTGTAATAGGTCTATGCACAGGAAACGCGACACTGTAACCTTCCATTCAGAAATCACATTCAAATAGACCCCGAACAGTTGCGTATACTGAGGGCTACCAAGGCTATCAGTCAAGCCCAAACCTCTAATGACAACAATGGAAATCAAAGGCATATTCATCACCATCACCATCATCATCATCATCATCATCATCATCATTAATGTCCCACTCTAGTCGCCCGGGTGTGGTTAACAAGCCTCCTCCACTCCTTTCTGTCCTTCCATTTTTCCTGCTCCATTACATCCATTACATCCGCCACATCCAATCCAGCTTCTCTAATGTCCTTCCAAATCTGATCCATCCACATCTTCTCGGTCTTCCAACTGGTCTCTTTCCGTTAACCTCTCATTCCAATTCCCTTCATGCTACCTGTTCCTTTCCCATTCTTTTTATATGTCTGAACCATCTCAGTCTTGCTTTCTGTATGTTCTGTATGAAGAGTTCGACATTTAGCTCTTCTGTGATTTTAATATTTTCAATTCTATCTCTTCTTGTCTTTTTAACTGATGTTAAAAATTTCATTTGTACAGCTTGAATCTTACTATCTTGTCTCTTATTAGTTACCAGCGTTTCTAGTCCATATGTTACAAATGGTATGAAATACTGTTTATATAATGTTAATTTCATTCTCTTGGGTACTTTGTCATCCCATGAAAGCTCTCTGACTTGATGGAAAAATATTGTGTCTTTACTTGGTCTGTTATTAAGTTCAGGGTTGAATTCATCGCTTCCATTAGTAATGCTACCCAAATATGTAAACTGTTCTACATTCTCCAATGGTTCTCCGCCTATGTTCACTTGGCTTCTCTTTTTCTCTTTTCCACAGTGCAAGACTACAGTTTTCTTTTTACTAATTACCATTCCAAACTCCTTCAGATTTTCATTCCAAAGCATATTATAATGTAAAAATATGGCACAGTGTTCAATTTACAAAACTAGAAAGCAATGCGTAAAAATGAAGTTATTATTTCTGAGAGCAAGGCATCGGAGGCAGATCTTGCAGCCCAGATGCTGTGTCCCTGTCCCCATGACTCGCCTTGTATGGAGGTACTACTTCTCCCTAACCTTTTCCCTCACGTCTGAGGTTGTCACAAAAGTGGATTAAGCTAAGCTTCAAGGCTGGATGTCCTTCCTAATGCCAATCCAATATGGTGGGATGTATTCACATTTTCAGGTTCCTGGGGTGGTTGGGAGTGTGAGTGATGTGTGCAGAGGAAGATGCATATTAAATTATAAAACAAAAGATTGTGTCATATTGTGTTATTCTTTGATCTAACCACTGATGAAGGGAATGGTTGAGATTTCCCGAAACATGTATGGTTTAATTAATAATGTTTCTTTCACTTAATGAGTGTATTGATCAAGGCAGATTTAAATAAACTATTATAAATAGTTATATTATAGAATCAGCAATTCTCAGAGCCGAGATAAATTAATTATATTTGTTGGCCAGAAGACAAATCCTGGCCTCCCTGAACTGAAGGAAGTACGCTGACCATTTGCACAAGGAGCTGGCTATTAGGTAGTTAGTACTAATGCACATTATTTGGGAAGTGATGGATTTAATTATCACAGCTATCACTGCTTGTGACAGTTTAAATCACATGTTGGGATTGCAATTAATGAACACTACAAAATGTGTACAGTTAAAGTAATGTAGACAGCCATATGAACACCACCATGAACTCTGACCAATATATGAAAGCTGTGCACATCCATAAAGCACATGCCAGTATTACTAATTCAGAATTGCATCCTTTTGTAACTACAGGTATCAGGAATTATTCTTTGTACACTAATTACATTAGAAAATGGCAATATCTGACAGCAGTTGACATCAACTGCTTGGCGTTTATTGGTTCTGTCCCGCAATCCAAATTGTGTGAAAAGATTGGTGGTTTCCATGAAGTCCTGCAAATAACTATATTCATCATACATTTCAAGATCAGATCAACTCAGTGTAATTAACTTTGCTGCTGACATTATTTAAAAAGTGATTAGGAATTGTAGGGAAGGCTTGACACGTGGAAAGAAAAGTTCTTGGAGTTCAACCTCAGGATCTATTAGTGTAAGACTGTGGTGAGGACGGTGAACAGAGACGATCAAGAAAGCACCAACCTAGCAGATCACCAATAAGGGAGTAGAGACAGTTCAACTTACCATGGCACTGTAGTCTTCAGGTATAATTTAGCCACGAGAGATCACAAACAGGAAGCAAACGAGTAACCTATTCCAACAAGATATCAGGGTCCTCGTTCAGGTCGCTGTGATTAAAAAAAAATTACCGAAATTCAGCTGCTTCTTCAAACTGATTTTGACGTAATCCTTATACCTGAAAAAGAAACAACTTATTTTAAAAAAATGACATGTTCATACATTTATTTATTCAAAACTAGGTTCGGCAAACTGAAGAACCTAACAGTTATAAATTATATGATTCGCAACAGAAAAGAGATGGCTTCAGATATCACACACTGACCAGAAGATCAGGAGAGACACTGCCTGCTGTCATTTCTTGATGGATACAGTACTTTTGCATCCATCTCTTGGCACAGGCCAGAGCAAAGTGTAGCTTCCACTGAAGTCCCAGTCTCATCCATGGCTGTGACAATATGGAATCTGCTGGGGTATGGGTGGTGCTGATTAATGACATTCAGATCACATTAAGTGTGTCTGAGTGTTATGAAAGGTGTTGCTCATAGGGTTAGTTGTGCTACAATAGCACTGTCTGGCCCAGTGAGGAAAGCAATGGCAATCTACCTCACTCCTCATCTTGCCTAGTATGCCTCATTTTGGTACTGCCATTGGTTTTTGTGGTTTCCCTGTAACTGCATAGCCTTTGATGATACTATTTGAGGATCCAACCAGTCTCTGGGCTGATGACCTAACAGACAGACAGACAGACAGACAGACAGGAGAGACAATTTGAGAAATGAAGTGAGTCAGGAATTTAGGAATAAGACGTCTGAACTGGACGAAGTCAACACATTCTAACGAGGTGGTGAGAAGTAGAAGGAAAATCCCATCTTGGAAGAAAAAGAAATTCCTGGAATGCTGAGGCCTAGACTGACATCACAACTGGAGAAAGACACTGGATGATATCGTGAACAATGAGGAACAGAGAAAAGAGGAAAGAGCTCATCACCAGTATCTGGGAAACAGGAACTGTAAACCAATCATTATGGCATTGAGAGACTTATTGAACCATAACACAGCAGACATAATATATAATATTTCCATATACAGTATTGAACAAATTTAGCTCTGGTGTAACTGTGACAGCAGGCAGTGATATTAACCATTGAACTCTTGACAACAACTATGTTGTAAGATCTGATGGACAAACTTTAGTCAGAATATGTGCGAATTCCATTTTTGGTATGGTTAAGTACGGTATATTGATGGTGAATATATTTCTACCACCATGCGAGTTGGACGTGTGATTAGAGGTGCCCAGCTATGAACTTACATTTGGCACGTGTTGAGTTCAAACCACACTGTTGGCAGCCATGACGATGGTATTCCGTGGTTTCCCAGTTTTCACACACGGCAAAATGGTTGGACCGTACTCTGATTGAGGTCACGCCATGTCCTTCCCACTCCAAGCTCTCTTCTATAACATTTTCTGCATAAGACCTATCTGTATCAGTGCGACGTAAAGCAGATTGTAAAAACTGTAAAAAAATAAAAATAAAAGACATATATACTTCACTCCCTCCTCTTTCATACGTCATTGTACTTTCAATAAGTGTCACATTTGAATATTATTGCATCATTCAGAGATAATTTCAGAGGTTTGTAAGAAATGTCAAAGAAGCTCTTGACAAGTTAGCTAGAGTCATAAATGGATTGATGTGTTACTTTCCCTAATATTAAATTCTGAATCATAAAGTAATATCCAGAAGACCAGTCAACATGGAGGTTTCGAAGGAAGGCTGAGAGTCCATCACTGCAGTGATAGTGACATGAATGAAATCCATGTTTTTCAATGCACATGTAGGTTATAACAATGGTGTTCAATTTACTTCTTTTGTGGGAGCTTAACTGCAACAAAGCAAGACCTAATCTTACAAATTTGCCATAATACACCCATTGCAAACACATTTTGTATTATATATAAAATGTTTCAATAGTTTACAATAACTATTTTCTTTGTCGATCAATATGCTATTCAGTAGTATTGCTGAATACAATATTCATCAGAATTTTAAGTTTTCATAGTGAACACAGATCAGTAGGAACCAACAAAAGCCTAAGATAAGAAATTTCCATTACATTTTCATTATCTAAACACATGGTTGTCAAAGAGGAGATCACAAGAGAAATTTAGAAATTCTCCTGAGGTATTGATGCACAGCAGATATTTTCATCCATAACTCAGATAGGAGATAACTAAGAAAGTAGTCACATATAATATTTAGTTATTATATAGCACATTCCCAATCATATTGTATTATCCTATCCGGACATACGAACCAGTAAGATCGTGATGGTTAACGAGGCAAGCTGAATATCTCATAATTAAAGTGTAGCAGTACAAAGATTTGAGGAGAAATGTGTGCACCAACTAACACAATCATCATCATTCCCTTCATAATCCCTTTCCTAAATGTAGGAATTTAGACATATATAATAATTCCTCTCCTACTTATTCCATCTGCAGACTAGCCCACATCCTTCGCAATATTCCATCCAGTCCAGTTTATGTTGTCTTCTCATCTCTATTAATATTCTAATTTTGCGTACACCTACAGCAACATTTGGAAAGAATAACTTTCACTACTGGCATTGGAATGTGAGGTAGTGTCTTTTTTTTTCATTTAATTCATCTCTCCAACAAATTTTGCCAAATTACGAACAATTAAAGAGAAAAATAGGATAGACAGGTTAAGAAATGAGCAGGTGAGGCAAGAAGATAGGAATAAGATATCCGAACTACACAAAGTCAGCACATATTCATAACTTTGGTTTAGACTTGTTAGAAGATCACCCCGATTGCACGAGGAAAGTGTGGTAGAACGGAACCACCTTCTGCATTACGGTATATATCTAATGTCGTGATAGCTTACAATAACTATTTTATTCATTGATCAATGTGCTACTAACTACTATTCCTGAATATAACATTCATCATCACTTAAAGTTGTGAGAGTGAACATAGGACTTCAGAGCCACAAATATCCAATAAAATATTTTCTTCCTTTAAATAACTATGGTACATGGTGTGGGTTACTGTAGTCACGTCCTAGTTCGTGAACCATTGGCAATGGCTGAGTGGCCTAGTAAGTGGTCCTCAGAGTCGAGATACCCGTTGCTATGGAATGGGAGTGGGCATCTCGGACATATTTCGAGTCATGGCCCTCCTTGTACTCAGATGGCTAGGACTATACAATTCACCGGTGGTCCATAACCCGTTAGAGAAGAGATCCTCACTTGGACTATGTGTAAGTAGGGTAGCATCCTGCTTCATGAATTTACCGAGCTCAGAACATTTTAAGCAAGCCTCGGACTTATGAGAGTAACAGAGTCCCACACCCATTTGACAGGCGAGGGAATCCATGGAAACAACTTGGCGAACGAAATGGAATTCGATGGGGAGCTATCAATATTGATGGGGCTTATGGAAGAAAGAAAGTAGAACTGGCTGAGTCAGTAGGATGCATCTGGATGTGCTAGGAGTAAGTGAGATTCGGGTAAGGGGAGATAACGAGGAAGAGATAGGAGATTATAAAATGTACTCGACGGGTGTTAGAAAGGGAAGGGCAGAGTCTGGGGTAGGGCTCTTTATCAGGAATACCATTGCACGCAACATAGTTTCCGTAAGGCATGTAAATGAGCGAAGGATGTGGGTAGATTTGGCAGTTGGAGGAATTAGGACTACAATTGTCTCCATGTATTCAACATGTGAGGGTGCAGATGAGGATGAAGTTGACAAGTTTTATGAAGCATTGAGTGACATCGTGGTCAGGGTCAACAGCAAGGATAGAATAGTGCTAATGGGCGATTTCAATGTGAGAGTTGGGAATAGAACTGAAGGATACAAAACGGTGATTGGGAGGCATTTGCTGGACTTCTGTGCTAGTATGGGTTTAGCAGCTACTAATACATTCTTCAAGCATAAGGCTATTCACCGCTACACATGGGAGGCTACGGGACCAAATCCATAATAGACTATATCCTAACCGACTTCGAATTTAGGAAATCTTTTAGGAATGTACGAGTTTTCTGAGGATTTTTCGATGATACAGACCACAATTTGATCTGTAGTGAACTAAGTATCTCTAGGCCTAGCGTAGAGAAAGCGAAATCTGTCTGCAAATTAATAAGGGTAGAAAATCTCCAGGATGAGGAAATTAGACAGAAGTACAAGGATATGATTAGTGAGAAATTTTGAACAATGGACAGTAAGCAGGTTCAGGATATAGAAAGTGAATGGGTGGCATACAGGGATGCTGTAGTAGAAACAGCAAGGGAATGCCTACTTAGGAACAACTGTGTGTAAAGATGGGAAAAGGCGAACATCTTGGTGGAATGATGAAGTGAGAGCAGCTTGTAAACATAAAAAGAAGGCTTATCAGAAATGGCTCCAAACAACAGCCGAGGCAGACAGGGATGATTTGTACGTAGATGAAAGAAACAGAGCGAAACAAATAGTTGTTGAGTCCAGAAAGAATTCATGGGAAGATTTTGGTAGTAACCTGGAAAGGCTAGGTCAAGCAGCAGGGAAACTGTTCTGGACAGTAATAAAGAATCTTAGGAAGGGATTGAAAAAGGAAATGAATAGTGTTTTGAGTAATTCAGGTGAACTTATAATAGATCCCAGGGAATCACTGGAGAGGTGTAAAAGGAAAATCATCCTGGTGGTGTTGCGAACAGCCAAGCTCATGGGGAGGTGGAATATGATGTTGGTGAAATAATGCTTGAGGAAGTGGAAATGATGGTAAATAAACTCCACTGTCATAAAGCAGCAGGAATAGATGCAATTAGACCTGAAATGGTGAAGTATAGTGGGAAGGCAGGGATGAAATGGCTTCATAGAGTAGTAAGATTAGCATGGAGTGTTGGTAAGGTACATTCAGATTGGACAAAAGCAGTAATTGCACCTATCTATAAGCAAGGGAACAGGAAGGATTGCAACAACTATCGAGGTATCTCATTGATTAGCATACCAGATGAAGTATTCACTGGCATCTTGGAAGGGAGGGTGCAATCTGTCGTTGAGAGGAAGTTGGATGAAAACCAGTGTGGTTTCAGACCACAGAGAGGCTGTCAGGATCAGATTTTCAGTATGCA
This sequence comes from Anabrus simplex, assembly GCF_040414725.1. Lineage (NCBI taxonomy): Eukaryota > Metazoa > Arthropoda > Insecta > Orthoptera > Tettigoniidae > Anabrus > Anabrus simplex. The sequence goes on along the minus strand of NC_090266.1, from coordinate 1,156,587,034 downwards.
CCAGGTAATTGAAAAATGCTACGAGAGGAATAGGCAGTTGTGTTAATGTTTCGTAGATGTAGAGAAACCATATGACAGGGTACCGAGAGAAAAGATGTTCACTATACTGGGGGAATATGGAATTAAATGTAGATTATTAAAATCAATCAAAAGCATGTATGTTGACAATTGGGCTTCAGTGAGAATTGAAGACTAAATTGATGTCAGTAGGTAAGAAATTCAACAGAATTGAATGTCAGATTGGTGATACAAAGCTAGAACAGGTTGATAATTTCAAGTATTTAGGTTGTGTGTTCTCCCAGGATGGTAATATAGTAAGTGAGATTGAATCAAGGTGTCGTAAAGCTAATGCAGTGAGCTCACAGCTGCGATCAATAGTATTCTGTAAGAAGGAAGTCAGCTCCCAGACGAAACAATCTTTACATCGGTCTGTTTTCACACCAACTTTGCTTTACGGGAGCGAAAAGATATCTTATTCATAAGTTAAAAGTAACAGACATGAAAGTAACAGGTGGGAACACTGGCAGGAGGGTACTCAGAATGAGGAGATAAAGGCTAATTTAAGAAAGAACTTGATGGATGAAGCTGTACGCACAAACCGGCTTTGGTGGTGGGGTCATGTGAGGCGAATGGAGGAGGATAAGTTCCCTAGGAGAATAATGAACTCTGTTATGGAGGGTAAGAGAAGTAGAGATAGACAAAGACGACGATGGTTAGATTCGGTTTCTAACGATTTAAAGATAAGAGGTATGGAACTAAATGAGGCCACAACACTAGTTGCAAATCGAGGATTGTGGCGACGTTTAGCCTTTCACAGAGGCTTGCAGACTGAACACTGAAGGGCATAACAGTCTATAATGATAATGTATGTATGTATGTATGTATGTATGTATGTATGTATGTATGTATGTATGTATGTATGAACATAACTATTACATAATACAACGTCATTAAAGTGGAGATCACATGAGAAATATAGAAATTCTCCTGTGATTTTGATATACAGCAGATGCTGCCCATGTTAAAGACATTGTCATCCATATCTGAAATAACAGATAACTAACTATTGTAATATAGTACATTCCTCATCAGAAGGTATTCTCCCAGTTTGACATACCAACCAGTATATAAGAGATAGTTACCGTATCTAGTTGAATGGATAAGCTGGGTTGAGTGACTGAGATGCTTGAGAAGCTGGCCTTCTGACCTGCTGAGCCATCATCATCATCATCAGCAGCAGCAGCAGCAGCAGCAGCAGCATCATCATCATCATCATCATCATCATCATCTTCATCATCATAAAACATTTTCTAAAAGTAGCAGCTGAGATATAAGTACTCGTTCTTCTCACACACAGAGAGAGGTTAGGAATGATAGGAGGATGAGTATTCATGCAGGTGATAGAAGAAATCATAAGCTATGAAAATGTTACGGATAAAAAGTACGAAATTCTAGATGTAAGACTTATCCCTAAAAATGATAGGCAACCTGAAGTGTTTGGAGTGTTCAGACCTGGCAAGGCATGTGCTGATGCTGATGTGGAATTATTTGATAACATAATTAGCTATGTGGGGAACGAAAGAGAAAGGAACGTTATTGTAGGGGGTGATCTCAATTTTTCAAAATGTTAAATGGGACGGAAATTATAATGACAGAAACCATGACCAAACTGGTGAGTAAGTTAATTTCAAAATGAGAGTTGAACAGAAAAACAATTGAACTACTCAGACGGAAAAACTTCTAGACTTGGTACTGATAAACTGGCTTGAGTTAATTCAGAAAAACTGATGTGAAATGTTCTATAAATGATCTTGAAGGTGGGTCTGTCATAGTTTAAAATAAATGGATGGCAAGGAAGGTTGTAAATGTAGAACCACTAGGCAATACTATAAAGTTGATAGGAGAGGCATGGGGAAATTTTTAGAAAGCAATAAAAGTCAATAGCAGGTTGTAATTAATAATATAATCAGCCTACGGGATGTGTTTAAGGAATTGCTGAGGAAATTGAAAACAGTTTTGAACATTAAAATTGGTAAGGACCCATTATATTATAACGGGAAATACAGCGGTTGAGAAGGTGGTGCAGATCAGAAAGAATAAGAGTTATGTTCGACTGGTTATTTTGGGTTAAGTTAGGTCAAAAGTAAGTAGAGACTGAAGGAACTTACTATGAAATAGTATTTTTAGCAAAAATATCAGTTAAGGATAGGGATAAAGGTAAATATAATTTGCAGCCATATGAATTTTAATGTACAACTGATGCATATATATAGGAAGACGAACCCTGGCCTCCCTGAACTGAAATCAATCAATCACTACTGATCTACATTTAGGGCAGTCGCCCAGGTGGCTGATACCCTATCTGTTGTTTTCCTAGTGTTTTCTTAAATGATTGGGAAAAAATTGGAAATATTTTGAACATCTTCCTTGGTAAGTTATTCCAATCCCTAACACCCTTTCCTATAAACGAATATTTGCCCCAATTTGTCCTCTTGAATTCAAACTTTATATTCATATTGTGATCTTTCCTACTTTTAAAGACACCACTCAAAATAATTCGTCTACTGATGTCCTCCCGCACAATCTCTCCACTGACAGCTCGGAACATACCACTTAATAATACCAATATAAATGGTCCGTTATTGGACATTATAAATTTTCCAGCTAACTCATTCCTGGTTGCCAGTGTTTTGCCCCCGTGTGCTAGGCTGGGCTCATCAGTTGGTACCTAGCACACCTACCAAGACGCCTGGCTAGTGCATACCGTGGAGGCCACTGCGTAGGCTAATTGTAGCCACTGCCAGTGCCAATGCACTATGAGAGACTTTGTCTCATTACCAAAAATTGATGCCTGCTTGGCCATCAGATGATATAGATGTTGATTCCCATAGGGAATCTGAAACATTTGTTCAGAATGAGTAAATTTATAATACCAATATAAACGGTCCGTTATTGGACATTACAAATTTTCCAGCTAACTCATTCCTGATTGCCAGTGTTTCGCCTATGTGTGCTAGGCTGGGCTCATCAGTTGGTACCTAGCACACCCACCAAGACACATGGCTAGTGCATACCATGGAGGCCACTGCGTAGGCTAATTGTAGCCACCGGCAGTGCCAATACACTATGGGAGACTGTTTCATTATCAAAAATTTATGCCTGCTTGACCATCAGGTGATATAGATGTTGATTCCCATAGGGAATCTGAAATATTTGTTCTGAATGAGTAAATTTATAATACCAATATAAATGGACCATTATTGGACATTATAAATTTTCCAGCTACCGGTAACTCATTCCTGGTTGCCAGCATTTTGCCCCCATGTGCTAGGCTGGGCTAATCAGTTGTTACCTAGCACACCTACCAGGACACATGGCTAGTGCATACTGTGGAGGCCACTGCGTAGGCTAATTGTAGCCACCGGCAGTGCCAATGCACTATGAGAGACTTTGTCCCATTATCAAAAATTGATGCCTGCTTGGCCGTCAGATGATGTAGATGTTGATTCCCATAGGGAATCTGAAATATTTGTTCCGAATAAGGAAATTTATAATACCAATATAAATGGTCCGTTATTGGACATTATAAATTTACTAATTCGGAACAAATATTTCAGATTCCCTATGGGAATCAACATCTATATCAACATACCACTTAGTCGGGCAGCTCGTCTTCTTTCTCCCAAGTCTTCCCAGCCCAAACTTTGCAACATCTTTGTAACGCTACTCTTTTGTCGGAAATCGCCCAGAACAAATCGAGCTGCTTTTCTTTGGATTTTTTCAGTTCCTGAATCAAGTAATCCTGGTGAGGGTCCCATACACTGGAACCATACTCTAGTTGGGGTCTCACCAGAGACAAATATGCTCTCTCCTTTACATCCTTACTACAACCCCTAAATACCCTCATAACCATGTGCAGAGATCTGTACCCTTTATTTACAATCATATTTATGTGATTACCCCAATGAAGATCTTTCCTTATATTTATACCTAGGTATTTACAATGATCCGCAAAGGGAACTTTCACCCCATCAATGCAGTAATTAAACTGAGAGGACTTTTCCCATCTATGAAACTCACAACCTGACTTTTATCCCCATTTATCATCATACCATCGCCTACTGTCCATCTCACAACATTATCGAGGTCATTTTGCAGTTGCTCACAATCTTGTAACTTTATCATTTTTTTGTACAGAAAAACATCATCTGCAAAAAGCCTTATCTCTGATTCCACTTCTTTACACATATCATTGATATATATAAGAAAACGTAAAGCTCCAATAATACTGCCTTGAGGAACCCCCTCTTAATTATTACAGGGACAGTTAAAGCTTCACCTACTATAATTCTCTTAGTTATATTTTCTAGAAACAGAGCCACCCATTCAGTCAATCTTTTGTCAAGTCCAACTGCACTCATTTTTGCCAGTAGTCTCCCATGAAGGCAAGTATGCTGACCATTCGCACAAGGAGCTTGATATTACATTGTTAGTATTAACATACATTATTTGGTAAGTAATGTAATTAATTATCACAGCTACCACTGCTCATGACAGTTTAAATTACATGTTGGGTTTGTAATTAAAGAACACTACAAAATGTGTGCAAAAAAAGGAATGTAGACAGCCATATGTACACCACAATAAACTCTGACCAATACATGAAAGTTATGCACATCCATAAAGTACATGCCAGTGTTACTAATTTGGAATTGCATCCTCCTGTAACTACAGGTATCAGCAATTATTCTTTGTACATAAATTACATTAAAAATGGCAATATCTGACAGCAGTTGGCATCAACTGCTTGGCATTTATTGATTCTGGCCCACAACACAATTTGTGTGAAAAGATTGGTGGTTTCCATGAAATCCTGAAAATAAATATATTTGTCACACTTTTCTGGATCAGATGACCTCAATGTAATTACCTATGCTGATGAAATTGTGTGGAAAGTGAAGAGTAAGTGTAGGGAAAGATTGACATGTGGAAGGCCAAGTTCTAGGAGTTCAACCTCAGGATCTACAAGAGTAAAACAGTGGCGATGACGGTGAACAGAGACGATCAAGAGAGCTCCGACCTAGCAGATCACCAATAAGAGAGTATAGAGAGTTCACCTTCAGTCTTCAGGTATAATCTACCCAAGAGTGATCATGGACAAGAAGCAAACGAGTAACCTACTCAAATAAGAAGTCAGGGCCCTCCTTCAGGATGCTAAGATTCCAAAAATTACAGAAATTCAGCTGCTACCTCAAACTGATCTTGACGTAAATCTTATACCTGAAAACTAAAAACAACTTACTTAAAATAGAATGACATGTCTATACATTTATTTAATCAAAATTAGTTTCAGCAAACTGAAGAACTGAACAGTTATAAAATAACTGAGTCGCAACAGAAAAGAGATGGCTTCAGATAACACACACTAACCAGAAGATCAGGAGAGACAATTTGAGAAATGAGGTGAGTCAGGAATTTAGGAATAAGACATCTGAACTGGACGGAGTCAGCACATTCTGACCACGTGGTGAGAGGTAGAAGGCAAATGCCAGGAGGGAAGAACCAGAAATTCCTGGATGGATAAGGCCAAAACTGACATCATGGCTGGAGAAGGATACTGGATGAAGATGTGAAGAATGAGCAACAGAGGAAAAGGGAAGGGGATTATCACCAGTACATGGGAAACTGGAGCTGTAAACCAATTATGATGATGATGATGATGATGATGATGATGATAATGATGATGACATTGACACGCTTGTTGAACCATAACAGAGTAGACATGAATATATCATAGTTCCATATATGATAATGAGCAAACTTAGCTCTGGTGTAACAGTGACACGAAGCAGTGATATTAATCCATTGAACTTTTGACAACTCTGCTGTAAGATCAAATGGACAAACTTTGATATAAGCCAGAATATGCGAGAATTTAATTTTGGTACGGTTGAGTAAGGTATATTGATATTGAATATACTTCACACAACAGAGCGAGTTGGCCGTACGGTAAGGGGCCGCAACTGTGAACTTTTATTCAGGCGATAGTTGTTTTGAACCATGAAGATGGTGTTACATAGCTTTCCATTTCCCAGCAGGCAAAATGCTTGGGCTGTACTCTAATTAAGGAGACAACCAGTTCCTTCCCACTCCCAGATCTTTCCTGTTCCATTGTTGCAGTGCTACTCAGTAGTATTCCTGAATACAATATTCATCAGAATTTTAAGTTCTGATGATGAACATGGATCAATCAGGAACCAATATCTTACACACGGTTATCAAAAAGAGGATCATGTGAGAAATGTAGAAAATCTCCTTAGGTATTGACAAATAGTAGATATTTTCATCCATATCTGAGATAGGAGATACCGGTTACTAAGACAGTAATCACAAATACCATTTTATTGTTATACAGCACATTCCACCTCATATTGTATTCTACAATACCGACATATCAAACAGTAAGAACGGGATGGTTATCTAGTTCAGACAACGAGCCAGGCTGAGTGGCTCACACATTGAGATGCTGGTTTCCAGACCAGTTGAGTCAGGTGACTATCTCATATAATTAATGTGTAGCACTTTGCATCAACGAACACAATCAGCATCATCGTTATAATCCCACTCATAATCCCTTTCCTAAACACAGGAGTTTAGACATATATACTGTAAGTGTTCCTGTCCTACTTATTCTATCTCCTGACTAGCCCCACATCCTTTGCAATGCTCTATCCTGTACAGTTTCTGGTGTCTTCTTATTACTATTAATATCCTACTTTTAAGTGTACCTACAGAAACTGGTACTAGAATGCAAAATACTCTGTGATTTTCATAAATTTTTCTCATTTGTTTCATCTCTTCAAAAAATTCCACCAAATTATGAACAATTAATCAGAAGATCAGAATAGACAAGTTAAGAAATGAGGAGGTGAGGCAAGAAGTTAGGGATAAAACATCTGATCTAGACAAAGTCAGCACATTTTCACGACCTTGGTTTGGACGTGTGAGAAGATCAGCCCCAGTGCTGTTGGAAAGTGTGGTAGAATGGAAATGCCTTCTGCACCCTATATCTAATGTTGCGATAACTTACAATAACTATTTTCTTCATTGATCAATGTGCTAGTCGCTGGTATTCCTGAATAAAGCATCCATCATTGTTTTAAATTGTAGGGGTGAACAAAGGTTATTTTGGATTCAAAAATATCCAATAAATTCTTTTTTCCCTTTACATAACCATTATCTAATACAAGGTCATTGAAATAGAGATAAAATGAGAAACGAAGAAATTATCCTGGGGTATTGATACACAGCACATGTTGCACATGTAGGAACTGTGGGTGTGGCCAGGCATTAAGGAGTATGAGGGAGGAGTTGGAGAGCTTGAGGGAGATAATTAGGATACTCTCAGAGGACAGGAAAGAAAGTAGGCCTCCAAACAATGTACAGGATACAATAGGTGAAATAGAGGGATTGGAAGGAAATGGGGGAATTGTGGAAGACAGGTGGTCTAATGTTTTAAGGGGAAGGAGATTGCAGGCTAAGGGCTCCATTCAGGATCAAAATTCAGGACAGGTGTCGGTGAGAAATCGGTACGAGTCACTTCAGGTAGAACAACCGAGGGAAGATGAGGAACAGGGAACTGTTGCCGTGAAGTTTGGAAGTAGGAGAAAGGGAAATGTGGAGTAGTGGATAGGAAAAGACAGGTTGAACAGGGTCATGGGATGGAGAAAAGGGAGGAGGAAGTAGCCTCTGCAGCTGTCAGGAAAGATAGGACTGACCAGGAGGGGAGGGGATCAAATGAGGTGGGTAGGGTTGAGGTTCTGGTCATGGGGGATTCTATCGTTAGACATGTCAGTAAAGTGTGTGGAGGAAAGGGTACCAGGGTAGAGTGTTATCCAGGAATTAGGTTAAGACAGATGTTGAAGAAAGTAGAAGAGAAGGAGGAGGGAAAGGAGAAAGTGGTAGTGTTTCACGTTGGTACTAACAACGTAAGACAAGCAGGTATAAGCACCAACATAGTTGGGGATGTGTGAGATCTGGTAAATGCAGCACGGATAAAGTTTAAGGAAGCGGAGGTTGTTATCAGTGGAATACTGTGTGGGAGGAATACTGACTGGAAGGTGATTGGGGATTTAAATGAGACTATGGAGTGGGTATGTGGGAAACTGGGAGTGAAATTTCTAGATCCTAATGGGTGGGTACGAGATAGGGATCTGCACTCAGATGGCCTTCACTTAAACCGCAGTGGTACATATAAGTTAGGAAATTTGTTTAGAAGGGTGCATTCAGGGAAACAGGGTGCGCTAGGCAGCGGTTTTAAGGGAACAGGGAACTGGAAATCAAGTAGGGATGACATAAAAATGTTAGTGCTCAACTGTAGAAGTATTGTAAAGAAAGGAATAGAATTAAGTAATTTAATAGATATCTACTTACCAGATATTGTAATAGGAGTTGAATCATGGCTGAGAAATGATATAATGGATGCAGAAATTTTCTCACGGAACTGGAGGGTGTATCGTAGAGATAGGACAGGAAAGGTAGGAGGGGAGTATTCATTCTCGTGAAAGAAGAATTTGTAAGCTACGAAAAAGTTAAAGATGACAAGCATGAAATTCTAGGGGTAAGGCTCATTTCTAAAGATAATAGGCAACTAGATGTCTTTGGAGTGTATAGACCAGGAAAGGGTAGCGCAGATGCTGATTCAGAATTATTTGATAAGATAATCAGCTATGTGGAAAACGATAAGGAAAGGAACGTGATCGTAGCGGGTGATCTCAATTTACCAAATGTCAATTGGGAAGGAAATGCGAACGACAGGAAGCATGACCAACAAATGGCAAATAAGTTAATATGGGAAGGGCACCTGATTCAGAAAGTGATGGAACCAACTAGAGGGAAGAATATTCTGGATGTGGTGCTGGTAAAACCAGATGAGCTCTATAGAGAAACCGAAGTAATAGATGGTATTAGTGATCACGAAGCTGTTTTTGTGGTAATTGAAAATAAATGTGAAAGAAAGGAAGAGATTAAAATTAGGAATGTTAGGCAGTATCATATGGCTGATAAAACAGACATGAGGGAGTATTTAATAAGCAACTATGATCGGTGGAAAATGGTAAATGAAAATGTAAACAGACTCTGGGATGGGTTTAAAGCAATTGTTGAGGAATGTGAAAATAGGTTTGTACCTTAAAAGGTGGTAAGGAATGGTAAAGATCTACTATATTATAACAGGGAAGTAAAGAGACTAAGAAGGAGGTGCAGGTTGGAAAGAAATACAGTTAGAAATGGCTGTGGAAGTAAGGAGAAATTGAAGGAACGTACCAGGAAATTGAATCTAGCAAAGAAGTCAGCTAACGATAACATGTTGGCAAGCATAATTGGTGGCCACACTAATTTTAGTGAAAAATGGAAGAGTATGTATAGGTACTTTAAGGCAGAAACAGGTTCCAAGAAGGACATTCCAGGAATAATTAATGAACAAGGGGAGTGTGCATGCGAGGATCTTCAAAAGGCAGAAGTATTCAGTCAACAGTATGTAAAGATTTTTGGGTACAAGGATAATGTCCAGATAGAGGAGGTGACTAATACTAAAGAAGTATTAAAATTTACCTATGACAGCAATGACATTTACAGTAAGACACAAAAGTTGAAAACTAGAAAAGCTGCTGCTATTGATAAGGTTTCGGGGGATATACTAAAGACAATGGATTGGGATATAGTACCATATCTGAAGTACTTGTTCGATTTTTGTTTGCATGAAGGAACTTTACCAAATGAAAGGAGAGTTGCTATAGTATCCCCTGTATATAAAGGAAAGGGTGATAGGCATAAAGCTGAAAATTACAGGCCAGTCAGTTTGACATGAATTGTATGTAAGCTTTGAGAAGACATTCTTTCTGATTATATAAGACAAGTTTGCAAAATTAATAATTGGTTTGACAGAAGGCAGTTTGAGTTTAGGAAAGGTTATTCCACTGAAGCCCAACTTGTAGGATTCCAGCAAGATATAGCAGGTATCCTGGATTCAGGAAGTCAGTTGGACTGTATTGCGATTGACTTATCTAAGGCATTTGATAGGGTAGATCATGGGAAACTACTGGCCAAAATGAGTGCAATTGGACTTGACAAAACAGTGACTGTCCCTGTCAAAATTAAGAGGGGAATTCCTCAAGGCAGTATTATTGGACCTTTATGTTTTCTTATATATATCAATGATTTGTGTAAAGAAGTGGAATCAGATATAAGGCCTTTTGCAGATGATGTTTTTCTGTACAAAAGAATGATAAAGTTACAAGATTGTGAGCATCTGCAAAATGACCTCGATAATGTTTTGAGATGGACAGTTGGCAATGGTATGATGATAAATGGGGATAAAAGTCAGGTTGTTAGTTTCACAAATAGGAAAAGTCCTCTCAGTTTTAATTACTGCGTTGATGGGGTGAAGGTTCCCTTTGGGAATCATTGTAAATACCTAGGTATAAATATAATGAAAGATCTTCATTGGGGTAATCACATAAATATGATTGTAAATAAAGGGTACAGATCTCTGCACATGGTTATGAGGGTATTTAGGGGTTGTAGTAAGGATGTAAAGGAGAGAGCATATTTATCTCTGGTGAGACCCCAACTAGAGTATGGTTCCAGTGTATGGGACCCTCACCAGGATTACTTGATTCAGGAACTGAAAAAATCCAAAGAAAAGCAGCTCGATTTGTTCTGGGCGATTTCCGACAAAAGAGTAGCGTTACAAAAATTTTGCAAAATTTGGTCTGGGAAGACTTGGTAGAAAGGAGACAAGCTGCTCAACTAAATGGTATGTTCCGAGCTGTCAGTGGAGAGATGGCGTGGGAGGACATCAGTAGACGAATAAGTTTGGATGGTGTCTTTAAAAGTAGGAATGATCACAATATGAAGATAAAGTTGGAATTCAAGAGGACAAATTGGGGCAAATATTCGTTTATAGGAAGGGGAGTTAGGGATTGGAATAACTTACCAAGGGAGATGTTCAATAAATTTCCAATTTATTTGCAATCATTTAAGAAAAGGCTAGGAAATCAACAGATAGGGAATATGCCACCTGGGCGACTGCCCGGAATGCAGATCAGTAGTGATTAATTGATTGATTGATTGATTGATTGATTGATTGATTGATTGATTGATTGATTGATTGATTGATTGATTGATTGATTGATTGATTGATTGATTGATTGATTGATTGATTGATTGACACATGTTACAGATGATTTCATCCATATCTGAACTAATGTATAACTAAGAAGGGTGCTACAATATTATACCACATTATTCTCATATAGTACATTCCCCATCATAAGGTATTCTCATATTTGGACATGACAACCAGTAAAGAGGGCATGGCTATCTAGTTGACTGAATGAGCTGGGATGAGCGGCTGAGATGGTTCAGACACTGGCCTTCTGACCTGCTGAGCCAGCTGAATAGCTCAGATGTGAACCAATTACAAAACTCTGAGAAGTATTTTGTGCAGTAAACAGCACAATCGTCATCATCATAAATCCTTCTCTGCAAGTAGCAGTTTAGACATAAATACTTGTTGATCTTCCATTTATTCCTTCCCTCAACTATTCCACATGCTCTACAATGTTCCAGTCCAAAGCAGTCCTGTTTCCGTAGTCTTTTAGTCAAATTCCAACAACAAAGTCTGCATCTTTCATTGGTTCCCTTTCATTTTATTTGTAATTGAATTTTTTACTTCAGCCTGTTTCATCTGTTTATGTCCATACGTAGACGCGGCACTTCAGAAAATGAACAATACCTTTTTTTTGCTATTTGCTTTACGTCGCACCGACACAGATATGTCTTATGGCAATGATGAGACAGGAAAGGCCTAGGAAGGAGAAGGAAGCGGCCGTGGCCTTAATTAAGGTACAGCCCAGCATTTGCCTGGTGTGAAAATGGGAAAACACGGAAAACCATCTTCAGGGCTGCCGACAGTGGCGTTCGTACCCACTACCTCCCGGATGCGAGCTCACAGCTGCGCGCTCCTAATCGCACGGCCAACTCGCCCGGTACATTATCTTATAAGAGAATGGTAATGTACTCAGTGGGAGACTGTGTAGGAGGAATAATCAATGACTGAAGAGTAATAGGGAATTTAAATGAGACTATTGAGTTGGTACGTATGAAACTGGGAGTGAGATTTTTAGATGGGTAGGCATTAGGGATCTATGTTCTGATGGTCTTCACTTGAAACACATAGTAAATATAAATTAAGGGCTCTGCTATGAAGACTAATAGGGGTGGGTTAAAGGAATTGTTGTGGAAACTGCAAGCAGTTATGACCGTTAAATCTGGTAAGGACCCATTATATTATAACAGGGAAATAAAGAGATTAAGAAGGAGGTGCAGGTTAGAAAGAACAAAGTTTTGTTAGATTGGGTACGTTCGGCTAAGTTAGGTCAACAGTAGGAGAGATTGAAGTAATTTGCTACGAAATAGAATTTAGCAAAAATTTCAGCCTAGGACATGGATAAATGGTAAACATAATTTCCAGCCACATGAATTTGAAGGAAGACGGAAATGGACTTCAAGAAGGACATTCCAGTGATCAATACTGAACAACGCCAGTGTATGTGTGAGAATTTGAAGATGGCTGAAGAAATCAGCGAGCAATATGTAAAAGTAGTTTGTTATAAGGATATGTTTCAGGCAGAGGGAGCTACTAATACTTGAAAAACACAAATTTACTTATAGTAATAAATACATTACAAAAACACCACATAACTTGAAAGGTAGAAAAGCAGCTAGGATACAGAAGATTTCTGGTAATATATAAAAGGCTACAAGTTGGGATATAGTACCATATCCAAACACATCATTGGTTACTGGTTGCATTAAGAAGTGATACCAAATGATAGGAGAGTTGCAATATTAGCCCCAGTTACAAGAGGACAGTCATCTAGACATGTTTCTGTAAGTACTGGGAAAGCTTTCTTTCTGATTATATTATACAGGCTTGCAAAATTACTAACTAATGTGATAGAAAGCATCCGAATTTGTGGTGAAGTGGTTAGTGTGATTAGCTGCCACCCCCGGAGCCCGGGTTCGATTCATGGCTCTGCCACAAAAGTTGAATAAGTGGTATGAGGTCTGGAAGAGGGTACACTCAGCCTCGAATATCAACTGAGCAGAGGAGGTTCGATTCTTTCCTCAACCAACCTTGAAGTGGTTTTCCATGGTTTCTCACCTCTCCACCACGCAAATGCCGCGATGATACCTAACTTCAGGCCGAGTCCACTTCCTTCCATCTTCCTGTTCTACTTCCCTCAATCTTTCTATCCCCCCACAAGACCCTGTTCAGAATAAGAGGTGAGGCCGCCTGGACGACGTACTGGTTCTCCTCCCTCGTTGTATCCTCCGACCCAAAATCGCACGCACTTGAATCGGAGTAAGTGGGATCCCTTGCTGAGTTAAAGGGAAACTCCTCTACACAAGCTTTCTCATTTTATATTACCGTAGTAATCATTTTATATTACTAACGATATCATATTTTTCTAATCATGGATGATAATTAAAGCTTCATTCAGAAGTTGGAAGACGAACAGCGAATGGTATTATATGCAGCGAGTTTGGAGCGGAAGGTATCCCTTTATGCAGAAAGCCATATACACTGAGCGGCCAGAAGTCACGGGAATGTGTGTCCCATTGGAAAACACGCTGTGTGTGAACCCTGAGCGTTGCTGCTAGCTGCGGCGTAGCTGAGCGATCTGTCACAGACGCCAGAGTCGTGAACATGGCAACACATCGCGAGTTAAGCGACTTTCGACGTGGAATTGTCATCGGCGCACGGCGCATGGGACATAGCATTGCGGAGATTACACGCGAATTCGGGTTTCAGAGGTCAACAGTGTCAAGGGTGATCTTCAATATCGCAGAGGGAATGTTACTACCCGCGTAAACCGCCGCACGGGGAGACCAGACGTGTTTAACGAACGGACAGCACGTCGCATCCTCGCCGTATTCCTGCTGTTTTGGGGGCTCGCGGAGGGGCATCACATTCAACGTCTTCCCACGACTTTTGGCCACTCACTGTAATTTTCTATCACCTCGCCCCCGACCCCGCATCAGCGCTTGATATACACATGACAATGGACTCGCTCAGGATTGGTCTCAGCACACTATTTTATGCCGGCCCCGTGGTGTAGGGGTAGCGTGCCTGCCTCTCACCTGAGGGCTGGTTCGAGGTCCACTCAGCCTACGTGATTAGAATTGAGGAGCTATCTGACGGTGAGATAGGGGCCCCGGTCTAGAAAGCCCAGAATAACGGCCGAAAGGATGCGTCGTGCTGACCACACGGCCCCTCATAATCTGCAGGCCTTCAGCAGAGCAGCAGTCGCTGGGCAGGCCAAAGCCCTTTCGAAGGTGTGGTGCCGTGGGGTCCGGTTCTTTTAATACTCGTACGATTGGGAAATTCGCAGCCGTGGACTTAATTGAGATTAAGCCCTGGCATTTTCCTCGCTGAAAATGTAAACCAGGTTTGGCGACAGTTGGGTACGCACACATCATCTCCTAAATGCTACGTTATAGCAACACAGCCTGTACTGCACAGTCAATTCACTCCATGACCTCCCAGCGGTCATCATATTTAATACGCCTGTTCTTACATAAACAATATGTTAGTCACATCCACGGATATGTGGTTATGTGCCGCGCTTTCAAACCCTGTAGCGACAGTCGGATTGTTGTAGTACATTCAGCACTCCGCGACGTACGATGAATAGCAAGAAAACCTACAACCTGCTTTCCAGTCAATGACCGGGTCAGGGATAGATGAAGGAATTGTGCCGGCTGCCGAAGCCTATCACACTCCTGTGGTGCAATGATAAATGACTGGCAGATGAAATGAAATGATATTGGAGAGTGCTGCTGGAATGAAAGATGACAGAGAAAACCGGAGTAACCGGAGAAAAACCTGTCCCGCCTCCGCTTTGACCAGCACAAATCTCACATGGAGTGACCGGGAATTGAACCACGGAACACAGCGGTGAGAGGCCAACGGAAGCTACCCGCGACATACGATGAATGCGTATAAACATTACTGGTAGCTTACACATTTGTGTGTGTGTGTGTGGGGGGGGGGGGGGATTAAAGTTGCCAGCCCCTCTCTGGTGTAGTTGGTGTGGTGTAGCTTCCCCCCCCCCCCCCCCTACTACCCACGAAGACCAGTTCCATTCCAGGCTCTGCCACGAATTGTGAAAATTATTACGAGGGCTGGAACGAAGTCTACTCAGCCTCGGAAGGTCTACTGAGCAGATGGGTGGTCGATTCCCACCTCTGCCATCCTCGAAGTGCTTTTCTGTTGTTTCACATTTCTCCTGCAGGCAAATGCTGGAATGGTACGTAACTTTCTTCCCTCTTCCTTTCTTACTTGCCTATCATTTCCCCACAAGGCCCCTCTTCAGCATAGCAGGTGAGGCCGCCTGGGCGAGGTACTTGTCCTCCTTCCCATTCGTACACCCCGATCGAGTCTCAGGCTCCAGGCCTTTGAGGCGGGAGGTAGTGCGATGCCTACCTAAGTCCGAGGGGAAAACCAACCCTGAACTTTAAATGGATTGAGAAAGAAAGAAAGAAAGAAAGAAAGAAAGAAAGAAAGAAAGAAAGAAAAAAGAGAGAAAGTAAATTAAAGTTCAGCCACATGTAGTCGTGCGGAGTTCCTCCGTTGTTTAAAGATCTGTACATAGTAATGCTACTAAAGCATACGCCCTTTGCTCATGAGGTGCGTTTTGTGGGTAAAAAAATTATGTAACTGGGGAAGAGGCTTTTTCAGGAGAGATAGTGGGTTAGAACCCTACTCCCGGCAGCCCTTAAGATAGTTTTCCGTGGTATCCCATTTCCACACCAGGAAAATGCTGGTCTCAACCGTAATTAAAACCACGGCCGCTTCCTTCCCACTCCCAGCCTCTTCCTGTCCCATGCCCGTAATAAGAGCTATCTGCGTCGGTGCGACGTAAAGCAATTTTAACTATGTTATATGGGTCCGCGTCCGCCTCTGTGGTGTAGTGGTTAGCGTGATTAGCTGCCACCCCCGGAGGTCCGGGTTCGATTCCCGGCTCTGCCACGAAATTTGAAAAGTGGTACGAGGGCTGGAATGGGGTCCACTCTGCCTCGGGAGGTCAGCTGAGTAGAGGTGGGTTCGATTCCCACCTCAGCCATCCTGGAAGTGGTTTTCCGTGGTTTCCCACTTCTCCTCCAGGCAAATGCCGGGATGGTACCTAACTTAAGGCCACGGCCGATTCATTCCCTCTTCCGTGTCTATCCCTTCCAATCTTCCCCATCCCCCGCAAGGCCCCTGTTCAGCATAGCAGGTGAGGCCGCCTGGGCGAGGTACTGGTCATTCTCCCCAGTTGTATCCCCCGACCAAGGGTCTGAAGCTCCGGGACACTGAGGACACTGCCCTTGAGGCGGTAGAGGTGGTATCCCTCGCTGAGTCCGAGGGAAAGACCGACCTTGGAGGGTAAACAGATGATGATGATGATGATATGGGTCACTTATATGTGACAACGAATTGTTATCTATATTTTATTTAATTCAGAACATGTTTCGGGATTCTCTTCTAATCCCTTCATCAGCCTTCTTACAAAATACTCTTAACCTTTCATTCTATTACTATTGCATGTTTCTTAAAACTGAACTAAATATAATATAGGTAACAATTTTTTTTTTTTTTTTTTTTTTTTTTTTTTTTTTTTTTTTTTTTGCTAGTTGCTTTACGTCGCACCGACATAGATAGGTCTTATGGCGACGATGGGACAGGGAAGCGCTAGGAGTGGGAAGGAAGCGGCCGTGGCCTTAATTAAGGTACAGCCCCAGCATTTGCCTGGTGTGAAAATGGTAAACCACGGAAAACCATTTTCAGGGCTGCCGACAGTGGGGTTCGATCCTACTATCTCCCGAATACTGGAAGGTAACAATTTGTTGTCACAAATAAGTATTGACTGGGCGAACCCATATAACATAGATTATTGTATTTTGCCAATACGGACTAATCGGCCTGTGAAAACGGACAAGAGTATAAATTCGTAAAGCGAGTTGAAAAAAATTAAAAATTACGAAACTTGGCCGTCCGAATGAAGAGTTCGGGAGCATGGCATGATAGTAGCCTACATACAGTGAGGAAGTCATAAATTATATTCAATGTTTTTCCTCTATATTTAACGAGAGAAGAAGCAGTAGACGGAGGACATTATGTGGTTGGTCCTCCTGGAACACAAAACTATTGACAGTATCCATACTGATCAAGCAGGCGGTGATGTGATTTATAACAAACATTTCTAGTTCAGCTATCATAGATGGCAATTTAGTCTAATGGTTAGCACGCGCGCTTTGTGTGCGAGAAGTCCCGGGTTCGATTCCCGGTGAAGCCATCCTAAGCTTTTTACATTTTAAGAATACAATCATTTTTCATCCTCTCCGGCTGTGTCGTTTACCAACTTTTTCCACTGCAAATCCCCGCCTAATCACCTCAATATATCTTGCACATATGACTCGAATCAAAAAAGTTAAGGTAAAGACTATGGCCAAATTTAATCACCTCGTAATACTGACCTATGATTCTGCTAAAAGAAATCGTGTATTTTGTTAATAACATGTCGTACTTTAGTTGAATGACATTTAAAAATTAAACATTTGGGTAATATATCCGTGTCATCCATGTGAACATAGGTACTTACAGTAATTCTGGACTCTCAGCGTTTGAATAAAGGAATGTCCCAGTACTTCTACTAGCAATTTGAAAATACATAGAACTCATTGTACTGTAGTTAAAATGCTAAATAGTTCCCGATATATAGAGGACGAAAATACAACAGAGTCAGTTCACAAGGAAGTTTTGATAACAATATCACAAAAAATATGCAGGAATAGATGAAATGAAGACACTGAGACAGAGGATATCAGTCAATTAGAGAGGTACCAAGACGAGAAGTAGATTTCAATAATATGGTTATTTCACAGAAAATGTAGATAGCGTGTTTATCACCTTATAGCTTTTGTCTTTTACTAATGTTATCAATCTTTTATTGTTCTTAATGTTATCTTTGTCTGATGTTTGTACCCTATGTAGTGTTTCCAAAGAATGGTTTTAGCTGGTTACAGGGTTGAGAAACATCTCTCGGAGTAGCATGAAGTGTTCTGAGTAGTTCACACATCTGAGAAAATGATTTCCTAACCAGCGCCTTTTGGAATAGAAAAGTTAATATTCGTACCGACCTGACAGGTTACCGGTACAAAGAATTATTCCGGTTGGGTTGTTCTCTCCTAAGCTGTGTCCTATTCCGTGCTCACTCAGAATAAGACTCCGAAATGATGATGAAAACATCTACAGCCATCAAGTTTTGTGCTAACAAGTGGACAAAAAGCAGAATATTTGCTCCAATAGCCTCTTATTTCTTTAATCACTGCTAAAAGTTCGGGGATGTTACGCCATTTACATGCGAGTTTTTCAGTCAGTGGAATACTGTGTAGGAGGGATACTGACTGGAAAGTGATTGGGATTTAAATGAGACTATGGAGTGGGTATGTGGGAAACTGGGAGTGAAATTTATAAATCCTAATGGGTGGGTAGGAGACAGGGATCTGCGCTCAGATGGCCTTCACTTACCGCAGTGGTACGTGTAAGTTAGGAAATTGGTTTAGAAGGGCTATAGGGAGATACATTAAGGGAAACGGGGTGGCCTAGGGAGCGATGATAAAGGAACAGGGAACTGGAAACCAAGTAGGGATAACATAAAAATGTTAGTGCTCAACTGTACAAGTATTGTAAAGAAAGGAATAGGATTAAGTAATTTAACAAATATATACTTACCAGATATTGTAATAGGAATTGAATCATGGCTGAGAATTGATATTATGGATGCAGAAATTATCTCACGGAACTGGAGGGTGTATCGAAGAGATAGGATATGAATGGTAGGAGGGGGAGTATTCATTCTGGTGAAAGAAGAATTTGTAAGCTACGAAAAGTTAAAAATGACAAACACGAAATTCTAGGGGCAAGGATCACCTCTAAAGATAATAGGCAACTAGATGTCTTTGGAGTGTACAGACCAGGAAAGGGTAGCGCATATGCTGTTTGATTCAGAATTATTTGATAAGATAATCAGCTATGTAGGAAACGATAAGGAAAGGTACGTGATTGTAGCGGGTGATCTCAATTTACCAAATGTCAATTGGGAAGGTAATGCGAACGAAAGGAAGCATGACCAACAAGTGGCCAATAAGGTAATATGGGAAGGGCACCTCATTCAGAAAGTGATGGAACCAACTAGACGGAAGAATATTCTGGAAGTGGTCCTGGTAAAACAAGATGAGCTCTATAGAGAAACCGAAGTAATAGATGGTATTAGTGATCACGAAGCTGTTTTTGTGGTAATTAAAAATAAATATGAAAGAAAGGAAGATATTAAAATTAGGACGATAAGGCAGTACCATATGGCTGATAAAACAGGCACGAGGGAGTTTTTAATAAGTAACTATGATCAGTGGAAAACGGTAAATAAAAAATATAAACAGACTCTGGGATGGGTTTAAAGCAATTGTTGAGGAATGTAAAAATAGGTTTGTACCTTTAAAGGTGGTAAGGAATGGAAAAGGTCCACTATATTATAACAGAGAAGTAAAGAGACTAAGAAAGAGGTGCAGGTTGGAAAGAAATAGATTTAGAAATGGCTGTGGAAGTAAGGAGAAATTGAAGGAGCTTATTAGGAAATTGAATCTAGCAAAGGAGTCAGCTAAGGATAACATGATAGCAAGCATAATTGGCGGCCGTACAAATTTTAGTGAAAAATGGAGGAGTATGTATATTTACTTTAAGGCAGAAACAGGTTCCAAGAAGGACATTCCAGGAATCAATAATGAATAAGGGGAGTGTGTATGCGAGGATCTTCAAAAGGCAGAAGTATTCAGTCAGCAGAATGTAAAAATTTTTGGGTACAAGGATAATTCCAAAAAGAGGAGGTGACTAATACTAAAGAAGTATTTAAATTACATATGACAGCAATAACATTTACAGTAAGATACAAAAGTTGAAAACTAGAAAAGCAGCTGGAATTGATAAGGTTTCTGGGGATATACCAGACAATGGGTTGGGATATAGTACCATATCTGAAGTACTTGTTTGATTATTGTTTGCATGAAGGAACTTTACCATATGAATGGAGAGTTGTTATAGTAGCCCCTGAATATAAAGGAAAGGGTGATAGATACAAAGATGAAAATTACAGGCCAGTCAGTTCGACATGCATTGCATATAGGCTTTAGGAAAGCATTCTTTCTGATTATATAAGACATGTGTGCAAAATTAATAACTGGTTTGATAGAAGGCAGTTTGGGTTTAGGAAAGGTTATTCCACTGAAGCCCAACTTGTAGGATTCCAGCAAGATATAGCAGATATCCTGGATTCAGGAGGTCAGTGGGACTGTATCGCGATTCACCTGTCTAAGGCATTTGATAGGGTAGATCATGGGAGACTACTGGCAAAAATGAATGCAAATGGACTTGACAAAAGAGTGACTGAATGGGTGGTTCTGTTTCAAAACAATAGAACTCAGAGAATTATAGTAAGTGAAGCTTTATCTGACCCTGTAATAATTAAGAGGGGAATTCCTCAAGGCAGTATTATTGGAGCTTTATGTTTTCTTATATTTATATCAATGATATGTGTAAAGAAGTAGAATCAGAGATAAGGCTTTTTGCAGATGATGTTATTCTGTACAGAGTAAAAAATAAGTTACAAGATTGTGATCAAATGCAAAATGACCTCGATAATGTTGTGAGATGGACAGTAGGCAATGGTATGATGATAAACGGGGATAAAAGTCAGGTTGTCAGTTTCACAAATAGGAAAAGTCCTCTCAGTTTTAATTACTGCGTTGATGGGGTGAAAGTTCCCTTTGGGGATCATTTTAAATACCCAGGTATTAATATAAGGAAAGGTCCTCAATGGGGTAATCACATAAATATGACTGTAAATAAAGGGTACAGATCTCTGCACATGGTTATGAGGGTATTTAGGGGTTGTAGTACGGATGTAAAGGAGAGAGCATATTTGTCTCTGGTGAGACCCCAACTAGAGTATGTTTCCAGTGTATGGGACCCTTACCAGGATTACTTGATTCAGGAACAGGAAAAAATCCAAAGAAAAGCAGCTCGATTTGTTCTGGGCGATTTCCGACAAAAGAGTAGCGTTACAAAAATGTTGCAAAGTTTGGGCTGGGAAGTCTTGGAAGAAAGGAGACGAGCTGCTCGACTAAGTGGTATGTTACGATCTGTCAGTGGAGAGATGGCGTGGGAGGACATCAGTAGACGAATAAGTTTGAGTGGTGCCTTTAAAAGAAGAAAAGATCAAAATATGAATGTAAAACTGGAATTCAAGAGGACAAATTGGAGCAAATATTCGTTTATAGGAAGGGGAGTTAGGGACTGGAATAACTTACTATTGTTCAATAAATTTTCAATTTTTTGCAATCATTTAAGAAAGGGCTAGGCAAACAACAGATTGGGTATCTGCCACCTGGGCAACTGCCCTAAATGCAGATAAGTATTGATTGATTGTTTGATTGATTGATCCGATGATGATTTTTTCCATTGCAGTATCTCAAATTCTATTTTACATTCAGCTTTTCTATCTTACAAATATCCGAGAAGAGTACATCCAATTTACACTAGGTATTGTAATTTTAGAACCACTGTTATATCGTCAGGTTGTGTTATTGCTCATTGACACGGCTCGCGGTGCTCTTAGCACCATAAGTTTTTAAGACAATATGCACTTAAATTATCTTTTCAGTAAGAACTCTTTCACTACTCTTGCTGGTATGATTAAGTGTCATAAGCTAGAAGCAAGCGAAATCTGGTAGGAAACAAGTAGGATGCCCTTTCTTCTACTTCTGAACCACAGAGGTAGATGGTGTTCCGGAACACCTTTTTCGAGTGCGAGTCGATCTAATATCTATATGGCGAAAAAGATACCATATTTACTCCAAATTAATTCGATTTTCTCCTTTCCTGTACGAATTTCGAAACCTCCTTCTCTCGTTATCTTTTTCTCGTCACTTTAGAAACAAATAGGCCTATCGTCATTCTGTGTTCACGCCACATGGTGAATTATTTTACATTTTGCCATTATACACTGATTTAGCATATGTCATGGGATAGTCACCAAATAGCGTGTGGAGCCTCCTCTGGCCCTGCGAACTGCAGTGAGACGCCATGGAAGTGAGTCGACAAGTCCCTGGTAGTCCTCTGGACGCAGCTGACACAAAATCGTTTGCAGTGCGGCAGCAAATGCTGGTCTGTTCGTGGGTGCAGGATCCATGGCACGGAGCCTGCGTTCCAGAACATCCCAGATATGCTCGATAGGGTTCATATCGGGGCTCCTGGGTGGCCGTGGCAGTCGTTGGACCTCCACTGCATGTTCCTGGAACCATTCCCGGGCGACGTGGGAGCGATGTGGCGGCGCGTTATCTTGAAACACCGCAGAACCGTCTGGGCGCTGGAAGGCCAAAATGAGTGGAGATGGTCTCCGAGCAGCTCAACATACCGCGTACCATTCAAAGTCTCTTGCAGAACAACCAGGGGGCCCATTCCATACCAGGAAAATGCACCCCAGACCATAACAGAGACACCAGCGCCCTGGACCACACTTTCGTGGCAGACGGGATCCATCGCTTCATGTGGTATGCGCAATACACGGTGCCTCCCATCGGCATGGTTAAGTTCAAATCGTGATTCGTCCGACCATATCACGTTACGCCATTGTTCCAATGTCCATCTCTGGTGACTGGCGACAAATGCGCGTCGTTGTGCCCGATGACGTTGGGTTAACAGTGGCACCCGTGTGCGGCACCAGCTCCCATACCTCATAGAATCCATGTTCCTACGTATTGTCCATTGGGAGACGTGTCTAGTACGGCCTGTGTTGAACTGAGTCCTGATTTGTTGCACGGTTGCCCGTCTGTCAGTATTGACAATCCGTCTCAGATGTCGCCGGTCACGGTCATCGAGGGTGGCTGGACGGCCGGTCGTTCGTCTGTTGTGGACGGTGACACCCGCATTCAACCACTCACAATACACCCTGCACACGGTTGATCGTGTGAAGCCGAATTCCCGCACCACTTCCGAAATCGCAATTCCCATCCGTCGGGCACCGACCACCATACTCCGTTCGAACGGTGTTAGCTCACGACGACGTTCCATGTCACACCTGTCACATGCACAGCCACTGCTCACAGGTTCTCCTGTACAACTGCCGCTGGCACAGGGGGCGTGTGGTGCGTAGACAACACACCTGCGCATCAGTGCTCCAGTATCCCATGACATTTGCTCAGTCAGTGTACACTGTGTGGCCAAAAGCCATGGGAAGACAGTGAATGTGGTGTTAATAATGAGTTGCTCCTCCGTGATCCCCTCAAAACGGCAGCAATAAGGCGAGACATCGACTCTACAAGGTGCTGGAATCGTTCTCGAGGGATCTGCACCCACACACCTTGCACTGCTAACACCAGCTGGTCTTGTGCAGTTCGTGTGAGGTTCATGGAGCGTACACCTGCATCGACAGTATCCCATAAATTCTCGATTGGATCAAGATCATGGGATCTGGTCGGCCTATCGAATGTCGTAACTTCACTGGTGTGCCCCTCGAACCACCTGCGTGCCACCACAGAGGGGTGACATGGCCCATTGTCCTGCTGGAACATGGTATCCACTTCAGGGTACACTAAGGCCAGGAAGAGATGCTGATGGGCTGAAAGAATGTCCACATAACCTGCACCTGTCACCGCTCCATCCAGCCGGAGAATAGGGCCTAATTGTCACCACGACAACGTCGCCCAGACCAGAACTGAGCCACCTCCCGCCTACACACAACCTTGTTGACATGCAGGAATCATAGCTTCATGAGGCATACGCCACACTCTCACGCGCCCATCAGCACGATACAACTGGAACCGGTTTTCATCGGACCATACCACACGCCGCCACTGTTACAAGGACCACTGCCGATTTTCGGCGGGCCCAAGCACCTTCTTGAGCTCTGTGTCGAGGTGTCAGCAAAGGGACACGAGTTGATCGTCGGCTAGTGAGTCTATGCGATACAGTTGCCTCCTTACTGTCTTCGTAGAAATGGATTCCTAACTCCCAGTAGCGCCCAGTACGGTCTGTATAGGCGACATAATTCCCGTTCGTTAAACACTTGTGGTCTTCCCGTGCGGCGGTTTACGCGGGTGGTAACGTTCCCCTGCGATGTTAAAGACCCGCCCTCGACACTGTTGACATCGGAAACCAGAATTTTCCTGTAATCTCCGCCGTGCGCTGATGATCAAACCACAGAAAATATTCTGACGGCAGCGACGGTGGATTTCAAATCCACTCACCTTCCAAATACAGTGTGTGCCTTCACAGCCCCAGCAGCCACTCCGCTCGGGAGAGTCGGTGAACGTATAGAAGTGATTCATTACGACAGACCTTAGTGGGAAAATTTCCTGGTAAACCGATTAATTCATTTTCTGATGCTCATGCCAATACTCCAATGCGGCGGACAAAAGTACTGGAACAGGCAGGTGTTTGAGCTTAGTTATGCTTATAAAAAATCCATGGCGCAAGAGCCCCGAAGTGCCACTGCCTACAAAGCGACCGCTGCTCAGCCCAAAGGCCTGCAGGTTATGAGGTATCGTGTGGTCAGCACGATCAATCCTCTCGGTCGTTATTCCTGACTTTCTATACCGGGAAGTCATGGTTATATTAACCATATATTAACCATTAACTGAGCGGAATTTTGTCATTTGATTTTGTATTCTTTTCTTCCCTTCCTACCCTACAGTTATCTAGGAGGGTATACTAAAAAACGTACGGTGCAGGATATTAGATCGTTTCTCATACGATTGTTTGCTAATTTTACAAAACTACTGGAACGCTTCTCTTTTCACAAGCAAATAAAGTCGTGCCAGGAGTTTGATGCCTTTCACGCATACTTCTTTCCACTGGGAGTCAGTGTTCTTTGTAAGTACACGCAGAGTAATAACTAGAGTCAAAAATGTGTCATTAAAGAGTGGAAATCACCATAGACTTAAAGATCTGAAGTGTAGATTTCAACGTATACAATAACTGAAAATTTGATATATAAGTTGCACATTCATTACATAGAAGGAGAACATCTTTCTTCATCATGATTGAGCGATATCAAAGAAACACACAGAGCTGAATGAACACCGAACTAAGGGAACTACTGAAACATGGCTAGAATGTTCCACTGTTAACTGTATGAAAGATTGTAGCACAGTTGAAAGAAAACGTAGGCAAGCAACTTCATGTTAAGACTGTTACAGACGGTCTTTTTTCATAAGAATGAGTGTAATTCCAGTATATGTGTAAAAATACAATTTGTAAATAAGGTTAATTAGATGAAGTGCTTGCTCTTTGTAAAGTAATAACTACCAAAAGGACCTGTCAGATGACGGTACATTTTATCTATCGCAATGATTGGCGGGTACTTGTATGGAGAAAGGCAATACCGAATAGGAGTCCAAGGAAACGACACTGTCTCTGAAATATGGGAGTGAAGTGTTAATATTGTCGGGTTAAATGAATTCTAGTAAGCGTTGGAAATTTAGTTTTTGCAGATGGCAATGTAGGTACGTTTCTGTTTAAGAACATAGTGCAAAGTAATCTGTAGTGCATTACTGAGATCTCACTGAAGAATGGAATTGACGTGAAGACCGTGTGAGGAAACAAGGCATTAGGTATACTTCACCGGAAGAGTTGGCCGTGCGGTTAGGGGCGCACAGCTGTGAGATTGCATCCGGGATATAATGGGTTCAAACCCCACTGTCGCCACTCCTGAATATGGTTTTCCGTTGTTTTCCATTTTCACACCAGGCAAATTCTGAGGCTGCACCTTAATTAAGGCCACGGCCGCTTCCTTCCCATTCCTAGGCCTTTCCTATTCCATCGTCGCTGTAAGACCTATCTGTGTCGGTGCGACGTAAAAAGCATATAACATAGGTACACCTCGAATCATGTATGGTTGGGTTGAGCTACGTAGCTCGGACGGCTGAACGCTGGGATTCGGCTTTCGATCCAGAGAGAAAGGAGTGTAAACACAATGCAGTTGTCCCACTCTGCGGAGTCTGACCGGGAATGGCGTGCCAATCAAATTTAACTGGGGATTAGAGATACTGTCACGGCAGTATAATGATTTTCTAATGAATAACTTGAAAAAGACGTAAATTCCGCTATTTTTCAGCAAATATTGAGGAAATAAGAGAGGAAATCGCTGTCCCATTGGAGGAAGTACTCGTTTTTTGTTCATCTATTAGCACCAATTTGATGAATGTTCAATTCTTAATTTTATTTATTTTATTGTATTTCATTTTATTGACTACCTTTAATTCTAACTTTCTATCCGTAATTTTTATTTTCTTTAGTTTATTTTCCTTTTTAAATTTCAAATCTTCCGTTTTCTTAATGTCAGTTTTAAATTCGATTTTGTACAATATTCAGCAGATTTTGTGATGCGTCTTCTGCATACAAACTGATGTTAATGAGAACGAAGGATGTCGCCTGCGAAAACTAGTCCAGGAGTTATTATTAGTGTTAAAACATGGTCTTGTTATATTTTTATTTCCTTCATTTTCCAAAATATCATGATGACATGAACAATCTACATGATCATTTACACCCCTGCTTCAGCCCCGCATCTGAGTATATCTCTCCCACGGCGTCTCTCACATTAACCGTCCTCTTACGCTCTGTATTCAGTTCTTTTATGGCATTAATAATTTGCACAGACAGCCCTGTTTTACCCAGGCCCGCAAACACCACCCCTCTGCTCACAGAACCAAATGTCTTCTGTAAATCAGCAGCTGTAACATGCAGTTCACCATCTTTGCTCTATTTTGATGGCAAATATATTGTCTGAAGTTCTCATTCTATTCCTAAACCCGGACAGATACACCAGGAGAACAGGGAAATTCTCCGCCCACATGAACAGCGTTGCCAACTTAGCGGATTTTCCGCCAAATTTGGCGGAATTCTAGATGTATTATAGCGGAATTTAGTGTTATATCCATTTTAGGTTTTTTAAATTTGTATTCCAGTCTGTCTCCGAACTATTCCGTATTTCTTGTCAGGTGCTAGCACTCACATGAGGATTTGATGTTATGAGATCATGATACCATAAATTTGTAATGCGTGGGGAAAGGGTACTTATCTCTTAGTTGACGAATGACGACAGATAATGAAACTGTGAGAGAGTAGCAATTATATATATATGCTATGAAGGAAGACCGTTTAATGAACGGGCCTGTTCTGTGTGTGGCCCTTGAGGTAGGGGATTCTCCTACAGTAGTTTGCACCCGGCAGTAACACGCCTACAAGGTTTAGCTCGCAGGCAGGCGGTTAATCCCAGTGAAACTCACAGATCATGTGAGTGCAGACATTTACTATTAAAATTATTATTATTATTATTATTATTATTATTATTATTATTATTATTATTATTATTATTATTATTATTATTATTGCTCATTTTTATTGCTCATTATTTGAGATCGGATTTCTTGGCGGAATTTTAGCGGATTTTTTTATCATTTAGCGGATCTTGAAAATATTAGTTGGCAACACTGCATATGAAAATGAAGTTGAATTCACGAGGACAAATCGGAGCAAATATTAATTTATAGCACGTGGAATAAGGGATTGGAATACATTACCGTACCAGGGGAAATGTTTAATAAATTTCAATAACTTTAAAAAAATTGAGGATGTGCTTTTCCTACTGTTATCGTATTGTTGTAGGCGTGGTTGGTAATAAAGGCTTCATTCGGAAGTTGGAAGACAAACAGCGAATGGTTTCAGCTTGTGGCGTGAGCACAGAATGCGATATTTGTTCTAAAGCGACGAGAAAATCATAAGCGGCCCATGGAAATGAAGACATCATGTGAACGAAGAACGTTTTTAAATTCGTAAAGGAAACGAGGAAATCTAATTAGATTGGAGTAAATACAGTATTCATTTCGCCTTTCAGATATTAGATGTATTTACACTCGAAAAAGTTGTTCCGCAGCACCATCTACCTCTACAGTTCAGAACTAGAAGAAACGGCAGTCAATTTGTTTCCTACTAGATTTCGCTAGGCGCTAGCTTACGTCAACTGACCATGCCGGCAAGAGTAAAAGAGAATCATACTAAAGAGATAATAATGCAATAACATCTCGTAACAACTTTTGGTGCTAACAACACCGTGGGGCGTGTCGCCGAGCAATAAATTATCGAGGGAAATGTCTAACAAATTTCCAAGTTATTCAAAACGTTTAATAAAATGCTAGGTAATGAATCGGTAGGGAATCTTCCACCTGGGCGACAGCCGCAAGTGCAGGTCACTGATGTTTGATACTAACAAATCCCAACTCCAGCAATCCTCCAAACCCGCCGAATCTCCTGGCCAGAGAGAAGGCGTTACCTTCTAGGTGGCAACAACGCCAGCCACCAGGCAAGGGGAGTGAGAATGTTCACAGAGCTACCACCACATGAACCACTAATGAACCACATCCAAACGAATGGCATAAGTGACGGGATCACAAATCTGCTACTAGACCTCATTTATCCTCCCCCTAGTAAAAAATCTATACGCAGGTGTACTTCATCAGCTATTTCTAAGACACAATGGAATAAAGGTATGTAGCAATGGAAAGCCATGTCTGAGGCCTACGCATACTCTTCTGCAATGCAAACAGAATTAGACCATGAAAGACTGACTTTGAACTATTACCAAACCAACATTAAATAGACGTAGCACACATTAGCGAAAAGTTCCTCAAGCTCATTCCAAAATTCTCGATCAATAGCTATAAATACATCGATCTAACAGAGAAAGGGAAGGGGGAGGAATAGGCATAGTGGCTAAAAAAACATCTCACGTAAGAAGAACGCCTTTTACCAACACTAAGAAGCAAGGAAGTCACTGCTATGAAGATCTATACCCAACGAGGGCACATTCTAATAGCAACCTAAGGTAACTTATATACTCGAAATTTCGATTTCCTTTTCCATAGTGAAGTGCACACCACACAAGCTGGAGAGTTGAACTCCAAACATGTAGCGTGGAACTCCAGAATAAACAACCCCGCAGGTTAGAAAATGATGGACTTGTTTCTTAACAGAAATATCAACGTCATCTGACTGTCAGAACCCATCTATGTACCTTAAAATCTCAACCATCAACCAGAAATTATGGACATTGCACTGACGCAAGACATTGACAACAATGTGGGGAATGATTTCAGCCACAATTAAGTATTGCTTCAAATTGAAGACTGCGCTACAATATCGACGACTGCCAGGAAATACAACGTTATACCCACGAAGGAAATCAACCGAGACGATTTTCCGAGTTATACGAAGGAATAAAACCCGATGGTCCAGAGCAACTATCCATTACACAAGACATCCACACAGCAGTGTAGAATTTATCGCTTCCATTAGAACAGCACCAGGAGACTTCACAGCACCAGGAGACTTCACAGCACCACCTGCCAAGCGAACAAAAAAGTGAACTTCCCCCCGCAGTTTTTCAGCTGAAATCCAAACATACCGTAACGACCAGTGGAACAATACCCTCCGCAAAATATCTGCAAAAGACAACAGCTTCTGGAGTATGATTTAAGAGTGGTCAAAAGGTTCACGATGATGATGATGATGATGATGATAACGATTATGATGATGATGATAATGATAACGATTATGATGATGATGATAATGTTTGTTGTTTAAAGGGGCCTAACATGTAGATCATCGGCCCCTAATGGTACGAAATGAGACGAAATGTAATGGCAATTTAATAAAAGTCCAAAGTTCAACCAACCGACTAGAATTTAAAACGTGATGGTGAAGAATGAAAAGATAAATATGAATTTAAAATTATCAGCGGAGCCAACTCACAGTACTGAACGTTATAAATAATTCCAAAATCGATCCACTGCCTAGAATGCAAAAAGATGACGATGAACATTGATTATGAACATAATACAATCAGTGGATCCGACCCGCAATGCCTCACCTTCCCAAAAGCTATACTGAAAAATTAGCATTACTGACCAAGGGACTGCTTACAAAGCAAAATGCTGAATCGATGATTCTATATGTCTAAAGGGGTCCAAAATCCAGGTCAACGGCCCCTCATAATGGTACTTATCGCTAGTAAAGTAGAACTATGGTATTTCTGAAGTTTCGGTACTAACCAAGAGTAGTGTAGACTCACGGTGTTAGAAACGTTATGGCGCTACTCTGAAGTATTGTACGTCGCACATGTAACGCAGACCTATGGTGTTTCTCACATAATGGTGCCACTTGTAGGCAACGCAAACTCATGGTGTTTCTCACATAGGTGTACTAATCATAGGGACTTGTACTATCCCGTGGTGTTCCTCACGTAGTGGGTAATAATCACAGGCAATGCGGACCCACAGTGTCGCTCATATAGTGCTACTAATCACAGGTACCGCCCAGACCCGTGGTGTTTCTCACATTGCTACTGATCACAGGCAACGTAATCCTCGTGTCTTCCGTATATAGTGGTACTAATCACAGGTCCTGTAAACCCATAGTGACCCACCCACTATTGCTACTAATCACAAACCTATTGTGTACCTAACATAGAGGTACTGCTCGCAAGTGAAGGCAACCCATAGCTTTCTCCGCGTGATGGTACTAATAACGAGTTGTTTCATGGTTCTAATTCATTAATTTGGTCTCCCCTTTTAGGCGCCTCTTACAACAGGCAGGGGATACCGTAGGTGGTTTCTTCATGTGTGTCCCACACCCACAGGGGGTGTCGTCAAAGCGAAACCCAATACCATCCCCGTTCTCAAAAGTAACAATAACCAAGCAGTTACACGCACAGAAAAGACAGCGCTGTTAGAAGACATTCTATTTTCCTAACATTTGTATTATCATTAATTGGGGGAGCCTCCGTGGCTCAGGCGGCAGCGCGCCGCTTGGTTCCGTGGTTCAAATCCCAGTCGATTCATGCGAAATTTCTGCTGGACGTGCGAGGCGGGACAGGTTTTTCTCCGGGTACTCCGGTTTTCCCTGTCATCCTTCATTTTGACAACATCCTCCAGTATCATTGTACTTTATCTGTCAGTCATTAATAATTGGCCGAGAGGAGTGCAGCAGGCTTCGGCAGCCGGCACAATTCCTTTCCTCGCCGCTAGATGGGGGCTTCTTTCAAACCATTCCTGACCCGGCTAAATCAGACTGTAGATATTCATTTCATTATTTAGGAGTACGAATTGAACACTTTTGCCTCCGGTTAAATATATTTTCATGAACTTATTTTGTAGTCCATTTCTCATACTATTAGTTACAGTAAACTTTTATGGTCTAATTTCGATTAATAATAATAATAATAATAATAATAATAATAATAATAATAATAATAATAATAATAATAATAATAATAATTGTACCGGGAGGTACACCTCAATCCAGCATATTTAAAAGAAGCGCCTTAAGAAACACTATCTATCAAACAACTCTTGAAGCATGATATTGTATAGACTTTTGGACTTGTGCCGTGTGAAGAAAATAAGGTGTAACGTTTCGCAGAAAACTGTGCTCTGCCTCCTCAGAAGAATTCTCGACTGTCCACGAGAAAGGCTTCTTCTGACACTTTTGTCATTGTTCAAGAAGCCTTTCTCGTGGACAGTCGAGAATTCTTCTGAGGACGTAGAGCAAAGTTTTCTGCGAAACGTTAAGAATTTCACCTTATTTTCTTGACAGGGCACAAGCCCAAAAGCCTATACAATATCATGTCCATAAGTACGGGCCGTGAAAGCATTAATGGCAACTCTTGAAACAGCTAATGCATAAAGTTGGGACATTAATCAGAAGATGTCACTACTGAATAACTGAGTAATATGTTATTTTAAAGTTTCCCAAACTGACTGGATTTATTTGCTTTGTTTCGGTGTACATCAAGAAGTTTGAACTTTTCTCCATAGATGTCTCTACAAAAACTGATGTCATGCACTCTGGGGCAAGGTGGAAGAATGAGTGATTTAAAGAAGTTTTGTGTGTACAGGTTTTCTCAACAGAATTGACTTTCATTTATTTTGGTACTTTAAGGCTTGCAGCACTTCCTTCTCATCCCGCCGGCTTTTGAATCTGGCCTATACTACGAACTGTCTCAGTATTTGCATTAGTGCAGGAGAATGGAAAACCATTCCCAGGACAGCCGACGATTGGGACCAGCCGTGAGGTCCAGCCCTGTCCCGTCTCCAGAATGCAGAGGCGTAGAGCCACGGTACAGCCGAGGCCACCCCTCTGCTCGGCTGGCCGGTCGGAGTGCAGAGCTGTGGGACAACGGACCAGCCGTGAAGTCCAGCCCTGTCCCGTCTCCAGAATGCAGAGGCGTAGAGCCACGGTAGAGCCGTGGCCATCCCTCTGCTCGGCTGGCCGGACGGGGTGCAGTGCTGTGGGACAACGGACCAGCCGTGAAGTCCAGCCCTGTCCCGTCTCCAGAATAGAGAGGCGTAGAGCCACGGTAGAGCCGTGGCCATCCCTCTGCTCGGCTGGCCGGACGGGGTGCAGAGCTGTGGGACAACGGACCAGCCGTGAAGTCCAGCCCTGTCCCGTCTCCAGAATAGAGAGGCGTAGAGCCACGCTAGAGCCGTGGCCATCCCTCTGCTCGGCTGGCCGGACGGGGTGCAGAGCTGTGGGACAACGGACCAGCCGTGAGGTCCAGCCCTGTCCCGTCTCCAGAATGCAGAGGCGTAGAGCCACGGTACAGCCGAGGCCACCCGAGTGCTCGGCGGGCCGGTACGGGTGCAGAGGTGTGGGACAACGGACCAGCCGTGGCCATACGTGGGCCGAGACCCACTCTGCATTCACCGACGTACACAGTAAATTCGTGCTCGTTTTAGCTCCCTACAGCAATGCTAATACGTGTTGAGATGAAGTTGTATCCTAGCGCTGCAGTGGTCAAAACGCGCACTGTTTATGAAGAGAGCGCCGCGAGTGAGCAGGCTATATATTACTTGTAGGCCAAGCTCAGACACCAACGGTATCCTATATCATTAAACGAGCAATACTTAAAAAATTTCACTAGCTTTCTCGAAAAAGGCCTTGAACGATTTTGAAGAAAATCACAGACAAACGGAGTTTCGGTCTAGAAAACGATTAGTCAGGATCCCATTTTCGGAAAAATTCATTTTCAGACTCGAAAAGGGCTCTATTGATTTCAAGAAATTTACGTACGTGCAACAGACTTTTTTTTTCGTTTTCATTCCCCACCCTGAGAGCGTGAGGCGGGCCACCAAGAGGGTTGCGCCCTCGCTCTGGCCGAGAGTTGCGAACGTGTGGGGGCTGTGTGGAAAGAGGAAGGTGGACAAGTGGGTGCGAAATATGACGGAGATGGGAAAGGGAGATGTGGCCTTTTATATTTTTTATTACTTTTTAATTAATTGGACTGTGATTCCATAGGGTGTATAAGAGCATGACTTTATATATTCAATACATATACATACATTGTTCAACAAGTTTTTTTTATTCAGTTGGGCATATATAAACCTGGGTGTAAATATTGTTAGGCATGAAATGAACATTGAGCTTCATGTTTACTAACTGGCATACAAAGAGAAAGATAATACAATAAGCCTACTTCAGTTAATACAATACAGGGCTGGGTGATAAAGACATATATATAAATAAAGTAATATATGATTTCATTAATACATTAATTCATTAATACATATTTTGAAGATGAGAGTATCATGTGAGAGTGGAGCGGTTCTGATAGCCCCTTGGCTTAAGAGATGATGCGTAACCGGGTGTCCAATGCTGAAGACGGTTCATACCGGACCGACCGATCTGCGGGCGCTGTGAGTGCTTGGAATTAATGAACTGGGGTGAGGATTTGGAGAGGGCGTTTGAGGGGAACTTGGAAGTGTTGAGTTATGAGGGGATGTCCTTGGTCAAGGGAGCGCTGGATGAAGCGTTGGAATATAGTTGAGATGTGGACATCAAGTTTTGGTATTGGGAATATGTTGTAGAGGTCACGGTGTGGTAGAGTGGAGGAAGGCGGAGGGTGATGCGGATTAATCTTCTCTCCATGGATAGGAGTGGACGGAGGAGATGTTGGTTGGTGCTAGTTGCAGCGAGCCAGACTGGATGTCCATATGTAATGAATGAGCGAAGGAAGGATGTGTACGTATGGATTAGAAGTTGAGATTTGAGACCCCAGTTGGTTCCGGCAAGCCGGCGGAGCAGCTGGGATCTCTGCTGGGCTCAGGTCTTAATATGAAGGAAGTGTGGGCGGAAGGTAAAGTGTTCGTCGATGATAATTCCGAGGTATTTGAGGGATGGTTGGGGCGGATAGCGGTTTTGCGTATGGTGAGCTTGAGTTCTTCTGGATTCCGTGTAATGGAGAGGCGGCGTTTACGGGGACGGATATGGGTGGACTGGGGTTTGGTGGTATTGAGCCGGAGGTGCCAGCGACCACAACATTTTACAAAGGATTTAAGGAAGGTTTGGAGACGCTGGTTGATGCTTTGGACGGATGGAAATGGAGCGAGAATAGCTGTGTCGTCTGCGAACTGTAATAGATGTATGGGGGGGGGGGGCTGTGGAATGACAGCGACGAATAGAAGAAAAAGCAG
Source organism: Anabrus simplex (assembly GCF_040414725.1). Classification (NCBI taxonomy): domain Eukaryota; kingdom Metazoa; phylum Arthropoda; class Insecta; order Orthoptera; family Tettigoniidae; genus Anabrus; species Anabrus simplex. The sequence continues at coordinate 1,156,552,342 of NC_090266.1, read as the reverse complement.
TGGGGACATTGGGGAGCCTTGGGGGACGCCAATACTCATGTGGAAGGAACGGGAATGGTGACCTTGGATGTGAATGGTTGCAGAACGGTCAGTGAGGTATGATGGAGACGGATGTAGGACTGGGGAAGACAGACATGGTGTAACTTGAAGATGAGGGCGTCATGCCATACGGAGTCAAAAGCGAAATGAAAATCAACTGTGATCAGGAGTGTAGGACGGGCTTGACTATAGTTACTCGAGATCAACTGGATGAGACGGAAGAGTTGGTGGTGGGTCGGAAACCGCATTGGGAGGCTGGGAGAGTGCAACAGATGGTGATTTTCTAATGTAAACAATTGTTAAAAAGTCAATGCTAGAACACAGAATGGCGATATATTTTCTAAAGCAACGAGGAAAATATTTACCGGGCCATGAAAAGGAAGATATCGTGAGAAAGAAGGTTTTGAAATGTGTACATGGAAGGAGTAAATCGCATTTTATTTGAGTAAATACGGTATTTTTCCGATTGAGATATCTGAACTACTAGTACAGAAAGAAGCTGCTCCAGAGTCCCGTCTACATGCATAGTTCAGAACTAGTACCAGTAGACAATTCGTTCGCAAGCAGAGCTCGCTCGTCTCTAACTTACGTCACTTGACCACACCGACGCAATTAGAAGAAATTCGTTGTTTTAAAAATATGCCACTATCCACACGGTAAAATCCCTCGGTTTTTTTTTTTTTTTTTTTTGTAGAGGCTAGGGTGATATCGTTTTATTTTTGTGCCAGGTATGGGACTAGAGATATCGCGGTCGATACTGCCCCGTATTTTGTGCATGAAAGACCGTGCCGTGTTATGTCACGTGAACTTTGTATTAGAATATTTGCAGACATGGCGAGGGACGTTTAGAGGATAATAAGCTGAAGGAAACCAAAACAAAATGTTATTTTAAAAAAACTCGAGGTATTGCATACTTTCAGTAACATATTTGAGGGAAGAGTGGCTGGAAAGAAAGGAAGAGGATGACGAAGGGAGAGCATTCTTAACAACTTACTCAACATAATAATGTCGTTAATTTCACGTCCTATTAACTACTTTTACGGTTTTCGGAGACGCAAAATGCCGGAATTTTGTCTCGCAGTAGTTCTTTAGCGTGCCAGAAACTTCTGACGTGTTGAAGAACCTTCAAATACCACCGAACAGAGCTTGCCAATCTGCGAAGTTGGGCTCAGAAGGCCAGTGCTCTACAGTCCGAGCTAATCAGCACCTGCGGGACAAAATTCCGGCACTCCGAAAACAGTTAAAGTAGTTCATGGGACGTAAAGCCAACATTGTCATTATTGAACAGCAGCATTTTCGGAAAATGAACATTTTTGTATTCAACCACTAGCCAGTGTTTTCTATACAGGGTGGTCGCAAATAACGTGAACCGAGTATATGAGACATAGAGGGTTGGTCATATTGCGACGTTAAATACTAGATAACAGAAAATACATGATAATATGGCAGCTGCTTGAGTTATCAAATTATTTATCAGTGTCACCAACCCTCTAACGCTCACACACCCGGTTCACGTTGTTTTCCGACCATCGCGTGTATATGGACTCTCTTTATCTATTTAATTTCTGTGCTACGGAAACATTGGGTTAACTTCGACTCAAGTTTTCTCTGAAAGTATCAGAGATTTGAAGTACAAATTAGTTACAGAAATCTGTGGAAAGTTCTGTACCAGATTTCACGATGGCCGGTTCGTTTCTGATTATCGTCGCCCACTGAGCACTTTCGTGTTCCCATAATATACTCTAAATAAGACCTGGAAGCTTTAATGTAGTCCGCCTCTGTGGTGTAGTGGTTAGCGTGATTAGCTGCCTCCCCCGGAGGCCCGGGTTCGATTCCCGGCTCTGCCACGAAATTTGAAAAGTGGTACGAGGGCTGGAACGGGGTCCACTCAGCCTCGGGAGGTCAACTGAGTAGAGGTGGGTTCGATTCCCATCTCAGCCATCCTTCTCCAGGCGAATGCCGGGATGGTACCTAACTTAAGGCCACGGCCGCTTCCTTCCCTCTTCCTTGCCTATCCCTTCCAATCTTCCCATCCCTCCACAAGGCCCCTGTTCAGCATAGCAGGTGAGGCCGCCTGGGCGAGGTACTGGTCATACTCCCCAGTTGTATCCCCCGACCAAGAGTCTGAAGCTCCAGGACACTGCCCTTGAGGCGGTAGAGGTGGGATCCCTCGCTAAGTCCGAGGGAAAAACCGAACCTGGAGGGTAAACAGATGATGATGATGATGATGATGAGCTTTAATGTAATCAAGACTTTGGAAATGACTGAATATCCAAGCCAACAACAATCCTTCTGTTACAATTTGCTCAACCTAGCGGTTAACTGTTATATTATAGTTGCATAGACACCTCTTCGCAGTGGCCTGTTGGTCTAGGGGTATGATTCTCGCTTCGGGTGCGAGAGGTCCCGGGTTCAAATCCCGGACAGGCCCAATTTTTTTCCTACGGCTGCTAATTGTCATCAACTCTGACAACTGTAACATATGTCCCTGTTCTTCCACGGGAATTGGTATCCATTTCATGAATCCTTAATGAATTTATTTGAACTTACATGCCTGTATTCAAACGTTTAATACGGTATGTTGTTTGAGTCATCAGTCCATGGACTGGTTTGATGCAGCCTTCCATGCCACCCTATCCTGTGCTAACCTTTTCATTTCTACGTAACTATTGCATCCTACATCTGCTCTAATCTGCTTGTCATTTCATACCTTGGTCTACCCCTACCGTTCTTACCACCTACACTTCCTTCAAAAACCAACTGAACAAGTCCTGGGTGTCTTAAGATGTGTCCTATCATTCTATCTCTTCTTCTCGTCAAATTTAGCCAAATCAATCTCCTCTCGCCAATTCGATTCAGCATCCCTTCATTCGTGATCTGATCTATCCATCTCACCTTCAGCATTCTTTTGTAACACCACATTTCGAAAGCTTCTATTCTCTTTCTTTCTGGGCTAGTTATCGTCCATGTTTCACTTCCATACAATGCCACGCTCCACACGAAAGTCTTCAAAAACATCTTTCTAATTCCGATATCAATGTTTGAAGTGAGCAAATTTCTTTTCTTAAGAAAGCTCTTCCTTGCTTGTGCTAGTCTGCATTTTATGTCCTCCTTACTTCTGCCATCGTTAGTTATTTTACTACCCAAGTAACAATATTCATCTACTTCCTTTAAGACTTCATTTCCCAATCTAATATTTCCTGCATCACCTGCCTTCGTTCGACTGCACTCCATTACTTTTGTTTTGGACTTCTTTATTTTCATCTTGTACTCCTTACCCAAGACTTCATCCATACCATTCAGCAGCTCCTCGATATCTTCTGCAGTCTCAGATAAAATAACAATATCATTGGCAAATCTCAAGGTTTTGATTTCCTCTCCTTGGACTGTCATTCCCTTTCCAAATTCCGCTTTGATTTCCTTTACTGCCTGTTCTATGTAAACATGCTCAACCTAGCGGTTAACTGTTATATTATAGTTGCATAGACAAGTTTTCGCAATGGCCTGTTGGTCTAGGGGTATGATTCTCGCTTCGGGTGCGAGAGGTCCCGGGTTCAAATCCCGGACAGGCCCAATTTTTTTCCTACGGCTGCTAATTGTCATCAACTCTGACAACTGTAACATATGTCCCCGTTCTTCCACGGGAATTGGTATCCATTTCATGAATCCTTAATGAATTTATTTGAACTTACATGCCTGTATTCAAACGTTTAATACGGTATGTTGTTTGAGTCATCAGTCCATGGACTGGTTTGATGCAGCCTTCCATGGCACCCTATCCTGTGCGGCAGCCTTGCCTCACTCCTTTCTGGATTTCTGTTTCTTTTTCAAAGCCCTTGATTCTTATTACTGCAAACTGATTTTTATACAGATCGTAGATAATTCTTCGTTCTCGGTATCTGATACCAATCACCTTCAGAATCTCAAATCGCTTGGTCCAATCAACATTATCGAATGCCTTTTCTAGATCTACGAATGCCATGTACGTGGGCTTGTCCTTCTTGATTCGATCCTCTAAGATCAGACGTAAAGTCAGGATTGCTTCACGTGTTCCTACATTTCTTCTGAAGCCAAATTGATCTTCTTCCAACTCAGCTTCAACTTGTTTTTCCATTCTTCTGTAAACAATACGTGTTAAAATTTTGCAGGCATGAGATACTAAACTAATAGTGCAGTAGTTTTCACATCTGTCAGCACCGGCTTTCTTGGGAATAGGTATAACAACATTCTGACGAAAATCGGATGGGACTTCTCCTGTCTCATACATCTTACACACTAAATGGAATAACATTGTCATGCTGGTTTCTCCTAAGGCAGTCAGTAATTCAGAGGGAATGTCATCAATTCCAGGTCCCTTGTTGCTATTTAGGTCGATCACAGCTCTGTCAAACTCTGACCACAAAATTGGGTCTCCCATTTCATCAGCATCAACAGCCTCTTCTTGTTCCCGAACCAAATTATCTACTTCTTTACCTTGATACAACTGTTGGATATGCTCCTGCCATCTTTCTGCTTTATCTTCTTTCCCTAGAAGTGGCTTTCTATCTGAGCTCTTAATATTCATACATCTAGATTTCCTCTGTCCGAAGGTTTCCTTGATTATCCTGTATGCAGCATCTACCTTTCCTAGAACCGTACAACCTTCGATTTCCTTGCACTTTTCCTTCAGCCATTCTTCCTTAGCTACCTTGCACTTTCTACCCACTTCATTCTTTAATCACCTGCATTTTTTTCTGCCCTCTTCATTTCTAGCATTCTTGTATTTTCGTCGTTCATTAATCAGGTCTAGTATCTCCTGAGTTATCCACTGATTCTTAGTTGATCTTTTCTTCCTTCCTAACATTTCTTCAGCAGCTCTACCGACTTCATTTTTCATGACTATCCACTCTTCCACTATTGTGTTTCCTTCAGCCTTTTCATTTAGTCCTTGTGCAACATGTTCCTTGAAACAATCCCTCACACTCTTTTCTTTCAACTTGTCTAGATCCCATCTTCTTGCACTCTTTCCTTTCTTCAATTTCTTCAGCTTCAAATGGCATTTCATGACCAAAAAGTTGTGGTCAGAGTCCACGTCTGCTCCTGGGAAAGTTTTGCAATTCAATACCTGGTTTCTGAATCTCTGCCTAATCATAATGAAGTCTATTGGATACCTTCCAGTGTCTCCAAGTGTCGTCTACGTATACAGCCGTCGTTTGTGGTGATGGTATTAGCAAGGACTAAATTGTGATCAGTGCAGAATTCTACCAGCCGACTTTCTCTTTCATTCCTTTGTGCCAATCCGAATTCTCTTACTGTAATACCTTCTCTTTCTTGGCCTACCACTGCATTCCAGTCTCCCATCACAATTCGATTCTCGTCACCTTTTACATATTGTATTAAATCTTCTATCTCTTCATATATTCTTTCGACTTCCTCATCATCCGCTGAGCTAGTAGGCATATTGACCTGCACTACTGTGGTGGGCATTGGTTTGGTGTCTATCTTGACGACAATAATTCTTTCACTATGCTGGTCGTAGTAGCTTACCCACTGCCCTATTTTCTTATTCATTATTAAACCAACTCCTGCATTCCCCTGTTTGATTTTGTGTTGATAATTCGGTAGTCGCCTGACCAAAAATCCTGATCTTCCTGCCTACGTACTTCACTTATACCAACTACATCTAACTTTAGTCTGTCCATCTCCCTTTTCAGATTCTCTAACCTACCACAACCATCCAAACTTCTAAAATTCCACGCTCCGACTCGCAGAATGTCAGTATCCATCTTCCTGATGATCGCCCCATATCGCGTAGTCCCCACCCGGAGACCCGAATGGAGGACTAGTTTACCTCCGGAATATTTTACCCGGGAGGAAGCCATCATCAGTACATCATTCATACAGAGAGAGCTGAATGTCCTCGGGTGTAGGTTACGGCTGTAGTTTCCCGTTGCTTTCAGCCGTGTAGCAGTATCAACACAACTAAGCCATGTTGAGTATTATTACTAGGCCATATCAGTCAATCATCTAGACTGCTGCCCTTGCAACTTCCGAAAGGCTGCTACCCCCCTTTCGATGAACCATTCGTTAGTCTGGTCTCTCAACAGATACCCATCCGATATGGTTCCACCTGCGGCTCGGCTATCTGCTTCATTGGGACACGCAAGCCTCCCCACCGCGGCAAGGTCACATGGTTCGCAGGGGAGTAAACTAATATTCATCTACGAAAGCACGTGGCAGTAAAGTGAAGCACGATAAAGCTGAACAAAGTGGAGGCAGAATACGGCAGATCACAGAGTTTATTGAACGATTCAGTTCCTGGTGCATAATTCTCCCTAATTCTTGGCTACATATTGTTGTTCATCTGAAACCGGGAGTGGTACTGTGGCTGAAGAATCATGAAACCGATGATGATGTTATTTGCTTGACGTCCCACTAACAACTTTTTAAGATCCTCGGAGACGCCGAGGTGCCGGAATTTAGTCCCGCAGGAGTTCTTTTACGTGCCAGTAAATCTACCGACACGGGGCTGTCGTATTTGAGCACCTTCAAATACCACCGGACTGAGCCAGGATCGAACCTGCCAAGTAATCATGAAACCAATCGTTGACGACGATAGTAAAATTTACTTTCCTTTGCTAGTTTTTTAACGTCACACTAATACATTGGGGGTATTCGGCGTCGCGAGATGGGAAGGTAAAAGGATTCTGATGGCAGCATCCGTGGCCTTAATTAAATTACAGTCCAGGCTTTTGCCTGCTGTGAAACCGGAAACAACGGACCGCCATCTTCAGGGCTGCTGAAGTTTCGTTTCGAACCCACCAAATCCCGAATGCAAGCTCACAGCCGCGCGACCCAACCCGCAGGGCCAACTCACTCGGTGATTACTTCCAAGCAATCTGAGTAGAGCTGCACAACGTAGCCTTACACAGCATTTTGTGTGTACTGGCCATGGAAAGCATTGTATTAGAATTAAAAATTTTAAAAAAGGCATGGAATAAATATTAACACAACTAGGTCATTCCAAATCAGTATAGTATGAACTATTCTTCCTGGATTTTTCCCAGATTATGGGGATCAGCACTTGAAATGGATCTGACCTAGCTTTGTGGTCTGATGCCCTAAATGAAAGGTGTATTCAATATTGCTTGTTTCAGAACTAGTTAACAGTGTGATGTGTCCTATGTACATGAAGAGAACATAAAAACCCAGGCCCAGACTGGAGGAATTAATCATATGCAGTTAAAGTACTCTTCCCCACCGGGAATCGAACCCAGGGCCCTGTAAAGCAGAGATCATTTGTTTTAGCCAAGGAACCAGACTAGTATAGTCCAGACTATAGATCACATAGGTGGTGTCTAATAGCGACATGGATAGTTGATAAAGACTGGCATATTATTAGTGCAGGGAGTATAATTTAATACTTCGCAGCGGAGTAAAGAGGCATATGAGCGCAGAGAAGGGGTGACAAGTGCAATGGCGAGCTGACGTATCGTCTCAAAGAAGCGGCATGATTACGCCTATAGAAGCTAAACGAAACTGTATTCACCAGCAGTATACATGCTCAGGATAAATGAATAAATAAATAAATAAATAAATAAATAAATAAATAAATAAATAAATAAATAAATAAATAATTAAACCAGTAAATGAACTGACCTCACCAGTGAATGAGTCCGGTAAGACGGTATATGTCATAATATTTTAGCAATGTGTGCTGACGAATGTGAAATACCAGTTTCTGAGCTGCTTTCCGAAGCGACTTATGTGGACTGACTTGCAGTCAAGCCTCTGTATCGTCTAACCTCTCCTGTGCGACAGCTGTTCTCCTTTGCTGTTTTTTCTTATTAGTTATGGAACCAGTACTACGCCGCTTGAGAACGCGTTGTTGTACGTAACGTGTTGATGGTACTGGATAACCGGGAAACTGTCTACGGAATTCTCGATAGCATCTTGTAAGTTTCTTCTTTTTGTGCAAATAACACTCAACCAAAAATATTATCTGTGCAGTATTGTTCTGAACTATCGCGATAACAGCCTCGCAACACTCCTTAAAATTCGAGTAGTTTCTAGCGAATTGCTTCGTCAGCAGTCAAGAATTGGGGATTCTCGCGGCCTGTGAGAGAAAGTGCGAAGTCTTAAATTACACTCCCTGTATCATTAATTATTATTTCATCTGTTTACCGTCCAGTGTTCGTTTTTCCCTCGGACTCATCGAGGGATCCCGCCTCTACCGCCTCACGGGCAGTGTCCTGCGGCATGAGATATTTTACCGGGGATAAAACTTGGCACGAGGACCAGTACCTTTCCCAGGTGGACTCACCTGCTATGCTGAACAGGTGCCTTGTGGGGGGATGGGAAGATTAGAAGGGATAGGCAATGAGAGGGAAGGAAACGTCCGTAGCTATAAGTTAGGTACCATCCCGGCATTTGCCTCGGAAACCACATGGGAAACGACGAAAAATCTTTTCGAGGATGGCTGAGGTGGGAATCGAACCGCCTCTACTCATTTGACCTGCCGAGGTTGAGTGGACGCCGTACTACTTTTCAAATATCTTGGCAGAATTGTGCTAAAAAATGAACAAAGTATGTGAATATTTCCTCCAATCTGACAGCGATTTCGTCTGTTATTTCATTAATAGTTGCTGAAGGATGGGTAATTTTACGTCTTTTTCTCGCCAGTTGTTCATGAGAACAAGCATTTCTTTCCATCTTAAATTCTGTTTAACATTTTGTCCTCTAACTAACGAACTACAAATATTTTCATTCCGCAACCTGAGGGTTTTAGTAACACCCTCTCTCTGGCCAGCGGTGAAAGTCAGGTATGGAGAAGGTGACGGGGTTGGCGGCCGTGGTCATATTAGGAACTGTCCCAGCATTCGCCTTAGAGCAGGAGAATGGAAAACCACGGAAAACAATTCTCAGGACCGCCGACGGTTGGGACCAGCCCCTAACCATCTCATGAATACAGAGGCACAGAGCCACGGTAGATCCGTGTCCACTTGTATTCCGAAACCTGCTCTGCATCCGCCGAGTTTCTGCCCTCTAAATATCAAATTTTCTATGGTACAATTGTTTGAAGAGGGCACCGCCGAGTAGCATGAAATATTGAATTTTTTAAATCCAGTGCTCACTAGGCGGGTTGTCTCATTGCTCAGCTAACACAATCCGGAAATGCAGTTAGCATCGAAAGTTGTAACGATATATTTCCATTATCTTGTTAAAAAGAAATACCAATTTCTTGTCTGTATGGTCAAGTGACGTAAACTAGATGTCAGCGAACTCTAGTAGCAAATAATAAATCACCGTCTCTAGTTCTGAACTAGACAGGTAGATGGGATTCCTGAGCAGCTTTTTCCTGTGCGAGTAGTTTTAATATCTCAAGGGCGAAAAGTATACCACATTTACTCTATCAACTGCGCTACCGAATTTTGAAAGGCTTGAAATTTTTAAAATAGTTTCCTTGCAATTGTTATTCGCAGCTGCAAAGCAGGTAAAATATTTATTTTTACTGCACCCACCTTCTGGACTTCCCAGTACCACAACATGAGTACGTCATATTACTTTATGTGAAAGTAGGTTAATATCATGATACTGTAATTATTTCCTCCTTTCCTGTACAAATGTAAGAACCTTCATCTAGCTTCCTTTTCATGGGCCGGTGAACGTTTTTCTCGTCTCTTTAGAAACAAATATCGCCATTCTGTGTTCTGGCGTTGACTTTCTACCAATTGTTCACAATAGAAAATCGGCATCTGATGCTCGTACTTAAATTTCTTGAAATCATGTAAATCATTAGAGCACTTTTCGAGAAAGCTAGTTAATAGATGTCGGTAAGACTGGTTACAAAATCGCCATCTGTTGCTCTGTAGTTACACTTCTTGAAATGCATCTGCCCTGCTAATTTCGTAATTAAATCAATCAATCAATCAATCAATCAATCAATCAATCAATCAATCAATCAATCAATCAATCAATCAATCAATCAGTACTGATCTGCATTTAGTGCAATCGCCCAGGTGGCAGATTCCCTACCTGTTGTTTACCTAGACATTTCTTGAATGATTTCAAAGAAATTGGAAATTTATTGAACTACTCCCTTGGTAAGTTATTCCAATCCCTAACTCCCCTTCGTATGAACGAATATTAGCCCCAATTTGTCCTCTTGAATTGCAATTTTATCTTCATACTGTGATCTTTCCTCCTTTAAAGACCCCACTCAAACTTATTCGTCTACTAATGTCATTCCACGCCATCTCTCCACTGACAGCTCGAACATACAGTACCACTTCGTCGAGCAGCTCGTCTTCACGGCGAGTTGGCCGTGGGGCTAGGGGCGCGCAGCTGTGAGCTTGCATCCGGGAGATAATTGGTTCAAGCCCCACTGCCGGCAGACCTAAATATGGTTTTCCGTGGTTTGTCGTTTTCACACCAGGCAAATGCTGGGGCTGTACCTTAATTAAGGCCACGGCCGCTTCCTCCCCACTCCTAGCCCTTTCCTATCCCATCGTTCCCATAAGACCTATCTGTGTCGGCGCGACGTAAAAGAAAGTGTAAAAAAATAACCTTTCTCCCAAGTATTCCCAGCACAAACTTTGCAACACTTTTGTAACGCGACTCTTTTGTCGGAAATCACCCAGAAAAATCGAGCTGCTTTTCTTTGGATTTTTTTACCTAATATTCTTCTTGGAGATGTTTGATCTGGTGTTGGTATGCTAAATATATTTCTCTCCCGTTTCTCCTCTTTAATCTTAATCTGGTTAAATTTCTAGCCAAAAATTCTGGTATACTCAACTATTAACTGTGCATTCTGCTTACACCCCCTTTTTTATGACTTATTATCTATTAACCCTACTTTCTTACTGCCTTCTCCTATGTCCCATATTTCTGCCCCTTACAGTGCTCTATGTTTTAATAGTGAATTGAGAACATTATTAAGCAATTTGTATTCTATATTTGGGATGATCTTCTCCAAAAATCTCCAGCTATATGAAGTTGCTAGCCATTCCTATTTTGCTCATCATATTTGTTTTTTTATTTACCATTAGATGCTAGTATTTTCCTAAACATTTCATTTTATGGACTACCGCTAATTCTATACCTTCTGTCTACAAGATATCTGTTTCTTTATTTTATTTCCCATTTTACACACCATAAATTTTGTTTTCTTAACCTTAGTTTTAAAATTCAATTTTGCAGAAAATTCAGCGGTTTTTGTGATTTTTCTTTGCATGCAAAATGATGTTGCGTTAACCGAAGGATGTCATCTGCGTAAACCAGGCAGCAAATTCCTTATTGTTAAGACATGGGTTTGTCATGTTCTCATTTCCTCCGGAACTAAAATAGTGTTAATAAAAGTAATGAACAATTTAGGTGATAATTTGGACCGATGCTTTAGTATTTCAGTACACGGTGGTTATAATTAAACTGTCGCTACTTGAGACAGTGAAACGGAAAAATGTGTATCGTGTGGGTACCCAACATTATAGGAATGATGTTCAGAATGTCTGCTGCAGCATCTGCGTTGTTAGTAGCCGATTATCAGTGTCATGGTATGCCGTTAGGCGTCGGTACTGGTACGGTGACGTAGGGATGAAACACAAGCATCAGTTGCAGATAGTAAACATGGGTCTGGTCCGGGCCTTTACTCAAAGCTGCTTTATCAAAGCAACAGCAATAGTGCTGCTGCTCTTCGCGAGTATCGATGCAATATGGGAATACAGAGAGGGGCGCACTGGTGTTGAAGAACATGATTTGGAAGTTTGAATTAACTGGCGATTTGGGAATTGCTCCTGGGAGAGGCCGACGACCATTTGCGCCACAAATTGTTGAAGAAGTTACTGTTACGATGGCTGCGAATGCTGGATACAACGTGCGAAATTCAGGCAGTGCACGAGTTGTGTCATGACAGCTGAAAGTTCCACGGTTCCCCGTTCAAAAAGTGCTGGCAACAATTCTGAAATGGAACCCGTACAAATTTCACCCTACTCGTCAACTGATGCCACGTTACGCAGACATTCGAGTACACTTTGCTCTTGTGTTTCTTGCAAGGGTTCAAGTTGATGACATGTGGCAATGAAACATTTCGTAGAGCGATGAAGCACATTTTACAATCACTGGGGCAGTGAACACTCACAATTGTCGCATATGAGACAACGAACGTTCATGAAGTTCCCCCAGGTAGTGAACGCGTCACTCTGCTTGTGGCTTCATGGCACAGTTCATAATTGGTCCATTTTTCTTTGAGGAACTCGGAGCCCAAGGACCAGGGTCATGCAGCCTGAACGGAACACGTTAATGTGATCTGCTTCGCCAAGAGGTGAACCCTGCTCTACGGGAGAGAGGTGCTTTGGACTCAACTATTTTGATGCACGATGGAGCTCCATCTCACATTGCTCGTGAGGTCACTCGGTTACTCCGTAACACATTTGGAGAAGACCGTACCTTTGGCCGATCATTCCAAACTGCGCGGCCACAAAGATCCCATTCTAGGAAAGCAACAAGGTAGGGAATCTGCCACTTGGACGACTTCCCTAAATGCAGATCATTAGTGACCGATTGAGAGTAAATACCTGTAATATATAGTTTAACACATTTTTCCTTGTTTTGGTGATAAATAATTTGGCTGAAATTTTCATCCCTTTCCTATTTCTACACCAAGAGTAGAGAGTCGTCCTCCTCCCATATAAAGATCAAGTTGGAATTTAAGAGGGCAAATTGGGGTAAATATCCATTTATATGACGAGGGATAAGGGACTGGAATTATTTATCAAGGGAACGTCAGATAAATTTCCAAAATCTTTGAAAACTTATATGAAAGATGAAAGTGCTATGTAAAGAATTGATCTAATACCTGGTTGATACCCCTAAGTACATATCTTTGATAGATAGATTGATTGATTGATTGATTGATTGATTGATTGATTGATTGATTGATTCAGTGCACTTAGGCAACACTCGACTTTTATAGAAGGTCCAACATTACAACAGTCTCACTGAGCTTTGACGAGTTCTGTGCTACGAAATGGACCAAAGCAAAACTTGTAATGATTAAACGAATTCACTTGAATATGATGTGTACTTTTCTCAGCCAGATTTAACCTCCAAAATCGAGATGTCTATCAGAAACGGTGGTTCAGCAGATTCGTATGCAAACTCGTAACTAATTCTTAACTTTCAGCTTCTTCGTGTAACAGAGCTCTGTTCGGGTTATCTCGTTGGTCGTCGTTCCTCGCTTCCTCTGCACATGCTTCCATATTACTTTTTTTTTACTAACTATATCGTATATTTGTAGGCTTCCTTGATAATAGAAGCTTCATTCAAAAGATAGAACGCAGACAGCAAAGGGATAGAGCGAAACAAATTCAAGTTAATGCGGCATTTCTTTCTCCGTGGAGGTATTAAATCTACTCACACTGGACAAAGGAGCTCTGGAAACCCCATCTACCTCTGTACATCAGAACTAGAAGTAACGGTAGTCTATTCGTTTCCTACTAGATTTCGCTAGTCTCTAGCTTACATCATTTGATCGTACTAACAAGAGTAGAAGAAATTCGTATTAAAAAAGTAATATTCGAAGTACATCACTTAAAAATTTTGGTACTACATAACGCGAGTTTTAAGCGGATGGTAATACTTTATGCAGAAAAACATAGAAATAGGCAAGTTGCAAAATATTTCAGCTTATGGCGTGAACATAAAATGGCGATATTTGTTTCTGAAGAGACGAGGAAATACAGTACTTACGGGCCCATGAAAAGGAAGACTTCCGGAGATAGAAGAAAGTTTTGATATTCGTACAGGAAAATAGGGAAATCGAAATAGATTATAGTAAATAAGGCATTTTTTTCTTCCTGGAGATATATGATGTACTCACACTGGAAAAAGGCACTCTGGAAGCCCCATCTACCTCTATACTAAAGAATTAGAAGTAACGGTAGTCTATTTGTTTCCTACTAGATTTCGCTAGTCTCTAGCTTACAACATTTGACCATACTAACAAGAGTAGAAGAAATTCGTATTAAAACAAGTAATTTTTGACGTACATCTCTTAAAACTTTTGCTAATAACCGCACCTGGGGCATGTAGATGAGCAATGACACATCTCGACGAGATAGCACTGGTTCGAAACATGTAATATCAAATGCTAAATGGAGGTACTCTTCTCAGTAACATAGAAAAGCTGATGTCATACGTGAACATAATGTAGAACAGTATTAAATATTGTAGATGATGAACAACTCGCGGGAAAAATTATGCAAAATTTCACCCTTTTTAGCAACTATTAAAATATAAGTGGCGTAATCGTTAGGCTATTGGAGGTGACACTCTGTTTCTTGTATATTTTTTTCCAAATTTGATGGATGTAGAAGTTTTAGGCATATTTTCCGAGTCGTTTCCAGGATGAGCATGGAGAAGGACGCGTGTTAGGAGAGAACTATACGACAGGAATAATTTTCTGAGAACTGTCAGGGCGGCAGGAATATCAACACTTCTATTCCGAAAGGAGCTAGTTAAGAAAGCACTTTTACATATATGTGAACAACTAAGAACTCTTGATATTACTCGGAGAGACGTTTCTCGACCCTTAACAAGTTAAAAAACTTCTTGAGAAACATTGCATAAGGTACAAAATCCCGACAAAAGTACATGCAATAAAAGATGAATACTCTTAGTATCAGACAAAAACACGAGTATTTGCTGTGAGGTGGTAAATATATAATCTACATTTACTGTGAAATGTCCACATTATGGAAACCTAATTTTCGTCCCGGTATCTCTTCAATTTTCAGATTTTCACTGGTCTCTCACAGTCCTCATTTCAAATAATTCTGCACATTTTCCCTAATATCGTTGTCAGAATTTCCTAGTTACCTTGTATTTTCGTCCTGTATATACCGTATCGTGTACAGTCCACTTCTATGGTGTAGATGTTAGTATGGTTAGCTGCCACCCCTAGAGGCCGGGTTGGATTCCAGACTCTGCCAAAAAATTTGAACTGCGGTACGAGGACTGGAACGTGGTTCACTCAGCCTCGGGAGGTCAATTGATTGAGGAAGTTCGAGTCCCGCCTCAGCCATGCTCGAAAGTGGTTTTCCGTAGTTTCCCACTTCTTATGCAGTTAAAAGCAACATATTTTAAAATATGGGTATTCTTTTTTCGATGATACCCCCTTGCCTTTTATCACTATTAGCGATAAGTGCTCCGTAACACAAAGACGGATTCTTTGATCTTCAATTATCGAATGTAATTTTGCTTTTCTTCCTCGTTCGCTTCATCTTCCCAGTTAAACTAACCAAAGTATGGACATCAGATAATACAAGTGTGTCAGTGTGTTCTTCACGAGGGATGTATACAAAGTATCCGGGAGTACAAACGCACAGCAGGTGTTATCGAAGCGTTAATGACATTCATGACTAATATAATTCAGAAATCCTGTAGCTCAAAATATCATACATATTGTATTTTATGGCTAATTCCACTTTGAGTTGTATTCCTTTATTTGGGCGTTACAAACCAATACACCGGGCGATTTGGCCTCGCAGGTGGGGGGGGGGGCGCAGCTGTGAGCTTGCATCCGGGAGATATTGGGTTCGAACCCCACTGTCGGCAGCCCTGAAGATGGTTTTCCTTGGTTTCCCATTTTCATACCACTTTCTTCGCACTCCTAGGCATTTCCTATCCCATCGTCGCCATAAGACCTATCTGTGTTGGTGCGACGTAAAACAAATTCAAAATAAATAAAGAAAAGAAAGGGATGGGTATGTACTTGCATTGTCATTCCAGACATTAAGCACCTTCACCACTGCCAATATGAAGTAGTAACGTTCCCAATATTAATATCTGTGTTTTCTTTAACAAAATTACAATTTACAATGAAGGTTTGCAGAGAAAGATGAATATTATACGTAACAGTAATTGTAAGATGGCAGATTCAAAATGAACTAGAATAAGTAAGTTACCATCATTATTTCTCCTTTTCCAAATACAGGCAGGCCTACGAGTTCATCTACAAGTTAATAAAGCTATTGGTTTTTATGTCCGAGTAAATACATTGACGGTTTTTGGAAATGCCGAGGTGCCGGAATTTAGTCCCGCAGTAGTACTTTTACGTGCCAGTAAACCTACCAACACGAAGCTGACCTATTTTAACATCTTCAAATGACACCGAATTGAGCCAGGATCGGGCCTGCCAGGTTGGGGTCAGAAGGCCAGCGCCTCAACACTCTGAGAAACTCAGCCCGGCCATCTCCAAGTTATTCTATCTCTCCACCACTCCTCACCTTTCACGATGTTTCAGTTCATTCTCTGTCGTCTCGTGCTGTTCTCATCTATCTTATTCGATATAACATAGATCCTTTTTGGGCTCCTTTTTATTTTATTTGCAGTTCACTTTCTTCATTTTAAACTCTCTTCTCGTAGGCTATATCTCTACTTCCACATCATCTAACACGCCTTCTCTCATTGTTATATCTAGCCATTTCATTCTACATAACTGTTCTTATTTCGGACTCTATTTCTCTATTTCTGTGACGTAGGATTCAGAATTTAATTTCTGCAGAATCTATTGTATTTTCGTTCAGTATAAAGTGTGTGCCACGCACTCTATACATTTTAACTAGAATATAATGGGTTCGATATATTTTCAATTGCTAAAAGGCGCAGTTGCCGGCCCCGTGGTGTACAAGTAGTGTGCATGCCTCTTGCCCGGAAGCCTCGATTTCGATTCCCGACCAGGTCAGGTATTTTTTTACCTGGATCTAAGGCTGGTTGGAGATCCACTCAGCCTACGTGATTAAAGTTAAAGTGCTATGTGACGGTGAGATAGCGGCCTCGATCCAGACAGCCAAGAATAATGCCGAACGCATAACAGCTGGTAAAATGCAGGTGTTCGGCTTGAGCAGCGTTCGCCTGATAGGCCAAGGCCCTTCGGGACTTGCGCCATGGTAGCAGATATAGCAGGACATTTCTTTATTCAAAAGTTAAGAAGGAAGAACAGGTAAGTAGGTACTATGAATGACATTTAGATGAAATGTAAGTCAATGTTATCAGTAAAAGAAGTTAGAAATGTTTTAATTTTATTAAACTGTAGAAGTCATTGACAGAATGCATGAGATTTCACCCAACACAACACAAGCATAGTTCAGTAGTGCAACAAGATTCAATTTGGTGATAGTCGTTGTTCCCCGGGAATTAGTGGAAATATAACACCGCATTGTTACAAGCCCAGGTGTGCCATTTTACCCAGGTGGTTGCGCAGTGATCTTCGATCAAAATTATTCGTACGCAGCACTGTCAATATTGCTGGAGGTAATGATGAATTTGAAAAAAAGGGGGGCCCGTCCGGGATTCAAACCCGGGACCTCTCACACCCAAAACGAGAATCATACCCCTAGACCAACGGGTCACATGCTTTTCTAATGAAGTATACGCCGTTATATTCTAAACAACGTCGCCGCTTGTTTGATCGTATTACAGCATGGACGATAAGGTTAGTCTCGTGTTTACAGATAGCTAACCACAGAATATACTACATGTGCTGCTGACTCCATTTTCGTTTAGTGCAGTAAATACCTACACAGAGATAACTTATTATTCGCTGAATTAATTGTGAGCTACTAGGAAGCCACATTCCTCAACGCGGCATTCTTTTTTTTTTTTTTTGCTAGTTGCTTTACGTCGCACCGACTCAGATAGGTCTTATGGCGACGATGGGAGAGGATAGGGCTAGGAGTGGGAAGGAATCGGCCGTGGCCTTAATTAAGGTACAGCCCCAGCATTTGCCTGGTGTGAAAATGGGAAACCACGGAAAACCATTTTCAGGGCTGCCGATAGTGGGGCATTCTGATGAGTAAGTTACAAAATTTCACGAAATACGGTACGGTATATAATTTTTTTCTAACTTTTGTTTTATCATTAATAAGGAGAGCCTCCGTGTCTCAGGCGGCAGCAGGCGCTGGTTTTGTGGTTCAAATTCCGGTCACTATATGTGAGATTTGTGCTGGACAGAGCGGAGGCGGGACAGGTTTTTCTCCGGGTACTCCGGTTCCCCCTGTATTCTTTCATTTCAACAACACACTCCAATGTCATATTTCATATGTCAGTCATTAAACATAGCCCGAGAGGATTGCGACAGGCTTCGGCAGCTGGCATAATTCCTATCTTAGCCGTTAGATAGGGGCTTCATCCATGCCGTTCCTGACCCGGTTAAAAACATGCTGTAGATTTTCATTTCATTATTTAGGTTAAACATATTTTCATGACCTCATATTTTTAGTATATTTCTCATACTGTTGGTTACAGCAACCCTTTATGGTCTAACTTAGATTAATAATAATAATAATAATAATAATAATAATAATAATAATAATAATAATAATACCCACCTCCGTGGTGTAGTGGTTACTGTGATTAGCTACCTCCCCCGGGTTTGATTGCCGGCTCTGCCACGAGATTTGAAAAGTGGTATGAGGAGGACTGATCTTAGACTCTGTAGGTCAACTGAGTAGAGTGAGTCCGATTTTCACTGCAGCAAAACTAAAAGTGGTTTTCCGTGGTTTCCCACTTCTTCTCCATGCGAATGCTATGGTTGCTTCCTTCCCTCTTTCTCGCCTATTCCTTCCAAACTTCCCATGCCCCACGAGGCCTCATGTCAGCATAGCAGGTAAGGCCATGTCCGCCTCTGTGGTGGTGTAGTGGTTAGTGTGATTAGCTGCCACCCCCGGCTCTACCACGAAATTTGAAAGTGGTAAGAGGGCTGGAACGGGGTCCACTCAGCCTCGGGAGGTCAACTGAGTAGAGGTGGGTTCGATTCCCACTTCAGCCATCCTAGAAGTGATTTTCCGTGGTTTCCCACTTCTCCTCCAGGCGAATGCCGGTATGGTACCTAACTTAAGGCCACGGCCGCTTCCTTCCCTCTTCCTTGTCTATCCCTTCCAATCATCCCATCCCCCACCAAGGCCCCTGTTCAGCATAGCAGATGAGGCCAGCTGGGCGAGGTACTGGTCATCCTCTCTAGTTGTATCCCCCGACCCAATGTCTCACGCTCCAGGACACTGCCCTTGAGGCGGTAGAGTTGGGATCCCTCGCTAAGTTCGAGGGGAAAGCCAACCCTGGAGGGAAAGCAGATTAAGAAAGAAAGAAGGTAAGGCCACTTGAGTTCGGTGGAGAAACCTACTCTGGACGGTAAACAGATTTAATAATAATAATAATAATAATAATAATAATAATAATAATAATAATAATAATAATAATAATAATAATAATAATAATAATAATAATAATCGTATCACCTCAGCTAGCGTGTTATAGATAGTTTGGCAGCGAAACTGGAGTTCTATTGGGCTATTTACAGCTGTGTTATAAATAATTTTATTGGACAAACACTAGAGATGTTTCTATTTGCCGGCATCTTACGATATGGAGAGGTGAACGGGCTTTTTGCACCTTGTAATAATCCGACAGTCCGCCTCCGTGGTGTAGTGGTTAGTGTGATTAGCTGCCACCCCTGGAGGTCCGGGTTCGATTCCCGGCTCTGCCACGAAATTTGAAAAAGTAGTACGAGGGTTGGAACGGGGTCCACTCAGCCTCGGGAGGTCAACTGAGTAGAGGTGGGTTCGATTCCCACCTCAGCCATCCTGGAAGTGGTTTTCCGTGGTTTCCCACTTCTCCTCCAGGCAAATGCCGGGATGGTACCTAACTTAAGGCCACGGCCGCTTCCTTCACTCTTCCTTGCCTATCCCTTCCAATCTTCCCATCCCTCCACAAGGCCCCTGTTCAGCATAGCAGATGAGGTCGCCTGGGCGAGGAACTGGTCATTCTCCCCAGTTGTATCCCCGACCAAGAGTCTGAAGCTCCAGGACACTGCCCTTGAGGCGGTGGAGGTGGGATCCCTCGCTGAGTCCGAGCGAAAAGCCGAACCTGGAGGGTAAACAGATGATGATGATGATGATGATGGTGATGATGAATAATCCGACAGCTTCTGCTCTGTTTAACCGTGATCTTGGGATAATGACTACGGCACTTCTCCACTGATCCATGGATTGATTTTATATTATATTCTTTCTTAATCCGTTTACCCTCCAGGGTTTCTTTTACCCTCGGACTCAGCAAGAGATCCTACCTCTACCGCCTCAAGGACAGTGTCCTAGAGCGTGAGTTTTGGGGTTGTGGAATATAAGTGAGGAGGAGGACCAGTACCTCACCCAGGCGGCATCACCTGCTATGCTGAAAATGGGCTTGTGCGTGGATGGGAAGTTAGGAAGGGAGAGACAAGAAAGAGGGAAGGAATCATAAATGAACAAGGGGAGTGTGTATGCGGGGATATTCAAACGGCAGAAGTATTCAGTCAGCACTATGGAAAGATTGTTGCTTACCGGGATGATGTCCAGTTACTAAAGGTCATTAACACTAACGAAGAATTAAAATTTACATATTGTAACCGGATGAGATAGGCCCTAGTTTCATGATTTGATTTTTTATAAGATAAATACAGATATATAGGAATATTAAATGGAATACAGTGTCAGTTTTGTGTGGACGGGAGGATTTCAACATAAGCTAGACATATCGCGACTGTCCGTCGCCACAGTTAAGCTTGTCATTATGGGGAGAATGTTTCTTGGTCAAAAGCTAAGAGGATTAAATCTAGAGCTCACAACAACAGAATAATGACTACAATGAAGTGAAAGAGTAGGTATTTCGGAACGATGGCAAGCAGGTGCAGCACCAATACCGAGAATATGACGTACCATTATTTTCCACTGCCTCAAGGCATTTTGTGTTGTCAGGTTGCAAGGAAGAGATTTTAAACTAACCGATGCGGTGTTGACCAATAGAAAAATTTATCATAGGCCCGCAGATAAACCAACATAAGAAAAACTCAGAGTTAACTCCAGTTAGCTTCTCCGATAACAATAATTAAATTATTCCAACCACATAATTGAATAGAGGGGATTTTTGGGATATAATTCCCATGTTGATTTATTGTAATCGTAATAAATTAAAGTAATGAATTCGTGGAAATGACCCACGCTATCTCGCCATTGGTCAAGATGAGCACGAGAAAGGGGAGGGTAGACTGTTCAACCAGTACCTGCACCGCTTTCCACTAAACTACTTCTACATCAGGGACGCCGAGTTAGCGCGCGAAAGGTGGAGGACAGGAATTAAGTGATATTTCCATGATCACCGAACGATATGAGTTCAGAATACGACACATGAATGTGTATCGCCAGTTTATTAAGTAGGATAAAGCAAGGGATCAAAATCCACCTGCATATGCCAATTTAGGATAACCAGCCCCCTCCCTAGGAGATGACCGCGGATGACCCCGGCGGGAAACCATGTCGTCCATAAATAACCAGTAGTGGGACCTCACATCAATCAGTTCTTACCAGTCACCAGTTCTTACCAGTCACCAGTTGTTATCGGTCACCAGTCGTGTCAGTCGTATGAAGTAGTTGAGACCCTGACACGTTGACTCTGTAAGTCAGTACTTCGGGACGCATTCGAAGTCAGTTAGAGCTGAAAGTGCGTGGTTTGTTAGGAGAATGAAGACGAACAGTGAGATTATCCATAGTACCGAGTGTAAATAATCAGTACAACTGTATGTTGAATTTAAGAAATGTCATGTGATTAAATAATAAATAATTAACGGAACGCCGATAGTACCTTTGGAAGGCAGTGTGCGGAGCCTGAAGTAAATACCTCAAGATAGACGGTGAATAACTATCCGAGCAGGGAACTATAGGAGCTAGGCGATTATCAAGACGGCTTAGAAATACACCAGGAAGTGCCGGTTGAAGACGCGATACGCGCCGGTTCAAACGAACGACACTTCGTCGTAATGTGTCACGACGTGTGTTTCGGGCTTATATGAAGAATATATTGTACGAGTGTTAGGGGTCTAGGCGCACCTATAAGTGTTTTTTAATTAGTATTCTTGTATAAAATAGTGTAAATTATTTAATAAGGTGTTAATCATGGGTAATCGCACAGAAGTGTTTTGCTGTGTTAAATTTATATTGTGCGACATGATGGACGAGTAAATCACCATGGGGCCGTGAGGCCTATCTTCCGCTACGAGACAATGGTATTCTACATAGGAATGAGTACACAAATTTAATATTTGGGGATGTTATCGCGACTAAACGGGGTTCAATGTAGATTGATTATGGTTACTTAACATGGTCCGCCTCCCGAGTGCATGATTTAATTTTTTTGTTAGACGGACGAACTAATTTATATTAACGTATTAATGGGTTAGATTAATTAATTTGAGCATTTGTTTGTTGTATATAATGTAAATATGGGATACATTTCTTTCAATTAATGCATGCTGTTTGTAATACTTTGACTTAAGTTCATTTCAAGTGTTAAATTCCTTTTTGTGCTAACCCATTTATTTGATTTCAATCACTGCGGTGATTAGTTGTATGTTAGTTAGGAATATTTTCTATCAGACAGCCAGATTATGAAAGTGCCAGAGTATGTAAAATTTGTGTTGCGTACGGAAGGTCATTCAAATATTAATAATAATAATAATAATAATAATAATAATAATAATAGTATATTTGAAGAAGAAGAAGAAGAATTTACTTTTTTTATATTTTGGACATAATAATGATGTTGGGAGTTGAAATGAAAAATTTGAGAGTTTTAACTAATAATAATAATAATAATAATAATAATGTTTGTGAGTTGGCAAAGGAAAGTAAATTAATAATAATAATAATAATATTTGTGCGTTTGCAAGTTAAAGTATAATAATAATAATGACAGTGCTTCGTGAGTTAGCTAGTGCAAATAATAATCAATGTGGAGATGACATGTAGCGTTAAAGACTTTCATTCGCGTAATCAGTTTGATTTTACGTAAATTTTTGATTTCACGTTTTTGGACTTTATTTTAACCATTAAAATTTGTTTAAAAGCGATAGAGGCACGTGAATTAGAATGGTCACGATATGTTAAAAGCCCAGAATGGTTTGAGCCCATATTTAGAGTTGGAAGTCATGAGGGACGAATATCCGGCGTGAAATAAATTGAGCCGTATTGTTTGTAATGATGAAATAGATGAATCTCAAGGCCTAAGATGATGTAAAATGCATATTCCGGTGTTATTAGTGGCAGAATCCACGCACCGAGGATTAATTTATGAATTAGATGTTTGAAGAGTTCCGATAAAAGGAAATGGACTTCAAATTGGAAGGAATAGTTTAGCAATCGCCGGCATTGGAGGTATTTGCCCAGCCGCGATGTGCCATAGGTTGTGAGATGTGTCTTGGGAGGACGTGTGTCCCCATATAAATTAACGGCAGTACGAAACTGAAGGTACGGTCCCGAATACCGTGTTGTCCCGACCGATATAAAGCAGATCTTAGTGGTTCATAACGGGATTTAACATATGTGACTAAATTCTAAAGAGTGGAAATTAAAATATCATCTTTCCATTTTTAATAATAATAATAATAATAATAATCATACTCCAAGTTAATCTTGTCTTAAATCAATTGCGTAGTGCCAAAGTAGACTGAAATTGTAAAGGTTTATGTATTTAACCATAAATATCGCTAACGGTAGTGTAAACGTGAAATAATAATAATAATAATAATAATAATAATAATAATAATAATAATCATAATAATAATGAAAAGTTGAAGAAGCAGAAGATGAAGAACTTGCAATAGTATTTTGAGAATAATAATTATGATGAAAGGAAGTTAAGATATATAAAGGGCGATGATTCATTGTTACGAATATAATAATAATAATAATAATAATAATAATAATAATAATAATAATAATAATATTTATTAGGAAGGTCATCATTAAATTGTGCGGATAAATTACGAGGAAGAACGACCCTTCGTTTGAAACGTCGGCAAGGGTTGGCATAGAATCATCCCGGATGACAAATGATAATAATCAAATATAGGATTATAATTGAAATTAATGATAATAATAAATGAATTGATGGTAGTCACAGAATATGATAATGATCAGATAAAGAATGGTAATGATATTATTTAATAATCATAGGAGGATATGATAGGGACAGTCGTCCTGTGTCGAACTGCTCAGAACCAGATGTTGGGTTTTCACGGGGAGATTGTTAGCGGTAGATACGTAAATAACCCACGGACGGCACATGTCTTCATGGTCAGAGCATAGTAATGAACCTTTCCGTACGTCTTGTCGTATTGACAAGTGTAAATATTAAAATAGGCTTTGAGTTAATGAACTCTACCTGGCGTGTTTGTGAATCTGGAAATAATAAGCTAGAGTTTGTCCGTACTATAAATTCCCGTTTTTCGAGGCGATAACATTTCCACGGTGGGTGTCCGGCTCACCAGAATGTACATACCGGAAGTGTCTCATGTCCAAACGCAACGAGGAGATGACGGTAAAAAGTTACTGTCATGCCTTCGTCTCCGAAAGAAGATCTCCAGCGGTGAAACGTCCACTCATACGGATGTGAATTCGATCCCCAGTAACCAACTGGGGCGAATTCACCAGATGTTTTACACTACCAGAGTAGTGAGGTAAATCCATGTAGTATGTCATTTATTTTTCAGGATGGAAGTGTCCCAATGTAATAATTGTCATCATGTGTAGTATGCAAATAAGTGAATAAATTGCTCCTCATTGCAATTTCAATAGGAAACAGTTTCCATATCTTTTTATTGTAGTTAGTCCAGTACGGTATGCCCATGGAATTTAAGTTGTCACTTCCCAGTCCTATTGTGGAGTCGAAATTTTGTATCCATGAATGAGTCGTCCCCCGTAACCTTAATTTGCATGCCCCGTTCATCCCTGTGTTCATTTGATGCGCCGATATATAATTTGATTTTCTTTATATAAACTTTTTTTTATCGTTTTCGAACTGATCACCCCTGAGATAAATGCTAGTCTGGGACTCAGGAAGTGAGCGGGTGCAATATGAAAAAACTATATTTACAATAAGTTACAAAAGTTGAAAACTAGAAAAGCGACAAGAATTGATAAGATTTCAGGGGATATACTCAACACAATGTGTTGTGATATAGTACCATATCTGAAGTACTTATCTGAATATTGTTTGCATGAAGGAAATATACCAAATGAATGGAGAGTTGCTGTAGTAGCCCCTGTGTATAAAGGAAAAGGTAATAAACATAAGGCTGAAAATTACAGGCCAGTCAGTTTGACATACATTGCATGTGAGATTTGGGAAAGTATTCCTTCTGATTATATTAGACATGTTTGCGAAATTAATAACTCTTTCGACAGAAGGCAGTTCGGGTTTAGGGAAGGTTATTCCACTGAAGCTCAACTTGTAGGATTCCATCAAGATATAAGTTAGCAGATATCTTGGATTAAGGAGGTCAAATGGGTTGTATCGCGATTCACCTGTCTAAGGCTTTTGATAGAGTGTATCATGGGAGACTACTGGCAAAAAGGAGTGCAATAGGAATTGACAAAAGAGTGACTGAATGCATGGCTATATTTACAGAAAATAGATCTCAGAGAATTAGAGTAGGCGAAGCTTTGTCTGACCCTGTAATAATTAAGAGGGGAATTAATCAAGGCAGTATTATTGGACCTTCATGATCTCTTATATATAGTAAATGATATGAGCAAGGAAGTGGAATCAGGCATATCGATTTTGAGGATGATGTTAATCTGTATAGAGTAATAAATAAGTTACAAGATAGTGAGCAACTGCAACATGACCTCAATAAAGTTGTGAGATAGGAAAAATTCTCATAGTTTTAATTTCTGTGTTGATGGGGCGAAAGTTCCTTACGGGAATGATTGTAAGTACCTAGGTGTTAATATACGCAAAGATCTTCATTGGGGTAATCGCGTAAATGGATTGTAAATAAAGAGTACAGATCTCTAAACATGGTTATGAGGGTGCTTAGGGGTTGCAGTAAGGATGTAGAGCAGAGGGCATAGAAGTCCCTGGTAAGACCCCAACTACAATATGGTTCCTGTGTATGGGACACTTGATTCAAGAACTAGAAATACACTGACTGACAGAGCAAATGCAACACCAAAAAGGAGTGGTCAGAACTTTATGCTAATTGCATGGTAGACTGACGTCACTGAGGTATGCTCATGATGTGAAATGCGCCGCTGTGCTGCGCACGTAGCGAACGATAAATGGGACACGGCGTTGGCGAATGGCCCACTTCGTACCGTGATTTCTCAGCCGACAGTCATTGTAGAACCTGTTGTCGTGTGCCACAGGACACGTGTATAGCTAAGAATGCCAGGCCGCCGTCAACGGAGGCATTTCCAGCAGACAGACGACTTTACGAGGGGTATGGTGATCGGGCTGAGAAGGGCAGGTTGGTCGCTTCGTCAAATCGCAGCCGATACCCATAGGGATGTGTCCACGGTGCAGCGCCTGTGGCGAAGATGGTTGGCGCAGGGACATGTGGCACGTGCGAGGGGTCCAGGCGCAGCCCGAGTGACGTCAGCACGCGAGGATCGGCGCATCCGCCGCCAAGCGGTGGCAGCCCCGCACGCCACGTCAACCGCCATTCTTCAGCGTGTGCAAGACACCCTGGCTGTTCCAATATCGACCACAACAATTTCCCGTCGATTGGTTGAAGGAGGCCTGCACTCCCGGCGTCCGCTCAGAAGACTACCATTGACTCCACAGCATAAACCTGCACGCCTGGCATGGTGCCGGGCTAGAGCGACTTGGATGAGGGAATGGCGGAACGTCGTGTTCTCCGATGAGTCACGCTTCTGTTCTGTCAGTGATAGTCACCGCAGACGAGTGTGGCGTCGGCGTGGAGAAAGGTCAAATCCGGCAGTAACTGTGGAGCGCCCTACCGCTAGACAACGCGGCATCATGGTTTGGGGCGCTATTGCGTATGATTCCACGTCACCTCTAGTGCGTATTCAAGGCACGTTAAATGCCCACCGCTACGTGCAGCATGTGCTGCGGCCGGTGGCACTCCCGTACCTTCAGGGGCTGCCCAATGCTCTGTTTCAGCAGATAATGCCCGCCCACACACTGCTCGCATCTCCCAACAGGCTCTACGAGGTGTACAGATGCTTCCGTGGCCAGCGTACTCTCCGGATCTCTCACCAATCGAACACGTGTGGGATCTCATTGGACGCCGTTTGCAAACTCTGCCCCAGCCTCGTACGGACGACCAACTGTGGCAAATGGTTGACAGAGAATGGAGAACCATCCCTCAGGACACCATCCGTACTCTTATTGACTCTGTACCTCGACGTGTTTCTGCGTGCATCGCCGCTCGCGGTGGTCCTACATCCTACTGAGTCGATGCCGTGCGCATTGTGTAACCTGCATATCGGTTTGAAATAAACATCAATTATTCGTCCGTGCCGTCTCTGTTTTTTCCCCAACTTTCGTCCCTTTCGAACCACTCCTCCTTGGTGTTGCATTGTCACTGTCAGTCAGTGTATTTCAAAAGGATCTGGATAAGAAAACATTTTTCTCAGATTTGAGATATGAGATTACCACACAATAGTCTCCGAGAGACATTTCTCGAACCTAAACACTACTCTTGATACAAAAAAAAAAACAACTAACATTATATGCATTTTCAACTAGTTACCCACATTTTCTCTGATATAATTATCAAAACATCCTTGTCAACTGGCTCTGTTACATTTTTGTCCTGCAGTCTCTATATCGTGTACTATAGGCCTATACATTTTAACTATAGTATAATGAGTTCAGTTGCTAGTAGAATTAGTGAGACATTTCTTTATTCTAACTTTGAGAGACTTGAGTACCTATACGTAGGTTCACATAGATGACGAGGATATATTAATAAAGTTTTAAATGTATGTATGTTATACGTCTAAAATACGATCTAATGTGTTAGGTACGACATTAACAGAATACATGGCGATTTCATTTTGCACAAGCATAGGTCAGAAGTACTAGACGATTAAATTTGGTGATAACCTAGTCTTCATCCTTAAACTGTTTTAGATTAGGGTCATATATGCTGTTTATTTTCAGGTGATTTAGCGGGTATTTGCATTGGAAAGTACTTAGTTAACGACACAGCCGGCGAGGATGAAAAATTTTGCTCCTCTAAGAAATAAAAAAAATTACGGTTTGTTGGCCGTGAACCGAGCCCCGAACCTTTGGCACCCAAAGCGGGTACGGTGCCCACTACATCAATAAGCCAGCTGTACTGAACTAAACAAAAATGTGTCTTATAAACTAAGTCACCGCCTCCTTGATCAGTATGGCCAATCACAGTGTCCTCTGTGTAATACCTTTTTCTCACCTTAAGTACCGAAAAAGAAAAAAAACCCCTGCAATTTCTGTAATGTATTACTTGCTCAATGGTACTGTATGTAGGTTAATACGCTGCCATGGTCCCGAACTCTATATTCAGATGATTAAATTTCGTAATTTTTAATTAATAATAATGTTATTTGCTTTAGTTCCCACTAACTACTTTTACGGATTTCGGAGACGCCGAGGTGCTGGAATTTAGTCCCGCAGGAGTTCTTTTATGTGCCAGTAATTCTACCGACACGAGGCTGTCATATTTGAGCACCTTCAAATACCACCGGACTGAGCCAGGATCGAACCAGCCAAGTTGGGGTTAGAAGGCCAGCGCCTTATTGATTAATAGAATGACAGGGGTAAAATGAATCACTTCTAAAAATTACGAGCCGGGCTGTGTGGCTCAGACGGTCGAGCCGCTGGCCTTCTAACCCCAACTTGGCAGGTTCGATCCTGGCTCCATCTGGGGGTATTTGAAGGTGCTCAAATACGTCAGCCTCGTGATGGTAGGTTTACTAGCACTTAAAAGAACTTGAAGTGATGAAGCCTAAAATTTAATGTTACTCATTGAGTGAAGTGAATAAAAACTAGTTGAAGCTATGTCTTAAACATTTTTTAGATGTATCTCTGTTTCATGTGAATAAAAAGACTAAACACCTAGATGTATCCATGTTTCTGTGGTGGTTGGTAGTGTGATGTGTTGCGTGCAGCATCAAAACACCTGGTCCCCAATTATTATGAAAATTACTATATTCCCCAGCCTGGAATCAAACCAGGGTCTCTCTGAACCCAAGGTAACTATGCAGAAAATTTGCACAAGGAGCTGGAGATTATAGAGTTTGCGCAAATGTACATGATTTTTGAAGTGTTGGAATTGGTATCATATCTACCACTGCTTGTGACATTTAAAATTAAATGTTAAGTTTGCAATGAATAAACACTGGATATAAATGTTCATGATGGTCCCCTGGACATCATAAAAGAAGGGACATGGTACTAAAAAGGGTGTGTGATCACCATGGTCAGCAACGCAGGCTCTGCAACATGTTCTCATGCTAGCCACAAGACTGGTAAGGAGTTCTTGTGGTAGGACATTCCATTCCACCGTCAGAGCTGTTGACAACTGATGCAGGGTTATCAGTGTATGTGGAAGTGCTGCAATGTGTCTGCCCAACATGCCCCACATGTGGTCGATGGGATTTAAGTCGGGGGAACGGGCAGCCCAGACCATTCGCCGAATATCCTCTCGTTCCAAGAGCTCCTCCACCTGCACTGTTCGATGCGGTCATATTTCGTCATCCTTAGAAGTGAAGTCAGGGCTGAATGCACCCCTGAGAAGACACACTTGGGGAAGGAACACACTGTCACAATAACGTTGACCAGTGAGTGTACACCGTTCAAAGATTTGAGGGTCAGTACGCCCATGCAACATGGTGCCTCCCCATACCACAACACTTGGACCACCAAAATGATCTTCTGAGGTTGTCACAAAAATGGATTAACCTAAGCTTTAAGACTGGATGTCCTTTCTAAAGCCAATCAAGTGTGGTAGGATGTATTCACATTTGCGAGTTTCTGGGGTGGTTGGGAATGTTGGCGATGTGTGCAGAGGAATATGCATATTAATACTAACACAATCAGCAGTTCTCAGAGCCAAGAAAAATTAACTATGTTTGTTGCCCAGAAGACGAACCCTGGCCTCTCTGAACCGAAGGCAAGTATGCTGACCTTTCGTACACGGAGCTGGATATTATGTAGTTGGTACTAATGTACATTACTTAGGAAGTGATGGAATTAATTATCACAACTACCACTGCTCGTGACAGTTTAAATTATACGTTGGGTATGTAATGAAGAACACTACAAAATGTGTGTAGATAAAGTAAAGTAGACAGCCATATGTACACCACCCTGAACTCTGACCAATATATGTAAGTTATGCACATCAACAAAACACAAACCAATGTTTCTAATTTGGAATTGCATCCTTCTGTAACTACAGATAATAGCAATTTTTCTTTGTAAACTAATTACTTTAGAAAGTGGCAATATCTAATGGCAATCAACATCAACTACTTGGAGTTTATTCATTCTGGCCCACAATCCAAATTATGTGAAAAGATTGGTGGTTTCCATGTAAACCTGAAAATAACTGTATTCATCATATATTTCAAGATCAGATTAACTCAATGCAATTACCTTTGCTGATGACATTGTGTAGAAAGTGAAGAGGAAGTGTAGGGAAGGCTTGACACATGGAAGGCTAAGTTCTTGGAGTTCGACCTCAGGATCTACGAGAGTAAGACAGTGGTGATGACGGTGAACAGAGACGATCAAGAGAGCACCAACCTAGCTGAAAACCAATAAGAGGGTATAAACAGTTCAACTTACCACGGCAGTGTAGTCTTCAGGTATAATTAAGCCAAGAGAGATCACGAACAGGAAGCAAATGAGTAACCTATTCCTACTAGAAGTCAGGGTCCACCTTCAAGATGCTAAGATTCCAAAAAATTAGAGAATTTCAGCTGATACTTCAAACTGATCTTGGGGTAATCTTTATACCTGAAAAAAGAAACAACATATTTAAAATAGAATGACATGTTTATACATTTATTTATTCAAAATTAGTTTTAGCAGACTGAAGAAACTAACAGTTGTAAATTAACTGAGTTGCAATAGAAAAGGGATGGCTTCAGATATCACACACTAACCAGAGACAATTTAAGAAATGAGGTGAGTCAGGAATTTAGGAATAAGACATCTGAACTGGACAGAGTCTGCACATTCTGACCACGTGGTGAGAGGTAGAAGGCAAATGCCTGGTGGGAAGAACCAGAAATACCAGGATGGATAAGGCCAACACTGAGATCGTGGTTGGAGAAGGACACTAGATGAAGATGTGAAGAATGAGGAACAGTGGAAAGGTGAAGGGACTTATCACCAACACCAGGAAAACTGGTGCTCTAAACCAATTGTCATGATGATGATGATGATGATGATGATGGCTCTGACAGACTTATTATATCATAACAAAGCAGACATGAACATATCTTATTTCCATATATGATATTGAGCAAATTTAGTTCTGGTGTAACTGTCACAGCAGGCAGTGATATCAAACCATTTGAACTTTTGACAACAACTCTACTGTAAGATCCAATTGACATTCAGGATAAGTCAGAATATGTGAGAAATTAATTTTGGTATGGGTAAGTAAAGTATACTGATGGTGAATATACTTCAGACAACTGAGCTACTTGGCCGTACGTAATGCGCCCGCAGCTGTGAACTTGTATTCTGGAGATAGTTGTTTCGAACCCTGAATATGGTGTTCTATAGTTTCCCATTTTCCACAAGGCAAAATGCTTAGGCTGTACTCTAATTAAGGCGACAACCACTTCCTTCCCACTCCCAACTCTTTTCTATCCCAAGGTCGCCGTGCTACTCAGTAGTATTCCGGAATACGATATTTAAGAACTTTATGTTCTGATTATGAACATGGATCAGTCAGGAACCCACAATATCCTATAATAAGAATTATTCATTACATTTCCATTATCTAATACACGGTTATCAAAGAGGGCATCATGTGAGAAATGTAGAAATTCTCCTGAGGAATTTATGAACAGCAGATATTTTCATCCATATCTGAGATAAGAGATAACTAAGAAAGTAGTCACATATACCATTTTACTGTTATACAGCACATTCCACCTCAAATTGTATTCTCCAATACCGACATATCAACCAGTAAGAACGGGATGGTTATCTAGTTGAGACAACGAGCCAGGTTGAGTGGCTCAAACATTGAGATGCTGGTTTTCTGACCAGTTGGGCCAGCTGAATATCTCGTATAATTAATGTGTAGCACTATATACCTATTCAACCACTACAATGAGCATCTGCATCATCATCATCATCACCATCATAATCATCATCATCCCCATGATAATCCCTTTCTCAAACGTAGGAATTTAGACATATATACTGTAATTGTTCCTGTCCTACTTATTCTATCTCATGATTACTCCACATCCTTCGCAACATTCTATCCAGTACAGTTTTTGTTGTCTTTTTATTGCTTTTAATATCTTACTTTTTGCTAGTTGTTTTTACGTTGCACCGACACAGATAGGTCTTATGGCGACGATGGGACAGGGAATGGCTAGAAGTGGGAAGGAAGCGGCCCTGGCCTTAATTAAGGTACAGCCCTAGCATTTGCCTGGTGTGAAAATGGGAAACCACGGAAAACCATTTTCAGGGCTGCCGATAGTGGGGCTCGAACCTACTATCTCCCGAATACTGGATACTGGCCGCACTTAAGCGACTGCAGCTATCGAGCTCGGTATCCTACTTTTAAGTATACCTTTCACTACTGGTACTGAAATATGAAATATGAAAGCACACCAGATTATGAACAATAAATCAGAAAATCAAGATAAGTTAAAAAACGAGGAGGTGAGGCAAGAAGTTAGGAATAAAACATCTGATCTAGACAAAGTCAGCACATTTTCACAACCTTGCTTTGGGCATGTGAGAAAATCAGCCCGAGTGCTGTTGGAAAGTGTGGTAGAATGGAAATGCCTCGCTAGTACTTGCTAGTACTCCTGAATACAACACTCACCATAATTTTAAATTGTGAGGGTGAACAAAGATTATTTTGGATTCAAAAATATCCAATAAATTTTTTTTTCCTTTACATAACCATTATCTAATACAAGGTCGTTTAAGTAGAGATCATATGAGAAATGAAGAAGTTCTTCTGTGGTATTGATATACAGCAGATGTTGCCCATGTTACGGATGATTTCATCCATATCTGAACTAATAGATAACTAAGAAGAGTGTTACAATATTATACCACATTATTTTCTTATAGTACATTCCCCATCATACGGTATTCTCATATTTGGACATGACAACTAGTAAAGAGGGCATGGTTATCTAGTTGAATGAATGAGCTGGGCTGCGTGGCTGAGTGGCTGAGATGGTTCGGACACTGGCCTTCTGACCTGCTGAGCCAGCTGAATAGCTCAATTACAAATCTCGGAGAAGTATTTTGTGCAGCAAACAGCACAATTGTCATCATCATACGTTCTTCTCTACAAGTAGTAGTTTGGACATAAATACTTGTTCTTCTCCCATTTATTCCATCCCTCCACTATTCCGCAAGCTCCACGATGTTCCAGTCCAACCCAGTCCAGTTCTGTAGTCTTTTAATCAAATTCCTCCAACAAAGTCTGCATCTTTTATTGGTTCCCTTTCATTTTATTTGTAGTCTAATTTTTTACTTCAGCCCTGTTCAGTGATTCATCTGTTTATGTCCATATGTAGATGTGGGTGGCACTTTAGCAAATGAACATTTCATTGTATTTTAAAAGAATGGTAATGGACTCAGTGGGAGACTGTGTAGAAGGAATAATGAATGCCCAAAGAGTAATTGGGAATTTAAAGGAGACTATCGAGTGGGTACATGAGAAAATGGGAGTGAGACATTTAGACGGGTAGACGTTAGGGATCTATGTTCCAATGGTCTTTATTTGAAACGCATAGTAAATATAAATTAAGGGGTTTGCTTTGAAGACTTATAGGGGTGGGTTGAAGGAATTGTTGTGGAAACTGCAAGCAGTTATGACCATTAAATTTGGTAAGGACCCATTATATAATAACAGGGAAATAAAGAGATTAAGCAGGAGGTGCAGGTTAGAAAGAAAAAGATTTTGGTTAGAATGGGTAAGCTAGGCTAAGTTAGGTCAGTAGTAGGAGAGATTGAAGTAACTTACTACGACCTAGAACTTAGCAAAAATTTCAGCCTAGGACATGGATAGTGGTAAACATAATTTCCAGCCATATGAATATTAAGAAGAACTGATGCGTATATATATTGGTACTTCAAGAATGAAGCAGGTTCGAAGAAGGACATTCCAGGAATCATTATTGAACAACGCTAGTGTATATGTGAGAACTTAAAGATGGCAGAAGTAATCAGCGAGCGTTAAGTACAGGTAGTTTGGTATAAGGATCAACTTCATTACATTAAAGAAAACACCACATAATTTGAAAGCTTGAAAAGCAGCTAGGATTCATAAGATTTCTGGAAATATATTGAAGGCAATGCCAACGTGTTGGGATATAGTACCATATCTACAGTAGTGGCATTAATTCTGGACACTTTATTGAAATGTTCATTCACTTTTACATCACGAGATGTACATAAGTTTTGGTATAGTAAATCAATAAATTATGCTTTTATTTATTTGTTTATGATATGTATACTAAATATTTATCATTTTTAGAAAATGGGATGTTACATTTTTATTAAAAATATATAAATTTAAATAGTATTAACTGACAACAAATTCTTACTAGCCTAAGTCAAGTCTTGGAAGTGGAGGCCTCGCCCGCACATGTTAGAGAGGCATCCATGGTTCCTTCACATGTGTGATACGGTGGTTCAGGTGAAGTGGGGCTGGTGAATGAGGTGAAGGCTCACTGCAGGGTGCTGGAACCAACATATCACTTCGCTCTACGTAGCCTGAACAAGCCGCGGGTTGGGAAAGGGGCGATCCCAACCTAGGGGGGAAGTCATGGCTGTGAGCTCAGTCGTGATAATGCCAAGTGGAGACCACGCAAGTAGGCCTACTGAAGGGAGAACAAACCTGGCTAGGTTCGGGCCAGGGGCGGACCGCTGGATGGACGCCTGAGGAACGTGGTCTCTGCTACGGAGAGCCTGAGTTGCGGGAGGACAATGTCTAACTGTATGCCTCACCACGAATGGTGAGAATGGTATGAACTAAAGGGCCATATCTCTCTCACAAAACAAGAAAGGCATAGTCTTGTTAATATGACCGATATTCAGTCAGTTGCAGGAAAGACTTGGATTACAGATAACCATACTGTTCTGAAGCATTTATGGCAGTTATCTGATGAACATACATACATAATTCCATCACCATTATAGACTGTTATGCCGTTCAGTGTTTGATCTATGAGCCTCTGTGAATTTACTAAATGCCTCCACAGTCCTCTATTTGTAACAAGTTCTGCGGCCTTCTTTAGTCCCATACCACACATATTTAAATCATTGGAAAATTAGTATAACCATCATCATACTGGTCTCCCTCTACCTCTCTTACCATCCATGATCAAGTCCATTAGTCTCCTAAGTAACCTATCCTCATCCATCACTAGTTCATAAATAAAAATAATAGGTAGGTAATAGACATTACACTAAGCATATTGCAAACTTTATTAAAGACTGGCAGGTGCTCGAGGAACCATCACTGGCAGACAACCAGCACATCCAATTTGCAATAGATGCGAGACTACGTGGGAGTGAGATGTACAGAGACGCAAAAAGAACTAACTGGGACAGATACAGAGAAGTTCTAGGGAAGGCTGTACAAAAAATTCCAGCCAACATGAGAGGACAGAAAGAATTGGGTGAGGCAGTGGTACTGTTAGAAGAGGCCATTATAAACTCATTCTATGAAAACTGTCCTCTCAAAGGAAAGAAAAACACCAAAAAAGTAAGGTGGTGGAACAACAAACTAGCCAAAATGAAAAAAGAGATTAGGATGTTGTATAGAATATCATCTAGAAATGGTATGTGGGACGTATATCATAGGAAACTCACCGAGTATAACCTAGAGACATGGATATCAAAAAGAAAATCTTGGAAACTGTTCTGTGAGAAAGTGGAATCACACACTGAAACAGCAAGGCTCCAGAAGGTTCTAAAAGCAACCCATATAAATCAATTGGGGACACTGCAGGAACCAGATGGGTCATTTACTCAGGTGGGGAGGGACACGCTGGAAATATTAATGGCGTGTCACTTTTCTGAGGCTGAAGAGATGACAGAAGGAGAAACAGTTGGAACAGAGACTGGAGCTCAAAAAGCAGACTGGAACTGTACCAATAGAATAATAAAGCATAATCATGTAAAATGGACAATCGACATGTTTCATCCTATAAAGGCTCTGGGGCCAGATGAGATACTTCCGATACTCCTACAGGAAGGACAGGAGATACTCCTCAATGCCCTGATGGACCTTTCCAAAGCTAGTCTAGCTTTAGGGTACGTGCCGAAATCATGGTCTGAGGCTAAAGCAGTATTCATACCTAAGCCTGGAAGGGCAAATTATGTCCAAGCCAAACCTCCTTCATGCTAAAAGCAATGTAGAAAATTCTGGATAAATTTATCAGAAGAACGGTGCAACTGAACTCAACGTTACATGAAAATCAGTTTGCATACAGACCTGGCAGATTCACTCAAGTAGCACTCCACAAGTTGGTTCATAAACTAGAGGAAAGCCTAGGCTATAAGGAAATTGCACTGGCGGCATTTCTAGATGAAGAAAGAGCCTTCAGCAATACAACCTATGACTCTGTGATCAAAGCATTGGAAAAGATCAAGGTGAGTAAAACCGTTCCATGTTAGATGGAAAGAAGATGAAAGCAACCCTGTTTGAAGAAATGCAGACGGTTAGGGCCACCCGAGGCTGTGCTCAGGGAGGAGTTTTTCTCCTCTGCTACAGAACCTCGTGGTGCTCAATGAACAAAGTTTTTATACACAAGGATACGCAGATGACCTAGTGATTGTGGTACAAGGTAAGGTGATGAGTGTTACCCAAGACCTCATGCAAAGATCACTTAACCTTGTGGAGAACTAGTGTCAGGAAGAACAACTATCAGTCAACCTGAACAAGATAACTCTGGTCCGTTTTACAAGGAGAAAATTAGAGGGAAAGAGATCACTGAACCTCTTTGGGCAAGATATATCTATATATATAAAATAACTTGTCCTGACTGACTGACTGACTGACTGACTGACTGATTCATCATCGCCGAGCCAAAACTACTGGACATAAAGAAATGAAATTTTGGGCATGGATTCATATTAAGATGTAGGTGCTCGCTAAGAGAGGATTTTTGGATATTCCTTTGCTAAGGGGGTGAAAAGGGGGTTGAAATTTTAAAATGAGTGTATCTATATCTCAAAACTTTGAAAGTTTACAGATGTAAAAATTGGTATTTAGAATCTCCTTTAAAAATAAGGAAACATGTATTTTTTTGTTTTCAGAAAATTCCAATAGGAGGGGTGAAAAACGGTGAAAAAGGGGTTGAATGCCTTTAATCAGAATACCGGTACTTATATCTCAGAAACTGAAGATATTACAGACCTGAAAATTGGTACTTTTGATCTCTTTTAAAAATAAAGAACCACGTAATTCTTTGTTTTTGGAAAATCCAATTAATGGGAGGGTGAAAAGGGGGGTGAATTTTTAAAAAGAGTGCATCTATATCTCAAAACTTTTAAAGTTTACATATGTAAAAAAAGGTATTTAGAATCTTCATTAAAAATAAAGAAACACGTATTTTTTGTTTTAGGAAAATCCCAATAGGAGGGGAGAAAAGGGGTGAAAAATGGATTGAATGCCTTTAATGAGGATACTTATATCTCAGAAACTAAAGATATTACAGACCTGAAAATTGGTACTTTTGATCTCTTTTAAAAATAAAGTAACGCGTATTTTTTTGTTTTCGGAAAATCCGAATAATGGGGGTGAAAAGGGGGGTGAATTTTGAAAATGAGTGCATCTGTATCTCATAACTTTTAAAGTTTACACATGTAAAAATTGGTATTTAGAATCTTCATTAAAAATAAAGAAACACGTATTTTTTGTTTTCGGAAAATCCCAATAGAAGGGGTGAAGAGGGGTGAAAAATGGGTTGAATGCCTTTAATGAGGATACTTATATCTCAGAAACTGACGATATTACAGACCTAAAAATTGGTGTTTGGAATCTCCTTTAAAAATAAAAAGCATGTGTTTTTTTTGTTTTTGGAAAATCCAATTAATGGGGGGGGGGGTGAAAAGAGGGTGAATTTTTAAAATGTGTATATCTATATCTCAAAACTTTTAAAGTTTATAGATGTAAAATTGGTATTTAGAATCTCCTTTAAAAATAAAGAAACACGTATTTTTTGTTTTCGGAAAATCCCAATAGGAGGGGTGAAAAATGGATTGAATGCCTTTAATGAGGATACTTATATTTCAGAACCTGAAGATATTACAGACCTGAAAATTGGCGTTTGGGATCTCCTTTAAAAATAAAGAAACATGTATTTTTTGTTTTTGGAAAATACAATTAATGGGGGGGGGGTGAAAATGGGGTGAATTTTTAAAATGAGTGTATCTATATCTCAAAACTTTAAAAGTTTACAGATGTAAAAATTGGTATTTAGAATCTCCTTTAAAAATAAAGAAACATATTTATTTGTTTTCGGAAAATCCAATTAATGGCGTTTAAACAGGAGTGACAAATTGGGGTGAATTTTTTGAAAGACAATACCTACAGAATAGCTGAGAAACGTAAAATGTTACAGACGTAAAAATTGGGTATTTGGAATCTCCTGTAAATGCAAAGAAACATAGGTGATTTGTTTTTGGAAACACTACTTAACGGGAACTAAAAAGGGGCGAAATTTTAAAATGAGGATTTCTACAGTATATCTAAAAAAAACTTAACATATTACAGAAGTGAAAAATGGTATTTTTTTATCTCTATTAAAAATAAGGAAACGTGTATTTTTAGTTTTCAGAAATACCACATGGGTGGAAGGGGGGGGGGGTAAAGTGACTGAAAATGGTGTTGATTTCATTTAATTAGGCTTCTGATATCTCAAAAGTAAAGATGTTATAGACGTGAAATTTGATATTTGGAATCTGCTTTAAAAGTAAAGAAACACGTATTCTCGGAAAATCCAATGAAGGGGGAGGGGGAGTGAATTGAAAAATTAATTGACTTAATTGTATGAGAATACACACATCTAATAAAAACTAACGTTGTTACAGGCGTGAAAACTGGTATTTGGATCTCCTTTAAAACAAAGAAAAACGCGTTTTGGCGGCGGGGAAACCATCTTGGGGGGGGGGGGGTGAAAAGGAGTTGAATTCTTTTCGTGAGGACACATAAATCAAAAACTGAAGAAGTTAGAGTCGTGATAATTGGTATTTAGAAGATCCTTTACTATTAAGGAAACAAGAATTTTTGCCGGAAAATTCACTTTGGGGGGGGGGGGGCAGAGGAGTATGAAAGGAATTGAAAAGAAGTGAATTATTTTTATGGGGACACTTATATCTCAAAACTGAAGGTAATAGGCGTGAACATTGGTGTTTGGAATCTCCTTTAAACATAAAGAAACGCGCGTTCTTCTAATTTTTGGGGGGGGGGGGGTAAATAAACTTAACGGCGGTGGGGTGTAAAAGGAGGTGAGACCAATTGATTTTATTGTTCATAATGTACTTATAAGGAGCCCCCGTTGTTCAGGCGGCAGCGCGCCGGCCTCTCACGGCTGGGTTCCGTGGTTCAAATCCCGGTCACTCCATGTGACATTCGTGCTGGACAAAACGGATGCGGGAAAGGTTTTTCTCTGGATACTCCGGTTTTCCCTGTCATCATTCATTCCAGCAACACTGTCCAATATTTCATTTCATTTGTCATTCATCGATCATTTACCGCTAAGTAGCGGTCTAGCATCTTGCTGTGGGGTCCAGAACATATATAATAATAATAATAATAATAATAATAATGTTCTGGACCGTCGTCAAATGTGCGGACCGCGCTGGAAACGGGTCCAGGACGGGTAATGACTAAGAATGCAGTCCGGCCGCGGGTTCAGTACCGCCATGGCATCCAAGACGACACCACGCCGGATCTCCTGAAGGATTTGATCCCTATTAAAATGCTTATAGGAAAAGATGGCAAAGATTTAGGGACCCAACTGACCGGGTGGAATACCTGGACCTAACCCGGGAAGTACGAAATCTATTGCTGGAAAGAAAAATTGAAAATGGAAGGAAACTTGCCGTAATCTAATAGAAAACGAGTCAGATCGCGAATTTTGGCGGATTCTCGCAGAAAAAGAGTCAGGTCGCGAATTTCGGCGGATTATATATCTATAACAATAAGCATTCAATTATAAATTTCAGTATAATACCGTAGCGAAGCACGGGTATCTTGCTAGTATATATATATGGAGGAACAGGCACTGCACCTAGGTGTGGTGTTAGATAAAAATTTAACCTGGAATCCACATATAGAAAGGAACATAATCCGGGCCAAAAACTTGCTGTATGCATGTAAAAGAGCCATCGGGAATACACGGGGCCTAAGACCATCAATGGTAATGTGGATATATACAATGATTATTAGAACATTGATGGCCTATGCTGTAATCATCTGGTGCCAGTAAGCCAAGGAGTAGTCAGTAGTAGATTGGATAGCCTACAGAGCCATAACAGCTATAACTGGGGCTATGAGAACTACGCCGACAGAAGCCTTGAATACTTTACTAGACCTCCCATCACTTTGCAATTTCATGAGTTCATATAGTTTGGCACAATCAAAATGCTGGAATGCACAAAGACCCAACCTAGGACACAGTAAAATTAACAGAGTAATAACAGAGGAAGTTCTACACATGCCTTCTGATCGTATGATACCAAAGTACAACTTTGAAAAACCATTTGAGACCCAGATAATAAAAAAAGAAGACTGGGATATCAACAAATGGAATAATGAAAAAGAAGATATAGTGTGGTGGACTGATGGCTCGAAGACTGGGGATGGCACAGGAGGAGGGATCAATGAGGAAAGACCTGAGAGATCAATCCAGATGAGCCTGGGCAAACACACTACAGTCTTTCATGCGGAAGTGATAGCTATCACAACATGTCTTGAAGAAAATCTGAAATTGAACTATAGGAATAAGAACACTTTCATTTTTACGGACAGCCAGGCGGCCATTAAGGCACTAGAAGCAGTCCGGATAATATCCAGAATTGTCTGGTATTGCCATTCACTTCTCCTGAAGCTCTCAAAGTACAATATTGTCATGATAATATGGGTACCAGAGTATGCAGGTATAGAAGGAAATGAAAAGGCAGATAAACTGGCCAGGAAAGGGGCAGAAATACATTTTGTTGGCCCAGAACCTGTACGCAGGATTTCCTATGGACAAGCCCGACACTAAATAGGAAAATGGGTGCAAAAGAAACAAATGGAGAATTGGAAAAATACTCCAGGATGCAGGCTTGCAAAAGGAACTGATAAAAGTACCAAACAAGAAGCATACTAAAGAACTGTTGAAACTCAGCAGGAAAAATATAAGATGGGTAGTAGGACTGTTGACAGGACACTGCCATCTGAAAAAACACCTATATAGAATTGGAGTAATAAGAGACAACATATGTAGGAAGTGCAATGAAGCAGAGGAATCAGCTGAACACATACTTTTCGAATGAGAGGCGCTGGGCAGAATCAGACTCTTCACTCTAGGACTACCAGGTGAAGAGAGAGAAAAAATCCATGAAGACCCAATAAGAAGAACCTGCAGCTTTGTGAAGGAAGCAGGTATATCTGGGCGGGAATGAAGGAAAAACATCGTAGCAAAAGATCTTAGAAGTCGACACTAATTAGGAACTAATAATTAGAGACCCCGTGAAGAGAAGAAGAATAAGAAGAAGTGACAACAATTTAAAAACTTCAATATTTTATATGCTTGTGCAGCTGTAAAGCAAGTTTATCATTTGTTCTGCTCTGACAAATCAAAAAATGAATGTGTATTATTATTAATTTACCCAGTGAGGAAAAACATTCTGATTATTGTTGTAACAGTAGTAGTCAGCAAAACATAATTGTTGTTGGTGTAGTAGTAGTAGTAGTAGTAGTAGTAGTAGTAGTAGAAGTAGTAGTAGTTTGTTGTTGTTGTTGTTGTTGTTGAAGTGTAAAATTTCTTTTAAGTGAGTTGAGTTGAGACTGAAGGCAGTTTTGAAAACAAGTCTCCTGTACCAAAACATGCTGATTGGTCATGAGTAAAAGGAGCAAGCAATAACACTCCATGAAGAAGGTTATACTTATGCATAAAGAACAAAGAGGTGGGCTGGAGGCACTACAAAGTCGGGTGTAAGGAAAGTCTGCAAGCAG
Organism: Anabrus simplex; assembly: GCF_040414725.1. Classification (NCBI taxonomy): domain Eukaryota; kingdom Metazoa; phylum Arthropoda; class Insecta; order Orthoptera; family Tettigoniidae; genus Anabrus; species Anabrus simplex. The sequence continues at coordinate 1,156,510,056 of NC_090266.1, read as the reverse complement.
TATGAAGAATCTGGTTCAACCTAAACTGCTCAGAGAACTGGCAGAAAACCAATATTGACTGATCAAGACTGTCATAGAATCTGCAGTCTTTCTCTGCAAGATCATTGGCTTACTGCAAAAGATATAAATGCCATCTTGAAGACTTCAGGGGTTGAAGTTTCTGATTGAAAGGTCAGGCAAGAACTTTGCAAGATGATTTGTGAGCAAGGACTTCAATAAAGAAGCTTTATCCGAACAAAATGTAAATGTAGAAATGTATGTAATGGGCTTTAGCAAACTGGAAATGGAAGCAAGAAGACTGGACTAGTCATTTGGATTGACAAGACCAAGATTAGAGTCTTTGGAAGCGATGGAATTCGTGATCGACCAGGCTAAGACTTGTTACCTGAGTGCACCACTGCCACTATGAAACATGCAGTCAGTATCATGGCATGGGGCTGCAAGTCTGAAAGTTGTTTAAAAATGACTGTAGTGTAGTGTACAGTAGTATACGAGTAATATCCTATTAGAATTTAGTGTGCTTATTTTATTATTGTAAAATATATGTGTAGTACTGGTGTAGTAGAGGTATCCGTAGAAACTCTTACTAAAATTCTGTTGTTGTAATTAGGACAGGCTTAATTGCAGTTTGGAATTGTGTAGTTCTTGTGTATTACTTTCGATATTCAGTAATTAACAGCAGTTTTTATCCTGTTAGGGGTTGTAGGATAAAAAATAGAGTACGACTAAGTAGTATTGTAGTGTAGTCGTATATTAATTACCTTATTGTCGTGTGATCTTTGAGTATTATCCCAGACAATATATCCCTCCGTTCATTTATTTTTTGCAAATAAGTTATTTTATTTTTATTTTCATTTTTCCATAAAGAACAGCTAAGGAGCGCGAGTGTACGAACTGTGGGTGTGGTGAGGCATTGAGGGGTATGAGGGAGGAGTTGCAGAGTTTGAGGGAGATAATTACGATTCTTGCAGAAGACATGAAGGAAGATAGGACTCCCTCAAACAATGTACAGGTTACAGTAGGTGTACAAGAGGGAGGGGAAGGAAAGGGGGGAGTTGTAGAAGACAGGTGGTCTAATGTTCTAACGGGAAGGAGATTGCAGGCTAAGGGCTCTATTCAGGATCGGAATTCAGGACAGGTGTATGTGCGAAATTGGTACGAGTCACTCCAGGCAGAACAACAGAGGGAAGATGAGGGACAGGGAACTGTTGCTGATATGTGTGGAAGTAGGAGGAAGAGAAAAGGTAGGAAAGGGAAATGTAGAGTAGAGGATAGGAAAAGACAGGTGGAACAGGGTCATGGGCAGGAGAAAAGGGAGGAGGAAGTAGCTTCTGCAGCTATCAGGAAAGATAGGGCTGACCAGGAGGGGAGGGGATCAAATGAGGTGCATAGGTTTGAGGCTCTGGTCATGGGGGATTCCATCATTAGACACGTAGGGAAAGTGTGTGGAGGAAAGGGAAGCAGGGTAGAATGTTGTCCAGGAGTTAGGTTGAGGCACATGTTGAGGAAAGTAGAAGAGAGGGAGGAGGGGAAGGTGAAGGTGGTAGTGTTTCACGTTGGTACCAACAACGTAAGGCAAGCTGATATAAGTACCAACATAGTTGGAGATGTGTGGGATCTGGTAAATGCAGCATGGGTGAAGTTTAAGAAAGCGGAGATTGTTATTAGTGGAATACTGTGTAGGAGGGATACTGACTGGAGGGTGATTGGGGATTTAAATGAGACTATGGAGGGGGTATGTGGGAAACTGGGAGTGAAATTTCTAGATCCTAATGGGTGGGTAGGAGATAGGGATCTGCGCTCAGATGGCCTTCACTTAAACTGCAGTGGTGCGTATAAGTTACATTCAGGGAAACGGGGTGGCCTAGGGAGCGGTGATAAGGAAACACGGAACTGGAAATCAAGTAGGGATGACATAAAATTGTTAGTGTTGAACTGTAGAAGTATTTTAAAGAAAGGAATAGAATTAAGCAATTTAATAGATATATATTTACCAGATATTGTAATAGGAGTTGAATCATGGCTGAGAAATGATATAATGGATGCAGAAATTTTCTCACGGCACTGAAGTGTGTATCGTAGAGATAGGATAGGAATGGTGGGAAGGGGAGTATTCATTCTGGTGAAAGAAGAATTTGTAAGCTACGAAAAAGTTAAAGATGAGACACATGAAATTCTAGGTGTAAGGCTCATTTCTAAAGATAATAGGCAACTTGATATATCTGGAGTGTACAGACCTGGAAAGGGTAGCACTGATGTAGATTTGGAATTATTTGATAGGACAGTCAGCTATGTGGGAAACAACATGGAAAGAAATGTGATTGTAGCGGGAGATCTGAATTTGCCAGATGTCAATTGTGAAGGAAATCCGAACGACAGGAAGCATGACCAACAAATGGCAAATAAGTTAATATGGGAAGGACAGCTGATTCAGAAAGTGATGCAACCAACCAGAGGGTGGATGTGGTGCTGATAAAAGCAGATGAGCTCTATAGGGAAACTGAAGTAATAGATGGTATTAGTGATCATGAAGCTGATATATCGTAGTTAAAATAAATGTGACAGAAAGGAAGGTCCTAAAAGTAGGACTATTAGGCAGTACCATATGACTGATAAAGCAGGCATGAGGCAGTTTCTAAAAAGTAACTATGATCAGTGGAAAACGGTAAATAAAAATGTAAACAGACTCTGGGATGGGTTTAAAGAAATTGCTGAGGAATGCAAAAACAGGTTTGTACCTTTAAGGGTGGTAAGGAATGGTAAAGACCCACCTTATTATAATAGAGAAATAAAGAGACTAAGAAGGAGGTGCAGACTGGAAAGAAATAGAGTTAGAAATGGCTGTGGACGTAAGGAGAAATTGAGTTAACTTACTAGAAAATTGAATCTAGCAAAGAAGGCAGCTAAGGATAACATGATGGCAAGAATAATTGGCAGTCATACGAATTTTAGTGAAAAATGGAAAGGTATTGTGCCCTATAATGCTTTTGATTCCAATCAGGCAAGCGCCTAGATCGAACCAAGAACATTATAGTGACCAATACATCCACAAAAGCGGGTGTTCTGGCACATAGCTTACCTTGCGATTCGTATCCACACTCAGCAACTCAGTAGAACATGAATCAGGGCATCGGGGTATAAACAAGGGCGAAATTAAATAAGATAAGTGGATACGAAAGAGTGCAGGGTAAGAGAAAATCCTACTTAAAAAATATATAACAGAAAACTTCGCTGCATTCAAAGTTTTACAATAAGGGATTTATTACATAAAAATCAGAATAGTTACAAATATATGAGCTTGCCAAACATAAATGGGGTAAATAAAATGTCGAGCCGTTGACTACCAGTTCACTGCCTTCACGAAACAGCAAGGCTGTAACAAGCTTGGAATCACGGAGTAAGTAAAGGAGTAAAGAAAAAAAAACGGAGATCTGCACAAATACACGTCTAACGGCAACCTCCTATTCATTAATATACTATGCCTCAGAACATCGAACCCTGGAGCTAACAAATATAAACATACTTTGTACAGTGCTCGGACCGATAATAGATCCCTGGTCCAGCTAAGAGCAAGGCACCTAATATCCACAAAAAAAATAATAGGAACTCAACTCCATCGTTCTAGGGTCAACACATATAGGGCAAGACGTTTAGAATGAAGCAAAACAAATGGAAATGAACTCTCTACTAGCAGCGTAACATCAAGGTCGTCCTTCCCCTCAAAACACTCCACAGACCGCAGGCAGCTTATACTGCCGCATTCCAAGACCGTGACGTCAGACACTCCATCCCCTCACCAGCACACTGCACGAGACAGGCGGTGGCCATACTGTATTTTATGAGTAACTCAGCTGACTGCCGGGGAAGCTGACTGCAGGGAAAATTTCGCTTTCACCGTAACTCTCGTAACATTGCTTCTATAGCGCTCTCTTAATTATATATGGGCTACATGCTATCGTGTCAATGTCACAAACAATACAACATAATCTCATTTCCGCCACTACTGGGCTCATCCATAAGTATACAAGGGAAAAATCCAGTGCGCTATAATCACATGGCCATAATCAGGCGTATCAAACTCATCTAACACATTCTCAGTCTGTGCTGGGTCTTTCCCTATATCAATACACACAATCAGCTACTTGCATAATGCCCATATTTCTCAAACATAATGGCACGCCTACCCTGTCACGTTAACCTAGGTGAGTTTAAGGGGTAAATCCTGATCTCCAATAAATTACATACGACCACAAAGAAATATGCCCTGACGCTGCACTACAAATTGTATCTGTCTGTCTGTCTGACATCGCCAACTTGACCAAGATGATCCTACATGAACAATGGAGACAACAAGTACACTATCATGATACTACCGAATAGAAATGTAATCACACAAACAAGGAATATACAACCTACAACCTACACTAATATACTGAGTTCGAGTCCTGGGCATAGCTATACGGTACAAATAATAATTCTAATTTAAATTTACATGTTGGCTGACGGCCAACCTTGTTCCTATCTTGTGAAATTAAATTACATGCTTATTACGAATTGGAAAGCTCTGACCTGAAATGATTGATGACATGACGGAGCGGCCCCCCATATGGACCACTGGAATTACCACATCATGACAGGCTGCGACGCTGGCAGCAGATACAGGCGAACGACTGGAGACATTCTAGCTGGCGAGAACATTTCATTTCTTGCAGCTTCTTAGATGGTTGGAAGATGTCCCCTCCGACGTCGTGCTGAGCAGGTACGCCAGATGTTCCCGGGTCGATTCCCGATGTCGTGCCGACTTCTTGTCTTCTTCAGCTCCCGTGACTGCTTCCTCGCTATGAGTGTGCAGTACCTCGTACTGGGTTGATGTAGGGGAAACTGTAAAGAAATGTCTTATTACACACAGTCCGGATTCGATGCCTGTTTCCACTAAAACCATGCCTCACACGTTACTTTGACCAAGTCATGTTCTGAATTTGGACTTGGTACCCCAATGTTCTCTTCATCAAATTCGGTAACAATATTATCTTATCCTTTCACTCGGACCGAACTTCTAGATACCAGAAATACCCTGAGCCTTCATTAATTCATGCGTTACGTTAGTTACAATTTGACCTCAAAGAAATATGAAGCTACTAGTCAAACAGCTTGATATTAGCAGCACCTCTTCTCATGACAGCAGATCAGCACATGTAATATCAAGAATTCAGCTTAATTATGCAGGTTGATTACTTACTTTCTCCCAGATTAATCGTGCTAGGTGTGTGTGCAGCTCGAAGATAAGACGCTGTTCTCGATGCCGACTCGCAGCGTTACAACCTCGTTCAAGCAGCCGTACAGTCAAAGAATGAATCTGACGCGCTAAGCGGTCATGTATTTATAATCAGGCTGGCGTTACCACGCTCGCTTGGTGGCGGTAAGGATAAGCCGCGCCCGCGACTCGAAGTTTCTCCCGCACAAAGAGCGTCAAGCACCACACTTAACGTATGCACTTTTAATTATAGCCATGTTGAATATCAAAATTTAGCAGAAATTATGCCGGTTGCAATTCTCTTATCAGATCCAATGCATCTCGTCTGTAGCCAGATATATTAAATTAATTTCTTCTTCCCACCAAATGTTAGCTAGCCCGCGACATGGTGCGCGTCCCCGCTCTCAATTAAGAAGCTTCGCTTGGGCAATAAATTCCTTTTACGAATCTCTGGAATTTTCATAACGATGCTGCTGCTATGTTCCCACGAGAAATGCTTCCTCTGGACTCCCTTATAAAATAAACTATTATACAATGACTTCCATGGTGGTCTCAGGTAATCCCAATATCTAGTGCTAAAATCCAGACTATTGGCACATGAACTGTATGGTTCAGTATGTATAGGTATTTTAAGGCAGAAGCAGGTTCCATGGACATTCCAGGAATAATTAATGAACAAGGGGAGTGTGTATGTGAGGATCTTCAACAGGCAGAAGTATTCAGTCAGTAGTATGTAAAGATTGTTGGTTACAAGGATAATGTCGAGATAGAGGAGGAGACTAAGGCCAAAGAAGTATTAAAATTTACATATGATAACAATGACGTTTACAATAAGATACAAAAGTTGAAAACTAGAAAAGCGGCTGAAATTGATCAGATTTCTGGGGATATACTAAAGACAATGGGTTGGGATATAGAACCATATCTGAAGTATTAACTGATTATTGTTTGGTCAGAGAAGCTATACCAGATGAATGGAGAGTTGCTGTTGTAACCTCTGTGTATAAAGGAAAGGGTGATAGACATAAAGCTGAAAATTACAGGCCAGTAAGTTTGACATGCGGTGCATGTAAGCTTTGGGAAGGCATTCTTTCTTACTATATTAGACATGTTTGTGAAATTGATAACTGGTTCGATAGAAGGCAGTTCAGTTTTAGGAATGGTTATTCCACTGAAGCTCAACTTGTAGGATTCCAGCAAGATATAGCAGATATCTTGGATTCTGGAGGTCAAATGGACTGTATCGCAATTGACCTGTCTAAAGCATTTGATAAGGTGGATCATGGGAGACTACTGGCAAAAATGAGTGCAATCTGACTAGACAAAAGAGTGACTGAAGGGGTTGCTATATTTCTAGAAAACAAATCTCAGAGAATTAGAGTAGGTGAAGCTTTATCTGACCCTGTAATAATTAAGAGGGGAATTGCTCAAGGCAGTATTATCGGACCAGTATGTTTTCTTATATATATAAATGATATGAGTAAAGGAGTGGAATCGGTGGTAAGGCTTTTTGCGGATGTTATTATTCTCTATAGAGTGATAAATAAGTTACAAGATTGTGAGCAACTGCAATGTGACCTCGAAAATGTTGTGAGATGGACAGCAGGCAATGGTATGTTGATAGACGGGGTTAAAAGTCAGGTTGTGAGTTTCACAAATAGGAAAAGTCCTCTCAGTTTTAATTACTACGTTGATGGGGTGAAAGTTCCTTTTGGGGATCATTGTTAGTATCTAGGTGTTAAATAAGGAAAGATTTCATTGGGGTAATCACATAAATGGGATTGTAAATAAAGGGTACAGATCTCTGCACATGGTTATGAGGGTGTTTAGGGGTTGTAGTAAGGATGTAAAGGAGGGGGAATATAAGTCTCTGGTAAGACCCCAACTAGAGTATGGTTCCAGTGTATGTGACCCTCACCAGGATTACCTGATTCAAGAACTGGAAAAGATCCAAAGAAAAGCAGCTCGATTTGTTCTGGGTGATTTCCGACAAAAGAGTAGCGTTACAAAAATGTTGCAAAGTTTTGGTTGGGAAGAATTGAGAGAAAGAAGAAGAGCTGCTCAACTAAGTGGTATGTTCCGAGCTGTCAGCGGAGAGATGGCGTGGAATGACATTAGTAAACGAATAATTTTGAGTGGCGTTTATAAAAGTAGGAAAGGCCACGGCCGCTTCCTTCCAACTCCTAGGCCTTTCCTATCCCATCTTCGCCATAAGACCTATCTGTGTCGGTGCGACGTAAAGCCCCTAGCAAAAAAAAGTAGGAAAGATCACAATATGAAGAAAAAGTTGGAATTCAAGAGTACAAACTGGGGCAAATATTCATTTATAAGAAGGGGAGTTAGGGATTGGAGTAACTTACCAAGGGAAACGTTCAATAAATTTCCAATTTCTTTGAAATCATTTAGGAAAAGGCTAGAAAAACAACTGATAGGGAATCTGCCACCTGGGCGACTGCCCTAAATGCAGATCAGTATTGATTGATTGATTGATTGATTGATTGATTGATTGATTGATTGATTGATTGATTGATTGATTAATTGATTGATTGATGAGCCCAGCCTAGCACACAGGGTTGAAACGCTGGCAACCAGGAATGAGTTAGCTGGAAAATTTATGATGTCCAATAACGGACCATTTATATTTGTATTGTAAATTTACTCATTCGGAACAAATATTTCAGATTCCCTATGGCGAAACAACATCTGTAGAATCCCAGTAGCAAGAGGGAGCTGCTAGAGGCCATCGTCAATTCATGGTTTAGCATAATCAGACCAAAAGATCTCCGACATTTGGTAGTCTCGATGCCATGCATAATTGGGGCAGAGGTTAAATTAAAAGAATATCCCAGCAAATACTGAGAAACACTGCAATAAATAATATACCAAATCATTTGTAAGTTCCTGAAATTGTTGGGCTGTAAGCATTGTTTAATTTTTAAACTTTTTAATTGCATTTTTATATTTTTAATTAAATTTTTAAACAACAGATATTAGGGCATGTTTCCTGAAAATTTCTAATACATTTTAATGCATATTTCAAATAAAATTAACCCCTGAATGCAATATTCAATGAATCTCTATAAAGTGTCCAGAATTAATGCCACTATGATAAACACATCCTTGGTTACCATTTTCATTAAGGAGTGATACCAAATGATAGGAGAGTTGAAATATTAGCCCCAGTTACAAGAGGACACTCATCTAGACATGTCTTTTTGCAAGTGCTGGAAAAGCTTTCTTTCTGATTATATTATACAGGCATGCCAAATTACAAACTGATATGATAGAAAGCATCCAAATCTGTAGTGTAGTGGGTAGTGTGATTAGCTGCAACCCCCAGAGGCCCGGGTTCGATTCACGCCCCTGCTACAAAAGTTGATAAAGTGGTATGAGGTCTGGAGCAGGGTACACTCAGCTTCGGATCTGAGCAGAGGGGGTTCGATTCCTACCTCAACCAACCTTGAAGTGGTTTTCCGTGGTTTCCCACCTCTCCACCAGGCAAATGCTGGAAGGTACCTAACTTGAGGACATGGCCACTTCGTTCCATCTGTATGTTCTATCTCCTTCAATCTTTCCACCCCCTCCCCACAAGCCCCCCTTCAGAATAAAATTTGAGGTCGCCTGGGCGGGGTACTGGTTCTCTTCCCCTGTTTTACCCCTGACACAAAGTCTCACGCACTTGAGTGCCAGAGGTGGGATCCCTTGCAGAGTCCAAGTGAAAAACCAACCCTGGAGGGTAACCGGATTAAGAAAGAAAGAAACAAACAAACAAAGAAAGATAAAAGAAAGCCGTTTGGGGCTCTCATTTTATATTAATAACGATATCATATTTTTGTAGACATGGATGATAATAAAAGCTTCATTCAGAAGTTAAAAGACAAACAGCGAATGGTATTATATACAGTGAGTTTCAAGCGGATGGTATCTTATTATAGAGAAAGCCATATACACTGAGTGGCCAACAGTCACGGGAAGGGGTGTCTCATTAGAAAATGTGCTGTATATGACCCCTGAGCATTGCTGCTAACTGTGGCCTAGTTGAGCGATCTGTCACAGACGCCAGTGTCGTGAACATGGCAACACATCGCGAGTTAACCGACATTGAACGTGGAAGGTCATCGGCGCACGGCGCATGGGACATAGCATTGCGGAGACTACACACGAATTCGGGTTTCAGAGGTCAACAGGGTCAAGCGTGGATCTTCAATATCGCAGAAAGATTACTACCCGCGTAAACCGCCGCACGGGCTGACCAGAGACGTTTAACGAACGGACATCACGTCGCATCCTCGCCGTATTCCTGCCGTTTTCGGGGCTCGCGGAGGGGCATCGCATTCAATGTCTTCCCACGACTTTTGGTCACTCGCTGTAATTTTATATCACCTCGCCCCCGACCCCGCATCAGCGCTTAACATACACATGTCACCAACAGGTTCGGTGGCGTATTTTGTCCCGACTGAGATCAGTGATATTTGAGTGGGTTTAAATGAGACGAATGTGTGTTGTTGGCTTTAGGCACGTTGGAGAACTCTTGCGACGAAAACCGACATCTTGGTATCCATATACATCTATAGCAACTGAGAGATTATTATTATTATTATTATTATTATTATTATTATTATTATTATTATTATTATTATTATTATTATTATTATTATTATTGTGGCGATTGTTCGTACCTGTTGATTTATGTAGGAGTGATGATGTACGGAGATCAACAGCCTCATATACCTGCTGTTGTGAGGCCATGCCATGCCTCATCAGATTGGCGAATCCCAGAATAAGAGCACAAACATTTGCTAGTGGCTTTACGTCGCACCGACACAGAGAGGTCTTATGGCGACGATGGGATAGGAAGGGCCTAGGAGTCGGAAGGAAGCGGCCGTGGCCTTAATTAAGGTACAGCTCCAGCATTTGCCTGGTGTGAAAATTGAAAAAACGAAAAACCATCTTCAGAACTACCGACAGTTGAATTCGAACCCTATCTCCCGGGATGCAAGCTCACAGCCGCGCGCCTCTAACCACATGGCCACCCCGCTCGGCAAGAGCAAAAACAACTTCTGTTGCTAACACTTTAACTTAGCAAAGGGTTTTGACGACTGTAGGATGGGACACGCCTACAATTGGGAAAGTCGCAGCCGTGGGCGTAATTGAGGTTAAGCCGTGACATTTTCCTCGTTCGATTCCCACCTCAGCCATCCTCGAAGTGGTTTCCATGGTTCAACACTTCTACCAGGCTCCCATTCACCATAGCAGGTGAGGCCGCCCGGGAGAGATGCTGGTCCATCTCCCCAGTTGAAACTTGGAAAAATGCATCAGGTTGCAGGATACTGCCCTTGAGGCAGTAGAGGTGGGATCCCTCGCTAAGTCCGGGGCAGAAACCAAGCGTGGACTGTAAAAATAAACATTCACAAAAATTGTTAGCACCAAATTTAATGGATGTAGATCTTTTCGTGATCTTTTCGGAGTATTTTGCTGAACGACCACGGAGAAGTACGCAGGTTAGGAGAGAACAATCAGTACGATACAGCAAAATATTCTTCACAAAACTGGCAGGGTGGTATGACTGTTACACAGAGAGGTTAGGAGAGAACAATCAGTACGATACAGCAAAATATTCTTCACAAAACTGGCAGGGTGGTATGACTGTTACACAGAGAGGTTAGGAGAGAACTATCAGTACGATACAGCAAAATATTCTTCACAAAACTGGCAGGGTGGTATGACTGTTACACAGAGAGGTTAGGAGAGAACTATCAGTACGATACAGCAAAATATTCTTCACAAAACTGGCAGGGTGGTATGACTGTTACACAGAGAGGTCTTATGGCGACGATGGGATAGGAAGGGCCTAGGAGTCGGAAGGAAGCTACCGTGGCCTTAATTAAGGTACAGCTCCAGCATTTGCCTGGTGTGAAAATTGAAAAAACGAAAAACCATCTTCAGAGCTACCGACATTTGAATTCGAATAGTTCCCCACCTTTTCTCTCACATCATCATCATCATCTGTTTACCCTCCAGGTTCGGTTTTTCCCTCGGACTGAGCGAGGGATCCCACCTCTACCGCCTCAAGGGCAGTGTCCTGGAGCTTCAGACTCTTGGTCGGGGGATACAACTGGGGAGTATGACCAGTACCTCGCCCAGGCGGCCTCACCTGCTATGCTGAACAGGGGCCTTGTGGAGGGATGGGAAGATTGGAAGGGATAAGCAAGGAAGAGGGAAGGAAGCGGCCGTGGCCTTAAGTTAGGTACCATCCCGGCATTCGCCTGGAGGAGAAGCGGGAAACCACGGAAAACCACTTCCAGGATGGCTGAGGTGGGAATCGAACCCACCTCTACTCAGTTGACCTTCCGAGGCTGAGTGGACCCCGTTCCAGCCCTCGTACCACTTTTCACATTTCGTGGCAGAGCCGGGAATCGAACCCGGGCCTCCGGGGGTGGCAGCTAATCACGCTAACCACTACACCACAGAGGCGGACTTCTCTCACATACGCAAGTTTAATCATCAAAACTTCATTTTCAACTGGTTCTATTGTATTATCGCCGTGCATATATCGTGTACTATATACCTTTTAAATTTAGCTGCCACCCCCGGAGGTCCGAGTTCGATTCCCGGCTCTGCCACGAAAATTTGAAAAGTGGTACGAGGGCTGGAACGGGGTCCACTCAGCCTCGGGAGGTCAACTGAGTAGAGGTGGGTTCGATTCCCACCTCAGCCATCCTCGAAGTGGTTTTCCGTGGTTTCCCACTTCTCCTCCAGGCGAATGCCGGGATGGTACCTAACTTAAGGCCACGGCCGCTTCCTTCCCTCTTCCTTGTCTATCCCTTCCATTCTTCCCATCCCTCCACCAGGCCCCTGTTCAGCATAGCAGGTGAGGCCGCCTGGGCGAGGTACTGGTCATTCTCCCCAGTTGTATCCCCCGACCAAGAGTCTGAAGCTCCAGGACACTGTCCTTGAGGCGGTAGAGGTGGGATCCCTCGCTGAGTCCGAGGGAAAAGCCGAACCTGGAGGGTAAACAGATGATGATGATGATGATGATGATGATGATGATGATGATGATGATGATATACCTTTTAAATACAGTACCGTGAGTTCGATGTATTTTCAGTTGGTAGTAGAAGTAGTGCCGGCCCCGTGGTGTAGGGGATGCGTGCCTGCCTCTTACCCGGAGGCCCCGGGTTCGATTCTCGGCCAGGTCAGAGACTTTTACCTGGACCCGAGGGCTGGTTCGAGGTTTCACTCAGCCTACGTGATTAGAGTTGAGGACCTATCTGACGGTGAGATAAGGGCTCCGGTCTAGGATGCCAGGAATAACGGCCGAGAGGATTCGTCGTGCTGACCACACGACACCCCGTAATCTGCAGGCCTTCGGGCTGAGCAGCGGTTGCTTGGTAGGCCAAGGCCCTTCAAGGGCTGTAGTGCCATGGGGTTTGGATTTTGGTTTTTTAGTAGAAGTAGTGGTAGATTTCTTTATTCAAATACTGAGAAACTTGAGGTCCGCCAATGTGGTGTAGTGGTTAGTGTGATTAGCTGCCACTCCCGGAGGCCAGGGTTCGATTCCCGGCTCTGCCACGAAATTTGAAAAGTGGCACGAGGGCTGGAACTGGGTCCACTCAGCCTCGGGGGGTCAGCTGAGTAGAGGTGGATTCGATTCCCACTTCAGCCATCCTGGAAGTGGTTTTCCGTGGTTTCCTACTTCTCCTCCACGGCCGTTTCCTTCCCTCTTCCTTGTCTATCCCTTTCAATCTTCCCATCCCTCCCAAGGCCCCTGTTCAGCATAGCAGGTGAGGCCGCCTAGGCGAGGTACTGGTCATCCTCCCCAGTTGTATCCCCGACCCAGAGTCTGAAGCTCCAGGACACTGCCGTAGAGGTGGGATCCCTCGCAGAGTCCGAGGGAAAAAGCGACCCTGGAGTGAAAACAGATAAACCAGAAGAAGAAGAAGAAAAGCTTGAGTAACTGTACCTAGGTTCACATGGATGACACGTTTTATGTGCATGTATGTTATTCATCTAAAGTACGATCTAATGTGTTATGAACGACACTAACAGAATACATTATTTCATTTTACACAAGGAGAGGTCAGTAGTACTAGAAGATTAAATCTGGTGATAGTCTTTACCCTAAACTGTTTTTGATTAGGGTCATATATGCTGTTTATTTTTAGGTCATTAAGCGGATGTCTGCATGGAAGGTACTTAGTAAACGACACAGCCGGTGAGGATGAAAAGTCTTGCTCTAATGAGATATGAAAAAGTTACCATGGCTTGGCCGGGATCCGGACCCAGGAACACGAAGCGCGAACGGTGCCCACTACACCAACAAGCCATCTACAATTAGTGAATCAGAAATGTTTTTTATAAACCACTTCCCCGTCTGCTTGATCAGTACGGCCAATTATACAGTGTCCTCTGTGTACTGCTTCTTCTCTTGTTAAATACAGAAAAAAAAAGTGCAATACCGGTATCTGTAATTTATTACTTGCTCAATGGTACTGTATGTAGGCTAATACGATGTCATGTTCCAGAACTTTACATTCAGATGACTAAATTGCGTCATTTTAAGGAGCGAATCTTTTGCCCTCTGTCATTTGATTAGTCTGTCTGTCAGGTCATCAGGCCAGAGGCTGGTTGGATCCTCAAATAGCACCACCAAAAACTATGCAGTTATAGGGAAACTGCAAAAACCAATGGCAGAGCCCAAATGAGGAGTACTAGGCAAGATGAGGAGTGAGGTAGTTTGCCATTGCTTTCCTCACTGGGCCAGAATGTGCCACTGCAGCACGACTGACCCTATGAGCAACACCTTTCATAACACTCAGATGCACTAGTCGTGCTCTGAATGCCATTACTCAGCACCACCCATACCCCAGCAGCTTCCATATTGTCACAGCCATGGATGAGACTGGGACTTCGGTGGAAGCTACACTTTGCTCTGGCCTGTGCCAAGAGACGGATACAAAAGTACTGCATCCATCAAGAAATGGCAACAGGCCATCATTCGATTAATCAATATTTAAATCATTACGATTTCACATTTTTTTACTATAGCCCGATTAAGTCACATGTATTTTGATTAATGCACGTTTTGTTTTTTCCATATTTCTGGCTATAGTACTCCTAAGTTCGCCTTTAAGGCGACCGCGTTGCAGACATTGATTAAGCAGAGAATCCAGAAGGCGCCACTAGGTGTGATTGAACGATAATGTTCCAGGTAAATCATACTGTCAGATTGGAAGGCGAATGCCAGGCTGAGTGGCGCTGCCCTTCAGACCCCAACTTGGCAACCTCGATCCTGGCTCAGTACGGTGGTACTGTATTTGAAGGTGCTCACTGGCACGCAAAACAACTCCTGCGAGGTAAAATGCCGGCACCTCGGCGTCTCCGAAATCAGACAAAGTAGTAAGTAGGACGTAAAAAATATTATTATTAATATTGAGGACAAATTTTGACGTCCAGTATATATCCAAAAAGGAGACCTGTACGGGATTAGAACATCGGATCTCCTGCACCCGGAGTAAGCACACCTAGACCACTAGGACCTGCATATTCCTTTCACGAGTAAGTTTTATATAACTTAATGTAACTATCTGTTGCCCTCGGGTTTTCGTAAATTGATAAAAGTAATCGTTCCTCGGTACTGCACTAAGACACTATCATCACCAAAAAATTGAGTTTCATTTAACCCAGAACCTCTTTGTAAACTACGTTTGTGGTGTTGCATTTTGGGATTAAGATGACCAGGCTACTTGCAAGGCTAACTCTGGAACATGCGACATAGAACTGTACATGTGAGAAACAGTTCTTTCTCAAATCGAAAACAACGAAACAAGATACATGTTTCTTAATTTTTAAAGAAGATTTCGGTCGGTGGATGCAGAGTGGGTTTCGTCCCTTAACAGGCCACGGCTTGCCCGTGGTCCAACAGCTCTGTGCAGGGGAAAGTTGGCCACGGCTCTACCGTAGCTCTACGCCTCTGCATTCGGGAGACGGGCCTGGGGCACAGTGCCGGACTTCACGCCTGGTCCCACCTGTCGGCTGTCCATAGAATGGTTTTCCATTCTCCTGCACTAAGGCGAATGACGGGACAGTTCGTAGTATAGGCCACGGCCGCCCACCCCCTCACCTTCTCCGCACATCTCCTTCACCCTAACAAATCTCCCGGCCTGAGGGACGGCGCCACCGTCTAGGAGGCCCGCCTCCCCCTTCAGGGGAGGATTGAAAACGTTTAGTAGTATTTATGAGTCGTACTATACAGAACGTTTTGCAGGTCTGAAAATGCATTCCATATACTAAGGACAGGAGCCAGAGAGCATTCTCATTGCCTGATGGATGATACCAATGTAAAATACATGTTACCGGGCTGAGTGGCTCAGACGGTTGAAGTTCTGGCCTTCTGACCCCAAATTGCCCGGCACCTCGACGTCTCCGGAACGTAAAACAATATTATTAATGTTAAAATACATGCTTTACAATGAACGAATTTATACATTATTATTATAATCATATTATTATTGTTGTTATTATACCACGATGTAGTAACGCCACACAGGACTTTAAGGTAAGGTTGATACTAAAGGAGTCCGCCTCTGTGGTGTAGTGGTTAGCATGATTAGCTGCCACCCCCGGAGGCCCGGGTTCGATTCCCGGCTCTGCCACGAAATTTGAAAAGTGGTACGAGGGCTGGAACGGGGTCCACTCAGCCTCGGGAGGTCAACTGAGTAGAGGTGGGTTCGATTCCCACCTCAGCCATCCTGGAAGTGGTTTTCCGTGGTTTCCCACTTCTCCTCCAGGCGAATGCCGGGGTGGTACCTAACTTAAGGCCACGGCCGCTTCCTTCCCTCTTCCTTGCCTATCCCTTCCAATCTTCCCATCCCTCCACAAGGCCCCTGTTCAGCATAGCAGGTGAGGCCGCCTGGGCGAGGTACTGGTCATACTCCCCAGTTGTATCCCCCGACCAAGAGTCTGAAGCTCCAGGACACTGCCCTTGAGGCGGTAGAGGTGGGATCCCTCGCTCAGTCCGAGGGAAAAGCCGACCCTGGAGGGTAAACAGATGATGATGATGATGATGATACTAAAGGAAGTGGATAACAACACTTCCGCGATTACTAGAGGAGCCGGCGACAGATGTTGCCACTCACCGCATTAGTAATTACACGGGTAAAGAAAATATGTTTTAAAGACAAACAACATCTTAAGATTAATTTAATTTAAGAAATGAACAGTGGATGCATACCCTGTATTACTGAGTATTAAAACAACACCAGTATAATATGAAAGTAACTCAAATTATAGAAACCATAATCTTACACAGTTGTATGTAATTGTGGTAACGTCATATATAGCGGCCAGTGGCCGTGTAGTAGCAGGATTCAGACTACCCCTACCCCGTTCTCGGGTAAGGTGCGTCTGAATCCTCACACAAAATAAAAGCAAAGATACAACTAAAAGAGCGCCCGGCTCCTTGGCTGATTACTCAGTGTAAGGCCGCCTTCAGTTCGCAGTACCCTGGTTCGATTCCAGGACGGGCCGAGGATTTGAACTGTATATGGTTAATTTCTGTGGCTCGAGGAGTGAGTTTTGTGTTCGTCTAAATACCTTCTCTTCATATACACGTGACACTGCAAACGGCAAAATTTTTCCTTCCGCAGCCCAGAGTTTATAACATTATAGGGAAACTAAAATAATGCAAATCTTACTTGGAATACCTTGTAGAGGAGAGATGTGTTCATTGCGATGTCTAGAAACCCACTATCCCGCCCCCAGAAGTACATTTACTTTTATAACCCAATAAGAGCAGCAGCCGCCATCGGCCATGGCCAGCATAACTACTCGCATTCTCATTGGTGAACGTGAACGGAATGTGACGTCATTGCCATCAATGCTGATAGGTACACTGTGTCACCAACCCCGGCTGAATAAAAGCACAAAGAAAAAACACCATGTAAAGGAAACAATGTGAAATACACTGTTCAGACCAAGGGTCTTGTCCACGGCAAGAATCCTAACCGTCCAGACCAATCGTGTTTCCTCACGAAACTAGGTGCCTAACGCCGCTTCTAACCGTCCAGACCAATGGTCTTGTCCACGGCAAGAATCCTAACTGTCCAGATCAATGGTCTTGTCCACGGCAAGAATCCTAACTGTCCAGACAAATGGTCTTGTCCACTGCAAGAATCCTAACCGTCCAGACCAATGGTCTTGTCCACGGCAAGAATCCTAACTGTCCAGACCAATGGTCTTGTCCACTGCAAGAATCCTAATTGTCCAGACCAATGGTCTTGTTCACTGCAAGAATCCTAACTGTCCAGACCAATGGTCTTGTTCACTGCAAGAATCCTAACTGTCCAGACCAATGGTCTTGTCCACGGCAAGAATCCTAACTGTCCAGACCAATGGTCTTGTTCACTGCAAGAATCCTAACTGTCCAGACCAATGGTCTTGTTCACTGCAAGAATCCTAACTGTCCAGACCAATGGTCTTGTTCACTGCAAGAATCCTAACTGTCCAGACCAATGGTCTTGTCCACGGCAAGAATCCTAACTGTCCAGACCAATGGTCTTGTCCACTGCAAGAATCCTAATTGTCCAGACCAATGGTCTTGTTCACTGCAAGAATCCTAACTGTCCAGACCAATGGTCTTGTTCACTGCAAGAATCCTAACCGTCCAGACCAATCGTGTTTCCTCACGAAACTAGGTGCCTAACGCCGCTTCTAACCGTCCAGACCAATGGTCTTGTCCACGGCAAGAATCCTAACTGTCCAGATCAATGGTCTTGTCCACGGCAAGAATCCTAACTGTCCAGACCAATGGTCTTGTCCACTGCAAGAATCCTAACTGTCCAGACCAATGGTCTTGTCCACGGCAAGAATCCTAACTGTCCAGACCAATGGTCTTGTCCACGGCAAGAATCCTAACCGTCCAGACCAATCGTGTTTCCTCACGAAACTAGGTGCCTAAGGCCGCTTCGCGGCTTCTAACCGTCCAGACCAATGGTCTTGTCCACGGCAAGAATCCTAAACAATAATCACATAATCATCACCAGCAACGGTAACAGAAGTACCACTCATTAGTTCCTAAGTACAGAGGTTGGCAGCCTTGATCGCCTCTCGACAACATTCTACCCGAGCGTGCAGACAAACGACAGTCGTACAGCGCGCAGCTGAATGTAGCGAGTGCTGGGCTGCGGAAGGTAAAATTATAATCTGCAAACCACTACACACCTCCACATAGGGCATCCGGCCAAATCCATATGAAGTGCCCATCCCGATAAACTGGGGAAAAAGGCCGGAAAGGTGATAGAGCCACAGGGGAGAGCGACACCAGATGTCGTTCCCCCGTATGATAAAACAGGTCATGTGAGGCGAATGGAGGAGTATAATGGACAGTCTTGGAGAGTAAGAGAAGTAGAGGTGGACCGAGACTCAGATAAGTGGTTTAGAAGTAAATGACGCCATAGAACTAGTTACAAATAGTGGATTTTGGAGCCGTTTACTTAATTCACAGAGGCTTGTAGAATGAATACTGAAAGGCACAACAGTCTATAATGTATGTATGGAGGCAGAGCCACAATATACAGTGCGTTCGTGTGCAGAGGCAGACCTTCCGACGATGGTATAGGAAACTGCGTGTTAATATGGTGGAAAATACCCACTCTAGAGTAAATTCCACGACCCTGCCGGAAATCGAAGGCGGGGCCCTCTGAACCGAAGTCTCCTACGCTGACAATTCAGCCAATGAGCAGGACAGTGCATCTAGTGATGTCTTGGGACAATGTGTTGGTCTTCAGAAGATCCACTGGAAACTTTTCACAGTCGTCTTACCTGTTTCTAAAGCGTCACAAACTCGATCTGCCACTCTTGTAACAGGAAGAAGCTGATTTGTTTCTTAATGGTTTCCGATGAGTCACTGACCGTGTCACTATAACAATAAAAACACACTACGAACACATGCACTTCTTGCAGGATGGCGAGCAACTGCGGCCACGTGTTCTTCTTCCAACAAGCGGCAGTAGACCGGACCCATTGCGAAATGGCCACGCCAGTCACGTCAGGCTTCACAAACCGTGACAATTATTATGTCCCTAACAGAACTCTAGTATTCATTTTGCAGTAAAATAACGTAATTAAATTAATAACTTCAAATCGACGGTGTGTGCTGGTTTCAGTGATTGAATATTATAATCACACAGTGTAATGTAATTCATAATAGTGTTTGGAAGATCCATCCGCAGTTTCAAATGGCCACACGTTGGCAATGGTGTTCTCTCTCTCTCTCAGGGCCGAAGAGCGGGCGACTGGAATTCCCTTCCTGCCAACATTTGGGACGTGACCCCACTAAACAGGTTTTCCCCAAAAGCTCTTGTTTGATTGATTAGGCATGATTTGTGAGATAAATGAGAGTTACTGTAAATGCTGGTATATTTTGTACCGGTACTTGGTGGTGTAGTGGTTAGCGTGATTAGCTGCCACCCCCGGAGGTCCGGGTTCGATTCCCGGCTCTGGAACGGGGTCCACTCAGCCTCGGGAGGTCAACTGAGTAGAGGTGGGTTCGATTCCCACCTCAGCCATCCTCGAAGTGGTTTTCCGTGGTTTCCCACTTCTCCTCCAGGCGAATGCCGGGATGGTACCTAACTTAAGGCCACGGCCGCTTCCTTCCCTCTTCCTTGTCTATCCCTTCCAATCTTCCCATCCCTCCACAGGGCCCCTGTTCAGCATAGCAGGTGAGGCCGCCTGGGCGAGGTACTGGTAATTCTCCCAAGTTGTATCCCCCGACCAAGAGTCTGAAGCTCCAGGACACAGAGGTGGGATCCCTCGCTGAGTCCGACGGAAAAGCCGAACCTGGAGGGTAAACAGATGATGATGATGATGATGATGACTTGAGCATTAAATTCACTTCCCCCTCGTTTTTCACCACTAGTCATCGTAACCGAATGCAAGCTACCCCACCATAACCGCACGGCCAACTCACTCGGTAGGACAGTGATTAATGTGTCAAGCCTGTTTGTATGATGTGAACTTTAAACCAAATACTTCTTCTTCTTTATCTGTTCGGTTTTTCCATCGGACTCAGTGAGGGACCCCACCTCTACCGCCTCAAGGCCAGTGTCCTGGAACTTTAGACTCTGGGTCGGGGATACAACTGGGGAGGATGACCGTTAGGTACCATCCCTGCATTTGCCTGGAGGAGAAGTGGGAAACTACGGAAGACACCTTCCAGGATGGCTGAGGTGGGAAACTCATTTGATCTCCCGAGGCTAAGTGGACCCCGTTCCAGCCCTCCTACCACTTTTCAAATGTCGTGGCAGAGCCGGGAATCGAACCCGGTGTTGGAAGTTAATCACGCTTACCGCTACACCACAGTATATTTTATATTAAGGGTCAAATACAGAAAAGAAAAACATACAATTAAAATGTTCATCCGAGGTACCTTAGTCATCAAGATAGAGGAAGGTGTGGCAGCTAATCACCTCAGCGGCGGACATGTAACGAAGACTTGGATATATATCTGTAAGCTGTAAGGCAGTGTGTTGTGCAGTTGACTATGGAAAGGCAATAAGAACCCGTACGTTCTAATACTCTCAGTCTAGCGGTAAACTGTTATATACACATTGCATACGCACGATCACACAGTGGCCTGTTGGTCTAGGGGTATGATTCTCGCTTTGGGTGCGAGAGGTCCCGGGTTCAAATCACGGACAGGCCCGATTTTTTCCTATGGATATTGATGGTTGTCGTAATTGTCCTCTCAACTCTGACAGTAAAGTTTATTCAAATATCATCATCATCATCATCTGTTCGTTTTTTTCCCTCGGACTTAGCGAGGGATCCCACCTCTACCGCCTCACGGGCAGTGTTCTGACCTCCCGAGACTGAGTGGACCCCGTTCCAGCCCTCGTACCACTTTTCAAATTTCGTGGCAGAGCCGGGAATCGAACCCGGGCCTCCGAGGGTGGCAGCTATTCACGCTAACCACTACACCACAGAGGCGGACTTATGCAAATATCACTGGTGATTACATTTTTGTTAGTTTCTGAACGTCGCACTAAAACATCGAAGGTTTTCGGCGTCACAGGGATGGGGAGCTGATGGGATTGGGATCGTAGCGTCCGTGGCCTTAATTGAGTTACTACTTCTTCTTCATCTGTTTACCCTCCAGGGTCGGGTTTTCCCTCGGACTCAGCGAGTGATCCCACCTCCACCGCCTCAAAGGCAGTCCTGGAGCTTCAGACACTGGGTCGGGGGATACAACTGGGGAGAATGAACAGTAACTCGCCCAGGCGGCCTCAAATGCTAAGCTGAACAGGGGCCTTGTGGAGGGATGGGAAGATTGGAAGGGACAGGCAAGGAAGATGGAAGGAAGCGGCCGTGGCCTTAAGTTAGTTATTTGCCTAGAGGAGAAGTGGAAATCCACGGAAAACCACTTCCAAGATTGCTGAGTGGACCCCGTTCCAGCCCTCGTACCACTTTTCAAATTTCGTGGCAGAGCCAGGAAACGAACCCGGACCTCCGAGGGAGGCTGCTAATCATGCTAATCACTACACCACAGAGGTGGACTAATTTAGTTACAACCCCGGCATTTGGTAGGTGTGAAAATTTTAAAACACAGAAAGTCATCTTCAGGGCTGCTGACAGTTGAATTCGAACCCAACAATTCCCGGTCGCAAGCTCACAGATACGCGACCCAAGCCTCAGGACCAACTCATTCGGCTGTTGATTATTTTAAACCAGTCATATAAAACTGCACAAAAAGCCTTACGCAGCACTTCGTTTGCACTGGCTGCATGGTGTCGTCCCATTTGCGATCAGTCTCATTTGCGATCAGTCCCATTCGCGATCACGCAGGTAGAATACAAGACTAATTTATTTTTGACAGGTTAAGCACTGTCCCATTTGCGATCACTCCTATCCGTGACATACAAGAGTCAGGTTGCTGTGCGGGAATTCCCTATTGAAGAATTGGTACAGGAAGACATCCCTCAAGTAACTGGCGAAACTACATACTAGGATTCTTACGAATCGTATGTTGAAACTCATTAAATCTGATGCGTTAATATCGGGACTGACAGAGAATAAACAGGACTCAAATTAACCTTTTATTTAGAGTTACGAGATGGTTGTGGGTGTAAAGGCGAGTAGTATAATGGGAGAGTTCTGCGGCCTCCTCCGCCGCCCGCCTCCTCCTCCTCGCGCGGGAAATTTGAATTTTGGCGGGAGATTTGAATTTTGGCGCGAGATTTGAATTGGTGAACAAAGCCACGTGCTTTTTGACAGCTGTCATCGACAACAACGAATCGCTAACCTCACTGCTGCCATCTTGACGGGCCTAAACCTCACTAGTGCCAACTTAACCTAACTAGCATGAGGTAAACAAAGCCACGTGTTTTTTGACAGCCACGTGCTTTTTGACAGACAACAACGCATCGCTAACCTCAGTACTGCCATCTTGACGGGCCTAAACCTCAGTAGTGCCAACTTAACCTAACTAGCGCGAGGTAAACAAAGCCACGTTCTTTTTGACAGCCACGTGCTTTTTTTGACAGCTGTCATCCGCCATCTTTGAGCACTGTGCTGCCCTCTATATCGCAGTAGCTGCAAAATTCGTCACCTGTCATCGGCAGTGCTGCCATCTTGACGGGTCTAAACCTTAGTGCTACCAACTTAATCTAACTAGCGCGAGGTAAACAAAGCCACGTGTTTTTGACAGCTGTCATCCGCCATCTTTAATCTATAGAGCACAGTGCTGCCCTCTTTAGCTACTTACCTTTGAAATGTGGTGGCGGATAATTTGAAAAATGCTTTTTGACAGCAGCCATCTTTGTGCACCATGCTGCCCTCTTTAGCTAGATACCTGTGGTGGCAGGCAATTCCACATGACAGCAGCCATCTTTAATCAAGACAGCACTGTGCTGCCATCTTTAGCTAGATACCTTTGAAATGTGGTGGCGGCAAATTGAAAAATTTCACGTGCTCTTGTTTGGAAACAAACTCACGCGCTTTTTTGACAGCCGTCATCCGCCATCTTTAATCAACAGAGCACAGTGCTGCACTCTTTAGCTAGATACCTTTGAAATGTGGTGGCGGCAAATTCCACGTGCTCTTGTTTGGAAACAAAGCCACGTGCTTTTTTGACAGCTGTCATCCGCCATCTTTAATCAATAGAGCACTGTGCTGCTATCATGCGGGTAATTTCGTCAGCTGTCGTCCGCCATCTTTAATCCAGAGAGAACAGTGCTGCACTCTATGTGGTGGCGGTAAATTCCACGTGCTTTACAAACCTATGCGCTTTTCTGACAGCTGTCATCCGCCATCTTTAATCCAGAGAGAACAGTGCTGCACTCTATGTGGTGGCAGCAAATTCCACGTGCTTTACAAACCTATGCGCTTTTCTGACAGCTGTCATCCGCCATCTTTAATCTAGAGAGAACAGTGCTGCACTCTATGTGGTGGCAGCAAATTCCACGTTCTCTTGTTTGGAAACAAATTCTACTCGCTCTTCAGCTGTCATCCACCATCTTTAATCAAGAGAGCACCGTGCTGCCCTCTTTGTGGTGGCGGATAATTTGAAAAAACTCTTTTCGACAAGCAGCCATCTTTAATCCAGAGAGAACAGTGCTGCCCTCTTTAGCTACTTACCTTTGAGGCGGCTAATTTGAAAAATTCTTTTCGACAAGCAGCCATCTTTAATCCAGAGAGAACAGTGCCGCCCTCTTTAGCTACTTACCTTTGAGGCGGCTAATTTGAAAAATTATATTTAACAAGCTGCCATCTTTAATGAAAAGAGCATCGTGGTGCTATCTTGCGGGTAATATTTTACGTCACAGCTGTCATCCACCATCTTGCATTGCTAACCTTAGTGCTGCCCTCTTTAGGTACTTACCTTTGAAAAATAAAAAATCTATTTGACAAGCTGTCATCCGCCATCTTGCATCGCAAACCTCAGTGCTGCACTCTATGTGGTGGCGGATAATGTGAAAAAAATATTTTTGACAAGCAGCCATCTTTAATCAACAGAGCACCGTGCTGCCATCTTTAGCTACCGCCATCTTACATCGCTTACCTCGCTGCTGTACTCTATGTGGTGGCGGCTAATTCGAACAAGTTTAATCACGCATCGGGAAAGCTAGAGTAAGCACGTGCTGTTGTGATGACGTTATTGTGCATGTTTAAACCCGTTCGTTGACTAAAAGCTTTAGTCTTCGAGAAACAGTGATAGAGAGTGGAGTGCAAACATGACGAAAACATTAATAGTTGATGTGCAAGGCTTTAAAGTAAACGGAAACAAATTTGTGTTTAAAGAGGTGGCTGTGTTAGATTGCAGTGTGTTGTGGGCACCAAAACTTGTTAGTTTAGTATTTAGTCCACCGTTCCCTTACTGTTTGCAAACAGATGAAGATAAAAAGCAGACTCAGTGGATTGAAAACAATTTAGGTTTGAAGTGGGAAGAAAAAGGAATACCTTATCGTTTTCTACCTTTAATGATGAATGCACATTTGTCAAGAACAGATCTTGTTCTTTTAAAGGGTTGTGAAAAGAAAGAATGGTTGCGTGATTTTCTACCATCATCATGTGAAGTTATCGACATGCATGAATTGGGGTGCCCATCATTTAAAACTCTTCCGAAAGAGCATAGTAGAGAAACAACTAAACAGTCTTTACAACATGTATGCATGCTCTTTGATTGGTTGTGTCGCAGTGCATGCCGGGAAGTGAACAACATATGTAAACTGCAGTGTCGAAATAACCTTAGTGTAAAAGAAACATTTCTAGAGTAAAGACATCATGTCATTTCTAACAGATACTAAGTGTAACGCAGTTGAAAAGGCGATCGTAAAGTTTTATGCATGCAAGAAGAAACTAAACACTTTTACTGAAGAAGAGTTAAATGCATTACCAAAGGCATTTTCGGTCAATGTAGCCGCGAATGCTGTAAAGAAGATTTGGGAAAAGGTGCCTCGTGAGTGGACTCAAGATCCTGTTTTGTCAGAGCTTCAAACGTGTAGTTTACATCATGAACACGTGAGTTTAGCTAGAAGACCTTCTGTGAGACAGTGCCGTACATGTCAACTAATTAAACTGTATCACGGACCTAAAACTAACGAGTTGTCTTCGCTTATAAACACTTATCATGGATGTGGAGAGAGTAAACAAGGAAAGGGTGAAGAAACGTGCTGGGAGAAAGATGAGGAAGCATGTTGGGCGTGGACTCATCAATAGAGTGATTGATCTTCTTTTCTTCATGCTTCATCTCCCCTGCAGCCCTAGAACACGTTCGCCTGACACGTAGTTACATGCTGCCTGCATAGAGTATGTCGTGTAGCTGTTAAAATCTGCTTCGTAGAGTTATGCCGTGTGTATGTGTGTGTGTGTGTTATTACCTAGTGCTTTAGCTGCTCAGAAGAATATAGCAGCACTTGTCGTTGTTGGTGTAATAAAACGAAAACTGAGTGACAAAGACCGTAAAATAAACAAAGGATAAAAATGTATATATTCTAAAATAAATATGAATTGTCAAAACATATTACAGGTGTTGTTTAATCCTACAGCATGTCCTAGTGACTTAGAAGAAAGGAAACGTAGAGGATTAAAGGAAAACACACATAAGATTTAAAGTACATCCTCTTTATTAATCCATGAATTAAAGCTGTTATTAAAACCAAGCCATTTAACATACAGTTTATTACCACGACGTCGAATAACACGTTCAACTAAATAGTGATCAGGATATTTTGTTTTCTGCAGTTCTTCGATGTAGAATCCTCCTTCAATAGGCTGTCCTCTGAGATCGCGAAGTAAATACGTAACTGGATTAGTAAGCTCAACACTTCTGATTTGAAAAATTTCAGTGCTCCAGTTAGGTGTGTATCCTTTTGCAAAGATAGACTTGTGTTTGCTGATGCGAACGAAATCACCTTCTTTAAAGCGATGGCGACGTGGATCAGCTGTTTTAATTACAAGATGAATAGCATCTAGACGAGGTGTATTCTTTGTAACAAGACGTGGCTTTGTTCCGATAGTGCGTTGAGGTGTATCGTTGTAGGTAGATAAAAGTCTAGGTAGCAGATCAGTCCAACGATATGAACCTTGCGCTGTAAATTCTCGCCACATCATTGTTTTGAGTGTACGATTAAAGCGTTCTACAACACTTGCCTTGAGATTGCTGAACGTAGAGTAGTGTTGAATGCCAAGTAACTTGAGGTAAGAAGAAAAATCCTTGTTGTAAAACTCTTTACCTTGATCAGTTTGAAGAAGCCTTGGGCAGCGTTTCGATTCTTCAACAATATGTTTAAATCCTTCTTTAACTTGAGCTGCTGTTTTAGAACGCACGGGTTGTGCAAAAGCAAACTTTGAGTACACATCGATAACAGTAAGTAGATACTTATAGCCCTTATTACTAGAAGCATATGGAATCATTTCTACTAAGTCTGCTTGCCAGAGATCATCTTTTCCTCGTGTAATAACGCGTCTGCGACAGTAGGTGCGACGTGCTGGTTTATGTAACTCATGTGCGATGTTTACCTTTACAGGTGAGATCTTCTCTTGACGAGCCATTACAAAATAATACCGGCATAACGTAGTTCTCTTTCTATTTCTAGAATTTCTGATCCGTGACCAGTGTGACCAGCCTCTTGCGATGCTCTTAAAAGTTGTAATCGTTCAACGAGTAAGTTTGGGTCATTCCAGTATCTTACATCCACATACGGCAACAAAGGCTTGTAGATAACGTCTAGACTACGTGCAGTGGGAAACAGCTTAGAAATAAACTCACGATACTTGTAAGTCTTATTCGCATTTACAGCTTCTGTTCTCTTGTAATTACGTCGTGTTGCATCAGTAGCAAAAAGTATTGCTTTATACTTTTTAAGATCATCTTGTAAAATTATATCCTTGTCAGGTATTCGTGAGAAAAGAAGTTCTAAGAGTCCTTTCGTAGGTTTATAGGTAACACCTTTTACAATGAGTTTGTTGCTATTAATCTTAACATTTGAATTTCCTATCCGGAAACAGTCATCTTCGTAGCGAATACCATAGGTAGTGTCAGGTTGTCCTGTAAAAAGTTTTTCTATATAAGGTGCAAAGAGAGATCCATAGGTATCTTGAATAAAAGTTCTAAACTGATTGCGATACTCTGGTGTAATCATAACCTCAGACAAAGATGGTAGATTTTGCGTCGATGTAGTAGGTGTTTCTGCAATAACATCTGTAGTTAAAAACTCAACACGCTTAGATGGTGATGTATCATTAAGTTCTTCTTCTTCTTCTTCTTCCTTATCTTCCTCTTCTTGATCTACATCCTGCTTCTTCTCTTCCGTATCTTCTTCATGCTTTTCTTCTTCATGCTTCTCTTTATGATATGATGTTTGCATAGAAGCAAAACTTGAAGTAGACTGCGGTAATGAAGTAGAATTAAAAATTTCTTTGAGTGGTGTACTTAGTTGTGTTTTTAAAAATAAATCCGTGTCTGCTTGAATGCGTTTAAGCTCTTTAAATTTCCGTCGAATATTGTTTCGAGCTTGGATGATATGTTTTGTGATCTCCTTGCTAGATGTTAACATGATGGTGGTTTTTAATCAAGTAGTTACTGTAATTCTGTGTTAATGCATATAAAATGATCGAAACCCATGCGATATCGTCCATGCTGTACATCACTTTCTTTATCAATAACTAAAAAGCTGTAACGGTGTAATGACCAACATTTAGCGCACATACGTTTAAAGTCATCGAATGTCATATCAGTGTTAACATGATCGTTATACACATGTCGCATGTTGCGCTCATCTTGCCGGAAAAGCACAATAACATTTGCGTTGTCGCGTATCAACTGCTTAGGCACACGAGAATAGGTTTGCCACAAATAGATGCAATCAACATATTTATGCCGACCCATACTAAAGAATGCACGAATAACGTTTTGCTGTTCTGTTGCGACATCATCAAAGATCATAAGAGAATTAGGAAGCACATCGTCTGGTGATGGTACTTGCTCATGTGAATTAAATTTAAAATATCTTATTCCATCTTTAACTAGATCGTGCATTACAGTTTGTAGAATAGTATATAGCGGCTGATAGAGTGACTTTGCGAAAACGTAAATATTCTCGAAGCGTACACCATTTACAGAAGTAATAAGTGTGAGTAAAAGATTTGTTTTTCCGCATCCCGACGGACCTGATATAATACATCGAACAGTAAAAGGAAACAACGTTCCATGACGTTTTCTAGTAGTTGTACTAGAACTAGGTAAGAGATGTGGTACAATGTCGGTAACAGGTAGCGTGTCTTGCTGCTTTATAATCTTCATGATAACTGAATCATAAAGTACGTAATAGTAATATATATATTAAACGAAACAAGAGGCAACGGTTAGTTTATGATTTGCTCTTGACTAGTAAAGTCGTATCCAGCATGGTGAAACAACGATATCCAAACGACATGAAGAAGAAGAAGAAAGTAAAAACTGTTGGATGGAAAGATGTTATAAAGGCCGCGCAAAAAGATATTCGAGGGGAATACAATCCTCGTGTAGCTATTACTAAGGCGTTACGCGCAGCAAGAGCGAGAATTTCTCCAAAGTGCAGAGCAATATTTAGTAAACGTGCGCGAATTATTCCTGTACCAAAACGAGGAGGATTTCTTCCTGCGCTGTTTGCTGGCCTAGCAGCTTTAGGGTCATTGCTAGGTGGTGCTAGTGCTGTAGCGAGAACTGTCAAAGCTGTGGAAGAAGCGAAACAACAGTTGAAAGAGAGTGAACGTCATAACAAGACGATGGAGGCAATTGCGTTACGAGGTAAAGGTGTGAACATGAAGCTAGCGCCATACAAGAAAGGGCTTGGTATCTACATTTCTCCAAAAAACGTCTACTGAATGCACTGCCATATCGAGCTCTAACGCATGATGAAGTTTTTACGTTTGCTAAACAACTAGGAATTCATTATTTTCGAGGAGTGTATATGCGCGATCAACTACCAGCGCGCCCACGTGAACGTGAAAGTGCTGTAATTAACTTGGACGACAGTCGTGGACCTGGAACTCATTACGTTGCTTATGTAAAACGTAAATCTAAAGTATGGTATTTTGATAGCTATGGAGATTTACCTCCTCCTTTTGAGCTCATACGTTATTTCGGAAGCAGTGCAGACATTGTTTACAATAAAAACCGTGTGCAAAACTTTAATACACGCATGTGCGGACGATTATGTCTTATGTTCTTATAGCAAACCCAGACAGTAGAGAAAGTGTATTAGTGTCTACGTGATGACGAACAGTGAAAGAACGTTTGCTGTACGTGGAGAAGGACCTGAAACAACCATCTATTTTAATCCACCAATCGAACTTGGTTATCAGCCGCATAGTCTTGGATTAGTATCGTTTGAATGCTACAATAAAATCTATAATGTGCGTGATGGTTTAAACAAGTTCTATTACGATGAGTATGTGCTAACACTACCCTCAGGTAGTTATACAGTAGATGATATTCACGACTATATTGAAAGTACGTTAATTGATCAGTTTGGGGAAGATAGTTTTAGTAATCATTATTACAAGTTCTCAATCACTATAAGCAACATTACGCATAAATGTGTTATTGAATCATCATTTAAGATTGACTTCAAATCACAACCTGATTCGATTGGACCACTGCTTGGATTTTCATCGAGGGAGCTCCTACCGAACGTACATTACGAGTCTGATCAACCTATAAAACTCTTCGATGATTATAATGTGAACATTACTTGTAATATTATTACAGACTTGAATAGTAATCTACAACCTTCGCACGTCCTGCACGACTTTATTGTTACAGAGGAACGTGGATATACTATTTGTGAGAAACCAGCAGTAGTTCTTTATCATCCTGTGTCTGTAAAACACATTAGCAACATTACTCTTAGACTTGTAAATAAACATAATCAGCTTATTCATTTAGATCAGCACGCGTACGTAGCTTACAAACTACATCTTAAACCAGTATGAAAACCATCTATAAAACACGGTGTACATTCCGAAGACATACTACATGTGTGCAGAGACTCATCGAGTTAACAGATACCCATAAGCAGATACTCCAAGATTTAGGATATACACTACTACAACAGAATGGAAGAAATGCTAGACATTACGAATACAGTAGAAAGTCGTGAAGGTGTAGTACGAAGTGAGCTTCATTCCTATCAACCTTTTACGTTTGGATTAAATAACAATGATGAAATTCATTTTATTATTAATAAACAAGATGTTTACACCTTACCACACGAAAGCTACCTCTATATTGAAGGACGATTAGAAAAGTCTGATGGAAGTGGACCAAGCACTTCACAACTAAACAACCATGCTCTAGCTTTTCTCTTTTCTGAAGCGCGATATGAAGTAAATAATGTTGAAATAGATCGAACGAAGAATGTTGGTATTACAAGTGCAATGAAACTCTACCCTTCTTTCTGTGATGAAGAAAGTAATCTTTTGCGGATGGCTGGATGGTGTCCAAAAGCTACTAACAACTGGATGATTAATGAGGATGGAACTTTTACGGGTATGTTATCACTGAAACATATTTTTGGATTCGCAGAAGACTTTACACGTATTATAATCAACGCAAAACAAGAGCTTATTCTAATCCGTGATCGAAGTGATTACAATTCTCTTAAAGCAGTAGAAACACCTGTAGAATCGAAAATAACACTGCATCGTATACTGTGGCGGATCCCACATGTAACCTTATCTGATCGTGAAAAACGTCGATTGCTCAAGATTGTAGAAAATGATACACCATTACCTATACGTTTTAGAAGTTGGGAGCTGCATGAATATCCTGTGTTACCACCTACAAACAAGCATAGCTGGGCTGTTAAAACATCACGTTTTACTGAGAAGCCCTTGTACATTATTTTTGGATTTCAAACTAATCGTAAATTCAATCACGAAAAAGATAGCTCACTGTTTGATCACTGCAAATTAAGACACGTTAGACTATATCTCAATGGAATTACGTTTCCCTACGAAAACAACGACATTAACTTTGAGAAAAATAAGTTTGGGATGCTCTATGACATGTTTTGTAAATTTCAATCATCGTATTATCAGAAAGAAGATCGTCCGCTATTTACACCTCAAGATTTAAAAATAAAGCACCGATTGTAGTTATAGACTGCTCTTATCATGAAGAATCTATAAAAGAATCTCCAGTTGATATTCGTTTAGAATTTGAAACATCTGAAAACATTCCTGCTAACACAGCAGCCTATTGTCTTATTATTCATATGAGTGATGTTACTTACCATCCGCTAACGAATATTGTTACGAGACTATAAATAAGAATAGATCTTTATCATTTTCATTAGTGTGTGCTTCGACATCGTACGCTATGGAACAAAACTGTAAATGTGCATGCTGTTTGCATGCTCATACGCAACATCTTATTTATGTTTCACGAGTGAGTGCGGCTAATAAGATGTTCTATAAACGTAGATCGTCGATGCCGAAACATCTTATTCAATACTTACCACTAGGATTTTTATATACGTACGCTGCCTCTTACGTACATAATTTTTGGGACATCCTTCCTCTACACAGTAAGATGTCAATCGAAGTAGCTTTATGCAGAACTTGTGAACGACATTACAAGCATCGAGGAGAAAATGGTGATGATGATTGGGATGGA
The DNA here is from genome assembly GCF_040414725.1 of Anabrus simplex. Lineage (NCBI taxonomy): Eukaryota > Metazoa > Arthropoda > Insecta > Orthoptera > Tettigoniidae > Anabrus > Anabrus simplex. The sequence continues at coordinate 1,156,478,146 of NC_090266.1, read as the reverse complement.
CCAAATCCGAGGATTGAACACTGTACACAGTGTATGAATGAACTTTCTCTAGTACCTCATGATGATGATGATGATTCCGAAAAGGAATAACAGCAAGGTAAGAAGTATATGATCTTCTCTGTAAAGTATAACATACTTAGTATAATATATTTCTAAATGCTTTGTTTAATTTGAATGTTGCAGGAGGCATTTCAGAAGCGTACGTTGTTAAGAAGCACACCAACCTTGTCAGCAGCAAAAAACGAACACTGTTGTAGTACATTTGTAAATAAATATTTGATCGCATTCAAAAATGTTGTACTTATTGCATTGCTTTACTCCGACTTACTCTTAAGAAAAACGATCAGGTCTAAACATGCACAATGACGTCATGACAACAGCACGTGCTTACTCTAGCTTTCCCGATGCATGTTTAAACTTGTTCGAATTTACCGCTACCACATCCCTTTACACCGACTTACTCTTAAGAAAACGGACAAGTCTAAACATGCATGATGACGTCATCACAACAGCACGTGCTTACTCTAGCTTGCCCGATGCGTGATTAAACTTGTTCGAATTAACCGCCACCACATAGAGTACAGCAGCGAGGTAAGCGATGTAAGATGGCGGTAGCTAAAGATGGCAGCACGGTGCTCTGTTGATTAAAGATGGCTGCTTGTCAAAAATATTTTTTCAAATTATCCGCCACCACAAAGAGGGCAGCACGGTGCTCTCTGGATTAAAGATGGCTGCTTGTCGAAAATAATTTTTTCAAATTATCCGCCACCACAAAGAGGGCAGCACGGTGCTCTCTTGATTAAAGATGGTGGATGACAGCTGAAGAGCGAGTAGAATTTGTTTCCAAACAAGAGAACGTGGAATTTGCTGCCACCACATAGAGTGCAGCACTGTTCTCTCTAGATTAAAGATGGCGGATGACAGCTGTCAGAAAAGCGCATAGGTTTGTAAAGCACGTGGAATTTACCGCCACCACATAGAGTGCAGCACTGTTCTCTCTGGATTAAAGATGGCGGATGACAGCTGACGAAATTACCCGCATGATAGCAGCACAGTGCTCTATTGATTAAAGATGGCGGATGACAGCTGTCAAAAAAGCACGTGGCTTTGTTTCCAAACAAGAGCACGTGGAATTTGCCGCCACCACATTTCAAAGGTATCTAGCTAAAGAGTGCAGCACTGTGCTCTGTTGATTAAAGATGGCGGATGACGGCTGTCAAAAAAGCGCGTGAGTTTGTTTCCAAACAAGAGCACGTGAAATTTTTCAATTTGCCGCCACCACATTTCAAAGGTATCTAGCTAAAGATGGCAGCACAGTGCTGTCTTGATTAAAGATGGCTGCTGTCATGTGGAATTGCCTGCCACCACAGGTATCTAGCTAAAGAGGGCAGCATGGTGCACAAAGATGGCTGCTGTCAAAAAGCATTTTTCAAATTATCCGCCACCACATTTCAAAGGTAAGTAGCTAAAGAGGGCAGCACTGTGCTCTATAGATTAAAGATGGCGGATGACAGCTGTCAAAAAACACGTGGCTTTGTTTACCTCGCGCTAGTTAGGTTAAGTTGGTAGCACTAAGGTTTAGACCCGTCAAGATGGCAGCACTGCCGATGACAGGTGACGAATTTTGCAGCTACTGCGATATAGAGGGCAGCACAGTGCTCAATGATGGCGGATGACAGCTGTCAAAAAAAGCACGTGGCTGTCAAAAAGAACGTGGCTTTGTTCACCTCGCGCTAGTTAGGTTAAGTTGGCACTACTGAGGTTTAGGCCCGTCAAGATGGCAGTACTGAGGTTAGCGATGCGTTGTTGTCTGTCAAAAAGCACGTGGCTGTCAAAAAACACGTGGCTTTGTTTACCTCATGCTAGTTAGGTTAAGTTGGCACTAGTGAGGTTTAGGCCCGTCAAGATGGCAGCAGTGAGGTTAGCGATGCGTTGTTGTCGATGACAGCTGTCAAAAAGCACGTGGCTTTGTTTACCAATTCAAATCTCGCGCCAAAATTCAAATCTCCCGCCAAAATTCAAATTTCCCGCGGGAGGAGGAGGAGGAGGCGGGCGGCGGAGGAGGCCGCAGAACTCTCCCATTATACTACTAAGGCGGCAAAATGAAAATGAAATGCCGTGTGGTCTCCGGAGGGGCCTGGTGAAGTTTTTTGATTTGACGACCGTAGGCGACCTGCGCGTCGTGATGAAGATGAAATGATGATGACACCCAGTCCCCATGCCAGGGGAATTAACCAATTATGGTTAAAATTCCCGACCCTGCCGGGAATCAAACCCGGGACCCCTGTGACCAAAGGCTAGCACTCTAACCATTTAGCCATGCAGCCGGACGTATAGGCTGTTTAATGAGTTTTAAGAAGTAAGACAAAAATGGGCGTATTTAAATCGTTGAATTTTAAACTTTCCAATTTCAAAACAAAGGATTTTGCTGTAACACTTTGCTTTTTCGATAGGCCTACCCTTTTTTGAAGCAATTGTAGCTCATCTCAAACTTAACAGTCAACTTACACTTTCATATACAATAGCGGATACTATTACCGCTTAAATAATGCTCAAACTTTTCAAAATTCGTACTGACACCTTAAGTAAACAGCTGCTCAAAATATAATTAGCCTACTTTCATCTATCTGTATGTAGAGAGAAAGTCTCGTTTCTTGATACTTGGTTGGGATGAGATGAGATTAATTTATACGGAATGTTTCTTCGGCCGGATGCCCTTCCTGGCAGCTAATGAAGATGAAATGTGTTATGGTGAATGAAATTGGGTAAGAGGTTGGAGGACTCAGATCCGGCCTATGGATAGGAACTGTAACGACATTTGCCTGGAAGTGAAAATATTAAACCACAGATAACAATTCTTAGAACAGCCGACGGTGGAGTTCGAACCCAAGCGTTTCCCGAATGCAGAGCTTGGCTTCATAGCCGTAGCGCACTAACACGCGCGGCCAATCAGGCTACTTTCACCTGTATAAATAAAATTGTAATTTTTGTCTGTACTCTCGGATTAGATGTACAAGATTCCAGAACTTAATGTTAAGAAAATGTTTAGATTAAAATAAGTTGAAAAAATGATAATTCTATAGTGATAGCGCGAAAAGATGAGATTTCATTCTTGAAATAGTGGGTTCGAATCCCATTATTGGGAGCCCTGAAGATGGTTTTCCGTGGTTTCCTATTTTCACAACAAGAAAATGCTGGGGCTGTACCTTAATTAAGGCCACGGCCGCTTCCTTCCCACTCCTAGACCTTTCCTATCCCAATGCCGCCATAAGACCTATCTGTGTCTGTGCGACGTAAAGCCAGCAATAAAAAGAAAACATATCACCAAACATCTCTGACTTTTCCGTAAATTTCTGTAAGAGTATCCATTATATAAAACACAAGGCTTGCCTTTCTTCGTCTCAGTGACCGGCATGTCGTAAGTAAATACGCAGATAACAATATAACAACAAAAGCTACATCAACGATGGACGTCTACAGCTGGAATATTTACAGTATGTTAAAAACTATAGACTAATATTACCTCAAAAAACCTTCAAGAGAGAGATTGTGTGGAGTACGCCCTAATTAGCAGGCCCCATGCTGCATGGACGTTGGAAAACCCTGATATGCTGCTGATAATTTTTTTTTTTTGCTAGGGGCTTTACGTCGCATCGACACAGATAGGTCTTATGGGGACGATGGGATAGGAAAGGCCTAGGAGTTGGAAAAAAGCGGCCGTGGCCTTAATTAAGGTACAGCCCCAGCATTTGCCTGGTGTGAAAATGGGAAACCACGGAAAACCATCTTCAGGGCTGCCGATAGTGGGATTCGAACCTACTATCTCCCGGATGCAAGCTCACAGGCTGATAATTTTACAGTGGTCGCAAATGGGACACGAACTGGTCTTTCTTCACATTCTTGTTTTCCACTGTAATGGAAGTGATCGCAAATGGGACAACTTCTGTTGTGATCGCAAATGGGACAACTTCTGTTGTGATCGCAAATGGGACTGATCGCAAATGGAACACAACCGGCTGTATTGTATTAGTGTTAAAAATCCCTCCCTCCCTCCCGCCCACCAAAACAAATAATTGAATACACTTCGTTTGCATTGGCTGTATTGTATTAGTGGTAAAAATCCCTCCTTCCCTCCCTCCCGCCCACCAAAAAAAATTAATACATATTAACACATTAAGTAATTCCAAATTATTTTAGTATGAACTATAATTCCTGGCTTTTTTCCCAATTGACGAGGGTGGGCACTCGAAATAGATTTGACCCAGTTTCATTCTTTCTTACTTAATCTGTTTACCTTCCAAAGTTGGTTTATCCCCCGGACTCGGGGAGGTATCGCACTGTACCGTACCCAAGGGTAAATACCCTCTAGGACGATGCCTCCATTCCTGTATGAACATCCCACTAACTCAGGGTTGGGCAGAGTGTGGGTTGGTTGTCGGTTGGGTCAGGATAAACAGTCGAAGTTCTACACTAAAATAGCAATCAATGACAGGAAATGGAGGTATAACACGAATGAGAAACAATCATAGGGGGTAAGATGGATTTATTGATAAATATCCCCGATCATATTACGAGAAAACAATTAAATCAAGGAATAATAATATGTCAAAATGAACTCAAAAATATAGAAAATAAATGGAAATTAAAACGTTACTTGAATGATAATACAAAATTTGAAATAAAAAATCAAGTTCAACAAAGAACATTTATATACATCAAGACTGAGCTTCTTCTTATAGTCCATTGTCTATATTGTATGGCAACAAGTGTACGCAAACACTGACATGTGGTATTTCCGTATGGAGTTACTACCGCATCACAACGATACGGTTTCCAAAGTTAAGTTAATTCGAGAGTCGCCGAAATGTTACCGTTAAATAAAAGTTACATTATAAAGAAAAGTTACGACGAAAAGAAAAATAATTAAGACGCAATGGACGCTATGTAAGTTATATAAAATACTAGGGGCATATCCTATACTATATTTACAACAATTCATATAATCAAACTAAACATATATATGCATCGGATATCGAGTAAATCTTAAATGCTACACAGATTATAATGTGAATCCCGGTTCACTGCAAAAGATCTAGACAGAACTAGATAAACCAACAATACTTCAGCACTCGGGCTGTTCCCTTTAAAACAACGAGACAAGGTATACAACCACAAATAACAATTTAAAACATCATCCTGTAAGGGAAAACATATAAATAACTCTTTATATCATGAAGAAAGCAATGGGCAACATTGCCTCCTTCTGCTGCATTTGAGCGCTCAACAGCGCGGTCATCCGTCATGTACTTCCGGGTAGATTACGAGCTGAAAAGAAATGTTGAACTCAACACTATGCTAAAGTTTGGATTCTGTCTCCCGAGGCTGCCACATGGAAATATCGTCTCATTCTCGCCTACAGATAAACACAGGCCAGAAATCAGCTTGCCATGAGATAACGTCTTTCGCTGGCTACAAGGAAACTCACGCGTATTCATTCCTTCTTAGCATGCTTGTGCCATTTAACAACATCAGACTCAATAGTCTGGAATTAATACTGTCCATTCTGATCACAATATACACTCAGAAGACACTTGGCAGGCACACACATCTGCACAATATTCTTTCTCTTGTCAGGCATACAATCAGCCTGCACCAATACCTTATAATTCAGCATGCAATCTGTATCTCTTATTTCTCATAAATCCCATTGGCCTTCCACATTATGAGACTCAGATCGTGTCCTTTGCAGACCATCAGGCAAAACAGAATCCAACTTAACTTCAAAGATCTTAGTCTAACAACGACGTTCTGCAGCTTCTTCAGTCAGCTTCTGTAAAATCATGCATCATGCAGAATAGCTATACCTGTCTCTCTGAATAACCGAAATAAAGTGAAATAATACGTATTTAACGTTGTATAAAGATGAACCTGTCAATCTAGCCCTTCTAGCATATATATATGGAAAACTCGGAATATCCTACACTAAGTAACATGCATAAATAAACAACAACTAATCCTATCAAGCCCTCATTTTCCCAATCATCTAATCATAAAGCAAAATGAAAATAAAATTAACATGCATTATTCTCGTATCCGAATATATCATAGTAACAAAATTAAACAAACACGTGGCATCAGGCTTACATTATATAAAATTAGAAATCCTATCTACACTGCCCTACCTTAACATAATTTACATATCATGCCATAAATCACACATGCGTCTTAACTGAATTCCATCCGACGACTCTTGAGATACCAGGATAGCAGGTTACATCCCCGCAGATTGAGGGATTTACACCATGTTAATCACAGCATTAACATGTGGGAATGCACTTCCCTCTTCTGCATGCATAGCCATCATCTTGCTGGAAAATATTTCACTGGAACACAGACGACTTTTGTTGACAATATCCTCGCTGCTCAATGCTACGAGCCGAAATGCACTTTCTCTTTACAAGATCAGCTAAACACACTGATACATTTATAATACACACTTCACTTAAAGGGTGAGAATACAGTTTGAAAAGCAGCACACGGTTCGTTACGGAAAGTTCCTCGCGAAACGCACCCGTCGCGAAGTAGTGAAACAATAGCACGTTTCCACTACACTTGCTACACAGCGGTCACTAAACACCGTCTTTATATATTGAAAGTAAACTCTGCCAAAATATACTCTTCCATTTACTCAAGAACAGTAAAATCTTCCAACTGCACAATTTAAAATATCTTTGAGAACCAGTTACTGTAAGAACAGTAAAATCTTCCAACTGCACAATTTAAAATATCTTTGAGAACCAGTTACTGTTACTGAAATAACACTACGTTAATCACGATCACCAATCAGAGTTTGTGCTTCCGCACTATCCAAGCATTTAACACAGAGTGACGCTCTCCAGAGCTTGGGTTACTGAGGAGGCTTCGGTGACGCCATTTCAATACTCTGGTTCCCGGGTGTCTGAACCAACCACCAATCAGAAAATTCGTCGTATATGATGACACAATATTTATTGTGATATATTTACAAAACACAGCTCAAACACTAGCAAATCGCTTCCACCAATTTTTATTTTACATTTCCAAAGATATCTGACTTCTGAAACTGTGGAAAACCTATTACTGACAGAAACTGACTTTAGCAACTGAGCACGTTGGTCATTCTGGAATTAAGATTTGGCGCGGTGTAGCCTCCATGTTTGCCAAGTCCTGAAGTTTCCATTGGCTGAAATATCTTGCTTGGTCAGCATCTAATACACGTGTCGATCCTTGCCAACGCTTGGTTACGCCACCCTTTCTCACGGTCATACGGAAATATGAAGCAATGTCCAGCGACTCACTGTCTTGCTCAACATCCGGTATCGACTACCTTGGGATACGATGCTTTAACATGTTAGGCTGTAACTTGTATGAATAAATTTTACATATTGGGTCAAATAATACTCTAATTATTATTATGGGCCGGCAGGATACGGCTCAGCACCTCTAGCGTCTCAAGGAAAGTGTCCTGGAGCGTGAGACATTGGGTCGTGGATAAACAGCGGAGGACCGAGCTCGATAGCTGCAGTCGCTTAAGTGCGGCCAGTATCCAGTATTCGGGAGATAGTAGGTTCGAACCCCACTGTCGGCAGCCCTGAAAATGGTTTTCCGTGGTTTCCCAATTTCACACCAGGCAAATGCTGGGGCTGTACCTTAATTAAGGCCACGGCCACTTCCTTCCCACTCCTAGTCCTTCCCTGTCCCATCGTCGCCATAAGATCTATCTGTGTCGGTGCGACGTAAAACACCTAGCAAAAAAACAGCGGAGGAGGACCAGTACCTCGCTCAGGAGCCATCACTTGCTATGCTGAACAGGGGCCTTGTGGGCGGAGGGGATGGGATTTATTTTTACAAGTTGCTCTACGTCGCACCGGCAGCTAATCCCGCTAACCACTTCACCACAGAGGCAGACATCGAATTGTGGTACATGATTTTAACTTGATGTATAGGTCTGTCTTTTTTGGTTTGGAACGATATTTTCCAAAATTGGCTGAAGGTCCGTCTCTGAGTTGTATTGGTTAGTGTGATTATTAGCCACCCCGGAGGCCCAAGTTCGATCCCCAGCTCTGCCATGAAATTCGAAAAGTGGTACGAGGGCGGGAACGGGGTCCATTCAGCCCCGGGAGGTCAACTGATTAGAGGGGGTTCGATTCCCATCTCAGCCATCCTCGAAGTGGTTTTCTGTCGTTTCCCACTTCTCCTCGAGGCAAATGCCGGGATGGTATCTAACTTCAGGCCAAGGCCGCTTCCTTTCCTCTTCCATATCTATCCGTTCCAATCTTCCCTTTCCGTCATAAGGCCCCTGTTCAGCAGGTTGTGTCCCATTTGCGATCACTTCCATTACAGTGGAAAACAAGAATGTGACGAAAGACCAGTTCGTGTCCCATTTGCGACCACTGTAAAATTATCAGACTGTAAAATTATCAGCAGCCTATCAGGGTTTTCCAACGTCCATGCATCAGGGGGACTGCTAAATAAGGCGTACTCTACACAACCTCTCTCTTGAAGGTTTTTTGAGGTAATATTAGTCTATAGTTTTTAACATACTGAAATTATTCCAGCTGTAGACATCCATGGTTGATGTAGCTTTTATTGTTATGTTGTTATCTGCGTATTTACTTACGGCATGCAAGTCATTGAGACGAAGAAAGGCAAGCCTTGTGCTTTATAAGATGGGTACTCTTACATTAATTTACGGAAAAGTCAGGGATGTTTGGTGACATGGGTTTTTTTATCGCTGGCTTTACGTCGCACCGACACAGATAGTTCTTATGGCGACAACGGGATAGGACAGGGCTAGGAGTGGGAAGCAAGCGGCCGTGGCCTTAATGAAGGTACAGCCCCAGCATGTGCTTGTTGTGAAAATAGGAAACCACGAAAAACCATCTTCAGGGCTACCGACAATGGGATTCGAACCCACTATTTCCCGAATGCAATCTTATCTTTTCGCGCTATCATTATAGAATTATCATTTCTTCAACTTATTTTAATCTGAACATTTTCTTAACATTAAGTTCTGGAATCTTGTATATCTAATCCGAGCGTACAGACAAAAATTATCATCTATATGTACAAGTAACGTGTCCTGACTAACTGACTGACTGACTGACTGACTGACTGATTCATCATCGCCGAGCCAATATTACTGGACATAAGGAAATGAAATTTTGAGGATACATTTATGTTACAATGTAGGTGCTCGCTAAGGGAGGATTTTTGGATATTCCGTCGCCGAGGGGGTGAAAAGGGGGGGGGTGAATTTTTGAAATGAGTGTATCTATATCTCAAAACTTTAAAAGTTCACAGATCTAAAAGTTGGTATTTTGAATCTCTTCTAAAAATAAAGAAACACGTATCTTTTTTGTTTTCGAAAAATCCCAATAGGAGGGGTGAAAAAAGATGAAAATCGGGTTGAATGCCTTTAATGAGGATACTTACTTATATCTCAGAAATTGAAGACATTACAGACCTGAGAATTAGTATTTGGGATCTCCTTTAAAAATAAAGAAACAAGTATTTTTATGTTTATTTGGAAAATCCTATTAATGGGGGTTCAAAAGGGGGGTGAATTTTGAAAATGAGTGTATATAAATCTCAAAACTTTGAAAATTTACAGATGTAAAAATTGGTATTTAGAATCATTAAAAATAAAGAAACGCGTATTTTTTTGTTTTCGGAAAATCCCAATAGGAGGGGTGAAAAGGGGTGAATATCGGGTTGAATGCCTTTAATGAAGATACCTATATCTCAGTAACTGAAGATATTACAGATCTGAAAATTGGTGTATGGGATCTCATTTAAAAATAAGGAACACGTATTTTTTGTTTTTGGAAAGTCCAATTAATGGGGGGTGAAAAGGGGGTGAATTTTTAAAGTGAGTGTATCTATATCTCAAAACTTTTAAAGTTTATAGATGTAAAAATTAATATTTAGAATCTTTAAAAATAAACACGTATTTTTTTGATTTCGGAAAGTACCAATAGGAAGGGTGGAAAAGGGTGAAAATATGTTGAATGCCTTTAATGAGGCTACTTATATTTCAGAACCTGAAGATATTGCAGACCTGAAAATTGGTATTTGGAATCTACTTTAAAAATAAAGAAACAGTCATTTTTTCGTTTTTAGAAAATCCAAATAATGGGGGGTGAAAAGGGGGGTGAATTTTTAAAATGAGTGTATCTACATCTTAAAACTTTAAAAGCTTATAGATGTAAAAAATGGTATTTAGAATCTCCTTTAAAAATAAAGAAACAAGTATTTTTTGTTTTCGGAAAATCCCAATAGAAGGGGGTGAAACAGGGGTTGAATGCTTTTAATGAGGCTACTTAAATCTCTGAAAATGAAGATATTACAGACCTGAAAGTTGGTATTTGGGATCTCCTTTAAAAATAAAGAAACATTTCTTTTGCTTTTGGAAAATCCCAATTAGGGGGGTGAAAAGGGGGTGGATTTTTAAAATGAGTGTATCTATGTCTCAAAACTTTAAAAGTTTGCACATGTAAAAATTGATATTTAGAATCTCCTTTAAAATAAAGGAACACGTATTTTTTTGTTTGTATTCTGTAAATCCCAATAGGAGGGGTGCAAAAGGGTGAATAATGGGTTGAATGCCCTTAATGAGGGTACATATATCACATAAACTGAAGATATTACAGAACTGAAAATTTGTATATGGGATCTCCTTTAAAAATAAAGAAACACGTACTTTTTTGTTTCTGGAAAGTCCAATTAATGGCGGTTAAAGAGGAGTGACAATTTAGGGTGAATTTTTTGAAAGACTATATCTACAGAATATCTGAGAAAAATAGAATGTTACAGACGTAAAAAGTGGTATTTGGAATCTCCTGTAAATGTAAAGAAACATAGGTGATTTGTTTTTGGAAACTCCTCTTAAGGGGAACTAAAAAGGCGGTGAAATTTTAAAACGAGAATTTATACAGTATAACTCAAAAAACTTAACATGTTACAGAAGTGAAAAATGATATCTTTATCTCTATTAAAAATAAAGAAACGTGTATTTTTAGTTTTCGGAAATACCACTTGGATGGAGGAGGGGGGGGGGGGGTAAAAGTGACTGAAAATGTTGAATGCTTTTAATTAGGCTCCTGTTATCTCAAAATGAAGATGTTACAGACATGAAATTTGATATTTGGAATCTGCTTTAAAAGCAAAGAAACGCGTATTCTCGGAAAATCCAATGAATGGAAGGTGGGGGGGGGGCGCGTTAGGTGAAACAATTTAAAATTATTTGACTTAATTGTATGAGAATACTTACATCTAATAAAAACTAAAGTTGTTAGGGCCTAAAGACGTGAAAATTGGTATTTGGATCTCCTATAAAAACAAAGAAAAACCCGGTTTGGGGGAACCATCTTGGGGGGCGGGAGTGAAAAGGAGTTAGATTCCTTTCATGAGGACACAAAAATCAAAAACTGAAGAATTTAGAATCGTGATAATTGGTATTTAGAAGATCCTTAACTATTAAAGAAACAAGTATTTTTTGCCCGAAAATTCACTTGGGAGGGGGAGAGTGTGAAAGTGAAAAATGTTATTTTTTAAATCTCAAAACTGTAGGTAATAGACGTGAACATTGGTGTTTGGAATCTCCTTTAGGCATAAAGAAACACGCCTTCTTTTAGTTTTTTTTTGAGGGGGGGGGGTTAACTAAATTTAACGGAGGTGGGGTGTAAAAGGAGGTGAGGGCAATTGATTTTACTGTTTATAATGTATTTATAAGGAGCCTCCGTTGCTCAGGTAGCAGCGCGCCGGCCCCTCACAGCTTGGTTCCGTGGTTCAAATCCCGGTCTCTCCATGTGACACTCATGCTGGACAAAACGGAGGCGGGACAGGTTTTTCTCCTGATACTCCGGTTTGCCCTGTCATTCATTCATTCTAGGAACACTGTCCAATATAGTTTCATTTCATTTGTCATTCATTAATCATTGCCCCAGAAGAGTGCGAGAGGTTTCGGCAGCCGGCTTAATTCCTATTGTCGCTGCTAGATGGGGGCTTTATTCATTCCATTCCTGACCCTGTCGAATGACTGGAAACAGGCTGTAAATTTTCAATGTACTTATTCTGATCATAAACCGATCATTTTTAATCTTTCCTGGGTTCGTTTTCAAGAGCCATCCATTCCTTTGGAGAACGTTCTTAGATTACAGTACATTCTCCCGGCATATAAATAAAAATTTAAACACATTTGAAATAAACAATAGGAATGAGATTGACCGTCCAATTGTTCACCTCTATAGTAAGGTCAGTAATGCACGGAAGTATGTCATTGGTATCGCCAGAAATCCCGCACACTTACCTACGCGCGATGATGGTGCTGGTCACATTGTCAACAATGACAATGGCAGCAAGTAGCGGTCTTGCATCTTGCTGTGGGGTCCAGAACTTCTAATAATAATAATAATAATAATAATAATAATAATAATAATAATAATAATAATAATAATAATTGTTCCGAGGTATCTGTGGAACAGCAGAGGTGAAAGAAGGTGCGGGCTGGAATAGGTCTCAACTACAGAATTAAAGTTAATTTAAAACTTTAACAAAGGTTATATTTTCTTTTCAAAATCAACAAATAACAGATAACAACATACAACAATTTCCACTAGGTGAAATAACAACGAAAGGCAGGTACAAAATAACTTTTCCCGTTCATGGGTTTTTTACCAGGTTTTGGGCTTCGAGCCCCACACTCACAATCTTTGAGCGATTAGCTCAACTTTACTAAGTTACCAAATGAACAAAGGGGCAGAAAACCCCATCGTGCCAAGGAGCACTAGCTCCTAATTATAATGTTAAGGAAAAGAGCATACCCGCTCTCAATTTTACAAGCCTCTCAAAGGCCACAACAAACTTCACTTCTATCTGCCCTCAAGGCACACAAGGAAACAGGGGTAATTAATACCCAACCTACGGGGCCTTCGCATGAAGAAAACAAAACATCAGGTTAAGTTACTTGCCCAAAGCAAAGGGGATGGAGGCGTAATTTGCACTCCTACACAAAGTTTTTGTCTTAAAACCTACGTGGCGCTAGGCCGATAATACAGGGGCTAATCCCAAGCTAGGGAGGTGACCCGTATGAGAAAACTTTACTACATTAAAGGAGAGAAGAACGGTTATGAAAACGTAATCACCTCCATTTCAAAATGAAGGGGAGTTCGAGAGGGTGAAGCACTCTATATCCCCGCTTTACATTGAAAGATATTTGTAGATTTTACATAGATAGAGAAGGAATTCATATTTTAGAAAGATGGGTTACATATTAAAGGATTCGAACCTTCTCCGAGAGTTAAAGTGCTGAGCTAGCAAGAAATACAGATGTTAACAGGCCATTACCTTGTTGGAGATCTGTTGCCGGAAGAAAGAGGCGCTTCCCGCCCCCTGCTACATATCCACACACTAAGAAAGATGTTACTGAAGTGGCCCTGAGACAAGAAAATCAGCAGTTTTTATACCCTCGTGGAAAGTTTGAGACCTTTCATGAATGATAACAACCCGCCCACAAACTTTTATTGGATAACAGCAAAAACTAATACACAAGACGGGGAAGAAACACCTTATTGGTGGAAAATTAATTACAGAAATTCCTGATTGGCTACATTCAAAACAGGCAGAAAGAAAGAATTTATATTGCCAACCCACAAATGACAGAACAAAATTTATTAAAGACAAAACTTATGAATACCAACTTTCTTCAGGAGAGTACATTCCTTTACACCAGAGTGCGTTATCATAGTTTTTGGTAGAGACATCTGTTAGAGAATGTCCAAACTTCTTGATACGGAGCAAACAAAAACAAATCGAAATAGACACAGTTCAGAACACTTCAAAATTACCAAATTTACAGTAGTGACTTCTTCCGAGAAACCGTTGAGTTAATACAGTTTGTTAAAGTTCAGGCTTTCTCCTGTAGAGGAGTTTCAACTGGCGCAATATTTGAACTAGCGGCGTGGAGGTGTACCGCCCGGTACAGCCCCCCCCCCCAAAAGTCTTTCCAAGGGGTGACACCGAAGAAAACAAAATTTTGTTTTAAAATAAGGTCCAAGTTTTTTGCTGATGAGTTGAAGAATTTAGAAGAGAAAAATATAACTTTTCAGTAGTTGTAGGTCTCAGAAGTTGTTTGATATAAGTGGGGTTAAATTAAATCCAGTCTTAGAATTTCTTTGTAGTGGCTTTTGTTGAAATGTCTCTATGTTTGTAGTAGTTGAATTCAGAAAAAAAACTGTAATTCTTGAAAGGAAAACATTTTTCTAAGTCCACCAAATGTTGATTTGAAGGAGTATTTAATTGCCGAATAGAGAGTCCATGTAGCAGAAGGAGCACATTAGTTGCCGATTACTTTTTACGGAAAGACCTGCCGCCGCTGCCTATGTCCAGAGGAGGCCGCTCGGAGCCCTCAAGTACCCTGAGATACCTCTCTCCCGCTACTATGAGAGAGGTAGTCGTGATGAAGCACGCCGCAGACGCGACGATTGTTTACAGTCCTCGAGCAGTTTGCGGGTGGTGTGCCGCACATCAGCCTTGGCCGGAAGGAGGTCTCCGGCTCGCCGTACACTGGTTGTCTTCTGTCCTCACTGGAGTGGAGTGGGCCCGTACCCCACCTCAGTGGCGGTACGGCGCCGCACGGCTGCGGGGGCACTGGTATAGTAAGATCTCGGCGGCAGAATTTTGTTGAAATATAATGTTTTTAGGGTACTGTTTAGGAGTTGAGGCTGAGGGGCCAGCGGCGTGGAAACTTTTATATTATTTTGCCACAGGTGTGTTTTAGCAGGAGACGGGAGCGTGGTAATGGCCATACTGACGGGACAGCAGAGCAACTCTGGAGATGATTTTACAAAATAGTACAAGGTAGGCGGACAAACATAGTGCAGAAGGCCATAAAAATAAAACCCAAAAATATAACCTTTGGGTTTCTTACTGGATGTTAGGGGTCCAATGAGCAATTAATTTACACCGGTTTCACCTGAGACAGGTGAACCCTAAATATTCTCTCGGTGGCTGGGTTGCTCACTAGAATGTCACCGGCGTTAAAAAAATCCAAGACGGTACACGGCCCATGAAATCTGGGGGCAAGCTTGCCCGCGGGAACAAAATTCTTGACCATAACTTGGTCTCCTACCTTTAAATTGGTGGGCCTCCGTCCACGATCATATCTTTCCCTAACCTTTTCGTGAGAAATTTTAAGATTGGCCTTGGCCTTCTTCCAAAGATCTTTAATGATGTCCGGATCTATTGTCTCTGGTAGAATATCACTAAGAGACCAAAGGTTAGCGAGCGGCGTGTTGGGTACGAACTTGAACATCAAAGAAGCTGGAGTAAACTTATGAGATTCATGAACCGCCGAATTCAAAGCAAAAGCTAACCAATGCAGGGACGTGTCCCACCTAGAATGATCGTCGTGAAGATAGGCAATAAGGGTCGACCTCAGATTACGATTGACCCGTTCAGCTAGAGATGGTTGAGGATAATAAGCAGAAGTAGTCACATGAGAAATGGACAAATCAAAACAGAATTTACGAAAGAGATTGGGTGTGAAAGCTTTAGCATTATCAGACACAATATATTGACACGGACCAAAAGAAGCAAAAATAGAATTTAAACAAGAAATAGTGGACTGAGCGGTAGCCAGCTTAGTCGGAAATAACCAAGAAAATCTTGTGAAGCCATCTACACACACAAGGATGAACTTGTTGGCATTCCCCTTTGACTGGGGGAAGGGTCCTACGTAGTCGATGTAAAGACGTTCCATGGGGCGCGACGCTTGATGAGAAGACAAGAGCCCTTGCTTAGTGGACATGGTGGGTTTACTAAGCCAACAAGATTTACAAGCCTTTACCAATTCACGGATTTCTCCGTCCATACCCTTCCAGACGAACATTTCACGAATCTTTTCTCTAGTTTTGAAGATACCTAAATGTCCCCCCAATGGGGTATCATGATAGTACCTGAAGATCATGGGTACGAGAACAGCTGGAACCACAACTTTCATCATCTTATCATGTCACGACGGGCAACATAAAACACCATTCCTCAGTACATAAGGGACGACGTGTTCCCCAGAAGAAAGGGTTTCCATTATCGGAGCCAGCGTCGGATCTTCACGTTCATATTTTTCAATATCCCTAAAGAGCATGGGAGCATCTGTTAGAATGGCATTAACCTCACGTAGTATGGAGTCGGAAGGTGAAGAACTACCAACCTGTTCAGGGGTCTCTACCTCATTAGAAAACATATGGCTTAGTCCGTCTGCCATAACATTTTCAGTACCTCTTATATGCCTAACATCAAATTGGAAGGCAGAAATTCTTATGGCCCAGCGGGCTATGCGACCAGTACGACGCGGCCTACCTAAGACCCAGCTTAAGGCTTGGTTATCTGTCTCCAAGTCGAACTTGACATGTTCCAGATAGAGGCGAAACTGTTCAAGAGCAAACAAAACTGCTAAACCTTCAAGTTCGTAGATGGAATACTTGGATTCTTGGGCCGATAATGTCCTAGAGGCATAGGCAATGGGTCGCCTCCCTAGTTCAGTCTCTTGAAGAAGGACTGCAGCTACCGCCGACAACGACGCGTCGGTTTGGACGATGAATTTCTTAGAGAAATCAGGCATGGCAAGAACAGAGGCATTACACTGAGCTAATTTGAGATCTTCAAAAGCGGCTTGTTGAGAAGGTCCCCACTCAAATTTGACGCCTTTCCTACGAAGTACGTTCAAGGGCGCCGCTCTATTGGCGAAATTTGTAATAAATTTCCTGAAGAAATTTACCATACCAATGAACCTGGCAATACCTTTGATGTCCTTGGGAGGTTTGAAATCACGAATGGCCTGTGTTCTAGAATGATCGACTGCGACACCATCGGGCGACACAGTATGGCCTAGAAATGACATGGAGGGCTTAGCGAATGCAACCTTGGACAACTTCACCGTTAACCCTGCCTTACGAAGGCGACTTAGGACCTCTTTCAGATGATCAAGATGTTCTTCAAAGGTCTCAGAAAATACGACGACATCATCAAGATAATGATACAAGTATTCAAATTTGATGTCGGAGAAAACCCTGTCTAGCAGTCTCGTAAGAACGGCTGCCCCCGTGGGGAGCACGAAAGGCACGCGGTTGTACTCATACAAGTTCCAATCCGTGGCAAACGCTGTCAGGTGTTTAGATTCCTCTGCTAGCGGTATCTGATTATAAGCCTGATTAAGGTCTAAGATGGTGAAGAATTTAGCCTTTCGAAACCATGAAAAACAAGAGTGAAGGTCTGGAAGGGGCACAGATTGTAACACCACCTTCCGATTGAGGGCCCTATAATCAATCACAGACCTGAAGCCACCTTGGGGTTTCGGGACTAGAAAAATAGGCGAAGAATATGCCGACGTGGAGGGTCGAATAATACCATCTTTCAGCATTTGATCTATGATCTCCTTCAGGGCCCTCATTTTAGGTGGAGATAACCTTTAAGGTGGAAAACGGACAGGAATCGAATCCGTCACCTCAATGTAGTATTCAATAAGGTCAGTAACACTAAGAGTATCAGAAAACGCCTCTGGAAACGACTGACACAACTTACGAATACTATCAGCCTGCTCCTCAGGTAGATGTCTAAGATGTAACAAGATCTCATCCTGGGTAGGCGAAATAGATGAACATGACACAGAACTACATTTTAGCAAAGGGATTTTGGAATTACTATCAAATTTGAAAGTGCACGACTTGCTCTGAAGGTCGAGCACTAGACCGGTGTGAGACATGAAATCAGCTCCCAATATAATGGGGCAAGACAAGTGCTTGGCCACAAACAGTTTAAATCTCCAAGTAAATTTAGATATACGAATTTTGGCATACAGAAAACCTAAAATATCTTATGGGGATGAGTTTGTCGAAACATAATGAACCGAAGTCGAACAAAAATCAGGAAGTTTACAAACAGTTTTCAATTTGGAGTACCATTCAGCCGAAATAATAGAACAAACACTGCCAGAATCTAATAGAGCTGTTACAGGTTCGTTATTCAATTCAATTTTGAGGAAGGGAACGGGTGCGGGTGAATCCGCCGCGGTCCTAAGACATTTTTCTGGGACATTCAAACGGGAATGTAGAATAGTTCTGACTTTTACCTCCATTTTCGTCGGATTTAACTTGTGCTGAGCCTTGAAAGGATGAATCTACCGACTCAGCCGGAGCCACTAGTCACTTTTGATTGTTGGTGGAAGTTGCACCGGAGGTTGAGCAGGAGGGAGTGCTGTTAGCATTAGGGCAGTTCTTGGCAATATGAGAAAACGCGCCGCATTTAAAACAGCCTTGGTATGACCCTGCTACATTCCTTGTCCCACTAGATTTAATTAATGGAGACTTGTTCCGAAGATGGTCAGGCGACCCACAAGCATAACATTTACGGGCAGTGAAGGTTCGGCGAGGTGGAGGCCGAAAATTACTAGAGGATGGAGGGGGTTCTTTCGCGATACGCAAGGTATCGGCGTATCTAACTCCTTCCGCTGAGACAGCCATAGCCTCTAACTCGGCAAAAGTTTGCGGACGCGACGCAAAGCACAAGTATGACCTGTATGATGGAGAAATGCCTTCCACAATGGCCTGTACAGTCTGATCTTCAGGGAAGTGAAGAGCAAACACCCTGGTATAGAATTTAATATCTTGGATGAATTCGGCAAGTTTTTCATCTAGACGCTGTACACGGTAATAGTACTTCTGAATTAGTGATGACCTAGCCCTAGCTGGAATGAAGTTTGCTAATAAATGGGCGTGGAAGTCTTCTATAGATGACTGATCAGCAATAGCTCTTACAATTTTGTCAGATAGAACACCGATTGAATAGGGATAAATGTTCTGCAGAATTTGACAGGGAGAAAGAGAAATCACAAGAGCATGATCCTGAAACTCAACAAAAAATCTTAGAAAAGCGATAACATCACTGGTGGAATTAACAGAAAACTTAGAAATACCCTTGAGCAGCATTGCTAACGGATGAGGCAAACTACTGAACCCGGGTGACGTAGTAGGAAGAGGCCTAAGTGGCGGAGAAGCAGATTCAGAAGGTGCATTATTCAAGACAAAGGGTGGAATGAATGTGCGACGAACGGACTCAGTTTCTACTGGAACAGAAGTTTATCGGCCTTCTACAGATTTTGTACTTTCTTCCCCCGTGGGAGAATGCTCCTCGCTGACAACGTTTACCAGAGTGGGATTGTCGGTTTTTGGGGGGACTGCCCCAGTTAACAAAAGGCTAACCTTACTAGACAATTCAGAAAGGTTTTCAAGAACAGCACTAGCTTCCGTCCTTTGAATGTCATTCAATTTAAGAGACAATAGTTCAGTGACCCTATTGTAAAAATGAAACAATCTAGCTTGCATAATTTAAGTTGATTTGGAGAGGGATCGTTTTCTTCAAAAAACTAACTACAGATGCTAGCTCAGTAGTATTATCAGTGATCGTGGATAGAGCGTCGTCAATCTCTTTCTCTCCCAAAGTGGGGATGGAAATAGGCAAATCAAGGGACTCTTTAAGCTTATTGGTATCTACTGCAACCGTGCCTCCAGATTGCACATTTTTAATTGTTAATTCATAGATCAATTCCTCCTTGAGCAAATAGCCGGGATGGAGGACGTCGCGAGGGCCGGACATGTCGACAGAATAATTTTAGAAAAATAAAGAAAATTCCAGCAACTGAGAAAATTGTTAGAGTTCGAATCGGAAACAATGTTTAGCCATCAAAAGGGGCTAAATTAAGACCCATTCAACCACGCTCTGCTACCACTTGTTCCGAAGTATCTGTGGAAGTGCAGAGGTGAAAGATGGTGCGGGCTGGAATAGGTCTCACCTACAGAATTATAGTTAATTTAAAACTTTAACAAAGGTTATATTTTCTTTTCAATATCAACAAATAACAGATAACAACATACAACAATTTCCACTAGGTGAAATAACAACGAAAGGCAGGTACAAAGTAATTTTTCCCGTTCAGGGTTTTTTTTACCGGGTTTTGGGCTTCGAGCCCCACACTCACAATCTTTGAGCGATTAGCTCAACTTTACTAAGTTGCCAAATGAACAAAGGGGCAGAAAACCCCATCGTGCCAAGGAGCACTAGCTCCTAATTACAATGTTAAGGAAAAGAGCATACCCGCTCTCAATTTTACAAGCCTCTCAAAGGCCACAACAAACTTCACTTCTATCTGCCCTCAAGGCACACAAGGAAACAGGGGTAATTAATACCCAACCTACGGGGCCTTCGCATGAAGAAAACAAAACATCAGGTTAAGTTACTTGCCCAAAGCAAAGGGGATGGAGGCGTAATTTGCACTCCTACACAAAGTTTTTGTCTTAAAACCTATGTGGCGCTAGGCCGATAATACAGGGGCTAATCCCAAGCTAGGGAGGTGACCCGTATGAGAAAACTTTACTACATTAAAGGAGAGAAGAACGGTTATGAAAACGTAATCACCTCCATTTCAAAATGAAGGGGAGTTCGAGAGGGTGAAGCACTCTATATCCCCGCTTTACAGTGAAAGATATTTGTAGATTTTACATAGACAGAGAAGGAATTTATATTTTAAAAAGATGGGTTACATATTAAAGGATTCGAACCTTCTCCGAGAGTTAAAGTGCTGAGCTAGCAAGAAATACAGATGTTAACAGGCCATTACCTTGTTGGAGATCTGTTGCCCGAAGAAAGATGCGCTTCCCGCCCCCTGCTACATATCCACACACTAAGAAAGATGTTACTGAAGTGGCCCTGAGACAAGAAAATCAGCAGTTTTTATACCCTCGTGGAAAGTTCGAGACCTTTCATGAATGATAACAACCCGCCCACAAACTTTTATTGGATAACAGCAATAACTAATACACAAGACGAGGAAGAAACACCTTATTGTTGGAAAATTAATTACAGAAATTCCTGATTGGCTACATTCAAAACAGGCAGAAAGAAAGGATTTATATTGCCAACCCACAAATGACAGAACAAAATTTAGTAAAGACAAAACTTGTGAATACGAACTTTCTTCAGGAGAGTACATTCCTTTACACCAGAGTTCGTTATCAGAGTTTTTGGTAGAGACATCTGTTAGAGAATGTCCAAACTTCTTGATACGGAGCAAACAAACACAAATCGAAATAGACACAGTTCAGAAAACTTCA
The DNA here is from genome assembly GCF_040414725.1 of Anabrus simplex. Classification (NCBI taxonomy): domain Eukaryota; kingdom Metazoa; phylum Arthropoda; class Insecta; order Orthoptera; family Tettigoniidae; genus Anabrus; species Anabrus simplex. The sequence continues at coordinate 1,156,456,943 of NC_090266.1, read as the reverse complement.
AAATTACCAAATTTACAGTAGTGACATCTTCCGAGAAACCGTTGAGTTAATACAGTTTGTTAAAGTTCAGGCTTTCTCCTGTAGAGGAGTTTCAACTGGCGCAATATTTGAACTAGCGGCGTGGAGGTGTACCGCCCGGTACAATAATAATAATAATAATAATAATAATAATAATAATAATAATAATAATAATAATAATGTTCCGGACCGTCGTCAAATGTGCGGACCGCGCTGGAAACGGCTCCTGGACGGGTAATGACTAAGAATGCAGTCCGGCCGTGGGTTCTGTACCGCCAAGGTACCCAAGACGACACCACGCTGGATCTCCTGAAGGATTTGATCCATATTAAAAATGCTTATAGTAAAAGATGGCAAAGATTTAGGGACCCAACTGACCGGGTGGAATAACTGGACCTAGGCCGGGAAGTACGAAATCGATTGCTGGAAAGAAAGATTGAAAAATGGCGGGAAACTTGCCGTAATCTATTAGAAAACGAGTCAGATTGCGAATTTTGGCGGATTCTCTCAGAAAACGAGTCAGATCGCGAATTTCGGCGGATTATATATAAAACAATAATCATTCAATTCTAAATTTCAGTATAACACCGTAGCGAAGCACGGGTATCTTGCTAGTTTTATTTATGTTGGTGAAAGCAGGCTGGGTGGCCGCGCATTTTAACGTGCTCTGGCTATGGCGCCAAGCTTCGCGAAACGCGTGGGTTCGAACCCCACCGTCGGCAAGTCTCAGAATGGTTGTCTGTGGTTTAATATTTTCACTTCCAATCAAATGCCGGTACAGTTCTTATCCATAGGCCAGAGGTGAGTCCTCCCACACCTTACCCAATTTCATTCACCATAACACATTTCATCCTCATTAGCTCCTTCACTGAGGTTTGTGCCAGGAAGGGCATCCGGCCGTAGAAACATCCCGTATAAATTAATCTCATCTCATCCCGATCCGGTATCAAGGAATGAGACTAAGGGGTAGACATTCATACAGATAGATGAAAGTAGGCTAATTATATTTTGAGCAGCTGTTTACTTAACGCGTCAGTATGAATGTTTGAAAAGTTTGAACATTATTTAAGCAGTAATTTAATAGTGTCCCCTATTATGTAAGAAAGTGTCAGGCTAAGTCTGTTAAGTTTCCGATGAGCTACAATTGCTTCAGAACGGGTAGCACTATAGAAGAAGCAAAATATTACAGCAAAATAGTTTGTTTTGAAATTGGAAAGTGTAAAATTCAACGATTTTAATACGCCCATCTTTTATCTTGCTTCTTAAAACTCATTTATCCGCGTTTACGTCCACAACCATCTAGTAACTCTAAATAAAAGGTTCATTTGAGTCCTGTTTATTCTTTGCCAGTCCCGATATTAACGCATCAGTTTCAAACGGTAAATATAAGTAATTTAATTAGTTTCAACATACGTTTCGTAAGAATCCTAGTATGTAGATTCGCCAGTTACTTGAGGGATATCTTCTCTTACCAGTTCTTCAGTAGGGAATGCCCTCACAGCAACCTGACTGTTTGTATGTCTCTGATAAGGGTGATCGCAAATGGGACAATGCATAACCGATCAAAAATAAATTAGTCTTGTATTCTACCTGAGTGATCGCAAATGAGACTGATCGCAAATGGGTGGGCGAGGTACTGGTCTTCCTGCCAGTTAAATCATCCGACCGAATGTCTGGTTACGTCTCAAAACTCACGACTACAAACTGATAGCTAAAGTAAACATTCTAATGAGTCTCAAAATTCACAACTCCGGACAGCAGGTGCCTGGGATGACCACAGGAAGGATGAGGTGCGCGGTGACTCACGCTTCTCTTACGACAGGCAGGGGATACTGTGGATGTTATTCTGCTACCTCAACACACAGGGGAGAAATAGTGGCCTGTGAGTGAAAGAGACCGAAATGTATTATTATTATTGTTATTAAAATATCTTTTTTTCTAGAGGCTTAACGTCGCACCGACAGAGATATGTCTTATGGCGACGATGGGACAGGAAAGGGCTAGGACTGGGAAGGAAGCGGCCGTGGCCTTAAATAAGGTACAGCCCCAGCATTTGCCTGGTGTGAAAATGGGAAACCACGGAAAACCATCTTCAGGGCTGCCGACAGTGGGATTCGAACCTACTATCTCCAGAATACTGGATACTGGCCACACTTAAGCGACTGCAGCTATCGAGCTCGGTGATTAAAATATTTTGCTCTTGTCTTAAAGCTAATATAATGCCCTTTTTACCTTTCACATAAATTTATAATAATGACGTGTGGCCTCCGGGGAGGTCTGGTGCAGGTATCTAGAGTTGACGCCGTATAGGCGACCTGCACGTCTGTGAGGATGAGGCCCTACCTAAGATGAAGGCTAATGCTGAACACCCAGTCCCCGAGCCATACGAATTAACTAATGAAAGTTAAAATCTCCGACCCGACCGGAAATCGAACCCGGGACCCCCTGGACCCCTTGGACCAAATGCCAGCATGCTAACAATTTATGAATGCAGCCGGACGACATAATATTAAAGTAGGTATATGGCCCGCTGCTAGTTAAAAGAAACTGGTTGGTTGGTAGTTCCATTGTGCAGCCAGGAGGCGGCATTTACTTGAATAAGGAATTTTATTTAGAGTTATTAAAAATCAAGACAGTTAATTCACTCATTTAGTTTCAACACTTGGAGATTCATTTTTTAAAAAAGGCGTATTTCTATATTTAGTAAGAGTTCATCTATTCGCTTATAGGAATAGATTGTCTACCCGATACACTTAAACCGAAAAAAAAAATACTCATGACGCGTGTGATTATTCTTTGCCATATAACTGAATGATATTTGAAAATCATGCGATTATTTAAATAATCGGATTGAAGTTATTCGATTATTGAAAGTATTCCACTATTCCATCACTAATAGGGTGGACATTTATCAATTCAAAGAAGAACTGCTAAGGGCTTTACGTCGCACCGACACAGATAGGTCTTATGGCGACGATGGGATAGGGAAGGACAAGGAGTTGGAAGGAAGCGGCCGTGGCCTTAATTAAGGTACAGCCCCAGCATTTGCCTGGTGTGAAAATGGGAAACCACGGAAAACCATTTTCAGGGCTGCCGATAGTGGGATTCGAACCTACTATCTCCCGGATGCAAGCTCACAGCCGCGCGCCTCTACGCGCACGGCCAACTCGCCCGGTCAAAGAAGAACTGGCCCTGCTCGTGAGTTTTGAGACTGGCCCAGGAAGAGAAACCTGTTCTTAATAATCCTCTTCCTGGAATTCGTGAGTTTTGGGACTCTTGAGTTTTGAGACTCGTGAGTTTTGAGACGACACGGAATGTCTCACTATCCAGGGCACTGCCCTTGAGGCGGTGGAGGCGGGATCCCTCGCTGAGTCAAGAGGGAAAAACCAACCCTGGAGGGTAAACTGATTAAGAAAGAAAGAAAGAAAGAAAGAATAGTCCAGTCATTGTCTGATTTCCATGTCACTATTGGAGACCAGCGTTTGTTCCATAGTCTGACTCCTTGGCTAAATGATACAGTATTTGGTTCAGAGGGCCACGGTTCCGATTCTCGGTGCTGCCGAGGATTTTAACTGAATATGATTAATTCCTCTGTCCGACTCGTTGGCTGAATGGTCAGCGTACTGGCCTTCGGTTCAGAGGGTCCCGGGTTCGATTCCCGGCCGGGTCGGGGATTTTAACCTTCATTGGTTAATTCCAGTGGCCCGGGGACTGGGTGTTTGTCCCCAACATCCCTGCAACTCACACACCACACATTACACTATCCACCACCACAATAACACGCAGTTACCTATACATGGCAGATGCCGCCCACCCTCATCGGAGGGTCTTCCTTACAAGGGCTGCACTCGGCTAGAAATAGCCACACGAAATTAATTAATTAATTAATTAATTAATTCCTCTATTTAGGGGGGTGAATGTTTATGTTCTCTTCATGTACACACAACACACCACACCCTTAACTAGCACAGAAACACCCAATATTGAATACTCTGTTCCATTTAGGGCATCGGGGCGTAAAACTGGGTGAAATCTATTTCGAGTACCGATCCTCATACATTGGGATAAAAGCCAGGAATTATAGATCACACTATGTTCATTTGGAATTACCTAGTTGTGTTAATGTTTCTTTTTTTCTTTCATTCTTAATCTGTTTACCCTCCAGGGCTTGTTATTCCCTCGGACTCAGCGAGGGATCCGACCTTTACCGCCCGAAGGGCAGTGTTCTGGAGAGTGAGACTTTGGCCTGGGATACAACTGGGAGGAGGACCAGTACCTCGCCCAAGCGGCCTCACCTGCTATGCTGAACAGGGGCTTTGTGGGGGATGGGAAGATTGGAAGGGATAGACAAGGAGGAGGGGAGGAAGCGGCCGTGGCCTTAAGTTAGGTACCATCGCGGCATTTGCCTGGAGAAGAAGTGGGAAACCACCGAAAACCACTTCGAGGATGGTTGAGGAGGGAATCGAACCCCCGTCTACTCAGTTGACCTCCGGAGGCTGAGTGGACCCCGTTCCAGCCCTCGTACCACTTTTCAAATTTCGTGACAGAGCCGGGAATCCAACCCGGGCCTTCAGGGATGACAGCTAATCACACTATGTGTTAATATGTATTCATTTTTTGGTGGAGTGGGGGTGGATTTGTAATACTAATACAATGCAGCAAATACAAAGAAAGTGCTGCCTAAGGCATTTTGTGCGGTTTTATTCAGATTGCTTTGAAATAATCAACAACCGAGTGAGTTTTTCTTGCGGTTTGAGTTGCGTATCTGTGAGCTTGCTTTCGGGAGATGATGGGTTCGAATTCATCTGCCAGAAGCCCTGAAAATGTTTTTCTGTGTTTTCCCATTTTCACACCGCGCAAATGCCTGGGTTGTAACTTAATTAAAACCACGGACGCTGCCATCAGAATCCTATCACTTCCCTATCCCTGTGACGCCGAAAACTTTCCATGCGTTACTGCGACGTTAAAAAGCTGACAGAAAAGTCATCACCAGTTATATTTGTCCAAACTTTCCTGTCATTGTTGAGATGACAATTACGACAGCCATCAGTATCCATAGCGAAAAAAATCTGGCCTGTCCGGGATTTGAAGCCGGGACCTCTCGCACCCACAGCGAGAATCATACCCCTAGACCAACAGGCCACTGGGAGAACGTGCCTATGCAATGTGTATATAACCGTTTACCACTAGGTTGCGAGAATTGCTACGTACGAGTTGTTATTATCTTTTCACAGTCAACTGCACGCTGCCTTACAACTTACAGATGTTTATACTGCTAATAATAAGAGTTGTCCGCCTCTGTGGTGTAGTGGATAGTGTGATTAGCTGCCACCCCCGGAGGTCCGGGTTCGATTCCCGGCTCCGCCACGAAATTTGAAAAGTGGTACGAGGGAACGGGGTCCACTCAGCCTCGGGAGGTCAACTGAGTAGAGGTGGGTTCGATTCCCACCTCAGCCATCCTGGAAGTGGTTTTCCGTGGTTTCCCACTTCTCCTCCAGGCAAATGCCGGGATGGTACCTAACTTAAGGCCACGGCCGCTTCCTTCCCTCTTCCTTATCTATCCCTTCCAATCTTCCCCATCCCCGCAAGGCCCCTGTTCAGCATAGCAGGTGATGTCGCCTGGGCGAGGTACTGGTCATTCTCCCCAGTTGTATCCTCCGACCAAGAGTCTGAAGCTCCAGGACACTGCCCTTGTGGCGGTAGAGGTGGGATCCCTCGCTGAGTCCGAGGGAAAAACCGACCCTGGAGGATAAACAGATGATGATGATGATTTTTTTTTTTTATTTGCTTTACGTCGCACCGACACAGACAGGTCTTATGGCGACGATGGGACAGGAAGGAGCTAGGAGTGATAAGGAAGCGGCCATGGCCTTAATTAGGTACAGCCCCAGCATTTGCCTAGTGTGAAAATGGGAAACCACGGAAAACCATCTTCAGGGCTGTCGACAGTGGGGCTCGAACCCACTATCTCCCGAATACTGGATACTGGCCGCAATTAAGCGACTGCAGCTATCGAGCTCGGTAATGATGATGATGATGATGATGATGATGATGATAATAAGAGTTGGTGTCTGAAATTTCTTAGAGGGAGGGCCGTTTACTGCCTGCCGAGGCGGGATAAAGGGAGTGGCTGTGTGGAAACGAGGGTGGGGCGACTACGGTTGCCATGGAGATAAAACTTCAGGGCAGCTCGTCTTGCTGGGAGTTGCCAAACCTGTCACTGTCACTGATAAAAACCTGATTGTTTGTATAACAGTGATCGCAAATGGGACGACACCGCCTGGCCAGGTAGTCTACAATAGATCACAGCGGTCAGAATGAAGGAGGGAACATGTGAGCCGGAAGCGAGGGGGTAAGAGTATGTAGAAAGGAATGCTGGAATGTGGCGACATCGTGAAATGGCACGTGCAGTGCTCCTCCCTCCAACCTTATCTGTCAGACACCAACTTTAGTTAAGTCTAGTCATATACAGAGTCTTGATTACATTAACACTTCTAGGTCTTATTTAGATTATATTATGGGAACAGGAACTTGCACACTGGGCGGCTATAATCAGAAATGAACCGGCCATCATGGAATACCGTACAGTACATTCCACAAATTTCTGTAACTAATTAGAATTAGACATTTTTGATACTTTCAGAGAAAACTGAAGTCGAAGATAAACCAATTTTCCGCAGAACTGAAATTAAATAAATGAAGGTAGTTCATATACATGGGGTCTTAAGTAACATGAACCGGGTATATGAGTGTTAGAGGTTTGGTAATACTGAGAATTAATTTGAAAAAGTATTTCAATATCTGAAGGTCGTTGGCTGAATGCTCAGCGTACTGTCCTTCGGATCAGAGGGTCCCGGGTTGGGTTCCTGGCCGAGTCGGGGACTTTTTTTACAATATTTGTTTTACATCGCACCGACACAGAAAGGTCTTATGGCGATGATGGCACAGGAAAGGCCTAGGAGTGGGAAGGAAGCAGCCGTGGCCTTAATTAAGGTACAGCCCCAGCATTTGCCTGGTGTGAAAATGGGAAACAAAGGAAAACCATCTTCAAGGCTGCCCACAGTGGAGCTCGAACCCACTATCACCCAGATGCAAGCTCACGGCCGCGTGCCCCTAACCGCACGGCCAACTCGCCTGGTGGTCGGGGACTTTAATCGCTTCTGATTAATTCTTCTGGCTAGGGGACTGGGTGTTTGTGTTTGTCCTAAACACTCTCCTCTTCATATTCATACAACCCACCACAGAAACACGCAGTAGTGTTTACATCCCTCCATGTAGGGTTGGCGTCAGGAAGGACATCAGATAGTAAAACAGAACCAAATCCACATGTGCGACGCAGTTTGCGTCGTATGGGGAAAGCGGTAGAAAAAGAAGAAAAAATTCAATATCTCAAGCTGCTATCATCTTATTTCTTATCAGCTCCAGCCAGCACGCCGGCTCCTTCCTCCTTCAAGAATATTCTTTAAAGAATGATCTTGAGAGGAGTCCCTCTGCTGGTTCTACTCTTAGCAACTACACAGCATCACTCTTAGGAATATTCTGTTGAATTTATTTAAAACTGTTCCAATTTTTACAGCCATACCAAGTATGGACCATCTTCAGTATTAAAAACTCTTAAGTTTTACTACGGACTACTTTATGTAAATCAGCCACAATTAACATATTCAACTTAGAACATTATATGTTACATAATTTTATGTTTTAAGGGCACAATTTTGTCCATTACTGGACACTGTAAAACTTTGTTAACTTCAGTGCCCTATAAGGGCCCTTTTGACTGATCACTAACATCAAGTCTTTGTTTCCAATGATTTTAATGGAAGGTACTCTACCAACATAGCAAAATATTTGTGATTGCACTGAGCATCGAACTCTGTTTCTTTCTTTCTTATTCTGTTTCCCTCCACGGTAGGTTTTCCCCGATGGATTCCACCTCCACCGCCTCAAGGCAGTGTCCTGGAGCCTGAAACTTAGGGTCAGGGTATTACAACTCGGCAGTAGGACAGTACCTCGCCCAGGAGGCCTCACCTGTTATGCGTTGGGTAGGGGGGTACAACTGGAGAGGAGGACAAGTACACCACCCAGGTGGCCTCGCCTGCTATACTGAACAGGAGGGATGGGAAGACTGGAAGGGACAGGCAATGAAGAGGGAAGGAAGCGGCCGTGGCCTTAAGTTAGGTACCATGCTTGGAGGAGAACTGGTAAACGACGGAAAACCATTTCGAGGAATGCTGAGGTGGGAATCGAACCCACCTCTACTCAGTTGACTTCCCGAGGCTGAGTGGACCCCGTTCCAGCACTCGTACCACTTTTCCAATGTCGTGCCAGAGCCGGGAATCGAACTCGGGCTTGCGGGGGTGGCAACTAATCACGCTAACCACTAGGCCTACACCACAGAGACGGACATCGAATTGTGTTACGTGATTTTAACTTGATGTATAGGTCTATCTTTTGTGGTTTGGAATGATATTTATCCAAAATTGGCTGAAGGTCCACCTCTGTGTTGTATTGGTTAGTGTGATTAGTTGCCACCCCGGAGGCCCGGCTTCGATACCCAGCTCTGCCACGAAATTCGAAAAGTGGTACGAGGTTTAGAACGGTGTCCACTCAGCCTCGGAGGTCAAATGAGTAGTGGTGGGGGGTCAATTCCCGCCTCTGCCATCCTCGAAGTGGTTTTCTGTGGTTTTCCACTTCTTATACAGGCAAATGACAGGATGGTGCCCATGGGCGCCCGCAAGGGGGGGGGGCAAGGGGGGGCACTTGCCCCCCCCCCCTGGATTTCTAATAGGGTTGATGTTCAATTGTTTAATATCATACCAGATTATACAGTCAGTCATCTAAACATCTGTTATAACCGGAAATTTCTGTAAACAATTTAATGTTGCTGACGTTATATTGGTTTTTATATTTAAGAAAAATATTCTAATAATGTCATACAATAGGCTACTAATGGAAATATTGCTTCAGTTTCCAATGTGGTTACGCCTACCCTAGTTTTACGTACCGTATGTTTCCATTACACTAATCATCATCATGAGTGCCGACTAACTACTTTTGCCACCCCTCGTACGGTACCTTAGGAATTTGTCCTCGGCAGTGACCATAAGGGAAAGCACGTTCTGGAGATATTTTTATACATTACCACACCTCTAGCGAAGTTCAACCCCCTAAACGAAGGTCGTGTTTGCTGACTGGTAAGACATTAGTCCAGTACGGTCGTGCTTACAAAGCGGATTATTTATTGTGCTCTCGCCTAATTTTACGCCGTTTCATCTTACCGCAATCTTTGTTCGCGCTGCGAAATTCTGTATATTGTTATTTTTAAGGCGTGCAATAATACGGTGGCTAATTTCTTGTGAACAAAGTGACGATTGCTATAAGAGAATGGTAGCCTGCCATTGTTGTCGTACAGTAGGTTCTTAACTTGTAGTGTTAAATCATCTACAATCGAATCATTGTATAATAGTTCAGTGATTCTGGGATGTTTGTGTTGTTATCAAAGCGGCTATTAGAGTGAGAAGTGATTTAGTAATTTTTATCTATTTGATTTAACGGTTATAAGTTATTGCGAATACAATCAAACGATTTAGCGACTTTTATGCATTAGAAATGGATATAAGACGGTTTTTCAAAAAGGCTAAACTTAGTAACTTAAGTGAAGGGGCTGGAAGTTCTGAGGAAATAAGTGCGTCAAGTGACAGTGTTGAGCAGAACAAAGAGTGCAGTGTTCGCGAACTAGAATCTAAACTTAGTAACTTAAGTGAAGGGGCTGCAAGTTCTGAGGAAATAAGTGCGTCAAGTGACAGTGTTGAACAGAACAAAGAGTGCAGTGTTCGCGAACTGGAATCTTCACAAGATATAGAACAATGCTGTGATAAAGCGGAACTGCAAGGGGGGATTATTAACGAAGTATTTCTGAAAGATGAAAGTGACAGAAAAGACATTGGCATGTTCTTAATGCAGGAAAATATATGTGACACTCTTAAGTATGAATTATTGTTAAAACCATGGGTCCCACAAGTAACCTACGATTTTAAAGGTGATTTGCGAGCTGGAACCAGCCGCGCTTTCAGACACCAGTGGTTGAAGGATTATTCTACGTGGCTCTGCTATTCTCGTGAACTGAAGGGTGCTTTATGCCGAACGTGTGTTCTGTTTAAGCCGAGCGTTAAAAGAGGTCTTCAAGGTTCATTCATTACGAAACCTTTCACAAAATATAAGGACTTCAATGCCAGCGCCAAAGACCATATAAAATCAAACTGGCATAGAGAATCATCAGAAAAGGCGAAAAACTTTGTGGACATCTACGAAGGAAGGCAACTCACGGTGGCTGATCAAATAAATAGTAGTCTCCACCATCAGATTGAACAAAATAGAAAGAAGCTGGAACCAATTTTGTCAACTATCATTTTCTGTGGCACCCATGATATATCACTTCGAGGGAAAACTTCAGACAGCGGAATTTTCCATGATTTATTGGAATTCCGTCTTGAGGCGGGAGATGCTCAACTACAAGAACATCTCTCAAATTCTGCAAAAAATTCCAAGTACACTTCTCATCGAATTCAAAATGAAATGATAAGATTTTGTGAACAGGAATTACGAGAGATACTGGTTACGGAAGCAAATTCATGCAATGCTTTCTCTGTTATTGCTGACGAGACAGCTGACATATCTGGAACCGAGCAGCTGTCTATTGGAATTCGGTTCGTCAAGAATACATCTAGTTATGATTTGAAAGTATGTGAAGAATTCCTTGGGTTTCAGCCTTTGGAAGAAATGAATGCCAAGTCAATCGCAAATTCAATTTTGAATTTTTTAACAAGCTCTGGTCTGGATTTAACCAAACTATGTGGTCAAGGATACGACGGTTGTGCTACTATGGCAGGACGTGAAGGTGGAGTTGCAAAATTAATACAAGATAGGTATCAAGAGGCTATTTTCTGTCACTGTGCTAGTCATAAACTTAACCTGGTAATAAACGACCTCAATGAACTCTCTGTTGTGAATAATGCGGCAGGTACCATCAAGGAAATAATTCACTTTTTTCGTGAAAGTCCACTCCGAAGAAAGCAGATCTGTAACTTGCCTCTTTTCTGTGAAACACGATGGTCCTCAAAGTACAAAAGCATTAGGCTCTTTTCAGAAAACTTTTCCAGTATCATGAAGGCTCTCGAAAATATTTCTAACTGCCGAAGTTTCAATTCCAAGACTCGACAACGTGCACATAATCTTCACTGTTCAGCATCGAACTCGGCCTTTATTGTTGCAATTCACGTAATGGCAAAATACAGTGGCATTTTAGAACCCGTAACAAACTCCCTTCAAGCGGAAGGACTGGAGCTCTTCAAAGTTAGAGAACATATCTTGTTGCTACTGGACCTTTTTAAAAAGCAACGATCAGACGCAATTACCCACTTTCAAAGAATAATGGTAGATGCTGAGGACACAGCTTCTAATAGTGGATTTGAAATAACGATCCCTCGCCTCGCTGCCAAGCAGCGTCACAGGGCGAACCACAATGAAACTATGGCCGAGGACTATTACAGAGTTTCAATCTACATTCCCTACATGGACTCACTGATACAGTCTCTAGAGTCGCGTTTTGGAGAACAAAACAAAACCATACTGATGCTGTATTCTCTCCATCCTTGTGTTATGAAGACATTAAGAAAGGAAGATTTTTTGCATTCCATGAAAGTTGTTTCTAATATCTACAAAATAGACAGGTTAATGGTGGACGCAGAGTTGTGGTATGACGTGTGGCAAACCAAGGACTGTAAACCAGATATGAATTTCCTGGAACTTTTAAAAGAAAGTAAGGATTTTTACCCAAGCGTAGGTGTTGTTTTAGAAATTTGTATATCCCCGCCCGCGACAACGTGCACAGCGGAGAGGAGTTTCAGCACGCTTCGTAGGGTGAAATCTTGGCTTAGATCAACAATGACAAACGATCGACTTAGTGGGCTTTGCATGCTGTCTTTGCACCGTGAAAGAATAGCCGAGGACAAACAGAAGTTTATTAAAAACGTTCTTACACGATTTTCCAAAGAAGCTCCTAGAAGAATGCAACTTCTCTTACCCGATTCTGTTGTTTAGGGATATATTACTTAAAAAAGTAATTTAAACTATTAATCAGATTTAAGCGTGGTCTAAAAAAAGTAATTTAAACTATTAATCAGATTTTAGCGTGGTTTACGTCCATTTTAATAAAAATGATGGATAGTATTTGTCATGTGATAGATATGTTTTAATTGAATGAATTTGTATGCTGGAAATCGTATTACGAAACTAAGCTTTCATATTCCTAAAGCTGCTAAATCAGTACAGATTTTTGATTCGTACTTTTTTCTTCTCATTTAAAGTAGACAGGACATTTGCGTAGCTAGTGCTTTTTATCACTGCCGTGAAACTAAGTGTGTGAGGAAATAAAATGAACATTACAAATGTTGTCATTCCGTACAAGTGTTTCATTATTCTAACAAGAGCACTGCAAGATATTCATGATTGGCTGTGAAGAAGAGGAAAAACGTGATGATCCACTGTAACGGTGAGTACAAAACTAGATTTTTTTAAACATTTGGGAATATTATTTTTAAGTAACTGACAAATTATCCCATTGTGTGTGCTATTCGAATAATTAGCCCGGATGAGTTTTAGAGATATTTCTACAGTTGAATTTAACATAGTGACTTGGTATTATCTCAAAATATATCCATTTGTTTAGAAAATCCGATGGTGCGTCCACACCAAGATGTTTTCGTTAACTTTGTTAATAAACATTGTTAATGAACAATGTTCATGAACATTTCCGTGTGTTAATAAACAAAATAACGTGTTCATTAACTTTTCGAGCATGTTGCTAAACAAAATTTCTTTAACTTTTGTGAATGAAACTTTTCTTTAACATTTCGTGTTTTCGTTAGCATTTCGGTTCGCACATGCGCAAAGACGCAATTAGAACACGCAAATTCGTAGCGCGGAATACTCAAAATCGAATCGATTCACCATACAAATACGTAAGTGAAGTGTAGGAGTCACCAGTTGTTACGAATCTAAAAGTTCTACCTAGCCTAACATTAATAGAGATGGCATTCCGATCATTTGTATCATTTCTTGCAATTTCAGGCCCGATTACTGTCAACAGGAACTGAAAGTCATGTGGGGACATTCTCAGAAAATTTTGAAAACCTGCTGCATCATGAATTAAAAGTTCTTTTTTTAATTTGCTGTTTGCTTTAAGTCCCGGCCCCGTGGTATAGGGGTAGCGTGCCTGCCTCTTACCCGGAGGTCCCGGGTTCGATTCCCGGCCAGGCCAGGAATATTTATCTGGACCTGAGGGCTGGTTCGAGGTCCACTCAGCCTACGTGATTAGAATTGAGGAGCTATCTGACGGTGAGATAGCGGCCCTGGTCTAGAAAGCCAAGAATAACGGCCGAGAGGATTCGTCGTGCTGACCACACGACACCTCACAATCTGCAGGCCTTCGGGCTGAGCAGCGGTCGCTTGGTAGGCCAAGGCCCTTCAAGGGCTGTAGTGCCATGGGGTTTGGTTTGGTATTTGCTTTAAGTCGCACCGACACAGATAGTTCTTATTACGACGAATGGACAGGAAAGGCTTAGGAATGGAGAGAAAGCGGTCGTGGCCTTAAGGCACAGCCCCAGCATTTGCCTGGTGTGAAAATAGGAAACCATGGAAAACCATCTTCAGGGCTGCTGGCAGTGGGGTTCGAACCCACTACCTCCCGGGTGCGAGCTCACAGCTGCGCGCTCCTAACCGTACGGCCAACTCGCCCAGTAATTAAAAGTTCTGACATAAGTGTCCTCTCCAAACTTAATTCTAAACGCTTTACCAATATTTTTCTTTGCCACACTGTGCGTCTGCGCTTTTCTCTAATTGCACTAGTTAAAATAATGAAAGCGGCAGCTGTAGGTATTTTCTTCTTCCTGACGCTATCTATTGTAACCTCACAAACAATTTTGGTGTGGACACAATGTTAAAGAAGTTTGTTAACCAAAGTTTATTGACATATAGAGAAATGTTTTCGTTAACATTGTTTACTAACTTTGTTTCGTCAACATTGTTTATTAACTTTGGTGTGGACTAACCATAGTTAACATTACCAATTTAAGAATTGCTTGATTTCTAATTTTTGGAAATACGAACTGATCATTATATCATTTGTAACCATTTTAAGAACTCAACCTTTTGATAATGAATCACAGAAGAGGAAACACAAAATTTTGTGGTCAAAATCACTGAACTAAAGGCTAAATATCCATTCATTCCGGCCATAAAGTAGCCAACGGTTTCAGAGCAGCAAAGCGCTGCAACGAAAATGGGTGGGGGTGGGACTGCTTGCGCATCATCGTCATCTAGGTAGGTAATGAAACGAAATAATTTATCTTCTTTATAACAGGAAAGTTGATCTAGAAAAGTGTTAATGTGCCCCCCCCCCCTGGAAAATATCCTGCGGGCGCCCATGATGGTGCCTATCTTAAGGCCATGGCCGCTTCCTTCCCTCTTCCTAATCTATCCGTTCCAATCTTCCCATCTCTTTATAAGGCTCCTGTTCAGCATAGCAGGTGAGGCCGCCTGGGCGAGGTATTGTTCCTCATTCCCAGTTGTATCATCCAGACCCGGAGTCTCACGCTCCAGGGCACTGCTCTTGAGGCGGTAGAGGTGGGATCCTTCGCTGTGTCCGCGGGTAAAACCAAAGAAAGAAGTGGCTGAAGATGTCTCAAAATAAGGGACGAAACATGTTCCTCTATAATCCAGGTGTATTTTTATAGGTAAATGAATGTTTTACAGTATTGAACAAGTGGAATTGATCTCAGATAAATTGAGCACTCTATATACGGGCTTCTAAGCATGAAATGTATTTCATGCTACATCATTCATATGGGGCCGATGACCTTCGATGTTAGGCCCCTTAAAACAACAAGCATCATCATCACATAATTCATGCCAGATGATCTATTGTTCTTGCGATGTTGTATGTCTTCTCGCAATATTCTTCCTCAGTAAATTAGCAGGAGGGCTCGCTAATTTCTTGCTCAATATCTCTCTGTATTTTAGATCCTGCACTGCATTTGTTCTTTTTTCATATAGCAGAAGCTGATGAGCAATCTGATTTGCCTAGGATAATTTTTTATTTTTAATTCTTTCATTCATTTTTAATCCGCTTACCATCCAGGGTTGGTTGGTTTTTTCCGTCGGACTGAGTGAGGGATCCCACCTCTACCGCCTCAAGGGCAGTGTCCTGCAGCGTGAGACATTGGGTCGGGGAGGACCATTACCTCGTCCATGCTGCCTCACCTGCTATGCTGAAGAGGGGTCTTCCTGGGGGTACGGGTAGATTGGAATAATAATAATAATAATAATAATAATAATAATAATAATAATAATAATAATAATAATAATAATAATAATAATAATAGTTACCGTGTTTTGGTGGATCAGCAGAGGTGAAAGAAGGTGCGGGCTGAAATGGGTCTAACTACAAGTTCGAAAGATGAATTAAAATTTCAACAAAGGTTATATTTTCAAAACTTAACAGTGGTGACATAGAATTTGAAAACTTAACAAGTCAACAACAAGCCAAAATCAGGTACAAAGAAATTATAAGTGTTAGGGGATAATTACAAGATCTGGGCTTCGAGCCCCACAATTACAATCCTTGAGCTATTAGCCCAACTTTACCAAGGTACAAAATTAAACAAAGGGGCAGAAAACCCCATCATGCCAAGGAGCACTTGCCCCTAATTACAATGTTAAGCCTCCTAGAGGCATGCAGAGATCAAATTTAGGAAAGAGCAGACCCGCTCTCAATTTTACAAGCCTATCAAAGGCCACAACAAACTTCACTCCTAACTGCCCTCAAGACACACATATAATGGTACAGGGGTACCTCGTACCCAATCTACTGGGCCTTCTCAGGAAGGAAAACCTAACGAGTTAAATAAATGGCCCAAAATACAAACTTGAATGGAGGCGATTACTTGCACTCCTACACTAAAGTTTTTTTTATTTTAAAACCTATGTGGCGCTAGGCCGATAATACAGGGGGTAATCCCAAGCTAGGGAGGTGACCCGTATGAAAAAACTTTAACACAATAACGAAGAGAAGAAATGGTTACGAAAACGTGGTCACCTTAATTTCAAAATGAAGGGGAGCTCGAGAGGGTAAGGCACTCTCTATCCCCGCTTTACAGTAAAAGAGATTTGTAGTTTTTACATAGACAGAAAGGAAATTTACATTTTAAAAAGGTGGGTTACATATTAAAGGTTTCGAACCTTCCCCGAGAGTTAGACTGCTGAGCTAGCAAGAAATAAAGATGTTAAAAGGCCATTACCTTGTAGAAGAACTGCTGCTTGAAGAATGAGGCGCTTCTCGCCCCCTGCTACATATTCACACACAAGTTAGACGTTACAGAAGTGGCACCGAGACAAGAAAATCAGCAGTTTTATACCCTCGTGGAAAATTCGAGACCTTTCAGGAATGAGTAGACACACCCCCTCAATTTATTGGGTCGCTAAATGTTATACATCAACACCGAAGAAGAAAGACGCTATTGGTCAGAAATTAATTACAAAAATTAGTGATTGATTAAATTCAAAACAGGCGGAAAGAAAGGATAACTGTTGCCAACCCACAAACCACAGAACAAAATTTAGTAAAATCAAAACTTAGGAATACAAAATTTCTTCAGGAGAGTACATTCCATTACACCACAGTGTATTACCATAGTTTTAGGTAGAGACATCTGTTAGAGAATGTCCACACTTCTTGATCCATGAAATACAAAAGCAAATCAAAAACACCCAGTGACCTCTTCTGATAACTAGTAGAGTTAGTTCAGTGGTAAAGTTCCGGGTTTCTCCAGTAGAGGAGTTCCAATTGGCGCAAGATTTGAACTTGCGTCGCGTAGAGGTGTACCGCCCGGTACAATAATAATAATAATAATAATAATAATAATAATAATAATAATAATAATAATAATAATAATAATAATAATAATAATAATAATAATAATAATAATAATAATAATAACAATAATAATTGTTCCGAGGTATCTGTGGAACAGCAGAGGTGAAAGAAGGTGCTGGGTGGAATAGGTCTCAACTTACGAAATTAAAGTTAATTTAAAACTTTAACAAAGGTTATATTTTCTTTTCAAGGTAAATAAATAACAGAATATAACAGGTACCAAGTACCAGATCAACAAATTAAGAAAGTACAATTTTAGTTCGTTACAAAATTTGGGCTTCGAGCCCGACACTCACGAACCTTGAGCTATAAGCCCAACTTTACCTATATACCAAGTTCAAACAAAGGGGCAGAAAACCCCAATCCTGCCAAGGAGCATTGGCTCCTGATTACCATATGAAGCCTCCTCGAGGCACACAGAAACCAAATTTAAGAAAGAGCAAACCCGCTCTCAAGGTTCAAGCCCATCAAAGGCCACAATAAACTATACTTCAAACTGCCCTCAAGGCATACCAAGAACAGGGGTAATAAATACCCAACCTACTGGGCCTATTCAGTAAAGAAGCATGTTAATTACATGGCCCAAAATACCAACTTGACTGGAGGCGTCAATTGCACTCCTAATACACTTTTAAAACCTACTTGGCAGGTAGGCCGCATACACAAGGGCTAATCCCATACTAAAGAGGTGACTTGTATAAGAAGACTTTATTACATTAAGAAAGGAAGAAACGGTTCTGAAAACAAAGTCACCTCAAAACAATAGGAGTGGGAGCTCGAGAGGGTTTAGCACTCTCTATCCCAATTTATAGTTAAAGAGACGAAGTTTCACCAAGTATCTATTACATTTTAAAGATAGGCTACATGAGAAAAGTTTCGAACCTGCCCCGAGGGTTAAACTGCTGAGCTAGCGAGAAATGAAGTTATTAAATGGCCATTACCTTATGGATGAACTGCTGCCCGAAGAAATAGGCGCTTCCCGCCCCCTGCTACATAATCACACACGGAGAGATGTTACTGAAGTGGCGAGGAGACCAGAAAATCAGCAGTTTATAAACCCTCGTGGAACATTCGAGACCTTTCATGAATGATAAGACACACCCACAGCAGTTTATTGGTTACAGAACACAGTTACAGAGCAGGTTGGGGAAGAAAGCCCCGATTGGCCGAAAATTAATTTAAGAAATTCGGGATTGGCTAATTTCAAAACTGGCGGAAAGAAAGGATTAACATTGCCAACTCTCAAACCACAGAACAAAATTTAGCAAAAACAATACTTATGAATGTTAAATTTCTTCAGGACAGTTCATTCCTTTACACCAGAGTGCGTTATTATAGTTTTTGTAGAGACATCTGTTAGAGAACGTCCAAATTTCTTGATCCGGAGGTAACAAACATAAGTCGAAATAGACACCGTTCAGACACTTAAAAATTTACGGTAGTGACATCTTCCAAGAAACCTTTGAATTAGTACAGTTTGTTAAAGTTCAGGCGTTCTCCTGTAGAGGAGTTCCAACCGGCGCAATATTTGAATTTGAGTCGTGGAGGTGTACCGCCCGGTACAATAATAATAATAATAATAATAATAATAATAATAATAATAATAATAATAATAATTCCTGGGACCTACTGGATGAAAAATTGAACAAAATCCCCAAACACCAAGTCAAGCTTCTTTTGGGTGACTTCAATGCCCAACTAGGTCGTGAGCAGAAGTACAAGAAAGTTATAGGAAATTACCCTGCTCACAAAAGAACCAATCCCAACGGCAAAAGACTGGTGACCATTTGCGAAAATCACAACCTGCAGGTCATGTCGACCCACTTTCGCCATCTACCCAGAAAGCAAATGACTTGGCGTTCTCCCGTCCAAGCTCTCGGGGAGTTCCAAATTGATCATGTTGCGATCTCCAGGAGAAACAGCCCTGAGATTATGAATGTCAAGGTAAAGAAAGGCATCAGTGTGGCCTCAGATCATTATATGTCTCTTATCAAATTCAAACCAATTCCCGCAAACACAAGGAAGACAACCAAACAGATCACACGCTTCGACAATGATAAACTTTGGCAAAGGGTCGAGGAGTTCCAGGAGAAGGCTAGACCAAATGACTGTGACTTTAACAACGCCAAAAGTCTCCTTGTTGAGGCCGCCAAAGACGTTGCAGAAATCAAGAGAAGCAAAAAGCATGCCTGGTGGAATAGTACCTGCGAATCAGTTCTCCAAGAAAGACTCTATGCGTGGAAACAGTACAACTCTACGAAATCAGAAAATGATTGGGAAACCTACAAAACCCAACGTACCCAAGCAGCTAGGGTGTTTAGAACTGAGAAACGTAAATACGGAAAATCTCTCATTGAAAAGATAGAACAAAACTTTAGGAAGAATGAAAGCAGAGAGTACTACAGAGCCTTCAAACGCAAACTCACTGGCTATAAACCACCATCTCTGTGCTTTGAGCGAACGGACGGCACACTGGCGACGTCAAATGAAGAAAATTGCAGCATTCTGGCAGATTACTTCAAGAATTTACTTAATTGCTCTAAACCGCAAAACGCCATTGAGACCAAGGAACCCTTACTCAGGTACCCAGATTCCAGACCACCCGACAGAGATGAAATAAAGCGCCACATTGCCCGTCTCAAAAATAACAAAGCGCCGGGGGTAGACTCAGTAGTAGCAGAACTATGGAAATATGCCCCAGAAGAATCACTTGATATCTTGCAAAAGCAAATAGAAGAAATTTGGAACAAGGAGACACTACCCGAAGATTGGAAAATAGCTTTGATCCATCCATTACACAAAAAAGGCAGCATGAAGAACATCAACAACTACAGAGGAATATCTTTGCTACCCGTGACTTACAAAATTCTATCACTTGCCATCCTGGAGCGTTTGGAAGCACAAGTCGAACATCAAATAGGTGAATACCAAGGAGGGTTCAGAAAAGGTCGCTCAACAGCTGAACAGATCCAAAATCTCAAAACGATAATCAGATATTGTACACTAAGCTCCAAGCAGTATGTGTCTGTCTTTGTGGACTTTAAGAAAGCGTACGACTCCATTGACCGGGAAGTCCTGCTAAACATCTTAAATGAATTTGGAGTTGATTTGAAACTGCTGGCATTAATTAGAGCCACCCTGACCGATACAAAATCCAAGGTGAAGTTCCACGGATGTCTCTCGCATTCCTTTGACATCAAAACAGGAGTCCGACAAGGTGATGGGCTATCCCCGATACTCTTCAACTGTGTTCTTGAAAAGATCATCAGAACCTGGCGGGTGAGATTACAGGAAACCAACTACAGTCCATTGAGAATAGGAACCAAATCCAAGGGGATCGCAACAGACTGCTTAGCATTTGCCGATGATATTGCTGTTCTCTCAACCGACATAGAAACCGCTAGAGCTCAAGTTGAAATTTTAAAGCAAATTGCCGAACAAACTGGTTTGCAGATATCGTTTGAGAAAACAGAAGTAATGACTAACATCAAAGAGGCTCCACCAAAACTCCATACAAAATACGGGGACATCACCCGAGTAGACAAATTCAAATACCTGGGTGAGATCATCATAAAAAATGGACTGGACAAAGAAGCACTTCAGGAGCGAGTACGCAAACTGGAAATAGCCTACCAAACATCCCGCACAATCTACAACAAAAAATGCCTTTCCCAAAACACCAAGATACGTCACTATGAAACAGTTCTGAAGCCAGTAGTTCTATATGCAGCCGAAACCCTGTCTCTAAATGCCAACAAAGGACTCCTTGAAGAACTGGAGAAAAGAGAACGCAATATTGTGAGAGGAGTCTTGGGATCAAAGTACAGAAATGGAATCCATCAAAAGAGATCCAACAAGGAAGTCTACAGCAAAATAGAGAAAATTACCGACACAATCAGAAAAAGACGGGCACGATTTTACGGTCATCTGAAAAGAATGGACGGAAGAAAGTTAACTAAAGAAATCTTTCACTTTTTTGATTCAAACCCATAAACCACAATTCCCTGGTTTAGAAATACCAAAGAAGACCTGCAAATGCTACATATCTCAGCTGAAGACGCCCTTAACAGAGATCTCTTCCGCAAGAAAATATTGACGAACGGGCTAAACCGAGACGAGCAACCGAAGAGAAGACACGGTGCCCCTTGGACAGAGGAGCGTAAGCAGGCCCACTCACAAAGAATGAGGGAAATTTGGGCTCTAAAGAAGGCCAAGTTCAGTGTCAAATGCAACAAGACTTAACGTGGTCCTTGATGGCCGCAGCGAATTATATAATAATAATAATAATAATAATAATAATAATAATAATAATAATAATAATAATAATAATAATAATAATAATAATAATAATAATAATAATAATAATAATAATAATAATAATAATAATAATAATAATAATCAGAAATTGACATACAATAAAAAAGGGGATTAACTTTATGCAGACACCTATATAGAATGGATAACAATAGGGTGACAAATAACTTCTAAACGTAACACTACCGCTCAAAACACACAACTGGTTAGTAGAAATAAACTAAGATCTACAAAAAGTTGGCATTACCGAAGGAACCATTCATGACAGAACAAAGTTTAGAAGCCTAGTAAGCATACATGCTTAGAGAAACTTAAAACAACAGAGTTGGACAGAAGAACGCAAAATGAAACTGAGTGAACGAATAAGAAATATTGGGAAGAAAAGAAGAAACATTGTGTTAAATAAGTTCAAACGTGTTCCTTAGTGGGGCACAACGAATTAATAATAATGTCCCCCACCGTGATGTAGTGGTTAGTTTGATTAGATGCCACCCCGGGATGTTCCACTAAACTCCAGTTGTATTTTTATAGGTCAATACATATTTTGTCCACCTCTGTTGTGCAGGCCCGGGTTCGATTCTCGGCTTTGCCACGAAATTTGAAAAGTGGTACGAGGGCTGGAACGGGTTCCACTCAGCCTCGGGAGGTCAACTGAGTAGATGAGGGTTCGATTCCCACCTCAGCCATTCTCGAAATGGTTTTCAGTGATTTTCCATTTCTCCTCCAGGCGAATGCCGCGATGGTACCTAACTTAAGGCCACGCCCGCTTCCTTCCCTCTTCCTTGTCTATCCATTCCAATATCCCCTCCCCCAGAAGACTCCTGTTCAGCATGGCAGGTGAGGCCACATGGGCGAGGTACTGGTCATCCTCCCAGTTGTATCCCCTGACCCGAAGTCTTACGCCATAGGACACTTCGCTTGAGGCGGTAGAGGTAGGATCCCTGGCTGAATGCGAGGGAAAAACCTACCTTGGGGCGTAAACTGATTAAGAAATAATAATAATAATAATAATAATAATAATTAATAATAATAATACCGAGCTCGATAGTTGCAGTCGCTTAAGTGCGGCCAGTATCCAGTATTCGGGAGATAGTAGGTTCGAACCCCACTGTCGGCAGCCCTGAAAATTGTTTTCCGTGGTTTCCCATTTTCACACCAGGCTGTACCTTAAGTAAGGCCACGGCCGCTTCCTTACCACTCCTAGCCCTTCCTAGCCCTTCCTTGTCCCGTCGTCTCCATAAGACCTATCTGTGTTGGTGCGACGTAAAGCAACTAGCTAAAAAAAAGTAATAATACCTTGGCGTAGCTTCAACTGCTGTCGATTTTAAGGAAAGCTGTAGCGCCCGAATTTTGCACTGAGAAGATCTGAAATCGGGAACGAATCTCTTGCACTTCAGCTCCCTTAATACACTGACTGACAGAGCAAATGCAACACCAAGAAGGAGTGGTTCGAAAGGGATGTAAGTTGGGGAAAAAACAGAGACGGCACGGACGAATAATTGATGTTTATTTCAAACCGATATGCAGGTTACACAATGCGCACGGCATCGACTCAGTAGGATGTAGGACCACCGCGAGCGGCGATGCACGCAGAAACACGTCGAGGTACAGAGTCAATAAGAGTGCGGATGGTGTCCTGAGGGATGGTTCTTCATTCTCTGTCAACCATTTGCCACAGTTGGTCGTCCGTACGAGGCTGGGGCAGAGTTTGCAAACGGCGTCCAATGAGATCCCACACGTGTTCGATTGGTGAGAGATCCGGAGAGTACGCTGGCCACGGAAGCATCTGTACACCTCGTAGAGCCTGTTGGGAGATGCGAGCAGTGTGTGGGCGGGCATTATCCCGCTGAAACAGAGCATTGGGCATCCCCTGAAGGTACGGGAGTGCCACCGGCCGCAGCACATGCTGCACGTAGCGGTGGGCATTTAACGTGCCTTGAGTACGCACTAGAGGTGACGTGGAATCATACGCAATAGCGCCCCAAACCATGATGCCGCGTTGTCTAGCGGTAGGGCGCTCCACAGTTACTGCCGGATTTGACCTTTCTCCACGCCGACGCCACACTCGTCTGCGGTGACTATCACTGACAGAACAGAAGCGTGACTCATCGGAGAACACGACGTTCCGCCATTCCCTCATCCAAGTCGCTCTAGCCCGGCACCTTGCCAGGCGTGCACGTCTATGCTGTGGAGTCAATGGTAGTCTTCTGAGCGGACGCCGGGAGTGCAGGCCTCCTTCAACCAATCGACGGGAAATTGTTCTGGTCGATATTGGAACAGCCAGGGTGTCTTGCACATGCTGAAGAATGGCGGTTGACGTGGCGTGCGGGGCTGCCACCGCTTGGCGGCGGATGCGCCGATCCTCGCGTGCTGACGTCACTCGGGCTGCGCCTGGACCCCTCGCACGTGCCACATGTCCCTGCGCCAACCATCTTCGCCACAGGCGCTGCACCGTGGACACATCCCTTCCCACTCCCAGCCTTTCCTTGTCCCATCGTCGCCATAAGACATATCTGTGTCGGTGCGACGTAAAGCAACTAGCAAAAAAAACATCCCTATGGGTATCGGCTGCGATTTGACGAAGCGACCAACCTGCCCTTCTCAGCCCGATCACCATACCCGTCGTAAAGTCGTCTGTCTGCTGGAAATGCCTCCGTTGACGGCGGCTTGGCATTCTTAGCTATACACGTGTCCTGTGGCACACGACAACACGTTCTACAATGACTGTCGGCTGAGAAATCACGGTACGAAGTGGGCCATTCGCCAACGCCGTGTCCCATTTATCGTTCGCTACGTGCGCAGCACAGCGGCGCATTTCACTTCATGAGCATACCTCAGTGACGTCAGTCTACCCTGCAATTGGCATAAAGTTCTGACCACTCCTTCTTGGTGTTGCATTTGCTCTGTCAGTCAGTGTACTTTATAGGTCACTGGTAGAATAACTTACTCCTAAGTAACTTATTTTACATTTATATTCATTTACGAATTCCCTTTTAACTCAAATTAAATTTAAGTAAAAGTAGGTGTATATCAGGATGTCGTAGGATTCAGTGGCATTGATTATGATAACCGTGCGAACGAGTATCTGTTTGTGGAATGTAATAATGAAATATGTTCCATACGTCCTCTTGACCTCCGTGGCTCAGGCGGCAGCTCGCCGGCCTTTCACCGCTGGGTTCCGTGGTTCAAATCCCGGTCACTCAATGTGAGATTGGTGCTGCACAAAACGGAAGGTGGGGGGTGGGGGGGCCGGCTTTTCTCCGGGTACTCCGGTTTTCCCTGTCATCTTTCATTCCAGCAACACTCTCCAATATCATTTCATTTCATCTGTCATTCATTAATCATTGCTCCAGAGGAGTGCGACAGGCTTCGGCAGCCGGCACAATTCCTATCCTCGCCGCTAGATGGGGGCTTCAATCATTCCATTCCTGACCCGGTCGAATGATTGGAAACAGGCTGTGGATTTTCATTTTCACATCTTCTTGAGTGTTTTGTTTTATATTTTTGATTGAATTCTGGAAAAGTTAAAAGACATTTTGTACATGTAAGTCTACAGAAACTCAGTACATTCTTTCTGTTGTGCCGGCAGCGAAGATTAATTTAATTACTTCTTCTTCTTCTTCATCTGTTTACCCTCGAGTGTCGGTTTTTCCCTCGGACTCAGCGAGGGATCCCACCTCTACCGCCTCTAGGGGCAGTGTCCTGGAACTTCAGAGTCTGGGTCGAGGATAAAACTGGGAAGGATGACTAGTACCTCGCCCAGGCGGCCTCACCTGCTATGCTGAACAGGGGCCTTGTGGGGGGATGGGAAGTGTTGAAGGGATAGACAAGGAAGCGGGAAGGAAGCGGGCGTGGCCTTAAGTTAGGTACCATCCCGGCATTTGCCTGGAGGAGAAGTGGGAAACCACGGAAAACCACTTCCAGGATGGCTGAAGAGGGAATCGAACCCCCCTCTACTCAGTTGACCTCCAGAGGCTGAGTAGACACCGTTCCAGCCCTCGTACCACTTTTCAAATTTCGTGGCAGAGCCGGGAATCGAACCCCGGCCTCCGGGGGTGGCAGCTAATCACACTAACCACTACACCACAGAGGCGGACAATTTAATTACTTGTATGTTATGTTTTCGGTCAATTTTATTGACTACTAACTTCAGTATCCGTCGTAGACGCGACAGTCATATACAACATGCAAAGTTATCTAACTCCCTGTCCGACTCGTTGGCTGAATTCTCAGCGTACTGGCCTTCGGTTCAGAGGGTCCCGGGTTCGATTCCAAGCAAAAATCTGGGATTTTAACCTTCATTGATTAATTCCAGTGGCCCGGGAGCTGGGTGTTTGAGCTGTCCACAACATCCCTGCAACTCACACTATCCTCTGCCACAATAACACGGAGTTACCTACACATGGCAGCTGCCACCCATCCTCATCGGAGGGTCTGCCTTACAAGGGCTGCACTCGGCTAGAAATAGCCACACGAAATTATTAATATCCAACTCCCTATATACCTTCCGCCAATATTCAGGCATGCTGTTTTACTCGGGGGACGCAGCAGCAATCCCATCCATCGGAGATGAGTTGCAATAGCAGAGACAAAACACATCACATCAATGGTCAATATAATGTTATTGCAGTTCACTTTTATGAGCTTTCGATATTGTAGGCCTTCATGTTTAATTTTATTCCGACTCTGACATATTAGAGCATCTAATATAAAGACAGTCCTTCCTTCTTTCATGACTCCCTCTTGGGTTATTCTTAGAGCGATCATTCCTTTAAGGTTCTTTCTCTTTTTTTAATAATCATCTTCACATTTTTCTTGTCGGTACGGACCGATGATCACGCGGTTTTACACCTTAAGACAATCATGACAAAAACTATCGCCAGTTAACACGATTAAACAATATTACCCTGTTAACAATGCTATTATCAAGTCTATTATCACAGTGGGTATGGTAAAGTCCGCCTCTGTGGTGTAGTGGTTAGTGTAATTAGCTGCCACACCCAGAGGCCCGGGTTCGATTACCGGCTCTGCCACGAAATTTGAAAAGTGGTACGTGGGCTGGAACGGGGTCCACTCAGCCTCGGGATGTCAACCGAGTAGAGGGGTGTTCGATTCCCTCCTTGGCCATCCTGGAAGTGGTTTTCCGTGGTTTCCCACTTCTCCTCCAGGCAAATGCCGGGATGGTACCTAACTTAAGGCCACGCCCGCTTCCTTCCTTCTTCCTTGTCTATCCCTTCCAAACTTCCCATCCCCCCACAAGGCCTCTGTTCAGCATAGCAGGTGAGGCCACCTGGGCGAGGTACTAGTCATCCTCCCCAGTTGTATCCCCCGACCCAGAGTCCGAAGCTCTAGGACACTGCCCTTGAGCGGTAGAGGTGGGATCCCTCGCTGAGTCCGAGGGAAAAATCGACCCTGGCGGGTAAACAGATTACGAACGAACGGTATGGTAAAACTGTATAAGATATAAATGATTGGGACTTGTATTATTTATAACTTTTATTCTTTCTTTCTTTCTTTCTTAATCTGTTTATTGTCCAGGGTTGGCTTTTCCCTCGGACTTAGCGAGGGATCCCACCTCTACCGCCTCAAGGGCAGTGTCCTGGAGCTTCAGACATCGGATCGGGGGATACAACTGGGGAGAATGATCAGTACCTCGCCCAGGCGGCCTCACCTGCTATACTGAACAGGGGCCTGGGTGGGGGGTGGGAAGACTGGAAGGGATAGACAAGGAAGAGGGAAGGAAGCGGCCGTGGCCTTAAGTTAGGTACCATCCCGGCATTTGCCTGGAGGAGAAGTGGGATACCACGGAAAACCACTTCCAGGATGGCTGAGGTGGGAATCGAACCCACCTCTACTCAGTTGACCTCCCGAGGCTGAGTGGACCCCGTTCCAGCCCTCGTACCACTTTTCAAATTTCGTGGCAGAGCCGGGAATCGAACCCGGGCCTCCAGGGGTGGCAGCTAATCACACTAACCACTACACCACAGAGGCGGACTATAACTTTTATTGTGGTATGTAATACTTTTCGACAGGACCAAGAACATACGCATTTAAAAAAAATACATTTTAGACACCCTTCTCTAAATTAACATTTCATCCAGAGTGAAAAAGTGTATTTATTTCCGACACTGCAGGGAACCTCCGTGGCTCAGACGGCAGCGCGTCGTCCTCTCACCACTGTATACCGTGGTTCAAATCCCGGTCACTGCATGTGAGATTTGTGCTGGACAAAGCGAAGGCGGGGCAGGTTTTTCTCCGGGTACTCCGATTTTCCCTGTCATCTTTCATTCCAGCAACACTCTCCATTCTCATTTCATAGCATCAATCACTCATTAATAAATCACTTTGGGAGTGGCGACCCCATCGTACTAATAGCCTATATAAGATTCATTTCATTTCATCCCTGAGCTGGTCAATGACTGGAAAACAGGTTGTAAGTTTTCATTTTCATCCTACACTGTAATACCTCATTCCAAGACTTTACATAACGATTTTCATTAAGTTCTGTTTGCCCATTTTCTCGTAGGTCGGTGTTGATATGAACTTAGCAACAAAAATTGAAATTACCGGGCGAGTTGGCCGTGCGGTTAGGAGTGCGCAGCTGTGAACTCGCATCCGGCAGATAGTGGGTAGTATTTATCGATAGGATCATTAATGGCGTAAATAATTGAGAATTAAATTGTAGGCCTTCCCCTAAACTACCACTTCATTCAGCATGAATACAATTATTTATATCCTAGAGAACTAGACTATAGTTCATCTCTCCCCGACTTTACATACATTTTTTCATTAAATTCTCTTCAGCCACTTTCTCGAGCTGCCCGTACATACATACATACATACATACATACATACATACATACATACATACATACATACATACATACATACATACATACATACATACATACATACATACATACATACTGCACCATCAATGGGAAATTTAATTAATTTTATTTGAAACCAGTAGTGAGATATTCATATATGGAATCTCAATTATATAATTATGGTATATTCATGAGGCCACTGTAAGTGAACGAGGAATTTACGAAGCCCACCTTTGTTTTTTAGAATACATTGTTATCTCTTCAAAGTAAGCAACGAACAGAGTTGGTTCTACAGTGCGTAGGAAGAATTAGTGCGACCCACGCTGTCAATGTTATATAAAATCTGATGAACAATTCTAGGATCACGCCATATCATTGGTATGATACGCACTTTATATAATTAATCAGGTGGTACTATTAATCTATTGAGCATTTTTATTGTGAGACGCTCTCCAGTCGGTGATTCCTGTATATCAAAAGTGAGTATCCTTCCGCTGAAGCACAACTAAACCAAGACATGGCCCAATTCGCACAAGTTAGTTCGCAGGAAGGGACAGTGTCGGTCAGACGTGTATCAATCATCGCTCCGTATAGTGGACAAATACGGTATAACAAAGTGCATCTGTATAAGTATAAATACAGTATTTAATCAAGATATCAAGTGTTTAAGACAGTGTTATTAGATCATCAGGGAATTAAATGATATGCACTGACTGACAGAGCAAATGCAACACCAAGAAGGAGTGGTTCGAAAGGGATGAAAGTTGGGGAAAAACAGAGACGGCACGGACGAATAATTGATGTTTATTTCAAACCGATATGCAGGTTACACAATGCGCACGGCATCGACTCAGTAGGATGTAGGACCACCGCGAGCGGCGATGCACGCAGAAACACGTCGAGGTACAGAGTCAATAAGAGTGCGGATGGTGTCCTGAGGGATGGTTCTCCATTCTCTGTCAACCATTTGCCACAGTTGGTCGTCCGTACGAGGCTGGGGCAGAGTTTGCAAACGGCGTCCAATGAGATCCCACACGTGTTCGATTGGTGAGAGATCCGGAGAGTACGCTGGCCACGGAAGCATCTGTACACCTCGTAGAGCCTATTGGGAGATGCGAGCAGTGTGTGGGCGGGCATTATCCTGCTGAAACAGAGCATTGGGCATCCCCTGAAGGTACGGGAGTGCCACCGGCCGCAGCACATGCTGCACGTAGCGGTGGGCATTTAACGTGCCTTGAGTACGCACTAGAGGTGACTTGGAATCATACGCAATAGCGCCCCAAACCATGATGCCGCGTTGTCTAGCGGTAGGGCGCTCCACAGTTACTGCCGGATTTGACCTTTCTCCACGCCGACGCCACACTCGTCTGCGGTGACTATCACTGACAGAACAGAAGCGTGACTCATCGGAGAACACGACGTTCCGCCATTCCCTCATCCAAGTCGCTCTAGCCCGGCACCATGCCAGGCGTGCACGTCTATGCTGTGGAGTCAATGGTAGTCTTCTGAGCGGACGCCGGGAGTGCAGGCCTCCTTCAACCAATCGACGGGAACTTGTTCTGGTCGATATTGGAACAGCCAGGGTGTCTTGCACATGCTGAAGAATGGCGGTTGACGTGGCGTGCGGGGCTGCCACCGCTTGGCGGCGGATGCGCCGATCCTCGCGTGCTGACGTCACTCGGGCTGCGCCTGGACCCCTCGCACGTGCCACATGTCCCTGCGCCAACCATCTTCGCCACAGGCGCTGCACCGTGGACACATCCCTATGGGTATCGGCTGCGATTTGACGAAGCGACCAACCTGCCCTTCTCAGCCCGATCACCATACCCGTCGTAAAGTCGTCTGTCTGCTGGAAATGCCTCCGTTGACGGCGGCCTGGCATTCTTAGCTATACACGTGTCCTGTGGCACACGTCAACACGTTCTACAATGACTGTCGGCTGAGAAATCACGGTACGAAGTGGGCCATTCGCCAACGCCGTGTCCCATTTATCGTTCGCTACGTGCGCAGCACAGCGGCGCATTTCACATCGTGAGCATACCTCAGTGACGTCAGTCTACCCTGCAATTGGCATAAAGTTCCGACCACTCCTTCTTGGTGTTGCATTTGCTCTGTCAGTCAGTGTAAAAACATAATTTATGGAACAGCACGCATTTAAGTTAATAAAAGATTTTGAGTTGCATTATAACTACGACACAAGCATATTGCATAACCAAGCTCCATGGCGTGAGTAGCGTCATCCCATACAGTATAAAAGAAACCCCCCTCCGTACATTTCTCAGTGTCTGTCTGGTCTCTGAAGCGGCGGAGCTCACGGCCGTCGTAGGCAGAAAAGTGTAAAAAGTTGATCTCCAAATAAGTTACTACATGTTCGTGGCTATTGTTCAAATATACTGTTAGAATGGAAGATGATAGGAATTTTCTGAGCTGCCGCTAATAGGAACTTTGAAGATTTAGATATGTGGTGAATAAGTAATTGAGTTCCTCTTTGTATTCAGTGCGCGCGTATAATATTTGTTAGAGTGTGGATGAGAGCTACAGTGTCTGGTTCCTTATCTGTTGAAACACCTGGTCTTCTTAGTAGGGTGGACAAGTTAGTCGCCATTTGAGAAGCGAGCTCGTCACAAGGCCGGCCACGTCAAAAAAGTGCGTTATAATGTGTTGTGTAATTTAAGTTGTATGTATAAGAAGATGATGATAAATTTTGCCATGGAGGGCTAAAAATAAACGAGGTTGCTGGCTAGATGCAGCCAGAATCCAGGACGATGGCTACGATCGCAGGTCTGTGAATATTTTATATCTATGTTGTAGTTAGACTATTGTTTGTCGCAACCAAATTTTTCATTGCGTGTGTCGGGTTGAGATTTTGTAATGATCAGGAAAATATATTATATTTTTGGTCAGCGAGTGAAAATTTTTATTTTTGTAAAATTCACATCAAGAAACTATAAAATGCGACGTTTAAGTCTTATGGTAATGTTCTTTGAGATATTGTCCGAAGTGAGGAAAATTAGGAAGGTGATCATGATAAAGTAGTCGTGGCGATTGTCTTAATTTCGAATATCGTTTGAATTCAGAAAATTTCGTCGAAATAATAATAATAATAATAATAATAATAATAATAATAATAATGTCTACCGCGGGATAAAACTTTCCTATGTTAAAAAGTGGATTTAACAAGTATGTTCTACAAGGATTGCGGGCGTTTAGAAAAATTCCAGGGAAATTCGATAATAAAGTTATTTATTCATGGGAAGTGAAATTTTGTGACATCGTGTATGTCGATGATATGGAAAATCACGGTGTGTTGTTGTATTCTCGAGGTCCGAAAGTTGTAGTAACAGCAAAAATAAAGAGGTGTATTTTATAAAGGTTGTTGTTTTTCACAAGAGGATTGAGATTTGAAAAGGGTTTTGAAATATAAGAAAAATGGATTGAGAGCGAAGAATTTATATATGTGGAGATAAGAGTGGTAGAAATATTGAAGGTGAAAGGGAGCCTGGATTTTACGTAATACCGCCATGAGAAGGCGAGGAGAATGAATTTTTGAGGTAGGCTATATTTGCCGAGGAAGAGTTTTTGAGACAGGCTATGTTTACCGAAGAAGGATTTTTGAGACAGGCTGTATAGTAAATGTGAGATTTATGTGGCAGGCTGTAGTACATTCCGCTAACAATCCGAAAGCTGGGACCTGGAGAAGGTCGGTCCGAGATAATTATTGTGCGAAGCACAGTAAATGTCAAATAAGATCCCAAGTGAAAAACGATTTTGGTGGGTAATTCTTGGTATTAAAATTTCAGGTGACTAGTTACGTAAAGTCAGTAATGAATATTAGAATAATATGACCTCAAGGATAAAAGAGCATTTTTTTATACACGGTTGGTGTTGTTTGACTGTAAGGACGAGTTTCCAATCAGTATGAGTTCATAAATTACAAGACGGTTATTTATCAGTAAATAGGAGCATTTGTGGAATGAGATATTCGACGTTTTTAAAGCGATATGTTCACTGTGTAAATTTATTGAATTTCCTTTCACTGGATAGTCATGGATATGTATATTTGGAAAATGACGGTAGGCGATTGGAGGGCCTCACCCTAAAATTACAGTATGGATTTCTGCGCTGGTGATGATTATTATTTTTGACGACATCCACTAAATGTTAGACGTGTGTTGGAAGATATTATTCTTTCCTAAACTTCATTGCGCGTGCTGAGATCGTGTTTGAGTTGGGGATTTGTTCGCCACGCGATATTTATTTTCCAAGTTCACGTTTTTTTTCTGTGACAAGATAGAGACTTATTGCATTTTCCGACTTGCATTCGTTCTGTGGGAAGAGTTGTTTCGTTGTGTGTTATTCGTTTCGACCAGATTTACAGGTAAAAATATCAGAGTTTGTTTGAAATTACGAGTTCGCCTGATATGCTAGGGGAAACGTATACGACCCAGTTTCTGCCCGACAATAGATTTAGGACGTCACATGTTATCCTAGGAGTATACTGATGATGAGACGTCCTAGTTCACGCTCAACGATAGAATTAGGAAGGTACGTGTACATAGAGGTTAGTGTTAGGGTGTGCAGATGTTAAGTAGGCCCGACGATAGGTCTGGGATGTCAGCTGTACATACTCAAGTCTTAGATTAGATGTTTTTGCGAAGTGACTCTGGCGATGGTAGCATCTGCAGTAATCTACGAAATGGGAAGAGTGTTAGATCAGTAATAATGAGGCCAAACTTGTGCGCAGCCCTCGACAGCTGGAAGGTGTTACCTAAGATTATGGAACCGCTATCGGCAAATGAGGGTTGTCCAACATTGGGTACTGAGCTAACGGTGATTGAATATTTTGCTTAATTCTTCATGCGTGTTGAGTTCAAATAACTTCGGTATTTTACTTTTATTTACGGACTTAATTGTTTTGTCGTTCTGACGTCCATTTCGCTTTGATAGTGTGCATGTTGACACTCAACGTATTAGTGTGAGACTTATGTTACGAATACGGATTCGATTCGTCAGCCAGTAATATATTTTACTTTCAATCTTTGTCGTTCTTTCATTTTTATACGTAGTTGATTTCGATTAATGGATAGCTTTGTAGGTAGTGTGTTGGGACAAACAATAAGTAGATGGATCTGTGATGGTAGTCATTGTTAAGTAGGAAAGAATTCTTTAATTCTGTAATTTGTGTATTTTTTCTTTGTGGACTTGTAATTTTATTAAGCGTAACGTAAACATTCATAACCTGAAAGTCGGTTTTATAATAATATTTTTCAAGTGATTTACCACTTTTTTTAAATTAACTTCAGTGTTTGGCACTTCTTCTAAATGCGTGATGAATAAGTGTTTCCTGCATTTCGCAGTTTTGTTCAGTCAGAACGACGTAACGTATGATCCTCGCGGACCGTGTTATTGTTGGTTCCTTCTGAACAGCTGTTTGGGTGATGCACGTTTAGCATCGGGTTTATTTTATCACTTAAGGGTGTCATGAAATGACAAATACATGGTGGAATTTTGTTTTAATTGTGAATGCTGCTGTTAACTTGTAGTGAACACCATGCTTTCCAATAATATTTCGCAACCTATCCAAAGCAACTGATAGTCAATTTGGTTCGATTAAGCGTCCATTCGGCGGGTGTTTCGTATCCGAAGGGGTATTCGACTGGTGGATAACCTTAATTGAGAGTAAATCAGGCGTTCTATTTGTTGAAGGTCAGATTTTCCACGGATCGTGTGGATTAATTCTCAGTTATCGTTTGGATTAATAGGTGCCCGATTTTTCAGGTTTTCCTTTCACTTTTCTTTGTTTCGCCGTCCACTAATTTATGATATTCCTACTTTCATCGAAGCAAATTATTCGATATTGTAAAAGAAAATATAGACTCTATGCAATGTGACTGCGTTGAAACATTTCATAATTAATAATATTAATTGTTGATCAAGGATTTATATAAAAAAAATTGTGCCATTGAGAATTTAATAAAAGTTAGTAAGCACATATTTGCTCCTCATTTCAAGTAGTTAGGCTCTCTTCTGAACCCCATCGTTTGGTTAAGATCGTGACAGAAACATTCCCGCAACGACCCCAAGATTTAAGAGTTCAATATTGCTCTACTGTAGCAGCTGTGGCCGACCAACGATGGAACGGTAAGTCAAGGGTTCAATACATACATACATACATACATACATACATACATACATACATACATACATACATACATACATACATGACGGAAAATTAAAACGTGCATTTCCTTGTTACTGTGGGTACGACCGATACAGAAATACAATTATTTTTAAATTCTGAGCAATGTACAGAGAAAACTCTTATTTTATATATGTAAATAGATATAAGTACCATGGCTTATTAAAAAAATGCATTTTTTAGCATCATGTACGGTCTTCTTCCTGGCTTATTTCCCAATTTTCTGGGGTCAGCGCTGAGTTTGTTTGACGCAGTTTTACGGCCGAATGGCCTTCCTGACGCCAACCCTATGTGGAGGGATGCACAGTATTCACTGTTACGTTTTCTGTGGAGGTTTGTAGCGTGCTGTGTTGTGTCTAGGTGAAAATAACTGTCGTAAGACGAACACAAACATCCAGCCCCCTAGCCACAGGAATCATCCAGACGTGGTGAAACATGGTCAGCGAAACATCTTCTCGGTCGTTATCCTTGGTTTCCTAGACCAAGGATTTATTAAAACTGCAGCAAACCGTTAGTAACTTCAGGAAAAGCTAATTATTTTAATAATTTCGTATTATTCTTAGGAATATTTGGGTTAAAGAGGTCTGCAGAATATCTGGAGAAATTGCTGAATGGTATGGCCGGAGTCTTAAGGAGTGCAAGATGAAAATAAATAAGTCCAAAACAAATGTCATGGAGTGCAGTCGAACGAAGTCAGGTGATGCGGGACATACAGTATATTAGGAAATGAAGTTTTAAAGGAAGTAGATGCATATTGTTACTTAGGTAGTAAAATAGCTAACGATGGCAGAAGTAAGGAGGACATAAAATGCAGACTAGCATTTCTTAGGAAAAGAAATTTGCTCACTTCGAACATTGATATAGGAATTGGAAATATGTTTTTGAAGACTTTCTTCTGGAGCGTGGCATCGTATGGAAGTGTGAGGATGGTTGCCTAGTTGTACTTCCTCTTAAAACAATAATCACCACCACCACCGTGTGGAAGTGAAACATGGCCGATAACTAGCTCAGAAAGAAAATGAATAGAAGCTTTTGAAATGTGGTGTTACAGAAGAATGCTGAAGGCGACATGGATAGATCGAATCACGAATGAAGAGATGCAAAATTGAACTGGTGAGAGGAGATCGATTTGGTTAAATTTGACCAGAAGAAGAGATAGAATAGAACACATCTTAAGACACCCAGGACTTGTTCCGTGAATTTTTGATGGAAGTGTATGCGATAAGATCGGTAGCGGTAGACCAAGGTATGAATATGAAAAGCAGATCAGAATAGGTGTAGGGTGTAGTGATTACGTAGAAATGAAAAGGTTAGCACAGGATAGGGTGGCATGGAGAGCTGCATCAAACCACCCTATGGACTGATGTCCCAAACAGCAAGGAAACTGTTGCAACTCCATGTTCCACTTTCTCAATATTGGCCAGGTTGTGACTATGGCGAGATTAAACCTCAGGTATGAATAGCCAACTAGCAATAGTGATCATTTTGTCTGATGAGCATGTTGCATCAGAAATCTAACACATAACTGCGAGGGTATGACTCTGGCTGTTGAAAAACCCCCAGTGATTTTAAGAGGAATGGAGATGCCGTCATCTACGTATCGTTTGTTGTAGAGTCTGGAGAGCAGTTCTCTTCTGGGACAGACCTTGACCTGGAACTTGGCATGGTACTGCGAGACTTTCTGCACGTAGCCAGCAAACAATTACTGTTCCTGCGAATAGCTTACGGGGCTCTCCTGTCCACAGAGTATTGCCTCCTCAGAACGGAGCGTGGCACAAACTGGAAGTGAAGTTCCCCGTGCTTGCGCTGTCGTCGATGTAACCTTGAATTCCTTGAAAAATGTATCACAGATATAACAAGGTTTCTAGTCAGAACGTAGGTTTAGCTCAGCTTCAAGGCCTTTCCGTGTTCACCTTGTTGAATAACTGCGGTCTATTAACAATTCAGGTAGCGTATCTCCAATCTTAACTCATTGAAGGGATCACATGAGTTAATTTACTCAAGCCGATGTGTTAAGTCAATTAAATGTTAATTATGAAATTCGACAAGAAGACAGTTAAAGAAATTTGTTTTGCCAATATTGGTAGTATCTCAGAAATTGAGGTGGGTTGAATAGGAAGTACAGGAATATCGTCCGAGAATGCTCAAATAACCAAACGCTGCTGCGTTTCTTCACTAACAAGCATGGGATGTTCAGGTCGTGTGTATTTAAAGAGTTGTTGTTGTTCTTTTAGTCAACACTCCATAGACTGGTTTAATGCAGCTATCCATGCCACCCAGTGTTGCCAACCACTGAGATGGTCAGGATCGTACAATAACCCCCAAAATATCGTATTTTCTCAAAAGAGGATCCTACAACTTAAAATAACCATTACAATATTCGCTATAAGTCTCTTTACAGATGCAATGGCTCAATTACGCAGCAGCTTGCTTCTCAGGAAACCGGGCGAGTTGGCCGTGCGGTTAGGAGCGCGCAGCTGTGAGCTTGCATCCGGGTGATAGTGAGTTCGAATCCCACTGTCGGCAGCTCTGAAGATAGTTTTCCGTGGTTTCCCATTTTCACACCAAGCAAATGCAGCTGGGGCTGTACCTTAATTAAGGCCACGGCCGCTTCCTTCCCATTCCTAGACCTTTCCTATCCCATCGTCGCCATAAGACCTATCTGTGTCGGTGCGACGTAAAACAAAAATAGCTTCTCAGGAAGCTGACTGGTACAATTCTTGATTAATAATATGGGATTTCGGAAAAGTCTAGTACCTGTGGTTCGGGCCGCACGTAAAACTCCACGTCCCGCGGATTACATAGGCCTATTGCCGCAACTCTACATTTAAACAGGTTAGGATGGAAAATAAATATACGCCATTGTGTTTATATGTAAGATTCAGTGTCAAGGATTATAAGATAAATTGTACTTACATTACTCAAGAATAGGATAATTTGTAAAGAAGTAGTCAACATGATATATAAAGTAATTTCATGGCTAGAAATCGTCATCATCATCTTCTATGGAACATCTGCGTAACGGTTAGTTTTATAAGCTGCCGTCATCAGGGGCTCGGGTTCGATTCCCGGTACTGCCAGAAATTGAACAATGGCAGGAGGGCTGGTATGTGGTTGAAATGGTACATGCAGCTCACCTCCATTGAGGATGTGCCTGGAAAAGCTGCACCACCTCGGGATAAGGACACGAGTTTACTATGGAACATATAGGCACTTTCACTGTAGAAGTAATTCGCCTATTCCTGTTTTTCACTTCACTGAGATTAATTTTGATTAATATTCTTTCACAATCAGCATTCGAGTGAGGGGGTGACAAAACAGAGAGTGAACACTCTGGAAGTGCAGGAAACTCACATTCACCAAACTTGTTTTCCACTTCCTTTGATTTAGTCCAAAATTCATTTTCTTCACGTCCTTGATGTTGGTAAAGGATAATTCCTTTTGGAAATCTTATTATTCGAAAAGTTTCTCCTTCTCTTTCCAACTTGTCATCTATGACAGAACATAACTAACACGAATAAAAGAAGGAACAAAAATCGACGCATTTTAAAAATAAAACAAGACAAAATTTACGATTTGTCATAGGATCGTACAATAGGCGTACGATCCGCGGGTTGGATCGCAGGATAGTACACAGCATCGAATTATCGTACATGTACGATCCAGATCGTACGGCCGGGCTGAGTGGCTCAGACGGTTAAGGCGCTGCCCTTCTAACCCCAACTTGGCAGGTTCGATCCTGGCTCAGTCCGGTGGTATTTGAGGGTGCTCAAATACGACAGCCTCGTGTCGGTATGTTTACTGGCAAGTAAAAGAACTCCTGCGGGACTACATTCCGGCACCTCGGCGTCTCCGAAGACCATTAAAGTACGAGTAGTTAGTGGGACGTAAAGCAAATAACATTATTATTATTAACAGATCGTACGGTTGGCAGCGCTGATGCCACCGTATCTTGTGCTAACATTTTCATTCCTAAGTAACTGCTGCATCCTACATCTCTGCTCTAATCTGTTTGTCATATTCATACCTTGGTCTACAACTTGTCGTTCTTACAGACTATACTTCTCTCAAAAACCAACTGCGTAAATCCTGGGTGTCTTAACTTGTGTCGTATCCATTCTATCGCTTCTTCTGGTCAAATTTAGCCAAATCGAACTCCTCTCACCAATTCGATTCAGTATCTCTTCATTCGTGATTCGATCTATCCATCTCACCTTCAGCATTCTTCTAACACCACATTTCACAAACTTCTATTCTCTTTCTTTCTGAGCTAGTTATCGTCCATGTTTCACTTCCATACAATGCCACACTACACACGAACGTCTGCTAATTTATATATCAATGTCCGAGGTGAACAAATTTCTTTCCTTAAGAAAGGCCTTCCTTCTTTGTACTAGTCTGCATTTTATGTCCTCCTTACTTCTACCATTGTTAGTTATTCTACTACCCTTCTTCTTCTTCTTCTTCTTCTTCTTAATCGGTTTACCCTCCAGGGTCGGTTTTTCCCTCGGATCCCGCCCCTGACTTCCTTTAAGACTTCGTTTCCTCGCCCAGGCGGCCTCACCTTGCCGGGGGGGGGGGGGGGGAGCTGCAGTGGCCTTAAGTTAAGTACCATCCCGTCATTTGCCTGGAGGAGAACTGGGAAACTACGGAAAACCACTTCCAGGATGACTGGGTGGGAATCGAACACACCTCTACTCAGTTGACCTCCCGAGGCTGAGTGGACCCCGTTCCAGCCCTCGTACCACTTTTCAAATTTAGTGGCAGAGCCGGGAATCGAGCCCAGGCCTCCGGGGGTGGCAGCTAATCACACTAACCACTACACCACAGAGGCGGACTATTGCACTACCCAAGTAACAATATTCATCTACTTCCTTTAAAACTTCATTTTAATCTGATATCTCCTGCATCACCTGACTTCTTTCGAGTGCACTCCATCACATTTGTTTCGGACTTATTTATTTTTATCTTGTACTCCTTACCCAAGCCTCTGTTCATAACATTCAGCAATTTCTCCAGATATTCTGCAGTCTCAGATAAAATAACAATATCATCATCAAATCGCAGGGTTTTGATTTCGTCTCCTTGGATTGTGATTCCCTTCCCAAAGAGTATGAACTTCATTAGATGATGACGTGTGTAGATAATATAATAATGGCGTGTAGCCTCCGAAGGGACCTAGTGCAGGTCTCTTGATTTGACTCCCGTAGGTGACTTGCGCGTCGAGGTGAGGATGAAATGATGATGAAGACGGCACATACACCCAACCCTCGTGCCAACGAAATTATCCAATGATGGTTAAAATTCCCGACCCTGCCGTGAATCGAACCCGGGACCCGTGTGATGAAAGACCAGCACGCTAACTATTTAGCCATGCAGCCAGACTGTGTTTCTATGAGGAACAGAGACTAGGAGTCTTTTATTTTTTGATGGGTGCGATAGTTTTCCATGTGTCTTTTCGCACAGGATAGAAGAGAATGTAGCTTCCACCAAACTCTGAACATCGTTTTATGGCTGTGACAGAACAGAAGCTGCCGAGGAATGGATGGTGCTGAGTAATGACATTTGGACCACGGCTATAGATCATTCCATGTTAAGAAAACAGTAATTGCTCTTATTGACCTACAAGGAGCGAACGCACTCCCTCTTAGCACCCATAGTTCCCCGCGATTAAGGAAGATGATATTGTATTATGAAGGAAAGGGGTCCGCCTCTGTGGTGTAGTGGTTAGCGTGATTAGCTGCCACCCCCGGAGGTCCGGGTTCGATTCCCGGCTCTGCCACGAAAATTTGAAAAGTGGTACGAGGGCTGGAACGGGGTCCACTCAGCCTCGGGAGGTCAACTGAGTAGAGGTGGGTTCGATTCCCACCTCAGCCATCCTGGAAGTGGTTTTCGGTGGTTTCCCACTTCTCCTCCAGGTGAATGCCGGGATGGTACCTAACTTAAGGCCACGGCCGCTTCCTTCCCTCTTCCTTGTCCATCCCTTCCAATCTTCCCATCCCTCCACAAGGCCCCTGTTCAGCATAGCAGGTGAGGCCGCCTGGGCGAGGTACTGGTCATTCTCCCCAGTTGTATCCCCCGACCAAGAGTCTGAAGCTCCAGGACACTGCCCTTGAGGCAGCTTCAGTAATGCACGGGCAAAAAATGACATCATTTTTCCTTTCCTTCATCATCATCATCATCTGGAAGGTAAACAGATAAGGAAGAAGAAAAATAATAGCTTCAGTAATGCACGGGCAAAAAATGACTCATCCTTTTTCCTTCCTTCATCATCATCATCATCTGTTTACCCTCCAGGTTCGGCTTTTCCCTCGGACTCAGCGAGGGATCCCACCTCTACCGCTTCAAGTGCAGTGTCCTGGAGCTTCAGACTCTGGGTCGCAGGATACAACTGGGAAGGATGACCAGTACCTCTCCCAGGCGACCTCACCTGCTATGCTGAACAGGGGCCTTGCGTCGGGTTGGGAAGATTGGAAGGGGTAGACAGGGAAGAGGGAAGGAACCGGCCGTGGCTTTAATTTACAGGTAAGTTGTAGGTACCATCCCGGCATTTTCCTGGCGGAGAAGTGAGAAACCACGGAAAACCACTTCCAGGATGGCTGAGGTGGGAATCGAACCCACCTTACTCATTTGACCTCCCGAGGGTGAGTGGACCCCGTTCCACTTTTCAAATTTCGTGGCAGAGCCGGGAACCGAACCCGGGCCTCCGGGGTTGGCAGCTAATCACACTAACCACTACACCACAGAGGCGGACCTGAAGCTTTTCTATTTCATAAATACGAGTACATTCGCAGCGGGCGAGTTGGCCGTGCGGTTAGGGGTGCGCAGCTGTGAGCTTGCATCCGGGAGATAGTGGGTTCGAACCACACTGTCGGCAGCCCTGAAGATGGTTTTCTGTGGTTTCCCATTTTAACACCAGGCAAATGCTGGGGCTGTACCTTAATTAATCCCACGACCGCTTCCTTCCCGTTCCTAAGCCTTTCCTCTGCGATCGTAGCCATAAGACCTACGAGGATCGAGTCGTAAGTCATGGCAACTATTTTTTTTTTCTCGAACAGGAGACAACACGGAAAATCTAAGATATGCATTTGGAAATATAGGACATGTACTTATGCATAGTGCCTGAAGACAAATTCTGACTTCAGGAGATTCTCGTAGGAAAGTGACAGAACACAGGCCATTGGTAAACATTGTTTTATTACAATATAGACAGCAAATACACAAGACTACGTACAAAGGACAGGTCTCCGCTGGTTACAGACCTTCGAAATAATCACCCAAGTTTTGCACTTTGCGTTGCCAGCGGTGGGACAGGCGCTGAATACCATTCGCTGATTGTGTATCGCTAACGTGTAACATCTCTCTTCGAAATGCTGTTACGATGTCCTCTTTGTTAGCAAAGGGTTGTCCACGAAATGGCTTGTTGACTTTGGGGAATAGATCATAGTCACATGCTATTTTAATATACGATCTTTGCTCCTGCTTGTTGACTTCCATTTTGTGACGCTCTCACTCACACACTGAACTTGGGGGCATGCTTAGACCCACACTGTTGTTTACATACACCATCTAGTGGCATCATACGCAAGTACATAGGCCCTACCGTACGTTTCCAAATGCATATCTTAGATTTTCCGTGTTGTCTCCTGTTTGCGAGAGAAAACAATATAGTTGCCATGACTTATGACTCGACCTACGTATTTGTGTCGATGCGATGTAAACACAATAAATAGAAAAAAAAACCTTCGCAGGGGGGGGGGGGGGGTGCGGGGAGCACAATGACGAACAGCTATCGCTTTGTTGC
This sequence comes from Anabrus simplex, assembly GCF_040414725.1. Lineage (NCBI taxonomy): Eukaryota > Metazoa > Arthropoda > Insecta > Orthoptera > Tettigoniidae > Anabrus > Anabrus simplex. The sequence goes on along the minus strand of NC_090266.1, from coordinate 1,156,414,788 downwards.
CTTCCAAATACTCCTTGTGTGTCGCCCTTGTACATGTAAGGTGTAATCCGTTACTCTGTGAATCCTAGCAACTTATTACTGTTGGAGAAAAGTCGTCTACTTATGTGATGCGTATACTTACCACCTTTCCATGGGGATTGAAATCGATTTGAATACGTTTTCCGTATTCAGTACGGTACCTGTTTCCATCTAAGATTCAATCCGTAATCAGATCGATATGAATACGATAGTCTCGACACTCGTAAAGTACGAGATCGCGCGAGGCCGTACGAGAATAATCCGACATGTAGCGCCTGACAGCAACGGCCAACCCTAACCAAAGTAGAGTAAGTCCTCGTGCATTGTTACCACAGGAATTTAAAGTCCGTGATACGAACTTGTTTTATGTACAGCCTACTAATACTACCCAGGGTAAACTATATAAGGAGCAGTAAGCTGAAATCAATTGAACACGAACGAAATCACAGGAAGCACATTGAAACAAACTACAATCGAGCATCCGTAGCGTTTTCAAATCGATTTCAATACGCTCCGCGTTTCAATGATACTATATCCGTATCGAGTACGATTCGATCCCACTTTCTAGTAGGATCGGCTTTGAGACTCGATACGAACTGAGTCTCCGTTTCCATGAGGTATTCCATACGGAAAGCGCATTCAAACAGATTTGAATTCGCCATGGAAACGTGGTAACTGTTTAGTCTTTGTCAGTGCGTACTCGTCTTGTGGTTAGTGAGTGTCATGTAATTAATTAGACTACGCCCTCCTCCGTAGCGTAACGGTTAGCACTATCAGCTGCCGTCCTCGGGGGCCCAGGTTCGATTCCCAGTACTGCTAGGAATTTAAGATTGACAGGAGGGATGCTATGTCGTTGAAATGGTACATGCAGCTGTGCCTGAAAAGAGCTGCACCACTTCACCATGACAACAAGAGTTTACTTACTTGTGTGCGTTTTCTTTCTCTCACATTAATGCAGGGATTTATTTACTTTACGGATGAGGTCGAGGAAGAAACAAGAGTAAACTGAGCTTATTTTCTTTCCACATTTATCATGAACTTAAACACGAGTTTCACAATTTACGTGCCTCCGTTGCCCCGTGATGCTGTTGAGCAGAGCTCTTTGATATGGCAACGATGTTGTCATAAGAGCAATACTGTTTTCTTAACGTGGAATGATCTGTCGTGCTACTGGGGGCTGTACATAGGGTCGATCGTGCTGCAATAAGAACTTGTGGCCCAATGAGGAAAGCAATGGAAAATTACCTCGCACCTCATTATGCGTTGTAGGCCGCATTAGGCATAACCATCGGCTTTTGCTGTTTCCCTGTAACTGCAAAATTTTGAGGATGATATTGAGGATCCAACCATATTCTGGGCTGAAGACTTAATTGATAGGATTGTGAAGGAATTCGCCAATCCTGTATTCTCACGTACCATTCTGTCATTTTCCTGGAGTTGAAGAGGTAAACCACTGAAAACCAGGATGGTCAAGAGTGGGGTTTTAAGACATAAATAAATAAATAAATAAATAAATAAATAAATAAATAAATAAATAAATACATCATCATTATAGACCGTTATGGCTTTCAGCCTTCAGTCTGCGAGCCTCTGTGAATTTACTAAACGTCGCCACAATCCTCTATTTGAAACTAGTGCTGTGGCCTCATTTAGTTCTTCTACACCTGTTATCTTTAAATCGTTAGAAACTGAGTCTAACCGCTTCATCCATCGAGTTCATTCCTAACTTAGCTTTTATCTCCTCATTCCGAATACCCTCCCGCCATTGTTCCCACCTGTTTGTACCAGCAATCATTCTCGCTACTTTCATGTCTGTCACTTCTAACTTACGAATAAGATATCCTGAGTCCAAACTTACGAATAAGATATCCTGAGTCCACCCAGCTTTCACTCCCCTAAAGCAAAGTCAGTCTAAGAACAGACCGATGTAAAGATAGTTTTTTCCGGGAGCTGACTTCCTTCTTACGGAATACTGTTCATCGCAACTGCGAGCTCACTGCGTTAGCCTTACTGCACCTTGATTCAATCTCAGTTTCTATACTACCATCCTGGGAGAACACACATCCTAAATACTTGAAATTATCTACCTGTTCCAGCTTTGTGTCACCAATCTGACATTCAATTCTCTTGGATTTCTTACTCACTGACATCAATTTAGTCTTCAGAAGCCTAATTTTCATACCATATTCATTGCACCTATTTTCAAGTTCCAAGGTATTAAACTGCAGGCTTTCGGCACAATCTGTCATTAAGACCAAGTCGTCAGCATAGGCTAGACTGCTTACTACATTTCCACCTAACTGAATCCCTCGCTGCCACTTTATATTTTTCAAGAAACTTTTTTTGTCCACCTATGTTACTTGATGCTTGCTGTAGCCCTACCCCAGTCCCAAAAGAGATTTTTTTAATTTTATTTTTACAAGTTGCTTTACGTCGCACCAACGGAGATAGGTCTTATAGCGACGATAGGATAGGACAGGACTGGGAGTGGGTAGGAAGCGTCCCTGGCCTTATTTAAGGTGCAGCCCCAGCATTTTCCTGGTGTGAAAATGGGAAACCATGGACAACCATCTTCAGGGCTGCCGACAGTGGGGTTTGAACCCACTATCTCCCGAATACTGGATACTGGTCGCACTTAAGCGACTGCAACTATCGAGCTCGGTCCCCAAAAGAGAGACGGGGTGTATGACGTGGTCAATATGTTTGGATCATGACTAGGTTTGCTGCTCCCATATCACACATGCTCTCGAATCTTCTTCGTCTTCTTCCACAGCTTTTCGTGGGTGTACATGTGGCCTTGTTCCTCTTTTACGACTGGATGCCCTTCCTGACGCCAACCCTATGTGGACGGAAATATTCCCTACTGCATGTTTGGTAGTATTGTGTATATGGAGATGTGTGTACTAAGACGAACACAAACACCAGCCGGGAATCGAACCCGGTACCCTCTGTACCTAAGGCCTTGAAGCCGACCATTCAGCCTAGGAGCTGGACGGACAGGTCCTCAGATGTTCTTATTAAAATCCTCGGACGAACGCGAAATCGAACCTGGGACCACCAGGTAAGGAGTAAAGGCGCTACCCTCACACAACGGAGTGGTTATTCTAGTCCCTTAAACACGTCTGGGCTGAGTGATAGCGTACTAGCCTTTGGTCTGAGGAGTCGCCTGTTCTATTTCAAGCCGAGTTGTGGGATTTTAACCTCGGTTAAATCCTATGGTTAGGATTTTTTTTTAATTTCGTGAGGCGATTTCTAGTCGGGTGCAGCCATTGTAAACCAGACTCACCGATAAGGGTGGGCGGCATCCGCCATGTGCAGGTAACTGCGTGTTATTGTGGTGGAGGATAGTGTTCATGCATGGTGTTTGAGTTACAGGAATGTTGGGAACAGCAGAAACACCCAGTCCCCGGGCCAAAGGAATTTAAAATCTCCGACCCGCCGGGAATCGAACCTGGGGCCCTCTGGACCGAAGGCCAGCACGCTAACCCTTTAGCCATGGAGCCAGACTCTGGTTAGGAGACTGTCCCTACTACATTTCCTCGTCTACATACAGCAACTTGACACCCTCCAATGACGATACGATAACCGCACGAGATTACTGTAATTATTATTTCGCGACCAATTCCAGTGGAATTTTTGACATTAAATGTCACGTTACAGTGGTTCGTATTTCCAGTAAAACTGGAGATACCTTGTCTGTGATAACGATGTCAACAGTCTCGTAAAACTGCAAGTTTGATTATTATTATTATTATTATTATTATTATTATTATTATTAGTATTATTATTATTATTATTATTTGATTTACCCCCCCCCCAAGTACAACGTTTATCGGAGACACTGTGGAGCCGGAATTTAGTCCTGCGGGAATTCTTTTGCGGACCTGCCAGTAAATCTATCGACACGAGGCTGATGTATTTCAGTAACTTCAGGTATCACCAAATTGAGCTGGGATTGAACTTGGACTCAGAAAGCCAGTGTTCTACGTTTGATCTTCTCGTGCCTTTCTTCTTCTTCTTCTTCTACTTCTGATCTTGAATTGATGGGATAGCCGAGTGGGAAGCTGCTTCGCTAACCAAGCTAGAACACGACGACAGGTGACTCATCGAATGCAAATCATTCTCTGCCTTAAAAAGCAACTAACCTTCGCGATGTGAGTGCCACGCGGATATCTGGAACGAGTGTGTTGCACGAGAAATCAGCTGACTCCTTGCGCAGTTTAGAACCAAACAACGGTATTATGCACGCGTAGTAGAGTGTACTGCTCGGCTCCTGAATGAAGGCATCTGTCTTCGTGGTAAGGTCAATCAAGAAGTGGGAGACTGTCATTACAAAATCACTCGACGAGAGCTTTCTCTTATGTTCGCTGTCCCCTTGCTTTCCTATAGCATCGCCGGCACTTCCATATGACTGTACATACGACCGTCCCGTTCGAAGTCTTTTACCACGTGTATTCATCTTTATACGAGGGCTATCCAGAAATTAAGTTTTCCTATTTTAAAAAAAAGGCAGCATTGTAACACGAAAATCTTTATCAACACCCGATACAGCAATGGTAGAGCTGTTTTTCGTTATAAACACCATCAGAACTGATACAATTTTCATGTAGTGGGTTCAACGGTGGCGTGCCAGATGCGACCGTGCCGCATGCGACCCGTGCCACTAGCGACCGCATAAAAGTTGTGTCATCACCCAGGATAAGGTAAGCTAAACGAAGCGCAATGCCATTTCAATAAGTCCTATAAGCAGCTACTGCCCCTACTTTAGATAACACTTCTGGGGGAAACTCGTTTTACAACACTAAACATGGTGATGCGTTTACGTCTTTTCCCACCGGGCGAGTTGGCCATGCAGTTAGAGGCGCGCGGCCCTGAGCTTGCATCCGGCAGAGAGTGGGTTCGAATCCCACTGTCGGCAGCCCTGATGATGGTTTTCCGTGGTTTCCCATTTTCACACCAGGCAAATGCTGGGGCTGTACTTTAATTAAGACCAGGGCCGCTTCCTTTCCATTCCTAGCCCTTTCCTATCCCATCGTTGCCTTAAGACCTGTCTGTGTCGGTGCGACGTAATGCCGCTAGCAATAAATGATCCTAATTCTCTGAAATTATGTAAGACTTAGGCCTACTTACTTATCGTGTCCTATTAGTACCAGGAGTGTCCGAGGACGTGTTCGGCTTGCCTGGTGCAGGTCTTTCTACCTGACTCCCTTGGGCGGCCTGCGCGTCTGGATGTGGGATTATGATAATGAAGTAGGGAGAGATGAAACCCGGTTTCTGCACGTACCGGTAGCCTACTCCTCTCGAATAATACCAAAAGGTCTGCTCAATGCTTTACGTCGCCATCCGACGGCCGAATCTCCATCAACAGCATCATATCCCCTCACTCCATTTAAACACTGTGAAGAGGTTTGGATTTGAATCCCGGCTTTTGGCATGCAATCTAGTGATTAGAAACTGTCTGCCACCAAATTTCTTACCCTGCCGGCCAACATTCCGATGGTGAATTATTTTTTTCATCCAGGCTAAGTGGCTCAGACGGCTCAGACGGTTGAGATGCTGGTCTTCCGACTCCAACTTGGCAGGTTCGATCCTGGCTCAGTCCGGTGGTATTTGAAGGTGCTCAAATACGTCAGCTTTGTGTCGGTGGATTTACTGGCACGTAAAATAAGTCCTGAGGGACTAAATTCCAGCACCTCGGCGTCTCCTTTAACCATAAAAGTAGTTACTGGGATGGAAAGCTAGCAACATTATTATATTTTTATTTCGAACAACGGCACTCGAACCTGCTAACAATGGTGTCAGATCTTTATTTTAGAAAAGACCAAGTTAGCTACTTATAAGCAATCTGCCACTTGGTGACAGCCCTTAATGCAGATCAATTGTAAGTGATTGACGGGTCGCATCCGGCCAGAGCCGCGACTGGGGTCGCCATATACAGTACGTTGGCGACAGCAGCCGCAAGCGACGGGCACGTGGGTTGTTTTCTTGGACACGTCTCCAGCCGCCAGTCGCACAGTCCATTCCGTCAGAAATGGACGAGAGCACGGGCGATTTCGTTAGTGGCAGGGCTTTCCTTGACATTTGAATGGAAGAAGATTAATAATAAGAAGAAGACGAAGAATTGTTATGTGGTAACTCGGCCCGAAAAGAAGGAAAGTCAACAGTATATTTGCATCGCACTATGAGGAAGGACGCTATAACAATTTAATTAACAGGCATCTTTTAAGTGATGAGACAAAGTTCAGGAAGTATTTCAGACTGAGTGTTTAGTTATATTCTCTCTTTTAAAAAGTGAAATTTTGAAAACCCGTGCAATCGGTACAAGAAGCCTATCAGCCCAGCCGATAAACTTGCACTCACTCTCAGGTACAGACATTTTAATCTTATTTTAACAGTGTTTAGCTCAGCTGAATAAGTGTTTTTACAGTAAGACATAACGATAAGTAAATCTGTGGTCGTAATAGACTTCAAGATTTTCTTTTTGCTGGTGGCTTTATGTCGCACCGACACAGATAGGTCTTATGGCGACGATGGCATAGGAGAGGCCTAGGAGCCAGAAGGAAGCGGCCGTGGCTTCATTAAGGTACAGCCCTAGTATTTGCCTGGTGTAAAAATGAAAAATCACGGAAAACCTTCTTCAGGACTGCCGATAATCCCACTATCTCCCGGATGCAAGCTCACAGCTGCGCGCCCCTAATAGCACAGTCAACTGGCCCGGTAAACTTCAAGTTTAACAAACCCGCAACTTAATTGAGTGACACAACATTAATTGCACCAATATGTCAATTATTTACATGCCATTCCATCGGTGTAATCTAGGGAATGAAGGAATCGATAAAAACGCATAAAAATTATAATGCAGTGTGGGATTTGCATTTTATTTAAAAGTACATATTATACTGTATATTCATTCCTATTAATTATGACACCGTAATCTCGACAAGATATCAAGACTGTTTACATCTGAGCACGGCTCGGCTCTTATCGGCCCTTGATTGACAGAGGAGAATGCTTGCGGGGGAGGTGTTGAGCAATAGTCACTTCCGTCGCAGCGACTGCGACAGCTAGCACTGCTCACTGCACCAGTGTGGCGGCTCAAGCCGCAATCGCAGCGAGTCGCAGACCAAATTCAAACTGCGCATGCGCGGAGATGGAGACGGCTGTCGCCGTGCGGCCATAATCGCCGTAGCGCCTCCAATCGCACCTTGGAAAACGCACCTTATCCGGTTCAACTTGGGTATGCCTGTGTCGTGGGAAGTCTGCCATCTGCGGAAGGAACCAGAGTGTGACATTCGTCTTGAGCTCTTCCTCCGTGCGAAAATGCTGATAGGAGGCCAGGCATTTACTGAGGTGCAAGAAAAGATGAAAATCACTGGGAGCAGGATCAAGACTTTACGGTGGATGATCAAACATCTTCTACCGAACTCCTGCAGAACAGATGCTGAGCGCCGAGCCGTAAGTGGGCGATCATTGTCATGGATCGGCACAACACCTACACTGAGCATTCCACGCCTCTTGTTCTGAACGGCCCAACGCAATTTCCGTAGAAACTTTATCTCAGAGCGAACTTCGCGGGCGGCGGGAGAAATAATTCAAGCCGCAATTTAAAACCACTGGTGCTGCGCTACTGACACCAGCTGGGACTAGAAATAGATCTGTCGCTCATGGTCACATTTCCCGGATAAATACGTTTACTTTACAAGAAATGAAACAGGGAAACTTAATATCTGGATGTTCCACATATTTTGCCTTTGCCCATTCTTGTGTTTGATGTGGGAAGGACAGGAAAACGAGAAAGCCAGATGAACACGGGACATTTTACCAAAACAGTCGCGGTTCGAATCCCGATCAATGCACATGGGATTTTTTGAAATGCCTATTTAGCTATTTAACACGGCCAGGCAGCCCAGTACCGAATATATATGTTGTTGTTGTTTGGGTAATCAGCCCATAGAGTGGTTTAATGTAGCCCTCCATGCCACCCTATCCCTGAGCTAAGGGATAGTTGTCTGAGGTTGTGTGGCAAATGAATATTTTGAATGACTATTTATTTTACAAGCGAATGCTCTAAGGATCATCTTTTGCTTTCCGAATCGTAGTAAAGTACATGCAAACATTTCATAACTTATAATACTCGTATAATGACACTTTCTTCCATACATATCTCTGAATCTGTCACGTTTATCAAGTACAACAAAACAATGACTGTAAGTAACAGTGAGGTCCACATTTATAACACAAAAATTAGAAATGATTATCACACGAGTTCCCACCGCACTAAAAAGGTCGACCAAAGCACATATGTGAAGGGCATGTTACCCTACATAATAAACTGCCTAAACCAAATCCCACGGCACTTAACGCACTTGAAAGGGCTTTCGCCTGCCCAGCGACCGCTGTTCAGCCCGAAGGCCTGCAGATTACGAGGGACCGTGTGGTCAGCACGACGCATCCTCTCGGCCATTATTCTGGGCTTTCGAGACCGGGGCCGCCATCTCACCGTCAATAGCTCTTCAATTCTAATCACGTAGGCTGAGTGGACCTCGAACCAACCCTCAGGTCGAGAGAAAAATCCCTGACCTGGCCGGGAATTGAACCCGGGGCCTCCGGGCGAGAATAAACTGCCTAAGGATATTAAAAAAACTGAATGATATAAATTTTCAAAAGTCATTAAAAGATCTCTTAATTAATAGGTGCCTGTATTCCATAAATGAACGGTACATCATAATGTGTGGTTTTCATTTGTATATAAATTAGAATACATGTCTTTGTTGTATATGACGTCTGACAAGTGTAAAGTTCTATAGACAGTAAATAAAAATTGAAATTGAATTGAATTCTGTGCTAACATTTCCATCTCTACGTGTCCAAGAAATGTAAGCGTATCATTGATGGGAAAGACACACATAGCAAGGCAGCAAGATATGCACACGTACCTCACTTTCTCGCCCTCTTTCTTAATCCTCTTCACGCCGTCTACTTTATACTTCCCCTCTTTCTTTCTCAATTCGTATGGAAACTCACAGCGCAAGAGTAAGTTTTATTTCAAGTATAATAAATTAATCAGTGGCGGCTCGTGACAAAATTTTCAGGGGGTTCACAACAAAATGTGTGTTCACGTCTCAAAAATACCAAAGAAGAATGCAAATCAGTACAAAATAACTTAAATCATTTCACTAAAAGTTCCTTCTCCACTCATAATTTGGTGGAACCCCTATAACCGAGGATGCATTTTTCCGAGACTAATCAGTGAGTGTACAAGAAAACTAAAATTACACTGCGGGGCTGAGTGGCTCAGACGGATTTCTGACCCCAAGTTGGCAGGTTCAATACTTAGCTCGGTAGAAGTAAAATTCACAGCAACTTTGCTACAATGCTGTATTGTAGCGACTATTTAAAAATGCGAACACTATTCTTGGATTTACATAGCACGAAGTTCACCTAAGTATGACAACAAGCATAAAAATAGTACGTGCAATTACCACATTTACCAGTAGGGCCTACTCAAATTGAAACGATTCTCCACCCACAATGTGAAGCAAACGTCTTCCCATGTGTTCAGAATTACCTACTAGTAAAATCTTCCGGCAATGTAATACAGTAGTAACTTCTGGGAGATGTGGCCAACAGTAACAAGGGAGGTGGCGGACCCTTGTGGTCAACTGTGATTGTTTGAGGGTAGTTGTAGACTGAAAGGCTTACCGTGCTCTTCGCTTAGGGAGATATCTGTGCATAAACCATGACGTCATCTCCATGCGCATGCGTATAGTCTTCAGGCTCGTAGCAAAATCTCCAGTGTGCTCCCTGCACTGTCAGTCGAAACGAACGGCTGTCAGTGTAACGGAGCTTCGATATAAGTCGATTACTTTCGATCGATTGATGAAATCAGCCAGAAACAAAGGAAACAATTTTGAATTATCCATGAATGCTTGAATATGCATTAGAACTGGGTGTTCACGTGCTCATGTGCTCCTGAGAGCCCACCGCCACTGAAATTAATAGATTGTACTTCTCATTTTTACAACTTTAGTATTTGTGAATCTCTTCAAAACTGTACCACATTTCTGTAATATCATGTTCCTCCTCCTTGAATTTTATATCTCTTAATGTGTATGTAGTTACTATTAGCTGTAGTTCTACGTAGTCTAAGTTTATGAACGGTTAATTTGTTATATTGTTGTAGTCAGTTATTTATCAATCTAATTCTATTATTCGATAAGTGTAAGACAGCGACAACTGTCCCTAACTTTGCAGGATAAATACATTATCATCTCTCTATCAAACTACTCCATCCTACATCTCCTCTACTATGTTTGTCATATTCATATCTTGATCTACCCCTACCGTTCTTACCGTCTACACTTCCCTTAAAATCTACTGAACAAGTCCTGGGTGTCTCAAGACGTGCCTTATCATTCATTCTATATCTTCAGTCTTTAATCGCCTGTATTCTTTTCTGACCTTTCTTTTGCATTCTTGTAGTTTCACTGTTCGTCAATCACGTCTATTATCTCCTGAATTTTCTATTGATTTTTACTTGACCTTGCCGTTTTTCCTAACTTTTCTTCAGCAGCTCTACTGATCTCATTCATCAGGACTGTCCACTTTTACTCTGTAGTCTTTCTTTCAGCGTTTTCATTTAGTACTTATACAACATGTTCCTTGAAACAATCCCACACTCTCTTTTTCATCAAACTGTCTAGATGCCCTCTCCTTGCATTGCATCCTTTTGTCGACTTGTTTTCAACTTAAGACCTCATTTCATGACCACCAGATTGTGGTCAGACCCCACGTCTATTCCTGGGACGTTCTTGCAATCCAGCACCTGGTTTGTGAATTTCTACCTAATCATATTGATGTTTACTTGATACCTTCCAGTTTCACCAGTTTTTTCATGTATGTAACCATCCGGTGTAGTGTTTGAACACAGTACTAACAAGGACTAAATTACGATCGGTACAGAATCCTACCAGCCGACATATTTTTTCATTATTTTGTCCCAGTCCAAAGTCTCCTTCATTACCGCTTCTTCCCCTGCCTACCACTTCATTCCAGTCTGCCATCACAATTCGATTCTCATCTCCTTTTACATATTCTATTACATCTTCGATGCACTCATACATTCTTTGAATTTCATCATCATCGGCTGAAGTGATAGGCATAGCCTATGGACCTGGGCATTGGGTTGGTGTCTATGTTGACTACCATAATTCGTTCACTACCGTATGAACGTCTTCTTTTTTTGCTATTTGTTTTACGTCGCACCGACACAGATATGTCTTATGGCGACAATGGGACTGGAAGGGCCTAGGAATGGGAAGGAAGCGTCCGTGGCCTTAGTTAAGGTACAGCCCTAGCATTTGCCTGGTGTGAAAATGGGAAACCACGGAAAACCATCTTCAGGGCTGCCGACAGTGGGGTTCGAACCCACTATCTCCCGAATACTGGATACTGGCCGCACTTAAGCGACTGCAGCTATCGAGCTCGGTATATGATCGTCTTAGTAACGTAACCGCTGTCGTATTTCCTTATTCATTATTAAATCAAAACCTGCATTTCCCCTGTTCGATTTTGTGTTGATTGTGTCGTCTGACCAAACATCCTGCTCTTATACCAACTACATCTTACATCTTCAGGGCTGCCGACAGTGGGATTCGAACCCACTATCTTCAAGCTGATAGGTATGTGATCCAAACCCCACAGCCACTTGCTCGTTGGCAGTGATACAAGAAATCTGAAAGTTAAGCAAATATCCCGGATTTTAGGTAGGAAAAAGAAAAAAAAGTGGGTGAACTGTACATTTCAAACGGCCGAGCTCGATAGCTGCAGTCGCTTAAGTGTGGCCAGTATCCAGTATTCGGGAGATAATAGGTTCGAACCCCACTGTCGGCAGCCCGGAAAATGGTTTTCCGTGCTTTCCCATTTTCACACCAGGCAAATGCTGGGGCTGTACCTTAATTAAGGCCACGGCCGCTTCCTTCCCTGTCCCATCGTCGCCATAAGACCTATCTGTGTCGGTGCGACGTAAAGCAACTGGCATTTCAAACGTGCGTATGATAATCGATTTTAAAATATCCTGATCGAAAATGTTGTTTGTATTTGAATATAATGAACGTAAACACTCCACCGGTGAAATTTTAAAATCATGCTTGGAAATATAATCTTAAATGATACTAATAAAAAACGTATTTACTTTTATCTCAAATTATTATACCTAGTAACCAATCATTGTAAGTGAGACCAGCATCTGTCTTACTCAACTAAATATTCCGATCCGAGAGATGCCTAAATTGCGTTATTACCATCAATCTGGGAAAAATAATTGAAGATCCCTGGTCTAGACCATAGAAAAAGACACACGACACTGGAAACATATTGTCTCACCACAGATGAGACCGGGAAGTTAGCAGCCTGGTCTGAAGTAAGTTACAGCTATACCACCGGCATTTACCTCGTGTGAAAATGGGAAACTGCAGAAAGCAATCTTCAGAGTTTGATTTGAACCTGTCATCCTGCAGCTAACTCTTCTTCTTCCTAATCGGTTTACCCTTCAGGGTTGGTTTTTCCCTTGGACTCAGCGAGGGATCCCATCTCTACCGCCTCCTGTAGTGTGAGACTTTGGGGTCGGGAGATACAACTGTTGAGAATGACCAGTACCTCGCCCAGGTGGCCTCATCTGCTATGCTGAACGGGGGCCTTGTGGGGGGATGGGAAGATTGGAAGGGATAGACAAGAAAGAGGGAAGGAAGCGGCCGTGGCCTTTAGTTAGGTGCCATCCCGGCATTTGCCTGGAGGAGAAGTGAGAAACCATGGAATACCACTTCCAGGATGGCTGAGGTGGGAATCGAACCCACCTCTACTCGTGTGACCCCCCGAGGCTGAGTGGACCCCGTTTCAGCCCTCGTTCCACTTTTCAAATTTTCGTGGCAGAGCCGGGAATCGAACCCGGGCCTCCAGGGGTGGCAACTAATCACGCTAACCACTACACCGCAGAGGCTGACTGCAGCCAACTCACTAGGTATTATTAGAAATTTGGTAATGTGTAGTACAGGTAGTATACTTGGAGTCTAGTGGAATTCAATCATCTGAGAGTATCTAACAAATCAATCTGTATCGTGCAGTAAAACCGACAATGAAGTAGATAACGAAATATTGTTTCCTCTTAGAGATAACGAAATGATGTCAGTAGATTATGCTGGGCAAGTGAATCGGAAATCTGCACCTTCTGTTGCCAACGTCCGTGTTGTCGAGAGACTGGGACTAAGAATGAAAACACGCCGGGTGTGTCGCTATGGATATCGATGTGGATGTCGCTATCGCTATCGATATATCACAAACAAGCTGTTGCCCGCAGCTTCGCTCGCGAGAATTTCGTGATCTGATAAAATTAATCGTTCCTCGGTACTGCACTAAGACATCATCTCAAAATCCCTAAAGTACGTATAAAACTCACCGAAAAATTGCGTTTCATTTGTCCCAGAATCTCTTTGTAAACTACGTTTGTGGTATTGCCTTTTAGGTTTGCTAGTTACTTTACGTCGCACCGACACAGATAGGTCTTATGGCGATGATGGGACGGTAAAGGGCTAGGAGTGGGAAGGAAGCGGCCATGGCCTTAATTCAGGTACAGCCCCAGCATTTGCCTGGTGTGAAAATGGGAAACCACGGAAAACCATTTTCAGGGCTGCCGACAGTGGGGTTCGAACCTACTATCTCCCGAATACTGGACACTGGCCGCACTTAAGCGACTTCAGCTATCGAGCTCGGTTTGCCTTTTAGGGCTAAGATGACCGGGCTACTAGCAGAGTTAACACTGAACAAACCAGGTGTATGCATAAGTTTTGCCGGGTTTTGTGGTAAAGAAAAAGCGTAATTTTCAAGGGAAATTCATTTTATTGTTTATTCAAAATATTGGCCATCAGCTTCTACACACTTCGTCCATCTTTTAGGTAAGTTATGAATAGCATGCCAGAAAAACTGCTTGTCTTTTGCGGTAAACCATTCGTCGAGCCATTTCAAACTTCCTCGAAATTGCTAAAGTGCTGCTCTGCGAGCGCGTGCCCCATTGATGCAAAGAGGTGACACTCAGATGGCGCCAGGTCGGGGCAGTACGGCGGCTGCGGAAGGATGTCCCATCCAAGCGATTTCAAGGTGTCTTTCACTGGTTTTGTTGTATGAGATGGCGCATTGTCGTGTAACAAAATCATTTTGCCATTTCTTCTGGCCAATTCCGGTCGTCTTTCCATCAATACGTGATTTAAATTAATAATTTTATGGCGATCCTAGAAATGCACGAACATTCGTTTTTATTGATCAGCTTTGAAAGACGCCCTTTCCACGTCGTGGGCGGGAATTTAATCGAACCACTTCATCTACTAGATGCGTTACAACGTGTTCAGCGTTACTAAATTTTATAAATCTAGGATACATGTGACATAAGAAAACGGTGTCTTATTGTATTACAGTATGTAATGTCCGATGGAAATTAGTAAATAGAAAAGTGCGCCTCAACCCAGGATCGAACCTTCGACCTTCTGCATGCTAACCCGAAATCATATCCACTGCACCAATTGTACAGCACGACGAAAACGTGCTGACAGATTTAGTTACCCTACATGTGGTTACAGTGTTGCCAGATTGCCATTCTTCAACGTTCTTTTTCTGCAGGATATACTCACAGGACGAACTTTTGTGAGAGATTTTTTTTTAATTTTTGGCATTTGAGGAGTCTCGCTGCGACGCCCGAGTGCGCGAATTTCGCTTCACTCTGTATAGATAGATATGCCGAGTGGGTCGCTAGGTATACTCCCTGGCACGTAACCCTGTACACTAAGGTCCCCTGTTAATACTGAAGGTAGTGATATTTAGTTATTTTCTAACTGTTGGGTTCGATTCAGGTCCCTAACCATGCAGTTTAGGGACCCTACTTGCCGATACGAAGTCTTACATATACAGTTAATCTGGCACGTTGGCACTATACAGTCATGGTTTAATCCGTGAGTTGCGATACTTACGTATAGCCACTGCTGTACCGGTATTGTTAAAATCTCTAGTGTTACATTTGCGGGTATAATTAAAGCATATTTTGTTTTTATGTGTGATTGTAAATCTGTCTGGGTAGTGCCATGTAAGTAGAACTGTGGCATGTTCGAATAATAACGTAGTAGGTCTGAAATGACGAACACAACATTTTTTTAAATTGCGGTCTTATTTCGTCAAACACTTACTTATAGAATTCGATTAGGATGCCTAACAAGCAAGAAAAATCTGCAAGAACTCCTCCGGAGAGGAAAGCAACATACCCTCTTCTATAAAGATTAGTTCACTTCAAATGGAAGGAAATTTCGTTATCAACCTAATTTAACCTGTCTTGTCTTGTCACGATTTTGGTACGGTTTGCAGACTTAGCTTTTGTGTATTCTTAGTGGCTTACGGCATCATCATCATCATCATCATCTGTTTACCCTCCAGGTTCGGTTTTTCCCTCGGACTTAGCGAGGGATCCCACCTCTACCACCGCAAGGGCAGTGTCCTGGAGCTTCAGACTCTTGGTCGGGGGATACAACTGGGGAGTATGACCAGTACATCGCCCATTCGGCCTCACCTGCTATGCTGAACAGGGGCCTTGTGGAGGGATGGGAAGATTGGAAGGGATACGCAAGGAAGAGGGAAGGAAGCGGCCGTGGCCTTAAGTTAGGTACCATCCCGGCATTCGCCTGGAGGAGAAGTGGGAAACCACGGAAAACCACTTCCAGGATGGCTGAGGCGGGAATCGAACCCACCTCTACTTAGTTGACCTCCCGAGGCTGAGTGGACCCCGTTCCAGCCCTCGTACCACTTTTCAAATTTCGTGGCAGAGCCGGGAATCGAACCCGGGCCTCCGGGGGTGGCAGCTAATCACGCTAACCACTACACCACAGAGGCGGACGGCTTATGGCATACCTATGAAAATCTACAGCCTGTTTCAACAGGGTGAGGAATGGAATGAACGAAGTCCCCATCTAGCGGCGAGGATGGGAATTGTGCCGGCTGCCGATGCCTGTCGCACTCCTATGGGGCAATGATTAATGAATGACGGATGAAATGAAATGTTATTGGAGAGTGTTGCTGGAATGAAACATGACAGGGAAAACTGGAGTACCCGGGGAAAAAATCTGTCCTGCCTCCGCTTTGTCCAGCACTAATCTCACATGGAGTGCCCGAGATTTGAACCACGGAACCCAGCGGTGAGAGACCGACGCGCTGCCGCCTGAGCCACGGTGGCTCTTTACGGCTCTTTCTTTCTTAATCTGTTTACCTAGCCTCAAGGGCAGTGTAATGGAGCGTGAGACATTGGGTTGAAGATACGACTGGGAGAATGACAAGTACCTCGCCCAGGTGGCCTCACCTGATATGCTGAACAGGGGCCTTGCGGGGGGATGGGAAGGGAAAGAAAGCGGCCGTGGCCTTAAGTTAGGTACCATCCCGGCATTTGCCTGGAGGAGAAGTGGAAAACCACGGAAAACCACTTCTAGGATGGCTGAGGTGGGAACCGAACCCACCTCTACTCAGTTGACCTCCCGAAACTGAGTGGACCCCGTTCCAGCCCTCGTACCACTTTTCAAATTTTGTGGCAGAGCCGGGAATCGAACCCGGGCCTCTGGGGGTGGCAGCTAATCACACTAACAACTACACCACAGAGGCGGACGTGTATTATATTTGCTTGTGTGCATTATTGCAGCGTGGTTTCTCTTCATTCCGACAAATGATAGCAAATTTCAAGAAGGGAACTGAATTATTTACACAAGAAGAATACGGTTATAGGACCGTGTGTATCAAAATAAAGGCAGGCATATATAGGCTGACGGTCCGCCTCTGTGGTGTAGTGGTTAGCGTGATTAGCTGCCACCTCCGGAGGCCCGGGTTCGATTCCCGGCTCTGCCACGAAATTTGAAAAGTGGTATGAGGGCTGGGACGGGGTCCACTCAGCCTCCGGAGGTCAACTGAGTAGAGGTGGGTTCGATTCCCACCTCAGCCATCCTCGAAGTGATTTTCCGTGGTTTCCCACTTCTCTTTCAGGCGAATGCCGGGATGGTACCTGACATAAGGCCACGGCCGCTTCCTTCCCTCTTCCTTGCCTGTCCCTTCCAATCTTCCCATCCCTTCACAAGGCCCCTGTTCAGCATAGCAGGTGAGGCCGCCTTAGCGAGGTACTGGTCATTCTCCCCAGTTGTATCCCCGACCAAGAGTCTGAAGCTCCAGGACACTGCCCTTGATGCTGTAGAGGTGGGATCCCTCGCTGTGTCCGAGGGAAAAGCCGAACCTGGAGTGTAAACAGATGATGATGATGATGATGATGATGATGATATATAGGCTAACATTAAATTGAGTGAGGATGAGAGAGGGTATGTGTATTTCCTTAATTCCTCATTAAGCTTGAAAACCGACTTAAGTATGAATATCTTGATTGATCATCTATTATCATTTACTTGGTTAAAGGTAACCTCTATTGTTGATACTTACATTGAAGTTAATTTGTTATGTCTCGTGATTTCAATATGTAACTGGTAACAGTTTGAAAATATAAAAATCGAATATTCTTTAACGGCATAGGGTCGTCTTTAGTGATGAATCACGCTTCTGTCTGGACGTGCCGCGTGAACTGTATTGTAAAAAATCGTCACCGTCAAAGCTGAGCGAGAGGCTGTTACCAACTCCATGCAGTGGTTACGCTTTGAAACTCTTCTAAGAGTTAGGCGAGTATTACTGCGCCTGCCCCTCTCCCCTCAACACTGACATGTATCCTACTACGTTCTCTTGTCGTGTTACCACAATGGAAAGTGAAAACGTTACTGTAGCTTATAACGTCGGTGCTGAGCTGTTCTGTCCGTTCTTTCCGCCGCGCTTAACAGTGCATTGTTATACATCATCATCATCATAATCATCATCGTCTGTTTACCCTCCAGGTTCGGTTTTTCCCTCGGACTTAGCGAGGGATCCCACCTCTACCGCCTCAAGGACAGTGTCCTGGAGCTTCAGACTCTTGGTCGGGGGATACAACTGGGGAGTATGACCAGTACCTCGCCCAGGCGGCCTCACCTGCTATGCTGAACAGGAGCCTTGTGGAGGGATGGGAAGATTGGAAGGGATAGGCAAGGAAGAGAGAAGGAAGCGGCCGTGGCCTTAAGTTAGGTACCATCCCGGCATTCGCGTGGAGAAGTGGGAAACCACGGAAAACCACTTCCAGGATGGCCCACCTCTACTCAGTTGACCTCCCGAGGCTGAGTGGACCCCGTTCCAGCCCTCGTACCACTTTTCAAATTTCGTGGCAGAGCCGGGAATCGAACCCGGGCCTCCGGGGATGGCAGCTAATCACGCTAACCACTACACCACAGAGGCGGACTAAATTTTACGACTTCCTGAAGGGGATTCGAACCCACGTCCTTCCGGGCGAACCGAGCACGCCTTTACCGCCTCGGCCAGGCAGCCCCTGCATTGTTATACACTTAAGAAAATGGAAATTGCAACACCATGAATGCATTGGTCGTTTGTGTTGATTTTCAAGATATAGAACGATGCCATGTAGGTATGTAAACGATCAAAGTTTCAGACCCATTGGATTGTTGCTACAGGTCTCCCCACGTGATTGGTCGCGGAGGAATGAACTCCGGTATACGGACTCTGGTGTAGCGTAGTTGACTTGCAGTCTGTGCAGTGAAGTGTTCCCCGTCAAACATGCGTCGACGACAGAGAAGAGCACGCTATCAACAACTGTCGCCGTTTGAGAGGGCTCGGATAATTGGGCTGTGTGAGGCTGGATTTTCGCTAAGGACTGTCGCTGCACGTGTTGGCCGACAGGCATCTACGGTACAACGTGTATGGCAGCAGTGGTCAAATGAAGGTACCCACACTCGTAGACCTGGCATAGGCCCAGCGCGACCGACAACTGTGAGAGAGGATCGCCGCATCATTCGGATGGCCCGGATGGAACCCCATGCAACAGCAGCGCAAATTCGAGCAACTGTGGCACCCCACGTTACACAACAAACAGTTGGTAATCGCCTGCGTGCAGCTGGCTTACGAGCCTGTGTCCCTGCAGAAGGTGTTCCATTGACCCCACAACAGCGACGTGTAAGGCTGGCCTGGTGTCGAGAAAGATCGACGTGGGTCGACGAATGGCATAGGGTCGTCTTTAGTGATGAATCACGCTTCTGTCTTGCCCGCAGTGATCGCCGGAATCGTGTGCGCCGACGTACCAGGGCGAGGGGCCGCCCAGATCTTGTTGTCGAAAGGCACACAGGGCCAACGCCAAGCATTATGGTCTGGGGAGCTGTTGGCTTTAATGTGAAATCATAATTAGTGCTTGTTGAGGGCACTATGACTGCTCGACAGTACGTTGATAGGGTACTCAATCCAGTGGTTGTCCTTATGATGGCGAACATTGCTAATGGGATGTTTTAGCAGGACAATGCCCGGGTTCACACTGCACGCATCTCCAGAGAAGCTCTCCACGACATCACAACCTTAGAATGGTCCGCCAGATCCCCGGAACTCAGTCCTATTGAGCATGTGTGGGACATGATGGGTCGACAACTGGCCAACCGTCCTCAGCCACCCACAACTCTGGAACAACTGACCCGTGCAGTGCAGCAAGCATGGGCCACAATTCCTCAGGAAGCGATCCAGGGCCTTATTGACTCCATGCTTCGACGAATTCATCAATGTATTGCAGCTCGTGGTGGGCACATCCTGTATTGATTGTTGTCCAAACTTGCGATCAGAGGGACCTGAAAGTGTAATCATCGAAGCACAACCGAACACTCGTCCTGCATGTTCAATTGCAGCAACGTAGCACCACTCCTGGGTGTTGCAATTTCCATTTTCTTCAGTGTATTATTGTTTTCTATTATAATACGATGTGACTTTTCTTGTTAAAGTGTGAATTTATGTTAGGTAAGGATAGCCTAGAAGACTGCACAACGTATTAAACATTTAAATGTGTGCTGTCACTTCCACCTCGAAAATAAGTGAGTTGGCGGGCCCAAAATATTCATGTTATAATAGAAAGCTTAATGAACACGCCATTTCCGTTACGAACTTTTGAAGGAAAGAAAAACGTAATTGAACAAGGTAGACCCAAGCCTTCTCTTAAAAATTTAGTTAAGGAATCGAAAATAACAGTACGATATTTTCATGACTCGCGTTACATAGATCTGGATTGGTTATGTGGTTGTGCAAAAATACATAAACTGTACTGTTGGCAATGTATTCTCAGAAAAGAATGCTTGGAATAAAGACGGTGTGGACGATTGAGGTGTGGTAACACGCGTCGCCACGGGTAACTGCTCAGGAGTGTTATGTCCTTGATTGTATGGATCTCCGTATTATAATCTCATCCGAAGAGGCCTGGTGCAGTATATACGTAATTCCATGTTAAGAAAACAGTATTACTCTTATGACAACAGTGTTGCCATAATTGTAACACTAGATCTGGCACTTCCCTCGCTATTCCCGTCAACCACTCCTCAACATATAACAGATCCTTCGTTGTGGCTTGGTCACGACTTTGGAATTCACTCCCAGCTGCTGTCAGAAACTCAAACTCAATATCGAAATTTAAGATTGCATGTAGAGATTACCTCTTGAATACTGATGACTGTTTCGTGTGTATGATGACGTATGATAGGTTGTGTGATTGTGATTATTATTATTATTATTATTATTATTATTATTATTATTATTATTATTATTATTATTATTATAGTGTAATGTACATAATATTTAGCTTCTTATTCATGTACATAGATCACTTTTATTGCCATACTTATATTTCCATTTACTTTATCACTTATTGTGTTCTCTTTATGTATTGCTTATTTTTTCAGTTTGTATCTTACTTTTTTCATTATGACTTTGTCTATTTCTCATTATCTATACGCTCTGAACTTTATTCTATTTTATTTGTTGAACTCTGCTTTCTTTCTTCATTATATGTTGTCCAAATCTGTAATTTTTAGCTTATCTTTGATTTTATGATAGAATAGTACATTTCTTTTATATATGTATTATCTGTAGATCAATTATGTGGTTAAGTGTAAGAGAGGGACACGAGCCCTAACTTCGCCACTGCTAAAGTAAATAAATAAATAAATAAATAAATAAATAAATAAATAAATAAATAAATAAATAAATATCGATCGGCTCTGCTCAACATCATTACGAGAAAACAGCGGCACGTAAATTTGTGAAATTCAGTATTTACGTTCAAGATAAAAAGCGGAAAAAACTAAGCTGCAAATTACTTATATGATCTACAGGGGACGGGGGGTTTACAGGGGCTATTTTTGGTTTGTACAGAATCAGAGGTAAACTAAGGCACATAAAAAACCTCAGCATCAAAGTATAAGGTAAATTGGGGAGAAAATAGACAAATAATAATTTTTATGGGGTCGAGGAGTGAGGGGTGCATTTAACAGCATTTAATAAATTTTACCAGACAAGGCGGGATACTACTGTGCTGCCGTATAGTAACATTCTCGACCATAAAGCAAACAAATCACTGT
Organism: Anabrus simplex; assembly: GCF_040414725.1. Classification (NCBI taxonomy): domain Eukaryota; kingdom Metazoa; phylum Arthropoda; class Insecta; order Orthoptera; family Tettigoniidae; genus Anabrus; species Anabrus simplex. The sequence continues at coordinate 1,156,393,228 of NC_090266.1, read as the reverse complement.
ATTAATGTTAAAAAGAAAGCAATCACACACGTAGGCTAATCACATAACAGTCACTCAACACAAGACAAGTACGCCCTGATATAACGGCTAGAAAACAGACGCACAAATAAATACTGTAGATGACTCTACAAAATATCACACTGTTCACAGTATTAATGTTAAAGAAAGAAAGAAATCATACCCGCAGGGTTATCGCATAACTCTCACTCAACACGAGGCATTGATTTAAAGCCTAAAAACACACACGCAACTGCAGATGAAGTGAGCTACCGGCGCGGTGGTTCACAGTGTGAGAGTCTACGCGAGACTTGTACCAGAGCAACACAGAAGAAAAATGAAGGAAGGCAACGAACCGATGGCTGTTCCCGCCATTGTGCTTCCTCCCTACGAATGTATTATGAAAAAGGAAACATTATGTAGTTATTTTAATAATTGACGGGCAAAAATGCCTCGTCCTTTTTATCTATCTTTCATAATACATTACAAAGCACAGTATCATATCCCTTAATCACGAGGAATTATCTATCTAAGTATAAAATCAATATGATGAACATAATCATTCACAAAACAAAACTAATTAAATAAATGTTACTACTGTTATTCTGTAAATTCTGAACCACTCGAGAATAATGAAATGGCGTATGGCTTTTAGTGCCGGGAGTGTCCGAAGACATGTTCGGCTCGCCAGGTGCAGGTCTTTCGAGTTGACTCCCGTAGGCGACCTGCGCGTCATGATGAGGATGAAATGATGATGAAGACAACACATACACCCAGCCCCCGTGCCATTGGAATTAACCAATTAAGGTTAAAATCCCCGACCCGGCCGGGAATCGAACCCGGGACCCTCTGAACCGAAGGCCAGTACGCTGACCGTTCAGCCAACAAGTCGGACACTCGAGAATAATGAACTGACTGATTATAAATTATTTGACCACCTCAATTCTCAGAGGGGGTGTGTTCACTCCTTGTAGGTCCATAAGACTAATACTGGTTTCTTTTATTATTTTATTTTTTCATTTGCTAGTTGCTTTACGTCGCACCGACACAGATAGGTCTTATGGCGACGATGGGACAGGGAAGGGCTAGGAGTGGGAAGGAAGCGGCCGTGGCCTTGAGGTACATGTGAAAGTGGGAAACTACGGAAAACCATCATCAGGGCTGCCGACAGTGGGGTTCGAACCTACTATCTCCCGAATACTGGATACTGGCCGCACTTAAGTGACTGCAGTTATCGAGCTCGGTAATACTGTTTTCTTAACGTGGAATGAGTTATATGCGACCTGCTTGTTTATGAGGATGGGCCCTACCTATGATGAATTCTAATGCTGAAGACGTCACACACACCCAGCCCCAGAGCCATAGGAATTAACCAATTAAGGTTAAAATCCCCGGCCCGACCGGGAATCGAATCCCGGACCCTCTGAATCAAAGACCAGCACGCTAACTATATAGCCATGTAGCCGAATATCTCATCATTGATAAGGAGGGTTATGTCCTCGATGGTATGAACGTCCCTCCTATTCCAGCTCACTGTACTCGTAATAAAACCATGGCCGGATCAAACAGTCGTTGTTCCAGGAGAGCAAATTGCATTAGAGAACGCTTCGAAACGTTTTGCTTAAAACATTAAGAGAACATTGCCAGACAAGCGATAAGTGATGTGTAGTCGCGTTTTATTTGGGGAGCCATTGCAGGTTCCTGAAGCGTATTCCGCAGTAATTTTAAACCCTTGAAAATGTCTTGTATTTGCACTTTACCATGCGTCCATTTATAATAATAAATATGCGCACTTACCAGCAATCCCCAGCTCGTAAGGTGTTTTTTCTCCATTTTTAAGTAGAAAACCACGTTGTGATTATTCTTGTTTTTTTTTTTTTTGTCTCATATTGCGGGTTCGTTGCGTATCGCATTAATTCACTGGAAAACGAAGAAATAAAAGTTGTCCGTTTTCTTAACAAAAATTCCACAGCTCTAGCTCGTCAGGGCAGCAACTCAATGTTAAAAACATCCTGGGGATATGAGCTACGAATTTTAGGTAGATGAAATATAATAAAGTATGAGTTTACATTCTTTACTTACTCCTAAAAAATTACAATCCTTTTCTTAATCATTGTTATCCGGTCGATTAGATTAGCAGGTTGCCTCTTTCTACCACTACGAGCGCTAATGTGAGTCATGCAGGGTTTCACTTAAGTACCACTACGAGCGCTAATGTGAGTCATTCAGGGTTTCACTTAAGTACCACTACGAGCGCTAATGCGAGTCAATGCATTGTTTCACTTAAGCACCACTACGAGCGTTAATGTAAATCAATGCAGGGTTTCACTTAAGCACCACTGCGAGCGCTAATGTGAGTCAATGCATTGTTTCACTTAAGCACCACTACGAGCGCTAATGTGAGTCAATGCATGGTTTCACTTAAGCACCAACACGACCGCTAATGTAAATCAATGCAGGGTTTCACTTAAGCACCACTACGAGCGCTAATGTGAGTCAGTGCAGGGTTTCACTTAAGCACCACTACGAGCGCTAATGTGAGTCAATGCATTGTTTCACTTAAGCACCACTACGACCGCTAACGTAAATCAATGCAGGGTTTCACTCAGTACCACTACGAGCGCTAATGCGAGTCAGTGCAGGGTTTCACTTAAGCACCACTACGAGCGCTAATGTGAGTCAATGCATTGTTTCACTTAAGCACCACTACGAGCGCTAATGTGAGTCAATGTATTGTTTCATTTGAGCACCACTTCAAGCGCTAATATGAGGCAATGCATTGTTTCACTTAAGCACCACTACGAGCGCTAATGTGAGTCAAAGCATTGTTTCATTTGAGCACCACTACAAGCGCTAATGTGAGTCAATGCATCGTTTCACTTAAGCACCACTACAAGCGCTAATGTGAGTCAATGCATTGTTTCACTTAAGCACCACTACAAGCGCTAATGTGAGTCAATGCATTGCTTCATTTGAGGACCACTAGGAGCGCTAATGTGAGTCAATGCATTGTTCCACTTAAGCACCACTACAAGCGCTAATGTCAGTCAATGCATTGTTTCATTTGAGCACCACTACGAGCGCTAATGTGAGTCAATGCATTGTTCCACTTAAGCACCACTACAAGCGCTAATATGAGTCAATGCATTGTTTCACTTAAGCACCACTACGAGTGCTAATGTGAGTCAATGCATTGTTCCACTTAAGCACCACTACAAGCGCTGATCTGAGTCAATGCATTGTTCCACTTAAGCACCACTATAAGCGCTAATGTGAGTCAAAACATTGTTCCACTTGAGCACCACTACAAGCGCTAATGTGAGTCAATGCATTGTTTCATTTGAGCATCACTACGAGCGCTAATGTGAGTCAAAGCATTGTTTCATTTGAGCACCACTACGAGCGGTAATGTGAGTCAATGCATTGTTTCATTTGAGCACCACTACGAGTGCTAATGTGAGTCAATGCATTGTTTCATTTGAGCACCACTACGAGCGCTAATGTGAGTCAATGCATTGTTTCACTTGAGCACCACTACGAGCGCTAATATGAGTCAATGCATTGTTTCATTTGAGCACCACTACGAGTGCTAATGTGAGTCAATGCATTGTTTCATTTGAGCACCACTACGAGCGCTAATGTGAGTCAATGCATTGTTTCACTTGAGCACCACTACGAGCGCTAATATGAGTCAATGCATTGTTTCATTTGAGCACCACTACGAGTGCTAATGTGAGTCAATGCATTGTTTCATTTGAGCACCACTACGAGCGCTAATGTGAGTCAAAGGATTGTTCCACTTAAGCACCACTATAAGCGCTAATGTGAGTCAAAACATTGTTCCACTTAAGCACCACTACAAGCGCTAATGTGAGTCAATGCATTGTTTCATTTGAGCATCACTACGAGCGCTAATGTGAGTCAAAGCATTGTTTCATTTGAGCACCACTACGAGCGGTAATGTGAGTCAATGCATTGTTTCATTTGAGCACCACTACGAGTGCTAATGTGAGTCAATGCATTGTTTCATTTGAGCACCACTACGAGCGCTAATGTGAGTCAATGCATTGTTTCACTTGAGCACCACTACGAGCGCTAATATGAGTCAATGCATTGTTTCATTTGAGCACCACTACGAGTGCTAATGTGAGTCAATGCATTGTTTCATTTGAGCACCACTACGAGCGCTAATGTGAGTCAATGCATTGTTTCATTTGAGCACCACTACGAGCGCTAATGTGAGTCAATGCATTGTTTCACTTGAGCACCACTACGAGCGCTAATATGAGTCAATGCATTGTTTCATTTGAGCACCACTACGAGCGCTAATGTGAGTCAATGCGGGGTTCCACTTAAGCCCTTATAACTACATTCGGTGTGGACATTTAAAAAAATCAAGAAACGCCTACGGGTTTTGAACCAAGGAACACATCACAGAAAATAATTATGTACATAAGTTGCTTTGGCTAGGATTTGAATAAAACAGAAAGCGAGTAAAGAAACAAGCGAGTTTAAGCTCTTTTTCCGGAACTGCATTTAGGCCGGAAGTGGTTTTCGATATTTATTTATTTATTTATTTATTTTTTTTTTTTTTTTTTTTTTTTGGTTGATAGAACTATCGAAGACTCAAAATTTGAAACCTTTCCGGGCATTTTATCCATTCAACGTTCGGCTCAATTGAAGAAATAACTTATTTGTATGTTTTTTTTTCGTAGTATGGGGACCTCTACTTTGAGAAACGTTTTCAACAATAAAGTAAACGAGGGTCAAGGAATCTGAATATGACATTATAACACTTTCATTAGCTCTTTGATATTGTATGTCTTGAACTCAACTTCACGCACTCTTTCTTTATTTACCTACTCACAGAAGCATTTCTGTTCCAGTTATTTTCGTTCTGAGGCATCGCTCGTCACATGCTAACAATAATCTGCAAACGTAAATGAGTTCAAATGCCCTGGTACCTTCTTTCAGTCACTGAAATGCCTTGCTTAAAATGCTCTACACTCAAAGTGCCACAATTGCTTGGAAGGAAGTCAAGATAGCAATGAAGAAAGTGGATCTTCAGTGACAAATTACAACTTAGCTCTTGGAATGTCCTCAACTAGCCACGGAGATTTGCTGCACATGAATTACAGCAAATATGTGGACCTAGGATTTAACAACAATTTGCTACGTCTCACCGACACAGATAGGTCTTATGGCGACAATTGTATAGGAAAGGCCGAGGAGGAGGAAAGAACCGGCCGTGACCTTAATTAAGGTACAGCCCCAGCATTTACCTGGTGTGAAAATGGGAAACCACAGAAGACCACCTTCAGGGTTGCCGACAGTGGGGTTCGAACCCACTATCTCCCGGATGCAAGTTCTCAGCTGCGCGCTCCTAACCGCAAGGCGAACTCGCCCGGTCTAGGATTTATCCTTATTATTATTATTATTTTTTTTTGCTTTACGTCGCACCGACACAGATAGGTCTTATGTCGTCGATGGGAGGGGAAAGGCTTAGGAATGGGAAGTAAGCGGCCGTGTTTAGTTAAGGTACAGCCCCAGCATTTGCCTGGTGTGAAAATGAGCAACCACGGAAAATCACCTTCAGGGCTGCCAACGTGGGGTTCGAACCCACTATATCCCTGATTCAAGCTCACAGCTGCACCCATCTAACCGCACGGCGAACTCGCCCGGTCCAGGATTTATCCTTTTTTTTTGCTTAATGTCACACTGACACAGATAGGTCTTATGGCGACGATGGTATAGGAAAGGCTTAGGAATGGGACGGAAGCGGCCGCGAGCTTAGTTAAGGTACGGCCCCAACATTTGCCTGGTGTGAAAATGGTAAACCACGGAAAACCATCTTCAGGGATGCCGACCGTGGAGTTCGAACCCACTATCTCCCGGATGCAAGCTCACAGCTGCGCGTCCCTAACCGCACGGCCAACAAGGCCGGTATTATTTATTTTACAGTCGACATTACGGTAATATGCTGTCTTTCAAGTTTCTGAGGTGAAAATCTCACTTCACCGCCTAGATACGGTAACGAAAGTTATCCACACTATTTACACATTTACGTGGCATCTTGAAGTCTAAAAAGTCTAAAAACAACAAATTAGTTTAAGATAATATAAATTACGCGGATATCTTAAAGTACCCTTGGAAAATAAATCAAAGTTTATACTAGGGTTTAAAATATACTTTTTACCCCTGAAAATTTAGTATTTATAGAACTCCGAGCGAAGAAAATTCCCCTGTGAATATCAGTTGGTAGACATCCCATTCACCACTTGTACATGCGGGACATTTATATTATGTAGAGTGTACAGCGTTCGGGAGCCACCTGGTATATGGGGAGGAAAGCTTGAATATCCCTCATACAACTCCGAGCGAAGAAAATTCCCCTGTGAATATCAGTTGGTAGACATCCCATTCACCACTTGTACATGCGGGACATTTATATTATGTAGAGTGTACAGCGTTCGGGAGCCACCTGGTATATGGGGAGGAAAGCTTGAATATCCCTCATACACGTGTTCTTCCTCTTCTGGAAGGTCCACTGCATTTCTCCTGACGGTTCTCCTCTTCTTCCTTCTTTTTCTAAGCTTCTTTTCATAAGGTAGGTACATTTTAAAGCCGGCCACGTGGTGTAGGGGTAGCGTGCCTGCCTCTTACCCGGAGGCCTCGGATTCGATTCCCGGCCAGGTCAGGGATTTTTACCTGGACCTGAGGGCTGGTTCGAGGTCCACTCAGCCTACGTGATTAGAATTGAGGAGCTATCTGACGATGAGATAGAGGCCCCGGTCTAGAAAGCCAAGAATAACGGCCGAGAGGATTCGTTGTGCTGACCACACGACACCTCGTAATCTGCATGCCTGCGGGCTGAGCAGCGGTCGCTTGGTAGGCCAAGGCCCTTCAAGGACTGTAGTGCCATGGGGTTTGGTTTGGTTTTAGGTACATTTTAATTTGAGAACTATTCACAAGGTCTCAATGAAACAGGGCAGACCCGTGTCGGTAGATTTACTGGCACGTAAAAGAACTCCTGCGGGACTAAATTCCGGCACCTCGGCGTCTCCGAAGACCTTAAAAAGTAGTTAGTGGGACGTAAAGCAAATAACATCATTATTATGAAACAGGGCACCCATTTTCTGCATTAAGTAATGCAAATTTCACTGGGAACTTTCTTTCATTTATGTCTGTTATGTTCGTAGTCAAATAGTGGGGTCCAGTTGTTTTCTGGAAGGAAGCAAGTTGGCACAGGGACTTCGTCACAAGTTTCTCCTCAAGGCAGGTAGATTGAGACTTGCTTGGTTGGAAATTTGAGAAATCAACATTTATCACCAGGGCTCGGATTCTCATGCAATTACATATTGTCTTCGGTAGAAATATAGAGTCTGCCCCGCAAGGGTTATAACATTATCAATGCTGTTATCCCTACCTAGAAATGATTCAGGAGGAGAGATGTGTTCGTTACTCCTGCCAGAGTTCAACCCGCCCGTCCCTCGAAGTACATTTACTTTTATAACCTAAAGTAATGGTCCAGGCGCCATTATCCACTGCTTCTGACAAGGATCACGGGATTGGCTGACGTTGCCAACTGCTGCAAAAGAAAAAAACTAAAGAAGCCCGCGAAGTTTGAAAGTGTCATGGCGTCGGACGGTAACCTTACACTTCCTCAATTCCTCCTTTAATCTTGGGGATTACGGCAAGAAAAAAGTCATTTATTAGCTTTAACGTATTTTGCGCATACAGGCCAATCTCTGTCAAGAGAAGAGCGGCCCCTTCGAGAGGCTTTATCTATGGCTGCGGCGCATACTCTCCGCACGGCAAGAAAAAAAAAAAAAACATATCAAACCAACAACCAACAGTTGGCAGCAGGGCTATTCTACTCACATCTACCTACCTCAGCGCTACTAGTAGAAACCAAAGTATTAAACAAAGGACAGTCAGTTCTCCGTGCGCTACGTAGTGGAACGTCGTGTCACTAACTTCACGGGGCAGACTCTACAGTTATGCCTTCCCTTCCTTTACAGCACTAATAGACAAGTGAAAACAAAAAAATGCCGACGAATTGTCGTTCTGGTATGTTATACTTGGGTTTTATTTTACACATTTGTACCTATTCTTATTTATATTACAATGTTACATATTATCCAGAGAATGTAACATATTTGTACATATAAACTTTATTTAGTAACTTTCACTTTCAGGGCATGAGGACAAAAGGAAATGAATTCTTTCTTTCTTTCTTTCTTTCTTTCTTTCTTTCTTTCTTTCAAAATATGCTTATCCTCCAGGGTTGGTTTTCCCTCGGACTCAGTGAGGGATCCCACCTCTACCGCCTCAAGGGCAGTGTCCCAGAGCTTCAGACTCTGGGTCGGGAAACAACTGGGGTGGATGACCAGTACCTCGCCCAGGCGACCTCACCTGCTATGCTTTACAGGGGCCTTGGCAGGGGATGGGAAGATTGGAAGGGATAGACAAGGAAGAGGGAAGGAAGTGGCCGTGGCCTTAAGTTAGGAACCATAGCGTCATTTTGCCTGGAGGTGAAGTGGGAAACCACGGAAAAAACACTTCCAGGAAGGCTGAGGTGGGAATCGAACCCACCTCTACTCAGTTGACCTCCCGAGACTGAGTGAACCCCGTCCCAGCCCTCGTACCACCTTTCAAATTTCGTGGCAGAGCCGGGAATCGAACACGGGCGTCAGGGGGGTGGCAGCTAATCAGCGTAATTAGCTGCCAAAGGCCCGGGTTCGATTCCAGGCTCTGCCACGAAATTTGAAAAGTTGTACAAGGGCTGGAACAGGGTCCACTCAGCCTTGGGAAGTCAACTGAGTACAGGAGGATTCTATTTTCACCTCAGCCATCCTCGAAGTGGATTTCCGTGGTTTCTAACTTCTCCTCCAGGCAAATGCTGGCATGGTACCTAACTGAAGGCCACGGCCGATTCTTACCCTCTCCCTTGCCTGTCCGTTCTAACTTCGCACCACCGAGCTCGATAGCTGCAGCCGCTTAATTGCGGCCAGTATCCAGTATTCGGGAGATAGTAGGTTCAAACCCCACTATCGGCAGCCCTGAAAATGGTTTTCCGTGGTTTCCCATTTTCACACCAGGCAAATGCTGGGGCTGTACCTTATTTAAGGCCACGGCCGATTCCTTCCCACTCCTAACCCTATCCTGTCCCATCGTCGCCATAAGACCTATCTGAGTCGGTGCTACGTAAAGCAACTAGCAAAAAAAAAAAAAAAAAAAAAATTCGCACCCGTCCACAAGGCCCCTGTTCATCATAGCAGGTGAGGACACCCGGGAGAGGTACTAGTCGTCCTCCCCAGTTGAATCCCCGACCCACAGTCGTATGATCCGGGACCCTGCGCATGAGGTGGTAGAGGTGCGATCCTTCGCTGAGTCAGAGGGAATAACCGACCCTGGAAGTTAAAGAGAATACGAACGAACGAACGAACGAACGAAAGGAGTTCTTTAACGTGCCAGTAAATCTACCGACACGAGGCTGACGTACTTGAGCACCTTCAAATCCCATACTTCCATTAAAACTTAAAAGCAATGCGTTTCTGGCGTAGAAGTGAAATTTTGAGATCCCTGATTCAGGTATCATGTCATAACTGCCAACAGGAGCAGCCGAGAACTGTAAGTAGTTACAACTGCGAGCCGCTGGATAGCGCTAGTGGGGCTATCTCGTCGGAAAACTGCAGTATGTTTTTTCGAGAGAGCTTCCGCTTTTATCCTGTGATAACATCTACCAAACAGATTCACCAGTGGCGCAATTAGTTAGCGCACGGTACTTATTAGACAGTAGCCGAGAGATGCCGGGGTTGTGAGTTCGAGCCGCACCTGGGGAATATTTTCCTTCTTTCATTCTTAATCTGTTTACCCACCAGAGTAGGTTTCTCCCTCGGACTCCGTGAGGGATCTTACCTCTACGGTCTCTCCTGGAGCGAGAGTGGGATGCGGATACAACTGGGAAGTACGACCAGCACCTCGCAAGGCGGCGGGGGATGGCAAGTTTGGTAATAATAATAGTAACGTCTGCCTCTGTGGTGTAATCGTTAGTGAGATTCACTGTCACCCCCGGAGGCTCGGGTTCGATTCCCGGCTCTGCCACGAATTTTGAAATGTGGTACGAGGGCTGGAACGGGGTCCACTCAGCCTACGGAGGTCCACTGAGTAGAGGTGGGTTCGATTCCCACCTCAAGAATCCCAGAAGTGGTTTTGCGTGGTTTCCCACTTCTCCTCCAGGCAAATGCCGGGATGGTACCTAACTTACGGCCACGGCCGCTTCCTTCCCCCTTTCTTGTCTATCCCTTCCAATATTCCATCCCCCACCAAGGCCCCTGTTCAGCATAGCTGCTGAGGCCGCCTGGGCGAGGCACTGGCCATACTTCACAGTTGTATCCCCGACCCAATGTCTCACGCTCCAGGACACTGCTCTAGAGGCGGTTGAGGTGGGATCCCTCGCTGAGTCCGAGGGAAAAACCAACGCTGGAGGGTAAACAGATTAAGGAAGATGAATTATGTTAAATGTGTATTTATTTTTACATCTGCTAACTCTATTTTATAGGGAATAACAACTGGATTCGAGTATTTTTAAAATTTACAATATGAATATCTTTTGAAAAAAATCTGCTTAAAACCTTTAATTGCTTGTGTATTATAATTTAATAAATACGGTATTATTGTTTAACTCCATGTCTTGCTAAATTAAAATTGGAGAACTTGCTTCTTAGACAAGTATTAAAGGAACCGCATGCCTCATTCTTTACGTGAAATTATTATTTTTTTGAATCTCCTTCCCAATCTGTAGAATCTGTAATTTTAACAACCGTAATATTATGGCAAAATGTTCTGTAATTGGTTTAAATTCTTGTAATTTTTGTTCTCCACGTGTGTAATTAATATCTCCAATATTTGTAATAAGATTCGAGTTATTTAAGTTTTCTCTAAGTGCCATATTCCAAATATTTCGTTGGTTGGTTTTGCTTTATTGCTTAATAACTCTGTAATAGAGTATTTATTTGTTGCGGTAGAATTTCTGTTTTCAAGTTCCCTGGGGAGGATGACCAGTACCGCGCCCAGGTGGCCTCACCTGCTATGCTGAACAGGGGCCTTTCAGGGGCATGGGAAGAATGGAAGGGATAGACAAAGGAGAGGGAAAGAAGCGGCTGTGGCCTTGAGTTAGGTACCATCTCGGAACTTGCCTGGAGAAGTGCGAAACCACAGAAAACCACTTCCAGGATGACTGAGGTTGGAATCGAACCCACCCCTCCTCATTTGACTTTCCGAGGCTGAGTGGACCTCGTTCCAGGCATGGTACCATTTTTCAAATTCCGTCGCAGAGCCGGGAATCGAACCCAGACCTCCGGAGGTTTGTAACTCTTCACATTAACCACTAGACCATAGAGGCGGACAACTTCCATTTATTACGGAGAAAAAATTAGTCGGAATATATTTAGGAATATTTATTAACTTCTTTTTGTCAGAACTTTTAATGAAATCTCCAAAAAGAGAGGTAGATGAAATTGAGTAGTTGAAAGCAAAGAAAGGTGCAAATTGTACCTATATGAGATGATTTACGTTTTGACAATATTTATTTGCTCGTTCAGGTTCATTCATATTCGTTCATGCTCGTTCAGCCTCGTTCGTTGTATTTTCGTAAAATGATGGATTTTTACAAGATTTTGCGTTACGCTTTTGTAAAATTAGCTGATTTTTGTGCTTTTTTTTTTGCAATTTTCTTTCAGGCTCGGCGAGCGCAAAAAATGAAGGTTTTGAGATGTTTTGAAATTTGCGGTAAAAATGTGTTTTTTCATTGATATTACTTTAATTTTCACTAAATTTTATAGTTTCTTCGTGTTTTCCTAATTTGGGCAAAATTGCGCTCGTGCTGTCAATATTTATCTATTAACTATACATTGTGGAATGTACTCCTCGATTTACAGCGCATAACAATATCTTTATATATTTGAAATATATTTATTATGTCTTCGATGTGATTACAAGCGACATAAATTATATAAAGCAACCATCACATTGTCATAAAATATGGAGGTTTTTAAAACAAGTTTATGTCAGGTATCATAATGAAAGTATTATTCGAACACGTAGATAACATAGATTTACATTTATACAGTACGTTCATAATCTTTCTTCTTTCTTTCTTAATATGCTTACCCTCCAGGGTCGGTTTTTCCCTCGGACACAGCGAGCGATCCCACCTCTACCGCCTCAGGGGCAGTGTCCTGGAGCTTCAGACCTTGGGTCGGGGAATACAGCTGGGGAGGATGACCAGTACTCCGCCCAGGTGGCCTCACCTGCTATGCTGAACATGGGCCTTGGTAGGGGATGGAATATTGGAACGGATAGACAAGGAAGGGGGAAGGAAGCGGCCGTGGCCTTGAGTTAGGTACCATCCCGGCATTTGCCTGGAGGAGAAGTGGGAAACCACGGAAAACCACTTCCAGGATGGCTGAGGTGGAAATCGAACCCACCTCTACTCATTTGACCTCCCGAGCCTGAGTTCCAGAACTCGTACAACTTCTCAAACTTCGTGACAGAGGCGGGAATGGAACCCGGGCCTCCGGGGTTGGCAGCTATGCACTAGACCACAGAGGCGGACAACTTCCATTTATTACGGAGAAAAAATTATTTGGAATATATTTAGGAATTTTTATTAACTTGTTTGTCAGAAATTTTAATGAAACCTCCAAAAACGGAAGTAGATGAAATTGAGTAGTTAAAAGCAAAGAAAGGTTCAAATTTCACCTGTATGAGATGATTTATGTTTTGACAATATTTATTTGCTCGTTCAGGCTCATTCATATTCGTTCATGCTCGTTCAGCCTCGTTCGTTGTATTTTCGTAAAATGATGGATTTTTAGAAGATTTTGCGTTACGCTTTTGTAAAATTGGCTGATTTTTGTGCTTTCTTTTTTTTCAATTTTTTTTCAGGCTCGGCGTGCGCAAAAAATGAAGATTTTGAGTTGTGCAGGAATTTGTGTTAAAATGTGTTTTTTCATTGACATTTCTTTAATTTTCACTAAATATTATAGTTTCTTCGTGTTTTGGTAATTTGGACAAAATTGCGCTCGTGCTGTCTTATATTTATCTATTAACAATACATTGTGTAATGTACTCCTCGATTTTCAGCGCATAACAATATTTTTAAATATTTGAAATACTTTGATTATGCCTTCGATGTGATTATTTAATACTGTCAACAAGAGAAAACAGTAGGCGATATAAATTATATGAAGCAACGATCACATTGTCATAAAATATGGAGCTATTTAAAACAAGTTCATTGTCACGTATCATAATGAAAGTATTATACGAATATCGAAGATAACATAGTTTTACACTTATACGGTACGTTTATAATCTTTCTTCCTTTCTGAATATGTTTACCCTCCAGGGTTGGTTTTTCCCTCGGACTTAGACTGTGATCCCACCTCTACCGCCTCAGGGGTAGTGTCCTGGAGCTTCAGACTGGGGTCGGGTGATAGAACTGTGGAGAGAATGACCAGTACCTCTCCCAGGCGGCCTCACCTGTTATGCTGAACAAGGGCCTTTAGTGGGGGGGGGGAAGGTATGGGAAGATTGGAAGGGGTAGACATGGAAGACGGAATGAAGCGGCCGTGGCCTTAAGTTAGGTACCATCCCGTCATTTGCCTGGAGGAGAAGTGGGAAACCACAGAAAACCACTTCTAGGATGGCCGAGGTGGGAATCGAACCCACCTCTACTCTACCTCTGGCAGCTAATCACGCTAACCACTACACCACAGAGGCGGACTCTAGAAAAGGGTAATTTTGGAAAATTTTATATGTCCGCCGCATGAAAGAAATCCACCTCTGTAGTATATTATCTTGATGTATTCGTACAAATAAATATGAACGTAATTTCCACTTTATACAAAATTTTGCAATGGTATACATGTACGGTATTATAAAAGTATATGTCCGCCTCTGTGGTGTAGTGGTTAGTGTGATTAGCTGCCACCCCCTGAGGCAGGTGTTCGATAACCTGCCACGAAATTTGAAAAGTAGTACAAGGGCTGGAACCGGGTCCACTCAGCCTTGGGAAGTCAACTGAGTACATTAGGGTTCTATTTCCACCTCAGCCATTCTCGAAGTGGTTTTCCGTGGTTTCTCAATTCTCCTCCAGACAAATACTGGCATGGTACCTAACTGAAGGCCACCGCCGCTTCTTACCCTCTTCCTTGCCTGCCCCTTCCAATCTGCGCATCCGTCCATAAGGCCCCTGTTCATCATAGCAGGTGAGGACACGCGGGCGAGGTACTGGTGGCCCTCCCCAGTTGTATCCCCGACCTAAAATCTTATGATCCGAGTCCCTGCCCTTGAGGAAGTAGAGGTGCGATCCTTCGCTGAGTCCGAGGGAATAACCGACCCGGGAGGGTAAGCAAATAACGAAGAAGACGAAGAAGAAGAAGGAGAAGGAGAAGAAGGAGAACCACAGTTAATCGCCGCCTCTGTGGTGCAGTGGTTAGTGTGATTAACTGCCACCCCAGAGGCCCGAGTTTGATTCTCGGCTCTGCCACGAAATTTGAAAAGTTGTACGAGGGCTGGAACAAGATCCACTGTGCCTCGGGAGGGCAACAGAATAGGGGTGGCCCGATTCCCATGTCAACCATCCTCGTAGTGGTTTAAAATGCTTTCCCCACTTCTTCTCCACGCAAATACTGGGATGGTACCAAATTTAAGGCCACGGCTACTTCCTTCCATCTTCCTTGTCCATCCCTTCCAGTCTATCCATCTCAACTTTAATTTGGAGAAAATATCAATTGTACAGTACGATAAGTAATTTTTGAATGTATATAGATGCAATATTTCATACCTTACCTGAAAATTGCAGACAGTATCACATGTAAGTGTAAGTGTTCTTGGTCTACTCGTTGGCCTAAAATGGATGCCACATTTCGTGTCTTATCTCGCGACTTATAAAATTTTATAACCCCTGATCAATTATTTTGTACATGTAAACCTGTTCCATATGAACAATAATATTAATAATATCATTAATAATAATGTATTGGCTTTATGTCCCGCTTATTAATTTTACGGTTTTCGGGGACACCGAGGAGCAACAATTTAGTCCCGCAGGAGTTCTTTAATGTGCCAGTAAATCTACCGACACGAGGCTCACGTACTTGAGCACCTTCAAATCCCATCCTTCCATTAATACTTAAAAGCAATATGTTTCTGTTGTACAAGTGAATTTCTGAGATCCCAGATCCAGGAATCATGTCATAACAGCCAACTGGAGCAGTCGAGAACTGTAAGTAGTTACAACTGCGAGCCGTTGGAAAGCGCTAGTGGCGCTAACTAGTCGGAAAACTGCGGTATGCATTTTCGAGAGAGCTTCTGCTATTATCCTGTGATAACTTCCAGTATGCAGAGTCCCCAGTGGCGCAATTGGTTAGCGCACGGTACTTATAAGACAGTAGCCGGGAGATGCCGGGGTTGTGAGTTCGAGCCTCACCTGGGGAACAATTTTCTTCTTTCTTCTAGTCGGTTTACCCTCCAGCACCTCGCAAGGCGGCGGGGGATGGGAACTTTGGTAATAATAATAGTAATGTCCGCCTCTGTGGTGTAGTAGTTAGTGTGCATTGCTGTCATCCCCGGAGGCCCGGGCTCGATTCCCGCCTCTGCCACGAAATTTGAAAAGTGGTACGAGGGCTGGAACGGGGTCCACTCAGCCTAGAGAGGTCCACTGAGTGGAGGTGTGTTCGATTCCCACCTCCGGAATCCTAGAAGTGGTTTTCCGTGGTTTCCCGCTTCGCCTCCAGGCAAATTCCGGTATGGTACCTAACATAAGGCCACGGCCGCTCCCTTCCCTCTTTCTTGTCTATTCCTTCCAAAATTCCATCCCCCACCAAGGCCCCTGTTCAGCATAGCAGGTGGGGCGCCTTGTCGAGGCACTGGTCATACTCCACAGTTGTATCCCCTACGCAATGTCTCACGTTCCAGGACACTGCCCTTGAGGCGGTAGAGGTGGGATCCGTCGCTGAGTCCTAGGGAAAACCAACGCTGGAGGGTAAGCAGAATAACGAAGAAGAATTTTTACATCTGCTATTACTATTTTATATGGAATAACAAGTGGATTCGAGTATTTTTTAATTTATAATATCAATACCTTTTGAAAAATTTGCTTAAAACCTTTAATTGCTTGTGAATTATAATTTAATGAATACGGTATTTTTGCTTTAACTCCGTATCTTGCTAAATTAAAATTGGAGAACTTGCTTCTTAGTGTAACCTGACAAACCCCGGTCAGATATTATTATTATTGTCATTATTATTATTATTATTATTATTATTATTTATTCATGTGTATATTTCATTTATGTGTGTATTTAGCCGTCGCGGCTTAGTAACTCTTTTTGGAACTCTCGTTATTATGGATACTCTCTATATTTTATTTGGGACTAGTGTGTTTCGATCACTCAGTTTATCTCCCGGTTGTGTACGTGACGAGTCTCCGAGCGGGGGTTTACGTGTTGACGGAGCTGAGGTGGAAAATTCCAGGAACTGGGCTATTTTAAGATGCTGTTGTGTTGGCTTGGGCTAGTGTGGTGCAAGCACGCGTCGAGAGTTGGAAGTTGCAGCATGCAGTGTGCAGATGTGATACTGGTGGTAATCGGAGAGGTGTTTTGTACGAGTTGTGGGAAGATGTCCCATGCCATGTTGGGAGTTCGAGATCTGCTGTTGAAGGAACCAGGGAGAAAGATGCTGGAGTGTAACAACATTCTATGGTTATGAATGTTAGCCATATATAATTTTACGGAGAGTCTACGTAAGGTAACGTGTTGGGCCTTTTCAAACTATACCAACGCCATCAGCAAAGTGGAGTCCATTCTTGAAAAATGAGTCATGACTGCGTGTGAATATTTTGCGTTGCGGAATAAACTGAGTACCAGTTATTGAGAGAGAGTTATTTCATAAATTAAGACATTTATTATTTATATCAATATTCTCTTTATTTTGTTATATATGTTCAAGGGTGTATCACGACGAGCTCTGCTCGGATTTCTAGGTAAATACAGGTTTAATTGACTAAGTAAATTGTATGAGATTAATATATATTCTGTATAATTTCTATGGGTGGGGGAAATTACCAGATGGACTCCTTTTCCAATATTAATTTTTTAGGTATCAAGTGATTCAGATCTCCTTGTCACAAGGCAACGACCCTGAAGATGAGTTTCAACAGCCGGCAAAGTTTAAGAATTATTTATTTGTATATTTATGGCTCCCAAATTCCATTAGTCATTATTATTTATATTTATATTTAATAGAGAGATTTCCTCCCCGGACTCATTGGGGGATCTTACCTCTACGGTCTCTACTGGAGCGAGAGTGGGATGGGGATAAAACTGGGGAGTGCGACCAGCACCTCGCAAGGCGGCGGGGGATGGGAAGTTTGGTAATAATAATAGTAATGTCCGCCTCTGTGGTGTAGTAGTTAGTGTGCATTGCTGTCATCCCCGGAGGCCCGGGCTCGATTCCCGCCTCTGCCACGAAATTTGAAAAGTGGTACGAGGGCTGGAACGGGGTCCACTCAGCCTAGGGAGGTCCACTGAGTGGAGGTGTGTTCGATTCCCACCTCCGGAATTCTAGAAGTGGTTTTCCGTGGTTTCCCGCTTCGCCTCCAGGCAAATTCCGGTATGGTACCTAACATAAGGCCACGGCCGCTCCCTTCCCTCTTTCTTGTCTATTCCTTCCAAAATTCCATCCCCCACCAAGGCCCCTGTTCAGCATAGCAGGTGGGGCGCCTTGTCGAGGCACTGGTCATACTCCACAGTTGTATCCCCTACGCAATGTCTCACGTTCCAGGACACTGCCCTTGAGGCGGTAGAGGTGGGATCCGTCGCTGAGTCCTAGGGAAACCAACGCTGGAGGGTAAGCAGAATAACGAAGAAGAATTTTTACATCTGCTATTACTATTTTATATGGAATAACAAGTGGATTCGAGTATTTTTTAATTTATAATATCAATACCTTTTGAAAAATTTGCTTAAAACCTTTAATTGCTTGTGAATTATAATTTAATGAATACGGTATTTTTGCTTTAACTCCGTATCTTGCTAAATTAAAATTGGAGAACTTGCTTCTTAGATAACTATTAACAGAACCGCATGCCTCTTTCTTTACTAGAAATTTTTAGTTTCTTTGTTCTCCTTCGCAATCTGTAGAATCTCAAATTTTAACAACAATATTTATTTGCTCGTTCAGGCTCATTCATATTCGTTCATGCTCGTTCAGCCTCGTTCGTTGTATTTTCGTAAAATGATGGATTTTTAGAAGATTTTGCGTTACGCTTTTGTAAAATTGGCTGATTTTTGTGCTTTCTTTTTTTTTCAATTTTCTTTCAGGCTCGGCGTGCGCAAAAAATGAAGATTTTGAGTTGTGCAGGAATTTGTGTTAAAATGTGTTTTTTCATTGACATTTCTTTAATTTTCACTAAATATTATAGTTTCTTCGTGTTTTGCTAATTTGGACAAAATTGCGCTCGTGCTGTCAATATTTATCTATTAACAATACATTGTGTAATGTACCCTTCGATTTTCAGCGCATAACAATATTTTTAAATATTTGAAATATTTTGATTATGCCTTCGATGTGATTATTTAATATTGTCAACAAGAGAAAACAGTAGGCGATATAAATTATATGAAGCAACGATCACATTGTCATAAAATATGGAGCTATTTAAAACAAGTTCATTGTCACGTATCATAATGAAAGTATTATACGAATATCGTAGATAACATAGTTTTACACTTATACGGTACGTTTATAATCTTTCTTCCTTTCTGAATATGTTTACACTCCAGGGTTGGTTTTTCCCTCGGACTCAGACATGATCCCACCTCTACCGCCTCAGGGGTAGTGTCCTGGAGCTTCAGACTGGGGTCGGGTGATAGAACTGTGGAGAGAATGACCAGTACCTCGCCCAGGCGGCCTCACCTGTTATGCTGAACAAGGGCCTTTAGTGGGGGGGGGGGGGGGGTAGGGATGGGAAGATTGGAAGGGGTAGACATGGAAGACGGAATGAAGCGGCCGTGGCCTTAAGTTAGGTACCATCCCGTCATTTGCCTGGAGGAGAAGTGGGAAACCACAGAAAACCACTTCTAGGATGGCCGAGGTGGGAATCGAACCCACCTCTACTCTACCTCTGGCAGCTAATCACGCTAACCACTACACCACAGAGGCGGACTCTAGAAAAGGGTAATTTTGGAAAATTTTATATGTCCGCCGCATGAAAGAAATCCACCTTTGTAGTATATTATCTTGATGTATTCGTACAAATAAATATGAACGTAATTTCCACTTTATACAAAATTATGCTATGGTATACATGTACGGTATTATAAAAGTATATGTCCGCCTCTGTGGTGTAGTGGTTAGTGTGATTAGCTGCCACCCCCTGAGGCAGGTGTTCGATAACCTGCCACGAAATTTGAAAAGTAGTACAAGGGCTGGAACCGGGTCCACTCAGCCTTGGGAAGTCAACTGAGTACATTAGGGTTCTATTTCCACCTCAGCCATTCTCGAAGTGGTTTTCCGTGGTTTCTCAATTCTCCTCCAGACAAATACTGGCATGGTACCTAAATGAAGGCCACCGCCGCTTCTTACCCTCTTCCTTACCTGCCCCTTCCAATCTTCGCATCCGTCCATAAGGCCCCTGTTCATCATAGTAGGTGAGGACACGCGGGCGAGGTACTGGTCGCCCACCCCAGTTGTATCCCCGACCTAAAATCTTATGATCCGAGTCCCTGCCCTTGAGGAAGTAGAGGTGCGATCCTTCGCTGAGTCCGAGGGAATAACCGACCCGGGAGGGTAAGCAAATAACGAAGAAGAAGAAGAAGGAGAAGAAGAAGAACCACAGTTAATCGCCGCCTCTGTGGTGCAGTGGTTAGTGTAATTAACTGCCACCCCAGAGGCCCGAGTTTGATTCTCGGCTCTGCCACGAAATTTGAAAAGTTGTACGAGGGCTGGAACAAGATCCGCTGTGCCTCGGGAGGGCAACAGAATAGGGGTGGCCCGATTCCTATGTCAACCATCCTCGTAGTGGTTTAAAATGCTTTCCCCACTTCTTCTCCACGCAAATACTGGGATGATACCAAATTTAAGGCCACGGCTACTTCCTTCCATCTTCCTTGTCCATCCCTTCCAGTCTATCCATCTCAACTTTAATTTGGAGAAAATATCAATTGTACAGTACGATAAGTAATTTTTGAATGTATATAGATGCAATATTTCATACCTTACCTGAAAATTGCAGACAGTATCACATGTAAGTGTAAGTGTTCTTGGTCTACTCGTTGGCCTAAAATGGATGCCACATTTCGTGTCTTATCTCGCGACTTATAAAATTTTATAACCCCCGATCATTTATTTTGTACATGTAAACCTGTTCCATATGAACAATAATATTAATAATGTCCCGTGCCAGTAAATCTACCGACACGAGGCTCACGTACTTGAGCACCTTCAAATCCCATCCTTCCATTAATACTTCATCATCATCATCATCATCTGTTTACCCTCCAGGTTCGGTTTTTTCCTCGGACTTAGCGAGGGATCCCACCTCTACCGCCAGGGCAGTGTCCTGGAGCTTCAGACTCTTGGTCGGGGTATACAACTGGGGAGTATGACCAGTACCTCGCCCAGGCGGCCTCACCTGCTATGCTGAACAGGGGCCTTGTGGAGGGATGGGAAGATTGGAAGGGATTGGCAAGGAAGAGGGAAGGAAGCGGCCGTGGCCTTAAGTTAGGTTCCATCCCGGCATTCGTCTGGAGGAGAAGTGGGAAACCACGGAAAACCACTTCCAGGATGGCTGAGGTGGGAATCGAACACACCTCTACTCAGTTGACTTCCCGAGGCTGAGTGGACCCCGTTCCAGCCCTCGTACCACTTTTCAAATTTCGTGGCAGAGCCGGGAATCGAACCCGGGCCTCCTGGGGTGGCAGCTAATCACGCTACACCACAGAGGCGGACCCATTAATACTCAAAAGCAATATGTTTCTGTTGTACAAGTGAATTTCTGAGATCCCAGATCCAGGAATCATGTCATAACAGCCAACTGGAGCAGACGAGAACTGTAAGTAGTTACAACTGCGAGCCGTTGGAAAGCGCTAGTGGCGCTAACTAGTCGGAAAACTGCGGTATGCATTTTCGAGAGAGCTTCTGCTATTATCCTGTGATAACTTCCAGTATGCAGAGTCCCCAGTGGCGCAATTGGTTAGCGCACGGTACTTATAAGACAGTAGCCGAGAGATGCCGGGGTTGTGAGTTCGAGCCTCACCTGGGGAACAATTTTCTTCTTTCTTTTAATCGGTTTACCCTCCAGAGGAGGTTTCCTCCCCGGACTCATTGGGGGATCTTACCTCTACGGTCTCTACTGGAGCGAGAGTGGGATGGGGATAAAACTGGGGAGTGCGACCAGCACCTCGCAAGGCGGCGGGGGATGGGAAGTTTGGTAATAATAATAGTAATGTCCGCCTCTGTGGTGTAGTAGTTAGTGTGCATTGCTGTCATCCCCGGAGGCCCGGGCTCGATTCCCGCCTCTGCCACGAAATTTGAAAAGTGGTACGAGGGCTGGAACGGGGTCCACTCAGCCTAGGGAGGTCCACTGAGTGGAGGTGTGTTCGATTCCCACCTCCGGAATTCTAGAAGTGGTTTTCCGTGGTTTCCCGCTTCGCCTCCAGGCAAATTCCGGTATCGTACCTAACATAAGGCCGCGGCCGCTCCCTTCCCTCTTTCTTGTCTATTCCTTCCAAAATTCCATCCCCCACCAAGGCCCCTGTTCAGCATAGCAGGTGGGGCGCCTTGTCGAGGCACTGGTCATACTCCACAGTTGTATCCCCTACGCAATGTCTCACGTTCCAGGACACTGCCCTTGAGGCGGTAGAGGTGGGATCCATCGCTGAGTCCTAGGGAAACCAACGCTGGAGGGTAAGCAGAATAACGAAGAAGAATTTTTACATCTGCTATTACTATTTTATATGGAATAACAAGTGGATTCGAGTATTTTTTAATTTATAATATCAATACCTTTTGAAAAATTTGCTTAAAACCTTTAATTGCTTGTGAATTATAATTTAATGAATACGGTATTTTTGCTTTAACTCCGTATCTTGCTAAATTAAAATTGGAGAACTTGCTTCTTAGATAACTATTAACAGAACCGCATGCCTCTTTCTTTACTAGAAATTTTTAGTTTATTGTTCTCCTTCGCAATCTGTAGAATCTCAAATTTTAACAACAATATTTATTTGCTCGTTCAGGCTCATTCATATTCGTTCATGCTCGTTCAGCCTCGTTCGTTGTATTTTCGTAAAATGATGGATTTTTAGAAGATTTTGCGTTACGCTTTTGTAAAATTGGCTGATTTTTGTGCTTTCTTTTTTTTTTAATTTTCTTTCAGGCTCGGCGTGCGCAAAAAATGAAGATTTTGAGTTGTGCAGGAATTTGTGTTAAAATGTGTTTTTTCATTGACATATCATTAATTTTCACTAAATATTATAGTTTCTTCCTGTTTTGGTAATTTGGACAAAATTGCGCTCGTGCTGTCAATATTTATCTATTAACAATACATTGTGTAATGTACTCTTCGATTTTCAGCGCATAACAATATTTTTAAATATTTGAAATATTTTGATTATGCCTTCGATGTGATTATTTAATATTGTCAACAAGAGAAAACAGTAGGCGATATAAATTATATGAAGCAACGATCACATTGTCATAAAATATGGAGCTATTTAAAACAAGTTCATTGTCACGTATCATAATGAATGTATTATACGAACGTCGTAGATAACATAGTTTTACACTTATACGGTACGTTTATAATCTTTCTTCCTTTCTGAATACGTTTACCCTCCAGGGTTGGTTTTTCCCTCGGACTCAGACTGTGATCCCACCTCTACCGCCTCAGGGGTAGTGTCCTGGAGCTTCAGACTGGGGTCGGGTGATAGAACTGTGGAGAGAATGACCAGTACCTCGCCCAGGCGGCCTCACCTGTTATGCTGAACAAGGGCCTTTAGTGGGGGGGGGGGGTAGGGATGGGAAGATTGGAAGAGGTAGACATGGAAGACGGAATGAAGCGGCCGTGGCCTTAAGTTAGGTACCATCCCGTCATTTGCCTGGAGGAGAAGTGGGAAACCACAGAAAACCACTTCTAGGATGGCCGAGGTGGGAATCGAACCCACCTCTACTCTACCTCTGGCAGCTAATCACGCTAACCACTACACCACAGAGGCGGACTCTAGAAAAGGGTAATTTTGGAAAATTTTATATGTCCGCCGCATGAAAGAAACCCACCTTTGTAGTATATTATCTTGATGTATTCGTACAAATAAATATGAACGTAATTTCCACTTTATACAAAATTATGCTATGGTATACATGTACGGTATTATAAAAGTATATGTCCGCCTCTGTGGTGTAGTGGTTATTGTGATTAGCTGCCACCCCCTGAGGCAGGTGTTCGATAACCTGCCACGAAATTTGAAAAGTAGTACAAGGGCTGGAACCGGGTCCACTCAGCCTTGGGAAGTCAACTGAGTACATTAGGGTTCTATTTCCACCTCAGCCATTCTCGAAGTGGTTTTCCGTGGTTTCTCAATTCTCCTCCAGACAAATACTGGCATGGTACCTAACTGAAGGCCACCGCCGCTTCTTACCCTCTTCCTTGCCTGCCCCTTCCAATCTTCGCATCCGTCCATAAGGCCCCTGCTCATCATAGCAGGTGAGGACACGCGGGCGAGGTACTGGTCGCCCTCCCCAGTTGTATCCCCGACCTAAAATCTTATGATCCGAGTCCCTGCCCTTGAGGAAGTAGAGGTGCGATCCTTCGCTGAGTCCGAGGGAATAACCGACCCGGGAGGGTAAGCAAATAACGAAGAAGACGAAGAAGAAGGAGAAGGAGAAGGAGAAGACGAAGAACCACAGTTAATCGCCACCTCTGTGGTGCAGTGGTTAGTGAGATTAACTGCCACCCCAGAGGCCCGAGTTTGATTCTCGGCTCTGCCACGAAATTTGAAAAGTTGTACGAGGGCTGGAACAAGATCCACTGTGCCTCGGGAGGGCATCAGAATAGGGGTGGCCCGATTCCCATGTCAACCATCCTCGTAGTGGTTTAAAATGCTTTCCCCACTTCTTCTCCACGCAAATACTGGGATGGTACCAAATTTAAGGCCACGGCTACTTCCTTCCATCTTCCTTGTCCATCCCTTCCAGTCTATCCATCTCAACTTTAATTTGGAGAAAATATCAATTGTACAGTACGATAAGTAATTTTTGAATGTATATAGATGCAATATTTCATACCTTACCTGAAAATTGCAGACAGTATCACATGTAAGTGTAAGTGTTCTTGGTCTACTCGTTGGCCTAAAATGGATGCCACATTTCGTGTCTTATCTCGCGACTTATAAAATTTTATAACCCCTGATCAATTATTTTGTACATGTAAACCTGTTCCATATGAACAATAATATTAATAATATCATTAATAATAATGTATTGGTTTTATGTCCCGCTTATTAATTTTACGGTTTTCGGGGACACCGAGGAGCAACAATTTAGTCCCGCAGGAGTTCTTTAATGTGCCAGTAAACTACCGACACGAGGCTCACGTACTTGAGCACCTTCAAATCCCATCCTTCCATTAATACTTAAAAGCAATATGTTTCTGTTGTACAAGTGAATTTCTGAGATCCCAGATCCAGGAATCATGTCGTTACAGCCAACTGGAGCAGACGAGAACTGTAAGTAGTTACAACTGCGAGCCGTTGGAAAGTGCTAGTGGCGCTAACTAGTCGGAAAACTGCGGTATGCATTTTCGAGAGAGCTTCTGCTATTATCCTGTGATAACTTCCAGTATGCAGAGTCCCCAGTGGCGCAATTGGTTAGCGCACGGTACTTATAAGACAGTAGCCGAGAGATGCCGGGGTTGTGAGTTCGAGCCTCACCTGGTGAACAATTTTCTTCTTTCTTTTAATCGGTTTACCCTCCAGAGGAGGTTTCCTCCCCGGACTCATTGAGGGATCTTACCTCTACGGTCTCTATTGGAGCGAGAGTGGGATGGGGATAAAACTGGGGAGTGCGACCAGCACCTCGCAAGGCGGCGAGGGATGGGAAGTTTGGTAATAATAATAGTAATGTCCGCCTCTGTGGTGTAGTAGTTAGTGTGCATTGCTGTCATCCCCGGAGGCCCGGGCTCGATTCCCGCCTCTGCCACGAAATTTGAAAAGTGGTACGAGGGCTGGAACGGGGTCCACTCAGCCTAGGGAGGTCCACTGAGTGGAGGTGTGTTCGATTCCCACCTCCGGAATCCTAGAAGTGGTTTTCCGTGGTTTCCCGCTTCGCCTCCAGGCAAATTCCGGTATGGTACCTAACATAAGGCCACGGCCGCTCCCTTCCCTCTTTCTTGTCTATTCCTTCCAAAATTCCATCCCCCACCAAGGCCCCTGTTCAGCATAGCAGGTGGGGCGCCTTGTCGAGGCACTGGTCATACTCCACAGTTGTATCCCCTACGCAATGTCTCACGTTCCAGGACACTGCCCTTGAGGCGGTAGAGGTGGGATCCGTCGCTGAGTCCTAGGGAAACCAACGCTGGAGGGTAAGCAGAATAACGAAGAAGAATTTTTACATCTGCTATTACTATTTTATATGGAATAACAAGTGGATTCGAGTATTTTTTAATTTATAATATCAATACCTTTTGAAAAATTTGCTTAAAACCTTTAATTGCTTGTGAATTATAATTTAATGAATACGGTATTTTTGTTTTAACTCCGTATCTTGCTAAATTAAAATTGGAGAACTTGCTTCTTAGATAACTATTAACAGAACCGCATGCCTCTTTCTTTACTAGAAATTTTTAGTTTTTTTGTTCTCCTTCGCAATCTGTAGAATCTCAAATTTTAACAACCATAATATTATGGCAAAATACACTGACTTACAGAGCAAATGCAACACCAAGAAGGAGTGGTCAGAATTTTATGCCAATTGCAGGGTAGACTGACGTCACTGAGGTATGCTCATGATGTGAAATGCGCCGCTGTGCTGCTCACGTAGCGAACGATAAATGGGACACGGCGTTGGCGAATGGCCCACTTCGTACCGTGATTTCTCAGCCGACAGTCATTGTAGAACGTATTGTCGTGTGCCACAGGACACGTGTATAGCTAAGAATGCCAGGCCGCCGTCAACGGAGGCATTTCCAGCAGACAGACGACTTTACGAGGGGTATGGTTATCGGGCTGAGAAGGGCAGGTTGGTCGCTTCGTCAAATCGCAGCCGATACCCATAGGGATGTGTCCACGGTGCAGCGCCTGTGGCGAAGATGGTTGGCGCAGGGACATGTGGCACGTGCGAGGGGTCCAGGCGCAGCCCGAGTGACGTCAGCACGCGAGGATCGGCGCATCCGCCGCCAAGCGGTGGCAGCCCCGCACGCCACGTCAACCGCCATTCTTCAGCATGTGCAAGACACCCTGGCTGTTCCAATATCGACCAGAACAATTTCCCGTCGATTGGTTGAAGGAGGCCTGCACTCTGCACTCCCGGCGTCCGCTCAGAAGACTACCATTGACTCCACAGCATAGACGTGCACGCCTGGCATGGTGCCGGGCTAGAGCGACTTGGATGAGGGAATGGCGGAACGTCGTGTTCTCCGATGAGTCACGCCTCTGTTCTGTCAGTGATAGTCACCGCAGACGAGTGTGGCGTCGGCGTGGAGAAAGGTCAAATCCGGCAGTAACTGTGGAGCGCCCTACCGCTAGACAACGCGGCATCATGGTTTGGGGCGCTATTGCGTATGATTCCACGTCACCTCTAGTGCGTATTCAAGGCACGTTAAATGCCCACCGCTACGTGCAGCATGTGCTGCGGCCGGTGGCACTCCCGTACCTTCAGGGGCTGCCCAATGCTCTGTTTCAGCAGGATAATGCCCGCCCACACACTGCTCGCATCTCCCAACAGGCTCTACGAGGTGTACAGGTGCTTCCGTGGCCAGCGTACTCTCCGGATCTCTCACCAATCGAACACGTGTGGGATCTCATTGGACGCCGTTTGCAAACACTGCAGCAGCCTCGTAAGGACGACCAACTGTGGCAAATGGTTGACATAGAATGGAGAACCATCCCTCAGGACACCATCCGCACTCTTATTGACTCTGTACCTCGACGTGTTTCTGCGTGCATCGCCGCTCGCTGTGGTCCTACATCCTACTGAGTCGATGCCGTGCGCATTGTGTAACCTGCATATCGGTTTGAAATAAACATCAATTATTCGTCCGTGCCGTCTGTGTTTTTTCCCCAACTTTCATCCCTTTCGACCCACTCCTTCTTGGTGTTGCATTTGCTCTGTCAGTCAGTGTATTCTCTAATTGGTTTAAATTCTTGTAATTTTTGTTCTCCATTTGTGTAATTAATATCTCCAATATTTGTAATACGACTCGAGTTATTTAAATTTTCTGTAAGTAGCCATATTCCAAATATTTTGTTGCTTGGTTTGCTTTATTGCTTAATAACTCTGTAATAGAGAATTTATTTGTTGCGGTAGAATTTCTGTGTTCATGTTCCATTTATTCTTCTTCTTAATCTGTTTATCCTCCAGGGTTGGTGTTTTACTAGGGCTCAGCGATGGATCCCACCTCAACCGCCTCAAGGGCAGTGTCCTGGAACTTCAGACTCTGGGTCGGGATACACAACTGGGGAGGATGACCAGTACCCCGCCCTGGTGGCCTCACCTGCTATGCTGTACAGGGCCCTTACAGGGGGATGGGAAGAATGGAAAGGATAGACAAGTAAGAGGGAAGGAAGCGGCCGTGGCCTTGAGTTAGGTACCATCCCGGCATTTGCCTGGAGGAGAAGTGGGAAACCACGGAAAACCACTTCCAGGATGGCTGAGTTGGAAATCGAACCAACCTCTACTCATTTGACCTCCCGAGCCTGAGTGGACCCAGTTCCAGCCCTCGTACCACTTTTCAAACTT
The DNA here is from genome assembly GCF_040414725.1 of Anabrus simplex. NCBI lineage: Eukaryota > Metazoa > Arthropoda > Insecta > Orthoptera > Tettigoniidae > Anabrus > Anabrus simplex. Next base: position 1,156,365,205 of record NC_090266.1, on the reverse strand, counting down.
CGTGGCAGAGCCGGGAATGGAACCCGGGCCTCCGGGGTTGGCAGCTATTCACTAGACCACAGAGGCCGACAACTTCCATTTATTACGGAGAAAAAATTAGTTGGAATATATTTAGGAATATTTATTAACTTGTATTTGTCAGAACTTTTAATGAAACCTCCAAAAACGGAAGTAGATGAAATTGAGTAGTTGAAAACAAAGATAGGTACAAATTTCACCTATATGAGATGATTTACGTTTTGACAATATTTATTTGCTCGTTCAGGCTGTTTTGTTATATTTCCATTAAATGATGGATTTTTAGAAGCTTTTGCGTTACGTTTTTCTAAAATTGGGTGATTTTTTGTGCTTTCTTTTTTTTTTTTTTGCAATTTTCTTTCAGGATCGGCGTGAGCAAAATATGAAGATTTTGAGTTGTGCCAAAATTTGTGTTAAAATGTGTTTTTTCATTGACATTTCTTTAATTTTCACTAAATATTATAGTTTCTTCGTGTTTTGGTAATTTGAAAAAAATTGCGCTCGTGCTGTCAATATTTATCTATTAACAATACATTGTGTAATGTACTCTTCGATTTTCAGCGCATAACAATATTTTTAAATATTTGAAATATTTTGATTATGCCTTCGATGTGATTATTTAATATTGTCAACAAGAGAAAACAGTAGGCGATATAAATTATATGAAGCAACCATCACATTGTCATAAAATATGGAGCTATTTAAAACAAGTTCATTGTCACGTATCATAATGAAAGTATTATACGAACATCGTAGATAACATAGTTTTACATTTATACAGTACGTTTATAATTTTTCTTCCTTTCTGAATCTGTTTACCCTCCAGGGTTGGTTTTTCCCTCGGACTCAGCGAGGGATCCCACCTCTGCCGCCGCAATGGCAGTGTCCTGGAGTTTCACACTCTTGGTCGGAGATATAACTGGGGAGAATGACCAGTACCTCGCCCAAGCGGCCTCACCTGCTATGCTGAAGAGGGGCCTGGTGGAGGGGTGGCAAAATTGGAAGGGAAAGATAAGGAAGGGGGAAGGAAGAGGGAATGAAGCGGCCGTGGCCTTAATTAGGTACCATCCCGGCATTTGCCTGGAGGAGAAGTGGGAAACCACGGAAAACCACTTCCAGGATGGCTGAGGTGGGAATCGAACCCACCTCTACTTAGTTGACCTCCTGAGGCTGAATGGACCCCGTTCCAACCCTCGTACCACTTTTCATATTTTGCCCTGCGGGTGGCAGCTAATCACACTAACCACTACACCACAGAGGCGGACATGTATATAGATGCCACTTCTAAACCTTATAAGACAGTAGCCGAGACATGCAGGAGTTGTGAGTTCGAGCCTCACCTGGGGACTATTTTCCTTCTTTCTTTGTTAATCGGTTTACCCTCCAGAGTAGGTTTTTCCCTCGGACTCAGTGAGGGATCTTAGCGACTGCAGCTGTTGGGCTCGGTAATATTAATAAAAATAATAGTAATGTCCGCCTCTGTGGTGTAGTGATTAGTGTGCTTAGCTGTCACACCCGGAGGCCCGGGTTCGATTCCCGGCTCTGCCACGAAATTTGAAAAGTGGTACGAGGGCTGGAACGGGGTCCACTCAGCCTCGGAATGTCAAATGACAAGAGGTGGGTTCGTTTCCCACCTCAGCCATTCTGGAAGTGGTTTTCCGTGGTTTCCCACTTCTCCTCCAGGCAAATGTCTGGATGGTACTTACCTTAAGGATACGGCCTCTTCCTTCCCTCTTCCTTGTCTATCCCTTCCAATCTCCCCATTCCCCCAGCAAGGCCCTTGATCAGCATAGCAGGTCTGGCCGCCTGGGCGAGGTACTGGTCATTATCCCCAGTTGTATCCCGCAACCCAATGTCTAATGCTTCATGGCAGTGTTCTCGAGGCGTTAGAGGTGTGATCAATCGCTGAGTCCGAGGGAAAACCAACCCTGGTGGGTAAACTTATTATTATTATTATTATTATTATTATTATTATTATTATTATTATTATTATTAAAGGCATATGATTCAGTCGACAGGGAAGTGCTATTCAATATATTAGCGGAATTTGGAATTGACGCCAAAACAACAGCAATTATTAAGCAGACTTTAACTGGGACACATTCGAAAGTTAAGTTCATGGGAGAGAACTCCAAGCAGTTCGAAATTAAAACAGGAGTCAGGCAGGGTGATGGATTGTCTCCAATTCTTTTCAACTGTGTGTTGGAGAAGATTATCCGGGAGTGGGAAAAAGAACTGGACAGAAAAGGATTACTTAACCAAGTATACATTGGAGGGTCAAAAAGTGGTGTCATGATTAATTGCCTTGCCTTTGCTGATGACGTTGCGCTGCTATCTAGGAATACTGACACAGCAATAGAACAGCTGAATGTACTAAAACTACAAGCAGAAAAAGCAGGACTACAGATTTCTTTCGAAAAAACTAAATATATAACAAACATCAAAATAACAAACATCAAAACAGCCCCTCGGTACCTGAAGACAGAACACGGTAAAATAGAAAGAGTTGATAGCTTTAAGTATTTGGGTGAAATAGTGCAACTGAAAACAAATGAAAGAGAAGCAAACAACACCAGACGGGAGAAAATGGCTGCGGCTTTTCGTAGGACATATCCTATATACAAGAAGAAAACCATCTCCAGACGAGCTAAACTAAGGCACTACAACACAGTGATTAAAACGGAATGTCTTTATGCTAGTGAATGCCTCCAAATGACAGGAAAAGCGGGACTGAGAGAAGCTGAGAAATTTGAAAGAAAGATCCTTCGCAAAATAATGGGTCCAAAGATTGTGGATGGACAGTATAGGCTGCGAGGAAGGGAAGAACTTTACCGAGACAATGAAAGGCTAACTGAGTCCATGAGAAAACGGAGACTTAAATTCTATGGGCATTTATTTAGAATGGATGAGAAGAGACTAACGAAAAGGATTTTCACAATACTAGACAGCAGACCTAAAGTGTCGGACAAATGGTTCAGGGAGGTAAGAAAGGATCTCAGACAGGTGGGACTAAATTCGGAAGACATCTCAAACCGAACAAAGTTTAGGTCAGTGATCGACAGATTTCAGGGATTCCATGACGAACCAAAACTTAACCGTGGGTGGACGGACGAAAGAAGACAGGCTGCCAGAGAGAGGATGCTGAAGTTCTGGGCTGTGAGAAAGGCTTCCAGAAACATGTAATTGTTATCTAACGTGGTCTCTAATGGCCGTAAACGAATATATATATTATTATTATTATTATTATTATTATTATTATTATTATTATTAATAATTAACGGCTGGTAATTTCAGATGACCGCCGGCCATAGGACATAGCCTAAACATGGGGCTGTGGAGTTGCATGTTAGTTATACATTGTGTGACGTAATGGTGAGGCCATTGATCCGACTCAGCGTAGATCTAGTAGACCGTCGTACTGTACTACGTATCTTAAACTAGTGCCTTCTGTTTCAGTACACACTAGTTATACATATCTACAGCCCGTGCACATCTGAAGGTCGCTGCTACTAGGTAAAAGATTTCATTACGTCACTTCCGTTGCGGATTATGTCGCGTCACGTCACGTCCTAGCTCTAGGATATGTTCATGTCAAAAAGGAAGGAAGGGAACCAACTGCCTCATGTTTCAGGATTTATTCATCTAACTCCAATACATATTAATTACCTCATCACCGGGCAAGTTGGCCGTGCGGTTAGGGGCGCGCAGTTGTGAGCTCGCATCCCGGAGATAGGGGGTTTTATCCCCACTGTCTGCAGCCGTGAAGATTGTTCTCCGTGGTTTCCCACTTTCACACCTGGCAAATACTGGGCCTGTGCCTTAATTAAGGCCACGGCCGCTTCCTTCCCATTCCTAGGCCGTTCCTCCCCCATCGTTGCCATAAGACCTATCTGTGTCGATGCGACGTAAAGCAAATAGCAATAAAGAAAAATTATCGCATCATGATGACCCACATACTTAGGTAAATACATATTGTATTCCTTTACTTGAAGACCACAGAAAATAAGAATGTCGGTTAATTGTGGTTCTGATTTGCTTATACCTATATTTCATGGAACGTATTTTTACATATTCTCAGTATACACATGTTTCTCAGATCACACAGCATAGTACCCCACTTTAGCAAAAACGTAAAGTTAAGCTATTTCGTTCAAATATGACTCGAGTATTGAATTAGAGAAATAACGAAGGTGTCAAAATACGTGTTTTGGAGAGCTCTATCAAATGGAAAAAGAAAATTTTGGAAATCAGATACGGTCCAAATGATATTCACGAAAAACTCGTAAAAAAGTCATTTAAAATGAATTTATTCCACAGTTATTATCCGATGTTAATTTGAAATATTTCAATAAATATATTGATCCTTTATTCAATGATTTGTATACCATATTTTTGAATTTCTCAAAACTGAGGTCTCCAGTTCGATTTGAAGCGGTTCATGCATGATGTGACAACAGCGTTACTAGTGGCAGAGTTAGTCAACCAATGTGTTTCCGGTTTGAGGTTATGTTATCTGACAATGAATCACGAGAGTATCTCGTGCGCTATTATGCCGCCAACACGTAAACGTCGTTTGGTTGCAAATATTAGTGAGGAAATTGGAAAAATCTTGAAGTGGTGAAATACAGTATAGTATTGAACCAGACCGAATGATCGTCCGGATGAAGATGCCGTGATAGTAGAGTGATCGACGAAGAAGACTAATGAAGATAATCGGCCTTCAAATACTTCAACAGAGACCTCTCTAAGTGGAACGGCTCAGTTCACGGAAGCTGCTCCTCTTACTCCATAATTTTTCCCGGCTGGATGGCTCATCATCCGTATTTCAGCTACCTCGCCGACTTCTAGAAAGTAAATTGGCTGACACCTCTTTGGAAGTTGGCCTCCCCACATCATGCACACCTGCGTAGTTCGCGGCGTTGATACCTCTCTCTCCACTCAAACCATCTCAATGAACTCCACCTAGATGGCGTTCCAGTTCACCAAGTCATCAGGATTAGAAAAAGCTCCGCACCAACAACTCTCGTCCGCCTCTATTTTGCCTCCGAAGACGACGTCCTGGACCTCATCCGCAACGGTGTACGTATCTTCCGCCAATTCCATCCAATGGAACCTACTCGTCGGTATACGCCACCTCCGCCATCTGCCGTCGCATCTGCCACTTCTGCACCAACAGCGTGGACATCGCAGCCATGGACGTCATCCTCTCTCTACACTTCCCCACCGCCATCACCACCACTACCACCACCTTTACCACTACATCTGCCTACGCACTTCCCTCAGTTCCTATCACTACTATAGAAATGTCCCATCCATCCCGTATCATGACTTCAACCCTCCCCATCCAGCCCCCACCTCAACAACTTCCGCATCAATCTGAATTCCTCCAGCAGTCTGAAGACTCCAATATATCGCCCTCAGTCCCAGAAGCACCTGCAGACACGGCACGCCCACCATCGCCACCCCCACCGCCGGCAGCACCCACCACAATGTTCAGCAGCGTCGTCCGTGGAGTCGACCCCGAAGTTCCTGAAGAAGAAGTTGTCTGAGGACTCCGCCTGGAAGGCTTCCCTGTCCGAAGAGCGTTCCGGATATACAACGCCCACGAACCTACCTACCTCGTGTGCCTCCATCTTCCGCATCAAGAAGACGTTCATCATCTCGTCGTCCACGGAGCTCGTTTCTATGGCCGTCGCTATAAAGTTGAATCTTCTCGCTCCTCTCCCCAATCCACGACCCGCCATCCCACCACCACAACACCTCGCCGCCCCCGGCCGGATTTTCCTCCATTCCAACCTAGCCATCACGTCCGTTTTCATTCTCCCCCACCCAGTTTTTTCCCTCCACAACCGCCAACACCCGATCTTCTTCAATTCCTCCTAACTTCCCTCGTTCATTACGCTTCCACATTTTACACCCTTTCTCTTCACCTCACCCGTAAAACTCCAGTCTAAATCTCCAACACCTTCTCACCTCACTTTCCAAGAGACCCCATCACATCACTTATCCTCCTTTATTCTGCACACCCTATTCCCCTCTTCTGCATCACACACCTCACCCCCTTTTCATAAATCGCCCGGCCCGAGAGAGAGCGTAACTCTCCAGGGGGTCTGCCCCGCTCTTCGGGCGGGGAATGAAAACTTCTCACGCACGCAATACTTCAAAAGGTATCAAAGTGCAGAAGCAGCGTAAACGTCATCAACAAGAAGAATCAAAATGATGGGATTTCTCGAGGATCAATACTCGTAATGGGACGACTCTCGATGTAGTTTTCAGCAAGATGACACCACTCGTAATGATGCATTATAGTTTTATTTTAGCACTCACAGAGCGATGCTTGTACCCGTACCCAAACAAAAGAAATCACAAGGTGAGGATGTATCAATCACAAGTCCGGCAACTGATGAAATCCCCTGCGTTTATAGACATAATTAATGAGGCTTTCCAGAAGCAAGCTAAATCGTTTAAAAGAAACTGAAATACATCCGACAAAAGATGTGTTTATTTGTGTATAATTATAGTAATAAATATTATGTACATTGTAAGCAATCTCATGGTTTACTTCTCATTCATGTCCTAAATGTTCCCTTTTCCACATGTCGTTAAGGAACATTTTCAATGTTCACTTGTTTGTTCAAGGGAATAAAACTGTAGACTTTTTATGTATTATGTGAAGAATGTAACATTTTTGTACATATCTAGGTAATTATTAAAATAAAATTAAAAATTGTTTCAGCTTGTTTAATTTTTAGACTATAGCAAAATAACTGGCGAATTTCGTCACATATAGAATATATTTCAATTGCTAAAGTTGGCTTTAAAACTCCTTTTAAATTGGGGTTTCTGACTCTTTCTGTGAAACACTGTCGGTCCCAGTGCCCCAACTGCATACAACAGCACTAATCTTCCTCAGAATCTGCGGTCTCTAAGAGCCTTTCATTGATGAGAGTTTCTATCAAACTTCATGCAGACTTGAAATGAAATCCAGGTTATTCAAGCTTTCTCTTTGTTTGCAAGGTCACTAGTGGTGACAGATTGCAGATGACGATAAAAGAAGTTAGCCTACTTATTTGTGTTACTTCATTGGGGTTTAAAGACAGATTCTATATTAACTTAATTTAGTAACATTTATTACTTTCATTTCCAGGGCATGAGGGCAACAGGAAATTAGTTACAACAATACATTGTGTAATGTACTTCTCGATTTACAGTGCATAACATTATTTTTAAATATTTGAAGTACTTTGATTATACCTTCGATGTGATTATTTAATACTGTCAACATTAGAAAACAGTAGGCGATATAAATTATCTAAAGCAACGATGATGACTTTGTCGTAAGATATGGAGGTATTTAAAACAAGTTTATTGTCACGTATCACAACCATAAGTCATAATGCAAGGAATATACGAACATCGTACATAGTATAATTTTACATGTACTTGTATACGTTTATTATACCGGACATATATACCATTATATAATTTTGTATAAAGTGAAATTTACGTTCATATATATTTTTACGAGTCCGCCTCTTTGGTGTACTGGTTAGTGTAATTAGTTGCCACCCCCAGAGGCCCGGGTTCAATTCCCGGCTCTGCCCCGAATTTTGAAAAGTGATACGAAGGCTGGAACGGGGTCCACTCAGCCTCGGGATGTCAAATGCGTAGATGTGGGTTCGATTCCCACCTCAGCCGTCCTCGAAGTGGATTTGCGTGGTTTCCCACTTCTCCTGCAGTCAAATGCTGGGATGGTACCTAACTTAAAGCCACGGCCACTTCCGTCCCTCTTCCTTGCCTATCCCTTCCAATCTTCCCATTCCCCTACAAGGCCCCTTTTCAGCATAGCAGGTGAGGCCGCCTGGGCGAGTTACTGGTCATCCTCCCCAGTTTTATGCCCCAAATCAGGGTCTGAAGCTCCAGGACACTGTCCTTGAGGCGGTAGAGGTGGGATCCCTCGCTCATTCCGATGGAAAAACCAACCCTGGAGTATAAACAGATAAAGAAGGAGCTCTTTAACGTGCCAGTAAATCTACCGACACGAGGTTGACGTATTTGAGCACCTTCAAATCCCATAATTCCTTTAAAACTTAAAAGCAATATGTTTTTGGTGTACAAGTGAAATGTTGAGATCCCTGATTCAGGTATTATGTCATAACAGCCAACAGGAGCAGACGAGAACTGTAAGTAGTTACAACTGCGAGCCGCTGGATAGCGTTAGTGGCGCTATCTCGTCGGAAAGCTATTTTTTGCTATTTGCTTTACGTCGCAACAACACAGATAGGTCTTATGGCGACGATGGGACAGGAAAGGGCTAGGAATGGGAAGGAAGCGGCCGTAGCCTTAATTTTCATACAACCCCAGCATTTTCCTGGTATGAAAATGGGAAACCACGGAAATCCATCTTCAGGGCTGCCGACAGTGGAGTTCGAACCCACTATCTCCCGGATGCGAGCTCACAGCTGCATGCCTCTAACCGCACGGCCAACTCGCCCGGTCGTCGGAAAGCTGCTGTATGCATTTTCGAGAGAGCTTCCGCTATTACCTTGTGATAAAATCTACCAAACAGCTCCCCCAGTGGCGCAATTGATTACCGCACGGTACGTATAAGACAGTAGCCGAGAGATGCCGGGGTTGAGAAGTCGAGCCTCATCTGGGGAATATTTTTCTTCTTTCTTTGTTAATCAGTTTACCCACCCGCGTTGTTTTTTCCCTCGGACTCCGCGAGGGATCTCACGTCTACTGTCTCTCCTGGAGCGAGAGTGGGTCTAGGATACAACTGGGGAGGAGGACCAGCACGTCGCCCATTCGGTTTCAACTGTAATGCTGAACTGGGGCCTTGTTGGGAGAGGGGACGGGAAGATTGGTAATAATAATAATAATAATAATAATAATAATAATAATAATAATAATAATAATAAATGGCTGATAAATTCAGACGACCGCCAGCCGTTAGACATAGCCTAAACCGTGGGCTGTGGATTTGCATAATAGTTATACATTGTGTGCCGTAAAAGGGAGGCCTTTGATCTGATTCAGCGTAGATCTAGTTGGTCGTTGTACTGTGCTACGTGTCTTAAACTAGTGCCTTGTGTTTCAGTACACACAGTTATACAAATCTACAGCCCGTGCACCTCTGAAGGTCGCTATTGCTAGATAAAATATGTTATTACGTCACTTCCGTTGCGGATTATGTCGCGTCACGTCACGTCACGAAAAACTCCTCAGGCCACACCAGCCCTAGGATACTTTAATGTCAAGAAGGAAGGAAAGGAACCAACTGCCTCATATTTGAGGATTTTCCCTGTAACTCCAGTACATATTAATTATCCCATCACGATAGCCCGGATACTTATGTAAATGCACATTCTATTCCTTTACTTGTAGACCAGTGGAAATGAAAAAAGTCGGTGTATTGTGGTTCTGATATGGTTATATCCGCACTTCATTTAACATATTTTTACATATTCTCAATAATATTACACATGTTTCTCAGATCAGACAGTATAGGGCCCCGCTTTAGCAAAAACGTAAAGTTAAGCTATTTCATTAAATTGTGACTAGAGTATTGAAGTAGAGGAACGGCGAAGAGAGAGCTCTTCTTCTTCTTCTTCCTCTTAATCTGTTTATCCTCCAGGTCGGTTTTTCCCACGGACTAAGCGTGGGATCCCACCTCTACCGCCTCAAGGGCAGTGTCCTGGAGCTTCAGACTTGGGGTCGGGGGATACAACTGGGGAGAATGACCCGTACCTCGCCCAGGCGGCCTCACCTGCCATGCTGAACAGGGGCCTTGCGATGGGATGGGAAGATTGGGTGGGACAGGCAAGGAAGAGGGAAGGATGCGGCCGTGGCCTTCAGTTAGGTACCATCCCGGCATTTGCCTGGAGGAGAAATGGGAAACCACGGAAAACCACTTCTAGGATGACTGAGGTGGGAATCGAACCCACCTCTACTCAATTGACCTCCCGAGGCTGAGTGGACCCCGTTCCAGCCCTCGTACCACTTTTCAAATTTCGTGGCAGAGCCGGGAATCGAACCCGGACCTCCGGGGGTGGCAGCTAATCACGCTAACCACTACATCGCAGAGGCGGACTAGGAGAGCTCTATCAAATGGAAAGAGAACATTTTGGAAATCATATCCGGTAAAAATTATATTCTCGAAAAACTCGTAAAAAGGGCAATTTTTTAAATATGAATTTATTCCACAATTCTTATCCGATGTTCATTTGAAATATTTCAAGAAATATATTGAACCCGAGTGACTTAGGCCCATAATCAATCATGATTTGATCGGTAAAATAATATGAGACATTTATTGAAATACAGAGGAGTGTATTTGAAAATATTTCGTTTAGGTAATGTCGAAATCAGAGCGAAGGAAGGACGACAGACTGGAGCCTGACGGATTAGCTCAACACGACAACTTTTAGCTACTTCACAGCAGGGAATATCATTAGTTGGCGTACAAGTAAATACAGAGTCCACAAATAAGTCTTGGTCAGAAAGAGGAAGGGGGAGAGTCATACAAAGAAAACCCACCACATGAGTAAGACCTTGGGATATTTTTGGTAGGACGGAAATTCCATGACCTCATGGAAAATTACAGCGGCTGAGTGTACGTTCGCTAGCCTAAGTTCGAGCAGGTGGAGATTTAAATCACGTGACCGCTTGCCGGCCAATAGTAAAAATTTGATGGGAGACTCAGTGATACCATCTTAAGGAATGATGGATGAGATATTTTCGTAATTACAAAAGTATTCAGTAATAAATTAATATGAGTACGCGGATGAATGTAATGAATTTATTAGATGTCACGCATGGAAAAATAATCAATACTTATTGGCAAATTAAATAAATTGAAGGCTGGATTTCTTGGAAACCGGACAGCTTGAATCTCATTGGCTGAAAGGAGACCACGTTGTCAGGGACGCTTACGAAGGCGCGAAATGTGAGGAGCGAAATCCATCCATATCTCCTAAATCTGTGATCACCTGGAGTTCATATTTTATCCAGCAGATATGCTAGCGGAGTGGATTAATTTGATGTAAATTTTAATTTCCAATTCGGAGTGCAAGTACCGATATTAAAAATCCAACCCCTCCCTAAGGGGCATGACGTCAACAAATCCGCGGGAAAAAGGCTTCATCCATATATACGGAGCTGAATTGACGGTCGCCAGCCACTTGTCTTGAATCGTTGGAGCTGAATTGACGGTCGCCAGCACACGTGAATTGAATATCGGGAGCTGAACTGTTGGTCGCCGGTAACTTAGAATTCTACGGACGTACAGTCATTTAATGGCGCGAGCATCCGCCAGTGTTTGTAAAGTGTGATCGCGCTCAAGCAACATGTTAAATCTGGAAATAGTTAACGTAGGATAGTGTTTGTTATTTATGAATAATCAGTGACGTAAAGTAATTACCCTGCAAGAGAGTAGTATAAAATATATCACCATAAGTACGTACATAATAGACTGTGTGACGAACAGTACTTTAAGGAAGTAGTAGCCTGTACTTAGCTATACCGAACCGATGTCATGAACACGTCAAGAATGCCGTATAAATCGGGCGTATCGCGACGGGCGTAATAGTTGACACCTCGTCGTACGTGTCCAGGTCCATTGTGCGGTAGGTGGACGAAGATTAAATAGTGTAAATATATTAAATTCTTGGGTCTAGGATAGAAATTTGTTGTATCCAAATTAAAGTATACAGTGTTAACGTAGTAAATGGTGAAGGTTTGTGGTAATCAAGATATGAGTGTAAAATGATAATGTGCCAGGAAATCTTTTGTGAAACTACGCCATCAAGAATGGAGGAGTAAAACGCAGAGAGGGGCCGGATGGAGCCTCTCGTCTGCAAAGCTGCAATGGAATGCCGATAACTAAGATGAGTACTAAACTGTAAATAATATTTGGGAAATGTTATCGTGATGGGAAAAATGGGAATAATTTGATTATACTTGGTTACTTTCTGTAACAAGATGGGTCGCTTAACGACCCCATCCTAAATTTGTAGCACGGACAGTAGTAAATCATAATAATGTAAATAATCGGGTCTTTTATGTATTCAGTTTGTTGGAGATGTAAATTTGTATATATAGTGTAGTACGTTAAGTCATGCATGCATTCATATTTTCTTTGTAGTCGATGATTTCTTTACATTTGATTTTGATTATGCTAGTTAAATAAGACCCGATATGTGCTTTTATGTTTTGTCATTTTAACGAGCCATTTAATGACGTGGAAGGAAAATCCAGCTTCGCCATACCAAGTGTGTTTTGTTGAAATTAATATGGTCATATTTTCAAAGTGAAGTTGTTAAATTTGTGAGATGCGATTAATATAATAATTTCCAAGTAAATCATATCTGGAGTGTTTAGTGCCAGAATAAATTGAATTTGTAAAAGGGGTTATGCGTTAAACGTAATAAGAGTGGACTACCGTATTACAGGCGAAATTATTATTATTTTTTTTAATAATAATAATAATAAATAAATAATATAACTATTTTTTTTGTGAAGATATTTTTTTTAATACGATTTGGAGATAATAATAATTCATGTAATTCATGTGATCAAGTGTTGAGTTTATTGGGAATCATTTAATGACGGGAGGTCGTTTTTTTTTATTTCGGAATTAAAGTGCGTGGTAATTTAATTTGATCGAATAATAATATTGAAATGTAGATCGGTGCTAATAATCCGTACATGTTAATGAACGTGTGGTTTAAATTACGGTCCAATATTTTTTTACGTATAAATGTCGCGTTTTGAAGTTGCGATTCATTAGCCGGAACATGTAGTGCTAATACTACGAGACCATGATTGTCAAATTTTGGTAAATATAATTTCAAGATGTTACGATTATTTGTGGAGAATGAACTAAGGCATAGATCCAAATGAGATAGAAAATGTGAAAGAATTTGCAGTCAGATAATAAAAGGTCGTACGATGTCCGAAATGAATAAATAAGTCAGTTGATAATTCTGTGAGGAATAAATAAATGAATCGAGGAATATTGAGATAGAGAGGAAAATAAATTCCGTACGAGAGACACTTAGGATATTGATATGAGTGTAAAATGTACGGGCAGTGTCACAGAGAAATACTGAGTTACGCAGCGGGTAGAATTCGAACCCGTGACAGCATGTACGAAATAAATAGACTGCACAGTTATTCGTTGAGATACAACGGATCTAAGGATAATGAGAGTTCAGATTCCACATAAATGGTCGTATATTGTATTCATTGTAATGACGAGCGAGGGACAATCATGATGTCGTGATAATAATAATAATAAATATTGCAGATAAAGGATTGGACCGCCTTAATTAATTGAGCGTTGATAAAGATGTTAAACGGGAATCTAAATGATAATGTGCAACCGATAATAATAATAACAATGTAAGGACGATGTTAAAGCATCGCGGTCAGATTAATAATAATTGTCATAATAATAACTGTAATGATGTCGTTGGTTGATCAGTGAAATGTTTGTAATTGCACCGATATCTTAACATATATGTTTTGGCGGAGGTGACCGGTCCATTAATAATAATAACCTCTTAAGTGACGTGTATAATAATAATAATATCTTGAGTCACCTATTCATTAATAATAATAATAATCACGAGAGGGATATAATAATAATAATAATAACAGTAATAACCACTTGGTGTTTGCATCCCGCATAATAATGACGATATTAATCAACGTGACAGTGCCAGGAACCGTTGAGGAATCATAATAATAATAATAATAATAATAATAATAATAATAATAATAATTTCGAGGATGATAATTTCGTGGATTAAATTGTTTGGTGACAACATCCCTCTATTCGTATGTTGAATAACGAGAGTGATAATATTAGAATCATTTTTTTTTACCGCGTTATTGTACGGTTTCCGTACGGGACGATGTTACAGTCATACTTGCGTGTTTGTTTACTTCGCTCGCGATGCGAGGGGGGGCCATGGGCACGGTATTTCCCTCCGCTCCTCGTTATCTCATCTGTGGCAGTAGTCTACTGAGGCTAACTGGAAACAATTCAGATCACATGTAAATAAAATGTAAATGCTAATTCATTGGTATGGTACCAGCTGGATATCGTAAGATAGGAACTGTCCGTGGAATCCAGTTTTCGCACTTCACGAGAAACATTACCCAGTCCGAGTACCGGTCTCGGAAAAATGTATATAGCCGGAGTACATCATCTTAGTTAAATCGGGAAGCCGACCGTAACATGGGTTATGCTCGGGCTCCCGATAGAAGGAAGCTATATCCTTGAGTAACGGTTCGATTCAAATGGAATCGATCCGTAAATTATACCTCCAAAATGTCATTTTATTTCAGAAGCAACGCAGCAAGATATTGATACCACTTGCGGTATGGCAAGTGATTTATATATGTAACATGTGTGTAAATTCAAATATTGTTGCCACGTGTATCAAAGTTTTATACGTCAAATGGCGTAATAAACCGCTCCTTCTGGCAAATTATTTCAAAGGAAACCACTCTCATAATCTTTTTATTGTAGTTAGATGGTGCCCTTTTTAAAGTAACAGTCACTTCCTAGTCCTGTCATGGAGTCCTTAAATTCAAGTTACAATCGAGCCTTCCCCCTCTTTATTTTAAGTTGCTCCGTTCATCCCCGTGTTCTATTATGCCGTTATATTTATATTTGATGATTTAAATAATGAACCGACACCCCTGAGATAAATGCTAGTCTGGGACTCGGGAGGTGGACGGGTGCAAAATGGCTGGCCCAAAGTGGGGCTTTAAGAACGGCAAAGTGTTGCTTTAAGAACGGCAGAGAGGCCAATTTTATTGCTAATCAATTTTTATATTTTTATATTTTTTTTCAAAATTTTATATTTTTAATTTTTGATTTTTTATTAATTGATGACCGCATCACGGTCAAGTGTGTGTTCACTTGTAACGTAATATCATGCTAGAGTAAGGTTAGTTTCGAACGGAGCTAGATTTGGCTAGTTATTAATATAATCCATTGCTAATCTCTTCAAGTTTGGCAATGATTCAAAATTCAATAAGCTCGAAGATTTGATGTTTCTCTTTTTCCCATATGGAATTTAATATTTTTTTTTGTTATTCAGGACTCCATTTAAATGTCATTGGACATGAGATGAATATTATAAACAGCTGTTTAGGAAGGCTTGAAATGGTAAAAATATTACTGAGCACCAGTTCAAGTTATTAGTTAAAAAGAGGTTGAGATGGTATAAATTAAAATTAACGTATTTCAGGGCAGGAGATTTCCAACTTCGTCGTTGTTTTTAATGTTGTTGTTGTTGTTATATTGGAGCGGTTTATTGTGAAATCTTAGGCGCAAGCCAGCATTCAAGTTGAATGACCTGCAAATGTAAACAAGTTTTATAGTCAAAATTTTTTTTGTTAAATGAAAGTTAGTGTAGGGGTATAATGTCATAGGATAGGGCCTAGACCCAATAGCGTATTCCTTCGTGTGCAGCAAGGCGAGAGGCCAATCGGCCCTTTTGCTTTCTCAAGAAAAGTTATAATGTCTGACGACGGTGGGGAGCGATCCCAGGACATAGTGGTAGGAGGACAAGGAGAGATGAAAGCTCTCACGTTAGAGGATTTAATGCGGAACTTAACTCTGAACATGGAACGTAGGTTCGATCAAGTACAGGCTAATAGTGTTTCATTAGAAAATAAAGTTGATCAAATGCAGGCCGATAATGTTTCAGCTAAACATGAACTTGCAGAACAAATGAAGGTTAATAGTGTTTCATTAGAGGACAAATTAGACAAAGTACAGGCCGCGAGTGTTTCACTAGAGAATAAAATAGATCAAGTACAGGCTGCGTGTGAAGTTAATAAAACAGAACTCAAGGCACAAATAGATGCAGTTCAGGCCGCGAGCGTAGCGATGGGACAGGAACTTAGGGACAAATTAACTCAAGTCCAGGAAGCATGTCACTTCGCGAAAGATGAATTAAAAGTGCACATGGATGCGTACATTACCATCGTTAATGAAAAGGTTGACCGCGTTAGAGATGAGGCTCAAATGGAACGCGCAGAAATTAAGGAAAAATTGAACGCTAGTGTCAAGGAACTCGCCGCTCTACGATTAACTGACAGAAAAGACATAGAATCACACATAGAGGAAATTCGGGATGAATGTAGGAAGGAGAATGACATCGTCCGGGGACAAGTCGAAGAAAAATGCGCGCAGATAGCTGGCACCTTGGACAAGCATGACAAGGGCATGAACGAGTTACGTGGGGAAGCCGCACGTACACTTGTGATCGTAGCAGGACTGAAAAACAAAGTCGAAGAACTAACTATAAATTTAGAAGACCGTAGCCAGAGAATAACTAAGTGCGAAGACGCAAACTTAGCGTTATTCCAGCGGACGGAAGACTTAATTGAACAGGGCCAATCATTCGCCGACACGGAAGTTCGCTTATTAGAACAATGCAAGGCGTATAATGGGCAAAATTCCGGCACAAAAGAAATGGCAAGTTGTAATCCCGACGGAATGGATGACATCCGAAAGGACTTGGAGATGTTGAAGGCTAGGTTGGAACCATCATCGTCTAGCCAAGATTTTAACCTCCAATATCGCGAATACGAACCCCATGATAACCAGGGGATTCATAAGAAAGGAGGCCTATCCCATGCTGATACACACGGTTTCAAGTTTGAAAACAGAGATGGGTCGTCTACGTCATCAAATGCTATCCCGACATCGGTGGTACACGTCATTAAGATGTCTGATGACAAGCCACCAAAGTTCGATGCCCGTGGGCATATCACCCCGAAAGGTTTCATCCGGGAAATCGCCGGTTATATAAATGAGAATAAAATACCAGTAGAGCGACAACTGCGAACGGTCGAGAAATTCCTAGACGGAGCACCAGCTGTGTGGTTCAGGGCTTTCTTGTATACTTTTGAAGATTTTGAAGGATTTCGGCGGGCTTTTCTCCAAAAGTTCTGGAGTATTCAGGAACAGCAGGAGTTAAGGCTGGAAGTATACTCCAGACGATATTCAACATCTTCACCCACGAAATTCTCAGATTACTTTGTGGCACAATTTCACAAGCTACGAGAGCTTGATAATCCAATGAGCGAAACAGAATTGATTAGCGCCATTGGAAAGCAATTGCCATTCGAGGTCCAACGAATGATGATAGCGTCAAATGTCCAGACAGCTGTCGATGCGGAGGCTTTATTACGTCAATTAGACCTCACAACGCATCATTCGAACCCAAGACAAATTAGGAGCAGGGACCAACAGGT
The DNA here is from genome assembly GCF_040414725.1 of Anabrus simplex. Classification (NCBI taxonomy): domain Eukaryota; kingdom Metazoa; phylum Arthropoda; class Insecta; order Orthoptera; family Tettigoniidae; genus Anabrus; species Anabrus simplex. The sequence continues at coordinate 1,156,347,904 of NC_090266.1, read as the reverse complement.
GAATAATATCGAACGGACAATCGAACCGAAGACCACTAGTACGAAGAACCAGGGAACTAGTACTGATCCAGAACCTCGTCGAGCATATAATACGGAGTGGAAGCCGCGACAATGGACGAGACCAAGGAATTTTGCGGAAGGCAACCGGCAAACCAACCAAGGGAACTTTCGAGCCGACAGGGGATACCGTGGATTCCAGAGAAGTAATTATAGGCCGTATCCAGCTAGGAATCAAGGGAACCCGAGATATTACCAGGGAGGATCTCGTCAGGAGAAGGATGACAGATACCAAGAGTCTAGGCGGTACATAGAAGAGCTGAACAAGAGAAAATGGAAGGAGGCGATCCATGATCGAGGCCGTGATGAGGAAGCGACAGGAGCGGAGAGCTTGCAATTCCAAAGAGCAAGGATAGGTGGCAGCGACTTGAACCCGAATGCACCGACGTTCGATTCGGGACAAGAAAACAAAAGGATGTGACTGGAAGCAGAGGATGAACGAGAGGAAGCAGATGACGAGCCGGAAGAAGATGAGGTCGAAGAAGAGGATGAAGAAGATGACGGAAGGGAAGAAGAAGTCCAAGTAATCCATACACCAATTGAAGCAAGGCCATGTCCAGAGTGTGGAGAGATAGACAGAGACGTGCAGGAATTTGTCAATGCGATCCATGATATCGAAAGACAGAACGAGGAGTTAAGGTTCAGGAACCAGATGTTGAGAGACGAAATCAATAGCCGTCGCAGAACAGAGGATCCAATGTCAAATCATGATAGTGATGATATGGACACATCATAAAAAAAAAAAAATCTCATGATGCTCACTAGATTTTTTTTTACCTGGGCAAGAGGAAGATGAACCCGAGTGACTTAGGCCCATAATCAATCATGATTTGATCGGTAAAATAATATGAGACATTTATTGAAATACAGAGGAGTGTATTTGAAAATATTTCGTTTAGGTAATGTCGAAATCAGAGCGAAGGAAGGACGACAGACTGGAGCCTGACGGATTAGCTCAACACGACAACTTTTAGCTACTTCACAGCAGGGAATATCATTAGTTGGCGTACAAGTAAATACAGAGTCCACAAATAAGTCTTGGTCAGAAAGAGGAAGGGGGAGAGTCATACAAAGAAAACCCACCACATGAGTAAGACCTTGGGATATTTTTGGTAGGACGGAAATTCCATGACCTCATGGAAAATTACAGCGGCTGAGTGTACGTTCGCTAGCCTAAGTTCGAGCAGGTGGAGATTTAAATCACGTGACCGCTTGCCGGCCAATAGTAAAAATTTGATGGGAGACTCAGTGATACCATCTTAAGGAATGATGGATGAGATATTTTCGTAATTACAAAAGTATTCAGTAATAAATTAATATGAGTACGCGGATGAATGTAATGAATTTATTAGATGTCACGCATGGAAAAATAATCAATACTTATTGGCAAATTAAATAAATTGAAGGCTGGATTTCTTGGAAACCGGACAGCTTGAATCTCATTGGCTGAAAGGAGACCACGTTGTCAGGGACGCTTACGAAGGCGCGAAATGTGAGGAGCGAAATCCATCCATATCTCCTAAATCTGTGATCACCTGGAGTTCATATTTTATCCAGCAGATATGCTAGCGGAGTGGATTAATTTGATGTAAATTTTAATTTCCAATTCGGAGTGCAAGTACCGATATTAAAAATCCAACCCCTCCCTAAGGGGCATGACGTCAACAAATCCGCGGGAAAAAGGCTTCATCCATATATACGGAGCTGAATTGACGGTCGCCAGCCACTTGTCTTGAATCGTTGGAGCTGAATTGACGGTCGCCAGCACACGTGAATTGAATATCGGGAGCTGAACTGTTGGTCGCCGGTAACTTAGAATTCTACGGACGTACAGTCATTTAATGGCGCGAGCATCCGCCAGTGTTTGTAAAGTGTGATCGCGCTCAAGCAACATGTTAAATCTGGAAATAGTTAACGTAGGATAGTGTTTGTTATTTATGAATAATCAGTGACGTAAAGTAATTACCCTGCAAGAGAGTAGTATAAAATATATCACCATAAGTACGTACATAATAGACTGTGTGACGAACAGTACTTTAAGGAAGTAGTAGCCTGTACTTAGCTATACCGAACCGATGTCATGAACACGTCAAGAATGCCGTATAAATCGGGCGTATCGCGACGGGCGTAATAGTTGACACCTCGTCGTACGTGTCCAGGTCCATTGTGCGGTAGGTGGACGAAGATTAAATAGTGTAAATATATTAAATTCTTGGGTCTAGGATAGAAATTTGTTGTATCCAAATTAAAGTATACAGTGTTAACGTAGTAAATGGTGAAGGTTTGTGGTAATCAAGATATGAGTGTAAAATGATAATGTGCCAGGAAATCTTTTGTGAAACTACGCCATCAAGAATGGAGGAGTAAAACGCAGAGAGGGGCCGGATGGAGCCTCTCGTCTGCAAAGCTGCAATGGAATGCCGATAACTAAGATGAGTACTAAACTGTAAATAATATTTGGGAAATGTTATCGTGATGGGAAAAATGGGAATAATTTGATTATACTTGGTTACTTTCTGTAACAAGATGGGTCGCTTAACGACCCCATCCTAAATTTGTAGCACGGACAGTAGTAAATCATAATAATGTAAATAATCGGGTCTTTTATGTATTCAGTTTGTTGGAGATGTAAATTTGTATATATAGTGTAGTACGTTAAGTCATGCATGCATTCATATTTTCTTTGTAGTCGATGATTTCTTTACATTTGATTTTGATTATGCTAGTTAAATAAGACCCGATATGTGCTTTTATGTTTTGTCATTTTAACGAGCCATTTAATGACGTGGAAGGAAAATCCAGCTTCGCCATACCAAGTGTGTTTTGTTGAAATTAATATGGTCATATTTTCAAAGTGAAGTTGTTAAATTTGTGAGATGCGATTAATATAATAATTTCCAAGTAAATCATATCTGGAGTGTTTAGTGCCAGAATAAATTGAATTTGTAAAAGGGGTTATGCGTTAAACATAATAAGAGTGGACTACCGTATTACAGGCGAAATTATTATTATTTTTTTAATAATAATAATAATAAATAAATAATATAACTATTTTTTTTTTGTGAAGATATTTTTTTTAATACGATTTGGAGATAATAATAATTCATGTAATTCATGTGATCAAGTGTTGAGTTTATTGGGAATCATTTAATGACGGGAGGTCGTTTTTTTTATTTCGGAATTAAAGTGCGTGGTAATTTAATTTGATCGAATAATAATATTGAAATGTAGATCGGTGCTAATAATCCGTACATGTTAATGAACGTGTGGTTTAAATTACGGTCCAATATTTTTTTACGTATAAATGTCGCGTTTTGAAGTTGCGATTCATTAGCCGGAACATGTAGTGCTAATACTACGAGACCATGATTGTCAAATTTTGGTAAATATAATTTCAAGATGTTACGATTATTTGTGGAGAATGAACTAAGGCATAGATCCAAATGAGATAGAAAATGTGAAAGAATTTGCAGTCAGATAATAAAAGGTCGTACGATGTCCGAAATGAATAAATAAGTCAGTTGATAATTCTGTGAGGAATAAATAAATGAATCGAGGAATATTGAGATAGAGAGGAAAATAAATTCCGTACGAGAGACACTTAGGATATTGATATGAGTGTAAAATGTACGGGCAGTGTCACAGAGAAATACTGAGTTACGCAGCGGGTAGAATTCGAACCCGTGACAGCATGTACGAAATAAATAGACTGCACAGTTATTCGTTGAGATACAACGGATCTAAGGATAATGAGAGTTCAGATTCCACATAAATGGTCGTATATTGTATTCATTGTAATGACGAGCGAGGGACAATCATGATGTCGTGATAATAATAATAATAAATATTGCAGATAAAGGATTGGACCGCCTTAATTAATTGAGCGTTGATAAAGATGTTAAACGGGAATCTAAATGATAATGTGCAACCGATAATAATAATAACAATGTAAGGACGATGTTAAAGCATCGCGGTCAGATTAATAATAATTGTCATAATAATAACTGTAATGATGTCGTTGGTTGATCAGTGAAATGTTTGTAATTGCACCGATATCTTAACATATATGTTTTGGCGGAGGTGACCGGTCCATTAATAATAATAACCTCTTAAGTGACGTGTATAATAATAATAATATCTTGAGTCACCTATTCATTAATAATAATAATAATCACGAGAGGGATATAATAATAATAATAATAACAGTAATAACCACTTGGTGTTTGCATCCCGCATAATAATGACGATATTAATCAACGTGACAGTGCCAGGAACCGTTGAGGAATCATAATAATAATAATAATAATAATAATAATAATAATAATAATTTCGAGGATGATAATTTCGTGGATTAAATTGTTTGGTGACAACATCCCTCTATTCGTATGTTGAATAACGAGAGTGATAATATTAGAATCATTTTTTTTTACCGCGTTATTGTACGGTTTCCGTACGGGACGATGTTACAGTCATACTTGCGTGTTTGTTTACTTCGCTCGCGATGCGAGGGGGGGCCATGGGCACGGTATTTCCCTCCGCTCCTCGTTATCTCATCTGTGGCAGTAGTCTACTGAGGCTAACTGGAAACAATTCAGATCACATGTAAATAAAATGTAAATGCTAATTCATTGGTATGGTACCAGCTGGATATCGTAAGATAGGAACTGTCCGTGGAATCCAGTTTTCGCACTTCACGAGAAACATTACCCAGTCCGAGTACCGGTCTCGGAAAAATGTATATAGCCGGAGTACATCATCTTAGTTAAATCGGGAAGCCGACCGTAACATGGGTTATGCTCGGGCTCCCGATAGAAGGAAGCTATATCCTTGAGTAACGGTTCGATTCAAATGGAATCGATCCGTAAATTATACCTCCAAAATGTCATTTTATTTCAGAAGCAACGCAGCAAGATATTGATACCACTTGCGGTATGGCAAGTGATTTATATATGTAACATGTGTGTAAATTCAAATATTGTTGCCACGTGTATCAAAGTTTTATACGTCAAATGGCGTAATAAACCGCTCCTTCTGGCAAATTATTTCAAAGGAAACCACTCTCATAATCTTTTTATTGTAGTTAGATGGTGCCCTTTTTAAAGTAACAGTCACTTCCTAGTCCTGTCATGGAGTCCTTAAATTCAAGTTACAATCGAGCCTTCCCCCTCTTTATTTTAAGTTGCTCCGTTCATCCCCGTGTTCTATTATGCCGTTATATTTATATTTGATGATTTAAATAATGAACCGACACCCCTGAGATAAATGCTAGTCTGGGACTCGGGAGGTGGACGGGTGCAATATTGATACTTTGTTAAAACATCCGTATGCCAGATTTTTTTTAATTTCGCAAAACTAAGGTCTTTAGTTCGATTTGAAGCGGGCCATGCATGATGTGACAATAGCGTTACTAGTGGCCGAGTTAGTCAGCCAATGACCGGGCGAGTTGGCCGTGCGCGTAGAGGCACGCGGCTGTGAAGTTGCATCCGGGAGATAGTAGGTTCGAATCCCACTATCGGCAGCCCTGAAAATGGTTTTCCGTGGTTTCCCATTTTCACACCAGGCAAATGCTGGGGCTGTACCTTAATTAAGGCCACGGCCGCTTCCTTCCAACTCCTAGGTCTTTCCTATCCCATCGTCGCCATAAGACCTATCTGTGTCGGTGCGACGTAAAACCCCTAGTAAAAAAAAAAAAGTCAGCCAATGTGCTTCCGCTTTGAGGTTATGGTATCTAACAATGAATCATAAGAGTACGTCGTGCGTCATTATGTCGCCAAAAGGTAAACGTCGTTTGGATGCACATATTTAGTTAGAAAATTGTAAAAAGCTTGAAGTGGTGAAATATAGTGATGAACAAGACCGAGTGGTCGTTCCGATGAAGATGTCGTGATAGTAGAGCGATCAACAAAGAAGACTGATGAAGATAAACGGCCAAAAATGCTTCAAACCATATCAAAGTGCAGAAGCAACGTAAGCCTCATCAACAACAAGAACCAAAACAACAGGGTTTCTCGGGTTCAGTGCTCGTAACGGGCCGACTCTCGATGTTTATTTCAGCAAGATGATACCACTCGTAATGATATGTTATAGTTTTACATTAGCACTCACAGAGCGATGCTTGTACCCGTAGTCAAACGAAAGAAATCACAAGATGAGGATGTATCAATCACGAGTCCGACAACTGATGAAATCACCTACGTTTATAGACATAATTCATGACGAGTTCGAGAAGCAAGCTAAATCGTTCAAAAAGAAAGACACTGAAATACAGCTGACCAAAGATATGTTTATTTGTATATTCGTTCGTAATCTGTTTTCCCTCCAGGGTCGGTTTCTCCCTCGGACTCAGCGAGGGATCCCTCCTCTACCGCCTCAATGACAGTGTCCTGCAGCTTCAGATTCTGGTTCGGGGGATACAACTGGGGAGGATGACCAGTATCTCACCCAGGTGGCCTCACCTGCTATGCAGAACAGGGGCCTTGTTGGGGGATGGGAAGTTTGGAAGGGATAGACAAGGAAGAGGGAAGGAAGCGGCCGTGGCCTTAAGTGAGGTGCCTGGAGGAGAAGTGGGAAACCACGGAAAACCACTTCCAATATGGCTGAGGAAGGAATCGAACTCCCCTCTACTCAGTTGACCTCCCGAAGCTGAGTTCCAGCCCTCGTACCACTTTTCAAATTTCGTGGCAGAACCGGGAATCGAACCCGGGCCTCTGGGGGTGGCAGCTACTCACACTAACCACTACACCACAGAGGCGATTATTTGTATATAATTATAGTAATAAATATAGTCTACATTGTAAGCAGTCTCATGGTTTACTTCTCCTTCATGTCCTAAAAGCTCGCTTTTCCACATTTCGCGAAGGAACATTTCAGTGTTCAATGTTCAGTTGCTTGCGCAAGGGACTAAAACTGTAGACTCTTTACGTATTATGTGAAGAATGTAACATATTTGTGCATATCTAGGTAATTATTAAAATACAATTAACAATTTTTCAACTTATTTAATTTTCAGACTATAACAAAATAAGTGGCGAATTTCATCACATATAGAATATACTGTCCGCCTCTGTGGTGTAGAGGTTAGTGTGATTTGCTGCCACCCCCAGAGTCCCAGGTTCGATTCCCAGCTCTGCCACGAAATTTGAAAAGTGGTACGAGGGCTGGAACTGGGTCCACAAAGCCCCGGGAGGTCAAATTCCCACCTCAGCCACCCTGGAAGTGGTTTTCCGTGGTTTCCCACTTCTCCTCCAGGCAAATGCCGTGATGGTATCTAACTGAAGGCCACGGCCACTTCCTACCCGATTTCTTGCCTGTCCCTTCCAATCTTCCCATTCTTACACAAGGCCCCTGTTCAGCACAGCAGGTGAGGCGGCCTGGGCGAGTTGCTGGTCATCCTCCCCAGATGTATCCCCCGACCAGGAGTCTGAAGCTCCAGGATACTGCCCTTGAGGCGTATGTGGGATCCTTCGCTGAGTCCGAGGGAAAAACCAACCGTGGATAGTAAACAGATTAAGAAAGAAAGAAAGAAAGAAAGAAAGAAAGAAAGAAGTTCTTTAACGTGCCAGTATATCTACCGACAGGAGGAGAACCTTCAAATCCCATACTTCCATTAAAACTTAAAAGCAAAACGTTTCCGGTGTACAAGTGAAATTTTGAGATCCCTGATTCAGGTATTATGTCATAAGGGCCAACAGGAGCAGCCGAGAACTGTAAGTAGTTACAACTGCGAGCCGCTGGATAGCGCTAGTGTCACTATCTCATCGCAAGGTCTGTCTAGGGAGGTCAAGTCACGAATGCTACTTATGGAGCCGCCATATTGGGTCTTTAAGCGAGCGTAACCAAAGGCAAGTGTATTCGAATTTAGAGGATTTCGGTACCGTACATTGAAATAAAAACAAAATACCAACAAATTCTGATAAAGAATTTAATTGGGCATCTCCTGGCCATGTATATATAACTGTATAACACTTAAATGATATGAATACATTCACAGCTATTTGAATAGGAAAATAATTAACAGAGCCTGAAATTCTTTTTTTTTTCTTTTTTGAGAAACAAGAATCAACAGAAAAGCTCATGTTCTTTTCTTTTACTTCCTTACAACTTGGTCTTACTGTGTTTCTTATTAATATCATCTGTCAAATACGCAATCTTATTGATAGAAACATAGAAATCTGTACAATACCTGTGTCATATTATGATTACCGGTACATGAAATACTGAACTTGAAGTACTGTATTTAAAGTACTAAACGACGGTTGTAATAAATTACCTTCAGCGTTTTCTTTATTAAGAGAGTAATTTCCGATACTGCGTTTCTAAAAGGTTACCCCAGTATGTTGACAAACACTGAATGCCTCTTGAGTTGAGTGCATTAAATTATGTATGGTAACTGTTGTTATCCATTCGTGTGGTATATCTTTCGGTTCTAAGGCAAAAATATTCTGCACGTATACAACAAGAGTGATGTTCTTATCTATTCTTAACTAGTTTTTTGATAACCCATGCAGCTATATAGTACAAAGTGGTGGTGGTGATTATTGTTTTAAGAGGAAGTACAACTGGACAACCATCCTCTATAAACACTAATCAGAAGAAAACAAATGGAAGGGGACAAAAACTTCGAAAAATGAAGGCATCGGCAAAAGAAAGATGAAGGCCACAAAGTGCGTGGAAATGAAAAAACTTCCCAGGCCTCGAATGCGCTAATGCCGTCGAGGTCGGAAAAGAACAAGTGTTGACCAGGGGAGGTCGGATGGGCTAGAATAGTGAAAGTAATGTCAAGACTCAGCTAAGGGCGTCGTAGTCACAACCCAAATTAGATTTCCCTCCGTGGGTGGGGGCAATAGAACAACAACTACGGTATCCCCTGCCTGTCATAAGAGGCGACTGAAAGGGGCGTCAGGCTCTCCTAACCAGGGAGCGTGAGTTGGCCACCACGGGGCTCTTAGCTGAATCCTGATATTTGTGCATATAATAATAATAATAATAATAATAATAATAATAATAATAATAATAATAATAATAATAATAATGGTTAAGAAAATTAAAGCCAATGGTAGACACGATTTCATAAGAAATAGAAATTCAGTCACTATTAAGTTGAGTTAACCTAGGTTAGGCTATTTTAGGGATTACATTAGGATATTATGTTAGACTATGGTACATTCAATTACAGTAGTTGGTTAGTGCGAGTGAAGCGAGTGTTGTGATCTTTAAGTATTTGTCCAGCCATATAATGTACTCTATAGAGCATTTAAGATGAATGAAATTTAGCTGTAAATAATAACTACAGTACAGTATAAGACTGCTATTATCAATGCAATTGTTGTAATGATGGCCAGCTGGACATAAATTGTTGGTTTGAAGTGATAGGCCTATTGTTTGTTGTGATTATAATTGGTAACTGAACAGGAACAAGCATTTCAAATATCTGTGAAACATTTCTACGTTGCATGTAGGGTTAGAATGATACTGCCTGTAGTTTACATGAAAAGGAATGGAATGAAATGGCGTTTGGCTTTTAGTGCCAGGAGCGTCTGAGGACAAGTTCGGCACGCCAGGTGCAGGTCTTTTGATCTGACTCCCGTAGGCGACCTGCGCGTCGTGATGAGGATGAAATGAAGTTGAAGACGACACATACACCCAGCTCCCGTGCCAGCGAAATTGACCAATTTTTGTCAAAATACCTGAACCTGCCGAGAATCGAACCTGCGACCCCTGTGACCAAAGGCCAGCACACTAACCATTTAACCATGGAGCCGGACACTTGACAAGGAAATTTTCATAAACATGAATACTAGTATTACACATTTCCTGTTACTTTTCTTGCTTGTTTTGAAAGACAATTCTCTTTCTTTGGGAGGTTTCCTATTATATGTCAAAGACATAGGTGGATTAGGGACTTTGAAAATTGTTGGGATGGAATTCCACTTGAGTAGTTTCCGTCCATCTGCCCTCTTTAGTTCAAATTGCTATTTTTCAAAATGATGCTAGAAGAAAGTACATCGGGCGAGCTGGCCGTGCGGTTTGAGGCGCGCTGCTGTGAGCTTGCATCCGGGAGATAGTGGGTTCGAACCTCACTGTCGGCAGCCCTGAAGATGGCTTTCCGTGGTTTCCCATTTTCACACCAGGAAAATGCTGGGGCTGTGCTTTAATTAAGGCCACGGCCGCTTCCTTCCAACTCCTAGGCCTTTCCTCTCCCATCGTCGCCATAAGACCTATCTGTGTCGGTGCGACGTAAAGCCACTAGCAAAAAAGACATAATAAGACCTATAAATATAAAACAACGTTCATATAAACATACTGTTATTCAGGAATAATACGAATGTATAATTTCACTAACCTCGCACAAGAAGTAATTATCTGTAGGTTGCCATTTGTCACGCCTACAGTTTTGTACCCACTGAGCTCTCCTTTGCTTATCTCTTGGGAAGCGAAACACTCTAATTCCGTCAGTTGTCTTATTTTGACAATTTGGTGCGGCGCAGTATCCCGTTTTCCTTCAAAATACAAGTAATAACTCACATCATTACATCGGGCACGCCCACTTAACAACGATATTTGAGACCCAATATGGCCGCCATCGCAAAGGATTGTGGTAGCGTGACCAGACCTCCCTAGACAGACCTTGTCTCATCGGAAAGCTGCAGTATGCATTTTCGAGAGAGCTTCAGTCATAAGAGTCATGTGATAACATGTACCAAACAGCTTCCCCAGTGGCGCAATTGGTTAGCGCACGGTACTTATAGGACAGTAGCCGAGAGATGCCGGGGTTGTGAGTTCGAGCCTCACCTGGGGAATATTTTTCTTCTTTCTTAATCGGTTTACCCTCCTGAGTTGGCTTTTCCCTCGGGCTCAACGAGGGATCTCCCTCTTATGGTCTCTCCTGGAGCGAGAGTGGGAGAGGGATACAACTGGGGAGGAGGACGAACATCTTGTCCACGCGGTCTCTACTGCTATGCTGAACAGGGGCGTTGTTTGGGGGGATGGGACGATTGGTAATAATAATAATAATAATAATAATAATAATAATAATAATAATAATAATAATAATAGGCCTGTCCGCCTCTGTGGTGTAGTGGTTAGCGTGATTAGCTGCCACCCCCGGAGGTCCGGGTTCGATTCCCGGTTCTGCCACGAAAATTTGAAAAGTGGTACGAGGGCTGGAACGGGGTACACTCAGCCTCGGGAGGTCAACTGAGTAGAGGTGGGTTCGATTCCCACCTCAGCCATCCTCGAAGCGGTTTTCCGTGGTTTCCCACTTCTCCTCCAGGCGAATGCCGGGATGGTACTTAACATAAGGCCACGGCCGCTTCCTTCCCTCTTCCTTGTCTATCCCTTCCAATCTTCCCATCCCTCCACAAGGCCCCTGTTCAGCATAGCAGGTGAGGCCGCCTGGGCGAGGTACTGGTCATTCTCCCCAGTTGTATCCCCCGACCAAGAGTCTGAAGCTCCAGGACACTGCCCTTGAGGCGGTAGAGGTGGGATCCCTCGCTGAGTCCGAGGGAAAAACCAATAATAATAATAATAATAATAATAATAATAATAATAATAATAATAATAATAATAATAATAATAATAATAATAATTCAGGCGACCGCCAGCCGTAAGACATAGCCTAAACCGGGGGCTGTGGAGTTGCATATCAGTTCTACATTGTGTGCCGTAAAAGGGAGGCCATTGATCTGATTCAGCGTAGATCTAGTAGGCCGCGGTACTGGGCTACGTGACTTAAACTTGAGCATTGTGTTTTAGTACACTCTATTATACAAATCTACAGCCCGTGCACCTCTGAAGGTCGCTGTTACTAGATAAAATATGTTATTACGTCACTTCCGTTGCACATTTTGTCACGTCACGGCACGGCACGGCACGCAAGACCCCAGCTCTAGGATAGTTCATGTCAAAAAGGAGGGAAAGGAACCAACTGCCTCATGTTTGAGGATTTATTCCTGTAACTCCATTACATAATAATTATCCCATCAAGATGGCCCGGGTACTTAGATAAATACATATTATATTCCCTTACTTGTAGACCGTCCGCCTCTGTGGTGTAGTGGTTAGTGTGATTAGCTGCCCCTCCCGGAGGCCCGGGTTCGATTCCCGGCTCTGCCACAAAATTTGAAAAGTGGTACGAGGGCTGGAATGGCGTCCACTCAGCTTCGGGAGGTCACCTGAGTAAAGGTGGGCTCGATTCCCACCTCAGCCATCCTGGAAGTGGTTCTCCGTGTTTTCCTACTTCTCCTCCAGGCAAATGCCGGGATGGTACCTAACTTAAGGCCACGGCCGCTTCCTTCCAACTTCCTTGTCTATCTCTTCCAATCTTCCCATCCCCTCACAAGGCCCCTGTTCAGCATAGCAAGTGAGGCCGCCTGGGCGAGGTACTGGTCATCCTCCCCAGTTATATCCCCCGACCCAGAGTTTGAAGCTCCAGGACACTGCCCTTGAGGCGGTAGAGGTGGGATCCCTCGCTGAGTCCGAGGGAAAAACCGACCCTGGAGGGTAAACAGATTACGATACGATATTTGTAGACCGAACTCGATAGCTGCAGTCGCTTAAGTGCGGCCAGTATCCAGTATTCGGGAGATAGGGGGTTGGAACCCCACTGTCGGTAGCCCTGAAAATGGTTTTCCGTGGTTTCCCATTTTCACACCAGGCAAATGCTGGGGCTGTACCTTAATTAAGGCCACGGCTGCTTCCTTCCCACTCCTAGCCCTTCCCTGTCCCATCGTCGCCATAAGACCTGTCTGTGTCGGTGCAACGTAAAGCAACTAGCAAAAAAAAAATACTTGTAGACCAGTGGAAATGAAAAGAAGTCGGTGAATTGTGGTTCTGATATGGTTATATCCGTACTTCATTTAACATATTTGCACATATTGCACATGTTTCTCAGATCAGCCAGTAACTTATAGGGCACCGCTTTTGCAAAAACGTATGGTTAAGCTATTTCATTCAACTGTGGCTAGAGTATTGAAGTAGAGAAATGGTGAAGGTGTCAAAACGCGTGTTTTGGAGATCTCTATCAAATGGAAGGAGAACATTTTGTAAATAATGTCCGGTCCAAATGTTATTCACGAAAAACTCGTAAAAAAGGGCAATTTAAAAAATGAATTTATTTCACAGTTATTATCCGATATTCATTTATAATATTTCAATAGATATATTGATCCTTTGTTAAAACATTTGTATGCCAGGTTTTTAAATATCACAAAACTAAGGTCTCCAGTTCGATTTGAAGCGGGTCATGCATGATGTGACAATAACGTTACTAGTGGCCGAGTTAATCAACCACTGTTTTTCCGGTTTGAGGTTATGGTATCTAACAATGAATCACGAGAATATGTTGTGCGCCATTATGCCGCCAACACGTAAACGTCGTTTGGATGCACATATTTAGTTAGAAAATTGGAAACGTCTTGAAGTGGTGAAATATAGTGATGAACTAGGTCCGAGTGTTCGTTCGGATGAAGATGTCGTGATAGTAGAGCGATCAACAAACAAGACTGATGAAGATAATCGTCCTTCAAATGCTTCAAACCATATCAAAGTGCAGAAGCAACGTAAGCCTCATCAACAACAACAGCCAAAACGACAAGATTTCTCGCTGATCAGTACTCGTAACGGGCTGACTCTCGATATAGTTTTAAGCAAGGTGACACCACTCGTAGTGATGTGTTATAGTTTATACTTTAGCACTCACAGAGCGATATTTGTATCCGTACTCAAACAAAAGAAATCACAACATGAGGATGTATCTATCACGAGACCGTGAAACCATCGTCGTTCGCTTGGATTTCGTAATTTGATAAAAGTATCAGTTCCTCGGCACTGCGCTAAGACATATTCCGAAATTCCCTTAAGTGTAAAAACTCTCCGAAAATTTGGGTTTCATTCACCCCTGAACATCTTTGTAAACCACGTTTGTGTTAATGCCTTTTGGGGTTAAGATGAGCAGGCTACAGCCAAAGCTAAGTGTGGAATATGCGACGCAATTACCTGGCCCACTAAGGTTCAAACGATTCTGCAGACGAACTTCCAGAAAGAAGGGATACGGTACAATGTTTAGTTAGTGCCACTCCATCTGTCGAAGTCAGGACACGGTTCTCATTTCTCCGTCGTCTACAGAGGTTGATGGCTTATTGCAAGAGATTTGTTTTCAATTCCAGAAGACACAACGTAAGAAGAACGGGACCATTAGCTGCAGAAGAGCTAGCAATGGGACTGTATAGATATGTTGAACCCATAATTCTACGATGATAAAATTATTTTGTATTTTTCTCAATCTTTATTTCAAATAACAAGCTACTTTTATTTTTGAGAGCAGCCATGTTGCATTTCAAGAGCCTCGCTGTCGCGTGGGAACGAACTCACCCGTGGCAAACTGAGCCGCAAGCTCGTGAAATACCGTGACACCTCGGAGGACTTCGAGGTACTCAATAAATCTCCAAATTCATGGAATTCTCCGTAACGAGAGATTTTGGCAACACAGTAAATACAGAAATAAAAAATCTATATTATTCTTAAACCCTACGTGAAGACAGAACCCCCAGGGTAAATGTAACTGCAGTTAAACATAGGTACAAATCTGCGCCCGACCAGTGAACTACCTCCACGTGCCAAGGTCAATGGATGAAGAAAACCCGCGAAACGCCCGGGAAGAAATAATTTATTTCACCTGTTGCGAGTGGGGTAAAATCATGAGATTAACATCTAAATAAATCGCAAGTCTGTCCGGAATTCTGGAACAAGTTTCATGAGAATCGGTCTATTGGACACGAAATTAGCAGATTGCATAATCTAGCTTAGTGGTGTGAGTGGCGTTACCCCATAAGACTATTAATGAAACCTCCCTCTGCATATTTTTCAGTGTCTGTCTGGTTTCTGAAGCAGCGGAAGCTCACGCCCATCGTCGGCAGAAAAGTGTATAAGGTTGATCTCCAAATAACTTAGTACATGTACGTGGCTATGGTTCACATCTACTGTTAGAAAGGGAAGGTGATGGAATTTTTTCTGAACTTTCGCCGACAAAACTGTGAAAGCATAGGCGTCTGTTTAAATACATAGCTGATTTTATTGTATCACCTCGTGTGTGTTGGAAATTGTTAAGGGAGTCGGGAAGCTGGTCAGAGTAGTTCTGATTTCGTTATCTGTGGAACACCTGTTGTATTAGGGTGAATGAAAGCCGAGTCTGGGGAGGAGGGAGACAGTTGCTGTCGACTGCAGAACGAAGGAGGTTTGCTGTACAAAATCATAACGAAGGAAGTGCGTGATTTGTGTTGTCATTTAATAACGTGTGAAAAGGCAGTATTTGTAAGATAGATATATTTAAGAAGATGATGTTCCTTGTAGCCATGTGCGGCTAAGCACGAGGGCAGCTGGCTAAATGTAGCCATAATATGTGAAGATGACATCAAAGCAGGTCTGTCTATATTTTGTATTATGTTGTAGTTAGACTGTTGTTTGTCCCAACCAATTTTTCAAGGTGTGTGTCGGGTTGATATTTGTAATTATCAGGCGAAAAGTGTTATAATTTTGGTCAACGTATGAAAATCTTTAGTTTTGTAAAATTTCACATCAAGAAACTATAAAATGCGACGTTTAAATCTGGTGTTAATGTTCTATGCGATATTGTCCAAATTGAGGAAAATTAGGAGAGTGATAATGGTAAAGTAGTCGTGGCGAATGTCTTAATTTCGAATATCGTTTGAATTCAGGAAATTTTCGTCGAAATAATAATAATAATAATAATAATAATAATAATAATAATAATAATAATAATAATAATGTCTACCGCGGGATAAAATATTCCGATATTAAAAGTAGATTTAACAAGCATGTTCTGCGAGGTTTGCGTGTATTTAGAAAATTTCCAGTGAAATCCGATAAAGTTATGTTTTATTCGTGGGAAGTAAAATTTTGTGACATCGTGTATGTCGATTATGTGGAAAATCACGGTGTGTTCTTGTATTCTCGAGGTCCGAAAGTTGTAGTAACAGTAAAATAAAGAGGTGTATTTTATAATGGTTATTGGTTTTCACAAGAGGATTGAAATTTGAAAAGGGTCTGGAAATATAAGAAAAATGGATTGAGAGCGAAGAATTTATATATGTGGAGATGAGAGTGGTAGAAATATTGAAGGTGAAAGGGAGCCTGGGTTTTAAGTAATACCGCCGGGATAAGGCGAGGAGAATGAGGTTTGAGACAGCCTATGTTTGCCGAGGAAGGATTTGTGAGACAGGCTGTATATTAAATGTGAGATTTTATGCGGCAGGCTGTAGTATATTCCACTAACAATCTGAAAGCTGGGACCTGGGGAAGGTCGGTCCGAGATCATTACTGTGCGATGCACAGTAAATGTTAATTGAGATCCTAAGTGAAAAACGATTCTGGTGGGTAACTCTTGGTAGTAACAATTTCAAGTGACTAGTACGATTCTGGTGGGTAACTCTTGGTAGTAACAATTTCAAGTGACTAGTTACGTAAAGTCAGTATGAATATTAGGATAATTTATTTATTTATTTATTTCATGCCTTCATTTGTGGCGAAGTTAAGGCTCACGGCCCTCTCTTACACTTAACCACATATCTAATAAACTTTATAAAACAGAATAATGAAATAACCACATATCTAATAAACTTTATAAAACAGAATAATGAAATAATTTAACAAAATATAAATCCTAACCTCATTCATTCTTCCATTCATACTGCCATTCATACAAGCTGGTTATACATTTAATAGGTAATCTCGGCAAGACCGCTTGAAAGAAGCTAAGGAAGTGCAATTCCTAACACTAACTGGAAGGGAATTCCATAGCCTTGCACCAGACACTTGAAAGGAGCGGTTAAATGAAGATGAGCGATGCACAGGAATTGAGAGTGTCGTAGTCGATCGTGTGTTGTGTTCATGAGAGGAGGAGAGAAAAATTAAACTTTGAGGATAAATACTGGGGTTTAGATTCATTCAGCAGACGAAATACGAGAGTAGCAACGTGAAGATGTCGTAGTTTATCGATTTTTAACCAGGAGAGAAGTTCATAATAGGGGGAGATATGAGTTGAAAATTTAATTGAAAATATAAACCTAATGCATGAGTTCATTGCCCTCTGTAATTTTAGTGTCTGTTCCATGGTGGCATCTATCATTACAATATCACAATAATTAAGTATGGGAAATATGAGGGTCTGGATAAGTTTAATTTTCAAGCTTAGTGGAAGAAGTGATTGGCGAGTTTTGAGAGGGTGAAGTGACGAGTGAATTTTCCTACAGATGCTTGTTATGTGCTCACTCCAATCTAGTGTGTCACTTATGATAATTCCAAGATTTTTTACCGACTTCTGAAATGGTATAGCTACACCACAAAGCGAAAGTGAAGGCAATAATTTCTTATTAAGGATATTTAACTGCCTTTGTTGCCCTATTATAATAGCTTGTGTCTTTTGAGGATTAATTAATAAACAATTCTTATTAGAATAGGAGCTAATCAGATTTAAAATGGAATTCATCTGATGAATTCCAAACTCAATATCAATAACTTTACAGTGATAATATATTTGTAGATCATCTGCATATAAATGATACTTACAGTTACTGAACTGAGAAGATATATCATTGATATATAGAGTAAACAGAAGAGGTCCAAGCACGGATCCCTGTGGGACACCTGTTTGCTTCGTCTTCCAGTCTGTGGTAGTGCCGTTTATGACAACACGTTGTCGCCGATTGGAGAGGTACGAAGCAAAGAGCTGAATAGCAGAGGGACTCAGATTAAATCTTTGTAGTTTCGCTAATAATATGTCAATATTTACTGTGTCAAACGCACTACTGAAGTCAAGTAGAATAAGTATAGTCACTTTCCGCTCATCTATAGCTCGTCTAATGTCGTCTGTAATTCTTAGCAATGCCGTCCCTGTGCTATGTCCTTTCTTGAAACCAGATTGGAAGGGGTCACGCAGAGAATATTTTTCCAGATATTGTTCAAGTTGGCTATAGATCAATTTTTCTAGAGCTTTAGACAGTGCTGAAAGAATGCATACAGGACGAAAGTCGGATGCTACATTAGCTGGCGACCTTTTTGGAACTGGGACAACTTGTGTATCTTTCCATTTTGTCGGAAAATAACTACGGGAGAGGCATGCATTAAATAAGTCAGTAATAACCGGCAATATTATATCCATAATGTTAGTAATAAAGAAAATAGGGATTTCATCAGCCCCTGTTGCATGAGATTTAATTGAATTCAGTACTCGTCTCACTTCAGACTCTGAAACAGTTCGAAATTCGAAATATGGACGATCAGATGATTGTTGTCGTATTATAGACTTGATGGTGGCCTGCACTATATCGTGTTCAGGAGTAAAAACATCTGTTGAAAAGTGTCTATTAACATCGTCAACCGGTATTTCTGGTTTAGCATGGTTCACAGGAGGCCTTCCAATACCTAATGAACGAAGTTGTCGCCAAGTACTACGAGCGTTTATATTATTGGATAGACGCCGGAAGTAATCGAATTTCTTATTGCGGATAATTTGTTTAATTCGATTACGCAGTACACGGTATTGTTCAAATGTGTCAGCTGATAAATTTCGTTTGTAACGTCTATATAACGAATCACGCTGAGCCATCAAAGATTTAATTTCAGTTGTCAGCCACGGACAGGGCGGCCGTGTTACTTTCACACAGCGCTTAGGAGCATGCTTATTGTAAAGTCCATGAATATGAGAATTAATATTTTCCAGTTTTTCATCTATGTCATTCATTAGTATTATGTCACCCCAAGGACATTTGCATGCATCTTCTTTTAGGTGATTGAAATCTATATTTTTAAAGTCTCTAAAAGTCACGTATTTCGACCTATATTTAGGAACTCTTAGCGAATACGCTAAGTATATAAGGTCATGAGTTGATATTTCAGGAACAGGTATTTGACCGTGTTTAAGAACCTTGTGTGGATTATTGGTTATCATGAGATCAATCAGTGAATCGGAAGAGACGGTGGAAGTATGAACGTGGTTAGTTGGTTCCAAGGGCAATATTGTCATGTCACAGGAGAGAAAAATATTTCGAAAACGTATTGTTTCACTAGTCCGAGTTAACAAATTTGTATTAAAGTCGCCTAGTATAATCACGTGTTCATAAGATGGTAAAAGTCTCATTAAATCGTCCTCTAACTCACCAATGCCCCCTGCATTTGGAGGCCTATATACAACCCCAATGAGTACTTTAACAGTGTCTATAATAATTTCAACAAACATAAATTCAGGAACAGGATTTGTAGTAGTGGTAGAAGTTTTTACCACTGAACTCCTGAGATTAAGCTTACAAAACAATGCAACACCACCTCCACGCCTGCTCATCCTATCAAATCGATGAATACGATACCCTTGTATTTAAACCATACTGGAAGGAATTGAACTACATAGCCAACTCTCACTTACAGCAATTATATGAAATAAACTGTTTTCAAATATAGCTTTCAGTTCATCATGGTGAGCTACAACAGATTGGCTGTTAACATGAGCACACAACAAAGCGCGTGGAAATGCTTTCACTTCCGTTTCTAAAATACTACGAACAGATAGATCTGAAGAGAGAATCTGGGAAGAAAGAGGGGTAAGAGGAGTAAAACTAGAAGTCGGTGCCAAAGAGAAAGGAGGGGTGGTGTCTGTGTCCAAGTCTATGCTCGCAATAGAAGTGAATGACATTGTTATACTTAAATCCTCAGGCAGAAGTTGAGAATAAACAGATAGCGGCTTACCTCGACATAGCATAAAATATAACTTCCAGCTGATTCACACAAACACACACACTTACTAACCATAACTAACCTAAAACATAGAATTGGCCTAGTATACATTAGCAATAACAAGAACACAATCATAATTATTTCCTAGTGCTTTCGCCTAACCGTCTAATCAAAGAATTTAATTCTGCAGGAGTGTTTAAGTGCATCTTCTTTCCATCGGCTGTGAGGACGATAATCGTGCCATTTTGCGTATAGGTGTTACGCATTCGAAATATATCACGTGCCTTGCGGAACATCTCCTTCCTTGTAGCTGTCAGAGATTCAGTAATAAGAACTTTAGTGCCTTTTAGCAGCCGCTTAGCGCGCCACACTCTATCTCGTTGCTGATATCTAAGAAATTTTATGATAATTGGCCTGTTTCCTGAAGTCACCACATCAGCAGTCGATCTCTGTTGTCGCCCTAATCTGTGACATCGATCAATGCACTCAATATTCAGGTCAATCTGCAGTTTATCTCTGATGGTATCCAAGGCCTTGCTGTACACATCTTCATCAGCAGTCTCCTTAACACCATGCAACAGGAGACAATTGCGTCTGCTGTATTGGGCCGCTTCATCTGACAATGCTTCTTGTATCTCAAGACGCTGTTCAATTTCACTTATACTTCTCTTCAAATCGGATATTTCCGCTGAAATCGATTCTCGAAAATCACGGAAGTCACTTTCAAGCACACGTAACAACTCTTTGGGATTAGCGGCATTGTTAGTAGTAGCAGTTAGAGCTTCCTCCAGGCGCCCTTGGAATTGAGACATACGTCTTTCAGATTCACTAATCTTCTCATTCACAGCTTTGAGGGTCATGTTTGATGCACTAAAAATGAAATATATATATTCAATAAATCTAGTGGATCCCACTCACGGTAAATATGTGTGATATATTTTGATATTCGGTAGGTGAATTACGGAGCACTTTCACACACGTTTAACTACATGCGCCATCTTGTACATAATGTGATCTCAAGGATAAAAGAACATTTAGAATACACGGTTGGTATTGTTTGACCGTGTAAATTTATTGAATTTCGTTTCACTGGATAGTCATGGATATAAATATTTGGAAATGACGGTAGGCGATTTGAGGGTTTCCAATGCGGTGGTGATGATTATTATTTTTGGACAACATCCACTAAATAGTAGACGTGTGTTGGGAACTATTATTCTTCCCTAAAACTTCATTGCGCATGCTGAGATCGTGTTTGAGTTGGGGGATTGTTCGTCACGTGATATTTATTTTTCAAGTTCACGTTGTTTTTGTAACGAGATAGACTTACTGCATTTTCCGACTTGCGTTCGTATAATAGTAAGAGACGTTGTTCCGTTGTGTGTTATTAGTCTGACCAGGTTTACAACAGAAATGTCAGGGTTTGTTTGAAATTGCTAGTTCGCCTGATGTGCCAGGGGAAGCGTATACGACCCAATGTTCGCCCGACAATAGAATTAGGACGTCACATGTTATCCTAGGAGTATACTGATGATGAGACGTCCTAGTTCACGCTCGACGATAGAATTAGGAAGGTATTGTGTACATAGAGATTAGTGTTAGGGTGTACAAACTTTAAGTAAGCCCGACGATAGGTCTGGGATGTCAGCTGTACATACTCAAGTCTCAGGTTAGATGTTTTTGCGTAGTGCCATGACCGAATGTAGTGCCTGTAGTGAAATACGAAAAATGAAGAGAGAGCTTGATAATAATGATGCCAAACTTGCTCGCAGCCCTCAACAGCTGGAAGGTGTTGACCTAAGATTACGGGACCCCTGACGGCGTGCATAATAAGGGTTGTCCAACATTGGATATCGAGCTAATGGGGATTGAACATTTTAGTACAGTTCTCCATGCGTGTTTGAGTTCAAATAACTTCGATATTTTATTTTATTTTACGGAACTACGTATTTGGTTTTCTGATGTTCATTTTTGCTTTGATAGTGTGCATATTGACACTCAATGTATTAGTGTGAGACTTGAGTTGCGAATGCTGTTTCGATTCGCCAGCCAGTAATATATTTTTATTTCCAATTTTGTCGTTCTGGTATTTTATACGTATTTTGAATTCGATCAAGCGATAACTTTGTAGGTAGTGTGTTGGGACAAACAATAAGTAGATGGATCTGTAATGATAGTCATTGTTTAAGAAGGAAAGCATTCTTAAGTTTGTTGTATTTTTCAATGTGGACTGGTCATTTTATTAAGCGTAACGTAACCATTTCTAACCTGAAAATCGGTTTGATAACAATATTTTTCAAGTGATTTACCACTTTTTAATTTAACTTCAGTGTTTGGCATTTCTTCTAAATGCGTGACGAATAAGTGTTTCCTGCATTTCGCAGTTTTGTTCCTTCAGAACGACGTAACGTAAGATCCTCGCGGATCATGGTGTTGTTGGTTCCTTCTGAACAGCTGTTTGGGTGATGCACGTTTAGCATCGGGATCATTTTATCACTTAAGGGTGTCATGAATGACGAATACATGGTGGAATTTTATTTCAATTGTGAATGCTGCTGTTAACTTGTAGTGAACACCATGATTTCCCATAATATTTCGCAACCTATCCAAAGCAACTGATAGTCAATTTGATTCGATTAAGGGTCCATTCGGCGGGTGTTCCGTATCCGCAAGGGTATTCGACTGGTGGATAACCTTAATTGAGAGAAAATCAGGCGTTCTACTTGTTGAAAGTCAAATTTTCCACGGATCGTGTGGATTAATACTCAGTTCTCGTTTGGAGTAATAGGTGCCCGGTTTTTAGGTTTTTCCTTTTTCAGTTTTTTTAGTTTCGCTGTCCACTAATTTATTACTTTCCCCGAAGCAACTCTTCGGTATTGTGAGAAATAAATCAACGCTATGCAATGTGACTGCGTTTGAAACATTCAATAATAAATAATTTATATTTTTTTATTTCAATGATTTATATAAAATAATAATGTTGTAGTGCCATTTCGAATTTAATAAAAATTAGTAAGCACATAATTGCTCCTAATTTCAAGTAGTTAGGCTCTCTTCTGAACCCCATCGTTTGGTTAAGATCGTGACCGAATTTCTCCCCACAACGACCCAAGATTTAAAAGTTCAATATTGCTCTGCTGTAGCAGCTGTGGCCGACCAACGATGGAATGGTAAGTTCAAGGGTTCAATGTATCAAACTTGCTAAACGTGTGACATTCGAAAGGGAAATAGGCGAGTTGAAGTCGAACTCATCAGTTACACCGCAAAGTTCAATAAGAAATCTGAAACCATTCCTAGATGGAAAAGATATATTACGAGTAGGAGGACGCTTATAAAACTCTTTGAAACCATTTGCAGAAAGGCATCAAATCATATTACCTCAGCGTCATATTGTAACCAATTTTATTGTGGCTGACGAACATATTCGGCTGCTACATGCTGGTGCAAATCATGCAGCAGCTTCTCTTAGGTCCAGATATTGGGCAGTGAGCATAAAGGAAGTGGTGCGGACTGTCATTCACCAAAGTGTGAAGTGTTTCAGACTACGAGCCACAACAGCAACGCAGCTCATGAGCTACCTTCTTCTCAAGTGACTCCATCGTGTCCATTCTTGAATACGGGAGTTGACTACGCTGGCCCGTTGTACATTAAATAGGGTGCAACCAGGAGCAAGGTCAAAGTAAAATGCTACGTAGCATTGTTCGTTTGCCTTTGCACAAAGGCAATACACTTGGAATTAGTTCGTGACTTGACCACGCAGGCCTTTATTGCCGCCTTACGGAGATTGGCGGCCAGAAGGGAAAGGTGTACAAACCTATATAGTGACAACGCTACTAACTTTGTATTAGCTAGAAATGAATTGTTGAAGGTGCACCAGTCGGAGCAGTGGAAGGTAGAAATGCTGAACAACGCAGCGCAAGAGGGATTCACTTGGCATTTCATTCCTCCTGATTCGCCTCACTTCGAGGGACTCTGGGAAGCTGGAGTGAAATCCATGAAACATCATTTGCGAAGAGGAGGATTGATCAGCTATGGCTCTTACTATTTTGTCAGGGAGGACACCAATGGAATAGGGATAAATAATCTGCAGAATTTGACACGGAGAAAGAGAAAATACAAGGGCATGATCTTGGAACTCAACTAAAAACCTTAGGAATGAAATAACATCACTGGTGGAGTTAACAGAAAACATAGAAATGCCCCTGGGCAACATTGCTAATGGGTGAGGCAAACTACTGAACCAGGGTGACATAGTAGGTAACGGCCTAAGGGGTGGAGAAGCTGTTTCAGAGGGTGCATTATTCAACACAAATGGAGGGATGGATGTACGACGACCTGACTCGGTTTCCAATGGGGCAGATGTTTGTTGAGTTGCCCCGTATTTTCTACCTCCTTCACCCGTGGGAGAATCCTCCTCGCTAACTATGCTTACCAGAGCTGGTTGGTCGGTTTTGGGGGGTACTGTCCCAGTTAACAATAGGCTAACCTTACTGGACAATTTAGAAAGGTTTTCGAGAAGAGCACTAGCCTCCTTCCCTTGAATGTCATTTAACTTAAGAGACAATAGATCAGTAATCCTATTGTAAAAATGGAACAATCTAGCTTGTACACGTTTAAGTTGATTAGGTGATGGATCACCCCCTTAAAAAAACTAACTACAGATGCTAGCTCAGTAGCATTATCAGTGATCGTGGAGAGAGCGTCGTCAATATCTTTCTCCTCCAAGATGGGGATACTAATCGGCAAATCAAGAGAATCTTTAAGCTTAGTGGTATCGGCCGCAACCGTGCCTCCAGATTGAACATTTCTAATAGTTAATTCATAAATTAATTCCTCCTTGCGCAAATAGCCGGGATGGAGGACATCGCGAGGGCCGGACATCATGAAAAAAGATTGACAAATTTAGAAAATAAGAAAGAAAATTCCAGCTACGGAGAAAATTGTTCGAGTTCAAAGCAAAAGCAATGTTTAGCCGTCAAAAGGGGCTTAAATGCGACCCATTCAACCACGCTCTGCTACCACTTGTAACGGAGTTATCCGTGGAATGCAGAGGTGAAAGAAGGCGCGGGCTGGAATGGGTCTAACTACAAGGCCGAAAGATTAATTAAAATTTAGATAAAAGTTATATTTTCAATAGACAACAAGATTTAACAAATTTTCACTAGGTGAAATAACAATGAAAAATCAGGTACAATTATAACTTTACAAACGAAAGCACAAGTTAAAGGGTCTTTACAAATTTTGGGCTTCGAGCCCCAAGTTAATAATTCCTGAGCTCTCAGCTCACAACAACAAATTACCAAAGGGCAGAAAACCCCTCATTCAAGCAGCACTTGCTCCCAACTTTTAACCTGAAGCCTCCCGGAGGCATTTTTCGAACACAAGCAAGAGCTGAGCCGCTCTCAATTTTTCAAGCCTATTAAAGGCAATACCAGACTTTTACACATGATTGCCATCAAGTCACAACTTATAATGAAACAGGGGTATCTAGTCCCCAGCCTACTGGGCCTAAATAGAAAATTAACAGGTTAACTTAAATGGCCCTAAGCGCAGAAAGAATGGAGGCGTGTACTTGCGCTCCTACATGAATACTTGTTGAAACCTAAGGGGCACTAGGCCAATTAAACAGGGGCTATTCCCACACTAGGGAGGTGACTCGTATAATAAAATTTTAATACATTAAGAGTAGAAAATCGGTTATGAAAACGTAGTCACCTCAACTCAAAATGAAGGGGAGCTCGAGAGGGTAAAGTACTCTCTATCCCCGATTTACAGTTAAAGTAATAGGAAATTTTTACATAAGTCGGCACTAAGTTACATTTTTAGAGAGGTAGGTTACAATTAAAAAGGTTTCGGACCTTCCCCGAGGGCTAAACTGCTGAGCTAGCAAGAAATAATTATGTTTAAAGGCCGTTACCTTGTAGAAGAGCCGCTGGCGGATGAAATAGTCGCTTCCCGCCTCCTGCTATACTTCCATACACTAAGCTAGATGTTGTACGAGTGGCCGAGAGCCATGAAAATCAGCAGTTTTTATACTCTCGGGGAATATTCGAGACCTTTCATGAATGATTAAGACACACCCACAGTCGTTTATTGGGTAGCTTACAGTTACACATCAACATTGGGGAAGAAGGACGTCATTGGCTGAAAATTAATGACAGAAATTTACGATTGGCTAATTTCAAAACTGGTGGAAAGAAAGATTAATATTGCCAACCCACAAGTGAAAGAACAACATTTAGTAAAGAACAAACTTATGAATACAAAATATCTTCAAGAAAAGTTCCTTCACTTCGCACCAAGGTGCATGATCATAGTCTTTGGTAGAGACATCTGTGAGAGAATGTCCACACTTCTTGATAATTAATAAACAAAAATAATTCGAAATTAACACAGTGACATCTTCTGATGAACAGATGAATTAATTCAGTTTTAAAGTTCAGAGTTTCAGCTGTAGAGGAGTACTTTAAGGCGGAAAATTCAAATGTGCGGCGTATAGGTGTACCAACCGGTACAGGTAGGATTATAGATTTCTATTCCGAAGAGAAAATATATGACAAACATCCGTGATGGACCTGAATGGATGATCGCTAATCTTGGAAAAATCGATCGAGTCCAGAATTTCAGATATCTTGGTGAAGTCATCTAGCAGAATGGATTAGAAGAGGAAGCAATCAATGTCAGGACGAGGAAGTTAGACCAGGCATACCAAATGACAAAGAATATCTATAATAAAAGTCTATGAGTATAGAGGCCAAGTTCCTACACTATAACACAGTTGTAAAACGTGAGGGATTATATGCGTCTGAAACTTTGACCTTAAATAGTAAAGGTCAAGCTGACCGGTTGGAAAAAAGAGAGCACAGGATGCTAAGAAAAATCCTAGGTAATAGATGGGTTGATGGACAGTGACGAATGAGACCAAATGAGGATTTGTACAGCAAGACATGTACTCTCACAGCGTCAATGAAGAAGAGACGGCTATTATTTTACGGTCATCTCTTGAGGATGACTGATGACCGACTAACAAATAGATATCTTGGTGAAGTCATCTAGGAATGCGAGAAAGATCTGAGGCAGATTGGTATTTCAGACCAAGAAATTCCTGACAGGAACGCATTCAGAAGGTTGGTAAACAACTATCAAAGTTTCAAAATGGCATCAACTTCCAGAAGACGGAAAGGACCTTTCTCTGAAGAGCATAAACAGGCACTCGTCGCTGGGCTCAGAACATACTGGCAGGAAGTCAAAGCCGGAACAAGAGCATGACCTAGACACTAAAATGAAGTCGGGTGTTACCACACAGTCCATAGAGGCTCAACTGGACGTATCTTTTTTTCCAATATGTGATGTTTATGTTTCAAGAAAAAATTCCATCTTGCAGATTACTTGCTTGATGTATTGATACCAAATTACATGAGTGGAGATTTCACTTTAAAAATTGCATTCTGGTACACAGGATGAATCACCTAAAATTTGCGCCCCAAATATTTCTGAAATGGAAGGTGCTATTGATGTGCTGTTCTCACAGATATGAAGTGTAACCAAGGGTTCATAATTGTATCCCATACTCAGGCTATAATAATTATTAGAATGTGTATTTGTTTTAGAAAATTGCCTATTGACATTAGCAAAATAAAACTAGACTAAATTAGAATGAGAATGTTTTTTATAGGATTCTAATGCACGTAGTAAACGAGCTATCGTGGTTTGAAAATTGTAAGTGCCGGCAATTGTCAAGCAATTTCTTTGGATTCTGAAGAATAAAGGAAATTGGCCTTTAAAGGTTGTGTTCAAAATGACGACGGCTTCTTCAATACAAGCTTCTAGTCTGCCATGCAAAGACTGATGCACACATTCTCGAATTTCATCAGAAATTTCTGAGCAGGCAACCGTAATACGTCGTTTTATAACATCTGGTGTAGTCGGTTTGTCTTTGTGGGGAACATTACACTTACTGACTTGCCAGCTACAGTAAGCACAACATTTGAATAGAACTGCCTCTTTATTCTGTACGGAACTTTACATTGTCGTTTCCTACAATGCCGTCCATAGATGACAATATGTAGAAAGGAACTCGACGTATTTGTTTACTATATCTTGTTTCAATAATGCTGCCATTGAAATCATAAAGAAGACGGGCAGTCTGCACGATTTAACCGGCGTTGCCTAGTGTGACGAGGTCCAGCTGCTGCCCTCTAGGTTCCTGTGGCGGAGGGATGACGTAGTTTCGCCACACCAGCCCCCCATGGAGTCGAGGTAGTCACGGCTGAAAGTAGTTCGGGAACCTAACTATTCGGCCGGAGCGAGTTCTAGGTGCCAACTCGCGAGATAGTGGAGCACTTTTAGGTGCCGGTGATGATGCGGCTGTGTCATTGTGGAGAGTGTTCTCAGGGCTGATGCAATTATCCTGAGTGGTATTTTGTCCGGGTAATGGTGTGTTATTAGCCAGGAGGAAAGCAGGTTTTATGCGATCAATGCTGACGCGGACAGGCTTGCCTCTTATCTGCACAGTCATTGTCCTATCACTTCGATCTAACACTCGATGTGGGCCAGTGTATGGCGGCTGTAGCGCGCCGCGGACCGTGTCATCACTTAGGTAGACATGAGTACAAGTGTTCAAGTTCCTGAAGATGAAGGCGGAATGTTGATCATGCCGTATTGCTGGCAAAGGACGCAATCGACTCATTTGTTGGCGGAGTCTGACTACGAAGCTTGAAGTGCCCTCAAGGCGGTTATCTGTCGTGGCACAAAGTATTTCTCCTGGAAGTCGAATTGGTTCTCCGTAGACTAGCTCTGCCGAGGAGGCGCCAAGATCTTCTTTATGCGCATTTCTGATACAAAGTAAGACAATTGGGAAGGCTTGCAGCCAAGACATAACAGGATGGCACATGATGGCTGCCATGAGTTGACGGTGGAAAGTTCAACCATTCCATTGGCTCAAGGATGCCAGCTGGTTGTTCGGGAGCGTGAGGTTCCAGTGAGAATCCCCAGGTTTCGGAACGACTGAGATTCGAAGTGTCTGCCTTGGTCGGTCGTGATACGGTGTGGTGATCCAAAGCGAGAGGTCCAGCATGCTACAAAAGCTTCGGCGACGTCTTCGGCTGTGATGCGTTCCAGTGGCCAGATTTCTGGCCAGCGGGTGAATCGATCCACTGCTGTCAGACAGTATCGGTAATTTCCAGCAGGAGGGAGTGGGCCGATGATATCCAGATGGACATGCTGGAAGCGAGCAGACGCTGGGGTAAAGTTGCCAATTGGAGCGTTGTTATGGCGCGTGACCTTCAAGCGTTGACATGCCTGGCAGGCTCGGACCCATGTACAGCAGTCTTTTCGCATTTGGGGCCATGCAAAGCGTTCTGATTCTAAACGGGCGGTCGCTCTGGCACCAGGATGACTTCGACCGGGAAGAGAGTCAAAAGCTTGTCTGCGAAAAGGTGCAGTGATAAATGGTCTGGATCGACGCGTTGAAGTTTCACAGAACAAAGTGGTGTTGGTTGCTGGTATCCGGACTTGCTTCAACCGAAGTGATGATTCGCGGTTCAACAAATCAAGGAGTTCTACATCTCCTTCCTGTGATCGTGTCTAAGCGCTGAAGTCCAAGGTCCTACTGGCTTTTCTGTTGATGCGAGATAGTGCATCTGCGACTACGTTGGAGGAGCCTTCAATGTGCTGAATGTCCGTTGTGAACTGAGCGATGAACGATAACTGGTTCAGATGCACGGGTGGAAGTTTGTCGCGACGTTGCTGGAAGGCGTAAGTCAAGGGCTTGTGGTCTTATAGATTGTGAACTGCTGAGCTTCCAAAATGTATCTGAAGTGCTGCACTGCTTCATAAACTGCAAGCAACTCTCCGTAGTAGGTTAGCCATTCGGTTTGCTTCGGAGACAGTTTCCTAGAGACGAAGGCTAGAGGCTGCCAGGCATCGTCCATATATTGCTGGAGGCTAGCTCCAATAGCGCTGTTGGATGCATCTGTGAACAATCCCAAAGGTGCTTGCGGATCGGGATGCGCAAGGAAGGTAGCTTGAGGGAGGCTTTCCTTACAGGCGGCAAAGATGCGTTCCACCGGGCGAGTTGGCCGTGCGCGTAGAGGCGCGCGGCTGTGAGCTTGCATCCGGGAGATAGTAGGTTCGAATCCCACTATCGGCAGCCCTGAAGATGGTTTTCCGTGGTTTCCCATTTTCACACCAGGCAAATGCTGGGGCTGTACCTTCATTAAGGCCACGGCCGCTTCCTTCCAACTCCTAGACCTTTCCTATCCCATCGTCGCCATAAGACCTATCTGTGTCTGTGCGACGTAAAGCCCCTAGAAAAAAAGATGCGTTCCATTTCTGGTGTTCAAAGTACCTGTTGTGAACCGCGTAAACTGGATACAGCTTCGTGGAGTGTAGCCTGGTACTGGGATGCCGAGGGAAGGTATCGGCGATAGAAATTGATCATTCTCAGGAAACGTCTGAGATCACGTGCAGTTTTCGGGACAGGAAAATTCTGCAGAGCTGTGATGCGTTCCGGCAATAGTCGTGTCCCTGCGGCGGAGACTTAGTATCCGAGAAAAGTGACCCTTCGAGATGCTAAGACAGTCTTGGTAGCATTGATGAGTATGCCATACTCAGAAAGGCGGTGGAAGAGAGCTCGCAGGTGGCGCCTGTTTTCTTCAGGACGCTTAGAGGAGACCAAGATGTCGTCGACGTACGCAAACGTGAAAACCAGACCTGATAGTACTCCGTCTATGGATCTTTGAAAGGTTTGATGAGGATTGCGTAGTCCGAAGGTCATGAAAGGAAACTCAAACAGCCCGAAGGGCTTTATGATGGCGGTCTTTGGAATGTCACTTGGGTTCACAGGAATCTGGGTGTAGGCCTTCACTAGGTCGATGACGGAGAAAATAGTGCATCCCCGGAGCTGATGGCTGAAATCTTGGAGATGCTGAGGTGGATATTTGTCAGGAATGGTCCGTGAGTTTAAGGCACGATAATATCCGCAGGGCCGCCAGCCTTCGTCCTTCTTCGGTACCAAATAGAGCGGTGACGACCAAGGACCCTCAGAGCATCGTGCTATACCTTCGAGAAGCATGGCATCAAACTCCTTCTTAGCAATCTGGAGACGATCCTGGACGAGATGACGAGCTCCGCAGGAGACAGGTGGTCCTGGTGTAGTGCGGATGAAATGTACCGTAGAATGGCGTACTTCTCGCGGGGCTCCAGATGGACGAGTGAGGTCAGGAAATCCCTTTAAAATTTCATGAATACACTGGGTTGTAGAGAGTTAGCAGTTTGGACGTTCACTGATAAGCCTGTGATGCGGTCGACCAAGCGTTTGTTACGACAGTCTGGCAGAAGATGGTAATAGGCGAGGAAGTCTGATCCTATGATGGGAAGTGCGACGTCGGCAACAACAAATTTTCATGAAAGTTCTCGTCGGAGTCCGATGTTCAGTTTCATGTGCATAGTCCCGTATGTGTGGATTGTGGAATTATTGGTAGCTGCGAGTTCGTATCTGGCCTAATGGCGACGCCCCTTCAGGAATTTATGCGGGAAGCAACACAAATCCTACCCAGTATCGATCAGAAATTGATGTTTACTGCTCTTGTCCGTGTTAAAGAGGCGGTTTCCATCTGTTGAGCAACCATTTGCCGCCGTCACTGGTTGCAGTTGGAGTTTGTCGGGAAGCTACAAGGTGATTCGCACTTCTGTGCCTTTTCGCGGAAGCGGCGATGGTATCAGCAGATACATTGTGCACCAGCTGTCGTAGAAGACCTGCGGTTGTTGCTAGGACGGCTTGGCCGATCCCCGGAACGAGAGCGTGCGCAGAAGGAAGTTTGCAGTGCTGCGATCTGGTGTGAAAGTTCATCTATCGTCTTCGCGAGCTGGCTCACCTCACAAACTGGTGGGAGGTGACACGGGTGAAACCTCAAGAATTTTGTCGGCCAAGACGGCAACCTCATCTAGCGGCATCTCACTCTGTGTTTGTAAAATGGCCTGTACTTGTGACGGCAGGCGCTGTATCCATAACTGTCTTAAGAGGTTGTCTTGTACTTGTGTGCTGCCCGCGAGAGACCTAAGGTGTCGTAAGAATTGGGATGGCTTTTGGTCACCGAGCTCCTCCTCCATGAACAGTTGACGAACGCGTTGCTCTTCCGATAGGGAAAGACGCCGAATGAGTTCGGTACGCAGATACGCGTATGCATTTTGCGCCGGAAGGTTGGTAATAATATCTACAACTTCCGCGGCATAGCGACTGTCCAGCTGGGAAACAATGTACGCGTATTTTGTTGCGTCCTGCGTGATACCGGACACATTGAACTGCGCTTCTGCCTGAGCGAACCATAGCGCCGGCTTGTCTGGCCAGAAAACAGGTAATTTAACTCCAATACGATTCACTCACTACAGTAGTAACCTCTGAGGGTGGTGATTGCGGCGTTTGCTGTTGAAGTTGCTGTTGCTGTTGTAGGAGGCGATTTTTCTCTTGTAATTGCTGTAGCTGCTGTTGTAATTGCTCCATAGCGACGGCGGTAACTAGCGTGTGAATAGCACTGACTTTATGTAGAAAACTGTATCACACTATATTAATCACGTCGGGGCCACCAAAGGTGGGGAACATTACACTTACTGACTTGCCAGCTACAGTAAGCACAATATTTGAATAGAACTGCCTCTTTATTCTGTACGGAACTTTACATCGTCGTATCCTACAATGCCGTCCATAGATGACAATATGTGGAAAGGCACTCGATGTATTTGTTTACTATATCTTGTTTCAATAATGCTGCCATGGAAATCATAAAGAAGACGGGCAGTTTACACGACTTCATTGGCGTTGCCTATTGTGACGAGGTCGAGCTGCTGCCCTCTAGGTTCCTGTGGCGGAGGGATGACGTAGTTCCATCTTTGTAAACAGTGTATTTTAGATTTCTCTAAAGAAAATAATCTAAAGGGGTCAAATCTGGTGAACAGGCCGGCCAAGTTAAGGGTCCCTCTCGTCCAATCCAACGATTTGAAAACAATCGGTGAAAACAAGCTCTAGTACGTCGAGCACTATGCGCTGGACAGTTATCATGCTTATACCACATGTTCCTCCCAATTTGAAGTGAAACGTCTTCTAACATCTGTGGAATCTGGCCTGTTAGGAGGTTGGGATACTTTTGAGTATCTAGTGTTCGTTCTATGAAGAAAAAAAGGCAGAACAAGAAATTTGAAACACTTATTGTGCTTATTCACAACAGTAACAAATAGTTGTGTTGTAAACAAGGTTGGGTTTACAAAAAACACAACTTCTTTATTTGCTTCACATGTAAAATTACAATATTTACACTAACAAAACTGAAAGTTATCTCGAAGCAAATTGAACTATGAATTTGGAGAAAGAGTCTGTCTTTGTACACTATATACACGTTGGAGTATTCACGTTCACTACTATTTCGGAAAGATAGTCCTTGTGACATGAAAAGTTCTTGATAGTCGAAAACTATCAGAAGCACTGACGTAAATATCTCAGAGAGTCCTTCCTTGTTGAAGTGTCTGAGTTCATTAACGTAAGTTCAATGACTGAAGAGTTCCTACTTAGCGAAACTAAGTTGATAATGGGAGCTTGCATTAGCTAGGGAATGATAGTGGCATATAATGGTAAGACTGGGCATGGACAGCGGAATAGGCAAGAGGAGCGGTGACCCGAGGTGAGACCTCTTACTGCCAGAAATTCAGTCCACCTGGCCGAAGCACATTTTCAAGAGGAGTAGCCTCCGTGCTCGACGTAGGGTGTATTCTGGAGCTGGACACCGGGGTCAGTGGGCGTCTGGACAGGCTAGGAGCTCCTTTTAATAGCACACACGACGTTCCAGGCACGCGCACTGAGGGCTGCGCGTCGAGGCTCGAAGAATAACACACTGGCACGCGTGTAGCTGGCTGGCGGATCGAGAAGGGAGCGACGGACATACACCAGTTTCATTAGGCTTAATTTAATATGGAGTGGTGGAAGAAGGATCATACTTCACATGCTTTTCTCCAGGGAATTAATTGTTCATTTGTGGCCAGTTTGTTCTGCTCCAACGCTCTTATTTAGCCCTACTCTCCCATTCATTAAGAAAACAGGAATATTTAGGAATCCCGATTGCTGGCCTATAAGAATAGAGACCGGGCGAGTTGGCCATGCGGTTAGGGGCGCACAGATATGAACTTGCATCCGGGAGGTAGTGGGTTCGAACCCCACTGTCGGCAGCCGTGAAAATGGTTTTCCGTAGTTTCCCATTTTCAAACCAGTCAAATGCTGGGGATGTACCTTAATTACGGCCACGGTCGCTTCCTTCCCACTCGTAGTCCTTTCCTGTCCCATTGTCTCCATATGACCTATCTGTGTGGGTGCGACGTACAGCGAGTTGTAAAATTAGAAGGATAGAGAGTATTTTTTAGATCACCGCAAACGCTCCATTTACGTTCCACATACCCCACTTTCTCTAGCAGAACTTTCAAAGTATAATACGATTCTTTTAAGCGTACTGAATGACCTACGCGAATATAAGGTAGTAAATAACCACTATGCAACAGAACTGCCTTTAAACTTATCCCTTAACTATCAATAAAAAGTCCTCATTCATGAGGTTCACATGACACATTCATAACATTAAATTCACCAGCTAATGAAAGAACACTAGTTTGTCAGCGTGTAAGAAGAAGGTTAAGAAATCATTTTCCCTTCGCCTGTAGAATGTACTAGAATTTCCAAGTGCTAACATGCTCTTTTCCTATAATCTCGAAACAAGTAATACCGAGGCGTTCTTTGGAAGTCACAAATTTCTTACCAGACCATTTAACTAAGCCTGTGTAAATTGCGGAGTCTCCTTTGGGTCTTCAAGTTCGCGAGTAGGTTGATAGTCCATGTCTGATGACCGTGGTTCATTTCCTTCTATGCTGGAACTTCAACAGCTTTTTCCACCAAGAAAACAGGCCGGAAAGGAGCAAGCCCTTCCTCATTGTGCGAAACGGGACGAATTACAGAATCCAAATTACTAGGATCTTTTAAAGCACTTTCATTTTTTCTCGTTATACCAGCAACATTGCACGAACAGAAGTAGCAATCTGTAGTGTGGTCTTTAGGTTCACGCCACACCATTGGTTTAACAAACACCAATAACTTCCGTTTGCCATAAATCCACTGCCTTATATTTTCAGTACACGAAGAACACACATAACGGGGAGCCTACTTTTTATCCAAATCACCAAGTAGCATACCAAAGTAAGCTTTGTATGCATGTTGATAAAAGTCTTCTGTACTTGGGGACAAAACATGACGACCTCGCCTCACACCACTATTCTCCAGGGCAGCCCGGTGTCTGTCAGCGGCTTATAGGATTAACTACGCCTACTTTAGCCTGAGTTGCCAAAACGTCTACTGCACTCAAAACGAAGAAAGGGTAAAGACTGAAGAGAGTGTGGAAGAAAGTGGTTTGGCAACCTCTCCACACCAAACAAGGATCACTTAAAACTCGTTAACTCTGCAGGGTGCAGGGTATAATTGACAGCTGGTTTTCAGCTCGCTTCCAGGAACTGAGGCCGTCGTGTTTTGTCCCCAAGTATATATTTATTCTTTGTTTTTGTGGAGTGAACCATGGGCAACGGCTGAGTGGCCTAGTAAGTGGTCCTGAGAGTCGGGATACCAGTTGCTATGGAATGGGAGTGAGCATCTCGGACATATTCTGAGTCCTGGCCCCCCTTGTGCTCAGGCGGCTAGGACTATGCAATTCACCGGTGGTCCATAACCCGTTAGAGGAGAGATCCTCACTTGGACTATGTGCAAGTAGGGTAGCATCCTGCTTCATGAATCTACCGAGCTCAGAACATCTTAAGCAAGCCTCGGACCTATGGGAGTAACGGAGTCCCACTCCCATTTGACAGGCGAGGAACTCCGTAGAAACAACTTGGCGAACGAAATGGAATTGGATGGGGAGCAATCAATATTAATTGGGCTTATGGAAGAAAGAAAGTAGAACTGGCTGAGTCAGCAAAGAGGATGCATCTGGATGTGCTAGGAGTAAGTGATGTTCGGGTAAGGGGAGATAACGAGCAAGAGATAGGAGATTATAAAGTGTACTTGACGAGTGTTAGAAAGGGAAGGGCAGAGTCTGGGGTAGGGCTGTTTATCAGGAATACCATTGCACGCAACATAGTTTCTGTTAGGCACGTGAATGAGCGAATGATGTGGGTAGATTTGGCAGTTGGAGGAATTAGGACAAGAATTGTGTCCGTGTATTCACCATGTGAGGGTACAGATGAGGATGAAGTTTACAATTTTTATGAAGCATTGAGTGACATCATGGTTAGGGTCACTAGCAAGGATAGAATAGTGCTAATGGGCGATTTCAATGCGAGAGCTGGAAATAGAACTGAAGGATACGAAAGGGTGATTGGTAAATGTGGGGAAGATATGGAAGCTAATAAGAATGGGAAGCATTTGCTGGACTTCTGTGCTAGTATGGGTTTAGCAGTTACCAACCCATTCTTCAAGCATAAGGCTATTCACCGCTGATGACGATGCCTGTTGTTTAAAGGGGCCTAACATCGAGGTCATCGGCCCCGCTATTCACCGCTACACTGGTGAGGTTAGGGGTAACAGATCCATAATGGACTATATATTAACCGACTTAATTCAGGAAATCTGTTAGGAATGTACGAATTTTCCGGGGATTTTTCGATGATACAGACCACTATCTGATCTGTAGTGAACTAAGTATCTCTAGGCCTAGGGTAGAGAAAGTGAAATCTGTCTGCAAACGAATAAGGGTAGAAAATCTCCAGGACGAGGAAATTAGACAGAAGTACATGGATATGATTAGTGAGAAATTTTGAACAGTGGACAATAAGCAGATTCAGGATATAGAAAGTGAATGTGTGGCATACAGGGATGCTGTAGTATAAATAGCAAGGGAATGCCTAGGAAGAACTGTGTGTAAAGACAGGAAAAGGCGAACATCTTGGTGGAATGATGAAGTGAGAGCAGCTTGTAAACATAAAAAGAAGGCTTATCAGAAATGGCTCCAAACAAGGGCTGAGGCAAACAGGGCTTTGTACGTAGATGAAAGAAACAGAGCGAAACAAATAGTTGTTGAATCCAAAAAGCAGTCATGGGAAGATTTTGGTAATAACCTGGAAAGGCTAGGTCAAGCAGCAGGAAAACCTTTCTGGACAGTAATAAAGAATCTTAGGAAGGGAGGGAGAAAGGAAATGAACAGTGTTTTGAGTAATTCAGGTGAACTCATAATAGATCCCAGGGAATCACTGGAGAGGTGGAGGGAATATTTTGAACATCTTCTCAATGTAAAAGGAAATTATCATGGTGGTGTTGCAAACAGCCAAGCTCATGGGGAGGAGGAAAATGATGTTGGTGAAATTATGCTTGAGGAAGTGGAAAGGATAGTAAATAAACTCCATTGTCATAAGGCAGCAGGAATAGATGAAATTAAATCTGAAATGGTGAAGTATAGTGGGAAGGCAGGGATGAAATGGCTTCATAGAGTAGTAAAATTAGCGTGGAGTGTTGGTAAGGTACATTCAGATTCGACAAAAGCAGTAATTGCACCTATCTATAAGCAAGGGAACAGGAAGGATTGCAACAACTATCGAGGTATCTCATTGATTAGTATACCAGGCAAAGTATTCAATGGCATCTTGGAAGGGAGGGTGCGATCAGTCGTTGAGAGGAAGTTGAATGAAAACCAGTGTGGTTTCAGACCACAGAGAGGCTGTCAGGATCAGATTTTCAGTATGCGCCAGGTAATTGAAAAATGCTACGAGAGGAATAGGCAGTTGTGTTTATGTTTCGTAGATCTAGAGAAAGCATATGACAGGGTACGAGGGAAAAGATGTTCGCCATACTGGGGGACTATGGAATTAAAGGTAGATTATTAAAATCAATCAAAGGCATTTATGTTGACAATTGGGCTTCAGTGAGAATTGATGGTAGAATGAGTTCTTGGTTCAGGGTACTTACAGGGGTTAGACAAGGCTGTTCGTAGTTTACATGGATCATCTGCTGAAAGGTATAAAATAGCAGGGAGGGATTCAGTTAGGTGGAAATGTAGTAAGCAATTTGGCCTATGCTGACGACTTGGTCTTAATGGCAGATTGTGTCGAAAGCCTGCAGTCTAATATCTTGGAACTTGAAAATAGGTGCAATGAGTATGGTATGAAAATTAGCCTCTCGAAGACTAAATTGATGTCAGTAGGTAAGAAATTCAACAGAATTGAATGTCAGATTGGTGATACAAAGCTAGAACAGGTCGATAATTTCAAGTATTTAGGTTGCGTGTTCTCCCAGGATGGTAATATAGTAAGTGAGATTGAATCTAGGTGTAGTAAAGGTAATGCAGTGAGCTCGCAGTTGCGATCAGCAGTATTCTGTAAGAAGGAAGTCAGCTCCCAGACGAAACTATCTTTACATCGGTCTGTTTTCAGACCAACTTTGCTTTACGGGAGCGGAAGCTGGGTGGACTCAGGATATCTTACTCATAAGTTAGAAGTAACAGACATGAAAGTAGCAAGAATGATTGCCGGTACAAACATGTGGGAACAATGGCAGGAGGGTACTCGGAATGAGGAGATAAAGGCTAATTTAGGAATGAACTCGGTGGATGAAGCTGTACGAATAAACCGGCTTCGGTGGTGGGGTCATGTGAGGCGAATGGAGGATGATAGGTTACCTAGGAGAATAATGGACTCTCCTATGGAGGGGAAGAGAAGTAGAGGTAGACCAATGCGACAATGGTTAGACTCGGTTTCTAACGATTTAAATATAAGATGTATAGAACTAAATGAGGCCACAACACTAGTTGCAAATCGAGGATTGTGGCGACGTTCAGTAAATTCACAGAGGCTTGCAGACTGTACGCTGGAAGACATAACAGTCGATAATGATAATGTATGTATGTATGTATGTTTTTTTGAGTGTAACTACCACACGAATAGCAAAAAATCAGGGCTATTTACCTACCGACGACAATCTAACATTTTTCATTCACACATCCAACTTGAATGGGATTCAGAACTGGACTGATTGTAACAAGACCATTTACAGAATTAAAGTATGTCTTAGGGATGGCTATTTTACAAGGAAAATATTTCATATCTCTCTTTTGTTACTGAGAACAAAGTTAAGGGACCTGCCAGTTGGTATAAAAACCAGAGGGTAGTTTCCACCACCTGAAAAATACAAGTAGATAGCAGGAAACAGAATCCAGGTTGGGAAGGCACTTACGAGAAAGTTGTGAGCCATTTTTTATCTTGTTTGAATCTCGCAGTATTTTTATTTGACATATTTTATACATTCATTTTATATGTATATCTGCTCAATGAAGAATTTAAAATTGTTATTTTCTATAATGCGGATTTCTAACAAACTTTAGCTAGAAGAAACCGACCTAAGGCTTGTCTGAGAGCTTCCATGCGGCAGGGAATCAGAATATACGAACAG
This sequence comes from Anabrus simplex, assembly GCF_040414725.1. Lineage (NCBI taxonomy): Eukaryota > Metazoa > Arthropoda > Insecta > Orthoptera > Tettigoniidae > Anabrus > Anabrus simplex. The sequence continues at coordinate 1,156,308,645 of NC_090266.1, read as the reverse complement.
TTTTCATTCAGCAAAACATTTGTAGGCCACTGTTAAGAGCCCTCGGTTACACTTCATTTCTGTGAAAATAGCACATCAATAGCACTTTCAATTTGGGTAATATTTAGTGCGAAAGTTTTAGGTGATTCACCCTGTATACGTATTGTAAGCGTATAACTACACTGGCGGAAAAAATCCAAACATTAAGAAGGGGTTGTACAAGATTAACGAACCTTGGTAGCCGTGTTTATACATCTGAAATATGACGTTGTTTCAAATTTCCCGCAAATCGCAAAAGCGTGCCGCTAGTAGTGGCCCCATGACATTTCACATCAGGTGTGCTTTAAATACGGGCTGTACTGTGCGAGAGCTTTAGTTACATTGAGACTGGACGAAGTGACTGTGAGTGGGTCAAGAATGCCTTTATGACGACGAAGAGGCCAGTATCCATAGCTGACTGTGGTTGAACGAAGCCTTATAATAGAGCTACTTGAAGGTGGATTTTCCATTGCAGAACGTCTCGGCAGGAATGTCTCCACTGTGCATGCGTGCTGGCAGCAGTGGTTACGAGAATGTACGCTCGCAAAAAGACCGGGCTCCGGACGTCCCCGTAACACCACCGAGAGGGAGGACCGCCGTATTCGACGTATGGCTGTGGCGCAGCGGTCTGGGTCTGCAGCAGCAATTCGAGCGGCAGTTGACACCACAGTGACGCAACGAACTGTTCGAAATAGGTTACTTGAAGGACAGCTCCGAGCCAGACGCCCTGCGGCGTGCATTCTACTTACCCCAAACCACGCCGTCTGCGACTTCGGTGGTATCAAGCGGGAGCTCATTGGAGGATGGAGTGGAGGTCCGTCTGCAGCAGCTATTCGAGCGGCAGTTGACACCACGGTGACTGTTCGAAATAGGTTACTTGAAGGACAGCTCCGAGCCAGACGCCCTGCGGCGTGCATTCCACTTACCCCAAACCACGCCGTCTGCGACTTCGGTGGTATCAAGCGGGAGCTCATTGGAGGATGGAGTGGAGGTCCGTCTGCAGCAGCTATTCGAGCGGCAGTTGACACCACGGTGACTGTTCGAAATAGGTTACTTGAAGGACAGCTCCGAGCCAGACGCCCTGCGGCGTGCATTCCACTTACCCCAAACCACGCCGTCTGCGAATTCGGTGGTATCAAGCGGGAGCTCATTGGAGGATGGAGTGGAGGTCCGCTGTGTTTTCCGTTGAAAGCCGGTTCTGTCTTGGTGCCAGTGAAGGCCTGTGTCGGTTAGAAGGCCAGGTGAGCGCCTGCATTCCACCTGTCTGCGACTTCGACACACTGGACCTACACCGGGATTTCGGTCTGGGGAGCAATTTCGTACGAAAGCAGGAGTACCCTCGTGGTTTTCCCACGCACCCTGACTGCAGATGTGTACGTCTCTCTGAAGATTCGACCTGTTGTGTTGCCATTCATGAACAGCATTCCCGGTTTTTTCTTCCAACAGTATAATGCACGCCCCCATGCCGCTGTTGTAACCCAACGTGCTCTACAGATGGTCGACATCTTGCCTTGGCCTGTTCGATCCCCCGATCTGTCCCCAGTCGAGCACGTATGGGACATCATTGGGACAACTCCAGCGTCATCCACAACCGGCATCAACCGTCCCTCTATTGCCCGACCAAGTGCAACAGGCATGGAACTCCATCCCACAAGCTGACACCCAGCACATGTACGACACAATGCATGCATGTTTGCATGACTGTATTGGACAGTCAGGCGATTACACCGGTTATGAATGGACCAGCATGGTACATTTGCGAGGGCTTTTCTGGCGCGGATAGTAACCTGTAGTTTTGTACCTTTAATCAATTAAATATGTTGCCTCAAAAAAGATGTTGCCAAAATTTCCGTATTCTACATTCCTTATTTCATGGTGTTTGGATTTTTTTCCGCCAGTGTATTTGGGGTGTAAGTTTAGGTGATTCAGCTGGTATATGTATTAGCGTATAAATACATTATGACCAGTTTTTTCTTGTTACAGTCTTTTCAGTATGAGTAAGTGCTTGTGTCTTACAAATTTATACATTGTTTTCATACAAAACTCTGCATACATTATGTGATTATGTTAAATGATTATATATTTGACTCTTCAAAGTCAAGACGTTCTTCCGCTTCCCTCTGCGGACCCACTTGCCATTAGCTATTGAGAATTTGCATACGACATAATAATTGAGGCTACTTCTTGTCCATAACTTTCATGTCTTGGGAGCGATTGGGTAAGGTCCCCTGTCAGTTACAAAACCATGTCTTGATTATTATTTCCTTTCCTTTATGTGGAAGAACATTGAAATGTCCTTAGTTATGCGTATTGTTGGCGCGTGGACTCATAACGTGTGCCTGGCATCGTTATATAAACTTTCTCCGCGAGCTGAAAGGATTCTCTTAATGGATCCCAGGGGAAATTTCTATTATGAGTAACATCCAGTTCTGTACTGCACGTGAAGGGAGAATTTTCTGGTTCGATCTCAAGTCATGTCGTGCCAATTTAACTCTGTACCGAAAGGTGTTCACAATGTACAGTACACGTCCAATAATCACGTTCGTCAGTATCAAATCTTCCATCCGCTTCGCTCTGCCTAAACTTCTTCACGTTGTAAACATTTATTATGGCGTGGAATGACATTAGTAGACGAATACGTTTGAGTGGTGTTTTTTCTAAGTAGGAAAGATAATAATATAAAGTTGAAATTCGAGAGGAAAAATTGTGGCAAGTATTCGTTTATAGGAAGAGGAGTTAGGGATTGGAATAATTTACCAAAGGAAATGTTCGATAAATTTCCAAATTCTTTGCAATTATTTAAGAAAAATAAGGAAAACATCAGATAAGGATTCTGCCACCTGGGCGACTGCCTTAAATGCTGATCAGTGGTGACTGATTGAACTCCTGTGCCTTGACAATGTGTCGACATTACTAGTGAGATTATTAAATCTATTGTTGTTGCTATTTGCTTAACGTCGCACCGACACAGATAAGTCTTATGGCGATGATGGGATAGGAAAGGCCTAGGAAGTGGAAGGAAGCGGCCGTGGCCTTAATTAAGGTACAGTCCCGGCATTTGCCTGGTGTAAAAATGGGAAACCACGGAAAACCATCTTCAGGGCTGCCGACAGTGGGGCTCGAACCCACTATCTCCCGATTACTGGATACTGGCCGCACTTAAGCGACTGCAGCTATCGAGCTCGGTCATTATTGAATCAAACACAAATACAGCTTTGAACACACACCAAGTTAAGAAGCCAATTAATTGTTAAAAGTGCGGCTCTGCAACACACGATATACTGTCCTCATACATCCGCAACCTCTACTATATCGCCGTCAGCGAGAAAACAAGTCCTGCTGTAAACATGAGCACGCGTTCATGTTAACGTTTATTGGTTTATGCTACCGCAGAACGCCTGCGCGGAGACATCAACATTTTTCGTTAACCGGATCATAGCATAATGCGATCCTACGTGCACTATGTCCAAAATATAATTTCTCAAATAATTTCAGTCAGAATAATATGCAAGAACCGATTCATTTTCATTAATATAAGCAAGTAATTCAATCTGAAGAATTCCGGGTACGCATGCCCTCATGCTTGACCCGCCATGTTGAATGTCTAGCCTCTATGACCTCGTCCGTTCTCACCGTGTTGGGTCTTTATCCACAATGACATCGTTCGCGAAAGCTCGATGGGAACTTTACCTCCATTCACCTCCATAGAGTTGGTGTGGAGCATGGTAAACAGATGTGTTGTGCGTAATAACAAAACTCGTAGAAGTCGAAATATTGGGACTCTGGTGAGTGTAACAGCTGTAATGTGGCGTGCCTTTTATCACGTGGTGACGGAAGAGCTGAGATTCTGGTAATCGGACTGTTTGTGCGATATGACTGTCGATCGTCTTGTCATTAATCCGAATGGTACGAGTAAAGTGAGATAAAGGAGAGAGAGAGAGAGAGAGAGAGAGAGAGAGAGAGATTCGACTTGGAAGCAGTTCGTCCTTTATCATAATCTAAATAGGTAAACTGCTTTTTTAATTGTCTTTCATATTGCCTTTTCAAAACTATATTTCCTTTCTAGAATATAATTTAAGTGGAATGTTAAATATCAAAAGTGTGAAATTTTTTCTCATACGTGCTGCTGTGGAAGATTTATAACGTACTAGCTGATGTACCCGTGCTTCGCTTCGGGATTCTCAGAAAGACTGACTTTTTGGTTTTCCTAACTGAAGTCAACATAGGTCATTACAAAAACGTCCGTAGGAATGTAGCGATTGAAAGCAATGTTATCATATAAAACAATCAATCAATCAATCACTACTGATCTGCATTTACGGCAGTCCCTCAGGTGTCAGACTCCCTATCTGTTGTTTTCCCAGCCTTTTCTTAAATGATTGCAAAGAAATTGGAAATTTATTGAACATCTCCCTTGGTAAGTTATTCCAATCCCTAACTCCCCTTCCTATAAAAGAATATTTGCTCCAATTTGTCCTCTTGAATTCCAACCTTATCCTCATATTGTGATCTTTCCTACTTTTAAATGACACCACTCAAACCTATTCGTCTACTAATTTCATGCCACGCCATCTATCCACTGAAAGCTCGGAACATACCACTTAGTCTAGCAGCTCGTCTCCTTTCTCCCAAGTATTCCCAGCCCAAACTTTGCACCATTTTTGTAACGCTACTCTTTCTTCGGAAACCACCCAGAACAAATCGAGCTGCTTTTCTTTGGATTTTTTCCAGATACTGAATCAAGTAATCCTGGTGAGGGTCCCATACACTGGAACCATACTCTAGTTGGGGTCTCACCTGAGACAAATATGCTCTCTCCTTTACATCCTTACTACAACCCCTAAATACCCTCATAACCATATGCAGAGATCTGTACCCTTTAATTACAATCGCTTTTATGTGATTACCCCAAAGAAGATCTTTCCTTATACTAATACCTAGGTATTTACAATGATCCCCAAAAGGAACTTTCACCCCATCAACGCAGTAATTAAAACTGAGGGGACTTTTCCTATTTGTGAAATTCACTCAATCAAATGAAAAACCGCACACTTTCTCACTTTTAACGAACAGTACTACAGTGCCGATCTAACAGTCTAAAGTTCCAGAGCTGGAATGACCAGGTCGCAGGCAGCCGTGAACTGTCCTTTGCCCTTATTCCGTTAAATATGCACACTGCTCATTCCAATCAGTGCCTCAGAGTAGGAATTGAATAGCTCGAATGGAATGATGAACCAGTGTGTTACGTACAAGTAGTATCAGAAAATTTATGAACCAGAGGAATGGCATGCTAAAGAAGAAAGTTATCTAACTCCCCAGCTACTTCCCGCCAATATTCAGGCAGGCTTTACACTCGGTACGACCGGGCGAGTTGGCGTGTGCTTAGGGGTGCTGAGCTGTGAGCTTGCATCACGGAGATAGTGGATTCGAACCCCACTGTCGGCAGCCCAGAAGATGGCGTTCCGTTATTTCCCTTTTTCACACCAGGCAAATGCTGGGGCTGTACCATAATTACGGCATAAGCCGCTTCCTTCACACTCCTAGACCTTTCCTATCCCATCGTCGCCATAAGACCTATCTGTTTCGGTGCGACGTAAAGCAAATTTAAAAAATACACGGTACGCAGCAGTAATCCTATCTATCAGAGATCAGTGACAACAGAAGACACAAAGCACATCACAACAAACAACGGTCAATGTAATGTTATTGTTGATCAATTTTATGAGCTTTCTATGTTGTAGGCCTTCACATTAAGTTTTCTTTCGACTCTTTGATATCAGGTCGTCTTAAAAAATATGTAGTTCGTTATTCTCCGACTTTACATACCGATTTTCATTAAAATCTGTTCACCTATCTTCTTGCGACCCGGCGCTGATATAGACTTTGTGACAAAAATCCAAATTCATGAATATCTCTCTGATTATAGCCGGTACGGTAACAATGTATAAGGCATAAATGATCTGAAATTTAATATTATATAACTTTAGTTACCGTATGCGGTATTAAATATTTGAGAATTAAATTTTTGTCCTTCCCCTAAACTACCATTTCACTCAGCGTGAATAAAAAATTTTATGGCCTAGATTATAGCGACTTGCTTCCCGACTTTTCATACCGATTTTCATTAAGATAGGATCACCAATAACATAAACATTTGAGAATTAAATTTTAGGCCTTCCCCTAAACTACCATTTTTCTCAGCGTGAATGCAATTATTTATAGTATAGATTGTGGCGACATATTCCCCGGCTTTGTCTACCGGTTTTCATTAAGACACGACCACTAATAACATAAATATTTGAGAATTAAATTTTAGACCTTTCCGTAAATTACCATTTCACTCTGCGTGAATAAAATTATTTATAGCCTAGATTATAGCGGCTTGTTTCTCAACTTTGTATACCAATTTTAATTCAGATAGGACAATTAATAACATGCATATTTGAGAATTAACTTTTATGCCTTCCCCTAAACTACCATTTCACTCAGCTTGAATAAAATTATTTATAGCCTAGATTGTAGCGACTTATTCTCCGAATTTGCATACCAATTTTCATTAAATTCTCTTGAGCCGTTTCTCGTGATGCGTGGACAGACAGACAGACAGACAGACAGACAGACAGACAGACAGACAGACAGACAGACAGACAGACAGACAGACAGACAGAAATTACGGAAAATTAAAAAATGCATTTCCTTGTTACTGTGGACACGACTGATGCAAAAATACCATCCTTTTTAAATTCTGAGCAATGTACAGACAAAACTCTTATTTTATATATATAGATTTACATTTAGGGCATAACCTCAAATCCATCAACCTTCCCTAATTTATTTCTTTTCTGAGGTGTTAAATATCCAGATGGTATGTCATTCGCTTGTAGTTTATTCCTCGCGGACAGTGAATATCCATAATATCATCACTGCATTTCATCTACATGTTGACATCAGTGGCCCCCAGCAACAGCCTGATTTAATCGCGGCAGTCAGCAAGGTAATGACAGTTGGTAGACAAGCTCCGTGGCTCTTGCCATGTGTTCGGAACGCGAAGGCCGCGGATGGATACCTGATGTTCTTTGTTTCGGTTCTCTCGATGAAGGCAGAATAGACAGGTCGTCCATCCATGTATTGCAGAATATTCATCAGTTGTCAAATCATGGGATCATTTGGATCAAGTGCCTCATGTAGCTTAGTGCCAACACTTTTGAGCAATCAATGAATGAGATGTCGTATGGCTTTTTAGTGCCGGGATATCCCAGAAAGGGTTCGGCTCGCCAGGTGCAGGTCTTTCTATTTGACTCCCGTAGGCGACCTGCGCGTCGTGATGAGGATGAAATGATGATGAAGACGACACATACACCCAGCCCCCGTGTCATTGGAATTAACCAATTAAGGTTAAAATCCCCGACCCGGCCGGGAATCGAACCCAGGACACTCTGAACCGAAGGCCAGTACGCTGACCGTTCAGCCAACGAGTCGGACATCAATGAATATAGCACATTAATCACTATGAAGATATAAGGGGTGGTGTAAGCAGTTGCGGGGTCCTGGGCAAATCCCCAAAGCGAAGCCATCTCTTCACAGCCCTTGGAGGAGTGGGAGGTAAAGGCTTCCACTGTTCTTAACCTCAGTACTAAGTGAGATAGTGTGGTTAGCTCAACGCCCGGCAGCCTTTGCCCCCAGGAATTACACTGGTACTCATTTTGGTGCAGGCTGAGCGAACCTCGGGACCACGACCCGCTTCGGCGAATTTCCAACGGGAAATCAAACTCACGTCCTTCCCGGTGAATTGAGCACGCCTTCACGGGCTCGGCTAGCACCCCCAGGAGGCTCCCCGCCAATGCGTATTTTCCCGAAGATTGCCTATTTTTACAACTTGTTTCATCTATACACAACTAATAAAAATGAATGACCATGCAACATTCTTTATATACTCATGTTCATAAAAAAGAACAACTTGAAATACTAGAGATAGGAAGTTCATATTCACAGGACATGTTCATTAGTATGTTCTGCAGAACGATTAGTATTTCAGTCACCTAGTTTCAGCATGTGTCCTGTTGCCTGGTAGGCACTGGGTCCTCCATGGGCACAGATAACTTGTTCTATGCGTGATGGCATCGACGCGTATAAGACGCGAATGGCGTCTTGGGGTATAACCATCCATGCTGCATTCACCTGGTTCCACAGTTCATCTTTGGTGGATGGCATTGGGTCACAGCGCCGCACCCGTCGTTTCACCATATCCCACACATTTTCGATTGGCGACAAGTCCGGTGATTGAGTGGGCCAGGGCAACAGTCTGACATCCTGTGACAACAAGGAGGCTTGTATTGGTGAAGCAACATATGGTCGCGCATTGTCCTGCTGAAATGTGGCGGCTGGGGCGTCGTGCAGAATGGGTATGGCTACGGGTCGCAGGATGCCATTCACGCAGGTCAAACTGGTCACAGTGCTCTGGACACGCACCAACTGCAATTTGTGGTTGTACCCAATAGCACCCCACACCATAAGGCCTTGAGTTGAAGCTGTATATCTTGTGCGAATGCAGTCAATATGATGCCTCTTACCCTGCCTGTGGCGAACCAAAATGCGGTCATCATTTTCAAACAAACAGAACCTGGATTCGTCCGAAAACACTATCTGCTACCATTCCTGTCCCCAGTGACATCATTCCATACACCATTACAGTCTAGCATGTTTATGCATATTAGTCAAAGGTAGGCGGAGAAGTGGACTACGCGCCGGTAATCCAGACAGTAATAAACGGCAACGGATTGTCACTCTTGATAGTGTACGATGTGTTACACTGTTCCACCGTTTCACTGTTGCGCCAGAGCCGAGGAGGACGCAGATCTGTCCTGCAATGCCATTCGGATTAGGTGTCGATCTTGTTGGGGGTTGGTCTGGGTGGTGCGACCAGTCCCATCTCATCGTGTCCTATGGCCTCCTGTGAACCATTCTGTACACACCCGTTTCACTGCCGACACACTTCGTCCCATGGAGTTTCTATCTCTAGTCTTTCAAGGAATAAAATGGAATGATCTTCACAGTTTACAATGAATATGCACTTATTTGCTTTGTTTGTCCAACCCTTGTCCCGTTTCCCTACGGGGTTGGGTATGAGGTGAGATGAATCTCTCGTGGCGGGTTTTTATGACCGGATGCTCTTCCTGACTTCAAACTCATCAGAGGAGTTAATGAGATGAAATGAATGACGTGATATATGGTAGTAGGGAGAGGGTGAAACCCGGTGCCGGCACATGGCCTACTCCTGTTGAATAGCACCAAGGGGTCTGCTCAAAGCTTAACGTCCCCATCCGATGGACGAATCACCTTCACTCCATATGAGCACTGCGGAGAGGTTTGGAATTTAATCCAGGCTTTTGGCACACAATCTAGTGATTAGAAATTGTATACCACCACCTCCCCTACCTTGCCGGCCAACATTCTGATGGTGAAATTTTTTTCGACCAACGGGACTCGAACCGGCTAACCTCTGTGTCAGACCGTTTAGACTTCAGCGCCTTAACGATCATGGCCACCAGGCGGGCTTTTTAATATGCACTCCTTTGCAAAATTTAAAAAAAAGATGCGCACCATGAACGAATCACGCGAGAACAGCAAAGATTGCCACAGAGTCTCGTCATAAGCTGACATGTGTCCCATTTGCATTTAATGCCGATAGCGCATTAGGGGGCTTACGTGTCTCCCCCACCTTCATAGATGAAAGACACAAGTGTGAGCTGTGTGAGCTAAGTTGAGTTAGCACGCAGCATGCCCCGATGGCACAACTGACAAGACTTTGACCAGCTAGATGAGCTTGAGTTAGGCCACATCGTCGGTTTAACAGAGGCAGGTTGGACGTTTCGGCGCATTGCTTGGCACATGACCAGTTTTAACTACGCTGTGCGTCTGTGATGGACGCGGTAAGAACGTGAAGGTAGGCACCCGCGTCGAGAAGGCTTGTGTTGACACCGGCAAACCATCAGCAGGGAGGATATTTCCATCTGGCGACATGTTTAAGCACTCCGCGAACGTCGATGCACACCATTCAGAGAAATGTCACGGCAGCTGGAGATACGCCTGCTTCCACGAGCACCATGTTCAAGCGGCTAGCAGAGGATGATCTACCGTCACTGCGTCCATTACGAGCTGAGTATCGCCGAGGAGGTTTGAACTTCTGGGAGGAACGGGCAGCATGGCACTCGTGTGGACTGGCGGCGAAAGGTATTAAGCGACGTATTACGGTTCTGTCTGGATACGAATCTGGAGACATCCTGACCACCGCAGAGAGCTACGCTTCTTTGTAAATTGACACACCATTCCAATATGAGGTGTCATGGTGTTTGGTGCCATTTCTTATTATGCGCGCTCCCAGCTGGTGGTGATTGAAGAATCGCTGATATGTCCAGGAAGTTCTGCTTTCCCTGCTGGTGCAGTTCGTTACCCCATTTTCCAACAGGATAATGCCCATCCCCAACAGCGTGGGTATTTCTTGTATGTGAACATGCTTCCTTGGCCAGCAAGGTCTCCAGACCTCTCGGATATCGTGAACGTTTAGGACCAAATTTAACGGCAACTAGGACGGATTTGGAGCGTCACTTCAGCCAGCTATAACAGGATCTTCCTTAGAACATCCGACGACTTTATGCTTCCATAACCGACCGTACCGTCGCTTGTCTCCGTGGTACGGGTCGTTCAACACCGTACTAGTTGCAATCTGCAAGTTCTTGTTACGTTGCAATAAATGCATGGTGTCTCACAATATTTTGAAGTTTTCTTTATAATGTACTGCCATGCCCTGTGCCTGTGCCCACTTACGTGCTCCGGCGATAGCGTCTTTATGATGCGCTATTTTCTTTGCAAATTAATATATCTTGTGAAATACAAACGGAAGTAAGACAATTCATTTCTCTTGATTTTTTCCTGGCAACATTTCTGAATTAGAATATCAAAATTTAGCTTTTCAGCAATGTGATATTCAACAGGCTGAGGGCTAGCACCTATAATGTGTATTACAACACTAGTATCATCATTAACTGCGGTTTACCTTCAATCATCTACATTTCACCGTTGGCACTGTATGTGGATTTTATGTGGCAAATGGATGACTCCTTATAAGTGTAGCAATTTCTATGTCCATTAGTTCATTAAAAAACATGAACTGAATATGATGTTTCCATTTACGATTGATAAATTTATCCACTAACAATCAGCTGACAAGTTTAGAAAAAGCAAAGATGTAAACACAGCTCCAGAGTCCAACTGGAAATTATCCTGCAGGAGTGAACTCCACATCTGCGAGTGCATAAGGCAAAGTTTCCTCTCATTCATAAAACAACGGTTTTCCTAAAATCATATCGAGAAGAGCTACACAGTTAATTTGCAACAATTCTTGTAAGAACTGAAACAAACTGGAAAGATTCGAAATACAGTGTAGTAACCGTTAAAAGTGGCTTTGTTTACAAATAATCACTACTAATACTCTCTTGCGACTGGCTTCAAGTAGGCGATGTTGCTGAAGCTACTTTTCGCGCATTCACTTCTACCGTACTCAATTAATTGTCCAATGTCACTAACAAACGCTGTACTAGTAAACATCTTGCTCTGTTCTCCTGTATGGACAGTGTCTGCGCTGGATATGCGCCTGCGTATGAAGGCGTTTGCACTAGCGAATGTAAATGCAAATATAAATTCACCAGGGTTGATTTTCAAAGTGCTGCAGAAAGTAACTTACAGCTAGTCTCATGATTGTGTGACGGAATTAAAAAAGAATACAAAAAGGAATAGGGTTTAACGGTTGTGCAGCAGCCTATAAACTGAATCTCTTAATAAAAAGCGCCGCCTGACCTGGTGTACAATGCGATATCAAAGGACAATTGAAACAGGCAATTCGGAGTGATGAATCACGTTATAAATTGTGGCATTCAGATTTCACGATTTTGGTGTGGAGAGTACCTGGGAAATTCTGTCTAACTGAATGTTAAGTACCAAAGTGAAGTTTGGAGGTGGCGTCATTATGGTGTGGGAATTTTTCTCATGGTATGGACTTGGCCCTTTTATAGGACTGTATGGAACTGCTATACATTCACATTTACGCATTTTTAATTCTTTCGTACCGCCTACAGTGGAAAACCTGTTCGGTGATGTCCATTGCTTATACCAACTTAATAGAGCGGTGTCTGCAGGCCAATAGTTTAAGGATAATAATATTCTACACCTGGACTGGCCCGCCCAGAGTACCCACGTAAACTCAATAGAACACCTGCCGGATGAGTTCGAACGGCGATTTCGTTCCAGACCGCGCCGTCCAACATCAAGACGATTTCTGGCTACGGTTCTTCGGGAAGAAGGAGATGCCATGCCCATGAAAACGTTCCGACACCTCGTGGAACGTCTCCACAGCACAGTTAGCGCTGTGATAAAGACAAAAAGGTGAACCAGCTTCATGTAATGTCGACTATTAGAGAGTATATCACCACAAAACTCTGTCTTCAGCTTGAAATAAGGAGGTGTCCGGATAAAGTAATATTGATCAGGCAGTGTATTCGTAATCTGAGGAAGCACACATGAGGCAACTTCACTGCTGCAACAACGAGGCTGTACCATGAACAACCTCTGTGGCAGAATATTGCAAACTTTATAACTTGTGTAATTCGTTTCATGAGTCATGACAACGGTATCATATCGCCCAAACACGTGGCAGCACGGCAAGGCCGATATTAGGTTAGAATCTCCGTGCCACACGTTATCGATGGCTACAAAAGGTCGCATGTGTGGGCATGAGTGGCTAGGTACCAGCGACCAATATAGTTAGTGTGCGTTCAGCCGAATTCAAAGATGGTATTATGTAATGTGAAAATGATAGCTTTTTTGGGACAGAAATGCCCGTCAGTGTGATGCAGAGCTACGAGACATTGTGGGTGATTGGGCGTTGCCATACGGCCTGTTGCACGTTGGGTGGCGGCTAGTGTCATGCAAAACACGCTCTACGCTCGGTTCATATTTGGCGAGTATCAGTGGCGAAGCGTGAATTAAGTAAGGGAGTAGACAGAGATGTCTTTTATTTAAACTGTTTTAATCATATTATTATATGGAATTTTGTTTTCGACGCATACATTTGTATTCAGTATTATATTAATGACTGAAAATAAGACAAATCCTATAACACTTGCACTTGCTTTATTTTTAAATATAGACGAAATAGCCTAGGCCGCGGGAGTTGTCAAATAACAACATACTTTTAGAATAAAAATAGCAATATATTTCATTGTTATGTAGATTTAATAAGAGAAATAAGAAATAAATAGTTGTTCGTACAAGTCACCTTAAACAATATTCTTGTAAATGAGTTTAATCCGCCTGTCCTTCATTTCGGCAAATATATCTATTACTCTCGTAAACCCAATAGAACACCTGCCGGATGAGTTCGAACGGCGATTTCGTTCCAGACCGCGCCGTCCAACATCAAGACGATTTCTGGCTACGGTTCTTCGGGAAGAAGGAGATGCCATGCCCATGAAAACGTTCCGACACCTCGTGGAACGTCTCCACAGCACAGTTAGCGCTGTTAATCTTGTTACGATTCCACAGAAATTTCTTCTCTATAGCTAGAGTTCCCAAGTTAGACAGTCTCTGGTTGGTCATCCAATTCCTTAAATGCGTTTTAATTCATTTGAATGCACTCATAGCGCGTTCACTAGAAACTGACTTTAACGGAATATACAGCATCAAGTTAAGCAATTTTTTCCGTATTAAGACTGGAAGCCAATAGTTATTGGGGTTATAATACCGCAACTAATATTGGCGGGCAAGAAAATGCACGTACTTGAAGGGTTTTGATGCTGTCATTCATTTATTAGGTGTAAGTTTACTATACTTCGTATTTAAACATTATTAATTTATTTTTAGACGTGTTTTATAATAAAGTAAATTCAAATTAATAACATTAAAAGCATGTCTAAGATGGTAGCCAATAAGAGCACCTTTGTAAGAGAGATCCAAATACTAGCCAATGAGAGCAAGAAGAGACGCTGGTAAGTCTGTCTACTGGGCGGAGACATCTCGCTATAGGAAAGTCATAGTTCCACAGTCAGCACCTACAGATAGCGTTAGTGTTGCTCTATCTGAAAGCTTTGAAAATCAAAGGGAAAATACACAGAATGGACAGCGTCTACTTTCGCCTACGTGCTTCGTGTAACTAACGCGAGCCTTAGCATGGCCTAAGTGAGACGAAAATAAGTAAAGCGGGGAATACAATAATGTCACGAATCTGGAAATATTTAATGTTCTAAAAAGTAATTGAATTAACTAGACAATATTTCTTTCACAAAATGTTAAGGGTACACGCTGTCTACCCTGTCTCCCCTGACGCTTCGCCCCTGGCGAGTATGCTATGACCGAGCTTCGCTTCTCACAGGCGAGGCGAGCTATGTTCATTCGAACTTACCCCTTCGTACTCGCTCCTTCACGCGCTGTCTCAGGCACAGGTAGAAGTGGTCGCTTCCCTTCGTTCTTGTTTACCCGTACTCTGCTGTTTGTCTCGCGCACCTTTATCTATCAAAACATTCGCTTTTGCCTCAGTGGTGGACTTATGACTGGGCATGTAACTGTCCATAGTAAAACTAGTATTTGACTGTAATACTGAACTCGGGCGGCCTCATATATATATGTAAGCAATACTGGAAAATAATGTAGTAAATATCACTCCTGTCGGAGAAAGGGTTAATGAACTTCACGTGCTGCCACGTGTATTCCTCCTGGCTAGCATACTTTACTGCTCTTATACAGAAACTAAATACACCTTATTAATGCATAAGTTATATATTTCACTACTAACTATACCAAAGACATTTTATATCAACTGTTCAAGTTAAGTCATTATAACAAATAAAGTTAAATATAAACCTCAAAAGTAATTTAAAAATTCCTCTCTGTTCAAGGTTTTCTATGGCTAGTGGGCAAACTCTAGCTCCGAACTGGGATTTAATTGCAAACTAATTATTTATTCTTCTGATTGTTATTAATTAATAATAAGTCATTGACTTGGTCTGGGTCTAGTTGACTCCTACGACTCGTTAAAAGCATTCCAGCTTTACTAAAGTTTATTTCGCTACTTGCGCTGGTTGCTGGGTTGCACAACGCACGTCTCGCAATTATTGACAGAGTAGGCAGACTGGTTTCGTGTTCCTTCCACCATCGCATTAGGTTGTCATCATCTTCACCAGCATTCATATTGCAGTACATTCCTACTTCGTCCCCAGCAGCTGAGCTGTCGCTTATTCATTCACTGAATTCGTTCTTTTTCTTCGGACGCTCTTGTAGGCTGGTCGATGCACACACATTGAGACGTGAAGGATCTATAGAGACAGAAATATAAAATTAGAAATAAAGAAACTTAATGAGATGTTTGATGGACGTTGTAATACAATCACTTAAGTGATTACACACAGCAAATTATATTACGAACCTGATAAATCAGATATTATACAGATACGTCTGACTTTGTCCATTACGTCCTTCCTTTCATCTTCTTCTAACATTTTCAGGTGGCGAAACGGAGGCCATAGAAATGTGGCTGCTGTGAGCTTGCATCCGGGAGATAGTAGGTTCGAATCCCACTATCGGCAGCCCTGAAGATGGTTTTCCGTGGTTTCCCATTTTCACACCAGGCAAATGCT
Source organism: Anabrus simplex (assembly GCF_040414725.1). Lineage (NCBI taxonomy): Eukaryota > Metazoa > Arthropoda > Insecta > Orthoptera > Tettigoniidae > Anabrus > Anabrus simplex. The sequence continues at coordinate 1,156,292,944 of NC_090266.1, read as the reverse complement.
GGGGCTGTACCTTAATTAAGGCCACGGCCGCTTCCTTCCAACTGCTAGGCCTTTCCTGTCCCATCGTCGCCATAAGACCTATCTGTGATGGAGTGACGTAAAGCCCCTAGGAAAGAAAAGAAAAAAAATAAATGTGGCTATTTTGTGTACAGTTGAGAGCCGACCTTTTCACTTAACAGCTTGTGAGCTCTGATTTCTATTTTACGGATTTCCTGAAAGTAAAATCAAGGTTCAACATAATATTAATGTAATGAGTATATGCATATTACTTATAGAAAATGAATAAGTCAATCATTAACAAATACCTCACTGTCTGATTCACTGACTGAGCAGTGCTGCCGCAGTTTATGGAGCCACAAGAGTACTAAGTGAATTGTTGGAGCTGTGTCATGTTCCAGATCATCGGTTGCTTCTTTGAATGGTTTGAGAAAAGCTACCATCTCTTCTGCAACCTCATAACGGAAGCCATCTAACTTTTGGAAGGTATTATGATTTCGCAACAGCGCAACAATTTGATCATACTGCTTAAAAACAGGCTGTAACATCGATTAGAGACTATTACACCTTGTCATTAGTTCTTGCTGTACCGCTGATTGAAGCTGGGCAGCAATACCGCTGTTTTCAGATACCTCACTACTGCCTTTGCGGCGTTTATTGTGTTTGCAGATACTGGAGCATCTTCCACAAGTAATCTCGTTTCATCGAATACGTGCACAAGTGCTGTGTTTGTGCAGAGAACAGCACAAGGCAGACGTCTATGTTCTTCGAATGCTTCCTTTATGTTTGAACCCTGATCTGTTACAAAAAGCATGTCTTCATAGTCACACTGTGGAATGTTTAACTCGGACATTCTTTCGTGAACTTCCTCAATTATACTTGCACTTGTTTTCTTTGTATTTGGAAATTCTGTAGTAAAAAGCACATTACTGATCAGATTCCACTCTCTGTCTACATGCTGCGTAGTCAGCGTCAGATAATGGGTTTGGTTGTATTGGTCAGTCCACATATCAACATTTGTCGTGCATAGCAGAAGTAATCAGCGGCATTATTTCGCTTCGTATTTCATCTGCCTTTGCTTGGACGTTTCTACTGATGGTGGAAGGATGCGGTAACACATCAACAATATCTACTTTTCCTAAATTAGCACCGATATTAATCAGCTCTTGCCCTAATTCTTGAATGACTTCTCCGGGAACAGTTGTTAAACGGTCGGAAATATTTGACACACATGAAAACGCACGCGCTATTTATGGTTTGCTTTGTAATCTTGGCGAGAAAAGCCAGCATTAAATTTGCAAACGTGTTTTTTAAATGAATTGTACCGGATTTATACGTTAACAGTGCATTTCACAGGAAACATACCCTGTCTGCTGACTATCTGACGTAAAATGAAATGGCGCCGGGATATGTCCGAGGACTTCGGCTCCCCAGGTGCAGGTCTTTTGATTTGACACCCGTAGGCGACCTGCAGGTCGTGATGAGGATGAAATGATGATGAAGACGACACATACACCCAGTCCCCGTGCCAGTGGAATTAACAAATTACGGTTAAAATTACCGACCCTGCCGGAAATCGAACACGGGACGCTGTGACGAATGGCCAGCACGCTAACCATTTAGCCATGGAGTCAGACACTATCTGCAGTGACCACAAGCAGGAACTTCATCAGAACTGAGCCCATCTCTCTTGATTAGTTTATATTCACTGCTTTGAATTTTAGCCATAACGCTGTCCGTCGATTCACGTGCCATGGTGAACTTCAGCTCAAAACTAACGGGTAAGTCAACCATTCCTTCGCCCTTTTATACCACCAAATGTCCGGGCTTTGCTCTGTGTAAACAAGGGATTCCCTATATCTGAGAAAAACCACATTGCTTGCAACGTCAGTAAAGCAAGCAAGGCCATCCTCCCTAGTCAGCAAGCTTCGCTTCGAACATGCACTCTCGAACGAACTTCAATCAATCATTCAATCATTCAATCAATCAATCAATCAATCAATCAATCACTACTGATCTGCATTTAGGGCAGTCGCCCAGGTGGCAGATTCCCTATCTGTTGTTTTCCTAGCCTTTTCTTAAATGATTGCAAAGAAATTGGAAATTTATTGGACATCTCCCTTGGTAAGTTATTCCAATCCCTAACTCCCCTTCCTATAAACGAATATTTGCCCCAATTTGTCCTCTTGAATTCCAACTTTATCTTCATATTGTGATCTTTCCTACTTTTAAAGACACCACTCAAACTTATTCGTCTACTGATGTCCTCCCACGCCATCTCTCCACTGACAGCTCGGAACATACCACTTAGTCGAGCAGCTCGTCTCCTTTCTACCAAGTCTTCCCAGCCCAAACTTTGCAACATTTTTGTAACGCTGCTCTTTTGTCGGAAATCGCCCAGAACAAATCGAGCTGCTTTTCTTTGGATTTTTTCCACTCCCTGAATCAAGTAATCCTGGTAAGGGTCCCATACACTGCAACCATACTCAAGTTGAGGTCTCACCAGAGACAAATATGCTCTCTCCTTTACATCCTTACTACAACCCCTAAATACCCTCGTAACTATGTGCAGAGATCTGTACCCTTTATTTACAATCATATTTATGTGATTACCCCAATGAGGATCTTTCCTTATATTTATACCTAGGCATTTACAATGATTCCCAAAGAGAACTTTCACCCCATCAACGCAGTAATTAAAACTGAGAGGACTTTTCCTATTTGTGAAACTCACAACCTGACTTTTATCCCCGTTTATCATCATACCATTTCCTACTGTCCATCTCACAACATTATCGAGGTCATTTTGCAGTTGCTCACAATCTTGTAACTTATTTATTACTCTGTACAGAATAACATCATCTGCGAAAAGCCTTATCTCTGATTCCACTTCTTTACACATATCATTGATATATATAAGAAAACATAAAGGTCCAATAATACTGCCTTGAGGAATTCCCCTCTTAATTTTTACAGGGACAGATAAAGCTTTACCTACTCTAATTCTCTGAGTTCTATTTTCTAGAAACAGAGCCACCCATTCAGTCACTCTTTTGTCAGGTCCCATTGCACTCATTTTTGCCAGTAGTTTCCCATGATCTACCCTATGAAATGCCTTAGATAAGTCAATCGCAATACAGTCCAACTGACCTCCTGAATCCAGGATATCTGCTATATCTTGCTGGAATCCTATAAGTTGGGCATTTTAGCTTACATGCTCCACTCATACGTGATACTGGTTGCATATGAAGCAAGGCACATGATGTTCTGTCTTGGTTACCCGTCTCAAGTTCGAACAATGCACGACACTAGTGGCCGCCTTTTGGCGTGGAAGCGTATACAGGGCTTCCACGTATACTGAAATATCCGAAGCCGTTATCGAACAGTGAACAGACGACCAACTTTGGACTGTGCAGAAATCATCCACACATTCGTGTATGGTCGACAGTGTTCCGCATTTTATGGCAGGACTTGCAGATGCGCAGGAGTGTTCAGAATGGGTACTCATCAGTTAACACAGGTGCAAAAGTGGACAAGACACGAGACCTGCCGTATCTAGATAGACTGATTTCAGCGCGAGGGGAACGCCATTCTTCAATCTCATTATTATTGACGAAGCTTGGATGCATGCGTACGAAACAGAACTGAAGCGTCCTGTATAGCGTCATCTGGCGTCACCACCATGACGAAGGTGTGACAAAATCCATCATCCACAAAGATCATGCTCTTTTTGGCGTATGCCATTCTATGTATTTCTGAGTGTCATTTCGTCCGTTAAGGCCGCACCGTCAATGCCCAGAACTATTCCACATTTCTGTAGGGCCATCTGCTTGGTAGATTTCGGTGGTAAAATCCGGTACTTCTGGGCAGCGTCGTACTCCTCCACGATGGCACTTCAGCCCATACTGCGGCTCACGCCAAGGGCCTTGTACAGAGGTGGGGGTAAAACTTTTAGAACATCCTCCGTATTCATGAGATCTTAATCCAGGTGACTTCGATTTCATTTGAAACTAAAGAAACCGTTACATGGAATGTGCCATGCAGACAGGGCGGCCACCGTAATGGTGGTAGACATTGCTGTAACGAGCACCGCAGATGGTATTCGACGCCTTCCCCATCGTTGGCAACGATGTGTTGAGGCCCTATTCTGAAAGACATTAGTGGTTTGTAATGTACGTTTGTGCATAATAATGTGCACATACTTCAATTGCCGCCCAGCCGTTAACGTCTGTACCTCGACCCCATTTGATACTATCATTGAAACCCACGTTGCTTGGACTTCCAATGGACATCGGTGATTGCTCGTGCTGCGACGTTATTGGGTGACTTAAAACCGTTGACATGACTTATGACACAACCCTCATAATTATCTCCGTTACAGTTTCATGAAGGTTCATCAATAATCCCTCCGAGGATTTATTGTTGTAATTTTTTTTATTAAAACTAATGTGATAGATGAACGTGACCTATACACACAAATCGGGAATGTCACACTGCATACGAGCCCTCTTGACGTAGTATTTCAATACAGTCCTGAGACATTAATGACCAGAGTTGTTATAAGGCCTAATTTACCTCTTCTCTTCTCATTTTCTTTCTTTTTTTTTTTTTTTTTTTTTTGCTAGTTGTTTTACGTCGCACCGACACAGATAGGTCTTACGGCGACGATGGGACGGGAAAGGGCTAGGAGTGGGAAGGAAGCGGCCGTGGCCTTAATTAAGGTACAGCCCCAGCATTTGCCTGGTGTGAAAATGGGAAACCACGGAAAACGATTTTCAGGGCTGCCGACAGTGGGGTTCGAACCTACTATCTCCCGAATACTGGATACTGGCCGCACTTAAGCGACTGCAGCCATCGAGCTCGGTCTTCTCATTTTCCTTCCTTTTGTATGAAGATGCATTAATTATTGTTTCTCAGTCTCCATGGGAATGATGCAACCCTGGCAGTTCATCCGCGACCCAGATGATACATATGGTGGGGCATCATGATTATGATAGGCTTAATACAATTTTAATTCACCATTTACACCCTTTTACTGTTGAATGGGAAGCGTTAAACAAAAAAGGTTTTACGACATAAAGAATTCAGTATAGATGACGAGGAGAGAAAACTGAATGTGCAGTGAACGTGTTAAGTTGTTAAGAGCCTCTGTGGCTCAGGCGGCAGAGCGCCCGCACCTCACTGTTGAGTTCCGTGATTCAAATTCCGGTCATTCCATGTGAGATTTATGCTGGACAAAGCTAAGGCGGGACAGCTTTTTCTAAGAGTACTCCGGATTTCCCTGGCATCATTAATTCTAGCAATACTCCAATATCATTTCATTTCACCTGTTAGTCATTAATCATTGCCCAAGAGGCGTGCAGCAGGCTTCGACTGCCTGCACAATTCATATCTTCGCAGCTAGATGGGGGCTTCATTCATCCAATCCCTGACCCGGCTGAAACTGGAAACAGACTGTGTATGTTCGCCATCCTAGTGAGGTCGAATAACGAGTGTCGATAGAGCGGTCGATTCAAGTTCGAATTCTATGCGTGGTCACATGATCAGTTCTTTTGTGTTAGAATCACGATCGCTTTAAATGAAGCTCTCCTAGGATGCCATTTACAAGCTTTAAAAATTTATCCAGTTCCTACCACCAGCCGACTGAGAGCACTCTGAGTAGCAAAAGGTGTTTTTGTAATAATCCGGTAGATATCTCACTCTTCATCTTCTTTTTCTGTACCCTTTTGCCCTTTCAGCATCGGATGCTTTGAGGCTGTTGAGGAAATGGGAGATCACGGAATACCATCTTCATGGCTCCAATCCGGCCCAACTTGTGAACTGATGACGAGTTCCAAACAAAAAGAATGTTGATGTAGATTTTAAACGAGTTTCATTAACAAAATCCCTGAGTGCGAAGAACAGATAATTCTGCTACATTGCTTTATTATGTAATTCAAGTGGGGGGGGGGGGGCGTTTCGAGCTACATGTAACTCAAAACTACTTACTATTAAGCTTGTGTTGTTTTTAAGTATCTTCTTAGTAAAAAGATGTCCGACTTGTTGGCTGAATTGTCAGCGTACTGGCCTTTGGTTCAAAAGGTTCCGGGTTCGATTCCCGGCCGGGTCGGGGATTTTAACTTTGATTGGTTAATTCCAGTGGCTCGGGGGCTGGGTGTTTGTGCTGTCCCCAACATCCCTGCAACTTACACACCGCACATAACACTAACCTCCACCACAATAACACGCAGTTACCTACACATGGCAGATGCCGCCCACCCTCATCGGAGGGTCTGTCTTACAAGGGTTGCACTCGGCTAGAAATAGCCACACGAAATTATTATAGCAAAAAGATAGCATTTTCCAAAAAATATTGCTTGTTTTAAAAAGGGGCCTAACCTCGGCCCTAATAAATAAACTCGTACGTATGATTTGGTTCTAAGTGGTCCACCTAATCAGTACAAAGAAAGAAAGAAAGAAAGAAAGAAAGAAAGAAAGAAAGAAAGAAAGAAAGAAAGAAAGAAAGAAAGAAAGAAATGGCTTATGGCTGTGTGGCTGTTAGAGCCGGGAGTGTCCGAGGACATGTTCGAATCGCCAGGGTCAGGTCTTCTGATATGACGCCCGTAGGCGACCTTCGCGTCGTGATGAGGACGGAATGATGATGAACACGACGTATAGGCCTACACCCAGACCCCGTGCCAGCGAAATTAACCAATGATGGTTGAAATTTCCGACCCTGCCGGGAATCGAACCCGGGACCCCTCTGACCAAAGCCCAGCACGCTAACCATTTAGCCATGGAGCCGGACTAGTCAGTACAAACACGTGTAAATCTTAGTATCAGTTATATCCTCATTTTTATTCTGGTACTATTTTCGAGCTTTTTGGTCATCGTCAGCCGTCATAATCACTGGTACACAAAGACATTAAACACCTGAATCTGTTTAAAAGCATGAACCCTAGATAAAATAAACACACATAAAATCACTTTAAAACACTCAAAATAAGTATGTGTAGTAATCTTGACAATTACGATCAGATCGACGGTCATAATTGCAACCGGAGTTGTATTCACATGCGTTTGTATTGAATATGTGGACTACTTAAAACCAAATCATACGTAATTGGTGTCAATACGGATCAAAAATGAAACTTACATACATACATACATACATACATACATACATACATACATTATCATTATAGACTGTTGTGCCTTTCAGCGTTCAGTCTGCAAGCCTCTGAGAACATACTAAACGTCGCCACAATCCTCGATTTGTAACTAGTGTCGTGGCCTCATTTAGTTCTATACCTCTTATCTCTAAATCGTTAGAAACCGAGTCTAACCATCATCGTCTTGGTCTCCCTCTACTTCTCTTACCCTCCATAACAGACTCCGTTATTCTCCTAGGTAACCTATCCTCCTCCATTCGCCTCACATGACCCCACCACCGAAGCCGGTTTATGCGTACAGCTTCATCCATCGAGTTCATTCCTAAATTAGCCTTTATCTCCTCATTCCGAGTACCCTCCTGCCATTGTTCCCACCTGTTTGTACCAGCAATCATTCTCGCTACTTTCATGTCTGTTACTTCTAACTTATGAATAAGATATCCTGAGTCCACCCAGCTTTCACTCCCGTAAAGCAATGTTGGTCTGAAAACAGACCGATGTAAAGACAGATTACAGCGTATGAAAAATCTCTTGCTAGCAAAAATATAAAATATGAGGTTATTTAATGCTTACAAACATTTAAGCACACTACATATCACACTTTAAATATGTAATTGAGTTTGATATTTAAATTTCCCTCCATTAAAGTAAAAATTCAGAACATTCTCCAACATTGTTGGTCTCAGCAATATTACTTGTTGTAGTTACTCAGGGACATCCACACTGTTAACAATAACGCCAAGAGAATGCCTGGCTTGTCATAGCTGTTATTAAAGTTCCTCAGATAAGTCCTGCTTATTAAAAATAGGCCAGGAGAAAGTTTTCAAGGTCCCAGTAAAACCCATATAATGAGGCGGACATGCATGCTTTCTCTCTGAAAGATGGGAATACATATAATTTTAACATACATGGATTAAACCTATTTTGTCAAAAAAGAACATGTATGGTTTCTCAAAGAATCGATTCAAATGTGAATTGCATTTAAATCAGTTACGTATAACTTAGGTAAATATTATATATAATACAATGTGTTTATTCGGACTTGTAAACATCTCCACTTAATTGAGAGCTATACATCTTTCTTGGTTACGTATACACCAATGTCAACTGCCAACTACAATATATTTATACACAAAATTCACATCCGACTCCTTGGATGAATAGTCAGCGTTGAGGCCTTCGGTTCAGAGGGTACCGGCTTCGATTCCCGGCCGCGTCGGAGATTTTAGTGGCGTCTGATTAATACTTCTAACTCGGAGACTGGGTATTTGTGTTTGTCCCAAGACTTTCCTCTTCATATTCAGGCAACATACCACACTAACAACCACCAAAGGAACACGCAATAGTGATTACATCCCCCTATGTAGGGTTGGCGTCCAGAAGCTCATCCGGCCGTAAAACAGGGCCAAATACACATACGCGACATAGTTCGCACCCGCGACCCCCGAAGTGTGGGAAACGTGGTAGAAGAAGAAAAAGATGCAGAAAGTTACATCTTTGTAAGGTATAAAGAAATCCTTGAAGACACACAGAGATAATACAGGCGTGTCGTAGAAAAATTATGTAATTACTAGCAGTTACCCGCGGCTTCGCTCGCGTGGATTTCGTAATTTGATAAAAGTAATCGTTCCTAGGCACGGTACTAAGACATTATCTGAAAGTCCCTAAAGTATAAAAACTCGCCGAAAAATCGAGTTTCATATGTCCCAGAAACTCTTTGTAAACAACGTTTGTGGTATTGCCTTTTGCCGCTAAGATGACTATGTGACATAGAACTGTACAAGTGAGAAACAGTCTTCTCTCAAGTCGAAAGAAACCAACAACAAACACATGTTTATTTATTTTTAAAGGAGATTCCAAATACCTAATTCCACGTCCGTAACATCTGCTAGTTTTATATACATATTGTAGATGATGTTCTGGTCCGTGAACTCTACAGCGAAAAGAGATCTGTTGCTGGGAGCAACAGACATAACTGCACAGACAGACAGCAAACAAATATCACCTGACGCGCACATATTGACCGACCATCTGTCGTATGTGATCTTTGTTATCGGATATAGCTCCGTGATAATCATGAAGGCTTTCCTTTGTCAGATATTATATATTTTGGTTCATACCAGTATCCAGTGTTTGTCCTCCTAATCATACACACGACAGCAATAATTATAATTATGGCAACGGACGTGAGATTTTCAAACTAGTCCCAGTGGTTCATATCCCATCGTTAATGTCCATTTACAGCCCCATTAAAATCTAATGGTGGCTTTTCTTTTTGCTACTGATTTAACGTCGCATTATCTCACACGATTTGTGACGATAGAACACGAAAAGGATAGAGTAGAGCAAAAAACAGCTGTGGCCTTAATTAATGCACCGAGCTCGATAGCTGCAGTCGCTTAAGTGCGACCATTATCCAGTAATCGGGAGATAGTGGGTTCGAGCCCCACTGTCGGCAGCCCTGAAGATGGTTTTCCGTGGTTTCCCATTTTCACACCAGGCAAATGCCGGGGCTGTACCTTAATTAAGGCCACGGTCGCTTCCTTCCAATTCCTAGGCCTTTCCTGCCCCATCGTCGCCATAAGACCTATTAGTGTCGGTGCGACGTAAAGCAAATAGAAAAAAATAATTAATGTACACCCCAGCATTTGTCTGACGTGAAAATGTGAAACTACGGAAAAACATTTGAGGTGGATTCGAACGCGCCATCTCCCGAATATAAGGTTATAGCTACGTGGCAAACTTTATCGGTGATTGCTGTTTTGTAAAATCAGCTCCAAATATCTCTAATCTTGCTAGAAAGAAGAAGGAAGGTATCGGTTTAAGGAAAGTTAAACGGCATTTCAGCTCTCTACATGACAACAATTCTTTTTTTACAATTTGCTTTACGTCGCACCAACACAGCAAGGTGTTTTGGCGACGATAGGATAGGAAAGGTGTAGGAGTTGGAAGGAAGCGGGCATGGCCTTAATTAAGGTACAGCTCCAGCATATGCCTGGTGTGAAAATGGGAAACCACGGAAAACCATCTTCAGGGCTGCCGACAATGGGGATTGGAACCCACTATTTTCCGAATGCAAGCTCACAGCTGCGCGGCCCTAACCGCACGGCCAACTCGCTCGGTCTTCCAATTCCACAACAGGAACATTTCTACTAAATCCCTGTAACCATAGGAAAATGTAGACCAATATTTAGCGAAGTAGGCATGGTTACTGACCGACAAAATCTACTGTCAGTCCGCAGTCGGTTAGTCGCTCTCCGCCTGTTACCAAGCTAGCGTGTTCTATCCCGGGTTACGTCGGTGACGTTACGGGATGTCTAAATGTAACAGCCCAGAATCACGTTAAGGAACGCCTATGGGAAAATATGTGGACAACCCAGCATTTTTGTTCTATAATAATTGAATGGATTTTTTACAGGTTGCTTTACGTCGTACCGACACAGATATGTCCTAAGGAGACGATGGGATAGGAAAGGGCTAGGAGTGGGAAGGAAGTGACCCCTGCCTTAATTAAGGAACAGCCCCAGCACTTGTCTGGCTTGAAAATGGGAAACAACGGAAAACCATCTTCACGGCTGCCGACAGTGGGATTCGAACCCACTATCTCCCGAATGCAATCTCACAGCAACGCGACCCTAACCGCAAGGCCAGTAATTGAGTGGAGGATAAACAACAACAACAACAATTATTATTATTATTATTATTATTATTATTATTATTATTATTATTATTATTATTATTATTATTATTATTATTATTATTATTCTGTGGTACTAAGGCAGAACCCGATATTTTAAAGAACTTGAGTATTCAGAAGAAAGTTTCTAAAGCTGGCGAGCTCGCTGAAATCCAAATAATAATTCAGTGACATCTAAATTGAAGTGGCATGTATTACTTTTGTGAGTGCATGAAAAAGAAGGAACAAGTTTATTCTTAGTTAGTCAACCAGTTCAGGGGACAAATCACTCAGTTGCCTTAATATCTATACTGAACTTATTGTTCACATGAATGGTTTACCGATGAAAGGGATGAAATATTAGGGATAAAATTAGTTTGTAATAATATGAAGGAGGTGGGAATTATAGGAACATATAGGCCTGGAAGAGAGGAAAGAGACATGGAAATATTTGAGAAAATAATAGGTTATACTCATAAAAACAATAATAATGATATGGTAATAATTGGGGGAGATCTAAACTTGCCTGAAGTTGAATGGAATAGAGCTGCAAGTGAAGCCCATGAACAGAAACTGGCAAATAAGTTAATTTGGGAGGGAGGATTTACACAAGTAGTACAAGAACCGACTCGTCTCAATAACTTGTTAGATGTATTCTTGGTTAAACAATGGGAAATTGTTGATAAAACTGATGTAATTGAAGGAATAGGCGACCATAATAATAATAATGGATGTAGGACTCGTACCAAAAATGCTTAATAAGAGGGTCACACAAGACAAGAAACTGTACAGAAAAACTAAAGTTGATGAATTTGGGACTTACCTTAAATCACAATTCAGTTGTTGGATAAGTGAAGGGAGTAATGTGGGTACACTTTGGGCTAAATTTAAAGGAATCATTTGGGAAGGAGAGAAGAGATTTGTACCTGTTAAGAAGGGTAAAATGACCTCACACCCTGTTTATTATACAAGGGAAATAAGAAAATTAAAAAGAAAATGTAGAATAGTAAACAGGAAAATAAAAGAGGGTAGGGAGAGTAGAGATACTAGAAAACAGCTAGTGAGGGAACTGAAGAGAGTGAAAAAGGAAGCAAAAGAGAATTATATGAATGGCATACTTCAAGAGGGTAATGACCAAAAGGGGAAATGGAAAAAGATGTATTCATATATTAGGAATCAAAAAGGAAAAGGAATCCAAATTCCTACAATGGTGGGAGAAGGGGGTGAATACTGTTTAACAGATACTGAGAAAGCACATCTATTTAGAAGGGAACTCAGAGATTCAGTAGAAAATTTCTCAAAGTTGGAAACCCACACAAAAGATAGATGGGGAGAGACACATAGGGAAACAAGAAGCTTCTCATTAACAAATGAAGATATTTTCAGAGAAATCCAACTGCTTAAGCAAGGAAAAGCAGCAGGAAGAGATCAAATTACTGGGGAAGTATTAAAGACAATGGGGTAGTACATAGTGCCTTATTTAAAATTTATCTTTGACTATGTCATAAATAATAGTGTAATACCAAAGGAATGGAAGGAATCTATAACAATACCAATTTATATCGGAAAGGGTGATAAAAGGAAACTGGAGAACTACAGACAGTTTGTAAAATACTGGAGAGTTCAATAGCAAAGTACATCAGAGGGATATGTGATGATAAAAATTGGTTCATGAGGAGTCAGTATGGATTTAGAAATAAATTTTCTTGTGAGGCACAACTGGTGGGATTTCAGCAGGACATATCAGATCAGTTGGATTCAGGAGGCCAGTTAGATTGCATTAGCCATAGATCTTTCCAAAGCCTTTGAGAGAGTGGAACATGGAATATTATTAAAGAAATTGGAGGGAATAGGATTGGACGTAAGGGTTACTCGTTGGATAAGAACATTTCTAAATGCAAGGGTTCAGAAAGTCAAAGTAGGAAATCATGTATCACAGGAAGATAAAGTTTGGAAGAGAATTGCTCAGGGTAGTATAATCGGTCCGTTACTTTTCTTAATATACGCAAATGATTTAGGGAACAATATAACATCAAAAATAAGATTGTATGCAGATGACATACTTGTTTATAGGGAAATAAATAACATTGAGGATTATTCAGAATTACAAAGGGACCTTGAGAGTATCCAACAATGGGTTGAAGAGAATAATATGAAGGTTAATGGAGGCAAATCAACTTTTACAACATTTACAAACAGGAGTTTTAAAACTGAATATGAATATACTTTGGATGAGGTAGTTATCCCAAAAGATGGCAAGTGCAAATACTTAGATGTGAGATTTGAAAGTAATTTGCACTGGAAGGGTCATGTGGATGACATTGTTGGGAAAGCATACAGATCATTACATGTCATAATGAGGCTACTTAAAGGATGCAACAAAGAATTTAAAGAGAAAAGTTACTTAAGTGTGGTTCGTCCGTTATTGGAATATGCAAACAGTGTTTGGGATCCTCACCAAGAATACCTAATAAAAGAAATAGATGGTGTGCAGAGGAAAGCCGCAAGATTTTTAACAGGGGATTTCAGGAGAAAAGTAGTGTATCAGAAATGTTAGAGGAACTTGGGTGGGAAACTCTATTTAAGAGAAGGGAGAAAACTAGGCTTATAGGATTATATAGAGCCTATACAGGAGAAGAAGCATGGGGAGAAATCCGTGAGAGGCTTCAGTGGGGAAATAATTATATCGGCAGGACTGACCACAAGTGTAAAATTAGAAGGAATTTTAACAGAAGCGATTGGGGTAAGTTCTCATTCATTGGAAAGGGTGTGAAGGAGTGGAACAGTTTACCAGGGGTAGTGTTTGATCCTTCTCCAAAATCTGTACAGATATTCAAGAAGACAATAGACAGCAACAGAGAAAATAAATGAAAGAGGGCTTTGGACCAGTGCAGGTCATTGTATATAAAAAATGTGTGTGAATAAATTAATTCCATCCCCTGGTCTATGGACTTTGGGCAACCAAAGTAGAGGGACGGCCTGTAGCGGTGAAGTACAGGGGGGACTTCAAGGGCCCTGGGACCGCTACAGTAGCTGTGAAGGCCCTTCAGGAACTCTGAAAATCGGTGGCAAAAGGGGCTCGGATTAAGACGCAGCAGGTCGTTATGCTACTTAGGTTCCAAAATGGGTGAACAATAAATAAGTAAATAAATGCAATGTAAATTTTAATGTTATACCAGTTGTATAGTATTATTTGAATAATTTCACATACTGTATATGAGTTGACTATGTTTGTAAGTAGTACAGGAGATATTATAAGTAGAACTTTGTAAACAATATAAATTTATTAAGGATGAGCTGTGTGTTTAATAGAAAAAAATGTTAGTGTAAATTGTCTAATATTGTATTGTAGGAAAATTTTCTTCTTCTCTTGTTCATTTAAATTTTTTTTTTGCTAGTTGTTTTACGTCGCACCGACACAGATAGGTCTTATGGCGACGATGGGACAGGGAAGGGCTAGGAGTGGGAAGGAAGCAGCCGTGGCCTGGTGTGAAAATGGGAAACCACGGAAAACCATTTTCAGGGCTGCCGACAGTGGGGTTCGAACCTACTATCTCCCGAATACTGGATACTGGCCGCACTTAAGCGACTGCACATTTAAAATTTAGTGCTTGACAATAATGTATTTCAGCGTACCATTTGCCATCGAGGTAGACACCTCATTTGCAAATAAAGAGATTTTGATTTGTTTTTGATTTGATTTTGATTTAATTTTGATTTGATTTTGATTTGATTTTGATTTGATTTGAACATATCGAAATCTTTATTCTGGGAACAGCGTTTTCTACGGGTACCAGAATCATACCGGCCTTTGCCATCTTACTTTTCTTTGCGAAATCTACCATATTGGAATTAAATCCGAAAATTCGATCTTTTCGACATACTGGGTTCTGCCGTACTATCACGGATTTGCTAGTAGCTTTAACGTCATACTGACACTTGGAAAGTTCCTGGTGACGCAAGGCTGGGAAGTATTGCGAAGGCAGCGAGCGTTTGTGAAAATGGAAAACAACGGAAAACAGTCCTCAAAGTTGCTGATGCTGGGGTTCGAACGCACCACCTCCCGAATGCAACAGCTATGTGAACAATAGCGCGTTGCCAGCTAGATCGGTATTATTATTATTATTATTATTATTATTATTATTATTATTATTATTATTATTATTATTATTATTATTATTATAAGACTCCTTGGCTGAATGGTCAGCGTTCAGGCCTCCAGTTCAAAGGGTCGCAGGGTCGATTTCCGGCCGGACCGGGGATTTTTATCGCGCTCGATTAATTCTTCTGGCTCGGGGGATGGGTGTTTGTGTTTGTTCCAACACTTTACTTTTCACATTCCGACAACACACGGCACTATCAACCACCACAGAAACACGCAAAAGTGATTGCATCCCACCATATAGGGTTGTCGTCAGGAAGGGCATCCGGTGGTGAAACAGAGCCAAACCCACATATGTGTGACACGGTTCGCACCCGCGACCTGATAGGTGTGGGAATAAGCTTGATTGTTTTATTATTATTATTATTATTATTATTATTATTATTATTATTATTATTATTATTATTATTATTATTATTATTATTATTATTATTATTATTATTTAGAAGTGTATAGCACTTGCACGACTTTGAAATATCAGTCAGATATCATTAAAGAGTTAAAGAGTTATCTTAAACGTTACAGTCGTTCCTCTGAAGTACTGTATTGTCCGATTTGAAGATTCATTAAGCTGAGCCGATAAGATAGAGCTAAACACATTTAGACAAGACAACTAGACTATTTTAAAATTATCTTATGTAAACATGTGTAAACAGGCTTAAATCTAGTAGATTAATAACTAACCTTTGTCATTGACATTTGGAAGTGGTAGCCAAACATTTGGAAAACTTTGATGCCGATATTCCTTGAGATTTCAATCTAATTACTGATATGACGCGACTCCATCGTAGGCTTGTCTCATCCTCCGTGGAGGATGATTTACACTCCTCTTTCTCCAGCCAATAGCACACAGTTTTCAAGTATCACCTACTCAAACAAGTATTAGATCACACGAATTTGATTATTTTGTTCTAGGTTGTGAGGAGTGCAAGCGGCCCCCTGAGAGATCTGCTACCCGCCGTACAGCAGAGACAGATATGTTGCCCACAGACTTCAAAATCTAGTAATGAAAAGTAGAGAAGAGGAGAAATGACTGAATTGACTGAACAGCCTAGGCTTTCATGACCAGCGCCCTGATGAATATAGAAGAAATTGCTTTTCCGGGGTCTTCTCACTCTCACTACTTAGAAAGTCCCTGAAAATGCCGGGTGAAATTTCCGCTGAAACGTTGAGAGCTACTAATTAAGTTCAACCACGGCCTACAAGGTAGAAAAATAATACACTAGTGTCCAAAAGTTAAGCATAATCACTAAACTAGGCCATACGGCCTGATAGGAATGTCAGACGGATTGCTGAACAAACGGAAGCTGAATCACACACCATATGTCACACAACTTGTGCAAGAAAACTGTGTCAGAAAGGTTCTGATAGCTAAGGTACACCTTTGACAACAACTAACAAAACTTGGCAATGTCTTCCACAAAACAATATGCTGTTAATAGGGTGTGTGGTTACCCCTAACGGCCACACACGCTTCGCAGCGACGAGGCATGCTCTGTATCAGATGGTCCAAGAGCTCTTGTGCCAGTCGATCCCATTCCTCCGTAAGGGCAATGCAAAGGTCTTGGAGGGTCCTTGGTGAAGGCTGACGGGATGCAATTCTCCTCTCCAATGTATCCCAGGCATGTTCTATGGGTTTCAGATCCGCAGACTTCACTGGCCAGTCCATGCGATGAATGTCTTCCCCAGCCAGAAATTCATCCACCAGAGCAGCGCGGTGTGGTCGAGCATTATCGTCCATTAAGACGAAGTCTGGACCAACCGCACCTCTGAAGAGTCGAACATGTGGTCTCAGTACCTCGTCCCTGTATCTCCGAGCGTTAACAGTGTTCCGCGGACCACCGTATGGCCATTCAACATGATGCCGCTCCACATCATGACGCCACGACCACCATACTGGTCCCGTTCCACGATGTTCCTGTGGTTGTATCGTCTACCAGGTTCTCTCCAGATTAATGTGCGACGGGAATCGTTCTGCAAACTGAATCTGGATTCATATGCGAAGAGCACCTGCCTCCATTCCTTCATGGTCCAGTTTCGATGTTGACGGCTCCACAATAAACGGGCCCGTTTCTGAGCTGGAGTGAGTGGGACGCACACCGCTGGACTTCGGGCAAACAGCCCTGCTGTTCTGAGCCTCCGGTGCACAGTTTGCCGGGAAACGGCAACCCCTGAGGCGGCTTCAAACTCCGCCGACAATTGTCTTGCAGGTGCACTCCGAATCGTCGGGCGGTTAAGGCCACATATCGGTCTTGCTGTAGGGTGGATACCCTTGGTCGACCTGGTACTGGCCTACGACTAACATCTCCTGTGTCTCTAAATCATCTCCAAAGCCTGGAAATGACACTCTGTGGCACATTCAAGGATACGGCGACTTCGGTCTGTGTCTGGCCTGCTTCCAGGCGGCCGAGTATTCTACCCTGCAAAACGGGGACCAAATGGCGTCGTTGTGCCATTATGTTGTCACGTTCACCACGAGGCTACACTCCGCACACTATAACAGGGCAAACACGACTGAGGGAATATGGGGCGCGCAGGCACTGGCTGTGTTTACCTTGCGGTTACGCCGCCAGTCAAAGCAGGGAACACTCCTTTCCTATACACAGCGAACACGTAAGTTTGGTAGGTGCATATGTCGTGCGATTTGCGGTCTATTTCCTGCTGCCCTGCTTACTCGTAACTTATGCTTAACTTTTGGACACTAGTGTATCTTCTGTATTCACGGAGAAGAGTAATAATAATAATAATAATAATAATAATAATAATAATAATAATAATAATAATAATAATAATAATAATAATAATAATAATAATAATAATAATAATAATAATTGTACCGGGCGGTACACCTCTACACCGTTTATTTAAAAGTTGCGCCAGTTGAAACTCCTCTTCTGGAGGAAGGTTGAACTTTATCTACTCTATTAATTCTCTACTTTCTCAGAAGATGTCACCACGTGGAAAATTTTGAGTTTTTGAACTGTGTCACTTTTGATGTGTTTTTGTTTAGCTTGAAGTAAGAAGTGTGAACTTTCTCTTCTAGAGGACACTACTGAAGATCAACAATAGTGCAACCTAGTGCGGAGTCAAAGAACTATTTTGTTGAAGAAATTTTTATTTCAAATGTTTGTTCTTTGCTAAATTTCTTTCTGTTATTGTTTAAGTTGGCTGTATACCCCTCTCTTTCCCCTTGTTTTGCATGTAGCCAATCCCGAATTTCTTAAATTAATTTCTATCCAATCAGATGTATCTTCCCCCAACTTGAATCGATTGCGGGGTCCTAGCCAATAAAATAATTGTGGGCGGGTGTTTTCATTCCCCTAACGCCTAGAACCTTCCACGAGAGGTTATAAACTGCTGATTTTTGGGTCTCCGGGCCACTTCTGTTCCATCTTTCAGTGTATTAAGTACATCGCAGGAGGCGGGTAGCGCCTCTTTCTTCTGCAGCGGTCAACAATAAGGTAATGGCCGATTAATAAATTCTTTCTTTTCTTGCTCAGCAGTTTAACTCTCGGGGCGGGTGCGAAGCGTTCTACCATGTAACCTTTTCCTAAAATGTAACTACTCTTTTCTTCGATTCTCTTGTAAAGCTACATTCTGGGATAGAGAGTGCTAACCCTCTCGAACTCCCACTCATATTGTTTTGAGGTGAACTTATTTTTCTCAACCTATTCTTCGATAATGTAAAACAAATTGTTCTTTTCTAAGTCACCTCTGTAGTATGGGATTAGCCCTTGCATCAGTGGCCTAAGAGCCAAAGGAGGTCTTAAAATCAAAGTGTATTAGGAGTGCAAGCTCGCCTCCTCCCAAATTGTTTTAGAGGTCATTTAATTAACCTGCTTTTCATTTAATAGACCTCAGTAGATTGGGTATTTTACCCCTGTGTTTATGTCCGTTGACGGACAACTTGAAGGTGGAGTTTGGTGTGGCCTGGGAAAGGCTTAAATGAAAGAGCGAGTGGCTCTTTTGGAAACGGAGTGTTGTGTGCCTCGAGGAGGCTTTACTGTGTAATTTGGAGCAAGTGCTCCAGGGTTTGATTGGGGTCTTCTGCCCCTTTGTTAAAATTTGTATATCGGAAAGTTGGGCTAGTTGCTCAAAAATTGTGAACTCAGGGCTCGAAGCCCAAACTCTGTAACCCCTGCAATTGTACATTTCAAATTGTGTTTCGGCTACTAAGTACCTGTTCTTTGTTATTACTTAATATTGAAAAGAAAATATAACCTTGTTAAATTTTACGTTAACTTTGATTCCGTAGTTTGAGACCCATTCATGCCCGCACCTTCTTACACCTCTACCTACCATCAAAACGCGGTAACAAGTGGTAGCAGAGCGTGGTTGAATGGGTCTCAATTTAGCCCCTTTTGACGGCTAAACACTGTTTTGATCCGAACTCTAACCATTTTCTCAGTTGCTGGAAATTTTTTATTGAGGTTGTTCAAAATTTTTCCGTCATCATGCCCGGCCCTCGCGATGTTCTCCTCCTTAACTATTTGCGCAAAGAGGAGTTTCAACTGGCGCAACTTTTAAATAAACGGTGTAGAGGTGTACCGCCCGGTACAATAATAATAATAATGGGCGAGTTGGCCGTGCGGTTAGGGGCGCGAAGCTGTGAGCTTGCATCCAGGAGGTAGTGGGTTCTAACCCCACTGTCGGCAGCACTGAAAAATGGTTTCCGTGGTTTCCCATTTTCACACCAGGCAAATGCTGGGGCTGTACGTTAATTTAGGCCACGGCCGATTCCTTCCCACTCCTAGGCCCTTCCTCTTCCATCGTCGACGTAAGACCTATCTGTGTCGGTGCGGCGTAAAGCAAAATTGTAAAAAGTAATAATAATAATAATAATAATAATAATAATAATAATAATAATAATAATAATAATAATAATAATAATAATAATAATAATAATGTTTAGGATATATAGGACCTAAAAATAGTCCAAATATTCAGGCAAAATGTGCTCCTAAAATAGGTAAATATAACTCAAAGATGGGAAATATGAGAGACATGTGTACTTCCAAAAATTATTCTTGCCGCTAATTGCTTTGTACTGAATATTCCATTCATCATTATGGAGTCCTATTGTACTACATCAATTTCGTTACTAGTTCCTTTAATATAATTCTATTAGTCTCTATAATAAATTCATTATCATTCATTAAACTGCACGCAATACCGAATTTATCATCGCATCCCTGCAGGAATAGTGGCACAACTCACTTACACTTTATTGGTCACTGATCAGTGGCTTTTTTTTTTTTTTTTTTTTTTTTTGCAAGTTGCTTTACGTCACACCGACACAGACAGTTCTCTTGGCGATGATGGGACAGGAAGGAGCTAGGAGAGGGAAGGAAGGGGCCGTGGACTTAATCAGGTACACCCCAGCATTTGCTTGGTGTGAAAATGGAAAACCACGGAAAACCATCTTCAGAGCTGCCGACAGTGGGGTTGAAACCCACTATCTCCCGAATACTGGATACTGGCCGCAATTAAGCGCCTGATCAGTGTAGTGTGATAGTGAGCAACCTGCGGTTTCTACCTTGTCCACTTAGGTGGCTGCATTGTTGACCAGTTCGGTTGGTAATAATAATAATAATAATAATAAAAATGGCGTGTGACCTCCGAAGAGGCCTGGTGCAGGTCTTTCGAGTTAATGCCGTATAGGTGACCTGCGCGTCTGTGAGGATGGATCCTACATGTGATGAATTCTAGTGATGACGACACACTCAGCCCCCGAGCTATTCGAATTAACATACATACATACATACATACATACATACATACATACATACATACATATCCCACGTCGTTCCATCTTAAACGATGGGTCGGCGAACGAGGCTTCTCCACCAGTTCCGGTCTCTGAAATTCTCTCCTTCTTCGATGCTTTCCGAAGTATGTCCTCTGCTGTTCAATGTAAATCTTCACCATGTCCTTGTGAGTATTGGTCGCCCTCTTGGTCTTTTGTCTTCAAGTTTTAAATCATGCACTTATCTGTTATCTCCCATGCGTCGCATATGTCCATACCATATCAGTCGCTGCGCTGTTATTCTGCCCTGCAATCTTACAACTTGAGCGTACTTGCGGATTTCTTCATTAGGGACTCTGTCCGTCCGTGTTTTAACGATCATGCTACGGAAAATTCTCATTTCTGCTGCCTGGATTCTAATAACATCTTTATTTCTCTTGGTCCATGTTTCGCAACAATAGGTCAGGATTGATACGTAAGAGGTTTCATATATGGCTTACTTAAATTTTGTTGGTATTGTCTTGTTCCATATTATGCCTTTAACTATTTTATAAAAAAATGCTAACTGGCTGAATTCCGTGGGAAATTTCCTTGTCTATAGAACCAGTATCAAAGATAACGCTTCCAAGATATTTGAATTGATAGTTCATCTGTAGCTGTTTTCCCTCCATTTCAATGTGTCCCACTGGTTGTCCGTATCATATCATGACCATAAGCTTACTTTTCTCTTTGTTGAAGATGAGTCCATATTCTTTAGCAGCTTCTGTTAAGGAGCTTATTTGATCTTGAAGGTCTTGTTTAGAGTCTCCCCAAAAGCATATATCGTCAGCAAACAAGATAACGTTCTTTTTTTTACCCCCAATGGTTTGGTGAACTTTTCTCTGAATCTCGTTCATCACAGTGATGGAAAGAAGAGGAGACGAAACACCACCCTGTCTTAACCCAGATTTTATATCAAAGGTTTCAGTAATTCGTACAGGTGTTTTGACTTAACCTCGGGTATCTTCATACTAATTCTTGACCCTGTGTATCATGTCATCCTGTATTCCAAATTTCTTCAGTATTTCCCGCACCTTCTCTCTGTTCACAGCATCAAATGCTTTCTTGATATCCAGTCTCGGTTGTGTTCGTAGTGTTTTTCCATTAACTGACGGACGGTACAGATTAAATCAGTTGTTGATCTCCCCTTCCTGAATCCATACTGTTCTTCGAAGATGTTCTCCTAACAGGTGAAGGTTAAAATCTCCGACCCTGCCGGGAATCGAACCTGGGACCCGCTGGACCAAAGGTCAGCCCGCTAACCATTTATCCATAGAGCCAGACGGTTGGTAATAAGGATGTTGTATCTCAACCCGAAGTTTATCAAATTGTTACACGCAAGCCCAGTTCGGTATTTCCTGGAGGAAACTGGTGAGTCTTCTGGGAGCTCCCATGCTGAGGGCATAATCATGTTCTCTTTGTCTGGTTTCCCCGTACACATTCTGGAACACGAAACGAGAATGTTCCGCTCTAGCCGAGCCCCGAAGATTCTAGTACCCCATCATCAGGATATAAAAATGAGGCTAGCCGTGAACAGTGAGTAGTTGGAGCTGGACGGCAGTAGTGTTGGCTGCCGTCAGTGTTCTTGTGTTGGAGCGTCGAGTGTACTGTATGATGGGTGTCCCACCAGAATCTGTGTCAGAACATCGTCGTGTCGGAGTGTTGAGTAGAGTACTGCATTGCAGTACTGAATGGAGTACTGTGCGTGTACTGACTTGGAGTACTGAGTGGTCTACTGTATGTGTACCGCCGTGAAGTCAGTGTGTGAATCAGTTTGTGTGAGGTCCGAATCTTTAACCATGTAACATACTTTTCTAAAATGTAAATTTTCTTTCGGCTAATGTAAAAATTTCATAAAGTCTTTAACCGTAAATCGGGGATAGAGGGTGAGTTACCCTCTCGAGCTCCCCTCCATCTTGGTTTGAGGTGACTACGTTTTGTAACTGTGTTCTCCAGTAATGTATTAAAGTTATTTCCATTCTAGCCACCTCAGTAGTTTGGGAATAGCCCCCTCGCCGAGAGCCCTGTAGGTTTTAATTTTTCATTATCTTGAGCGCTGTTTTCGCCTCCATTCTGTTTGTGTTCGGGCCGTTTATTTAACATGTTCTTTTTCGCAAAGGCCCTGCGGGTTGGCTACTAGATACCCCTGAATAAAACGATTTCAAATGGTATATTGTGACTTGAGAGGCCAGAGATTGTAAGATTTTCATGTAATGTTGCCTTGAGTGGGCTGGAGGAAACTGAGAGCCTGTTAGCTCTTTTTCAAAGTTTTGTAAGAGTAACGAGTGCCTCTGGAAGGCTAGATATTGTTGTTGTTTTTTTTTTTTGGAGCAAGTGCTCTTGAATTAGGGGATTTCTGCCCTTGACTAAATGATTCCTTGTTTTGAATTAAAGTTGTAAACTGGATCCGGTATCTCTAAAATTGTAAAACTAGGGGCTTGAAGCCCAGAATCTGTAAAATTCACTAATCTTGGATTTCCCTAGTCTTGTTTCAAGATTGCTGTTGTACCTGACATGTTGTTATGATCACTGAGTGAACATTTGTTAAGTTGTTACTCGTTGATTTTTGAAATTCTAATGTTTTAAAGTTTTAATTCAGTTTCGATGTGGTAATTAGATCCATTCAACACCCGCAACTTCTTTAACCTCGTTCTGCTCCACGGGTAACCCCGTAACAATAATAATAATAATAATAATAATAATAATAATAATAATAATGGCGTACGGTGCTCCTCGGGAGCTAAATTTGATTTCGAGTTATCGAAATTTTTGAGCATGTATAGCACATAATTCAAGATTAATAGAAGAAAAATTATTTTGTTGTTTACCTTTTTCAGATTTTATCTGCAAGTGGTGTGTCCGAGTCATCAGTCCATAGACTGGTTTGATGCAGCCCTCCATGCCACCCTATCCTGTGCTAACCTTTTCATTTCTACGTAACTACTGCATCCTACAGCTGCTCTAAATCTGCTTGTCATATTCATACCTTGGTCTACCCCTACCGTTCTTACCACCTACACTACCTTCAAAAACCAACTGAACAAGTTCTGGGTGTCTTAAGATGTGTCCTATCATTCTATCTCTTCTTCTCGTCAAATTTAGCCAAATCGATCTCCTCTCGCCAATCCGATTCAGTATCTCTTCATTCATGATTC
The DNA here is from genome assembly GCF_040414725.1 of Anabrus simplex. NCBI lineage: Eukaryota > Metazoa > Arthropoda > Insecta > Orthoptera > Tettigoniidae > Anabrus > Anabrus simplex. Next base: position 1,156,269,018 of record NC_090266.1, on the reverse strand, counting down.
GATCTATCCATCTTACCTGCAGCATTCTTCTGTGACACCACATTTCAAAAGCTTCTATTCTCTTTCTTTCTGAGCTAGTTATCGTCCATGTTTCACTTCTATACAATGCCACACTCCACACGAAAGTCTTCAAAAACATCTTTCTAATTCCGATATCAATGTTTGAAGTGAGCAAATTTCTTTTCTTAAGAAAGCTCTTCTTTGCTTGTGCTAGTCTGCATTTTATATCCTCCTTACTTCTGCCACCGTTAGTTATTTCACTACCCAAGTAACAATATTCATCTACTTCCTTTAAGACTTCATTTCCTAATTTAACATTTCCTGCATCACCTGCCTTTTTTCGACTGCACTCCATTACTTTTGTTTGGGCTTATTTATTTTCATCTTGTACTCCTTACCCAAGACTTCGTCCATACCATTCAGCAGCTTCACGAGATCTTCTGCAGTCTCAGATAAAATAACAATATCATCGGCAAATCTCAAGGTTTTCATTACCTCTCATTGGATTGTGATTCCCTTTCCAAATTCCTCTTTGATTTCCTTTACTGCCTGTTCTGTGTAAACATTGAAAAGGAGGGGGGGCAAACTACAGCCTTGCCTCACTCCTTTCTGGACTGCTGCTTCTTCTTCAAAGCCCTCTATTCTTATCAATACAGACTGATTTTTATACAGATTGTAGATACTTCTTCGTTCTCGGTATCTGATCCCAATCAACTTCAGAATCTTAAATAGGTTGGTCCAATCAACATAATCGAATGCCTTTATTAGATCTACGAATGTCATGTACGTGCGCTTGTCCTTCTTTATTCGGCCCTCTAAGATCAGACGTAAAATCAGGATAGCTTCACGTGTTCCTACATTTCTTCTGAAGCCAAATTGATCTTCTCCCAACTCAGCTTTAACTTGTTTTTCCATTCTTCTGAAAACAATACGTGTTAAAATTTTGCAAGCATGAGATTTTAAACTAATGGTGCGATAGTTTTCACACCTGTCAGCACCGGCTTTCTTGGGAATAGGTATAACAACATTTTGCCGAAAATCGGATGGGACTTATCCTGTCTCATACATCTTACACACTAAATGGAATAACTTTACCATGCTGGTTTCACCTAAGGCAGTCAGTAATTCAGAGGGAATGTCATCAATTCCAGGTGCCTTGTTCCTATTTTGGTCGCTCACAGCTCTGTCAAACTCTCCCATTTCATCAGCATCAACAGACTCTTCTTGTTCCAGAACCAAATTATCTACATCTTCACCTTGATACAACTGTTGGATATGTTCCTGTCATCTTTCTGCTTTGTCTTCTTTCCCTAGAAGTGGCTTTTCATTTGAGCTCTTAATATTCATACACCTAGATTTCCTTTCTCCAGAGGTTTCCTTGATTTTCCTGTATGCAGCATCTACCTTTCCTTGGACCATACAACCTTCGACATCCTTGCACTTCTTCTTCAGCCATTCTTCCTTAGCTACCTTGCACTTTCTATCCACTTCATTCTTTAATCGCCTGTATTCTTTTCTGCCCTCTTCATTTCTAGCATTCTTGTATTTTCGTCATTCATGATGATGATGCTTGTTGTTTAAAGGGGCCTAACATCCAAGGTCATCGGCCCCAATCAGGTCTAGTATCTGCTGAGTTATCCATTGATTCTTAGTTGATCTTTTCTTCCTTCCTAACATTTCTTCAGCAGCCCTGCCGACTTCATTTTTCATGACTATCCACTCTTTCTCTATTGTGTTTCCTTCAGCCTTTTCATTTAGTCTCTGTGCAACGTGTTCCTTGAAACAATCCCTCACACTATTTTCTTTCAACTTGTCTAGATCCTATCTTTTTGCAACATTCTTTTCTTCACTTTCTGCAGCTTCATATGGCATTTCATGACCAACAAGTTGTGGTCAGACTCCACGTCTGCTCCTGGGAAAGTTTTGCAATTCAACACCTGGTTTCTGAATCTCTGCCTTATCACAATGAAGTCTATTTGATACCTTCCAGTGTCTTCAAGTCTCGTCCACGTATAAAGCCGTCGTTTGTGGTGTTTGAACCAAGTATTGGCAAGGACTAAATTATGATCCGTGCAGAATTCAACCAGCCGACTTCCTCTTTCATTTCTTTGTCCCAATCCGAATTGTCCTACTGTATTACCTTCTCTACCACTGCATTCCAATCTCCCATCACAATTAGATTCTGGTCATCTTTTACATATTGTATTAAATCTTCTATCTCTTCATATGTTCTTTCGATTTTCTCATCATCCGCTGAACTAGTAGGCATATAGACCTGCACTATTGTGGTGGGCATTGGTTTGGTGTCTATCTTGACGACAATAATTCTTTCACTATGCTGGTCATAGTAGCTTACCCGCTGTCCTATCTTCTTATTCATTATTAAACCAACTCCTGCATTTCATCTGTTTGATTTTGTGTTGATAATTCGGTAGTCGCCTGACCAGAAATCCTGTTCTTCTTGCAAACGTACTTCACTTATACTAACTCCATCTAACTTTAGTCTATCCATCTCTCTTTTCATATTCTCTAACCTACCACAACGATTCAAACTACTAACATTCCACGCTCCGACTCGCAAAATGTCAGTATACATCTTCCTGATGATCGCCCCCTCTCATGTATTTCCCACCCGAAGATCCGAATGGGGGACTACTTTACCTCCGGAATATTTTACCCCGGAGGAGGCCATCATCAGTACATCATTCATACAGAGAGAGCTGCATGTCCTCGGGAGTTAGTTACGGCTGTTTTTCCCGTTGCTTTCAGCCGTGTAGCAGTATCAACATAGCTATGCCATGTTGAGTATTATTACAAGGCCATATCAGTCTGTCATCCATACTGCCGCCCTTGCAACTTCCGAAAGGCTGCTACCCCCCTTTCGATGAACCATTCCTTAGTCTGGTCTCTCAACAGATACCCATCCGATATGGTTGCACCTGCGGCTCGGCTATCTGCTTCATTGGGACACGCAAGCCTCCCCACCGCGGCAAGGTCACATGGTTCTCAGGGGAGGCTGCAAGTGGTACAGTGTAAAAATATATGTATACTTTTGCTCAGTAAATGTGGAGTAGCAGGGGGGAAACCGAGGTGGAAGCAATGCGGGCCCCTCCTTGTTGAGAAGAACCTCTACGTCAGATTCACAAAATTCTTCCAAAACGTGTGATATAGCATAAAACCACAAAAACATTCTTCTCGGTAAAACTCTCGTAAACTAAGGTCAAAGAGTCCCTTGTTGAACTGATGGCTCACTCCTCAAGAGAAATATGAAGTAACAGATTGATGATGATGATGATGAGGAGGAGGAGGAGGAGGATGAGGATGAGGATGATGGTGTAAGCTGTAAATAACACTCCGCGAAGTACCTACCTTTACATTGGCTAATGACATGTTAACTGAATGATATAAACTTCTGCTAGATGTGAGACTAGAAGAGCAACGGGCATTACAATCCAGTTCTTAGAATTTCTGATACTTTTACGACTGAGCAAGTTGTAGGCCTACACGTAAGTAGACGACCTTGAGTATATGTCGAATACACCTTGTTATTAAACATGGAAGGTGCAGAAGGTCATCTTATTTTGTTTTGCTATCGTAAGGACAACACACTTTTGCATTCTTAGAGTCAGATATGCGGTGCTTGGAGGAACAGTAGAAGAGTTTTGCTAGATTTTGGTCTTGGAAATTGTTAACCTCGATATCTTGAATCACCTCGAGAGCTAAATTTTATTTCGAGTTATCGAAATTTCGAGATATAGAGAATACCCCTTTTGAGGATGTATAGCACATAATTCAACTATATGTATTTTAATAGTATTTTAAAATATACACACATAGGCGACAGAATACAGAACATACAGTAGTGAAACAAGAAATATACCTCCGTTAACACCTTTGGAAAATATCCCTTAGTCTTTTCCGTTTAATTACTATTAACCTTATTTCCTTCCACATATTTTTTAACAACATGACTCCTCGGGTTCAATATTCCTCTGAGAATTATCTGAACAGCCCTCTTCCTACGGAAAAGCTTCAAGATTTTAATGAACTCTTGGTCCATGGGCTGTAGTTTGGATGTTAAGAAGACCACCCTCACTCTCCTTAACTCCTGAACGAGCACCTTGGGATAAGCAGGGCAGTTGTCTACGAAAAGGAGACTTTTTCTCTCTTCGCGTTGAAACTTCCCGTCAGTACCACGCATCCAAGATTCGTAAATGGTGTTCTTCGCGCACGACTACCCTGGTTGCTTGCGTACGTTACCGGTAATGAATTCACACCCGAGAAATAACTAGGCTTAGCCGATTTTTCAATCATTAGAAGTTTCAGTTTTTCGGCTCCGGTCATATTAGCTCCCAGCATCACTGTAACCCTTTATTTACTTATTAATTGTATGCTGTATTGCACAGTTGATATTGTACACAATTCGAGTTAGAGGTGTTTTTTTTTTTGTTTCAAGGGAGGAAACGTTTGCTTCGAGAAATCGAGAAATTCGTGTAACTGAATGTCGAGTAATAGAGAAATAAATGCCCGCCTCTGTGGTGTAGTGGTTAGCGTGATTAGCTGCCACTCCCCCGGAGGCCCGGGTTCGATTTCCCGCTCTGCCACGAAATTTGAAAGTGGCACGAGGGCTGAAACGTGGTCCACTTAGCATCGGGAGGTCAACTGAGTAGAGGGGGGTTAGATTCCCTCCTCAGCCATCTTTGAAGTGGTTTTCCGTGGTTTCCCACTTCTCCTCCAGGCACATGCCGGGATGGTACCTAACTTAAGGCCACGGCCGCTTCCTTCCCTCTTCCTTGTCTATCCCTTCCAATCTTCCCATCCCCCCACAAGGCCCCTGTACAGCATAGCAGGTGAGGCCGCCTGGGCGAGGTACTGGTCCTCCTCCCCAGTTTCATCGCCAACCCAATGTCTCACGCTCCAGGACACTGCCCTTGAAGGGTTAGTGATGGGATCCCTCGCTGACTCCGAGGAAAAAGACAGCCCTGGAGGGTAAACAGATTAAGTAAGAAAGAAAGAAAGAAAGAAAGAAAGAAAGAAAGAAAGAAAGAAAGAAAGAAAGAAAGAGAAATAAATACACGTGACGTATAGGACAAACGACCGGGAAGTTGTAATTACTTCGAGATATTGAAAATTCGAGTAATAGAAGTTCCAGATAACTTGATTCGTCTGTATTACCCACATTTCTTGACTAGCAAGGAGGCAAACAGCACAGGAGTAGAATTCGCCGTCCACTAAGTTGAGTAAAGAGTTGAAGAGGCTGCTTCGCGTCCATCGTTAGATGGAATTTTCGGCTCCATGGCCATCTGACTTTCCTTATCCAGACGCAACTATATCATAACGTTCTGAAATAGCTAGCAACTGAAAGTGAGATTTGGGTAATTACATATGGCACCATCGTAAGGAAGAAATACTGGTGAAAGAATGGACACACCTTTCTAATAATTCCCAAGTCATGTTTTCTTTCAAGGAAACTTCTGCTCTAGGTTTGGGGATACTGAAAAAACATTCTGACTATGAGTTTCCTCCTCATGGTGAAACCATCTATCAATTGCTCTTTCAGCCTTCCAGCGATGTGTTTTAAGATGAACTGTGAATGATTTTGTATCTGGGACAAGGAAATGCCTATTACAAAGAAACTAAGACTAAAACTGGAGGAAAAGATTAATACGAAGATAGTGAAGTAAGTATATGGAATATCCTAAAGTCATTAGATCTCAAATGGGGAGGAGCAACCGATAATACTGTAGATTAAATCCAATTGAAAGAAACAATATTAGAGGAAAGCGAAGAGCACATCTTTAAGTCATGCTTAGTAATAATACGGACCAATAAATAGACCAGGGCCTCTCAAACGCCCAAAATCACACGCGTGCAAATCGAGGCGCAAGAGCTCCGTGCACTGTGCATCGGTCCTGCTCGGCTTGGCTCGGACCAACCCTTCGTCTCTGGGCTACTCGGCTCAACTCGGTTCGGATTTGGAGCGGTTACGGAGCAAGTGAGGAAGAGAGTAAAAGGGGGAGCGAGCGATACAGGCGTGGGGAAAGAGAGAGACAGCGCTATTGCTCCAAATCGCGGAGTGGGGGTTTGCACTCTGGTCAACCAAGCGAAGTCGTCTTTTGCACCGTGCAGAGTGCATGCACCAGGCGCATACACTCTGAGAGGTCCTGAAATAGCCTGTCTTGTGTATATACGAATCATACATTTTATGAACACATGTGACTTTAAAACGTTTGTTTGATAGTCCTAATGAGGGTCTACTCATTCCTACATCTAAGGAGAAATTAGTAATGCCTTAAATGCGAGTAGTGAAATGTTTTTTATATCCAAATTTTCAACAGCGAGGAAAGTTGAATCTGTATCAGATCATTGTGATCAGATGAACTGGGAAAATTGTTTCAAATGATTAACACTGCGGTTAACTCCCAGACTTTCTCAGAATAATGTATCAGTAGTCGACGACGTTCCGTATCGTAGGATGGAGACAAGGTGAGTAATCAAATGCTAATACGGGCAACATTATGCAATGGGTGTAAGGCAAATTGACTTCCTTCTCCAATGTTATGCTAAAATTACATCCCTTCAAACGACCGAGCTGGACAAAATACGATTGTGATGATTCGAAATTGACGGCGAGTTCCAATATTACAAGCATTCAGCGTTGCGGCTTCCTCGATATCATTCAGATCTGAAATTATACGAGCAAAGTTAGAGGTAAAGTTGCACAGAAGAATGTAACTTTTCGATTGCCACTCATTGATGCGATCCTGGATTCAGAAGTGAAAGTGACAATGAATGAGCGTTTACGAGAGAACAATGTCACCGGTAGAGAAAAGTACCGTTATGTTGGAACTGTATGGACAGCAGTAGCTGTCTTAATGTGATTAAAATCTACGACAGACAAGGGTGAAAGTTTTCCAGTGCATGTGCCCATGCAGGGGTTGTACGTAGACTGAATGCACAGCTTTGTCCCGGTATCTATACCGACAAGGTGCGGAAGAAGACAATCACCATTGGATTCAGAGGTACGTAAATGACTTGTAACTCAATTTATGTTGAATTTCGTATTTTCAAACCCGAATGTGTCTCTTATGAGTAACCTCAGCACGTGTATAATTTGCTGAAGGAAAACTTGACTAGCCTTTGCAATGGGCTTAAAATATGGTCATTATCGAGTGTGCTCTTGGAGGATCTCCACAGAAATGACTCCATTTCGTACTTAGGTAATTCGAAGAATAAGTTACAGATATTATTATCTCCCGGTAGAATTTTGCAATAACTTGGTACGCGCGTACAAATGAGTTTATATTTATGACTGCCTGATGAGTTGGTTTCCTTGCCGCAGTTATAATAGATGCGACGTTACAAGCATTCAAAATGATGCTTCGGCTGGAATGTCACTCCAAGTTCCAGATCAGAGGAACTGTTCGATCGCAGTGGGTGAAGCGTCTTTACTGTATCCACATTCATCAGGGAAAAACGCAATGTATGGGGCTAATAAAATGTCATATTTAGCCGCAGTGAATTGATACCAACAATTTGAACGCTGATGCTCAGACTTAGCTGATGCTGATGAGAGTGATAAGCAAATAAGGTCACCAGCGTCAATCATCGAAAGGTGGGTATTCATCTTTTGGAAAGAACATTTTGGCCGAAAGGCGTTTTCCTACAATGAAGATGTGGAAACCATGGTTCTATAATGACTCGATGACCAAGTAGCAGATTTTTTGCCGTGAGGAAGTCGAACGTTTAGTCTTACATTTAAACAGCTCTTCGCAAAAATCGGAAGGCAATGTGGATATTCGAGCAAAGAATGTATCTCCTTTTGTATAATGCACATATCAATACATTATTTTTTTACTAAAAGTAGGCGACTGGAAGTTTTGTTACGAATCTCCAAGGGATCTTTCTCGGAGAATGTGTATTGTAGATGATTAACGTATGTAGGCCTTGGGCATGTAAATAACATCGGTTTAGTTGGGAGGGATTTAAGTGGCTTATTCAATGTTTCTGAGAATGTTCTACCATTAGCTTGGTCCAAATTCCAGTGACACGCAGATAACAAATCTCACACCGAAACTTGATTGTTATCTGAAGAGGAAGACAGTCGCAACTCCTGAGGTCATTCAGTAATGATTAACTTACGAGTGCTAACTTATAAGCTCCTTAAACATTCTGGTCCTCGGTTAAGAAGGCCCCGGGTTCGATACCTGGCCGGGCCGTGGATTTAAACTCCGTACGGCTAATTCCTCTGACTCAGCGACTGGGTGTTTATGTTCGTCTTCATACACTTCTTTCAACATAACCCCAGCACAACAATCACAGGACCACACAAAGCACAACAAGTGCACTTCGTGGAGCCCTAATTCAGCTGACATACAATGTCGTATTTACGTTTATGTCCAGTATGGTCGTGCGACTATCGAATAAATCCACACCTTTTGCTATCAAGTGTTCCTCTGAGCACGGATACATTAAATGTATGCACCAGGAAGTGCAGTGTTGGATTAAATCTTATGGAAGCCCCTAGGTCAGCGATGGCTAAACCTTTACTGACTAGCGTGCCAATTAAGGTCTTGCTCAATAATTTTTATTGTCGATAGTTCATTCCATGTTAACAAAACAGTATTGCTGTTGCCATATCGAACGGCTCTGCTGAACACCATCACGGGAAAACGGCGGCACATAAATTTGTGAAATTCAGTATTTAAGTTCAAGATAAAAAGCGGAAAAAACTAAGCTGAAAATTACTTTTATGAACTAAAGGGGACGGGGGTTTGCAGGGTTTACAGGGACTATTTTTCGTTTATACGTAATTAGAGGTACACCACGGCACATAAAAAAACTCACCATTGAATTGCAAGGCAAATTGGGACAGAAAATAGAAAAATAATATTTTTATGGGATCGAAGGGTGAGGGATGAATTTAATTACATGTAATTAATTTCCTCAGGCAAGGCGGTGTACTACTGTACTGTCGTATCATTAACAAAAATAATAGTACAAATTAAATGCGGTCGTAAAAAGTTGTAAAATTAAAATGCGCTTAAGAAAGAACAGCTAAATAACAAAACGAAGCACAAATAAAATATAAAACATACGGCAAATTTTTTTATCAGTAAAAGTTATGCCATGACGTATCGCTGCACACCACAACACCAAAATCTTCAGTAACAACTTCTGTACAGTACGAAAGTAATAAAACACACTCAAATACTATGCAATATACAACCAACTTTCACTCAACACAAGACAAGTGCGCACTGATTTAAAGCCTAAAAGCACACACAAAACAAATAAATACGGTACGGTAGATGACTTCATTGCAGAAGTGAGCTACCGGCGGCTCCCAGAGTGAGGGACTACGCGAGACTTGTACCAGAGCAACACATAAGAACGAAAATGAAGGAAGGCAACGAAGCGATGGCTCTTCCTGCCATTGTGCTTCCCCCCTACGACTATATTTATGAAAAAAATGTTATGTAATTATTTTAATAACTCAGGGCAAAAATGCCTCATCCATTTTATCTGTATTTCATAACACATTACAAAGTACAGTATAATATCACTTAATCACGAGGAATGATGGGTGTCTCAGAGGGGGTGTGTTCACTCCATGTAGGTCCATACGAGCAATACTGTTTTCTTAACTTGGAATGAGCTATAGTGTGCTATCGGTTATTTTCCTTTAAAATAATCATAAAATAATGAAGACACCCATGATTTGATATAATTCGACTGAATGTTTCATCGTTTTATTTTGTTAAAATCACTGAAAATTACTTTTTATTAAATAGGTAAATTTTAAGAATACGATATATTTTTGCTTTAACCTAACACAATTTCTAAAAAAATATAGCCATAGAATTAATTGAGACATACATTTTAGTAAAGCGTAATGTGAATACGTGCTATGTTGCAAGATTTTAGACCTATTTATTACATCTTAAAAAAAGCTGATAGTATGTTTCCTGACGTGCCACAGGAGTCGTTTTCGCGTGTCATAGGTTCACCATCCCTGCCCTAGGCAACTGAAATCTCGGGTTATCTCCAAGTACCTTATAAATGTTACCAGCCATCAATATTAATACTTTTTTTACAAAACGAAACATTAACAATTATTATTGTTAAACAAATTAAATGTGTCGGCAGCTTCTTTCGTTTCTGCATCTGTCTTTGAGAGGAATTCAGCGAGCAACTCAAATAGATTTTTAAATTTGTCTTCGTCTTTTTTATTATGGAATTCTAATTCATTAGGAGGTGGATCGCACCGAATACTTTACGAACTGAAAAAGACAGAAGATGAGCTTCTAAGATACAAAGTATAAGGCGAACTTCATGTCTATTGTAAATGTACCGAACTTCAAATTTTAACAGGTACGTTCGTTACATTAGGGCTAAGTTAATACAGTATTTTCTCTACAGAGTATTTAATGCAAAGTTTTCGTTTCCTTGAGTTGATTCATTTTTTCTATTTTTGGATTTATTAGTAGTAGTAGTAGTAGTAGTAGTGTTACTTACAAATTGCTTTGCGTCGCACCCACACAGATAGATCTTATGGCGACAATGGGATAGGAAAGGGTTAGGGATGGGAAGGAAGCGAACGTCGCCTTAATTAAGGGAGAGCCGCAGCATTTGCCTGGTATGAAAATGGAAAAACACGGCAAAATACCTTCGGGGCTGTCCACAGTGGGTTTCGAACCCGCTATCCTGAATGCAAGGTGATAGCTACTTGATCCAAACCGCTCAGCCACTTGCTCTGTGGGAACAATTTTGATCACCTTTCAAGTCATTGTTACTTTGTTCCGTTGTCGGGCCCCCTCAAAAACGTACAGCCCATAGGCCTATTTGGTTTACCGGTACTTTTAAGTAAGGTAAGGGTGTATTCTGCCCAAAGGCAGGTCCGAACCTCCACGGAGGTGTGACTGAGCCGGAGTTTACGTACGGTAGGGTGGCCACTTCCTTTCCGCTCCTCCATTCCTTTACCTCCCACCAACAGCCCGTGGCAACCCATCCAAATCTTTAACACGCCCAATGTTGCTTAACTTCGGAGATCTCACGGAATCCGTGTTTCAACACGGCTACGGCCGTTGGCTCCGATACTTTCAAAGTACCTACGTTTATTTATTAGAAAATGCTAAGGAAAGTTTGAAATGACGAAATATTTCGTTAATATTTCTGCTACGCATTTAACACATGAGAACTGTAACCAGTGACACTTTTCCTTCATCAACGTTAGAATTAACTAATTCATCAGAAATAATACTTCCTTATTAGTTCCAAGTATTACTTCGCACCCTATCAGGAACATTTTCATTTTACAGGACACCAGCACAGACTAACGTAAAATTTCTCCACTTCATGGAATGTTATATCAGTATCATGCATACATTTCCAATATGTGAGATGCTATAGTCTGTGATAACCAGCTGAAGATTACCTATGCTAGTTGCTTTACGTCGCACCGGCACAGATAGGTCTTATGGCGACGATGGGATGGGAAAGGGCTGGGAGTTGGAAGGAAGCGGCCGTGGCCTTAATTAAGGTACAGCCCCAGCATTTGCCTGGTGTGAAAATGGGAAACCACGGAAAACCATCTTCAGGGCTGCCGACAGTGGGGCTCGAACCCACGATCTCCCGGATGCAAGCTCACAGCCGCGTGCCTCTACGCGCACGGCCAACTCGCCCGGTGAAGATTACCTTGTAAGATACGTGAGGTGATACCTTCGAAAGTTGCTTAATTATTTCCTCTTCATGTTAATCTTTATATATTTCCTGTTAGTTGTTAGCTTATTTTATCCGTAGTGTGGTTGATTATGCCCTCGCTTCTTTTCACTTAAGGTTACTGGATCGAATCCCGGCACAGACCATTGATGTTTAAGAGTGCTTAAATGAGAATGATCCGTGTTAGCAGATAATTTACTGTAACCTTATCTAAGGGTAACATTCAGTAGTTCAGCTTCTCACTTCCATTCAAGGGCCCGCGGATCATACAGCCTTGTCCTGACAAGAAGACCGCTGCCCAATCAGACGGCTGACAGACATTGATATGTCACATGGTCAGTGTAAGTACTTCCCCAGCCGCTTTCTAGACTGGGTCCACCGCCCTTCAAAACACACAGCTCCAAGTTCAGTTCATGAACGAGCCGAAAATCTAACCAGGACCTCCAGGTACGATGCAGACCCTCTTCCCTCTGTCCACATAGAGTACTCTCTGTAATTAAGACAGCTGAGGGGATCGCTTCACTGGACAGGAGGTCGGGCGGGTTTCTTAGTGTTATTATTATTACCGGTATTATTATTATTATCAAACTTCTTTCACTTCTTGAAGAAGAGGAGGAACAATCTATATTCTTGCTTTGTTTCTCCCATCCCGCCTGCCATCACCATTTTCTTAATTTTATGGCTGTCGGCCGAAGGAAGACACTTTTTCTCGCTTCTTTACTCGTCTCTTGAAGGAGAGAGAGAGATTGGGGGAGGGGGAAGACGAAACAGGAGGAGAATAAGAAAATAAAACAGATCACATGTGCTTAAAGAGTTCTTCATAAAAAAAATCAGAGAAGTTCCGGTACGGAAAAGAAAGAACGAGAGAAAATTCGACCGTAAAAATTTTAAGGGAAAATCTTAGAAGAATGAAAATAAGGAGTATTTCCTCTCTCTTAAAAAGATAAATAGGAAAGGAAATAATTTAAAAGGAAAGGAAACTAAAAGTACTTCTTCGCATACTTTCTTTCTTTCTTTCTTTCTTTCTTTCTTTCTTTCTTTCTTATTTTACTTCCATTTTTTCTTTAATTATTATTAAGTAGTAGTAACAATAGTAATGTTTTTACGTCTCACTCACTACTTTCATAATTTTCAGGAACGCCTATGTGCCGGAATTTTGTCCCGCAAGAATTCTTTCATGTGCTGGTTAAATCTACCGACAAGAGGTTCCCGTATTTGAGCACTTTCAAATACCACCAGACTGAGCCGGGATCGAACCAACCAACTTGGGCACGCAGCCCGGTATTATTATTATTATTATTATTATTATTATTATTATTATTATTATTATTATTATTATTATTATTATTATTATTATTATGTTTTCCAATACGTATCGTTAATGCCTTATTTAGAGACTTGGAACGTACCAGTCACCAGCTCTGAGGGACTGTTGCGGTGTTAACTGGGGCTATGGCAGGGAAGAAAGTGGCCTTGGCCCTGACTACGAAGCCACTACATAATTTACCGGGAGTGAAACAGGAAACAATTATTGTATGTCGTTTCAAGGATGACTAACAGTAGCATTCGATCCCACCTGCCTCCAGTTTTCCTTGGGTACAAACGGCAGCTTCCTTTCCACTGCTAGCCCTTTCCTATCCCATTGTCGACATAAGACCTATCTGTGTCGGTGCGACGTAAAAGAGATTGTAAAAAATTAAAATAGGTGCATGCTGAAACATCATTAGATGAAAGAGTCGCTTGATGTAGTATGATGAAGTCGAAATGAGTCTGACATTCAACAGCTCTATGTAATAAATGACAATGATGATGTAATTGTCCGACTCGTTGGCTGAACGGTCAGCGTACTGGCCTTCGGTACAGAGGGTCCCGGGTTCGATTCCCGGCCGGGTCGGGCATTTTAACCTTCATTGGTTAATTCCAATGGCCCGGGAGCTGGGTGTTTGTGCTGTCCCCGACATTCCTGTAACTCACACACCACACCTAACACTATCCTCCACCACAATAACACGCAGTTACCTACACATGGCAGATGCCGCCCACCCTCATCGGAGGGTCTGCCTTACAAGGGCTGCACTGGGCTAGATATAGCCACACGAAATTATAGTTATCTATGATGTAATTAAAAGTTTCTTCTGTTCCCTTAAATTGGTTTCACGTAAACATACTGAAAGTTACTGTAATTCATTAAGACTGTTGTTGCACTTCATATTAAGAACTTCTGGAATGTTAGTGTTTACAAATGTGGATTAAATTAATGTTAATGCCAGCCAAACCATTGAGTGGAAATGAGCTGCCGCCAGGTCATGTTGCGCAATATAAAATCTAGATTTTATATTGTAAATAAACTTTTACGTATTGACCACGTGGGTCCAGGACATTAGTTTTTCAATTTATATGTACAGAATGTATTAAAATTCAATCATCCACCTTCTAGGGATGACAGACGAGGTCAAAAGAAACGTTTTTGGTACATAAGCAAGGGTATGAAACGAATAATTGACTGACAAAACCAAAAATGGTACTATAAGGCTTCGATTCCCAAACTGTAGCCCGCGGACCCCTCAGGGGTATTAAATAATGTATTAAATAACACCAAATGTAACACACACACACAGAAAAAAAATGAGGCGTGAGCCGCGACTAGGAAAAGCCAAGAGAACACAGCCTTGAGCTGGAAATGACCCTCATTGTTGCTGAACAAGGATATGAACCAAATACTACAGTCAATGAAATGCAGAATAAATTAAATGAGGGTTTATTGATAAGATAAAATTAAAGAAAAACATTAAACAGGAAAAAGGAAGCCAATAATTAAGAACAATACTAAGTGGATATTTACATAAACGTACCTTCCCGAATGAATGTCATCACCTCGGCGGGTGAGCGCGGCATTACTATTATTTCAAGACCCAAACATATATAATTACAAGTTCACTGTCTCAGAAATACCTCCATTACATCATATGCCAAATTTATTATCATTATAATGGCCCAATTTAGGTCGTCCTTTTTACGAGATACGTCTCATTCATAACACGACTCTTCTCACTCCATTATCTACTCAACAACTCCAGGAAACTTTACGTTTCGCGAAAACGAACTACCACAGGCCAATCATGCTAAAATGCTTGAATTCAGCTGAACATTGTTGTGTTTTTTAAATAGTTCTCTCCTTGGTCACCAGACAGCTGACTATGCACTATTATATTCGAAGAAATAGTTTATGTTACAGTAGCTGATGTTCTCTCGGCTATGATTTTGGAAATAGAAAATTACAAAATCAGGATACTGATGCAAGACATGAGATAATTTCGCGGAACATTAAAACCAAGAGCAAGGAACGACAGGTGATGAAAGACAAAGAAGAATATAATTGAGACGGGGATGACAAGACGACGATGTGCGTATACAAAATGGTGGGGGAATAGAGAAAGTATGGAAGGAATGAGTAGTAAGTTACGGCGATGATGGAAAAAATCACCGGTACAAATATTTCTTCTTCTTTCAAGTTGCTTTACGTCGCACCGACACAGATAGGTCTTATGGCGACGATGGGACAGGAAAGGGATAGGAGTGGCAAGGAAGCGTCCGTGGCCTTAATTAAGGTACAGCCCCAGCATTTGCATGGTGTGAAAATGGGGAAACCACGGAAAACCGTCTTCAGGGCTGCTGACAGTGGGGTTCGAACCACTATCTCCCGAATACTGCAGCTATCGAGCTCGGTCCAGTGCAAATAGAAAAAGATTTATATTTTAGTTTTTGGGGAATATAGTATCAGGCACATACGTATTTTGATATTAATCTTGACAAAGTTAATATTTTGCATCACGTCCCTTTGCTCGGATTCATGCTGGAATCCGTCTTGGAGTATCATTCTCAACTTCACTGAACTATTCTTACAATTATTTGTTCCATTCGCTACTGACGATTCTGTCCATGTCTTTGATATTACATGTTTGGTCAGGAAGGGACGTCCATAAACAACCCGCTCAATTCATCCTACATACGTTTAATGGGAGTCATGTCTGAGAAACAGGCAGGCCACTCAGTTCGGATCAAGAGACAAGTTACCGCCCCTTGTGATGAAATCTCCGAAACGGTGGGGTTCCAATATTCATTGGAGAAACTCCTCTGTGTACTTTGAATCATTTAGTCTCATCCTTAGCTTTGACGATGTGAAAGTGACTGAGTTATGACCGATGCAGGTAACGCCATGCCATTTACAGCTATTTCCCGTTATGAATGGTCAGAAAATGTCACCCTTAGGGCCAGTTGGTGTAGACTATATATTTCAGCGGGATTGGTAAACTGGTATGTAATAGTAAAGTGTGGCTCGGTGAGGAAAGCAACGGGAAACTACCCTACTCATTTCCCCTGTAGGACTCTTCAGTGATGTCTAAGCCATCTGTAATATTGATGGTGGAGCTGTTGAGGATCCGACCAGCCTTCGGGCTGACTACACAATATACAGGTTTCAGTGCGAGACTACGGTCATCAGCTGCAAGGTTTTACCTTCCACTAACTACTTGTTTGTAAACATAAGCACATTTGTATCTGTAGGCAGACCATTAACTAAAGCGGTAGGCAACAATTCAGTTGAAGTTGTAGCAAATTAAGGGGGCATTAGAGTGGTTTTCTCAACAGTGCAGTTAAAAGTCCGTAATGGTAAATAGGAAAACGTTGACATTTGATTGTGTTCATATAATATTACTTTACGTCAAGAAGGATTGTCAAAGCTCAACGAAAGAAGGTAAATCCAAGTCATGTTTCAGAAAGAGACAAATTGGATCAAGAATGCTTTGATGACCTCATGAACGGTACACAACCCGATTAAAGCATAAGACATATCTGAGTGAGAGGACAATATATTCGATATTAACATTGCCTAGATTGGTGAGAGAAACTATTGATGTAATCCTGCACAATTACGTTTTGTTCGTTTTCTTTATTGAAGAGAAGAAATTAGTGGAAATGTACTATATTTCTGTGTTGTTTATTTATTTATTTATTTATGTATTTATTTATTTAATTTACCCTGCAGGGTTGGTTATTCCCGCGGACTCAGTGAGGGATGCCCCCTTCTACCGCCTCAAGGGCAGTGTCCTGAAGCGTGAGACGTTTGGTCGAGGACACAACTGGGAAGGAGGACCAGTCCCTCGCCCAGGTGGCCTCACCTGCTATGTTGAACAGGAGATTTGTGGGGGGATAGAAAGATTGGAAGGGATGGGCAAGGAAAAAGGAAGGAAGGAAGCGGCCTTGGCTTCAAGTTAGGTACCAACTGGGCAATTGTCTGCAGAATGGGAAACTACAGAAAAACCACTTCGAGGATGGCTGAGGAGAGAATTGAACCCTCTCCCACTCAGTTGACCTTACGATGCTGAGTGAACTCCGTTCCAGTCCAAGTACTACTTTTCAAATTTCGCGGCAGAGCCGGATATCGAAACCGGGCCTCTGGGGAGCACACTAAACACTACACCTCAGATGCGATCGACAGTTACTGCCTATTGGAGATAGAATCAATCGAGGCGATGAATGCCAAACGAAAGGTCGAGTTCGATGCCGATCACTTTTACAAAATGAAACAAATCAATGCGTTTTCCATCAGAGATAATTACAGTAAACGAATATCGCCAAGGTTGATGACCACTGACAAAACATAGCTTTTGCTTTGATAACGGAGATATTTAAGAATCCTACGCGAAGATTATATTTTAATAATAGCAATGTTATTATGGTTACGTCCCACTGACTACTTTTACGATTTTCGGAGACGCCGAGGTGCCAGAATTTAGTCGCGCAGGAGTTCTTTTACGTGCCAGTAAATCTACCAACCCGAGGCTGACTTATTTGAGCACCTTGAAATACCACCGGGCTGAGCCAGGATCAGACCTGCTACGTTGGGGTCAGAAAGCGGGCGCCTCAACCGTCTGACCTACACAGCTCGGCGATTATAGTTTATAGCGCTGGGATTCGAACTACAGGCTTTACCGTTTAAGCTATGCCATTTGGTAGAAAGCAATTTATAGACAAGTACAAGAACAAAGACATTGGTAGACATGAAGTGCCTTGTCTATGTTATCTCCCGGTACTGATATGACTTATTATTCCTCTGATAAGTCTCAAGTTGTACTGTTACAACTTCATTCTCCTTGCCTGGTGCACACGCCACGTTTATGCGAAAGATCACTCGTTGCTGTTGTTGTTAGGGTAATCAGGTCAGAATCTCGTTTGATTGAAACTTCTATCCCACAACATCCTTCTTATTGTTGTTTAACCAGGTTGAGTAGCTCATTGGCAGGATCGGTTTTTTTTTACAAGTTGCTTTATGTTCCACCGACACAGATAGGTCTTATTGCGACGATGGGATAGGAGGGGGCTAGGAGCGTGAGGGAAGTGACCGTGGCCTTAATTAAGGTGTGCCTGGTGTGTAAATGGGAAACCACGGAAAACCACCATCTTCCGAATAATGGACACTGGTCGCACTTAAGCGACAGCAACTACCGAACTCAGTTGGCAGGTTGGATACTGGCTCAATCCGGTGGACTTGGCCCTGTTTTACTGCCGAATGCTCTTCCTGACACTAACTCTATGTGGAGGCACGTATTCACTATTGTGTGTTTCTCTGGTAGCGCAATGTGTTCGTTGTGTGTACCCTAGTTCAAGGAATTAATCATAGGCGATTAAAATCCCTGACCCGGTTGGGAGTCAAACCCCTGCTCCAAAGGACTCGATGCTAATCATTCAGCTAACGAGCACGACAATTACGAGGTATGTCTAATGGCAAATTATTAATTTTTTATAATTTCGTCATTTTTGCCTGCAACTTAATACAATATTTTATTTTTCTATTGTTGAATGAACTACTTTTTCTTTGTTTTTATATTCTTTAACAATTGGCTATACGTCGTAGTGACACAGATTTTTATGGCGACGATAGGATGAAATGAAATGGCGTATGGCTTTTAGTGCCGGGAGTGTCCGAGGACATGCTTGGCTCGGCAGGTGCAGGTCTTTTGATTTGACGCCCGTAGGCGACCAGCGCGTCGTGATGAGGATGAAATTATGATGAAGGCGACTCATACACCCATCCCTCTAGTCAGTGAAATTAACCAATGATGATTAAAATTTCAGACCCTGCAGGGAATCGAACCCGAGACCTCTGTGACCAAAGGCCAGCACGCTAACCATTTAGCCATGGAGCCGGACGACGAAGGGTTAAAGACAGCTAGGAGCGGGAAGGAATCTACCGTGGCCTTAACTAAGGTACAGCCCCAACATTTGCCTGGTGTGAAAACGGGAAATCAGAGTTGCCCAATTAGGGGTTCGAACCCACTATCTCCCGAATGCAAACTCACAGCTACGTGAGCCATACCACGTAACCACTTTTCTTTGTTACATTGGTGTCATGGCGAAGACTTAACTGTGTTTTATATAGTTTCAGATACAAAACACAATGTTGTTTATTATTACACATGCACTCAACATATGAATAATATAAACAAGACATACTTCGGGACTCAATATTTTAAAATATTATGCTACAGAAAAGATCAGTGTTTTCATCTTCACAATACGTTCTTTCCTGTCCCAAAATTAAAATTAACTTCTTATGCAATTTCCTTTAAAATAAGCATACTTGCTTTAATGATATCTGTTAAAATTACGATACCAGTTCAGCGGTTGACCGCCCCGCATGCTGTCACTTGATTCATTCTCCTCCTTCGCACTGTGCATACGCCACTAGAAGGTAACTCCATCAGCACACTGGGTTGAAGAGCCCTGGACTGAACGCATGCCATTTTCAGAGTGCCCAGGGCACTGAACCTCTTGGGAAATGTCACTAAATTATATCCTCGTGCAAGTGTCAGAGAGTTCCCATCATGATAATATGATAAACCTACACCTCGTTAAAGCCTTCAGATTATGGAGTTTCACTAGATCGCCTGTGTGACGTACTGTAGTTGGTTGAAATATGCTTTCTTTCTTTCTTTCTTTCTTTCTTTCTTTCTTTCTTTCTTTCTTAACCAGTTTACCCTCCAGGGTTGGTTTCTCCCTCGGATTCAGTTACGGATTCCACCTCTGCTGCCTCAATAGCAGTGTCCTGGAGCGTGAGACATTTGGTCGGGGATACAACATGGCAGGAGGACAAGTATCTCACCCAGGTGGCCTCACCTTCTATGCTGAACAGGGGCCTTGTGGTGGATGAGAAGATTGGAAGGGATAGACAAGAAACAGGGTAGGAAGCGGCCGTGGCCTTAACTTGGGTACCATCCCGGCATTTGTCTGGAAAAGAAGTGGCAAACCACTTCGAGGATGGCTGAAGCTGGAATCGAACCCCCTCTACTCAGTTGACCTCCTGAGGCCTAGTGGACCCCGTTCCAGTCCTCGTACCACGTTTCACATTTCGTGGCAGAGCCGCGAATCGAACCCGGGCCTCCGGGGCTGGCAGCTAATAACACTAACCACTAGACCACAGAGGCGGACATTTATTATGATTATTATTATTATTATTATTATTATTATTATTATTATTATTATTATTATTAGACTATTATTATTATTATTATTATTATTTTACATTTTCCTTTTGCTCACATTTGCCTCCTCCTCAAACACAAATCTTACTATTGCTAACCTTTTTCCGTGCTATTAAAGGAAACTTCGAAGTTAAAAGGGGAAGTTTAACTGCGTAGCCATTTTACTGAGGGGAGTGGCCGAGCATGGTAACACGCTACGGCTATGGAGCCAAACTCTGCATTTGAGAGACGAGTGTGTTTGAGTCCACCGTTGCCTGTCCTGAGAAAAACTTTCTACGATTTTAAATTATTACTTCCAGGCAAATGCTGGGACAGTTCCTATTCATAGGTCACAGCCGATTCCTTCCACTTCCTTACCCAGTTTCACTCACTTTCATTCTTTTCATCTTCATTACCTTCTCAACTGAATTCGGGGCCAGGAAGGGCATCCTGCCGTAAAATCGTGTCATATAATTTCATCTCACTTCACCCTCGACCCGGTATCAAGAAACGGGACACGTACATTTTTTTTAGGATAATGGTGGCCGCCTAGTCGAGGTGGTAAAGGCATACTCAGTTGCCTCAGGAGAATGTGACTTCGATTCTCACATAAGAAATTTAGAATGGAGGTTTCCATTTCTGGAGGTGAGTATGATCCAGGGGTTACGCAGCCTTCACGAAAAATGACTAACCGTTTAATTCCTGGGAGCAAAGGCGTCCAGGCATAGAACTAGCCATTCTGTCCCATCTAGTGCCAAGTTACGAGTAGAAGGAGCCTTTAACTTCTAGTCCTCTAGGGCCTGTAACACGATGAAGGCCTTACTTTCTGCTTTTACGTTTTTAGAATGGCCCTTGCATATCTTTGGAAATATCATTTGTACTCGAAAGTAATGTCGGGAGAGCATGGTGAAAACCAGTTCATGAAGCTACTCTACTCTTCAATTCATAAGTTACTTACATATACGAATGTAAAAACAACAATTTGAGAAGTTTCTCTTCAACGAAATCACCCCTATTATTCGGAAGTGGACCCAGGAATTCATTATTAGGGCCCAGATTCATATGCACAAAAAACTCCAAAAATATGCATTCTCGTGTGTACTAAAAATGTTGTAAATATGCACGAAAATATGCACTAAAAATAAAACAAAATACACTTTAAAGACGCATTGTTGAATTTTAACTCGGTGTTAAATTGATAAACACGTTTAATTCCTTGCAAAATGATGCATGTCAGTAGGTTTCACCAGTTTTTCAATGTTTTCAGGAGTCAATAACTTTCTGTTGTCGGTCAGAATTTAATTTATACGCTGAAAATGATCGTTCTACGTCAACGGATGTAAGTGGGTAATACTTGAACACTGGCACGACTGCTCGGAACATTCTCCTGGCAAAATCTTTAGGCATTTTTTCAGTTTAATCTGGTGAAACACTGCAGTAGACGAAGAGGAAGTTAGCAGATGAACGCACTTGTTCAAGCAAACCTCGGGAGGCTACTGTAAGGAGAAGGAATGAGGAATGTCAGAAAGAAGGAAATAGCTATTGTGAAAAGCGTCATTATCCGTCTACCTGCTTGTATTGTGACACTGAAAGCTTTTTCCTTGATCAGGGAAGGATTATCATGTTGCCAAAGGATGTAGAACATACAGAGTTCATTAGATTTTTCATTTCGTTCAGAAATCTTAGATAATCCATCACACGTAAGAGAAAAATATGTCTGTTATTTGCACTAGCGCACAAAATATGCGTTTGCATATGCGCATATGCATTTTTTAAATCCGGGCCTATTCATTAAAAAAGAGGATCGAATGGGATTTTAATTTACAAGATCTATTGTGTGTTACTTTTGCTATGACAGACAACATTGAGTAGTTCATGAGGTGAAACCTATCTGATAACCTGTGTGATTGTTGTCTCTATGTAAGTGTGTGTATTTGTAATTAATTGGCACAATGTTTGGGAAGGAAACGCATTGGGATTATATTCGGTGGGAAACCTCATAAAGTCACATCTTGGGTGGTTTAGTGTCATTATTTTAACTTCATTTAACGTCCCTTGGACGTTGTGGTCCTCTGTCCTGTGAATTCATCCCACGGGCTATCTGATACGAAATCTTTCTTGGTAGTGACTTTGACAACGCTGGGATTGTGAAGGTATAAATAGACGTAGCCTTATTTAAGGCACAGCCACATTTTCCTACCTTGAAAGCAAGAAAACATGGAAAACTCTCTTGAGGGTTATTGACGGTAGGTTTCGAACCCATCATCTCTCTAATGCAAGCTTGCAGCTACAGAGCTCGTACTGTGCAGTGAACCCTTTCAGTACCTGAAACCTGTTTCATTATGTTGTTTGTACTCGTGCGTGTAGCCTAGACGTTTTACTTGGTTGGGGCCACGATTGGGAAGGAAATGACAGTATGTGAGAGCATTCGCCTCAACTTCAAGAGAGAAACGATGGAAGTTCACCCCCCCCCCCCCCTACAATTTTTAGATTTAGACCTATAGGGACCGTGCGTATAGCGAGTGCTGCCATCTCGTGGCTTCATCTGAAGTAACTGGTAGGAGCGGTAGGAGCATCTTTCACCATCGAGTTCGTAAATAGTGTTTTTTATTTTACTAGTCTTTGACTGTTCACATTGCTTACTGAGATAGCCTACGTTTTGATTAGGTTTCTTCAGCATATTCTCTAATCATGAACGAAACTCATAGAACCAGTAAACGCAGTAAATGTCATGTGAACTGTTCCGTGTACGGTTGTAATTACACCTACGAAAACAGCCCACCAGGAACGAAATTTTTTCGTTTTCCAGCCGCAGCTACCCACAAGATCAGAAGGGAAGCATGGGTAACATCTTTAAAACGTTCAACACCTGATAAAATTACAAACATAGACACAAAGAAAACTATACAAAACATTATGTTACATTATTGGTAGCCTGTTCTGTACATGCAGCCCATACAGTAGTGTTATATAGTGTTCAAAGTAAAACCTTTCCAATGTTGGAATGACTTGTGCAAGAAAATGTTCATTTCTCCGGACATTCACATTTACACTTCCCAGGGGACTATACAATAATAAGTCACATAATCTGAGGTTCAAAACGTATAATGACACTTGAATCTGTGTATAATAAATGTGTGACTCCTTCAAAGTGATATCTCCCAATGGAGACAACAAAAAGTAGGGCACATTGCACTCATTTCTAACAATAATTGGTTTTTCTGCACATGAAAATGGGCACTTAACTTCCAGCAATTTTAGTCCATCAGGTCCCTCCACAATGCCATCAGGACTACAACAGAGCCATGGTTGTTTTTCATGAATAAACAGACCAACATGTTTTACACTGCACGTATACACATCACAATATTCTGCAATAGCAGTTTCTTCCTTACTTCTCCCGTACTTAATTGCTGGCGTGTTTATGTCTTTAATCATCACAAATGATTTTGCAAGCTGTTCATACATTCCGGTTTTTAGTGTCTTAATTTTGTGTGACTTTATACTAGCTAATATTCTCTGCTCGTGCCAAAGTTTACATTGCGATTGAGATTTTGTAAACATTGCAATTTGAATTTTCTGTGCTTTGCTAACTTTAATGTTCATCTCATAGAACTGTTGCACTTCCTTTGGTAAATTATGCACATAATTAACTGGAAATAGTTTTGCTTTCAGTTCTGATAGTCTTTGAATAAAATAACAATTCTGTATATTTTGATAATTCTGGGTTTCTAATTCATTAATAAGAACCTTTAATCCTTCATTTTCACTGAAGTAAACTGCATTATTTACAATAATATTTACCACTGACTCACACATTGCAAAATTTTCTCCTTCACACTCATCCTTTAATATAGCTGAGAAGGCACAGTCAATATTTTTAATTTTATTATAAAGTTCACTTTTATTTATTTCACTATTAGACCTACTTGTATTTTGATCAGAATAGGTAAGATCTTGAGCTGTATGGAATATTTCTGCAATGCACTCTCCCTTTGAATACAATTCCTTTTGTATGGTGATTTTGGGTGCATGCCACTGTTGAAGAACTGAAGTTTGAGACTGCTGTCTTTCACTGTTAATATAAACACATAATGCAGCTATGTGTTTACATCTTCCAGATAGACCTGCCTTGCAAGTGCAGGCAGCTTCCACTAGGTTTCTGTTACAGTAAAAATAAATAAATAAATAAATAAATAAATAAATAAATAAATGAATAAATAAATACATACATAAATAAATAAATAAATAAATAAATAAATAAATAAATAAATAAATAAATAAATAAATAAAGTACCTGGCTATCGAACAGGAAAAATTAAATTGAACATTAAAGTTATATGTTTAGGCTAATAATGTTAAAACTAAAATTATTACAAATTTATAAATTATTAAATGTGTCTAAATTATGAAAATTCTTTATTCTTACCTTGATGTTAATATTATATGGGGTTTGACTAACATTTGTCTCTCTCAAACATAAACCAGATACTTCTTTTGAAAGTTTTTCTTCCACCTGATATATGTGATGGCTATCATTAAGCTCTCTTCCTTTCCTCAAAGTAGAATTCCTAAAATACTGTGAACTCCAGGGAGTTTTCTTAAAACCCACAAGAATAACAGCATTCGACATAGCTGATTAATTCAAATTATACGTATTCACAACACGTTTCAATAAGTAAACAACGACAGCTGATGTTATTCTGGTGTTTCTCCTACCGATGAATAATCGTCTCTTCCGCTAGGGGCGCTGCGGTCGAAAATTGTTGTTACGCACGGTCCCTATAACCTCAGTTTTGTTGTTCAACATTCGTAACCTTCAGCAGTCGAATAAGTTTGTCTCGTATTTATTGCTCTGGAAAAGTATCGGTTTATTGAGACACATTCTTACGGCTGTCATGTAGACAATGTTGAATGCATGTTACTATTAGATCTCAGATGTAGGTGAACTTCACTTAGCCGAAATTTCATAGAGAGTGGACAATATTTATTTATTTAATTTCTTTCTTTCTTTCTTTCTTTCTTTCTTTCTTTCTTAATCTGTTTATCGTCCAGGGTTGGCTTTTCCCTCGGACTTAGCGAGGGATCGCAACTCTACCGCCTCAAGTGCAGTGTCCTGGAGCTTCAGACATCGGGTTGGGGATACAGCTGGGGAGAATGACCAGTACCTTGCCCAGACGGCCTCACCTGCTATGCTGAACATGGGCCTTGGTGGGGGATGGGAAGTTTGGAAGGGATAGACAAGCAAGAGGGAAGGAAGCGGCCGTGGCCTTAAGTTATGTACCATCCCGGCATTTGCTTGGAGGAGAAGTGGGAAACCACGGAAAACCACTTCCAGGATGGATGAGGTGGGAATCGAACCCATCTCTACTCAGTTGACCTCCCAAGCTTGAGTGGACCCCGTTCCAGCCTTCGTACACATTTCAAATTTTGTGGCAGAGCCGGGAATCGAACCCGGGCCTCCGGAGGTGGCAGCTAATCACACTAACCACTACACCACAGAGGCGGACATTTATTTATTTATTTATTTATTTATTTATTTATTTATTTATTTATTTATTTATTTATTTATTTATTTATTTATTTATTTATTTATTTATTTATTTATTTATTTATTTATTTATTTATTTATTTGTCTCTTTAAAAGTACACAGGCAGTAGGTCCAATACAGTACCTTCTTAACACAACAATGCATATGTAAGTAAAAATAAATACAGAATAAAAATAATGAAAATAAAGACAAGGAAGAAGAATGAAAATAAGAACATGACATATTGAACCCTTGAACTTACCATTCCATCGTCGGTCGGCCACGGCTGCTACAGTAGAACAATCTAGAACTCTTAAATCATGGGTCGTTGCGGGAATAAATTCGGTCACGATCTTAACCAAACGATGGGGTTCAGAAGAGAGCCTAACTACTAGAAATGAGGAGCAAAATGTGCTTACTAACTTTTATTAAATCGAAATAGCACGACAACATTATTAATTTAATATACATTCTTGAAATAAAAAAAAATGAATTATTTATTATTGAATGTTTCAAACACAGTCACATTGCATAGCGTTGATTTATTTCTTACAATATCGAAGAGTTGCTGCGGAGAAGTTAGTACATTAGTGGACAGCGAAACTGAAAAACTGAAAAAGGGAAGACCTGAAAACCGGGCACCTATTATTCCAAACGAGAACTGAGAGTTAATCCACACGATCCGTGGAAAATCTGACTTTCAACAAGTAGAACGCCTGATTTTCTCTCAGTTAAGGTTATCCACCAGTCGAATACCCTTTACGGATACGGAACACCCGCCGAATGGACCCTTAATCGAACCAAATTGACTATCAGTTGCTTTGGATAGGTTGCGAAATATTATGGGAAAGCATGGTGTTCGCTACGAGTTAACAGCATCATTCACAATTGAAATAAAATTCCACCATGTATTTGTCATTCATGACACCCTTAAGTGATAAGGTAATCCCGATGCTAAATGTGCATCACCCAAACAGCTGTTCGGAAGGAACCAACAACAACATGTTCCGTGAGGATCTTACGTTATGTCGTTCTAAAGGAACAAAACTGCGAAATGCAGGAAACACTTATTCATCATGCATTTAGAAGAAATGCCAAACACTGAAGTTAATTAAAAAGTGGAAAGTCACTTGAAAAGTATTATTATTGAACCGATTTTCAGGTTAGAAATGGTTTTGTTACGCTTAATAAAATTACCAATCCACATTGAAAAATATTACAACTTTAAGGAATTCTTTCCCTTGAAAAACAATGACTACCATTACAGATCTATCTATTTATTGTCTGTCCCAACACACTACTTATAAAGTGATTACTTAATCAAATTCAACTACGAATAAAATGAAAGTACGACAAAGATTGAAAATAAAATAGTATTACTGGCTGACGAATCGAAACCGCATTCGCAACTCAAGTCTCACACTAATACACTGAGTGTCAATATGCACACTATCAAAACGAAACGGACGTCAGAACGACAAAACAATTAAGTCCGTAAAATAAAATAACATATCGAAGTCATTAAAACTCAACACGCACGGAGAATTACAGTAAAAATATTTAATCTCCATCAGGTCGATATCCAACATTTTGGCAACCCTCATTCGCCGATAGCGGCCCCGTTGTCTTAAGGAACACCAACAGCTGTTGGAGCTACGCACTAGTTGGCCTCATCATTACCGATCTGACCCTCTTCATAATTTATATTTTACTGTAGGTGCTACCTTCGTCCAGGCCACTTCGCAAAAACAAAAGGAACATCTAATCTGAGACTTGAGTGTGTACAGCTGACATCCCAAACCTATCGTCGGGCTCACTTAAAATCTGTACATCCTAACACTAATCTCTATGTACATGATACCTTCCAAATTCTATCGTCGGGCGTGAACTAGGACGTCTCATCATCAGTAACTCCAAGGATAAGATGTGACGTCCTAAATCTATCGTCGGGCGTCAAAAATGGGTCGTACTACGCATCCCTTAACATATCAGGCGAACTAGCAATTTCAAACAAACTCTGACATTTCAATACTAAACCTGGTCAGACTAATAACACACAACGGAACAACGTCTCTTACTATTAAACGAATGCAAGTCGAAAAATACAGTAAGTCTCTATATCGTTACAATACGTGAACTCGAAAATAAATATACGTGACGAACAATTCTCCACCTCAACACAATCTCAGCCTGTGCAATGAAGTTTTTAGGGAAGCAATGATAATTCCCAACACACGTCTACCATTTAGTGGATGCCTTCAAAATAATAATCATCACTACCGCATTAGAAACTCTCAAATCGCCTATCGTCAATTCCAACTATTTATATCAATGACATACCCAGTGAAACGAAATTCAATACAACACCAACCATGTGTTCTAAATGCTCTTTTATCCTTGAGGTCACATTATCTTAATATTCATACGGGCTTTACGTAACAAGTCACTGGACGTTTACTACCATGATTTTTAACCTTTACTAGAGTCGTTTTCACTTGGGATCTTACTAGAAATCTACGGTGCTTCACACAGTAGTCGTCTCAAATTTCGGATTGGTAGCGGAAAACACTACAGCCTGTCTCAATACAGCCTGTTTCCTAAATACTTCCTCGGCAAAATATAGCCTGTCTCAAACTCATTCTCCTCGCCTTATCCCAGCGGTATCACTTAAAATCCAGGCTTCATTTCATCTTCAATATTCCTATCCCTCTCATCTCCACATACATATAAATTCTTCGCTCTCAATCCTTTTTTCTTATATTTCCAAGACCCTTTTTCATAATTCAATCCTCTGGTGAAAACAACGACCACTATAAAACACACCTCTTACTTTACTGTTATTACGACTTTCGGACCTCGAGAATCCAAGAACACACCGCGATTTTTCTCGTATCATTGATATACACGATGTCCCAAAATTTTACTTCCCATGAATAAATGTAACTCTATCGAATTTCACTGAAATTTTCTTTGAATGCCTGCGATCCTTGTAAAAATATACTGGTTAAATGCACTTTTAACATAGAAAAATTTCTTTATCCCGCGGTAGACATTATTAATATTATTATTATTATTATTATTATTATTATTATTATTATTATTATTATCGACAAACATTTCCGAATTCAACTGATATTTGAAATTTTGATATTATCCACGACTAATTTACACTTATAACTTTCCAAAATTCCTCGCTTTGGACAATATCTCATCGAACATTAACACCAAATTTAAACGTCGCATTTTACAGTTTCTTGACGTGAAATTTACACACTGAAATTTTCACACGCTGACCAAAATTTACAACACCTTTCGCCTGATAATTACAAATATCAACCCGACAATCATCTTGAAAAATTTGTTGGGAAAGAACAATAAAATCTAACTACGACATAATACAAATATAGACAGACCTGCACAATGGAGTCATTCCCAGTATTCTGGCTACATCGTCGCCAGCTGACCTCGTGCCTTTAGCCGTACATTTGCACAAATAACATTATCATTTCCAACATCTCACTCTTACAAACACTGCCTTTTTCACACGATATTAAATTACCATACAAATCACGCACTTTTCTCTATAATTTACACCACGAACTTCCCTCGTTCTGCAGTCAACTGCGACTGTCTGGTTCGTTCCCAAAGTTGTCTCTCTCTGTTACTCCAACAAAACAGGTGTTCAATAGATAAAGAAAGCAGAACTACTCTGAATAGCTTCCCCAACTCTCTTACCACTTTCAAACGTACATGAGGTGATATAATAAAATCTGCTGTGTATATTTTAACAAACGCCTACACTTTCATAGTTCGTCGGCAAACGTTCAGAACTTTTCAGTCACCTTCTCTTACTAACCGAGTATGTGGACCTCAGCCACGGACATGTATTTAGTTGTTTGTAGATCAGTCTGGTGCAATTTTCCACTGACGACGGGCGTAAGCTCCCGCTGCTTCAAGATCCAGATCGACACTGAAAAATATACGGTGGGGGGTTCCTTTTATAATCTCAGGAGGGACGCTATCCACACTATTAAGCTTGATAGCGTAATCTGCCAATTTTGCGTCCAATAGACCGATTTTTATGAGACTTGTCCCAGAATTCCGGACAGGCTTGTAATTATTTTAGATGTTAATCTTATAATTTTACCACACTCACAACAGGGGAAATAAATTATTTCTGCCCGTGCGTTTCGCGCGTTTTCTTCATCCATTGACCTTGGCACGTGGAGCTAGTTCACTGATCTGACGCTGACATGTACTTAGGCTTAACTGCATTTATGTTTTTCCCTGGGGGCTCTGTCTTCACGTAGGGTTTACGAATAATTTAACTTATTTCTTTCTTTATTTACTGTATTGCCAAAATCCCTCGTTATATAGAATTCCGTGAATTTAAAGAATTATCGGGCACTCGAGGTCCGCCGAGGTGTCACGGTATTTCACGATCTTGCTGCGGGTGAGATCTTTCCCACGCGACATCGGGGCTCTTAGGAACGCAACATGGCTGCCCTCAAAAATAAAAGTAGCTTGTTGATACGAAATAAATATTGAGAAAAACATATTTTTCTCACCGTAGAATTATGGGTTCAATATACAGAGGAAATAACGATATAAAGTACGTCAAGGAATTGTTAGATATTCTTTTGTGCCCTTAATATTGTATACCAACTGCCATTAGACGTGCATTCTAAAAAATCTATGACTGTGTATCTAGACACAGTAATTGAATAAATGTAATCGGATTACTTGTAACGATTATATTCCTAATCATTTTTACTTTTAATCGTTACTGTTTACAAAATGTATTTTTTCGGTTCTATTACGGGAGAGCCAGTAACTTCACCAGCTATGGA
The DNA here is from genome assembly GCF_040414725.1 of Anabrus simplex. Lineage (NCBI taxonomy): Eukaryota > Metazoa > Arthropoda > Insecta > Orthoptera > Tettigoniidae > Anabrus > Anabrus simplex. Next base: position 1,156,238,397 of record NC_090266.1, on the reverse strand, counting down.
TGAGGTACTTTCCTTTTTTTACAATTTATTTTACGTCGCGTCGACACAGATAGGTCTTATGGCGACGATGGAATAGAAAGGGCCTAGGAGTGGGAAGGAAGCGACTGTGGCCTTAATTAAGGTACATCCTGCCTGGTGTGAAAATGGGAAATCATGGAAAATATCTTCAGGCCTGCTGATAGTGCGGCTCGAGCTCACAGCTGCACGCCCCTAACCGCACGGCTAACTCGCGCAGTGGATACTGTCTTACTTTTTAGTACTTCCAAAGACATCATACTTACACCTACAATGTTCTTAAAATTAAACACAGGTATTCCTTTAAGTGTGCCGCCCCCGTGGTTTAGGGGTAGCGTACGTGCCTCCTACTCGGAGGTCCCGGATTCGATTCCCGGCCAGGTCAGGGAATTTTACCTGGACCTGAAGGCTGGTTCGAGGTCCACTCAGCCTTCGTGATTAGAATTGAGGAGCTATCTGACGGTGAGATGGCGGCCCCGGTCTATAAAGCCAAGAATAACGGCCGAGAGGATTCGTCGTGCTGACCACACGACACATCGTAATCTGCAGGCCTTCGGGCTGAGCAGCGGTCGCTTGGTAGGCCAAGGCCCTTCAAGGGCTGTAGTGCCATGGGGTTTAGTTTTTTTATTCCTTTAAGTGCTCCTGTAAGGCTTCTTTCCAGTAAGAACAACGATGTAGTCCGCCTCTGTGGTGCAGTGGTTACCGTGATTAGCTGCCACCCCCGGAGGCCCGGGTTCGATTCCCTGCTCTGCCACGAAATTTGGAAAGTGGTACGAGGACTGGAACGGGGTCCACTCAGCTTCGGGAGGTGAACTGAGTAGAGGTGGGTTCGATTCCCACATCAGCCATCTTCGAAGTGGTTTTCCGTGGTTTCCCACTTCTCCTCCAGGCAAATGCCGGGGTGGTACCTAACTTAAGGCCACGGTCGCTTCCTTCCCTCGTCCTTGTCTATCCCTTCCATTCTTCCCATCCCCCACAAGGCTCCTGTTCAGCATAGCAGGTGAGGTACTTGTCCTCCTGCCATGTTGTATCCCCCGACCTAAAGTCTCACGCTCCAGGACACTGCCCTTGAGGCGGTAGATGTGAGATCCCTCGCTGACTCCAAGGGAAAAACCGACCCTGGAGGGTGAACCGATTACGAAAGAAGATAAAAGTAATTAAATAAAATAAAAATGATGGGAAAAGATCATTTCGTATGTTTTAAAGTATCTTGTTTAGTTTTAAGAAGTGATGATAGTCACTTATGCTAAAAAGACGGCACAAAATGAAGTAATATATTTTCCTTGTAAACTTCCTATTATCCAGCCCTATGTGAAAAAAATCAGTGATTGCCTTAAGACAAGTGTTCTGTAAAATAATTGTAATTTTCCTTATTACTTGTTGTTTTGCCGGGCTGAGTGGCTCAGACGGTTAAGGCGCTGGCCTTCTAACCCCAACTGGCAGGTTCGATCCTGGCTCAATACGGTGGTATTTGAAGGTGCTCAAATACGACAGCCCCGTGTCGGTAGATTTACTGGCACGTAAAAGAACTCCTGCGGGACTAAATTCCGGCACCTCGGCGTCTCCGAAGACCTTAAAAAGTAGTTAGTGGGACGTAAAGCAAATAACATTATTATTATTACTACTTGTTGGAAACGTCATTTGTAATTGAGAAAAATATTTCTCAGATAACTGTCAATCAGCCCAGTTACTTTCATCTTGTGCTCTCCCATCAATGTATGTATATACGTCAGTGGATGGATGACATTTCTGTTTCGTGAAGTGTTTACCTTAGTATGACTCACACTTCATGACTGAAATACATCATACGAATATTCAATCGAAGCATTGAGTATGTGTGATACACGGAGTGGTTCGATGAAAATGAGCTCACGGTAAATGATTAAAAATTACATATATTGTAGTTATCGACGTTAAAGGTATAATAATTTAACACCCCCTTTCCAATACTTATCTTTCCTTTTATTTAGGATATAAACATTACAACTGGTGTTGTTAGTTGGGACATGTTTCGCTTAACTGTTGTAAGCATCATCAGCCAAAATAATTCTTAGCTTAAAGTTAGGTCAGGGCCCCGAACCTAGTAGCCTAAAGTATATGGTACCCTAAAATTCGCATTTACGTTATAGAAAATCAATAGTCTTAAAACTATAATGTGAATGCGAATCTTACGGCACCATATACTTTAAGGCCACTAGGTTCGGGGCCCTGACCTAACTTTAAGCTAAGAATTATTTTGGCTGATGATGCTTACGGCAGTTAAGCGAAACATGTCCCAACTAACAACACCAGTTGTAATGTTTATATCCTAAATATAAGGAAAGATAAGTATTGGAAAGGTGGTGTAAAATTATTATATCTTTAATGTTTATAATCTGATGCCCAATACGGTCTACAATGAGATTTATTACTTGTAACATATTGTAGTACTTAACTAAAATAAAAATCAATTACCGAGCTCGATAGCTGTAGTCGCTTAAGTGCGGTCAGTATCCAGTAATCGGGAGATAGTGGGTTCGAGCCCCACTGTCGGCAGCCCTGAAGATGGTTTTCCGTGGTTTCCCATTTTCACACAAGGCAAATGCCGGGGCTGTACCTTAATTAAAGCCACGGCCGCTTCCTTCCACTTCCTGGGCCTTTCCTATGCCATCGTCGGCGTGAGACATGTCTGCGTCGGTGCGACGTAAAGCAGATGGCAAAGGCAAAAATCAATTAATTAGGCCTAATGATGAAGAAAAGGGTGAAATTATAGGAATCCATCTAGGTCCAAAGCTTAAGTGGGATGATCATTTAGATTTTACTTCCCTATGAAGAGTATTGAGCCGTCCCCGCGGTGTAGGGGTAGCGTGCCTGCCTCTTACCCGGAGGTCCCGGGTTCGATTCCCGGCCAGGTCAGGGATTATTACCTGGACCTGAGGGCTGGTTCGAGGTCCACTCAGCCTACGTGATTAGAATTGAGGAGCTATCTGAGGGTGAGATGGCCGCCCCGGTCTAGAAAGCCAAGAGTAGCGGCCGAGAGGATTCTTCGTGCTGACCACACGACACCTCGTAATCTGCAAGCCTTCGGGCTGAGCAGCGGTCGCTTGGTAGGCCAAGGCCCTTCAAGGGCTGTAGTGCCATGGGGTTTGGTTTGGTTATAAAGAGTATTGTGTCTCTAAAGGGCAATCAAAGGTGACGTTCTCAGTAAATAGCTTCTAAATACTTTCATTGCACTCTTACACCGCATTCTCCCATATAGTATATTCTACTGTGGGGAAACTGCAGCCGGATTTTTGAAGTTTGACTTCTTCAGAAAAAGGCATTACAAAATCCCCTCCTCCACTGCAGGCCTCTCATTTTTAAAGCTGCCTGTCATGACTGTTGTTCTTCTTTTTTTTGCTAGTGTTTTAACGTCGCATTAACACATCGAAGGTTTTAGGCGACGCAAGGATAACGAGTGGGAAGGTAGCGGCCGTGGCCTTAATCAAGACACAGCCCGAAAATTTGCCTGATGTGAAAATGGGAAACCACAGAAAACCGTCTTCAGGGTTGCCGACAGAGGGGTTCTAACCCACTATCTCCCGAATGCCAGCTGATAGCTACTCGCTCGGTAGAAATATAAGTATAACGCACTTTTTAAGCTATATGGAGAAATAATTAATAGTAAAGTTTTCTTTACGTCCCACTAACTACTTTTACGGTTTTCGGAGACGCCGAGGTGCCGGAATTTTGACCGCAGGATTCCTTTTTACGTGCCAGTAAATCTACCGACATGACACTGACGTATTTGTGCACCTTCAAATACCACTGGACTGAGCCAGGATCGAACCTACCAAGTTGGGATCAGAAGGCCACGGCCTCAACCAACTGAATATGGAAAAAGCGATAAAATCAAACCCAACGGTGATCTTCACATATATAATATCAGGTCACTTTTTTTTTGTTTGTTTACGATACCGGTATCCTTTAAGTTACGTCGCACCGACACAGATACGTGTTATGGCGACGATGGGGTATGGAAGAAAGCGGCCGTATCCTTAATTAAGGTACACCCCCAGCATTTGTCTGGTGATAAAATGGGAAAGCATGGAAATCCATATTCATGTCTACCGACAGTGGGGTTCGAACCCACTATCTCCAGGATGAAAGCTCACGGCTGTGCGCCCCTAACCGCACGGCCAACTAACCCAGTCCAGTTCACTTATTCAAATCGATGTTATTACGAGTCACTAAATACAATTTCAAGCAGTTTCATTGTTCAACTAAAAATATTTAATATTGAATCCGATCTAAAAGTGCTTCGTGCAGGAATACTTTGAAATTACTGTGGTCATTGCGTTTTGAAATTGCGTACTTTTCTGAGTTTGCGGTCCCTAGTAACTGGCAGTGTGGGTTTAAAGAGGCCGGTGAACCATGCTCCCAAGGCGTGAAAAGAACGCGGCCCTCTCGACCAAAGATCATCTTGAATCTAAACACGCTCTTGAAGACAGAAATACTTCATCATGTCGTCATTGAGATAGCCTGGATATTATTATAATCTATTGTCTTGGAGAGTGTATAAAAATAACCTGTCATATCATTACACAGCCGGGTACTCCTCTTTATTGAGAACAATAATCTGTTGTTTCCAAGAATAGCTGAGTGCGGAGGAGGATTTCTGTCCTCATTTCACCTTACAAGTTTGTTGGGTAACTTCCTGGAGCCCACTTGAGAGCTCAAGTACGTGGGATCGAATTCAGAAACAATCAGTCAGAATTTCTTATAACAATATTAGCTCTTTCATGTTCCTTCCGCTGATATGGGTTTTAAGTGACCCCGGGCTGTCAGTATTCCGTCCCGAAGGAGTTGAAAAGTGCTGAAAGCCAACTCCTTAGCCAGGATCGAATGCGCCGTCTTGGGAACACACTAGTCACTAACAGAAAATAAAGGACTCTTGCAGTTTTACATGAGACAATAGCTACAAGACCTCCAGTTCTACGTGACTCTTGATATCGTGATCGTAGCTACAAGACCTCCAGTTCTACGTGACTCTTGATATCGTGATCGTAGCTACAAGACCTCCAGTTCTATGTGACTCTTGATATCGTGATCATAGCTACAAGACCTCCAGTTCTATGTGACTCTTGATATCGTGATCATAGCTATAAGACCTCCAGTTCTATGTGACTCTTGATATCGTGATCATAGCTACAAGACCTCCAGTTCTATGTGACTCTTGATATCGTGATCATAGCTACAATACCTCCAGTTCTATGTGACTCTTGATATCGTGATCATAGCTACAAGACCTCCAGTTCTACGTGACTCTTGATATCGTGATCATAGCTACAAGACCTCCAGTTCTACGTGACTCTTGATATCGTGATCATAGCTACAAGACCTCCAGATCTACGTGACTCTTGATATCGTGATCATAGCTACAAAACGTCCAGTTCTACGTGACTCTTGATATCGTGATCATAACAACAAGACCTCCAGTTCTACGTGACTCTTGATATCGTGATCATAGCTACAAGACCTCCAGTTCTACGTGACTCTTGATATCGTGATCATAGCTACAAGACCTCCAGTTCTACGTGACTCTTGATATCGTGATCATAGCTACAAGACCTCCAGTTCTACGTGACTCTTGATATCGTGATCATAGCTACAATACCTCCAGTTCTATGTGACTCTTGATATCGTGATCATAGCTACAAGACCTCCAGTTCTACGTGACTCTTGATATCGTGATCATAGCTACAAGACCTCCAGTTCTACGTGACTCTTGATATCGTGATCATAGCTACAAGACCTCCAGATCTACGTGACTCTTGATATCGTGATCATAGCTACAAAACGTCCAGTTCTACGTGACTCTTGATATCGTGATCATAACAACAAGACCTCCAGTTCTACGTGACTCTTGATATCGTGATCATAGCTACAAGACCTCCAGTTCTACGTGACTCTTGATATCGTGATCATAGCTACAAGACCTCCAGTTCTACGTGACTCTTGATATCGTGATCATAGCTACAAGACCTCCAGTTCTACGTGACTCTTGATATCGTGAACATAGCTACAAGACCCCCAGTTCTACGTGACTCTTGACATCGTGATCATAGCTACAAGACCTCCAGTTCTACGTGACTGTTCATATCGTGACCATAGCTACAAGACCTCCAGTTCTACGTGACTGTTCATATCGTGATCATAGCTACAAGACCTCCAGTTGTACGTGAGTCTTGATATCGTGATCATAGCCACGAGACCTCCAGTTTTACTTGTAATCCGAATCACGGGAACGTGATTTTCATTTCAAAATCCCATTTTCAACGGCGGGCATTCAATTTTTGACTTTTGTGGGAGGTAAACGCTTCAACAACGATGATGAACTCAAGGGTGCAATGATCAAATGATTGAAGTAGCAACCACGATCTTTCTTTTCTTACGCTATCCGATGCTACTTCTCCATCTGACAGTCTTTGTAACGCGGGATTCTTGTCGGAATTCACAGCGTGACTTTTCCTCCTAAGACGGCACTGCCTTTCACTTGATCACGGCTCATAAGTATATTGGAGATGGACACTGTCTGATTATAACATTGAAAAGAAGGTACCGGTAGATTTGAAAACCAGAAAACTATTCTGTTTTGACGCGGCCTTATTTTTTCTTTTTTGCTATGGGCTTTACGTCGCACCGACACAGATAGGTCTTATGGCGACGATGGGATAGGAAAGGCCTAGGAGTTGGAAGGAAGCGGCCGTGGCCTTAACTAAGGTAGAGCCCCAGCATTTGCCTGGTGTGAAAATGGGAAACCACGGAAAACCATTTTCAGGGCTGCCGATAGTGGGATTCGAACCGACTATCTCCCGGATGCAAGCTCACAGCCGCGCGCCTCTACGCGCACGGCCAACTCGCCCGGTGACGCGGCCTTAGAAAACTAGATAGGCACTTCAACCGAATATGTATTGCACCCATATCCCTTGATAGAATCATCTTACAAGGGTACAGTTTATTACAAAATATCGGCTTAATATTTCGAAATGGACTTGGCTGCATTAACAATATCTGGTTTGGATTTCAAGGGATTAAGAGACTCTTTAAAACTATAACTGAAATTTACGACAACCTGCCACCCTGCTTTTATAAGTTCAACAAAACTGTTATTTCTTGCATCCATCCATTTGTGATGCATTAATGAAGATACTCTTTCAGTATGAGCGTTTAAGCCTGGACTGCTCATGATAAAGCGGAAGAGTTTCTCTAATTTGTGTACACTAACTCCATTTTCCCTTTTTTCTCCACCCGTGTTGCTTTTAGTTTTTAGACGATTTACCTGTGTTACAGTAACTTACTCAAAAACATTTGATAGGAACCGGAAGTTCACAAACACAGCAATGGAAGATTGAAGTTTAATCACAAGGTAACGGAAGTATGCAATTTGCTATCGATTATCTTCAAAATATTGAGTTTCATTCTTTTGTTTTAGTTCCGTTGTTCCTGTTGAGCGAGGGGACTTTGAAGTGCTGCAACTTTCAAGCCTATCGAACAAGTGGCTGAGCGGTTTGAGTCACGTAGCTATCAGCTTGCATCCGGGAGATAGTGGGTTCGAATCCCACTGTCAGCAGCCCTGAAGATGGTTTTCCGTGGTTTCCCATTTTCACACCACGAAAATGCTGGGGCTGTACCTTAATTAAAGCCACGACCACTTCCTTCCAACTCCTAGCCTTTCCTATCCCATCGTCACCATAAGACCTATCTGTGCTAGTGCAATGTAAAGCAAATTGTAAAAAACAAGCAAAAACTTTCACATCTAATATAATTCAAATGATACTTTTCCGAGTCACCTAAACTCCCCCATCGAACTTCTACGTCCCTTCTGGAAGATGAATACAGGTAAAATTCTAAATAATTTTCCAAGAGCTGTAACAGATAGCAGAATGCATATCAGTGCAGCAAATATTGTGAACTAATTGCTGTGTTCTTGTTGTTTGAGTCATCAGTCCATAGACTGGTTTGATGCAGCCCTCCATGCCACCCTATCCTGTGCTAATCTTTTCATTTCTACGTAACTATTGCATCCTACATCTGCTCTAATCTGCTTGTCATATTCATACCTTGGTCTACCCCTACCGTTCTTACCACCTACACTTCCTTCAAAAACCAACTGAACAAGTCCTGGGTGTCTTAAGATGTGTCCTATCATTATATCTCTTCTTGTCCAATTTAGCCAAATCGATCTCCTCTCACCAATTTGATTCAGTATCTCTTCATTCGTGATTCGATCTATCCACCTCACCTTCAGCATTCTTCTGTAACAGCACATCTCAAAAACTTCTATTCTCTTTCTTTCGGAGCTAGTGATCGTCCATGTTTCACTTCCATACAAAGCCACGCTCCACACAAAAGTCTTCAAAAACATCTTTCTAATTCCGATATCAATGTTTGAAGTGAGCAAATTTCTTTTCTTAAGAAAGCTCTTCCTTGCTTGTGCTAGTCTGCATTTTATGTCCTCCTTACTTCTGCCATTGTTAGTTATTTTACTACCCAAGTAACAATATTCATCTACTTCCTTTAAGACTTCATTTCCCAATCTAATATTTCCTGCATCACCTGCCTTCGTTCGACTGCACTCCATTACTTTTGTTTTGGACTTATTTATTTTCATCTTGTACTCCTTACCCAAGACTTCATCCATACCATTCAGCAGCTCCTCGATATCTTCTGCAGTCTCAGATAAAATAACAATATCATTGGCAAATCTCAAGGTTTTGATTTCCTCTCCTTGGACTGTCATTCCCTTTCCAAATTCCGCTTTGATTTCCTTTACTGCCTGTTCTATGTAAACATGCTCAACCTAGCGGTTAACTGTTATATTATAGTTGCATAGACACGTTTTCGCAGTGGCCTGTTGGTCTAGGGGTATGATTCTCGCTTCGGGTGCGAGAGGCCCCGGGTTCAAATCCCGGACAGGCCCAATTTTTTCCTACGGCTGCTAATTGTCATCAACTCTGACAACTGTAACATTTGTCCCCGTTCTTCCACGGGAATTGGTATTCATTTCATGAATCCTTAATGAATTTATTTGAACTTACATGCCTGTATTCAAACGTTTAATACGGTATGTTGTTTGAGTCATCAGTCCATGGACTGGTTTGATGCAGCCTTCCATGCCACCCTATCATGTGCTGCAGACTTGCCTCACTCCTTTCTGGATTGCTGTTTATTTTTCAAAGCCCTTGATTATTATTACTGCAAACTGATTTTTATACAGATCGTAGATACTTCTTCGTTCTCGGTATCTGATACCAATCACCTTCAGAATCTCAGATCGCTTGGTCCAATCAACATTATCGAATGCCTTTTATAGATCTACGAATGCCATGTGCGTGGGCTTGTCCTTCTTGATTCGATCCTCTAAGATCAGACGTAAAGTCAGGATTGCTTCACGTGTTCCTACATTTCTTCTGAAGCCAAACTGATCTTCTCCCAACTCAGCTTCAACTTGTTTTTCCATTCTTCTGTAAACAATACGTGTTAAAATTTTGCAGGCATGAGATACTAAACTAATGGTGCAGTAGTTTTCACACCTGTCAGCACTGGCTTTCTTGGGAATAGGTATAACAACATTCTGACGAAAATCGGATGGGACTTCTCCTGTCTCATACATCTTACACACTAAATGGAATAACATTGTCATGCTGGTTTCTCCTAAGGCAGTCAGTAATTCAGAGGGAATGTCATCAATTCCAGGTCCCTTGTTGCTATTTAGGTCGATCACAGCTCTGTCAAACTCTGACCACAAAATTGGGTCTCCCATTTCATCAGCATCAACAGCCTCTTCTTGTTCCAAAACCAAATTATCTACTTCTTTACCTTGATACAACTGTTGGATATACTCCTGCCATCTTTCTGCTTTATCTTCTTTCCCTAGAAGTGGCTTTCTATCTGAGCTCTTAATATTCATACACTTAGATTTCCTCTGTCCAAAGGTTTCCTTGATTATCCTGTATGCAGCATCTACCTTTCCTAGAACCGTACAACCTTCGATTTCCTTGCACTTTTCCTTCAGCCATTCTTCCTTAGCTACCTTGCACTCTCTACCCACTTCATTCTTTAATTCACTAATGCGGATGTGGATAATATTTTGTATAACCGCGCAGGGATCTAACAATGGGATAGGAGTGGGAAGGAAGCGGCCATGGCCTAAATTAAGAGCTGCCGACAGTGGGGTATAAGGGATATTACATCTAAAATACGGCAGATCTATCAACCATTCAAGATTTCTAAATGTATCACTTCACTCGTGTTAAATCCACCCAGAGTGGAAATTTCCCTTGTTGACAAGTGTGGCTTCTCCACTGGACACAAAGAATGTTATGCAGTTGAACATTACATGAAATCAAATACTGCAGCTATATAAGGTAAGAAACTCTGCTCCTGCTGTATTTCTGGATATGTTCCCTACCAATAAGCACTCATTAACATCTCTAAGCAAATGCTCTCTTACACTAAAGATTGTCGTCAGGTTGAACGTGTCATGGTCAAACACAGCGTGTGGAGAACTCTTCAGCCAACAAATGTTCTTCCTTCGTTCTTGTGTTCATCACAAAATACGACAAAAGGAAACCTCAGTAATTTTAGAGACAATTTCCATGGCTTGTAGAACTCTCCATGGCTCGCAATTCAGATTTATTTGTTTTAGTTCCTCTGTGAGTTAGACACATAGACATTCTGCTTTCTTTCTTTCTTTCTTTCTTTCTTTCTTTCATTCATTCATGTCGTGTCGGCCAAGTTTGGACCTCGTCATTTCAAATGGCTACTTCTCGCCCAGTACTTCCGCATGCCTTCTCGGTGTCGTTCTTTCCTCTCTTGCTTCCATGCCTTTCCTGTTTTAAATTTTGGTGTGTCTTGGAAACCCTGGAAGGCTTGAAGTTCCTTCTTAATTGGGACACACTCCTGGATGTCATTACGTGTGATTCCATCTTCTTCAAGGTCTCTATTCACATCAATAAACCAAGTCTCTTTGGTTTTCTTCTGCCGAAAGAAGGTAATGATGCGGTCGGCCAGTCTTCTTTGGTGCATTCGTGTTTCGTGCCCATAAAAGGTCATTCTTATTTCCCGGATGGTATCGGTAATCATCTCTACGTGGGTGTATGGTTCGTCGTTATGCCGTCTTGTGTAGTCACTACTGTCTTTGACGGGACCTAAGATCTTTCTCAAAATCTTCCTTTCATTGGCCTACAGTTTCTCGATCAGGCCTTTTTTGTCCATCGCAAGATATGCTGAAGCGTATAAGACATCTGGATGGATGACACTGCATTAATGACTCAGCTGTGCCTTGAAATATTTGGATCTTTTGTTGCAGACGCCCTTGGTTAAATGGTACGCCATTTCCATTTTGTTCATCCGGAAAGTTTGGTGTTATCAGTTCTCCCAGATACTTGAAATTATCTACTCGCCTGCTTTATGTATGTATGTACGTATGTATTTATTTATTTATTTATTTATTTATTTATTTATTTATTTATTTATTTATTTATTTATTTATTTACTTTTTTCAGGAGCCTCGGTGGCTCAGGCGGCAGCGCGCCGGCCTCACACCCCTGGGTTCCGTGGTTCCAATCCCGGTCATTCCATGTGAGATTTGTGCTGGACAAAGCGGAGACCGGGCAGGTTTTACTCCGGGTACTCAGGTTTTCCCTGTCATATTTCATTCCAGCAATACTCTCCAATATCATTTCATTTCATCTGTCATTCATTAATCATTGCCCCAGTGGAGTGCGACAGGCTTCGGCAGCCTGCATGATTCCTATCCTCGCCGCTAGATGGGGTTTTCATTCATTCCATTCCTGGCCTGATCGAATGACTGGAAATAGGCTGTGGATTTTCATTTATTTATTTGTCAAGTCATCTGAGCTAAAGCTCACTGTGGTGCATTACATTCTAATTTTATCATGACTACAGAGTATCTAAAATATAAATTAATACACTCCGGTAATATAACTACATACATACATACATTATCATTATAGACTGTTATGCCTTTCAGCGTTCAGTCTGCAAGCCTCTGAGAACATACTAAACGTCGCCACAATCCTCGATTTGCAACTAGTGTTGTGGCCTCATTTAGTTCCATACCTCTTATCTTTAAATCGTTAGGAACAGAGTCTAAATATCGCCGTCTTCGTCTACCTCTACTACTCTTACCTTCCATAGCAGAGTCCATTATTCTCCTAGGTAACCTATCCTCCTCCATTCACCTCACATGACCCCACCACCGAAGCCGGTTTATGCGTACAGCTTCATCCATCGAGTTCATTCCTAAATTAGCCTTCAACTCCTCATTCCGAGTACCCTCCTGTCATTGTACCCACCTGTTTGTACCAGCAATCATTCTTGCTACTTTCATGTCTGTTACTTCTAACTTATGAATAAGATGAGTCCACCCAGTTTTCGCTCCCGTAAAGCAAAGTTGGTCTGAAAACAGACCGATGTAAAGATAGTTTCGTCTGGGAGCTGACTTCCTTCTTACAGAATACTGCTGATAGCAACTGCGAGCTCGCTGCATTAGCTTTACTTGTAACTTTGTAACATAAAATCAGTTTAACGATAATTTTGCTTACATGAACAGATCTAAGAACTACATATTACACATATGTTAGTATCATAAAATATGAATATATCATATAAATATAATCATATGTATATGTTTTGTTTTATATAATTGAATTATTTCGTATTGATACACTGTAGGAGTAAACAAGCAGGCAAACGAACAACTAAGTATAAAAGAAAGAAAATGTAACAGTCATTTTCAAAATTTATTAACTCTATAATTTTATTCTACTTAAGATAATTCATTAACTCCGTTTTGAACATTTGTATTGAAGAGGCGTTCTTTATATCTTTTTCTTTCTTTCTTAATCTGTTTACCGTCCAGGGTTGGCTTTTCCCTCTGACTCAGCGAGGGATCCCACCTCTACCGCCTCAAGGGCAGTGTTCTGGAGCGAGAGACTTTGGATCGGGGGTACAATCGGGGAGGAGGACCAATACCTCGTCCAGGCGACCTCACCTACTATGTTGAACAGGGGCCTTGTTGGGAGATAAGACGATCGAAAGGGGCAGTCAAGGAAGAGGGAAGGAAGCGGCTGTGGCCTTAAATTAGGTACCATCAAGGCATTTGCCTGGAGAAGAAGTGGGAAACCACGGAAAACCACTTCGAGAATGGTTAAGGAGGGAATCGAACCCATCTCTACTCAGTTGACCTCCCAGACTGAGCGAATCCCGTTCTAGCCCTCGTACCACTTTTGAAATTATTCGTGGCAGAGCCGGGAATCGAACCCGGGCCTCTGAGGATGGCAGCTAATCACACTAACCAACACACCACAGAGCCGGACTATTTATATCTTCTGGCAGTTTATTGTTGAGACCAACAGAATAATGCCACAATGAATTACTTCCACATTTATTTGAATGGATAAAAGTGCAGTGGATATTTTTTGGCATTTCTTGTATTATAATTGTGAATTACTGAATTTGTTTTACATGTTGTATTTGAGTGTGCCAAATTACGAATAGTTATACATCATGACCAATGAAGATTTATGTCGTAGTCTATCAAGTGGAAGAACATTACATAGCCTGTACAATTGTGCAGTAGGAGTTAACAGAAGCAATTTAAAAAGTATTTCCGGTGCTCTTTGATGCAGTAGCCTATAACAACTGTAGTGATTAATTCTTTATTACAACATGTCCATATATGGATCATATAAGTAATATGGCTCTCAATTAGTGCTTAGAAAAGACTTTTCAATAAACCACGAGAAACTTTGTATTTCAGTCTGTTTAGAATGCCGATAGCTGCGATAAGATTGTCACAGATACTGACACCATAGTGTTTCTCTTCGTAGTCTTCGTATAACTAAACGAACATGGAGGATGAAAACTGGGTCCAAGAATGACAAATAATTATAGAAATTAAAGATAAGTTAAAAATGAACGCCGGATGAAATATATAGACGGCAAAAGCTCTGGCCCCCTGATGCCAAGTGTACAGGTTCAATCACGGCTCAGTCCAGTGATATTTGAAGATGTTCAAACCCATCAGCCTAGTGTCGGTACATTTTGCAGCACAAAAAATAAATCCTGCGGGACAAAATTTTGGCACTTCGAGGCCCCCGACAAACATGAAAGTAAACTATTTTTGAAATGAATAGTCACGTCCTTGTGGTTGGTATTCGATGTAAATTTTCAGTGGCTGTGACCACAATATCATCAATTACATAAAACTACAAGATTATTTGTTTATCTCTCATCGTGCCTTTTTTGGTTTGTTTCACAATCTTATAGTCGCACCGACATAGATAGGTTTTATGGCGACGATGGGACAGGAAAGGGCTAGGAATGGGAAGGAAGCGGCCGTGGTCTTAATTAAGGTACAGTCCCAGCACTTACGTGGTGTGAAAATGGGAAACCACGGAAAACAATCTTCAGAGCTGCAGACAGTGGGGTTCGAGCCCACTATCTTCGCATGGAAGCTCACCGTGTCGCATGTTTCTGGAATCCTATAGTGATGGCAGACCTTACTCCACCCACACCTGTTAAGATGCTTTCCAAAGCAGGACAGACTGAATGATAAAACAGTCAACGCCTTTCTCTCAGACTAACCATTCGTAAGGGTGTAGTGGCATACTGCAATAATCCTGGTGACCATCTGCCTCCAGGAGTCTGTGACTAGCTTGATGTAGGCTCATCCCGATCATTCTCTTGATCTGATTCATCCATCGCAGGTTGGATTTTCGGCCGTCAACGTTATCCTGTATAATGAATCTGATTCTTTTTGCTAGTTTTTTTTAACGTCGCACTAAAACATCGAATGTTTTTGGCGATGAAAGGATGGAGAAGTGATAGTATTGGGATGTTAGTGACCGTGGCCTTAATTAAGGTACAATCCCGGCACTTGCCTGGTTAAAATGGGAAACCACGGTAAACTATCTTCAGTGCCGCTGACGATAGGATTCGAACCCACCATTTGGCAAATGCATTGTGTGGAATGACAGTTGCCACAAATAGTCGCTGCTCGCCCTTCACTGCTTCCAGTCGGTCTTCTGCCACACGTTAAAATGAGCACATATCCGGCGAGCAACATACTTGGACTCGATCCACATATCTCGGTACATGGGGGGTTCTTACAAGAGACACCAGGCAAGTGGTGGTAAAGGTAAGGGTGCATTCTGCCCGAAGGCAGGTCCCAACCTCCGCAGAGGCGTGCCTGAGCCGGAGGTTACGTACGGTAGGGTGGGCAGGTCCTTTCCGCTCCTCCATTCCCTTACCCCGCTCCCCCCATCCCACCAACAGCGCATGGTAACCCATCCAAATCTTGACCACGCCCAATGTTGCTTAACTTCGGAAATCTCACGGGATCCAGTGTTTCAACACGGCTACGTTGGCCAAGTGTTGGAGCTGTCCCTTTAATAAAGCCACAGCCGCTTCCTTCCCACTCCTAGCGCTTGAATGTTGGTTTACTGGCACGCCAGTCTAAATGTTTGGTAACTCCTGCGCTGATGTATACACGAGGAAAGAGGTGCTGAAAATAATATACGAAAAAGAGCCGACAATTCAGCAAGCTTTTTCTTCCGAACAAGAGCAGAAATAAAGTTTTTGATTTATGAAGAAGAGAACAGAGATGAAATTGGGACAGAAGTTTCCATTAACCTACCGTTTGAAGAAGTAAACGGAATCGTTGATAGAGTCTTTGAGTGATACTATTCACTATGTTCTTTTTGTAAGCTTTATTTATATTTTTCACTTTCAGTTACTTACTACAGGCCAGAAATAGATAAATCTGCCTCTGCGATCATAATTTCACAGTTTTTCCCTTTTGTAGTAATTGCATAGTTACTGTATTTGTCCACTTCTACTCACCGTTCCCGTAAGTAATGATGCTCGGCAAATATACGCATGTATATGTACCTGTCATCACTATTTCACAAGGTCACCCCGCTCTATACTACGCGAAAGGCAAATATTCGGCAGTCGGCAAGTAGCGCACGTGTGGCGCCACCTTACCAGCTGAATTGCTGCCCGATATATGTATCAACCTACCATCGCATTACGGATGTCAGTTCTAATAGAGAGTATCTTGAACATTTCATGTGGTATGCTGATGCGTTCTGTTCCTGTTTGTTTCTCATGATTAATGTACTACGTAGATTGGCCGTGCGGTTAGGGTCGCGCAGTTGTGAGCTTACGTTTGGGAGATAGTGGGTTCGAAACCCGCAGTCGGCAGCACTGAAGGTGGTTTTCAGTGGTTTCACATTTCCTCATCCAAAGAAAAGCAGCTCGATTTGTTCTGGGTGATTTCAGACAAAAGAATAGCGTTACGAAAATGTTGCAAAGTTTGGGCTGGGAAAACTTGGGAGAAAGGAGACGAACTGCTCGACTAAGTGGTATGTTCCGAGCTGTCAGTGGAGAGATGGCGTAGAATGTGTCCGGCTCCATGGCTAAATGGTTAGCGTGCTGGTCTTTGGTCACAGGGGTCCCGGGTTCGAGTCCCGGCCGTGTCGAAGATTTTAGCTTCGTCTGGTTAATTTCTCCGGCTCGGGGCTGGGTGTTTGTGTTCGTCTTAAATGTATAAGGTCAATACATCAAGTCAATTAATAATCAGAAACATACAAAATTGTAGCGGGCTAAATGGTCGTTAGGACCGAAAGCCAACATGATAAATTTAAAAAAAAAAGAATGACATTAGTTTGAGTGGTGTCCTTAAAAGTAGGAAAGATCACAATATGAAGATAAAGTTGACCGAGCTCGATAGCTGCAGTCGCTTAAGTGCAGCCAGTATCCAGTAATCGGGAGATAGTGGGTTCGAGCCCCACTGTCGGCAGCCCTGAAGATGGTTTTCCGTGGTTTCCCATTTTCACACCAGGCAAATGCTGGGGCTGTGCCTTAATTAAGGCCACGGCCGCTTCCTTCCCACTCCTAGGCCTTTCCTATCCAACCGTCGCCATAAGACCTGTCTGTGTCGGTGCGACGTAAAGCAAAAAAAAAAAAAAAAAAGATAAAGTTGGAATGCAAGAGGACAAATGGGACAAATATTCGTTTATAGGAAGGAGAGTTAGAGATTGAAAATATGAAAGTTGGTTCAGTGGTATGCCAGTCTAAATGTTTGGTAACTCCTGCGCTGATGCATACACGAGGAAAAATGTGTTGAAGATATTATATACACTCCAGCTGCCTTCCTAACTCACATCATGTATGGTGGATCATCATCTCAGTCGTGCACTTAGTTGATGACGTACCTGATTTACACTCGACATCCCATAGTTACTATAATTATCTTTACAGAAAGCTCTTATCTTTTCAGCCATTTTATGTTCTTCTCAAGGTGTATTTACGTGCTTCATTCCACTGGTGCTAGCAATATAACAGATTCTTTATCACAGAGATTTTGTCAGAAGATGCGGTCGGTGCTTGTGATAACCACCACAAGAAAGATACAGATATTTGCTAGTAAAATACACATTCTTACTGTAAGCGTACACATTGCTGAAGGATTATTGATTAATTTTTTGAAACGCTACGGTATGTGTTGTCTGTTGAGTATTCAGCCCGAAGACTAGTTTGATCCTCAACAGCTCCACTTTTTTTCTTACAATTGGCTTTACGTCGCACCGACACAGATAGGTTATATGGCGACGGTGGGATAGGGAAAGGCTAGGAGTGGGAAGGAAGCGGTTGGGGCCATAATTAAGGTACCTACACACCGAGCTCGATAGCTGCAGTCGCTTAAGTGCGGCCGGTATCCAGTAATCGGGAGATAGTGGGTTCGAGCCCCACTGTCGGCAGCCCTGAAAATTGTTTTCCGTGGTTTCCCATTTTCACACCAGGCAAATGCTGGGGCTGTACCTTAATTAAGGCCACGGCCGCTTCCTTCCCAGTCCTACCCTTTCCTGTCCCATGGTCGCCGTAAGCCAATAGCAAGCAAAATTAAGGTACAGCCCCAGCATTTGCCTGGTGTGAAAATGGGAAAGCACGGAAAACCGTCTTCAGGGCTGCTCGACAGTGGGATTCGAACCCACTGTCTCCCGGATGCAAGCTCACAGCTGCGCAACTCTAACAGTACGGCCAACTTGCCCGGTAGTGACTCAACCAAGCGTACCTTCGTAGCTTTAGATATTGCCCGGTACTATCAGATCTTAATGAGTTTAGCCATTGCTGCTCGATTGCCGGATAATTGTGGTCACCGGACATTTGTGGTCACTGAGATAAACTTGTGCCCACTCACAGAAATTTCCCGGGAGTCGCAGGAGATTTGCGGTCACTGCAGCAGGGGGTGGTCTCATTAGCCTAATCTCAGGGTATCCCCACTAACCTGCCTGGGCTCCTGCTCGCTTCTTCTAGAACAACATTTTAGATAAAGTGTGATGAGAATCAGCATTTTAAAGCATGCAATTTACCGTCGACCAAATTATAATATGTAGTCGAGATAGGAGGTTGTTCATTAAATAACCAATAGGCCTACAGAAAATCAAATTACATCATAATTTTCCTCATTTCATTTTAGGTTTCATTTTATGTTAGGTTTTTAATTTGTAGTTATTCTAAGATGTTTATCGCAGGTGGAACGCAAAAAGTGCCCGTTTTTAAACGTGTTTCAACCGTGCATCAATTATAAGACATTGTTACTAAAAAACCCGTCATCTGATCTAATCCAACGTATACATCGCGATGTTTTAAACTTTGTTTATAAATTGCAGAATTGCATGTTTCCAAAAAATGACATGACTTGTTCTTCTCCTTCAGACACACCCAGGTGATGATTCCATATTGACTTTCCCTATAGCTTGCATCCGGGAGATCGTGGGTTCGAGTCCCACTGTCGGCAGCCCTGAAGATGGTTTTCCGTGGTTTCCCATTTTCACACCAGGCAAATGCTGGGGCTGTACCTTTATTAAGGCCACGGCCGCTTCCTTCCAACTCCTAGGCCTTTCCCATCCCATCGTCGCCATAAGACCTATCTGTGACGGTGCGACGGTAAAGCAAATTATTAAATATATATTACACCAGGGCCTCTCAGGTCAGGCCAGAAAACGTTCTTATTCCCTTACGCTTTCTTTCTGCCCATAAGCCTCAGACCGGGTGAGTTGGCTGTGCGCTTAGAGGCGCGCGGCTGTGAGCTTGTATCCGGGAAATAGTAGGTTCGAATCCCACTATCGGCAGCCCTGAAGATGGTTTTCCGTGGTTTCCCATTTTCACACCAGGCAAATGCTGGGGAAGTACCTTAATTAAGGCCACGGCCGCTTCCTTCCAACTCCTAGGCCTTTCCTATCCCATCGTCGCCATAAGACCCTGGAGGGTAAACAGATAAAGTAGTTCTTGCTAGGGGCTTTACGTCGCGCTGACACAGATAGGTCTTATGGCGACGATGGGATAGGAAAGACCTAGGAGTTGGGAGGAAGCGGCCGTGGCCTTAATTAAGGTACAGCCCCAGCATTTGCCTGGTGTGAAAATGGGAAACCACGAAAAACCATTTTCAGGCCTGCCGATAGTGGGATTCGAACCTACTATCTCCCGGATGCAACAGATAAAGAAGGACAAGATCACCTTCAAATACTACAAGACTGCGGCAGAATCGAACCTGCCAAGTGAGAAGGCCAGCGTTCTACTGCCGTAACTTCTCAGCCCGGCGTTGACATAAAAAAACATTAAGGAAGCTTTCAATTTTACGTGACTGGGCGAGTTGGCCGTGCGGTTAGGGACGTGCAGCTGTGAGCTTGCATCCGGGAGATAGTGGGTTTGAATCCCACTATCGGCAGGCCTGATGATGGTTTTCCGTGGTTTCCCATTTTCACACCAGGCACCTTCATTAAGGCCACGGCCGCTTCCTTCCCACTCCTAGGCCTTTCCTATCCCATAGTCGCCATAAGACCTATCTGTGTTGGTGCGACCTAAAGCCACTAGCAAAAAAACATTACGTGACTGATAGATCATTGCTATGGGACCTCGAGTTGAATTCGAGACTCAAGGAAGTAGACTCTTCATTTCAAGATTCGAACTGCTACGGATTTATTCAGAACCAATGACTTCTCCGGGTGATCAGTCAAATATGTGGTTGCATCCTGGAATTAACCTGCAGCTGAAGTAAGGCGAAGTGTACCCACACTCAGTCGTGGTGTGTACACACCGCTCCAGCCATTCGAACCGACCAGAAATGGTGAGAGAGTCGTGATTAGAAGTCCGCCCAAACAGGCGTGAAGCTGTCCACAAAGATCCACGCATCTAAGCATAGTCACGTGCAGTATTAATATGCTGGAGTTTCAAAATGGTCTGTTTATTTCACTATCCAGGAAAATAGCAGACATGGTATAGAGGTAGGGAGGGAATCCCATTATCTGCTTACTTTCCTTCAATGGATGCCAAGTTTGGAGTAAAGAACGTTTAAATATGAAGTACTCGTGGCGCAGTGTTCGCGTTGTATATTCATGTACTGTCTCTGGGTACGTCATCGTTAACTATTCATACTTCCTGTTGCACAGAGCCTGTTGTATCCTCTATTTCTCTTATTAAAGTAATAAGATTACACCACTCATAAAGAAATGTACACCGAGCGAGTTGGCTCTTCGATTAGGGACGCGCAGCTGTGAGCTTGCATTCGAGGGACAATGAGTTCGAACCCCATTGTCGGCAACCCTGAAGATGGTTTTCTGTGTTTACAATTTCATGTAAGAGTATTACAGGTAGTGTTGTTAATAGATATTTTAATGAGAATGTTGGGGGCTGTTATGTTGATTATTTGTGTATTAATTGGGGTGGCCTTTCTTACTCTATTGGAGCGGAAGGTTTTAGGTTATATTCAGATTCGTAAAGGACCTAATAAAGTAGGATTTATTGGATTGCCGCAGCCTTTTGCTGATGCAATTATTTTCTAAGGAGGGAACATATCCTGTAGCATCAAATTATTTGATATATTATTTTTCTCCTGTTTTTAGATTATTTTTGGCTTTAATGACTTGAATGATTTATCCTTTTATAACGATTTTATTTACTTTTAACTTGGGAATTTTTTTTAGTGTGCACAAGTTTAGGAGTATACAATGTAATGATTGCGGGGTGATCATCTAATTCTAATTATGCATTATTAGGACGATTGCGAGCTGTTGCTTAAACAATCTCTTATGAAGTGAGATTGCCATTGATTTTCATCATGTTTAGCGGAAACTAATGGAACTCCTTTTGATTTTGCGGAAGGGGAGTCGGAGTTGGTTTCGGGTTTTAATGTTGAATACAGAAGTGGCGGATTTGCATTGATTTTTTTAGCTGAGTACACTAGTATTTTATTTATAAGAATATTGTTTTGTATAATTTTTTGGGGAGGGGATGTTTTATCAATTCATTTCTTTTTTAAGTTGACTTTTTTAGCTTTTATATTTATGTGGGTCCGAGGAACTCTTCCTCGATTTCGGTATGATAAATTAATATATTTAGCATGGAAGGCTTATTTACCTTTATCACTTAATTTTTTATTATTTTTTCTAGGATTAAAGGCTTTTGTGTTTTGTGTAATTAAGGCCACAGCCGCTTCCTTCCCACTCCTATCCCTTTCCTATCCCATCGACGCCATAAAAGCTATTTGTGCAGGTGTGACGTGAAGAAAATTGTAAAAAAGAAGAAGAAATGTACAAATACTGTTTTGCAAAATGGTTAATAAAGAAGAGTTTAATTTATCTGCTTGTACACTGCGATCACTGAATTATCAGTATCACTAAGAAAGTGCTGGTTGGCCGTCAAACGAGGGGTACGATTGTGAAATACACTGTAAGGCAACGTCAGTATGTAACATGTTCACTCGTATGGGTATAAAGGATGACTGATTACCGGAATTTTGCCCTGAAAAGTACAGATTCTACCAAAAGTTTAAGGACACCTGCATATTTCATGAACATGATTCATTTCCTTCAATTTTGGTCTCAAGCATAGGATTTTTTTTTTTACAGGGAACTAGTTCATATTTAGAGGAACATTTGCTGAAATTGTCATTAAAATATCACCCTTTGTTGTGAAGTTTCTTGTTTTTATTAAATGCTATTTGTTCGGGGCTTCGACCCATGTCGATCTTTTGTCCCTACTTCCGTGGTTTCCCATTTTCACACCAGGCAAATGCCGGGGCTGTACCTTAATTAAGGCCACGGCCGCTTCCTTCCAATTCCTAGGCCTTTCCTATCCCATCGTCGCCGTAAGACATATCTGTGTCGGCGCGACGTAAAGCAAATAGAAAAAAAATTGTACCTACTGCTGGCACCATATTGTATGAACCTGGGTGTAATTTTAACGGTGGTAGTGTGAAATGTTGTGTGTGAGGAAAGGAAGATTAAGGACGTCACAAATACCCAGTCTCCACGCCAGGAATATTAACCATTACAATTAAAAAACCCTGAGCCGGCCGGGAATCGAGCCCGCGGCCGCCGGGTGACAGGCGGACGCGTTGCCCCCTACACCGCGCGGCCGGACTTGTTTTGAAGTTACTAAACTTTTTGTTTATAATAGTTTAAAATAAAATAGTTATTTTTAATACTTGAGATCTGGGCAGTACGATATGGGGATTACATTAATAATCTTTGTTATGGAGAAACAAAGATACCTGTAGAATATTTATAATTGTAATAGAGCAACAGAATATATTTCCATTCAAAACATTTTACCGTTTTATAGTTCGCAATAGAACCACAGAAAGAGGTCAAAACAAACATTACTTGAACTTGGCTGGACAGGAGACCCCTTACACTACAACGTAACACACACACACGATTGTTTTATTCTTATTTTCATTTGTTTTGTTTGTTCAATTTTATAGGACATAATACGATATTTTCATTTGGATTTTGAGCACAATAGAAAGACAGAACTGAATAGAAAAGATGATAAAAAAAGACTAGTTGAACTGAACTAACATAAATGGAGATGTGAAAAATTGTGGCCTACTAACTACTGTTGAAACGTTTGTACTCGGATAATTGAATGAATCGACACAGTGCTTCGAATCAGACATTCAGCAGCCAAAACTGTAACCCAAAGCAGTACATATGGTGACTTCCTCTCCAGAGATGTTGTTTCGTGCAGATATCATAAAGGCTAACGAGTTTGTAGTTTAAAGCGATTTTTATATTGTGATCATAGCCACAGCACCTCCTGTTGTACCTGGAATCCGAACTGGAGAGGTATCAGTTTTCGTTTAAAAATTCCACATCATTGGCGGGATTCGAACTCTGATCTTTAGGGGGCGGATTTCTATGACATAAACATTTATGAAATATTTATTTATTTATTTATTTATTTATTTATTTATTTATTTATTTATTTATTTATTTATTTATTTATTTTATTTATTTATACAGTAGCGAAGTTAGGGGTCTTGGCCCTCTCTTACACTTAACCACATACAATGTTTAGACTTTTACAGCATTAATTTAAAAGATCGTGGTAATCCGTTACAGTTTATGAGATAAGACGAGTAAGTAAGATAAGGAGTAACAATAATACAATTAATTAAGATTACTATTGATGAAAAATTATGGGATAAATAGAGAGTGGATAATAACAGAAAGATATCAAATTAATACCTACAGAATATACCTCCTAACTAGCTTAAAGGAAAACTTATTCTAATATGAGGCCAAAAATACTGAATATTACTATGTTACAATCTGTTTACACCAAAAAACATGTTTTTATGTTATCTATTTCTAGGAACAGTGCATATTCTTAAATGTCTCTACCATCGATTTGCTAGCACACCCTCTTGGAGTAGAAACTAACTACTTGATAGAGTAATAGTTAATTTTGGAGTTGTTGTTTTTTATGTACCAAAGTTGTCAACCCTTCAGCTGGTTCCTCCTCGATTGTAATCAACCTATCAGATGCTAGTAAATATGTTCTCTACCCAATTAAATCGGGGGGAGGGGGCGTACATAAATCCAGCCAATCAGCAAAGTGTTCTGGAAGCTTCCCCTTACGGCAGTATAAAAGCAGGGCACATTAGGGCCGTCTTGTCTGAATTGCTCCAGTGTTGATGAGTGCGACTGTACGTGAGTCAAGGAGGCAGGATCGAGGCCTGTTTGAAGAAGATCCAGTGACACAAGGTAATTGCAGAATTTACCTAGACATGTGATAGCGCCTGTGGATACTCTGAGGGGAAGGTTTCAGTCGTTTTTCTTTCAATGTAACTTTGTAAACAGGTGGTTTAAATGTAGGTTTTTCGGCGAAGTCTGAGAACTCCTTTTCTATTCCCTAATGGGAAATATGTAATGTTTCCCATTCAATCTTGCATTGGGTGACTAAAGCTCTCAACCTCAAAATTTTGTAAATCTTGTCTTGGAATTAATGTTTCTCCTTTAGTCACCCCCGCATGGTACAGGATTAGCCTCTGTATCTTCGAGCCGTAAGCCCACTTAGCGTTTTAGGGATTTATTTAAGGGGTGATGGTGTTTCGCCTCCTTGCCTTTGTTTATGGCCTGTTATCTGCAACCTTTGCTTTTTTACATTTAAAGCCAAGTAGTATGGGCAATTGTGCAACTGTTTATTCATTTCAGAGTGTAAATATTTTCTGGTGTTAATTCCCTTTGGGAACAATGACCGATATGACTGTTGAGCAATGGATAAGCTCACATCGGGGCAACTGTGCATGAACACTTCAGTGTGAGGTGGAATTTTTATTGCGTCCTAAGAAACTGTTTGCCTCTGCGAGGCTAGACTGTGGTATTGTGGAGCTCAGACTCCTGTGTAATGTAGCTGCTAGGAGCAAACCTTCTTGTAAAATATTTATTTGTAACTGCCCGGAGCAGTAATGCTCCTCTTTGTGTAAATTGACAACTTGTTAACTATCTCAAGTTTTGTACCTGATTCTGGACTTGTAAGTCCCAGACATTATTAGAGCTGACGAGCTCATCAATAATTTGTTCTATTGTTTGTTGTTTATTCACACTTTCTATCTCTCAGTTTTAAATTAGGAAAAAAGAAAAGGAAAGAAATAAAATTTCCAAATTTGTTATAGTAGAAGTTGATCTAAGTAATTCCTTGTCCAGCCATTCAAGCCAGGCGCTTTCTAAGCCTCTGTGAGCCACGGAAACCCCGTAACAATTATTATTGCTACTATTATTATTATTATTATTATTATTATTATTATTATTATTATTATTATTATTATTATTATTATTACTTTACGTCGCGCCCACAAACATAGGTCTTCTTGCGACGATGGGATAGGGCAGGGCTAGGAGTGGGAAGGAAGTGGCCTTGGACTAAATTGAGGTACAGCCCCAGTATTTGCCTGGTGGCAAAATTGGGCACCACGGAAAATCATTAAATTGCGGTTCGAACCCACGATTTCCCGAATGCAAGCTGACAGCTACGTAACCCAAACCGTGCAGCCACCATCTCATTATTATTATTATTATTATTATTATTATTATTATTATTATTATTATTATTATTATTATTACCTTGGGCTGGGGGCTGGGCTCACCCCGTTCCAAGTCCTCCGAGAGGTTCTGAATTCAAGGCAAAGCCAGTAATAGAACTCATACCAACGACACACGGTGGTCATCTCCTGTGTTCCCGACTACTCCCACAGTTCTAGTGATGTAAACACGTTGTTGAGAGAGATCAGCTGAACGCAAGGATTATATTCTTATCTGGATTTACTCCGTTCTATGATGAAATGGCAAGTTCCAGTAAAGAAATGTTACAGCAGCAGATCTGAGTATTCACGTCACACAGATCTTCATGGAAGCGGAATTAGAATATCCAGAAATTAATACCTTTATGCTGAAAAGTGATGCAATTCACATGCGTCATCATCTCCTCTACTGTCGTCATATACTACATTAGATGGCACCAACACTGTTGTCCATGTTTTAGCCTATTAAATTCTTACTAGTTGGGCCTTGGTTCGATTGCCGATTCTGGCATGAAAATATCAGCGTTTCGACTGGATGCCTATAATTGAATCGTTAACTAATGAAATCTGATAAAACCAGCAGTGTACACTTTTTAGGTGGTAGAAAAATAAATCCATTTCTATTTTTACTAAAGTGAATTTCTTTTAGTTGAAATATAACTTGATTTCTGGTAGGCTCCTGGCCAGAGAGTGGTGTCACGCTCCATGTGGTCCGTTCCAACCGCCTGTAATGATGAATGAAACATTTTAATTCCTCTTCTTCCTTTTATTATTATTTCCGGTTTCATGGCTAAAGGTTTGTCCAATGGGTCCCGGGTTCGATTCCCGGTCGGGTCGGGGATTTTAACCTTAATAAGTTAATTCCTATGGCTCGGGTCCTGGACATTTGTGACGTCTTTAGCATTAGTAGGGCCTCATCATCACAAACCCGTAGGTCGCCTAAACGGAGTCAACTTTCCGAAGGCCACACACGTCATTTATTATTATTATTATTATTATTATTATTATTATTATTATTATTATTATTATTATTATTATTATTATTATTAATTAGGAAAATTAAACTTATTAAACAGAAGTGATCAATGTGTGTTTTTCTGTTTCAATTTTCCCGTGCTAAAACGAATGTGATTTGCCTCGATAATAATAATAATAATAATAATAATAATAATAATAATAATAATAATAATAATAATAATTGTTACGGGGTTGCCCGTGGAACGCAGAGGTGAAAGAAGGTGCCGGGGTGAATGGGTCTAACTACAATGTCAAGAAAAATATAAAACTCAAACTGAAGGTTATATTTTCTTAAATAACAAACTTTTCATAACAATAAAATGTCAGGTACACTGACGAATTCTGGACAAGACAAGAAATCCAAAATATAGTGACTTTTTTTAAAAAACTGGGCTTCAAGCCCCTCACTTTACAATTCCTGAGCTCATAACTCAAATTTACCAAAAGCACAAATTTACACAAGGGCAGAAATCCCTCAATACATGGAGCGTTTGCTCCCAACTCACAATATCAAGCCTCCTAGAGGCACTTTTACAACACTAGAAAAGAGCTGACGTGCTCTCAGTTTTCCAAGCCTATTCAAGGCAATATCAGAAAATTACCATCACTCGCCACCAAGACTCAAGTTACAAAATTTGAAACAGGGGTATCTAGTACCCAACCTATTGGGCCTTGGCGGAAAAGAACAGATTAAGTAAATGGCCCTAAACACAAATTGAATGGAGGCGTGTACTTGCACTCCAAGATATGAATTCTTAAAACCTAAAGGGGACTAGGCCGATGAAACAGGGGCTATTCCCAAACTATGGAGGTGACTCGTATAAGAATAAATTAAGCCATTACGGAAAGGAAGAAAACCAGTTACAATGCGTAGTCACCTCAAACCAATATGAAGGGGAGCTCGAGAGGGTACAACACTCTATATCCCCGATTTACAGTTAAAGATTATATGAAGTTATTACATAAGCCGGCCGAAGTTACATTTTCAGAAAAGTAGGTTACATAGTTGAAGTTTCAGTCCTCTCCCTCGGGTTAAACTGCAGAGCTGGCAAGAAATAAAGATGTTAAGTGGCCATTACCTTGTCGCTGTACTGCTGCCTGATGAAAGAGAAGCTTCCCGCCTCCTGCTTGACACACACACTTAGTTAGATGACGATCAATTGGCCAAGAGACGTGAAAATCCGCAGTTTATAAACCCTCGGGAAAAGTTCGAGACCTTTCACGAATAAACCAGCCATACCCTCTCAATTTATTGGTCAGTTTGAAAGGTTACACTCCAAATCGAAGAAGAAGGCTGTGATAGGTTGAAAATTAATTACAGAAATTTGGGATTGGCTGGATTCAAAACTGGTGGAAAGAAAAGATAAACATTGCAAACCCAAAAATAAATTAACTTCAATTAGTAAAAAGAAACTTATGAATACAAAACTTCTTCAAATCAAAGGTTCTTTCACTTCGCACCAGGGTGCATATTCATAGTTTTTCAACAGCGATATCTATGGAAGAATGTCCAAACTTCTTGATGAAGGACAAACAAAGCAAGTAGAAATTCACACAGTACAGGAAACTTCACAATAACAAAATTACATCAAATTTCTGTGGTGACATCTTCTGAGTAATGTTCTAACTTGTTGTATTATTGGTTTCACATTTGGTAGATAGAGGAGTTCTTTTAGGCGCTCATTTTGAACGCGCGGCGTATTGGTGTCCCTCCGGTACAACAACAACAACAACAACAATAATAATAATAATAATAATAATAATAATAATAATAATACATCGAGCAAGTTGCCGTGCGGTTTGAGTGGATTCCCATCCTTGCGTCGCCGAAAACGTTCGACGTGTTAGTGCGACGTTAAACCACTACTAAAAAGCATAGCAAGCAAAAGCAGGTTTGCTGATACATTTCTTTAGTTTTCGCAATAAAAATGTAAATCGGGTCTATTTTTTACACAGTTGTTGTGTATGAACATTCCAGTTCAATAATTCTGACTCTAAATGGACTCCTAACAGTTTCGCTGACTTGTGTTTTCCTCCCTGGTTGTACTGCTTAGTTGAAATTATATTTCTTCAGTTTTGTTGCTATTTTAAATCAAGTGATTCCCTTTTAACTATGCCAACGACTTCTGAAACCTCACCCTAATTTGACTAAATTTTCTAATCCTTCATCGACTCACATAGTACAGACTTGCCCTACAAGTTCACCGGAAAGTCATGATTATGTGCAAGAAAAATTAATTGCCCTACTAGTGACCCATAGACTACTCCCGGTGTGACGTTGATTGTCACACTTACCTTTTGGTTTCTATTTGTGAGGAAAAATGAAAATCCACAGCCCGTTTCCAGTCATTCGACCGGGTCAGGAATGGAATGAATCAAGCCCCATCTAGCGGCGACGATAGGAATTGTGCCAGCTGCCGAAGCTTGTCGCACTCCTCTGGGGCAATGATTAATGACTAAGAGATGGAATGAAATGATATTGGAGAGTGTTACTGGAATGAAAGATTACATGGAAAACCGGAGTACCCGGAGAAAAACCTGTATCGCCTCCGTTTTGTCCTGCACAAATCTCACATGAAGTGACCGAGGTTTGAACCACGGAATCCAGTGGTGAGAGGCCGGTGCGCTGCCGCCTGAGCCACGGAGCCTGCTATTTGTGAGGAAATATTTGTTATTATTTAATCTGTTTACCGTGCAGGGTTGGTTTTTCCCTCGGACTCAGCGAGGGATCCCACCTCTATCGCCTCAAGGGCAGCGTCCTGGAGCTTGAGGAATTTTCTAGGGGATACAACAGGGAAGGAGGACCAGTACTTCGTTCATATGTCCACACCTGCTTTGCTGAACAGGGGCCTTGTGGGGCGATGGTAAGATTGGAAAGGATAGAAAAGGAAGAGGGAAGGAAGCGGCTGTGGCCTTAAGTTAGGTACCATCCCTGCATTTGCCTGGAGAAGAAGTGGAAAACCACTCCGAGGATGGCTGAGGTGGGAATTGAATTCCCTCTACTCAGTTGACCTCGCGAGGCTTAGTGGACCCCGTTCCAGTCCTCGTACTGTTGTAACCAAGGTTGAAGTTTACAGAACACAACTTTATTTGCTTCACTTTATGATATTTACACAAATAACTGAAATTTATTTTGAAGCAAAAAGGAATATTGAATCTTGAGAAAAGTCTATCTTTATACAATATGTACAGGTTTGCAGTCTTTATATACACTTCTATCTTGAAAAGATAGTCTTGTGAATTGACACTTTGATAGTCGAGAACTATCTGGCACACTAACATAAATGTTCATGAGAGTCTTTGTTTGTTGAAGTGCCTGAATTCCTAAAAAGCAAGTTCAATTGATTGAAGAAATTCCACCTAGCGAAACTAAGGGAGCTTGCATAATTAGGGAATGAAAATGGCTTGTAAAAGAATTACGGAACATAGGCAGCGGAAACAGGTAAGGGAGCGGTGACCAGAGGTGAAACCTCGTACTGCCAGAAATTCAGTCCACCTGGTCGAAGCACATTTTCAAGAGGAGTAGCCTCCGTGCTCGACGTAGGGTGTATTCTGGAGCTGGACACCGGGGCAAGTGGGCAAGTGAGCTGGCAGGGAGCTCCTATTTATAGTACACTCGATGGTCAGGCACGCGCACTGAGGGCTGCGCGTCGAAGCTAGCAGAATGATACACAGGCGCGCGTGCAGCTGGCTGGCGGAGCGAGAAGGGAGCGCCGGACATACAACACCCTCCCCTCCTAAATGCGCCGGTACGGCGTGAAACGGCGGCGGCGCTGGCGGCGACTGCGATGCTGGGGCGGAGCTGCTGATGTCTCTGTTGTATTGTCCGGAGCTGGAACTGGGCGGAGTGGCGCTGTCTCGTCCTGAAAGGAACCCATTGTTATTAAATGATCTAAAGCGCGTTCAGCAATAGATTTATTTGGTTTAGCAATAGCATCAATAGCTGGACAGGGGCGGTAGCGTAGACGTATCTGATCTTGATGGCGGCAGATACGTTTCTCCGTAGTCTGTATCTCGTAGAGACGATGACCCAAAGATCTGCAGATGACTCCAGGTATCCAGAGTGGGTTGGATTTGAATGTCCTGGTGTAGACCTTGTCGTTGAGGGAGAACTTCGTTGGTGAGGTCTTATGCTGGGCCGGAAGAGGCTGTAACAGAGAAAGTAAAGTTCTGTGAGGTCGTCCATGGAGCTTCTGTGCAGGAGTGATATTATCAGCGCCGGGTAGAGTTCTGTAGTGGTTTAAGAGTTGGAGCAAGGCTTGGTCTTTAGTTAAGCCTGAAGAGACAGCTTTCTTCATACTTCTTTTAAATGTTTGTACGAAGCGTTCAGCTTCACCATTAGATTGAGGGTGAAAAGGTGGTGCTAGGATATGACGAATGCCATTATGTGTACAAAAGTTCTGAAAAGCAGTAGCTGTAAATTGAGGTCCGTTGTCCGAAATGAGTACTTGCGGTAAACCTTCTGTAGTAAAGATTTTCTGGAGAGCACGAATGGTAGCTTCGGTTGTAGTAGTCGAATGCATATCCACTACATATGGAAAGTTTGACAGTGAATCGATGACTATTAACCACATGGAATTGAGGAAAGGACCTGCGAAATCGATGTGAACTCGTTCCCATGGAGTAGTAGCAGGAGGCCATGAAGCAAGATCAGAAGATGGGGCGTTCTGATTCGTTTGACATTGCTCACAATGACGTATTAGCTTTTCGATGGCGGCATCAATACCGGGCCAGTAGCAGTGTTGACGGGCGAGTTGCTTTGTTCTGGAGATACCCCAATGGCTTTGGTGTAATAACTCGAGAACTTGTTTCTGTAGGCTAAGTGGGATAACCACTCGGAAGATGGTGCCTGCTTCTAGTAGTATAACTCCGGCACGAGTCGTGAGACGATGCTGCATACGATGATAAGGTGCCAGGTGGGCAGGAAGTGTGCTCTGAAGAGGCCAACCGTTGCGGATGTAAGTACGTACAGTAGCAAGTGTACTGTCCTTATCCGTAGCTTTAGCTATGCAGGTAGCATCAATAGGAAAACTGGATACAGTATCTTCAAGTTCTATGTCCAACTGAAGACATTCAGATTCTTGAGAATCGAAGGCAGTATCAGGACCAACGGGTAAGCGGGAGAGGGCATCAGCATTACAATGCTGGGATGTGGCTCGATAGACAAGCTGATAGGAATAATCAGAAAGGAACATGGACCATCTTTGAAGCTTTCTGAGGGAATTCTCTGGGATCTTATTACCAGGATGGAATAAGTGTACGAGAGGCTTATGATCGGTAATGATCAGGAAATGGTTGCCATAAAGATATTCATTGAAACGGCGAATACCAAAGATGATGGCTAAAGCTTCTTTCTCTATCTGTGAGTATCGACGTTGATGGTCATTGAGTGTTTTCGAAGCGAAGGCGATGGGGCGTTCTTGTCCATGACGATCCTTCTGGGAGAGAACGGCACCGACACCGTAGTCTGAAGCGTCAGTAGCTAGCGTGATGATCTTGTCGGGCTGAAAATGAGTGAGTTGTATAGCTTGAATTAAGGCGTTGTTGATTGTTTTCCATGCCTGTTGGCATTGCGGAGTCCACTGAAACTTAACACCTTTTTTACGTAGAGCGTTTAATGGAGCTGCCACTGTAGCGAAGTGTGGAATGAACTTATTATAATAGTTCGCTTTGCCTATGAAGGACTGGAGCTGCTTGAGGTTCTGAGGTGCTGGCATGTTTACTATCGCTGAGACATTCTGCATACTAGGACGAATTCCATTCTTATCAAGTATATGTCCGAGGTAGTGAACTTGAGGCTGGAAGAAGGTACATTTAGCGAGATTCGCTCGTAGGCCATTGTCTTTCAATTTCTGGAGAAGAAGTCGGAGATTGGTGAGATGTTCCTGATGATCTTTTCCAGTAACAATAATATCATCCAGGTAGTTAGCACAACCGGGAATTGAGGCGGTGAGTTGAGCCAAATAGCGCTGAAAAATAGCCGCTGAGGATGAAACACCAAATGGGAGCCGCTGGAGCTGGAGCAGTCCTAGAGGAGTGTTGAGTGTGAGAAATTTCTTAGATTCTTCGTCTAAAAGTAGCTGGAGATATGCTTCTTTAAGATCAACTCGAGAGAAGAATTGTCCACCAGAGAGACGACGGAATAAGTCTTCTGGACGTGGAATAGGAAAGATATCGGTTTCGAGTTGTGCGTTGACCGTAGATCGAAAATCGCCACAAAGTCGAACATTACCATCAGGTTTCTTGATTACCACGAGTGGAGTAGCCCATTGACTAGAAGTAACTGGTACTACTATTCCAGTTTGTATCCATCTTTCTAATTCTTTCGTGACCTGGTCTTGAAGTGCTAGGGGTACTGGACGTGCTTTGAGGAAGCGAGGCTTAGCTCCGGATTTCAGCTGTATGTGAGCTGTATAGTCTTTTGCTGTTCCGAGCTGAGAGTCGAAGACTTCAGGAAACTGCGCGAGGAGAGCGGTAACGTCAGAAGTAGGATGCAAGGTAGATACGACGTTAATGTTGTCATGTATCTGGAAACCAAATAAGTTAAATAGATCCATGCCCATAATGTTTGATGCAGTGTAGTTGTTAACTACGAGAAGAGGAATGGCCTTCTGAATTCCTTTATAACTAGCCTGAAGCTTAATTTGACCTTTGATGTCAATTTTCTTCTTGTTAAATGTCACGAGCTGGATGTCAGCTGGAGAGCATGAAGGTGAACCTAAGTCGTGGTAGGTAGTCAGGTTAATAATAGAGACAGGTGATCCAGTGTCTAATTGAAAATCGACAGGTCGATCAGAGAATGAGAGAGGAATGATGATTTTGTGAGAATCCTTTGTGGGAAGAATAAGATTGATCTGATCAACTTCCATGTCTTGGCGGGGCTGTATATGCTTCCGGCGCGCTGCAGTAGTCTTAGCAGGGCGGAGTGAACTGTGACAGACAGTCTTAATGTGTCCAAGTTTATTACATCGTTGACAAGTAGCTTTGAAAAAACGACAGTCACGACGTTCATGATGCTTGAAACAACCTCGGCAGGAAGGCAGGAGTTTCGAGGTGCTTTTAGAATTGGGCTTCCGTGTAGCATTACGAGAGGGAATCTGGCGAGAATGCTTGGTGGAGAGCGTCTCATCCGTACGGTTCACTGTAGCAGAGGACTTGCGGACCTGAGGCGAGACTTGGGCAACTTCGTGTGGAGAAGCTATGGCTGCGGCAGTCTTGGTAGTAAGCTCATAAACCGTAGCAATACGCTGGACGTCTTCTAATGAAGGGTTACTCTGCTTGACAGCGTCAAAACGTATTTTGTCTTCAGGAGTATGTAAAATGATCATGTCCCGAATGAGAGAATCAGTGTAGGATGAACCACAACCGTCCTTGGAGCAGATGAACTGGCAGGGTTTAGCTAGACCACGCAATTCAGTTATCCATTCAATATGTGTCTGATGGGGTTGCTTTCTGCTCTGAAAAAATTTATAGCGAGCAGCCACTATGTGAGGAGCTTTGGCATAGTGTTCCGTGAGACGGGCTAAGAGCTGCGTGAAGGGTACCTCAGATAAGTGTTCTTCTGGACTTAATTTACGTAGTAATTCACACGTAGCATTGCCAACCGAACTAAGAAATAGTGCGCGGCGGCGTTGATCATCTGTGACAGAATGGCAGATGAAATGCTGTTGCAAGCGGGCTAAATAAACTGACCAGTCTTCCTTAGCCGGATCAAAAGCAGAGAACGGAGGAATAGCTGATGGCTGTGTAGAGACAGAAATAGCTTGAATAGCCTGAATTAATGCTGCCTGTTGTTGTTGCATAAACTGTTGTTGTTGCTGCTGTAAGGCTTGGAAGACCGTAGCGAGTTGTTCCGCAGTAGCCATGGTGAGATGCGTGCAAGAAATAGTAAGGTAAGCTGTGTGTCAGAACTGGTTGGAGTGTCGTTGGGGGTTAGCACGTTGCCGTAGAGTTGACGACTGGGCCCGTTGAATTGTAGTGTTGGTTTCGTGTGTACCTCGTCGCTATAGAGTTGGCGCCTGGGGCCGATGAATTGTATTTTGTTGCTTTTTTACCTCGTCGCCATAGAGTTGTGTTGTAACCAAGGTTGAAGTTTACAGAACACAACTTTATTTGCTTCACTTTATGATATTTACACAAATAACTGAAATTTATTTTGAAGCAAAAAGGAATATTGAATCTTGAGAAAAGTCTATCTTTATACAATATGTACAGGTTTGCAGTCTTTATATACACTTCTATCTTGAAAAGATAGTCTTGTGAATTGACACTTTGATAGTCGAGAACTATCTGGCACACTAACATAAATGTTCATGAGAGTCTTTGTTTGTTGAAGTGCCTGAATTCCTAAAAAGCAAGTTCAATTGATTGAAGAAATTCCACCTAGCGAAACTAAGGGAGCTTGCATAATTAGGGAATGAAAATGGCTTGTAAAAGAATTACGGAACATAGGCAGCGGAAACAGGTAAGGGAGCGGTGACCAGAGGTGAAACCTCGTACTGCCAGAAATTCAGTCCACCTGGTCGAAGCACATTTTCAAGAGGAGTAGCCTCCGTGCTCGACGTAGGGTGTATTCTGGAGCTGGACACCGGGGCAAGTGGGCAAGTGAGCTGGCAGGGAGCTCCTATTTATAGTACACTCGATGGTCAGGCACGCGCACTGAGGGCTGCGCGTCGAAGCTAGCAGAATGATACACAGGCGCGCGTGCAGCTGGCTGGCGGAGCGAGAAGGGAGCGCCGGACATACAACACGTACCACTTTCAAATTTCCTGGCAGAGCCGGGAATCTAAGCCGGGCCTTCGCGGGGTTGCCAGCTAATTACACAAACCACTACACCACAGAGGCGTACGTGGAAATGTTTAATTAAACATAAGTCAATGCCCTTAACTCTATAGTGCTTATATTAAAAATTACTGCATAATATGATACTTATCAAAAGCTTTGCTAAGATCAATAGATATCGTCGCCATAAGACCTGCCTGTGTCGGTGCCACGTAAATCAAGTTGTAAAAAAAGAAAAGATCAATAGGTTCTGCACATATAATTGAGTGGGACTCAAAATTAGCCGGTCCCACGGTGTAGGGGTAACGTGACTGCTGCTTAACCGGAGGCCCCGTGTTCGATTCCTGGCCAGATCAGGGATTTTTTTCTGCATCTGAGGGCTGGATTCGGGGTCCACTCAGCCTACGTGATTAAACTTCTGAAGCCATCTGACGACGAGATAGCGGCCCCGGTCGAGAAAGCCAGGAATAACGGCCGAGAGGATCCGTCGTGCTGACCCCAAGACACCTCGTAATCTGTAGGCCTTCGGGCTGAGCAGCGGTCGCTTTGTAGACCATGGTCCTTGGGGGCTGTTGCGCCATGGAGTTTGGTTTGGTTTTTGGGACACAAAATTATTTACTATATCAGTGATAACAAATTCGACGGCTTCAATGGTTGATTTTCCTGCCCTAAAACTAAATTGGAAAGCATTCATTATTAAGTTGTCATTCTCAAAGTATTTTGAAAGTTACATTTTCATATGGTGTTCTATTATCTTTATAAGATTGGAAAAAGTGCTACCGGTCAGTAGATATTTGGACTATTTCTATCCCATTTCGTATACACTGGAAAGTCTGAAAAAAATCGTCCTTGAATACCCAGTAGGTAGGGGAGCCCTATTAAAGCGATAATTTTTTTAGAATGGAGTTAGAGGAACCTGAATAGTCTTCTGTTTTGGAATTACTCAGTTCTGTAACGTCGAACCTCTCTTCTGCGGACACCGTCAGTTCCGTGGAAGAATGTCCGTCACGAGAGTTGTCCGCTAAAACAAGGTTGTAAAAATTAATCGAACATTTTAACGGCAAATAACATCCACGTTAACAGCTTTGTTTTGTTTATTATAAATAATGTTTAACTAAGTATTTACCTCGAAGATATTACAAGTGATTTTAAAACATTTACCATTCATCACAGCTTCGGGAAGTAATCATTCAACTGGGTGTACAAATTTAGCATATTTTTCTTTACTGCGATATTCTCGAAAAGGGAACAACGACCCAGCGTGGTACACACATTCTTTATTCAGTTGAAATGAAATGGCGTATGGCTTTTAGTACCGGGAGTGTCCGAGGACAAGTTCGGCTCGCCAGATGCAGGTTTTTTGATTTGACACCCGTAGGAGACCTGCGCGTCATGATGAATATGAAGTGAAGATGAAGACGACTCATACACCCAGCCCCCGTGCCAGCGGAATTAACCAATTATGGTTAAAAATCCCGACCCTGCCGGGAATCGAACCCGGGACCCCTGTGACCAAAAGCCAGCA
Source organism: Anabrus simplex (assembly GCF_040414725.1). Lineage (NCBI taxonomy): Eukaryota > Metazoa > Arthropoda > Insecta > Orthoptera > Tettigoniidae > Anabrus > Anabrus simplex. The sequence continues at coordinate 1,156,201,639 of NC_090266.1, read as the reverse complement.
CGTTAACCATTTAGCCATGGAGCCGGACTTTATTCAGTTAAGCTCAATTTTCAGGTTATCTGCGATTTCCCGCCCTTTCTCTAGAAATACTGGCCCACTCATTCTGCTTCTTTGCTCGAACACATTTGATATATCGCAATGTTCACTTCTGCGAAAATTGACTTCCACTTTCATTCCAAAATTCCTAATTTCCTCCCACTCACTTAAAATATCATTTTTATTCTTCACAATCGTGTTGACCCTCAGTTAAACTTTCAGGGAGCTTTTCCCACTGAAAGTCTTTCGCACTACAGTTTTTTCTTGTCTCGAGATCTAAACACGCTTGTCTCTCCCACTCAAGTTTACTGGGCGATTACATGCTATGGTATTTCTGCCTCAACAATCGGCTCATGTCTGTAGACGCAGAGCGGACCTCGGCCGATAAGTGGCCACGGCTCTACCGTGGCTGTATGCCTCTGCATTCGGGAGATGGGACAGGGCTCGACCTCACGGCTGGCCCCAACCGTCGGTTTTCCGTTGTTTTCCATTCTCCTGCACTAAGGCGAATGCCGGGACAGTTCCTAGTATAGGCCACGGCCGCCAACCCCCGAGCATCTCTTTCACCGTAACAAATCTCCCAGCCTGAGAGACGGCGTCATCGTCTAAGAGGCCCGCCTTCCCCTTCAGGGGAGGAATGAAAACATTTTAGTAGAAGTAATCATCCCATGAATGTCTCTTCCTTGTGAAGTTTTACTGAACTACCCGACCTCTACCTTTTCAAGGACAATCTGAGTTAAGAACAGAATGATGCAGGATGTGCAGGAAAATCCTTTGATAACTACTGAGTAAACAGTCCCGGGCAGGTAGAATTCTCAGAATGTACACTAATTAGAACACAAGACGACCATAAGCGAAGGTATGGAAAGAGCCCTGTACAAAACAATAAACTTCACGGCTATTTCAGCATTCCTATGTACCTTTCTTTCCAGTAGCGGCAACTAGGAATTAAAAGTGCAGAGGCAAAAAAAATATAGACAAAAAGCAATATCCGAGTTTGTGGGATATAGCCGACGTATACATCGACATTGAGAATGAGAAGCTACAAAATGCTAAGTTTTTTATGGTCTCTGAGCGAATTTCGACAGAAAGGTAAATGTTAACAGTTTACCAATTAAAGTGCGGAAATAATAGCTTTTTAAGATTTTAATTCATTACTATGCAATAAAACGTTTGCCAAAAAAACAACATTACACATGCATTACAATTACAGTATATAGAAGTACGGTGTGACTATACAGTTAAAATCATTTATATTTGACTACACACTATACTAGACTTAACTAAAGTTGGTGTCTGACAGGTAAGGTTGGAGGGAGGAGCACTGCACGTGCCATTTCACGATGTTGCCACATTCCAGCATTCCTTTCTACACGCTCTTACCCCTCGCTTCCGGCTCACTTGTTCCCTCCTTCATTCTGACCGCTGTGATCTGTTGTAGACTACCTGGCCAGGCGGTGTCGTCCCATTTGCGATCACTCTTATACAAACAATCAGGTTCTTATCAGTGACAGTGACAGGTTTGGCAACTCCCAGCAAGACGAGCTGCCCTGAAGTGTTATATCCATGGCAACCGCAGTCGCCCCACCTTCGTTTCCATGGCAACCACACAGCCACTCCCTTTATCCCGCCTCGGCAGGCAGTAAACGGACCTCCCTCTAACAAATGTCAGACACCAACTCTTACTATTAGCAGTATAGGAAACTAACAGACACTAAAGAGACTGCCGGACTCACGAATATTCGCGGCAAGCGGATAAATCATACCTCAGTGCCCATGACCCTGCTAACGAATATACCCCTGCTACCCTTCCTCACAGCACATGCAAAGTCTCCACTACTTGCTGTGGCGCTATACAAATTGGTTAGCCGGGACGAACGATATTTTGTGCGTATTTCCGTTAATAATTTTGTTAATCTATACTGATATATAAAGAGGTTACAGTCAAGTTTTTTTGTATGCAATGACTAATGTCAGGAACTACTGGACCGATTCTAAAAATTATTTCACTAATAGAAAGATACATTATCCCTGAGTGCTATAGGCTATATTTTATTTTCAAAACAATTCGAAGGGGGGGGGGTCACGTGGGGAAATATAAAAATACTAGGCTAATATAGGGGAAATATTGAATTTGTCGTACAAGGACGAGACAAAGCTCATTTTAAGCCCCTTGACGCAAAGAACAAAACTCGGTAAGCCATACGGGCCCGAATACCATGCTTTAAGGCCCTAAAACCACCCGTTATTGAGATATTGGTACCACGCTACCCCTGCTCTAGGAATCGGATAAAGAAATGAACTGCCGTAACCATGGCAACATCAGCACCAGTACGCTTACAATATATCGCAAAAACCTAATATGTTACAAACATAAAATTTGGTATTTGGAATCTCCTTTAAAATAAAAGAACACAATTTTTGTTTTCAGAAAATCCACTTAAGGGGTGAGGGTTGAAAAAATTTGAGGAAGGAGTTGAATTCTTTATATGAGGAAACATATATCTCAGAAACGGAAGATGTTACAGACGTTAAAATTGATAGGCCGTACTTGGAATCTCTTTTAAAAATAAATGAACGCACTTTTTCTGGAAAATCCGCTTAATGGGGTGAATTTTTTTTAAGCGGGTGATATTTCGAAATTAGATTCTTCTTCCCTTCTACCGATTTTCTCACACCTGTGGGGTCGCGGGTGCGAACTGTGCCGTACATGTGGATTTGACGCTGTTTTATGACTGGATGCTCTTCCTGACGCCAAACCTATGTGTAGGGATACTATTGCGTATTCCTGTTGTGGTTGGTAATGTGGTGTGTTGAGTGAATATGAAGATGAGAGTGTTGGTACAAACACAAAAAACCTGTCCTCGAGCCAGAAGAATTAATCACACACGATTAAAATATCCGACCCAGCCCGGAGTCGAAACCGGAACTCTGTAAACCGAAGACCTCAACGATGAGCTCTCAGCCAAGGAGTGGGGCAGTTTTTAAAATTAGCGTATGTACAGTATATCTCATAAACTTAACATGTTACAGGCGTGAAAATTGGTATCTGTAATCTCCTTTAGAAATAAAGAAATCCCCTTTTTTTTTACTATTTCTCACATGTAGAGTTCCATGCCGCATGTTCCAGATTTAGCTCTGCCAGTAGCTTGGTCATCTTAGCCCCAAAAGGCAATGCCACAGACGTGGTTTACAAAGAGGTTCTGGCGTAAATTAAATGCAATTTTTCGGCGAGTTTTTATACTTTAGGGATTTTCAGATAATGCCTTAGTGCAGTAGCGAGGAACAATTAATTTTTATCAACTTATGAAATCCTCGTGAGCAAAGCCGTGGGTAACAGATAGTAATAAAATAAAATAAAGAACTAGCTGATAAGACAAAAGGGTTTTTACAAATTGCTCTTTTTAATAATTCCTATAATTCCTAGTATCAGCCGGCTAAAATGGAACAAAAATGTAGTATTTTCTCCATAAAGTGGTGGTGGTGCCCCCTCCCCTCTCGCCACCAATAATCGCCGCTACTGTTTCTCTCTGTTTTACTAGGACACGAAAGAGTACAGGCATTCAAAAGGAATTCCCGTACGTTTACAGAGTGATTTTTAGAGAAAGAATGACCTAGTTCTGCGTAAAGGAAGTGTCCTGGACCGTATAAAGTGTCCGCTTAATGGCGATGTCCGCTGTCCGGAATTCGAGGTGTCCGCTTAAATGAGGCTTATTTAACACATGTCGTATGTAAAATAAAATCGGTTCCGTGAAAAAATGGCCGTATAGACAGATGTCCGCTGAATAAAGGTGTCCGTTAGCGCAGGTTGGACTTTATCTTGTTAATATCACCCAGTATAACTTCTTCCCATGCGAGTCTTGCTCTGTCGGTTAATTTACCTCCTCCGTGTTGCTGATCACCTAGCATATCGACTACTGTAGGCATAGTTGTAGGTTGAGTCTTGTCTTTGTCTACAAACTGATTACTATAATAGGATTGGTAATAGTTTGTACTGAGTTAACGAAAAATGATTCAAGACATCTGGTTCAAGAGGTTCTGGTTCTTTTCTTACTTTCATGTCCATTTACTTTTATTTTTTATAACTGAACAGGCAGCTTTAAAATTTTTAGTTTTTCTGATACAGTTTACATTGAACTTAACTTTCGCTAGTTTAATTTGAGGGCCGATGACCTTCGATGTTAGGCCCCCTAAAACAACAAGCATCATCATCATCATTATCATCATCATCATCATCAGTTTAATTTAATTACAGGGCTGCCTGGTTAAGGCGGTAAAGGCGTGCTCGGTTTACCCGCAAGGACCTGGGTTCGATTCCCCCGTCATGAAGTTAAAATATTTAAGAAACGAGTTTTCCACATCCGGACTTACACATGGCCCTGAGGTTCTCTCAGCCTCCACCAAAATGAGTACCAGGCAAAGGCGGCCGGGAATAGAGCTAACCTTTCAACCCCCCCCCCCCAAGTGCCGAGGTTACTGATAGTGGAAGTCCCTTTACCTTCCTCTCTCCCCAGGGCCTCCATGGCCTGTACGGAGATGATTTTTTCTTTGCTATATTTACTTTACGTTGTTGAATCTATCTTCTGACCTACGATACCTCCAGAAATCAGGACACCAATAGGAATAAATAATGTAACCATACACATGCAAAGTGATTTTCTCCGTCAAAGACGGACACCTTGGAGTATAAGGTTACATAAGCAAGAGTAATAAGCTGACTAACTCACTAACACATTGATAGGAATATTGCATCATGCACTGTGTGTTGTTTTCTTCTGACAAAGGTGATGAGGAAAAGGTAAGTATGACAAATAGTATTGTGTGCTGAGTTGCAGGAAGCAGATTAGTACATAAAGAGTAGTTTATATATCCAGGTTCTCCTGCTCTTATAGAAAGTATGGGGATCACTGTAAGTACCTCGGTGTTAATATAAAGAAAGATCTTCATTGGGGTAATCACATAAATGGGATTGTAAATAAACGGTATAGATCTCTGCACATCGTTTTGAGGGTATTTAAGGGTTGTAGTAAGGTTGTAAACAAGAGGGCGTATAAGTCTCTGGTAAGACCCCAACTAGTGTATGGTTCTCCAATACATGGGACCCTCGCCAGGACAACTTGATACGAGAACTGATAAAAATCACAGAAATGCAGCTCGATTGGTTCTGGGTGATTTCTGACAAAAGAGTAGCGTTACGAAAATGTTCCAATGTTTGGGCTGGGAAGACGTGGGAGAAAGGAGACGAGCTGCTCCACTAAGTGGTATGTTCCGAGCTGTCAGTGGAGAGATGGCGTAGAATGACATCAGTAAAGAATACGTTTGAGTGGTGTCTTTAAGAGTAGGAAAGATCATAATATGAAGGTAAAGCTGGAATTATTCAAGGGAACAAATTGGAGCAAATATTATTTTGTAGGAAGAGGAGTTAGGGATTGGAATAATTTACCAAGGGACATGTTCAATAACTTTCCAAATGCTTTACAATCATTTAAGAAAAGGCTAGGAAGAACAACAGATAGGGTATCTGCCAACTGGGCAACTGCCCTAATTGCAGATCAGTGTTGATTGATTGATTGATTGATTGATTGATTGATTGATTGATTGATTGATTGATTGATTGATTGATTGATTGATTGATTGATTGATTGATTGATTGATTGATTGATTGATTGATTGATTGATTGATTGATTGATTGATTGATTGATTGATTGATTGAAATATAGCATTGAATTCCATGAGGCTTTTCATTAGGTATCATCATCATCATCATCATCATCATCATATGACGTTCTCCCTAATGCAGGACCCTGGCACTAGATTTTATAGGAGCTATCGTTAGAGTGGGTCATAGCAGAGGGACTCACTGTTATCTACTGCAGGGGTCTTTAATTATTTTTTTTCTTGGGGCTCGGATTGATGGAAATATTGCAATAGATGGAGCTCTGGGGTACAAATATTTGTTTAATTTCAATAGGTGCCGGTTTCTCTCAGGCTGATTGGTTACTCCCTATGTTAATGACAGAAAAAAGTAATTATTGTGTATACTATAGTATCAATTAATACCGTATTTCCCTGCAATTATTCAGTTTCATCCAGTCGAGGGTTCATACACAAAAAAATTAACAATTTGCTTTAAGTCGCACCGACTATGGCGACGATGGGATAGGAAAGTCCTAGGAGCATTTGCATGGTGTGAAAATGGGAAACCACGGAAAACCATCTTCAGGACTACCGATAGTGGGGTTCGAACCCACTATCTCCCTGATGCAAGCTCACAGATGCGCGGCCCTAACAGCTTGGCCAACTCGCCAGAAAAGAAATAAATCAATGGTATTATTTTAAATTCGCTGTTCATACGTGCGTTTGAAATACATAGTTCATCCACCCAACCTCGTTAATGAGAGAGGTCTTGTTTTGTGAAATCGTTCAAAGTTTGGAATGTGCGAAGTTCCAGCTATGGTTAAGCAGTTTTCAAGAGTTCATTAAGAATTTTGGATCAGTAATTATTGTTCACAAAATTCATACAGGAAAACATACTTTCGAATACATATGTTAACCCAAACACTGTCAGTATATATTTCGAAAATTTGCGAAAGTTCGGGTACGAATCTCCATTAAGAGAGAACCTAAACGGCCCATCAACTTTCCCTGCCCTTTCTTTCGTCATCTGCAGCTATAGCATTGCCATCTGTTATTCTGCCGTGTGGATGTTTCACAATTAAGTTACGTTGGTACATTGTTCTCCTCGATAATCGACGGAAAATTGTTTTTCCACAGCCTGAAAAATGTCTTCAAATTTATTGAACTGCATGAATCTTTCATCAAATTCTCTCTTCAGCCGGTACAAAAATCTGAATATTTTCGCAACAGATACCGAAGGAAATTTGGGAAAATTAATTATTCCGTCCTCCAAGCCTTCGATAAAGAGATTTAAGTTAGCTGTTGCTTTCTCCGCACATGAGTTCAAAAACAATGCTAACCACTAACTGGGACATAAAAAAGGATGCACCGGGCGAGTTGGCCGTGCGTGTAGAGGCGCGCGGCTGTGAGCTTGCATCCGGGAGATAGTAGGTTCGAATCCCACTATCGGAAGCCCTGAAAATGGTTTTCCGTGGTTTCCCATTTTCTCACCAGGCAAATGCTGGGGCTGTACCTTAATGAAGGCCACGGCCACTTCCTTCCAACTCCTAGGCCTTTCCTATCCCATCGTCGCCATAAGACCTATCTGTGTCAGTGCGACGTAAAGCCCCTAGCAAAAAAGAAAAAAAGGCTGCAGAGTAGAGAAAAACCAAGTAAATTCTAACTGCCATCTGAGGAGCAAATATTCTTCAAGGCCAGGGGACGTATTAGACGTGCGTTACTCTCCAACAATTTTTTACTGTATTAATCGTAATTTGATCTCTTTCTTTCTTACTCCTGACATAGAATGAACCGTGCAGGTCCGAGAAAAATGGCATCGGGGTCCGGATCCGGACCGGAGAGCGGCATTTGAAGGCCGCTGCGCTAGAACAAGTGCGGTAAAAGAAACGACACTGATATTTTATTTAACTGCGTTGGTACCAGTGCAAGGTCCCTCATATAAACTAAGACCGGACGCACGGTGTTTGTCACGATCCTAGGAGGAGACCTAATTTCGAAACACGCCAGCTGGGGCTGCCTGAAGCCTAACGCAGACGGCGAAATGCTATACAACCACATGCTAACCCAGGACTACAGTATATGGTAACAGCCCCCAGCGAACCCACGTTCCTAGCGCCAAACGAACAGGTCGACGATATTCTAGACATAGCCCTACTGCGACATATTCCTCAAAGACACAGCATTAAAGTCATAAACGACCTAGGGTCAAGGCATCAGCCAGTGATATTTACACTGGAAGCGAACCCGGAGGAATATGAGAAAAACCCCAAGCGCCGACTCAACTATAAAGCAGCCAACTGGGGTAAATTCGAAAGAAAACTCGATTCACTCCTACAGGGGACTGAGGACATAAAAATAGAAAACCCAGCCCAAACGGATGAATCCCTAAAAACACTCATAAATGCGATCCAGGCGATGGGCCCGATACCACCGCGATGAAGACCGGATACGTAAAAATGAACTCAGAGTCGAAATCGAAACCGAACTAATGGAGTATAGGTCGCGGATCTGGAATAACAAACTGAGTACGTTTGACACTAATAACAGACCGGTGTGGAACTTAGCGAGATATTTCACGCGAGAACCACACGTGATCCCAACAATCAAGGGACCTAATGGACCAGTATACGAAAACCATGATAAAGCCGAGGTGATAGCTGACTCACTGGAAGCGGCCTTTATGCCCAATGACGAACCGTCAGATCCCGCCTTCATTAGACAAACAGAGGCCAAGGTAGCGGAATTCCTAGCAAACGCGCCCAAGCCTGAGGTTAAGAAGACTAATATCCACGAAATTAAGTGGATAATAGACCATCTTAACCCGAAGAAGGCACAAGGCCCAGATGAGATTCAGAACATAATACTAAAAAAGCTAACACCGAAAGCCCTCGCGTTACTCACTAAAATATACAATGCAATGTTTCAATTGCAGCACTACCCGGAACAGTGGAAAAAGGCGAGAATCCTTGTATTTGGCAAACCAGGCAAGGACAAGTCAAACCCTAATAATTACAGGCCCATCAGCCTCCTGGACTCCCTCAGCAAAGTATTCGAGAAAATACTGCTGAAAAGGCTAATAGCACATATCAGGGAAAGAGGAATCATTCGACATGAACAATTCGGGTTTAGGAACGGCCCCTCCGCCCCGCAACTGCTTACGCGGGTCCTAGAACAAGCGACCATCGGACTAAACAAGCGGAGGGACACAGGCACTGTATTCCTCGATATCCAGAAGGTATTCGATAAAGTCTGGCACGAAGGCCTATTAGCGAAACTAATAGACCTCGAATTCCACCCAGGGTACATAAGATTAATTAAATCATACCTGGAAGGCCGGGAGTTCCAAGTAGATGCCCACAACACACTGTCAAGCACGCGACCGATCAGGGCTGGCGTAGCCCAGGGGTCACTAATAGGCCCAATCCTGTTCATCCTATTTACGAATGACATGCCGACAGCGGAACTCGCTACCACGCACCTCTACGCGGATGACACTGCTATCACAGTACAACACCCTCAGCTAGCATGTACCCGAAAGAGACTACAAGTAGCACTAAGAACCCTCGAGCCCTGGCTAACCAAATGGCGTATCAAGGTCAACGTTGACAAATGCCAAGCTGTGATGTTCACTAGGAAGAACAGACGCACACATAGGCCAGCCAACATAAAACCGCTCAAACTATTTAATCAAGATATAGCATGGCACGACAAGGTTAAATATCTAGGAGTAGTCCTAGATAGAAAACTAACCATGCTATATCACATTAAAGAGATCCAGCGAAAAACACACGCACGACTGTCACAGCTCTATCCCATACTGAATAAAAGATCCAGTATTAACAAGAGAGTAGCAATCAACATATACAAGGCCCTAATTAGGCCAATAATAACGTACGCAGCCCCCGCCTGAGGCTACACTGCTATGACGAACCTGGATAAGCTGGAACTAATACAAAACAAATGCATTCGAGCAGCGGCTAGACTCCCGTGTGACACACCAATACGCCACCTACGCGCAATTGCGAAAGTCAGCTCGAAAAGGCAACATATAAGAAAATAAACACTCCGAGTGTACAAGAAGTCATGGGGTAGTAAGGTCAACCCACTAGTCAGTGGAATAGGACGCTATGACGTCGACCTATACACCAAATACCCCACACCGAAACACATTCTGTTCAGCCACAGGGCTAGGAGGCCGGGGGCCCAAAACCGTCCTCGCTCTTAAGCTGACACCAACTCACTACACCGCGCCTCTTAACATTACGCACGCACACCACAACACCTGTATATATGTACATGCTTGTTTACTACCTAAATCCTTGTCCTAGATTATGTTATTACTATGTTGCAGATTTAGCCAAGCGAGGGAGGATTGAGAGAATAAATACAACACGACGAAGGCAACACAGCCATTATAAGAGACGATCCAATCCAACCCCGCCCCCCACCAGCGACAAAGGAGTGGACGAAAAACCCACTCCTGCTAATACCATTTAACTATTAATTTACTTGTTGTACTAGTACTTGTTCAGGACACGAGAGCGGAAAAGCGGCCCGCACTCTACAGAAGAAAAGTAATAATGTATATATAATAGGCTGTGTGTATATATGTGTATATATATTTACAGAGACAAGTGTGTGACACCAACACCGCAAAGAAGGGACGTCATCAGGCGAGAAAGAAGATGCCCCTTACAATAAGTAAGGCTTGGCACTACTCCCCTTCTCCTTAAAAGGAGACTTGGCACCAGGGACTGCTGGCTGCTGGACCAAGGGGCTAACATGTGGCCCAAAGCCCAGACGCCAGCGGACCCGAGCCACACCAGGCAGTGACAAGTAGGACTGATCCCCCATAATAATTGATAAAAGCTAGGTAAATGGTTATGATTGCATGACACATATTCCTAACTAACACAACATCTGGTCTTTATCCAGCCCACATCCTTGCATGTGCTATCAAAAGATGCCAGGTTTTACATGTAGGCTCTTTCTTCTTTCTGCCTATGTGGTTTTTCCCTGACCCTTCAATACCATACTTCAACACCATATACCTAACACAATCTCGCCTGGTAACGTGTCTGACATGGAAACAGGCAGATACTCCTTGTATCACTTCCCACTCTACCCAGCTATCTCTTTTCTTCTCAGAAATTAATAGCATGTCGGAGGCCATGTAGATTGAGTCGATGGTCACGGCGGGGGAGCGGGCTACGGGGGCCCCCGTATCAAAAAAATAAAGCACGGTGTTTGTAGGACGAGCTTGACTGTGCTAGCGAGAACACGTACGTGCTTCTTGCTCCACTGTCCCTCTCCTCGCCAGGTGCTCTGTACTTTTTAAGTGCTAGCCAGGCTGCTGTACATCTTCGAAGGAGCATTTGTCAGAGCTGAGCACTTTTGAGTACTCGCTTTTTCTCTTTTCTCTTTCAGGAGTTTCACTTTCATGAGGACCAGGATGAAGAATCTACACATCCAAGAGAGACCGGCCGACTACGACTTCAAGAGAGCAGTAGAGAAGCTACAAGCGATGCTCATCTCGGCGGACTCCCCCGATGTTCGACACCCGGCGCACTTGGTGTACAACGGGCTTGGGAAGCACACCTACGAGAAGACGATTCACATAATCGATCTCCTTAGAGCGATCGCGGACCACATCGGGGATTTGCTCTTCGGGATCATCGGCGAGGTGATCCCTGGCAGGGCGGCCATCATCCGCCCTACGGACACGAACCGCCTCCGGAGCTACGCGGAGTTGGCGTCCCAGGAGCACAAGGTTGTCCGGCTACCAGGACTCAGGGAGCAGCTGGACGTCTCAGGATACCAGGAGGCAGCCACCCAGACGGAGCCAAGGACTGAGGACGATGGCGGCGCCCCCAAGCGCCGCGACCCCAGTTGGACCGCTGTACTTTACGAAGTACACGCAGACCAACAAGTCCACCAACCAGGAACGCCGACAACCTGCCAGGGCGAAGTGGACGCAGACCCAGGCCTACCAGGAAGGGCCTGTTAACCGGGCGCAATCCAGGAATGCGCCCGGGACTGCGGACGGCTGCACAGCAGTGGAGGAGGACACCCACTGGCGTACAGAGGCTGCTGTCCAGGCCCATCCTGCCAGTTTGTCTGTCGAGCTGCAGACCTCGATGTGCGCCTCACAAGACAGGGAACGCAGTCGAGTGTTAGCATCAACCGCCGCCCGTCAGGAGGAGGAAGAAGACGGCGACGCAGCGGAGTTACCCGCTACTCCGTGGTCACCAGGCCGGGAGGAGGGCACCAGGAAGAGGCCTCTTCCCCTGCCGAGAAGAGATCCCGGGAAGAAGAAGATGCTGCCCCAGGACCAGGAGGAAGAAGACGCCGGCCCACCAGGAGAAGGCCACCCACCCGCAACCCAGGACTGCTCCCAGGACAGCAGCCGAGAGAGGAGCCAATCAGGAGAGGACCTCAGCGCGTAGCGGCAATCAGGTGAGATTGGAACGTCCCCCTCAACAGCTCTTGCAGTGTTTCCGCTGTCTGAGGTGGGGCCACCGGCAGGAGAGGTGTGGGCTCCAAGTGAGGTGCAACCGTTGTGAGGGTGATCACCACTACACGGCCTGCGCAGCACTTAAGGAGGCGCCGGTGTGCACCAACTGCGCGGGGGGCCACCCGGCCTCCCATCGCAGTTGCCCAGTCTACCGGGCCATGGCACGGACAGAGAGGAAGGAGGCCCGGCGTCATGACCCACCCCCTTCCAGGAGGCCCCCACCTCGGCAGGCTTGGCCTCATTCTCCGGGATCGGAGACTGGGTACGATGGACCCCAAGGAGGTGGCGCTATGCGGCGGGCCTTAGTGGTACTCGACGCATGGCTCCGCAACCGGCAAGGCCCGCGCTAGTCAGAGCAGTGCCCAGACGGACTGATCGCCTGGCAGATGGAATGCTGAGGAATAGGTTCATGACTTGTGCATGATACCTGTTCCCAATTAACACTACCACTGGACTTTTCCAGCCCACATCATGCATGTGCTATCACAAGATGTCAGGTTTTACATGTAAGCTATTTCTCTTTTCTGCCTATGTGGTTTTTCCCTGACTCTTCAATACCACATCTTAACACTATTCAACCAATACAACCTCGCCTGGTAACGTGTCGGATATGGAAACAGGCTGCCGTGGTAGCGAGTTTACTCGGAAACCGGCAGATATATAATTTTTGCTGCTTGATTTACATCGCATCGACACAGATAGGTCTTATGGCGACGATGGGACAGGAACGGCCTGGGAATGGGAAGGAATCGGCCGTGGCCTTAATTAAGGTACACCCCCGCATTTGCCTCCCTGCCACACGTAAACCCCGGCTCAGGAGGTTCGGACCTGCCTTCGGGCAGAATACACCCCCTCCCCCCCCCACCTTTTTACGAAACCACTGTAGTGCAATCCATTTCAGTCCTGTCCAGTCTATGTAACTCAGCCAGGCATGGGTTCTGTTGCTTAGCGGTTGTTTACAACGATATCGAAGAGATGACGTAAGTAGCTATTGGGTCGAAGTAAGTGGCTTAACCCAGGAAATATTAAATGTCAATAATAATGTAATTGCTAGTAACGTCCCACGGACATTTTTTTTTACCGTGGGGTAAATCTACAATATTAGGGCCTAAACGACCAGAGTCGGTCCGGCTCCTTGGATGAATGGTCCGTATTCGGCCCAGAAGATCTCGAATTCGTTTTCTGGCCGGATCGCTGATTTTAATCTCGGCAGGTTAAAATCCCCTTGACCTGTCGACAGGGTATTTGTGTTTTCTCAATACATTCCTTTACATATATATATAAAACAGTAGTGGTTTTTCGCATTAATTTACGTACGATTTCGCAAAAAGCAAAATAGTTTTCGTATCAATTCGCGAAATAGGACTTCACTCACAGATTGAATTTCGCTGTTATAATTATAGCTAGGAATTTTAGGTGCTGCGCATTCATTATTTTTTCGTTATGAAAATGTCCAAATTAGCTAGTCCTGCAAAGAAAACATAAAATGAACACCCTTAACTGTGTTTTAGTTGCACATTTTTTGCACTTGTTATCAATGCAAATACTTTTTTTAAGGTCAGCACCTTTCCCCACTTGTTTTTTATTTATTTATTCTGACACCAATAGGTGTTTCTCAAAGGACACAAAATAACTCACATGTACACACACACATACATACATATATCATCATTATGGACCGTTATGCCTTTCAGCGTTCAGTCTGCAAGCCTCTGTGAATGTACTAAACGTCGCCACAATCCTCTATCTACAACTAGTGCTGTGGCCTCATTTAGTTCTATACCTCTGATCTTTAAATCGTTAGAAGCTGAGTCTAACAATCGACGTCTTGGTCTCCCTCTACTTCTCTTACCCTCGATAGCAGAGTCCATTATTCTCCTAGGTAACCTATCCTCCTCCATTCGCCTCACATGACCCCACCATCAAAGCCGGTTTATGCGTACAGCTTCATCCATCGAGTTCATTCCTAAATTAGCCTTTACCTCCTCATTCCGAGTACCCTCCTGTCATTGTTACCACCTGTTTGTACCACCAATCATTCTCGCTACTTTCATGTCTGTTACTTCTAACTTATGAATAAGATATCCTGAGTCCACCCAGCTTTCGCTCCCGTAAAGCAAGGTATAAGAACTCACTGACAAACTGAGTTTCATTTAACGTAGAAACTCTTTGCAAACCACCAAACTTTCCAAATACCAAGTTTCACTTCAGAAACATGTTAAATTTTCGACATATACTGTAGATATATCGGTACTCATTTTAATAATTCTCCCGCTTTTTCAATTCTTTTCACCCCCTAAAGAGAATTTTCCGAAAACAAAAACATTTCTCTTTACTTTTAAAAGAGATTCCAAAAACCAGTTTTCACGTCTGTAACATCTTCAGTTTTTAAGATATAAGTATCCTCATATATAAATTCAACTTCTTCTTCACTTCTTTCCACCCCTCTCTCTCTTTGAGTGGACTTTCAGAAAACATTAAATTCCCGTTTCCTTACTTATAAAGGAGATTCAAAATACCAACTTTCACGTCTGTAACATCTTCAGCTTCTGAGATATAAGTATCCTCATAAACAGAATTTAACTCCTTTACTTATTCCCCTCCCCCCTTAAGTCCATTTTCCGACAAAAAACGTGTTTCTTAATTTCAAAGTACATTCCAAATTCATTTTTAATTTTTTTAGATATAGGTATCCTCACACAAATAATTCAGCTAATTTTTTTATTCTTTCACCCCTTAAGTAATTTTCCGAAAACAAAAGAGTAAGTGCTTCTTTATTTTGAAAGGAGATTCTAAATATCAATTTTCACGTTTGTAACATTTTTAGTTTTTGAGAGATAAATACCCTCATACAAAGAATTCAACAAATTTTTCAATTCATTCAACCCCCTGAAGTGGATTTTCCGAAAACCAAAGAATACATGTTTGTTTATTTGGAATCATCTTTCGAATACAAATTTGCATGTCAGTAACATCTTCAGTTCTTGAGCTATAAGTATCCTCATAAGACAATTCAACTCCTTTTCCGCCCACCAACCCATTAAGTTGATTCCTCACCTCCATAAAAATATGTGCTCCTTTATTTTAAAACTAGATTCCAAATATAAATGTTCACGTCTGTAACCTTCAATTTTTTATATATAAGTATCCCCGCAAAATGAATTCAATTCTTTCACTTCCTTTCACCCTCCATCCTTAACTGAATTTTCCGAAAAAAATACGTGTTTCTTTATTTATACAGGAACTTCAAAATATCGAATACCGCTACTGCAACATCTTAAGTTTTTGAGATATATGTACCCTCATATAAAATAAGTCAACACATTTTCCACCCTCCCCCCAGTTGATCCCACAGCGACCGAGCTCGATAGCTGCAGTCGCTTAAGTGCGGCCAGTATCCAGTATTCGGGAGATAGTAGGTTCGAACCCCACTGTCGGCAGCCCTGAAAATGGTTTTCCGTGGTTTCCCATTTTCACACCAGGCAAATGCTGGGGCTGTACCTTAATTAAGGCCACGGCCCCTTTCTTCCCTCTCCTAGCCCTTCCTTGTCCCATCGTCGCCATAAGACCTATCTGTGTCAGTGCGACGTAAAGCAACTGGCGAAAAAAAAAAAAAAAAAAAAAAAGATCCCACACCGAAAATGCATGTTTCTTTATTTATAAAGGAAATTCCAAATACCACTTTTCACGTCTATAACATCTTTAGTTTTTCAGATACAAGTACCCTCACACAAGGAATTCAATTATTTTTTCGATCCATTCACTCCCCTAAGAGGTTTTTCAAAAACAAAAGGATACGTGTTTCTTTACTTTGAAAGAAGATTCCACATACAATTTTTCATGTCTGTAATATCTTCAGTTTTTGAGATATAAGTATCCGCATAACAAGAATTCAACGCCTTTCTCACCCCTCTCCTCCCCCAAGTTGAGTTTTCCCCAAAATGCGTGTTTCTTTATTTTTAACGGCTTTTCCAAATAACAATTTTCACGTCTGAAACATCCTCAGGTTTTGAGATATAAGTATCACCATAAAAAGAAATCAATTTTTTCACTTCCATTCACCGTCCCCCCTTAAGTGAATTTTCCTAAAACAAAAAATACTTGTTTCTTTATTTATAAGGGAGCTTCCAAATACCAATTATCATGATTGTAACATCTTCATTTTTTGAGATATATGTCTGTCTGTCTGTTAGGTCATCAGCCCAGAGGCTGGTTGGATCCTCAAATAGCACCACCAAAGGCTATGCAGTTATAGGGAAACTGCAAAAACCAATGGCAGAGCCCAAATGAGGCGTGCTAGGCAAGATGAGGAGTGAGGTAGTTTGCCATTGCTTTCCTCACTGGACCAGAAGGTGCCACTGCAGCACGATTGATCCTATGAGCAGCACCTTCCATAACACTCAGACACTAGTTGTGCCCCAAATATCATTACTCAGCACCACTCATACCCCAGCAGCTTCCATATTGTCACAGCCAAGGATGAGACTGGGACTTCGGTGGAAGCTACACTTTGCTCTGGCCTGTGCCAAGAGACGGATACAAAAATACTGTATCCATCAAGAAATGGCAACAGGCGGAAGAGATATATGTATCCTCATAAAAATAATTCAACTCCTTTTTCACCACCACCCCCAGGTTGATTTCCCCCCAAAATTCGTGTTTATTTGTTTTTAAAGGAGATTCAAGATACAAATTTTCACGTCTGTAGCATCTTTAGTTTTTTTAGATATAAGTATCGTCATACAAATAATTCAAATTGTTACGGACTTTTCCGTGGTAGGTAGAGGTGAAAGAAGGTGCGGGTGTGAATGGGTTTCAAGCTACGAAATTATAGTGCAATGTAAAATTAATTTAAAAGTTAACTAGGTTATATTTTCTTTTCAAAAACAAGAGATAACAATCATAACAGGTACAGAGTAGCAAAAATGTAGGTACAATATTACTGGATTCGGGCTCAGTGCCCTTACTTCATAACTCTTGGGCAATCAGCCCCGCCTTACTCCAAAAAAAAAAAATTTTAGCCAAGGGGCAGAAAACCCCATTCATGCCCAGGAGCACTGGCTCCTAACATTACACATAAAGCCTGCACGAGGCATACAGAAACAAATTTCAAAGAGCGATCCGCTCTCAAAATTGTAAGCCTATCACAAGGCCACACCAAACTCTACCTTCAAGCTGTCCTCTAAGGACGTATTCACAGGGGTAAAATACCCAACCTACGGAGGTCTATTACATGAAAAGAAGGTTGATTACATGACCTCTAAAATAACAATTTGAGAGGAGGCGAACTTGCACTCCTAATACACTTTGTTTTTAAAACCTAATCTGGCTCTGGGCCGCTAACGCAAGGGCTAATCCCATACTACAGAGGTGACTTAGAGAAGAACACTTTACATTACATAAACGAAGAATAGTTTGAGAAAATAAGTTCACCTCAAAACAAATGTGAGTGGGAGCTCGAGAGGGTTAGCACTCTCTATCCCAATATGTAGCTTTACAAGAAAAAGATGAAAAGAGTAATTACATTTTAGGAAAAGGTTACATGATGGAAATGCTTCGAACCCGCCGCGAGTGTTAAACTGCCTACCTAGCAAGAAAAGAAGTTATTAATAGGCCATTACCTGGTGTTGAACGGCTGAAGAAGAAAGAGGCGCTTCCCGCCTCCTGCTATGTACTTAATACACTGAAAGATGGAACAGAAGTGGCCCGGAGACCCCAAAATCAGCAGTTTATATACTCTCGCGGAAGTTTCTAGGCGTTAGGGGAATGAAAACACCCGCCCACAATGTTTTTATTGGATAGGACCCCGCAACAGATACAAGTTGGGGGAAGATACACCAGATTGGTCAGAAATTACTAAAAGAAATTCGGGATTGGATAAATCTAAAACAAGGGGAAAAAGAGGGGTATACAGCCAACTTAAACAATAACAGAAAGAAATTTAACAAGAAACAAACTTTTGAAATAAAGATTTCTCCAACAAAATAGTTCTTTGACTCCGCACTAGGGTGCGCTATTGTTGATCTTCAGTAGTGTCCTCTAGAAGAGAAAGTTCACACTTCTTACTTCAAGCGAAACAAAAACACATCAAAAGTGACACAGTTCAAAAACTCAAAATTTTCCACGTGGTGACATCTTCTGAGAAAGTAGAGAATTAATATAATAGATAAAGTTCAACCTTCCTCCAGAAGAGGAGTTTCAACTGGCGCAACTTTTAAATAAACGGTGTAGAGGTGTACCGCCCGGTACAGACCTCCCCCCCCAAAAGTTCCTCCAGGGGTGACACATGAAATCAGTTTGAAACAAAGTCCAAGTAATGATGTTGATACGAAGATAGATAGCAGAAGCATTTACAAGATTTCTTAATTCAGTTTCAAAATGTTGTTGTTGCAGGTGAATGAAAGTCTTTATGTTTGTAGAATTTGAATTTCTGAAGATAAACTTTTAATACTTAAAGGTGAAGAAAAATTTTGCAATGTCCACCAAATATTGTTGTTGAATTCCCAAGTGTAGTTATTGCTTATGGTGACTGTCCATGTAGTTGATGTAGATTGAGTCGGATGGCCAGACCGGCCGTTGCAGCTTGCGTCCAACGGAGGCCGCTCGGACCCCTCAAGTACCCTGAGATACCGCTCGCCCGCACTATGAGGGGAGCAGAGGTGTTGAAGTACGCCGCGCCCGCGGTGAACAGATACAGGCTGCGGGCATGTAGCAGGTCGTGCGCCGCACATCAGCCTTGGCCGGGAGGAGAGCTCCGGCTCGCCGTGCACATGTCGTCCTCGCTGGAGAGGAGGGGGCCCATCCCCCTCCCCAGTCGCTGCACGGCGCTGCGCGGCTGCGGGGGCGCTGAAACATTAAAGCTAGGCGGCAGAATTGTGTTGGACTATCATCTTCTTTGAGGGTACAGGCTTGTGGAGAGGTTGAGGGGCCAGCGGCGTGTAGATATCCATGGCATTTACTATTATGAAGCCACAGTGTAAGGTGGAGCAGGAGACGGGAGCGTGGTAATGGCCGTGGCAAGAACAGGATGGCAGTTTAACGGGTCGGGGCAGGTTTTACACAAGGCTTACATCTAAAACCAAAATATTACAGAAGGGGCAGAATGCCTTAAAAGTGAAACTCAAAAAAAATATAACCTTCATATCCTTTCAAAATAATATGAAGCAAGTTAACACAGAAATTCCACCGGTTTCACCTGGGACAGGTGAACTCTAAATATCCTCTCGGTGGCTGGATTACTTAGCAATAAGGTAACCGGCGTAAGAAAATCGAGAATGATACAAGGCCCATGAAATCTGGGGGCAAGCTTGCCCGCGGGAACAAAATTTTTGACCATAACCTGGTCACCTACCTTCAAAGTGGTGGGTCTCCGTCCACGATCATACCTTTCCCTAACCTTTTCATGAGACACTTTAAGATTGGCTTTAGCCTTCTTCCAAAGATCTTTAATGTTATCCGGATCTATTGTCTCGGGTAAAATGTCATTCAAAGACCAGAGGTTAGAGAGCGGCGAGTTGGGAACAAACTTGAACATCAAAGAAGCTGGAGTAAACTTGTGAGATTCATGAACCGCCGAATTCAAAGCAAAAGCTATCCAATGCAGGGACGTGTCCCACCTGGAAGGATCTTCATGATGATAGGCAATGAGTGCGGACCTGAGATTACGGTTAACCCGTTCAGCCAGAGATGGTTGAGGGTAATAAGCAGAAGTAGTTACATGAGAGATGGACAAGTCAAAACAGAATTTACGAAATAAATTTGATGTGAACGCCTTAGCATTATCAGATACAATATATTGACACGGACCAAAAGAAGCAAAAATAGAATTTAAGCAAGTAATGGTTGACTGAGCGGTAGCCAGCTTAGTCGGAAATAACCAGGAAAATCTTGTAAAACCATCTACACACACAAAGATGAACTTGTTGGCATTGCCCTTTGACTGGGGGAAGGGTCCCACATAATCAATATACAGGCGTTCCATGGGGCGCGACGCTTGATGAGAAGACAAAAGGCCTACCTTAGTGGACATGGTGGGTTTACTGATCAAACAAGATTTACAAGCTTTTACGAGTTCCCGAATTTCACCGTCCATACCTTTCCATATGAACATTTCACGAATCTTTTCACGAGTTTTAAAGATTCCAAGATGCCCCCCCAATGGGGTCTCATGATAGTATTTGAAGATCATAGGTACAAGAACCGCTGGAACAACAACTTTCATCAACTTATCATGCCTCGAAGGGCAACATAGAACACCATTCCTCAGAACATAAGGGACAGCATGTTCCCCAGAAGAAAGGGTTTCCATTATCGGAGCCAGCGTCGGATCTTCACGTTGGTATTTCTCGATATCCCTAAAGAGCATGGGAGCATCGGTTAGGATGGCATTAACCTCGGATAGTATGGACTCGGAAGGTGATGAACTGTCGACCGGTTCATGGGTCTCGACCTCGTTTGAAAACATACGGCTGAGTCCATCAGCCACAACATTTTCGGTACCTCTGATATGCCTGACATCGAATTGGAAGGCGGAAATACGGATGGCCCAACGGGCTATACGACCAGTACGACGCGGTCTACCTAAGACCCAGCTTAAGGCTTGGTTATCTGTCTCCAGGTCGAATTTGACATGTTCCAGATAGAGACGGAACTTTTCTAAGGCGAATAAGACTGCCAACCCTTCGAGCTCATAGATGGAATACTTGGCTTCTTGAGCCGATAGAGTCCTAGATGCATAGGCGATGGGACGCCTCCCTAGTTCAGTCTCTTGAAGAAGGACTGCAGCTACAGCTGACGACGACGCGTCCGTTTGGACGATGAATTTCTTCGAGAAATCAGGCATAGCAAGTACAGGGGCATTACAGAGAGCTAATTTAAGATCTTCGAAAGCGGCTTGTTGAGAAGGTCCCCACTCGAATTTGATGCCTTTCCTACGAAGAAGGTTTAAGGGCGCCGCTCTATTAGCGAAGTTAGGAATAAACTTCCTGAAGAAATTCACCATACCAATGAATCTAGCGATACCTTTGATGTCCTTAGGAGGTTTAAAATCACGGATGGCCTGTGTTCTAGAATGATCGACAGCTACCCCATCGGGTGACACAATATGCCCTAGGAATGACATAGAGGGCTTAGCAAAGGCAACCTTGGACAACTTGACAGTTAACCCAGCCTTACGAAGGCGATTCAGAACTTCTCGCAGATGATCTAGATGTTCTTCAAAAGTCTCGGAAAATACGACGACATCATCCAAGTAGTGATATAAGTACTCAAATTTGATGTCGGAAAAGACCCTATCTAGTAGCCTAGTGAGCACAGCTGCCCCCGTGGGGAGCCCGAAAGGCACGCGGTTGTATTCGTATAAGTTCCAGTCCGTGGCAAACGCTGTAAGATGTTTAGACTCTTCGGCAAGGGGAATTTGATTATAGGCCTGATTCAAGTCCAAGATGGTGAAGAACTTGGCCTTGCGAAACCATGAAAAGCAAGAATGAAGGTCGGGAAGGGGCACAGATTGCAACACCACCTTCCGATTGAGAGCCCTGTAATCAATGACAGGCCTGAAGCCTCCTTGGGGTTTCGGGACTAGAAAAATAGGCGAAGAATACGCTGACTTAGAGGGCCTAATAATACCATCCTTCAACATCTGATCGATGATTTCTTTCAGAGCCTTCATTTTAGGTGGAGATAGCCTATACGGTGGAAAACGGACAGGAATCGAATCCGTGACCTCAATTTTGTATTCAATAAGGTCAGTAACACCAAGAGTATCAGAGAACACCTCGGGAAACGACTGACACAGTTTCCGAATACTATCAGCCTGCTCCTCAGGTAGATGTCTAAGGTCTAACAACATCTCATCCTGGGTAGGCGAAATAGATGAACATGATACAGAATTACACTTTAACAAGGGAATTCTACAATTGGACGCAAATTTGAATGTGCACGACCTACTCTGGAGATCGAGCACAAGACCAGTGTGAGAAATGAAGTCCGCTCCCAATATGATGGGGCAAGACAAGTGCTTAGCCACAAACAGTTTGATTTTCCATGTAAATTTAAAAATACGAATTTTGACCAGTACGGAACCTAGAATTTCTAATGGCGATGAATTAGCCGAAACATATTGAATAAGAGCTGAGACATGGTCAGGTAGTTTACAAACAGATTTCAATTTAGAATACCATTCAGCCGAAATAATCGAACAAACACTGCCTGAATCTAAGAGAGCTGTTATAGGCTCGTTATTTAACTCAATCTTAAGAAAAGGAACAGGTGCGGGGGTATCCGCCGCAATCCTAAGACATTCTTTAGGGCATTCAAAAGATGAATTTGAAGGCTGATTGTTCTCTGAATTCTCGACCTTTTTGCCAGGGGCTGAGCCTTGGGAAGCAGAATTAGTTGACTCAGCCGCAGCCACTAGTCACTTTTGATTGTTGTTGGAAGTTACACCAGAAGTTGAGCAGGAGGGGGTGCTATTCGAATTGGGACAATTCTTTGCGATATGTGAGAAAGCCCCACATTTAAAACAGCCTTGTGATGAACCAGCTCCATTATTTGCCCTACTAGTTTTGATCAGAGGACACTTATTGCGCAGATGGTCAGGCGACCCGCAAGCATAACATTTACGGGGGGTGACTGATCGGCGAGGTGGAGGCCGAGTATTACTAATGGAAGGCGGGGGTTCTTTCGCAACACGCAAAGAATCGGCGTATCTAACTCCTTCCGCTGAGACGGCCAATGCTTCAAGTTCCGAGAAAGTTTGCGGGCACGCCGCGAAACACAAATATGACCTATAGGGAGGTGAAATTCCCTCTACAATAGCCTGTACAATCTGATCTTCAGGAAAATGAAGGGCAAACACCCTAGTATAAAACTTAATGTCCTGTATGAAATCAGCCAAGTTTTCATCCAAGCGCTGTACACGATAATAGTACTTCTGAATAAGGGAGGACCTGGCCCTAGCAGGGATGAAGTTGGCTAGCAAATGGGCATGGAAATCCTCAATAGATGATTGCTCGGCAATGGCTCTTACGATTTTATCAGAGAGAATACCAATAGCATACGGATAGATAATTTGCAAGATTTGACATGGAGAAAGAGAAAAAACAAGGGCATGATCCTGGAATTCCACTAGAAATCTTAAAAATGAAATTACATCACTGGTGGTATTAACGGAAAACTTAGAGATACCTCTGAGCAACATTGCCAATGGATGAGGCAAGCTGCTAAACCCGGGTGACATAGTAGGTAAAGATTTCAATGGCAAGGAAGTTAATTCAGAACGGATGTTACTCAGCGATGCACGGCGTTCAGACTCGTTGTCCAATGGGGCAGGGATAGTTTGAGCAGCAACGGTTATTCTATTAACTTCTCCCTTGGGAGGCGCTTCCTCACTACCTGCATTTACTATGGTGGGTTGATCAGATTTGGGAGGAACTTCCCCAGTTAACAATTGAGTGACCTTACTAGATAATTCGGAAATATTTTCCAGGAGCGTCCTAGCTTCCTTCCTCTGAACATCATTCAGTTTTAGAGACAACAGATCGTTAACCCTATTCGAAAAATGATATAGCCTGCCTTGCACACGCTTAATTTGATTAGGAGACGGATCATTTTCATCAAAAAAACTAACTACAGAAGCTAGCCCAGTAATATTCTCCGTGATCGTGGAAAGAGAGTCGTCAATTTCTTTCTCTCCCAAATTGGGGATAGAAATGGGCAAATCAAGGGACTCTCTAAGTTTGTTAGTGTCTATCGCAACCGTGCCTCCAGATTGCACATTTCTGATAGTTAATTCATAGATCAACTCCTCCTTACGCAAATAGTTAAGAAGGAGAACATCGCGAGGGCCGGGCATGATGACAGACCAATTTTGAAAAACTCAAAAAATTCCAGCAACTGGGAAAATAGTTAGAGTTCGGAACAAACAATATTTAGCCGTCAAAAGGGGCTAAATTGAGACCCATTCAACCACGCTCTGCTACCACTTGTTACGGACTTTTCCGTGGTAGGTAGAGGTGAAAGAAGGTGCGGGTGTGAATGGGTTTCAAGCTACGAAATTATAGTGCAATGTAAAATTAATTTAAAAGTTAACTAGGTTATATTTTCTTTTCAAAAACAAGAGATAACAATCATAACAGGTACAGAGTAGCAAAAATGTAGGTACAATATTACTGGATTCGGGCTCAGTGCCCTTACTTCATAACTCTTGGGCAATCAGCCCCGCCTTACTCCAAAAAAAAAAAAAATTTTAGCCAAGGGGCAGAAAACCCCATTCATGCCCAGGAGCACTGGCTCCTAACATTACACATAAAGCCTGCACGAGGCATACAGAAACAAATTTCAAAGAGCGATCCGCTCTCAAAATTGTAAGCCTATCACAAGGCCACACCAAACTCTACCTTCAAGCTGTCCTCTAAGGACGTATTCACAGGGGTAAAATACCCAACCTACGGAGGTCTATTACATGAAAAGAAGGTTGATTACATGACCTCTAAAATAACAATTTGAGAGGAGGCGAACTTGCACTCCTAATACACTTTGTTTTTAAAACCTAATCTGGCTCTGGGCCGCTAACGCAAGGGCTAATCCCATACTACAGAGGTGACTTAGAGAAGAACACTTTACATTACATAAACGAAGAATAGTTTGAGAAAATAAGTTCACCTCAAAACAAATGTGAGTGGGAGCTCGAGAGGGTTAGCACTCTCTATCCCAATATGTAGCTTTACAAGAAAAAGATGAAAAGAGTAATTACATTTTAGGAAAAGGTTACATGATGGAAATGCTTCGAACCCGCCGCGAGTGTTAAACTGCCTACCTAGCAAGAAAAGAAGTTATTAATAGGCCATTACCTGGTGTTGAACGGCTGAAGAAGAAAGAGGCGCTTCCCGCCTCCTGCTATGTACTTAATACACTGAAAGATGGAACAGAAGTGGCCCGGAGACCCCAAAATCAGCAGTTTATATACTCTCGCGGAAGTTTCTAGGCGTTAGGGGAATGAAAACACCCGCCCACAATGTTTTTATTGGATAGGACCCCGCAACAGATACAAGTTGGGGGAAGATACACCAGATTGGTCAGAAATTACTAAAAGAAATTCGGGAGTGGATAAATCTAAAACAAGGGGAAAAAGAGGGGTATACAGCCAACTTAAACAATAACAGAAAGAAATTTAACAAGAAACAAACTTTTGAAATAAAGATTTCTCCAACAAAATAGTTCTTTGACTCCGCACTAGGGTGCGCTATTGTTGATCTTCAGTAGTGTCCTCTAGAAGAGAAAGTTCACACTTCTTACTTCAAGCGAAACAAAAACACATCAAAAGTGACACAGTTCAAAAACTCAAACTTTTCCACGTGGTGACATCTTCTGAGAAAGTAGAGAATTAATATAATAGATAAAGTTCAACCTTCCTCCAGAAGAGGAGTTTCAACTGGCGCAACTTTTAAATAAACGGTGTAGAGGTGTACCGCCCGGTACACAAATAATTTTTCAATTCTTTCACCCCCTTAAGTATGTACACCGACTGACAGTGACAATGCAACACCAAGGAGGAGTGGTTCGAAACGGATGAAAGTTGGGGAAAATACAGAGACGGCACGGACGAATAATTGATGTTTATTTCAAACTGATATGCAGGTTACACAATGCGCACGGCATCGACTCAGTAGGATGTAGGACCACCGCGAGCGGCGATGCACGCAGAAACACGTCGAGGTACAGAGTCAATAAGAGTGCGGATGGTGTCCTGAGGGATGGTTCTCCATTCTCTGTCAACCATTTGCCACAGTTGGTCGTCCGTACGAGGCTGGGGCAGAGTTTGCAAACGGCGTCCAATGAGATCCCACACGTGTTCGATTGGTGAGAGATCCGGAGAGTACGCTGGCCACGGAAGCATCTGTACACCTCGTAGAGCCTGTTGGGAGATGCAAGCAGTGTGTGGGCGGGCATTATCCTGCTGAAACAGAGCATTGGGCAGCCCCTGAAGGTACGGGAGTGCCACCGGCCGCAGCACATGCTGCACGTAGCGGTGGACATTTAACGTGCCTTGAATACGCACTAGAAGTGACGTGGAATCATACGCAATAGCGCCCCAAACCATGATGCCGCGTTGTCTAGCGGTAGGGCGCTCCACAGTTGACCTTTCTCCACGCCGACGCCACACTCGTCTGCGGTGACTATCACTGACAGAACAGAAGCGTGACTCATCGGAGAACACGACGTTCCGCCATTCCCTCATCCAAGTCGCTCTAGCCCGGCACCATGCCAGGCGTGCACGTCTATGCTGTGGAGTCAATGGTAGTCTTCTGAGCGGACGCCGGGAGTGCAGGCCTCCTTCAACCAATCGACGGGAAATTGTTCTGGTCGATATTGGAACAGCCAGGGTGTCTTGCACATGCTGAAGAATGGCGGTTGACGTGGCGTGTGGGGCTGCCACCGCTTGGCGGCGGATGCGCCGATCCTCGCGTGCTGACGTCACTCGGGCTGCGCCTGGACCCCTCGCACGTGCCACATGTCCCTGCGCCAACCATCTTCGCCACAGGCGCTGCACCGTGGACACATCCCTATGGGTATCGGCTGCGATTTGACTAAGCGACCAACCTGCCCTTCTCAGCCCGATCACCATACCCCTCGTAAAGTCGTCTGTCTGCTGGAAATGCCTCCGTTGACGGCGGCCTGGCATTCTTAGCTATACACGTGTCCTGTGGCACACGACAACACGTTCTACAATGACTGTCGGCTGAGAAATCACGTTACGAAGTGGGCCATTCGCCAACGCCGTGTCCCATTTATCGTTCGCTACGTGCGCAGCACAGCGGCGCATTTCACATCATGAGCATACCTCAGTGACGTCATTCTACCCTGCGATTGGCATAAAGTTCTGACCACTCCTTCTTGGTGTTGCATTTGCTCTGTCAGTCAGTGTATATCGAAACCAAAGAATGCATATAGTATTTATTTTTAAACGGGATTCCAAAGACCAATTTTCACGTCTGAAACATCTTTATTTTTGAGATATAAATATCTTCATACAAAGAATTCAACAAATTTTTCAAATCTTTCACCCCCATAAGTGTATTTTCCCAAAACAAAGAAATACGCATTTCCTTATTTTTAAAGGAGACGCCAAATGCCAATTTTCACCTTTGTAATATATTCAGTTTTTGAGATATCACTATCCTAATAAAAATAATTCAACCCCCTTTTCAGTCCTTTTTATCCCCCTCCCCTACTTAAGTGTTTTTTGCGAAAACAAAAAAATACATGTTTCTTTATCTTTAAAATATATTTATAATACCAATGTTCACGTCTGTAACATGTTAAGTTTATGAGATGTTCTGTAGATATTCTCATTTTAAAAATTCGCCCTCTTTTTCAGTTCCCCTTAAGTGGAATTTCCGATAATAAATTATCTATATTTCTTTACTTTTACAGGATATCCCAAATGCCAATTTTTCACGTCTGTAACAATTCATGTTTCTGAAATATACTGTAGATATAGTCTTTTTTTTAAATTCACCCCGCTTTGTCACTCCTGTCCACCCCCCATTAATTGAATTTCCTAAAACAAAACAAAATTGTTTCTTTATTGTTAATGGAGATTCCAAGTACCAATTTTCATGTCTGTAACATCATCATTGTTTGAGATATAAGTATCCTCATAAAAGGTATTCAACACATTTTTCACCTTTTTTCACCCACCCTTAATTGGAATTTCCGAAAACAAAAAGATACGTGTTTATTTATTTTCAAATAAGATTCTAAATGCCAATTTTTATGTCTGTAAACTTTTAAGTTTTTGAGATTTAGATATGCTCATTAAAAAGTTCACCTCCCCACCTTTTTACCCTCTTAGCGACGGGAGATCAAAAAATCCTCCCTTAGTGAGCACCTACGTTGTAATATAAATGTATCCCCAAAATTTCATTTCTTTATGTCCAGTAGTTTCGGCTCGGCGAAGATGAATCTGTCATCAGCACATGTTGTTGTATATAATAGATTATAAAATATTGTGACACTTAGTTAATAACAACAACAGTCTGGATCTGGAAACTTACTTGAGAAAATTCGCTTGTTACAGTTGTTGGATCAATGGAACGGATGGTGTTGTTTACCAAAGTTCAGCCGTTTAACAAGCGCAGTCATCCGAATCAAAGTTCAGCCTCAACATTAGTTCCATTTCTGTACTTCGTTTCCATCTGTGTGAGAGCAGAAAGGGTACACCCACACAGGTATGTCGTAACTGACCGCAGTATTTTCTTTCCAAAAATGGTAGGGTATTAGGGATATCATAGACCCAAAAGTCGATCAGAGAGGTGGAGATGTGATACAAGGTCTTCACAAGATACTGCCAACTTGTACCATTCATCGGCCAAGAATTACATATACTGTATGCAAGTTAGTATTATTGTTTGCTACTTGCTTTAAGTCGCACCGATACAGATAGGTCTTATGGGGACGATGGGATAGGAAAGGCCTAGGAATGGGAAGGAAGCGGCCGTGGCCTTAATTTTTTCCTTAATTTTTTTACTAGTGGCTTTACGTCGCACCGACACATATATCTTATGGCGACGATGGGATAGGAAAGGCCTAGGAGTTAGAAGGAAGCGGCCATGGCCTTAATTAAGGTGTGTCTGGTGTGAAAATGGAAAACCACGGAAAACCATCTTCAAGGCTGCCGACAGTGGGATTCGAACCCATTATCTCCCGAATACAAGCTCACAGCCGCACGCCCCTAACCGCACGGCCAACTCGCCCGGTGTGGCCTTAATTAACTTACAGCCCCAGCATTTGCCTTGTGTGAAAATGGGAAACCACGGAAAACCATCTTAGGGCTGCCGACATTTGGATATCGAACCCACTATCTCCCGGAAGCAAGCTCACAGCTGCGTGCCCCTAACCGCACGGTCAACTCGCCCGGTGTGTGCAAATTATACAGCAGTGAAGATTGGATTAGAAGATTTAGATTAATGATCTATGAATTGTGTGTGTACAATAAAATGCCGCTTTTTAAATATTTACAATTATTATTGTGGACCCCTTGGATTACCGTCGTGGCCCCCACGGGTCCGCGGACCACAGTTGGGGAATGGTTACTCTAGACATAAAATACCATATTAATAATCACCATAAAACAAGTAATAATGAATACGAAGTGCATACCTCACGTACGGTTGGCGCCAGGAAGGGCATTCGGCCATAAAACAAGGTCAAGTCCACACGTGCCACTCTCGTGAGTGTTGGAAACGTGGGAGAAGAAGAAGGATTCTCTTAGCGTCTCTATGCAGGAAAAGGGGAAAGTAAGCTCACCAATTCTATGAGCGTTTCTGTGTTGAAATCTATTGTCAGTAACACGAATACGGAAAACACCATAGGGAAGTTGAAAACATCTGTAAAGAAGCAGTTGGACTTGTTGAAAACTAGTGCACAACTGGAACTGGAATGAGCTGGGTCATACTGGATCGTGCTGGACTGGGTCGGTGTGAGGAGAACACGGTATCAGACCGCGCTAGTACGCTGTGCGGTTTGCGCCTTGTGGGTTCGAGCCGCAATGTCGGCATCCTTGAAGATGGTTTGCTGTGGTTAGTCATTTTGACATCAGGCAAATGCTGAGACTGTACCTTAATTAAGGCGACACTCCGGAGATAAAAATCGATATTTTGGTGAACATTTTTTATGAATGAAATTGAAAGGGTTGAGTTTCTTCTTGTGACGAAGTTATTCCGCTGAATTCAAACAATTTATCACTGTAATAATGCTTTGTTTGCCAATTGTAATTTTGCATTTAAATCCCACTTTTCTCCCATAATATTCTGCCAAATATAACAAAGTTAGTATGGTATATGTATCACAACTATAAACTATAAACCTGCGTATGGAATTTTTTATTGCAGAATTTTTTCAAGTAGTAGGGATTTTAATTCCAAAATTACACAAACTTTAGTACGATATATCTCCTCTTATAAATTATGTACAGGAAAAACGATACGTAATGGTTTTAAAAGAAGTATTATCTACACAATTACGAATTTAAATTAACATGTTAATTAAATTTCATGAAAAAAGGAATTTTAAAAATTCAAAAAGTTATTTTGAAAAAAACGATTAATTGTGTACGAAATAAATGTTCGTGATATCTCTACGTTTATGTAGGTGCATTCCCACAAAGTTTCGTGAAAATCCATGCATTAGGTAAAAATATATTTTTATCTCCGGAGTGTCTCCTTAAGGCCACGGCCGCTTCTTTCCGGTCCTATCCCGTGGTCGCCATAAGAACTGTCTCAGTCGCTGCGCCGTAAAATCAAATAGAAAAAAAAATAGAGTATGTATCAGAGTGTGGAGTAACCACGCGTGTTAATACCAAGCTCTGCATTCGGGAGATAAGTGGGTTCGAACCCGCCGTAGGCTGTCCTGAGAACGATTTTCTGATTTTTCCATTCTCACGTCCATCCAAACGCCGGGACAGCTCCTATTCATATGCCACAACCAATTCCTTCCACCTCCCTACCCGGTTTCATTCACCATCAGTCATTTTATATTTAATACGTTGACTCGCCCATAAAAACATGCCATATCAAATAATTTCACCTCATCCTCAAAACCGTATCAAGATATGGTTGGAAAGGGTAGATATGCATACAAACAAACAAAGAAACAAACAAACAAGAATGTATCGGAATGAAATGTTGTGAGCATGTCTCTTTTGGAAGTTGATGTTCTTCTGGATATGACTTGACTTATTTCCTTCAGTTCCCCCTCGGGACATACGTCATCCACCACCCCACTCTACTCTGCTGAATGTTACCCTCTCTATTCATGAGAGGTGAGAGATAGACATTTCGCGTGGTTTCCCATTTTCACATTAAGGCCATGGTCGTTTCTTTCCCACTCTTACCCCCTTCTTGTCCCATCGTCACCACAGTAACTATCTGTGTTGGTACGACGTAAAGCAAATAGTAAATAATAGTCTAATAATAATAATAATAATAATAATAATAATAATAATAATAATAATGTCCGCCTCTGTGGTATAGTGGTTAGCGTGATTAGCTGCCAAAGAGATGTATTGTATAGAACAAAAATTTGTCACCTGAATACCGCTTCCGACACTCTGCCGATTGAGCAGTTTGCCTTGCCATTTCTGTTCTATTGGCTAGAATCTTCACTACAAGTCTGTTACAATTCCTATGGTGCGACGTGGAACAATTTTACCGGTTTTGGTTGACTAATGTTCCCTCCCTTCATTCCTACTCAGCTCTCTTCATGTCCTTACCCTTGCATTCCCGTGTTTTTTCGTAGTAGATATCGTCCGAAGGGACGGATGGGAACTATGAATATTGATTAGTAGACGACATTCCGTCCGCCTCTGTGGTGTAGTGGTTAGCGTGATTAGCTGTCACGGGGTCCACTCAGCCTCGGGAGGTCAACAGAGTAGAGGTGGATTCGATTCCCACCTCAGCCATCCTGGAAGTGGTTTTTCGTGGTTTCCCACTTCCCCTCCAGGCAAATGCCGGGATGGTACGTAACTTAAGACCACGGCCACTTCCTTTCCTCTTCCTTGTCTACCCCTTCCAATCTCCCCATCCCCCACAAGGCCCCTGTTAAGCATAGCAGGCGAGGCCGCCTGGGAGAAGTACTGATCCTCCTCCCCAGTTGTATCCCCGACCCGATATCTGACGCTCCAGGATACTGCCCTTGTGGCAGTAGAGGTGGAATCCCTCGCTGAGTCCGAGGGAAGAACCAACCCTGGAGGGTAAACAGATTAAAAAGATGAAGATGACGACATTCCAGTCAAATAGAATTTAAATAAGTTCATTTTTAATGTTTTTTGTATTTTACACGGTGATGTAATGAGAATTGACAACAATGAGATGGCTTTGTGTTTCTTCAAAAGAGTACTATTCTAGTTTTTGTACTTCTTTCCTTAAATTATAAAGTGCAGTTTGTGTTTTATATTAGTCTAAACACTCCTGCCATTCTTAAATTTCTGGTAGTACCGAGAATCGAACCCGGGCCGCCAAGAACGGCAGTTATTTGTGCTAATCGTTACGCTACTGAGGTACAGTTGACGCTACAAATATAGATGATGTCGCAGAATGGACAAAGATCATTTCAATGAATACATGGTTACTTTCTGTAATATGGGCAGATACAGATTAAAACGTTGACAGAGAAGGACCAGGCATTTCGGTATCGTTCCTCTTGCTCCATTCATCAACCCAGGCAATTCGATATTTACTAATCCATACTTTTGGTGGTAGAAGGAAATAGCAGAGTTTCGTATATCTTCTTCGTTTTTTCATGGAGGTCATTTGGTTGGTTGGGGCTGGATTCGAATCTGACAGTTGGATCAATAATTTATTACGTAAGCATTCGAGGTATTGCTGAAGGTGATCATATCGATCCGACGCAAATAGGAGTATTTAATGCAAAAATGTTGGCCAAAGTTAATTTGTGGTATTTTCTGTACTGCGAGACTCTAGAGAACATAGTGTTTGGATAATAAGGTAGTGACATACTGAACCCTTGACTTACCATTCCATCGTTGGACGGCCACAGCTGTTGCAGTAGAGCAATATTGAACTCTTAAATCTTGGGGTCGTTGCGGGAATGTTTCGGTCACGATCTTAACCAAACGATGGGGTTCAGAAGAGATCCTAACTACTTGAAATGAGGAGCAAATATGTGCTTACTAACTTTTATTGAATTCTTAATTGCACCAAAAAAATTTATTTGTATAAATCCTTGATCGAAAATTAATTATTAATTATTAAATGTTTCAAACGCAGTCACATTGCATAGCATATATATATTTTCTTTTACAATATCGAAGGATTTTCTTCGGAGAAAGTAGGAATCTCATAAATTAGTGGACAGCAAGACTGAGAAAGTGAAAAGAAAACCTGAAAAAACGGGCACCTATTAATCCAAACGATAACTGAGAATTAATCCACACGATCCGTGGAAAATCTGACCTTCAACAAGTGGAAGGCCTGATTTACTCTTAATTAAGGTTATCCACCAGTCGAATACCCTTTCGGATACGGAACACCCGTCGAATGGACCCTTAATAGAACCAAATTGACTATCAGTTGCTTTGGATAGGTTGCGAAATATTATTGGAATGCATGGTGTTCACTACAAGTTAACAGCAGCATTCACAATTGAAACAAAATTCCACCATGTATTTGTCATTTCATGACACCCTTAAGTGATAAAATAATCCCGATGCTAAAACGTGCATCACCCAAACAGCTGTTCAGAAAGAACCAACAACAACACGATCCGAGAGGACCTTACGTTACGTCATTCTGAAGGAACAAAACTGCGAAATGCAGGAAACACTTATTCATCACGCATTTAGAAGAAAGGCCAAACACTGAAGTTAATTAAAAAGTGGTAAATCACTTGAAAAATATTATTATCAAACAAATTTTCAGGTTATAAAAGGTTACGTTACGCTTAAGAAAATTACAAGTCTACATGGTAAAATAAAACAAAATTACAGAATTCTTTCCTACTTAACAATGACTACCATCACAGATCCATCTACTTATTGTTTGTCCCAACACACTGCCTACAAAGTTATCAATTGATCGAACTCAACTACGTATAAAAATGAAAGAACGACAAAGATTGAAAATAAAATATATTACCGGCTGACGAATCGAATCCGCATTCGTAACTCAAGTCTCACACACGTACGCTGAGTGTCAGCACGCACATTGCCAAAGCAAAAACGGACGTCAGAACGACAAAATAATGAAGTCCGTAAAATGAAATAAAATACTGAAGTTCATTGAACTCAAACTCGCATGGCGAACTGCAGTAAATAGTCAATCACAGCTAGCTCAGTACCCAACATTGGACAGCCCTCATATGCCGATAGTGGTTCCATAATGTTAGGTAAACACCTTCCAGCTGGTAAAGGGATGCGCGCAGACTGGCCTCGTTATTACCGAGCTAACACTCTTCGCATTGCGTATACTACTGCAGACTACTACCATCGATCAAGTCACTACGCAAAAACATCTAATCTGAGACTTGAGTATGTACAGCTGACATCTCAGACATATCGTCGGGCCTACCTAATGTCTGTACACCCTAACACTAACCTCTATGTACACATACCTTCCTAATTCTATCGTTGAGCGCGAACTAGGACGTCTCATCATCAGTATACTCCTAGGATAACATGTGACGTCCTAAATCTATTGTCGAGCGGAAACTGGGTCGTACACGCTTCCCCTAGCATATCAGGCGAAATCGTAACTTCAAACAAACTCTGATACTTTTAGCTGTAAATCTGGTCGAAACTAATAACACACAACCAAACAAATCTTGCCACAGAAAGAACGCAAGTCGGGAAAATGAAACAAGTCCCTATCTTGTTACTAGAACGTGAAATTGAACATAAATATCGCGTGGCGAACAACCCACAATTCAAACACGATCTCAGCATGCTCAATGAAGTTTAGAAAAGAATAATGACTTCCAACACACGTCTGACACTACTTGACTATCGCCCAACAATAATCATCACCATCGCAAAAATCCACACTGCAGTTTTAGGGTGAAGCCCTCAAATCGCCTACCGTCATTTTTCCAAATATTCATATCCATGACTATCCAGTGAAACGAAACCGAATGAATCTACACAGCCAAACATTTCGCTTTAATAACGTCCAATATCTCATCCCACAATGTTTCCGATTTAATGATAAATTACCGCCTTGTAATTTATGAACTTTACTGATTGGAAACTTGTCATTACAGTTAAACAACACCAACCGCGTATTCAAAATGCTCTTCTATCCTTGAGGTCATATTGTTCTAATATTCATTATACTGACTTTACGTAACTAGTCACTTGAATTTTACTACCAAGATCTACACCCTTCACCAGAAATCGTTTTTCACTTGGGATCTTAACTTGAAATTTACCGTGCTTCACACAATAATCATCTCGAACCAACCTTCTCCAGGTCTCAGCTTTCGGATTGTTAGCGGAACACACTACAGCCTGCCACATAAATCTCAGATGATTTGATTGATGGTTTGTTGTTTAAAGGGGCCTAACATCGAGGTCATCGGCCCCTAATGGTACAAAATGAAATGACAACAAAAAATTCAAAATCATCCACTGACCAAAAGAAAAAATCGTCATGAAGAAGGAATGGATGGACATGAAGCAAAAAACAACAAAAGAGGAGCAAACAAAAAAAAAATAGTGGATTCAACTCAAAAAAGGATCATATATAATTTATTACTGACCAAGGGACCACTCATAAAGCAGAATCCTGAATCGAGGATGCTTGATGTCTAAAGGGGTGTAAAATCCACGTCTAAGGCCCCACAGAATGGTACATGTCGCGAGTAAAGTAGAACCATGCTATTTGTCATGTTGGGGTACTAATCAAAAGCAGCAAAGACTCATAGTGTTCCACACAAGATGGTACTAATCACAAGTATTATACTTCGTACAGGTAACGCAGACCTATGGTGTTTCTCACACAATGGCGCCACTCATAGCCAACGCAAACCGACGAATTTCTTCACCTAGGTGTACTAGGCACGGGTGCCGGTCCAACGGGCCCCGTGATGTTCCTCACATAGGGGGTACTAATCACAGGCAACGCAGAACCACGGTGTCGCTCATATAGTGATACAACTCACAGGCAACGCCCAGACCCGTGGTGTTTCTCACAATGGTACTAATCACGGGTACTGGAAACTCACAGGGGAACCACTCTCTGCTGCTACTAATCACAAACCTATTGTGTACCAAATATAGTGGTACTACTCGTAAGTAAAGGCGACCCATGGTGTTCCCCGCGTGATGGTACTAATCAATAGTAGTTTCATGGTTCTAACACCAGCATCCCTTGGTCGCCCCATTTAGTCGCCTCTTAAGACAGGCAGGGGATACCGCGGGTATATTCTACATGTGCGTCCCCCACCCGCAAGGGGTAGTGTGTTTGGTCCCCGAGAGGTATTTTATTTCCCTCAAGTCCGCCGGCAAGCCGGTTAGGACCCCCCTATCTGCCACCTGGGACGCGCCACGTGGGAGTATCACCTCCCCCCCTGCTACGCCAGCGTAGTAGGTTCGTGGCATAAATCTCACATTTAATATACAGCCTTTCTCAAAAAAATCTTTGCTCTCGGCAAATATAGCCTGTCTAAAAAATTCATTCTCATCGCCTTCTCAGGGCGGTATTATATGAAATATCCAGGCTTTCTCTGCCTTCAATATTTCTACAACTCTTATCTCCACATATATAAATTCTTCGCTCTCAATCCATTTTCTTATATCTCAAGACTTTTTCAGACCTCAACCCTCTCGTGACAAACAACTTTTATAAAAAGTATACAATTATATTTTACTGTTACTACAACTTTCGGACCTCGAGAATAGAACAACACACCTTGATTCTCCATATCATCGACATACACGACGTCACAAAATTTTACTTCCCATGTATAAAACATAACTTTATCGGATTTCGAATTTTCTAGACACCCGCAAACCTTGTGGAACATACTTGTTAAATCCACTTTTGACATAGGAAGATTTTATCCCGCGGTAAACATTATTATTATTGTTATTATTATTATTATTATTATTATTATTATTATTATTATTATTATTATTATTATTATTATTATTATTATTATTATTATTATTTCGACAAAAAATTCCTGAATTCAAACGATATTCGAAATTAAGACATTCGCCACGACTACGTTATCGATAGCACCTTCTTAAATTTCCTCAATTCGGACAATATCTCAAAGAATATTAACACAATATTTAAACTTCGCATTTTATAGTTTCTTGAATTTTACAACACTAAAGGTTTTCACACGCTGACCAGAAATATAATACCTTCGCCTGAGCATTACAAAATATCAACACAACACACGCAATGAAAATTGCTAGGGACAAACAATAATCTAACTACAACATTGATACAAAAATATTCACAGCCTGTGATCGTAGCCATCGTCCTTGATTCTGGCTGCATCTGACAGCAGACCTCGTATATTTAGCCTTCCATGGCTAAATTTACCATCATCTTCTCATACATACAACTTAAATTACACAACACTTTCCAACGCACGTTCAAACGTTTAGCAAGCGATAAACACTCTGCTCAAATGACCACATCTACTGCGTTCACAAGACCGCTGCTTCTTTTCACCCTACTTAAAAGTCCAGGCGTTCCAACAGATAAGAAATCAGACCCTGTAGCTCACATCCAGACTCTAACAAATATCATACGCACGCACTGAATACAAAGAGAAACTCAATTACTTATTCACCCAAATATCTAAACCTTCAAAGTTCCCATAAGCGGCAGCTCAGAAAATTTCTATCATCTTCCATTCTAACAGTATATTTGAACCATAGACACGAACATGTAATAAGTTATTTGGAGACCAAATTTTCACACTTTTCTGCTGACGAGTGACGCGGGCTCCGCTGCTCCAGTAACCAGGCAGAGGCTGTGTAATGTTCGAAGGGAGATTTCTTTTATACCCTATGTGGTGACGCTACTCACACCATGAAGCTTGGTTGCACACTCTGCTAATTCCGCATTCAATAGACCAATTTTCCCGAAATTTGTTCCATAACTTCGGACAGACTTACGATTTATTATGGTGTTAATTTCATATTTTTACCATACTCGCAACAGGCGAAATAAATTATTTCTGCTCGGGCGTTTCGCGGGTTTTCTTCATCCATCGACCTTGGCACGTGTCGCTAGTTCGGGAACCGGGCGCAAATTCTTCTCTAGACTTAACTGCATTTATATTTTTACCCTGGGGGTTCTGTCTTCCCATAGGGTTTATGAATAATTTATATTCTTTATTTCTGGATTTACTGTGTTGCCAAAATCTCTCGTTACGAAGAATTCCTTGAATTTGAAAAATTGTTGAATATTCGAAGTCCACCGAAGTGTCCCGGCGTTTCACGAGTTCGCAGCTTGCTTGACGCGGGTAGCTCGCTCCCACGAAACAGAGAGACTCTTGAAATACAAACATGGCTACTTTCAAAAAAGTAGTTTGTAGCTGAAATAAATATCGGGAAATAAAAATAATAATTTTCTCATCGTAGAATTGTGGGTTCAATACATTATACAAAGAATAAAAAACATAATAGGAATATTGTGAGATTCATTATTTCTTTCTTTCTTATCTACAATACTATGTATTATTCAGATGATCAGATGTCAGTAGTAGCCTGTTAATTATGCCCAGATTGCATGTTTCGCATGAGAATTTCCTGGCAAAACTTTGTACAAACGGAAGTGCTTATTGCGGGCCTCAGCTGCTTCTTCTGATAAACTGCCTATGGGTAATAGGGCATGTTCAATGACAGTTGGGCCATGCACCAAAATCTTGTGTACAGTAAAAAACATAGGATTCCATAGATATAAATCAACATACAGTCTTGCAGTTTCAACGGTATAAGGCAGAAAATTTGTCTGTGTCTGTCTGATGTCCACTGGAAATAGCTTCAAAAATAACCCTGAATCGATAGATGAATTGCAGATCTACACCTGTTATTTCTGTTTATGTTTCAGGATCTGCAAAAATTTTCCATCATTGCTGTTTCCATAGCCTGGCTTGGGAACAAATGCAATTAATCCCAATCTATTTCGAAACTGTTCTTGTGTGACTCTTTTCTTCTCTTGAACAATGTACTTTTCCGCTTTTGAACGGATTTGCCACTTCCTGATGTTTATTTTATAGAACAAATGCAACAGAAATTCGAATAATTCTTATTAGGTCATGAATTATGGACAGGCCGAACTGATGATCTTCTGTATTTACTACTTTGGTTTTTGACAAGTCACTGAAGTATTTTGCGGCAGCGTTGCAAATGTAGCATCTCACTGTCGATGCTGTCTCTGTTGCTGCTTTGCAGAGTTTTGCATCTACTAAAGAAAGCAGCAATGTGTGTGTTATGGAGAAATCACCCTCTGTTCTTGTAATTGTTGTTTCTTCTGATGTTTCAATTTGACTGTTTACACAAACAATTTATTCCTCAGTAACATCACTTGTTTCATGAATAAATCTAATTCGTATTGGTCTGCAATAGCGAGGGGATGATGGAAAGGGATTTTTCCAAACAATTCTTGCGGCTAACAAGTTGGAGAGGCACAAAAAATGACTGAAATATGTTTGCATCAGAATCACTGTTGTTTTCAAATTTTTGTTTAAACTGAATTTGCTGTGAACCATCACAACCCCAATTAGAAATAATTTCCAATGATTGTATGTCATCATGTGGAAGAACATTTAAAACCTATCAAAAATATAATATTAATTGCGCACATGTGTGATTAAGCAAGGCTTGAACTTGAATCTCCGCACATGTGGCAGTCACCTGACAGGGTTCAGTCACAAGGTAGCACTGCTTTTTAGCCTCTTGAAGGATACTGTGACAGGGATAGACCTTTGTATCAGCTGTTCGGATTATTTCGTACAGTATTGTTTCCTTGTCAGCGAGGCTTCTACATAGATTGACAAATCTTGGATATGTGAAAGTCGTTTCCTGTCTAGTAAGTCTCTACGACTACTCCGATCTAATGCTTGTCTGTATGTAGCTCCTCGTGTAGGAGGTAAATGAAATGAAATGGCGTATGGCTTTTAGTGCCGTGAGTGTCCGAGGACATATTCGGCTCGCCAGATGCAGGTCTTTTGATTTGACTCCCGTAGGCGACCTGCGTGTCGTGATGAGGATGAAATGATGATGAAGACGACACATACACCCAGCCCCATGCCAGCGAAATTAACCAATTAAGGTTAAAATTCCCGACCCTGCCGGGAATCGAACCCGGGACCCCTGCGACCGAAGGCCAGGACGCTAACCATTTAGCCATGGAGACGGACGTGTAGGAGATGAAGTAATATCTTTAATAGCTTTGGACGCTCAACATTTCTAGGTTCTCAGAGCTTCATTTGACTGGCATATATTAATTCTGTGGCATGAAAATTGTTTCTCAATAGCTGTGTCTTACGCCTTTTACTGAGTTCGCTTAACGACTTTGGTGGCCTACCAACTCGAGTTTTGAAAAATGGAATTGTAATGGTACTTTGCAGCCAATTGTTCTTTTTTAAGAAGGTACTTTCAATTTTGTGTGAAGCTAGCCATCTTTTCTTTAATTCTGGCTTTATATCAGTTTATATTTAAAACCTCTCTTTTCATCATTTGGTAAGGTAGGATCTGATAATATAGAATCTTCCTTAAAATCAAATCGTTTTAAAATATCGTTTTCAGAGCATCTCTTCATAAGGTCATAGAGGCCATTTCTAGCCATCAGTTCGCCTTTTGAACGACCTAGGATAAAACAAAAATCTTTTCACAATTCATTGCGGAAATTGCATTGGCACATCATTCTTGTAAACAAATCGTACAAAATCACACTGCGGTATGCAGCGACCAATTTTTTATATTTCCTTTAGAGGAATGATTTGTCTACCACAATGCATTAAAACATATGCAAGGAAACACCCTGAACTATAACAAAACCCTTGTATTACTGTACTTGTAAGGAGTATTTCAGTTTGCTTCACAAGTTAATGTTAATAGACTTATTTCTTGTACACATAGAAAATAAAATAAATGAAATTAATTAAAATTAACAATATATATCCGGATCTTCAGAATCCATAACGATTTTCACCCCAATTCACGTCAAAACACACTTTACAACAGTCACAAACGCAAAGTGATTTCAAGCCAGTAGAGAAGTTTCAACTGCACTGCACGCGAGACGTAACTACAGGCTAGCTCGACCGCTTATACGCTGACAAACTACTGCTGTAGCAATGCCCCATCTATCGGACTATCGCAGTGAGTTATGCATTCCGAGAATTACTTGCATTTTAAAAATGGACTTTCGGCCAGCGTTTCGGGCCAAATACCCCTCTGTGTGACGGCAGCTTCCGTTGAACGACAGACCATGTACAGTGTACTCGGAATCTCGCAGGGGTCGTGCAATAGCGCTACGTACTTTTTTGCGTCTGGTATTGCGCAAGAGTTCTCCTTGAGGGCAGGATCCCAAGACATGGGTAAGAGGTTCTATCTCGTTGCAACATTTGCTGTCATTTTTAAGACCTCCCACCATTCGCTGTATGATAGGCCTTCCTGGTCTATTATCCATCGGTTAGCTCAGGGCCATTCAAACAGCGCTCCCCGAGCGCTAGCGCTCTGGCCGCGCTCTAAGCCAGTGCTCCGAGCGCTTTGGGGGAAGGTAGTTTCAGTAGTGGTCGGAGGAGCTTGGCTGGCTGAGCGAGCGGTCTTCCCGCCGCGCGAAGAGACCAGCCGATCCATCAGTCGCTACTCTAGTCTACAGTGACTCTATACATATAGAGTGGTCTTTACGTGGTCTACGCACGGGGTTCCTCAGCTATGTAAAATTAAAAATGGCTGAGAGCGGCAGTAGCCTAATGGCGGTGATCCAATTCTTGATACACAAGAAGGCAATCTGTGCGAAAGTCGCCAAGCTTAAAGGTGTAATGGGAACAGTTGTGCGAATGGTAAATTTTCTTCGCTCCCATGGACTCACGCACCGTCAATTCAAAGAGTACCAGGCGAGTTGGCCGTGCGGTTAGGAGCGCGCAGTTGTGAGCTCGCAATCGGGAGATAGTGGGTTCGAACCCCACTTTCGGCAGCCATGAAGATGGTTTTTCGTGGTTTCTCATTTTCACACCAGGCAAATGCTGGGGCTGTACCTTAATTAATACTTTAATTAAGGCCACGGCAGCTTCCTTCCCATTCCTGGGCCTTTTTTGTCCCATCGTCGCCATAAGACATATCTGTGTCGGTGCGACGTAAAGCAAAAAGCAAAAAAAGAAAAAATCGGAGAGTTCTTGGATGACATCGAAGCGGAGTATCCGTATATCCCGTACCATGCAGAAGTAAGATGGCTGAGCAAGGCGAAGGTGCTTCATCGAGTTTGTTGCTTGCGTAATGCAATAGATACCTTTTATGACATGAAAGGGCGGCCCGAAGTTCTTTTGCGTGATCCAAAGTGGGTGGCGGACTTGGCCTTTTTAAGTGACTTTACTGTCCATCTGAATACTTTGAACACTTCGTTTCAGGGCGAAAAAGCACAATACCGAGCTCGAGAGCTGCAGTCGCTTAAGTGCGGCCAGTATCCAGTATTCGGGAGATAGTGGGCTCGAACCCCACTGTCGGCAGCCCTGAAGATGGTTTTCCTAGGTTTCCCATTTTCACACCAAGCAAATGCTGGGGCTGTACCTTAATTAAGACCACGGACGCTTCCTTCCCACTCCTAGCCCTTTCTTCTCCCATCGTCGCCATAAGACCTATCTGTATCGGTGCGACGTAAAGCAACTTGCAAGGAAAGAAAAGCACAGTATCTGCGATTTGGTGCAAAAAATTCAAGCTTTCAAAAGAAAATTGATTTTGTGGGAAAACCAGTTGCGTGCAAGGAACACAGGACATTTTCCATTGCTTGAAACAGTGAAATAAGGTGTCGACTTGATGAGTACTTGCAGGTAATTGGCCAATTACAAGAAGAGTTTGAAAAGAGATTTTCAGAATTATCAGAACTCCAAGCGGTGTTAGATGTATTTGTTCGACCAATTTTTTTTTAGTGCAGACAGTGCTCCACAGCTATTTCAATTAGAGTTGCTTGAACTTCAGTGCAATGTTCGTCTTAAAGACCGCTTTCTAATGTCACGAAGTTTAGAAGAATTTTACAGGAGCTTTCCGCAAGAAGAATACCCCCTTTTGTATAAACATGCGTGTAAAGTTTTGTCAATGTTCGGCTCAACGTATATTTGTGAGCGTTTCTTTTCGGTTCTTAAGCTTACCAAAAGTAAACATCGTGCAACGATGAGCGATAGAAACTTGCACAATTGTTTAAGAATAGGTGTGTCCAGAAATATTGTAGGCCTACTCAATTTGGAAAAGATTGTTTGCTCCAAAAGTAAA
Organism: Anabrus simplex; assembly: GCF_040414725.1. Lineage (NCBI taxonomy): Eukaryota > Metazoa > Arthropoda > Insecta > Orthoptera > Tettigoniidae > Anabrus > Anabrus simplex. Next base: position 1,156,158,478 of record NC_090266.1, on the reverse strand, counting down.
AGCTCGTAAAAGCGGTTGATCCAAAGTCACTCAAGGTCTGTACTATCTGTTCCTATTGGTAAAATTTTGTTGAATTTTCCTCTCAGATATGTTCAAATTTCAGTTTTGAATAAATCGCATTACTGTATTCTTTACTTAACACTTGATTTCGTTTCCTGCATATTCCATACATCGGAGTACCTTTCGATTTGTATACGTATATGCGGTGTATTTGTTATGGCATAACAGCCCTGTCAATATGATGTCAACAAACCCACAAATGCCGTCGGACGCACGACTGTACGTACGTATCTAGTCAGCGCGGTCCGAACATCGTCCGTCTCAGGTCTCCTCGCTGCCACACTGTAGTGGTGGTAGGGAAAGGAGCGCTAGTCTGACTGCCCAGTGCTCCCCGAGCGCGGGCGCGCTCTCAGAGCGCAATGGCTGGATGGCCCTGAGTTAGCAGATGGGTACTGACTAAAAAGTGCTACACCTCTTCCGTTTTGAGGGAGCTGACACCATTTAGTGTACTCAATATCTCTGAGTTAATTTCTAATTTTCTTCTAGTCTAAGAAGCCATCCCTGGTACTGTGTAAGTTTTCAGTAGGACTTAAATAAAGTTTATATAGGCAATGATTGCTCTATTCTAGGAGGTTTCTAGATTGAAGGACGTACGTGTTCCGATTCTTATGGAAAGACCTCAGGGCGTTGATGGTTAGAGAATAACCTCTCACTGCGCACGAAAATGTCCAAGACCCTTTTATACCCATGACTGTCCAAAAGATCTGAAAGGAAATAAAGAATTTATTTTAGCGAACACCTAATCAACCTACCCCTATATCGAAGGAATTTACTTCAGGAGACAACATACGGAATGGGTGCATAAAGGTAGGACAGACTGAAAGCGTTCAAAACGATGAGCTTTTGGTCGGCATGGGGAAAAGGAGAAGATGAAAGAGACTCCAGTTTGTGACCAAGTTCTTTTATTGTTTCATGAGAGTCAACTTAATGCCATCACTAAAGTTTACTCCAAGGTATCGAATAGCTTCCCCGGGTCTAATTCTCTGATTTCGCCGTTGTGTGAGAGAGTTGAGCATGAGAAATGTTAATGAAGACGGATTTTTGGACATTCACTTCCAAACCAATCTCTCTGATGCCAATATTCGCCATTTTAGTTAGTTCCGAAGCAGAAGCTTGATCCTTGCCTATGACTGATAATTCGTCAGCAAAACCGAGGAATGTGAGAGGCTTCAGCCCAGCTACTGGGGTAAGTCAATATTCAAAAGCAACAGTGTCTTCACAGAGCTCGTTTAAAATGTGGTCTGTTGCAAGGGTGTGGAGCGTCGTATGACCCCTCTTTTCAGTTTAATACACTTCGTTTTAAAATGGTTCGCCTCAATCTGCGTCATATTCCTCCGTCTTTCATAACCCGGGTAAGAACTTGGTCTGGTCTAGGTGAGGTATCCACCGCTATACGTATAGAGGCGTCTATTACTTCTTACCTGGAGATTCTGAGAAGGTAAGTTTCATCTAAATAGAACAACACGATCTTCATTAGACAAAGCGTTAGGATATTCATCTCTAATGCATAGGTCTTCGGTTGAATAAAGATGAGAAATGGTTTTCAATGTCGTTTAAAGGTAATTGACAGCGATTTCCATCATTACCGAAAACTTTACGCTCTACTTTCCTTCTCTGACTATAAGCTTGGAATTGGGTAAACTGATAAGCACACTTAGCCTGTCTTCTTGACCCGAACTCTCAGAAGTAGATGATTCAGTATATATCATGTGAATATTGAGGAGTTTCTTATTCTTTCTAAGCTCGTAAAACCTAAAGGCGGGATGTTTGGGACATGGAAAGATATTAATAGACTTAGCAAGGAATATCAGAAAGTCGTCCGGCTCCATGGATAAATGTTTAGAGTGCTGTTCTTTGGTCACAGGGGTTCCGGGTTCGATTGCCGGCAGGGTCGGGAATTTTAACCATCATTCGCTGGTACGGGGGCTGGGTGTATGTGTCGTTTTCATCATCATTTCATCCTCATCACGACGCGCAGGTCGCCTACGGGCCTCAAATCAAAAGACCTGCACCTGGCGAGCCGAACATATCCTCGGACACACCCGGCACTTAAAAGCCATACGCCATTTCATCAGAAAGTCATTAACTCTTCTGAAGAACAAAATATCATCCATACTTTCTTCGAATAACCGTCTTCAGTTCTGAACATCTTATTTGAAATTATTGAATTGAGGTTCGTCGAGGTCAGAATTACAGTAATGAGATGTGAAGAAAGGTACGCAGGTGAATTCAATTCGAAAAGTCTTCCCAGAACTGACATCACTATACAGGCCCATGTTGTTTGGTTGCCTGGCGACAAGTATTTGTCACTAAATGTCTGGATGGGCCTTATTGTTGTGAATTCTCACTCCCATCTTAACGGAGGAAACTTTTCCCCAATGAGCACAAATACTCTTGTGGTCTTATGAAAAAGTTTGGGACACAATTAATAGCAGTGGCTGTGTAAAAATACAGAAGTTTGTGTAAATAAATAGCTTTGATATAATAATAGAGTCTGGCCTTGTGGAAGTCTTTCGAGTTGACACCTTATAGGCGACAGGCGCATGTGTGAGGATTGGGTCCTATCTATGATGAATTCTGATGCTGAAGACGGCACACACACACACACACACCCAGCTTACGAGCCATCGGAATTAACCCATGCAGTTTAAAATCCCCGACCCGGCCGGGAATCGAATCCGGGACCCTTAGACCACTTAGCCATGAAGCCAATGGCCATGATGGATTCGGCTGCTGGGTTGAAAACAATGGTAAGTGACTCAATCAACATTTTGAGTTACAGTATATTTGATGTTTGAAGAAATTATACTGAAATTACATTATGACAAAATACATGTATCAATATTATTATAACCCAGGAGACACTGTAATACACATCTACATTTATAGTAATTTGCTACGATTTTTTCACCCTTAATTTTGCAGTTACCTGAAGAATAACAGGTCAGATGTGTTGCTTAACATAGTCTTCTTCAACACTTCGTCTACTATTATGTTGTCTTGCCTGTGTGATTAATCTTTCTTTCACTCATCCTCTGCTTCAAATTCTGATGGGGTATGTCCTTCCATTGATGTCAGTGAGAAATACCACTGTTGATAGATGGAAGTATCCACTTTAAGCATGCAATGGAATCTTTAAGTTTGTTAGTATCAATGGGAAGCGAACCAGAATACTTTTTCTTTAGAAATGGAAGCGTATGAAGAAGTGTTTACGGAGAGCGGCCTATTTTTTTGTAAGAGAAACTTCTTGAAGCTCTCCACAATAATTAGTTACACAGTACATCAATAAAGGTTTATCTTTCATCAAAGTATATCTTGCTACAGAACTGACTGTGAATGGAGTTCCATCTGTGTGCACTCGAGGTTGGTGGAATTGTTTCCGTAACTCATTGAAAGAGAAGAAATTTTAATTATTCATTCTTGTTTGAAATGGTTTCTTTTTCTTCGACGTTCTCAAGATTTCTTCCCAATGATCAGGAAGATAAATATGCTGGTGATGTTCCCGTACATTATTTTCTACAATAGCGTAATCTCGATCGCTTGTTAAGATTGTGTGGCCTACCACGGAGAAAAAGTGGGTTACTGTTTGAAAGCGGCCTAACTGAAGTAAGTATAACCAAAATCCAACCAAAGTCCATTTTATTTAGTTTGCCCTCCACAGTTATCTGAAAATGCAATTAAGTTTTCCCCACGTATGTCATTTTCTATAAAATATCTTAATAAACAGCTCGGTATTTCACCTAACCACGTTTTGCAACAGACTCATCCCATAAAAAGAAATAACCGTCCACAGCACCACAATCATGTATACCAAGATTGTAACTGAATATTTTACCTTTATAGAAACAGGGACCTTTGTGTAGGGAGAGCTTGCTGCAAGTCAAAAGTGACTGTGTACATCTGGATTGGATTTTGCTGCATCCTTGATTGCAGTCCTAGCGGCATCCGACTTTCTATGGTGAAGTTCTTGACCCTGTAATAGTTATCTTAATACATCCACCCTGTCATGAAATTTTGCATGTTGGATAGCTACATGAAGTGAGTCACATGTGGCAGAAGTGTCATTATAGGGTGATTTGAAGCGAATAATAAAGTCTTCGGTGAAAATTCTTCTGAATTTATCTGAAGATACTGTTTGGTTGTTGTTAGCAGTACATTAAGCGACATACTTCTGGTATATAGGTGTACTGGTAATTGAATATTCTAAACTCATGTACTGTTGATAGTCTGCAATGGCTCTGGTAGCGTGGCACTGATTCAATGAACTGTTTTACATCTGCAATATCATTGTCATTGTACTTCGTGCATGATTAGCATCGTTCCCTCTCAGATCACTCTGTGAGGTAATTGTACCTATCTTCAATGTTTTCTATTCTATTCCTGTTCCCTCACAAACTATGTACAGCCAAAAATTCACATTTAGAAACTTTTATTTCTTCATTGTTCGCTCTTACTGTGCAATGGATTATTTGTATTCGCTTTGAGACTTTCTTCTTTGTACGCCGATGTACTGCTCTAGATCTTAAACACCCAAATATGTATGCGTTTTGAGCATCAAAGTTGCCAAGTTTCCAGAACCCTTCACAAATCGCATTTCTTGTTTCCTGAGACACGTGTTCAAAGCATTTTAAAGGGCAGTTACAATTTTCTCTAACACATTTACTGCCTGCTTCTGGCCCCTTTCCCCTTTTAGGTCTATATCTCAGAGCTTTATTTCGTTTAAGCTTCGCGGCTTGTGTTGCTGTCGTTTCTTGTTTCCTTCCTACTTTTTTGTTTTGAAGGGTTTGCCTGCGTCTTCATCGTCATCCTGTAGACTATGTATAAGGGTTTTTAAAAATAATGACACAGCTAAACGATAACGAATGGCAGGAGGGATGTGTGATTATTATTCCATTTTAAAGTTCACAACCGACGTCATACTATTCTTATAAAGATACTGTAATTACAAGTCAGCGTGAAAATAATGTTAAATAACACATATACCATAACACTGTCTGTAGCCTGAAGTCAGTGTTAAGTACTAGCAGTTAACATGTTCTTCATGCCTCCAATGATTGTATTTTAAGATCATTGTTTACTTACCTTTCTTAAAGAATGGTCACTGTTGGACGTATTATCATCACCAGGTACATAGAGTGGGTCACTATTTGTATCATCACAATCAGAATTCAAAGTTTCTGCTAATTCAGCAGTGTTATGTTTCTAGAAAATAGAACTTAGAGAATTAGTGTAGGCGAAGCTTTATCTGTCCCTGTAATAATTAAGAGGGGAATTCTTCAAAGCAGTATTATTGGACCTTTATGTTTTCTTATATATATATCAATGATATGTGTAAAGAAGTGGAATCAGAGATAAGGCTGTTTGCAAATGATGTTATTATGTACAGAGTAATAAATAAGTTACAAGATTGCGAGCAACTGCAAAATTAACCCGATAATATTGTGAGATGGACAGTAGGCAATGGCATGATGATAAACGGGGTTAAAAGTCAGGTTGTGATTTTTACAAATAAGAGAAGACCCCTCAGTTTCAATTACTGCGTTGATGGGGTGAAAGTTCCCTTTGGAGATCATTGTAAGTACCTAGGTGTTAATATAATGAAAGATCTTCATTGGGGTAATCACATAAATATGATTGTAAATAAAGGGTACAGATCTCTGCACATGGTTATGAGGGTATATGGGTGTTGTAGTAAGGATGTAAAGGAGAGGGCATATAAGTCTCTGGTAAGACCCCAACTAGAGTATGGTTCCAGTGTATGGGACCCTCACCAGGAACTGGAAAAAAATCCAAAGAAAAGCAGCACGATTTGTTCTGGGTGATTTCCGACAAAAGAGTAGCGTTACAAAATTGTTGCAAAATTTGGGCTGGTAAGACTTGGGACAAAGGAGACGAGCTGCTCGACTAAGTGGTATGTTCCGAGCTGTCAGTGGAGAGATGGCGTGGAATGACATCAGTAGACGAATAAGTTTGAGTGGTGTCTTTAAAAGTAGGAAAGATCACGATCTGAAGATAAAGTTGGAATTCAAGAGGACAGATTGGGGCAAATGTTCGTTTATAGGAAGGGGTGTTAGGGATTGGAATAACATACCAAGGGAGATGTTCAATAAATTTCCAATTTCTTTGCAATCATTTAAGAAAAGGCTAGGAAAACAACAGATAGGGAATCTGCCACGTGGGCGACTGCCCTAAATGCAGATCAGTAGTGATTGTTTGATTGAATTTGTTTTCCTTTTGATTTCCGGACCACATGCGATGGTATCTTATCACTCGACGTCATTTCGTAACACTTAACATTTTGTTCACGAACCAGATGCTAGCTGACATGTTAACCAACATTTGACACTACAAAACTAAAATGTCTCTCTCACAGACTAAGATTGCCAGTGGAAAGAGCACGTAACATGACATTATATTCATCAGTAACATCAATTACGGGAAAATGTAACTACATTGACTTCAACCGAGCAGCTCAGTTAAGGTTATTAGTTGTAGTAAGGAGCGATATGAAAGCACAAGCTATTAAACGGAATGTATGTTGTCCAGACAGAAGAATAAGCTCTTTAATAAGCCAAAAGACCGCCTCTGTTGTTTAATGGTTAGTGTGATTACCTGCAACCCCCCGGAGGGCCGGGTTCGATTCCCGGCTATGCCACAAAATTTGAAACGTGGTAAGAGGGCTGGAACGGGGTCCACTCAGTCTCGGGAGGTCAACTGAGTAGAGGGGGTTCGATTCCCACCTCAGCCATCCTCGAAGTGGATTTCCGTGGTTTCCCACTTCTTCTCCAGGCAAATGCCGGGATGCTAGCTAACTTTAGGCCACGGCCGCTTCCTTCCCTCTCGCTTGTCTATACCTTCCAATCTTTCCATCCCCCCACAAGGCCCATTTTCAGCATAGCAGGTGAGGCCACCTGGGCGAAGTTCTGGCCCTCCTCCGCAGTTGTAATCCCCGATCCAAAGTCTCACGCTCCAGGACACTGCTCTTGAGACGGTAGAGGTTGGATCCCTCCCTGAGTCTGAGGGAAAAATCAACCCTGACGGTAAACAGATTAAGAAAGAAAGAAGGAAAGAAAGAAAGAAAGAAAGAAACAAACAAACAAACAAACAAACAAACAAACAAACAAACAAACAAACAGCCTAAAATCCTTAATGAAGGATTAACTCACGGGGCAAGATAACCGCAGATCAAGAATTTAAACAGGTATCGAGCACGAAATGAATAACACAGAAGAACGACTACAGAAATTCACAGAAACCGTATTGAAGCTCAGTAACAAAGAGCAGAAGCACTATGAAGTATTTCCTAACCAAAGTAACAAGTTCTAATTACCAAAAAAACTATCAAAATCTGAGTGAATTGCCAGTGAGGTTAAGGTCCGTAGCTGTGAGCTTGCATTTGGGAGATGGTAGGCTCAAATCCCACCATCGACAGTCTTGAAGATAGTCTGCCGTGCTTTCCAAATGTTTTTAGCAGGCAAAAAGTTACAATAGTGCCGAAAGGAACAAGGTTTGAGGTACAAGAAATGCACCGAAGAAGAGGCTGCGTGGTTTGGGTCATGTAGCTATCAGCTTGCATTCGGGAGATAGTAGGTTCGGACCCCTGAAGATGGTTTTCCGTGGTTTCCTATCTTCACCCCAGGCAAATGCTGGGGCTGTAGTTTATTTAACGCGACGGTCACTTGCTTCCCACTTCTAGCCATTTCCTATCCCATTGCCGTCGTAAAGATTGGTTACGTGCCAGATGCGACCGTGCCGGATGCGACCCGGCCATTATCGTGCCAATAGCGACCGAGCGGATAAGCACCGTGCCGCATGCGACCCATCAATCACTTACAATTGATCTGCATTAAGGGCTGTCACCAAGTGGCAGATTGCTTATAAGTAGCTAACTTGGTCTTTCCTAAAATAAAGGTCTGACACCGTTGTTAGCAGGTTCGAGTGCCATTGGTCGAAAGAAAAATATAATAATGTTGCTAGCTTTACATCCCGGTAACTACTTGTATGGTTTAAGGAGACGCCGAGGTTGCGGAATTTAATCCCGCAGGACTTATTTTACTTGCCAGTAAATTCACCGACACAAAGCTGACGTATTTGAGCATGTTCAAATACCACCGGACTGAGCCAGGATCGAACCTGCCAAGTTGGAGTCGGAAGACCAGCATCTCAACCGTCTGAACCGTCTGAGCCACTTGGCATGGATGAAAAAAAATATTCACCATCAGAATGTTGGCCGGCAGGGTAGGAAAGTTGGTGGTAGACAGTTTCTAATCACTAGATTGCATGCCAAAGGCCGGGATTCAAATCCAAACCTTTTCTCAGTGTTCAAATGGAGTGAGGGGATATGATGCTGTTGATGGTCATTCGGCCGTCGGATGGCGACGTAAAGCATTGAGCAGACCCCTTGGTATTATTCGAGAGGAGTAGGCTACGTGCCGCAACCGGGTTTCATCTCTCCCTACTTCATTATCATAATCCCACATCCAGACGCGCAGGCCGCCCAAGGGAGTCAGGTAGAAAGACCTGCACCAGGCAAGCCGAACACCTCCTCGGACACTCCTTTTGTTGCTAGTGGCATTACGTCACACCGATACAGACAGGTCTTAAGGCGACGATGGGATAGGAAAGGGCTAGGAATAGCATTTGCCTGGTGTGAAAATGGGAAACGACGGAAAACCATCTTCAGGGCTGCCGACAGTGGGATTCGAAACCACTATCTCCCGGATGCAAGCTCAGGGCCGCGCGCCTCTAACAGCATGGACAACTCGCCCGGTAAAGACGTAAACGCATCACCATGTTTCGTATTGTAAAACGAATTTCCCCCAGCAGTGTTATGTAAAGTATGGGCAGTAGCTGCTTATAGGACTTTTTGAAATGGCATTGCGCTTCGTTTAGCTTACCTTATCTTGGGTGATGACACAACTTGTCAAATGACAATTAAATAGTTTGTCAACGCCGGTCGCATCCGGCACGGTTACAGATTATGCGGTCGCTAGTGGCACGGGTCGCATCTGGCACGCCACCGTAAGATTTGTGTGTGTCCTGTGACGTAAAGGAAACTGTAAAAAAAAAAAAAGACAAGGAATGTCTTATCTAAGGAAATACTTCAATGAAGTTTTTACCCCATTGATCGTCATCACTTGACAGGTTTCAGCCAGTTATTATTATTATTATTATTATTATTATTATTATTATTATTATTATTATTATTATTATTATTGTTACCGTGTTTTTGCGGTAGTTATGCATGAAAGAAGGTTCGGGGTGGTGAACAGGTCTCAAGCTACGAAAGTAAAATTAATTTAAAATTTAACAAGGTTATATTTTCTTTTCAAAATTAAGAAATAACAAGTACGGCAGGTACAGAGTAGCAAGGCAACAAAAGGTGCCATTACAGTATTTACAGTATTTGGGCTTCGAGCCCCGAATTCACACTTCTAGAGCAATTAGCCCAACTTTACTCCAAAATAAGTTTTACCAGAGGGGCAGAAAACCCCATTCATGTTCAAGAGCACTTGCTCCAAATTACACAGAAAAGCCTCCTCGAGGCATACAACACTTAATTTTCAAGAAAGAGCCACATGCTCTCAAACTTTAAGCCTCTCAAAGGCCACACCAAACTCCACCTTCAAGTTGTCCTCTTAGGACATAGACACAGGGGTAACATACCCAACCTACTGAGGTCTATTAAATGAAAAAGGGTAATTACATGACCTCTAAAATAACAATTTGAGAGGAGGCGATCTGCACTCCTAATGTATTTGTTTCAAAACCTAATTTGGCTCTAGGCCACTAATACAAGGGCTAATCCCATACTACAGAGGTGACTTAAGAAGGAAACAATTTACATTACGTTGAAGAAGAATAGGTAGAGAAAAAAATAAGTTCACCTCAAAACAATATGAGTGGGAGCTCGAGAGGGTTAAGCACTCTCTATCCCAATATGTAGTTTAAAAGATAGAATAGATACAAGTTTCTTTACATTTTAAGGAAGGTTACATAATGGAAAAACTTCGGACCCGCCCCGAGAGTTAAACTGCTGAGCTAGCAAAGAAAGAAGTTATTAATCGGCCATTACCTTGTTGTTGACCGCTGCCGACGAAAGAGGCGCATCCCGCCCCCTGCTACGTACTTTACACACTGAAAGATGGAACAGAAGTGGCGCAGAGACCCAAAAATCAGCAGTTTATATACTCTCGCGGAAAGTTTGAGGCGTTTTAGGGAAGAAAACACCCGCCCACAATCACTTTATTGGGTAGGATACAGCAACATATTCAAGTTGGGGGAAGATACATCAGATTGGTCAGAAATTAATAAAAAAAATCGGGATTGGCTAAATACAAAACAAGGGGAAAGAGAGGGGTATACAGCCAACTTAAACAATGACTGAAAGAAATTTAACAAAGAACAAACTTATGAATTCAAAATTTCTCCAAAAAAAGACCAGTTCTTTCACTCCGCACTAGGGTGCACTATTGCTGATCTTCAGTAGTGTCCTCTAGAAGAGAAAGTTCACACTTCTTACTACAAGCAAAACAAAAATACGTCGAAAATGACACAGTTCAAAAACTCCAAAATTTCCAGGTAGTGACATCTTCTGAGAAAGTAGAAAATTAATACCGTAGATAAAGTTCAGACTTCCTCCAGCAGAGGAGTTTCAATTGGCGCACATTTTAAATTAGCGGCGTGAAGGTGTACCGCCCGGGACAATTATTATTATTATTATTATTATTATTATTATTATTATTATTATTATTATTATGAAGGGGTTTCCTTAATCACAGATCTTGTTTAAATGTAACCACACACCACATCATTAGTTGAAAATTCCAGAATAGGTTTGACTACACATCGTATACTCCTGATAAGATTTGAAGCCTAGAGTGCCGAAGTATCCTTTGCCTCTAAATGACATATGGGTAACAGTACAGTGACTGTAGTATCAATACATTGGGAGGAATTTCGAAGGTTGTGTGGTAATTACGCAACGCCACGATACGGAAATCATATATCATTATATCACCTAGGATGGGTGATAATACACATTATCTGTATCGTAATCGATGTATCGGGGCTGAGAGATAACTGACGTGTATGTCTCTGTACTTGAAATAATGTCATGATTCTAGATAAAAACTGCGATCTCATCTATTACTGGAACGGTTCATTGATTAGAACCATTACCTGCAGAAATCTTGGCAATACTGCAGTCAACTGGAGTTTCTGCAAACAAGTTCTGACAATTACAAATACTTATCAATTAATTGCTGCTGCTACTGTCCCACTTACGGACTAAGAATGTAAATAACCGTCAGCTCAGTTTGATAATAATAATAATAATAATAATAATAATAATAATAATAATAATAATAATTTATATAATATATAATATATATAATATTATAATGATAATAATAATAATAATAATAATAATAATAATAATCACCGCGTCTGTGGTGTACTGGTTAGTGTGATTAGTTGCCACCCCCGGAGGCCCGGGTTCGATTCCCGGCTCTGCCACGAAGTTTGAAAAGCGGTACGAGGGCTGAAACGGGGTCCACTCAGCTTCGCGAGTTTGACTGAGTAGAGGAGGGCTCGAGTCCCTCCTGAGCCATCTTCGAAGTGTTTTTCCGTGGTTTCCCACTTCTCCTCCAGGCCCAGGATGATAACTAAATTAAGGCCAACCGGGCGAGATGGCCGTGCAGTCAGGGGCGCGCATCTGTGAGCATGCATCGGGGAGATAGTGGGTTCGAACTTCACTGTCGGCAACCCTGAAGATGTTTTTCCGTGGTTTCCCACTTTCACACCAGGCAAATGCTGCGGCTGTACCTTAATTAAGGCCACGGCCGCTTCCTTCCCATTCCTAGGCCTTTCCAATTCCATCGTCGCCATAACACCTATCTGTGTCGGTGCGACGTAAAGCAAATAGCAAAAAAAAAAAAAAAAAAAAAAAAGGGCAAGAAACTTAAGATCACGGCCGCTTCCTAACCCTCTTCTTGTCAATACCTTCCAATCTTTCCATCACCCACAAGGCCCCTGTTCAGCATTGCGGGTGAGGCCGCCTGGGCGAGGTACTGGTCCTCTACCCAGTTGTATCCCCCGACCAAATGTCTCCGCTCCAGGACACTGCCCTTGAGGCGGTAGATGAGGGATCCTTCGCTGAGTCCGAGGGAAAAACCAACCCTGGAGGGTAAACAGGTTAAGAAAGAACAAATAATAATAATAATAATAATAATAATAATAATAATAATAATAATAATAATAATAATGTCGTCCGCCTGTCTGGTGTAGTGGTTAGTGCGATTAGCTGCCACCCCCGGAGGCCCGGGTTCGATTCCCGGCTCTGCCACGAAATTTGAAGAGTGGCACGAGGACTTGAACGGGGTCCACTCAGCTTTGAGAGGTTGAATGAGTGGAGGTAGGTTCGATTCCCACCTCAGCCACCCTTGAAGTGGTTTTCCGTGGTTTCCGACTTCTCCTCCAGACAAATGCCGGGTTGGTACCTCACTTAAGGCCACGGGCACTACATTCCGTCTTCCTTGTCTATCCCTTCCAATTTCCCCATTCCCCCCAAAAGGCCCCTGTTCAGCATAGCAGGTGAGTCCACCTTGGCGAGATACTCGTCCTCCTTCCCAGTTGTATCCCATACCGAATGTTTCACCACCCAGGATACTGTCCTTGAGGTTGTAGATGTGGGATCCTTCTTTTAGTCCGAGAAAAACCAACCCTGGAGGGTAAGCAGATTAAAAAAAGGAAGAAGTAATAATAATAATAATAATAATAATAATAATAATAATAATAATAATAATAATAATAATAATCTCTGAGGGAGTCTGTTAACCTCTAGAGGGCGCGTCCCCAGGTGACGGATAGGGGGTCACAGAAATGTGGGCTGGTTCAAATACCTCGGAATAGGAACCCGCGTACCAACAGGCAGACCACTTCCTGGGGGTTGAAAATACTGGGACACCCTCTTTCCGGGGGCTATAAATAAGGAGGACCCATATTCACGGTTAAGAGTGAAGCCCACAATGTCATCTACAGTGGAGAAGATCTTAGAAGTGGAAATCGGAGGGTATATCGACGGAAAGCCCAGTCAAAAAATTCAACCAAATCAACATGAAGAAAGCACCTTCTAAACTTAATTACCTCAGGGGGTCAAATCCCTCGGTTGAATAACCACATGTGGTCTATTCCGATTCTGAGGAGACTACAGAAGTGTGCAAGGAGGTAAGTCGGAGTACCTCAAATCCCCGTAAGAACAAAACTAGACCCAAATCACCAATGTGGGTAATGACATTTAATGTCAATTCCCTTTTGAAAGCTGGGAAATTGAAAAATATATTAAATAAATCTAGGGAACGAAACATTAAAATGACTGGATTTCAATAATCACGATATACAGATGAATGTCCTTCGATTCAGAAAACTATAGGATATTTAACGGAAAACCGGGCGAACGAGTTATGGTGAATTTTTCACAATTTTGAACTGGGTTTATAGTGGGTAAATCAATACTGGACTCAGTTGTGATATTTATGTACTACTCAGTGCGTCACTCCACTCTAGCTATAAAATCAGGAAATAAAATATATACTCTAATTAATGGGCATGCACCAACTAACATTATTAACAAAGAAAAACCTGATAAAGCAGAACATTTTGGAACCAGTTAGATCATATTTTACAAAAGTTCCAACACATCCTGTTAAGTACTCATGGGGGATTTCAATGCCCAAATCGGTAAAGACAAGAAATATAGATACTGGGCTGGTAAATGGTCCGGTCATAAACAGACTAATAGGAATGGCATGTGACTTACTGAGATATGCGTAAGTCATGATTAATTTTTAAATCAACGTTTTTCAAGAAAGAAACCCTCCAAAACTAAGACTTGGTCCTCACCTAACCCGTTGTTAGGTGAATATCAACTGGACCACGTTCTAATCTCCCGCATGTTCAACAGAAATCATGAAACTCTAAGTCTTCAAAGGACTAGACTTGGACTCTGATCATTACCCTACTAAATTCTCAATCGACATGATTCCAGAAAAAAATAAAATTATAAACCGAGCTCCTCAACTAAAATATGGCATAGAACACATTAAAGATAATGAAAACTTTAAGATACCAACAGAAAGATTGAATCCGCAAAATTGGTCACAACTCCAAGCAGGACTTCTAAAAACAGCAGAAAACATAGCACCACTAACGAGGACCAGAAAACATGCTTGGTGGACAGACGAATGTGACAAGCTCATACAACTAAGACAACAAGTTTGGAATATTTGGCCATGCAACAAAAATCCAACCACATTTCAAAATCTAAAAAATTGTAGAAAGACAGTAACAAAATCTATTAGAAAAATTCGAAAACAAAGTGAAGATATAAAACAGCAAACTATAGAAGAAGACTTTATGAAACACAATTCACGAAGTCATTACAGGACTTTTAAACAGAAGTTAACCAAATATTCGCCACCATCACTCTATTTTACCAATGAACATGGAGAAATTGCCTGCACTATCCGTGCTAATTGTGAAATCCTGGCAACATACTTTTCTAAACTACTTAATTGTGAAACATGCCCAAAAATGTTGATGTTCAACTTTCCCCAAAGTAACCCAGATTCAACCCCACCGAGTGTCCAAGAAATTAAGGAAGTAATTAAATCATTGAAAAAAGCAAGGCTTCAGGGCAAGACCAAATAGTGGCAGAAGTATGGGAAAATGCAGGAGGAAATTTTATCATGAAACTTTACGAAATTATACTGACAATACGGCGAACCCAAAAAAATCCCTACAGATTGGAAAACAGCGATCGTACACCCAATTCATAAACAGGGAAGTAAGAGTGATCCAAATAATTATCGGGGAATCTCTCTCCTTAAGGTCACCTATAAAATCCTTTCAATCATCGTCCTAAACCGTGCAGAGCAACAACTGGACCAAGAATTAGGTGAATACCGAGATGGATTTAGAAAAGGAAGGTCGTGCGCTGAGCAAATTCTCAATTTAAAGAATACAATAACATACTTACGAACCACAGCGAACAAGAACTATGTGATCACATTCGTTGATTTCAGAAAAGCATATGACAGTATAGATCGACAATCACTCCTTAACGTTTTATCAGAATGTAGACTAGATCAAATAACAAGAAATATTATCAAGGAAACGTTTAACGAAACTACAGCTAAAGTAAAGTTTATGGGTGAATATAGTCAGGAATTCCAAATAAGCACAGGAGTGTGACAAAGGGATGGGGTACCTCCATTAATTTTTAATTGTGCTCGTGAAAAGGTTGTCAGAGAATGGAGGAAAGCAGGTGCACCATCTCACCATTTAGGACCTAAGAATTAAGGCATAAAAACTGACCTTCTTCGCCTTTGCTGATGATATGGTACTTGCAGCCAAAAACATACAAGATCCACAAAAGCAACTTGATATTCTACAAGAAAAAACAGCAAAAATCGGACTTCAAATATCATATGAAAAAGGTAAATATATGACTGACATCAAAAATGCACCACAAGAACTTAT
Organism: Anabrus simplex; assembly: GCF_040414725.1. Lineage (NCBI taxonomy): Eukaryota > Metazoa > Arthropoda > Insecta > Orthoptera > Tettigoniidae > Anabrus > Anabrus simplex. The sequence continues at coordinate 1,156,142,878 of NC_090266.1, read as the reverse complement.
CATTGGCACTAACAAAAATCTCAAGGGTGAACGAATTCAAATACCTAGGTGAATGGATTGTCGAAAATTGTAACGAAAGGAAATCCACAACTTTACGAATTCAAAAAATGGAAACTGCTTTCCAACTAACAAGAACCGTTTACAATAAACAATGTCTTTACATACATACATACATACATACATACATACATACATACATACATACATACATACATACATACATACATACATACATACATTATCATTATAGACTGTTATGCCCTTCAGCGTTCAGTCTGCAAGCCACTGAGAATTTACTAAACGTCGCCACAATCCTCGATTTGCAACTAGTGTTGTGGCCACATTTAGTTCTATACCTCTTATCTTTAAATCGTTAGAAACCGAGTCTAACCATCGTCGTCTTGGTCTACCTCTACTTCTCTTACCCTCCATAGCAGAGTCCATTATTCTCCTAGGTAACCTATTCTCCTCCATTCGCATCACATGACCCCACCACCGAAGCCATTTTATGCGTACAGCTTCATCCATCGAGTTCATTCCTAAATTAGTATTTTAGCTCCTCATTCCGAGTACCCTCCTGCCATTGTTCCCACATGTTTGTACCGGCAATCATTCTTGCTACTTTCATGTCTGTTACTTCTAACTTATCAATAAGATATCCTGAGTCCACCCAGTTTTCGCTCCCGTAAAGCAAAGTTGGTCTGAAAACAGACTGATGTAAAGATAGTTTCGTCTGGGAGCTGACTTCCTTCTTACAGAATACTGCTGATCGCAACTGCGAGCTCACTGCATTAGCTTTACTACACCAGGATTCAATCTCACTTACTATATTACCATCCTGGGAGAACACACGACTTAAATACTTGAAATTATCGACCTGTTCTAGCTTTGTATCACCAATCTGACATTCAATTCTGTTGAATTTCTTACCTACTGACATCAATTTAGTCTTCGAGAGGATAATTTTCATACTATACTCATTGCACCTATTTTCAACTTCCAAGATATTAGACTGCAGGCTTTCGGCACAGTCTGCCATTAAGACAAAGTCGTCAGCGTAGGCCAAACTGCTTACTACATTTCCACCTAACTGAATCACTCCCTGCCATTTGATACCTTTCAGCAGATGATGCATGTAAACTACGAACAGCAAAGGTGAAAGATTACAGCCTTGTCTAACCCCTGTAAGTACCCTGAACTAAGAACTCACTCTACCATCAATTCTCACTGAAGCCCAATTGTCAACATAAATGCCTTTGATTGATTTTAATAATCCACTTTTAATTCCATAGTCCCCCAGTATAGTGAATATCTTTTCCCTCGGTACCCTGTCATATGCTTTCTCTAGATCTACGAAATATAAACACAACTGCCTATTCCTCTCGTAGCATTTTTCAATTACCTGGCGCATACTGAAAATCTGATCCTGACAGCCTCTCTGTGGTCTGAAACCACACTGGTTTTCATCCAACTTCCTCTCAACAACTGATCGCACCCTCCCTTCCAAGATGCCAGTGAATACTTTGCCTGGTATACTAATCAATGAGATGCCTCGATAGTTGTTGCAATCCTTCCTGTTCCCTTGCTTATAGATAGATGCAATTACTGCTTTTGTCCAATTTGAAGGTACCTTACCAACACTCCACGCTAATTTTACTACTCTATGAAGCCATTTCATCCCTGCCTTCCCACTATACTTCACCATTTCAGGTCTAATTTCATCTATTCCTGCTGCCTTATGACAATGGAGTTTCTTTTACCATCCTTTCCACTTCCTCAAGCATAATTTCACCAACATCATTTTCCTCCTCCCAATGAGCTTGGCTGTTTGCAACACCACCATGATGATTTCCTTTTACATTGAGAAGATGTTCAAAACATTCCCTCCACCTCTCCAGTGATTCCCTGGGATCTATTATGAGTTCACCTGAATTACTTAAAACACTGTGCATTTCCTTTTTCCCTCCCTTCCTAAGATTCGTTATTACTGTCCAGAAAGGTTTCCCTGCTGCTTGACCTAGCCTTTCCAGGTTATTACCAAAATCTTCCCATAACTTCTTTTTGGATTCAACAATTATTTGTTTCACTCTGTTTCTTTCATCTACGTACAAATCCCTGACTGCCTCGGCCCTTGTTTGGAGCCATTTCTGATAAGCTTTCTTTTTACGTTTACAGGCTGCTCTCACTTCGTCATTCCACCAAGATGTTCACCTTTTCCCATCTTTACACACAGTTGTTCTTAGGCATTCCCTTGCTGTTTCTACTACAGCATCCCTGTATGCCACCCATTCACTTTCTATATCCTGAACCTGCTTACTGTCTACTGTTCGAAACTTATCCATGGACTTCTGTCTAATTTCTTCATCCTGGAGATTTTCTACGCTTATTCGTTTGCAGACAGATTTCACTTTCTCTACCCTGGGCCTAGAGATACTTAGTTCACTACAGATCTTATAGTGGTCTGTATCTTCGAAAAATCCGCGAAAAACTCGTACATTCCTAACAGATTTACTGAATTCGAAGTCGGTTAAGATATAGTCTATTATGGATCTGGTACCCCTAGCCTCCCATGTGTAGCGCTGAATAGCCTTATGCTTGAAGAATGTATTCGTAACAGCCAAACCCATACTAGCACAAAAGTCCAGTAAACGCTTCCCATTCCCATTAGCTTCCATATCTTCCCCACATTTACCAATCACCCTTTCGTATCCTTCAGTTCTATTCCCAACTCTCGCATTGAAATCGCCCATTATCACTATTCTATCCTTGCTGTTGACCCTAACCACGATGTCACTCAATGCTTTATAAAACTTGTCAACTTCATCCTCATCTGCACCCTCACATGGTGAATACACGGACACAATTCTTGTCCTAATTCCTCCAACTGACAAATCTACCCACATCATTCGCTCATTTACGTGCCTAACAGAAACAATGTTGCGTGCAATGGTATTCCTGATAAAGAGCCCTACCCCAGACTCTGCCCTTCCCTTTCTAACACCCGTCAAGTACACCTTATAATCTCCTATCTCTTCCTCATTATCTCCCCTTACCCGAATATCACTTACTCCTAGCACATCCAGATGCATCCTCTTTGCTGACTCAGCCAGTTCTACCTTCTTTCTTCCATAAGCCCCGTTAATATTGATAGCTCCCCATCGAATTCCATTTCGTTCGCCAAGTTGTTTCCAAGGAGTCCCTCGCCTGTCAAATGGGAGTGGGACTCCATTACTCCCATAGGTCCGAGGCTTGCTTAAAGTGTTCTGAGCTCGGTAAATTCATGAAGCAGGATGCTACCCTACTTGCACATAGTTCAAGTGAGGATCTCTCCTCTAACGGGTTATGGACCACCGGTGAATTGTATAGTCCTAGCCGCCTGAGCACAAGGAGGGCCACGACTCAGAATATGTCCGAGATGCCCACTCCCATTCCATAGCAACTGGTATCCCGACTCTCAGGACCACTTACTAGGCCACTCAGCCGTTGCCCATGGTTCACGAACTAGGACGTGACTACAGTAACCCACAAACATGAACCATACAATGTCTTTCATGGAACAATAAGATACGACATTGCAATACAGTAGTTAAACCAGAAGAAACTCTCAACCTACACTACAACAAAATGGATTAAGGGAACGATTGTCCAGCCCTGCGGTGTAGGGGGCAACGCGTCCGCCTGTCACCCGGCGGCCCCGGGTTCGGTTCCCGGCTGGGTCAGTGGTTTTTAATTGTAAATGATTAATATCCCTGGCCTGGGGATGTTCCTCCTTTCTTCGCATTCAACACTCTACACTTCTTCCATTCCAACAACACGCAGCTTCATATCACATGGTGCAGTTTGGGGCAAAAGATCTCTATAGGTCGACGCCCCGAACAAATAACATAACAAAGGGAACAATTAGAAATTAAAGAACGAAAAATCATAAGAAAAGTCTTGGGACCAACGGTACTCATTTAAGATCGAGAGGAAATACAAAACGTCATTGAGGAAAAAGAAAGGAAACCCACACGATCGGCATGGTCGGAGGTCCGGATACGTGCACAATCATTGAAGATGAAGAACTACTGGGCAAAAATAAGGCTGAAAAATGTTGATTCCGCGTGGTCCTAGGTGAAGCATTCGCGGAGAAGAAAGATGATAATAATAATAATAATAATAATAATAATAATAATAATAATAATAATAATAATAATAATAATAATAATTAAATAAGTGGGTCCACAGACATCTTTTGAAAAGACAGAACACATGATCTGCAACCAATAAGCACTAAAATTCATGAAGACAAAATGCGGAAAAATTAAACGAATCTCACATCTTGGTGAAACAAGTCAGGAAAATTCAGCCAGTGAAATTAGATGCCAAAAGATGGAAACTGCACACTGACTAACCTTCTAACTAATCTCCTTCTTCTGCCGCTTTTCCCACATCAGTGGGGTCGCACGTGTAGTTTTGGACTGCTGGATGCCCTTCCTGACGCCAACCCTATGTGGGGGGAAGTAATCACTATTGCGTGTTTCTGTGGTGGTTCGTAGTGTAGTAAGTTGTCGGAAGATGAAGAGGGGCGTGTTGGGACATACACACATTCCCAGTCCCCGAGTCAGAAGAATCGAATCCGGGACCCTCTGAACCGAAGGCCTCGACGCTGACCATTCAGCCATGGAGTCAATATCTACAACAAAAAATTTATCTTCAAGCTTAAAAAACTAAGACATTGCAACACAGCCATTAAGGCAGAATGCCTTTATGAGTCAGAAACGCTAATTGTGAATAGGAAAGCAGACATTGAACACATTGAGAAAAAGGAACACAAAATCATAAGAAACATTCTAGGCCCCAAACCCGTTGACGGACAATATCGACTCAGAGGCAGACAGGAAATCAAACAATACACAAATATTCGCAGCGACATTAGAAAACGCAGGCTGAGATTCTATGGTTTTATTAAAAGAATGAATTCAAACAGGCTTACAAAACAAATAGTTGAAATGAAATGGCGTATGGCTTTTAGTGCCGGGAGTGTCCGAGGACATGTTCGCCTCGCCAGGTGCAGGTCGTTCGATTTGACGCCTTTTGGCGACCTGCACATCATGATGAGGATGAAAGGATGATGAAGACTACACATACACCCAGCCCCCGTGCCAGAGAAATTAACCAATTATGGTTAAAATTCCAGACCCTGCCGGGAATCGAACCCAGGACCCCTGCTACCAAAGGCCAGCACGCTAATCATTTAGCCATGGAGCCGGACAACAAATAGTTGTATTTATTCTACGAAAACAGGAATAAAGCCAAAACTGACACAGTGAAATGCATTGGCGGAATCAAAACCGATTTGAAACAGGCAGGAATTACACCAGCAAATGTCCAAAACAGGGTAATCTTCAGCTCCAAAATTCCCAAGTGGCAAGTTGACCAAGAGGAAAGACCAAAGAAGAAGACTGGAACAATTCTGCTCTGAACACAGAAAGGAAGCCCACAGGAAAGGAATGGGCACAAAGGGAGGCAAATGTACGCCTCTTAGTATATTGTGTAGTCCTAATGGGCTTACTCACATAAAGATATAATAATAAGAAGAAGAATTCAGTGTGATATTGCTAGCCTTGTAAGACAAGCCCACCGACAAGGGGTAAGTGTAACTTCTGCCGTGTATAGGAAACTGCATGTTATTGTGGTGTTGTTAGTGGTGTATGAGTTGTAGGGGTGTTGGGGACGGCACCAGCACCCAGTTCCCGAACCAAGGAAATTAATCTTTTAAAATTACCAACTGAGCCGGTAATCGAGCCCGGCACCCTAAGGACCACTTAGCCATGGAACAGGACAAAGTAGATTCGTGCCTTCGTATTTTGTATCTGAAATACACACCAGCCCTCCTGCCATTCTTAAATTTCTAGAAATACCCGAAATCGAACCAGGGTCAAAAAGGACGACAGCTAATAGCGCTAAACGTTACGTTGCGGAGGCGAACGTGAGAAAGATATCTCTTTTTTTCTTGCAAGTTTTTTCACGTCGCACCGACACACATAGGTCTTGTGGCGACGATGGGGCAGGAAAGGGCTAGTAGTGGGAAGGAAGGCCCTTGGCCTTAAAAAGGTACAGTCCCAGTATTTACCTGGTGTGAAATGGGAAACCACAGAAAAACATATTCAGGGCTGCCGACAGTGGGCTTTGAACCCAACGCAATCTTGATATTGCACCCATCGGATGAGTCTGATTGGCAACATTTTAATAATTGTATTTGTTAATAAATAGTAATAGCCAGCGTTCTCAAACAAAGGGACAGCATTGGAAATTTCTGGTAGCTAGCTCGTGAGAATGAAGCCTTGATAGGAATCCACGCTTCTCTCTCTGCTAAAAATAAATTATTGGGACACCTGTTATTACATCATCTTTTGGAACTGCGTAGTTAGAGTGGAAAAGTACTGGCAGGAGTGACTGAGATGGAGAATCATGATTCTAAATACCCGAATCCCCTTATTTTGGAATGAACTCGTCCGTATAGATGAACAGTGGAGTATGTGCTCCAATCAGATTGCTGCATTTAAATAATTTCAAAATTAGCGCGACTAAATGACATGTGGCTTGTAATTAATCCCTATCAGTATTTAAGGAAGATTATATTAAGAGGAGATGTCAGTAATTATTATAGTAATTCTGAACTAACTTATTGGTTTGTGGCAAATGGATTGGAATATTGTGTATCCAGATGTTTGTTATCACCGGCAGTGGGAACCCCTTGCCAGCGTGGAGAGTGGTTTACCAGCGCGGCAGAAGATATAGTCCAACTAACGCCTACTGTATTGTAAAAGAAATTACGAACAATTTTAGAGTCACGATGCATCATGGTAGTAACAAGAATTGATGCAATTTGTGTGTACAAAGCATTTCATGTTTTTGATAACTTGGTTTTGGAGCTACCCAGCATTCCTTTGGTTGGGATTTTTAGGGGCAAGAATTAGTGTTCCTACGCCGATTAGTGCGCAAACATCCCCCGAGTAGCGGCTTCTCACGAGTCAGTCATCATCAAGAGTCTTGTGGGGGTCAGACGTGTCTTAACTTTGCTCCGTGTTCAAGTACAAAGGTACAGAATTGTGTGTATTTATTACTACAGTGGAGGTGGAAATATGCTTTATAAACAGTAGTTGGGCTGTTAAGGTATTTAAAACCACCCAAGTGAGTGGAGTATTAAATTGACAGATTTTACGAGTGTTCAGTTTATGCAGGGCGAAGACGAAACTTTGAATTGTGCAGTAATTGCATCTTAGGTAACTTCAGTTGGAGTGTGTAGCCCGCAGAGCAACCCAGACAGTTTTAAAATATATGTGTAAGCCGTAAATAGTGGAGAACAATTAGCCTGCTACAGCGCAGCTGGTAGTATGTTTGAAACATTTGAGCGGAGGAAATACTCTCCCTTTCTATAAGTATTTAGGTCGCGTGGGGGTGGACACTTTCTCCCCAGCTGGGGCTTTACAAAGGAAACCGTTGAGCCCATGCGAGACTTCGCTTCGCGAGAAGCAGCAGTGTGTTAAAGCAGAGTACGTAGAATCCGGCCTAAGTTCCAGAATATCTGAGTACTGCGTATGTGTGTATATGTGTATTACAGTGTAATGTCTAGTTTTAAGACAAGTTGTCGTGTTTAATATTATGGGTAGGAAATAAACGTGTGCACAGTGTCAAGTGAGAGTGGAAAGTAGTAATATAAGCCAATGCCGGATACAGCAAGAATGGTAAATGATATTAACATGTTGGTCATGAATCTGTAAGACAACATGGCTGCCTTTAGTCCTGGCGATCCCGAAGTGCCCTCAATGTGAGTACACAATCTCATGTTTGATTTAAAATCTAAAGCTTTCCTTTGATAATGGTATCTTTATTTAAATAGGTATGCGAGTGACGATGATGTAACTATAAACCTGAGTACACAGCCAGAAAATTAGGATAATTCCGTGTATGAGTAGTGTAAATATTTATATTTATTATTATTATTATTAATCGTGTATGTACTAAATTTGATCTGTTAGTATCGAACAAGTTATATTTTTGAGGCAATTATTATTATTATTATTATCAGTAGCATTGTCAGTATTGCATTTAGGCGGAATTTTTTTTGTTTCACGCAAGCACAGTTATCGTGGTGGAGGAGTGATGAAGACAATTAATGATAATAAACATATAGATATATATATATATATATATATATATATATATTCAATAGTTACTGTCGAGAATTCTGTTGGGACGACAGTAACACTGATACATCCACATATTGGTTGCTGTGGCAAGTAACGCGGTTAGACAGTTGAGTGAACAATGTTAAATAAAAGGATTTATTTTGGCTCAGGTAAATCAAAGTGGTGTCGAATAATATGAACGATATTGAGCAACGGTATATTATTTGAGATGTTTGAAGGTCCGTAGTCGAGAGTATATGGTAATACATGAGGTTATTTATCTGAAGATAATTATGGAGAACAAAGAGTATGGTGAACATATTCTTAATAATAATGGAAATAAAAGTATCAGCGTGATAGCTGAGAGGTAATAGAATTCGTGCAGAATAAGAAATGATGATGACGTCGTAAATGAATAAATGTGAGGAAATAAATAAGCCAGTTAAAGAAGGTATACGAGTTAGAAGGACCAGATGATACATGTAAATGGTTTAGCCGTGACACAATATCGTTTATTTCAGAGAAAGTTATAGTACGCATTTGAATGATATTTTAAAGTTAGGTTGGTAACATGGATCACGCAACTGGGCTGATGTGGATGCTTGCCAGTAGGAACTATTTTATTGGTTTTAACAGATGATTATTATTATTATTAATATTAAATATATTTATTATTTTATTTGCCTCGTATCAGCCATCATTTAGGTACATTCTTTTATTGTCTGTGCATTGTCTATGCATTTTATTCTGAAGAAACCACAGTAACATTTGCAATGGGTCATGGCTATATTTCAGCGAATTATAATATGTTGAGACGCTGAAATAGGCCAAAAGTGTGGTATGTGCTGATGACAAGGTTCATATATGTATATATTAGTGGAAATGTGGTATTAGGTTAGGATTTCTGGCTGCGTTACCTCGCTTGGTGTACGTATTAGCATAAGTTAGTGTATGTTTTATTTAAAGTAGGAGAGTTTGTCTTTTCCAGATTAATTTTACGATATCTAAGTAAGGGTCATTCGCATATATCGAAAGTAAAGCTTTAGATTTGTGTGCAACAACAACCAAGGTCCATTATGTGAGATAAAGTTACTGAATTCTTAGGTTAAAGCAAGTATTGTTTATTGCACTTGGAAGGAAGATATTGTAATTATGGGAACTCAGTAACAGTTTTGGTTAGAGAAATATTATTATTATTATTATTATTAATATTGGTGAACTCTATTATGAGAATTTCAGGGTTATGCCTTTACACAGTGGATTAGGTATTTCACTAAATTATGGCAAATATGGTTTTATAGATAAAGAAAACCCAATAAGCACTGTTAAGAAAGATTCTATTTCAATGGTGTTACTCATGGCAAATGAATGTTCTAAGATAACTGACATAAACATACTATAATTTATCAGGATGGTGGATCAAGAGTACCGTAATTACAGGTCATGTTAAGATATTATTATTATTATTATTATTATTATTATTATTATTATTATTATTATTAATATTATTAATATTGAATATTATTATTTAACATTTCACCAATGCAATTCACAAGCAGTTAGGGAGTCTTGATGAATACCTTATTAATCACTTGTGTCAATCAATTGTGGATTTATTAATTAATTAAATAATTTACATTTTATATTTTTTTTATTCAATTTATCTACGATTTGGTTAACAATAGTATTGGATTTTGGTAGGTGATTATAATTCTTTAGGACTTTTTTTTATGATATCCAACATAGGAATAACATTCATTAAATGATATTATTATTATCGTTTCAATTATTATTATTATTATTATTGTTATTACAATATTATTATTATTATCATTTCGATGCATTGTAAATTCATTAATATCACTATATTGGAGGATTTGAGTCACAAGATAATGATTTCCAGTGGTCAGTTAGACAATTAATTATGTAATTAATAAATTTGAGTACAATCAAATTAGTAAAATTAATTAATTATTATATTATGGTAACTTTTGGTATGTTTGTTTGCAAACTTATTTCACATATCTGAGAGATTAGTAGGGACAAATTCTAGGTTTTGATCCACGCAATAATCGTCGTATTATTTCAATTATTATTATTATTATTATTATTATTATTATTATTATTATTATTATTATTATTATTATTATTATCACTATTGTATTACATTTTAAGTTGGTTTTCCACACTTCAGATATGTATTTGGGATACACTGTGGAGACTTTCCTGTATTCTTTTAATTGGTTTACAATGTAATTCAGTGATATCAAAAAAATTTTATTAATTAGTTAATCGATACTTTATTTTTTTTTTTTATGTTTATATAAAACAATTTTATCTATTATAATTATTTTGACTGATGGCAAGTAGTTTTTTTTTGGTGAATAACTTGAATTGGCTATAGAAAAATTTGTTCACATCAATATTATTATTATTATTATTATTATTATTATTATTATTATTATTATTATTATTATTATTATTATTATTATTATTATTATTATTATTATTATTATTATTATTATTATCATTATCATCACTAAATGTTCTCATGAGTATATTGTTATTCAATTGATCCACCTGGTCTATAAACAACATTATCCTAGAAAATGTGTACAGTTACACAGACATTATATAATTGGATGAACAAATATGGGAAACATCATTTAAAACAAAATTTTATGGAAAATTACAAATATTATACTTTAGGGATTAATGAGGTAGTCATGTGTGTCATTAATGAGAGTTCTAGCTGTACAGTCTCATATGGAAATAATGTAACATTAACCAGTCTATTTTACATTTTATAAAATTTATTTACTTTTCTCTTTTGATTTATCAATAAAATTTTATACACATATTTAAACTCAAATCAGTCTGAGTCATAAATTATTGTAGTCAATAGTTTACCGAATGCACTATCCCTATGCATCCTGATTCGACGACAGGGACTGATCGCGCCTGAGAAGAGGACCTCACCACCTTCGGTAAGTATATATATTTTTTTTTTTAGGGCAGCCGAGGCAACATTGACATCTAATCTTCACCGAAGGAGCTCTGCAAGGGTGCAATATGTCATATTTCATACCTTAATTGAATATTATTATTACAGAGCGAGTTGCCCGTGCAGTTAAGGGCGCGCAGCTGTGAGATTGCATTCGGGAGATAGTGGGTTCGAACCCCACTGTCGGCGGCCCTGAAGACGGTTTTCCGTGGTTTCCTATTTTCATAGTAGGCAAATGCTGTACCTTAATTGTGGCCACAGCCGCTTTCTTCCCACTCCTAGCTCTTTCCTATCCCATCGTCGCCATATGACCTCTCTGTGTCGGTGCGACGTAAAACAACTATTAAAGAAAAAATATATTATTCTTTCTTTCTTTCTTTCTTTCTTTCTTTCTTCCTTTCTTTCTTTCTTTCTTTCGAGGGATCCCACCTCTACCGCCTCAAGGACAGTGTCCTGGAGCGTGAGACTGGGTTGAGAGGATGAAACTCGGAAGGAAGACCAGTACCTCGCCCAGGCGGCCTCACCTGCTATGCTGAACAGGGGCCTTGCAGGGGACTGGGGAGATTGGAAGGGATAGACAAGGAAGAGGGAAGGAAGCGGCCGTAGCCTTAAGTTAGGTACCATCCCGGCATTTGCCTGGAGGAAAAGTGGGAAACAACAGAAAACCACTTCGAGGATGGCTGAGGTGGGAATCAAACCCCCCTATACACAGTTGACCTCCCGAAACTGAGTGAACACATTTCCAACCCTCGTACCGCTTTTCAAATTTCGTGGCAGAGCAGGAAATCGAACCCGGACCTCCGAGGGGTGGCAGGTAATCACGCTAACCACTACACCACAGAGGCGGATTATTATTATTATTATTATTATTATTATTATTATTATTATTATTATTATTATTATTATTATTATTATTATTATGGCATTTTGAATGTAGTTAGCCTAGTGTCCTGGCGCCAGTCCTATGTGGATTTTCGTGTGATGTGTTGTATTTGAAGATGTAAAGAACACAAACACCCAGTCAGGGAACTGGAAGAGTTTACCAGGCGCGATTGCAATCATCCCCGACCCTGTCGTGTATCGAATCCTGGGTCCTCCGAACCGATGGCAGTACGCTGACCACTCAGCAAAAGCTTGGGACAAAAATGAATTTGGTTATTCACTTGAAATTTTGCAGAGGAGGATGAACCAAAATGGTCACAATTAATTCAAAACTGAAGGGGTTACAAGCAAAAGTAATAAAAGATGTATGTGCTTTCAGAAGTCAACATTTGATTATTTTTTGTAATATGTACGTAGTACAGTTATTAAGTTCGTGTTGTAGTGCTCTGCAGCAGAACTGTGGTCTCCGTTGTGAAGGATAGTCGAATATGAGTGGCGGAACTTGTGAATGTAGTAATTTGGACAACGGGTAAATTTCAAGTTCTGCCAAAAGATAGGTAAATCCACTAGCGAAATGTTGAAGATGTAATTGCCCATATCACCACGACGAGAAAAAGCCGGGGAAAGGCAGGTCAAAAGACTAGGGGTGGGTTGCAAGAACACATAGCTTTAAATAGTTTTTCCTCTGGTACTTACTGCATCTTTATTTTATTGAACTTCAGGACTTATAGACAGCACATCTAACGCCCAGCTAGATGAATGACCCGTCAGCAATGAATCTTTGCACTTGGCAAATGACCACTGCCCACTATAACACATGGAAGCTTATTTTTCGGTAGAATTTAGAAGGCGATGCATATGAAGCAACAGAGGACGAGGATAAGTTAACCTTGCAGTTGCTTAACAAATAGACCTGCATAGATAGTCAGAGGCCCCTAGTAGAAAAAATAAGGAAAATTCGTTGTTCTGGAATGTAACACGAAAATGGCAAGCATGATATACGGTACTGTCATGTACTGATATGAGCCAACGTGTGACTACATCAGTTATTTTCAGTTTTGCAGCACAAACAACTTAAAATTAATTGAAAGATATTATTTTCTATTCCGGAACCTTTCACCTTCTTTTCCACCAGGATTTTGAATTCACACGTGGCTGCAGTCCAAAGTCCCTATTTCATTTGAAACGTTACGAATCAAATAAAATTATTGCTACTGTTTGTAAAAAAATATCTTTCCGGGATGATTAGGCCTATAAACATATCTTCGAAGCCTACTAATACTAGTTGTCCCACGCTTAATTATTAAACATTCTGTAGGTTTGTGAATATGTATGTGGTCACCAACTGTTCTTTGGAATGCTGCTGCATTATAATAACACAGGGCATTAGTATTTGATTTGATTTGTAGAAGATTTAACATAACTACGATGCAAGGACAAATAATAATAATAATAATAATAATAATAATAATAATAATAATAATAATAATAATAATAATAATAATAATAATAATCAGGGGCAGTGCGTCATTAAGGTCTAAGGGGCTTAGCCTCACCAGATTTTCGGACATAAGAGTTTAGAAATGTTATATTATTTATATTTTAGATAATTAATTTAATGAGACCAAATTGATATCTGAGTACCACTGCCCTGCAGAAGTAATGAAATGAGAAAATGAAAGTATGATCTTATTACATGTTTCTTACGTTTATCCTGACACAGGGGCTAATTCTGTCTCAGCCCTCACAGTGTGTGTTGGTAACTGTTCTGAGGGTCAGTGAAGCTTTGAGGGAATGAAAGTTTCAATGCATTTTAAAATGTCACCCCAACTTGGCAGGTTCGATCCTGGTTCAAGTCCGGTGGTATTTGAAGGTGCTCAAATACGTCAGCCTCGTGTCGGTGGATTTACTGGCACGTAAAAGAACTCCTGCGGGAATAAATTCCAGCACCTCAGCCTCTCCGAAAACCGTAAAAGTTTTTTTGCTAATTGTTTTACGTCGCACCGACACAGATAGGTCTTGCGGCGACGATGGGACAGGAAAGGGCTAGGAGTGGGAAGAAAGCGGCCGTGGCCTTAATTAAGGTACAACCCCAGCATTTGCCTGGTGTGAAAATGAGAAACCACCGAAAACCATTTTCAGGGCTGCCGACAGTGGGGTTCGAACCTACTATCTCCCGAATACTGGATACTGGCCGCACTTAAGCGACTGCAGCTATCGAGCTCGGTAACCGTAAAAGTAGTTAGTGGGACGTAAAGCAAATACCATTATTATTATTATTATTATTATTATTATTATTATTATTATTATTATTATTATTATTATTATTATTATTATTAAAATGTCAAGCTAGGGGCTAGCTTTGACATGCCCGCAATAAAAAAGAACAATGTAGACGAAGCTGTAGGGGCGGGTGTTAGGGCGGTGTTATTGCAAACTCACTTGTATTCCTTTAACCTCATGTAACATGTTCTGGCGATCATTCACACGTTTCGAATTTTAGTTTACAGTTCGCTTTTAGCCGTTTGGAATGTTGAGCATTAGTTTTTTTTTTTTTTTTTTTTTTTTTTTTTTTTTTTTTTTTTTTTTTTTTTGCTAGTTGCTTTACGTCGCACCGACACAGATAGGTCTTATGGCGACGATGGGACAGGGAAGGGCTAGGCGTGGGAAGGAAGCGGCCGTGGCCTTAATTAAGGTACAGCCCCAGCATTTGCCTGGTGTGAAAATGGGAAACCACGGAAAACCATCTTCAGGGCGGTGAGCATAAGTTCTGGATAGTTATTGTTTAACGGTGATCAGTACGTAGTGTTTAAAATAGTGAATAATTTGCACCGAAAAAGAATCGACGAACGCAGTTCCTTTATAAATGAGGTAACCTTTTTAGTATTTTATTATAAGGATGAATTAGCATCAAGCATGCTTAACTCTACTGATGCTGCCAATAAAATATAATGACAAGGTTTAATATTAGTGTATATAACAGCAGAAGCAACAAAAACTACATTATTAATAGTCTAATAATAATAATAATAATAATAATAATAATAATAATAATAATCACATTAGCCCCACCTGCGATTACAGCCCCGAGCCGTTACTGATAATAATGGGATTGATCCTTTCAAGGTGCGTGATTGTAGGTATGATAATAAGCTTTTAGTTTTCTGTCGTGTCAAGAGAACAAGGTTAAATTTCTTACGTTTCGCAGAGAAACTTGCTCTGCGTCTTCAGAAGAAAATCTCGAGGGTTCACTTGGAAGACTTCTCCAATACCGAATCCTTAAACGTTGGTCTATTTTAAGTGGTACCCTCATTCGTCACTAGATGGTTCATTGTACGCTGGCTTTCCAAGTGGGAGCTGATGACACCATCTAAGATCCAACTAAGATGTTTCCTGTTACACCGTATGTGCGTTACGAAGTAAGAGCAAATTCATCAGACGAATAAGGGATGAATGTGGTGGACTTATGTTTTCAGAGTGAAGTGTTTTGTTTGCGACGGCAGTGAATAAGGTTATGTGTATTTAATTTGTAAATGATTGTGAATAAATTAGTGTACCAACTGACCAGGGGCGTATTCTCCTTGAATGCAAGGCATTCATTGCATGCGTTATGATAACACAAAGAACTGTCTGATGTACGATTTTAGGTTATTTCAAGTCGAATATTAACGATTTCATCTCTCAGAAGTTCAAAAGGTCCGCGCAACTGTACTGGTTCCGTTGCTTAACTACGTGTGGTGCTGGTGTAGTCTCGCCGTCTACACCACTCTAGGAAGAAAGAGACAGCGAATGGACGAGTTCAGGAAGAAAGGCATTCAATCTTAAAATTGCATTCGGTGGCAGACGTAGTTCTGAAACCCTCCGAACGATGTCGCTGCAATTGAAACTTGGTTAGAATTTGTCATCCTATATCCGTGCTACCCTCTGCCATCTGTTAGCAACTTGGAGAAAGTCGGCATCTTTACAGCGAACGGGACCCACAGATTACCCCCCAGCGAGAACCCAACGTGACGAAACTGACCAATGCCACTGGGGTGACTTACCTCCAGTGCTTGAGTTGTGGCTAACTAGTGAGTTAATTCATTGTATTTTCGGTGTTTTATTATATCTTGCGCAGATGTGGTATTAACGATGGATGAGTCTAAAACGGATATAATTGTAAATCAGTTTGAAAAGCCATTTACTGGCCGTTCGTTTGATGAAAAGATTCAAATAGTTAAAGCCGGGAGACCTCAACCTTCCCTCGTAAATTTCTTCCTCTTCTCCTTCTTAATCTGCTTACCCTCCAGGGTTGGCTTTTCCCTCGGACTCAGGGAGGGATCCCTCCTATACCTCCTCAAGGGCAGTGTACTGGAGCTTCAGACTCTGGGTCGGGGGATGAAACTGGGGAGGATGACCAGTACCTCGCCTCACCTGCTATGCTGAACAGGGGCCTTGCGGGGGATGGGAGGATTGGAAGGGATAGACAAGGAAGAGGGAAGGAAGCGGCCGTGGCCTGAAGTTAGGTACCATCCCGGCATTTTCCTGGAGGAGAAGTGGGAAACCACGGAAAACCACTTCGAGGATGGCTGAGGTGGGAATCGAACCCACCTCTACTCAGTTTACCTCCCGAGGCTGAGTGGTCTCCGTTCCAGCCCTCGTACCACTTTTCAAATTTCGTGGCAGAGCCGGGAATCGAACCCGGGCCTCCGGGAGTGGCAGCTAATTACACTAACCACTACACCACAGAGGCGGACCCTCGTAAATTTAAAAACAGAAAACAAGAATTGTGTACGCACGTTCAATCCAGAAACTTACAGTAAAACTGTTTGGCTCGAGTTCACCTACATGTAATTAGGGTGAGTAGAATTGAAATTTACTTAATACGTTGTGTTAACTGCATGGTTACTAGTTGCATGCCTCAGTGGAGATTCCAGGATACGCCACTGCAACTGACAGCATTTTGTGTGCGTCTTTGTGGACACATAGCGACTTCATTATGGATTTTAGGAAGTTCATACAATCTTGGTGGCAGTGCGTCCTCCGAAGTCTGATGTTTAGTCTCCTCTTTTGAAATGGAGGATTGCTCTAAGAGATTCACAGTGGCGTTGGACATAGGCTTACGAGTCGTAGGGTCGCGTGAGCTCAGTCTGTAAACAGGCTCTGGCAACATAGCCGAGATATTGTTCTTACACTCGGCAGTGACATCACCACCGTCGCATTACCTTTATCAGCTGAGAGAATGGTCAATTCAGAATCTTCTTTGAGATCCTTAAGAGCTCTCTCTCGCCTCTTGTTAATCTGGGCGCGGGTACAGCAACATACCTTATCTGTCGTACATACTCAGCCTCACCCGTAGGTAGTTTGGGATGGCTGCCTCAACGTAATTAATTTACTCCTCAGTGGGAATTTTAGAGGGACCGACAGCAAAATTTGTTGTATGTCCGGCGCTCCCTTCTCGCTCCGCCAGCCAGCTACACGCGCGCCAGTGTGTCATTCTTCTAGCCTCGACGCGCAGCCCTCAGTGCGCGTGCCTGGACCGTCGTGTGTGTACTATAAAGAGGAACTCCCAGCCTGTCCAGATGCCCACTTGCCCCGGTGTCCAGCTCCAGAATACACCCTACGTCGAGCACGGAGGCTATTCCTCTTGAAAATGTGCTTCGGCCAGGTGGACTGAATTTCTGGCAGTACGAGGTCTCACCTCTGGTCACCGCTCCTCTTGCCTATTCCGCTGCCCATGTCCAGTCATACTATTACATACCGTTATATTTCCCTAGTTAATGCAAGCTCCCTTGGTTTCGCTAAGTAAGAATTCTTCCAACATTGAACTTGCTTTTATGAACTCAGCAAGGAAGGACTTTCCAAAACATTTATGTCAGTACTTCTGATAGTTTTCGACTATCGACTTTTCATGTCACAAGGACTATCTTTTCGAGATAGTAGTGGATGTAAATACTGCAAACTTGTATATAGTGTACAAAAGATAGACTCTTTCTCAAGATTCCTAATTCATTTTGCTTCAAGTTAAATTTCAGTTTTATTTGTGTAAATAGTGTATTTTGCATTTGAAGCGAATAAAGAAGTTGTGTTTTGTAAATCTCAACCTTGGTTACAACACAATTAAGTCCCCTAGCAAGAACTGCCGTTTGGTTCCCGTCCAAGGAATTCTTCGAAAGATTGACGATAATTTTACTAGCATCAGCGTTCGTACGAGAGACTGCCTGTTTCTGGGCCAATCGGAGGAACTTAGATTTCTGTCCAAATCTCATCTCGTTGAATTTTCGTACAGCCAGTGTAGCAGTAATGCGATCCAAAGACAACCACAATTCCTGTGAGAGAGTGTTGCTTAAGAGCGGGTGTAAGTAAAATAACTCTCGGGAGACTGAGTCCAGTTCCTTACGAGTGTGATGCACTCTCTCGATTACAAGAGCTTTGCTAGCGCGCTGATACATTAATCTGGCCTTAGGAGTATTTAACGTGTTCTTCAACTTCACACAGTTGAGAATGCTGTTATGGTTCCGGCATCTCAGGAGAAAGCATAAAGAAGAATAGATGTCTTTCTCCTTCATTTGCTGAGTTTGGAATAGGTTTTTAATGTTTAGATTGATGCTTTCACGGCCCGTAATTATTGGAGAAGTCTTCCTCGTGAACAACCGAGATTTTATTCTGAAGACGCGGGGCAAAGTTCTGGGAAAAACGTTGTTTTTTGACTCGGCTAGAGCCCAAAAGATTATTATCATGTCTATAAGTTTCCTTATATACCGTAATTCACAAGTACACTACAAAGGTACATACACCTGAATCTGATGTAAACGACATTTCTTTACACACTCAATATTAATTCTTCTTCTTTTTCCTTGCCGCTTCTCCCACATCTGTGGGGTCGCGGGTGCGAACTGCGTCGCACATGTGGATTTGGCCCTGTATTACGGCCGGATGCCCTTCCTGACGCCAACCCTGTATAGAGGGATCTAATCACTATTGCATGTTTCTGTGGTGGTTGGTAGTGTAGTGTGTTGTGTGAATATGAAGAGGAAAGTTTTGGTACGGACGCAAACACCCAGTCCCCGAGCCAGAAGAATTAATGAGAAGCGATTAAAATCCTCGACCCGGCCCTGAATCGAACCCGGGACCCTCTGAACCGAAGGCCCGTACGCTGACCATTCAGCCTACGAGGTCGGACCACACACTCAATATTATTAAATTGCAGGAATATATGAAGGGAAATCTAATGCAGCAATTAATATTTATAGGAGGTAAATCACAATTGTAACTTAATGGATGCTTTAATGAAGCATTAGCATTACAGAACATTAATGAAACTCTACGTAGAGTTTATTGGACAGTTAGCGTCTAATGGATCAATAAATTCGTTCTTGCCATCCAACCTAGGTAATGCTTGAAGTTTCTTCTTCTTCTTCTCCTTCTTCTTTTTTGCCCATTGAGAATTGTGCACACGGATTTCATCCCATGAGGATCAATTATAAACGAAACAAACTACAAGGAGATCCTTCGCCGTCTATGGGATTCAAATCGTCTTTCACTTTTAGTTTCGATCAGTTAATAACATTTGCCCCTTTCCCAAATGCAACACAAATTCAAAATTTTGACTTTCCTATTAAACTTAGATAAAATTTTGTTGCACTTTTAATAATTACAAAGGAATATTTCACTACGTTTATAACAATAAATAAATCTTAGAACATTAGATATCAATATAAGAACCACATTGTCGATTCCTAAGGAAAATAGAACGGTTTGAACCGAGTGTTTGGCCGTGCAGTTAGAGTCACACAGCTGTGAGCTTGCATTTGGGAAATAGTGGGTTCGAAATCCACTGTCAGCAGCCTGAAGATGGCTTTCCGTGGTTTCACACGAGGTAAATGCTGGGACTTTACATAAATTGAATAATAATGTTAATGTTCCACTAACTACTTCTGAGGTTTTCGGAGACGCCGAGGTGCCGGAATTTTATCCCACAAGAGTTTTTATGTGCCAGTAAATCTACCGACACAAGGCTGACGTATTTGAACATCTTCAAATACCACCGGACTGAGCCAGGATTGAACCTACCAAGTTAGGGTCAGAAGCCCAACGCCTCAACCGTCTGAGCCACTCAGCCCGGCACTTAACCTAAATTAAGGACAAGGCCGCATCCTTCCAACTCTTAGCCCTTTTCATGCCCATCGTCAACATAAGACCTGTTTGTGTTGGTTGCTGCGACGTAGGTCTATTTTTTTTCTATTTACTTTACGTCGCACCGACACTGATATATCTTACGGCGACGATGGGATAGGAAAGGCCTAGGAATTGGAAGGAAAGGCCGTGGCCTTAATTAAGGTACAGCCCCGGCATTTGCCTGGTGTGAAAATGGGAAACCACGGAAAACCATCTTCAGGGCTGCTGACAGTGGGGCTCGAACCCACTATCTCCCGATTACTGGATACTGGCCGCACTTAAGCGACTGGAGCTATCGAGCTCGGTAACGACGTAGGTCTAAAACAAATTGAAAATTGTAAAAGAAGAGTAAATATAGCCTTTATCGTAAAATACATACAAAAAGCGGACAATTTAATGAAAATGAAAACCTACAACCTGTTTTCTAGTCATTGACCGGGTCAGGAATGGAATGAATGAAGCAGATATAGGCTATTAGTACGATGGGGTCGCCACTCCCAAAGTGATTTATTAATGACTGATAGATGATATGAAATTAGAATGGAGAGTGTTGCTGGAATGAAAGATGACAGGGAAAACCGGAGTACCCGGAGAAAAACCTGTCCCGCCTCCGCTTTGTCCAGCACAAATCTCACATGGAGTAACCGGGATTTGAACCACGGTATCCAGCGGTGAGAGGCCGACGCGCTGCCGTCTGAGCCACGGAGGGTCGACTTTTTAATATCTTCCATAAAGAGATCAATACAACGAAAATGACTGTTTTTTGGTTGTTTCCTTTTTTGCTAGTGGCTTTACGTCGCACCGACACAGACAGGTCTTATGGCGACGGTGGGATAGGAACGGCCTAGGAGTTGGAAGGAAGCGGCCGTGGCCTTAATTAAGGTACAGCCCTGGTGTGAAAGTGGGAAACCACGGAAAACCACTTTCAGGGCTGCCGACAGTGGGATTCGAACCCTTTATCTCCCAGATGCAAGCTCATAGCCGCGCGCCTCTACCCGCACGGCCAACTCGCCCGGTAATGACAGTTCTAGAGAAATGTTTGTTTCCTTGCTGCTGTATTAACATGTATGTGTGTAGAGTCGCTATTTTTACAGCTAAGTTGTGCTGAAGGTAGGAAGTAGCATAGTTTATTTTTAGAGTGCTAAATTATCATAATAAGTACCATTCAGTCCTATCGTAGAACTGTCGTAAGCGTCTTGTTTTGACTCTGGGACAATGACGAAACAGTGCTATCGTTACCAGTTGTTGACAGTTGGCGTTTAACCGTGAAGGAGACTAGGTTATTGAATGTATCCTATGTGTGCATGAACTCGGAGAGGTAACCTACGTCTCTCTTTTTTCATTTAGAATCTGTTTTACGTTGCACCGACACTGATAGGTCACACGAACTACTTTTACGGATTGCGGAAACGCCGAGGTGCTGGATTTTTTCCCCGCAGTAGTTCTTTTACTTGCCAATAAAGCTATCGACACGGAGCTGACGTTTTTGAGCACCTTCAAAAACAACCAGACTAATAATAATGCTATTTGCTTTACGTCCCACTAACTACTTTTTCGGTCTTCGGAGACGCCGAGGTGCCGGAATTTAGTCCCGCAGGAGTTCTTTTACGTGCCAGTAAATCTACCGACACGAGGCTGACGTATTTGAGCACCTTCAAATACCACCGGACTGAGCCAGGATCGAACCTGCCAAGTTGGGGCCAAGCGCTGCATCGTACGAGCTACTCAACTCAGCTATTTTGTTAGTACGCTAGGGGCGTAACGTTACGGCCTGCAGGACCTGAAATGCATGCTGGCCTGGACCCTTAAGGGGACCCTCAGGCTCTTCACAAAGTAATATACAGGGTGTCCCAAAAACACCGACAACGCTTAGTATGTTGTGCAGGAAGGCAAACAGATCCCTTTTCAAAAAGGAACCCATATCGAGAAGCGCACTCCTAGGACGCTGTAGCGCATCGAATTGTGAGATGATTGTGAGTTCCGCATGTCGTCAATAAACCTAACATGAGTAGCTCATTGGGCTCATTACAAACGGGCTTCGAACTCTGTACCTCCTGCGTCATTGCAGAGCGAATACGCACATGACCCAGTACATGCGGTTGTCTTTGAAGAATTTCAATCGCTCCGTGAACTGGAGTAACAAGGTCCTCCGCTGACAGTACAGGAGTGTCATACACATCATACTCTTCATACTACCTACGTAGAACTGTCCGGCTTCTCTTCGTCGTCTATCGATGGCCGCGAACGTGGAATGATGTGGGGTACGACTGTCTGGGAAACGTTCCGCATACAATCTTGCAGCAGTTCTACAACTGCAATCCGCTTTGCCGTATGCAAGCTTTATGTCGGTCATTTCCGCAGCTGTATACTGGTACATGTTGCACTGCACTGGCAGACTACAGTGCACAAGTAACGCAGTAGGGTGCGCATCACGGACTGTGTGGAGGAATGTAGCGCATGCGCTAGAATGTACTGTAGTTAGGCTGAAGTCGTCCATCCGCAGTACACGGATGGCTAAAGGGTTGCATACCTTCCGTATTAAGACACCAAACAACAGTTCTCCGGCAGCTCTCCAGTGCCCAAACCATGCATTTCCGGACAGGGGCTCCTTCTTGATAACCGATCAGTCCGCCATCCCGCACAATATACTAAGTCTTGTCGGTGTTTTTGGGGCACTCTGTATATCCAGCCTAATGTCACTCTGCACGGAAATGGTTTCGTAAAATCAGTCGAAATAATACGTTTTACAATTTGCACGTAGAGAAATTGCTATTTGGTTGCATCTAGCAACAGTCATTATAAATGTGTTGAATGTAACACAGCAAGAGATTGGAATAAATTATCAAGGGAAAAGTTCGATACATTTCCAATTTCGTTTAAAATATTTAAGTAAAAGCTAGATAAACAATCTGTATGTATAAAATAAGAGTTTTGTCTGTACATTGCTCAGAATTTAAAAAGAATGGTATTTCTTTATCGGTCGTGTCCACACTAACAAGGAAATGAACTTTTTAATCTTCTGTCATTTCTCTCTGTCTGTATGTATGTACCCTATGTATATACAGGCATTACCTGCGAGAAAATGGCTGAAGAGAATTTAATGAAAATCGGTATGTAAAGTCCGGAATGATGCACTACAATCTAGGCTATAAATAATTTTATTCACACTGCATGAAGTGGTAGTTTAGGTGAAGGGGCCTACATTTTAATTTTTAAATACCTATGTCATTGGTTCTATCGAAAAGTAGCTACTATATAAGAAAAGTTATACGGAATACAATTTCCTATCATTTATGTCTCAATACAGTTTTACCGTACCGACATAACAGAATTCATGAATTTAACTTTTGATGCTTAGTCCATGTCAACGCAGAGCATTGAAATGGAGTGGGGTATGGCTTTTAGTGCCGGAAGTGTCCGAGAACGCCAGGGGCAGGTCTTAGGATTTGACACCCGTAGGCGACCTGCGCGTCTTGATGAGGATGAAATGATGATGAAGACGACACATACACCCAGCCCCCGTGCCAGCGAAATTAACCACTGATGTTTGAAATTCCCGACCCTTCCGGGAATCGAACCCGGGGCCCCTGTGGCCAAAGGCCAGCACGCTAACCATTTAGCCATGAAGCCGGATAACGCCGAGCATTGATAACATGGAAGTATTGTTCAATCATGTTTACTGGCGATGGTTTTTGTCATGATTGTCTTATTGTGTAAATCCGCGTAGTCACTGGTCCATATCGACAAGGAAAATTGTGAAGATGATTATAAAATTGAGAAAAACATAGTGAAAGAACGATCCCTTGAAGAATAGGACAAGAGGGAGTCGTCAGTGAAGAGAAAACTCTCTTTACATTAGATGCCTCATTATCATAGAGTCGGGTGGAAACTAAATGTGAAGGCCTACGATTTCGAAAGCTCATAAAAATGATCAACAATAACATTACATTGACCATTGTTTGTTGTGATGTGCATTGTCTCTTCCGCTGCCACTCGTCTCCGATAGATGGGATTACCGATGCGTCGCGAATAAAACAGTCTAACTGAATGTTGGCGGGAAGTAGCTGGGGAGTTAGATAACTTTGTTTTCTTCATAATGCCATTCCTCTGGTTCATCACAGTCTGTCAGCTATTCGATTCCTACTCTGAGGAATGAGCAGTGTGCAAGCTTAACGGAATATGGCAGAGGAGTGTTCACGGCTGTCTGCGGGGTGTTCATTTCGTAGCCAAGCACGGACACTTCAGCTAGTTATAAATAAATGTAAATATGAAGTAAACAATTGATAAGGAATCTGCCTTGATTGATTGATTGATTGATTGATTGATTGATTGATTGATTGATTGATTGATTGATTGATTGATTGATTGATTGATTGATTGATTGATTGATTGATTGATTGATTGATTGATTGATTGATTGATTGATTGATTGATTGATTGATTGATTGATTGATTGATTGATTGATTGATTGAGCACAGCTTGCCATCTCTCGCAACACGGCGTCATAAATAATTATAGCAATGAAATTTGACACCAAAATACCACATTTTAGTTCGAAAGTGACATTTTCTTGATGAGCAGTGCGCCAGAGATCGAATTATGCACAAATTTGGCTGAACATATAACTTTTGTCACACATTTATTCTACAACAATGTATGATACCAGTAAGAAGTTGGTGCAATAACAATCAGTCAAATCATTTTCAAACGGGATCTCTCTGCACGAAGTTAATACTGTAATACAGCCTGTATTGCTGTACTGTAATATACTATAGTCTGTAGACTAGGCTTATCAGTTGTGCCGTTTGATTTTTTGGAACATTTTTGAACAGTTTTAATTTAATTTTGTTCGTGTAATTTTTGGTATTCTAATGGAATAAATTATTATAACTTAGCCTTCCGTGTCGGCTACAGAGGAAAGTTACTGAAAAATGAAACCAATTAAAGTGGTATAAGTCCAGGATCGGCCAGCTCTGTGGCGTCATGGGTGACAACATTGGCAGGATGAGATTTATCCCTTTGTTTGTACGTAGGTCGAGTCATAAGTCAAGGCAACTATTTTTTTTCTCGCGAACAGGAGAAAATACGGACAATCTAAGATATGCATTTGGAAACGTAAGGTATGTACTTGCGTATGATGCCACTAGATGGTGTATGTAAACAACAGTGTGGGTGTAAGCATGCCCCCAAGTTTAGTGTGTGAGTGAGAGCGTCACAAAATGGAAGTCAACAAGCAGGAGCAACGATCGTATATTAAAATTGCAGTTCTCCGCGGCAGAAATGCACGCCAATGCCATGCAGAGCTGCGGGAAGCATTAGGAGTGCATGCCATGCCCTACAGAACAGTGGCGAGGTGGGTGGAGACGTTCAAACAGGATAGAGTATCAACTGCGGATTTGCCTCGCCCAGGCCGTCCAGTGTCCATGGACAAAGATGTACCACTGGCAACGCACAGTGTAAACCTTGGGTGATTATTTCGAAGGTCTGTAACCAGTGGAGACCTGCCCTTTGTACGTAGTCTTGTGTATTTGCTGCCTATACCATAATAAATCAATGTTTACCAATGGCCTCTGTTCTGTCACTTTCCTACGAGAATCTCCTGAAGTCAGAATTTGTCTTCAGGCACTAAGCATAAGTACATGCCCTATATTTCTAAATGTTGTCTCCTGTTCGCGAGAAAAAAAGTAGTTGCCATGATATGACTCGACCCTCGTATAACTTGACAATATATTGCATTATTTCTACCTGCTGTAATTAAGTGTATATTAGTTATTTATGGGTTTTACATTTTATTTCAAGGGGCCGAATTCTTATTTTGGCAGGCGGGTCCGTATGATATACGTTACACCTCTGTGATGCAAGTGCGTACAAAGACTGTTAAATTCACGAGCACTCAGACTTCTACTAACGTAATATAAACTGTAATGAACGCTTGTATGCCCGTGTTAATGTGCCTTGGTAAATAAATAAATAAATAAATAAATAAATAAATAAATAAATAAATAAAATGTTTTTATACGTTTTTGGAAGTGCCCTCCATGATCACACCAAATGGAGTAAAAATTAACTCATCGAGCGAGTGGCTGCGAGGTTTGGGTCACGTAGCTATCAACTTGCATTCGGGTGTCTTCGAGCCCCACTGTCGGTAACACTGAAGGTGGTTTTCCGTGTTTTCCCATTTTCACAACCGGTAAATGGTGGCGCTGTACCTTAATTATAGCCACGGTCGCTTCTTCCTTCCTGCCCCTAGCCCTTTCCCACCACATCGTCGCCATAAGACCTTTCTGTGTCGGTGCGACGTAAAGCAATTCCTGGAAGAAGGAAAAAGTAACTCCTCTGCCTTTTCAGTGGATTAAAATTCCTGAAACTTGTTACTGAAATCGAACAAGAACAACATTGTTACGTTTCTAAAGTCTGGTTTCTTCAACGGATGTTAAGTGTTGTTAACACTGCTGTTGATAAACTTAACACACAACTGAACACAATGACCGTCTCAAAAAGAATTGTTAACTTTAAAAAATTATTAATACTTGTATTAAATTAGCATATCGCCAAACCTGTGTTAAAGCTCCGAACAGCTGATGACATTTCAAAATGACAGCTTCTAGAAGACGTATGTTTGAAGCTTTACTGCTTTGTCTATAAACTGAAGAAGGCAAATCACGACCCGTACTAAGAATGAACGAGATATTTTAGTTGTCAGAAGAAAGATTGCGAATTTCCAAAGCCATTAGGAACAAGGAGCTGGAAGAAATTGAGAATAGATTATAGAGTTCGCCACAAACTGAATCTTAGCAACGACTCCAGTTCAGCAGTTGGTGGCTATGCTTAAGACTATTTCCAGATAACTGTAAGCGAGTATATTCATGTGTGCTAGGTAAGAGTGTGTAGAATTGTGCAGAGAATGTCTGCTGCCATTACAGCATTGGCAAGGCTGTTTTCACCGCCAGTAAGAAAATTCCCTAAAATAACTGAAGACTTTTATTACCAGTTATCATGTTTTCCTAGCATTGTAGAACCCCTAGATTGCAATAATATTAGTTAATTGTGAACATAAATAGAAGAGAAACACAAGGTTTGATCTGGTGAATGATGGGAATTTATAAGACTAAGGGATGGATTAAGCGAAAGGATAGAGTAAGGTGCCTTCTCTGTAGTTAACATAGAGTAGAATTTCACATGCTGAAATCCTGTAAAAAAACCCTGGCGGTTAGAAGGAAATTTTTGAATAGCGATGAACATCATGTGGTAAGTGAGGATGAAGAATTCTATAGAATTGTTAAAGCAAAGAATGGTATAAGCCTAGTAATCTCAGTAGGTATTTGTTGTAATTATAAATGTATATAGAAGAAAGTTGCAAGATCCTGTAATAGAGGTAGAGCAGATTACGGATAGATAGAGGTTTTAGTTATGAATCGGTTAGTTAAGAATCTGTCAATAGTGGTAATTAGCATAGTGAGTATTAGTATTGTCATCGTTCTATTGTCGTTGTTGTCAGTACTCCATAATGTAATTCATTGTTAAATTGAATGTAATGGGTCAGGGCTCAAAAGATGAAATTTTTCTTCCTCAGCTGCTGGTGTTCCTCCATAGCTGTAGGATGAGAAAATTCATTCACTTGTTCAATCATTCATTACTTCATGCATTAATTCATTCATTAATCCATTCATTCATTCAATAATGAGGGCTCTCCCGCATTTACTGGTTATCCGTTACTAGAGTGAAGAGTTTCCTTTGCTTTTCATGCATGCACGAATTCTATCCATTCACCATTCATTCATTCATTCGATCTTCGTAGCTGCTGGTGCTTCGTAGCTGTAGGCCGAGTTCATTTAATTCATCCATTCATGCATTCATTCATCGACTCATTCAATTAGGAATGCTATCTCCTCAGTTGGTGATTATCCATGACTGGGAAAGAAGTGTTTATTCATTCATGCATGCATGAATACAATTCAATCACGCACTCATTCATTAATTCATGCAGCCATTCATTTATTCAATTCGTGAATAGTGTCTGTTGAATGTGGAGGAGGACTGTGTACAGACTTATGACAAATAATATATTGCATGTTTTGATATATGTCCGTTCTTTTACTTTTCAAGCACACTCGCATACTTTCGAATGAAATCTTTAAAACCGAGCCCGATAGCTGCAGTCGCCTAAGTGCGGCCAGTATCCAGTTTTCGGGAGATAGTAGGTTTGAACCCCACTGTCTGCAGACCTGAATATGGTTTTCCGTGGTTTCCCGTTTTCACACCAGGCAAATGCAGGGGTTGTACCTTAATTAAGGCCACGGCCGCTTCCTTCCCACTCCTAGCCCTTCCCTATCCCATCGTCAAAATAAGACCTATCTGTGTCGGTGCGACGTAAAGCAACTAGCAAAAAAAAAAAAAATCTTTAACAACATTTGTCTCATATCATTATAATACTCCCCCCACCTACTGTTCACGTTCACGTCTTGGAAGTCACCGCTAACCCTAGCCTATAACAACCTGAACCAAGTGTGATAAAATACAATTCCAATATAAGGACATGAGCGATTTATGTAAATAAACGAAAGGCGCTCACTGTCAGTAGCATTCAGAAATTCTGAAATTTCACGGAAAAGTGCTAATTTGTCTCTAACATTTGATTTGTAACAAATGTCGAAAATGTGTGCATGAAACAAAGGGCTTTTAACCGTAATGTTAAATAAAAAACAATTACTAGTTGCCATTTGTTAACATTTTACAGAGTTGAAGAAACCGGACATAAATGTTTAGTTAAACTGAAGATTCGTTTCAGAGCTTCGAAATGTGAAATGTGAAGTTCGGGGTGGGTGTAGAGCGAAATGTAGATAACATAAAATGAAAATTCACATCAAAGTCTTATATTAGCATCCTTGGTTAGATTGTATGTGAGTGTACATGTGTAGGTATTCACAAGAAGAATTAACTACACGTGGTTAAAATTCCTGACCTGGTCGGGAATCAAAAACAGGACTCTGTGAATCATGGCTGCTACGCCGACCGTTCCACCAAGGAGTCGAGCAATAATAATAATAATAATAATAATAATAATAATAATAATAATAATAATAATAATAATAATAAAAATAATAATAATAATAATATTTTAACGTCCCTTGAACTCCTGAAGGTTTTCGGAGACCCCATACTACAAGAATGTTTTCACTGACCGTGTTAATAAATTCACTAGCTAGTAAGTGGCTGCGCGGTATGGGTCACTTAGGTGTGAGCTTGTATTCGGGAGATAGTGGGTTCGAACCACACTGTCGGCAGCCCCGAAGATGGTTTTCCGTCGTTTATGATTTTCACACCAGGCAATGCTGGGACTGTATCTGAATTAAGGCCAAGGCCGCTTTCTTCCCACTTCTAGCCTCTTCCTATCCCCTCATTGCCATAAGATCTGTCTGTGTCGGTGTGACGTAAAGCAAATTTAAAATACAACCTCTGACAATAAAGTTCGGTGAATAGTCCTATACTATCAACATAGATGAACAATGCACGACAGTCACGTTACTGTCCTTCGAAATAGTCCCCTCCCATGACTATTCACTGCTGAGATCGGCGATACATGTCCTGGAAACTTTGCAAGAAGGCTTCCTTTGGGATGGTGCTCAAAAGCCTCGTCACGTTTCGTTGGATGTCAGGAACATAGTCAAACCTCTTTCCTTTCAAAGTGAGTCTGATGCGTGACTTTTCGGCTCTGACCTTTTTCCGACGAGCGGATCCCGGAGAACGCCATTCCATGCTTTGCCGTTTCGTTTCAGGGTCGTACCTGAGACACCAGGTTTCATCCTCAGTGACAATACAGTTCAAGAAATTTCCGTCGTTTGGACAAAATCCTGTGAAGCCTCTAAACATGCCTGCTTCTGATCGTCAGTCAAGTGATGTGGCACAAGACGAGAACTCGTTTCCCTCCTCCGTAACTTCTAGGTAACGATTTATCGCACGGATTCGCGGTTAATCTGCACTTCATCCGCTGTCATGCGCACAGTTAATCGCCGATCGTTCGTGATTACTGTCCTCACCTTCTTAATGTTTTCGTCACTGGCGGCGGTCGCCGGTCTTCCGCTACGGGGGTTGTCAGAAACACTTCCTCGGCCTCCTCGAAAACGGGCGAACCACTCGTACACACACTTCAAGGACAGTGCTTGATCTTCATAAACACGTACCAGCATCGCATACGTTTCTTTCGGTGTCTTGCCAAGCTTAAAACAAAACTGTACATTGATCTTTTGGTCGTTCATGTTCCTGTTCGCAGTTCGGAACCAACGCACTAAACACGCACTGTGTCAAACAGGTCTTACACGGCACACACACGATGCTCAACTGAACAACGTTGGGAGTAGGTGGTCAAAACCTGCTGCTACGCAGGTGGAGCGTTGTGTGTCGCCAGTGTTGCCGGATCGACCGTTCTGACTTAATTCACCGAACTTTATTGTCACAGGTTTAATAATATTAATGATAAAATAATAAATTCATTGGCACGGCTATATTTCATTTAAACCGACGCTGGTCACAAATGGGTTCATTGAGTACTCAGTTTATTAGAATAGACGCTAGGGAGTGAATGAATGCAGAATACAAGGCTGGACATAGGTATTAGCAACAGGGTGCAACATTGCAATGCATTCTACCTAGAGCGTAAGAAACCTTATCTGGAATAAGGAAGTACCAAGAAGGCGTAAAGAGATAATGCACCCATATTGACCTATACGACTGAGACGTGGATAATTACAAATAGGAAGGAGAGTAGAATTCAAACCAGCGAAATGAAATACCTAAGAAGTATGTTAGGAAAAACAAGGAACAACAGATTGAAAAACGAAGATGTGAGAAAGGAGGTCAGAATGGAAAGCTTAAACGAGAGAACTGATACGAGTAAACTAAGATGGTTTGGACATGTAAATGGGTGGAGGAGGAAAGAACACCAAGACAGATGATGGAGATGAAGTTCGACGGAAAGAGAGCGAGAGGGAGACCTGGAACAAAGTGGATCGATTCAAGAAGGAGTGTAAAAAGAAGAAGCCTGGACTGGGACAGAATGATGGAAGAGGAATGGTGAAAGGAGGGAGGAAGGTGGAGATGTGCCATAAATGTCCCGACCTGGCAGGAGCTGAATAAGGGCAAAGGAGGAGGATGATGTGAACCTAACAACAGAATCACACGGCCATCCAGGATTGTGTGCAATGTGTTTACAATCTCCAATCGCTAAATGTTCAGTACAAGAATGTTCCCCGCGGTATTATTTCCACGTAGAGAAACCGAAATTTTATGGTTCTTTATTGCAGCGGTGCTTCAATAATATTCGCAAGATTTAGCAATATTATGGGCCAACTTGTACCCCACATTGGGAACCCGTGCTCTGCCTGACACAAGCCAGGACAAAGTAGTGAGTGATAAGGAGCAACACCTCTTTAGATATAACCTTGGCCCAGCTGAAAAGGAGATCTTAATCACGTTGTAATTCACGGATGAGGCACTTCACTCTTTACCAGGAATCTAGAGAAGGAAAGACCTGCAAACCGAGAAAATATGTCAGGCAACGTCGCCAGTAGGAGAGGTTAGGCTTATTTCAATGGTTGGCTTCTACACCGTGGTAGGTTGGTAGAGGGGCATTGTTGGAGAGGAAGGCAAGGCGAAGCCGTCCCCCTACGTCCAAAAACAAAATCATGAAATGAGTAGGTTCAATTCTGTAGCAACTGGCAACTCCAGAGACCAACATGAGTCGGGTCCGGCAGGAACATATACTAGGCTTCTCAGGTTGTCACAAAGCAAATGCATTGAATAAAATAATGCCACATGGAATGAATGCGCAATGCCAAGACTTAGAAAACTATAAATCATCAAATTACAAGCAAGAAGATACAGTCTGAATGTTCTAGGTCTTTCTGAGACAGGACGGTTCGATCAGGGTGAAATTTAGAGTGAGGAATTCCGAGTGTGCATTTTGGAAACCCCTGGGGTCGAGGAGGTGTAGCATTACTCCCGGACAGGAAGTCTACACCTGTTCTGAAATAACATCCCAGTGATGAATTACAGAATGAAGACGATAAGACACAGCGCATCATCTCCTAACACCGCCATCGTTCAGATAAACATATCAATACAGCTGGTGATGACCAAGAAATTGAAGACGTGTTTTCAATTCAATTCAGCCACCAGTGATATGCATTTTCGACAGCCGCCCAGGTGGCAGATACCCTATCAGTTGTCCACCTGCTCTTATCTTCAATAATTTCTAAGACTTTGGAAATTTATCGAACATCTCCATTGGTAAATTATTCCAATCCTCCACTCGTTTTCCTAGAAACAAATATTTACCACAATTTGTCCTCTTGATTTCCAACTTTATCTTCATATTGTGATCTTTCCTACTTTCAAAAATACCACTCAAACGTATTCGTCTATTAATGCCATTCCACGCCATTTCTCCACTGATGGCACGGAACATACCTCTTAGTCGAGAAGCTCGTCTCCTATCTCCCAGGTTTTCCCAACCCAAACTTTTCAACATTTCCGTAACTCTACTCTTTTGTCGGAAATCACCCAGAACACATCGAGCTGCTTTTCTTGAGATTTTTCCAGTTCTCGAATCAAGTAATCCTGGTCAGGGTCCCGTACGCAGGAACCATACTGTAATTGGGGTCTTATCAGAGACTTATATGCCCTCTGCTATACATCCTTATTACAACCCCTAAATACCCTCATAACCATATGAAGAGATCTGGAGTCTTTATTTAAAATCCCGTTTATGTGATCACCCAGATGAAGATCCTTCCAATATTAATACTTAGGAACTTCCAGTGGTCCCATTAGGAACTTTTACACCATCAACGCAGTATTTTAAACTGAACTCTTTCTCTTTTTGAAACTCATAACCTGTCTTTTCATCCCGTTTATCATCATATCGTTGCCTACTGTCCATTTCACAACATGGTCAAGGTCTTTTTGTAGTGGCTCACAATCTTGTAACTTATTTATTACTCTGTACAGTACAATATTATCCGCCAGAAGTCTTGTATCTGATGCCAGTTCTTTACGCATGAGATTTATACTGTATTTACATATATGAGAAAACAAATTGTCCAATAATACTGCCTTGAGGAATTCCCATATGAAATATTACAGGACTGGATAATGCTTCACCTACTCTAATTACCTTAGTTCTATTTTCTAGAAATGTAGCAGGTTCTGGAAATTTTCTTCAAGTGCATAAAAGACATAGTGATAAGATGATTGGAATGCCTTAGTAGGCGAAGGTACCTCTAGTCCGAAGTGTTGGACAGTTTCGTCTAGGCCTAAGGAACAACAGAGTTTAAAGGCTACTTTAGATTTGTGAACAACAAGTTTGTACAGTAACCAACACATTATTATAAGCTTCTAAACAGCTCCTCTATACGTGGTTTAGATTATTTATTATTGTTATTATTTTACGTCCCACTAACTATTTTTACGGATTTAGGAGACGCCGAGGTGCCGGAAATTAGTCCCGCAGGCGTTATATTACGTGCCCGTAAATCTACCGACACGAGGCTGACGTATTTGAGCACCTTCAAATACCACCGGACTGAACCAGGATCGAACCTGCCAAGTTGGGGTCAGAAGACCAGCACCTCAACCGTCTGAGCCACTCAGCCTTATACGTGGTTTAGACATGGCGATCACCATCGATGCAGATAGATTACATCCTTATAATAATAATAATAATAATAATAATAATAATAATAATAATAATAATAATAATAATAATAATAATAATATAAAAATTATAACAATGAAGTAGAACCTCACTCATCCGGACTCCATTATTCCGGACAGTATAAAGCTGAATTTCAAGCGCATTGTCGAAAACTACGCAGAGAAAGAGATCATTGAAAGTGTGATCGCTGCTGAAGGCTCTGAAACGGATGAATATGACCAGGATGGAGCAGGTGATATTATTAACCCTAATCCAAACCTTGGTGAAACTGAAGACCATCTAAATATTGTCATTAAATTCGTTGAAGATAACAACGATGAAATCATATCTGCATATTACGAGCATTCAAGGAATCTGCGTAGGTTAATTATTAAAGAAATGTATGTCAAAGGAAGACAGCAAAAGATCAGCCGTTCCTTCAAACCAGTCATGTGTGGTCAGTGAAGGTGCGCCTTGATTGCCATGTTCTAATTCTGTGCTACACTAGTTGTCCTGTAGTTCGTAGGGCCTAAATACTGTATTGCATTACATTACATATACCAAGTAACCTTTGTATTTCTTTAATTTAAAATCCTGAATGCACACGTTCTTTTTACTGAACAGAGTGTTTACATATGAACCTTGGCTCAATTCATAAGTTATTTTGTTTAATTCAGACGATCTAGAGCCCTATTTGGTCTGGATTACTGAGGTTCTACTGTAATAATAATAATAATACTAATACTAATAATAATAATAATAATAATAATAATAATAATAATAATAATAATAATAATTTTCACGAGGGTCGGAGATTTTGGAAAAATGACAGAGCCTAAGGGCTGGACAAATATTAACCACAAGAGTAAATTTTAATTTTGAATGTATTCCCTAATTTCTCTTCTATTTCTTTTTCGTTAAATCAACAACAACAACAAATGACGTAGAAAGCTGAACATAGGTTCATCTTTTGCCCTAGAGGTACACAAAGAAAGAATGTTTCAAAATTCAGCTTCTGCCAAGGATTTAAGTCCTTTGCCACAATAGCGTAGGCTAATGTAGGAGAAAATCGAATGTTTTGTATATGACGAGACGAAGCGCATTTTATGTCTTACGAAGCGAAGAGCAAATGTCGGTAATTCTCTTCCGGACAACTAAAACCACGTTTTAAGGTCCTAAATCTAAGCGTTGTCGAGATAATGGCACCGCTCTACGGTCAAGGTGCTGGAGAGCAGAGGCAAGCGGAAGCATTACAACTGCCGCTTGTGCAGATTGCATAAGACATACAGAAATATTGCAGGAAGAGCGGATTATTCTGTGAGAGAATTTCACGGTTCTTACTGTCAGTCGCTTCATTTACAGCAGTAAGATCAAACATGTTTCTGCGTGCTGCTGTCTCATTTACAGCAAAACGATCAGACTTGCTTCTGCGATCTATTAGGCACCTTCAGTGTTATCATCCGAGGGCATTACCTGAGGTGAAATCAAACCTGTAAGACCGCAGCAGTTCCTAATGGTCGTTGAAGACACTTCATCCCATGACCGCTTTATCATGAAAAGTGCTTCCCTCAGTGAAAGACTGATTGGTTTGTCTTCATTAATGCAGCCTCACGTCGACAATAATGTGCTTTAAAGTATTTGATAATACCAGTATCCAGGGCTCGAAGCGTCCCTGAGCAATTTAGTGGAAGAGATTCAATTTTCACATTGCGGAGTATCTTGTGGCAGTTTGTGTTATCAAAGAGCAGTAAAACATGCCTCTTTTCCTGCCTCGTGGTTTTACTGAACTCTTGAACCCAGTTGCTAAATTCTATTGCAGTCATCCATGCTTTCTTTTTGTGACAGAAGGTAACACGCAGGTTTGAAGCACCGTGGTTCAGCAGCTTTACTAGTTGCAGTGTCCGGCTCCATGGCTAAATGGTTAGCGTGCTGGCCTTTGGTCACGGGGGTCCCGGGTTCGATTCCCGGCAGGGTCTGGAATTTTAACCTTAATTGGTTAATTTCGCTGGCACGGGGGCTGGGTGTATGTGCCGTCTTCATCATCATTTCATCCTCATCACGACGCGCAGGTCACCTACGGGTGTCAAATCAAAAGATCTGCATTTGGCGAGCCGAACATGTCCTCGGACACTCCCGGCACTAAAAGGCATACGCCATTTCATTACCAGTTCAGTATTATTCCTTTTATTACTAACATCTGCATGTGTTCAGAAGGGTAGAGTAATCCTGTCCTTGACTTTCTCGCAGCCCTTCACAGCCCGAAGAAATTGATTTATTGGGCTACATTCTGGAAAAGGTATCTTTTCATGTGATATTGCATTATTTCGTCACACAATCTTCTTAGGGCGTCGGGTAGAATGTTGTCAACAATTCCAGCTGTTTCACACTACCTGATGTACAAACCGGCCACACCTAATTTTTGAAATGTCCCAGCCACCCGTTACTGTCTTTAAAATTATTTATGTCCATTTTTGCAGAAAAATGCTCTGCCTGTTCGGTGATCATAGCATCTGTCACAGTGTCATGTTTTTTATGAACGTGGCTTCTCAGAAAAGATAGAGTCATTCTCCAAATCTTCGCATTTTGCCGATTTGATACGTATAATGAAAGGAGCCTTTTCTTTAAGCCACTCTTCTTTTTTCATTAACAATGTTTCCTATATACCTTTGAGTAATCGACTTCCCCTCCCCCACAGCAATGAAAAATGAGTAGCAATGGATTACTAGATTTTGGAAAACACTCTCTGTATTCATTCGTTGCAAAAATAGTCCCTTTTCACCCGGTTACCTAGACCTTCAGCTACCTGTCTCTGAATGTGCAGAAATCGAGCCCCGGTAGTCAAGAACAATCATGTTGTCACATCTTCCTCTGTGAACATAACAACTGTATTGTCACATCTATCACAATTCTAGGAACGCCAGAAGTTATACTTTAGAAAGAAAGTGTGATTTTATACATAATTTTGTTAATAAATTAAGTCATGTTCGCTATTCACAATGGCACCGTAACGGGCTTACTCAAGTACTGTATTTAACACGGGAGAATATGTGTATGCATGAATATATTGTCA
Source organism: Anabrus simplex (assembly GCF_040414725.1). Taxonomy (NCBI): domain Eukaryota; kingdom Metazoa; phylum Arthropoda; class Insecta; order Orthoptera; family Tettigoniidae; genus Anabrus; species Anabrus simplex. The sequence goes on along the minus strand of NC_090266.1, from coordinate 1,156,105,900 downwards.
AAAAGGTAGGGCAACACTTAAACGGGTTGACTGTATCTAGAAAATCCACTAGAACACCTAGATGGCGCGTTCATGCACCGAAAAGCGAAGAAAAAGAGAGGAGCTTAAAGAAGCAGTACACAGGAAGATGACTCGACAAGTACAGGTGGAAACACCCCACAATGTCGATAATCAGTGATTAGCAATAAAGAACCCTATTATTCACTGTGCGTTAGGTCAGTTATATACTGTCAAACAGCCGTGGATTATACTGTCCATTTTGTCTAACATAGAAGAAAGAAGAGAATCGAAAAACAACAGTGCAGGAAAACGTCATCAAATATTACAGATAGATCCAAAAGGAAATACACGGAGACTGTAGGAATGCCAGATAATTGTGGCTTTCTGAAAAATGCAAGGAATTTGAAGAGTTCAAAAAGACAAGGGACCTTGTACAGAAAATCGGACGTCGCTGACAGTGTCATCGATATTAGCCAGTTGCAGCTGCTGACCAATGCAGAATTCGGGAGGGCATTAAAATTCTGACCAAGTGAGAAAGCTGCAGGTGTCGATAGTAGTACCAATATACTCTGTCGGGAGTAAAGAAACTTCGTCGATCTCCAAATAGGAATCTAACATCAGATATGTGTCATAATAGTGATTCATTTATATTGTTGGTGATAAGGTCAAGAAGCATCTGGAACAGTACACTATAAACCTGTACAAACAATAAATAAATCTCACGTTGGTGGTCATCGATATGAGTCACTTGCAAATGGTGAACAATGCGAAATTTGAGAGAGAATTGAAATTCGTAACGAGTGAGCAAGCTGCAGGTGTTGATATTACTGTAATCCGAGAGCACTTATCAGATTGACAGGTTGTGAACTCACTGAAAAGCTAAATGATCTTATATAGTTAATTTACCAAGAAGGTTGCTTGGCCATCCAAATTTCGGGATTCGGATTCAATGCCCATTCCGAAGAAAGCAAACCCGAACAAATGTAACATGTATTTAATAATAAGCTTAATTTCTCATGCTTGCAAAAACCCGATGCATATAGAAAAGAGAAGACTCGAAATAAATGTAAATGATTGCATCATAGCAACAGAGTTTGGCTACCGCAGGAGAATGGGCACACAATGCTATGAATTGTCTAAGAATCTTCGTTGAACGCATGGTTGATCGGAAACAAAATCTATATATCTGTTCTCTAGACCAGAGACTCTTAAACGCCCAAAATCTCACGAGTGCAAACGGAAGCGCAGTTGTTCTGTGCACCGTGCATCGGTCCGACTAGGGTCGGTTTGGACCAGCGTTCTGTCTCGGGGCTGCTCAGCTAAGCTCGGCCAAGGTTGGCTCAACTCTGCTCGGATGGTGGAACGCTGCGTAGCAAGTGAAGAAGGGGAAGACAGGCGGAGCGAGCGAGACAGGCGTACGGAAAGAGAGAGACAGCGCTATTGCTCAAAATCAAAGAGTGGGTGTCTGTACTCTGCTCAGCCTAGTGAAATCGTCTTTTGCTCCTTGCGCCGCGCAATGCACCGGTGTATGCACCCTAAAAGGCCATGCTCTAGACTACGAACAGGTTTTGCATAAGATGAAACCTGGCATGACCTATTTCCACTTCTTCCCTAGTTACGCGTAGAAATTCTTATCAAGTGAGAAAGCTGCAGGTGTTGATAATATTCCTATCGTACTTATCACATCAGCAGGGTGTGAAACTGAAAGACTGTGTGGTATGATATTATCTGAAAAATGCTAGGAAGTTGAAGAGTTCAAAAGACATGGAATGAGTATGCGAGGTCTTGAGAGAGTAATGACGGTTGTAGTTTGGAGAGGAAGGCTAAAACCGATTTGAAAAACAAGTCAAAATGACGAGTAACAGGATGAAAACGATAAGACAGAGCATGACCAAGTGAGAAACCTGCAGGTGTTGATAGTAGTACCAATAAACTTTCTCGAGAGTAAAGAAACTTTGTTGATCTCCAAATAGGAATCTAACATCGGATTTGTGTCATAATAGTGATTAATGTATATTGTTGGTGATAAGGTCAAGAAGCATCTGGAACAATACACTATAAACCTGTACAAACAATATATCATTTAATCGCACGTTGGTGGTCATCGGTATGAGTCACTTGCAGATGGTGAACAATGCGAAATTTGAGAGAGAATTGAAATTCTTAACGAGTGAGCCACCTGCAGGTGTTGATATTACTGTAATCCGAGAGCAATGAGCAAATTAGAGCCGCACGATCTAGGGAAGAGGGCACTAATTTACTTCACTCAAAATAATGAATACGCTCATAAAGTAACTGAGATTGAGCCATACTGGATGATGACAGACGCTCTTTTTATTTACAAGATGGTTCAAGTTGGAGCAATTTCCCTCCCCGAAAGACTATATCCTTGAGTATACCATTCTTAACCTCTTAATGTTGGGAGGGAAGCATATTTTTAAAATATTTCTCACAAAATTGGAGGCTAAAATTGAGCGTAAGGACGTAACTGTCAAGACATGCCTAAAATACCTTGAGTCGTTATTCCACTCAGCTTCTCCGTTAGCGGCACTGACGTCATTGGCGTTTCTTCTTTTAAAAGCACTGGAACAGAAGCACAGCTGTTATAGACAGTTAATCAAAATCGGGCGTGGTCACTCACTGGACGGGTGACCAAACGTCCGCACTTTTGCTTCTCTCTCACAGCGCCACTACTAGATGCTGAACTAGCACTAATAGCGCACATGCACCCGAACACATTAAGGCCAATGAATAATTAAGATTTACACCGTATCCCAGTCCACCAACTGTACTACAGAAATGGGATCAACTAACTACTGATGTAGCACTCAAGACCAAACACGGTCGACAGGTAAAAAGTTCACGCATCGACGCCTACGGTTCGATGCAAAGAACATGGGGATGGCGTGGCGCTAGCCAACAGTGTGCGACCAGACGCGAGAGGACAGTCAGCATCACCGTGACAATGGACAGCAAACTTGTAGCGTGCCCGGTGTTTTTCACTCTGTTCCAGTATAGACGCGTGCTATAAGACAGTCAAGTGAGTACATATTTTCTTGTCTTCAAAAAGTCGGGTGCGTACGTGCTTCTTACCCGTTCGGCTATGTTCGCCGAAAAATGAAACCATGTATAGTACGTACTACCTCGTCTATAGGGAACGGTTAATAAAAAGAATGTAGCGTAATCCTGTACCTCTACCGCTATGCAAATTTGCTATTTTCATCGACGGGCAATGTGCAAACAAACGATACACGCAAACTGTTTTAAATGCTGTGAAACCTTGTTATTGTTTACTAGCATGTTTTCGACTCTGCGAGAAGGTGTGCGAGGTGCTATTTCTATGATAATGATACGCTGTGTAAGGTGTTTGAATGTGTAACATCGAGGTCATCAAATTAACCTACCTTATCTGCGTGTATGTTTGGCCCAATGTAATCTGTTACTTGGACTAGATGTTCCCTGCTGTGGTCCAGGGACCCTGTTGGCCCTGGCTCCATCCTTGGACAGGCCACAAATTTAAAACTAGTTTGAGAGATTGGAAACGCGGTACACTCAGACTCAAGTAACACCATTGCAAAGAGAATTTGGTTAGACATTTGTTCTTATCCATCCAAGATGCTGATTTTCTCCCACTTCAGCTCCAGACAAATGCTGAGAAAGTACCCACCTTTTGACAACGAAAGCTTTCCTTCCAATCTCCACCAGAATCACAAATGCATATGCCAGTGACATAAGGCAACAAGTGACATGATGATAATGATGATGATGATGAGGAGGAGGATTGTTGTTCCAACGAGCTCTTCGGCCCGTGAAAAAGTAACGAGTGTATTGTCACTTCTGTGCATCTTTAAAAAATAGTGTTTATATTCTGGCGCCAAACGATTCATCTAGAGACTGATAGCCAAGTTTATGTTGTATTTTTCCTCATTTTCGAAATAATATAATTTACATTTACAATATTTTCTATGATGTAGTAACGTGTTTATTTCTTTACTTCGAACAGTACGTATTTTAAGAATAATAATTAGCTTACAAAGAATGTCTTGATTTGGTGATGTAGGGAAATATTTGTAGAGATCTCCCTGACTGAGACACGCTATACACATTTGCTATTTTCATCGATGGGCAATGTGGAAATAACAAGAAATTCTGTGAAACCTTGTTATTGTTTACTTGCACGCTTTCCACTCTGAGAATACTTCACAGGAAATATTTGAGTGAAGGTGAGCATAGTGGTATTTTTTATGACAGTGACCTTGTCACCAGCAATCAAGCACTTACAGCTGCTGACCAATGCGGAATTTGAGATAACGTTGACATTCTTACCAAGTGAGAAAGCTGCAGGTGTTGATAATATTTCTATCGCAATTTCCGGATCAGCAGGTGGAGATAGATATCATTGAAAGATTATATGGTATTATCTAGTCAATATGCCAAGATGTTTGTATGGTCATCCAAATTTTGGAATTCAGTTTTTATACTCATTCCGAAGAAAGCCAAATGAACAGATGCGACATGTATAGAATAATAAGCTTGTTTCCTCATGCATGAGAGATCCTAGACTACTATATATCCTAAAGAGAAGACTGAAAATGAAAGTAAATGATTACATCATAGAAAAACAGTCTCGCTTTTTAATTTTCTACTAACATTGTTAAAATATACAACGTTTACATAGAATGCACGAAATCCAATCATGAATGCTATTATAAACTGAAAAAAAAGAGATATAGGCATGATAAAACATACATGATACACCATTTTCACGAAACATGACCTGAAATATTGCACTGCACTGATCACAAATATTTTGTCAATTTTTTCCTCTTTAGATTCTTTTATTTCACTTTTCTGGAGAATTCTATATCTCACCCATCCATTCTCACAACATTCGTTATATAGCTCCAAAACGTTTGTAATTTAAGATAATTTTCTACAAATCAAATATTAAGAATCAAACACACTGTTCCTTCACCAATTATAACAAATATTATAGAAAGAAATGAAATGCTTCATGTTTGACAGATGTTCATACAGCTGACTTATGAGTGTTTTTAGTTTAGCTTTGTGGAATGACTGTCCGAATTTCACATAAACTTGTACACTTTCGTCAATTACTGTTTCACTACTCTTCACATCAACTCGTTCACAATCACATCTTATAATTTAGAAACTACTGTGAATGACAGTTTACAGGGGCATTTCTTGCAATTCCTGAAGATAATCTTGAGCACTGGGAGAATTCCGTTTTGCAAATTTATATTTCGCAGTTCTTAGAAAGAGCTGAAACCATGTCAGTGAACAATGTTCCCGTGTTTGCGAATAGTAAAAGAAACCTACGGCAAGCCACAATTTATCAAACCTCAGGCGTCCACCGTCAATGTCCAGCACCAACACTATCCGATGTGAATCACTGGGATTATCCAATCCGAACATCCATTTGAACAATGTACAGATCCACTTCCAGGTTTTCTTAACTCTCCCACAGTTAAATCTGTACAACTGTGTACCCATAAACGATTTTGTTTTACAAAGGGGAGACTGTGTCGTTTTATGGCGAAACTTTCTTCCCTTCATGAGAATGAATTCGTTCAGAGCTCTGTATGCAGCTACCTTCCAATTCCACCAGGATGTGTCCTATTTTAAATTGCATCCAGATGTTCTTCCACTTTTAAATTGGGATACGTTAGCACAATGTGCGGTGTGATATCATACTCCGTCATTAGGTGTTTTTAGATTCTCTTCACGCTAGGTTAAGAGTCGTCTAAGGCCGATGACCTTCGATGTTAGGCCCCTTGAAACAACAAGCATCTTCAAGCAAGAGTCGTATGTGAACCTTAATGTGCCCGTCACCCTCATGATGTTCCTGATGCTGTGTGGGAGTAGCACACGGTTCTGCTGCTCAGAGAACCAGAAACGTATATCCCGTTCATCTGCTGTTCCTTTATATCCCTTTTAGTATATCTCTTATGAGGAGCGGTTTACATTTCTGTAATGCTGCTATTAGATGCTTGTTGTTTAAAGGGGCCTAACATCGGCCCGCTGCAATTAGACCTACACCTCATTGATCCACTGCCATTCTCACTTGCGGCCTTCCTACAAGGAAGATATAGATCCGCCATAAATAGTAACTCATACAAAGTTCGATTCCTTGTGCTACCTTTTCTAGCATCGGTAAGACTTCCACTACGTAACCTAATTTGGAAAGGTCAAATGTATATGGCATACGTTTTGTACAGTATTACGTCGCGATTCCTACTTAAATCTATTGACAGAGTGTTGCGGATATTCCGAATAATAGATGACCAGTTAGTTTCAATTATTTCTCCCATGGTCCTGGTGAAAATTAATCCCGAAATGTTTACTCTTTGTTTGATTGGGATTGTAGCTATCCTCAGTGATGGATCTAAGGTGGGGGCAGGGGGTTTTAAGCTGCCCCGGGCGCAGAGTTAAGGGGGGCGCCAAAATGGGCAGAAGCGTCAGAATAATTATAACGGTTTTTGGGGAGATAAACAAATTAACTAAACCATTTTCTGTGTAAGCTATAGCATAAATAACGTTATATTTTAATAACTAATTATAAATACTTTATTTGTATTAGTGCCCGTTTTACAACTTTTAAATACATAAATGCCTCAGCTGCGCCCGTTCTTCTTAGATAAGAAGTGCTGGCTGAGTTTCCAGTCACCAGCTGACCACGGACCATTAAATTTGTTTGTACAGTAGCATCGAGACATCCACGCCACAGTGGAAAGAACACTAACTCTGAATTTATTTTGCATGTACGTACTATAGATCCTTGTAATCGTAATCGATCTGACAGATTTTTGTTTTTGTTGTTCCTTTTTTGTTTTGCTCTTTCTGATCTGCTGTTGTTTTATTTTACTTGTTGATGGATGGATTCCGGGTGTTGTACACTAAAATAATTCTAATTAGTTTAACTCTGATTATTTGTTTTAATAACAATAATAAATCTATATCAAATATTAGCCTATTATTTACATGCGGAGTGCGGGAATATGCCATAAAAGCTATCGGGAGCAGCATTCAGGAGGAAAAGCCCGAGAAAAAGAAGAAGAAGCACAGAAATAATCTTCGTCAATATCAACTTGGTCGGGTGGAAATAAAGAAGGTGAGTGCATTAGTAGTCAGATTATTCAGATAAATGATGTCAGTCAAGATATGTCAGAATCATCATGATTTTGACTCGTCATTTGTTCCAATTAATTTACCTCCGAAAATAGTCCTCGTATTCCAAGTGTTTTTCAGAGTCAGTTACAGTCTTGTGTACTTATGCGTATTGCATATGAGTCAAAGTTCGTGAAGTGGTCACGTTTCTTCATCAACGTAAATAAAATGCAACGGGTGTATTATATTACGAAAGTGTTAATCGAAATATATTATAGTTATATATTTCATAAATTTTGAATGAATATATTTGAAGTTAATTTTTCGAAAATAACACTACATAAAAATTAATTTGTTTATAACTTTTATAAAAATTGATCTTTGCAAAGATATTTATAACTATCATCTATTTCGATTAGTACTTCCATATTGTAACACAATGATACATTTCATACAAGTTGGTGAAAGGCGTGACCAATTCACGAACTTTGATTCATATGCTAACGATTCCTGTTTTATACTTTAAGTGAAAATCCATTATTATGTTAGAATAATTTAAAGAAAGTTTTGAAAATAAAGATTTTATGTGCGAATTTCCTGAAAACTAAAAATTTGATAACAATAACTGAAATTCGATTACAATAAGCCATTGGATCCCAGAGGGTGCGCCGCGGCGCCCTGGGGAGCCTCAGCTATCTCATATAGGTAGAGCCCTGCGCGGGTGCGAATATCCCCCTCAAAATTAGTCCAATCTAATAGGAACCACGGCCTTCAGCAAAAGTGCTGAACATATTTTTATGACTTGTTTTCAGATAATTGATTGATAATTGTATTGTATTTTAACAAACACTAACCTATACTTTATGTGTTACTACATACAATATTAAGATTTTTCAACTATAGTCCATTAACGACAGATCTCAATTTAAAATCACAGTGTATTTTTATACATGTAAAATGTGTGTTATGGATGCTGTATATTTTTATAATGGTGTTTTTTGACTAGACTCTAGGTTTAGAGGAGGTGACTAATACTAAAGAAGTATTAAAATTTGTATATGTTAACAATGACATTTACAGTAGGATATAAAAGTTGAAAACCAGAAAAGCAGCTGGAATTGATAAGGTTTTGGGAGATATACTAAAGACAAGGGGTTGGGGTATAGTACCATATCTGAAGTACTTATTTGATCATTGTTTACATGAAGGAGCTATACCAAATGAATGGAGAGTTGTTATAGTAGCCCCTGTGTATAAAGGTAAGGGTGATAGACATAAAGCTGAAAATTACAGGCCAGTAAGTTTGACATGTGTTGCATGTAAGCTTTGGGAAGGCATTCTTTCTGATTTTATTATACATGTTTGCGAAATTAATAACTGGTTGGATAGAAGGCAGTTCGGGTTTAGGAAAGGTTATTCCACTGAAGCTCAACTTGTAGGATTCCAGCAAGATATAGCAGATATCTAGGATTCAGGAGGTCAAATGGACTGTATTGCGATTGACCTGCCTAAAGCATTTGATAGGGTGGATCATGGGAGACCACTGTCAAAAATTAGTGCAATTGGACTACAGATAGGGAATCTGCCACCTGGGCGTCTGCCCTAAATGCAGATCATTAGTGATTCGATTCGATTCGACGGATGCAAACTGTATTGCAGTGCGGATAATTCTGCTGATAATTTCTAAATAACGAAATTTATTGATTTTCACTCATGTACATTCTTATTTTTGCTTGTAGTTATGTGACCCTTGATAGTGGTATGGGAGAATAGTGATATATAATGAGCCTTGAGACCATAAAGCCGTAAATCTGACCTGAGCCTAACTCGTTCCTGTCCGCAATTAATGGAAGGAAGGAACAAAAGTCAATACGTCTGTAGTTGTCGCAAGAGAAAATCCCTCATAAACCTATGACTGTGGGAGTTCTAGTGCCAGGTATAAGACCTATCGTATTATGTTAACAGATCTATCCGTTTCGATATATTTGGTGTAATATACTGTGGTTAAATACTGTATTTACAATATCCGCGGAAAACCATTCGCGGATACGGGTGCCGGTGCGGATGAAGGAACTGCGGATAATATTTTGTATAACCACCAAGGGCTCTACATATAGGGGCAGCACGAACTATTAGAAAATTGCCATTATTTTACGTCCATTTTCAATTCAGTGTGATATGACACGGCATCTATAATTTAACAATATCCGGCGTCCACTGTATTTTCAAATGTTCCATAAAAATTACACTGCTCTTTTAGTACAACTTGTGAAAGCATTTAACCAGGTTGTATTTTTATTTCAGCCGATTGCTGAGCTAGACAGGAAGTTATCGGAAGTATATTCGAACACGTGTCTGCAGACGAGTATCAAGTACTATAAAATTCTCCAAAGAAGGAGGAAGCGGAACCAATATATTTTGAAGAATGCGATTCAAGGTCTACCTCTACTGCAGAGGAAGTGCCGGGATCTTCAAATATGGGTACAGCCAGTACTTTTACTCGTCATCCTTCTGCAGGTCAACATAAATACCAATTTGATTTTAAGGATACAGGGACCTGGACAGTGAGGGGTTTCACACGCAAAGAGATGTCTGATTGTTGAGAAATTATTAAGCGATGGCAAAATTGAACCAGACTTAAGTAATTTTCTTAGAGAGGGAAGAAAACTGTCAAAAAAGTGCTTTTATAAACAGCTTCCCAACAAACAAAAGGTGTGCCGTTATTGTTTAGCCTATATTAAATAAAAAATGCTTTGTTTTGCATAAACGCAAACTATATCGTGATAACGTATCTGAAAAAAATCTTACTCGTACGGCTAAGGATGCTCTCATCCTGTGGAAAAAAATGTAAATTAAAAGATTCCAGAGCACGAAAACTCATTGAGCCTCAAGAAAGGATTCAGTGAAACGGGTGCAGAGATTTGTGAAAGTTTCATTGACTCTTTAATGATTAGTGACATGAGAAATCTTAGTTCTGAAGTAATATTGCAGAATATGGAAAATGATGGATTGGAGTTTTAAAATTATTTAAAAATGAATACGCCTCTCAACTGAATCATAGAGACCTTTCATATTGGAGGAGGGCTGAAATTTGCCTTTCTGATGTCTAGCGCTCAAAAGACAGTTAAGGTCACCTCCAAGAATGAGTCGACTATAATTGTGACGCAAGAAGGACGGTAGCTATGCTGACGAAGAGACTTCTCTTTCGTGACATCTGTTCGTTCCGGAAGGTAAATATGTGTTAAAATACAGAGTGCCACTATCTGTTAATATGGAGGTGATCCTTCCACTCGGATGTGCTTCGCTAAGTTGTATGTTTATGCCTACTCTATATGAAATTGCTGTACCTCTAGCATCTTCCCCGCAGGGAAATAAATCTGTATATCTGTTTTCTAGACTAGGAAAATTCTTTCGTCAGAGCAATCTACCACAAACCGTTCCCGCTTCTTCACAAATCGCGTAGAGGAACAACTTATACCTCTCATCTGGGACCTGAACAATGATCATAAAGCTGTTGCTTCAGTTAAGGAAAGTTATTCGAACACGATACTCATCAAGAAAAGAGTAAGGCAAGGATGTATCCTCTCATCAGACCTCATCAATGCCGTTGGAGATCTGATGTTAAAAGAAGCGCAAGAAAGCGTGGAGATGGACGTAAAGGTGAATATAGCAGAATTATTAAGTTCAACAATGATCAGACTATATTATCGGGAAGTCCATCTCTCTTATTGTCTAAAATATTCATAAATGAATCTACAGTGGAAAATTTGGAATGAAGTTTATGGTCTCAAAGACATCTCACAGTCTTCGAAGATTCTGCTGTTCACAATACATGATACCACAATCGAACAAGCTCATCTACTGAGGATGGTGAGTGGAAAACGGAAATGAAGACCCGGATTACTCAAGCTAAGTTTGTCTTTGTGAAGAGGAGTATACTAGCAGGCTCAACCACCACCTTCATATATTGATAATACATACATTCGCCTAGACCGTACCACTGTATACCCCAGAAAACAACACGGCCAATAAAAGTTATATTTAACCACTGCAGGATTTTGGAACGTTGTGTTTCCATAAAATACTTAAAGGTGCGTGAACAAGCAAGATAAAACATACCGAAGTTTTGCGTACAGTTGGGTAAAAGGGATTTTTTTGTTGAAATCAACAGGCAAATAGCGTCATTCCTTGTGGAATCACACTTTACGCCGTTTTGCATTCCCCACTAATTACACCCATTCTAAAAGACTATATCGCTGGTATAAGGCATCAGGGAAGATCTAGTATCATTCATAAAACAGATCTTGAAAGATACTGGAGCAGAAAGCTACAGTACGTAGCAATGAAGGAAAAAAGTCGTCCATCGGATAGTATGGAATCACTTTGTACTTTCTACTTACTGGATGTGCCTCGCATGCACTAATGATGAATCGGTATTTTTGTTCTATCCCTTTAACTTATGTCCTTTGATGGAAAATAATTTATTGAACACCAAAAGTACTTGAGGTCTTTGGTTCATTTGAATGAATAATACTGTATTTCTTCCAAATTGCATTGAAATGGTTCATTCTTTAAATTCACTCCTGGTTACATCAGCATTGATGATTCGTCAAGAGGTAGATCCATTTTAACCCCTTCCTACGAATTTCTTGTTACCAAGCGAGTTGGCAGAGTATTACCGATCTTGTACCTGTAAACATGCATTCGGGAGATAATGGCTTCGATCCTTGAAGTCATCAGTCCTGAATATCGGCTTCCATAGTTTCTCATTTTCGCATCATGTAAATACCGGGGCTGTATCATAAATAAAACCACGGTTGGTAACTTTCCAGTCCTAGCTTACTCCCATCCAGCGATGCTGAAAATGTTGCAAAAGAAAATAGTACCCTTCTTGTTCTGGTGTATTGATCCTGTTCATTATATTCGCCCTCTCAACACGTATTCAGCGCTCGTTGAAGGTCTTCAAGAACAATCCGTTCTTGTACTAGGACAGGTTTGAACACTCCTAAGTACTTCCTAATTGAGCTGGGCACGATTCCACAACCCTTAGCACAGAAGACAATTGTATTACCAATTTACATCCGGCTACTAATTGGTCCTGTGGGAATATTTATGGTGATGAAAAATATAACCCTTCATCCCTTCACAACCTAGGTACAAAAATGTACACCTCTACATCAGAGACTGCTTATGTTAAGTGGATTTTGACGATAGAAATATATTCAAGAACCGATGAGCTCATGAAATATTAATCAGTGGTAGTTTACACCAAAACAAAGCGGAACTTCTTTCACTAATTCAGGATAATGATAATTAATCATTTCGTGTGGTTATTGCAACTTGGTGTAGTCCTTGCAAGGGAAACCCCCCGAAGAGGGTGGGTGATATTTAACGTGTATGGGAAACTGCATGTCATTGTGGTGGAGGATAGTGTTGTGTGAGGTGCAAGGATGTTGTGGACAACACAAACATCCTGTTCATGAGCCAAAGGAATTTCTTGTTTAAGATTAAAAATCCCTCGACCAGGCCAGGAATCAAACCCGGGTCCCCGAGGACAAAAGACCTAAAGGCAGACCACTTAGCTATGCAGCCGGGCAATAATTCAGGATGGTGGTTAATAGATTCTAATTGTTAAGATGTTTCAGATACTCACTGATCTTATTGTGTTTGTTTATCAATATCCTTAATACTTTAGTTTGCCCCCCTCGTTTCATGTTTTTGTTACGTAAAGGGCTCTTTATTTTAAGATATAGCACTTCGTAAGATGTCTACGTGCTTAGGTACAAACAACGTTTCCGATAAACTATGTTCTGATAATTGTTCAGAATGTTCTCGTGATGCTAAAGATCTTGGGTTCTTCAGATGAAAGTACTTCAAATGATAATGAAGATATACATCTATCAACAAGTCAAGAAGATGTGGTGTGTGTAAACGAATCTGAATATGAGTGGAACTCTTGTTATTGATGTTTTTGCTAACTGGAATAACGGTAAGATCTAATGAACTTGTAAGCATTGATCAAGTGATAGGACTCATATTTGAAATGATTCCAATGCTCTTGTGGCCGATCAATCGATTTATATGTATATTAATTTTATTAAAGTCCACTAGCACAGAAAGCACCTAAAGTGTAGATGTGAATTAGTGTCAGTGGTTGTGATGTTGCTTTGTTAATATAGTTCTTTTAATATTTAAAATGTTTATAGTCGCTTTAACTCGATGGCCATATCGCGACTTACATTAAATTTAAAAATTTCAAAAGAATTCCCAACTTTACATAAACAAAAGACTTGCGTTGAACATACAACCTGAGAAAAAATAATCCTTATATCTGTTAACATAAACAAGAATCTTTAGAAAATGTAATAATTTGGAGGCATAGCGAAGGAGAGTTCAGTGCCTTTCGGAGCTCATTAGGAATACTGTGGTACTTTCGCCGTTGATTGTGCAGTTAACATTTATTAATTATATGCTTGATTGTCAATTGTGAGTTGCATACACGGCAGATGGGATGTTGCTCTTTCCTTAGAAGATAACTGTGGGTTAGCTTTGAGTGCCCTATCCTCAGTCGTGATATTAAAACATATCTTGCTTGCAGAGGTTCTTAACTGGGTACTGTGATATGGAACTGGATGTTATTTCACGGAGTTTGCGTTTTGAAGTGGCAATATTCATTTACCATTGTTGGCATAACATTTTTTAACATGTGTGATCATGTCGCTATGCGGTATAGGTATTGTTGGGTCATTCAGTGGATGCCTCGTAGCTTCTTTCGCTGCCTGATCAGCAGACTGTTTTGTTCATGTTAATGGTACAAGGAAAGAAAATATTTTACGATGTCTACTGGGCAACTGATTCCAAACAGAAATCTCCATGTATTCAGTAGAGTTCCTTTTATACTGCTATACACAAAGAAATACTACATGAACGAACATGCGGGGACATATTCATACGGTTATCGTAGTATTTATCGGATGTGAAGGGGAAGGTGTATAAGTCTCTCGCAAGAGAGTATGGTTCCAGTGTGGGACCCCCACCAGGATTAGGCCTACTAGATTCAGAACCGGGAGATAGTGGCTTCGAACCCCACTGTCGGCAGCCCTGAAGATGGTTTTCCGTGGTTTCCCATTTTCACACCAGGAAAAAGCTGGGGTGTACCTTAATTAAGGCCACGGACGCTTCCTTCCCTGTCCTAGCCCTTCCCTGTCCAACCGTCGCCATAAGACCTATCTGTGTCGGTGTGACGTAAAGCCAATAGAAAAAAAAAGATTCAGAACTGGACAAGATGGAAGGGAAAGCAGCACGATTTTTCTGGACGATTTCTGACAAAAGAGTAGTGTTTCGAAAATGTTGCATATTTAGGGCTGGGAAGACTTGGTAGTAAGGAGACGAGCTGCTCGACTAAGCGGTATGTTACGACGGCATGGAATGACGTCAGAAGATGAATAAGTCTGAGCGGAACTTTTAAAAATTGGAATTCAAGAGGACACATTGGAATAAATATTAATTTCCTTTATCAACATAAATGTTTGATAAATTTCCAAGTTCATTGACATAATTTAAGAAAAGTGTAGATGAAAAATTGGTAAGGCATCTGCCATCTGGGCGACAGCTGTAAATGCAAATCAGTGGTACTTGATTGATTGATTGATTGATTGATTGATTGATTGATTGATTGATTGATTGATTGATTGATTGATTGATTGATTGATTGATTGATTGATTGATTGATTGATTGATTGATTGATTGATTGATTGATTGATTGATTGATTGATTGATTGATTGATTGATTGATTGATTGATTGATTGATTGATTGATTGATTGATTACGTGGCTTTTGTATGTTCATAAATTTTCCACTTCTGATTTTGGTAAGATCATCCATCGGGACTTGGTAAAAGTAGAAGAATAAAATAATAACAACAGCTTGCTAATGTGGTTGAAAATGTACGTAGTAGTACGAAGCCAATTTTTCTGTTTACAAGTAAATAAATGTCTTAATATTGTTATAGAACAATTTCTCACATTTGAAATAATTGATCCTTCGAACAACATTTAGTGATAATTAGATTAAATTAGAACAATGAGACCACTAATGGCAACTTGCAAGTGAAAATGGATATCTTTTTTTATTTTTTTATTATTACAAGTTGCTATATATCGCCACCGACATAGATAGGTCTTATGGCAACGATGGGATAGGAAAGGGCTAGGAGTGGGAAGAAGCGGCCGTGGCCTTAATTACGGTACAGCCCCGATATTTGCCTGGGGTGAACATGGGAAACCACGGAAAACCATCTTCAGGGCTGCCGACAGTGGGGGATCAAACCCACTACCTCACGAATGCAAGCTCACGGCTGCGCACCCCTAACCGCACGGCCAACTCGCTCGGTGAAAAATGGATATCACTTTCTAAAAAAAAAAAAAAAAAAGAAAGATTCCTTCAAAACGATGCGTACTTTCTTGTATTATCAGAAGGTGAAATTAATAAATCTATCTGAGGGAAAATGGTCAGGTATGACAAGATTAAGAGGACACGGAACGAAATAGTAATCCCATTCCCGGTGTACACTAAGTATACCGGAGTCCCTCAGCCGATTGCTTCTAAGCGCCAACAAAGGCTTTACTTGTGTAAATGGTACTGGGTGACACTGGGTACCATTGGATTCCAGTCTCACTCGCAGCCATTCTCACTTTTCTGAGATGTCTGATCAGTTGTTTTTGCCTTCGTGGGGAGTATTCACCACCAGGACAGTGTGAGACCACTCGTGGCACACAAGGCCGAACAATTTCTGACTGACGACCACGTACATGTTTTGGTATAGATTTCTATGCGAAGCCGTTAAATAATTCTTCCACTTCGAGTACAGACAGTGCCAAATTGAAATAACTAGCGTCAATTGCTTTTGTCTCTCGTCAATTTAGTTTACAATAACATTTTATTGCTAGTTGCTTTACGTCGCACCGACACAGGTAGGTCTTATGGCGACAATGGGACAGGAAAGGCCTAGGAATGGGAAGGAAGCGGCCGTGGCCTTAATTAAGGTACAGGCCCAGCATTTGCTTGGTGTGAAAATTGGAAACCACGGAAAACCATTTTCAGGGCTGTCGACAGTGAGGTTCGAACCCACTATCTCCCGGATGCGAGCTCACAGCTGCGCGCTCCTAACCGCACGGCCAACTCGCCCGGTTTACAACAACATAAACATGCCTAAATGTACAAAGATTATGCGCGCATGAGAAACGTTTAGTGTATGGAGCGGTTAATCTGCATATTCATTCTTAACTCTTGCACTATTGTGTTACCATCGTCCGTTACTGACCTCATTACTATGAATACAGTATGAACGCCAGGGAAAATCAAATGAATCATCGCAGTTTGTTTCTTAGGAAACTTTGCTTTTATAATTTTCTTTACGCCGCACCAACACAGATAGGTAGGAAAAGTCTAGGAATGGGAAGGAAGGGGCCATGGCCAGAATTAAGATACAGTCCCAGCATTTTCCTGGTGTGAAAATGGGAAACCACGGAAAACCATCTTCAGGGCTGCCGACAGTTAGATTCGAACCCACTAACTCCCGAATGCGCGGTCCTCAACGAACAGCCTACCCTTCCGTCACGGTTCCTTACTTTGCTTTATTTGCATGCTATAACTATTTACATTTTGTTGCGCAGAATTCAACTCCTTGTGGGAAAAGAAAACGAAATTTTCTTAATTTCTTGCGGATTGCTTTAGTTGAACAACTGAACTCTGTAGGGCTATTTCATGGGGTAGCTTAGTGTATTGTTTAGTCCATTTTGGAGACAATAACCAAATTTTTGCACTGACAGGCTGGACGAGATTTTAACTATAACTTACCTTGCTAATATTCACCTCCGTAATGTAATGGTTACCGCTATTAGCAGTCATCCTCGCAGACACGGGCTCAATTCGAACTGCCAGATATTTAGGACCTGTTCTAGCTTTGTATCACCAATCTGACATTCAATTCTGTTGAATTTCTTACCTACTGACATCAATTTAGTCTTCGAGAGGCTAATTTTCATACAACACTCATAGCACCTATTTTCAAGTTCCAAGATATTAGACTGCAGGCTTTCGGCACAGTCTGCCATTAAGACCAAGTCGTCAGCATAGGCCAAACTTCTTACTACATTTCCAACTAACTGAAACCACCCCTGCCATTTTATACCTTTCAGCAGATGATCCATGTAAACTACGAACAGCAAAGGTGAAAGATTACTGCCTTGTCTAACCCCTGTAAGTACCCTGAACCAAGAACTCATTCTACCATCAATCCTCACTGAAGCCCAATTGTCAACATAAATGCCTTTGATTGATTTTAATAATCTACCTTTAATTCCATAGTCCCCCAGTTTAGCGAACATCTTTTCCCTCGGTACCCTGTCATATGCTTTCTCTAGATCTACGAAACATAAACACAACTGCCTATTCCTCTCGTAGCATTTTTCAATTACCTGGCGCATACTGAAAATCTGATCCTGACAGCCTCTCTGTGGTCTGAAACCACACTGGTTTTCATCCAACTTCCTCTCAACGACTGATCGCACCCTCCCTTCCAAGATGCCTGTGAATACTTTGCCTGGTATACTAATCAATGAGATACCTCGATAGTTGTTGCAATCCTTCCTGTTCCCTCGCTTATAGATAGGTGCAATTACTGCTTTTGTCCAATTTGAAGGTACCTTACCAACACTCCACGCTAATTTTACTACTCTATGAAGCCATTTCATCCCTGCCTTCCCACTATACTTCACCATTTCAGGTCTAATTTCATCTATTCCTGCTGCTTTATGAAAATGGAGGTTTTTTTACCATCCTTTCCATCTCCTCAAGCATAATTTCACCAACATCATTTTCCTCCTCCCCATGAGCTTGGCTGTTTGCAACACCACCAGGATGATTTCCTTTTACATTGAAAATATGTTCAAAATATTCCCTCCACCTCTCCAGTGATTCCCTAGGATCTATTATGAGTTCACCTGAATTACTTAAAACATTGTTCATTTCCCTTTTCCCTCCCTTCCTAAGATTCTTTATTACTGTCCAGAAAGGTTTCCCTGCTGCTTGACCTAGCCTTTCCAGGTTATTACCAAAATCTTCCCATGACTTCTTTTTGGATTCAACAACTATTTGTTTCGCTCTGTTTCTTTCATTTACGTGCAAATCCCTGTCTGCCTCTGCCCTTGTTTGGAGCCATTTCTGATAAGCCTTCTTTTTACGTTTACAAGCTGCTCTCACTTCATCATTCCACCAAGATGTTCGCCTTTTCCCATCTTTACACACAGTTGTTCCTAGGCATTCCCTTGCTGTTTCCACTACGGCATCCCTTTATGCCACCCATTCACTTTGTATATCCTGAACCTGCTTACTGTCTACGGTTCGAAACTTCTCACTAATCATATCCATGTACTTCTGTCTAATTTCCTCATCCTGGAGACTTTCTACCTTATTCGTTTGCAGACAGATTTCACTTTCTCTGCCCTAGGCCTAAATATGCTCAGTTCACTACAGATCAGACAGTGGTCTGTATCATCGAAAAATCCCCGGGAAACTCGTACATTCCTAACAGATTTACTGAATTCGAAGTCGGTTAAGATATAGTCTATTATGGATCTGGTACCCCTAGCCTCCCATGTGTAGCGGTGATTAGCCTTATGCTTGAAGCATATATTCGTAACTGCTAAACCCATACCAGCACAGAAGTCCAGCAAACGCTTCTTATTTCCATTAGCTTTACCACATTTACCAATCACCCTTTCGTATCCTTCAGTTCTATTCCCAACTCTCGCATTGAAATCGCCCATTAGCACTATTCTATCCTTGCTGTTGACCCTGACTACGATGTCACTCAATGCTTCATAAAACTTTTCAACTTCATCCTCATATGCATCCTCACATGGTGAATACACGGACACAATTCTAGTCCTAATTGGGAACATGCATCATTTTCAAAAATATTTTTTTTGGAAAGTACACCAATGAAATAGTACGTAAACGTATTACATTGTGGTATGTTGCCTTGTTTTCTACCATTAAAAAAATATTTAATAGTGCCTTTCCGCAAGGCGAGTGAAACGGCCTCTGACGTAAGCGGCGCGCTGTGACGTCACGATCCAGTACCGCATGGAGCTCTACCAGCCGTTGTGCATCAGCCGTTGCTAAAAGCCGATTGTTTATTATTCATGATCGCGAATAACTTCAAAATGACAGAAGAAAGGTTCAAAACAGCACAATCAGACAATCTATCATGTGTAAATGTCATCATTCTTGAAAAATAGTGACTTTTGTGGCCGCAGAAATTCGCGGATAACAAGCCAGTTTGTAAGTGGCGTCTTTTATATACATGCAATGTACTGTAACCCATAGTATTAGGATAACAACGAACCTGGATAGATATCACTTCACTTTCAACATTTCCTTCTAGACTGATTCCCCTATTAAAGAATAACATTACATTTTCGGGCTTTCAGCATTAGTAAAGTAAGAAATCGGATTTCAGCACTATCATAAACATATAGGTAGAATTATAGTACTAGTCCGCTTCTGTGGTGTAGTGGTTAATGTGTGCCACTCCCGGAGGCCCGGTTTCGATTCACGGCTCTGCCTGAAAGTTGAAAACAAATAGTACGAGGGCTGGAACGGGGTCTACTCAGCCTCGGGAGGTCAACTGAGTAGAAGGGTTTCGAATCCCACCTCAGCCATCCTCGAAGTGGTTTTTCGTATTTTCCTACTTCTCCTCCAGGCACCTAAGGCCATGGCCGTTTCCTTCCCTCTTCCTTGTCTATCCCTTCCGATCCTCCCACCCTCCAACAAGGCCCCTGTTGAGCATAACAGGTGAGGCCGCCTTGGCGAGGTAATGGCCCTCCTCACCAGTTGCATCACCATACTCAGAGTCTCACGTTCCAGAACATTGCCCTTGAAGTGGTAGAGGTGAAATCCCTCGCTGAGTCCGAGAGAAAACCAACCCTGAAGGATAAACTGATTAAGAAAGAAAGAAAGAAAGAAAGAAGGAAAGAAAGAAAGATCATAGTACTATAGGGCTATAATCTATCATTCCCAAAAAAATATATATTTATGGTTGGGACAACTGGCCTACCCACTTCCGGGGCCCATGAAAGAGAATTAAATATCTTTGTGGAGGGAAAAAGTTAAACATGATAAAGATAAATACGACTTCATCTAGTTTTCACAAGTCGGGCTGAGTGGTTCAGACTGTTGAGGTGCTGGCCTTCTGACCCCAACTTGGCAGGTTCGATCCTGGTTCAGTCCGGTGGTAGTTGAAGGTGCTCAAATACGTCAGCCTCGTGTCGGTAGATTTACTGGCACGTAAAATAACCCCTGCAGGACTAAATTCCTGCACATCGGCGTCTCCGAAAATCGTAGAAATAGTTAGTGGGGCGTGAAGCCAGTAACATTAATTACATTTGGCTTTTAACAAGCTGAGCATATCAGGAAAGAAAAGTGTCCTGGTGACATTTTAGTCGCTCAATACAGGAATTTCTTTGGGTGCTGTGACTTTATTTTTTTTTTTTTGCTGTTTGCTTTACGTCACACCGTCACATATAGGTCTTATGGCGATGATGGGACTGGAAAGGCCTAGGAATGGGAACAAAGCGGCCGTGATCTTAGGTACAGCCTCAGCATTTGCCTGGTGTGAAAATGGGAAACCACGGAAAACCATCTTCAGGGCTGCCGGCAGTAGGGTTCAAAACCCACTATCTCCCGGATGCGAGCTCACAGCTGCGCGCTCCTAACCGCACGGCCAACTCGCGCGGTCTTTTTACCCTTCGGTTTATTGACTTGGCTTGTATAACCTAAAACTTAGGCTAAGTTGGATAATATTTTAAACACCTACATCACTATTTTCACCTGTGTGCAATTATGTTATTTATTTCATTAATATTATGATAATTATTATAATTGAGTATTGTTAACTTATAAGACCCCAACAGACAAGCATTGGTTTTGTGTAGAGTTATACATTTGTTAAATTCACGTTGTTTCCTTTGATTAAGCTCTTCAATAAAGACATACATAACTGTCCCATTCCAAGATATATTGGTAGAATTAGAGCTGTCAAAATGGTTCATAACCCCTTTGATTTATTATCTTGATATGGTTAGGTTTGGAGAATACTTTAATAAGCAGCATTATTTAATGCACTATTTATTACTCTCATATTCCAAGATGTAATTGAAGCATTTAAATAAAGCATCATACATTAAAATTTAAAGTTTTACCACTAGAACAGCTGACATGGAAAAGTGATTTGAAAATTCTAACAAATTCATCTTACGTTAAAATCTTCCAAAAAATAAACTGTAGACTTTTCCGATATATCACCAGCATTTCTCCAGCTCGCCAAAATCCATTACTCCCTAGTTTTAGCGTCTTTGGAACGTTTATAAACAATTTGTTTCGTATGGTATGCGATGTGCCATTGCACATCGGAACTCTACACCATTTATAAGTTTTCTGCCTCACTGTCTGCGCAGGATTCATTTTAAGTCTAAAATATACCACTCCGATTATTATCCAATGTATAGACCTCGAATTTAACCATACTAGACACTAACGTAAAGTAGAAATACGCGAAGTGTATCCTGCTTCTCACAGTACACTATGTGTTATTTCGTCTGCTAATTCAGTCAACCTGTACGATGACGTCAGGCCAATGAGATCGCGTACTTGCGTGACGTGACATTTTCGTAGATTTTTATCATGTTTGGAGTTATTATTTGTACATTCTGATCACATTTTTGAATTCTTGATGCAATTTTGAATCAGATTAGCATATTTTTAATTAAAACCCCGGATCATGCATGTTCCCTATTCCTCCAACTGACAAATCTACCCACATCATTCGCTCATTTACGTGCCTAACAGAAACTATGTTGCGTGCAATGGTATTCCTGATAAAGAGCCCTACCCCAGATTCTGCCCTTCCCTTTCCAACACCCGTCAAGTACACTTTATAATCTCCTATCTCTTCCTCGTTATCTCCTCTTACCCGAATATCACTTACTCCTAGCACATCCAGATGCATCCTCTTTGCAGACTCAGCCAGTTCTACTTTCTTTCTTCCATAAGCCCCATTGATATTGATAGCTCTCCATCGAATTCCATTTCGTTCGCCAAGTTGTTTCCAAGGAGTCCCTCGCCTCTCAAATGGGAGTGGGACTCCGTTACTCCCATAGGTCCGAGGCTTGCTTAAAATGTTCTGAGCTCGGTAAATTCATGAAGCAGGATGCTACCCTACTTGCACATATTCCAAGTGAGGATCTCTCCTCTAACGGGTTATGGACCACCGGTGAATTGTATAGTCCTAGCCGCCTGAGCACAAGGAGGGCCATGACTCAAAATATGTCCGAGATGCCCACTCCCATTCCATAGCAACTGGTATCCCGACTCTCAGGACCACTTACTAGGCCACTCAGCCGTTGCCCATGGTTCACGATCTAGGACGTGACTACAGTAACCCACACCATGAACCATGTGTACCATTGTTGTAAAATTTGTTTTTGTATTTTCTGAGAGAAAAATCTCACTAAAATGTCAAAAAAGTCTACCTCTATAAATATTTTAAAAAACTGTTGCAAAAGACAAGGGAAAGATTTTAATTTACATTCTTAAGAGAGGAATTCTCAGCATTTTCAAAAATAATCTTCCAGCAAGATTTGTAGAAATTATCAAGGAAAAGCGTGAGAAATGTGTATCTTAAACAAATGAAAATAAAAATCCACAGCCTGTTTCCAGTCATTCGACCGGGTCAGGAATCCCGTCCAGCACAAATCTCACATGGAGTGACCGGGATTTGAACCACGGTATCCAAAGGTGAGAGGCCGCCTGAGTCACGAGGGCTTCATTTTAAACAAAATATTTGATAATTATATTTGATTAACTAGGGACTGTTAATTGCAAATGTTCAAACAGACCACTAAGGAGGAAGGACAGTAATGTGAAATCTCATTCCAACAGAGCTAAGGGATACAGTCAAATATCTGTGGGGTTTTACACTTGTAATAGGCTACCTTTCCCCTGCTAAACATACACTTTTTAAATGATTTTTACGAGGAATTTTCGACGCCCCTTAAAGGCCCGGACCCTGCTGCATTGCAGGCCCTAACATTACACCCCTGTTGCCGGATGCCCTTCCTGTCGCCAACCATATGTGGAGGGATGTATTAATTATGTCGTGTTTCTGTGGTTGTTGGTATCATGAAGTGTTGGTTGTAAGTGAATATATGTGTATTAGGATAATCAAAAATACCCAGTCCCTGAGCCAGAAGAATTAACTATGCGAAGTTAAAATTCTCGCGCCGAGCAGGAATCAAATCTCGCCCACTCCTGAATCGAGGGCCAGTACGCTGACGATTCAGCCAAGGAGCTGGATGGTGATGATGATGATGATGATGATGATGATTTTTATTATTATTATTATTATTATTATTATTATTATTATTATTATTATTATTATTATTATTATTATTATTGTTATTATTATTATTGTACCGGGCGGTACACCTCTACGCCGCACATTTAAATCTTGCGCCAATTAGAACTCCTCTACAGGAGAAACACAGAACTTGGAACTAGTTCTACTTAAACTTCTTCTCAGAAGATGTCACCTCCTTAATTTTGTGATTGTGAAGTTTCTAGTACTGTATAAATTCTACGCGTTTTGTTTAACATTTATCAAGAAGTTTGGACTTTCTGCAACAGATGCCACTCAAAAACTATGATCATGCACCCTGGTGCGAAGTGAAGGAACACTTTTTTGAAGAAATTTTGTATGCATAAGTTTGTTCTTTACTAAATTATGTTCGTTCATTTGTGGGTTGGCAATATTGATCTTTTCTTTCCGCCAGGTTTGAATTCAGCCAATCCCTAATTTCTGTAATTAATTTTCGGCTTATCACAGGCTTCTTCTTCGTTTTGGTGTGTAACTTTAAGCTAGCCAATAAAAGTGAGAGGGTGTGGCTTGATTATTCATGAAAGGTCTCGAACTTTCCCCGAGGGTTTATAAACTGCGGATTTTCACGGCTCTTTACTATTTGATCAACATCTAACTGAGTGTGTGTGCCTGAAGCAGGAGGTGGGTGGTGCCTCTTTCATCAAGCAGCAGTTCTTCAGCAAGGTAATGGCCGTTTAACATCTTTATTTCTTGCTAGCTCAGCAGTTTAACCCGCGGGAAAGGTCCGAAACTTTTACCATGTAACCTACTTTTTAAAAAATGTCATATTCTGCAGGATTATATAAAAACTTCATAAAATATGTAACCGTAATTCGGGGATAGAGAGTGATGCACCCTCTCGAGCTCCCCTTCATTTTGGTTTGAGGTGACTACGTTTTGGTAACTGATTTTTTTTTTCTCCCTTAATGTTTTAAATTTCTTTCTTATACGGGTCACCTCCATAGTTTGGGAATAGCCCCTGTTTCATCGGCCTAGTGCCTTTTAGGTTTTAAGAATGCATGTTTAGGAACGCAAGTACACACCTCCATTCAACTTGGTGTTTCGGGCCATTTACTTAACCTGTTCTTTTTCTGCTAAGGCCCAGTAGGTTGGGTACGAGATACCCCCGTTTCATTTGTGTAAGTTGTGCCTTGATGGCAAGTAATTGTAAAGTCTGATATTGCCTTGAATAGGCTGAAAAAACTGAGAGCGTGTCAGCTCTTTTCAAGTGTTGTAAAGATGCCTCTGGGAGGCCTGAGAATTGCTGGAGCAAGGGCTCCATGTATTAGGGGATTTCTGCCCTTAAGTAAAGTTATGATATTTGTAAATTTGAGCGTGTAGCTCAGGAAATGTAAGCGAGGGGCTTGAAGCCCAGGACTTGTAGAATTCACTACCTTGTATTTTACTTGACTCATTTCTAACTTGCCTATGGGACCTGTTATATTGTTATTCGTTGATTTTTGAAATTCTAAAACAGAAAAGAAAATATAACCTTTGTTAAAGTTTTAAATTCCATTCTTGACTTTGTAGTTAGACCCGTTCACCCCGGCACCTTCTTTCACCTCTGCGTCCACGGGTAACCCCGTAACAATTATTATTATTATTATTATTATTATTATTATTATAATTATTATTATTATTATTATTATTATTATTATTATTGGCCGTTAATAATCTTGGGCTCGTGTTGTGTGGGTAGCGTGCCTGTCTCGTACCAGACGGCTGTGGGTTCAATTTCTGGCCAGTCGAGGTATTTTAATTATGGACTGAGAACTAGAAAGGAGTTCGCTCAGCCTCGTGAAACCAACTGAGGATCTATATGATACGAAAGGTAGTGGGCCCAGTTGCGAAATCCAAGAAATACGTGTGAGGATGTCGCCACGTAGACCGCATGACATTCCGGTACCTGCAAGCCATCTGGATTCATTATTCAAACAAGGGAAATAATTTAACAGCTATTTTAGAGATATTTTCGTAGACGATGGATATGCCACTAAGCTATGCTTCTATGTTGTATTGTAAGTGTCATATCGTTAGTTTATCAGTTTCATTGGACGTTATTGTTAACTAGCAGTGTACAGTATAGAAGATGGGGAGGTCATGGACACGCTGCGTAGATGCAGAATTTTAAACATCTCTTCCTGAAGTATATATTCTTCACTCAACGTACTGTCCGGCTTCATGGCTAAGTGGTTAGCGTGCTGGCCTGTGGTCACAGGGGTCCTGGGTTCGATTCCCGGCAGGGTCGGGAATTTTAACCATAATAGGTTAATTCCGCTGACACTGAGGCTGGGTGTATGTGTCGTCCTCATCATCATTTCATCCTCATCACGACGCGCAGGTCGCCTACGGGAGTCAAATTAAAAAAGACCTGCACCTGGCGAGCCGAACTTGTCCTCGGACACTCCCGGCACTAAAAGCCATATGCCATTTCATTTAATTACTCGACGTACTGAAAATCACCCACATAATAAAGATTGAGCGATAAAAAATGAATTGGCGTATGGCTTTTAGTGCCGGGAGTGACCGAGGACAAGTTCAGTTCACCAGGCGCAGCTCTTTAGATTGGATTCCCGTAGGCGACCTGCGCGTCGTGATAAGGATGAAATGATGATGAAGACTACACATACATCCAGCCCCTTTGCCAGCGGAATTAACCAATGTTGGTTAAAATTCCTAACCCGGCCGGGAATCGAACCCGGGGCCCCTGTGACCAAAGGCCAGCACGTTAACTGGACGATTGAGCAATAATGCATGGTAACAGGAGTGTATTTTATTTGTTTACAAGTTGCTTTACGTCGCACCGAAACAGACAGGTCTTATGGTGACGATGGAAGAGGAAAGAGCTAGGAGTGGGAAGGAAGCGGCCGTGGCCCTAATTAAAGTACAGCCCCAGCATTTGCCTGGTGTGAAAATAGGAAACCATCTTCAGGGCTGCCGACAGTGGGGTTCGAACCCACTCTCTCCCGAATGCAAGCTCACAACTGCGCGCCCCTGACCGTACGCCCACTTGCTCGGTGCTTTTTAGTTCAACGACAGTTCAAGCTGGTGTAATTCCCCCCTGACAGCCTGTATCCTAAAATTTCCAATCCCTCAATATTGGAAGGAAAGCATTTTTAGAAAATATGTTTTAAATGCACGGAGCCTAATACTATTGGCCGTGACGTCACTGCCGTGTACTTGGAGGCTATATAAGAGCGCTAGCGGTGTCGCGAGCCAACAGTGTGCGGTGATCAGGCACAAGAGGTGAATCAACACGACAGTGACAATGACGATGTTAGGTAGCATTTATCAAGTGTTCGAACTTCTGGCCTTTCTGCTCATCTTCGCCAGCGTGTGCGTCGCTTTTCCCGTGCAGACGTCTCTTGAAGTACAGCCAGGTGAGTTACATTAATTTCTTTCCTTCAAGTCGAGTGCGTACGTGCTTCTTGCCGGGTCGACCTTGTTCCGCGAAAAGTGAAAGCAGATACAGTACGTACAAGCTCGTCTATAAGAAACGGTTAATCAAAAAACTATAGCGTAAACCTGTACCTTCACCCCTGCACATATTTGCTGTTTCCATTGACTGCAATGTGGAAATGACGATTAAATGCTGTGAAACCTTGTTATTGTTTACTAGCATGTTTTCGACTTTGCGAGAAGGTGTGCGAAGTGATATTTCTATGACAGTTAAGCGCTGTGTAAGGTGTTTGAATATGTAACATCAAGGTCATCAAATTCACGTACCTTATCTGCGTGTATGTTTAGCCTGATGTAATCTGTGTTACTATGGAGTTTGTACCGAAACGTACTTTTAATAAATTAGGACTGGATGTTCCCTGCTGTGGTTCAGGGACCCTATTGGCCCTGGTTCGATCCGTGGACAGGCCACAAATTTAAAACTAGTTTGAGAGACTTGAAACGCGGTACATCCAGGCTCAGGTAACACCGCTGCAAAGATAATTTGGTTAAACATTTGTTCTTATCCATCCAAGACGCTGATTTTCTCCCACTTCAGCTCCAGACAAATGCTGAGAAAGTACCCAGCTTTTGACAACGAAAGCTTCCTTTCCAATCTTCGGCATAATCACAAATGCATATGCCAGTGACATAAGGCAACAAGTGGCATGATGGTAATGATGATGATGAGGAGGAGGATTGTTGTCCAACGATCTCAGCAACGAGTGTATTGTCACTTCTGTGCTTCTTTAAAAACTCCTGATATTATTCTGGCGCCTAACGATTCGTCTAGAGACTGATAGCCAACTGCATGCAATATTTTAAGAGGAACTCTTTCCTCATTTACGAAAGAATATAATTTACATTTACTATATTTTCTGTGATGTAGTAACGTGTTTCTTTCCTTATTTCGGAGAGTACATTTTTAAGAATAATAATTAGCTTACAAAGAGTGTCTTGATTTGGTGATGTAAGGAAATATTTGTAGAGATCTTCCTGGCTGAGACACAAGGAATGTTATGCGTGGAAACATCTCATTTGGATAATTAGGCTTGATAAGTCGACGACAGCTCATAGCTGTGCCCACTTCGTAAGGCAATCAAGTAGTAATGATTGGTTAATGACAATGAAGCTTGCTTTCTAAACTGGAAGTCTCCAGACGGTTCACTAGTTCCCGTCAGGTTAACTCAGCTATGGACTTGGGAAACACCACGGTTTGAATCATATCCTTCCTTGAAATGAGTTTTCGTCTTATCACCTTTAAGATCCAGTGAAAAGGTGAGGAGGATCTTTCTCAAGGTCAGTGTAATCTTTCCTCTATCCCGGCTACAAGAGCTCTGTTTTTGTTGTAGCTGCTTCATATGAAGAGCTGGAAGCATCGTGTTCAGCAATCCTAAAGCGTTTTCTCTCTGCTTAAATCCTACTAAAAATACTGGGCAGCTTCGCTGGGATTCTATAACCAATTTCGTTCTCCTTCCTATGCCGCTTTTTACAAATCCAGATGAAGTCCCATAGCACATGTTGACTTGGCCCAGCTTAACGGCAGGATGCCCTTCCCAACGTGAGGGGAATGCATTCACTATTGCGTGTTTCTGTGGTGGTTGGTTTGTTTTCACATAATTTCGTGATGCCCGCTAAGGCAAACCCTCCGGCATAGGTGGGTAGCGTTCGCCGTGTATAGATCTGCTTGGTGGATAGTGTTGCGAGTGTGGCTTATGAGATGCAGAAATTGTGTGTACAGCGCAATCGCCCAGTCCCCGAGACAAGGGAATTAACCGTTTCAAATATTCGACCTGGTCGGGAATCGAACTCGGGACCCTTTGAATCGAAGACCGCTACTCTGACCAGTCAGCCAAGTTAGAGAACTCCTAACCACCATCGTGTTACTGAAGTGTCCATTTTGGTGTGATTATATTTCAATTCATTTCAACATAGACTGGTAAGATAGTGTGAGATAGTTACCATCTCATCACTTGAAATGGAAGCCTAGGATGATGATTGGTTTTTTTCCTCAATCCGTTCACCATCAATTGTTCGTTTTTTCCCTCGGACTCTGTGAGGGATCCCACCCGTACCGCCTCAAGGGCTGTGTCCTGGAGCGTGAGATTTTGGGTCAGGGTATACAACTGGGGAGGAAGACCAGTGCCTCCCGAAGACGGCTTCACCTGTTATGCTGAACAGGGTTTTTTGTGGGGGAATGGGAAGATTGGAAGGGATAGACAAGGAAGAGGGAAGGAAGCAGCCGCGGCCTTAACGTAGGTACCATCCCGGCGTTTTCCTGTAGGAGAAGTGGGAAACCGCGCAAAACACTTTGTTGATGGCTGAAGTGGGAATCAACCCCTGCCTATCCCCACCCCTTCCACTCAGTTGACTTCCCGAGGCTGAGTGGACCCCGTTCCAGGCCTCGTACCACTTTTTAAATTTCGTGACAGAACCGGGAATCGAATCCGGGCCTCCGGTAGTGACAGATAATCACAATAACCACTACACAACAGAGGCGGTTATTATTATTATTATTATTATTATTATTATTATTATTATTATTATTATTATTATTATTATTATTATTATTATTATTCAAAGATTGACTGATGTCGAAGTTAGAAACCACCTGTCTCCTATATACCCGGGTACCTGCCATTTCCGACCTGAACATTAGTTGGTCGATGAGGAATCTCTTCGTGGTTCACGCTGTCATATGTGTGCTCTGCCCGCTTACGATTCGGACAATATAGCCTACGTGAGTCACTCTCTGGAGAGAGACCAATTGACCGTGATTCTGGGCTCTCAAGACGGCTTACGTGCTTTCACAAGGCTATTGCACCATAAGCATTCATGCTTTATTGGCTTCGAGATATACGATCATTTTATTCAGAACTCAATTTTCATCACATACTCCAACATCATTATTGTTATTATTACCGAGGGAGTTACCGGTTCGAGGCGTGTAGCTGTTAGCTTGCATTCCAGGTATAGTGGGTTCGAACCACACTGTCGGCAGCCCTAGTTTCCCATTTTCGCACCAGACAAATGGTGGTGATAGAGATAGGACTAGGAAGGAAGTGACCGTGGCCTTAATTAAGATACAGCCACAGCATTTGCCTAGTGTGAAAATGGGAAACCACGGAAAACCATCTTCAGGGCTACCAACAGTGGGGCTCGAACCCACTATCTCCCTAATGCAACCTGACAGCTGCGTGACGCAAACCACGCAGCCAACTCGCTCAGCAGTAATTTCTTGAGATATTGCGTGATAATCATTGATATTTTATTTTTTAGTCTAGACCAGGGATGGCAAACCATAACCGACTATTTTGTCAATGAAGGTCTTGTTTATTACTATTTACTCTCCAGTGTGTCATCGGTTAACTTCCCTTAAAAATTTATCATGAAAATCCTCATGTGACTTCATTTAGATATTCAAGAATAATAAAAATGTTATTTTGCTTTACGTCCCACAAACAGCTTTAACGGTTTTCGGAGACGCCGATGTATCGGAATTTTGTCCAGCATGAGTTCTTTTACGTACCAGTAAATCTACCGACACGAGGCTGACATATTTGAGCACCTTCAAATATCACCGGACTGAGCCAGGATCGAACCTCCCAAGTTCGGGTCAGAAGGCCAGCGGCTCAACCGTCTGAGCCACTCAGGCCGGCTTTAAATATTAGATTGCATTACATATAAATACATTCGATTGAATATTTCATTATTTTAATTTGCAAACATCAGTGAAAATTTCATTAAAAAAGGTCAGTTTTAAGAATAAGTTATTTTGCTTTAACCTAATGAAATTTGTAAAAAAAAAAATGGCTATAAAATTAATTGAGACGTACTTCTATATTAAATGTTTAAAATAAGCAATGTTGCTAGATTTCCGACCTATGTATTACATGCTAAAATCATTAACATATGTTAGTGCTACAGAAGTCATGTTCGCGTTTCATACGTTCGCCATCCCTGGTCTAGACTACAGTGACTTATTTCTCAAGGCCATAGTCTTATTGCGTAGTAGTTCATCAGTATAATCAGTTCATCAACAACGCGATACAGCACCAGGAAATGATCTTGTTTGAAGTTAGCTCGTCAGCTACGGTACTTTGTAATTTGCACAGGGAGTCTGGCTCCATGGCTAAATGATTAGCATGCTGGCCGTTGGTCACAGGGGTCCCGGGTTCGATTCCCGGCAGAGTCGGGAATTTTAACCATAATTGGTTAATTTCGCTGGCACGGGGGCTGGGTGAATGTGTCGTCTTCATCAACATTTCATCCTCATCACGACACTCAGGTCGCCTACGGGTGTCAAATCAAAAGACATGCATCTGGCGAGCCGAACTTGTTCTCGCGCACTCCCGGCACTAAAAGCCGTACGCCATTTCATTTAATTTCCACAGAGAATACACAGTTTTACGAACAAATACCGCTCTGAGCATTGATACCGAAGAAAGTGTAACCTCAGTTTTGTTGAAATGACACTTAGGCCACTAATAAAATAAAATCTTTAGCGAGCTCGATACCTGCAGTCGCTTATGTGCGGCTAGTATCGAGTAATCGGGAGATAGTGGGTTCGAACCCCACTGTTACCAGCTCTGAAGATGGTTTTCCGTAGTTTCCCATTTTCACACCAGGTAAATGCTGAGGCGGTACCTTAATAAAGGCCATGGCTGCTTCCTCCCACTCATAGCCCTTTCCTGTCTCATCGTCGCCGTAAGACATATCTATGTCGGTGCGACGTAAAGTAACTTGAAAATATATTTTTTATTATCTTCAAAAATCAACGACGCAACCCAAATAACTGAAGAGTAACTGACGGATTCCAATACTAAATATTGACAATCAAATGACCTCGTCAGAATATAAGATATTATTACAATTCCACGAATTTAGCAAAAGGATGACAATAATAATAATAATAATAATAATAATAATAATAATAATAATAATAATAATAATAATAATAATGGTTTTACATGGCAATAACTATCGTTTTGCGGGTGTCAGAGACGGAGAAGTGCCAAAACTTTGTCCCGCAGGAGTTCGTTTCAATACCAGTAAATCTATTGACACAAGGCTGGCGTATTTCAGCACCGGTCAGGTAGTCGGGATCGAACCCGGCAACTCGGGCTCAGAAAGGCGCTTTTACCGTTTAAGCCACTCAGCGCAGCGCAAGAAGGAAAGACTGGCAAATAGAGAAGTAGGAGGTGTGGTATGTTGGCTGTATACAAAAATGAAGGTCAAGAAGAGACGTGACGACATATTTGTTTGCTTGGCAGATAAAGAATGAAGGAGACAAGTCTATGAAGAGTCTGTAGGCAGACAGAATCACTAAGAGAAAAATATCTTAAAGATGAAGTTAGAATAAAAATAGAGAGAAAGGAAGAAAGAATTTACCGACAGAGCGAGTTAGCCATGTGGTTAGGGGCGCCAAGCGATGAGCGTGCATTCGGGAGATAGTGGGTTCAAACTAGTGGTGGGATAATCGAATACAAAATAATCGCTTATTCGATTATTCGATTATATTTCTCATTTGATTGTTCATTCGAATGAATGAGCGAATCGAATAGTGAATATTTTTCAATTCGATTATTTTTCGATTATCCATCCGACACACTTAAATAGAAAAATTGATTCATAACGCATCCGAATATTCTATGCGATACAACTGAATGATATTTGAAACTCATTCGATTATTTTATTCGATTATTTAAATGATCGGATGGAGTTTATTCGATTATTAAAAGTATTAAATTATCCCATCACTAGTTCAAACCCCACTGTCGGCAGCTCAGAAGATGGTTTGCCATGGTTTCCCACTTCAACACCAAGCAAATGTCCGTCTCGTTGGCTGAACGGTCAGCGTACTGGCCTTCGGTTCAGAGGGTCCCGGGTTCGATTCCCGGCCGGGTCGGGGATTTTAACCTTAATTGGTTAATTCCTACGGCACGGGGTCTGGGTGTATATGTTGTCTTCATCATCATTTCATCCCCATTACGACGCGCAGATCGCCTACGGGAGTCAAATAGAAAGACCTGCACCAGGCGAGCCGAACTTGTCCTGGGATATCCCGGCACTAAAAGCCATACGACATTTCATTTACCAGGCAAATGCCTGCGCTGTACCTTAATTAAGGCCACGGCTGCTTCCCTTCCACTCCTAGCCCTGTCCCATCGTCATCAAAAGACCTATCTGTGTCGATGTAACAAAAAGCCAATTGTTGAAAAAAAAAGGAAAAATGAAAGAAAGTCTTAAAATTGTAAAACTGGTAAACAAAGAGTGGATCACACTTAGAAGATGACAGAAGCATTTTGTATAAGTTATAACTGTATATACCAGGGATGGCAAACTTTTAACGACCAACGTGTCAGTTAAGGTCTTGTTTATTACATCTCACTGTCCAGTGTGCCGTCGGTTATTTTCCTTTAAAAGCATTATGAAACCCCTCATTTTACTGCATAACGTATGTAGAAGTCCATTCGACTGAATGTCTCGTACCGAGCTCGATAGCTGCAGTCGCTTAAGTGCAGCCAGTATTCGGGAGGTAATGGGTTCGAACCCTACTGTCGGCAGCCCTGAAGATGTTTTTCCGTCGTTTCCCGTTTCACACCAGGCAAATGCTGGAGCTGTACCTTAATTAAGGCCATGGCTGCTTCCTTCCCACTCAC
Source organism: Anabrus simplex (assembly GCF_040414725.1). NCBI lineage: Eukaryota > Metazoa > Arthropoda > Insecta > Orthoptera > Tettigoniidae > Anabrus > Anabrus simplex. The sequence continues at coordinate 1,156,072,192 of NC_090266.1, read as the reverse complement.
AGTCCTTTCAATCAATCAATACTGATCTGCATTTAGGGCAGTCGCCCAGGTGGCAGATTCCCTATCTGTTGCTTTCCTAGCCTTTTCCGAAATGATTTCAAAGAAATTGGAAATGTATTGAACATCTCCCTTGGTAAGTTATTCCAATCCCTAACTCCCCTTCCTATAAATGAATATTTTCCCCAGTTTGTCCTCTTGAATTCCAACTTTATCTTCATATTGTGATCTTTCCTACTTTTATAAACGCCATTCAAACTTATTCGTCTACTAATGTCATTCCACGCCATCTCTCCGCTGACAGCTCGGAACATAGCACTTAGTCGAGCAGCTCTTCTTCTTTCTCTCAATTCTTCCCAACTTTCCTCTCACATCATCGCCATAAAACCTATCTGTGTCAGTGCGACGTAAAGCAACTTGTAAAAAAAAGAAAAAAGATTGTTTCATGAATTTATTTTGCAAACATCACTGAAAATTGCTTTTTTTTAACAGGTACATTTTACGAATAAGTTTTTTGCTTTAACCTAATAAAGTTTGTAAGAAATATGACCACAGATTTGAGCCATGCTTTTTTATTGAAACACAGTGTTAAAATATTCTATGTTGTTAGATTTTCAACCTATTTATTACATGTTAAAAACATTAAAATATGTTAGTATGTTCCTTGACGTGCCACAGAAAGTCGTGTTCGCCAATTGTAAAAAGAAGAAACCAAATGATAATAATAATAATAATAATAATAATAATAATAATAATAATAATAATAATAATAATAATAATAATAATAATAATAATAATAATAATAATAATAATAATAATAATAATAATAATAATAATAGTAATAGTAATAATAATGGTTTTACGTCCCAATAACTATCGTTTTGCAGTTTTCAGAGACGGAGAATTGCCATAACTTTGTCCCGCAGGAGTTCGTTTTAACACCAGTAAATCTATTGTCACAAGGTAGAACTGTTGTATACAGTATCTATGCTAGAGTTAAGTTCAAGTTCAAAAATTAAAGTATTTAAGGATTTAAATAGAAATAAACATACATATTTATAAATTTATAAACAGGGCCTATATTCGAGTGTGATTTGATAGAATCTGATGATGCTCTATCAAGAAACAAACACGTATTTCTATTTTACTTAAGTTGTGTCTTTTTCAGGTATATTTCTGTAACCATATATTTTCATTTTCAGGTAGTTCATAAATGTAATTATTCAAAATTAATTTCGCCAGACTAAAGAACCCGCTTCAGACATCATAAACATTATAATAAGAATTATGTGGTAGGTTGACGTCAGGAAGGGCATCTGGCCGTAAAACTGGGCTTAATCCACATCTAGTGCCGAACCCAGGTTATTGGGAAAGGGCTGCGGAAGAAAGAAAAGAAACATATGGCAGCGAACAAAAAATGAACACTATTATGAATTATGAAAGGTAGAATGCTTGTTTCTTCTGGAATATAAAACGGGTTTGGGAATTTTAAATAAAAACTCACGTCCATGATATCAATTGTCAAGAAAAGCTACAGGCTTACTGTTTAAAACGGTAGATATATAAAGAAACACTAGGCCTCCTGGTGTCTAATTATCATTTGAAAATGAAAACCTACAACCTGTTTTCGAGTCTTTTTTTTTTTGCTTTACGTCGCACCGACACAGATATGTCTTATGGCGACGATGGGATAGGAACGGCCTAGGAATTGGAAGGAAGCGGCCGTGGCTTTAATTAAGGTACAGCCCCGGCATTTGCCTGGTGTGAAAATGTGAAACCACGGAAAACCATCTTCAGGGCTGCCGACAGTGGGGCTCGAACCCACTATCTCCCGATTACTGGATACTGGCCGCACTTAAGCGACTGCAGCTATCGAGCTCGGTTTTTCGAGTCTTAGACCGGGTCAGGAATGTAATGAATGAAACATATATAGGCTACTATTACAATGGGGTCGCCACTTCCAAGGTGATTATTAATGACTGATAGATGCAATGAAATAATAATGGAGAGTGTCTCTGGAATGAAAGATGACAGGGAAAACCGGAGTACCCGGAGAAAAACCTGTCCCGCCTCCGCTTTGTCCAGCACAAATCTCACATGGAGTGACCGGGATTTGAACCACGGTATCCAGCGGTGAGAGGCCGACGCGCTGCCGTCTGAGACACGGAGGCTCTTCTAATTATCATTTGTAATGTATTAATAGCCACGTCTGCCTTCTTGCTTGAACGTCCAGCGTGTTGGCCTTAATTTCAGAAGACTCTGGGTTCGATTTTCGGTCGGGTCGAGGATTTAAGCAGGGCGTGGTTAATTCCTCTGACTCGGAGACTGGGTGTTTGTATTTGTCCCAACACATCACACTACCAAACACCATAGAAACGTCCCTCCGTGGTTAAATGGTTAGCATGCTGGATTAGGTCCAAGGGGTCCTGGCTTCAAATCCCTGCCGGATCAGTGATTTTAAAATTCATTAGTAAATGCCTCTGGTTCGAGGACTGGATATTTGTGCCGTCTTCAGCATTAAAATGCATCTTTGGTTGGAGCCCCATCCTCACACATTTGCAGGTTGCCTATAAATAACTCAAAAGATGTGCACCAGGCCTCTCCGGAGGCCATACGAAAGAAAGATAGAAAGAACATCTCCCGACATAGGGTTGGCATCAGAAAAGGCACCCAGCCGTAAAAGAGGGCTTAGCCCAAATTAGTTGCGAAAAGGCCAGAAATAATAATGCTATTTTTTATGCCCCACTATCTACTTTTACGGCTTTCGGAGATGCCGTGGTACCGGAATTTTGTCTTGCAGGAGTTCTTTTGCATGCCAGTAAATATACCGACACCAGTCGGATGAGAGTTGAGAAGAGGAAGTATATATTTCCTTCTATGAGAATATTTACAATTTGGTTACGTCACACCGACACAGATAGATCTTATGGCGACGATGGGATAGGAAAAGGCTAGGGGAGGAAGGAAACCGCCGTAGCCTTAATTAAGGAATAGCCCCAGCATTTCTCTAGTATGAACATGGAAAACCACGGAAAACCACCTTCAGGGCTGCCGACAGTGGGGTTCGAACACACTATCTCCCGAATGCAAGCTCATAGCTGCGCGCCCCTAACCGCACGGCCACTTGCTCGGTGTACGAGAATATCCTCAGATTTTTTCAAATCGCTTATTATTATATAATAAAACAAGTCTTCCTACTATTAATAAACTATGTTTAAGTATCTATTAATGTTTTATACATTATTTTGTACCTTTGTTCGACAGACTGAAAACTATGTGGGCACTGAAATGCGTGACTTTCATCTTAACAAATTTAAGCAAAGGAATCAACAGGAAAACAAAAGTCTAATTCTAATTACACGTAGGACTTGTCACGAATGACGTTGAAGCCTGTGAGACACTGAGGCATCCTACGTAAAATAATCCTGAGTATGTAGGAATCATGTAATAGAAATGGAATATCGTGTCTAAGACACGACAGAACTACCGTAGCTGCTGAAGATAGGAGAAATAGGGTTAGTAACCTACATGCTGATATGGTCTCTGCTTGGACAGCATATTTAGTCCCAGTCCTTTTACAGTGTAGCCTGTGTCTCACAGAATAGATTTTACAGAATATTTTGTCATCATGCTGGCGATAAGAAATTACCTTGCGTTGCAGCTAATGACTCACGAACGTCCGAGGAAGTCTGGCTTCCTCCTGTCCTCCGGCCTCAAACGATCATACATGCTATTTGCTGAACTTTTTAAAGAAGAAAAAGAAGAAGAATGGTATTTTTATAACCCACTAACTGCTTTGACGGTTTTCGGAGACGCCAAGGTACCGGAATTTTGTCCCGCAGGAGTTATTTTACGTACCAGAAAATCTATCGACACGAGGCTGACGTATTTGAGAACCTTCATACATTACCGGAATGAGCCAGGATCGAACCTGCCAAGTTGAGGTCAGAAGACCACAGCCTCAACCGCCTGAGCCACTCAGCCTGGCACTTTTTGAAGATAAAACGTGATTTTTTTTTTTTTTTTTGCTAGTTGCTTTATGTCGCACCGACACAGATAGGTCTTATGGCGACGATGGGATAGGGAAGGCTTAAGAATGGGAAGGAAGCGGCCGTGGCCTTAATTAAGTTACAGCCCCAGAATTTGCCTGGTGTGAAAATGGGAAACCACGGAAAACCATCTTCAGGGCTGCCGACAGTGGGGTTCGAACCCACTATCTCGCGGATGCAAGCTCACAGCTGCGCGCTCCTAACCGCACGGCCAACTCGCTCGGTAAAAAAAGTTATTTTTAACTTAAATATTAAACACTGAACGTTGTAAACACACCTGACTATCTTTGTGATGGAATATTATTGCGAGATTTGACCGTATCTCCCTCCGTTGTTCACATTTTGGACAATATCGAAATGTCTTACAAAATGGGTAAATATGAAACAGCTTACTAGCAGTGTCACCACTTGTCTTGCGCCTCATCACAGCGAAGTGTACAACGTCATAACTCATAAGGGAGGGATACCAAGACAACTCATACACAGACTTCACTCACTATAATAGGGTCGTTATTGATTTCACGTCTCACCAATTATTTTTATGTTTTTTCGGAAACGACGAGGTGCTGGAATTCGGTCCCATGGGAGTTGTTTTATGTGCCAGTAAATCTACCGACATGAGGCTGAGACAGAACCTGCCCTCCAGTTTCGGCTTAGCAGGCCAGCGCTCTAGCATCTGAACCACTCAGGCCTGCAATAGTCTAATAATAATAATAATAATAATAATAATAATAATAATAATAATAATAATAATAATAATAATTGTTTTAAGTCCCACTAACTGCTTTTACGGTTTTCAATGACGCTGAGATGCCGAAATTTTGTCCCTCAGGAGTTCCTTAACATGTCAGTCTATCGACCGACACGAGGCTGACGTATTTGAGCAACTTCAAATACCACCGGACTGAGCCAGGATCATACCCGAGCAGGGCTGAGTGGCTCAGGCGGTTGAGGCACTAGCCTTCTGACCCCAACTTGGCAGGTTCGATCCTGGCTCAGTCCGGTGGTATTTGAAGGTAAATACCTCAGCCTCGTGTTGGTAGATTTACTGGCACGTAAAAGAACTCCTGCGGGACTAAATTCTGGCACCTCGGCGTCTCCGAAAACCGTGAAAGTGGTTGGTGGGACGTAAAGCTAATAACGTTATCGTTATCACACCCACCAACTTGAGCTCAGAAGATCAGCGCCTCTATCGCCTGAGCTACCCAGCCTGCCATCTTCTTCGTCTTCTTCTTCTTCTCCTTCTGATTATTATTATTATTATTATTATTATTATTATTATTATTATTATTATTATTATTATTATTATTATTATTATTATTATTATTATTATTATTACAATCATCATCACCATCATCCGTGCAATGTGTTATGCAAGGTGCATTTTCTTTCTAATTTGTTGGTGATTAGTGTTGTTTCTGCTTCATGTAAAGGGCTTGGGGTATCTTGGCAACAGTACTGTTCACTAAATGAGTGTGAAGTCTTCCCGTTATCCTTTGTCGTTGCGGTACCTGTACTGATGTGTGTAATTTGTAATTCGTTGAGGATTGTATTGGCATGTATATTAGGTGCCATGTCGGTGTTCGCGTGGATTGAAGTGAAAAAAAACCTCTAGAAAAACACTTCCAGTATGGTCGACAGTGGGATTTCTACCATCTCTCTTCTTAATTGTGTTACTTGGAGCCAATTACACCACGCATCAGTAGCTTAAATTAGTGACAGAACCGGTGACCGAACTCGGAACAACGCCACGGTGGCAAATCCACAAGTGAGTGAATGAACCGTTAGGACCAAGGCGGGCGCAATTCGGGTACCAGGTTCGTTGACTGGGATTCAAAACACGGTCGTGATGTTGAGATGCTGGCGAAGAAGTCACGAAACTCCGGTGTTCATGGAGCACAAACCATCTTTTTAGGTGAATGGGTTTGTCGGTAGATTCCTTTGCTCAAGGCTACGGCATCTATCTCTAGGTTTGACATTACAGACTGTTTAAATGCAAGAGACTGGTGCCAGTGTATTTGCTCGGACGTTAAGGAAACCCCTTTAAAAGGGTCATAATCTGATACGTGCGCGCCTGTTAACACCGATACTAACTGAAGGGGGCATGTCAACATAATGGCTGGCTCTTCACCAAATTGGTCATGGTTCGAATCTAGACAAAGGCACATGGGATTATTAAAATGAGAAATCACTTCCCATGGTTCGGACTGCATATCAAACTGTAGGTCCCCTGGCTATGATCACGATATTGACGGTCACGTAAAACTACAAGCTTTCTTGCTTTTGCATTGTATCTGTAGGCCGGTGTTTGCCTTGCGTCTGACGAGATCTTCACCTTTCTTACAGCACGAAGGTGAAGGTCATGGTGAAGTGTGCGGCCTTGCCTTTGTCCGGACTACAGTAGGTTGATGGCTCGTGTGTTCTAATTGAATGTTCAGTATGCGACATTCGACAGTCTGTTAAACCATTATCACCAATTTTGTTTCTTAAACTTGCATAACGGGCTGAAAATAAACTTGTACAGCACTAGGCTGTTCGGTTGTTTAGCCTGGATACGTCATTCAGTGAAACAAACATAGAGCCAGGACAGTACGCCATTCTTTGATAATCAGCCAACATCTCGGTGTACCTGGGGAGACAATCTATTCTTAATGCTAACTCGATGGCTGCTCGAGAAATCGACAGTGCCTTTGATTCTTAAATAACACGAGCGTGACTTGACCTTGTCCATAATTCTATCATTGTTATGTAGGTTAACATTTAAACTTGTTTCTCAGCAAAACATTCAAGACAGCGCCTTTAAATGTTCTTCGAACATACAGCGGCTACAGGTGAGGTCAGACATTGTTTTAGGTATAATTTGTCACCGCGATTTATGACCTTAAACCAGCGTTCAATGAAATCAAGTTAATGACATCGTCCTTTCTCCTTGCGAAACAGAAAACTGAGTGCAGTGCGACGAGTAGTAGACACACGCAATTCCCTTCTTGTTGATTTACTTTGTTCAGAAGGCTGAGAGAATATCTGACGTGGTATAACGTTCCGGAAGGACGTGGGTTCGAATCCCAGTCAGGAAACCGTAAAATTTAAGAAACGAGATTTCCACTTCCGGAGGTACACATGGCCCTGAGGTTCACTCAGCCTACACCAAAAATGAGTACCAGGTTAATTCCTGGGGTAAAGGCAGACGGTCGTAGAGCTAACCACTCTACCCCATCAAGCCCCGCGGTTGCGGATAGTGGAAGCCTTTACATTCTACCACTCCAAGGGCCTTCATGGCCTGTACGGAGGTGACTTTGCTTTTGCTTTTGTGATATAACGTTAAACGCTCAACGAACGAGTACAGCGCGAAAACACTCTAATGCACTTTTTAGACAGTAGGTTATATGAATTACGTTGTGTGTGTAAATCCCGAGAGATTAATTTTACCCGCGTTTCGTACAAGTTTTTCACTTCATTCTCAAACACTATTCATCCGCACCATCAGCTGCAGAGGCCTGGGTTCGATTCCCGGTACTGACAGAAATTTAGGAATGGCAGGGGGACTGGCAAAACCAAACCAAACCCCGAAGGGCCATGGCCTATCCAGTGACCGCTGTTCACTCGGAAGGCCGTCCGACTCGTTGGCTGAATGGTCAGCGTACTGGCCTTCGGTTCAGAGGGTCCCGGGTTCGATTCCCGGCCGGGTCGTGGATTTTAACCTTAATTGGTTAATTCCAGTGGCCCGGGGCTGGGTGTTTGTGCTGTTCTCAACATCCCTGCAACTCACACACCACACATAACACTATCCTCCACCACAATAAAACGCAGTTACCTACAAATGGCAGATGCCGCCCACCCTCATCAGAGGGTCTGCCTTACAAGGGCTGCACTCGGCTAGAAATAGCCACACGAAATTATTATTATTACCCGGAAGGCCTTCAGATTGCAAGGTGTCGTGGGATCGCCACGACGAATCCTCTCGGCCATTATTCTTGGTTTTCTAGACTGGGGCCGCTACCTCACCGTCAGATAGCTCCTCAGTTGTAATCACATAGCCGGAGTGAACATCGAACCAGCCCTCAGATACAGGTAAAAATCCCTGACCTGGCCGGGAATCTAACCTAGGGCCTCCGGGTAAGAGGCAGGCCAGCTACCTCTATCCCTACACCGCACCGCGGGGCCGACAGGAGGACCGGCATGTGGTTACAACGGTACATGCAGTTCACCTCCATTTGGGATGTACCTGAAAAGAGCTGCGCCACCACGGGGCAAGAAAATGTGTTTATCATCTTCTTCTTGATCTTTCCCCAGTTACTTGTAGTCGGTACTGTAGGTAAATTGTGTCCTGTTTTACGGTCGCATGCCCTTCCTGACGCCATCCTTGTGTGGACGGAAGTATGTGTTCACTATCGCGTTTTCCTGTGGTGGTTGCTAGTGAGTTATATCAAAGAGTCAGAGGAAGCAACCAAATGCAGCTGTGGTGTAGTGGTTAGTGTGATTAGCTGCCACTCCCGGACGCCCGGGTTCGATTCCCGGCTCGGCCACGAAATTTAAGAAGTGGTACGAGGGCTGGAACGGTGTCCACTCAGCCTAGGGAGGTCAACTGAGTAGAGGTGGGTTCAATTCCCACCTCAGCCGTCCTCGAAGTGGTTTTCCGTGGTTTCCCACTTCTTCTCCAGGCAAATGTCGGAATGGTACCTAACTTAAGGCCACGACCGATTCCTTCCCTCCTCCTTGTCTATCCCTTCCAATCTTCCCATCCCCCACCAAGGCCCCTGTTCAGCATAGCAGGTGAGGCCGCCTGGGATAGGTACTAGTCCCCTCGCCAGTTGTATCCTCTAACCCAATGTCTCACGCTCCAGGACACTGCCCCTGAGGCGGTAGAATTGGGACACCTCACTGAGTCCGAGGGTAAAACCAACCCTGGAGGGTAAACAGATTAAGAAAGAAAGAAAAAAAAAGAAAGAAAGAAAGAAAGAAAGAAAGAAAGAAAGAAAGAAAGAAAGAAAGAAAGAAAAAAGAAACAATAATGTTATTGGCTTTTACGTCCCACTAACTACATTTTGACGGTCGTCGGAGATGCCGAGGTGCCGGAATGTAATCCAGAAGGAATTATTTTACGTGCCAGTAAATCCACCTACACGAGACTGGCGTATTCGAGCACCTTCAAATACCACCGAACTGAGCCAGGATCGAACCTGCCTAGATGGGATCAGAAGGCCAGCGCCTCAACCGTCTGAGCCTCTCAGCCCGGCACATTTTCTTTTGCTGTTAGTTTAACGTCGCTCTAAGGTTTTCGGTGACACAAGGGTTGGAAGGACCTGTCTGTGTCGGTGCGACGTAAAGCAACTAGCAAAAAAAAAAAAAAAAAAAAAAAAAAAAAAAGGTTGGAAAAAAGCGGACGTGGCCATAATTAAGGTACAACCGCAGTATTTGCCTAGTGTAAGAATGGGAAACCACGGAAAACCATCTTCCGGGCTGCCGATGATGGTGTTTGAACACAACATCTCCCGAATGCAAGTTCAGAGCCGTTGAATGAACTCGCTCGATTAAATTGAAATACATTTCGCCTCTCTTAACAAACTCATGACTCACTGGGTGCAACACCAGGGATAATAGCGTAAGGCTTCTCTTGCTTACTCTTGTGCAATGCATGTCTTGAAGCTAGATATTGTCTTTGTCAATGCTGTTCCGTTGAGCTTTGTTGTCTGTGCAGGTTACAAGCGTAGGCAGTATCAGTCTATTGAACATTATAGCCCATACATGTAGTTCTACTGTTGTTTAAGTAAGGGATAAGTAAATGACAGGACGGTGAAGCATGGGATAAAACATATACGTGCAGAGTGTAACAATACAGACACGCCGAGGTGCGTCTGTTCCAAATGTGTCATATCCACTTCAAGAAATAACCAGTGTTTCGTCCACATACATCACAGTAGTTGCAATAGCGGCGATTGGGAATTAAAAGTGCGGTTAGGGACGCGCAGCCGTGAACTTGCATCCAGGAGATAGTGGGTTCGAACCCCACTGTCAGCAGCGGTGAAGTTGGTTTTCCGAGTTTTCCGATTTTCACACCAGGCAAATGCTGCGGCTGTACCTTAATCAAGGCCACGACCGCTTCCTTCCCTCTCCTAGCCCTTTCCTAACCGCCACAAGACCTATCCGTGTCGGTGCAATGTGATGCAAACCATATTTATGTGATTACCCCAACGAAGATCTTTCCTCACATTAACACCTAGGAACGTTCATGCCATCAACGCAGTAATTAAAACTGAGAGACTCCATGGTCTCAGTGTCCAGTATTCGGGAGATAGTAGGTTCGAACCCCACTGTCGGCAGCCCTGAAAATGGTGTTCCGTGGTTTCCCATTTTCACACCAGGCAAATGCTGGGGCTGTACCTTAATTAAGGCCACGGCCGCTTCCTACCCATTCCTAGCCCTTTCCTGTCCCATCGTCGCCATAAGACCTGTCTGTTTCGGTGCGACGTAAAGCAACTAGCAAAAAAAAAAAAAACTGAGAGGACTTTTCCTATTTGTGAAACTCACAACCTGTCTTTTAACCCCGTCTTTTTTGTACAAGAATGACCTTTGGTTATACACCATATGGCCAGCTGGTAGTGATAAGGATAAGGATGGTGCTATATCTTCTCGCCATGAGGCCGGTCATGGCATTACTACAGGATGGGAAGGCCATGGTAGAAAGGTAGTAGTTAATGGGGTGTAACAGTTAAGAGATTATCTTTATTAATTATTTCAGTTGATGGCTTCTGCATCAGGGTTTATAGAGTTAGATTAGTGTCTTGTAGAAAATGGATCAGTGCTCTGTAGATTTTGCTATCGTGGTCTTGAAGAAGAATGTTAACATTTGTGGGGAATGGGATACGTAATGACCGAAACTGTGCGAATAACTGTGTTCGTTGTTGCTCATACCTGGAACTAGAAAAGACTATGTGATTCAGATCCGCATCACCGTAACACCGTAATCGTCATGTGGGCAAACTGTCGTGGTAGTCACTCCGATGCGGTGAAGGTGGTGAGGGTAGCATCCGTGTCCAAGCCTCATTCGGATGATGGTTGTTAGATGTCTCCTTGCAATATTGTATCTCCAGAACCAGGGTTTTTGCGGTATTGTTGTTTGCAGTGTTGCGTAATGTGTTCCTCGGTGGTGGCTAGTTCTTGCCCATTCATCTTTCCACTGGGTATAGGCTCTTCTTTTAACCCCGTTTATCGCCATACCATTGCCTTCTCCCCATCTCACAACATTATCGAGGTCATTTTGCAGTTGCTCAAAATCTTGTAACTTATTTATTACTCTGTACAGAATAACATCATCTGCAAAAAGCCTTACACTGATTCCACTTCTTTACTTATATCATTGATATATATTTGGTCAGACATGCTGGTTGTACAGTGTTATAGGAAGGAGAAGACATAACCGTTGGTGTTTGATTGAAATGCTTGTGGGATTGTAGTTAGTAATGTGTGCGTGCAAATTCTGTGTGAAAAAAAGTTATGTTAAAGCGTAGTCCATTCTAGTGTGCACATTTATTTAATTGCTGCTAACAATAGAAGCCTATGAGAAAGTACAACTTGAACAGTTAAGCGAGAGCCTTGGGGAAAGGTGTTAAGGATAGCAGAAAGTGTCTCCTGAATTCTTCATTTGTTACGTCTCTGCCGCACTACCCACGTTGAGCTGTCCTGATAGGTACCGTATACACTTGTCTGCCTAATCCAAGACACGGATCTATCATGGTAGGCACAACACACACCTGTCTTCCTACTCTGTGCTCTAAGGCCATTGAGCTTTATGGCAATAGGCAAGTAGAAGACATACCAGTGTTAACTGTAATATGCTGTTATGTCATATTTTCAATCCTCCATACGAAATCAGATAAAAAGACGGTGTGAAAGTCAGAATATGTCATTGCTGACGTAAATTCTTCGCATCTAATGAAAACATACTCGTGGGACACAGTTCTTGCTGGAGAAAACTGCTACAGTTATCGCACCGATCAGACCCACTACTTCTCGCGTGACTTACTGTAGAAGTTGTGTGTAATAGTTTACAGGAATTTGCACGCAGTCTTCATTACTATAGAATAATAATAAGAAGAATAAGAATAAGAAGAAGATTAAGGATGATGATGATGATGATGATGATAATGATAATAATAATAATAATAATAATTATTATTATTATTATTATTATTATTATTATTATTATTATTCTTATTATTATTATTATTATTATTATTATTATACATGTTTGATGTCCACTCGACAAGAATTAGTCCGTAGAAATGTCGGAATTTTGCTACGAAGATTTTTTTTTAAATATGTCAGGAAATCTATTAACGTGGTATCTCACTCTTAAACACTTAATAAATATTGCAATCTTGAACGCAGATGTATAATAAATACCTCGTAATTGAACGTCTTAACATCTGTGTTTGACAGTCAACAGAGAGCTTCAGTGCTTCATATGAGATAGGACAAGGCTAGGATTAGGAAGGAGGTGAGCGCGGCCTCGTGTGAAAATGAGTAACCACGGACGACCATCTTCAGGGTTGCCGACAGAGGGATTCAAACCCAGCATCACCCGAATGCAAGCTAAGAGTTATGTAACCCAAACTTGCTCGGTGATTAAGTTTATTACGTTAGAATGTTTCTCTTTACCACCTGCCATATCTTCAGGTGGGATTACAATTTATTGGGTTTTTTTTTTTACAGTTTTGCTTTACGTCGCACCGTCACAGGCTCTTATGGCGACGATGTGATAAAAAAGGGCTAGGAGAGGAAAGGAAGCGACCGTGACCTATATTAAGGCACAGCCCCAGCATTTGTCTGGTGTGAAAATGGGAAATTACGGAAAAACATCTTCGGGGCAGCTGACAGTGGGGTTCGAACCCACTACCACCGGAATACAAGATCACAATTGTCTTCGCGACGTTTGACAAGTCTGTATTATTTCATAAGACAGACACGATATCGATTGAAGGGACTCTCGGTCAGCAGCCAATTACATTAACCATCAGACACTGGACGTAATGAATTCGAAATTGAGCTGGAAATCGCTGAGGACTGCCGGAGATGATCCGATTCCCAGCGGATAGATTTACGACAGTATGCATGTCAATTTGCTAATGGGAACATGGGATTAAATGTCTGTTATATGTCCATACCAGGTGAGGGCTGTGAATGGCGTGCTCATAAATTCAGTGAGTCTCACAGTTATTTTATCGTACACGCGAGGCGAAAGCGAACAGTTAACTACGAGAAATAGTTTAGAAAAGGTTTCGAATGTGTCAACTCAACGGATTGGTGATTAGACATAACACTGAAGACAATGCAATGATAACACAGTTCTGCATCCGAAAAACATCCCGATGTTTTCGTTGTAAATACTTCTTTATGATTATTTTGGACTGTAGTGTTGTGATTAGTTGCCACCCCCGGAGGCCTGGATTCGATTCCCGGCTCTGCCACGAAATTTTAAAAGTAGTACGAGGACTGGGAACGGGGTCCACTCAGCCTCGGGCGGTCAACTGAGTACAGGGGATTCGATTCCCATCTTATCCATCTTCGAAGTGGTTTTCCATGGTTTCTCACTCCTTCTCCAGACAAATGCCGGAATGGTACCTATATTAAGCCCAAGGCTCCTTCCTTCCCACGTCCTTACCTATCCCTTCGAATTTTCCCCTCCCCCACAAGGCGCCTGTTCAACATGACAGATGATCCCGCCTGGGTGCGGTACTGGTCCTCATCCTCAGTTGTATCCCCGAACAAATGTCTCGCGCTCCAGGACACTGTCCTTAAGACGGTAGAGGTGGGATCCCTCGCTGAGTCCGGGGGAGAAACCAAACCTGGACGTTAAACTGACCAGTGCCGAAGCGTAATGCTTTCTGTAGGGTAGGCGGAATCTGGGAAGTAACAAACGTGCTCAATTCCTAAAAAATCGCAGCCTGTTCGAGGTTGGGGTCTCCTTCTTCCCTTCAAGAGGCATACACGGTTAATCATACCAGGGATGAAAGAATTAAAATAGAATAATTCTGTTTTGCAATTTTCGTTTACACATTCATAAAAGAGCAGAAATGTTATTTCATATTAGGAAAGAGAACCATTCACAACTCCGTAAATGCGTATATAAGTACCTTTGTGAGTCTTTAAATAGTATAATATATTTTATTATTAGGCCTATTTTGGTTGGCAATTGTTTGAAATCGAAAAAGCCGTATTTTAAGACCAGTAAATACGCGCACATTGTCGAAGGATTTCTCCCTCACGTGACGTTGTGAGCATGATGAAATTGTTTTGAAATGTAGGCCCTCCATTGAGCAGTAATAAGAAAGCCGTGTTATTGAATCCCACGCTCACATTACATACTTCATTAACTTGCACGCTGTAGCCAGTCCCGTTATGAACACAAATGCTAAAATTTGCCTCCTAAACATGTCGAAGGAGCACATTTTTAAAAATTCTTAATAATGTGAACTCATATTGTATGATGTCATAGCCGTATTTCCTATGTGTAGGTGGTTTCATAAATGGCCATAACTTGGCAGTGTAACTTACTTTTACCGGGCGAGTTGGCCGTGCGGTTAGGGTCACGCAGCTGGGAACTTGCATCCGGGAGATAGTAGGTTCGAACCTCAGTGTCGGAAGCCCTGAAGACGGTTTTCCGTGGTTTCCGATTTTCGCACCTTAATTAAGGCCACGGCCGCTTCCTTCACAATCCTAGGTCTTTCCTATCCCATCGTCGCCATAAAAACCTCCCTCTCTGTGTCGGTGCGACGTAAAGCAAACAGCAAAAAAAGCTTACTTTTTAATTCGCCCTTGTAGGTTCTGTAAAGTAACGCACAATGAGACTGGTATCTTAAATTCAGTTTTTGTGGATCTGGGTCCTGTTCAAATTTATGTCACATGTTCAGAAAACAATACTATCTTGTATTAAACATCGTTGACAATCCTGTATCCTTTATATTTAATTCTAATGATAATGATAATAATAATAATAATAATAATAATAATAATAATAATAATAATAATAATAATAATAATAATAATAATAATAATAATAATGTTATTGGCTTTACGTCCCACTGAATACGTTAAAGGTTTTCGGAGACGCCGAGGTGCCGGAATTTAGTCCCGTGTTCGAACACCTTCAAATACAACCGGACCGAGTCGGGATCAGAAGGCTAGACCTACAACCGTCTGAGTCACTCAGCTCGCCAAATTTAATTCTATACTGTACTGTTTTAGTTCTCCCAAAGACCCCTAGATTGCAGTAGTTACCAACAACCGGCTCCCATCACGACATGTTAAGAGATACACCCCCCTCTTCACCCCGCCCATCCTGCAGTTGCTACTGCTAGTGCGCGCAGCGGGCTGAGTTGAGGTGAAGAGCTATTGGCTGTCAGCAAAGACATGCGCCAGGCAGCGCGAGTTCAAATACAGGATGGTCAGAAACAACGTGAACCAAGTATATGAGCGTTAGAGCATTGGTCATACCGATATGTAATTTTAAAAAAAACGTCGATCCCTCGCGTATGTCATTTTATTAGCTGCTAAAGTTAGCCAATCAGATCGCTTCGCGGGCGATTGCAGATGGCCATTCGCTAGTACGTTCACCTTATATGGATGAGGCAGAGGTATTATCCGCACACTTTATCTTGGTGCATTTACACCCTAGTGCTGAATCGGTCGACCTCGGCGATCTTCGAGATTCGTACTGGCAACTTTTGAAACACAAACTATGAATCGCTTATGCATCGTTGTGCGACATCTGGCGCACACTTTACTTACTAGTACTGTTGTTGTTTACACAACAAAGCCAAAGTATAGAATTCATGCTAGGAACAAGATTCGCATCGAAAAATGTTTTATAATGTTGGTTGTTGGCTTAAGATGATAACGGTTTAGAAATTTCATATCGATCGATCATATTCTCGATTCAATTCAGATTTCATTTTCATTCAGTTGGCAGCACCAGGCAGCACTATCGATACCGGGACAGCTCCCTCCTTACTCCTCACCCCCGTACACAAAAGCACCAAAATAAAGTGTGCGGGTAATATGTAAAACCGCAAATGAACTTTAATCTTTTATATATAAGTAGGCCTAAATGGTATGTCCTATTATGTTGTAACATGTTGATGCTTAGAATTTCTTTAGCATTTGGTATTATAAACAACGGCATGTATTAATATTGCAGTATACTAATATTCTATCCCCTGTTGGTGGTCATCTGTGATTCATTCATTGTAATCTTATAGTACTGTAAACCTTGAAATATCATGGCGGACAACGGATATAGGCTACGTGTACCGTTTACTAGAGTCTATGGAAGTGGAAGAGTTAAAAGATCACTTTTGAGATATTCTGTGAGGTTGTCTAGCTGTTTAATAAACTGCTGGCTAGATGATGCTTTCATTTGGATGTTTGCCCCTTGTTCAATGTTCTGGAGTTTGTATCGCAGAAGAGTCGGTCGATTTATTGGTACAATTAAATAACATCCTCGGGTTAAAACTCCTACAACCTGGTGTCCTTGACGACTACTGGCAGTTAAAGGGATGATCTGACTCGCATGATTGTATTTATATCCCTTTCAGACCTGAAAGAAAACTGGAGGTGTGAATTGTTGTTTGTACGCCAAGAACTGACTAAAATGCTCCTCAATACACATATTAATAGCTTATTTTACAAAATAAAAACTAACATCCGAAAAACAGGACCCACACAATTGTGCGTATCAAAATTCAAAACCTCGTTGTATCACGTACGATGGTGTAGCTTCAAAATTTACGTTCACTAACCAATGTACACACTTCATTTAATATATTCCGGTATTCAGTAAAGCTTCTAGATTAATATAAACGCAGTAAATAAATACTTACTTTCGGCACTACTGCTTCCTGCCATCTCGCCGATCAACTGTGCTTTTTAAACTCTTCTTCCTTCGCCCTGGCGGTCAAGCGCATACTAAAATCAATTGAAATACACGCCACGTGTCCTGCACAATCACTGCAGTCCGGTGTAGCGCCGAAAAAACATCAAATACGGTCAGGGATAACTAAAATACGAACCCGCACAATTGTGCGTACTCGGTCTGAAAGGGATATATATGTATTCTTTTAGCTTACGTGAACGAATCGTACCCACGAAATTTCATTGCAATTTTTGTGCCAAACGGAAGATAATGATTGCTTTTTTTTTCAAATAAAGTGTAAAATCTGCGGTAAATTAAGAAATGCCATTGTTATTAGAGAAATATCTTGATAATATCTATACGTACTTACGAGCTGTAGACAGGACTCCCTTATGTTGTATTCCGCTGCTCGTGCCGTCGTTTGTTTCTTTCTTGAGGTCCAGGGCTTGCACCGAAGAATGGGAGTGCTATGTCTGTGAATTCTCATTATCTTTGTCCACATGACTAGCGCGGGCAGTTCATACAGCACCATAGCACGATCCCTGGACCAATAAATATATTATTTCTTTTGTTGAAAGGAAAATAGCATGATCCCTAGACCGATAAATATATCACTTAATGAATGAGTTTGGGCACAAAACGAATGAGCAACATGAAGAAAACGACACCTAATTAATTCAAACAACTACAGTGAGCAAAGACATCACACACGAAAGTGTTAGACAAACAAAACACATACGGAAGCGCTGCGATGTAGCAGAAAAAATAGTTGTAAAGTAGTAAAGTATGTATCCATATTATTATCTACAAGTAAAATATTTCGTACAATTTCTTTCGAGTTGACGCCGTATATGAGGATGGAGCCCTATATATGATGAATTAATGCTGAAGATGACACACACCCGCCGGGTTAATAGTAATAATGGCGTATGGCTTTTAGCGCCGGGAGTGTCCGAGGACAAGTTCGGCTCGCCAGAGGCAGGTCTTTTGATTTGACTCCCGTAGGCGACCTGCGCGTCTTGATGGGGATGTAATGATGATGAAGACGACACACACACCCAGCCCCCGTGCCAGCGAAATTAACCAATTATGGTTAAAATTCCCGACCCTGCCGGGAATCGAACCCGGGACCCCTGTGACCAAAGGCCAGCACGCTAACCATTTAGCCATGGAGCCGGACGGGTTAATAGTGTTTGTAGCTAAAGCCTATTCACATTTGTGATGCTTGTATATGTATGTACCACTTGTATTGATTTATTGAATTAAAGCACTTGAGAGGTTCACCTTGCGGAGAGGTTCCTGGGTTTAGGGAGTGCCCAATGGAACGGAGGTCCACTGCCCGCTCCGACTTGGGAACCTGCTCGCCGATCTCCTCGGCCACTCGCGGCTCCCTCCAGTGTTTCTGTACACGCGCTCTGCCTGCGCCTATATGACCCAGCCCCAGCGTCATCGGAATTAACCAATGAAGGTTAAAATCTCCGTCCCGTCCGAGAATCGAACCCGGGACCCACTGGACCAAACGCCAGCAGGCTAACCATTTAGCCATGAAGCCGGATAATATTTCTCCATGATGAAATAATTTGATACTGGAACGTAGATTGCCTGCTTCTGCGTGCGGCTGTTGTTCGCCTGATTCTATATGGACTGTTGGGTCCAATATTACAGAACGAGCTCTCTGTTTATTGATGGCTAGAATATCTACTCTTCTCGTGCTACCATTTTCAAATAAGGAGCTCACTTCTTCATATACTTCCCACCGCTTATCGCGAAAGGCTTTGTCAATAAGGCCGCGAATTGTGTGATGGCGAGTATTCCTAAGCAATGAGCCAAATGGACAGTAGCCGGGAACATGTCCCAAATTTTCAATCTCACCGCAGAAACTATAATTACGTTAAAGAATCTGATATTCCGTCATCTCTGAAAATCGATAGCGGTTATCATGACATTATTAACCTGTAATCACAGCTTTTGAAGCAGTGTACAAGGTCTCGAAGTTGAAATCTTGTTAAGTTTCAAGATTTTCTACATTTTACAATTAGTCATGTAATTGAGCTCGAGCACCTTGTGAGGGTCAACGTGCCAAAGTTCCTGTGTGATTCACTCTACTTGAGTTCCTTTCTCTTCCTACGTAAAGTACTGTAATATTGCCATTGGCAAAGTCGAAGGTCTAACCTATTGAGTTGAACGTGGTGAGGACTAATAGTCTGAATATCAATGTAATTTACTTGTATCAGTGTTCTAGTAATAACATTCATGCATGCGCGCACCACACGCGCACGAGTACCTTTGTTATGTTCTATCATCATTTTGCGTCCGGCTACATTGGTAAATGGTTAGCGTGCTGGTCTTTGTCACAGAGGTCCCGGGTTCGTTTCGCGGCAGGGTCGGGAATTTTAACCACAATTGTTTAATACCCCTGGCACGGGGGCTGGGTGTGTGTGCCGTCTACCCAACTTCATTTCATCCTCATCACGTCCCGCAGGTCGCCTACGGGAGTCAAATCAAAAGACCTGCATCTGGCGAGCCGAATTTGTACTCGGACACTCCCGACACTAAAAGCCATACGACCGGGCGAGTTACCCGTGCTGTTAGGGGCGCGCAGCTGTGAGCTTGCATCCGGGAGATAGTGGGTTCGAACTCCACTGTCCGCAAATGCTGGGGCTGTACCTTAATGAAGGCCACGGTTACTCCCTGCCCAAACCTAACCTTGTCCCATCCCATCCTATCTCACCCCATCGTTGCCGTAAGACCTTCGATGCGACGATAATAAATAAATAAATAAATAAATAAATAAATAAATAAAATCTGCAGCATTACTGAGTTAGGTGAATATCTCCTCGGTCAAAACTCGAAACATATTTCCAAAATAGCTTTTGTTTTTCATCTTTCATTTTGTTTGTTGTTTACTAAATCAATCATCAGAAAGTTGTATTTTCCAGAAATATCGCGAAACATCACGTAATTATGGGGAAAGACTGCAAACCTATTACAGCGTTATAATGAGGCAAATTAGGGTAGATGGGGAGTGATGTAGTTTACCGTTGCTTTCCTCATTAATCCCAAAAAGTGTGGCTACGGCAACACTAAACCAGTGAGTGACACCTTCCAAAGTATTCAAATGTACACCTCCCACAGCGAACGCCGTTCGTTATTCAGCACTGCACATGCCTACACAGCACCACAGAGTGAGAAATTAGGGAAAGCTAAATTTTGTTCTAACTAGTGTCAAGTGACAGATGCAAATGTTTTGAATCCTTTAAGAGGTGGCAGCAGGGTATTTGCTATTCTGCATCAGCTTTGTTTATTGCGTCAGACGAGCATTAATGCATGCTGCTAGAGCAATTCCGGAAGCAAAACCGCATCCTTCATATCCCCGAGGCCTCCCCCTACTCAGCTGGTGGGAAACTAGTGGGAGGTGATCTTGGAAGGGGAGTAAGTCACGCCTAAGCCGCGCAAGGTTGAGGCTAAGTCATTCCCTGGGGACGATATTTCATACGTCCAGCGATACTCCTCGTCTGAAGATGTCTGAACTAGTCGCGCTGTATAAAAGACCAACGGCGCTCATCGTCTGAAGATGTCTGAACTAGTCGTGCTGTATAAAAGACCAGCTACACTCCTCCCCTAAAGATATCTGAACTAGCTGTAGTTCATGTTGTATGATACACAGGTCTAGCGAAACTCCTCACCTGAAGATGTCTGAACTAGTCGTGCTGTATAAAAGACCAGCGACACTCCTCGTCTGAAGATGTCTGAACTAGTCGTGCTGTATAAAAGACCAGCGACACTCCTCGTCTGAAGATGTCTGAACTAGTCGCGCTGTATAAAAGACCAGCGACACTCCTCGTCTGAAGATGTCTGAACTAGTCGTGCTGTATAAAAGACCAGCGACACTCCTCGTCTGAAGATATCTGAACTAGTCGCGCTATATATAAAAGACCAGCGACACTCCTCGTCTGAAGATGTCTGAACTAGCCGTGCTGTATAAAAGACCAGCTACACTCCTCGTCTGAAGATGTCTGAACTAGTCGTGCTGTATAAAAGACCAGCGACACTCCTCGTCTGAAGATGTCTGAACTAGTCGCGCTGTATAAAAGACCAGCGACACTCCTCGTCTGAAGATGTCTGAACTAGCCGTGCTGTATAAAAGACCAGCTACACTCCTCCCCTAAAGATATCTGAACTAGCTGTAGTTCATGTTGTATGATACACAGGTCTAGCGAAACTCCTCACCTGAAGATGTCTGAACTAGTCGTGCTGTATAACAGACCAGCGACACTCCTCGTCTGAAGATGTCTGAACTAGTCGCGCTGTATAAAAGACCAGCGACACTCCTCGTCTGAAGATGTCTGAACTAGTCGCGCTGTATAAAAGACCAGCGACACTCCTCGTCTGAAGATGTCTGAACTAGCCGTGCTGTATAAAAGACCAGCTACACTCCTCGTCTGAAGATGTCTGAACTAGTCGTGCTGTATAAAAGACCAGCGACACTCCTCGTCTGAAGATGTCTGAACTAGTCGTGCTGTATTAAAGACCAGCGACACTCCTCGTCTGAAGATGTCTGAACTAGTCGTGCTGTATTAAAGACCAGCGACACTCCTCGTCTGAAGATGTCTGAATTAGCCGTGCTGTATAAAAGACCAGCGACACTCCTCGCCTAAAGATTTCATGACCGGGTTTGCTGTCTTTCTTGTCAGAGAGCTCCTCAGTCGTCGTCTTGAAGCCGAGCAAACACCATCCCAATCTTCGGACCAGGATTAAAATCCTTTGGTTGCGCCAGGAATCAAACCCAAAGCTTCCGGATGAGAGGCACAGACGCTACCTTTACACCATGGAAGTGAATAATAATAATAATCCGCCTCTCTGGTGTAGTCGTTAGTGTGATTAGCTGCCACACCCGGAGGTGCGGGTTCGATTCCCGGCTCTGCCACGAAATTTGAAAAGTGGAATGAGGGCTAGAACGAGGTCCACTCAGCCTTGGGAGGTCAACTGAGTAGAAGGGGGGTTCGATTCCCTCGTCAGCCATCCTCGAAGAGATTTTCCGTGGTTTCCCACTTCTCCTCCAGGCAAATGCTGGGATCGTATATGAGTTAAAGCCACGGCCGCTTCCTTCTCTCTTCATTGTCTATCCCTTCCAATCTTCCCATCTTCCAACAGGGCATAGCAGGTGAGGCCTCCTGGGCGATGTACTAGTCCTCCACTCCAGTTATATCCCCCGATTTAAAGTCTCACGCTCCAGGACACTGCCCTTAAGGCGGTGGAGGTGGGGTATCTCGCTGAGTCCGAGGGAAAAGCCAACCCTGGAGGGTAAATGGATTAATAATAATAATAATAATAATAATAATAATAATAATAATAATAATAATAATAATAATAATAATAATAATAATCCGGTGAGTTCAAGAAGCGGAACGGGTTTTACAACTGTAAGCTTGCATTTGAGGGACTGTGGATTCGAACTCTTCCGTCGGCAGCAATGAAGATAGTTTCTCCATGGTTTTCTATTTTCTCACCAGGCAAAAATCGGGGTGGTACGCTAAATAAGAGCACGGTCGTTATCTTCGTGGTCGTAGTCATGCCATTGTTGCCGAAAAATCTTCAATGTTAGTACGACGTTGAACCACCAGCATGGTGATAGTAATAATAATAATAATAATAATAATAATAATAATAATAATAATAATTTTTCTCTGTGTTTAATAACCGTTTAATAACTGATGACGCCTGAGTGCCAGAGTATTGACCTGAAAAGGAGTTGTTTTATTTGTCAGTGAATATATGGATACGAGTCTCTTACAGTTTTGAATTCCCTTTGACTGCACCAGGATTCGATCGTGTAATATTCAGTTTAGGCGTTGAGGGCTAAATTAACTGGTTTTTACTTCTCATATTGAAGACACTGAATATGATATTTCCCAGAGTCGATGCTCGGGTCTTGGTATTGTTTCTTTGGGATAGAACAGGATGTGTGGTAAGAGAACTCCGTGTATTATTGGATTTAGCGCATCTTGTGTGCGTCATACCGTGTGATGAAACATCATCTGATAATAGCAGGTATCAAGACTACATATGTAACACCTGTTAATTAGAGCAGGCATACATTGACGCCCTTCTTCCCTCTGTTTCATCGTCACATCCTATTTCTGTCCTTTACGGTCTTTAGAGAGATAGCGGTGAACTTAACAAGGAAGAGGCGATTCAGAGATGTAAATGTATGGAGAGTAAGAGAGAATAGCGCATACTAATGAATATGCGTGAACAATTCCGTCTGTGCCTGGTACGACGAATAGCTGTCCATTAAGAGGAACGTCATTATGAGTTAAGAGTCATTCGACAGCAATAATTACGTCATCTTCAGCCTGCCACTTCCAACGATCTTTTCTTTCTGTTGTCGTAGCTTATTCCAGGTACTGGGACATGTTTGTCATCCGTCTTATGTAATTTCGTGTTTGAAAAAACCCGTTTTAGTTGGATTCTACGGACTTCCTCATGTTTTATTTGTTGTTGTTGCTTCTTGTGAGGTTATTGGAGTATTGTAGACAGCAGCTTTGTGCGGAATGCGTTTGATATAGGTAATGTATTTGCCGGTATGTCTCAGGGCAAGTTGGTGGATTGGATCCCGGCTCAGTCTGGTGGTGCCGAGCGAGTTGGCCGTGCTGTGCGGTTAGGGTCGCGAAGCTGTGAGCTTGCATTCAGGAGATAGTAGGTTCGAATCTCATCATCGGCAGGACTGAAGGTGGGTTTTCTGTGGTTTCCCATTTTCAATTCAGGCCACGACCGCTACCTTCCAAATCCTAGCGTTGCCGAAAACTTTCGATGAGTTAGTGCGAAAACAAAAATGCCCGAAGGTCATTGAAGGTGCTGACATACGTCAACATCGTGTCGGTATACGAAGGTTGTTCGAAAAGGAACCGAACTTTTGCTATGACATCTCTTATTATATGTATGTATGTATGTATGTATGTATGTATGTATGTATGTATGTATGTATGTTCGTTCAGTCTTCAGCCCGAAGGCTGGTTGGATCCTCAACAGCTCCGCCATCAGCTGGCATAGATGGCCTAGGCATCACTGAAGAGGCCTACTAGGGAAATGAGGAGTGAAGTAGTTTCCCGTTGCTTTCCTCACCGAACCAGAAGTTACTATTACATATCAGTCTACCAAACCCCATGCAACAACCGACCCTATGAGCAACATTTTCACACCAATCATAACAAGCACTGTCGCTCTCAAAGTACCGTAGTCCTCTCTACTGGCAATGCACCGTTCCCACCGCTTCTTCCATTTTAGGAAAGCCTCCTGGAACGCACTTTCTGGGATGGCCCGCAGGACTCTTGTCGCATTCTCCTGAATCTCCTCTACAGTATGGTGTCCAGCTCCATGGCTAAAGGTTAGCACGCTGGCCTTTGGTCACAGGGGTCCCAGGTTCGATTCCCGACAGGGTCCGGAATTTTAACCAAAATTGGTTAATTCTGCTGGCACGGGAGCTTGTCGTCTTCATCACCATTTCATTCTCATCACAGCGCGCAGGTCGCCAACGGACGTCAGTTCAAATGACCTGCACCTGGCAAGCCGAACATGTCCTCGGACATTCCTCACTTCCTTCCTCTATGGTTTGTTTCAATATCATAGCCATACACCACTGTATCATCCCCTGTTCATTGTAATTGGCAGTGGCAAGCCGTTCCTGGCTGATTTCAAACGCGGCACGAATTTTGCACTCAAGTTTGATTGAAATGCCTCCGTGAAAGTTTTGCCAAGTTTGTAGCAAAATTTCACACACACACGCGTTGTTCTTCAAGCTCTTTCCTTGCCACTTTGGCACTAACCCAACGAACAGCTTGTGCACGCGCTCACTTCAGCGTCTATAGCTCGCCAACTGTCAGAGCGAAGCGCGGCAAATAGCAGTTTGTTGTCTCAACTTGCTGCTTCGTGAGCTTAATAGCCGCAGCACGCTCCGGTTGGCCGGTTGGCGCGCTATTTCAAAAGTTCTGTTTCTTTTTGATCACACCTCGTATTTATCGTCAAGTAAAATAACTCCTGCGGCACCTTGGCGTCCCCAAAAATCGTTAAAGTTGTTCATTAGTGCATGTAATGGAAGGGAGTGGTTAGTTCTATGTCCGGCAATCTTTACCCCGAAGAATTAACTTGGTACTTACAGTGTCTAACAAAAGGTTAAGACCACAAGGGAAAATCAGTAAATCCTATATTTATGGTATGGATTAATCTGCAAATATTTTTTTAGCTAAAAAAAAGTAAACTTCTGTCCTCATGGTGAGCTGCATGTACATTTCAACCACACGCCAGCCCTCCTGAATGAAAACCTACAACCTGTTTTACAGTCATTGAGCGGGTCAGGGATGTAATGAATGAAACATAGCCTATGTAGGCTGTTATTACAATGGGGTCGCCACTCCCAAGGTGATTTATTAATGAGTGATAAATGCTATGAAATGATAATGGAGAGTGTTGCTGGAATGAAAGATGACAGGGAAAACCGGAGTACCCGGAGAAAATCCTGTCCCGCCTCCGCTTTGTCCAGCACAAATCTCACATGGAGTGACCGGGATTTGAACCACGGTATCCAGCGGTGAGAGGCCGACGTGCTGCCGTCTGAGCCACGGAGGACGCCAGCCCTCCTACCATTCTTAAATTTCTGACAGTACCGAGTATCGAGCCTAGGCCTCCGAGGACGGCAGCTAATAATGCTAACCGTTACACTACGAAACCGGACATTTTTAGCGGATTTATATTGATGTACAGCTCACACAAAAAAGAACCACTGAAATATCGAATGAAGTTTATGAGTTATAATTTTTGAAACATTATGAGAATCTATAAAAGTACCCCACTTTTTTGGGTGCCCTGTTCACTAAATTGTAGCTACTTCTCTTTTTAAAAATATATACAATAGAGTGTATATTTCCTTAAAGAAAGTCAAAAGATGAGGGTCGCTTTTTCTGCATTCTTGACAACACTCACTTCCCACATCGGGCGATGACTGTAACCTCAAAGATAAGACGCCAGTCAACGATAATTTTCCATCTGAAACATGTATCGACTCCTCCGATCTGTTGAGCGGAGTCTGTATTACATGAGGCTCGCAAGTTAGGTGATGGTAGCTCGTTCAGACTTTTCAAGCATTTCTAAATACGGTGTTATTTTTTATATTTCTTCTTCTTCTCCTTCTTAATCTGTTTACCCTCCAGGGTTGGTTTTTCCCTCGGACTCAGCGAGGGATCCCATGTCTCCCACCTTAAGAGCAGTGTCCTGGAGCGTCAGACATCGAGTAGAGGGATACAACTGGCGACGAGGACCAGTACCTCGCCCAGGCGGCCTCACCTGCTATGCTGAACAGGGTCCTTAGTGGGGGATGGGAAGTTTGGAAGGGATAGACAAGGAGGAGGGAAGGAAACGGCCGTGGCCTTAAGTTAGGTACCATCCCGGCATTTGCCTGGAGGAGAAGTGGGAAACCACGGTAAACCACTTCGAGGATGGCTGAGGTGGGAATAGAACCCACCTCTACTCAGTGGACCTCCCGAGGCTGAGCGGACCCCGTTCCAGCACTCGTACCACTTTTTCAAATTTCGTGGCAGAGCCGGGAATCGAACCTGGGTCTCCGGACCCAGACATCCGGGGGTGGCAGCTAATCACGCTAACTACTACTCCACAGAGGCGTACAGTTATTATATTTAAGTGCGCAATTTAAAAAAGAACATCCTCCGAAAAAATGACCTTATCTTTCGACTTCTATGCCAATATAGGCTATACTATATTGGATAGTTATTTAGAAAAAATAAAGTAGCAATATACCTTCTGTAGTTTAGTGAACAGGATGCTCTTTATAGGCCTACCCGAAAGTGGGATATTTTTGCAGGTTCTCAAAATGTTTGAACGTTTGAACGTTTATAACTCTTAAATTACATTCGATATTTGAACGGTTGGTATTCATAATGAGCATATCAAGACGAATAAGCGACAAAATATTTTGTAGAGCAAGTCGTACAATAAATATAGGGTCAGGAGTTCATTAACTGAAGTGGTATTTAACTTTTGTGACTGAGCTCGATAGCTGCAGTCGCTTAAATGCGGCCTGTATTCAGTAATCGGGAGATAGTGGGTTCGAGCCCCACTGTCGGCAGCCCTGAAGATGGTTTTCCGTGGTTTCCCATTTTCACACCAGGCAAATGCCGGGGCTGTACCTTAATTAAGGCCACGGCCACTTCCTTCGACATCCTAGGCCTTTCCTCTCCCATCGTCGCCATAAGACATATCTGTGTCGGTGCGACGTAAAACAAAATATGAAAAAAAAACTTTTGTGACGTAGCCTACTGTATTTGTGGCGTAGGTTGCACGTCTCTTCAGAAGTGGAAATTTCGTTCCTAAATTTTCGACTTCTTAACGGAGAATAAAACCGACGTCCTTCCAGGTAAACCAAACATACCTCTACCCTTTCCTGGACCACTCTGAATAATAATAATAATAATAATAATAATAATAATAATAATAATAATAATAATAATAATAATAATAATAATAATAATAATAATAATAATAATAATATTCTACCGCTTTTCCTACACATGTGGGGTCCCGGGTGCGACCTGCGTCGCACGCGTGGATTTGGACCTTTTTACGGCTGGATGCCCTTCCTGACGTCAATCCTCCCTCCCTTCCACCCTCCCTCTCTCTCCATGTATATGGAGGGATGCAGCCACTATTGCGTGTTTCTGTGGTGGTTGGTAGTGTGGTATGTTGCGTGAATATTAAGAGGAGAGTGCTGGAATAAACACAAACACCCAGTCTCCGAGCTAAAAGAATTAAACACACGGGATTAAAATCCCTGATAGGCCGAGAATCAAACACGGAACCCTCTAACCAAAGGCCTCAACGCTGAGCATTAATAATAATCTTTCTTTCTTAATCCGTTTGTAGTCCAGGATTGGTTTTTTCCTCGGACTCAGCGAGGGATCCCACCTCTACCGCCTCAAGGACAATATCCTGGAGCGGGAGACTTTGGGTCTGGAGATAAAACTGGGAATGAGGACCAGTACGTCGCCTAGGCGGCCTTACCTGCTATACTGAACAGGGGCCTTGTGCGGGGATGGGAAGATTGGAAGGGATAGACAATGAAGTGGGAATGAAGCGGCCTTGGCCTGAAGTTAGGTACGGTACTATCCCGGCATTTGCCTGGAGGAGAAGTGGGAAACAACGGAAAACCACTTCCGGGATGGCTGAGGTGGGAATCGAACCCCTCTGTACTCAGTTGACCTCCCGAGGCTGAGTTGACCTCCCGAGGCTGAGTGTACCCCTTTTCAGCCATCGTACTACTTTTCGAATTTCGTGGCAGAGCAGAGCCAGGAATCGAAGCCGGACCTCCAGGGGTGGCAGCTAATCACACTAACCACTACACCCCAGAGGCGGCTTCATTAATAATAATAATAATAATAATAATAATAATAATAATAATAATAATAATAATAATAATAATAATAATAATAATAATAATTCCTTATCTTTTCCCAATTTATTAAGGCACATTATAGGGAATGACCCAGATTTACGGCTGGATGACCATCCCGACGCCGACGATACGTGGAGGCATGTATTCAGTGAGGAATTGACCAGACACATTTAAAATCCACAGCCAGGCCTGTAATCGAACACGGAGCCCTCTGAACGGAAGGCTGTTAGACTGACTGTTCAGCCAAGGAGCCGAACAGAAACGATGGCATGTCTCCACATTGTCAGACGTCCATCAAGTGTTTGCTGGGCGTGACAGAAGCACGGTATAGTGTGTGACCTCCTGTCCTATCAATAACGGTGCCGTACAAGGCGCGTACTTCCCACGTTTCCGTTCTCAGCGATGTTGAAAACGGAACACTATGCTCTCACCATTCTTCTCATTGCCAGCCAGAATTTGACAGGAGCCGAGTTACATCGCATTATGTACTGTGGGATGAGTGTGCATGCGAACAATCCCCAATTACTACCGCCGCTCAATCCATGCGAGAACACACATGTTGTTGTTGTTATTGCTTGTTCATGTATCTGACATCCTAATCATTAGTCCCCATGAGAAGATATGTACGTTTTCCTTAAGCAGAACAATGATATGAAATAGTTTCGTCGTATTTTTCTTTGACTTTCTGGCGCCTTCATTCTTTTGTAATTGATTCATTTTTGGCTGCATCCAAATTGATTCCCTAACGTTTGAATTGATTCCTGGCTTCGTATATACGAAGGGCATATCCGAAGTTGCTACATTTTCCTAAAACTTAAGAGCGTCTGTACTTTGTTGGAATTACTAGTGATAAGCTTTAACAGCTTCATTTCAAGTAATGACTATAATCAATTAGTGAATATTCAAGATAAACTTAAATATTATAACTAACAAGCAGATGCACACTTACCTCGGTAGAAGTGAGTCCTTCTCTGCACATCGGAGCCAATAATAAGGAATAAAATTATATCCATTACTACAAAGAACTTTGACACTACGGCCCCGAGTTGACTTTAAATTCTGAAGCATTCAATATATTATACTATCTAAGGAATACATATCAAAGTTTTAACAAATCTTTCATCAAGAGATACAAATCAAGTGTGCTATTTACAACAATTGTTCATTTAAGATTTTATAAAGCAAAACTGGTATTTTCCAAGAATATCATCAAGAGTAAAATGGACAATTTAACTGTTTTATCTATCACATGACTTATAATTTTAACCAAATGTCTAAGATCTTATTTTAAATGTCGTAACCATACATCAATATTTTAGTGTGTTTTCCAATTTTAATAATATATATTTTGTATTTCTGATATAATAATGTTAATTTATTATTAGCTGATGATGTCCCTTAGGGGACGAAACATGTAGTAAATAGTAGTTTATCTTGAATATTCACTAATTAATCGTTGTTGGAATGGTTAAAAATGTATGGCTCTCTAGTGATTATCACTATTAAAGTATAAAGTTGCAACTGTCAGATAAAATCAACATTACACTATTCAGGCGACAGACACATCCAGCAATTTTTTTATTGTGTATTCTCATCGCGTGTAGTATCGCAGTTTCTCAAATTTTCTGTTTCTTGTTTCAGTGTTATTTTGTTGTTGCCCTTGTTCCCCAGTTACTATTTATATACTGATTTTTTAAAATGGATGATATCGATGACTTTTATGTTATACAACATCCAGTTAAAGATCAGAAAGGCGAAAATAATTTCCGACCAACGTTCGAAGTCAATGCGGTTCGGATATCACTTAACCTACGAGGGACGCAACTTGGAAACAGCCTTCATTTTAGGGGCACGAATATCTTTAGCCATAATCCTGTCATGCATATGCATGTAGAAACGGTATGTAAACGGCAAAGCCATCTCTGTACAGGCCATGAAGGTCTTTTCGACTTTTTGATGGGGAATAGAACCCACGTCCTTCTGGGTGAACAGTTTTATTGTATTTTTCTTTGACTTTCTGCCGTCTTCATTCTTTTGTTACTTGTTTCCCTGCCACGGTTAGGCAGCCTCTATAAACAGTCATGTAATAATAATAATAATAATAATAATAATAATAATAATAATAATAATAATAATAATAATAATAATAATAATAATAATAATAATAATAATAAAAAATAGTATCTCTTTCTTTCTTAATCCGTTTACCCTTCAGGATTGGTTTTCCCTCGGACTCAGCGAGGGATCCTACCACCTCTATTGCCTCAAGGACCGGGTCCTGGAGTGTGAGACATTGGGTCGGGGTATACAACTGGGAAGGATGACCAGTACCTCACCCAGGTGGCCTCACCTGCTATGCTGAATAGGAGTCTTGTGCGGGGATAGAAAGATTGGAAGGAATAGACAAGGAATAGGGAAGGAAGCGGCCGTTGCCTTAAGTTAGGTTCGGTACCATCCCGGCATTTGCCTGGAGGAGAAGTGGGAAACCACGGAAAACCACTTCCTGGATGGCTGAGATGGGAATCGAACACGCCTCTACTCAGTTGACCTCCCGAAGCTGAATGGACCCCGTTCCAGCCCACGTACCATATTTCAAATTTCGTGGCAGAGCCGGGAATCGAACCCGTACCTCCGTGGGTGGCAGCTAATCACACTAACCACTACACCACAGAGGCGTATACAATAATAATAATAATAATAATAATAATAATAATAATAATAATAATAATAATAATAATTTTCCGCCGCTTTCTGACTATTCTTAATCTTAAGAGACGCCAGAATGCCTCAATTCCGTCCTGAAAAATGAGTTCACAGAGGGAGCTGGTTACGCACTATGTATTGAGCAGCTTCAAGCTTGCTTTCGAGAGATTGTAGTTTTCGAATCACACCTTCGGTAGCCTTGATTATACATAGATATCCATGGTTTCCCAATTTTTATACCTTGCAGTTGGCGAGATTGTACCTTATTAAGGCCGGTTCTTTCCAGTCCTAGCGTCGCCGGAAGCCGAGCTGTGTTAGAATGACGTTCTACAGCGAGCCCCACCTCACATATCGATCACAAAATGCAATGAAATAGAAATTAATGACTTTCCAATTAGAAGCATTTTCATTGACCACATAAGTTGAAGATAAGAGCACTTCAATGACGGTCGGCACCATGACTAACTGGTTAGCGTGCTAGCCTTCGCTCCAAGGGGACACAGGTTCGATTACCGGATGGGTCGGGAAATTTAGCCTTAATTGGTTAGTTCCTCTGGCTTGGAGATGGCTGTGTGTGCCATCTTCAACATTAGGATTGACAATAGACAGGGACACAATTTTTTTTCTTTTTGTGGAATTTGTTTTACGTCGCACCGACACAGATAGGTCTTACGGCGCTAATGGGAAAGGAAGGGGCTAGGAGTGGGAAGGAATCGGCCGCCGCCTTAATTAAGGTACAGTCCCAGTATTTGTCTGGTGTGAAAATGAGAATCCACGGAAAACCATCTTCAGGGCTGCCGACAGTGGAGATCGAACAGACTATCACCCGGATGCAAGGTCACAGCTGCGCGCCCCTAGTCGCACGGCCAACTCACCCGGTACACATCCTTACAGGCATGCAGGTTGCCTATAGGCCTCTCCGTAGGCCATGCGCCATTAATTAAACGTGAATAACGGTATTTAAGTTTATGATGAACTATTAACAATGATGAAGATCTTCAGTTCAGTTTTCTATGTTAGATCTTATCCATTACATACGCATGGCTTTGAACATAACATTCTGAAATAAAGTCGGTTTCGATTCTCGCATGAAGTTACCTCACAATATATATATTTTCATAGACTACAAAGTGTCAGTGCCATGAAGATATTGGCGGGAAATACAGTACGTAACAGTGAAACGAGCGTGTTTCCTACTAAATGCTGCTTGCGATACTGTGTTTAATGTATCTCAGTTGATAGTAACAAAGGGAAGGTCATTCCTTGGGCACCGTGTACTTTCCAGTTAATTTTTATGCCTCTTACAACGATTGGTTGGGTATCAATTGCACATACGACAGTAAACTGAAGTTATAGGAAGTAGTTCTAACAACAGAATGCAGTTAGCCTAGGTACTAAAGCATTAAAGAGAAAAATACATGGGATTCTTTAACTGAAACGGTTCTCTCACGTTTCAGGGCTCTGAACGCAGTCCAACTACTGTACGACGGACTTCTTACCTTCAACGTTTAAGCACAAAGGGCAAGCGCCTAACCAACCAATTCCGGGCGCAGAGACCTGTATAATATCTCAATCTATAGTTACTTTTCCCATGCTCTTTCAGTGATGAATATGATGGTGTTGCTTTTACGTCCCAATAGCTTATTTCATAGTTATAAATAAACCCATGTACATCCCTAACGAAGGATTTTTGGACCCAAGTTCATATGATCATTTTGTAATATTTTGATGTCAGGAATACATCCTGAATTTTTTTTTTTTTTTTTTTGCAAGTTGCTTTACGTCGCACCGACACAGATAGGTCTTATGGCGACGATGGGACAGGAAGGGTCTAGGAGTGGGAAGGAAGCGGCCGTGGCCTTAATTAAGGTACAGCCCCAGCATTTGCCTGGTAAGAAAATGGGAAACCACGGAAAACCATTTTCAGGACTGCCGACAGTGGGGTTCGAACGCACTATCTCCCGAATACTGGATACTGGCCGCACTTAAGCGACTGCAGCTATCCAGCTCGGTCCTGAAATTTTTTTTTGCTAGGGGCTTTACGTCGCACCGACACAGATAGGTCTTATGGCGACGATGGGATAGGAAAGGCCTAGGAGTTGGAAGGAAGCGGCCGTGGCCTTAATTAAGGTACAGCCCCAGCATTTGCCTGGTGTGAAAATGGGAAACCACGGTCCTGAAATTTATGGACACCAGTATTTATATACGAACTGCATTCCTCCACTAGTACGTCGGCATTGCATTGTGATTATCACGTGATAGATTATAGTGGTGTCGGGGTGAACTTCAGCTTACCGGTGGCCACACTGGCTCTACACCTCTGCATTCGTGAGACGGACAGCGGCGGCTGTCCTGAGAATGGTTTTCTATGGGTTTCCATTCGCCTGCACTAAGGCGAATGCCTGGACAGTCCCTCAACTTCTCCGAACATCTTCAGCGAATCAAATCTCCCTGGCCTGAGACACGGCGTTTACTGTCTAGGAGGCCCGCCGTCCCCTTCAGGGATGGAAAAAAACTTCTGTACCGAGCGAGTTAACCGTGCGGTTAGGGTCGCGTAGCTGTGAGCTTGCACTAGGGAGATGGTGCGTTAGAACATCACTATCGGTAGCCCTGATGATGGTTTTCCGTGATTTACAAGTTTCACACCAGGCAAAAGCATGGGTTGTACCTTAATAAAGGTCACTGCCATTTACTTCCAACTCCTAGCCCTTCCTACCCCATCGTCACCATAACACCTATCTGCGTCGGTGCGACATAAAGCAAATAGTAAAAATATGCAAAATAAAAACTATATAAATTGTGCAGTAGTAGCAGTTTCGCTATCAGTTTGTTAGCCGGCCAGTGTCTTGGAAATTATTATTATTATTATTATTATTATTATTATTATTATTATTATTATTATTATTATTATTATTATTATTTGCTAGGGGCTTTAAGTCGCACCGACACAGATAGGTCTTATGACGACGATGGGATAGGAAAGGCCTAGGAGTTGGAAGGAAGCGGCCGTGGCCTTAATTAAGGTACAGCCCCAGCATTTGCCTGGTGTGGAAATGGGAAACCACGGAAAACCATTTTCAGGGCTGCCGCTAGTGGGATTCGAACCTACTATCTCCCGGATGCAAGCTCACAGCCGCGCGCCTCTACGCGCACGGCCAACTCGCCCGGTATTTATTATTATTATTATTATTATTATTATTATTATTATTATTATTATTATTATTATTATTATTATTATTATTATTATTATTATTATTATTAGGTTAAAGTGGATAAAACATAAATGACAGGAAATTAGTTTTTACACAACTTTCATAACTTAGGGCCTACGATCTTTTCTTACAGCTAATATTAACGGAGAAATTTAAAATTCCTTCTTTTGGTCCCTTTAATATTGCTACACCACTGCATAGGCTACTAATCCAAAAATACTGTTATAGCTTAGTTCACTCTTCTCATATCTTCTTCTTCTTCTTTATCTGTTTACCCTCCAGGGTTGGCTTTTTCCTCGGACTCAGCGAGGGATCCCACCTCTACCGCCTCAAGGGCAGTGTCCTGGAGCGTGAGACATCAGGTCGGGGGATACAACAGGGGAGAATGACCTGTACCTCGCCCAGGTGGCCTCACCTGTTATGCTGAACAGAAGCCTTACGCGGGGGGGGGGGGGGAAATTGGAATGGATAGACAAGGAAGAGGAAAGGAAGCGGCCGTGGCCTTAAGTTTGCCCGGAGGAGAAGTGGGAAACCACTTCCAGGATGGCTGAGGTGGGAATCTAACCCACCTCTACTCATTTGACCTCCGGAGGCTGAGTGGACCCCGTTCCAGCCCTCGTACCACTTTCCAAATTTTGTGGCAGAGCCGGGAATCGAACCCGGGCCCCCGGGAGTGGCAGCTAATCACATTAACCACTACACCACAGAGGCGGTCTCTTTTCATATCATTGCACTTAAATACGGAGTTTCAAGGATATCTGTCGAGCCATCCTCTCGCGATGTTTATACAAACAACCAAACCGACAGACAGACAGACAGACAGACAGACAGACAGACAGACAGACAGACAAGGATTTAAAAGAGCTCACTTTCGAGTCTTGTATTCTTAATCCGAAATAAAAACGAAGTATGAAAGGAAATAGTTTAGTGCTTGACTAGCAAAGTAAGTGGCCTTGGCCAATGAGAAAGATGAATAGTAATAATAATACTAACTACAATAGAAATCGGTTTTAACGTCTCCGAAGAGACTGCCTATTAATGGTCGTTATAGTCCACAGTCGCACAAACCGATCTATTTTTTATTTGCTAAAAATGTCATATCTGTATTTTTCGTTTTAGACTGTACACGTACATGGTTAATTAATAGAATAAAGTTAAAACTCCAAGAAGCAAATAAGTACTGTATTTGCAATACAGTATTTGTGGAGCTGGGCTGAGAGGAATTCCCCTTCTAATATTTACACACTACATACGGCACTAACAAAAATGAAAACCTACAACCTGTTTTCCAGCCGTTGACCGGATCAGGGATGTAATGAATGAACCATATATATATTATAAGTACAATGGGGTCGCCTTTCCCAAAGTGATTTATAAATGACTGATAAATACTATGAAATGATAATGGAGAGTGTTGTTGGAATGAAAGATGACAGAGAAAACCGGAGTACCCGGAGAAAAAACTGTCCCGCCTTCGCATTGTCCAGCACAAATCTCACATGGAGTGACCGGGTTTAGAACCATGGTATCCAGCTGTGAGACACCGACGCGCTGCCGCCCGAGCCACGGAGACTCACGGCACTAATATTCCAGCAAAATATAAAATAAGAGGAAAGACGTAGTAAGAATGTAAATTGATCAACAATGTCGCACACGGTACCTTCAGATTGTAGACATCGTTGAGTGTTTCTGACGTTTGTTTCCGCATTTTGTAATCGCCATATTATGTGTAAATTTTCTTCAATATTAAACACTTTCCCTTTCATTTACGACATCTTCATAGCGATGCTTGCCTTGACACTTTATCAGACAGACTGATTTGAAATCTACAATCTCCTGAAAACAACAGTTTGAAAATAAGCTCAAACGCGTAAGAAACAATAATAAGCATTGGACGTTACAGTCGATACATTTCTCAGAATATGTGATAAAAGAATTACACCGTTTTATACTATATATCACAATAAGCGATGCCGTACTAAGCGAGTTTTAAATATAGTGTTTACATAGGATTTGGACGGACTCGTTGGCTGAATGGTATGCGTACTGGCCTTTGGTTCAGAGGGTCCCGGGTTCGATTCCCGGCCGGGTCGAGGATTTTAATCGCTTCTGATTAATTCTTCTGGCTCGGGACTGGGTGTTTGTGTCCGTCCCAACACTCTCCTCTTCATATTCACACAACACAACCAACCATCACAGAAACACGCAATAGTGATTACATACCTCCATATAGGGTTGGCGTCAGGAAGAGCATCCGGCCGTAAAACAGGGCCAAATCCACATGCGCGACCCCACAGGTGTGGGGAAAAGCGGCAGGGAAAGAAAAAGAAGATAGGATTTGGACGGAGCCGTTAGGTTTTGCTGTTTTATCCAATAAACTATTTCAGCTGTACTTTATTGACGGTTTTCGGAGACGCCGAGGTGCCGGAATTTTATCCCGTGGAATTTCTTTTATGTGCCAGTAAACCTACCGTCACGACGCTGACGTAATAGATCACCTCTAAATGCTACCGGACTGAGTCAGGATCGAACTTCAGAGGTTTGAGCCACTCAGCCCGGCTAAGAAAGATGACGATGAAATGAGAATTCATGTAAAGTCGCCCATGGGATTAAAACCCACCTGTTTCCAGAAGCCATTTAGTACCTCATTGTGTGCTGAGCTAACCACGTGTGTCTGTCAAGGATATTACGGTGAAGGTTTTACTATACACAGGCTACTACTTGCCTTATAAATTACGTCATTCGTTTGCTCCATCAGTTGCGGCTATTTTTTCTTTTCTTTTTCCTTTGAAACCTTAGACATTTTCTTCGCGGCAAGTTTCATCACACTACGCGCGGTGACGTCGTGGGTGCCACGTCATTTCGGGTTTCTAAGTTGCCGAGTTCGTACGTTTGTTCAGGAAACGGTTTAGAGACAGATGTCGAATTCATGCGTTTGATTTTACCAGAGCAGGTAAAAGTTGCCAAGTCCGTGCAAGCTCAGTGTAATTGAACACACCCAAAACATCTGCTTTCCTGAATGGGAATAACGTGTCCCCAGACCAGTGGCGTAGATGTGACTTTTCGTTGGGGGGAATAATAATAGTAATAATAATAATAATAATAATAATAGGACTAATAATAATAATGTCCGCCTCTGTGGTCTAGTGGTTAGTGTGATTAGCTGCCACCCCCGGAGGCCCGGGTTTGATTTCCGGTTCTGCCACCAAATTTGAAAAGGTACGAAAGTTGGAACGGCGTCCACTCAGCCTCATGAGGTCATCTGAGTTGAGAGGGGTTCGATTCCCACCTCATCCATCCTGGAAGTGGTTTTCCGTGGTTTCCCCACTTCTTTTCCAAGCAAATGCCGGGATGGTACCTAACTTAAGGCCGCGACCGCTTCCTTCCTAACTTCCCATCTCCCCCATAAGACCACTATTCAGCACAGCAGGTGAGGCCGCCTGGGCGAGGTGCTGGTCCTCCTTCCCAGTTGTATCCTCCACTCAAACTTTCACCCTCCAGAATACTGCCCTTGAGGTGGTAGAAGTGAGATTCCTCGCTGAGTCCGAGGGAAAAACCAACCGTGGAGGGTAAACAGATTAATAAAGAAAGAAAGAAAGAAAGACAGAAAGAATAATAAGAATGCTAATAATACTAAAGCACATTTATTAATTCACTATTTTTACCTTCGTAAAAATTATAAACGTATCTATTTATAATAATGAGTAAAAACACCCCATGGGGGGATTTATCCCCTTATCTACGCCACTGCCACTCACTGAAGTCTGTCTTAATTATCTCTAATAGTAACGAGTGTCTTGAGTCTCCTGTCCTCGTGCTGATTCCATCTTTAGCGTAGAAGGCGTTGATTTTATATTTATCGCAAAATTCCGTAAGACTTGATACGGTATTAAGTTAGGAGGTTAATGTTGTTGGGTAGCAGTTTTCTTCCTTATCATAGTTAACGGCGGCAAGATCTGAACGTTATGAGATGTATAGCATTTATTGTTCTTAGGGTACAGAATGACAAACAAGGTGTCCCAGTTGCCGAAGTGTCAGCCAAGATATTAATTAGCGGTACTCATAGCCTAATGTACTACTTCCACCACAGTTGTGTTTCCCATGTTTTGTGTGAGCTCGTTTTTACTGCCAATGACATCCGTTGTAAACACGGGATGTACAAAAACTTGACTTAACACCACCTGATTCCTGGATGAACATGGAGATGAAACGTTCAGCGACAATATTCCATTCTGTAAAATTTGAGAAGCAGAATGTTGCAGCGGAGTACAGTGACCTGTTCTCTAGCTAAGATAGTAGGATGTATTCAGTGTTCTGTCTTTCTGCTAGCAGAGTGCTGCAGAGTAGAGTTATGCCACTATTTACCATTTTACGTAACAGTACTAAATCAAGTGGATGATAATTTCGTATGCCATTGTACCCTAAGTGCAGCGCACAAACACAGTGAAACCTTGAAAAGATATTCCTGCCTGTAACGTTATCCTCTATAATACGTTCGTACTTTCCCTAAATACCCGCTATTTAAGCTCTTTACCGAGCTCGATAGCTGCAATCGCTTAAGTGCGAGCAGTATCCAGTATTCGGGAGACAGCAGATTCGAACCCCACTGTCGGCAGCCCTGAAGATGGTTTTTCGTGGTTTCCCATTTTCACACCAGGCAAATGCTGGGGCTGTACCTTAATTTAGGCCATGGCCGCTTCCTTCCCACTCCTAGCCCTTTCCTGTCCCATCGTCGCCATAAGACCTATCTGTGTCGGTGCGACGTAAAGCAACTAGAAAAAAAATTAAGCTCTTTCATAGACGTCCCGTTTATTGCACTTTCGTGCCCGCTGAATGTGCTCTTCTTTGTAAGAATATTCTTTGGTTATTTTTAATCGGACTCCTGAGCTGAACGGACAATATGGTAGCCCGGTTCAGACGGTTCCGGGTTCGATTCGCGGTCCGATGAGGGATTTTAGCCGTGTCAGAATAATTCCCCTACCTCGGTGTCTCTGTACATGCTTCATACACACAACATTATCTAAAACAGAAACACAATAGTGAAGACATCCATCCATATAAAGTGACATCAGGAAGGGCATCCGGCTGTAAAACTTGGTCCTGTAGCACCCACAACCTCACCAGGGTGTGATAAAAGCGGAAGAAGTAAAACTCTTTGATTAGTACCAATTATTATTAATAATCATGAGCATAATTGCCAGTATTGGGTCTGTATTGACTCTTCTTCTTCTTTATCTGCTTAACATTCAGGGTCGGTTTTCCCTCGGACTCAGCGAGGGATCCCACCTCTACCGCCTCAAGGGCAGTGTCCTGGAGCTTCAGACTCTGGATCGGGGGATACAACCGGGGAGGATGACCAGTACCTCGCCCTGGCGGCCTCACCTGCTATGCTGAACATTGGCCTTGCGGAGGAATGGGAGGATTGGAAAGGATAGACAAGGAAGAGGGAAGGAAGCGGCCGTGGCCGTAAGTTAGGTAGCATGCCGGCATTTGCCTGGAGGAGAAGTGGGAAACCACGCAAAACCACATCGAGGATGGCTGAGGTGTGAATCGAACCCCCTCTATTCAGTCGACCTCCTGAGGCTGATCTTACCTTCGTACCACTTTTCAAATTTCGTGGCAGAGCCGGGAATCGAAGCCGAGCCTCCGGGGGGTGGCGGCTAATCACACTAACCACTACACCACAGAGGCGGCCATTATTATTATTATTATTATTATTATTATTATTATTATTATTATTA
This sequence comes from Anabrus simplex, assembly GCF_040414725.1. Taxonomy (NCBI): domain Eukaryota; kingdom Metazoa; phylum Arthropoda; class Insecta; order Orthoptera; family Tettigoniidae; genus Anabrus; species Anabrus simplex. The sequence continues at coordinate 1,156,032,119 of NC_090266.1, read as the reverse complement.
TTATTATTTTCAATAGGTACCTCTTTTATCTGTCAATTGAGACCTTACACATAATCGTAAGTTAAATACTCTTGACGATATAAACGTTGTTCCCAAACACTAAAAGCGTCTTCAAATTTTTCTTTTCATTTGCCCGTTGTCGGGGAACGTAAGTCTACGTTAATAATAATAATTTCGTGTGGCTATTTCTAGCCGAGTGCAGCCCTTGTAAGGCCGACCCTCCGATTAGGGTGGGCGGCATCTGCCATGTGTAGGGAACTGCGTGTTATTGTGGTGGAGGATAGTGTTATAAGTCTACGTTGAGAATCAATTTATTGACCCTTCCCCCTTAATGCGAGATTTTAAGGAACACTTCAGCGGGCTCGTGCTGGAGTTTGAACCTCGTTCCGCCCGTTAGAGCAAGTGTAACACGACAGAAGGACGAGTTTCATTCTGCCTGTGCACACAAGCACTCGATACTTGTCACAGCGGGGGATCCACAACAAAAGACAGTCAGGTTTCAGAAGGAAGATGTTATTTTCAATGTTGTTACCAAACAAAAGGAGGAGCCCTCTTTAAATAGTGTCAGCGGCAGCAGCAGGTGTGCTGTGACATCACAAGTGTTTACTTCGGCTAATTAAGTTGGATTTAATCCATGACTCCAAAGGTCTTGCTTAACAGCAGTTAGGAGAACCTAACAACAGGATGAAACTTCCACTGGGAATCGCTGTAAGGTTACATGAGAAAGAAGAAGAGTTTTCTAGAATATGTACTGTTGGGATAGAAAGTTCGGGTATGAATATCGCAGGAAGTAAACATTGTAAATATCTCCTCCAGGGTATTCATTACCTCCAGACAGCACTTCAGTGTTTAATATGACAAGAAGTAATGAGAAGGTTGTACAAAATCCGTCAAAAGTTTGAAGCCAATAACCAAATTCGCAATTACCTGTTTACCGATGGTGAGCCGTGAACGTCTGTCGTCCGTAATCTCTGTTTCTGAGCAGGGGTGAAGCATAGTTGATTAGGGGTTGGACTGTAATTCTCAAATTCTTCTTCTTCTTCTTCTTCTTCTTCTCAATCGCTTACCCTCCAGGGCTGGTTTTTCCCTCGGACTCAGCGAGGGATCCCACCTCTACCGCCTCAAGGGCAGTGTCCTGGAGCTTCAGACTATTGGTCGGGGGATACAACTGGGGAGGATAACAGTACCTCGCCCAGCCGGCCTCTCCTGCTAAGCTGAACAGGGGCCTTGGTGGGGGATGGGAAGATTGGAGAGGATGGGCAAGGAAGAGGGAAGGAAGCGGCCGTGGCCTTACCTTAGTACCATCCCGGCATTTGCCTGGAGGAGAAGTGGGAACCCACGGAAAACCACTTTCAGGATGGCTGAGGTGGGAATCGAACCCACCTCTACTCAGTTGACCTCCCGAGGCTGAGTGGACTCCGTTTCAGCCCTCGTACCACTTTTCAAATTTTGTGGCAGAGCCGGGAATCGAACGCGGGCATTCGGGGGTGGCAGCTAATCACATTAACCATTACACCACAGGGGCGGAAATCTCAAATTTGCGTAAAGGAATCGGAATCTGTTAGCATCCAGGAGTGCTTACATGGGAAAGCTCCATGTCAGTAGGCTTACGGGCAAGTAAAAATAAACTCCTATTCAGGGAAAGTTTCCAGCTCCCTAACGCTCCCCAGATCACTACGAGAATTCTGTTATTATTATTATTATTATTATTATTATTATTATTATTATTATTATTATTATTATTATTATTATTATTTTACCGTTTTTCTCACACCCTGGCGTGGTCGTGGTTGAGAAATATACCTTAAATATGGGTTTGGCCCTGCTTTACGGACGGATGCCTTTCCTGACTCCAAGTCCCCGAATCAGAGGAATTAGCCAGACGGGGATCGAAGCCGAGACCCGCTTGATTCGAAGGACTCGACGTTGACCATTCAACCAAGGAGCCAGGCAAATTTTTTTTTGCTAGTTGTTTTACGTCGCACCGACACAGTTAGGTCTTATAGCGACGAAGGGATAGGAAAGGGCTAGGAGTGGGAAGGAAGCGGCCGTGGCCTTAATTAAGGTACAGCCCCAGCATTTGCCTGGTGTGAAAATGGGAAACCACGGAAAACCATTTTCAGGGCTGCCGACAGTGGGATTCGAACCTACTATCTCCCGAATACTGGATACTGGCCGCACTTAAGCGACTGCAGCTATCGAGCTCGGTAAGCCAGGCAATTATTATTATTTTTATTATTATTATTATCAGTATTATTTTAATGCAATTTATTGCATGCTACAGGATTTTTATCCCAATTACAGCAGCATTCTTTGTGATATAAATTAAAATTAAAAATAATCCCTAGCCTGCGAATTTAAACGTGTTGTTTTTTGCCTAAAGTAAACAAATGTGATTTCATATAATGTCGATGTGCTGAATCCGAATTTTCAATTACGCGAATTTCATCACAAACGTTTTCGTATTATTTTTTCTTATTTTGACGAAAACAATATTTAATACAAACAACTTACTGAAATGAATGTGTACGGTTATTAGTACTTGTCACTAGAGTGTATTTGCTTTATTTTGTCTTGTTTTACTTCACTATTGGAAAGACCCACACAAATTTTACACTCTTTGCTTCTTACTTGAGAAAGTCCTCCTGTTCCTTTTTCTTTTATGTTTGTCTTCAGGCATTTGACACTTTAACATCCAACAATAGTCTGCAAGCATACTGATGCTCCAGTTCCCTGGTATCTCCTTTCGAACTCCAGCACATCCTTGTGAAATCGTTTGCCTTGTTCTTCGCTCAAAGATCCTAGATTTTCAGGGAAATAATCTAGGTGAGAAAACAGGAAATGAATTTTCATACTCATGTTACATCCAAGTTCCTTGTATGCTTCAAGCATGTTAGCTAGAATTTTTCAGTAATTGGGGTCCTTGTTGTTAACCAGAAATTTTGAAACAACTTCACAGAACGATATTCATGATGCTTTCTGCTTTTCATCCGTAGTGCGTTTAAATGCTGCATCTGACATCAGTTTTCTTATATCAGGACCATTAAATATACCTTTAGATAGTATTGGAAATTTCTCACGTATGTACTTGAAACAGCCTCCTTCCTTAGTTAAAGTCTATAGAAATTGTTTCATTAAGCCAAGCCTAATGGGGAGAGGTGGCACCAAAACTTTAGAAGGGCTCACAAGGCTTTGGCGCACACCATTCTTAGAACCGACTTCCATACTTTCTCGAGGTGGCCAGTCTTTCTTAGTCCAGTTATCAACTCGTGCCCTGCTATCCCACAGGCAAAGAAAGCATGGACATTTGGTAAAATCAGATTGTTGACCGAGCAGCATTGTAAGAACTTTAAAGTTGCCACAAACTTGCCAGTTGTGTTCACTGTAGTTCACTCGCAATAACATCAGTTGCAAATTTGCGTATGATTCTTTGAGGATCACTGAATAGGCAACAGGCACTGAACCAAAAACCTTTCTATTATGAAGGAAAACACCCTTTAATCTTCGCTTGGAAGCATCAATGAACAGTCTCCATTCGCTTGGATCATAGTTTGGAAGTCCAAGTTTTAGCGTAAGTTCTTTCACATTATTGCAATATATAAGGTAGCTATCGTCGGAGGAAAAAGGATTTAAATGCTATTTTGCGTTGTCTGTACAAATAGAATGATGTTTTTGGACAGAGCAGATTTTTTCTTGGAGTCTAGAACCCAACAACTCAGCTAACTCACCAAGTCATTTAATTCACTCTGGTTAAAACACTCACGTTCTGCAGCAGACGATCCTGGTAGGTAGTCACTGTCACTCGTCTCATTTTCCATCACTTCTGCATCAGACTCGGATGAAAGCTGTTCAAGATTTTCTGGTCGCACCGGGATTGGTACATCCGGCCCATGGGGGACAGGTATAATGGCTGACCGAACAACAGGATACACAATTTTCTTTTTCTTTTTAGAACACGAACAGAAGTAGCAGTCATTACTGTTCTCTCCAAATCATAGATATTCCAAAAGATAGCGACGGTAATTTGCCATTGACCCAATGATGAAGATCTTCAATGCATACTCTACGTACTTTGTGAGGTGCCCAAAGTTAAGTTTGGTCTCCAAGTTTGATTCCAAAATAGGCAAGATATAATTATTTTTACAAAATCTGTAATTATGCCGTGTTGTAGGCAATGTGTACTTCCCACATATATAACAAAAGTGGTCTGGATCATTTATACATGAGCGATGCGACATGGTACATATACTTTTGTACTGAACTACAAACTCACAACATTCTACTCCACAATACAGCTTGAAACTGATATCTTTTCTAGATGACACACACTAATGCAATGTGAGAGAAACTAAAACAGGATGTGTAAGTTTTCAAAAAGATAAGATAAGAATGTGTCTGGTAAAGAATTACAGTTTACATAATTACTCTTTGGGCATATGAAAATTACGCTATATTGGATATAAAATTAAATTTTAAAAACTAAATGGTACGTGATATGAACTTTCTGGCTTTGAATTTGAATTCAGTATGCTAAAAATACCCCAAAAAGAATCAAACTTCGGAGGCAGCAATTTCATCGCAGTCTAGTGAATTATTACTGAATATTACCTAGCTTAACGTAATTAAATCTAATTTAAATTCATATGATATAAATAATCTAATTCAATCTATCCTGTCATTGTGGGCTTACTAAGTCATTGTTCAAATATAGTTTAATATATTATTATTATTATTATTATTATTATTATTATTATTATTATTATTATTATTATTATTATTATTATTATTATTATTATTATTATTTGTTGACGTCTAATCCCCAGATTCGGCCAATCATCTTGGACCCAATGGGGAATCATACCTCAATATTTCCATCAAACTGTGTTTCGAAGCTGGAGACACTCAATCTTGTCCACAACTGGGAAGGAGTGATTTGCCTACCCAAGTGGCTTGGCCGCTAAATCGAACGAGGACCTCTAAGGGATGAGAACCAGGAAGGGATTTGCCATTCTAGGTACCGTCCTGGTATTTAGGTACACACCAAGAACTATATCCACTTCGTATCACGAGGCTGAGAGAACAGTTTGCTGGCCTTCACTCCAGATATTAAATCTCTGATTTAGCCAGGAATCGAATCCTGGACTTTCGAAACCAGAGTCTCAATACATATCCTGAGAGCACGAAGGTGGTATTATTATTATTATTGTTATTATTATTATTATTATTATTATTATTATTATTATTATTATTATTATTATTATTATTATTATTATTATTATCATTTCCCCGTTAATGAACTTCTGCATCCACCACTGTTAATCACGACAGTTCTTCTCGAGATGTAACACTCGAGCGTCATTATTCTAAAATAATTCTGTTTGCTCTTGTTAAGGCTGAAGATTTTAAGAGCCTATTTTTACTTATTTCGTGTCCTTTCTCTGATTTCAGAGGCGTTGTTTGATGGCTCGTCCAACGAACGAACAGATGGTTTAGATCTCGATCCGTGGTCTTCATACCGTGAGAAACCAACAAGCGTAGAAGTGACAAACATCAGCATTCCGGATGACATGAGTTCGACAAGTGAAGATCCAGGTGAGTCAGCTTTTGTTGTCCTCAGATACACGAACCATCGTGAGTAATCTTTTGATAATCGCTAACAGAATTATTCACCTTAGTGTCGCAGTCGATTTGTCATTCTCCCTTTGTTCCAAAGACTCGCATTTCAGGGTCTATAAATACGCCAGCTCCGTGTCGTAGGTCTACGGTACGTTAATGAACGGCTGCGGGACAAAATTACAACACCCTGGTGGCTTTCACAACATAGAGCAATTTAAAGGGCTCTAAACAAATTATTATTATTATTATTATTATTATTATTATTATTATTATTATTATTATTATTATTATTATTATTATTATTATTATTATTATCTGTGTTGAAGGCCCTGAGTAAAGGGATGTTGGGATGTTTCCGCACCTTATTGAGGAAAGTTCGTCAGCTTCAGTGATCGTTCCTCGTCATTAAGATAATGGGATATCATGGTCAGCAGCCTCGCTTACTTTATATACACGTGTTTTCAGTATGTTCGATGGCCTGAGTTACTGATGTCTCAGTATACTGCGACCAGCCCCGTGCTCTTACCCGGAAGTCAGGGGTTCGATTCCCGGCCAGGCCAGTGATTTTAATTCTGGGATGGGTCTTGCTGAGCCTCGTGAGACCAACAGAGGAACTATCTGATATCGGAAGCTACGGACACTGTTATGAATTTTAAGTATGTTTACTATAGTGATTCTGGACCTCAGTTTCTTGTTTCGTTGAGGCCCCTTGAACCGCGTGGTTCCTATCTCTGGTGAGTTTCCTTCTTAGCCCAGTATTCCTTCATCTTGCTTTCCTCTCCTGAGTCCACTTCGCTCCCACTCCAGGACGCAATGTTTTAGCTGTCAGTGGCTGGAGAGTGTCTGATTACCCTTCAGGGTTGGTTTTTCCCTCGGACTCAGCGAGGGATCCTACATCTACTGCCTCAAGGGCAGTGTCCTGGAGCGTGGGACATGGGTCGGGGATACAACTGGGGAGGATGACCAGTACCTCGTCCAGGCGGCCTCACCTGCTATGCTGAGCAGGGGCCTTGCGGGGAGAAGGGAAGATTGGAAGAGATAGACAAGCGAAGGAATCGGCCGTGGCCTTAAGTTAGGTACCATCTCGGCATTTGCCTGGAGGGGAAGTGGGAAACCACGGAAAACCACTTCCAGGATGGCTGAGGTGGGAATCGAACCCACCTCTACTCAGTTGACCTCCCGAGGCCCCGTTCCAGCCCTCAAAGCACTTTTCAAATTTCGTGGCAGAGCCGGGAATCGAACCCGGGCCTCCGGGGGTGGCAGCTAATCACACTAACCATTACACCACAGAGGCGGACCATTTTAAATTTATCCCTGTTGAATATATCCTTGAGATCAATTAAAAAAAAACGGAGTTGTAGATTCTTGAGGTCAGTCTCATATTGTCCATGGACCACAACTTCATTTATTACTTTTTAAAATGGATCTCCATGAATTCTAATTGATGACTCCTATTTTAAATGATAAAGAAGGGAAAATGCTACAGTGCGGTTGACTCATGAAATGTATTTGAACTTTCCGAAAGGTTTCTTGTAATCCGTGTTATCAATATTGACGTATAATGTCCAGCAATAAATCATTCACACAGACATGAATGTTGTGCATGATTGATATCTTTACAACAGAAAATCTCTCGAAATCCAATATGTAGGCTAGTGCGGTGACTGATACAGACGTGTACAAATTGAACTCGTATCTTGTCTTACGATCTTACCAAACGAGAGGAATTGAAAAAGAGAATTAGAGATATGTTATTACCAAGATATCAAATAATCCTTTCAAGGATGAAGAGTTAGGTAATAATAACTTAGTGTGGCTATTGCTAGCCTGGTTGAAGATCTGCCTACAGTGGGATTCGAACCCAACAGCTCCCGAAAACAAGCTTAAAGTTGCACAACGTGAAACGCGCTGCCTACACGCTCAGCCGATTTAGATTATTATTAACACATACGCATATATGGTACAGATATGTGATACAGATCGGGTAGCCTTATAGAGCCTCCGTGGCTCAGGCGGCAGCGCTCCGGCCTCTCACCTCTGGATAATGTGGTTCAAATCCCGGTCACTCCATGTGGGATTTGTGCTGGAAGAAGCGGAGGCGGGACAGGTTTTCTTCCGGGCACTCCGGTTTTCTCTGTCATCATTTCATTCCAGCAACACTCTCCATATCATCTTATTTCATCTGTCAGTCATTAATCATTGCCCCAGAGGAGTGCGACAGGCTTCCGCAGCCGGCACAATACCTATCCAGGCCGCTAGATTGGGGCTCCATTCATTCCATTCCTGACCCTGTCGAATGACTGGAAACAGGCTGTGGATTTTCATTTTCATCGGGTAGTCTTGTCAAAAGACGGCCGTATCATGATCGCGCATCAATTCTTGATACAGATACGCTGCCCTGATACTAATGTTGACGCACCTTCAGGAGATTTCTTTGTTAGACTTACACGGTATCAGAATATTTTCTGAGGAGTCTTTTTAAGTGCCGGCGTTAGTCAACAACAACAACAACAACAACAACAACAACAACAACAACAACAGCAACAACAACAACAACAACAACGGAGCTGACGTATTTAAAGTACCCTATTTAAACATCCTCAAATACCATAGAGTTCACGTCAGTCGCAATCAAACCCGCTATCTTGAGAACCGCTAACAAACTGCACCTCTGAGATTGGTAATATTTTGTTTTTTTCAGCACGCTATATACATATAACTGTTACCTAAGTGATATCGCTACGTGTTGAGGAGTAGCTACTCGAAAAATAGGCACGACAAGTAAGGGCAAAGTACGGCCTAAATGTGAAATCATTACTGTATTAAATCTAACGTGAGACAAAGAACAGAAGATAGCTGGTGATAACGTTACATGCTGATAAGAATGGACTAGCAAGTCACTTCCGTGCTCACTCTAGCTATTTCTTGAAAGTCTCTTTACCTCCTTCAAAATTAAAAATATAACTTACAAGCTTTTCTGTCTGTCGAGCACGGATCTAAAACATATAACACTGTTAAAATACTTGTAAAAATGAACTATTATAAGTGGAATTACATGATTCGTTCTACAAGATCATCCTCAGATTGTAACCAATACATTTTAAGCATGCATATACAGTCTTGTCCGCCTCTGTGGTGTAGTGGTTAGTGTGATTAGCTGCCCTCCCCCCCCCCCCCGAGGTCCGGGTTCAAGTCCCGGCTCTGCCACGGAATTTGAAAGTGGTACAAGGGCTGGAACGGGGTCCAGTCAGCCTCGGGAGGTAAACTGGGTAGAGGGGGAGGTAAACGATTCCATTCTTTCCCTTCTCAGCCATCCTCGAAATGGTTTTCCGTGCTTTACCACTTCACCTCCAGGCAAATGCCGGGATGGTACCTAACTTAAGGCCACGGGCGCTTCCTTTCCTCGTCCTTGTCTATCCCTTCCAAACTTCCCATCCTCCCACAAGGCCCCTGTTCAGCATAGCAGGTGAATCCGCCTGGGCGAGGTACTGGTCCTCATTCGCAGCTGTATCCCCCGATCCAAAGTCTTACGCTCCAGGACACTGCCCTTGAGGCGGTAGAGGTGGGATCCCTCGCTGAGTCCGAGGGCAAAAACCAACCTGGAGGGTAAACAGATTAAGAAATAAATAAATATTACTTTTATTCTAGAATGTACAGGGAAGTAAAATATTGGAGTAAGATTTGAACATTGTTGAAGTAATTATGTATGTATGTATGTATGTATGTATGTATGTATGTATGTATGTATGTATGTATGTATGTATGTTGGAGCACCTAGGCGCGTCTTGCTTCATTTATCTAATGATAATGTGTTCTGTTGCAGAGGCGAGTTCTGACAAGAACGTGGATCCCTTGTCATTGGTGTACTATATCGGGTCCTTCGCAGCCTTACTTCTCTTCTTCCTGGTGGTGAGTTGCTCCGAGTGTTGTTGTGAGAAACCACCAACAAGCGTAGGCCGTGCTACGGCTGACAATGTTCTGGACGATTGCCTACCACCTGACGCTGGTACTCCGCCACCACCATATGATGATTTCGCTCCTCCACCTTACAACTCATTGTTTGAAAGCGAGGACAGTACTAAATCGAAGCTCACTGTGTTCGTCGTTCCAGTACAAAACACAGACCGTGTTCCCCCGTAATTCAATTTAAGGGGAAAGACTTTTGTGATATTTTGTGACCAAAGACTTGGTTCTCTGAATGAATGAAAGACGACTGATTTGATGCTGAAGAGCTGCTGGCTTTGAAAGGCTTACTCAGGATTCCGTCCAGACGTGTTATCAGAGGTGGGAAGAAGATTGATTGATTGATTGATGATTTATTGATTGTTTGTTTGATTGTTTGCTCACCTTGTTGGTGAGATCACTGACTGTTATGTGATGCCTTGTACTCCCCATGACATGTTCCTTTCGATCGATCCGTCTGTTGTGTCGCCGTTGAAATCGGCATGGGCCAAGGATATGTATGGCGTGAGGAAGGTGGTGTAGTTCCTTCATTCTGAGAACTTCACCGTCGCATTTTGTGAATCAGTATTTTAAAGATCTAAGGGATTCTTTATTGAATGAAGTATGTAATGTGATAATGAACTTGTTGAAAGTTAGTATTTGCTCTTAGCCAGGATGTTAGTCAAGTGTAGGCCACAAATGTTTGGTCACGGTGAGATGATGTGCCGAATTCACAGTTACCTCATCACTGGGAGCGCAACCATTGTTTCTCAAAAATATCTGTAACGCTGTTACACTTGTTGAAGGCAGCTTGATTATCTTCCTTTTTCCTCGTGAATTAAGAATTTTAAGGCATTTTTTTCTTTACTGTTGGTGTACATTTTATTAAAACGCTTGCCGTGGGTGCAGTTGGAATCCCAGACGTTGAAGACCTGACCAGACTATGGAATGTAACCATCAAGCCTTTGTTTTAACAGATTCTGAATGATTTTGACCAATTAATCCCTCAAAACTAAATATACAGCCTGTTTAGTGAGTCAGTTTCAAACTTCGCAGTTTCATAAGAGACTTCGAAGGATGAAACTATTGGCATTACTAAATACCTGTCTGAGCCTTACAAGTTGCTTTAGACATTATTGTTTGGAAGGCTAATACTATCTGAAAATCTGATGTTTCTTTTGCTGAATCATTGAGCTCAGAAAAATTCTCTTATAGTTTCGTGAGAGATAATGAATTATTTGGTGGCCACTTTGGAAAGACTGAATCTTCAACAATATGTAGTGTCGTGTTGTTGTATTTTTCTGGATTTGGCATCACTGGCATAAGCATGGTTCTTTATAATATTTCTAAGATCCACTATGCATTCACTAGAATATGATACCATATGATGATTTCGCTCCTCCAGCTTACAATTCATTGTTCGAAAACGAATACAGCATTGAAACGAAGCTCAATGTGTTCGTGGTTCCAGTACAGTTAGAGTTATTAAGGATGTTCCATTGTCTACTTCAGTGAAGCTTTCAGTGAACATCCTGGACCACAACTCAGTGCATCAGGTCGCTTGATTTCTCTAAAAAGTCTCGGGGAGTCCGATTGAACCCAAGCATACTGAAATATCGTCTTTATTTATGACTTCTTTCCTTTTCTTAGCTGTAACAGATTCGATTAGATTAATGTTGTACCCCGTTTCAAAAATCTGCCGAGCAAAAGTTCGTGTTCTCGTAGGTAATTGGCTATCCAACCAATGTAATAATTCATGTTGGGTACAACTGATTCACCTTTCCCATTCATCAACAGTTAATTATTGAGTGTCTTTGTGCCTTCAGGTTCACGAGAGAGATGCTGTCTAATTTGTGCCATATACTGTATGTAAACCTATCACATCATGTAGAAATGCGTTGCGCAACTTTCGAATCTCTGTTCTGAGTGTATTTGTGGTAAGTTTGTAATGATTGTAGAGCAATTATAATATTAGGTTGCCTTGCTGGCAGGGAGTATTATTTGCAAAGAGAGGAATTTAATGTAAGGAGAAATTAATAATGCCAAAGATTTGCAAAGTGGAATGTTTCCGTGGAATAGGGTGGCTGTTTTCCGTACTGTGAACTGCATTGCAAATATGTATGTTGAGTGGCTTCTGTGCCTTTGTCGTCTGACAATAAAGGACTCGTCTGCATAAAATCTAGCAGGAAATTTAAACTAGAATATTTTAGTCATATCCTAAGTGCAGTGAATGACTCAGTCAGATGCCATCTCACATTCATTTACAAATGATGCAATGCTGCATTTAAGAGGTTTAGTACTGAGTGTGAACCACGGAAGTCTTATTTTGTACCTTCATTTTATTTATTGTGAATTATTTATTTTTTATAAATAAAGAAATGTATGTTGAAAGAAAATCGATAATTATTATTTACTCTCAGTTTCTTTTTGTTCCTTTCCTTCACCGCCACCTGCCGTTGTACCACTGTAGTGACCAGGTAACACAGTATGATACAGTGCTGTAATCTACTTGGCGATATTAGGGATTATTTCTGCGAACTCGGTTGCTCGCACATGTGGATTTTGCTCTGTTTTACGGTCATAAAAATGATGTCCACAGGATTACCACCACCTCATCACTAGGCTTACTTAAGTCACTGAAAACAGAGAACTGATAACCTAAAGTGTTTGGAAGATAAGGTAGAAGCCCATATTTCGTCCCATTAGCAGATTTTGATTTGTAGAAAATCAGGAATGTTATAGACAAGGTTAAAAATGGTATATACCGGGCGAGTTGGCCGTGCGCGTAGAGGCGCGCGGCTGTGAGCTTGCATCCGGGAGATAGTAGGTTCGAATCCCACTATCGGCAGCCCTGAAAATGGTTTTCCGTGGTTTCCCATTTTCACACCAGGCAAATGCTGGGGCTGTACCTTAATTAAGGCCACGGCCGCTTCCTTCCAACTGCTAGGCCTTTCCTATCCCATCGTCGCCATAAGACCTATCTGTGTCGGTGCGACGTAAAGCCCGTAGCAAAAAAAAGGTATATAATATATTACTGAATAAATTTTCCACTTACAGGGCAAGTTACAATGAAACTTTTATAACGTAAAGTAGTCAGTGTTTGACATAAACACTACAAAAACGAAACTACCAAAAATGTGTTCGTAATTCCGTCCCCCACCAAATTTATGATAAGTACACTTAATTTTAATATATTGAACCCTTTAGGTCCATATTTAGGGGTACCTACCTTTCTTACCTATCAGCAAAGTTCATGAGATCTGTCTCTTGGGTCGTATCGGGTTCTTCGTCACTTGCTGAGGTAAAGGTAGGGTTCAGTAATTCTAATCTATCTACTTTGAATTAAAGGTCTGTTTAAAAGATTCCAATTTTATTCAGGAAATTCTGAAGCATTCTGATATGTCAACGGTATTACTGGAATTACACGTGTCCACTGGACACCACAATCATTTCATTACATATAAGGTTAGAACACTGGTGAGCCTTTGACGTGTCTGCCTGATGGGCATTCTTACTAGAAACCATTGTCTCATTTTTTATTAATGAAAAGAAAGTCTGGAAATCCTTAAATTCGGCTTCCATGTGAGACCACATATACCATCATAGTGATTCGTTATGGTCCAGCCCTCGTAACACGAACTCTGGACTCTGGGTATAATTAAGGCCGTCCAATCGGTGTGTGCCACACAGTGGTCATACAACATGGACCATTAATTGAATCGATGTGACCTGCGTCTATGTCATGGACCGACATCTAAACTTCTAAGTTACTTTAAAGTCATTGTGGATGATGACCGCAAGGAAAATGATGCTACAGTGGCATATGGCCCTAATCTAAGTCACTGAGGTTGATGACCCCTTGACCATCCAAGTTTCTAAGCTGAAGGCTAAACATAATTAAGTTACATCGGTTGATGACCAAAGTTTCCACTTTACTATCCCCAGCACATTCACTGCTCAATCAATCAAAGTTAAATAATTACAACAATAGCAATGCTCACAAACTTTGTGGCAGTAAAATCCATTTCCTTCGGATATATCCCCTTACTCGTTACATTACCATTTACATATTCCCCAGAAAACAAACTAAGATTTCCAGAATGCATCCCCAAGCTATTCGCTTGATTAAAGTTATTTCAGAATGCGGTTTCACTGAATTTAATAATTAACTAAATTTAAATGATTTAATGAAATCTTAAAGAACAACAATTTCTATCTCCGCGGACTCTGGTTTCTTCACAAATTCCTACGCAACTGTGATGTAAATTCTATCCTGTGATGTTTATCTGGCTGGGAAAGAATTGTTACATAATTCATGTCCAGCTATATATCTTGTCTCATGAGCTCACACTTTAAATCTAATCTAATCCTAGCCATTATTAACGCTTGGATATCCTAATAATCTACGTACAAACCAAAAGCAACTCGCCATCCAACCATCACTACCATCGCTCTATATTTTGGACAACCCTGAATTTGGTTACTCTTGTTCATTATACTCAAAGTTCGTGGTTTCAAATGTTCATTACGTCCCCAATTAAACAAATTTACAGTAGTCCACAATACTCAGGTTATTACCGGATGAAAATTTCAACTAGATTCCATAATTATTTATCTCCGTCGCCACGAATGAAATCTCAATCCTACACGTAAACCACTACATGTCCCGTTACAACCCGTTTCCCTTTCGATCTGCTGGCGGTCTCAGCTACAAACGACCCTTCCCTGTCTTGTCAATCTCGATATGGAACATCTGTTCATCATGCCTGACTGACCTCAAAGAATGAAACGTTTAACTTCGCAAAAGACTAATTACAAAATACGATATTCCTGACCAATAAAATGCACATAGATTATTCTTCAAGATGCCCACAATAATTATATACGTCGCAAATTAATACCGCTATGGAATTCTATATATTGCTTTCCATTCCCAACATTATAAAATATTCCTCGGGCTTCCATGTACCGGCTTCAATGACAGGACTCTTAACCTGATTCATAAATCTCATTTCGACTCACACGACAACTAACCTCTGTTTCTCTACTCGCAACTACCATCTACAAAGAACTGGAATAAAATCCTTACTAGAATTCATGACATCTAATACGCAAATGCATTAATAATGAACAACTTCGCATAACATGATATCGTATTTTTAATAACTTGATTTTCACGAAAAATGACTGAAACATTCTACTAGATCTTTTTATTGTCAGTCAGACACAGTTTTAAAATGGGCCTAGAAAAACGTTTCTCTCCGTGACAAAATTCATCACACTAGATTCTCACTTGACAGCGCGCTTCCACTCGATTGAAAATGAGTAACCATGGATTTCTATATTCCTTACGTCAAAATTACAGACAGAAAAATTTTACGTCGAATGAACATCTTACTTTGACATCACAAATATATAGGCAGGAAACACACGGAAATGATGATCTACATTGGACTTGATATCACTTCGAAACCCTATTCAATAACTTTTTATAACATTATACGGCACTCGCAAGACTTCAAAAATTTATCCAAGTGGAAAATAAACAAATGACTCTTTTAGTCGTATTCTAACATTTACAAAACTTAATAGGGGTGACCACTGCGTCGTATATCCCCATTCAAATACACATTTAGAGATCATGAAACAAGATATAATAGGTAGTAAGGTGGAAAGTCACCTACCTTATATAGTCATGCCAGTGTTCGTCATAGGGCTCACCTGCGACCCTGGCATTTTTATTTAGCCATTTTAACATTCGTGGCTTTACAGATCATTATTATATTTCTTCAGGTTTCCTGGAATAAAGCATATAAAAAAAAGAAATGCCCTTCACTTTTTTTGATCGCACACGATGGACTGTAATTACTTCCGCACACGAATTATTTGATCACATGAGAATTTATTCAGTACTTTGACCGTCCTATCTGGTACAATTATTTCCACTCAAGAAACTATCTCCACATGGAGTCAAGACCCCAGCCACAATGGCTAAAATCTGCGGTTGAACTTATTCTACTTTTGTTGTTTGATTTCACAGAGCAGCTCAACACTTTTTCGTCCGCTTCGTACCCTAAATGCCGGAGAAGGAGACTTCGTCATGGCGTCCCTTCATATTTATACCAGTTACCCTCTCCCTTCGGGTATCTCCCTTTGCCGCCAAGAAAATTTCTATAAATTTTCTGACTTAACTAAACTGTAATTACAAGAGTTTTCTTCTTCTTGCTAGGAGCTTTACGTCGCACCGACACAGATAGGTCTTATGGCGACGATGGGATAGGAAAGGCCTAGGAGTTGGAAGGAATCGGCCGTGGCCTTAATTAAGGTACAGCCCCAGCATTTGCCTGGTGTGAAAATGGGAAACCACGGAAAACCATCTTCAGGGCTGCCGATAGTGGGATTCGAACCTACTATCTCCCGGATGCAAGCTCACAGCCGCACGCCTCTACGCGCACGGCCAACTCGCCCGGTACAAGAGTTTTGAAAGTGACTACATACTTGCTACATTTCTGGCGGTAGTATTCATGGACATTTAAAATTTATACGTGTTTCGATTTGTGGGATAATTGACCTCCTTTAATAGGCACTATATTTATTTTTTTTGACTTGGCTTGGGGCACGCCATATACACGCGCTTTGAAATAGTTCACAAAGCTGACTTAAGATTCTTCCGCCGTTGACACGTGCGACTGACGTCACGTATCCCAGAGCGTGGGACCGAAGGTAATCATCCCCTCGTCACGTGTCAAATCCATGCTATCAGGAATCGAACTTCTAATTGAATTGTCAATTTACGCATAATGTTCTTAGGGCACAAAGGTCATGGGTTCAATATTTTTCCTTTCTAATCTTACCAAACACTTTCCCTGTACCGTAATGAATTAATTGAAGGCCATTTATGAAAAATGTTTTATTCGTATTCTTTTAACATAATTGTGGGATGTTAAAAGATTTATTGCACGTTTGTAACCCATTATATGGTCCCTCACTGCCGTAATAACCTTTTTCATGGCCTCCCTATCCCACTGTTTGCATTTTTCCCATCTAAAAAGAATAATAAACTTCATAAATAACAAATAAAACAAAGAGGAACGATATTACGAACATTCCCTGATTTATGATGATGGCCGCTACAGTAACTCATGTCAACCACCTCACTGTAGGGATTACACATCAGGAACTACACCACACGACTGGAATGCAGTCCAGTATTTCATACACGTATCAGTGCTCAGTCTAGGAATAACAGGCTCTTAATATGAATGCGGCACTAATTCAGCTCAGCATGAAAAATGAATCCTCCTTGTACACGGAAACTATAATAAACGAGGTGCACACAACAAGACAACGGGATGAGGTTACGCATGTGCGCGCGGCTAAGCATTAGGTACCAACCGTACAAACTGGAAATCCCAAGGGGGACGAAATTAGGTGCGGGGACTGAATTTGACCCCCTACCTTATTTCAGGTGAACTTCTCAGGTGACTTGCTTGGTACGTATACTAATAATAATGTCACTAATGTTACGTCCCGCTAACTACATTTTTTACGGTTTTCCGAGACGCTGAGGTGCCGGAATTTTGTCCTTCAGGCGTTATTTTCCTTACATGTAAATATACCGACACAAGGCTGGTGGATTTGAGCACCTTCAAATATCACCAGACTGAGCTAGGATCGAATCTGCAAAGTTACTCAGCCCGGCACTTGGTAGACGTACATTTTGTGGTTAGGCTTTGTGAACGCGTGGTGTAACCTGCAAAGAACTAGGCTAGCGAGTGGTCTCTCACAGTCACAGTCCATGTAGTGGTCTGCAGGACCGCAGAACTGGGTAGCTCGGGTGATTAGAGCGCTGGCCTTCTGAGCTCAAGTTGGCAATCCCGGATCAGTCCGGTGGCATTTGAACTGGCACGTTTAAGGACTCCTGCGAAAACTGTAAAATTAGTTAGTGGCACGTAAACATTATTATTATTATTATTATTATTATTATTATTATTATTATTATTATTATTATTATTATTATTACGGATATTTCCGTGGAGGGAAAGAAGCGTGAGAGTTGTAAATATTAATTTCAAAAATTTGACATGATCTTGTTTCTGTTTGAATATAAACGATATATTAGAGTCAAAAAATTAAATTTAATTTTGGCGGCCTCGTAAGCATACTCCTACCATTTTCTAACGTTTGCGGGAGTTAGTAGATAAGGTACAGTCAGGGCAATGCTACTTTTGCAGCTCTATGAGCACGACCTGAGTATAACCTTTTATGCTCCAACATTTTTAATTATTATGATATTGTTCTTGTTACTGATATTCTAAACTGAAGGATCCTTTTGTGACCTCTGGCACACACTTGCCTGCATTTTCGGCAAATTATAAATGATTATTATCGTCATTTATTTAATTATTCACCGTATTTTAAATGTTATTTCATTTGAAGTTGCTAAGTGATAATTAATTTCAATGATGGTATGAAAACTAATATGTTATTCATAATATTGTTGTTTAAATATTAGAATTAACGCCCAAGCGTGAGGCAAAGTATTAAAGAAGATTGCAATTGTCACCCCATTGTGGTACAGTGGTAATTGATAAATTACACTATTACAATCCGATCATTATACACAGAAATCGGTATTGTTAACCAGTACCAGATTTTTTTGGGCACTTGCTGCTCTGTTTCCTTCATTACTGTTTTACATGCCTCTAGTTTAAAACAGCGGCTACGAAAATCCATCATCTCGACAAGACTCGCCAGACAAGAATCAGTGTTGTGAGTACCCATGAAGGATTTGAATCTCTCTTAGGTCATCCTTGTACCGAACTCGATAGCTGCAGTCGCACTGTCGGCAGCCCTGAAAATGGTTTTCCGTGGTTTCCCATTTTCACACCAGGCAAATGCTGGGGCTGTACCTTAATTAAGACCACGGCCGCTTCCTTCCCACTCCTAGCCCTTCCCTGTCCCATCGTTGCCGTAAGACCTATTTGTGTCGGTGCGACGTAAAGCAACTAGCAAAAAAAGGTCATCCTTGAAATTGTTCATGAGATGAACATATGTGGCAAGATTTCACGGCCGGTTGTACGGCCTGACGCCAACTACAGTTGAGAAGCTAATGAAGATGAAATGAATGACAGTAAATGAAATTAGGTAAGGAGGTGGCCTATGAATAGGAACTAACCCGGCATTTGCCTAGAAGTGAAAATGGGGAACCACAGAAAACCTTTCTCAGGGCAGCCGACGGTGGGGTTCGAACCCACTTCTCTCCCGAATGCAATGTTCGGCTCCGTATTCCTAGTACGTGTACACGCGTTGCCACTCCGCTCGGTCGAATAATAATAATAATAATAATAATAATAATAATAATAATAATAATAATAATAATAATTATAATAATAATATGACTGGAAACAGGCTGTGGATTTTCATTTTTCAGTAATTTACTCGAATAATACGATGACCACGTCTTTGCAGTCAAGTGTATGCGCCGACAGATTGCTCTATGAAAGTTGTCTCCGTTGATCTTCCTGTGCCAGCCCGATAGAGGTTTCTGTGGAAGTTGTCTATGCAGATCTTTCTATGTTAGTCCGATAGCTTGCTCTGTGAAATCATGTTATCACCAGAGTGTTAGTTGTTGCTCCATGTTGGTTCTATAAGCGAGAAGCAGAAAGGAATCCATCTCAGTATTTAAAAAAGCCATTTATTTGACTCAAAATTCGCAAAATACGATGCTTTGGGTGTTTCATTTAACTGTATTTTCCGGAATATGGCTGTGTGAGTCTGTGAACATGGTGTCCGCGTCATCCGCTGGTCATTCAATGTCATGTCTCATCGACTGTCACGGGAGTGTGTGACCATACAGCGCGATTGTACCAGTAAATGGGTATTCTCTCAGACGATGGTTTTGTTTGTGGTTCCTTCAGTGCATACAGAACTTCACATGCTTATCTCATAGTCCGCACCTAACCGAAACCTAATTATTGATTCTGTTCGTCATTTTACTGGTCAGGAGCACACTTATATGGTTGCATTCATAGGATAAACGAGACTGCAGATCACGTCGAGTGTTAGCTGTTTGATTACACAGTGTCATAGTGGCACGTTTGATTATTTGTTCGTAGAAAAAACGCCATTGCTTTAAATCAACGTTAATTTTGGAACGCAGTGACGGAAGGACGTATTATCGATAAGTGGGTATTCTGTGTTTCTGTCCTATTTGATCTCCGTTTTCTTTTCATGGTTACTTATTCCTTGACTGAATATCCTGCTACATAGCAGAAAGCCGATTATTATTCTTTTCTGATGCTGGAGAGCACATACACACACTTTTGTGAAATGAGTTCTGTTCCTAGGAGAAGACGTCCCAGAAGGTTTTACGGAGCACTGCAGATGTCAGAGCTCCAAGTAAGAATCGAGTTAATAACTGCCACAATAGGGAACGAAGTTTGTTGGCTCGGAACACTATTCACAATGAAACCTCCACTGAATTATACAGGGCAAGGTTATTAAATGAAATCTGTGTGCCCTGCCAAGCACGACATTTCGCTGCGGAAATGGTAAATGGACATTTTAATTCGTATTGCCACAATGGTTTGGTGTATTTTCCACATCCTCAAGTAAACGACGTACTTAAAGGTATGATGCTACGTGATAATGATTTCATGAACCATAGAAGGCAGAATGTCCTTTGCATGCTTCTCTGCCATCCGTAGCCACATTACAGCACTAGGTCCTTACCGTTTTAAGATCCAGGGGATGAACTATAGATACAGTAGAACCCCGTTTATTCGAAATAAATGGGGTGGAGCCACTTCGGTTGAGGCGGATTTTCGGATGACACATGGTAAATATTTTCGGAAGTTAAATGCCGAAATTTAAAAAAAAAAGCATAAAGTCTGTTAAGCAAAGGTGCATACAGTATATTAACATTAAAATGTTTACATAATGTCACTCATTGCATAAAATCAGTGATTTCTTCTGAATTTTCTTGGTGCAGTGCTGTCGTGCAGCTATGTGCGCCACCGTTTAATCAACAATACATCAGCTGGTGTAGGCTCATCGCTTTGTTCAGCAAAGCGCTAAGCAATCTGAAATAATGAAACATTTTTTTGTTCCTGCTGAACTGAATACTGTACACAGTAATTAAAGCGTGTGGTACTGTATTTTAATAAAAATTCGAAATCAATCTTACCTCCAATGCACTAAATCCATCATCTAATGTAACTCGATTCTCAGAACTGCTATTGTCAAGGTCGGAGTCGTCTGCATAATCTTCATGTCGAATAATACAGTAATAATAATAATTCCTGCTTGTTCAAGAAAAAGTATCATGGAACGAACAAGAGGGTAAGAAACGGTTTTGTTTTATGCTACACGTGCATTCTGGCATAAGTCATAATATACAAATAGGGTTTGCCTAGTAGCTCTCACCACACATTGCAAGAGAATTACTAATATCGACGGCTAAGAACGAGAGGGTAAAAATAAAATTTTAAAACACAATTTTGCCAGAGCATTTCGGTTAAGCCGGGTTCCGGTTAAGCGAAGTTCGGTTAAGCGGCGTTCTACTGTACATTTCAGATTTACTGTCTACTGAAAATTGCTGAGCATTAAACGGCCAGCTTTAGCTGATAAATTCAGCTTCGCGAACAGAATTCGTTGTGAAAATTCTATAAATTCCTCTCTTAATCTAGAGACAATTGAAAAACTCTTCAACAGTTTGTTAAATAACTCATACCGGCGCTACATCATAATATCATAATGCTGTCAAAGAAATGAGACGAGAAATAATTTCGCAGCTGCTGCTGAGACAGGCCAGTAGTATATATACATTAAAAAATAAATACTTGAAATGCCTAACATAATTATAATAATCCAGATATGTTCACACAATATTAGAAATTAATGTTAATAATAACATTTAAGTGCGGCCAATATCCAGTAATCGGGAGATAGTGGGTTCGAGCCCCACTGTCGGCAGCACTGAAGATGGTTTTCCGTGGTTTCCCATTTTCACACCAGGCAAATGCCGGGGCTGTCGGCCGCTTCCTTCCAATTCCTAGGCCTTTCCTGTCCCATAGTCGCCATAAGACATATCTGTGTCGGTGCGACGTAAAGCAAATAGCAAAAAAAAAATAATAATAATAATAATAACATGATCGTCTCCGTATTTACTTACTTAACAAGCTAGTACACATTAATAATATACAGCAACATAGACAACCGTGGGTGTAACATGGTACATGTTACAATAGGTATTGTTAACTTATATTATTCAAATCCTGTTCATAGCCAAAGGATTACAGAAATTCATATTTATTAAGACATTTTTCGTCATTTTATTAAGTATTTTATTTGTGGGCCACTTTCTCCCTTTTCGTGTCATTATTTTGTCATTTTTAGTTGCTTATTTTTTTCTTATTGCTGGTTTTAAGGTATTTATACATCTTCCAATCAGTTTCCATCTCTACATACTAGGAAGTTAATGTGAATGTTCATCTTGGGAAGTTTGGAGTACGATTGTCTTTATAAGAAAGATATGTCCATTTTGTTTCTCTTTACGGACTACAGGGTGTCAAAACAATTACGACCTGCAGATCTCCTCACATTTTGTTTCTAAGAAAATCCGAGATTCCAAAGCAAAGAACTGAAATATTGTAATCTACAGATTTAAAAAAGTATACATTATGAATGTTGTGCATACCTACAACTGTACATTTTTTAGTTTTTAAGAATAAAACAGATAGTGTTTTAGGTCATTTTTTGTTAGTTAATAGGCCATTCCTTGTGAATGTTGAGGCCATTTTATAGTCCATAGTTTAGCATTTTTAGGTTAACAAAATCCTGGCGCTGATAATGATCGTGGGATTAGAATTGTGACATACTGAAACTGCTTATACGAGGTGAATGCCTGGAATATTCCTCTACCCTCTAGGGACGATTATCACTTTCCATTCTCTTCTTCCTTCCACTCATATGGTAAAAGCAGGACTATTAGGCAGTACTGTATGGCTGATAATAGAAGCATGAGGGTGTTTTTAAAAGTAATTATGATCGATGGAGAATGGTAAATAAAAATGTAAACAGACTGTAGGTTGGTTTGTAAAAACAAGTATGTACCTTTAAAGGTAGTAAGGACTGGAAAAGACCAGGTATATTAAAACAGGGAAGTAAAGAGTCTAAGAGAGAGGTGAAGGTTGGAAAGTTGTGGAAGTAAGGAGAAATTGAAGTTACTTTCTAGGAAATTTAAGAAGTCAGCCAAGAATAACATGATGGCAAGCATAATTGGCAGTTATATACATTTTATTGACGAATGGAAGGGTATGTCTTGGTACTTTAGGACAGAAACATGCTCCAAGTAGAGCATTACGGGTATCAGTAATGAACAAAGGGAGTATACATGTGAGGACCTGCAGAAGGCAGAAGTATTCAGTCAGCAGTAATTAAAGATAGTGAAAGTGACTAATACTAACGAAGTATTGAAATTTACATATAAGCAGCTGGAATTCATAAGATTTTTGGGGATAAACTAAAGACAATAGGTTGTGATATAGTACCATATCTCAAGTACTTATTTAATAACTGTTTGCATGAAGGAGCTATACAAAATGAATGGTCAGTTGCTATATTAGCCCCCGTGTTTTAGGAAAGGGTGATAAACACAAAGCCGAAAATTACAGGCCAGTCAGTTTGGCATGTGTTGTATGTAAGCTTTGGGAAAGCATTCTTTCCGATTATGCAGTATTAGACATACTTGGAAATTAATAACTGGTTCGATAGAAGGCAGTTTGGGTTTAGGGAAAGTTGTTCCACTGAAGCTCAATTTGTAGGATTCCAACAAGACATAGCAGATATTTTGGATCCAGGATGTCAAATGGACTGTATTGTAATTGACCTATCTAAAGCGTTGATAGGGTAGATGATGGGAGACTGCTGGCAAAAAATGAGCTCAATTTTACTAGACAGAAGAGTGATTGAATGGGTGGCTGTATTTCTAGAAAAGAGAACTCAGAAAATTAGATTAGGTGAAGCGTTATCTGATGCTGTACCCATTACGAGGGGAATTCCTCAAGGCAGTACTATTGGAACTTATGTTTTCGTAAAGTCCGCCTCTGTGGTGTAGTAGTTAGTGTGATTAACTGCCTCCCATGGAGGCCTGGGTTTGATTCCCGGCTCTGCCACGAAATTAGAAAAGTGTTACGAGGGCTGGAACAGGGTCCACTCAGCCTCTGGAGGTCAACTGAGTAGAGGAGGACTCGATTCTCACCTCAGCCATCCTAGAAGTGGTTTTCCGTGGTTCCCCACTTCTTCTCCAGGCAAATGCCGGGATGGTATCTAACTTAAGGCGCGGCCGCTTCCTTCCCTCTTCCTTTTCTATCCCTACCAATCTCCCCTCTCCTCAAACACAAGACCTCTGTTCAGCATAGCAGGTGAAGCCACCTGGACGAGATACTGGTCCTCATTCCCAGGTATATCCCGGCCCGAAATCCCACGCTCCAGGACACTGCCCTTGAGGTATTAGAGGTGGGATCCCTCGCTGAGTCCGAGGGAAAAACCAACGCTAGAGGGTAATGGATTAAGATAGAAGAAAGAACGAAAGAAAGAGAGAAAGAAAGATGTTTTCGTATATACTGCATATGAATAATATGAGTAAGTAGCTGGAATCAGAGATAAGGCTTTCTGCGGATGACGTCATGCTGTAAAGAGTATTAAATAAGTTACAAGATTGTAAACAACTGCAAAAAAGCCTCGACAACGTTGTGAAATTGACAGGAGGTATGTTGATAAACGGGGTAAAAAGTCAGGGTGTGAGTTTCTCTAATAGGAAAAGTCCTCTGAATTTTAATTACTGAGTTGATGGGGGTGAAAGTTCGTCACGGGGATCACTGTAAGAACCTAGGTGTTAGTATTGGGATAATCATGTAAACGATGTCGATGTTTGTTGATTATATTTGTTGTTTAAACGGGCCTAACAGCTAGGTCATCGGCCCTACAATCAAGTAAACAGGATTGTAAATAAGGTTACGGATCTCTTTATATGGTTATGAGGGAATTTAAGGGTTGTAGTGAGGATGTGAAGGGGAGGGCATGTAAGTCTCTGGTAAGACCCCAAAGAAGAATAATCTTCACCAATAATGGTTCCAGTGTACGGGATCCTCGCCAGGATTACTTGATTCGAGAACTGGAAAAACTCCTAAGAAAAGCCACTCGATTTGTTCTGGGTGATTTCCGACAAAAGAGTAGCGTTACAAACATATTACAAAACTTTGAGCTGAGAAGACATGGGAGAGAGGAGACGAGCTGCTTGGTTAAGCGGTATGTTCCGAACTGTCAGTGGAGAGATGGTGTGGAATGACATTAGTATACGATTAAGTTTGTGTGGTGTTTTTAAAAGTAGGAAAGATCACAATGTGAAGAAAAAGTTGGAATTCAAGAGGACAAACTGGGGCAAATATTCACTTACAGGAAGAGGAATTAGGGATTGGTATAATTTGGAAAGGGAGATATTACATAAATTTCCAAATTTTTAAAAAATGAATTAAGAAAAAGCTAAGTAAGCAACATATAGGGAATCTGCCACCTGGGCGACTGCCCTCAATGCAGATCAGTGATTGATTGATTGATTGATTGATTGATTGATTGATTGATTGATTGATTGATTGATTGATTGATTGATTGATTGATTGATTGATTGATTGATTGATTGATTGATTGATTGGTCTCTGGTGGTGAGATCTTCGAATATTCCGCGGAAACCCGCCAGAGACAAGTCGCATCCGGAGCTTCGAGGGCCAAACGCAAGGCCCCTGCTACATTCAACGAATAGCTCACAGCTCTATTTAGGATATGGATGTTTACTGCCCTGAACCTGTCGGGTTGGTTATTCAGAAGACGAGTACGTGACATCCACAGTGAAGCTAGAGCGATCGTAACGTAGACTTACGATAACGGGTTCATGGAAATATACATGTTAAGATGCTTTTAGTGTTTGGGTAGAACGCGTCTATCGCAAAGGGTACGAAGGTCGATCAAATATAAACGTGAGTTTTGTTCCTGAACATCAAGAGTTGGTAGGACTGGCCCCGCGTTTCTGCTATGCTTAGGCAGGACCGTTAGCAGTGACGAGAGCATGCTGTTAGATATTTCCCGCCGTTTCGTCAGTAACGCTCACGATGTCGGAGCAACAGGTGCACCTCTCCACTGCGCAACGCATAATTATAAAATTTTCTTGCTCGTGAAGGAGTTACAGCGGCGGAAATTTGCCAGAGATTGAATGCACAGTTCGGTGATCAATCATTGTCAAGGACGCGTGTGTTTGCCTGGCATAAAAAGTTCATGGAAGGTGAGAACCTGTGGAAAATCAGCAACACGACCGCCGTCCTCGGACCAGCATTACAGACGAAAGCATTTGTGCGGTTGAAGACCATTATTGACGACAATCGACGGGCGATAGTATCAGAAATTGCAGCACAAGTCGGAATCAGTTATGGTAGCTGTCAAGCAATCATCACAAAACACCTACAGTTCCGTAAAGTGTGTTCCAGATGGGTCCCTCGCCTTTTGACCGAAAATCTGAAGTTGGGACGTTTGGAGGTCTGTCAAAGGTTTACAGCAAGGTTTGCAGAAGAAGGTGATGCATTTTTCAGTCGGATCGTCACCTGCGACGAAACATGGGTCCTCCAATACACTTCCGAATCCAAACAAGCCACTAAGGAGTGGCGGAGGAGGCAGCACCATTGAAAGCCAAGTCTCGACTGTCAGCTGGCAAGGTTCTTGCAACCTTTTTTTTTTTTTCGATCGGCGAGGCATTTTACTGATTGATTTTTTTGCATGAACGACGCACAATTAATGCTGCTTACTACTGCGAGCTGTTGAACAAGACGAGGTTTGCATATCGCCGCAAGAAATGAGACCAACCGATTCGGCACGTCATCCTCCACAACGATAATGCGCGGCCCCATACTGCAGCTCTGTCTCCAAGCTACAGGGAATGCACTGGACTACACTTGATCATGCTCTTTACAGCCCGGACTTATCGCTCTGCCATTTCCATTTGTTCGGACCACTTAAAAAAGCTCTACGAGGGCAACCATTTGAAGATGACGAGGGTGTGGAAGACTTCGTGCGCAACTGCATCCTTAATAGACGATTTTGTACACATTGCGTAAAAGTAATAACTCCTTTCGTTTTGGTGGCAGTGGCCAACTTTTCTTTCGCTTTTATAGCTGGGTGAACACACATTTATTGTAGTCATAATATGAAAATCAAGGCTCGATACTTGAGAAGTTATTGAAGATATTTGGATGTACAAAGTTTTAGAATTGTATACTGGAATGAGAGAGTTCTGAAAATGACTTTATCATTTGGATTAAAGTAATATTGTACTTATATACATCCCTGTAAGCAGACATCATAAATCATAGACATATAACTTTCTAGAAAAATTGGCAGATTGATCAGGAGTTTAGTAGGGAAGAGGCATATTCCTCTTCAAATAACAATTACACTGTGTTTCTTCAAGAGTTTTAAAGTCGTTGTATAATGCTTTTACTTTTTTCGCATGCATCCTAAACTTTGCCTTGATTTCAGATTTTTTAATGAGGCACTTTACATGCGACAATTAGGCCGTTAAGTCTGAAGCACTCAGAGCAGGCATCCGTTGCTGGAGACTTGGAGCCGATATTGAAGGATGTAACAAACACCTTTCTAAAAATATCATATTTAACCGACAGATCCTTGTTTTCTGTGCAATACGTTTTCCACAACATTTTAATGCTACTGTCACTAGGAAGATATTGCCGTGCAGACAGACCTCTCTCTACCATACAGCGAATCAATTCATTTTAGACCGGGCGAGTTGGCCGTGCGGTTAGGAGCGCGCAGCTGTGAGCTTGCATCCGGGAGATAGTGGCTTCGAGCCCCACTGTCGACAGCCCTGGAGATGGTTTTCCGTGGTTTCCCATTTTCACACCAGGCAAATGCTGGGGCTGTACCTTAATTAAGGCCACGGCCGCTTCATTCCCATTCCTAGGCCTTTCCTATCCCATCGTTGCCATAAGACCTATCTGTGTCGGTGCGACGTAAAGCCAATTCTAAATAAAATTCATTTTAGATTGGAAATGAAAAGTGATAACTGACTCCTTATACTTTTTGAAAACATTACCACGTTTATCACCACTTCTATTTTCTTTAGGAATGCTGCCCGTGTTCTCCGACTCATATTCTGTATTGGAAATCTTGAGATTCCAAGTATATTCAGAAAGGCAGTATTAGAGCCCGAAGTCATACATTTGCTTACTCTTTACAAAATAGCCTATAGTAACAGAATTTCCTGGTCGAATGCCTTTGACGGAACGCCTTCTTGTAGGAAGAATTTGTGATGTGTGCTTCAATATGAATTTATCTTGGTCTATTTTTTTTAATATTTGGCATTAAAGGCTGCATAAATATTTTGTGTAACCTGCACTGTAAAATCACCACAACCGTAAACATACTGCTTTTGATTACATCCTGGAAGATTAGCGAGAGAAGCAGGGTTGAGTGTCTAAGACGGTTGAGGCACTGGCCTTGTGGCCGGTGGTATTTGAACTGCGAGACTAAATTGGCGTCTCCGAAAACAGTAAAAGTAGAAAGCGGGACGTAAAGCCAATAACATTATTATTATTGAAAAGAAATACATTCAAAGTAATTGATGCTGACATTATTTTGTGTTATGTATACCAATTATTCAATTTATTCGAAATTGTTTAAAGCATTAGGACTCGCTCCCTCGGAATTAAAAATGACAGGTACCCTTACTTCACATATCTTTGTTTTCCTCCATTTTGACGGATTATTCAGTTTCTTTCGTCTCTACCACGAGGTGATAGCAATATCTATAACTTATACAGTGTTAGTTCTTTCTTTCTTTCTTTCTTAATCTGCTTGCCCTCCAGGGTTGGTTTTTCCCTCGGACTCAGCGAGGGATCCCACCTCTGCCGCCTCAAGGGCAGTGTCCTGGAGCGTGAGACATTGGGTCGGGGATACAAGTGGGGTGGATGACCAGTACCTCGCCCAGGCGGCCTCACCTGCTATGATGAACGTGAAGACTCCACTTCCAAAACTGCTTCGCCCCACTTTTTAGAAAAAATGAGGTAATGGCGGTTTTAATGTCTCAACAAACTCTTCTAACAAGTCTGTTACCCATTTCATGGCTAATCTTAATCTTTCGCTGCGTAACTTAGCTTCAAATTTGATGTAATTTGTCAAAACTCTCTCCTTCCACCATGTATACTGCTCCAAAACTCTCTCTTTCCCTACATGAATTATTTTCAGAACTTCTTCAATCCATAAGCAAGATTACTATTATTTCTTGTTTGGGTTCCAAAACTCTCTCAATCCTTTTAATTTTTCATACAAGTTCAATAATTAATTAAGTTCATGTTTTCAACAATTACTAACACTGTAGGTGTGGTGTAGTGGTTAGTGTGATTAGCTGTCACACCCAGAGGCCCGGATTTGATTCCCGGCTCTGCCACGAAATTTGAAAAGTTGTACGAGGGCTGGAACGGGGTCCACTCAGCCTCGGGAGGTCAACTGAGAAGAGTTGGGTTCGATTCCGACCTCAGCCATCCTGGAAGTGGTTTTCCGTGGTTTCCCATTTCTCGTCCAGGCAAATGCCGGGATGGTACCTAACTTAAGGCCACGGCGGCTTCCTTCCCTCTTCCTTGTCTATCCCTTCCAATCTTCCCATCTCCCACCATTTGTGGTTAATTTCTTTGGGAACAAATTGTGGCAAAGGAACCAAAAATGTATTAAACTAGTGGAAAAGAGTGCTGACATTTAGAAAAGGTACAAAAAGGGTGCTAGCATTCATAAAAGGTGAAAATAAAACACCGTTAAGAATGTTAATTTTATGCTTTCTATGCAAGAAAAGCTAATTTGGGCAGTTAATAGCGAAAAAGTATTAAGGTGCAGCACCTAAACGTCCTAGCCCTCTTAATGAGACTCCACTGTATTTTAAGGGTGGCAACTCTCAACTAAAATATTAGGATGTAACTTTCATAGCCCCCTCTCTCTTTTCTCCTTAGTTTTTCTTCAGGAATACGAATCGCTCTTCATTCTTCTCACTTTACAGGTGTAATATTCCGCGTTATCCTAATAGACTGTATTCTGAGCACGAAACTGCATGAAATACTAACATCGTTCAAGAACAACTGACATAAACCGCGGGTAAATTGCAGCCTGAAGTCATGAGCTGAAATCGTCCTCTTCTATTGGTTGACGGTATAAAGTGAGTTATGGAACAGTAGCCTAACTTTGGTGACATTTTTTTAAATTGGCTTACGTCGCACCGACACAGATAGGTCTTAAGGTGACGATGTGATAGGAAAGGGCTAGGAGTGGGAAGGAAGCGGCCGTGACCTTAATTAAGGCACTGCCCCAGCATTTTCCTGGTGTGAAAATGGGAAAGCACGGAAAAGAATCTTCAGGGCTGCCGACAGTGCAGTTCGAATCCACTATCTCCCGAATGCAAGCTTACAGCTGCGCGCCCCTTACCTCACTGCCAGCTCGCTCGGTAAGGGAAGTTTGGATGCCTACATTCGTGACAGATTTATCCGAAAAAATCTAACCAAGAAGGCAATATTACCTCTAACCCTTTTTTAAAAAAATTGGATAGGGTGAGTTTTGGAACTAGCAGCCTCATTTTAATGTCTGAATCTTGTAGAAACTGTGCGATGATTGAGTAAATCCTGTGGCAGCAAGCGCCAACAAAGTTGTTGGTAATGACGTTCCTAACCGAGTGAGTTGTGCATATAATCTGTCCTGTGCTGTAGACTACCATCTTTCCTACGTTCTAGACCAGGGGTTTCCAATTTGTAAGGGCTCGAGGGAAATATTGGAAACCTTAGTCATATTGCCAACGGCCGTAGCCGTGTTGAATCACCGGATCCCGTGAGATCTCCGAAGTTAAGCAACATTGGGCGTGGTCAGGAGTTGGATGGGTTGCCACGCGCTGTTGGTTGGTGGTAAGGGAATGGAGGAGCGGAAAGGAACTGGCCACCCTACCGCACGTAAACTCCGGCTCAGGAACGCCTCTGCGGAGGTTCGGACCTGCCTTCGGGCAGAATAACCCTTACCTACCTACCTTAGTCATGTTCGCGGGCCGCACTTGAGTAATAGGTCAATTTTCGTAAAAGTCTGCGTATAGTAGGCCTACAGAAGTACCATTAGGAAATAGTATCCATAATTCAATTGAAATAAAGGTTTGATTATTTTAATTACTTAGGTAAAACATTATTTTACATTTGCATAAAAGAATGAAATTTGGAGCCAGGATGAGTGAAGTCAGGTTGGCAGGTTGGATTAATATCGTTGCGAAGGTGTTCAAATACGTTAGTCTCGTATCGGTAGTTTTACTGGCACGTAAAAGAACACCTGCACGACAAAATTCCGGCACCTCGGCGTCTCCGAGAACCATCAAAAGTAGTTGGTGGGACGTAAAAACCAATTATTATTATCTGAAATTTAGATTTTAAATTTTTAAAATGAAAAATAATCTATTCAGATCAAATTAATATTTAAAAAGTGGAAATAATAGTAAAGAATGAATTAGTTCGGACTTGGGTCTATAACGGATATAAACATTAATATATTTTTGACCGACCTATAAAATATTATTTTGTAACTATTCTTCACATTATTTATTAAAATGCCCTCGCGGGCCGCATTATGTGGCTTCGCGGGCCGCCATTTGGAAACCCCTGTTCTAGACTGATGTGGTTTAAATCTGCAGCACACGGAGGGTCATAAACACAGAGGGTTGAGTTGAACACTTTTATCCTATAGGGTCCCTCCTATAAACCCAAACAGACCGCGCGGTGTTTGTACTCTGAGCTACGGAAGCTGGAATATCGTAGGCGCGTGCATAAATCTTGACCTTACATGCAGCCTGCACGTTCTCGACCTGGCAAGCATCAGTCGCCAGTCTGAATCTCAGCAGTTAAGGTGGTGAGACAGTTATCATTGCAACACTTTTCGTATTTAAAAGCTCTGGTTTCATTTTAATGGTCGTGTGAATAGTCGTAACTCATGCTATTGGAGTGCAGAAAATCCTAATGGTGTTTATGAAGTCCCTCATTATGATATGAATATTGGTGTGCTGTTAGTGCAAGACAAATAAATGGGCCTATTTTCATTGAGACGACAGTAAATGCAGAGAGGTACCAAGATGACATTTTGACGCCGTTCTTCCATCAGTTAACGGAAGAAGAAGAAGAAGAAGAAGAAGAAGAAGAAGAATCACGTGGGTGGCTTGAACAAGGTTCAGCCCCTGCTCATACAGCAGAAGATTCACTTCTTACAATCTCGGAAGTGTTTGCAGACAGAGTGATCAGTGCTGGTCTATTTCCCCCTCGTTCTCCAGATCTGTTTTTTTTTTTTTTTTTTGCTAGGGGCTTTACGTCGCACCGACACAGATAGGTCTTATGGCGACGATGGAATAGGAAAGGCCTAGGAGTTGGAAGGAAGCGGCCGTGGCCTTAATTATGGTACAGCCCCAGCATTTGCCTGGTGTGAAAATGGGAAACCACGGAAAACCATTTTCAGGGCTGCCGATAGTGGGATTCGAACCTACTATCTCCCGGATGCAACGTTCTCCAGATCTAACAGTGTGTGACTTTTACTTATGGGGTAAATTGAAGGAAGAAGTGTATCGAAGAAATCCTCACACATTGGAGGAACTGAAAGAAAACATTACGAATGAAATGAGAAACATTACAGTGATAGAACTCACTCGCATCAGCCAGAATGTGGTTACCAGATACAATGCCTGCATAACACAGACAGGACGACACTTCCAGCATAGTTTATAAGGTAAGATTGCATACTCGCTTAACCCTTTATAAGGCAGTACTAAACGAAACACTTTCTTTTCTAAATAACTTGATTTACAGGCACTGTAAGTGTTAAATAATAAAATTTAACAAGAAAAAAAGACAATTCAGTGCTCAGGAGGTCAGTAATAAGATGGTAATTTACTTTCCACCGCCTTCTGTCTGCCATTCAGAAGTGGGAACATATTTCCCATGGCCCGCCTACGGACACAATTTTAGTTCAGTTAGTTCACATTTTATTTAGCAGAAATATTTCGGACACCTATGCGGGCTATGGAAAGCATATTCCCACATACAATGTGAAATAAATTTATATCTCAGAACTCTTCAATTGGTAAAAGGTAGTAAATAATATCAGAACAAATGAGAAAAATGCACAAAAAACAACGAAAATTCATGTAAATTATATGTAGACTAATAAAATTTTGATTTCTTACCCTATTTTCACCTCATAAATCTTGTTCACAACAGGCGTTGCGCTGGCACAATATCGCTATTCAGATGTTTTCCAAAGAAGCTAAAGATTCCAAGGAGATCAGAATAGTTCCACAGATATTCCCAAGAGTGCAGCACACATCAATTCATGTGAAATAAAGTCCCAGCGCCCAGAAATGATAAAAAAACCGAGGTGGGAAAATAATTCCCACCGCCTTAT
Organism: Anabrus simplex; assembly: GCF_040414725.1. Taxonomy (NCBI): domain Eukaryota; kingdom Metazoa; phylum Arthropoda; class Insecta; order Orthoptera; family Tettigoniidae; genus Anabrus; species Anabrus simplex. Next base: position 1,155,999,035 of record NC_090266.1, on the reverse strand, counting down.
AAAGGGTTAAAGCAGGGAGTTCGCGCGCGTGACTAAGTTCGGCTGAGGCAGCTGCCATAGACCAGAATGCAAGCACCGTGCGTTCGGTCTGAGTTTATATGAGAGACCCTGTACAGCAGTTGTGTCCTAGTCTCATACGGATGATAGTTACCAGAGCTTGATATTAGTGAACCACGGTATCTTCGGTATTGCAGGTTGCACAGCAGCGTGGTGTCCACCTTTATGAGTAATCCATCCAGTAGACCATCCACCGTAAGTTTTCTGATGGATATTATGAAGATAAACGGTGCAATGAAGTGGGATAGCGTACAGTGAAACGTCCGCTATACTTCGTTTTGCAAGAAGACAGCCCTTTTCGTTGTGCTGTATTCCTACGTGGCCTTCAATCCATAATAGATGTGTGATGGCCCCTTGTCGTTGAGCGTTTCTCACAAGTTGTTACAGGGTGCAACAATAAGATAAGCCGAACTTTCAGGACACAGCTCGATTTGTTCTGGGTGATTTCCGACAAAAGAGTAGCGTTACAAAAATGTTGCAATGTTTGGGTTGGGAAGAATTGAGAGAAAGAAGAAGAGCTGCTCGACTAAGTGGTATGTTCCGAGCTGTCAGCGGAGAGATGGCGTGGAATGACATTAGTAGACGAATAAGTTTGAATGGCGTTTATAAAAGTAGGAAAGATCACAATATGAAGATAAAGTTGGAATTCAAGAGGACAAACTGGGGCAAATATTCATTTATAGGAAGGGGAGTTAGGGATTGGAATAACTTACCAAGGGAGATGTTCAATAAATTTCCAATTTCTTTGAAATCATTTAGGAAAAGGCTAGGAAAGCAACAGATAGGGAATCTGCCACCTGGGCGACTGCCCTAAATGCAGATCATTATTGATTGATTGATTAATTGATTGATTGACATTTCTCACACGTAAAAGAATAAAATATATCATATGGACATGGGTCCAGAAACAGGCGCGCCGACTTCGGGTAATTATTGAGTGGGGGGGGGGCATGACTTACATGAACACAGGCAAGTGAAACGAGGAACAACTATCATATAACAACAATATTCAAGGCAAACAGAAAAAATACAGAACAATAATAGAGCTTGTTTCTTAAATATATTTTTGACCGGTCAAACTGCGAGCATAGCCCGTAGTAAGGTTTGACAATTCGCTAAAAATCGACAGCGAGCTATGCACACATTCTGCAGACTACATCGTGTTTCTTCATGTGTTACTTACGAGAGTATTTCAACAGATGGCAGTATTGTCTAAGTCAGAGTATTAACGATATAATTGACGACTCTGCATTAGTAGGTGTTCTCACTCAATGTGCTCTAAAACATGGCGTTTTGCGGCAAGCAAGTGCTTGATAGAAGTTATATTTTTTTGATATTTTATGTAATCCCCCACATCTGAAAAACAGAGCACTTTACTAATATATAGATATTCTTACGTATTCGCGCAGTTATGAAACGCGCGGGAACATACGGTAAACTGTAAAATGAATTCCAATCATAATGAAATACAAGATGTTGTTTCGAATTCCTATTTGAATGTCAATATTTCCATTTGTGAATAAAATTACAATTACATGTCTTCAATATCAACTTCGCTAACATCACCTTCCGGTCCAGTATCGTCACATAAAAATATATAAATAAAATTTCATAGGAGCTCCCATTTTCATTGTTTTTATTACTGTTATTATTATTGAACAGTTATTATTTTCATTATTGTTGTTGTTTTGTAATTTCAATGCACAGTTTACATGATCAGTCTAAGAAAAATATAACAGTACAGTAGAACCCCTCTTAACCGAACTTCGTTTAACCGAAATGCTCTGGCAAAATTGTACTTAAATATTTTGTTTTTACCCTCTCGTTCTTAGCTGTCGATATGAGTAATTATCTTGCTATATGTGCTGAGAGCTACTAGGCAACCTTACTTTTAGATCATGACTTATACCAGAAGGCACGTGTAGCATAAAACAAAACAGTTTCTTACCATCTACCAGTGGCGGCTCGTGGGTTGTAAGTTTGGTGCAGCCCAGCACTCGCATCTGCAGTAAATGTGTAGCCTACATTTTGAATAGGTGTGTTGGATAATCTAGCTAGGAGGAAATAAGGGATCGGGGAGATCCTTTGGTATGATAATGGTCTACAAATATCCGCTGTGTAATTTTCATGCAATTACTTTAAAAAGCACAATGTAATTATAACATTAACTAAAAAACAAATATTACATTCGGTAACGTCTATTGCTTGTACGTTACATCTATTCTTCGGTCCTTTGAAGCAGCGAACTTGTCAATGATGTCATCGTAAAAGGCCATGGTATCCATCAAGACGCTGAGCAGTGACTTCTCCAGGGATATGGTTGCCAGCGCAGTCAACCTCTCCTGCGATGTTGAATTCCTTAAGTAGGTTTTTATCCGCTTAAGGCACGAAAAGCTTCTTTCTACTGAGGAGCCGGTAGACGGTATGGTAAGTATTAATTAAAATAATTTATATTCTTCTTTGAAAACGTCCGTGAGTTCATTTTTATTGAGCGACAGAATTATTTCCCCCAAACTGGTATTTTTGTAGGTGGAATCAGAATAGATAAACTGAAGTTCATTTTTTAACCTGTGTGTGTCAAATGTCGTGGGATAAGACATTTTTAAGTTCTCTAGACCATCAAGAGGGAGGACTTAGGAAAATTCTTCAAACTTAGAGCTATCCCCTAAGCAAAGAAATTGGAGCTTCTGCATATCTTGAAATCGTGTGAGCTGTGCTACTAAATGCTCTTCAAATGCGCTTATGTTATTTACAGTTCACTCACATGGCCACACGGCCACGATTCACATTATAACAATGGACATTTATTTTCACTATGAAAGAATAATCCGTGCACCACACGTTCAAATTTATAACAAGCTACTTGTTACAGCTGGTGTAACAGTAGCCACAACTCTCGCGACAAAATATACTAGTAAATGTGTCTTTGTTTGATTGTGTTTTAGCGTGAGATTAAGATACCAATATTGGCAGCAATGCTGTAGGAGCCCGCATGTGTTCAACCTAAGCAGAGAGGGCGGGTTGCACGTTCGGTTGGGTTCGGATAATATCGTCCCAGCTCGGGCCAAGCAGCCGAATATCCCAGAGACTCGCTGGGCTGCACCACGCAAAATACAATCGTATGCGTACTCATGACAGTCTTGAGCGTTGTCATGGCAACCGTTGTGTTGCACGTCACAAGTCAGCCCGCACTGCTGTGAGCATTGAGAGGGCTGCACTCAGTCCGCAGCACTCGTAAGTGAAGCGAACAGCGGTGGTTGCTTAACTATGAGCGCTACGCATGTTGAGTAATCACAACATATAGAGCGCACTCTTCGGTTTTTTCAACGAATATGTTTTAAACAGAAAATGTAGTGATACAGAAAACGATAGACAATTGTTTTGAGAAATGTTAGTGCAGCTGGGCTGTACCTGATGCACCTGAAAAGCCGCTACTGCCATCTACTTCGTTTCATGATACATTTTTTCTTGGACAAGCAGGAATTATTAGTGTTCCGGGGTTATCTGTGGAACGCAGAGGGGCGAAATAAGGTGCGGGCTGGAATGGGTCTGTCTACGAAAGTCAAAGATTAATTTAAAATTTTTGAAAAAAGGTTATATTTCTTTTCAGAAAATCAACTGTTAACCAACAAAGTTCTTCACTTAGTAAAAACAACAATGTATCAGATACAATGACAATTTTGACCTTAGAATAAAAAACCCAAGGATAGGTAATTTATATGTTTTTGAGCTTCAAGCTCCAAATTTACAAGTTCACAACGTTGTTAATGTTGCGTTAGGTTAGATAAGGGGAGATATCTCCCAATACACAATATTCAAGAGCACTTGGCTCAAACAGTAACAATTTACGCCCTTTCCAAAGGCACTACTCAATATTACACAGACATCAGAAAAGAGGTTACATGCTCTCCGAATTCAACCAAGGAGACTGGCTCCCAATTTCTTACAGCCTATTCAAGGCAACTTTACATAATACTTTTCAATTAATGGCCTCTCTAGGCACAACCTACAATTTACAATTTAGTTAACACAGGGGTATCTAGTACCCATACTACTAGGCCTTCGTGAAAGGGAAGAACAGGTTAAATTACTGGCCCAAACTCAAAATGTATGGAGGCGTACACTTGCGCTCCTTGAAAATCAAGTTTAAAATCCTATTTGGTATTGTGGCCCGATGATGCAGAGGCTAATCCCACACTACTGAGGTGACTAGAAAGAAAGGTTAATTAATGCTTTACAGAAAGAGAAACAGTTACAAAATCGTACTCACCTCAAGATAAATTGAAGGAGAATTCGAGAGGGTAACGCACTCTCTATCTCCGAATTACAGTTTAAGTCTTCATGAAATTTTACATGAGAAAAAGCAGTTTACATTTGAGAACACAGACGGTTACATAGTTAAAGATCATAACCTTCCCCTCGTGTCAGTTTGCGGAGATAGCTACAGAGACAGAAAACTGCTGGCCATTACCTGGGCTGATGTTCTGCCCGCCGAAGAATGAGGCACCCCGCCTCCTGTCTTAACACACACACTCAGAAATTCGACGATCAATAAGACAAGGTAACTTGAAAAAGCCGCAGCTTTTATACCCCAGAGGAGGGTTCGAGAAGGCTCTGGACTAAATCCGGACACACCCTCTCATTTTTATTGGCTAAACAAAAAACTACAAGAAGCCTACGATTGACTGAAAAATAAATACAGAAAATTTGTTATTGGCCAGATTCAAAGCTGGCGGGAGGAGAATGAAGTGTTGCAAACCTTGAAGTATCAACATAAATGAAAGTCAGTTCAGTTGAGAAAACCTATGAACACAAAACTTCTTTAAATCACTGATTTTTCCACCTTGCACTAGAGTGCATGACATCAGTTTTTTTGTAGAGACATCTATGTAGAAAAGAGAGAATTTCTTGATGTACACCAAAACAAATCAAAACAAAACAAAACAAAACAAAACAAAGAAATCCAGTCAGTTTAGGAAACTTTAACATAACATATTACTCTGTTATTTAGTAGTGACATCTTCTGATCAATTCCCCAACTTTATGCATTAGCTGTTGTAAGTTTTGTTCGATAGATAGTGTTCCTTAAGGCGCTTCTTTTAAATATGCGGGTTTGAGGTGTTTCCTCCCGGTACAATTACTATTACTGCATTATTGTTATTATTTCTGTATTATCCGTCATGAATATTATGCAGACTGTGGTTCACGTTGCTTCATTTGCGGGAGTTTCTTCTTGTTTACTGTTCGGACAACACTGCAGCTTCCGTTAGGAAACCAGGGAAGTCCAGCGACCCTTCTATATTCATATTTTTCGCTCACCTAAGGTCGTTCCACTGGCCTTGCGGGTTTTTTAAATGTAGTTCCAATGTTTTCCGTTCCCCATTGCAAACTAAATTGTTTCATTATTTCAGATGCTTTACGCCTTATTGAACAAAGCAATGAATCTACAGCAGCTGATGTATTGTTGATTAAACGGTGGCGCGACATACAGTAGCTGCACCAAGAAAATTCAGAAGTAAATCACTGCTTTTCTTCTTTTTTGCTATTTGCTTTACGTCGCACCGACACAGATATGTCTTACGGCGACGATGGGATAGGAAAGGCCTAGGAATGGGAAGGAATCTGCCGTGGCCTTATTAAGGTACACCCCAGCATTTGCCTGGTATGAAAATGGGAAACCACGGAAAACCATCTTCAGGGCTGCCGACAGTGGCGTTCGAACCCCACCTCCCGATTACCGGATACTGGCCGCATTTAAGCGACTGCAGCTATCGAGCTCGGTAATCACTGGTTTTATACAATGAGTGACATGTAAACATCTTAATGTTAAAATACAGTATGCACCTTTGCTTAACAGAGTATATGCATTTTTATTTCGACATTTAACTTCCGAAAATATTTACCAGTCCGCCTCTGTGGTGTAGTGGTTAGCGTGATTAGCTGCCACCCCCGGAGGCCCGGGTTCGATTCCCGGCTCTGCCACGAAATTTGAAAAGTGGTACGAGGGCTGGAACCGGGTCCACTCAGCCTCGGGAGGTCAACTGAGTAGAGGTGGGTTCGATTCCCACCTCAGCCATCCTCGAAGTGGTTTTCCGTGGTTTCCCACTTCTCCTCCAGGCGAATGCCGGGATGGTACCTAACTTAAGGCCACGGCCGCTTCCTTCCCTCTTCCTTGCCTATCCCTTCCAATCTTCCCATCCCTCCACAAGGCCCCTGTTCAGCATAGCAGGTGAGGCAGCCTGGGCGAGGTACTGGTCATACTCCCCAGTTGTATCCCCCGACCAAGAGTCTGAAGCTCCAAGACACTGCCCTTGAGGCGGTAGAGGTGGGATCCCTCGCTCAGTCCGACGGAAAAACCGAACCTGGAGGGTAAACAGATGATGATGATGATGAAATATTTACCATGTGTCATCCGAAGTAGCTCTTCCCCCTTTATTTCGGATAAACGGGGTTCTACTGTATTTCAGAAAACTGTACTTACTTAATAATCCGTCAGACTTTTTTTCATTCGCTAAATATGGTATAATGCATTAACAATTTTAAAATCTCCAGTGATAGCTGACGTAAAACAAACAACATTTTTATAAACTAGATGCTGAAATAAGCACGAAGAAAAAAAGAATCATGCAAATATCTCCTACAGGTACAAAGATATAATCTTTTTCAAATCCTTAGATATGCCCTATCCTATTACCGTATTGAATATTATGTATTTCATGATAAGAAATGTGAAAAGCTCTACCACCAGAGGTACCGCCTGAACAGTCCCCATTGGGAAATGTTGTTTTGTGAAGGAATGCCCGCTTTCTAAGCTCATTTCTTGAAATAAAACCACCGAGCTCGATAGCTGCAGTCGCTTAAGTGCGGTCAGTATCCAATATTCGGGAGATAGTAGGTTCGAACCCCACTGTCGGCAGCCCTGAAGATGGTTTTCCGTGGTTTCCCATTTTCACACCAGACAAATGCTGGGGCTGTACCTTAATTAAGGCCACGGCCGCTTCCTTCCCACTCCTAGCCCTTTCCTCTCCCATCGTCGCCATAAGACCTATCTGTGTCGGTGCGACGTAAAACAACTAGCAAAAAAAATGAAATAAAACCGTCTACCACCCTCTCCAGATTTAACGTCTTAGCAGCCTCCGAAGACTAGCAAACTCCACGCCTTAAGGAGAATTAACACCTGGGAAGATAATTTTTTGGGGGGTGGTGTGGGAAAATTGCACTCTGCCCCCTGAGGTCATTGGGAAAGGTGGGGGTGGGGGCAGGAAACGCCTTATCCCCCCAACGTCGGTGCCAGCGTCTAGAAACGCTTTATTTCCATGTTAGAATTAATTTTCTACAACTGTACGTAGTAGATTAATCAGGGGAAACACACAGGAACCAAATGAAATGTTCAAAATGCCTTCCGTTAGAATTGATACACACCGGGGGTCCACAATTAAACTGACGGTGTTCAGCGCAACGCAGCATGGGCTGTAGTGATCGGAAGAGTCCGAAATTTCGCTATGCTAACGAAGAATTGCTCTCGCGAACTATGCAATAAAAATATTAGTTCCAAGCCTTGCCACCAAGGTGGAAATATGGCGCTCTAAGCAGTCAGAACGTGCAATATTCCGTAATTCCGGTGGTATTGTGTTGTGTCCGTTGTGTCGTTGTTGCATGGCGCCGCATGTTGATACCTTTAGTTAAGTGAATGTTCGTTGAAACTTAAGAAAGTTGAACTTTTCCGAGTGTAACGTAATGGCGGCTATAGAGAAGAGAGGCCATGCACTGTTAGTGAAGTTGTTTTACCAGAATGGCAGCAGTAGCAGTATTGCATTGTGGGAATATCGCAACAGAAACAGCAGAGAAGAGGTCCCCAAGATATTCCACAATGCTTTGACTTTGCACTTCGGATTTTGGCGCGCATGGAAGTGGACAACATGTTTTTTTTTTTTTTTTTTGCTAATTGTTTTACATCGCACCGACACAGATAGGTCTTATGGCGACGATGGGACAGGAAATGCCTAGGAATGAGAAAGAAGCGGCCGTCGCCTTAATTAAGGTAGAGCCCCAGCATTTGCCTGGCGTGAAAATGGGAAACCACGAAAAACCATCTTCAGGGCTGCCGACAGTGGGGTTCGAACTCACTATCTCCCACATGCGAGCTCACAGCTGAGGGCTCCTAACCGCACGGCCAACTCGCCCGGTGGGCAACATGTGACTGACCAGACGCATTTTACTCTGGAGCGTTTAGTGAATGCACAGAAATGTTGGGTATGTCCACATGTGCAAAAACAACCATTGCATTCAGCTTAAGTGACGTTCGGCTTCATGGTTGAATGGTTAGCGTGCTGACCTTTGGTCACAGGGGTCCTGGGTTCGATTCCCGGCAGGATCGGGAATTTTAACCATAATTGGTTAATTAGTCTGGCACGAAGACAGGGTGTATGTGTCGTCTTCATCATCATTTCATCCTCATCACGACGCGCAGGTCGCCTAGGGGAGTCAAATCAAAAGACCTGCACTAGGCCTCTCCGGAGGCAACACGCCATTTCATTTCAGCTTAAGTGACTGAAAGATCGTGTCTATCAGGGACATAACCGGCCTCTGCCTGACATATCGCTCTGATTTCACCAGATATGCGGCGGGCAACAGTCGACCGTGCCATGTTACGGATCAGCATATTGACTGGTGAGTTGCGAGACACACCATTATCATGTATTCGATATTTTCTGCCTTTTTTCTGCTACTCTACCAATGCTTAGAGCGCCATATGTTTGCCTGGTGGCAAGACACGAAACTAATAATTTTATGGCATAATTCACCAGCGCATTTCTTCGTTACCATATCTACGAAATATCAGACACCCCGTGCTGTGCGGCTCTCAACACCTCCACTTTAAGTGTGGACACCCAGTACATCCATTGAGTCCCGGATGCGCTGATGTAACCCTGGATTATTACGTATGGTTTCGCAGCCTTCCACAATACAGGCACGAAGACTCCCTGCGACTTGCACCGGGTTCCGATACACATGTGTTTGCAAATGCCCCACATATAAAAGCCTAGTGGGTTTAGGTCCAGAGAAAGTTGAGGCGTGGGAACTGGTCCACCTCTACCTAGCAATCTGTCACGGAATATGCTTTTTAGAAGCCGACGGATATTAACAATGGATATGACGAGCAGCCTTATTTTAATGTCTGAATCTTGTAGAAACTGTGCGATGTTTGAATAGCGCCAACAAACTAGAGCTAGAAATCTTAGGTGCTGCACCTTAAGTGACTGAAAGATCGTGTCTATCAGGGACATAACCGGCCTCTGCCTGACATATCGCGCTGATTTCATCAGATATGCGGCGGGCAACAGTCGACCGTGCCATGTTACGGATCAGCATATTGACTGGTGAGTTGCGAGACACACCATTATCATGTATTCGATATTTTCTGCCTTTTTTCTGCTACTCTACCAATGCTTAGAGCGCCATATGTTTGCCTGGTGGCAAGACACGGAGGAAATTAATATTATGTTTTCCATACAAATGGTTCCGCATTTTTGCCACCGATAAAATTTCGATAAAATTCGATAAAATTTCTTAGGATGGTCCCTAGAGCAGCCAGAAACAGCCTGTGACATCCGGTGATACTCTTAACATTGTTTTGGACTCTATCCAGGAGAATCTCCACCCCTATCCCAATGACCTCAGGGGGCAGAGTGCCTCTTCTTGCAAAGAAAACATAAAAGTTACACCCCTAACTGTGTTTTACTTGCACGTTTTTGCACATTTCATCAATGTAAGCACCTTTTCTTGCACATTTTTTGTCAGCACCTTTTCTCGCTTGCCTTCTTTTATTTATTCTGACACCAATACGTGTTTGCCAAAGGACACAGAATAGCTCACAAGTTCTTTGAAACAAAATTGAATTCTTGGTTTCGTAAAGGAATTATCAATATACTAAACCATATGAACAGTTCTTTATGCTGCCGGAGGAAATTAATATTATGTTTTCCATACAAATGGTTCCGCATTTTTGCCACCGATAAAATTTCGATAAAATTCGATAAAATTTTTAGGATGGTCCCTAGAGCACCCAGAAGCAGTCCTCTTACGCGTATGTAGGGTCTCTGGAAGTAGGGTATTGTTGGCTCGCATACATCCTGTTTTTGCATACAACGGCATCAATTTCCCGAATACTTCCTATTATTAAAGATGTGCCTGTGACATCTGGTGATACTTTTAACATTGTTTTGGACTCTATCCAGGAGAATCTCCACACGCAAAAGCACAAGAAGCCAACATCAACCACTTTGCTGTAGTACAGATCTTACATGTTAACCATTTTCACCCTTATCACCCACAGCTACATCAGGAGCTCCATATGCGACTTTTCGAAGCTCAGGTTGATTTCTGTGCATGGATACTGAGTCATGTGGGAAATGAAAGTGCGTTCGTGTCGACAAGCTGGTTTTCGGACCAGCCATGATTTCATAACAACGCCACTGTGAATTGTCATAACATACACTACTGGAGTTCTGACAATCCCCAATGGGTACGGGAGGCAGCATTTCAGACACGATGGGGAGTAAATGCGTGGTGTGTTATATTGGGTGTCATTTTTAGAACCATTCGAAATGGGCCCGCTATCTGCAGTTTTTTCTGCAATCCGCTACCACTGTTGCTTAAGGATGTGCCTCTAGGTGAGCGAGTAACCATGTGGTATCAACACGACGGTGTTCCACAGCACATGTCATCAGTTGTTCACAACCTCCTGCCAAAATGCTACACACCTCGGCCGATGGATACAAAAGGGAATGCCAATCACCTGGCCCACTAGATCGCCCATTTTAACGCCATAGGTTCTTCTTCGTATCGGGCCATTTAAAACAAGTAGTGTGTGCTTAGCATCTGAAAGAACCTGAGAAACTTCATAATCTAATTACGGCAGCCTGCAGGACCGTCAGACCTGCCATGCTCCTACGAGCCCTAATATCAGTTCAGCAGCGTACTCAGGTGTGCATTAATCAAGAAGGCCACTTGTTGAAACACTTACTTCGCTAGAAAAGTGGTGCTCAGTTACGTGGATTCAAACCACCTGACCATTCTAACCTAGTCCAACCCTGCTTATTAAACGACCCTTTTCAGGGCCACATAAGCATCCAGTCATGGTTTACGCATGTGCGAGACAACATAGCAATTATCTTAATTATTTTTTGCACTTGGATTACTTTTGTGGAAGGGTGGAAGAGAAGGCCTGATGGCCTTGACTCTGCTCACGGCATTAGGGGAGATAGAAAAATAAGAATGCAGAATATTTCTGCTGGAGAACTGAACCAGCACCCACGTACGTGAACAGCTCACATGGTCCCGGATCTCCCGAGAACGTTGCTGTGTCATTGCGTGTCAGTGACCAGTTTAATGCAACACAAAATGGTGCTCACGATAAAACAGCCATGTTCATTGTCGAGTGTTATACGAAGTACGATTTGTGGAAAACCTTTGCGGAACTGTTTGCGCAAATGTCTAAGACTGGAAGTGTTTTGGCAAAACCTCCAGCAAAGTTTGCAACGCAAAACTTAGAGGCAGAATTGCATGAAACGGGCTCTGTAGTGAATAAAAACCGTAACTATCCGAAAAGAGTTCGAATACCAGAAAACATTGCTCGAGTAAAGGAAAGCTTAGAACGAAGTCCGACGAAATCTCACCGCCGTTTATCTGTGCAAGTGGGAATTAAGAGACTGTCATGACGAAACATTATCAAAAAGGACCTGCATCTGCATCCTTACAAATGTACTCTTGTGCAAGCCATAAAGCGTCCAGAAGAACCTTCGCGTGTTGAGTTTTGCCGGTGGTTTCTGAGTGGAGTGGAGTCAAGACCTTTGGATCCTCGGTTTTTCATTTCTTCAGACGAGACCATTTCCAGCATCTTCCGTGATGTTCATCAACAAGAGTCAATGCCGCGTCAGTAATATTGTAAATATTTTCAGGGCCAGTTTTGTTTTGCCCGTCTGGTATAAGGGTTTTACGGACCAAGTTGCAAGGAGAAATAAGAAAGAAAACTCTCCTAATTCTAATGCCAGACAATTAATCATCATATTCTACCAATTCTTCACAATCAATTGGTGCAGGCTACTGATACCGATATCTAGGGTTCTGATGCTTATAAAAAGTCATATTTTATTCCGTCGGTGCCTTTATTTGCATGCCTCACTGATTTTTAATGCAAATTCGGTCATTTTCGCCACAATTAACTGGTTTCTACTTGTCGTATAAATGCATATTTCGGTCTTAATTTGTCATTGGGCCATACTGTGAGCATTTTAAATAAAAACGTAATATTAAAATCATATTTAGGTGATTTGGCAGCAGCTCTAGCTGTCCATTTGCAATAGTATGTAGGAAAAGAGGAAACCCCTGTCGCTGAGACGCTTACGTTCACATAAATGGGCATCATTAAATTTCACATTACTGTATTTTATGCACCCCACTCCGAAAAAGTAACTATTTTATTCATGAAACTGTGATCAAATTTCTATGGGAGAATTTACGAACAGAAAAGAAGGGGGCAAACTCAGACACCGGTATTTAAATTTGTACATTCGAAAACCTGATATGAAAATAATAATAAAAACTAGGCAAGAATTTAGCAAAACAAATTTTGCAGTGGTAACTTTAATTTTAAAATGGTCATATATTTAGTCAATATTTGTGTTATATTTCGTTATTTTCGAATCATGATTTGCCATTTTTAAGGACATGTTTGCTTGCATATTTGGACGACTTCAGATCTTCAACATCCGAGCCCTACTGATAAAGAATAATCGTAAGTAAACCCCGATTTGAAGAGTAAAAATGATTTTCCTGAAATTGAATCCGAAGTAGATTACAATTCTTTAAATTCAGACCTACATGGTAGGATCCAAAATTTCAGGGACGGTTAGCACCCAGCAAGCCACAGAAGTTAAAGTAAGACCGTTTGAAATACATCCTGCCATTCTTCTCCTTCACAATGAGAACACCGAAGCAGAGGTGGGCACAGACACATCCCTCTATTGTTAGTAGCGTTGTGCTGCGAAGTAAAAAAACATGGTTTTCCAAGAGCAACATGTAAACATAACGTTTTCCCCGTGTTTGAAAAATACGCCTTCGAAGATTTCCACAATGCTAATACCAGTGTATCGTCGCTCTACTATGGTGAAATCGGAAGTGTTTGACTGAAGCCGACCGTTTTACGGAGGGCCGAGAATCTAAAGCCAATAATTAGCGCTTTTTCGGCCTGTGACTGGACAGATGGTTAGGTGGTGGTGGTGGTGGTGATTATTCTTGTAAGATGAAGTACAACTGGGAAACCAGTCTCTGGCACAGATGGATGAAATTGTTAACAGTGTGGCCCAATGTTTTCGCAAGAATCATCGTCAAACCACTGACGACATCACTAAAACTACCCAGGTATTGTCAGCGGATTTTGACAATGGTACCTCCTCCAATACAACGTGTCGGCACATCGATCTGTTCTTCAGCATCCTCCCTATTCACCCGACTTATCTTCCTGTAACCTTTACCTCTTTCCAAATATAAAGCAGTGGACCTCACTTTCCGTCAGCGAATGAGATCAAAGCAATGTCGCAGGAACCATCAAGGGCGGTCGTAATAGATGGCTTCCTACAGTGTTCCTAGAAGTCTTAGTTGAATGTGGTTGAGTATCGATCGTTTTAAATATACACCAAGTCCTTGAACTTCTGGATCCTACCTTATAGTACGCAAAATTCTATTATTGCTTGTTTGGTTCCACTGAAGGGTAGTTCTTTCTTTTTAGTAAATTGCTTTACATCGCACTGACACAGATAGGTCTTACGGCGACGATGGGACAGGAAAAGGCCAGGAATGGGAAGGAAGTGGCCGTGACCTTAATTAAGGTACAGCCACAGCATTTGCCTGGTGTGGAAATGGGAAACCAAGGAAAACCATATACAGGGCTGCCGACAGTGGGGTTCGAACCCACTATCTCCCGAATACTGGATACTGGCCGCACTTAAGCGACTGCAGCTATCGAGCTCGGTAAGAGTAGTTCTGATGGCCTGTACCGATAATACTAAATTCCTTAACTTCGCACCACCTATCCTCAGTACCTACTAGACATAGGATTATTGCATTTTATTGCCATGATTTGTAGGCATAGAGGGCCGATGACCTGGATGTTAGGCAACTTTAAACAACAAGCATTGTAGGCATTTCATTCAAATTTAACACATGCACTTTACTTTCCTATCAGAATGACAGTAGTTACGCTATTTTTTTATATGCCAATTTCTTTCTCAATGTATAGATATCAGTATTATGGAAACTACTCTTCTTAGGAGAATATCCAAAAGTTAAAATATTGCATGTGAATTACAAAACACGTGGTCAAAATATGAGACCGGGCGAGTTGGTCGTGCGGTAAGGGCCGCGCAGCTGTGAGCTTGCATCCGGGAGATAGTGGGCTCGAAGCCTTGAAGATGATTTTCAGTCGTTTCCTATTTTCACACAAGGAAAATGCAGGGGCTGTACCTTAATTAAGGTCACGGCCGCTTCCTTCCCACTCCTAGGCCTTTCCTACCCATCGTCGCCATAAGACCTATCTGTGTTGCTGCGACGTAAAGCAAAAAAAAAATAAAAATAAATAAACGGGACCGGTCGTTAATAGAAGCAGACAAAAAGGAATACAACTGCTTAGAAATTAAGTTCTGAGAATATCGCACACTTGCTCATTAAAGAGACTTGTATGCTCAGTTCTTAAACTTTCAAGTGTGCAACACATAATAATAATAATAATAATAATAATAATAATAATAATAATAATAATAATAATAATAATAATAATAATAATAATAATAATAATTTGAAGTACTACTAACTACTTTTACAGTTTTCAGAGACGCCGGGGTGCCGGAATGTTGTCGCGCAGGCGTTCTTTTACTTGCCAGTAAATTTGCCGATGCGAGGCTGGCGTATTTGAGAACCTTCAAATATCACCGGACTGAACCGGGATCGAACCAGCCAATTTGAGTTCAGGAGGCTAGCGCTCTACCCCATAACCTACTCAGCCCTGCATTATATAATGAGGTATTACACAAATTCCTGGATACTTATTAAGAAATGCCTATCGTTTTAAATGTTATAATTTCAACTTTCGTGTAAAAAAAAGTGAAAATTGTTTTTTAATATATTTTAACCACTGAAACTACCCCCAAGCAGACGTAGGTGTATCTTACGGACCATTCCTGAATTCGGCTGGGATGTAAGTGGGAAACCTCGAAAATACACTCTCAGCCTGAGAGAGGAGTTTGAACAGGCCAATTTAGAATGGGAAGCTACCTAGCTAACCTTCAAATCTCGGAGACGAGTTCTTAAAGCATAGATAATCATTTATTGCATCCAGTAAAGAATTGAATCGTTTGTTTCAGAAACGACACTTCTCCAACGTACCAAATTGTTCAGAAAACAGGAAAAACTGTCTGTAGTGTGTAATGTCATTTCTATCCTTACGATATTTATTATGTTTATTCTACTGTTGAAATGACTATGACAGATAGGTTCTTTGTATGAATTAGTCCAATACGTTCCTTTACAGACTTTGTTGAAAACGGTGGAGACGTGCTGTTTCTGCAACAAACACAGTTAATGAGAATATAAGGAAGTATAACATTGATTTTAACGTCATTTCAACTTCAAAAGGAACTTTATTTGTAGTAAGGAAATACAGTGTTTAAACCAATTATTTAATAGTTATTTGTAAGACTTACTTATTTGCACATATTATGATTAGACCCCATTGTATAGAAAAATGAACAGAAGAATACTACTTTTATGTCCCTTTTCAATGTTCAAAATATATATAAAACAAACCAACACAATATAACACAAGTAACATAAGTCTCTTATTTTTGAACAATGCTTCTCACTTCTATTGCGCTGATGTTGTCCATGCAAACAGTTCATTATAAAACTCACGGTGTTCTACTGGTATGTAAAATTCCAACTTCTTTATGTCTGCTAATTTATTTTCATTTAATGGAACACAGGTTTGTGGATAAGCAAGTCTAGTTGGTAACACAGGGAGACGGGTTGCAGAAATAAGCAACTTGAAAGTATGAACGCACATTCCATCAATACAGTATTTTCCTAAGACATGATTTGCCTCATAGTGAAACGCCATAAATTGATTTATATGAAACGCGACTTTTGCATCTCTTTTCACACCTCTTCCTAGCGACTCAAGCTGAAAGAACTGCCACAACTGCTTTGTGAAGCGCGCTGGTTTGAAGTAAAAACAACACCTCTCCAGGATAAATGTTCTTTCTGCACAAAACGGAAACTTTCATTCGCGACTGATAGGCAGATATATCATTTTAGAAGTGTTTTTTCTGCACAAAATGGTAGCCCTTCGTGCATTAATCATGGCAATATTAATAACTCATATAGTGTCAAAAAGTGGAGAAGTGCTGTTTCTGCAACAAGCGATTCATTATACTTGGACACTATTGTGATTGTAATTGTGATTCTTTACTAACCTACACTCAGGCACGTGCTATTCTAAAATCGACACGTATTTAGGCCTACAATAACAAGAGAGTCCTTGCAGCGAGTATTTCGAGTGATTTAAAACGTTTTCTTATTCAAAACATATTTTTTTATAAACGTTCAAGGAGTATTTAAGAAAAAGTTACATAATAAATGTTTCTGCAGAGTGCATCTGGTCATGGATTATGTATTCTATTGACACATGACCTTGGACATTAATAGCACACGCGACTTCCGGTCACTACAAGATGGTTGCCTCGTTGTACTTCCTTCTAAAAGGATTATCACCACCAACACGACTTCCGGTCATCAGAATACTGATTCATATTGCAAGATCATGTACGACCACACACCGCGCTATTGCTCTAGGAATACGCTGTCAAGACGTGACAGCTATTGCAATCCTCCATATTCTCCGAATAAGTCACCGTATGATTTCTTCCCTTTTGAATGCTGAAAGGAAGTGCTTCGGAGTCATTCAAAAGGCTACGACTAATGAGAATTTATCTGAACTATATAAGGACTCAGGGGAACAAATGAACCATTAATCTTCAGAAGAACAATTAGATAACCAGCTCAAAATAAAGTATAAAGGATTTTTTTAAATTTCGTGTGGCTATTACTAGCCGAGTGCAGCCCTTGTAAGGCAGACCCTCCGATGAGGGTGGGCGGCATCTGCCATGTGTAGGTAACTGTGTGTTATTGTGGTGGAGGATAGTGTTATGTGTGGTATGTGTGTTGCAGGGATGTTGGGGACAGCACAAACACCCAGCCCCTAGGCCATTGGAATTAACCAATGAAGGTTAAAATCCCCGACCCGGCCGGGAATCGAACCCGGGACCCTCTGAACCGAAGGCCAGTACGCTGTCCATTCAGCCAACGAGTCGGACATAAAGGAAATAGAACATCGTAAAGTATAAACAAATTAAATAACGGAAGTCAATAAAGTACAATTTATCGATAACAATTTGAGTTGGTTAGAACGTACGGGGTATGTAACTAAAACAAGTTTTACTTAATGCAGAAATATAACTGAGCAAGTGGCAGTGCGGTTAGGGTCGCGCAGCTGTGAGCTTGCATTCGGGAGATAGTGGCTTGAAACCTCACTGTCGGCAGTCCTGAAGATGGTTTCCATGGCTTCCCATTTTCACACCAGGCAAATGCTGGGGCTGTACCTTAGTTAAGGCCACGGCCGCTTCCTTCCCACTCCTAGCCCTTACCTATCCCACTGTCGCGATAAGACCTATCTGTGTCGGTACGACGTAAAGCAATTCGTGATAAAATAATAATGCAGAAATACTCAAAAAACTTGGAACACAACACACGTTATTCGTTTTACGTCCCACTACTTTAACGGTTTTCGGAGACGCAGAGCTGCCGGAATTTGGTCCCTCAGGAGTTCTCTAATGTGCCAGTAATTCGACCGACTCGAGGCAGACGTATCAGAGCACCTTAACATATCACCGGCCTGAGCCGGCGTCGAAACCGGCAACTTGAACTCAGAAGGCAAGCGCTCTGTCACCTGAACTACCCAGCCTGGCAAAGAAACTTAGATATATTATTCCCTAAAATCTTCTATTACAAATCTACCGGTACTACTCACTTATGCATGGTTATATGCACTACCCGAATGTAATTAGATCTCCCCCTAACAAATCGACACGGAATAAACTAATGAAGTAATGATCAGGAATATGTTTAACGTACCACACTGTACTCGACCTGTAATATTAAGAGCAAAATTCCACCACTTCGTATGATTGCAGAGCTCGCAGCTGTTCACCTCAAGTACAAAATAAAACTCAAAACTGTACTGCATAAGAATCCTCAACTCTGAATACCATCCAAATGAAACAAGACACGACATACTTTTAACATGGTTCTATTTAATATTCACTCTGTAAATAATGGCAAAGTCCGCCTCTGTGGTGTAGTGGTTAGTGTGATTAGCTGCCACCCCCGGAGGCCCGGGTTCGATTACCGGCTCTGCCACGAAATTTGAAAAGTGGTACGAGGGCTGGAACGGGGTCCACTCAGCCTCGGGAGGTCAACTGAGTAGAAGTGGGTTCGATTCCCACCTCAGCCATCCTCGAAGTGGTTTTCCGTGGTTTCCCACTTCTCCTCCAGGCAAATGCCGAGATGGTACCTAACTTAAGGCCACGGCCGCTTCCTTCCTGCTTCCTTGTCTATCCCTTCCAATCTTCCCATGCTCCCACAAGGCACATGTTCAGCATGGCAGGTGAGACCGCCTCGGAGAGGTACTGGTCATTCTCCCCAGTTGTATCCCCGACCCAATGTCTCACGCTCCAGAACTCTGCCCTTGAGGCAGTAGAGGTGGGATCCCTCGATGAGTCCGAGGGAAAAACCAACCCTGGAGGGTAAGCAGATTAAGAAAGAAAGGAAGAAAGAAAGAAATAATGGCAAAAAATGTTTTAAATTAAGTGGGTGTCTACGCAGTTTGAGTCACGTAGCTGTCAACTTGCACTTGGGAGTCTCGGAGGCCCGGAGGATGGCATTCCATTGTTACCCATTTTCACACCACGCAAAAGCCTGGGGCTGTGACTTAAGTAAGCCAAAGGTCGTTTCTTTCCCAATCCCATCCCACCGTCACCTGTGCCGGTACGAGATAAGAAAAATAGTAAAAGAAATAATTATTGAACTCTCTAGAATACAGGCTTTCAATAGACATTAAATAAGCATCAAATTTGCTAATATTTAAACAAAAAGATAAGAACAAGTTGTGGGAAAGTTACATTGTGATGTGATCTGGAATGTAACCTAGGAAGAGGAATTAGAGAAATGTTCCATAAAATTCCAAGTTCATTGAAATCTTTTAAGAAAATACTAGGTAAGCAATTTTTAGGGAATCTGTCACCTGAGCGACAGTCCTAAATGCATATCAATGATTGATTGATTGATTGATTGATTGATTGATTGATTGATTGATTGATTGATTGATTGATTGATTGATTGATTGATTGATTGATTGATTGATTGATTGATTGATTGATTGATTGATTGATTGATGTTAAATTCGTGTACATTTTCAGCATCCTTGTGTATAATATAGTATAAATAAAATAAAAGTTTAGTCGGTACATTGTTCAGAAATTAAAAAGAATGGTTTTCTGCATCGTAATGACCTCAGTAACAAGGAAATGCACTTTTTAATTTTCCGTCGTCTCTGTCTGTCTGTCTGTCCGTATGTACGCGCATCACAAGAAAGCAGGTGAAGAGAATTTGATGAAAATATGTATCTAAAGTCGGGTAATGAGGCACTATAATCTAGGCTGTAAATTATTTTATTCACTCTAAGTGAAATGGTAGTTTAGAGGAAAGCCTAACATTCAACTCGCAAAATTCTATGTTATTACTGGTGCTATCTATAAATACTATATAACCAAAGTTGTATAGAAATAAATTTCCGATAATTTATTTTTTATACATTCTTACCCTACCGGCTATGATAAGATAGATATTCAAGAATTTCGTTTTTTTCGCTAAGACCATACCAGTGCCGAGCCATGAGAAAATGGGGGAACAGATTGTAATGACAATCCGTATGTAAAGTTCGGGAATAAAGCACTTCTGTCTAGGCAGTTAATAACTATTCGCGCTGGATGAAATGGTAGTTTTGGGGAAGGCGGCTAAAATTAAATTTTTAAATACCTGTTTTATGCCATTTAATAAAATGTTATTCACAACGTGCACACGACTTAATCTAGAATTCTGTATACAATGTAGAATTCCGTAGCTAGTTTTGAATATTTCCTAGATTATCGAATTACTATTTAAGTAAGTCTGTTACTTATCTCTCCCTCTACTGAGTCCGGCTGCATGGCTAAATGTTTGGTGTGCTGGCTTTTGATCACAGGGGCCTGGGTTCGATTAACCGGCAGGGTCGGAAATTTTAACCATCATTGGTTAATTTCGCTGGCACGGGGCCTGGGTGTATGTATTGTATTCATTATTGCATCCTCATCACGACGCGCAGGTGGCCTACGGGTGTCAAATAGCAAGACCTGCACCTGGCGATCCGAACCTGTCCTCGGACACTCCCGGCACTAAAAGCCATACGCCATTCCGTTTTCCTCTACTGAGGCTATGTTAACAGTATTGTTTTTCTTCCCTAACCTAGTTTACTGTGTATCTGTCAGTTAAGTGCATGTACATCATTACATTTTTCTTACGTCGTCCGGCTCCATGGCTAAATGGTTAGCGTGCTGGCCTTTGGTCACAGGGGTCCCGGGTTCGATTCCCGGCAGGGTCGGGAATTTTAACCTTAATTAGTTAATTTCGCTGGCACTGGGGCTGGGTGTCTGTTTCTTCATCATCATTTCATCCTCATCACGACGCGCAGGTCACCTACGGGTGTCAAATCAAAAGACCTGCATCTGACGAGCCGAACATGTCCTCGGACACTCCCGGCACTAAAAGCCATACGTCATTTCATTTTTTCATTTTTCTTACATCGCACTGACACAGATAGGTCTTATGGCAACGATTTGAATTTGAATTTGAATTTATTGATCATGATTTACATGCTACTGAGACTGAAAAGCCCCTTTATGCAGCGTCTTCTTATAATACAATGCAGATTTATGAAAACGGTAACTACATGGGACAGGAAAGGGCTAGGAGTGGGAAGGAACGACAGTGGCCTTGATTACGGTACAACCCCAGGATTTGCTTAGTGTGAAAGTAGGAGACCACGGAATACCATCTTCAGGGCTGCTGACAGTGGGGTTCGAACCCACTATCTCACGAGTGCAAGCTGACAGCTACGTGAACCAAACCGGACAGCCACACGCACGGTACATTATTAAGTAGGATATCTTCTATTCGTCAACACTAGATTATCGTATCAACGAAGTCAAGTCCTTAATTTCTGGTATTTATGTTTCTATTATGAATATTTATGTTACTTTCTGTAGGCATACTTACTCCACCCTAAATCAACAATATATTTAAATTTCAACCTGTTATTAGTGCCCCATAATTGAGTTCAACTTGCAAAACGCGCCCCACCCCCCACAAAAAATATGCGGAAAATGCCTCTGTACGACTGCATGGTTGATTAGAATTAATTGAAATAATAGTGGTTCATGTTTGTGGGTTACTGTAGTCACGTCCTAGTTCGTGAACCATGGGCAACGGCTGAGTGGCCTAATAAGTGGTCCTGAGAGTCGGGATACCAGTCGCTATGGAATGGGAGTGGGCATCTCGGACATATTCTGAGTCCTGGCCCTCCTTGTGCTCAGGCGGCTAGGACTATACAATCCACCGGTGGCCCATAACCCGTTAGAGGAGAGATCCTCACTTGGACTATGTGCAAGTAGGGCAGCATCCTGCTTCATGAATTTACCGAGCTCAGAACATTTTAAGCAAGCCTCGGACGTATGGGAGTAACGGAGTCCCACTCCCATTTGATAGGCGAGGGACTCCTTGGAAACAACTTGGCGAACGAAATGGAATTCGATGGGGAGCTATCAATATTAATGGGGCTTATGGAAGAAAGAAAGTAGAACTGGCTGAGTCAGCAAAGAGGATGCATCTGGATGTGCTAGGAGTAAGTGATATTCGGGTAAGGGGAGATAACGAGGAAGAGATAGGAGATTATAAAGTGTACTTGACGGGTGTTAGAAAGGGAAGGGCAGAGTCTGGGGTAGGGCTCTTTATCAGGAATACCATTGCACGGAACATAGTTTCTGTTAGGCACGTAAATGAGCGAATGATGTGGGTAGATTTGTCAGTTGGAGGAATTAGGACAAGAATTGTGTCCGTGTATTCACCATGTGAGGGTGCGGATGAGGATGAAGTTGACAAGTTTTATGAAGCATTGAGTGACATCGTAGTCAGGGTCAACAGCAAGGATAGAATAGTGCTAATGGGCGATTTCAATGAGAGAGTTGGGAATAGAACTGAAGGATACGAAAGGGTGATTGGTAAATGTGGGGAAGATATGGAAGCCAATGGGAATGGGAAGCGTTTGCTGGACTTCTGTGCTAGTATGGGTTTAGCTGTTACGAATACATTCTTCAAGCATAAGGCTATTCACCGCTACACATGGGAGGCTAGGGGTACCAGATCCATAACAGACTATACCTTAACAGACTTCGAATTCAGGAAATCTGTTAGGAATGTACGAGTTTTTCGCGGATTTTTCGATGATACAGACCACTATCTGATCTGTAGTGAACTAAGTATCTCTAGGCCTAAGGTAGAGAAAGTGAAATCTGTCTGCAAACGAATAAGGGTAGAAAATCTCCAGGACGAGGAAATTAGACGGAAGTACATGGATATGATTAGTGAGAAGTTTCGAACTGTAGACAGTAAGCAGGTTCAGGATATAGAAAGTGAATGGGTGGCATACAGGGATGATGTAGTAGAAACAGCAAGGAAATGCCCAGGAGCAACTGTGTGTAAAGATGGGAAAAGGCGAACATCTTGGTGGAATGATGAAGTGAGAGCAGCTTGTAAACGTAAAAAGAAGGCTTATCAGAAATGGCTCCAAACAAGGGCCGAGGCAGACAGGGATTTGTACGTAGATGAAAGAAACAGAGCGAAACAAATAGTTGTTAAATCCAAAAAGAAGTCATGGGGAGATTTTGGTAACAACCTGGAAAGGCTAGGTCAAGCAGCAGGGAAACCTTTCTGGACAGTAATAAAGAATCTTAGGAAGGGAGGGAAAAAGGAAATGAACAGTGTTTTGAGTAATTCAGGTGAACTCATAATAGATCCCAGGGAATCACTGGAGAGGTGGAGGGAATATTTTGAACATCTTCTCAATGTAAAAGGAAATCATCCTGGTGGTGTTGTGAACAGCCAAGCTCATGGGGAGGAGGAAAATGATGTTGGTGAAATTATGCTTGAGGAAGTGGAAAGGATGGTAAATAAACTCCATTGTCGCAAGGCAGCAGGAATAGATGAAATTAGATCTGAAATGGTGAAGTATAGTGGGAAGGCAGGGATGAAATGGCTCCATAGAGTAGTAAAATTAGCATGGAGTGTTGGTAAGGTAACTTCAGATTGGGAAAAAGCAGTAATTGCTCCTATCTATAAGCAAGGGAACAGGAAGGATTGCAACAACTATCGAGGTATCTCATTGATTAGTATACCAGGCAAAGTATTCACTGGGATCTTGGAAGGAAGAGTGCGATCAGTCGTTGAGAGGAAGCTGGATGAAAACCAGTGTGGTTTCAGACCACAGAGAGGCTGTCAGGATCAGATTTACAGTATGCGCCAGGTAATGAAATGAAATGGCGTATGGCTTTTAGTGCCGGGAGTGTCCGAAGACATGTTCGGCTCGCCAGGTGCAGGTCTTTCTATTCGACACCCGTAGGTGACCTGCGCGTCGTGATGAGGATGAAATGATGATGAAGACAGCACATACACCCAGCCCCCGTGCCATTGGAATTAACCAATTAAGGTTAAAATCCCCGACCCGGCCGGGAATCGAACCCGGGACCCTCTGAACCGAAGGCCAGTACGCTGACCGTTCAGCCAACGAGTCGGACCGCCAGGTAATTGAAAAATGCTACGAGAGGAATAGGCAGTTGTGTTTATGTTTCGTAGATCTAGAGAAAGCATATGACAGGGTACCGAGGGAAAAAGATGTTCGCCATACTGGGGGACTATGGTATTAAAGGCAGATTATTAAAAGCAATCAAAGGCATTTATGTTGACAATTGGGCTTCAGTGAGAATTGATGGTAGAATGAGTTCTTGGTTCAGGGTACTTACAGAGGTTAGACAAGGCTGTAATCTTTCACCTTTGCTGTTCGTAGTATACATGCATCATCTGCTGAAGGGTATAAAATGGCAGGGAGGGATTCAGTTAGGTGAAAATGTAGTAAGCAGTCTGCCCTATGCTGACGACTTGGTCTTAATGGCAGATTATGCCGAAAGCCTACAGTCTAATATCGTGAAACTTGAAAATAGGTGCAATGAGTATGGTATGAAAATTAGCCTTTCGAAGACTAAATTGATGTCAGTAGGTAAGAAATTCAAGAGAATTGAATGTCAGATTGGTGATACAAAGCTAGAACAGGTCGATAATTTCAAGTATTTAGGTTGTGTGTTCTCCCAGTATGGTAATATAGTAAGTGAGATTGAATCAAGGTGTCGTAAAGCTAATGCAGTGAGCTCGCAGTTGCGATCAACAGTATTCTGTAAGAAGGAAGTCAGCTCCCAGACGAAACTATCTTTACATCGGTCTGTTTTCAGACCATCTTTGCTTTACGGGAGCGAAAGCTGGGTAGACTCAGGCTATCTTATTCATAAGTTAGAAGTAACAGACATGAAAGTAGCAAGAATGATTGCTGGTGCAAACAGGTGGGAACAATGGCAGGAGGGTACTCGGAATGAGGAGATAAAGGCTAATTTAGGAATGAACTCGATGGATGAAGCTGTACGCATAAACCGGCTTCGGTGGTGGGGTCATGTGAGGCGAATGGAGGAGGATAGGTTACCTAGGAGAATAATGGACTCTGCTATGGAGGGTAAGAGAAGTAGAGGTAGACCAAGACGACGATGGTTAGACTCGGTTTCTAACGATTTAAAGATAAGAGGTACAGAACTAAATGAGGCCACAACACTAGTTGCAAATCGAGGATTGTGGCGACGTTTAGTAAATTCACAGAGGCTTGCAGACTGAACGCTGAAAGGCATAACAGTCTATAATGATAATGTATGTATGTATGTATGTATGTATGTATGTATGTATGTATGTATGTAGTAATAATAATAATAATAATAATAATAATAATAATAATAATAATAATAATAATAATAATAATTTTTCCGGGGTATCTGTGGAACAGCAGAGGTGAAAGAAGGTGCCGGGATGAATGGGTCTAACTACAAAATCAAAGTTAATTTTAAAACTTTAACAACGGTTATATTTTCTGAGTTCCAACAATTAATAACAACAAAAATCTAACAATTTTTGATTAGGTGAAGAAACAAGACTAGGAAGGATCCAAGATTTCGGAATATAAACACCCTTGGGCTACAAGCTCCTAGTTTTTACAAGTTTGAGCTCCTAGCTCCGCATTACCAAATACAAATTTGTTGAAAGGGCAGAAATCCCCTAAAACATGGAGCACCGGCTCCGTCATTTACAATATCAAGCCTCCTGGAGGC
This sequence comes from Anabrus simplex, assembly GCF_040414725.1. Lineage (NCBI taxonomy): Eukaryota > Metazoa > Arthropoda > Insecta > Orthoptera > Tettigoniidae > Anabrus > Anabrus simplex. The sequence continues at coordinate 1,155,973,299 of NC_090266.1, read as the reverse complement.
ACTTTTACAACACATAAATAAGCTGACCTGCTCTCAGATTTTCAAGCCTTTTAAAGGCCATACCAGACTTTACAATTAATTGCCATCAAGGCACAAATTACAAACATGACACGGGGGTATCTTGTACCCAATCTACTGGGCCTTAGCAGAAAAAGAACAGGTTAAGAAACTGGCCCGAAAAACCAAAAGGAATGGAGGCGAGTACTTGCACTCCTAAATACTCATTCTAAAACCTAAAAGGCACTAGGCCGATGAAACAGGGGCTATTCCCAAACTATGGAGGTGACCCGTATAAGAAGGAAATTTAAACATTACGGAAGAGAAAATGTCAGTTACCAAAACGTAGTCACCTCAAACCAAAATGAAGGGGAGCTCGAGAGGTTAAATCACTCTCTATCCCCGAATTACAGTTACAAATTTAATTAAGTTTTTACATAAGCCGGCAGAAAATTACATATTTAAGAAATTAGGTTACATTGTAAAGGTTTCCGACCTTTCCCGCGGGTTAAACTGCTGAGCTAGCAAGAAATAAAGATGTTAAACGGCCATTACCTTACTGAAGACCTGCTGCCTGATGAAAGAGGCGCTTCTCGCCTCCTGCTTTACGTCCACACACTTAGATGTTGATCGAGTGGCCGAGAGACGAGAAAATCCGCAGTTTTTAAACCCTCGGGGAACTTTCGAGACCTTTCATGAATAATCAAGACACAACCCCAAGTTTTATTGGCTACATTAAACAGTTACACACAAAATCGGAGAAGAAATACGGGATTGGCTCAAAATTAATTACAGAAATTATTGATTGGCTAACTTCAAAACTGGCGGAAGGAAAAGCTAAATATTGCCAACCCACAAAAGAATGAACAAAATTTAGTAAAGAAACAAAACTTATGAGTACAAAATTTCTTCATAAAAGTTCCTTCACCTCGCACCAGGGTGCATGATCATAGTTTTTCGGCAGTGACATCTATGAGAGAATGTCCAAACTTCTTGATAAATAGTAAACAAAAACAAGTCGAGATTCACAGTGTGACATCTTCAGAGGAAAGGTGAAGTAGGTCCAGTTTCAAGTTCACTGTTTCTCCTGTAGAGGAGTACTTTAAGGCGGAAGATTTAAATGTGCGGCATAGAGGTGTACCACCCGGTACAATAATAATAATAAATTTCAAATATTTAGGTGAAACTATTGAACCTACAGGCACAGAAAGAATAACACAAGAAACAGCTGAACTCAAAATGTGGAAAGCATATGGGAAAGCCGCGAACATCTACAACAAAAAATGCATTATTATTATTATTATTATTATTATTATTATTATTATTATTATTATTATTATTATTGACTTGTTTTATATGGCGTGGCTCAGGCTATGAAGCCTGCTGTTATGCCAAACCACCTCATATGTACTACATTGTACAAACTTGCATGAGCATTAAAATAAAAATTTGACATTACACGACGGTCGTCAAACCTGAAACTCTCCATGCCATTATAAAGGGCATCTGTAAAATATCAAGAAAGCTGAAAGGTAAATAAATCCGAAAAATCCTTGGCCCAAAATTACAAATGAAGGATATCGTCTACAATCGCACAAGATCACAGAAAAATACTGAAACATTTAAACAGTTTTCCGTAAACGACGAATGCAATTTTATGGACATATTTTGAGGCTAGATGAGTCCGACTCATTGGCTGAATGGTCAGCGTTGAGGCCTTCGGTTCAGAGGGTCCCGGGTTCGATTCCCGGCTGGGTCGGGGATTTTAATCGCCTCTGATTAATTCTTCCAGCTTGGGGACTGGGTGTTTGTGTTTGTCCCAACACTTTCCTCTTCATATTCACACAACACAACACACTACACTACCAACCACCACAGAAACACGCAATAGTGATTACATCCCTCCATGTAGGGTTGGCGTCAAGAAGGGCATCCGTCCGTAAAACAGGGTCAAATCCACATGTGCTACATAGTTCGCACCCGCGAATGCACAGGTGTGGGGTAAAGCGGTAGAAAAGAAAAAAAAGAAGAATGTTATGAGGCTAGATGACAACCGACTAACAAAGAAAATATTGATGTACTCTCAAACATTAGAGGCGACAACGATTTGGATCAAACAAGTCCAAACTGATCCCAATAACGCCAACGTCACACCAATAGATATCGAAGACCACAAAACTTGGGAAGTTGCTTCAGAAGATAAGCTTAGCAGATCTAGGAGAAAATGGACTGACGAACGTCGAGCTAAACATAGCGACATGATGACAGAATTCTGGAAGAACAAGAAAAATAACAACAAATCATCACTTGCTTTATGGGTCGAAACAAAGATAAATAAATAAATAAATAAATAAATAAATAAATAAATAAATAAATAAATAAATAAATACATAAATAAATAAATAAATAAAGTTAAAAGTGTGTCTTCTCCGACTGTATATCCATCTCTAGTAAAAACTGAGAACTTTGTGAAATCGTAGTCATTTTTCCCTTTGAGGACTAGATATCCCTGAAATCTACTGCATATCTTAGCGCAATCTGGGGTTCAGATCCCATTACTAGTAATGGGGAATGTTTGTATTTGGATGTTGTACGAACTGCCTGCCTTCTGTAGTTTATTTTAATTCTACTGTAAGTTATGATACCTGCCATTAAATAACCCGCCCTTCTAGAGGTCTGACATCAAATTGTTCCACCTATCATAAATGTTGATATTAAAATCCCTTAACCCAATCAAAAGGGTGCTTATTTAAAACATCTAGATTATTCCGCCAAGCCACTATATAAAGAACGTAATTTTGAGCACAAACTGTCTGATCTTGTGGCAGCGTTATTGTGTGTTCTACGTACAGGGGATAGAGGGCATCTCCTCCGGGAGATAAGAGGCGGGAGTTTCGATTTCATATCATCTTTATAAACAAGGTATGGCAGACAATTTTATTAAGTGAATATACTGCGTGTGAAGCTAGGGAAGCTTTCCACGTTCCCCTTAGTATGTAATTGATAGGATGCCGACTTTTTCTTGAAATAAAATGTACGGATCTCTCATTTCTAAATCAAATGTAACTTTCAGTCTTCGGACTTTTCATATTTTCATTCCCTCATGGGAAATAGTTGAAATGTAAGGAATGACGAGTGGTTACCCTTGTTACACTTCCTTTAAATTAATGTGGGATGACTAAGTTTTCAAACATAGTAAATTTGTACTCCTTTTTCGGCTTTGAATTTTTTTTTCTTACTTAGTCACCCGGTAGCATGGGATTAGCCTCTGTGTCATAGGGTTATCGCGCACTGAGGTCTTCTGTCCAAAAATTAATTCGGAGTGTCTGTGTTTCAGCCCCCTTTTCATTATTTACTTTCGGCCTTGTAAATGTAACATTCTTTCTCTTTCTATGGCCGAGTAGTGTGGGCCTTAATCATCTGAAAATTTATATTCTTCTCGAGGGCAACATATCTAATTAGATATTTAGCAGTAAGTGTACAGCAGTGTACCTATATAAAAAAAACCGAAGATATTACCGACGTGGAAATTGGTATCTGGAATATCTTTAAAAATAAACACATATTTTTAGTTTCCGGAACATCCACTTAAGGGCGCTGGAAGGGGCGGGAGGTGAAAAAGTGAAAAATGATTAAATTCTTTTTTTGAGGATACTTACATATAAAAAATTGAATATCTTACAGACGTAAAAATTGGTATTAGGAATATTTTAAGAACAAAGGAACATGCATGTTTTTGTATTCGAAAAATCCACTTAAGGGGGGGTTGAATGAGACTGAAAAAGTGGTTGTTTTTTTTGTGGGTATACTTATATCTCAAAAACTGAAGATGTTACAGACGTAAAAATTTATATTTTGAATCTCCTTCAAAAGTAAAGAAACATCTATTTTTTGTTTTCGGAAAATCGACTGGGGGAGGGAAGGACTGAAGAACTGGTTGAATTCTTTCTATGGGGATATTTATATCTCAAAAAACTGAAGCTGTTACAGAAGTGGAAACTGGTATTTGGAACCTCCTTTACAAATAAAGAAACACGTATTTTTTTGTTTCCGACTTGAGAAAGGACTGTTTTTCCACATGGACAGTTCTATGTTGCATGTTCCAGGGTTAGCTCTGCCAGTGGCCTGGCCATCTTAGCCCCAAAAGGTAATACCACAAACGTGGTTTACGAAGAAGTTCTGGGGTAAATAAAACTCAATGTTTCGGTGAGTATTTATACTTTCGGAATTTTTAGATAATGTCTTAGTGCAGTACCGAGGAGCGATTACTTTTTATCAAATTACGAAATCCACGCGAGCGAAGCAGTGGGCAACGGCTAGTCTATATATCAAATAGCGGGTCCTGACTGACTGAATGACTGACAGACTGACTGATTCATCTTCGCCGAACCAAAACTACTGGACATACAGAAATAAAATTTTGTCGATACATTTATATTACAACGCAGGTACTCACTAAGGTAGATTTTTGGATATTCCGTTTCTAAGAGTGAGAATTTTTAAAATGATTATGTCTATATCTTTATACCTGAACTGTTTAAAGACGTGAAAAATGGTATTTGGAATCTCCTTTTAAAATAAAGAAACATGTATATTTTTGTTCTCAAAAATCTATTTAAGACGGTGAAAAATACCGAAAAACTGATTAAATTATTTTCATGACGATATATATAATCTCAAAAACTGCAGATTTTTGTTTTGTTTTCGGAAACTCCACTTAAAGAGGTGGAAAGATTTGAAACCTGGGTACATATCTTAAATGAGTATATCCACAATAGATCACAAAATCCTAACATGTTACAAGCGTGCATATTGGTATTTGGAATCTCCTTTAAAGATAAAGAAACGTAAGTTTTTGTTTTCGGAAAGTCCACATAAGGGGAAAGGGGTGATAACAAGTGAGGAAGGAGCTGAATTCCTTTTATGAGGATACCTACATGTCAAAAACTGAAGTTGTTACAGACATAGAAATAGGTATTTCGAATCTCCTTTTTAAAATAAAGAAATACGCATTGGTTTGTTTTCGACTTGAGAGGGGACTGTTTCTCACTAGTTCTATCTCGCATGTTCCTGAGTTAGCCCTGCCATTAGCCTGGTCATCTTAGCCCCAAAATACAATGCCACAAACGTGGTTTACAAAGAGTTTCTGGGGTAAATGAAACTCAGTCTTTCGGTGAGTTTTTATACTTTAGTGATTTTCAAATGTCGTTATAGTGCAGTACCGAGGAACGATTACTTTTATCAAATTACGAAATCCACGCGAGTGAAGCCGCGGGTAACATCTAGTTATTATATAAAATTGATAACACTCTATAAAAAATAGTAAACTCATGTGCTCATCCCGAGGTGACGCAGCTCTTTTTCAAGGCACACCCCTTATAAAGGTGAGCTGCATGTACAATTTCAACCACATACCAGCCGTTCTGCCATTTAGAAAGTTCTGACAGTACTGGGAATCTATCCCGGGCCCAGAGGACGGTAGCTAATAACGGTAACTGTTAGGCTACGGAGGCGGACAATCTCTGTTTTCTGATATTTGCACGTTATCCTGTTACTAGCAATGTAGCCTAAATGGCTGGCTATGATATTTATTGTAATAATGTTGTTTTAGGCCTTAACCTATGTGTAATTATTTAGTTTTCACCGTCCACACTTCGTTGATCATTATATTACTTTGTTCACGCTTATGTACCCTAAATAAGGCTTACTGAAATGAAAATCCGCAGCCTGTTTCCAGTCATTTGACCGGGTCAGAAATGGAATGAATGAAGCCCCCATATAGCGGCGAGGATAGGAATTGTGCCGGCTGCCGAAGACTGTCGCACTGCTCTGGGGCTATGATTAATGATTGACAAATGAAATATTAATAATTTCGTGTGGCTATTTCTAGCCGAGTGCAGCCCTTGTGAGGCAGACCCTCCGATGAGGATGGGCGGCATCTGTTATGTGTACATAACTGCGTGTTATTGTGGTGGAGAATAGTGTTGTGTGGTGTGTGAGTTGCAGGGATGTTGAGGACAGCACAAACACCGAGCCCCCAGGCCATCGGAATTAACCAATTTAGGTTAAAATCCCCGACCCGGCCGGGAATCGAACCCGGGACCCTCTGAACCGAAGGCCAGTACGCTGACCATGAAATGAAATGATACTAGAGAGTGTAGCTGGAATGAAAGACGACTTATATCTCAAAAACTGATGATGTTACAGAAGTGGAAATAGGTATTTCGAATGTCCTTCTAAAATAAAGAAACACATATTTGTTTGTTTTCGACTTGAGGGAGGATTGTTTCTCACATACATAGTCATATGTTGCATGTTTCTGAGATATGGGTATCCTTATAAAAGGAATTCAACTACTTACCTCACTTAATTTCAACCCCTCCCCCCTCTCCCCTCCCCCCTCTCCCCTCCCCCTTCCCTTAAGTGGATTTTCCGAAAACAAAAACTTGTGCGTCGTTATATTTTTTTGCTAGTTGCTTTAGGTCGCACTGACACAGACAGGTCTCATGGCGACGATGGAATAGGAAAGAGCAAGGAGTGGGAAGGAAGCGGCCGTGGCCTTAATTAAGGTACAGTCCCAGCATTTGCCTGGTGTGAAAATGGGAAACCACGGAAAACCATCTTCAGGGCTGCCGACAGTGGGGTTCGAACCCACTATCTCCCGGATACAAGCTCACAGCTGCGCGCCCCTGATCGCACGGCCAACTCACCCGGCTTTTCTCTATCTTAAGGCGATTCCAAATACCAATATGCACGTCTGTAACATATTAGGATTTTGTGATCTATTGTAGATATACTCATTTAAGATATTTACCCAATTTTTCAATTCTTTCTACCCCCTTAAGTGGAGTTTCCGAAAACATAAACACAGGGAAAACCGGAGTACCCGGAGAGAAACCTGTCCCGCCTCCGCTTTGTCCAGCGTTAATTTCACATGGACGACCGCGATCTGAACCACGGAACCCAGCGGTGAGAGGTCGGCGTGCTGCCGCCTGATTTTGTCATATTGTTAGATTCCATTGTAACTGTTTACAATATATGAAACGCGACTTCCTATAGATGATAAAGTGGATATCTTATCATTATATCACAATTCGCAGGTTATAGGAAAACCATTAATTACATGTAATCCGAGGAAAATAAAATTTATTTTAACAGCTTCTGTGTTCTTAAATTAATTTTTAAAATCCGATACTCGCCTATACGCAACATTGAAATGCTGTAGGGAATGACCACATTGAGTCCCACAATGGTGACTCCATAAGTAACATTCGTATCCTGACCTGTGTATATAGACCTTGCATTTGGCCTTCTATAAAGCGGGGTAAGTTTGCCGCACCGTCTAGCAAACGCGTGATACCAGTTATTCGACACAAACTAGTTCTGAGAACAAATCAAACGAACTTCGAAACTGATTTAGAAAAGTTATTCGTGAATTGTTAGACGACACTGATATCGATTCGGATTACGAGATAGAGATGAAACGGATTTAGAAAAGGAAGCGGATGATAATGATGGTGGGGAGGACATAGAAATAGGTGAAAATGATCTAACACACGTAAATTGTGGACATCAAAATGAGAATTTATGCTTTGAGTTTTCCGTAACTTTGATTCTTTTTTCGATTCTAGGTTCATTATAAAAGACTGATGTCCGACTCGTTGGCTGAACGGTCAGCGAACTGGCCTTCGGTTCAGAGGGTCCCGAGTTCGATTCCCGGCCGGATCGGGGATTTTAACCTTAATTGGTTAATTCCATTGGCACGGGGGCTGGGTGTATGTGCTGTCTTCATCATTATTTCATCCTCATCACGAAGCGCAGGTCGCCTATAGGAGTCAAATAGAAAGACCTGCACCTGGCGAGCCGAACCCGTCCTGGGATATCCCGGCACTAAAAGCCATACGACATTACATTTCATAAAAGATTGATATAGCAGAAAATTAATCATTAAAAGGTTTGTTTCTAGACGTTTGAGAAAAACGGAAAGGTCTACTTTTTCGGAGCTTCATGTTAGTATTTTTCTATTTTTTTCCGGATTTATAATTTTTTACTTTGGTTCAACTGTTCGATCTGTTCCTGCCATCTTTCTGCCTTGTTTACCTTCCCTAGAAATGGTCTTCCATCTGAGGTCTTGATATTCATAATCCTAGTTTTCCTTTCTCCAAAGGTTTCCTTTAGTTCTCCTGTATGCAGCGTCTACCTTTCCTACAGCCATACGGCCTTCAACATCCTTGCACTTCTCTTCCAGCCATTCTTCCTTAGCTGTCTTGCACTCTCTACTCGTATCTACTTCATTTTTTAATCGCCTGTATTCTTTCCTGCCCTCCTCATTTGTTTGCATTCTTGTATTTTCGTCGTTCGTCAATAGGTCTAATATATCCCGAGTTATCCCCTGATTCTTACTTGATCTTACCTATCTACTGAACCCGAGTGACTTAGGCCCATAGTCAATCATGATTTGATTGATAAAATAAAATATGGTACATTTATTGAAATACAGAAGTGTAGTTGAAAACATTTCATATATGTAATGTCGAAATAGGAGCGAAGGAAGGACGACAGACTGGAGCCTGACGGATTAGCTCGACACACCAACATTTAGCTACTTCACAGCAGGGGATCTCATTAGTTGGCGAACAAGGAAATACAGAGTCCACAAATAAGTCTTGGTCAGAAAGAGAAAGGGGGTAGGTGATACAAAGGAAGCTCGCTACATGAGTAATGCACTGGGATATTTTTGGCAGGACGGAAATTCCGTGCCGTCATGGAAAACTACAGCGGCTGCCAGTACGTTCGCTAGCCTAGGTTCGGGCAGGTGGAGATTTAAATCACGTGGCCGCTTGCCGGCCAATCGTAAAAATTTGATGTAAGACTCAGGGATACCATCTTAAGGAATGATGGATGAGATATTCTCGTAACTCCAAAAGTAATCAGTAATAAATTATTGTGAGTACACGGATCGATGTAATGAATTTATTAGATGTCACGCATGGAAAAATAATCAATAATTATTGGCAAATTAAATAAATTGAAGGCTGGATTTCTTGGAAACCAGACAGCTTGAATCTCATTGGCTGGACGAAGACCACGTTGTAAGGGACGCTTCCGAAGGCGCGAAATGTGAGGAGCTAAATCCACCCGTATCTCCTAAATCTGTTATCGCTAGGAGTTCATATTTAATCCAGCAAATATGCTAGCGGAGTGGATTAATTTGATGTAAATTTTAACGTCCAATTCGGAGTGCAAGTACCGATATTAAAGATCCACCCCCTCCCTCAGGGGTATGACGTCAATGAATCCGCGGGAGAAAGCTTCATCCATATATACGGGACAAGGGATCATCGCCAACACACTTGAAATGAATCTCTGGAGGTGAACCGTCGGTCGCAGCTAACTTCGAATTTTACGGGCATACAGTAACTCAACATTTAATGGCGCGAGCATCCGCCAGTGTTTGTAAAATGTGATCGCGCTCAAGCAACATGAACTGGAAATAGTTAACGTAGGACAGTGTTTGTCAGTTATAAATATCAGTGAAGTAAATTAATTGCACTATAAGAGAGTAATATAAATTGTACCACAATAAGTACGTAAATAACCTACTGTGTGACGAACAGTACTTTAAGGGAATAGTAGCCTGTACTTTGCAATATCGAACCGCTATCATGAACACTTCAAGAGTGCCGTATGAAACGGGCGTATCGCGTCAGACGACATAAATCGCGACGGGCGTAAAATTTGACACCTCGTCGTACGTGTCCAGGTCCATTGTGCGGTAATTGGACGAAGATTAAAATAGTGTAAATATTAAATTTTTGGGTCTAGGATATTAATTTGTTGTATAACAGTTAAAGTATTCAGTGTTAACGTTGTCAATGGTGAAAGTTTTGTGATAATTAAGGTATTAGTGTAAAATGGTAATGTGCCAGGAAATCTTTTGTGGAACTACGCCATCAAGAATGGAGGAGTAAAATGCAGAGAGGGGCCGAAAGGAGCCTCTCATCTGCAAAGCTGTAATGGAATACCGATAACTAAGATGAGTACTAAACTGTAAATAATATTTGGGAAATGTTATCGTGATGGGAAAAATGGGAATTATTTGATTAGACTTGGTTACCTTCTGTAACAAGATGAGTCGCTTAACGACCCCATCCTAAATTTGTAGCACGGACAGTAGTAAATATAACAATGTAAATAATCGGGTCTTTTATGTATTCAGTTTGTTGGAGATGTAAATTTGTATATATAGTGTAGTACGTTAAGTCATGCATGCACTCATATTTCTTTGTAGAATAATTTTCTTTCATTTGATTTTGGTTATGATAGTTAAATAAGACCCGATATGTGTTTTTCTGTTTTGTCATTTTGACGAGCTATGTAATGACACTGAAGGAAAATCCAGCTTCGCCATACCAGTTGTGTTTGTTGTTGATTAGTATGTTCATATTTTCAAATTGAAGTTGTTCAAATTTATGAGAAGCGATTATAATAATAATTTTCCAAGTAAATCATATCTGGATTGATTAGTGCCAGAATAAATCGGATTTGTAAAAGGGGTTATGCGTTAAACATATTAAGAGTGGACTACCGTGTAACAGGCGAAAATTAATATTTTTTATTAATAATAATAATAATAAATAAAATAAAACTACTTTTTTTAGAAGAATTTTTTTAATATAATTTCGAAATAATAATCATTCATGAGATATTGGAAATTTTTAGTGATCAATGCGTAATAATAAATTTAATTGATCAGGTGATGTGTTTGTCGGAAATCATTTAATGACGGGATGTCGTTTTTAATTCGGATTTAAAGTGTGTGGTAATTTAACTTGATAAATTAATAATATTGAAATTTAAGATCGGTGCTAATAATCCGTACATTTTAATGAACGTGTGGTTTAAATTACGGTCCAATATAATTTTACGTATAAATGTCGTGTCTTAAAGTTGCAATTCATTAGCCGGAACACGTAGGACTAATATTACGAAACCATGATTGTCAAATTTTGGTAAATATAATTTCAAGATGATACGATTATTTGTGGAGAACGAACTGAGGCGTAGATCAAAATGAGATAGAAATGTTAAAGAATCTGCAGTCAGATAATAAAAGGTCGTACGATGTCAGAAGTAAATAAATAAGTCAATTGAGAATTCTGTGAGAAATAAATGAATCAAGGAATATTGAGATAGAAAGGGATATAAATTCCGTACGAGAGACACTTAGGATATTGAAATGAGTGTAAAATGTACGGGCAGTGTCACAGAGAAATACTGAGTTACGTAGCGGGTAGAATTCGAACCCGTGACAGCATGTACGAAATAAATAGACTGCACAGCTATTCGTCGAGATACTACGGATTAAGGATAATGAGAGTTCAGAGTCCACATAAATGATCGTATAGTGTAATCATTGTAATGACGAGCGATGACAATCATGATGTCGTGATAATAATAATAATAAATATTGCAGATAAAGGTTTGGACCGCCTTAAGTAAATGAGCGTTGATAAAGATGTTAAACGGGAATCTAAATGATAATATGCAACCGATAATAATAATAATAACAATATAAGGACGATGTTAAATCATCGCGGTCAGATTAATAATAATTGTCATAATAATAACAGTAATGATGCCGTTGGTTGATCAGTGAAATAATTATAATTGCGACCGATATCTTAATATATTTTGGCGGAAGTGACCGGTTCATTAATAATAATAACCTCTTGAGTGACGTGAATAATAATAATAAAATCTGGAGTCACCTATTTAATAATAATAATAATAACCACAAGAGGGATATAATAATAATAACAACAGTAATAACCATCTGTGTTTGCGTCCCGCATAATAATGACGATATTAATCAAACGTGACAGTGCCAGGAACCGTTGAGTATAATAATAATAATAATAATAATAATAATAATAATAATAATAATAATAATAATAATAATAATAATAATAATAATAATAATAATTTCGAGGATGATAATTTCATGGATAAATGAATATTTCTGACGATAGTTAATTAATTATTTGGTGACAACATCCCTCGATTCTTATGTTTAAATAATAAGAGTGATAAATATTATAATCATTTGTTACCTCGTTATAGTACGGTTTCCGCACGGGACGATGTTACAGTAATACTTGGTGTGTTTGTTTACTTCGCCCGCGATGCGAGGGGAGGTCATTGCCACGGTATTTCCAACCGCTTCTCGTTATCTCATCTGTGGCAGTAGTCTACTGAGGCTACTTTGTAACATTTCAAATCATGTGTAAATAAAATATAAATGCTAATTCTGTGGTATGGCATCAGCTGGACGTCGTAAGATAGGAACTGTCCGTGTAATCCATTTTTCGTAATTCACGAGAAACATTACCCAGTCCGAGTACCGGTCTCGGAAAAATGTATATAGCCGGAGTACATCATCTTAGTTAAATCGAGAAGCCGACCGTAACATGGGTTATGCTCGGGCTCCCGATAGAAGGAAGCTATATCCTTGAACAACGGTTCGATTCAAATGGAATCGATCCGTAAATTATACCTCAAAATGTCATTTTATTTCAGAAGCAACCCAGCAAGATATTGATACCACTTGCGGTATAGCAAGTGATTTGTTTATGTAACATGTGTGGAAATTTAAATATCATTGCCAAATGTATCAAAGTTTCGTACGTCGGATGGCGTAATAAACTGCTCCTTCTGGCAAATTATTTCAAAGGAAACCACTCTCATAATCTTTTTATTGTAGTTAGATGATGCCCTTTTTAAAGTTAACAGTCACTTCCTAGTCCTATCATGGAGTCCTTAAATTCAAGTTTACAATCGAGCTTTCCCCATTTTAATTTTAAATTGCTCCGTTCATTCCCGTGTTCTATTATGCCGTTATATTTATATTTGATGACTTAAATAATGAACCGACACCCCTGAGATAAATGCTAGTCTGGGACTCGGGAGGTGGACGGGTGCACTACCTTGCCTTTCTTCGGCAGCGTATTACATAACTAGAGTCGTGATCTTTTCGCATTAATTTATGTTCTATTTCGCTAAAAGAAAACAAATTTTCGCGTTATTTCGCGAAATAGGACTGACCCCATCCCTTTAATTTCTCCTTAATTCTTTCGTAAAGTTATTCATAAAAAGTTGAATTCGTCAGATTTGTGAATTATTTATGAGAATAAGAGAAGCACTATTGATCATAATTAATTATTCCTTATGTACATAAGAAACTTTCCTCTCCCCCTACATGGCCATAGCTTTCATCCTATATGGCCATACACTTAAGGAATTTTATAGAATCTTAACGAAGAGATACTTCCGCCGTAATAAGAAATCTTATTCTGTCTTCTCTTTCCCTTCACACACGTGATATTGGAATACCAGTTCAAGATAGTTTTTTCATAAATTTCGCTGCATTTTCACACTTATCGCAAAATAAGTAAATTTCGGTTTAAACTGACCTTGTCGCTTTAATTCGCCGTAATTCGCGAAAACAGAATCACTAATTTCTTAACCAGAATCACATGACTCGTTAAGATATTTCAAAATCGCTTCGAAATATTTTTTGCCGCGTTTATCGTTAATGCAAAAAAATCATGCTTCTTTATATATAACTGTTGTAAAACACAGATTATGTGGAAGGGAAAGGCTCGTTGTTAAGGCGGATAGCTCTATGCCCGGCTGTGAACTCCAGGCCATATGTCCCTCCAGAAGTAGAAGGCTCCTTTATAAATGTCTCTATTTCCTGACGGGGAGTCAAGCCCACGTGTCTCCAGGTGAATCGAGCACGTATTTACCACCTCACCTACAGTGGTTGGCGCCTATCTGCAGATAAGACTTAACAGTGGAGGTAGAACGGCCAGGAACGAAAAGCAAAATACTCATCCATGTAACAATGGAGAGACGTGCTGTGTTGATGTTCAACAGTGAGATAAGCGAACCTGTTGAGCGGTGTTTTTCGCATTGTGCTGTCCGGTGACAGCAACAGGTGAGGAACAGAGCACACCTAAGGCCTAGAGCAGTTCTCTGTTCTCATATTTGTATTAGGATCCATGTCTGAATTAGGCCTAATTCGCTACTGACTTCCTTCTCTTCTTACTTACTGACTTACTTTGCATGTTACTTACCTCCTTATTTGTTCGATTATGTATTGCCTTACTTCTCTTCCAGCCATTCTTCCTTAGCTGTCTTGCACTTTCTAATCGTATCTACATCATTCCTTAATCGCCTGTATTATTTATTGCCCTCCTCATCCTTTTGCATTCTTGAATTTTCGTCGTTTGTCAATAGGTCTAATATCTCTAGAGTTATCCGCTGATTCTTACTTGATCTTACCTATACCGACTTATTTACTAACAACCTGCGTACTTACTAATACATTTCTTTCTTAATCTGCTTACCCTCCAGGGTTGGTTTTTCCCTCGGACTCAGCGAGGGATCCCACCTCTACCGCCTCAAGGGCAGTGTCCTGGAGCTTCAGACTTTGGGTCGGCGAATACAGTTGGAGAGGAGGACCAGTACCTCGCCCAGGCGGCCTCACCTGCTATGCTGAACAGGGGCCTTGGTGGGGATGGGAAGATTGGAAGGGATAGACAAGGAAGAGGGAATGAAGCGGCCGTGGCCTTGAGTTAGGTACCATCCCGGCATTTGCCTGGAGGAAAAGTGGGAAACCACGGAAAACCTCTTCCAGGATGGCTGAGGTGGGAATCGAACCCACCTCTACTCAGTTGACCTCCCGAGGCTGAGTGGACCCCGTTCCAGCCCTCGTACCACTTTTCAAATTTCGTGGCAGAACCGGGAATCGAACCCGGGCCTCCGGGGATGGCAGCTAATCACACTAACCACTACACCACAGAGGCGGACACTAATATATTTATTTGTGGCAAAAGATCTACAGAGGTCGACGCCACGAACAAATATCAATATATACATATTTATTTATATATATTTTTTTATTTATTTACTTATGGACATATTTCCTACCGAACTCTGCATTCGGGAGACGCATGGGTTCGAACCCCACCCTCGGCTGCCCTGAGAATGGTTTTCTGTTGTTTTCCATTTTCACTTCCAGAATCGGGACAATTCCATTCCATAGGCCACAGTCTATTCATTCCACCTCCTTACCAAATTTCATTCACCATAATTCATTTCATCTCCATTAGCTCCTCGACTGATGTTGGTGTCAGGAAGGGTATCCGGCCGTAAAACATGCCATATAAATTCATTTCACCTCATCCCTGACCCAGTATCAAGAAATGGGACTAAGCGGTAGACCAACAACAACAACAACAACCACAACGACGACTTACTGACTTATTTGTTCAGTATCTATGTACTTACTAATGTACTTCGTTGCAATTACTGGGCTGATTGGCTCAGCCAGTAAAGCGCTGCCCATCTAAGAGCTGGTTGGTGGTTTCGATCCCGGCTCATTTAGGTGGTATTTAATGCTGCTGAAATACGTCAACCTCGTGTCGGTAGATTTAAAGACAAGTAAAATAACTCCAGCCCCTCGGAGTCTCTCAAAACCATATTATTATTATTATTATTATTATTATTATTATTATTATTATTATTATTAAATCCACAGCCTGTTTCCACTCATTCAACCGGGTCACGAATTGGATGCATGAAGACTTCCATCTACCCGCAAGGATAGGAATTGTACCGGCTGCCGAAGCCTGTCGCACTCCTCTGGGGCAATGATTAATGACTGACTGATGAAATGAAATGATATTCAAGCTCTTTAAGTCTTTAGGCTTTTTCAATCGTGAAATTACTAGCGTTTCGCCCCAGTGTAGCAGTGGGCTCATCAGTTGGAATACTACACTTTTCCAAGACGCTGGTGCTAGTGGTGAGACACCGCTGAAAGCCTCCTATGTAGGATAATGCAGTGACGGTGCTCTAGGGGGAAGCATGTGCCTCCACTTGAATAAATGCCTGCCTTTGGCCTATATCAAAAAATAAGGTTTCTAGAGGACTAGCAGTGGTGTTTCGACGGCGCAGTAGCGCCAGCGTCTTGGAAAGGTGTAGCATTACGAGTAATAAATCTCATTGTAGACCGTATCGAACATCAGACCAGTCAACGATCTTCCAACATAAGAGGTAAGCGATCTTAGACTCTCATTTTGAGAACACTCCATTTTCAAGGCACTGAGTACATCTTTTTCCTTTTTCCATTTTTCAGACCTCAGTTCACGCACATTGCGTCTTATTTTCTCCGTTTTTGATCTTGAACTCCCAGTAAAAATGAAGACACCTGTTTTCGGCTTTAACCATTATTTTAAAGGAAATGGATATTGGCCTCTACCCATAAGCAGCTTCAAGCGTGATCAGTCCTGTTTGAAGTATTACTACTCCATGTCAACTACAATATGTGATTTCTCGTACCCGACTCATGTGTCTATGCAGGAATGAGATTTAATTAGTTAACAATTCTAATTACCTACTTCATTCCAAAGAACATAACAATAATTTTTTGTTATGTATGAACATTCTTATTAACTGACTGGTAGCAATGATTTTAATTACTTCACTACCAGCTCCATGTTGTACTTTATGTTTTTAACCTCTGTCAACACGATTGTGTGTTTTTCTCCTGCCATGATGAACATTCTTATATGTTTTCACACTAGTTTTAAGCCTATTTGATTTTCTATAATGTAAGTGTTAAATCTTAGGGTACCATATATTTTAAGGACACTAGGTTCGGGGCCCTGACCTAACTTTAGGCTAAGATTTATTTTCGGCTGATGATGTTTACGACAGTTAAGCGAAACATGTCCCAACTTACAACACATGTTGTAATGTTTATATTCTAAATATAAGGAAGGACAAGTATTGGAAAGGTGGGGTAAATTATTATTCTTATTTTAATGTTCATAAGGTGTAGCATTCCCACTGATGAGCCCACTGCTACACTGGGGCGAAAGGCTGGTAATTTCACGATTGAAGAAGCCTAAAGACTTACAGAGCTTAACATTTGCAGCCGATAAAATTAAATTAGGGTTTCCTTCTAGGAAACTTATTTTTTTAAATGATATTGTTGCTGGAATGAAAGATGACAGGGAAAACCGGAGTACTCGGAGAAAAACCTGTCCCGCCTCCGCTTTGTCCAGCACAAATCTCACATGGAATGACCGAGATTTGAACCACGGAACCCAGCGATGTGATGCCGGCGCGCTGCCGCCTGAGCCACGGAGACTATGATGATGATGATGATGATTATTATTATTATTATTATTATTATTATTATTATTATTATTATTATTATTATTATTATTGTACCGGGCGGTACACCTCCACTCCGCTAATTTAAAATGTGCGCCTGTTGAAACTCCTCTGTTGGAGGAAGTCTGAACTTTATCTACGCTACTAATTCTCTACTTTCTCTGAAGATGTCACCACATGGAAAACTTTGAGTTTTTGAACTGTGTCATTTTTGATGTGTTTTTGTTTCGCTTGAAGTAAGAAGTGTGAACTTTCTCTTCTAGAGGACACTACTGAAGATCACCAATAGTGCAACCTAGTGCGGAGTCAAAGAACTATTTTGTTGGAGAAATTTTTATTTCAAATGTTTGTTCTTTGCTAAATTTCTTTCTGTTATTGTTTAAGTTGGCTGTATACCCCTCTTTTCCCCTTGTTTTAGATTTATCCAATCCCGAATTTCTTTGAGTTATTTCCGACCAATCCGATGTATCTTCCCCCAACTTGGATATGTTTCTGTACCCTAGCCAATAAAGAATTTGCGGGAGGGTGTTTTCATTCCCCTAACGCCTCGAAACTTCTGCGAGAGGATATAAACTGCTGATTTTTGGGTCTCCGGGCCACTTCAGTTCCATCTTTCAGTGTATTAAGTACATAGCAGGAGTCGGGAAGCGCCTCTTTCCTCAGCAGCGGTCAACAACAAGGTAATGGCCGATTAATAACTTCTTTCTTTGCTAGCTCAGCAGTTTAACTCTCGGGGCGGGTTCTAAGCTTTCCACCATGTAACCGTTTCCTAAATGTAACTACTCCTTTCATATATTCTCTTTTAAAGCTACATACTGGGATAGAGAGTGCTAACCCTCTTGAGCTCCCACTCATATTGTTTTGAGGTGAACTTATTTTTCTCTACCTATTCTTCGTTAATGTAAAACAAATTGTTCTCTTCTTAAGTCACCTCGTTAGTATGGGATTAGCCCTTGTATTAACGGCCTAGTGCCAAGTAGGTCTTAATCAAAGTGTATTAGGAGTGCAGGTGCGCCTCCTTTCAAATTGTTACCTTAGAGGTCATTTAATTAACCTCCTTTGCATTTAATAGACCTCAGTAGATTGGGTATTTTACCCCTGTGTTTATGTCCGTTGAGGACAACTTGAAGGTGGAGTTTGGTGTGGCCTGGGAGAGGCTTAAATTTGAGAGCGAGTGGCTCTTTTGAAAATTGAGTGTTGTATGCCTCGAGGAGGCTTTTCAGTGTAATTTGGAGCTAGGGCTCCTAGGCATGAAAGGGGTTTTCTGCCCCTCTGTTGAAACTTGTGTTTGGGGTAAAACTGAGCTGATTGCCCAAGCAGTGTAAAGTCAGGGCGCGAAGCCCAAATCCTGTAATATTGTAACTACCCTTTTGATTTGCTACTTTGTACCTGCCATGCTTGTTATTTCTTTGTTTTTGAAAAGAAAATATAACCTTGTTAAATTTTACATTAACTTTGATTCCGTAGTTTGAGACCCGTTCACGCCCGCACCTTCTTTCACCTCTACCTACCACTAAAACACGGTAACAAGTGGTAGCAGAGCGTGGTTGAATGGGTCTCAATTTAGCCCCTTTTGACGGCTAAACATTGTTTTGTTCCGAACTCTAACTATTTTTTCAGTTGCTGGAATTTTTTGAGTTTTTCAAAATTGTTTTGTCACCATGCCCGGCCCTCGCGATGTTCTCCATCTTAACTATTTGCGCAAGGAGGAGTTGATCTATGAATTGACTATTAGAAATGTACAATCTGGAGGCACGGTTGCAGTAGACACAAACAAGCTTAGAGAGTCCCTAGATTTGCCCATTTCCATCCCCAATTTGGGAGAGAAAGAAATTGACGACTCTCTTTCCACGATCACGGAGAATATTACTGGGCTAGCTTCTGTAGTTAGTTTTTTTGATGAAAATGATCCTTCTCCTAATCAAATTAAGCGTGTGCAAGCTAGGCTATATCACTTTTCAAATAGAGTTAACGATCTGTTGTCTCTAAAGTTGAATGACGTTCAGAAGAAGGAAGCTAGTACGCTGCTTGAAAATATGTCTGAATTATCTAGCAAGGTCACTCAATTGTTAACAGGGGAGGTTCCTCCCAAAAGCGATCTACCCACCACAGTGAATGTAGGTAGCGAGGAAGAGCCTCATAAGGGAGAAGTTAATAGGAAATCCATCGCCGCTCAAACTATCTCTGCCCCATTGGACAACGAATCTGAACGCCGTGCATCGTTGAGTAACATC
Organism: Anabrus simplex; assembly: GCF_040414725.1. Taxonomy (NCBI): domain Eukaryota; kingdom Metazoa; phylum Arthropoda; class Insecta; order Orthoptera; family Tettigoniidae; genus Anabrus; species Anabrus simplex. The sequence goes on along the minus strand of NC_090266.1, from coordinate 1,155,953,824 downwards.
CGTTCTGAATTAACTTCCTTGCCATTGAAACCTTTACCTACTATGTCACCTGGGTTTAGCAGCTTGCCTCACCCATTGGCAATGTTGCTCAGAGGTATCTCTAAGTTTTCGGTTAATACCACCAGTGATGTAATTTCATTTTTAAGATTTCTAGTTGAATTTCAGGATCATGCACTTGTGTTTTCTCTTTCTCCATGTCAAATTTTGCAAATTATCTATCCGTATGCTATTGGTATTCTCTCAGATAAAATCGTAAGAGCCATTGCCGAGCAATCATCTATTGAGGATTTCCATGCCCATTTGCTAGCTAACTTTATCCCGGCTAGGGCCAGGTCTTCCCTTATTCAGAAGTACTATTACCGTGTACAACGCTTGGATGAAAACTTGGCTGATTTCATACAAGACATTAAGTTTTATACTAGGGTGTTTGCTCTTCACTTCCCTGAGGATCAAATTGTACAAGCTATTGTGGAAGGCATTTCACCATCTTATAGGTCATATTTGTGTTTCGCGGCATGCCCGCAGACTTTCTCTGAACTTGAAGCGTTGGCCGTCTCAGCGGAAGGATTTAGGTACGCCGATTCTTTGCGTGTGGCAAAAGAACCCCCTCCTTCGTTTAGTAATACTCGGCCTCCACCTCGCCGACCAGTCACACCCCGTAAATGTTATGCTTGCGGGTCGTCTGACCATCTTCGCAATAAATGTCCATTGGTCAAAACTAGTAGGGCAAATAATGGAGCTGGTTCAGCACAAGGCTGTTTTAAATGTGGGGCTTTCTCACATATTGCCAAGAATTGTCCCAATTCAAATAGCACCCCCTCCTGCTCAACTTCTGGTGCAAATTCCACCTATGCCAATAATAAAAAGTGACTAGTGGCTTCGGCTGAGTCGACTAATCTATCTTCCCGAGACTCAGCCCCTGGTAAACAGGTTGTAAATTCAGGGAACGAGCAATTTTCAAATTCGTCTTTTGAAGGTCCCAAAGAGTGTCTTAGGATTGCGGCGGATACCCCCGCACCGGTCCCCTTTCTCAAAATTTTGTTAAATAACGAGCCTATAACAGCTCTCTTAGATTCAGGTAGTGTTTGTTCTATTATTTCGGCTGATTGGTATTCAAAATTGAAATCTGTTTGTACGCTTCCTAACTATTGTTTGTCGGCGATCCAATACGTTTCGGCTAATTCCTCTCCATTAGAAATTCTCGGTTCCTTATATGTCAAAATTCGTATTTTTAAATTCACTTGGAAAGTTAAATTGTTTGTGGCCAAGCACTTGTCTTGCCCCATTATATTGGGAGCGGACTTTATTTCTCACACTGGTCTTGTGCTCGATCTTCAGAGTAGGTCTTGCACTTTCAAATTTGCCTCTAATTGTAATATCCCTCTATTAAAGTGTAATTCTGCATCATGTTCTTCTATTTCGCCTACCCAGGATGAGATGTTGTTAGACCTTAGACATCTACCTGAGGAGCAGGCTGATAGTATTCGCAAATTGTGTCAGTCGTTTCCCGAGGTGTTCTCTGATACTCTTGGTGTTACTGACCTGATCGAATACAAAACTGAGGTCACGGATTCGATTCCTGTCCGTTTTCCACCTTATAGGCTATCTCCACCTAAAATGAAGGCTCTAAAAGAAATCATCGATCAGATGTTGAAGGACGGTATTATTAGGCCCTCTAAGTCAGCGTATTCTTCGCCTATTTTTTTAGTCCCGAAACCCCAAGGAGGCTTCAGGCCTGTCATTGATTACAGGGCTCTCAATCGGAAGGTGGTGTTACAATCTGTGCCCCTTCCCGACCTTCATTCTTGTTTTTCATGGTTTCGTAAGGCCAAGTTCTTTACTATCTTGGACTTGAATCAGGCCTATAATCAAATTCCCCTTGCCGAAGAGTCTAAACATCTTACAGCGTTTGCCACGGACTGGAATTTATACGAATACAACCGCGTGCCTTTCGGGCTCCCCACGGGAGCAGCTGTACTCACTAGGCTACTAGATAGGGTCTTCTCCGACATCAAATTTGAGTACTTATATCACTACTTGGACGATGTCGTCGTATTTTCAGAGACTTTTGAAGAACATCTAGATCATCTGCGAGAAGTTCTCGATCGCCTTCGTAAGGCTGGGTTAACTGTTAAGTTGTCCAAGGTTGCCTTTGCTAAGCCCTCTATGTCTTTCCTAGGGCATATTGTGTCACCGGATGGTGTAGCAGTCGATCATTCTAGAACACAGGCCATCCGTGATTTTAAACCTCCCAAGGACATTAAAGGTATCGCCAGGTTCATTGGTATGGTGAATTTCTTCAGGAAGTTTATTCCTAACTTCGCTAATAGAGCGGCGCCCTTAAACCTTCTTCGTAGAAAAGGCATCAAATTCGAGTGGGGACCTTCTCAACAAGCCGCTTTTGAAGACCTTAAATTAGCTCTTTGTAATGCCCCTGTACTTGCTATGCCTGATTTCTCGAAGAAATTCATTGTCCAAACCGACGCATCGTCGTCAGCGGTAGCTGCAGTCCTTCTTCAAGAGACTGAACTAGGGAGGCGCCCCATCGCCTATGCGTCTAGGATATTGTCGGCTCAAGAAGCCAAGTATTCCATCTATGAGCTCGAAGGTTTGGCAGTCTTATTCGCCTTAGAGAAGTTCCGTCTCTATCTGGAACATGTCAAATTCGACCTGGAGACAGATAATCAAGCCTTAAGCTGGGTCTTAGGTAGGCCGCGTCGTACTGGTCGTATAGCCCGCTGGGCCATCCGTATTTCTGCCTTCCAGTTTGATGTTAGACATATCAGAGGTACCGAAAATGTTGTTGCTGATGGACTCAGCCGTATGTTTTCTAACGACGTCGAGACCCACGAACCGGTCGACAGTTCATCACCTCCCGAGTCCATACTATCCAGTGTTAATGCCATCTTAACAGATGCCCCCATGCTTTTTAGGGATATTGAGAAATACCAACGTGAAGATCCGACGCTGGCTCCGATAATGGAAACCCTTTCTTCTGGGGAACATGTCGTCCCTTATGTTCTGAGGAATGGTGTTTTATGTTGCCCTTCGAGGCATGATAAGATGATGAAAGTTGTTGTTCCAGCTGTCCTTGTGCCTATGATCTTCAAGTATTATCATGAGACCCCATTAGGAGGGCATCTGGGAATCTTTAAAACCCGTGAAAAGATTCGTGAAATGTTCATCTGGAAAGGTATGGACGGTGAAATCCGTGAACTTGTAAAAACTTGTAAATCTTGTTTGCTCAGTAAACCCACCATGTCCACCAAGGTAGGCCTCTTGTCTTCTCAGCAAGCGTCGCGCCCCATGGAACGCCTGTATATTGATTATGTAGGACCATTCCCCCAGTCAAAGGGTAATGCCAACAAGTTCATCCTTGTGTGTGTAGATGGTTTTACAAGATTTTCCTGGTTATTTCCGACTAAGCTGGCTACCGCTCAGTCCACCATTACTTGCTTAAATTCTATTTTTGCTTCTTTTGGTCCGTGCCAATATATTGTATCTGATAATGCTAAGGCTTTTACATCTAACTTATTTCGTAAATTCTGTTTTGACTTATCCATCTCTCATGTAACTACTTCTGCTTATTACCCTCAACCATCTCTGGCTGAACGAGTTAATCGTAATCTCAGGTCCGCACTTATTGCCTATCATCATGAAGATCATTCCAGGTGGGACACGTCCCTGCATTGGTTAGCTTTTGCTTTGAATTCGGCGGTTCATGAATCTCATAAGTTCACTCCAGCTTCCTTGATGTTCAAGTTTGTTCCCAACACGCCGCTCTCTAACCTTTGGTCTCTGAGTGACATTCTACCCGAGACAATAGATCCAGATAATATCAAAGATCTTTGGAAGAAGGCTAAAGCCAATCTCATGGTATCTCATGAAAAGGTTAGGGAAAGGTATGATCGTGGACGGAGACCCACCCCTTTGAAGGTAGGTGACCAAGTTATGGTCAAGAATTTTGTTCCCGCGGGCAAGCTTGCCCCCAGATTTCATGGGCCATGCATCATTCTCGATTTTCTTACGCCGGTTACATTGTTAGTAAGCAATCCAGCCACCGAGAGGATATTTAGGGTTCACCTGTCCCAGGTGAAACCGGTGTAAATTTTGTGTCAACTTGCTTCATATAATTTGATAGGAATATGAAGGTTATATTTTTTTTTTAGTTCCACTCTTAAGGCATTCTGCTCCTTCTATTTTATTTTATATGTAAGCATTTCTGTGAAACCTCCCCCGATTTGTTAAACTGCCATCCTGTCCTTGCCACGGCCATTACCACGCTCCCGTCTCCTGCTCCACTACACACAGTGGCTGGCTTAGATGAAATGCCATGGATATCTGCACGCCGCTGGCCCCTCAATCTCTCTACATGCCTGTGCCCTCAAAAGAAACATGATGGTCCAACACAATTCTGCCGCCTAGCTTTAATGTTTCAGTGCCCCCGCAGCCGCGCGGCGCCGCGCCGCAACTGGTTTTGAGGAAGGGCCCCCTCGGCCCCAGCGAGGACGACATGTGCACGGCGAGCCGGAGCTCTCCTCCCGGCCAAGGCTGATGTGCGGCGCACGACCTGCTACTTGCCCGCAGCCTGTATATGTTCACCGCGGGCGCGGCGTGTTTCAACACCTCTGCTCCCCTCATAGTGCGGGCGAGCGGTATCTCAGGGTACTTGAGGGGTCCGAGCGGCCTCCTTTGGACGCAAGCTGCAACGGCCGGTCTGGCCATCCAACTTCATCAACCTCAACTACATGGACAGTTACGATAAGCAATGACTACACTCGGGAATTCAACAGCAATATTTGGTGGACATTGCAAAATTTTTCATCACTTTTAAGTATTAAAAGTTTATCCTCAGAATTCTACTTCTACAAACTTAAAAACTATTCTTCATCTGCAACAACAAAATTTTGGAACTAAATCAAACCAAATTAAGAAAATCTTATAAATTTTTTTTGGCAATTAATCTCCATATCTACATCAAAACTTGGACCTTGTTTTCAAACAATTTCATGTGTCACCCCGGGAGGAACTTTTGGGGGGGGAAGGTCTGTACCGGGCGGTACACCTCCACTCCGCTAATTTAAAATGTGCGCCTGTTGAAACTCCTCTGTTGGAGGAAGTCTGAACTTTATCTACGCTACTAATTCTCTACTTTCTCTGAAGATGTCACCACATGGAAAACTTTGAGTTTTTGAACTGTGTCATTTTTGATGTGTTTTTGTTTCGCTTGAAGTAAGAAGTGTGAACTTTCTCTTCTAGAGGACACTACTGAAGATCACCAATAGTGCAACCTAGTGCGGAGTCAAAGAACTATTTTGTTGGAGAAATTTTTATTTCAAATGTTTGTTCTTTGATAAATTTCTTTCTGTTATTGTTTAAGTTGGCTGTATACCCCCTCTTTTCCCCTTGTTTTAGATTTATCCAATCCCGAATTTCTTTGAGTTATTTCCGACCAATCCGATGTATCTTCCCCCAACTTGGATATGTTTCTGTACCCTAGCCAATAAAGAATTTGCGGGAGGGTGTTTTCATTCCCCTAACGCCTCGAAACTTCTGCGAGAGGATATAAACTGCTGATTTTTGGGTCTCCGGGCCACTTCAGTTCCATCTTTCAGTGTATTAAGTACATAGCAGGAGGCGGGAAGCGCCTCTTTCCTCAGCAGCGGTCAACAACAAGGTAATGGCCGATTAATAACTTCTTTCTTTGCTAGCTCAGCAGTTTAACTCTCGGGGCGGGTTCTAAGCTTTCCACCATGTAACCGTTTCCTAAATGTAACTGCTCCTTTCATATATTCTCTTTTAAAGCTACATACTGGGATAGAGAGTGCTAACCCTCTTGAGCTCCCACTCATATTGTTTTGAGGTGAACTTATTTTTCTCTACCTATTCTTCGTTAATGTAAAACAAATTGTTCTCTTCTTAAGTCACCTCGTTAGTATGGGATTAGCCCTTGTATTAACGGCCTAGTGCCAAGTAGGTCTTAATCAAAGTGTATTAGGAGTGCAGGTGCGCCTCCTTTCAAATTGTTACCTTAGAGGTCATTTAATTAACCTCCTTTGCATTTAATAGACCTCAGTAGATTGGGTATTTTACCCCTGTGTTTATGTCCGTTGAGGACAACTTGAAGGTGGAGTTTGGTGTGGCCTGGGAGAGGCTTAAATTTGAGAGCGAGTAGCTCTTTTGAAAATTGAGTGTTGTATGCCTCGAGGAGGCTTTTCAGTGTAATTTGGAGCTAGGGCTCCTAGGCATGAAAGGGGTTTTCTGCCCCTCTGTTGAAACTTGTGTTTGGGGTAAAACTGAGCTGATTGCCCAAGCAGTGTAAAGTCAGGGCGCGAAGCCCAAATCCTGTAATATTGTAACTACCCTTTTGATTTGCTACTTTGTACCTGCCATGCTTGTTATTTCTTTGTTTTTGAAAAGAAAATATAACCTTGTTAAATTTTACATTAACTTTGATTCCGTAGTTTGAGACCCGTTCACGCCCGCACCTTCTTTCACCTCTACCTACCACGGAAAACTCCGTAACAATTATTATTATTATTATTATTATTATTATTATTATTTCACAGAAATACCGTTGATCACAGAGATGAATGAAGGTGCCGGGGTTGAATGGGCGGACAAGGAAATGACCAGAGAATAAGTTAAAGCACTAAAGTTTGAAATTTTATTTCTTTCCTTCATTTTATTCTTAAAATTTGCCAGATAAATAACAACAATATAACAATTGAGCTCGTCAGGTCCAACAACAGTGACCTAAAGTCGAAAAACAGGTACAGAACTCGAGATAATCATTAACACGGCAACATAAAAGGAATGAGCATTGTAGCTCTGAACAGGTACAATACACTGCTCCACTAGCCTAGGAGTCTGAGCTCCAAAAGTTAATATAGTCCAGCCTCTCAGAGCCACCAGTTTCTTACAAAGCACAAGATTATGCCTGACAAACTTCAAATAATGTATTTACAGTTACTTCTGCTCAACAGATTTTTCACTTTCTGTTCCAGAAACATAAACAGAGGTAATAAGTGCCCATACTAAATGCCCATAATGTAAAAAGAAAAAGGTTGATAATGATTGGCCAAGATCAAAATGCAAGGAGGCTAAAACGTACACTCCTCCTAGAAAACACTTAAAAAACCCTAAGTGGGCTTATGGCCCAAAGTTACAGAGACTAACCCTATCCTACGCCGGGGTGACTAAATGAGAAACATTAAATACCAAAAGTATTTAAGAATTTTAGAGGATTAGAAACCTTAGTCACTCCATACCAGGTTGAATGGGAATCAACAGAGGGAAATCACTCTTTGTTCCCTTTCACTAAATGTTTCCCAGCAGGGATTTGAACAGAGTCCTCAGTCTTGCCGAAAGATACATTTAAGCCATGACGTTAGAACTTCACATGAATAAAAAAAGTTTGAAACCTTCCCCTCAAGTTATCTTCTAGAGTTATCCCATGTTAAAAAATTTCTGCGAATACCTTGAGTTGCTTGGCCTTTTGAACGCTGACCTGCGGCCCCTGCCCCCAAAGAACACGCCGCACTCACTAAACTGGAGCGATGAAAATGACAACACAGCCCTAAGGTGTCCAGCTTTTATAGCATTTCGATGGAAAGTTTCCAAAACTCTTTACAGATAGGCTGGATGCCTGTACACAACCCCAATTTTAACTGGCTAGAGAAAGTATTCCCAAAATGCCTGATTGGTTGATAGGTCCAGGAGTTGGAGGGGGCAGAAGTGTTGACAACCTTGACAGAAGAACAAAACAATCTTCACAAACTTGAAGTTGCCACCTGTCACAGTACAAATTTCTGAATAAATTAGTTAGAGTTCGACCCGCTAGGGGGAGCAACAAAACCGATAATAGAGACATCTAGCGGCTGAAAATCCAAGTATCCTGCATAATATTAGCTCAAGTTCAATTACATAGATGGCCTTACAGAAAGACCACAGTTTAACTTTTTTTTTTTTTTTTTTTTTTTGCTAGTTGCTTTACGTCGCACCGACACAGATAGGTCTTATGGCGACGATGGGATGAGAAAGGGCTAGGAATGGGAAGGAAGCGACCGTGGCCTTAACTAAGGTCCAGCCGCAGCATTTGCCCGGTGTGAAAATGGGAAACCACGGAAAACCATCTTCAGTGCTGCCGACAGTGGGGCTCGAACCCACTATCTCCCGGATGCAAACTTACAGCTGTGTGCTCCTAACCACACGGCCAACTCGCCCGGCTCGCAGTTTAACTGGACGCAGAATGTGTACCACCGGTACAATTTATTATTATTATTATTATTATTATTATTATTATTATTATTATTATTATTATTATTATTATTCGTAGTAGTAGTAGTAAGAGTACCGGTCTAGAAAGCCAAGAATAACAGCCGAGAGGATTCGTCGTGCTGACCACACGACACCTCGTAATCTGCAGGCCTTCGGACTGAGCAGCGGTCGCTTGGTAGGCGAAGGCCCTTGAGGGCTGTAGTGCCATGGGGTTAGGTTAGTAGTAGTAGTAATATTAGTAGCAGCAGTAGTAGTAGTATTAGTAGAAGTAGTAGTATTAATCTGTTGAACTATCTTCTCTTGTAATCAGACTCCAACAGCAAAATGCACAGAGGAAGAATTACTTTCCACATCATCGGTGAACTTGTAATACCACGTATCTGACATTTAAAAGATTTTACATGGGTGGGAAAAGGAACTAGCCTTGGATGGTTCTGGAAGAGTACAATTTAATTTATGATATTGCTCGATGATCGGCATCGCCTGCGTATGCAGTATATTCGCGTTTCTGTATTCCTTAAAGAGAACGTTGTTCATTCAATACGAATTGAAATTAAACTTACAACAGTGAAAAAATCAGATCATATCAAACTGTTTCACAAAATTCTATAATACAAATTTACAAAGGACGGGAGGAACGCGGAAGAACTGCATGCAGTGAGAACACATGAGAACTTTCTATTCATTCATATTTTACTGCGCATTTTTCAAGTATTGGGCATATTTATGAATAATTCTATATAATTGAATGCATACTATAACAAGAATTACTTACATCAGATTCATTCCAAAAAAATTAAATCTGAAACTCCACGTTAAGTTTAAATCTATAAAAGATCATTCACGACGCAAATCATTATAATACTTGTGACAGACATGTTCTTTAAATCCCGCAGATGTTTCATTTTGAGTTTGAATCTTCAGATGTTCTTCGTAGAGCGCTGGAGAACTCTTTTCATTCGTCGATATCACGATAACACTGAACTCATCTCCGTAACGAACTTTAAAACTGATTGCTCCACTAAATCGTACTCTAAGTTTTAAACGGTAGGATTTGTTGCTTTAGGGCCTGGTTGAATGGGAGAGTAGATGCTATGTTCCTCATGATCTCGACAGCACTGCCTTGGTCTGAAACTTCCCCTTCTATTCTGTTGGAATTCTTAAAACTCTACAGTTAACTGTGCGAAAGTAATTCAATTACATGTAACGATTACATTTTTGGTAATTTTTACTCGTAATCCTTACTTTTCACACAATGCAATGTTTACTCGTAATGTGCTTCTGAAAATAAAATTTTAATCGTTACATTCCAGTAACCGATATATATCGTATCGAGAGTTTGGCAAATTTGGAGCTCCAGCACTCGCAAGGGTATAGTTCCTTGGTGTCTGGTATTCTAATTGATGTGCATGTAGTGTTTTGAAAATCAGTGACTTCCTTGTGTCGCAAGAGATTGAGAGTTGTGTTTTATGTCTTTCTGTCAATGTATGGCTTCTTTACAGGAGACAATGCAGGCAAAGAAATTTTAAAAAGTCATGCCATTCCTTGAGTTCAAGGGTTCTATAGCGTCTGCATTAATGACTACAGGAAAAAATTAATCAAAGAAAATAAAGTCGTCCTTCTTCAAACCAAGATATCTCCACCTGCTAGGAAACAGCGACCTAGGATTCCAGTCCATTAATGGACACACGCTTTGAACGGCTTGGTCACTGGCATGAATACTCGGAGCAAAGGAGCAGGTGTAAGCTGTGTACCAAGTCATATTCAAGGTTCCGATACTCAAAATGTTGACTTGCTCTCTGCATTTCAGAAAAAAAAAAAAAAAATCAAAGGTTTCATGTGAGAAAATGAACTTCTAGCACGTTTTGAATATGGACGAGAAGTGACAAATAACAATTCATTTCTAAATCATTTTGTGTGCTCAGGTGACATTTCCAAATAATGTTGCACTCTGTATATTGAGTAATGATATTCACTCTTTAACGTTTTCCCCACTCTTCATGCAATACTGTGGTACGCTATTACAAGTTTAGAACATACCTTGACATTGTTTGCACTTAATGCTGTTGTATAAAAACTATAAAAGCATCCTCTCCCCTTGTCACGATGACTGATGACTTTCATAATATGAAATCCTTGCCGTATAACTTCTATATTGACACACTAATACTAATGTTATTGAATTCACGTCCCACTAACTACTTTTAAGGTTTTCGGAGACCACGAGGTGCCGGAATTTAGTCCCACAGGGGTTCCTTTACGTGCCAGTAGATCTACCGATACGAGGCTGACGTATTTAAGCACCTTCAAATAGCACCGGATTAAGCCAGGATCAAACCTGCCCAGTTGGTGTCAGAAGGTTAGCGCCTCAACCGTCTGAGCCACTCAACCCGGCATTTTGACAAACTCTTTACTAACATCCATTTATTGGTACACCTAAAAATAATGGTTTTGACGTAACAGGAACAAAACGAGAGAACAGGATACTTAAGAAAATCAATTAACAAAGGACAAATCTGTAAAGGAACACAAAAAAGGTCATTATGAATATATTAGCAACGATGATAGCATTCTAACTGCCAAGTAGAATGATAACAACTTGGTGTCAATAGCCTATACTATTCAACCAGTCTCACCAGCGTAAGGTAGAAAGATATTCTAAAGCCGACAAGAAACGAATCGCAGTTCCTTGCCCTAACATTATGAAAACATACAATTGTTCCATGGGAGGAACAGATGTCATGGACCAAAATATCAACAGATTTAGAGTTGACAATTGCGGGGAAAAAGTGGTGGCTCTTGGATGTTTCAATCCAAAAAGCATGGTAGCTCAGCAGGAAGGCAGGATCAACCTACACACAACTTGAATTCAAACGATCCTATAAGGCGTGATCAAAAAGTTTCCGTTTGAGGGCGTTGTTGCAGAGGACATTTAATGTAGCCTGACGTCGATGCGGATATATAAGCACGGACATGCAGTGTGGGAGTCTTGTCGTGCCGAGGTGCGTGCGTTAAATTTGGCCACGTCGACTATGGCGACGTTATTACCAAATGCGTCCAAACAGGACCAACGTGCTGTTATTCTGTTCTTGGCTGCCGAAGAACAAACACCGGAGCACATCCATCAGAGAATGAAGACTGTGTATGGGGCAGCATGTCTGTCGGAAACCACCAGTGTGGAATGGTGCACCAAGTTCCATGCGAGTCGCATTTAGTCACAAGACGCCGGACGATCTTGGAGGCCAGCCCCATCCATTACGAACATCAAGTGTGAGACACTCGAGCACCCGGCCGATAGTTCTGATCTCTCCCCATGCGATTATCACGCCTTTGCTCCCCTCAAAAAGGCCTTGAAGTGTCGACGTTTCCTGTTGGACGAGGATGTGCAGCAAGACACGGTGTTTTTCCACACGGGGATCTTCAACCTGATGCGTCGTTGGGGTGAGTGACTCATTGCTCATGGCGATTTTGCCTGATTGGTATCCCGATTCAGGATTGTACGGCCGTCGAACTGAAACCTTTTGATCACCCCTTATATATACAGGACTTAGGAAAGCCTCCAAAAAGGTCCGGGTCGTCCGTCTATCTCCACGGGTAGTTCCACTCACAGCAGAGTTGCTGATCAGCTTAGATATGACGGAGCATTCTACTATATTATCAAAGTTCAAGGAAACAAGAGAAGACGTTGTGATGGAAAGAAAAGTTCATCTGTACGAACAACTTGCTGCAATGTGCAATGTGGTTTTGTGCGCCCCAGACTTTAAATTGTTTCACACACACACACGAAAATATAGAAGCAGGATATCTGAGTGAAAGCATGTCAGTTTTAATTATGTGTTGATGGGGTCATAGTACCTCATGGGAATCACTCTTAGAACCTGAGTGTTATAAGGAATGACCTTCAGTGGGGAAATCACGTTACTGGCGTTGTAAAGAAAGGATACAAATCACTTCACATGATGATGTGAGTACATAAGGGTGTAAAGGAGAGGGCGTGTAAGTCTCGAATAAGACTCTGATTAAAGCATTGTTACGAATAAAACTCCATCTGTTTCATTACTCTAATTTATTCCAGGATGACCCAATAAATGCACACACACAATTCTAATCAACCGTGAATGACCATACTTACCAATTGCTCTCTATTTACAAGTCTCTCTTTCTTATGGCACAGCTGGCAGTCCGGCCCATTGCTATTACATGGAGACGGCTAATCCTTACTTTCACTTTCCCAAGTCCAGTCACCTCACACAGCAGCTGTGTGTAGACCACTGGATTTGAACATAAGGCTACGGGCTACACAACACACGATGAAAATTCCTTGGTTCGACTCCACAGACAGCCCAGTAATTCACACAGTCACATCCAGTGAACAACTAAACAGCAACAGCTCAACAGTATTCACAGCAGGACAACACTCACTCAACACAGGTCCATTTACACTTACACTCACTTGCTGGCTCACGGCGATCCACATTCCACGGAAATATACAAACACGCAGCACTCTCAAGTAGTACGCAGTCTTCCGTTCAGCACGTCTTCAGTCCAGCCACTCTCTGGACACTCCGATACTAAGCACAGCTCCTCCTTTAGAACTCGATGGAACACTAGCTACAGTCAACACCTTTGTCGCCCTCAGTCCAGCCACCGAACTCCAACACATTGAGTTCAACACTGATTCGGAGTCCAGCACCAACATTCAATCCACCACGGAACCCAGCACTGACTGACTGACTGTCCGCGGCTAGCCTCCCTTGTCATAGCTCGGGTGATGTGAACCAAAACATTCGCGAGGTGGCTAGAGGCGGAACATTCCCACTGAATCCCCAAGAAACTCACAGGTAAGCCAGCCGAAGAGAACAATACACGGAACTGCCAGCCATGCGCTCCATGCCAGCTGGGATCTTCCCGATCGGCTGACTCACTAGTCTCTTCCAAGAAGTACCGAATGGGCAAGCCTGGCACGTAAAGTATGGTTCCAGTGTCAGAGATCTACACCAGGATGATTTGATAAGAGAACTGGAAAAGATCAAAGGAAAGCAGCACGGTTTGTTCTGCGTTATTCCCGACGAAAGTGTAGTGTTACGAAAATGTTACCAAATCTGGGATGGGAAAACTTGGGAGTAAGGAGACGAGATGCTCAACTAAGCGGTATGTTCCAAGCTGTGAGTAGAGAAATGGCGTGGAATGACATTCATAGACGAATAAGCTGGAAAAGAGCTTTTAAATGTAGAAAAGATCATAATATGAAGATGAAGGACAAATTGAGGCAAATTATCATTTATAGGACGAGGGATTAGAGTAATTTTTTTCAAGGGAAATGTTCAGTAAATCTCTAAATTCTTTGAAAACACTCAAGAAAAGGTAAATAATTATTAGGGACTCTACCACCTGGGCGATAGATCATTGGTGATTGAAGATTGCTTGAGCTTCTTCAGCTTGCAATACTACAGCAATTTTTATATGTACATTGGGGCTCGCCCTTTTTCTCTAGGCTTTCCATATTTCTGTACAGAATTGCGGTAAATAAGTCACAGACTATTAATACTTCCTCTTTACTACGCATTGTAGGCCTGCATATTTTTTATAGATAAAACAAATATTTTCATACATACGTGAAAACATTACACAAACTTCATTTTTATAAGTTTAAAAAGTAACTTTCATACATACCCTAATTCCCCATGAAAATGAAAAACCTCAGCCTGCTTTCAATCATTCAACCGGGTCAGGAATGGAATGAATGAAGCCGCCATCTAGCGACAAGGATAGGAACTATGCCGACTGCCGAAGCCCATCGCACTCCTCTGTGGCAATGATTAATGACTGACAGATGAAGGGATATTTGAGAGAGTCGCTGGAGAGGGAAAATCGGAGTACATGGAGAAAAACCTGTCCGACCTCCGTGTCCAGCACAAATCTCACATGGAGAGTCCGGGATTTGAGCCACGGGACCCAGAGGTGAGAGGCCGGCGCGCTGCCATCTGAACCACGGAGTCAGTTACCTGAATTTCCCATATTCCAGGATTATATTAATCATACATTTTTAGTTTTGAAAACACGAAAGCCTAGCGTTACTATATGGTAATGGCCAATACTTCAACAACCGTCACTCAAAATATTTTTAAAATATACCTTTTTTTACAAGCTGTTTCACGTCACGCCGACACATATAGGTCTTACCACCACGATGGGATTGGTAGGGGCTAGGAGTGGGAAAGTAGCGGTTGTGGCCTTAATTAAGGTTGCCTGGTTTGTAAATGGAAAATCATGGAACACTATCTTGAGGGCTGTCGACAGTGGGATTAGAACCTACTGTCTCCCGAATGCAAGCTCAAAACTCCGCGCCTCTAACCGCACGGCCAACTCGCTGGGTAAAATATTATTTTTGTGCTCAAATGCATCCTGAAAAGCTTGCCTGAATTATTTCCAGATATATAATAATAATAATAATAATAATAATAATAATAATAATAATAATAATAATAATAATAATAATAATAATAATAATAATAATAATAATAATTCACAGTTCAAATGAATTAGGGGAACATGTTTTGTAACGTCTGGTATGTGAACGTTAATTTGGTAGAAGGGGTTCCTTGAGATCTTAACTACTCAGAGTATGGCAAATCGAAGTTATACTCCATCCTTCCTGGTCGAGGCGGTAAAGGCGTGCTCGGTTCGCCCGGAAGGACGCGGGTTCGAATCCCCGTCAGGAAGTCGTAAAATTTAAGAAACGAAATTTCCACTTTCTGAGGTTCATTCAGTCTACACCAAAAATGAGTTCGTTCGTTCGTTCGTTCGCAATCTGTTTACCCTCCAGGGTCGGTTTTTCCCTCGGACTCAGCGAGGGATCCCACCTCTAGCGCCTCAAGGGCAGTGTCCAGGAGATTCAGACTTTGGGTCGGGGATACAACTGGGGAGAATGGCCAGTACCCCGCCCAGGCGGCCTCACCTGCTATGCTGAACAGGGGCCTTGTGGAGGGATGGGAAGATTGGATGGGACAGGCAAGGAAGATTGAAGGAAGCGGCCGTGACCTTAAGTTAGGTACCATCCCGGCATTTGCCTGGAGGAGAAGTGGGAAACCACGGAAAACCACTTCCAGGATGGCTGAGGTGGGAATCGAACCCACCTCTACCCAGTTGACCTCCCGAGGCTGAGTGGACCCGGTTCCAGCCCTCGTACCACATTTCAAATTTCGTGGCAGAGCCGGGAATCGAACCCGGACCTCCGGAGGTGGCAGCTAATCATGCTAACCACTACACCACAGAGGCGGACACCAAAAATGAGTACCAGGTTAATTCCTGGCGGCGAAGGCGGCCGGGGCGTAACCACTCTACCCCATCAAGTGCCGCGGCTGCGGATTGTGGAAGCCTTTACCTTCCACCACTCCAAGGGCCTTCATGGCCTGTACGGAGATGACTTTGCTTTTGCTTTGAGGCGAAGCCATGCATTAAACTGTCAGGTGACCCCTCAAAACAAAGTCAATAGTGGTGTGTCCGTGTGTCGTTGTGCGGTACACAGACTACTGCGGTCATTTGAGCACGTTGTACGTCAATCAGCACATCCCATGAGACACCTTAACGAGGTTCAATTCGCAAGGGCCGTCACTTTTATCCAGGAAGGATTGAATTTTCGTCATGTTGCTGTGCATCTCAATGTCTCTCCGTCAGTTGTAATAAAAACAACAGGAAATAAAATCTATCCTAATTCCTAGAATATGTATTTCTTTTTGCTAGGGGCTTTACGTCGCACCGACACAGATAGGTCTTATGGCGGCGACCTAGAATATGTAACCTACTGCAATCAAACTAGAGGAGTATACATGAAGCATGTATAAGTAACCTGCAAACGTTTCATTGAGTTGCAACAAGTACTTCTTGAGAAAATGGGCCATGCAATTAGCAAATTTAACTTTAGTGGGATACGCCATTCATCCTCTCCTTAAGATAGTCAAGAGCCCGTGACCAGAGGTGGAACAAGATACATGCTGCTGAATTATCGAGGAATGGATTTGGTGACCAAACACTCAATAGGGGATGGGATGGTTTCAATGTTGATACCCACCGGCATTTAAGTATCACACTCGCACTAATTTTAAAGTAAATAATATATTATTTAATGTCACATCCGGAAGAACATGGTCAGATCTCCTTGTGCTTTGAGTGTAGTCTACATTCCTCTCGCACGAATTTCAATGCATTCATAGCAAAGCTATAGAAATTGGAGCGTTAAGAAATGTTTAGAACAGAACTCATGGCAGAACGCACTCCAAGAGAACTCCGGCACACATACATATACAATTTACAAATTATTGTTACGTTGCAACCCTCCGCTACTTCCTGGAAATCAACTGAAAGCTCCCAGCCTGAGGGCATGGCCGGTCTCTCCCTGTATTGTTCTCTTCGTCTGTTTTTACCCTGTAACTTCTGGAACACGAAGCGGGGATATTCAGTAATTAGCTAAGCCCTGAATATTATAGTAATCCATCAAGGGCTTCACGAAGGAGGAGTGGCTGTAGTGTTGCAGGGTCGGAGTTCGGTACCTAGAGTAGGGCGACAACAGTGTTGGCTGCTGCCAATATTCCACCGGTGTCAGAGTATCTGAGTGGAGTACTATACAGCAAGCTAAAGTATCCTCTACGGAACGAACAAAATTTGATTCTTAGTCGCTCGCATAGACCAATAGTGGCAGACGTTAGTCATTCTCCGCGTAGAAAGCTCTCAGGTGGTAACTCGTTTTGTCTACAATAAAATATTGTACTGAAGTAAACATTCTTCACTGTTTATTTTAGTCACTTCTGGACCATCTTCCAGTATTTCTCTTACATTTCTAGATGTTGATTACAACGCAAAACCTCAATATCTATACCTTCATTCGTATTTTATAAAACGAAAGATAGAAAATTAGGTATTTATCTAGTCCCATTATCCGTGCAATGGAACTGTCATAGTCTGTAAACAATAAGTAACGACTGAATGGCCGAGAGACTGATGCTGGGAGTTATGATACCAGTTACGCGCTGTGGGACAGGAGCGGGTATCTCGAACATATTCTGAGTCCTTGTGCTCAGCTGATTTGGACGTCTGTAGTCGCTAAACCATTAGAATTAACATCGCACTGTGACTATGTAGTGGTAAGAGCAGCACTGAAATGAAATGGCGTATGGCTTTTAGTGCCGGGAGTGTCCGAGGGCATGTTCGGCTCGCCAGGTGCAGGTCTTTCAATTTGACTCCCGTAGACAACCTGCGCGACGTGATGCGGATGAAATGATGTTAAAGACAACACATACACCTAGCCCCCGTGCCAGCGAAATTAATCAATGATGGTTAAAATTCCCCACCTTGCCTGGAATCGAACCCGGGATTCCTGTGATCAAAGGCCAGCCCGCCATGGAGCCGGACAGAGCAGCACTGAAGCATGGTGGCAATACTCTATTGAAGAGACTTTGCTAATAAACAGGAAAAACTGTGGGGTCCATTTCCATCTCACCCAGGGCCGGCGAGTTCAGTTAGCCTCGTGGTTATGAATGTACGAACGAATAGAATACTCTTCTTTTCCAATCAACGCGTGAGAGAGTATTCATTTATATTTAAGTTACTAAAAGATGCCATCTGTTAGTTACAATTCAAAATTTACAAAAGGATAAATGTTACAGATACCAGGGAAATATAATTTATTTCATATATCCTAAAGATTGTGTCTTTCTTTCTTTCTTTCTTTCTTTCTTTCTTTCTTTCTTTCTTTCTTAAACAGTTTACCCTCCAGGGTCGGACTCAGCGAGGGATCCCATCTCTACCGCCTCAAGGGCAATGTCCTGAAGGGCGAGACTTTAGGTCGGGGGATACAACTGGGAAGAAGGACCAGTACTTCACAAAGGTGGCCTCACCTGCTATGCTGAACAGGGGCCTTGTGGAGGGATGGGAAGACTGGAAGGGACAGGCAAGGAAGAGGGAAGGAAGCGGCCGTGGCCTTAAGTTAGGTACCATCCCGACATTTGCCTGGAGGAGAAGTGGGAAACCATGGAAAACCACTTCCAGGATGGCTGAGGTGGAAATCGAACCCACCTCTACTCAGTTGACTCCAGAGGCTGAGTGAACCCCGTTCCATCCCTCATACCACTTTTCAAATTTCGTGGCAGAGCCGGGAATCGAACTTTGAATGTATTTGGCTGACATGTTGAATGCGCATTTTTAGAACTGTGCCTGATATTGTGGTGCATTTTTATGACAACATTTTGAAAATTTGAAAATACATTTGTCGCTTAAGTGCGGCCAGTATCCAGTATTCGGGAGATAGTAGGTTCGAGCCCCACTGTCGGCAACCCTGAAAATGGTTTTCCGTGGTTTCCCATTTTCACACCAGGCAAATGCTGGGGCTGTACCTTAATTAAGGCCATGGCCGCTTCCTTCCCACTCCTAGCCCTACCCTGTCCCATCGTCGCCATAAGACCTATCTGTGTCGGTGCGACGTAAAGCAACTAGCAAAAAAAGAAAACCATTTAAAATCGGTATTCTTTCTAGTGGTTTAACGTCGCACTAACACATCAGAGGTTTACGGTGACGTAAAGATTACAAAAGTCCACCTCTGTGGTGTAGTGGTTAGTGTGGTTAGCTGTCACCCCCGGACGCCCGGGTTCGATTCCCGGCTCTGTAACGACATTTGAAAAGTGGAACGAGGGCTGGAACGGTGTTCACTCTGCCTCGGGAGCTCAACTGAATAGAGGTGGGTTTGATTCCCACCTCAGCCATTCTTGAAGTGGTTTTCCGTGGTTTTCCACTTCTCCTTCATGTAAATGCCGGGATGGTACCTAACTTGAGGCCACAGCCGCTTCCTTCCCTCTTCCTTGTCCATCCCTTCCGATCATCCCATCCCCCCCCCCCATAAGGCTCCTGTTCAGCATAGCTGGTGAGGCCGCCTGGGCGAGGTACTCGTCTTCCTTCCCAGTTGTATCCCCTGACCCAAAATCTCACTCTCCAGGACACTATCCTTGAAGCGGTAGAGGTGGGATCCTTTGCTGAGTCCGAACGAAAATCCAACCCTGAAGATTAAACAGATTAAGAAAGAAAGAAAGAAAGGAAAGGAAGGAAGGAAGGGAGAAAGGATGGCAAAGAGCTTCAAATGAAAAGGCGTTAATTAAGGTATAGCTCCAGCTTTCGTCTGGTATTAAAAAGGAAACCTCTGTTGCTCTCTTACAATTATGAATATTCTGAAGGCATCTGTGTTTCTCCATAACAAAGATTATTAATATAATCCCCATATTTTACTGTCCAGATCTCCTGAAATATTAAATAATAGCTAGTTTCTTTCCAACTATTATAAATAAAAAAATAGCAACTTCAAAGCAAAGAGTGATGTTTTAAGGAAAATTTCAGCAAATGTTCCTCTAAAAATGTACTAGTTCCCTGTAAAACATCGTATGCGTGAAACGAAAATTTAAGGGCAGGAATCAAGTTAACGAAATATGCAGGTATCTTTAAAATTTTGGTAAGTCCTGTTCATACAATTGAATCTACAGATATAACGCTTGTGGTTATCCGCAGGATTTGTATCTATATAGAAAGTGAATTATATTTTGACAATAGTTAGAATTAGGTCTGATAAAATATTAAATGCGAGGAACATACAGTACAATGAGCTCATTCCAGTGTTGCCAACTTAGCGCATTTTCCGCTAAACTTGGTGGAATTAGAAGACTGTCGGCGGAGTAATATATCATTTAGCGGACAGCGGACGTTTTGGCGGAATTCTAGATTTTTTATAGCGGAATTTAGCTTTTTATCTATTGTACGTTTTAAAAAAATTTGTACTCCAGTCTGTCTCCGAGCTATTCCGTATTTCTTGTCAGGAGCTAGCAGTCACATGAGGAAAACATGTTATTTGGATTTGATGTTATGGGATCGTGGTATCATAAATTTGTAATGTGTGGGGAAAGGGTACTTATCTCTTAGTTGACGAATGACGACAGATAATGAAACTGTAAGAGAGTAGCCTTTATATTTATGCTATGATGAAAGACCGTTTGAACTGGCCTGTTCTCTGTGTGTGGCCTTGAGGTAGGGGATTCACCTAGTTCGGACCCGGCACTAAAACGCCTACAAGTTTTAGCTCGCCGCTTCGCAGGTAGGGGTTAATCCCAATGAAACTCACAGATCAGATGAGTGCAGACATTTATTATTATTATTGTACCGGGCGGTACACCTCTACTCCGTTTATTTAAAAGTTGCGCCAGTTGAAACTCCTCTTCTGGAGGAAGGTTGAACTTTATCTATTCTATTAATTCTTTAATTTCTCAGAAGATGTCACTACCTGGAAAATTTTGAGTTTGTGAACTGTGTCATTTTCGATGTACTTTTGTTTTGTATTAAGAAGTGTGAACTTTCTCTTCTAGAGGACACTACTGAAGATCAACAATAGTGCAACCTAGTGCGGAGTCAAAGAACTATTTTGTTGGAGAAAATTTAATTTCAGGAGTTTGTTCTTTGTTAAATTTATTTCTATCATTGTTTAAGTTGGCAATATTTACCCCTTTCTTCCCCTTGCTTTGAATGTATCCAATCACGAATTTCTTCAATGAATTTCTGGCCAATCAGGGGTATCTTCCCCCAACTTGTATCTGTTGCGGGGTCCTACCCAATAAAATCTTTGTGGGAGGGTGTTTTCTTTCCCCTAACGCCTAGAATTCTCTGCGAGAGTATTTAAACTGCTGATTTTAGGGTCTCCGGGTCACTTCTGTTCCATCTTTCAGTGTATTAAGTTCATAGCAGGAGGCGGGAAGCGCCTCTTTCCTCGGCAGCGATCTACTACCAGGTAATGGCCTATTAATATCTTCTTTTCTTGCTAGGTCGGCAGTTTAACTCTCGCGGCGGGTTCGAAACGTTTTCCATCATGTAACCTTTTCCTAAAATGTAACTACTCTTTTCTCCTATTCTCTTGTAAAGCTACAGTATGGGATAGAGAGTGCTAACCCTCTCGAGTTCCCACTCACATCGTCTTGAGGTGAACTTATTTTTCTCAACCAATTCACCCGTAATGTAATGTAAATTGCCATTAAGTCACCTCTGTAGGATGGGATTAGCCCTTGTATTAACGGCCTAGTGCCAAATAGGTCTTAAGCAAAGTGTATTAGGAGTGCAAGTTCGCCTCCTCTCAAGTTGTATTTTAGAGGTCATGCATTAATCTTTTCTCACCTAATAGACCTCAGTAGGTTGGGTATTTTACCCCTGTGTATATGTCCTGTGAGGACAACTTGAAAGCTGAGTTTGGTGTGGCCTGGGAGAGGCTTAACTTTAAGAGCGAGTGGCTCTTTTCTAAAACTGAGAGTTGTATGCCTTGAGGAGGCTTTGCTGTGTAATTTGGAGCAAGGGCTCCAGAGTTTGATTGGGGTCTTCTGCCCCTTTGTTGAAATTGGTATATCGTAAACTTGAGCTAGTTGCTCAAGAATTGTGTGTTCAGGGCTCGAAGCCCAAATTCTTTAATCCCTGTAATTGTACATTTCAAGTTGTATTTCGGCTACTAAGTACCTGTTCTATTGGTTGTTACCTAATTTTGAAAAGAAAATATAACCTTGTTAAATTTTACAATTTAATTTCTCTTTAGTAGCTTGAGACCTATTCACCACCCAGCACCTTCTTTCATGCTTAACTACCACAAAAACAACGGTAACAATTATTATTATTATTATTATTATTATTATTATTATTATTATTATTATTATTATTATTATTATTTTCGGCTCCATGGCTAAATGGTTAGCGTGCTGGCCTTTGGTCACAGGGGTCCCGGGTCAATTCCCGGCATGGTCGGGAATTTTAACCATCATTGGTTAATTTCCCTAACACGGGGGCTGGGTGTATATGTCGTAGTCATCATCATTTCATCTTCATCACGACGCGCAGGTCGCCTACAGGAGTCAAATAAAAAAATTGCTCATTATTTGAGATCGGATTTCTTGGCGGAATTTTAGCGGATTTTTAGTAGTATTTAGCGGATCTTGAAAATATAAGTTGACAACACTGGCTCATTCTTTCACGTTTTGTGGCTATACAACACTTCCCTTCTGTGTAATGCTTTTCCTTCGTACGGTGCTTCGTATAAACTCCTTAACCAAAATTTCCCGTTTCTTTCTCTCAAAACTGGAGGTTGAAACAGAAAAGCAAATTAAATCTTCGAATTCAGCGGGAAAAGCGCTTCCACAAACAGCCACTATTTTCCAGGAAAGTAAAATTGCATAACGCAGTGATAATTTGTTATAGAATGAAGAATGGTTAAATATTTGACTTTTCTGGAAGGGAAGCTGTTTATCATAACAAAATATTTTATCTCAGTTCGAAAAAGGGAAGTTCAGGTACCGGGATTTGTATGTGTCATTCCTTATGTAAACCAAGCATCCGTTCAAGGTAGTGCCTTGTTACGCACGACTGTCTGTTCGTCTCTGGTGTAGATAGCGACAAGGAACGTGCTAACAGAAGTCTAAACATGAGAAGTGGTGTCATCGTGATGCGAGGTACTAATCTACGTCGCAGGAACATCAGACTTATTTTCGGCTTCCTGCAGTAGACTGATGTTAATAACCTGATGCGTGACGGTCCGTATCAGTAGCAGCCCCCCACTTCGTGGAGAAAACATCACATTTTAATTACATTTCAATCGGCTGAAACTAGGAATTATTAAAGAAAGCAATTACCGGGCGAGTTGGCCGTGCGCGTAGAGGCGCGTGGCTGTGAGCTTGCATCCGGGAGATAGTAGGTTCGAATCCCACTATCGGCAGCCCTGAAGATGGTTTTCCGTGGTTTCCCATTTTCACACCAGGCATATGCTGGGGCTGTACCTTAATTAAGGCCACGGCCGCTTCCTTCCAACTCCTAGGCCTTTCCTATTCCATCGTCGCCATAAGACCTATCTGCGTCGGTGCGACGTAAAACCCCTAACAAAAAAAAAAAAAAAAAGCAATTTGTACAAGCCCTGTTGTCTTTCCTTTATTTCCATTCATTATTAACAAAATTCTTAACGGAGATACGCACAAAATGTCGTCTGTCGCGGCTAACTAATTCGTATAGCGCCACTTGCCGCGCGCATTTGTAAATCTGTCAGTTTCTTTAGTATCTTTTAGTTTCTTAGTGCACAGTCAAATACTAAATGATTTTTAATTTCTTAGTGTGTAGTCAAATACTAAATGATTTTTAATTTCTTAGTGTGTAGTCAAATACTAAATGATATTTATTTGCATAATTACGCCGTACTTCCATTTAATTGTAGTACATGTATAATATTGTCCCCTTGGTGAATGTTGTATAGTAATGAATCAAAATCTTAAAAGAAAACTATTACCTCCTTTCCTTCTTAATCTGTTTATCCTCTAGGGTTGGTTTCTCCCTCGAACTCAGCGAAGGATCCCACCTCTACCGCCTCAAGGGCAGTGTCCTGGAGCTTCAGACTCTGGGTCAGGGGATACAACTGGGGAGAATGACCAGTACCTCGCCCAGGCGGCCTCACCTGCTATGCTGAACAGGTGCCTGGTGGGGGGGGGGGGGATGGGAAGATTGGAAGGGACAGGCAAGGAAGAGGGAAGGAAGCGCCCGTGGCCTTAAGTTAGGTATAATCCCGGCATTTGCCTCGAGGAGAAGTGGAAAACCACGGAAAAACCACTTCGAGGATGGCTGAGGTGGGAATCTAACCCACCTCTACTCAGTTGACCTCCCGAGATTGAGTGGATCCCGTTCCAGCCCTCGTACCACTTTTCAAATTTCGTGGCAGAGCCGGGAATCGAACCCGGGCCTCCGAGGCCTCGTCCGTTACATCACTAATTTCGTGTCTGTATATATCAATTGGAGGTTCAATTGGATGAGTCTCCACCATTCCTTTGGCACTGCAACGAATTTATTAAAAGCCTCGTCTATTACATCACTAATTTCGTGTCTGTATATAGCAATTGGAGGTTCAATTGGATGAGTCTCCACCATTCCTTTGGCACTGCGACGAACTTATTAAAAGCCTCGTCCATTACATCACTAATTTCATGTCTCTACATCGCAATTGGAGGTTCAATTGGATGAGTCTCCACCATTCCTTTGACACTGCAACGAATTTATTAAAAGCCTCGTCTATTACATCACTAATTTCATGTCTCTACATCGCAATTGGAGGTTCAATTGGATGAGTCTTCGCCATTCCTTTGGCACTGCAACGAACTTATTAAAAGCCTCGTCTATTACATCACTAATTACGTGGCTGTATATCGCAGTTGCAGGCTCAATTGGATAAGTCTCCGCTCTTCTTTTGACACTGGGATGAATTTCATGAACTCGAATCCTAGTTTTGTCTCGCACATACTTCTGTCCCTTACGTGGCATGATCTGTATTCGAGCGTTCAAATTGAAGTTCATTACACAGTTTCTCCATCGACAGCGCCACCAGTATTTCTGCGTTCGCTGCTGATATCTGTGAGATTTGAGCTCCAGCGTTAGTGTCCCATGAATGGAACTTGGTCATCATCATTATCATTATCATCATTCTCTTTTTAGCGTTCATCCCGCAATGGAGCAGGGTCAGTTGTTTTGTAAGCCAATCTCCACTTGGTTCATGAAGCATATCTTTAAGAACAAGATGAACATAGCACATGTCTTCCTGGAGGTAATCAAGCCTGCGTTTCTTGGGCCAGTCACGTGGACTATTTCCAGATGACGTATGCGAAGTGCCGTCTGTACAATAGGTGTACCTTCTCTACCGCATTACATGGCTATAACACCGTAGTCACGTCTCACGCATATTGTCAACAATTGGGTACTTTTATGCGATGTCTCGAGAATCTAGTACAAATGGAACTTACGAGGCTCATTATATTGTGTATGTTTAACAGCGCCGTCAGTAAACAACGGAAAGGATTAATAATCCGAAGCGGAAAACGCTACATTCTTCGGCGAAACAAACTCTCAGGTAATATGGAAGAATTATAGGCAATTAATCTGTAGGTGAAAAGCTAGTAGACAGGAAATCCCAGGCAAAAAATTTCTTGAAAAGTAATCAATATGGAAATTCTAAGTTCCCATGGAGGGAATTAGATTCTTTTCCACCAATAGAGCATATCAAAAATCAGATGGATGGCTTTTCCGGCGTTTGCTCTATTAACCAGCGTTTCGTCTTAGGTCTGACACTAGACTCTTCAGAGTGGGATGTGTCAGACCCTACCCACTGACGCTGGGGTGTATGCAGGTGAACTTATCAGAAGCTTATTTATGAAGCACAGTCTGATAACTGCATACGGGAGATAAAACTCCACAATGGAATTAATGCCCGCCTAGCAATTCCAAATGGAAATTCTAAGTTCCCATGGAGGGAATTAGAGGAGGGGATTAGATAGAGCATATCAAAAATCAAAAATCTGATTTTTGATATGCTCTATTGGTGGAAAAGAATAGAGGAGGGGATTAGATAGAGCATATCAAAAATCAAAAATCTGATTTTTGATATGCTCTATTGGTGGAAAAGAATCTAATTCCCTCCATGGGAACTTAGAATTTCCATTTGGAATTGCTAGGCGGGCATTAATTCCATTGTGGAGTTTTATCTCCCGTATGCAGTTATCAGACTGTGCTTCATAAATAAGCTTCTGATAAGTTCACCTGCATACACCCCAGCGTCAGTGGGTAGCATGGGTATGTCACCCGCATAGATCCTACCCTTCCGAGGGCCCAGCTCAGACTGAATACTTTCGCCCTCCACTCTTGTGAGCGCGCTGTTGTACATCACGTCACTCACCCATAGCCCACGTGACGAATACGGCAGCTCCTATTGGTAGAAACATTTTCCGATTGCTATTGGTCGATTTGAGTTTGACACCTTGGACCACGTGGGACGACCACGTTTTTGACGTTTGTGACATTTCGCTTCACTTTGATTTGGATGCGTATATCTATTATCTTCGTTTGCGTGTTTGAAGAAAAAGTACAAGATATTTGAGGTAAGCATCCTTAAGTAAGTTAATAAGTTGATGATTGATAGTTGCTTCTGTTCCCCAAAATGTATTTTTATTATTTTTGACTGTCACCTTTTTATTACCTTTTTGCACGGTGGTTGATATGATAGTTACATAAGCCAACTTGAAACAGACACCTTAAAATTCAGTTGATGTAATGTTATATTATGTCTGATAAGCCACTATCGTTTTGATAGTATTGATATTAGCAGTAAAAATATAAGCTGATCACAGTGTCCTTAATTATTTTCTTCTATTTCTTTTCATGTCTCAGACCATGCACAAAAAGTGTCAGATCTGTGGAATGTACACAGATAGCGAAGAAGGCCGGCAACAGGGAATCTTATTTCATCATTTCCCTGTTGCTAGACCTAATATTTGCAGAGAGTGGTTGGACGTTGTGGGGGTCGAACGGTTGCGGCAGCTTCCCCCGAAGTAGCTGAGGAACCGCACTGTGTGTTCGAGGCACTTTCGTCACTCCAGCTATCCAGGACCCCTATCAAAGATGCTGTCCCGGAAAGAAGTAAGTAGTTGTTATTATTATTATTATTATTATTATTATTGTTCACAGTACTGGTACTGTGACCTATCACATTTTCCTGTGATTCATTTCAAATTGCTCTCCAGAGGTAATGATCATAAATTAATCAGTGCCAGATGAGGGGGAACCTCGCTTCTGATAATGAAATTTACTATAATGCCTGTCATACCTGAGCTTGCCTTACCTGTAAGTTGAAATGTGTACATTTCTTTGAGGCAGAGTGTAGCTGAAATACCTAACATTTATTATTCACAAAATAGTGCACACATGTGCAAATGTTATTCCTTGTTATAATCCATCAATGGCTTTACGTTGCCTGTATTGTGAAGGCGAGGTATTTAAATGAGCTCACTATCCTAACTGCCTCTTTATCCGAAAACCATTTGTACCGTTTTGTCCAGGTTAATTTTAAGTTTGTTGTCTTCAGAATATTTTTCAAGGCTGACCATAGTTGCTTGAAGATAATCTTTGTTGTTAGAACCTATATCTAGGTCATCAGCGTATAAGTACAATTTGGTTGCGTTAAGAATTATTTCTGTAACATCTGCTGTGGCGATATTGAATAGAAGCGGACTGATAGATCACCCTGTAATACTCCACCCCACTGTTTAATAGTATCTGAAGTTGTTTTGCCATCATGAATTCCTACTTTATTTTGTGACAAGACATTGTTTAGTATTTACCTGCTTGTTACCATCATGTTTCCCGGATCTGTGTACATAATCTGTTGCACTCGAATCCATACAATGGCGCCTTTCACAAAAACTACGTCAGTGGTACTGTACTGTTTAGGGCTATATATATCTTTTCCATTGAGTTGTTGATTGGAGTGACCGGGTTGGCTAAGCAGAGGTGAACCAGGTCCATGGGGGGAGGGGATGGGGAATTTCTAACATTTGAATGTACCATTTTGAATTTATTTCCAACATCCTCTCAGCATGTAGGGGATCTTTTCTGGACTCAGTGAATATAAAATGTGCAAGTACAATTAGGTGTTCTTCCTTAAGTTCAACTGAACATGAATGGAGCAAAAACAGTTGTATGACATCTCTCAATACAGTTACTGTTAATGTATTCATGTGCTTAATATTTAGGTGGACAATATCATATGCTCAATGTAATTTTATTGCTGTTTTGCCTACTGTAAGAACTATAGAGGGACCATAAGAACCATAATACATGTTTATGAATGAATGACATTATGAGATTTGAAAATCAATACCCTGCATTCACTGTAGTAGAGGAGGAAAAAATGGTACCATTCTTATTGGTTTTTTTTTTTTGTGCATGTAGGTGTGCCTGAACACGAGGCTGGTCCTCGGCCAAGGCCTTCAGCTGCTATGACTGCTGCTCCCACCACCTGCACTCCTACTGCCTCTGCTACTGCTGCTACTACTACTACTACTACTACTACTACTACTACTACTATCACCAGTGCTGTTGCTGCCACCACCATCTCCACGCCTGCTGCTACTACGAATAAACCCAGTAGTGCTGCTGCCACGCCCTCCACTCCTGCTGCTACTGCTTGTACCATGTATAATATCATTGGTGTTGCTACTACTACTACTACTACTATTACTACTGGTAATGCTGCTGTTCCTGTGCAGTTAATATTTACCTGTCTGATATTACTGTTAACGCCCTGAGGGGAACGAATTGAAATTTATATTCATATTGAAGTTTTAAGTAGTATTCCCCGTCCGGCTACTCATTCTTGCCACCCGCCTGACAAACATTTCTGGGGAGAACACTGGAGATAATGTTATTAATGTTAATTTTACATTCAAATTAAGCAATTTCAGTTTATGAATGCTAATGATTGTTTAGCAATATATTTAATTTTGTATTACAAAACACCCAACAAGTAGGCTGTGCAGTGTGATCATGTATCTATGAAATTGCGCTTGGGCAGTGGTGGGTTCGAACCCTACTGTCGGCAGCCCTGAAAATGTTTTTTTGTGGTTTTCAATTTTCACACCAGGCAAATGCTGGGGCTGTACCTTAATTAAGGCCATAGCTGCTTCCTTCCCATTCCCGGGCCTTTCCTGTCCCATCGTCGCCATAAGACCTATCTGTGTCAGTGCAACGTAAAGAAACTAGCCTTATCATAATTGTCCCCCTGTGGGTAGGGGGTGGGCAACCACGCAGCCCTTAATTGAATTTTGGCATTGTTTCCGCTTACTTGTGCCAGGCTCCCCACTTGGTTGGCCGGGTGGAGTGCATGCTGTCAGACCACAGATCAGCCTACTCTGCAACCACCAACATAGATTTCCGCCTTCGATATACAGTAGGTACAAATGGCACTGTCTGCAGTGAGTTTCCACTGACTTCAACAGGCATTTCGTCTAGATCACAGGAAAGGCCCTTGCACACCATAATGTTGTGGAAGTAGCAGCATATTGTTCATAATACTGTACTAAATTAGCATACAATTCCTTGGACATAGCTCTTAATAGGCGGAGCTATGTTGTGACTTGGCATGGTAATGTTTTGTGCTGGATCAGCTGCCATATTATTGTACGTAGATCCTGATGCTACATATTTCTGTCCATTTATTGGAACTCCTCTCCTGCGGATGGACTGAAAGGAAGCATTATTTGTACCTCCTGCATGTTGTAAGAGGGAACAATCACAGAATCTGTAAGCGCTCTCTTGTCTTTTAAACCCACAAACATATTCATGATTCCATCTTTTTCCATGTAGCAGAATAATTTAGATACGGTATATCCTACTGTCACATAAAATAGAACATTTTTAAGTATTGTAAATAGTGCAGATCAATGAATACACGGGATGCATACAATTTTGTAGCTTGACATTGTTTATCATCTAAATGCAGATGACTGATTGAATGATATGTTGTGTTTTGGTGCAGTATGTAGGAACAGAGTATGTGCTATCATGTCTTGGTTTCTTCAAACACTACTCTGCCAGAGATTTGCCATCCTCTAGTAGATGCAAAAGAAGTACAAATCTCAATATTTCTCAGTGTGTGGCCCTAGGTGCCTCTTTTGACAGACTGAAAGATTTATCATATAGTAAGTTCCTTGGGAAAATACAAATGGTGTTGCTGAAAACTTTTGCAATGTCAGTGCAACGTTAGACTGCAATAAGAGAGAAAAGTATTATGTTGTAACTTGTCAGTTCCAGTCTTTCTTTCCTAAATGAATGATTTTGTATTTGTGTTGTACCTGCATAGTTTTCTGGCTGATGAATATTAATTGATGGTTAACACTGCTGAATGTAATGTCATGAGATTATGATATACTATGATCACAAAAAATTCTTTTGTGCAAATTTCTACACAATTTTATACCTGTAACACTGTGGATAGTAGGTAGAATATAGCTCCATAAACCGACAGATCATGTTTCATTTCAATTTATCTTTGAATCCTACAAACTCCCTCCTTATCATATGAGTTTCCTTTCATCATTGTGGTTCCTGTGTATGGTTTTCTTTCTTACATTGTATTTATATTTTATTTCCTGCATAAGTGGCATATCTTGATACTATTGACTGTTACGGTTGGCTTAAGTAGTGTTAAAGAGGACTGATGTACGAGGGGATGTTAGTGCCTATTTCTGTCATAGGTCTTAATCTGAGATAGGGATTGCCAATTCCACTCACCTTCTGGTCACTTCCTTCCTCCCTTTGTGAGTTAGCTTCCATTTTCCTCAGCAAAACAAACAAAAGCAGCACAGGCAAGGCCAGTCACTCCCATCCTTCATGGCTTTGTGAATTAGTAAAAGTAAAATATAACTCCATAAATCAAATAATTATAATAAGCAGCACAAGCTGGTAAGCTTCTTTTCTCCAGCAAAAAATTATTATTATTATTAATAATAATAATAATAATAATAATAATAATAATAATAATAATAATAAAGCACAGGCCAACCTCCAGGTGTATTGTTGTTCAGTATGCAGTATTTCAGAAAAAGGTAACAAAGAAGGAAAGAAAGAAAAGGAAATGAAAGAAAAAATATAAGGAAAAAAAAGAACAAAAATATATTTAATATAATATTTAAGAGGGGGGGGGGGGGCGAGAACCTGTGGACCCTCCGCGCGCTAAACGATTTAAATCGCCCGCCCGGTAATTTTAGTTCAGCCCTGTGCTCACTAGAGGCGCTAATGTGCAATTCCTGGCGATCTTTGCGCAGCCGTTGCGTACAGAAGTGAAAAATAACGTTGAGAGTCATCTCTTACTCATTCTCTTTGGTGGGTAGGGTCTGACACATCCCACTCTGAAGAGTCTAGTGTCAGACCTAAGACGAAACGCTGGTTAATAGAGCAAACGCCGGAAAAGCCATCCATCTAATTTTTGATCTGAAGTAATCAATAGACAAAAAGTCCATAGGTGAAACGGTGTTGGCAAAGTGAGTTGAGAAGATGCTTTATGGATTAAAGCAATTGCAAGGTTCCTTTCCAAAGCTCACAAAAAGTGCAGTCGTATAATATCTGAGGTTAGACATTAACATTGTATTAAATGCCTGTGAATTTTCAATGGAAATGGAGCAGTTATTCCATTACTAACTACATCCAGGCTAAAATAATCTACTTTCTTACCATAAGGCAATATATCCACCGGATATTTATAAAATTAAAAGTAACTATATCGTCCACTAATTCCAACGTACTTAAGCAAAACTCACTACGTATTTCCAATCAATTCCCATGATGCCTTGCAGTGATGAAATCTAACATCCAACTTGCATTCTGCTTATTTGTAATAGTAACATGTTTGAAATATATTTAAAATTTGTAGCAAAGTATAAAAGTCTGACTGAAGAGTTCCACAATGATATTGTACAGTGTTAGTTATTCAATGTTACATAAAATGGTTTAAAACAGCTATGTCGAATACATTTTTTCTCAAAATTTACTATTCCCAGGAAATATTTTTACTATTTGTTTTCCTTCGCACCGACACAGACATGTCTTATGGCGGCAATGGGAAAAGAAAGGGACTGGGAAGGAAGTGACTGTGACCTTAGTTAAGGTGTAGTCCCAACATTTGCCTGGTGTGAAAATAAGAAACCACGGAAAACCATCTTCAGGGCTGTCGACAGTGGGATTCGAATGCACTATCCCCCGAATGCAAGCTGACAACTACATGACTCAAACCATGTAAACAATTCACTCGGTATCCAGGAAATGTACGTTTTGAAAAAGAAAGTTCCCCAAAGTTATGATTAGAAACAAGAACCGGAACAGAAATTCTGTAAATGAATAAAAGGTACTGTAATGTAAGTATAAATTTTTATTTAAATTTTGCTCATAGCGGTCCCAGCAGAAATTCATGTTTCCTCAAAGAACAAGTTTTTGGACATAGTGAGTTTTGAAAAGTAAATTCCCAATTATTCCATACAGATTTACACAATTTACTTAATTTACTGTATTTAATAAAGAGGAACTTCCGGCGATATATCAATATTACAAGAGGTGAAATTCCTCAACATTCAAGGTTGCTCGCCGAAGTGTCAGCTTCCGACTCTTCTTGGCATCGTGAGGTCCACTAAGGAGCTGCCAAAGATGAAAGAGATACGACGAATTCCTTTAAGAGTGCTAACAACAAGACTGAGAGAGTCCATGTGTCAGGTGGCGGTGGTGGTAATTACTGTTTTAAGAGGAAGAACAACTGGGCAATTGTCCTCTATTAACATTCTTCAGAGGAAAAAAATAGAAGGTGTCCATCACTTCGAAGAATGAAGGTATCTGTCAAAGACAGACAAGGGCCAAGGGCGTGAAAATGAAAGACTCCTTAGGCCTCCACACGTAACACCATCGGGGTCGGAAAAAACAAGAGTTGACCAAGGGAGGCCGGATGGGATAGATAAAAGTGAGGAGCCTGACAAAAGTTATGTGGAAGCAATGCCAGTGCTCAGCTCCGGGCACCGTAATCGCTAACCCACACTCCCAAGTTAAGAGAGCCTGGGGCTCCTTTCTAGACGCCATTTACGACAGGAAGGGTTTTTTTGTTAGTTGCTTTACATCGCACCGAAACAGATAGGTCTTATGGCGACGATGGGATAGGAAAGGCCTAGGAGTTAGAAGGAAGTGGCCGTGGCCTTAATTTGCCTGGTGTGAAAATGGGAAACCACGGAAAACCATCTTCAACCATCTTTAGGGAAGCCGACAGTGGGATTCGAATGCACTATCTTGCGGATGCAAACTCACAGCCGCGCGCCCCTAACCGTATGGCCAACTCGCCCGGTCAGGAAGGTTTTTTTTTTTTTTTTTTTTTTTGCTAGGGGCTTTACGTCGCACCGACACAGATAGGTCTTATGGCGACGATGGGATAGGAAAGGCCTAGGAGTTGGAAGGAAGCGGCCGTGGCCTTAATTAAGGTACAGCCCCAGCATTTGCCTGGTGTGAAAATGAGAAACCACGGAAAACCATTTTCAGGGCTGCCGATAGTGGGATTCGAACCTACTATCTCCCGGATGAAAGCTCACAGCCGCGCGCCCCTAACCGTATGGCCAACTCGCCCGGTCAGGAAGGGTTTACCGTGGACGTTATTCTACCATCCCCACCCATGTGACACTCTAATGTCTGCAGCCCATTTGGCTGGGCAGTAATCGAGTTGGCAGACAAAAGGTTCATTATGAGCTGTCGACTGAAGCCGGATAAATTAATAAATCAATGCATTAATTTAAGCAAAACTTGACAAAAATAGTTGAATTATTTGTATGAGGATACTTACAAAAACTAAAGAAGTTACAGACGTGAAAATTGGTATTTGGAATCTCCTTTAAAAATAAAGAAACAGGTATTTTTTGTTTTCTGAAAGTGCACTTAAGTGCGGAAGGGATGGAAAGAAGTGAAGAAGCCGAATTTTTAAGGGGACACTTACATATGAAAAAACTGAAAATGTTACGGACGTGAAAGTAGGTCATTTGAATCTCTTTCATAATAAAGAAATATATTTTTGTGTTCGGAAAATCCACTTAAGGGGCTGAAAAGTATTTAAAAGGTGGGTAAATTTTTAAAATGATTGCCGGTGTTTCTCCGTTATATATAAAAAAACTTAACATGTTACATGAAACTTGGTATTTGGAAAGTCCTTTAAAAATACAGGAACACGTTTTTTTTCCTAAGGGCTTTACGTCGCACCGACACAGATAGGTCTTATGGCGACGATGGGATAGGAAAGGCCTATGAGTTGGAGGGAAGCGGCCGTGGCCTTAATTAAGGTACAGCCCCAGCATTTGCCTGGTGTGAAATGGGAAACCACGGAAAACCATTTTCAGGGCTGCCGATAGTGGGATTCGAACCTACTATCTCCCGGATGCAAGCTCACAGCCGCGCGCCTACATGTATTTTTTTCTTGTCTGGAAAGGTATTTAACGGAGGGGAAAAGAAGTGAAAAACTAGATAAATAATGTTTTATGAGGATGTATATATTTCTAAAACTTAAAATGTTAAGACGTGAACATTGGTATCTGGTGTCTCCTTTAAAAATAAAGTAACATGTATTTTTTTGTTTTCGGAAAGTCCACTTTGGTGAG
Source organism: Anabrus simplex (assembly GCF_040414725.1). Classification (NCBI taxonomy): domain Eukaryota; kingdom Metazoa; phylum Arthropoda; class Insecta; order Orthoptera; family Tettigoniidae; genus Anabrus; species Anabrus simplex. The sequence goes on along the minus strand of NC_090266.1, from coordinate 1,155,919,510 downwards.
GGATGTAAAGAACTGATAAATGGGCTGAATTTGTTTTGTGGGGATATTTATACCTAAAAAACTGAAGATGTTACAGACGTGGAAATATGTATTTGGAATCCCCTTTAAAAACAAAGAAACCTTCCTTTTTCAACTTGAGCGAATACTGTTTCTCACATGTACAGCACATTTCTATGTCGCATGATCATCTTAGCTCCAAAAGGCAATACCATAAACGTGATTTACGAAGAGTTTCTGCGGTAAATGAAACGCAATTTTCCGGTGAGTTTTTATACTTCAGGGATTTTCAGATAATATCAGATAATGTTCCGAGGAACGATTACTTTTATCAAACTTCGAAATCCACGCGAGCGAAGCCGCGAGTAACTGCTAGTGCTAAGATAAAGTTGGAAGTCAAGGGGACGAATTGGGACAAATATGCACAAACAGGACGAGGAGTAAAGGGTTTATAATAATGTATCAGGAGAAATGATCGATAAATGTTCAAGATTCTTGGAAAGGTGCAAAAAATACCGGGTAAACAATTGATAGTGAACCTTCCACCAGTTGGTCAGTCCTAAATTTAGATCATTGGTGAAAGACTGATTGTCCGAAATAATATTATTTCCTCATCACATACTGCCGTATTTACTAGGCGCAGAGGGTTACTTGTCTATGTTAAGGTAATACAGCTCAATATTCAATTATTATCGGAGCTGTTTGTTAGATATGTGTTCTGCAAAGCGTCACTTAAACGGGCGTTATCTTCAAAATTTAAGTTTGTACGCTTCGTACTGTCACTAATTAGTGTTGGTTATTTTCTATCTAATTTTCGTTTCTGCTGAATTCTGTAGTGACATTTATGGATGAAACCGAATTATTTTCAGTAAGATGTTGGCTTCTTAACTGCAGTTATTTGAAAAGCTACACTAGCGCCATCTCTGACTGAATTATTGAAATATTTTCTTCACTTGGTGTGTTTTCGAATGCTCATGTTACTGTGAAGGCGTAGCCAATTTTATTCTGAGCTGTATCGAGCTACTGAATGGATAGATAACAGTTCCGGTCTTGTATATCTATGAAATAACATGTCCTGACTGACTGACTGACTGACTGACTGATTCATCATCGCCGAGCCAAAATACTGAACATAAAGAAATAAAATTTTGAGGATACATTTATGTTACAATGTAGATGCTCACTAAGGGAGGATTTTTGGATACTCCGTCGCTATGGGGGTGAAAAGGGGGGGTGAATTTTTAAAATGAGTGTATGTATATCTCAAAAAACGTGACAGTTTAAAGACGTGAAAATTGGTATTTGGAATCGTCTTCAAAAATAAGGAAACAACGTATTTTTTTCGTTTTCGGAAAATCTTCTTAAGGGGTATGAAAAAGGTGAAAAAGGGGTTGAGTACCTCTTATGAGGATACTTATATCTCAAAAACTGAAGATGTTACAGTCTCGAAAGTTGTTATTTGAAATCATCTTTAAAAATAAAGAAACACGTATGTTTTTGTTTTTGGAAACTGTTCTTAGGAGGGGTAAACAGGAGTCGCAAATGGGGTGAATTTTTAAAATGGGTGTGTCTAAGATATATCTCTAATACGTAACATGTTACAGACGTGAAAATTGGTATTTGGAATCTCCTATAAAAATAAAGGAACGCGCATAGCTTGTTTTCCGAAAATATAATCAAGGGGAAGTGTTAAAGGGGGTGAGTTTTTAAAATGAGCAATCTGCAGTATATCTCAAAAAATTAACATATTACAGAAGTGAAAATTGGTATTTTTAATCTCTATTAAAAACAAAATAACACTTTTTTTCGGAAAAAGCACTGATAAAGTGTAGAATTAGTTTTATTAAGTTGCTGGTATCTCCAAAACTAAAGATATTACAGACGTTGAAATTGGTATTTGAAATCTCCTTTAAAAATAAAGAAACACGTATTTTTGTTTTCGAAAAAAAAAACACTTAAGGGGGGTTCAAATCACTGAAAAAGCGGTTGAATTATTTTTTATTACGATACTGGACTCTCCAAAATTGAAGATATTACAGACGTGAAAACTGGTGTCCGACTCGTTGGCTGAATGGTCAGCGTACTGGCCTTCGGTTCGGAGGGTCCCGGGTTCGATTCCCGGCCGGGTCGGGGATTTTAATCGCTTCTGATTAATTATTCTGACTCGGGGACTGGGTGTTTGTGTCCGTCCCAACACTCTCCTCTTCAAATTCAGACAACATACCACACTACAAACCACCACAGAAACACGCAATAGTGATTACATCCCTCCATATAGGGTTGGCGTCAGAAAGGGCATCCGGCCGTAAAACAGGGCCAAATCCACATGTGCGACCCAGTTCGCACCCGCGACCCCACAGGTGTGGGAAAAAGCGGTAGGAAAAGAAGAAGAAGAAGACAGACGTGAAAACTGGTATTTCGAATCTCCTTTAAAATCATGAAACACGTATTTTTGTTTTTCGGAAAATTCACTTAAAGGGGGTGTAAAAAGGACTGAAAAGTGAGTTGAACTCTTTTCATGAGGATACTTATATTTCAAAAAATGAAGATGTTACAGACGTGAAAGTTTGTATTTGGATTCTTCCTTAAAAATAAAGAAACACGTACTCTTTTGTTTTTGGAAAATCCATTTAAGGGGGTGAGGTGGGTGAAAAGAACTGAAGAGTGTGTTTAATTATTTTTATGAGGATACTTATATATCAAATACCGAAGATGTTACAGACGTGTAAATTGGTATTTGGATCTCCTGTACAAGTAAAGGAACAGGCATAATATTTTTGAAAATGCACTTAAGTGGAAGTGTTGAAGGGGATGAATTTTTAAAACGAGTATTTCTACAGTATATAAAAAGAACTTACCACATATTACCGACATGAAAATTGGTATTTTTAATCTCTTTTTTAAAAATAAAGTAACATGTATCTTTTGTTTTCGGAAAAAACACTTGCGGGGGGGGGGGGGGGGTAAAATGACTGAAAATGGGTTGAATTATTTTTACTGGGATGATGGTATCTCGAAAACGAAGGATGTTATGGACAAGAAAATTGTTATTTGGAATCTCCTTCAAAAATAAAGACACACGTATTTTGTTGCAAGGGGGGAGGGGGCGGGAATCAACTTGACGGGGTGTAAGATGAGTTGAATTATTTTTATGAGGTTACACATACGAACTGGACTTAAAACAATACTCCCCTAAGGGGATTTTGTTTGGGGGTGAGGATTGATCAGAAAAATATGGATTTATTTGAAAACGTTTGAATTATGAAGTTAGAATTACAAATGATATCGTAGGCGTTAAATAAGAGCAGGTTTGAAACAAATTTAACCGCTCAGATAGTTAAATGGGGGTTAAGTTCCGAAAACAAATATATTTATTCCTTCCTCGGAAACGGTATATCGTAAGAAGACAAAATTCCAATTCGAAATCCTAGGTGTGAAATAGGAAATAATTTTTAACATTCCAACCGTAAAGTGTTAAATGAGGTTAGCTCCGTAAACGAAATTATTCATCGCTCCAAAACTGTTTGACGTACAAAGTTGTAATTTTACGATAAGGGTGTTCTTTTATGTTCTGGGTGTAAAATATCGTATACTTAAAAATATTTCTCCCCTAAGGGGTTTAGATGGTGGTTAACCCTCAAAAACACAATATCCATTCTTCCGAAACCCTTTCAGGCACTAACATATTTTTTATGAAAGTTGGTTTCTATACTCTAGATGTTGATAAATATTTAAAAACATTCACCCCTAAGAAGTATTCATTCATCCATTACTATTCGACGCACAATATCAACATTTCACAGGTTGGTCGCTTTTACATCCCAGATTTAAAATAAGATAGGGTTTAAAACATTCAAATTCTTCCGTATGGAGTTCAAATGAGTGTTCAATCAAAAAATAAATAATCATTCCCCCAAACGTTTGACGTACGAACTGAGGACACATTTTACAGGCTTAGCTGACAGTGGACTCCCCAAAATGTTATACTTTGAATAATAATTTTCGGTTTAAAGCCGTTGCGAAGCACGGGTATCTTGCTAGTAAGTTAATATATAAAGTAACATGTCCTGACTGACTGCTTGATTCATCATCACCGAGCCAAAACTACAGGACACAAAGTAATGAAGCTTTGGGGATATATCTATATTTTGTGACATTCCATCCTTAAGGGGGTGAAAAAGGGGTGAATTTAAACAAATGAGTGTATCTACAGTATAACTCAAAATTTAACATGTTACAGACGTGAAAAAATATATTTGAAATGTCCTTTAAAAATACAGGACATGTACTGTTTTGTTTGCGGAAAATCTCCTTAGGTGAGGGTGGAGAAAAGACTGATAAAGGGGTTGATTTAGTTTTATGAGGATACTTATATCTCCATAAATGTAGCTGTTACAGACGTGGAAATATGTATTTTGCAAACTTTAGAAATAAAGGAACATGTGTATTTTTGTTCCCGACATGAGAGAGGACCTTTGCTCACATGTACAGAACTATGTCGCATATTCTGGAGTTAGCTCTGCCAATAGCCTGGACCGCAATACCACAACGTGGTTTACACAGAGATTTTGGGGGTAAATGCAACTCAGTTTTTCAGTGAGTGTTTGTACTTTAGGGATTTTCTGATAATGTCTCTTGCAGTAACGCGGAGCGATTATTTTTATCAAATTACGAAATCCACGCGAGCGAAGCCGCGGGTAACAGCTACTCAATACATATGATTAATCAATTAAACACATATTCCTCCGTAATTTTACACTGCACACCCTACTTCTCTTGTCCATAATTTGCTTTGCTGTACGCTGCAATAGTCTGGTGTAAGACACTGGCATATCTCTGTTAAAACTACATTCAATGCGAAGAATGATCTCTCTACATCTACGGATGTAAGAGGAATGTACTTGAATTCGGAAGCGTGTGTAGATGCTAAACATTCTGGTGTATCCACACTATCTTTACCAACCAAATATTTGTTTACAGCTATCATGAAGTAGCCCGGATTACGTTTAAGGGCATCACGGTATTTTGCTTGCCGACGGAGTCCGAGGTTTTCTGGGATACTTTCCAGTCCACGCTTCACATTCCCCTTTCAGACCTTGTACGCACAATTGTGCGAGTTCGCATTTTATTTATGTCTAAGCTTATTTGACGTTTTCCTGGTCCTAGACCGGACTGCAGTGCTTGTGCGGGACACGAAGCATGTACTCTCTGCGCACTTTTTAGCGGTACATTTGTGTACCGGTTTGAGGAGTAAGGAGGGAGTACTTCCGGTTCCGTTAGTACTGCCAACTGAATGGAAATGAAATCTGGAATGAATCGATAATATGATCGATCGATATGAATTTACTAAATCTTTGTTATTTTAAGCCAACAACTGTGTCACACACACATTATATAACATTATATAACATTTTTCGATGCGAATCTTATTCCTAGAGTGAATTCTAGTTTGGCTTCGCTGTGTAAATAACAACAGTACTAGTACGTAGTGTGTACGCCAGGCGTCGCACAACGATGCATAAGCGATTCATAGTTTGTGTTTCAAAGATTGCCGGTACGAATCTCGAAGATTGCCGAGGTCGACCGCTTCAGCACTAGGGTGTAAATCTATCGCTAAAAAGTGCGCAGATATTACTTCAGTTGTTTTTCTTTAGCGCTTGACCACCAGGGGGGGCAGGAAGAAGAGTTTTAAAATACAGTTCATGGGGAAGATGGTGGGAATCATTAATGCCTACAATAAGTATTTATTTATTGCATTCATATTAATCTAGAACCTTGAGTGAATATCAGAATGTAATTAATGAAGTGTGTAAATTGTTCAGCGAACGTCAATTTTGAACTAGAAATATCGTACGTAATACCATGAGGTATAGAATGTTGATATGCACAATTGTGCGGGATAGGCTTTCCTACAGGCAATGCATGCAGGAGTGCTGGCTGCTGCCACCAAAAGGACTGTGAAAGCAGAACTCGTACTTTACGTGAGAAACGTATTAATAAGATTTTAATTGTTTAAAATTGTTCCACACTCTAAAACAGAACATTTGATCATGAACATCTGTATATTCACATGTAATGAGCTAAATTTTTTATTTTGTGTAAGTAGTGAAGTAAGTCCTGACACGCACAATTGTGTGGGTGATGTTTTTCAGACGATAGTTCTTATTTTGTAAAATAAATTGTAAACAAATGTATTTGAGAGCATTTTACTAAGTTTTGACGTTGTAACCGTACAACTAGGTTACAGATTCCATTCAGTATTTATTATTATTATTATTATTATTATTATTATTATTATTATTATTATTATCATTATTATTATTATTATTAGTATTATTATTATTATTATTATTATTATTATTATTAACCCGATTCATTAGATTTTATATATTCTGTTTCTCATCAATTAGACTGTAATAATTAGGTATCACGTATATTATTGTATTTCATCATAGGTTAAGTGAATATGTTTGTAATTATTCTGTATTGTAGTAAGTGAGATTTGTTGGTTTCATATTGTCATGCTGTGGCTTGTAACTTTGGCTAGATGAGCTGGCATAGTATTTTGCAATCGAGGCTATGTTTAACTGTGCAAGGAGATTTCCCGGTGACGCATTCGGCATAGTCATTCTCGGACCGCTTGGGTACGCTTAGACGACACATGACTGATGACATCAGTGCGTGGACACGTGATTGCGACCAAGTGTCAGTATTCGCCAGCTACTGTATGTGGAAGTGGAAGGGATGAACAGTGAGTGGGGAGATGAGTCGTCATCGCGAGGTGATATAAGGTGATGCTACGGTAGGGAGAAGTACTCAGTTCATGATATCAATCAGTTGAGAGGTACTCAGTTCACAGTATTCAGTTCATATCGTGCAGATCATATGTAACAGTCAGATGTATTGAACCCTTGAACTTACCATTCCATCGTTGGTCGGCCACGGCTGCTATAGTAGAACAATTTAGAACTCTTAAATCTTGGGTCGTTGCGGGGATAAATTCGGTCACGATCTTAACCAAACGATGGGGTTCAGAAGAAAGCCTAACTACTTGAAATGAGGAGCAAAAATGTGCTTACTCACTTTTATTAAACTGAAAGAGCACGATAACATCGTTAATTTAATATGCATTCTTGCCACAAAAATACAAAAAAAAAATTTAATTATTGATTTTTGAAAATTTCCAAACACAGTCACATTACATAACGTCACTTCGTTTCTTCCAATGTCGAAGAGTTGCTTCAGAGAAGCTAATATGTTAGTGGACAGCGAAACTGAAAAACTGAAAAATGGAAGACCTGAAAACCGGGCGCCTATTTCCAAACGAGAACTGAGAGTTAATCCACACGATCCGTGGAAAATCTGACTTTCAACAATTAGAACGCCTGATTTTCTCTTAATTAAGGTTATCCACCAGTCAAATACCCTTCACGGATACGGAACATCCGCCGAATGGACCCTTAATCGAACCAAACTGACTATCAGTTGCTTTGGATAGGTTGCGAAATATTATGGGAAAGCATGGTGTTCACTACAAGTTAATGGCATCATTCACAATTGAAATAAAATTCCACCATGTATTTGTCATTCATGACACCCTTAAGTGATACGTTAATCCCGATGCTAACTGTGCATCACCCCAAACAACTGTTCGGAAGGAACCAACAACCACATGATCCGGGAGGATCTTACGTTAAGTCGTTCTAAAGGAACAAAACTGCGAAATGCAGGAAACACTTACTAATCATGCATTTAGAAGAAATGCCAAACACTGAAGTTAATCAAAAAGTGAAAAGTCACTTGAAAATATTATTATTGAACCGATTTTCAGGTTAGAAATGGATTTATTATGCTTAATAAATTTACCAGTCCACGCTAAAATTTACTACAAATTTAAGGAATTCTTTCCCTTGACAACAATGCTACCAGTACAGATCTCTCTATTTACTGTCTGTCCCAACACACTACTGGTAAAGTGATTACTTACTTACTATGAATAAGAATGAAAATATGACAAGGTGAAAATAAAATAAAATACTGGCTGACGAATCGAAACCGCATCCGCAACTCAAGTCTCATTCTAAAACACTGAGTGTCAATATGCACACCATCAAACGAAAACGGACGTTAAAACGAGAAGCAATGAAGTTCGTAAAAATAAATTAACATCTCAAAGTCATACAGCTTAACACGCACGAAGAAACACAGTAAAAATATTTAATCTAGATCGGGTCGATGTCCCACACTTGGACAGCCCTCGTTTGTCAACAGCAGTCCCGTTATCTCAATGAGAGCTTCGCATAGACCCTCTACAATAAATCATATCGCACTGTAATGGCTACCTTCAACCAGGCCACCTCCACAAAAGGAACAAACAAAAGAAAAACATCTAAACCGAGACTTGAGTGTGTACAGCTACCATCCCAGACCTATCGTCGGGCTCACTTGAAATCTGTACACCCTAAACCTAATCAGTATATACATGATGCCTTCCAAATCCTATCGTCGGGCGTGACCTAGGACGTCTCATCATCAATGACTCCAAGAATAAACACGTGACGTCCTAAATCTATCGTTGGGCGTCAAAGTGGGTCGCACCACGTCTCCCTTAACATATCAGGCGAACCGCAATTTCCAACAAACCTCCAACAGTAACACTGAATCTGGTCAGACAAAAAATACGCACGACGGAACTACGTCTCTTATCAAAAGAATACAAGTCGAAACACGGTAAGTGCCTACCTCTCGAAAAAAAATACAAGTGTCTACCTCATCATAATATGTGAACTCAAAAGTAAATAGACGTGACGAACGATTCTCCACCTCGAACACAATCTCAGCCTGTGCACTGAAGTGTCAGGGCTGCCAATGAAAATTCCCAACACACGTTTCCCTTTTAGTGGATGCCTTCCAAATAATAATCATCACCATCACATTCGAAATTCGCAGATCGCCTATCATCAATTCCAACCATCTTATCCATGACCTCTCCAATGAACAAATTAAATATAACCCAACCGTGTGTCCAAAGTGCTCTTTAATCCTGGAGGCCGTACCTTATCTTAACAAAAATCACTGGATGTTTACTACCCAGACCTTTACATTTTACTAGAGTCGTTTTCACTTGGAATCATTCTATAAATTTACAATGCTTCACATCATAGTCGTCTCAAGTTCGGATTGATTGCGGAAAACAATACAGCCTGTTTCACACAGCCTGTTCCTAAATACTTCCTCTACAAAAATGTCTCAACACTCTTTCTCATCGCTTTATTTCAGCGGTAACACTTCTCTCTCATCTCCACGTACATATAAATCCATCGCTTTCAATCCCTTTTCCTTCGAGACCCTTTTTCATACATCGATCCCCTGGTGAAAACGACAACCATTATTAAGCACCTCTCTGACTTTACTATTATTACAACTTTCGAACCTCAAAAATCCAAGAGCACGCATCGACCTTTCGCAATTCAAGTATACACGATGTCCCAAAATTTTCTTCCCATTAGCGATGTAACTCTAACAAATTTCGTTGACATTATCTAAATATGCTTACGATCCTTGTAAAAATAACTGGTTAAATGCAATTTGACATAGAAGAATTTCCTTATCCCGCGGTAGACATTATTATTATTATTATTATTATTATTATTATTATTATTATTATTATTATTATTATCGACCAGCATTTCTGAATGCAACTGACACCTGAAATTACAATATTCGCCACGACAAATTTACACTTATAACGTTCACAAATCCGCACTTTGAATGATATCTCATCTCAACACAAAATTTTAAGCGTCGCATTTTACCGTTCTTGACATGAACTTTACACACTGAAATTTTCACACGCTGACCAAAATTTACAACGCCTTTCGCCTGATAATTACGAATCTCACCCGACAATCATCTGGAAATTTGGTTAGGACAGACAGTAACTAACTACTAACTACAACATAATATAAAATAGACAGACCTGCACAATGGTGACATTCTCAGCATTCTGATTGCATCATCCCAGCAACCTCGTACTTAGCCACTCATTTTCACAAATAACATTTTCATTTTTAAAATTTCACTCATCCAAACACTACCCTTCACACACACACGAGATTAAATTTACCATAAATAATGCACTTTCTTTGTAACTTGCACCACGAACTTCCCTCGTTCTGCAGTCGGCTATAACTGTCTGATGCGTCTCCCAGAGTGGTTTCTCTCCCCGTTGTTTCAACAAGAACAGGTGTTCGGCCGATAAGGGAGTCGAACTATTTTGAATCGCTTCCCCCAGACCTTCTTCACTTACAAGAGTACAGGAAATGATAAAAATAAAATCTGCTGTGTATTTTTCAACCAGCCTACACCTTCCCAGTTCGTCTGCAAACGTTCACAGCTTCTCCAATTCACTTTTCTTCTTACTAAACATATGGACTTTAGCCACGAACATGTATTTGATTATCGTCGGTCAATCTGGCGCGAAATTCTAATGACGACGGGCACGAGCTCCCGCGGCTTCAAGTTCCAGATCGACACTCTAAAATCTACGGTGGGGGGTTTCTTTTATAATTTCCGGAAGGACGCTATCCCCTCTATGAGGCTCGGTTGTGAAATCTGCCAAATTTGCTTCTAATAGACCAATTTTGATAAGATTTGTCCCAGAACTCCAGACAGACTTGCACTTATGTTAGGTGTTAATTTTATAATTTTTCTACACTCACAACATGAGAAATAAATTGTTTCTGCCCGTGCGTTTCGCGCGTTTTTCTTCTGCCCACGACCTTGGCACGTGTAACTAGCTCGCTGTTCTCACGCTAACACACACTTGGGCTTAACTGCATCTAAATTGTCCCTGGTGTCACTACCTCCACAGAGGGTATATGAATAATTTTGCTTATTTATTTCTTCCTTTACTATCTTGTCAAAATCCCTCGTTGTGCAGAATTCATTAATTTAGAAAATTGTCGGGCACTCGAGTTCCACCGAGGTGTCCCGGCAATCCACGAGCTCGCCTTGCGGGAACCTTCCCACGCAACATCGGGCTCTGGGGAGCGCAAAATGGCTGCCCTCAAACATACAGTAGTTTCTGAATACCAAATAAATATTTGAGAAAAATAAAAAATTTTCTCACCGTAGAATTATGGGTTCATAATCCACCTACAACCACGAAATATTTACCCAGAAAGGGGAAATATTTAAACAAATATATTCCTTCAAAATTCTAAAGTGTACATGGGAATTTTGATACAGATGAACCATGATTCTACGTAAACTTTCCCAGCCGATCTCACTCTTGACGTAGGGCTCTGTTATTTTCACGTATTTCCCTGTTTTCTTCTTCCAACAATAGGATTGCGTTACAGATGTCATCAACAAAGTCTTCTCTTAAGAATGAACATTGTAAACATTCAGCGTCTTCCTCTTCTTTACTCCCACTGCTTGCCTCTCCTTGGAGTGGTGCCTCGACCTGTCTTCCTCTCGACGTGACGATCATATTTACTGGTTGTACCTCTTCTTCTTCTTCTTCTTCTTCGGTGATCATTTCCCCAGCTGGCAAGGCTGCGTCATCCTGTAGTGGAATTCTTTCTTCGGCTCTATGATAAACCTTTAAGTTGGCGGCATTGAATATAGCTTCGCTACTGCCATCCAGACTCTGAATTCTGTAGGAATTATTCCTGAAACTTTTGACCACCTTGAAAGGCCCAACATATAAGGGAGCAAATTTAGCATAGATGTTTTCCTGCGGTTTTGACATCACGGGTCTCTTAACAAGCACCAATTCGCCTTCCTCTAAAGGACGGTGGAATCTCCGGTTCCTCACCCTGCGTAATCGGCGGTCTGCCTGTCGACGTAGATGCTCTGCCGTACTTTGAATGCATAATTCCTGTGACGGGCGGGGATCGATGGGACATTGGATGACACTATGCCAGGATCTCACAGGATACCTATTGAAGTGCACGATAGAAGGAATCTTCCCAATAGATTCGTGTATGGTGTTGTTTACACAAGTTACTATCAGGGGTAGCACATCAACCCACTTGAAATGTTCTTGGGCGCAATAAATTCTACAGAATTTTGCAATTACTTGCATTACCCTTTCGCTAGGATTTCCCTCAGGATGTCTCACGCTGCTCAGGATGTGATGAATTTCCATATTCTGAAGGGCAGTTTTGAACGGTGCGGAAGTGAACTGGGGACCATGATCTGTTAAAAGGAATTTCGGTGTGCCCATTTCCGGAATGATATTGCGGGAAATACATCTCAAGACTAGCTTGGTGTTAGCCTTTTGCATGGGAAACAGAGTCGTATACTTGGAGAAAACATCGATGGTTACCAGCACGAACTTGTTTCCACGCTTTCCTTTCACGAGCGGCCCATAGATATCCATCGCGAACAGCTCTTTAGGTTGCGAAGGTAAGAGAGGAATAGGCGCCTGCCTGATCAAATAAGGGTTTGCCTTAACCCGTTGACATGTATCGCAGGTGATGATGATGTCTCTGACATTTTCCCTCAGATTTACCCAGGTGAACGTTTCTTGGATGGTTGACACAACCTTATCAATCCCTCCATGACCAATAACCCTGTGTACGTGCCAGATTAATCCCTTTCGAAGCTGCGGTGGTACCAAAATTCGGGATTTCACGTGATCGCTGTCCACGAATTTTACCAACATGTTATTCACGTACAAGTAGTTATTTGACAATTTCTGGAGGGCAAAGTACCGTGGATCGTCAGCCGGAAGTGTCCCTCGGAGGAAAGAAATCATTTTTCCGCAGAAAGGATCTCTCAATTGCAAGTCTCCCAGTTGTCTCAACTCTGATAGGAAATCGTGGTCTTCCTGAACTAAGTCCAAATGATTCACAGCGTGTTCTTCCTCATTAGGGTTTCTGCTCAACAGGTCTGCCAAGATGTTCGATTTTCCGGAACAGTGCTCAATTTCGAAGTCAAATTGTTGTATGAACAGGGCCCACCTAGCCACTCGTTCACTAGCGACTGCTGTTTTCATTATAAAGGTCAGCGCCTTATGGTCGGTCTTAATGATTATGTGAAAACCATAAATCATTTTCCTCCAATGTTGCAATGCCTGAACAATAGCCAACATTTCCAATTCGGTCACGCTGTATTTGACTTCGTGTGATCTCAACTTTCGGCTGTAGAAAGATAAATAATTTCTATTATGAGGTTGGTCCGAACATTCCTGATATAGGAGTGCCCCGATTCCTACGGTCGATGCATCAGTCTGTACAATAAAGGGTTTCTCAAACTCCGGATACCCTAGCTTAACGCTGTTTAGCAAGAGCTCTTTGGTCTTCCTGAAGGCCTCTTCGTGCTCGGGACTCCATTTCCACCTGTTATTCTTGTGAAGCAAGTTCTGAAGTGGGGCTACAACCTCCGTGTAATTCATGCAATGGTCCGAAAAAAAATTGCACATTCCAAGGAATTGCCTGACATTCTTAATTTTGAGCGGTCTTGGGAACTTTTCTATGGCTTGGAGCTTCACCGGGTTCGGGCGAACTCCCTCACCATCAATGACATGGCCGAGAAATAGGACTTCCTTTTGACAAAAATGTGACTTCTTCAAGTTGATTTTGAAACCTGATGCCCTCAAATTCTCCAGTAGTTTCCTCAAATCCCTGATATTTTCCTCAAAACTGGATGAAGCTAGCAAGATGTCATCGACATACCGAGTTGTAGCGGCTTTAACTTCATCAGTTAGACATCGATCTAGGGCGCGTATGAGAGCTGCACCGGCGGTTTTCAACCCGAATGGGAGACGATTAAAGACATACGTCTGTTGGTCAAAAAGGAAGCCAGTAAACAATTTAGACTTGAGTTCCAAACCGATATGATGATATGAGGAAGTCAAATCTACGCTAATAAAACGTGATTTTCCTCTGAAACGTTTAATAACCTCTTTAATAGGAGGGGCATGGTCATGCTCGGGGACTAGGCGTTCGTTGAGGGCACGAGCGTCCAAACACACGCGCAGAGACCCGTCCGGTTTTTGAACCCCGACCAACGGATTCAAATATGGAGTGGGTTGCTTGGAAATTAGCCCGTTCTCCTCCATTTCCTTAATAATTTTTGCAGCTTGAGCATAATACTTGTCCGGTATAGGGTACGGTCTCCTCTTAAACGGTGTCCAATCCGTAACAGCTAGTGCATATGTGAAATTAGGGATTAGACCCGGTTTGGAATCGAACACAGATATATATTCCATTAAGAGATCTCTAAGTTTTTCCTTCTCTTCTACAGTACCAGGGCATTCCGCGACCTTTAACCCAATTAAGGCCTCGTAATCAGTGTCAACCTCAGCTTCCAAGACGTCATGTAACTCTTCATGATGAATCCCTTCGTCATCTACACTGTCAATTTCACCAGCGACTCCCTCTAATGAATTTACAAAGTCTACACATTGGGCCTCCTCTTCGCCATATTCTAATGTTCTATCTTCTCCCAATTCCTCGTTTAGTGTAATGACTTCTGCTCCCTCTTCTTTCCTGAACTTTATCTGGTTCCTGCTCAAATCAATAACTGCGTTGGTCTCACGGATAAAATCAGCCCCTAAAATTACATTGTAGTGCATTTTGGACATGACTACGAATGCATGAGCGAAAGTGGAATTTCCAATTTGTACGTCCAAATAAGTTTGTACCTTACAAACAGCAATTTTGTCAGGAATGACCCCTCGAATTTTTACATTTGACACCGGAATAATTGGCAATTTATTTCGTTGTCTCAAATCGTCGAAAAGAGCTTGGGAGATGATGCTGATACTGGCCCCGGTATCTACCAAACTTTTGACATGAAAATTACAGATGCGGACATTTATTAAAGGCAGTTTCTTTATTTGATTGCTCTCCTGTTTTAAGTGGTCTTCCACCAAGTCATCAGAGGTAATGATCCACGAATCTATCTGTGCGACCACCCACTCATCTGACGTTTCTTCTTCAGAATCTGGGATGCAAGACTCTGAAAAACTTCCTACTGGGAATTTGAAGTTTTTTTTTTCCTATCAAGAGTCGACATTGACTCTTGCTCGAAATTCGGCGCAAACGGGTTCAGACCGGAGTTTCGCTGGTCTTGCCTATGTGCCTTCTGGAATTCCAGACTTTCAGCCCCGAAACAATCGGTGTTGACGTCCTGGCGCTGTATAGCCCCCTGCCATTTCTTCCTTTCGTGGTCCTTCCTTAACCCGTCGGTGTACTGAACACGTTCACGGTACCGTTCATCCTCATCACGGCGGAAGTTCTGGGTTCGATTATTTCCCCAGTCCCTGCGGTTATTAAGTCCATTCCTGAAATTCCTCTGGTTTTCTCTGTCCCCATCGTATCGCCTCCAGTAAGGGTTCCTCCTTTGTGGATAATTCCAATTGCCCCTACGCCTTTTCCAATCCTCATTTCGTGGATGCGAGGGTTCCCAGTTATTCCGACACTCACGCCTCCGCTCAATCGGCTGTGGTTTCCCCTGCTCAGGTGCCTCTGGACTTCCCTCTGGGACCTGGCTAACAGTGTTTACATGTTGCTCGTGCGATCGTCCCCCTCTGGGTGCTATTTGATTATGGGTATGATCCAATTGCCTAAGGATCATTTCTGCCTGCATGGGGGTCTCTACCTTTGATGCAATGAGCATCCTTTGTACTTCGGGAGGTAACTGCTTCTGGATGGCCTGTACCAACTCTTGCTCCGAGGGCGGCGCCTCAAGTTCTCTGAACTTTACCATTTGTGCAATAAAGTATTCACTGAACTTTGTAGGGCCTATTGCATTATACCGACGTGAGTATAGCTCTAATCTAAGACTCTGCTGAATTTCCGTACTCCAAAATTTATTAAGAAACGCCCTCTGGAATTCCTCAAAGGTATCAAAGTGGTATCGGAAGCCTTTAAACCATAGAAGTGGTGCCCCCTCTAAATATCTTTCAGCTACCCTCAACTGACGTTCCTCAGGAATCTTGGCGTCCCGGATGTACTCCCTGAGATCCTTAAGAAACCCCTTCGGCGTGGTATGTGGACCTCCATTAAATTTCTTAGGCTGGTCCTCATGTAACTTGATCATGTTAATAACGTTTGTGACCCCTGAGCCTTGAGATCGACTGGTATCTACATTTGAGCTCTGACCGTTACTATTCACATGACTGATATTTGGCAATTGACCACTGAGGTCAGAGTTAACAGCTGTCGATGCTTGACTCAATACTTTGTCCATCTTGGACTGCATGTCTACCACGCTGCTAATCCAACTGCTCACTTCGCTCTCAATGAACCCAACTTTCTTGTCTGTCTCTTCCTGGGCTGACGTGATTTCCCTTAAGTCCTGTTCTATACTAACTTGCCTGTCGTTGAATTCCCTGGTATGTTCGTTTTTCATTTCAACTAACTCCTCTTGAATTTCTTTAATTAAAATTTCGGAGTCCTCATTAGCCACTTGGAGTTTACTAATTGCTTCCTCATTAACTTGCAACAATTTCTTCTCCATGGTTTCGGTTTTTGATAATACCTGACTCTCCAATTCCACACTAATTTTATCTACCTTGTTGTTCAGTGACTGAATGTCCGCAGATAATATTTGACGTTGTTCCTCTATTATGGTTAGCGTTTTCCCCTTTTCCTTATCACTGGAGATCCGCATCTCTACGACCTGTTGTGTAATGTCGTCCTTAAATTCAACCTGGCTGTCGATCAGCTGCTTATGCGCCGCCTGGCTTTCCAGTAAATGCTTGTCAAGTTCCTTTCTCATCTCATCCTGACTATCACATAACCTACTGTACATGTCGTGGCTTTCGTCAAAACGCTTGTCCATATCGGTTTTTAAACTGTCATGGATTTTAGAGAACTGTTTGTCGAAATCGTTCTTTAAACTGACCTGCACTTCCGCAAATTGTTTGTCAATTTCATCCCTAATTTCCACTTGGCTATCATCAAAACGCTGGTTGAGTTTACCTATCTCACCCCTGACTTCCTCTTTAAGTTCGGTGCACATAGTGCGTGTCTCATGAACTACATTCTTCAATCCAGCCTTCAACTCATCACTAGACTCTCTACACCTAGCCTGGGTATCCTCAATACTACTCTTTAACTCCTCAATCTTACCATCCAAACTTTCATTATGAGCCTTCATGTCCTCTCTCAAATTCTCACTCTGGACTTTCGCGTCCTCCATCTTACTATTTAAACACTCATTTTGGACTTTCGTGTCCTCTATTTTACTATCAAAATTGTCTATCTTACTATCCAACCTCTCATCACGAACTTTCATGTCCTCCCTTAAATTCTCATTCTGGACTTTCATGTCCTCTATCATCTGCATTAACTTCTCCAAGGTCGCCTGACCTTCCATCTCACAATACCACAAAGAATACAATAATGAGTACGCTGGCTGTTGATGCAACCAGAATACTCCAAACTACTAGGGAAAGAATTCACTACCTACTGCGTTTTCACATACAAACGCTATTATAATTTAATACCGAAACTGACAACATTCCAACAGTTGTCTCATAAAATTTCGTTTAGGTGGCTGGTATCACAAACTTGTTTAATAAAAAGAAAATTCTAAAGTTAATAATTTACTCTGGATAAATATCCCAAATGGTTTCGCTTCCGTAAATTAAGTAAATAACGAACATGTTAACGCATAAACTTTGAATGTAATTCAGCGTTACCACTTCCAAAATTTATATTGGCAACATGACATAAGCTTCAATATAGCTTTAAATACTAATTTCCTAAAATGCATTGTGACTGTTATTATTATTATTATTTACCAAGTAGTTACGCTCCTCGTTAAACGTGATAATATCTAGCACTCTCATTGGGCATAATTCGTTTAACTGTGGCTCAGCCATAGTTCTCACCCGCTTGCATTATTTATAATGTGGCTTAGGCCTCAACATTATTTTATATTTTCCTAACATTTGTTTTCAATGGATAATTTCATTATCGTTATCGTGGCATCGTATCGTTATCGTGACTTTGGGCTCCTCATCGTTATCGTGACATTAAGGCCCCAAAGTTGATGGCGCCACTTCTACTGAGGCCCAACGTGTACTATTATTCTACAATTGGTCATCATTTAACTGATGTCAACCAACATGACTCGTAGTTCTTCCTTTAATGCACTCAAGCCCTCTCCGTTAAGTGACTTAAGCCATCACGTTGGTGTTATTTCTTACTGTCCTCCAACGTGGAATATTATCGTCCTCCTCATCGTGACTTAAGCCCCACAGTTGGCGCGACACTTCTTACTGAACCCTTGAACTTACCATTCCATCGTTGGTCGGCCACGGCTGCTATAGTAGAACAATTTAGAACTCTTAAATCTTGGGTCGTTGCGGGGATAAATTCGGTCACGATCTTAACCAAACGATGGGGTTCAGAAGAAAGCCTAACTACTTGAAATGAGGAGCAAAAATGTGCTTACTCACTTTTATTAAACTGAAAGAGCACGATAACATCGTTAATTTAATATGCATTCTTGCCACAAAAATACAAAAAAAAAATTTAATTATTGATTTTTGAAAATTTCCAAACACAGTCACATTACATAACGTCACTTCGTTTCTTCCAATGTCGAAGAGTTGCTTCAGAGAAGCTAATATGTTAGTGGACAGCGAAACTGAAAAACTGAAAAATGGAAGACCTGAAAACCGGGCGCCTATTTCCAAACGAGAACTGAGAGTTAATCCACACGATCCGTGGAAAATCTGACTTTCAACAATTAGAACGCCTGATTTTCTCTTAATTAAGGTTATCCACCAGTCAAATACCCTTCACGGATACGGAACATCCGCCGAATGGACCCTTAATCGAACCAAACTGACTATCAGTTGCTTTGGATAGGTTGCGAAATATTATGGGAAAGCATGGTGTTCACTACAAGTTAATGGCATCATTCACAATTGAAATAAAATTCCACCATGTATTTGTCATTCATGACACCCTTAAGTGATACGTTAATCCCGATGCTAACTGTGCATCACCCCAAACAACTGTTCGGAAGGAACCAACAACCACATGATCCGGGAGGATCTTACGTTAAGTCGTTCTAAAGGAACAAAACTGCGAAATGCAGGAAACACTTACTAATCATGCATTTAGAAGAAATGCCAAACACTGAAGTTAATCAAAAAGTGAAAAGTCACTTGAAAATATTATTATTGAACCGATTTTCAGGTTAGAAATGGATTTATTATGCTTAATAAATTTACCAGTCCACGCTAAAATTTACTACAAATTTAAGGAATTCTTTCCCTTGACAACAATGCTACCAGTACAGATCTCTCTATTTACTGTCTGTCCCAACACACTACTGGTAAAGTGATTACTTACTTACTATGAATAAGAATGAAAATATGACAAGGTGAAAATAAAATAAAATACTGGCTGACGAATCGAAACCGCATCCGCAACTCAAGTCTCATTCTAAAACACTGAGTGTCAATATGCACACCATCAAACGAAAACGGACGTTAAAACGAGAAGCAATGAAGTTCGTAAAAATAAATTAACATCTCAAAGTCATACAGCTTAACACGCACGAAGAAACACAGTAAAAATATTTAATCTAGATCGGGTCGATGTCCCACACTTGGACAGCCCTCGTTTGTCAACAGCAGTCCCGTTATCTCAATGAGAGCTTCGCATAGACCCTCTACAATAAATCATATCGCACTGTAATGGCTACCTTCAACCAGGCCACCTCCACAAAAGGAACAAACAAAAGAAAAACATCTAAACCGAGACTTGAGTGTGTACAGCTACCATCCCAGACCTATCGTCGGGCTCACTTGAAATCTGTACACCCTAAACCTAATCAGTATATACATGATGCCTTCCAAATCCTATCGTCGGGCGTGACCTAGGACGTCTCATCATCAATGACTCCAAGAATAAACACGTGACGTCCTAAATCTATCGTTGGGCGTCAAAGTGGGTCGCACCACGTCTCCCTTAACATATCAGGCGAACCGCAATTTCCAACAAACCTCCAACAGTAACACTGAATCTGGTCAGACAAAAAATACGCACGACGGAACTACGTCTCTTATCAAAAGAATACAAGTCGAAACACGGTAAGTGCCTACCTCTCGAAAAAAAATACAAGTGTCTACCTCATCATAATATGTGAACTCAAAAGTAAATAGACGTGACGAACGATTCTCCACCTCGAACACAATCTCAGCCTGTGCACTGAAGTGTCAGGGCTGCCAATGAAAATTCCCAACACACGTTTCCCTTTTAGTGGATGCCTTCCAAATAATAATCATCACCATCACATTCGAAATTCGCAGATCGCCTATCATCAATTCCAACCATCTTATCCATGACCTCTCCAATGAACAAATTAAATATAACCCAACCGTGTGTCCAAAGTGCTCTTTAATCCTGGAGGCCGTACCTTATCTTAACAAAAATCACTGGATGTTTACTACCCAGACCTTTACATTTTACTAGAGTCGTTTTCACTTGGAATCATTCTATAAATTTACAATGCTTCACATCATAGTCGTCTCAAGTTCGGATTGATTGCGGAAAACAATACAGCCTGTTTCACACAGCCTGTTCCTAAATACTTCCTCTACAAAAATGTCTCAACACTCTTTCTCATCGCTTTATTTCAGCGGTAACACTTCTCTCTCATCTCCACGTACATATAAATCCATCGCTTTCAATCCCTTTTCCTTCGAGACCCTTTTTCATACATCGATCCCCTGGTGAAAACGACAACCATTATTAAGCACCTCTCTGACTTTACTATTATTACAACTTTCGAACCTCAAAAATCCAAGAGCACGCATCGACCTTTCGCAATTCAAGTATACACGATGTCCCAAAATTTTCTTCCCATTAGCGATGTAACTCTAACAAATTTCGTTGACATTATCTAAATATGCTTACGATCCTTGTAAAAATAACTGGTTAAATGCAATTTGACATAGAAGAATTTCCTTATCCCGCGGTAGACATTATTATTATTATTATTATTATTATTATTATTATTATTATTATTATTATTATTATTATTATTATCGACCAGCATTTCTGAATGCAACTGACACCTGAAATTACAATATTCGCCACGACAAATTTACACTTATAACGTTCACAAATCCGCACTTTGAATGATATCTCATCTCAACACAAAATTTTAAGCGTCGCATTTTACCGTTCTTGACATGAACTTTACACACTGAAATTTTCACACGCTGACCAAAATTTACAACGCCTTTCGCCTGATAATTACGAATCTCACCCGACAATCATCTGGAAATTTGGTTAGGACAGACAGTAACTAACTACTAACTACAACATAATATAAAATAGACAGACCTGCACAATGGTGACATTCTCAGCATTCTGATTGCATCATCCCAGCAACCTCGTACTTAGCCACTCATTTTCACAAATAACATTTTCATTTTTAAAATTTCACTCATCCAAACACTACCCTTCACACACACACGAGATTAAATTTACCATAAATAATGCACTTTCTTTGTAACTTGCACCACGAACTTCCCTCGTTCTGCAGTCGGCTATAACTGTCTGATGCGTCTCCCAGAGTGGTTTCTCTCCCCGTTGTTTCAACAAGAACAGGTGTTCGGCCGATAAGGGAGTCGAACTATTTTGAATCGCTTCCCCCAGACCTTCTTCACTTACAAGAGTACAGGAAATGATAAAAATAAAATCTGCTGTGTATTTTTCAACCAGCCTACACCTTCCCAGTTCGTCTGCAAACGTTCACAGCTTCTCCAATTCACTTTTCTTCTTACTAAACATATGGACTTTAGCCACGAACATGTATTTGATTATCGTCGGTCAATCTGGCGCGAAATTCTAATGACGACGGGCACGAGCTCCCGCGGCTTCAAGTTCCAGATCGACACTCTAAAATCTACGGTGGGGGGTTTCTTTTATAATTTCCGGAAGGACGCTATCCCCTCTATGAGGCTCGGTTGTGAAATCTGCCAAATTTGCTTCTAATAGACCAATTTTGATAAGATTTGTCCCAGAACTCCAGACAGACTTGCACTTATGTTAGGTGTTAATTTTATAATTTTTCTACACTCACAACATGAGAAATAAATTGTTTCTGCCCGTGCGTTTCGCGCGTTTTTCTTCTGCCCACGACCTTGGCACGTGTAACTAGCTCGCTGTTCTCACGCTAACACACACTTGGGCTTAACTGCATCTAAATTGTCCCTGGTGTCACTACCTCCACAGAGGGTATATGAATAATTTTGCTTATTTATTTCTTCCTTTACTATCTTGTCAAAATCCCTCGTTGTGCAGAATTCATTAATTTAGAAAATTGTCGGGCACTCGAGTTCCACCGAGGTGTCCCGGCAATCCACGAGCTCGCCTTGCGGGAACCTTCCCACGCAACATCGGGCTCTGGGGAGCGCAAAATGGCTGCCCTCAAACATACAGTAGTTTCTGAATACCAAATAAATATTTGAGAAAAATAAAAAATTTTCTCACCGTAGAATTATGGGTTCAGTATAAAATGGAAGAAGTGGTCTTAGTGTGATGGTCAGAGCTAAGAGTTGTGTTTGAAGAGGTAATCATCGAGGAAGTCTACAAGTGGTGGTTGTATCCGAGCAGAGACGGGTACTATGCTGATAAAGAAACATCATCTTCTTGTGAGGATGGACTTCACAAGATGTTTCAATAATATTTTCCAATTATTTAAAATATATTGAGTGGACGTAATTACATTGGAGCTCCCTACACGCGTACATGGTATGTAGGCCAACTCCTTGTTATATAAGAAGATTACAACAGACGGCTCCCGACTTCAGCTCACATGTTTTCCCAAGAATTTCAAGTTCAACAGCGGTGTATGCAGACAACAGGTAATTAAAGCATCAGACATGTTATGCATTCATAACATGAAGAAGAGTGTAATCAGCGGCGATATCACATCTCACTTCAAGTTCATGCCAATAGCTTTTTTTGTTTAGATTAAATTTTCCTTTTCTTTGTACCGCAAATCTCACGATATATTTCTTTTGTTAAATTAAAAGACGTAAATGATTGTTCATTGTGACGTAAATTTAGTCATAAACTCAGTTTTATTTTTAATTATAATAAGTGATTCCAGTTCCATGTACAATCCTCAATTGTGGAAATGCAACAGTAATTTAATATTGTCCTGATCCATATCCCTGTATATTGCCAGATATGTGAGTTTATCACCTCACGCCTTGAGATAATTGATATAAGAGGTATGCTCTACCGAATTTTGTTGTTTTTCTTAAAAAAGCAACTGGCGCTCAAACAAATGTTATTTATATTATGTGGAAGATATGAAGGTATAGGAGTAGTGGTAGGAGTAGCCACAACGTGTCGCCAGCAACGTGGGACTCGAAAGGTTCAGAAGAAGTGTTTCTGAATGGCAATATACATGGATCAGTTCTTTTAATGAGTACGCACATGTTAAATTCACCGAGTAATGTTAGGAAGGTCATTTTGTTGAAGTTTGTATTTAAGGGGTAATGTCAGAGGAATTGCAAGGGGAAATAGCTTTGAGATCGCGAAAAATTAGTAGGAAACCGAAGATGGACAAGGATAGCAATATGCAGTCAGGTGATGAGGCTGAGGTTATTGTGTCCAAGGAAATCCAAGGTGGTAACATAAATAGGAAGTTGGTGACTAAGGTGGGACCTGCTGAAAGTCAGAAAATAGTAGAAACTGAAGAAAACGCTGTCACGCAAGATCAAAGTAAAGGGGTGATTGACCTGGGTTTATTTAATTTGCTGATGTCCAAAATGACTGAGCAGAATAATGCTATGAGTGAGAAAATTGAAACGGTTATTAGTGAGAAAATTGAATCTCAGAATAATATTATGAGTGAGAAAATTGAATCTCAGAATAATATTATGAGTGAGAAAATTGAATCTCAGAATAATATTATTAGTAAAAAAATTGAAGCTCAGAGTAATGCCATAAATAGTATTAATAAGAAGATTGATGATGTTAGTAATAAGATAGATCATAAGGTGTTAGAAATAAGTAAGCAAATTAATAATTTAGAAAGTAAAGTAAATAAGGAGTGTAGTGATATCAGAGCTGAGATGGAATTGGGTCGGAGTAATCTCCATGCGGAAATAGAGCAAATTAGTGAGACATGCATCAAACAGATTGATGAATTAGGCGCCAAGATCGAGTCCAATAAAGGAGAAATCAATGAGTTAGTAGAAGAAAGGTTTGAAAAGATAACCAATACAGTGGGGCAAGAAACTAGGAAATGTATTAGTAGGGTAGAACAGGTGGAAAGAAAACTTGGAGAAGTAGGTGATCTAGAGAGTGAACAAAAATCATTATCACAGAAGGTGAGAGAATCGGAAGAAAAATTACAGGAGAAGTTAAGAAAAATTGAAGAAAAGGCTGAGGAAACATTGGAAGAAAAATTTCTGAGTTGCCAGAGAGTACTCCAGAAAGAAGTGCGTGATAGTAGAAATGTACGTGAAATAATTGTAAATAATGGTTTAATCACTAAAGATCATGACTTACCTAAGTTTTCTGGGAAAGAATTTAACCCGATGGAATTTATGAGAGTAGTAGAGAAGAAATTTGCTGTTCAATTAAGATACAATATTATTAGCTGGGAAACTGTATTGGAGATCTTATCTAATGCTTTCCTAGGAGAGACTAAGTCTTGGTTTCAAGTATATAAAAGCTCGATGTCTAGTCTAACTGAATTTAAGGAGAAATTCATGGCTAAATTTTGGAGTGAAGGTGTTCAGAGTAGAGAGAGAGAGAGAGTAATGTTTGGCAGGTATAATTCTAACGAGGGTGTTAGAATGACTGAATACTTTTTGGCTCATGTGTTGGTGTGGAGAAATTTAGAATGTATTGGACCTGAGGCTGATATAGTTAGACTTATGGCTAAGCACTATCCCGATAGAATAAGAGAAGCTGTTTGTATGCAAAGAGTGGAGACTATTAAGGAAATGGAGATTTTGTTGGAAAGTTTTGATGCTTTAGGTAGTAGCTTGAATAAGAGTAGAACACTAAATAGGAATGTAGAAGGAAGGAGTAACCAATCTAATAATCAGGACAGGACTATGAATAGTCGTAACTACAGAAGAGAATATCAGGAGAGACCTAATAATAATTTCCACAGGGAGAGAAATTATCAAAATAGTTCGGAAAATTTCAGGACTGGGAGGCGTGATTATGGTAATCAACCAGAAGCTGGGAGGCGGGAGAATACAGGCCATAATAATAATAATAATAATGACGCTAGAGGAAATAGGCAACAGGGGAGGCCGACTGAGGTGTGTAACCAACAAGTCGTAACCGAACCAAGTACTTTAAACGCGCAACGGACTGTATAAACAGGTCACTGAGACAGTCCGTAAATGGTGAGTTCACGTATAAGGTAGATAAGTATGACAATGTCGACCAGCCTATAGTTGTAAGTGAACATGATTGTGACCTAAGTAGCAATAATTCAAATGTTTTAAGTGACGACTTAATCGTAGACAATAAATTTTATAAGTGTAATTTAAATTTAGATATAAGGCAAGATTTGTT
This sequence comes from Anabrus simplex, assembly GCF_040414725.1. Lineage (NCBI taxonomy): Eukaryota > Metazoa > Arthropoda > Insecta > Orthoptera > Tettigoniidae > Anabrus > Anabrus simplex. The sequence continues at coordinate 1,155,893,972 of NC_090266.1, read as the reverse complement.
AAGTGATCTTATGTTATGTAATGAGGATAATTTAAGTAGTGTTACTGTTACACCGACGATTGAACTGCTGATATGGGGCAGAAAAGTTAAGATTTTGTTGGACTCTGGTAGTGAGAAGTCATGTGTAAATTCCAAGCTGTATGAGGAAGTTTTGAGAGAGAAGTATGAGGTAGCGGAAATTCCAGTGAGGAATACGTTCATCGTAACAGCTGTTGGAAACAAGTCTCAAAGAGTGAATAAACAAATAGCTGTCCCCATTAGCATAAGTGGAGAATGTATTTTCCAACCATGCTTAGTTGTGCCTAATTTAGTTTATGCCGTTATTTTAGGTACTGACTGGTTAACGTGTCACAAGGCTAAATTAAATTTTGATCTGTGTAATGTCAATCTTATTTGGGGAAAGAGTAGCAGGGAAGTCAGTTTACCATATGATGTTTTGTCAGAAATTAGTGCGAATAAAGTGTGTTCTAGTACGGAAGGATCTTGTGAAATTCCTAATATGAGGAAAAATATTGATGTATGCCATGTGTCTATACAGAGAGATTCTAGAGATGAATTGTATGAGACATTGGAGAAATGTAATTTAGCGGAAAGTCAGAAGGACGAATTGTGTGAATTATTGATATCACATAGTGATGTTTTTAGCGATCGGCCTGGTAGAACACATCTTTACGAACACAAATTTAATGTTATTGATAACTCAACTTTTGTAGGACCGAAATATCCCATTCCGTTAAAATACGCTAGCGCTGTTGAAGAGCAGATTGACATTATGCTAGATTATAATATAATTGAACCATCATGTAGTCCTAATTTAAATCCACTTGTTATTATACCTAAGAAGGATAACACGGTAAGATTGTGCATGATAATTTTTGTAAGACTATATTGGATGAATTTGAACTTGGTGACAAGGTTTTACTCAGAGTGCCACTCCCGTCATCAGCAGAAGCTGGTCAATTTTCTAAGTTTTTCTTGTTATATCAGGGATACTTCACCGTAGTGAAACGGATTGGGAAATGTGCTTATTCATTAGAAGACAAGGAAGGAAATATCGTAGGCACATACAATATAAGAAATCTTAAGAAATATATCATGTGAGTTTGTTGATTAATTTTCATTATTATGTTAATTCACCATGTTTTATGAAGCTGGCATTGCGAACAGGACTTCAGTGAAATTAGCGTGTGTTGTGATATTAAGTGAAGCATGGCAGTGCAATAAACTCCAGTGCTTGGAGACAGTGTATATAATGAAATGTCTTCGAGAATTACTTTTGAACACTCAATGAACGTTTGAAACGACAGAAGTGAGAAAGAAATGTAATCTGTATGTAAATAATACTGTATAATCAAAGTGAAAATGGTAATTGATAAATGTTTTATATGTGTAACAACGAACATCCAGATGGATGATACTATGTACCAAATTTGTAAAGGGCATTTTTATACATGTATCTATGGTGTACTCGATTTCAGGTGATTGTGTAGATATTTCATGAATCAATCGATTCATTTAATCGATTATTTCATGAGGGAGGCGTTCTGTAACCGTACAACTAGGTTACAGATTCCATTCAGTATTTATTATTATTATTATTATTATTATTATTATTATTATCATTATTATTATTATTATTATTATTATTAGTATTATTATTATTATTATTATTATTAACCCGATTCATTAGATTTTATATATTCTGTTTCTCATCAATTAGACTGTAATAATTAGGTATCACGTATATTATTGTATTTCATCATAGGTTAAGTGAATATGTTTGTAATTATTCTGTATTGTAGTAAGTGAGATTTGTTGGTTTCATATTGTCATGCTGTGGCTTGTAACTTTGGCTAGATGAGCTGGCATAGTATTTTGCAATCGAGGCTATGTTTAACTGTGCAAGGAGATTTCCCGGTGACGCATTCGGCATAGTCATTCTCGGACCGCTTGGGTACGCTTAGACGACACATGACTGATGACATCAGTGCGTGGACACGTGATTGCGACCAAGTGTCAGTATTCGCCAGCTACTGTATGTGGAAGTGGAAGGGATGAACAGTGAGTGGGGAGATGAGTCGTCATCGCGAGGTGATATAAGGTGATGCTACGGTAGGGAGAAGTACTCAGTTCATGATATCAATCAGTTGAGAGGTACTCAGTTCACAGTATTCAGTTCATATCGTGCAGATCATATGTAACAGTCAGATGTATAAAATGGAAGAAGTGGTCTTAGTGTGATGGTCAGAGCTAAGAGTTGTGTTTGAAGAGGTAATCATCGAGGAAGTCTACAAGTGGTGGTTGTATCCGAGCAGAGACGGGTACTATGCTGATAAAGAAACATCATCTTCTTGTGAGGATGGACTTCACAAGATGTTTCAATAATATTTTCCAATTATTTAAAATATATTGAGTGGACGTAATTACATTGGAGCTCCCTACACGCGTACATGGTATGTAGGCCAACTCCTTGTTATATAAGAAGATTACAACAGACGGCTCCCGACTTCAGCTCACAGGTTTTCCCAAGAATTTCAAGTTCAACAGCGGTGTATGCAGACAACAGGTAATTAAAGCATCAGACATGTTATGCATTCATAACATGAAGAAGAGTGTAATCAGCGGCGATATCACATCTCACTTCAAGTTCATGCCAATAGCTTTTTTTGTTTAGATTAAATTTTCCTTTTCTTTGTACCGCAAATCTCACGATATATTTCTTTTGTTAAATTAAAAGACGTAAATGATTGTTCATTGTGACGTAAATTTAGTCATAAACTCAGTTTTATTTTTAATTATAATAAGTGATTCCAGTTCCATGTACAATCCTCAATTGTGGAAATGCAACAGTAATTTAATATTGTCCTGATCCATATCCCTGTATATTGCCAGATATGTGAGTTTATCACCTCACGCCTTGAGATAATTGATATAAGAGGTATGCTCTACCGAATTTTGTTGTTTTTCTTAAAAAAGCAACTGGCGCTCAAACAAATGTTATTTATATTATGTGGAAGATATGAAGGTATAGGAGTAGTGGTTGGTCAGAGTAGCCACAACGTACAAACAAAAATTCACACTTCCAGTTTTCTTTCATGTCTGAAAGGGATTCTCCACAACGCCCAGCAAAACATCGAGACGCAACCCAAATGTTTCTAGTTTCTTGACTGAGGCTGGTATGATTTGGAAACCTGTTTGAACAGTTTCATTGCCCAAAGAGTTCATGGCATTAATATTCATTTACATTTTCTTGAAGACTGCTTGTTAAACATGTTAAAATATTCACAATAAAAGTCGAAAACATGCACAATAAAGCAGAAATTTGAAATGTATGAACAAATCTCGAATATATGCTAATGTTAAACTCAATCATTCGTCCAATTTCACCTTCAAACGCACTTCCCTGTCGGTTATGGAAGTCTATATATCGGCAAACATAATATGCCTTTGCATGCAAATCCGAAGTCTAATTATTATTATTATTATTCGAGACAGGTGGTTCTCACTATAATCACAAGCTATTATATATGCAGGTCTGTGAAGCACATACAGTCAGTAAGGAAGCCATTCTGGTGATCTGTTACGGTCAGCATCATTAGCTCGTAGCAGCAATGTGGCCTCAAGGGCACTTCTTGTGCTAGGAGCAGGAGAGTCTGGAGTGAGTCATCGCTATGGTGTGAAACTAAAGTCACTGAGTTCTTGCTAAGCCATCATCGTTCCGACCAGGGTTGCCACCTCTAGTACTTTAGTACTAGATCTAGTACTTCATGATCATTTTTAGTACGTTAGTTCTTTTTATGGAAATCTAGTACCTTTTACGGGGGTAGAGTATAAACTCTTCTAGTGCAGCAAAAGAACAAGAAAGAAATTGATAAGAAGCTTCAGAGCCATGTTGAAGTTTGTAAACAGATTTTTTGGACGGTGGATTTTCGTGATTCTATTTTAATAAATCTGTCCATGGCGAACCTGGAAAATTACTAATGAGGTGGCAGTTTCATCAGTATAATCCCATTAGCTATATATTTCGCGGCTGTAATTACAGAAAGTGTTAATGAAATTAGATGGGAAATAGTGGTAAGCGAAGTCCACAGAAACTTAAAAGATTTTCAGTTTGGTGTGAAAATGGGAAACCACGGAAAACCATCTTCAGGGCTGCCGACAATGGAATTCGAACCCACTATCTTCCGGATGCAAGCTCACAGGTGCGCGCCTCTAACTGCACAGCCAACTCGCCCGGTGTTTTTAAATTAAAAATCCTGTAGGCGACTACACCTTTCCAAATTTAACGAATTTTGTGAAGGCAGTGTTCTGTTTACTACATTCTTCTGTTGCAACAGAACAGGTTTTTTTTTCTGCTGTTACTACCAATAAGACCAAGTTGAGAAAAACTCCAATCATATATGATGAATGGGCTCCTTCTGACAAATGAGAAACTAAAACATACGTAATTTTCACATTTCAGAACAGTTTATTGCTTTGGCATTGTTTTCCAAGGATTAAGAGAAGAGTAAAATATGAAGATGAAAACCGGTAAGTTCTGTTCTCATTTAATAAATGTGTATTTTTGATAAGTATACTTTGATTTCTATAACTTACTGCCTTTATGAATAACCCTATTCCATTGTTAATAAATATTTAGTACCTTTTACCATAATCTAGTACCTTTTTAGGGGAAGATTTAGTACGAAAATATTTTTCCCGGTGGCAACCCTGGTTCCGACACTAGGTCACGTAAGTTCGGTGTGATACGTGGAAGGAGCTGTCGGTGGTATAATGAGCTAGGACAGCTGTTATTGTTTTAAAATCTACCCCCGAGACCTCAGTAAATGAAATGGGGTGTGACTTTTAGTTCGGCTCGATTTGACTCCCGTAGGCGACCTGCGCGGCGTGATGAAGATGAAATGATTATGGAGACGAAACATACACAAAGCCCTCGTGCCAGCGAAATTAACCAATCATGGTTTAACTTCCCGACCCCGCCGGGAATCTAACCGAGGCCCGCTGTGACCAAAAGCCATGGAGCTACGGAGCCGGACCCGATACTTCGGTGCGTACATACGAGAAGTATTTGATGATGATCATTTTATTGGTTTTTACCTTCCACTAACTACTTTTACGGGTTTCGGAGGAGCCGAGGTGCCGGAATGTTGTACGGCAGGAGTTGATTTACGTGCCAGTAAATCTACTAACACGAGGCTGACGTATTTGAGCCACTTCAAATACCAGCAGACTGAGCCAGGATCGAACCTGCCAAGTGGGGCTCTACCGTCGAGCTATTCACCCCGGCTCTGTCTGATGTATGAAGTTAACTGCGTCACGTACTATACAAATCGCGCTGTTTACATCAACTAAGGTGGTACCGGCACTTGCACGGTGCACCTCTATGCTTGATTCAAAGCGTTGGTCGGTACAGTTAGGTGACTAAAGCAAATAGAGTACAACACATTTTTACGAAACCTTCCATCATTCTCTTCTTTGTAGAAAATGGTGGCCTACTAATATCAAAAAGAGAGAATGTGTGACAGAGCGATTTCGCTATGTGGTTTGCATCACGTGGCTATGAACTAGCATTTGGGAGATAGTGGGTTCAAACCCCACTGTCTGCAGGACTGAACATTATTTTCCATGGTTTCTCATTTTACACTATGCAAATGCTAGGGTTGTACCTTAATTAAGGCCACGGTCACTTCTTTTCCACCGGGCTGAGTGGCTCAAACGGTTGAGGCGCTGGCCTTCTGACCCCAACTTGGCAGGTTCGATCCTGCCTCAGTCCGGTGGTATTTGAAGGTGCTCAAATATATCAGCCTGGTGTTGGTAGATTTACTAGCACGTAAAAGAACTGCTGCCGTACAAAATTCCGGCACCTCGGCGTCTCCGAAAACTGTAAAAGTAGTTAGTGGGACGTAAAGCAAGTAGCAGTATTATTATTATTATTATTATTATTATTATTATTATTATTATTATTATTATTATTATTACCTCTTTTCCACCGGACGATAAGGCCATGCGGTTAGGGGTCGCGCAGCTGTGAGGTTGTATTCGGGAGATAGTGGGTTCGAACCCAACTGTCGGTAGCCCTTAAGATCCTTTTCCGTGATTTCCCATTTTCACACCAGCCAAATGCTGGGGCTTCACCTTAATTAAGGCCACGGCCACTTCCTTTCTACTTCCCACTTTCCTATCCCATCGTCGCCAAAAGAGCTATCTGTGTCGGTGCGCCGTAAAGCAAATTGAAAAAAAAAACTTCTTTCCCACCGAAAGAATTGGCCGTGCGGTTAGGGTCGCGCAGCTGTGAGGTTGTATTCGGGAGATAATGGGTTCGAAACAGGGGCGTACGCAGAGGACCCGGGTCTCCGGGGGTGGCAGTTAATCACACTAACCACTACACCACAGAGGCGGACTCCACCGAAGTCTCATTTTTTAAAAATGTGTTGGTTTCATCCTCATTCCGGGAAGGTCTTCAATATTTTTATCGTTAGAAAGCGTATTTCACACAACTTATCATTGTAGGCTCCTAGAGGCCTGTGTTAGCAATAGCTGCAAACAAAGACTAAACATGGAATTAATGATAAAGAAAGCGTGAGAAAAGTAACAGAAAATATACTGAACTCCAGAAGACTATTTATTTGTCTTTAAACGTGATGTTCCATTGTGACTATACATATGGAATTTCTGAACCTCGTCAATTGCCCTATCACAGTCTTCTTGTGCAAGCTTGTAACAGTCATGTTTTAATCATTCTAACAAAATGGGCTACAGTACACTGCAAATTATTGCATTTGACTGTCCTATTCATTGACTGATTTTAATATTTCGGTGTAAACTATGCTTTTTACGAAATACCGTTTCAGTTTCGGGGAACTGATACTGATATGGTGTACTTATTATTTTAATGTTGACATCCCTTGCAGCTTTTATTCTCCTGAATCTATATATCGGCCCATTTGATCCAGTTTTATGCATCCCTTCACACTTACTACAATTCTGAAAGATATCGGTCCCTCTCCCTAAACCGGGGTAATATAACGAGATGTGTGTTTACGGGCTAGAAGACAGCAGGAATCGTGAGCACTACTATTAATTCATTATGGGAACCTCGAATGAACCCTTAAAACGAGTACGGATACGCAGAACACGTACTTTATATCAGGAGGTGGACGCACAGACCAGGAGCACGGTACTGTATAGGCTGGGAAGTGGGCGCCATGGGTCAAGTGACGCAGTAGCTTACATGGCAAGTGGGCGGGGGGATATGTGATAGTTACAGTGCTCTAGGTAGGAGATTCGAATCCCACATAAGAATTTTTTTAACAGCCAGTTGCTTGGGATGTGGTAAATGAAATAGCGTATGCCTTTTATTACCGGGAGTGTCCGAAGATATGTTCGACTCTCCAGGTACAGGTCTTTTGTTTTGACTCCCGTAGGCCACCTGCGCGTCGTGATGAGGAAGACGACACATAAACCCAGCCCCCTTGCCAGAGAAATTAACCAATGATGGTTAAAATTCCAGACCCTGCCAGGAATCGAACCCGGGACCCCTGTGACCAAAGACCAGCACGCTAACCATTTAGCCATGGAGCTGAACTTGGGATATGGTAAGGTTGTATAGTTAATACCGTGATTTTTCACAGACTGATTTGTTTATTTGGCTCTGAAAACGGCCATTGGAATGGAGCTGGGTTGATAGAGGCTAGGAAACATGTGACCGGATTTCAGTTATCCACATCGTTTAACGCAGTGTCTGCTCGAACTGACGACCTCCGTGGTAGTTACAGAGCTGCGCGCGACGTTGTAAGGACTGTCTGGCCCATTGCAACATCTCTGGCGAAACGGATCGGCATGCCTCGATGATGAGCTGTCTAAGGTGACAAGGACTGGCCGGCTCTTGTGCATACACCAGTTGTTTTACATGGCCGCATAGAAAAAATCCACGGGCGTAAGATCAGGAGATCTGGCGGGCCAGGGGACTGGTCCTCTCCTTCCTATCAATTTATCAGGATACGTCTCATGGAGATGGTTCCGGACGAACACCGCCGCGTGCGGTGGAGCTCCGTCATGTTGAAACCACATCCTGCAGCGGTCAAGGAGTGGCACATGTTCCAAAAACGGTGGTAGTTCATCATGAAGGAACCGTAGATAGCGTTGGCTGGTCAGATGGCTCTCAAAGAAATGGGGACCGATGAGGTGATCACCCATGATTCCTCACCATACATTCAAGCCCCACTGTACCTGAAAAGCTGTCTGTCGTACCCAATTGGGGTTATCCACACTCCAGTAATGCATATTATGGCGATTAACGGTTCCATTGTTGTAGAATCGTGCTTCGTCCGTAAATAAGAGAGTCGCTAGAAAAGCATGACCATTGTCCATATGCTGTAGGATCCATTGACAGAACGCCACCCGGGCATCGAAACCATGGTTAAGGAGCTCCTGGTGTAAGTGTAGATGGTATGGGTGAAACCGGTGGGCATGCAAAATCCACATAACAGACGCTCGGCTGATGTTCGTATCCTGTGCAATGGCCCATGTGCTAGTATGATGTTTACGCCGGATAGTATCACAGACGACCTCTTCATTGTCAGCAGACGTCACGGGATGATCTCGAACAGGCCGTGTCCTTCCCTGGGATGCAGTATCGCGCAGGCGTCTTTCCACACTCCAAAATGTCATGCCCGTCTATCCGGATCGCGTTCTTGGTACAGGCGTTGTGTCTGGTATGCATTCTGTCTAGCTTCTCCATAGATAAGTAACATATCTATAAACTCGTCGCTGGAATACTTCTCGAGGCAGAGAATAAACTTTGTGCTGTGAATTGCTTCGAAGGAGGGTAGTTCGCGCAGCTACATACTTACCTGCCATCGCGTGTTATTATCGTTCCAATGGGGCATACTTTTCCCTACCTGTAGTCTACGAATCTTGGAACATATGCGACGTAGCTAACTGGCCACAGACCATCATCTCCTCATCCTCGTCCAACCCAGCATCATACCCTCTGCAACGATACATACGGTCCTTTACAGGGTAAAATAAACAAATCAGTCCTTGGAAGCTACCTTGTATGCAATCTTACCACATCCCAGGCAATTGGGGAATCGGGGCCTATGACCTTAGATGTTAGGCCCCTTTAAACAACAAGCATCATCACTATAATCCCAGGCAACTGCCTGCTAAAAATATGATGTGGGATTAGAACCTCCTACCTCCAGGACTGTCCACTATCGCATACCTCCCCGCCCGCTTGCCATGTGAGCTACTGCGACAGCTCACCAACGGCACACACTTGCTAGCTTTTACAGTACCATGCTCCCGGTCTGTGCGTCCACCTCCTGTTTTAAAGAACGTGTTCTGCGTATCTGTACTCATTTTACAGGTTCATTCGAGATACCCATAATGACTTAATAGTGGCGCTCACGGTTCCTGCTGTATTCTACCTAGCCCGTAAACACGCATCTCGTTATAATACCCCGGTTTAGGGAGAGGGACAGAGGTCCGTCAGAATTGTAGTAAGTGTGAAGGGATGCATAAATTTGGATCGCAAGGGGCTGGTGGACCACCCGGTATATAAAATAACAGGTCCTGACTGACTGACAGACAGATTCATCATCGTAGAGCTGAAACTACTGCACATAAGGAAATAAAATTTTTGGGATACATTTTTATCACAGTGTAGGTGGTCACTAAGGGAGGATTTTTGATATACGTCGCCAAGGGAGTGAAAATGGTGGTGAATGTTTAACATGAGTATATATATATATATATAAAGAACAGTTTAAAGACGTGAAAATTGGTATTTGGAATCTACTTTAAAATAAAGAAACATTTCTTTTGGAAAATCCACTTATTGGGGGGGTGGGGGTGGAAAGAACCGAAAAATGGTTTGAATTCTTTTTATGCGGATACTTCTAACTCAAAAACCGAAGATGTTTACCGACGTGAAAATTGGTACCTGAAATCTCCTTAAAAATAAAGAAACATATATTTTTCTTGTTTTCGGAAAATCCACTTCAGGGGGAAGGGTGGGTTAGGGCGGAAATAAGCGCGAAACGGGGTAAATTTTTAAAATAAGTGTATCTCAAAAACTTAATGTGTAATGTGTAAAATTGGTATTTGGAATCTCCTTTAAAAATAACGAGACAAGTACTTTTTGTTTCGGGAAAAATCATTTAAGGGGGGTGGAAAGGACCGAAAAACGGGTTGAATTATTTTTTATGAGGATAAACTGAAGATACCGGGCGAGTTGGCCATGCGCGTAGAGGCGCGCGGCTGTGAGCTCGCATCCGTGAGATAGTGGGTTCGAATCCCACTGTCGGCAGCCCTGAAGATGGTTTTCCGTGGTTTCCCATTTTCACACCAGGCAAATGTTGGGGCTGTACCGTAATTAAGCCCACGGCCGCTTCTTTCCAACTCCTAGGCCTTTCCTATCCCATCGTCGCCATAAGACCTATCTGTGTCGGTGCGACGTAAAGCCCCAAGCAAACAAAAAAAACTGAAGATGTTACAGACATGAAATTTTGGTATTTGGAATCTCCTTTAAAAATAAGGAAATACGCCTTTTTCGGAAAATCCACTTAAAAGGTTTAAATGAACTGAAAATATGGAAAGTGAAAAGTGAAACATGTCATTTTTTTGTTTTCGGGATATCCACTTGGCAGGGGGCGGGGTGGGGGGTAAAGAGGACTGAAAATGGAGTCCAATCCTTTAATGGGGATACTTATATTTAAAAAAACGGAATATGTCACAGACGTGAAAACTGCTATTTGGAATCTTTTTTAAAAAAATAAAGGAACACAATCTTTTGTTTTACGAAAATCCAATCAAAGGGGGGTACCGAAAAAATGTTTGAATTCTTTGTATGAGGATACTTATATCTCAAAACCTGAAGATGTAACAGAAGTGAAAATTGGTATTTGGAATCCACTTTAAAAATAGACACGTATTTTTTTTTTTTTGGAAAAAATTGAGATGGTTTTTAAAATGAGTATATCTACAGTATATCTCAAACACTTAACATGAACCACACGTGAAAATTGGTGTTTGTAACCTCCTTTAAAATAAGGAAACATGTATTTTTGTTTTCCGAAAATCCATTTAAGTGGGGGGGGGGGGTTTGAAATGAAGTGAAGAAGGAGTTATATTCTTTTTATGAGTATATTTATATCTCGAAAACTGAAGATGTTACAATCGTGAAATTTTGGTATTTGGAATCTCCTTTAAAAATAAAGAATTACACATTTTTTGTTTTCGGAAAATTCACGTAAGGGGTTTAAATGATGTGAAAATTGGGTGAATTTTTCAAATGAGTGTTTCTCAGAAACTCAACTGTCACAGACGTAAAAATTGGTACTTGGAATCACCTTTAAAATTAAGAAACACGTATTTTTATGTTTTCGGGATATCCACTTGGGAGGGGGGGAGGGTTGAATGGACTGGAAAAGGCGCCGAATCGTTTAATGGGGATATTGTACTTATATTTTAAAAAATGAATATGTTACAGACGTGAAAATTGGTATTTGGAACTTTAAACAAAGTAAAGGAATATGATTTTTGTTTTTGGAAAACACAATCAAGGAAGGAGGGGGAAGACCGAAAAATTGTTTGATTTCCTTTTATAAGGATACTTATATCTCAAAACCTGAAGATGTTACAGACTTGAAAATTGGTATTTGGGATCCACTTTAAAAATAGAGAAACACGCAATATTTTTGGAAAATCCAATTAAGGGGTGTAAAGAATTGAATAATTGTGAAAATTTTTAAACTGAGTATATCTACAGTATATCTCAAACACTTAACATGAACCAGACAAGAAAATTGGCATTTGTAATCTCCTTTAAAAATAAAGAAACGTGTATTTTTGTTTTCGGAAAATCCATTTAGGGGGGGGGGGGTCGGTGAAAAGAAATGGAGGAGTTGAATTCCTTTTATGAGGATATTTATATCTCAAAACTGAAGATGGTACAGACGTGAAAATTGGTATTTTGAATCTTCCTTAAAAATAAAGACATACGTATTGTTTGTTTTCAGAAAATCCAACTAAGGGGGTGGGGTCGAAAAGATGTGAAGACGGATTTGAATTCTTTTTCCGGTGATACACACCTATGTCATGAACTGGAGATGTTACAGACGGGGATGTTGGTATTTGGAATCTCCTACAAAAATAAACACATATTCGTTGTTTTCGGAAAATCCACTTGAGGGGGTGAAAAGAATTGAAAAACGGTGAATTTTTTAAAATAAATATTTCTACAGTACATCTCAAAAACTTAACATGTTGCAGACGTGAAAATTGGTGTTTGGAATGGCCTTTAAAATACAGGAAAATGTCTTTCCTTTCGGAAAAGCCACTTAACGGGGTGAAAATGAGTGGAAAAGGAGTTGAATTATTTTATAAAGATACTTACATATCAAAAACGTAAGAAGTTATCGACGTGAAGATTGGTATTTGGAAGCTCCTTTAAAAATAAAGGAACATGCATATTTTCTTTTCGGAAAATCCACTTAGGTGGGGGGTGGGGGAAAGACTGATAATGGTGTTGAATTATTTTAGGATATTTATATTTCAAAATTTGAAGATGTTATAGACGTGGAAATAGGTATTTGGTATCTCCTTTAAAAATAAAGAAACACGTACTTTTTTGTTATGCGAGAGGACTGTTTCTCACATGTACATTTCTATGTCGCATGTTCCAGCGTTAGCTCTCCCAGTAGCCTGGTCACCTTAGTCCCAAACGGCAGTACCACAAACGTGGTTTATAAATATGTTCTGGGGTAAATGAAACTCAATTTTTCGGTGAGTTTTTATTCTTAAGGGATTTTCAGATAATGTCATATTGCAATACCGAGAAACTATTACTTTTATCAAATTACGAAGTCCATGCGAGTGAAGCCGCGGGTAACAGCCAGTACCACATATAACTGAGCATGGCTGAAAACGCACCGAGGTAAGTAAATACCTATTTTGTCAAAACCTTGACCCTGTGCTCTGTTAATGGTCATTGCGAAAGCAAGGCGTAACGGGAAATGCTTTCTTTGAAATTTGAAAGGCAGGTTACTGTCAGCAGACACCAAACCAATCCTAGGTAGATAAGTGACCTGATTCTTAGAAGTGCGGCCAGTATCAGGTATTCGGGAGATCGTGGGTTCGAACCCCACTGTCGGCAGCCCTGAAGATGATTTTCCGTAGTTTCCCATTTTCACACCAGGCAAATGCTGGGGCTGTACCTTAATTAAGGCCACGGACGCTTTCTTCCCACTTCCAGCCCTTTCCTGTCCCATCGTCGCCATAAGACATATCTGTATGTCGGTGCGACGTAAAGCAAATAGCAAAAAAAGAAAATATTCTTGGAAGCACCTGTAATGACTTCTAACTTCATAATTTAGTCATACATTTCTCTATCATACCAACTCCGTTTACTAAATCGAAGGTCATGTGCATAGGCTATTTCTTATAATCATTACAATTGCACAAACTTTTAATTTTAATATGTTTGGATATTGTATGTGTATGCTGCTTACGAAATCTGTGTCAGCATCACCATCTGATAACAGAGTATCGAGACTTGTATACCTGAAAACTTCCTGGGATTAGGTAAAGAATATCTTCATTTATGCTGTTACAGTCATCATAGAAGAGACTTGATATACTAAGCTGAAGAATTATGGTCTATACCATTGCCGAAAACGTGACTTGCCATTGATTCGTTAATTATTATGTCATTGGGGACCCTTCTTATTTAATTTCCTATTTCATTATTTCCTTTTTTTTTGCTAGGGGCTTTACATCGCACCGACACAGATAGGTCTTATGGCGACGATGGGATAGGAAAGGCCTAGGAGTTGGAAAGAAGCGGCCGTGGCCTTAATTAAGGTACAGCCCCAGCATTTGCCTGGTGTGAAAATGGGAAACCACGGAAAACCATCTTCAGAGCTGCCGATAGTGGGATTCGAACCTACTATCTCCCGGATGTAAGCTCACAGCCATTATTTCCTTATTTTAGTAGGAATGCCGCGAATACCTTTTAGGAAGTCTTTGCACGCATATTTGTTTTTAAGTGCAATACTTTAATTTTTAGCCATATCTGAGGATTTTGGATATATGCCTCAATTATCTGCGCTCTTCCACCTTTGGATAATACAAGAATATCTTGGCGAAAATTCGCCCCCAAATATGACTATCTTACCTTCTATTTCTCTTTCATACCTCACAATGTCCTTTAGTAGGCGATCAATCCAATTTACTGCTAATGCAGGAAACATCGAAGCTTCATCAGTAATATTAACGGCTGATTTTCGCGAATCGTCTGCTTCTGAGCTGTTCCATTTAATGCACGGAACTGAATTTTCTCTTTCTGGAACAGGCAAACACACGTTTTATGAAGTGCCTTACCATCTGTTAATAACAAAGCTGCACTCTCTCCTCGCCAGGCGCTCTGTACTTTCCCAGTACTAGTCAGGCAGCTGTACTTGTTAGTACATCTTCGAAAGAGCATTTGTCAGAGCTGAGCACTTTTCAGTGCTCGCTATTTCTCTTTCAGGAGCTTTATTTTCAGGAGGACCAGGATGGAGAAGCCGACCCTACCAGTGAGACCGGTCGACCACGACTACGAGGCAGCCTTCGAGAAACTACAAGACGCGCTCTACACGATGGAAGCCCCCCACTATGAACGCCCGGGGCTGGTGGTGTTCAACCGGTGGGGGGAGGACAACCACCAGGGGTCGCTCCAAGTATACGACCACCTCAATCCGACCGCGGAGTCCATCGGGGAGCCACTCCTGCAGATCATAGGCCATATGGTCCCTGGCTGGGCGATCATCATTCGCCCTAAGGACGCAGCTAGCTTCAAGGTCTACGAGGAGCGCGCGTCCCAGCAGTTCCAGGTTGCCCGGCTACCAGGACTCAGGGAGCACCTGGACGTCTCAGGCTACCAGGAGGCAGCCATACAGACGGAGCCGAGGACCGAGTACGACGGCGGCACTCCCGAGCGCCGCGACGGCGCGACCTCAGTTGGAAGGCTGTACTCTACCAAGTACACGCAGACCAACAAGGCCGCCAACCAGGATCGTCGACCACCTACCAAGGCGAAGTGGTCGCAGACGCAGGCCTACCAGGAAGGGCCTGTTACCCGGGCGCAAGCCAGAAACGCGCCCGTGATGGTGGACAGCAGCACAGCAGTGGAGAAGGACGCCCCCTGGCGTTCTGAGACTGCTGCCCAGGCCCAGCCTGCCTGCATGTCTGTCGAGCTACAGACCTCGATATGCACCCCTCAGGACAGGGAACGCAGTCGAGTGTTAGCACCGACCGACGCCGCCGCTGCCAACCAGGAGATGGAAGATGACGGCGACGCAGCGGAGCCACCAACTACCCCGGGGTCACCAGGCCGGGAGGAGGGCCACCAGGACGAGACCTCTTCCCCTGCCGAGAAGCAACCCCAGGAAAGAAGAAGAAGACGACGCCGGACCAGGAAGCAGAAGGCGACGCCGGCCCACCAGGAGAGGGCCGCCCAGCCGCAACCCAGGACTGCTCCCAGAAAAGCAGTCTGCCGAGGAACAAATCAGGAGAGGACCTCAGCGGGTAGCGGCAGCCAGGTGAGATGGAAACGCCCCCCTCAGCAGCTCTTGCAGTGTTTCCGCTGTCTGAGTTGGGGCCACCGGCAGGAGAGCTGTGGGCTCCAAGTGAAGTGCAACCGTTGTGGGGGTGATCACCACTACACGGCCTGCGCGACACTTAAGGAGGCGGCGGTTTGCGCCAACTGCGCGGGGGGCCACCCGGCCTCCCATCGCAGTTGCCCAGTCTACCGGGCCATGGCGCGGGCAGAGAGGAAGGAGGCCCGGCGTCATGACCCACCCCCTTCCAGGAGGCCCCCGCCTCGGCGGGCTTGGCCTCATTCTCCGGGATCGGAGACTGGGTACGAGCAAGGCCGCACTAGATAGACAGGCCACAAGGCTCGGACCGTGACGTCACGCTAGTGGCTGGCGTTCAGCATGGCAGTGTAGGGCCCGCTCTCACTTTCACCATGATATTGTTCATTTATTCAACCTTAACGATAAAATTGAACACTCCTTCAATTGTGGCTTTACTTAGGCTTGTATACTACAGGAGTTTTATGCGGGGAGAAAACTGGAAGGGCAGTACATGTACATTTCTTTACGTAAAATTATGATGACATCTGTCACTTGTAACTCAACACGGTATCTTTAAAAGATTAGAACGCATAATACGTATACAAAAAGTTTTAATGTTACTAGGAAAATGCATGATGGCAATTCACAACAAAAGTCTGAAACCTTTCTTAGAAATTAAGCTGCAACTTAAAACTTACCTAAGAATTCCTAAGGTCTCAGTTTATACATTTTTATTTTCCTGAGGATTTCTTCTTCTCAGCGATGAGTTTATCTACGGTAACTTTTCTATTGTTATTCAATAATATATTACAAAAGATGTATATACATCTGTCAACGAAATGTTTAAAACTATTTATTTAATCACAGCATGTTTAAACATTTTCGTTTTCCAGAACATTGTTGACAAGCGAAGTCAGAATTTTTCTCTGAGAATCCTCATGTAAAAACATTAGTATACATGTTTACATTTTGTAGCTCTAAAAGAGTCTGGTACAACACCTTTTGGTACAGGGCAGGAGCAAGCCAAGGCCGCACTAGATAGACTCAGACATTTTTTTGTCTGACTCAGAGTTGTCAAAGTCAGGATAAGTTGTCAGCTTGATTAAGCCAGTTATTTATTAAGATTTTAAATAAATGATCAGTATCAAACAATTTTGTGTGTGTGTGTGTGTTTCGTCAAATGGATTTTGAAAAGTGGTTTGTAAATTGCTTTTGCACAGCTTTTCAAACATTTTCCTGCTATTATTAGAAATTATGCATTCTACCTTATAAGCTATAGGACTATCTGTTAATACTTTAAAGACTTGCAAAGTTAGTTCTTCTAAGAAATGTCATATTAGGTTCTTACATGGAAACAAATCAACAACGTCTTTATTTTTTTAAAGACTGGATGACAACATAAAAGTTTGTGCAGTTGTAGCTAATGTAGTGTTATTTTCTCCGCTTTTACTACTAAAAGCAACTCCCTCTACCTTTCCTCCTAGCGGGCGATCTGGCCGTGCCGTTAGGGGCGTGCGGCTGTGAACCTGCATCGGGAGATAGTGGGTTCGAATCCCACTGTCGGCAGCCCTGAAGAAGGTTTTCCGTAGTTTCCCCATTTTCACACCAGGCAAATGCTGGGGCTGTACCTTAATTAAGGCCACGGCCGCTTCCCTCCAGCTGTTATGCCTCTCCTATCCCATCGTCGCCATAATACCTATCTGTGTCGGTACGACGTAAAGCCACTGGCAAAAACAAAAATAAAACCTTTCCTCCTTTATAGTTCAGCTCACGTTTTATGTAGACTCCATTCAACAAGTTACAAAATATTTCATGCTCCTTTAACAATTTTAGTTTCTTTTTTCAAGTAATTCCAATGTGAATCATCAATACCCGAATTTCCCGTGCCTAGTTTTGCAGTAAAAGACTGTGAATAACCAAGTGGGGCATTGTAAGAAACGTTGACTGTCTTATCTTCTTTTACGCCCCAGGAAATGCGAAAAATATTGAAGTGAACCATGTTATTAGGATACAGGAGTAAGATACTTTCTTTGCAAAGGCTATATTTAACTGTTCCTTAAAAAAATATAATTTATCAGTAATGATACACTCATTAACTTCACTTTCAATTTCATCGATTATTTTGTGTACAGATTCTATTTTATCGTGGACAGTCACTTTTGAGTTACGAGCAGGTCTAAACAGGAAGTTATAAATACTTTTCTAATTTGACCATTTTAATATCTTGCCCCCATCACCTAATGCACGTATATCAGGGTTATAACTCATGAAAATATCATGTTTAATGGATTTAAAATCAAGAGCCTCGGTTAATGTTAAGGAAGTACCAATTTTCGGAATATTTTCCTCAGTCACATACATTTTGAAAATACAGACTTTGGCTGTTAAAGTTGACGGAAACTTTGTCCAAATCTAATTTGCGTTTAATACTGAAATTACCCTGAACGTCGTCGAAGTCCTTGATCCTGTCATATTCTTCCTCAGCTTTCTTTCTTTCCTTCCTCTTCCCGTTTTTCAATTTCTTCTTGTCTTTGAATAGGATTTTTGCTCGTTGTTGGAAGATTTTTTATACAGATAGGCAGGCGCATTTTAAAACTTAGGAATAGCATCGTTTGAGAGTTTTAAATGGTTAGGTTTTACAGTTAAAAGAGACTCATCAGGTCTTTTAACGGAATCGTCCCTAATTACGAAACTTCGTCGAAGTGTATTATGCACACAACTGAGCTTGCTGAAGGGATGAATTCGGTTCGATGGATAGCTATGATCCACGTTTGTTTCCGAAACACGCCAGTAGGAAATTTAAACACTGAAATATTAGGCTGTTTTGAACTGTAGTTTATTCTACAACCAGGTATACAACACGACGTGGCCATAATTCACAATGTTCACACACGTTTAAATCATTCAACACCATCGATAGCCTCACTGCTGCGAAGTTCAGATCAGCTTATAAGTCACTGGCGAGAAGTGAAGCGGCTGGCGACTAGTGTGACGTAGCGCCCAAAGTGGAGGGGGAGCCTTATGGCCTGTATATCTAGTTGGCCTTGGTACGAGGGACCCCAAGGAGGTGGTGCGGTGCGGCAGGCCCTAGTGGTACTCGACGCATGGCTCCGCAGCCGGCAAGGCCCGCGCTAGTCACGGCAGTGCCCAGACGGACTGATCCCCTGGCAGATGGAACGGCGAGACTATGGTTCATGGCTAGCTGGTGCATGATACCTCTTCTCAACTAACACTACCACTGGACCTTTCCCAGTCCACATCCTTGCATGTGCTATCACAAAATGTCAGGTTTTACATGTAGGCTCTTTCTCTTTCTGCCTATGTGGTTTTTCCCTGACCCTTCAATACCACACCTCAACACTACCTTACCAATACAAACTCTTGCCGTGGTAGCGAGTCTAACTCGGAAACCGGCAGATACTCCTTGTATCACTTCCCCACTCTTCCCTGCTATCTCTTTCTTCTTAGAAATTAATAGCATGTCGGAGGCCATGTAGATTGAGTCGATGGTCACGGCGGGGGAGCGGGCTACGGGGGGCCCCCGTAAAAAAAAAAAAGCTGCAATTCCTCTCCCTGCAGCAGTGATTTCAATATCACCTCCCCTTCTAATCATGTATACTAAATAAGAATAAACAGATGTTTTCCCGCAGCCGCCTGGAGCTTCTAAAAAAACAAAGATGTTCTCTTCTGAGTTGATTTTAAGAGCCATCTATCGGAATAAAATAGAAAGATCTGCATAGGCAACTTTTATACAGCCCTCTATCAGGATGGCATTGAAAGATCAGCGGAGACAACATTCATAGAGCAATCTACCGGCAAATCAACTGCAACGACCTAAGCATCGTATTATTAGAATAAACGACTCTTTCACGCCACTAAAGTCCGACTTGTTGGCTGAATGGTCAGCGTACTGGCCTTCGGTTCAGAGGGTCCCGGGTTCGATTCCCGGCCGGGTCGGGGATTTTAACCTTCATTGGTTAATTCCAATGGCCCGGGGGCTGGGTGTTTGTGCTGTCCCCAACATCCCTGCAGCTCACACACCACACATAACACTATCCTCCACCACAATAACACGTAGTTACCTACACATGGCAGATGCCGCCCACCCTCACCGCAGGGTCTGCCTTACAAGGGCTGCACTCGGCTAGAAATAGCCACACGAAATTATTATTATTATACGCCACTAAAGGACTTAATGAATTAAATAATATTTTTCTAGTAATCCTGAGATTGATACCTTTCTTTTAATGTATAACACATAGGTATTAGTATTGTGTTACACGTTCAAATGAATGGCGTGTGTCCTCCGGAAAGGGCTTGGTGGAGGTCTTTTGATTTGACTCCCGTAGGTGCCCTGCGCGTCGTGATGAGGTGAAATGATGATGAAGATGACACATACACCCAGTCCCCGTGCCAGGGGAATTGACCAATTATGGTTAAAATTCCCGACCCTGACGAGAATCGAACCCGGGATCCCTGTGACCAAAGGCAAACAAGCTAACCATTTAGCCATGGATCCGGACACACGTTCAAATTATATATATAAAGAGTGTATCTAGGCATTTGTATCAAACGTCATGGCGGGGGGGAGGGGGGTAATTCATGGAATCGAAAGAAAAGATGTCCCTATGAACATATGCCCTACAGTGCATTGGTACTGATGTAAAGACTTTCGCTATGGCCACTATCCACACTGACAGTTTCTCGTCTGTCGTCCGGTTTGTTTACAGACGAGGCCACATTTGGAAGGGATGACGTCATAAAACTTGTATAACTCTTGTACGAGGATTGGAACTTAGATAGTGGCAACACTGCTGTGGAGACGCTATGCAACGGAATCTAATATTGTCGCTGATAGCACACGTTGGTTACATACCTACCTTACCTCAGAGCAAATGAACTCGCCCTTCCCACATCACCTGCGTGCGCACAAGCGAGAGAAACACAGTCACTTGTGAGCTAGCGGTCTAACATAACTTTGTCACTATGTTTTTCAAACAGGAACAACGGAGTTGGATCAAGATTGAATGTGCCAGCGGTCGTACAGCACGACAGTGTCATCTAGGTCTTCAAGAGGCTTGCGGGGAATCTGCACTGCCTTACAGAACAGTGGCACGTTGGGTAAAAGCCTTCAACGATGGTCGGCAAACTGTGGCAGACATTCATCGGGCAGGTCGTCCTCTTGCCGCGTTACTGGACAGTGATCGAAACCAGACGATTCGTGAGCATTCGCTTCAGAACTGTTGCAGAGGTTCGACGGGCATTAGACCGCTCCATTCGCACCATCAACAGAATAGGATCTTCTAAAGGTATACTATGACTTCCACATCGCTGGCAACGGGTTTTACACAACGCTGATGACAACATTGAAGGACAGTAAAGGTTGCTAACATGTAATTCTTTTATATCTGTTGTAAATAAATAGTTGCCACTATTAAGTTCCAACCTTCGTATGTGGATGGCTGAAAATTCCCATGGCATGGTCGTCGCTAATCAACAACAGCATTTTGGAATTTACGTGTGGTATTATCCACGGTCAACTGCTACCCCGACGACTAAATGGACCACCGTATCTAACCTGCCTGTACTCCTGGAACATGTGCCCTTTAGTGTTCGCCGCGCCTTGTAGCTCAAGCATGATGGGGGATCCAGCGCAAGTTTTTGGATGACACCTGCCTACGACGGTGGATTGGGTGTCGAAGTCTAGTAAAGTGGTCTGCTTGGTCTCCTGACTTTAATCCACATGCCTTTTTTTTGTGGGGGCTCGTGAAAAGTGTGGTTTACGCTACTCCGGTTAACGACATCAACGACCAGGAACAGCGTATGAATAACGTCTGCGCAGCTGTTCGATTTTCGAGTGGTTTCGCCAGTTCATGTTGAGGCTGCTCCTGGTGAACACTTTCAGCATCTCCCACGATGTGGTCATTGTATGTACAACCTGCAAATCCGTAACATCGGATTGTAGTGCATATGTTCACAGGGACATTTCTTCTTGTTTTCATCCCAAGAATCGCCCTCCGACATTTCTTACAAATGCTTAGATACATTCTATATATAATCAATTATTCATGCTGGCTTACCAGGGGAGTAGCTAGTTAAAGAAAAGGAAGAGAAAGTCGGAAAAATTATGTTTCGAATACTCTTAAATGTGAACACTCTGTCTGAACTGATAGTCTTGTTAAGATTAAGAAGGGACACAACTCGACTCAGGAATTAAATTAAATACATAGTTCATCGTATTCTTGCCTCAAATACTGCATTCAGTTTGTGACTTTCTAATTGAATTACAGTATATTTATTATTACGCAAGACGGTCCGGCTCCATAGCTAAATGGTTAGCATGCTGGCCTTTGGTCACAGGGGTCCCGGGTTCGATTCCCGGCAGGGTCGGGAATTTTAACCTTAATTGGTTAAATTTTCTGGCACGGGGACTGGGTGTAAGTGCCGTCTTCATCATCATTTCATCCTCATCACGACGCGCAGGTCGCCTACGGGAGTGAAATCAAATGACCTGAACCTGGCGAGCCGAACCTGTCCTCGGAACTCCCGGCACTAAAAGCCATACGCGATTTCATATTTTTTCATTATGTAAGACATAAAGTTAAGATTTAGAAATTTTATTTGTGTAATGTGAACATTGTAATTGGGTGAAAAGCCTGTTACCGAGCGAGTTGGCCGTAAAGTTGGGTCGCGCAGATGTGAGCATGCATTCGGAAGATAGTGGGTTTGAATCCCACTGTTGGCAGCCCCAAAAATGTTTTTCTGCGGTTTTCCATTTGCACACTAGGTAAATGCTGGGGCTGTACATTAATTAAGGCCACGGGTACTTCCCTCCCACTTCTAGTCTTTCCTATCCCACCGTCGCCATAAGACCTATTTGTGTCGGTGCGACGTAAAGCAAAATGTAATGTAAAAGCCTTTTATGTTCATTATTCAATAAATAAGCAAGTAAATAAACAAATTATATATTAATTAATTAACTAACTAATTAGTAGTCCACCTCTGTGGTGTAGTGGTTAGTGTGATTAGCTGCCAACCCTGGAGGCCCGAATTCGATTGCCGACACTGTCACAAAATTTGAAAAGTGGTACGAGGACTGGAAAGAGTTCCACTCAGCCGCAGGAGGTCAACTGAGTAGAGGTGGGTTCGATTCACATCTCAGCCATCCTCGAAGTGTTTTCTCCATGGCTTCCTATTTCTCCTCCAGGTGCCTAACTTAAGCCTACGGCCACTTCCTTCCCTATTCCTTGCCATCCCTTCCAATCTTCCCACTCCCCCGCAAGGCTCCTGTTCAGCATAGCCGGTGAGACCGCTGGTCCTCGTCCCCAGTTGTATCCCCGACCCAAATTCTCACGCTCCAGGACAATGCCCTTGAGGTGGTAGAGGGGGACCCTCGCTGAGTCCGAGGGAAAAACTCAACCATGGAGGGTAAACATATTAATAAATAAATACCGAAATAAATAAATATAACTGCTCTTGTTCATGTTATGGATAATTTCACACATACGACCCGGAGGGTTCGCAATCGAGCGTGGTACAGCTGAGTGAATTAGGGTGAAAATCTTCATTGGTATCCAATAATGGTGCAAGTTCAACAATTATTATTATAGTGCTTCTCAAAACGAAAATGTGGCGCGGTTTGATTTTCTTTGCCTTGTGCCGTACCAATGACAGCCTCAGTACACTTGAGGGGAGAGGGGATATTCTTTGACTCAAACCGCACCAGTGAGCGCCCTGAGAATGCTGGATGACAGTTTTTGTCAACTCCGCGTGGAGTGACGCGCTGGGTTGTAATATCTTGTCGTAATGTTTCATACAGTGCTAGTTCCCTTGAGAACTCAGATGGTATTATTATATTAAGCCTGCGGCCACTGAATTAGGAGGGTGAGGAAAACTGTGCTGTTGTCATGTATGGGAAGGGCGAAGCGGCAGATGGTCGATAGTCGGATACCTCTGAGCACGGATTGGCAACGCTGACCGTGCAGGGCTGTCTAGACGAAACCGATCCGCTCCAGGACCACGTACTCTTTAAAGTATAGTAATTGCCACGTAAGGAAATACCCCAGAAAGTAAATATCGCCGCCCGATGCTCTTCTTTTCTCTTTTTTGTAATGGCTGATCACTGCTGCCAACCTGCCTGGTTACATATTAAAATCATCAGACATAACCATAACAAACTAACCTCAATGTAAACACCGATAATGAATGTTTCCCTACCCTAGTAAATGATAAAAGATAAGATGAAATAAATCAAGATAATTATGAATATCTCCTCAATGAGGAATTAAGGAAATAAACACACTTTCTCACTTAAATTATCTGTCTTTATTTTGATATACAGTAGGCGTACTATAACCATATTCTTGAAAAGAGGGGCGTGTTAAACGATGCAATTTATTTAATAAGTCTTTGCAGTGTGATTTTCGAAAGTTCCAGACATCCAATGACTTCCCTTTCTTTTGCGCGAATATTTCCTTCTCTCTTCAATACCGGTAACCAGTAAGGAGAGAGATTATTGGGCATATTTTCAGCCTGCAGGCTGGTTATATCTTCAAGCTTATCAGGAAACATATAGGAATACTAATGTGCCAAGCTCCGTGAACGGAATTGAGGTCAGCTTTCAAGTTCACTGCGGATTTGAAAATAATAATGTTATAAGTTCTACTGCCAAAATTTCGTCCTGCAAGAGTTATTTCATGTACCGGTAGATCTAGACATGAGACTGACGTATTTGAGCACTTTCATCATTTCACACAAACTATGTTATTAAATGCATTATCCGAACATGCCACAATCCTACTTACCTGGTATTAGCCAAATAGATTTACAATCCCACAGAAAAAGAAAATATGCTTTAGATATTCTCGCAAATGTATCACTAGTGACTTTAACGGCGATGCGGTGGCAACACGCACTTCACGCTAGAGCAGTGATTGAACGTTGCCAACGTGCCAGATTAACGGTAAATGTAAGACGTCGTATCGGCAAGTAGGGTCCCTAAACTGTATGGTTACTGACACTGAAAAAGACCCAACAGCAAGAAAAGTAACCATAAATCAATATCTTAATATTACAGGGGAGAAAGGGTAAGGTTGCACCCTTAGGGTACGTCCTTACACGGAGAGGACTATAGATCTCTTCTATTTTACGCAGTCCAATAAATAGTATTCAAGTATTTAAAGTGATATTGTAAACTATAAACAAATAAATATATTTAATAATACTGATATAGATCCGCCTCTGTCGTGTAGTGGTTAGTATGATCAGCTGCTATCACGGAAGCTCGGGGTCGATTCCAGGCTCTGCCACGAAATTTGAAGAGTGGTACGAGGACTGGAAATGGGTGCACTCAGCCTGAGGAGGTCAACTGAGTAGAGGGGTGTTCGATTCCTACCTCAGCGGTCCTCGAAGTGGTTTCCGACTTATTGTTCAAGCAAAGGCAGGGATGGTAACTGACATAAGGCCACGGCCACTTCCTTCCCTCCTCCTTGTCTATCCCTTCCAATCTTCCCACCGGGTGAAGAAACAAACTGAAAATCTCAATGCATGGTTTGACGGATTAAAATTTACTTGTTAAGGGTTTTGAAAAACCTACAACTTGTTTTCCAGTAGGTGACCGGGTCAGGGATGGAATGAATGGAGCCCCCAACTTGCGGCGAGGATAGGAATTGTGCCGGCTGCCGAAGCTTGTCGCACTCGTCTGGGGCAATGATTAATGACTGACAGATGAAATTAAATGATACTGAAGAGTGTTGCTGGCATGAAACATGACAGGGAAAACCGGAGTACCCGGAGAAAAACCTGTCTCGCCTCCGCTTTGTCCAGTACAGATCTCGCATGGAATGACCGAGATTTGAACCACGGAACCCAGTAATTAGAGGCCGACGCGCTGCCGTCTGAGCCACGGAGGCACTTGTTCAGGGTTTTATTCTTAATAATTATTGTAATTGTTTTATGTGGAAACTAGTCATATCGCTGAAAGCTTGTAGTATAATTTGTTTCGCAACATTGTAGGAGGTAACGTCAGGAGCTTGGGAGAGAACAAACAGCCTCGCGCTGCGAAATGATGTGTTCAATTAGACATTTCTTCGCTAGTTCTACAGAACCTTGGCAACAGCGTAATTGCTTTGACCCGCCTAATTTGGTAGCCGCGACTATAGAAAAGACAGCTGGAGGGTCACTAACAACTCTGCTTCTTCCTCTTCCCGTTCCACTCGCTTCTTTGAGGTTCTGGTTGTTAACTTACAGAGAAGCACAATAATGCGCGTTTTCACTCTGTGATAGAAACTTGATTAATGTGGAAGGTGGAAGGGTTGCAAGCGCGGTTCCACACTTCGGTCACACGATCACTTGCCCTACCATCCATGAAGCATTTAAAACCACGGCGTCCATAATTCGGCTCAATGAGCAGCGCTCCAGGTCAGGCAGGTATAGTTCTCTCAATTTCCTACTTAGTGACCGGCGACTTAAACATTAAGCAGTACCATCCCCGACAGTAACCACATTTATATGTGTCTACAATCACCTTTGTTGTGACCAATTGCAGATGGCTCTTGACCAATAGAATGCTTGCTTTGTCAGTGACAGTATACGTGGAGTACTGTACATCAAAATCGTACCGATCCTGAAGCCGGCTCGCTTGTCAGGTCTCCAGTGTTGCGCAGCTGCAAGCAATTCTCTCCAGTCTGGCTGCTCGCTCTCAGAGGTTAATTAGTTAAACTGAGAGTTGACAGCGCCGTGTCTAGAGTTGGGGATATTCGGCGCTCCGCGGTCAAGGAATGTAAACACAGACGGTCCGCTAGGTTTCCAAAGTGTGCCGGTCGTTAACGAGGAAATTGTAAGAATTATAAAGGAGCAGAGTAGGAAGGTACAGCCTAGAAGCGACGTTCAGTTACAACAAATGAAGAGGCGCGTATCTAAACAGATTTAAAGTTTTAACAGTTTTATGTGCCCAATGTCGCATTCTATTCAGTGCATTAGACTACAGTGAGGGAAAAAACAAGTTATTATGTGTAAAACGAGTTATTTTGTGGATATAAACTTAATGTGCTCAGAAAATGCGTGTAATTATATTCATTTCATTAGGTTATGCGTAGGGAAGGAATTCATTATTTTGGCACGTGGTAGTTAAATAACCCTTTGACTTGTCTGTAGTCATAGAAATACTGTAGGCAAACATAAAAGCCTGCATAGAAACACAGCATTTTAAAACTTTTTATTACAAATTCTTCTTCCGCCTAGAGGCTGCCCAAAGACAAAGAATACACAGTAAAGTGAATATTGTTTAAAAAACGAAATCGTTTGTAAAGAACTCAACGAATGGAAACGATTGTCAAATTGGGCCTGAAATTTTACACAGACCTAAAAAACACCAGTGATGTTAAAAACCACAGCAAACATTTTAAAAATTTGAAAGAGCTACTTAAGGAATAATTTCTACAAAACTTAAAATACAAGTTTGATTCGTGCTTGAGGCCAGTTGATCTTATTCCGATGAGATGTCTCAAAATGAAGACAAACTCCCTGAGAGTTGTCAACACCCAGTCCACGAGTTCATCAGTGCTGATCCCGAAGACTCTCACAATGAACGACGAACGAACTGTACGGTTGTATTACGTAAACATGTCCAGGTCCATTGCTGTGGCTTTGCATGCGCCTTGACTCCGCACGTCGCCATCAAGTCTTTACAGCTCAAAATATTAGAAGTCAGCTGCTCTCTGTTCCTACAGCGCTCGTCCCGTTAGCTCAAGGTGCTGGGCTCTCTCATTGCCCACCTATGATTTTAAAGAACACGTATTTACGACGTGTTTTTTATCTTATAAATAAAATTCGAGGTGGTCCGCTGTCCGTAATGTCATTTATTTCGCCAAATTTTGGTATACTTATCCGTTTTAGGTCAACCCGAGATCATTCAGTAGATATTAGCTTACGTGTCTGTCTGTTTGTTTGTTCCACCATCACGGATAGACGGCTAAATAGATCTCAGCCAAACTTTACGTTTAGAGTTTACTCATCCAGGAGCATGCTTCGACGTGGATATCGTTTTAGGAATCACCTAACAGACTGCGGGTTTATACGAAGACCAGAAGAGGTTATTTCAATTTCCTATTACACTATTGATCATATTTCGACCAAACTTTATATATAGAGTCTACCTATCCAGGATCAGGTTTCAATATGCAGATCTTTTAAAAATTACCTGCCGGGCTGAGTGGCTCAGACGGTTAAGGCGCTGGCCTTCTGACCCCAACTTGGCAGGTTCGATCCTGGCTCAGTCCGGCGGTATTTGAAGGTGCTAAAATACGTTAGCCTCGTGTCGGTAGATTTACTGTCACGTAAAAAGAACTCCTGCAGGAAAAAATTCCGGCACCTCGGCGTCTCCGAAAACCGTAAAAGTAGTTGATGAGACGTAAAGCAAATAACATTATTATTAAAAAATTACCTAACAGACTGGGGGTTTATAGGAAGACCAGAAGAGTTTATTCCAATTTTATCTTACACTATTGATTATATCTAGACCAAACTTCATGTTTAGAGTCTAATCATCCAGGAGCAGATGATTACGAAAAATTGAATTTTTAGTCCGAGTCCCGTGGGGCATATCGTGCATGTCACTTCAAGGTGGCAACGGGAAAAACTAAAGAGCCATTTTACTCTTTTCGATAGGACAGACATCAGAGCGCCACGCCAGTGGTCAGAGATACAATATGCAACCTGGGAACCATGGAGAATTTCGTACAATCGGAACAGGAACTGTCATCTGTTTACCATCATCATCTGTTTACCCTCCAGGTTCGGCTTTTTTCCCTCGGACTCAGCGAGGGATCCCACCTCTACCGCCTCAAGGGCAGTATCCTGGAGCTTCAGAATCTTGGTCGGGGATACAACTGGGGAGAATGACCAGTACCTCGCCCAGGCGGCCTCACCTGCTATGCTGAACAGGGGCCTTGTGGAGGGATGGGAAGATTGGAAAGGATAGGCAAGGAAGAGGGAAGGAAGCGGCCGTGGCCTTAAGTTAGGTACCATCCCGGCATTCGCCTGGAGGAGAAGTGGGAAACCACGGAAAACCACTTCCAGGATGGCTGAGGTGGGAATCGAACCCACCTCTACTCAGTTGACCTCCCGAGGCTGAGTGGACCCCGTTCCAGCCCTCGTACCACTTTTCAAATTTCGTGGCAGAGCCGGGAATCGAACCCGGACCTCCGGGGGTGGCAGCTAATCACACTAACCACTACACCACAGAGGCGGACTACAGGAACTGTACCGTACAATAAATTCGGAAATCATCATTCTCTCTCGATTTTATGCAGCTTCATATTTCACATTACTGCCACGCGCTGTCGTAGGAAAATATCATTGTAACATGTCGCTTTAAACGTGTGAATAGAGCCATGTTACTTCGCATAAATTCCTGAAGGAAACAAGTAATCCACTGCAAATTCTTGTGCAAAGAACGGGTGCAAATTAATGCTAGTTTAAAATATACTTCTTCCTCTTTCTTAATTCATTTACCCTCTAAGGTTGGTTTTTCCTTCGGAGTCAGCGAGGTATCCCACCTCTACCGCCTCAAGGGCAGTGTCCTGGAGCGTGAGACACTGGGTAGGGGGATACAACTAGGGAAGATGACTATTACCTCGCCTAGGTGGTCTCATCTGCTATGCTGAACAGGGGCCGTGCGGGGGATGGGGAGATTGGAAGGGATAGACAAGGAAGAGGGAAGGAAGTGGTCGTGGCCTTAAGTTAGGTACCATCCCGGCATTCGCCTGGAGGAGAAGTGGGAAACCACGGAAAACCACTTCCAGGATGGCTGAGGTGGGAATCGAATCCACCTCTACTCAGTTGACATCCCGAGGCTGAGTGAATCCCGTTCCAGCCCTTGCACCACTTTTCAAATCTCGTGGCAGAGCCGGGGATCGAACCCGGGCCTCTGGGGGTGGCAGCTAATCACACTAACCACTACACCACAGAGGCGGAGCGAAGGAAATTTTCTTTCCTTTTCCGTAGACATTTCCACCTCTCCTTCTCCAATGAAGAAAATAATATACTGTAAATGTATGTTTGTTCGCAGAACGAATCCGTGATGGTTTTATTTATTTATTGTCCATACACACATGCGCGGTTGGCAACTAGTCTGAAACGTGACTAGCTAATTTCCACTACGTCGGACGTGTTTGGAAACGTTAGCTGTTTGATCCAACGTGTTGTGTACTCTATGAGCTTCAGAAATGAATTAGGATTTTATTTGTAACATCAAGTTTAAATATGGATGAACACGGAAAGATAACTATGTGAATGACTGAATAGTATCAGTTGAAAGTCTGAAATATACTTAGATATAAATACGTAAGTGGGGTTATGTTTATATTTTGTAAATTGTATTTATTTTTCAGGTTACTTGAGCAACTAATTACAGCCGTGAAGTAATTCTCAGGTCACTCATGAAACGAACACAGGTGGCACGGGGTATGCGCGCGCATGTTCTGACTCGCTGACTGTAAGAGTTTTTGTCCAGGATCAGAAACTGTTCCAACGGTTTGCTGATGGTTTCCAACAGTTTGAAAACCTTGTACGAACAAGACATTAGTAGTCAGCAACGCTGATGATCGCTACTACGAACGCGAACTTGAATGTGCGCAAGCGTCTGATAGTTGGCAACAGTTTCTGACTGCACTACGAACAAAGCTTATATATCTATCATATACACTGTATGAAAATAGAAACACAAATAACGTACATAGATACATCATACATCATCATTATAGACCGTTATATCTTTCAGCGTCCAGTCTGCAAGCCTCTGTGAATTTACTGAATGTCGCCACAATCCTCTACTTGTAACTATTGCTCTGGCATCATTTAGTTCTATACCTCTTATCTTTAAATCGTTAGAAACAGAGTCTAACCATCATTGTCTTGGTCTCCATCTATTTCTCTTACCCTCAATACCAGAGTCCATTATTCTCCTAGGTAACCTATCCTCCTCCACTCGCCTCACATGACCCCACCACCGAAAACGGTTTATGCGTACAGCTTCATCCATCGAGTTCATTCCTAACTTAGACTTGATCTCCTAATTCCGAGTACCCTCTTGCCATTGTTCCCACCTGTTTGTTCCAGCAACCATTCTCGCAACTTTCATGTCTGTTACTTCTAACTTATGGATAAGATTTCCTGAGACCACCCAGCTTTCGCTCCCGTAATGCAAAGTTGGTCTGAAAACGGACCGATGTAAAGATAGTTTCGTCCGGGAGCTGACTTCCTTCTTACAGAATACTGTTGATCGCAACTGCGAGCTCATTGCATTAGCTTTACTGCACCTTGATTCAATCTCACTTACTTTATTACCATACTAGGAAAAGATACATCCTAAATACTTAAAATTATCTACCTGTTCCAGTTTTGTATCACCAGTCTGACATTCTCTTGGATTTCTAACCTACTGATATCAATTTAGTTTTGGAAAGGCTTATTTTCATACCATACTCATTGAACACAAATATCGTGAGGAAAAATAAAAAAGAAACGGTAGAGAAATTTTCGTGCAGTACTTATTCTTAGTGTTCTAGAGTGAACCAAACCAGTCATGCCAATGCAGCAGTTTTTCCACTGGACCGAGCGGATTCGTGATTTTCTAACAAGGGATTTGTTTTTTAAATGTGATATTCACGTAGGAATTTAGTGGTTATTTCAACTTCTTCTAGTAATATAGAAGCATTTCTTTTCATGTATAATAAAGGAATTTAATGGGCATCGTTTCATGTTTGACAGATTTCCATGCCATTGTGTTGGCTAGGCTGAACCAAACCCAAGTGGTAAGAGGAAGTAAACACATGGTTACTATTTATTGTAATGAGCTGCACTTCAATACGGCTCAGAAAGGGCTTTTGTGAATATTCAAGTAGTGTCTGTGTGTGATGTGCCAGCTATGGTAAGTGAAACGAATAAGGTGAGATATTTGTCCCGCTCCAAGGTTAAATGGTTAGAGCATGCTGGTCCTTGCTTCGAGGGGTTCCGGGTTCGATTTCCGCTCGGTTCAGGGATTTCTACTTTCATTGGTTAATTCGTACGGCTTGGGGACTGCGTGTTTGTGACGTTTCCAGCATTAGATTTCATCTTGGGTAGGACCCCATCCTCACAGAGGCGCAGGTCGCCTATACGGTGTCAACTCAAAAGAATTGCACCAGGCCTCTCCGGAGACCACACGCCCTTACCATTATTATTATTATTATTATTATTATTATTATTATTATTATTATTATTATTATTATTATTATTATTATTATTATTATTATTATTGTACCGGGCGGTACACCTCCACGCCGCTAATTCAAATTTTGCGCCAGTTGAAACTCCCCTACTGGAGGAAGTCTGAACTTTATTTAAGGGGTTAATTTTCAAGTTTCTCAGAAGATGTCACTACTTGGAAATTTTGTAGTTTCTGAACTGGGTCGTTTTCGACGTATTTTTGTTTTTCCGGTAGTAAGAAGTGTGAACTTTCTCTTCTAGAGGACACTACTGAAGAACTACAATGGTGCACCCTAGTGCGAACTGAAAGAACTGTTTTTTTGGAGAAATTTTTATTTCAAAAGTTTGTTTCTTGTTAAATTTCTTTCTGTTATTGTTTAAGCTGGCTGTATAACCCTTTCTTTCCCCTTGTTTTGAATTTAGCCAATCCCGAATTTCCGTAATTAATTTATAACCAATCAGGTGTATCTTTTCCAAAGGGGATATGTTGCTTAACCCTAGCCAATAAAGTTTTTGTGGGAGGGTGTTCTCATTCCTCAAACGCCTCGAACTTTCCGCGGGAGTATATAAACTGCTGATTTTAGGGTCTCCGGGCCACTTCTGTACCATCTTTCAGTGTGTAAAGTACATAGCAGGGGGCGGGAAGCGCCTCTTTCTTCGGGCAGCAGTTCGACAACCAGGTAATGGCCGTTTAATAACTTCTTTTCTTGCTAGCTCAGCAGTTTAACTCTCGGGGCGGGTCCGAAGCGTTTCCACCATGTAACTTTTCCCTAAAATGTAACGACTCTTAGCATCTATTCTCTTTTAAAGTTACATATTGGGATAGAGAGTGCTTAACCCTCTCGAGCTCCCACTCATATTGTTTTGAGGTGAACTTATCTCTCACAACCGATTCTTCCTTAATGTAATGTAAATTGTTCTTTTCTGAAGTCACCTCTGTAGTATGGGATTAGCCCTTGCATTAGCGGCCT
The DNA here is from genome assembly GCF_040414725.1 of Anabrus simplex. Taxonomy (NCBI): domain Eukaryota; kingdom Metazoa; phylum Arthropoda; class Insecta; order Orthoptera; family Tettigoniidae; genus Anabrus; species Anabrus simplex. Next base: position 1,155,861,136 of record NC_090266.1, on the reverse strand, counting down.
AGAGCCAGATTAGGTTTTAAACAAAATGTATTAGGAGTGCAGATCGCCTCCTCTCAAATTGTTATTTTAGAGGTCATGTAATTAACCTTTTCTCACTTAATAGGCCTCAGTAGGTTGGGTATTTTACCCCTGTGTCTATGTCCTTAGAGGACAACTTGAAGGTGGAGTTTGGTGTGGCCTTTGATAGGCTTAAAGTTGAGAGCGAGTGGCTCTTTCTCGAAAATTGAGTGTTGTATGCCTCGAGGAGGCTTTTCTGTGTAATTTAGAGCAAGTGCTCCTGGGCATGAATGGGGTTTTCTGCCCCTCTGTTAAATCTTGTTTAGGGGTAAAGTTGGGCTAGTTGCCCAAGAATTGCGAGTTCGGGGCTCGAAGCCCAAATCCTGTAAATACTGTAATTGTACTTTTGTTGCCTTGCTACTCTGTACCTGCCATTCGTGTTATTTCTGAATTTTGGAAAGAAAATATAACCTTGTTAAATTTTAAATTAACTTTAATTTCGTAGCCTGAGACCTGTTCACCCCCGCACCTTCTTTCACCTCTACCTACCACAAAAACTTGGTAACAAGTGGTAGCAGACCGTGGTTGAATGGGTCTCAATTTAGCCCCTTTTGACGGCTAAACATTGCTTTCATTCGAACTCTAACAATTTTCTCAGTTGCTGGAATTTTTAAATTTTCCTTTTTCAAAATTGTTCTGTCATCATGCCCGGCCCTCGCGATGTTCTCCATCTTAACTATTTGCGCAAGGAGGAGTTGATCTATGAATTGACTATTAGAAATGTGCAATCTGGAGGCACGGTTGCGGTAGACACAAATAAGCTTAGAGAGTCCCTTGATTTGTCCATTTCCATCCCCACTTTGGCAGAGAAAGAAATTGACGACTCTCTTTCCACGATCACTGATAATACTGCTGAGCTAGCATCTGTAGTTAGTTTTTTTGAAGAAAATGATCCTTCGCCTAATCAAATTAAGCGTGTGCAAGCCAGGCTATTTCATTTTTCAAATAGAGTTAACGATCTGTTGTCTCTGAAGTTGAATGACGTTCAGAGGAAGGAAGGTAGTATGGTTCTCGAAAATCTTTCTGAATTGTCCAGTAAACTTACCCAATTGTTAACTGGGGAAACTCCTCCCAAAACTGATCAACCCGTCACGGTGAATGTAGGTAGCGAGGAAGAGCCTCCTAAGGGAGGTGGCAATAGGAAAACCGTTGCAGCCCAAACAACCTCTGCCCCATTGGACAACGAGTCTGAACGCCGAACCTCGTTGAATAATGTACGTTCTGAATTAACGTCTTTGCCACTTAAAACTTTACCTACTATGTCACCTGGGTTCAGTAGCTTGCCTCATCCATTAGCAATGTTGCTCAGAGGTATCTCTAAGTTTTCTGTTAATACCACCAGTGAAGTTATTTCTTTTTTAAGGTTTTTAGTTAAGTTCCAGTATCAAGCCCTTGTTTTTTCTCTTTCTCCATGTCAGATTTTGCAAATCATCTATCCCTATGCAATTGGTATTCTCTCAGACAAAATAGTAAAAGCCATTGCCGAGCAATCATCTATCGAGGATTTCCACGCCCACTTACTAGCTAACTTCATCCCGGCTAGGGCAAGGTCCTCCCTTATTCAGAAGTACTATTATCGTGTACAGCGCTTGGATGAAAACTTGGCAGACTTCATCCAAGATATTAAGTTCTATACTAGGGTGTTTGCTCTTCACTTTCCGGAGGATCAGATTGTACAAGCTATTGTGGAAGGTATCTCACCATCCTATAGGTCATACTTGTGTTTCGCGGCGTGCCCGCAAACCTTCTCCGAACTTGAAGCATTGGCCTTCTCAGCGGAAGGAGTTAGATACGCCGATTCCTTGCGTGTCGCGAGAGAACCCCCACCTTCTTTTGGTAATCCTCGGCCTCCACCTCGCCGACCAGTCACACCTCGTAAATGCTATGCTTGCGGGTCGCCCGACCATCTTCGGAACAAGTGCCCATTGATCAAATCTAGTAGGGCAAATAATGGAGCTGGCTCATCACAAGGCTGTTTTAAATGTGGGGCTTTCTCACATATCGCCAAGAATTGCCCAAATTAAAATAGCACCCCCTCCTGCTCAACTTCTAGTGCAACTTCCACCAATGCCAATAATATAAAGTGACTAGTGGCTTCGGCTGAGTCGACTAATCCACCTTCCCGAGGCTCAGCCCCTGGTAAACAGGTCGAAAATTCAGGGACAACTCAGTCTTCAAATTCATCTTTTGAATGCCCCAAAGAGTGTCTTAGGATTGCGGCGGATACCCCCGCACCTGTTCCTTTTCTTAAGATTGAGTTAAATAATGAACCTGTAACAGCTCTATTAGATTCAGGCAGTGTGTGTTCGATTATTTCGGCTGAATGGTATTCAAAATTGAAATCTGTTTGTAAGCTTCCTGACTATTGTTTGTCTGCGATCCAATATGTTTCGGCTAATTCATCTCCATTAGAAATTCTAGGTTCTTTACATGTCAAAATTCGTATTTTTAAATTTACATGGAAAATTAAATTGTTTGTGGCTAAGCACTTGTCTTGCCCCATTATATAGGGAGCCGACTTCATTTCTCACTCTGGTCTTGTGCTCGATCTTCAGAGTAGGTCGTGCACTTTCAAATTCGCGTCTAATTGTAAAATCCCATTATTGAAATGTAACTCTGCATCATGTTCATCTATTTCGCCTACCCAGGATGAGATGTTGTTAGACCTTAGACATCTACTGAGGAGCAGGCTGATAGTATTCGTAAGCTGTGTCAGTCGTTTCCAGAGGTGTTCTCGGATACTCTTGGTGTTACTGACCTTATCGAATACAAAATTGAGGTCACGGATTCGATTCCTGTCCGTTTTCCGCCATATAGGCTATCTCCACCTAAAATGAAGGCTCTGAAAGAAATCATCGATCAGATGTTGAAGGATGGTATTATTAGGCCCTCTAAGTCGGCGTATTCTTCACCTATTTTTCTAGTCCCGAAACCCCAAGGGGGCTTCAGGCCTGTCATTGATTATAGGGCTCTCAATCGGAAGGTGGTGTTACAATCTGTGCCCCTTCTGGACCTTCATTCTTGCTTTTCATGGTTTCGTAAGGCCAAGTTCTTTACTATCTTGGACCTGAATCAGGCCTACAATCAAATTCCCCTAGCGGAAGAGTCTAAACATCTTACAGCGTTTGCCACGGACTGGAATTTGTATGAATACAACCGCGTGCCTTTCGGGCTCCCCACGGGAGCAGCTGTACTCACTAGATTGCTAGATAGGTTCTTCTCCGACATCAAATTTGAGTTCGTGTATCACTACCTGGATGATGTCGTCGTATTTTCGGAGACCTTTGAAGAACATCTAGATCATCTGCGAGAAGTTCTTAATCGCCTTCGTAAGGCTGGGTTAACTGTGAAGTTGTCCAAGGTTGCCCTCGCTAAGCCCTCCATGTCATTCCTAGGGCATATTGTGTCACCCGATGGTGTTGCAGTCGATCATTCTAGAACACAGGCCATCCGTGATTTTAAACCTCCTAAGGACATCAAAGGTATCGCCAGGTTCATTGGTATGGTGAATTTCTTCAGGAAGTTTATTCCTAACTTCGCTAATAGAGCGGCGCCCTTGAACCTTCTTCGTAGGAAAGGCATCAAATTCGAGTGGGGACCTTCTCAACAAGCCGCTTTTGAAGATCTTAAATTAGCTCTCTGCAATGCCCCTGTCCTTGCTATGCCTGATTTCTCAAAGAAATTCATCGTCCAAACCGACGCGTCGTCGGCGGCGGTAGCTGCAGTCCTTCTTCAAGAGACTGAACTAGGGAGGCGACCCATCGCCTATGCATCTAGGACTCTATCGGCTCAAGAAGCCAAGTATTCCATCTATGAGCTCGAAGGTTTGGCAGTCTTATTTGCCTTAGAAAAGTTCCGTCTCTATCTGGAACATGTCAAATTCGACCTGGAGACAGATAATCAAGCCTTAAGCTGGGTCTTAGGTAGGCCGCGTCGTACTGGTCGTATAGCCCGTTGGGCCATCCGTATTTCTGCCTTCCAATTCGATGTCAGGCATATCAGAGGTACCGAAAATGTCGTTGCTGATGGACTCAGCCGTATGTTTTCCAACGACGTTGAGATCTATGAACCGGTCGATATTTTATCTCCTCCCGAGTCCATGCTGTCTGATGTTAATGCCATCTTAACAGATGCTCCCATGCTCTTTAGGGATATCGAGAAATACCACGTGAAGATCCGACGCTGGCTCCGATAATGGAAACCCTTTCTTCTGGGGAACATGTCGTCCCTTATGTTCTGAGGAATGGTGTTTTATGTTGCCCATCGAGGCATGATAAGATGATGAAGGTTGTCGTTCCAGCTGTTCTTGTACCTATGATCTTCAAGTACTATCACGAGACCCCATTAGGCGGGCATCTTGGTATCTTTAAAACTCGTGAAAAGATTCGTGAAAGATTCATCTGGAAGGGTATGGACGGTGAAATCCGTGAACTAGTAAAGGCTTGTAAATCCTGTTTGCTTAGTAAACCAACCATGTCCACCAAGGTAGGCCTGTTGTCTTCTCATCAAGCGTCGCGCCCCATGGAACGCCTGTATATTGATTATGTAGGACCCTTCCCCCAGTCAAAGGGAAATGCCAACAAGTTCATCCTTGTATGTGTAGACGGTTTTACAAGATTTTCCTGGTTATTTCCGACTAAGCTGGCTACCGCTCAGTCCACCATTACTTGTCTAAATTCTATCTTTGCTTCTTTTGGTCCGTGTCAATATATTGTATCTGATAATGCTAAGGCTTTCACATCAAATCTTTTTCGTAAATTCTGTTTTGACCTGTCCATCTCTCATGTGACGACTTCTGCTTATTACCCTCAACCATCTTTGGCTGAACGGGTTAATCGTTATCTCAGGTCCGCGCTTATTGCCTATCATCATGAAGATCATTCCAGGTGGGACACGTCCCTGCATTGGTTAGCTTTTGCTTTGAATTCGGCGGTTCATGCATCACATAAATTTACTCCAGCGTCTTTGATGTTCAAGTTTGTTCCCAACACGCCGTTCTCTAACCTCTGGTCTCTGAGTGACATTCTACCGGAGACAATAGACCCGGACAACATTAAAGATCTTTGGAAGAAGGCTAAAGCCAATCTTAAAGTGTCTCATGAAAAGGTTAGGGAAAGATATGATCGTGGACGGAGACCCACCAATTTGAAGGTAGGCGACCAAGTGATGGTCAAGAATTTTGTTCCCGCGGGCAAGCTTGCCCCCAGATTTCATGGGCCGTGTGTCATTCTCGATTTCCTTACGCCGGTTACGTTGTTATTAAGTAATCCAGCCACCGAGAGGATATTTAGGGTTCACCTGTCGCAGGTGAAACGTGTATAATTTCTGTGCTAACTTGTTTCATATAATCTTGAAAGGAATATGAAGGTTATATTTTTTTTGAGGTTTTCACTTTTAAGGCCTTCTGCCCCTTCTATAATATTTTGTTTTATATGTAAGCATTTTTGTAAAACCTTCCCCGAACCGTTAAACTGCCATCCTGTCGTTGCCACGGCCATTACCACGCTCCCGTCTCCTGCGCCACTACACACAGTTGCTTGTACATGAAATGAATTTCTCCACGCCACTGGCCCCTCAACCTCACCACAATGAATGTACCCTACTATCATTCTGGTCCAACAAAAATTCTGCCGTCGAGCTTTAATGTTTCAGTGCCCCCGCAGCCGCGCGGCGCCGTGCCGCGACTGGGATAGAGGAAGGGCCCCCTCTACTCCAGCGAGGTCGACATGTGCACGGCGAGCCGGAGCCCTCCTCCCGGCCAAGGCTGATGTGCGGCGCACAACCTGCTACTTGCCCGCAGCCTGTATATGTTCACCGCGGGCGCGGCGTGCTTCAACACCACTACTCCTCCCATAGTGCGGGCGAGCGGTATCTCAGGGTACTTGAGAGGTCCGAGCGGCCTCCTCTGAACTCAAGCAGCGGCGGCTGGTCTGGCCGTCAAACTGATCAACGTTTAAAGTACATATCCTGCTATATGGACATTCCAGTTCAACATTACTACCTTTTTTTGGATTTCCTGCAATATTTAGTTTACTTAGTAAATTTTTCATCAACTTTAAAAAACTAAAATTTTCCTTCTGAATTCAACTTCTACAAACATAAAGACATTACTTCAACAGTTACTACAAGAATTTTTAAAAACTGGATCAAACCAAATTTAGTAAACTTTTATAAATGCTTCTGCAATTAATGTCTATATCAAGATCATAACTTGGAACTTATTTTGAAACTCAGTTTATGTTCTTCTGTGTTACCCCTTGGAGGAACTTTTGGGGGGGAGGTCTGTACCGGGCGGTACACCTCCACGCCGCTAATTCAAATTTTGCGCCAGTTGAAACTCCCCTACTGGAGGAAGTCTGAACTTTATTTAAGGGGTTAATTTTCAAGTTTCTCAGAAGATGTCACTACTTGGAAATTTTGTAGTTTCTGAACTGGGTCGTTTTCGGCGTATTTTTGTTTTTCCGGTAGTAAGAAGTGTGAACTTTCTCTTCTAGAGGACACTACTGAAGAACTACAATGGTGCACCCTAGTGCGAACTGAAAGAACTGTTTTTTTGGAGAAATTTTTATTTCAAAAGTTTGTTTCTTGTTAAATTTCTTTCTGTTATTGTTTAAGTTGGCTGTATAACCCTTTCTTTCCCCTTGTTTTGAATTTAGCCAATCCCGAATTTCCGTAATTAATTTATAACCAATCAGGTGTATCTTCTCCAAAGGGGATATGTTGCTTAACCCTAGCCAATAAAGTTTTTGTGGGAGGGTGTTCTCATTCCTCAAACGCCTCGAACTTTCCGCGGGAGTATATAAACTGCTGATTTTAGGGTCTCCGGGCCACTTCTGTACCATCTTTCAGTGTGTAAAGTACATAGCAGGGGGCGGGAAGCGCCTCTTTCTTCGGGCAGCAGTTCGACAACCAGGTAATGGCCGTTTAATAACTTCTTTTCTTGCTAGCTCAGCAGTTTAACTCTCGGGGCGGGTCCGAAGCGTTTCCACCATGTAACTTTTCCCTAAAACGTAACGACTCTTAGCATCTATTCTCTTTTAAAGTTACATATTGGGATAGAGAGTGCTTAACCCTCTCGAGCTCCCACTCATATTGTTTTGAGGTGAACTTATCTCTCACAACCGATTCTTCCTTAATGTAATGTAAATTGTTCTTTTCTAAAGTCACCTCTGTAGTATGGGATTAGCCCTTGCATTAGCGGCCTAGAGCCAGATTAGGTTTTAAACAAAATGTATTAGGAGTGCAGATCGCCTCCTCTCAAATTGTTATTTTAGAGGTCATGTAATTAACCTTTTCTCACTTAATAGGCCTCAGTAGGTTGGGTATTTTACCCCTGTGTCTATGTCCTTAGAGGACAACTTGAAGGTGGAGTTTGGTGTGGCCTTTGATAGGCTTAAAGTTGAGAGCGAGTGGCTCTTTCTCGAAAATTGAGTGTTGTATGCCTCGAGGAGGCTTTTCTGTGTAATTTAGAGCAAGTGCTCCTGGGCATGAATGGGGTTTTCTGCCCCTCTGTTAAATCTTGTTTTGGGGTAAAGTTGGGCTAGTTGCCCAAGAATTGCGAGTTCGGGGCTCGAAGCCCAAATCCTGTAAATACTGTAATTGTACTTTTGTTGCCTTGCTACTCTGTACCTGCCATTCGTGTTATTTCTGAATTTTGGAAAGAAAATATAACCTTGTTAAATTTTAAATTAACTTTAATTTCGTAGCCTGAGACCTGTTCACCCCCGCACCTTCTTTCACCTCTACCTACCACAAAAACTTGGTAACAATTATTATTATTATTATTATTATTATTATTATTATTATTATTATTATTATTATTATTATTATTATTATTATTATTATTATTATTATTATTAAGTGATATATTTTTAAACTAAAACTCTAAATTACGAGGACTGATTACATGCAAAGGACCATAACACTGTATAACTCAGATGTTTATGGATGAAAGTAGAATATATATGAGGCACTTCAACAAAAATGTGCACGAAAAACGGGAATGGGTACGTGGTTGTAAATTAACGAACTCTGTTGTGTTTTTTCTTGTGCGATGTGTTGTATGTAAATTAAGATGTGTGTTAAGACGAACTTAAACAACCAGTCCCCGAGATGCAGGGATTAACCAGATAAAGTTAAGATCCCCAACCCGGCCGGAAATCGAATACCAGGACCTCTGAACCGAAGACCACAACACTGACCGTTCAGTCAATGACACGGACGGTATTAACATTAATAATCTTTATGGGGTACGTGATTAGCTCAGTTACTTACCTGCTGGTTTTCCACCCGTAAGGCTCACGTTTGAAACTCGGTCGATCCCAGGTTCAGATTTTGTACGTGATTATTTGTATATGTAGTACTTTTAACTGTTATATGTAAGTGATTATTTGATTAATTGATTATTAGTAATTTTAACATTGAAAAGTAAGTGATTATTTGTATATTTAGAACTTTTAACTATGATATGTAAGTGATTACTTTTTTTGTATTTTGATGGTACATATTACATCCCCACACTGAATTTATTATAGCATATTGTTATTGCTATTGTTATTATCATTATTATTCTTTTATAAATGTATTAAGGTCAGAATATTTTAAACTGGAAGGCCTCTATTTTAGATATTAGTACTGTAACTTGTTTCGTACAGGCAGTTGGGAAACACACAGCTATTTCTAGGTTTGGAGGAACATCAGAGGGACACTTATAGTGAGTCACAAGGAGAGTACAGGTCTCGGCGGGAATGGTCGAGTTATAGACACGTATTATCAATGTTACCATGGCACTGGATATCTCTCGCTCATGATTGGATATCAAGAAGGTGGTGGAGAAGAGAAATTTGAGATACGTTTGGAGAAAGCGATCGAAGAACATTACTACTATGACACTGTAACATGACGGTGAATATTACCGAGTGTACATCTGATTATGGACAAACGGAGCAGTGTTGCTTGCTTGTTAGTACTTAATAGTCTTGTACTATGGTACTGATCTTGGTATTCATATATTATGGCAACATTCGTTAATCTATGGCCCGGTTTCAAGTCGTAGGCTAAGAGTGTGTGTTTGTGCAAACGAAAGTGTCTCTAAAACCAAGTGTTGGTATCAGTAAAAAAAAGAGATACTGTATCAAAGGGATATACCATGTGTTGATGGTGATAGCCGGCAGTTTGTGTTGATACACAGAGACAGTGAAGGGCAATTATCTAAATATATATTTCGTAACTACTGGTCATCGGGCTCACTAAAAATGGTAGTGGAGTCCTCACTGCCGTTTTCCCACTGCTTTTATTTTTATTCTAGAATTGTTGAATGTTATAGGGAGTCTTCCAGCAGTTGTAAATGTTTATTGTGTTCCTATCTTATATGTATTGTGTGGTGAGGAAGTGCTTATGTACAGATAATGGTTAGATCTGACTGAATATAGATGGTTTAGAGGTAATCCCAAAAATAAGGTCTCCTAGGTTTTTTAATTTTTTTTACAGAACTCTGTTCGTGTGGTTGTTGTTCACAATATTGTGAAGAGTGTTTCCCGCGCTCACATATAAACATGCGCACGCCGCGCTGAGGCACTCAGATGTTTACTAGGAAGAACAGACGCACACATATGCCAGCCAACATAAAACCGCTCAAATTATTTAATCGAGATATAGCATGGCACGACAAGGTCAAATATCTAGGAGTAGTCCTAGATAGAAAACTAACCATGCTATATCACATTAAAGACATCCAGCGAAAAACAAACGCACGACTGGCACAGCTCTATCCGATACTGAATAAAAGATCCAGTATTAACAAGCGAGTAGCAATAAACATGTACAAGGCCCTAATTAGGCCGATAATAACGTACGCAACTCCCGCATGGGGCTACACTGCTATGACGAACCTGGATAAGCTGGAACTAATACAAAACAAATGCATTCGAGCAGCGGCTAAACTCCCGTATGACACACCAATACGCCACCTACGCGCAATTGCGAAAGTCACCTCCATAAGGCAACACATACGAAAGCAAACACTCCGAATGTACAAGAAGTCATGGGGTAGTGAGGTCAACCCACTAGTCAGTGGAATAGGACGCTATGACGTCGACCTATACACCAAATACCCCACACCGAAACACATTTTGTTCAGGCACAGGGCCAGGAGGCCGAGGGCCCAAAACCGCCCTCGCTCTTAAACTGACACCAACTCAATACACCGCACCACTTAACAATATGCACACACACCACAACACCTGTATATATGTACATGCTTGTTTACTGCCTACATCCTTGTACTAGATTATGTTATTACTATGTTACAGATTTAGCCAAGCGAGGGAGGATTGAGAGAAGAAATACAACACGACGAAGGTAACACAGCCATGAAAGAGACGATCCAATCCAACCCCGCCCCCACCAGCGACAAAGGAGTGGACGAAAAACCCACCCCTGCTAATAACACTAACTATTAATCTACTAATTGTAATTGTACTTGTTCTACAGGACACGAGAGCGGAAAAGCGGCCCGCACTCTACAGAAGAAAAGTAATAATGTATATATAATAGGATGTGTGTATATATGTGTATATATTTACAGAGACAAGTGTGTGACACCAACACCGCAAAGAAGGGACGTCATCAGGCGGGAAAGAAGATGCCCCTTACAACAAGTAAGGCTTGGCACTACTCCCCTTCTCCATAAAAGGAGACTTGGCACCAGGGACTGCTGGCTGCTGGACCAAGGGACTAACCTGTGGCCCAAAGCCCAGACGCCAGCGGACCCGAGCCGCACCAGGCAGTGAGAAGTAGGACTGATCCCCCATAATAATTGACAAAAGCTAGGTAAATGGTTATGATTGCATGACACATATTCCTAACTAACACAACCTCTGGTCTTTATCCAGCCCACATACTTGCATGTGCTATCAAAAGATGTCAGGTTTTACATGTAGGCTCTTTCTTCTTTCTGCCTATGTGGTTTTTCCCTGACCCTTCAATACCATACACCAATACCATATACCTAACACAATCTCGCCTGGTAACGTGTCTGACATGGAAACAGGCAGATACTCCTTGTATCACTTCCCACTCTACCCAGCTATCTCTTTTCTACTTAGAAATTAATAGCATGTCGGAGGCCATGTAGATTGAGTCGATGGTCACGACGGGGGAGCGGGCTACGGGGGCCCCCCGTAAAAAAAAAAAAAACAACAACAAACCGCTGAGGCACTCAGTCTTGTCTTGGCAGCCGTTGAGAATGGAGCTCCCATTGGATGTTACCGCCAAGTGCGAAGTGCGCGCAGTTATTCGGTTTTTGAACGCAAAAGGTACTGAACCGATTGAAATCCATCGCCAATTGACGGAAGTGTATGGTGAGTCGCGCATGGGTGTCAAAACTGTTCGTATGTGGTGTAGAGAGTTTGCAGTCGGGCGGACTGAAATTCACGACGAACGAACAAAGGAGCGGGAGATCCTCAATTTCCGTCGAGACAGTCGTGAAAGTTGAGCAAATCATGCGTGAAGATCGGCGGATCACCCTGGATGATCTCTGCACTTTGATTCCCGAGGTTTCCCGAAGCGCCGCTCACAATTTCCTGAACAGCATGGCGGCAAGCTGGTATGACATGGGCATACATAAACTGTCACAGCGTCTACAAAAATGCATCGACCGAAATGGCGACTATGTAGAAAAATGGCTAAATGTTCAAGCTGTAAAATGATGTAAACCATTGTAGAAATAAACAGGTCTATGTATTTATTAAAAAAATAGGAGACCTTATGTTTTCAATTAGTGGTGAAATTGTTGGAGAACCTAGGTGCAGTTCCTACCTGTTTATTCGTTTTCAGGGGGTGAGGTAAGACCCAATCAGTAGAGTACCAACTTTTCAGCTTTATGAACACGAAGCGAGTGAAATCTTTTGTGCTCTACCATTCATTATTAGTTGTTATCAATATTTTAAATTGAGGGGTCGTACGGTGACCTCTGGCGCCCATTTACCTGCATTTTCAGCTAATTATATATTATCATTATCATTATTTTTGTTGTTATGTATAGTCATTTATTTGTTTATTCACTTATTTTGAATGTCATTTCACTGGAATTCGCAAAGTTATACTAACATTCAATTATGGTACAAAAAAGAATTTTGATCAATCGAATTACATATATATATATATTTTTTTTTTGCTAGTTGCTTTACGTCGCACCGACACAGATAGGTCTTATGGCGACGATGGGACAGGGAAGGACTAGGAGTGTAAGGAAACGGCCGTGGCCTTAATTAAGGTACAGCCCCAGCATTTGCCTGGTGTGAAAATGGGAAACCACGGCAAACCATCTTCAGGGCTGCCGATAGTGGGATTCGAACCTACTATCTCCCGGATGCAAGCTCACAGCCGCGCGCCTCTACGCGCACGGCCAACTCGCCCGGTAATTACATATTTAGGCCTAATTTATGTTACAATTAGCGTCCAACAGTAGGGCGGATATTTCAAGCAGATTACAATTGTCACCCTACAGTGGAGGAATAGTTAGTGGTCTATTAAAGTATAATTAGTACATTTAACTGTTAGCCTATATGTAAGTGATTATGTGTAAGTGTGTTTGTACTTTTAACCATTATATGTAAATCATTAATTTAGTACTTTGAACTATCATATATCAAGTGATTATTTGAATATTTAGTCATTTTAACTATGATAATTAAGTGATTATTTGTTTGTGTATTTAGTACTTTTAACTATTCCAATCTACGAATATGGGCCAGATTTTCTGCACTCAAATTTATATCAGTGGTCGCAAAAAGTGGTTTTGCAAAACATGCTCCTGAACACAGACGTCAAAACATAACCCCCTTGCTCAACCACTTCGATTAACTTAGACGAGATATCAGCGACAGACTCATTCTGTTACTGAGTGCTGTTCGAAGAGTCTGTTTCCTGTGTAGAGATTACACTATCTTTTGAAATGTCGACCACAAAACGACTAAAACTTTCATTTTTACAGTTGGTTTTATGTCTCACCGACACAGACAGGTCTTATGGGGAGGATGGGCAGGAAAGTGCTAGGAGCGGGAAGGAACCGGCCGTGGTCTTAGTTAAGTTACAACCCCAGTATTTGCCTGGTGTAAAAATGGGAAACCACGGAAAAGCATCTTCAGGGCTGCCGACAGTGGGGTTCGAACCCACTATCTCCCAAACGCAGGTTCACAACTGCGCACCCCTAACCGCACGGCCAACTCGCTCAGTCCACTGAAACATCCACCAAAACGTGTATTTAGTGTAAAATTAGAGGACATTCTGGAAAATTTCCTTGCCAGATATTCGGAATGAAAACGTTTAAGGAGAGTAATAATAATAATAATAATAATAATGTTATTTGATTTACGTCCCTCTAACTACCTTTACGGTTTTTCGGAGATGGCAAGGTGCCGGAATGTAGTCCCGCAGAAGTTCTTTTACGTGCCAGTAAATCTACCGACACCTTGCTGACGTATTTTAGCACCTTCAAATACCACCGGGCTGAGCCAGGATCGAACCTGCTAAGTTGGGGTCAGAAGGCCAGCGCCTCAACCGTCTGAGCCACTCAGACTGGCAAGGGGAGTATTAAAGGCCTATCCTGGTAAGTTAGATTTAACAGGTTTACATTCCAGTTTCTCTGGAACCGTCGATGGCGATTAAACGAAATTCTGCTACGATGTAGAGCCATATCTAGCACATTTACTGATCTACTTCCTTATTTCCAACTTTATTGGAAATCAATATATGGATTTTTAAAAATTAATTTCTTAAATTTTTAAATGTATAATTTTTAAATATTTAGGATCAAACTAGGTGCGGTATCTCTACCATTGTAAATCCATATAAAAAAGACAATGCTATTAATGAGAGGTAAAAATTTCAGAGCCCTAACTTAACTAGTTCCTGAGAAAATGGGAAACATTCGCAAACACAATGAAGTCGTTTCTCAGAAATCACAGTTGAAGGTGTAATGCCACATACAAGGCTAGGATGCTACCATGCTTCTTACCTCATAAATACCAGACATTACTTGATGTCGTACCGGAGGTACACCTTCTCCGTCCATTTGAACTGCGCGCCTCCCAGGGAGTCATCTGTGTTATTAATCTGAAACTGTGTAGCTGAAGAAGTTTAGGCCTTTAGTCTTTAGATGTCTTTACTATCGACTTATGTGCCCCCTCTGGCGGGAGGACGGACTATTAATTTTTCAAGGGAAATTTCTATTCTATATAGTTGTAAACTTTACGTGTTTGTAATTTTTTTATGTGCTGAGGTTGTCAGCACTACTATAGCTTCTTACTTATGTTATGGACCAATCATAAATGTTTGTATATAGTTTTGTAGCCAGTTAAGATTGGTGGTGTGTACAGGCATTCTGCCTAGGTCAAGAGAGTTCGGGGACATTCCCCCTGAGTTGCTATAAAAGCTGGGCTCTTTTGGGCCATGTTATCATCTTCATCGCTCCGGTCTAAGTGTGTGTACGGCATTGCTGGGGGCAGGAGCATCCTTGCCGTTGTCGGAAGGCCCAACAGCTCAACGTAATGGCAGACATATTTTAATATATGATAGCTCCAGGCAGATAACTTGAGGGGAAGGTTACAAACTTCTTTCTTAATGTAAAATTCTAAAGCTTAATATCACATTTTAAATGTAAATTTTCCTGCAAGTCTGAAGACTTTGTTCAAGTTGCTGCTGGGAAATATGTAACTTAGGAAATAAAGAGTGTTCACCCTCTATTAATTCCCATTCAACTTGGTATGGCGTGACTATGCTAATAGTCTAAATTTTTAACACTAATTTGGAACTTAATATTTCGCATCTACTGTAGTCAGCCCTCTGTAACATTGGACCATAAGCCCATGTAGGATTTTAAGTGCATTTCTAAAGGAGTGCAAATGTTTTGCCTCCTAGCATTTTGTTCATGGCTTATTTCTTAAACCTCTTCTTTTGTACAGTAAGTCCATTTAGAATGGGCACTTATTGCCCCTGTTTAAAGTGTCATTAGTTATTGACGAGTGTGCAATAGACTGTTGAGGTGAAATGACAGTAAACACTGTTTTAAAGGTTGTCTAGTGTAAAATTTGACAGAAAACTTGTGCCTCTGAGAAGCCGGACTGTAGTAAAATGTTGGAATGTAACTGAGTGGAACAAATGTGCTCTTTGCAATAGTGTAACCTTAGAGCTACAAAGCTCATTTCTTGTAAATTATTGTGTCGATAATTTTCTCTATTGTCCCTCATTTTTGGACTTACAGTCCACTCTTGATATCCAAGCTGACGAGCTGTTTACTGATATTTGTTGTTGTTGATACAGATCATCTATCAAAGTTTAAAGTCAGAAATAAGAAATGAAAGAAATAACGTTTCAGAATTTGTTGTTTTTAATTATAACTTGATCTTTCCTCTCTCCACCCGTTCACCCTGCCACTTTCTTTCACCTCTGTAAACCACGGAATTCCCGTAACAGATATCATAGCAACCAATGTAGCCAAATTATGCAGGAGGGCGTTTACTGTAAATCAACATAAATTACCGCCTTCTAGAGCAAATAGTTCTTGAGATATCCTGTGCTAACTGAACAAGTGCTCACGAAATCTGGAGAAATGGCTTGTGCAGTAACATATATTTTTCTAAATTTATAAATACTTTTAGTCATCCAATATTAATGGAAAATATATCGAATTAAAGAGAAAACGTCAAATAATAATTTTCCATAAAAAACTTAAAATCGATATATTTCACCAATGCCACCTTTTGTACTTCCCTTAATAACTGGAATTAAACAAGACAGTTGGCTGGTAGGAAACAAATAGAAAATGATTTCCTGCCCTTTGCAAGTTCATTCACTACAGACATTGTGAAAGTAGGATTAGACGTACAATTCATAATGGTATGATGGTAAAAGGGATGAAAAGTCAGGTTGTATGTTTCACCAAGAGGAAAAGTCCTCTCAGTTTTAATTACTGTGTTGATGGGGATCACTGTAAGTACCCAGGTGTTAATATAAGGCATGATCTTCATTGGGGTAATCGCAGTAACGCGGTTATATCTTTTCACATGGTTATGAGGGTGTTTAGGGGTTGAAGTAAGGATGTAGAGAAAAAGGCGTATAAGTCTCTGGTGAGACCGCAACAAGAGCGGTGTATGGGACCCACACCAGGAATACTTAATAATAACACTGAAAAATATCCAATGGAAAACAGCACGATTTGTCGTTTGTGATTTTCGACAAAAGATTGGTGTTACGAAAATGCTGCAAACTTTGAGCTGGGAAGACTTGTGAATAAGGAGGCGAGCTCCTTGGCTAAGCAGTATGTTCGGAGATGTCAGTGGACAGCGGGCATGGATTGACATTAGTAGACGAATAAGCTGGAGTGGAACTTTTAAAAGTAGGAAAGATCATAATATGAAGATAAAGTTGGAATTCAAGAGGACAAATTGGGGCAAATATGCATTTATAAGACGAGATGTAAGGGTCTGGACTAATTCATACAGGATGTATTCGATTAATTTCCAAGTTCTTTGGAAACGTCTAAGAAAAGGCTACAATTTTACAAGTTGCTTTACGTCGCTCCGACTCAGACAGGTCTTATGGCGACGATGGGACAGGAAAGGGCTGGAAGTGGGAAGGAAACGGCCGTGGCCTTAATTAAAGTACAGCCCCGGCATTTTCCGGGTGTGAAAACTGGGAATCCACGGAAAACAATTTTCAGGGCTGCCGACAGTGGGATTCGAACTCACTATCTCCCGGATACTGGATACCGGGTGCACTTAAGCGACTGCAGCTACCGATCTCGGTGAAAAGCCTAGAATAATTGATACGGTATCTGCGTTCTGGGCAACAGTCCTTAATGCAGATCATTGATCGATTGATTGATTTTATTTTTTGCTAGTTGCTTTACGTGGCCTTAATTAAGGTACAGCCCCAGCATTTGCCTGGTGTGAAAATCGGAAACCACGGAAAACCATCTTCAGGGCTGCCGACAGTGGGGTTCGAACCCACTATTACCCGAATGCGAGCTCACAGCTGCGCGCTCCTAATCGCACGGCTAACTCGCCCGGTGATTGATTGATTGATTGATTGATTGATTGATTGATTGATTGATTGATTGATTGATTGATTGATTGATTGATTGATTGATTGATTGATTGATTGATTGATTGATTGATTGATTGATTGATTTTGATCATTTGCAAAACGACACCTTCGTAAAAAGCAAGTACATTGTAGGCTAATCATTTAGCTATTTTTAAGATATTGGCCTCTCTTAATGCCAACTTCCCTTGTTCTTTACGCCAAAATCGCAGCTATATTCTTTTTTTGCTATTTGCTTTACGTCGCACCGACACAGATAGGTCTTATGGCGACGATTGGATGGGAAAGGCCTAGGAGTGGGAAGGAAGCGGTCGTGGCCTTAATTAAGGTACAGCCCCAGGATTTGCCTGGTGTGAAAATGGGAAACCACGGAAAACCATTTTCAGGGCTACCGACAGTGGGGTTCGAACCCACTATCTCCCGATTACTGGATACTGGCCGCACTTAGCGACTGCAGCTATCGAGCTCGGTGCAGCTATATTCGGGTCTATCTATATTTGTGAGCAGTATTTTTCTGAACTGAACTGCTTAAACCTTTTTCTTTTTTATTCGCTTGACGGATGTTATCTTTCATGCACAATGAACAGTGGCTTCTAATGAGGTAACCCCTAATTTTGAAAGCTTGGTGAGGTAAGATGCGTGTCCCAGTGTGATATTGACTAAAAGAGGCAATAAAATGGAAGAAAAGTGAATACTAATTGAACGAATATAGGCCTAATACTAAAGAGATGTTAATTCCTCTTCTTATTTTTCTTTTGAACATCAGCGTTTACAGTCCCCCTCTGGGGTCCCGATCACTACGACGAAATGACTTCGCGTCGAGCGGGTAATATTCATAATTGAAATGAAAATCCACAAGCTGTTTCCAGTTATTCAACCGGGCCTGGAATGGAAGAATTATGCTCCATCTAGTGGTGAGGATAGGAACTGTGCCGGCTGCCGAAGCCTGACGCACTCCTCTGCGGCAATGATTAATGACTAACAGATGAAATGAAATGATATTGGAGAGTGTTGCTGGAATGGAAGATGTCAGGGAAAACCGAAGTTCCCGGAGAAAAAACCTGTCCTACCTCCGCTTTGTCCAGCACAAATCTGACATGCAGTGACCGGAAGTTGAACCACGGAACGCAGCGGTGAGAGGCCGGTGCTCTGCCGCCTGAGCCTCGGAGGCTCCGTAGTATCCACAATACGTCATTAAAAGTGTGAAGAAACAGAGCTCCCTCCACGCGACTTCTTTCATTTCGTATACGAAGGTGAAGGTACATGAGTAAGGTAAACAACTTACGTCATCCTACAGTCAGCGTTCCGTAAACCTGTAGCCGCCTCCAGGCATTGTTTTGGTGTCCAGACTTATTTTCCTACTGTTGAAATACAGTGTTGTGGTGTTTGTGCTGATGTGCTTCTCTATTATCTTTGAAATTATTATTTGACTAGTTGTTTTCTTTTTAATGTTGAAAACAAAGTAGTAGTCGAAAAACGTAAAACGGGGCGAGTTGGCCTTGCGGTTAGCGGCGCGTAGCTCTGAGCTTGCAGCCGGGAGATAGTGGGTTCGAATACCAATTCAGCAGCCCTGAAGATGGTTTTCCGTGGTTTCTCATTTCCACACCAGGTAAATATTGGAGCTGTACCTTAATTAAGGTCACGGCCGCATCCTTCCCACTCCTAGGCCTTTCCTATCCCATCGTCGCAATAAGACCTCTCTGTGTCGGTGCGACGTAAAGCCACTAGCAGAAGAAAAACGTACAATTAAGCAATTTCCTCAATTGTGCCGAAAGTTGAAGGGCTAAAGGGCCCGAAGAAGTCTCAATTGTGGGTCTTGGATAGCTCTATCAAACTTTTAAAAAAATCGAAAATCACAAAACCGGCCTAAATGCAGTTGCGGAAAACCTGCCTAAAACCGCTTGTTCCTTTATTCGTTTTATTTTTTATTCACATCCTAGCCATATTAACTTATCTACATAACACTTCCTGTAATCTAATGTGTTCTTAGTTGTGAATACCCTCAGGCATTCTTTTTTGTTTTTGGAAAAATGTCCACACCGAATGTGGTAATAAGGGCTTAAGTGAAACATGCATTGACTCACATTAGCGCTCGTAGTGGTGCTTAAGTGAAACATGCATTGACTCACATTAGCGCTCGTAGTGGTGCTTAAGTGAAACCATGCATTGACTCACATTAGCGCTCGTAGTGGTGCTTAAGTGAAACATGCATTGACTCACATTAGCGCTCGTAGTGGTGCTTAAGTGAAACATGCATTGACTCACATTAGCGCTCGTAGTGGTGCTTAAGTGAAACATGCATTGACTCACATTAGCGCTCGTAGTGGTGCTTAAGTGAAACTCTGCATTGAATCACATTAGCGCTCGTAGTGGTGCTTAAGTGAAATTCTGTATTGACTCGCATTAGCGCTCGTAGTGGTGCTTAAGTGAAACTCTGCATTGACTCACATTAACGCTCGTAGTGGTGCTTAACTGAAATTCTGCACTGACTCACATTAGCGCTCGTAGTGGTAGAAAAAGGCTAACTGCTAATCTAATCGACCGGATAACGATGATTAAGAAAGAGATTGTAATTTCTAGGAATAAATAATGTATTCTCATACTTTATTTACCTAAAATTCGTAGCTCATATCCCTAGGATGTTTTCAACACGAGTTGCTCGCCTGAACGGCTGTAACTGTGGATTTTTCCTCTTTCAAGTGGCTTAACATCGCTCTGTTGCCTCCCACTAACTACTGTTACGGTTTTCGGATGACATCCAATTGCGTGAATTTTGTCCTCCAGGAGTTCTTATACGTGCCGGGAAATCTACCGACATGAGTCTGATGTATTTGAGAACCTTCAAATACCCCTGGTCTTAGCCGGGATCGAACCCAGTAACCTGGACTCAGAAGGCCAGCACCGTACCACCTCACACACTCAGCTCAGCCGTTCAACACTGTATATCTCACCCCGTGCTGTATGTTTGTATCTTTTGTCGAGCCTGCGATGGGAAGTTCGCGGTCATGATCTTAACTAAGGAACCGCATCCGTATTGCTTAGTATGAAAATGGGACACTCTGGAGAAATATATTCAGAGTTACCGGCCGTGGATTTCCAGTCCAACATCTGCAGCATATCAGCTTGCACCTATAAGACTCGTACCACGTAGCCAACTCGCTCGTTAACGTGTTTATAACATGTATACTTTTAGAGATATCTTAAACTAAATAACACACAATACTTAAGTTAAATATGAACTTCTAAGTAATAATAATAATAATAATAATAATAATAATAATAATAATAATAATAATAATAATAATAATAATAATAATAATAATAATAATATCCGCCTATGTCCTTTAGTGGTTACTGTTATTAGCTGCCACACCCAGAGGCCCGGATTCGATTCCCGACTCTGCCACGAAATTTGAAAAGTGGTAAGAGGGCTGGAACGGGGTCCACTCAGCCTCGGGAGGTCAACTGAGTAGAGGGGAGTTCGATTCCCACCTCAACCGTCCTCGAAGTGGTTTTCCGTGATTTACCACTTCTCCTCCAGACAAAGGCCGAGATGGTACCTAACTTAAGGCCACGGCCGCTTCCTTTCCTCTTCCTTGTCTATCCTTCCAATCTTCCCATCCCCCCACAAGGCCCCTGTTCAGCATAGCAGGTGAGACCGCCTGGGCGAGGTATGGCCCTACTCCCCAGTTGTATCCCCCGACCCGAAGTCTCACGCTCCAGGACACTGCGCTTGAGCTGCTAGACGTGGCTTAGAGCCCTGGGCGGATATACATCATATTATCCGCATCCGCGAAGGGTTATCCGCGTATATTGTAAATATTTAATTACAGGATATTACACCCAACGGATAGATTTGTTAATAGACTTGATACCTGGCACTAGACTCCCCACAGTCTTAGGTTTATGAGGGATTTTCTCTTGCGACAACTACCGACGTATTGACCTTTGCTCCCTCCTTCCATTAATTGCGGGCAGATTTACGGCTTTATGGTCTCAAGGCCCCCTTATATATCACCTTTCTCCCATACTACTGGCAAGGGTCTCCTAACCACAAGCAAACGTAAGATATACCTGAGTGAATATAATAAAATTCATTATTTCTATTTATTTTTTTGTTGCTATTTGCTTTACGTTGCACCGACACAAATAGGCCTTACAGCAACGATGGTATATGAAAGGCCTAGGAGTGGGAAGGAAGCGGTCGTGGCATTCACTAAGGTACAACCCCAGCATTTGCCTGGTGTGAAAATAGGGAAACCATGGAAAACCATCTTCAGGGCTGCCGACAGTGGGGTTCGAACCCATTATCTCCCGGATGTGAGCTCACAGCTGCGCGCCCCTAACCGCACGGCCAACACGGCCGGTATTTATAAATGATCAGCAAAATTATCCCCACGGCTATGAAGTTTGCATCCGCCAAGATACTGACTTCGCGGATGCAAATTGCATATCCGCATCCGTACAGGGCTCTACCACCATGGGACCCCTCCCTGAGCCCGAGGGAAAAAACAACCCTGGACTTCAAAAGGCTTAGGAGAGTATTTTGACAGTAAATTGTTCTTTGTCTTGCACATAAGCAGGGTCACCTCACGTGCTATGTCACTCCTTGGTTTATTCTGCAGATTTTCTGACATCACAGATGTAAATGCCCTCAGAGCATTGTACGTTTCCTGTATTTTACCGATTGCTGAATACGCCTCTCCAGTCTGGTCCATTTCTGCTTCTTCAAATCTCAGCCACCTTGATCGTGTACAATCTTTTTTCTGTGCTATCGTCAGAGCCAGGGTCCCTGCCTGTCGCAACTTAAGCACTAACCAAGTGCTTGGGAAACTGAAACTCAAAACTCTTTCTGCTTGGAGGAAAGTAGCCGATCTTAAGCTGCTATACAAAGCAGCTAATGGTATATTTAGGTCTCCAGAATTAGTTTCGTTATTCCTCCTCCACGTCCCATCCTGTAGTACCAGAATGAGGACCCTATTCCATATTCCTTACTCCCGGCTTTCTCTCGCCCAAAGGTCCTTTTCTGTACGCATTTCAGCAATTTTTTAACACCTTATCTATCAACAAGAACCTAGACGTCTTCGTATCGTTTCCTTCCTTCTGTCATGATATTGACCATATAAATTAATTTTCCTTCTTGTTCTTTCCTGTTTCTTCTCTTGTTTATGTAAGTAGGTATTATACAGGATTGTATACTCGGGGACAAAATACAACGGCCTCAGTTACTGGAAGCGAACTGGAAGCCTGCAGTCAATCACATCCTGCACCCTGCTGAAATAACGAATTCTAAGTGATCCTTGTTTGGTGTGGGGAGGTTGCCAAACCACTTTCTTCAGTCTTCACTCTTTCTTCCTGTCGAGTGCAGTGTAGTGATCCTTTTAGCATTATTAATAGTAATATAATAATACCGTAATAAGAAGTAAATGACTCAGTTTACATCGAAATGACAAATAATGAAGTCCATAAAAATGTTTTACTTTTGTTCTGGCTGTTTTTGTGCTAATGAGGTAGACGAGTTGGCAACTCCGTCTGCAGTACACGTAGTAGATCCTACAAGCCGGTAACAGACACTGGATTGCTGCCGAAGAGTTGTGGTGTGAGGCGAGGTCGTCATGCTCTTTCCCCAAGTATACAGTTTTTGTTGTCTATATTTGTGTACTTTGTAAATACCGTATTTATATATCTTTCAGTTTAGATAAAGTCCGACTCGTTGGTTGAATGGTCAGCGTACTGGTCTTCAGTTCAGAGGGTCCCGGGTTCGATTCCCAGCCGGGTCGGGGATTTTAACCTTCATTGATTAATTCCAATGGCCCGGGGGCTGGGTGTTTGTGCTATCCCCAACATTCCTGCAACTCACACACCACACATAACACTATCCTCCACCACAATAACACGCAGTTACCTACACATGGCAGATGCCGCCCACCTTCATCGGAGGGTCTGCCTTACAAGGTTTGCACTCGGCTAGAAAAAGCCACACGACATTATTATTAGTTTAGATAAATACTTATTGTACATAGCTTGGATCTTTGTAATTCGGCGTTATGCTGTTGTTCAGTAGCGGCGATTGGGAATTAGAAGTAGGGGGGCAAAAAATGTAAAGACAACAAAGTACCCGAGTTTGTGGGATATAGCGGGGGGGGGGGGCGTATATACGTTATACATTAAAACTGGAAAAGAAACCTACTAAATGGAATTTTGACAGAGAGGTAAAGATTCTCAGCCTAACAACTTAACTGTGTTGATAATATTTATTTGAGATTTTGATTCAACACTATACAATA
Source organism: Anabrus simplex (assembly GCF_040414725.1). Lineage (NCBI taxonomy): Eukaryota > Metazoa > Arthropoda > Insecta > Orthoptera > Tettigoniidae > Anabrus > Anabrus simplex. Next base: position 1,155,837,689 of record NC_090266.1, on the reverse strand, counting down.
AAACTTTCACGAGAGGAACAATATTACACATGTATTACAATTAAATAGACGTACGGCGTGATTATATAATTAAAATCATTTAGTATTTGACTAAAAACTAAAAAAACTAACAGACACTAATGAGACTTGCCAGACTAACCAATGCGCGCGTACCCTTCCTCACAGCACATAAAAAGTCTCCACTGGCGCTATACAAATCAGTTAACCGCGTGAACGACTTTGTTGCGTATTTCCGCTAATAATTTCGTTATTAATTAATTAAAGCAAATAATTAGCTGATAAAACAACAGGGCTTAGCTAAAATGGAATATAAATGCAAAGTTTTCTCCACAAAGTAGGGGGGCGACTGCCTCCCCTCGCCCCCCCTCCCCCGCCTAATCGCCACTACTGCTATTGTTGATCCTGAATAAATAAATAAATAAATAAATAAATAAAGAAAGAAAGAAAGAAAGAAAGAAAGAAAGAAATGTTCAACATGCCCACGCGATTTAAAACGCTGAGTTTAAGTGAAACATATTGATTCCTATCCGCATGATTAAAAATGAGGTGACACGCATTGCTTAACTAAAAAACATTTTCAAACCAATTGTCAAAGGATTTATGTCGTACTGGCGCGAACAAGCCCAATGTTAGTGCCAGCCGAAACTCCGTGCTCTCTTGTCAAGAGGTGGGTCTATCGTGTAACCTCGCGCAGAGTGTATGCGACACGGAGCTGAAAAGCCCACGGACCCCATGGACCAATGGGTTTTGTCACTAGTCAGGAAGTGCGCAGACCAATATAATACTCAGGTACTAATACATATAACGGTATAAAACTGATGTACTAGTTTTATTTCGTGTCAAACCATTGGCCTTTGTAATAATAATAATAATAATAATAATAATAATAATAATAATAATAATAATAATAATAATAATAATAATAATAATAATTGTACCGGGTGGTACACCTCCACGTCGCTAATTCAAACTTTGCGCCAGTTGAACCTCCCCTACTGGAGGAAGTCTGAACTTTATCTAATGTGTTAATTTTCAAGTTTCTCAGAAGATGTCACTACTTGGAAATTTTGAAGTTTCTGAACTGGGTCGTTTTCGATGTATTTTTGTTTTACCTGTAGTAAGAAGTGTGAACATTCTCTTCTAGAGGACACTACTGAAGAACTACAATGGTGCACCCTGGTGCGAAGTGAAAGAACTGTTTTTTGGAGAAATTTTTATTTCAAAAGTTTGTTCCTTGTTAAATTTATTTCTGTTATTGTTTAAGTTGGCTGTATAACCCTTTCTTTCCCCTTGTTTTGAATTTAGCCAATCCCGAATTTCTTTAATTAATTTATGACCAATCAGGTGTATCTTCCTCAAAGGGGATATGTTGCTTAACCCTAGCCAATAAAATTCTTGTGGGAGGGTGTTTTCATTCCTGAACCGCCTCGAACTTTCCGCGAGAGTATATAAACTGCTGATTTTCGGGTCTCCGAGCCACTTCAGTAACATCTTTCAGTGTGTAAAGTATGTAGCAGGGGGCGGGAAGCGCCTCTTTCTTCGGGCAGCAGTTCATCCACAAGGTAATGGCCGTTTAATAACTTCTTTTCTTGCTAGCTCAGCAGTTTAACTCTCGGGGCAGGTCCGATGTCTTTTACCATGTAACCTTCCCTTAAAATGTAAAGACACTCGGCATCTATTCTATCTGTTTAACTATAAATTGGGATAGAGAGTGCTTAACCCTCTCGAGTTCCCACTCATATTGCATTGAGGTGAACTTATTTTCTCAACCGTTTCGTCCTTAAAGTAATGTAAATTGTCTTCTTTTATAGTCACCTCTTTAGTATGGGATTAGCCCTTGCAGTAACGGCCTAGTGCCAAGTAGGTTTTAAACAAATGTATTAGGAGTGCAGTACGCCTCCTTTCAAGTTGGTATTTTAGAGGCCATGTAATTGACCTGTTCCTTTACTTAATAGGCCTCAGTAGGTTGGGTATTTTTACCCCTGTGTTATTTGTGTTCGGAGGTCAACTCGAACGTGGAGTTTGGTGTGGCCTTTGATAGGCTCTAACTTAAGGGCAGTTAGCCCTTTCTTAAATTTTGTTTCTGCGCGCCTCGAGGAGGCTTTACAGGTGTAATTGGGAGCAAGTGCTCCTGGGCATGATTGGGGTCTTCTGCCCCTTTGTCGAATCTTGTTTTTTTGGGGGTAAAGTTGGGCTAATTGCTCAAGAATTGTGAGTCCGGGGCTCGAAGCCCAAATCCTGTGAATACTGTAATTGTACTTTTGTTGCCTTGCTACTCTGTACCTGCCATGCTTGTTATTTCTTGATTTTGAAAATAAAATATAACCTTGTTAAATTTTATCTTAACTTTAATTTCGTATTTTGAGGCCCGTTCACCCCCGCACCTTCTTTCACCTCTGCTGTTCCACAGACACCTCGGAACAAGTGGTAGCAGAGCGTGGTTGAATGGGTCTCAATTTAGCCCCTTTTGACGGCTAAGCATTGCTTTGATCCGAACTCTAACAATTTTCTCAGTTGCTGGAATTTTTTTATTTTTCTTTTTCAAAATTGTTTTGTCATCATGCCCGGCCCTCGCGATGTTCTCCATCTTAACTATTTGCGCAAGGAGGAGTTGATCTATGAATTGACTATTAGAAATGTGCAATCTGGAGGCACGGTTGCGGTAGACACAAATAAGCTCAGAGAGTCCCTTGATTTGCCCATTTCCATCCCCACTTTGGGAGAGAAAGAAATTGACGACTCTCTTTCCACGATCACTGACAATACTACTGAGCTAGCATCTGTAGTTAGTTTTTTTGAAGAAAATGATCCTTCTCCTAATCAAATTAAGCGTGTGCAAGCCAGGCTATTTCATTTTTCAAATAGAGTTAACGATCTGTTGTGTCTGAAGTTGAATGACGTTCAGAGGAAGGAAGCTAGTATTGTACCGGGAACACCGCTACGAGAGAAGTCCGAAGTATGTTTGTTGAACTTCGCGCGAGATGGAAGGTAGGCAGCCCGCCGAACGCAGTGACGTACCCAGCGAGTGACGTGGCCGCCGTAAGCCAGCTATCCGCTACCATATATGGTAATGATCCAGCTCGTCCTCAAAAGTACATTTTTGAGCTAATTTATCGCTATTTTGACACTGCCATCTTAAAGGCCCTTACAATGGACATCATCTGTTCAGATTTCAAGAAAATCCACCGAGTATTATAGAAGTTATGAGGGTAGATAGTACCCGAGTTCTAGACACTTCCATGCGAACGTGTATAAAAGGATGACCACCCGACCTACGAATTCAGTGTCTGCCACTCCGCCGTCTCTGTGACACGGGTGACAGGAGAAGTATTGTGTGTGTCGAACTTCTAGTCGACAGTCTGCGAAATCCAAGTTCGGTATTTTCTCTAAGTGTTGTATCAGGACTTTGCCATATTCTTGAAGTGCCTGAATGGGACTTTGTTTTCTGCGGGCATCGTATTGGAACTTTTTTTTTTTCGTGTGTCGTGATTGGACTTTGATATTTTCTTAAAAGTGCCATATAAGAACTTTGTTTTTTTCTGAAGCGTCTCATTGGAACTTAGTTATTTTCGCCAAGTGTCGCGATAAGACTTTATTATTTTCTTAAGGTGACATACTGGAACATTGTCATCGGAACTTTATTTTCTTCGAGTGTCGCGTTGGGACTTTAATATTTCGACACGTTGGAACTTCATTTTCTTCGAGTGTCGTTTTGGGACTTTAATATTTCGACACGTTGGAACTTTGTTATTTCTACACATTGGAACTTTGTTTTTTTGAAGTGCCACATAGGGACTTACTTATTCGACGACGAATGAAAGGACTTTGAATTTTCACGAGTGTTGTGTACCACATTGAACTCACGTTTCGATTTTATTCGAACTTATATTTTTGAATCAATTTCTGGAACATTGAAACTTTCCGAGCGTGTAGGTTGAACTTGTGCCCTACCAACATAAACTTTCGTGTGAATGATGTGACTTGTTTTCTCAAGTGCCTCATTGAATTTACGCCTTGTAAAGACTATGAAACTTAGGGGACATTCAACATTACGTTTAATTGTGAAATATGCAATGCTTTCCAAGTGCTGCACAGGGACTTATGTTTTGATTCTTAAAGACTGTGACAATTCAGAATACGCATATCACATTTCCAGAAAGCCTAGAACTTTCCAGTATTTTGAGTGATCCATAATTTATGAAGTCAGACTTTTTCTTTCAAATATTACTTTCGTTAATGGCTATTCACTTCGCCTATTAATGGAACAGGACAGTTTCAGAGTGCTACTTATTCAGTTCATTGCCAACATGTTTTAAATCTTCAGAACTATGCATTTATTACTGCAGTGACAGTAATCCTCTAGAACATTCTGACTTACAGTGAGCTTGCATTATGAACTTGCATTTCTACCAGTACTTGTTCTTCGAGTGATTATTCCAGAACGTTTTGATTTAATATCTGGAGTGCAGTGACCATAATTAAAAGGTCATATCTGTTCAGACAGTGCCCTGAATGTGTGGAGTGCCGTGCAGGAAATTCAAGTGTGAATTACGTCTCGAATCGAACCCAGGAACGTGCGCCAATCTTCGAGACATTCCAGAACGTCGGGACATTCCAGAACGTCGAGACTTCCAGAACGTCGAGACATTTCCAGAACCTCCAGACATTCCAGAACTCCTCATCCGAGCAGGTGTGGTCCCTGCCCAGTCAATGTCCAGCACCATCCCAGGACTTGGAGGTACCAACCAGCCACGACACTTCCACGCTGCTGTACGAAGGTGATATGAACTTGCTTTTGATGATCAATAAACTCAAGTTATCAAAATAATCTCTCACATTAATAACTATACCTCTCTCTGTACCAGCTCCAATGATAAAGCCACTCCCTAGGTTAAGAATCATGCTCGTTCATTTAATATCAAGCGCCTTAAAGATATGAACACATTTTTACGGGTACAGTATGGTTCTTGAAAATCTTTCTGAATTGTCCAGTAAGGTTACCCAGTTGTTAACTGGGCAAGTTCCTCCCAAAACTGATCAACCCGCCACGGTGAATGTAGGTAGCGAGGAAGAGCATCCTAAGGGAGAAGTCAATAGGAAAACCGTTGGAGCTCAAACAACCTCTGCCCCATTGGACAATGAATCTGAACGCCGTACCTCGTTGAATAATGTACGTGCGGAATTAACATCTTTGCCACTTAAATATTTACCTACTATGTCACCTGGGTTTAGCAGCTTGCCTCATCCATTAGCAATGTTGCTCAGAGGTATCTCTAAGTTTTCTGTTAACACTACCAGTGAAGTTATTTCATTCTTAAGGTTTTTAGTTGAATTTCAGGATCATGCCCTTGTTTTTTCTCTTTCTCCATGTCAAATTTTGCAAATCATCTATCCCTATGCAATTGGTATTCTCTCAGACAAAATAGTAAGAGCCATTGCCGAGCAATCATCTATTGAAGACTTCCACGCCCACTTGCTAGCTAACTTCATCCCGGCTAGGGCAAGGTCCTCCCTTATTCAGAAGTACTATTATCGTGTACAGCGCTTGGATGAAAACTTGGCAGATTTCATCCAAGATATTAAGTTCTATACTAGGGTGTTTGCTCTTCACTTACCTGAGGATCAGATTGTACAAGCTATTGTGGAAGGTATCTCACCATCCTATAGGTCATATTTGTGTTTCGCGGCGTGCCCGCAAACCTTCTCTGAACTTGAAGCATTGGCCTTCTCAGCGGAAGGAGTTAGATACGCCGATTCCTTGCGTGTCGCGAAAGAACCCCCTCCTTCTTTTAGTAATCCTCGGCCTCCACCTCGCCGACCAGTCACACCCCGTAAATGTTATGCTTGCGGGTCGCCTGACCATCTTCGTAATAAGTGCCCATTGATCAAATCTAGTAGGGCAAATAATGGAGCTGGTTCATCACAAGGCTGTTTTAAATGTGGGGCTTTCTCACATATCGCCAAGAATTGCCCAAATTCGAATAGCACCCCCTCCTGCTCAACTTCTGGTGCAAATTCCACCAATGCCAATAAGAATAAGTGACTAGCGGCTTCGGCTGAGTCGACTAATTCTGCTTCCCATGGCTCAGCCCCTGGTAAACAGGTCGAAAATTCAGGGAAAATTCAGTCTTCAAATTCATCTTTTGAATGCCCCAAAGAATGTCTTAGGATTGCGGCGGATGCCCCCGCACCTGTGCCTTTTCTCAAAATTGAGCTAAATAGTGAGCCTATAACAGCTCTATTAGATTCCGGCAGTGTTTGTTCTATTATTTCGGCTGAATGGTATTCAAAATTGAAATCTGTTTGTAAGCTTCCTGACTATTGTTCGTCTTCGGTCCAATATGTTTCGGCTAATTCATCTCCATTAGAAATTCTAGGTTCTTTAAATGTCAAAATTCGTATTTTTAAATTTACATGGAAAATTAAATTGTTTGTGGCCAAGCACTTGTCTTGCCCCATTATATTGGGAGCTGACTTCATTTCTCACACCGGTCTAGTGCTCGACCTTCAGAGTAAGTCGTGCACATTCAAATTTGCTTCCAATTGTAAAATCCCCTTGTTAAAGTGTAATTCTGTATCATGTTCCTCTATTTCGCCTACCCAGGATGAGATGTTGTTAGACCTTAGACATCTACCTGAGGAGCAGGCTGATAGTATTCGTAAGTTGTGTCAGTCGTTTCCAGAGGTGTTCTCTGATACTCTTGGCGTTACTGACCTTATTGAATACAAAATTGAGGTCACGGATTCGATTCCGGTCCGTTTTCCACCATATAGGCTGTCTCCACCTAAAATGAAGGCTCTGAAGGAAATCATTGATCAAATGTTGAAGGATGGTATTATTAGGCCCTCTAAGTCGGCGTATTCTTCACCTATTTTTCTAGTCCCGAAACCCCAAGGGGGCTTCAGGCCTGTCATTGATTATAGGGCTCTCAATCGGAAGGTGGTGTTACAATCTGTGCCCCTTCCCGACCTTCATTCTTGTTTTTCAAGGTTTCGTAAGGCCAAGTTCTTTACTATCTTGGACCTGAATCAGGCCTACAATCAAATTCCCCTAGCCGAAGAGTCTAAACACCTTACAGCGTTTGCCACGGACTGGAATTTGTATGAATACAACCGCGTGCCTTTCGGGCTCCCCACGGGAGCAGCTGTACTCACTAGACTGCTAGATAGGGTCTTCTCCGACATCAAATTTGAGTACTTGTATCACTATCTTGATGATGTCGTCGTATTTTCGGAGACTTTCGAAGAACATCTAGATCATCTGCGAGAAGTTCTCAATCGCCTTCGTAAGGCTGGGTTAACTGTGAAGTTGTCCAAGGTTGCCTTCGCTAAGCCCTCCATGTCATTCCTAGGGCATATTGTGTCCCCTGATGGTGTTGCAGTCGATCATTCTAGAACACAGGCCATCCGTGATTTTAAACCTTCCAAGGACATCAAAGGTATCGCCAGGTTCATTGGTATGGTGAATTTCTTCAGGAAGTTTATTCCTAACTTCGCTAATAGAGCGGCGCCATTAAACCTTCTTCGCAGGAAAGGCATCAAATTTGAGTGGGGACCTTCTCAACAAGCCGCTTTTGAAGATCTTAAATTAGCTCTCTGTAATGCCCCTGTCCTTGCGATGCCAGATTGCTCGAAGAAATTCATCGTCCAAACCGACGCGTCGTCGTCGGCGGTAGCTGCAGTCCTTCTTCAAGAGACTGAACTAGGGAGGCGACCCATCGCCTATGCATCTAGGACTCTATCGGCTCAAGAAGCCAAGTATTCCATCTATGAGCTCGAAGGTTTGGCAGTCTTATTTGCCTTAGAAAAGTTCCGTCTCTATCTGGAACTTGTCAAATTCGACTTGGAGACAGATAATCAAGCCTTAAGCTGGGTCTTAGGTAGGCCGCGTCGTACTGGTCGTATAGCCCGTTGGGCCATCCGAATTTCTGCCTTCCAATTCGATGTTAGGCATATCAGAGGCACCGAAAATGTGGTTGCTGATGGACTCAGCCGTATGTTTTCCAACGACGTTGAGACCCATGAACCGGTCGATAGTTCATCTCCTCCCGAGTCCATACTATCTGATGTTAATACCATCTTAACAGATGCTCCCATGCTCTTTAGGGATATCGAGAAATACCAACGTGAAGATCCGACGCTGGCTCCGATAATGGAAACCCTTTCTTCTGGGGAACATGTCGTCCCATATGTACTGAGGAATGGTGTTTTATGTTGCCCATCGAGGCATGATAAGATGATGAAAGTTGTCGTTCCAACTGTTCTTGTACCTATGATCTTTAAGTACTATCATGAGACCCCATTAGGGGGGCATCTAGGCATCTTTAAAACTCGTGAAAAGATTCGTGAAAGGTTCATCTGGAAGGGTATGGACGGTGAAATCCGTGAACTAGTAAAAGCTTGTAAATCCTGCTTGATTAGTAAACCAACCATGTCCACCAAGGTAGGCCTGTTGTCGTCTCACCAAGCGTCGCGCCCTATGGAACGCCTGTATATTGATTATGTAGGACCCTTCCCCCAGTCGAAGGGAAATGCCAACAAGTTCATCCTTGTATGTGTAGATGGTTTTGCAAGATTTTCCTGGTTATTTCCGACTAAGCTGGCTACCGCTCAGTCCACCATTACTTGTCTAAATTCAATCTTTGCTTCTTTTGGTCCGTGTCAATATATTGTGTCTGATAATGCTAAGGCCTTTACATCTAATCTATTCCGTAAATTCTGCTTTGACCTGTCCATCTCTCATGTGACAACTTCTGCTTATTATCCTCAACCATCTCTGGCTGAACTGGTTAATCGTAATCTCAGGTCCGCGCTTATTGCCTATCATCATGAAGATCATTCTAGGTGGGACACGTCCCTGCATTGGTTAGCCTTTGCTTTGAACTCGGCGGTTCATGAATCTCATAAATTTACTCCAGCTTCGTTGATGTTCCAGTTTGTTCCCAACACGCCGCTCTCTAACCTCTGGTCTCTGAGTGACATTCTACCTGAGACAATAGACCCAGATAACATTAAAGATATTTGGAAGAAGGCCAAAGCCAATCTTAAAGTGTCTCATGAAAAGGTTAGGGAAAGATACGATCGTGGACGGAGACCCACCAATTTGAAGGTAGGTGACCAGGTGATGGTCAAGAATTTTGTTCCCGCGGGCAAGCTTGCCCCCAGATTTCATGGGCCGTGTACTATTCTAGATTTCCTTACGCCGGTTACGTTGTTATTAAGTAATCCAGCCACCGAGAGGATATTTAGGGTTCACCTGTCACAGGTGAAACCGGTGTAATTTCTGTGTTAACTTGCTTCATCTAATTTTGAAAAGAAATATGAAGGTTATATTTTGTTTGAGGGGTTTCACTTTTAAGGCCTTCTGCCCTGGGAATCTGTTTCCTTTTGTGTGTAATTATTTTTTATAAACCTCCCCCGATCAGTTGAACTGCCCTCCTGTCCTTACCACGGCCATTACCACGCTCCCGTCTCCTGCTAACATAACACACTGTGGCTTATACATGACATGAATATCTTCACGCCGCTGGCCCCTCAACCTCTCCACAAAGCCTGTGCCCTCAAAAAAAATCATTCTGGTCAAACTAATTCTGCCGCCGAGCTTTAATGTTTCAGTGCCCCCGCTGCAGCGCGGCGCCGTACCGCTCCTGAGGCAGGGTACGGGCCCGCCCTTCTCCAGTGAGGCCAACCTGTGCACGGCGAGCCGGAGTCCTCCTGCCGGCCAAGGCTGATGTGCGGCGCACAACCTGTAACTGGCCCGCGACCTGCATGTTCGCCGCGGGCGCGGCGTGCTTTAACTCCACTACTCCTCTCATAGTGCGGGCGAGCGGTATCTCAGGGTACTTGAGGGGTCCGAGCGGCCTCCTCTGAACTCAAGCAGCGGCGGCTGGTCTGGCCGTCAAACTTATCAACGTTTAAAGTACATATCCAGCTATATGGACATTCCAGTTCAACATTACTACCTTTTTTTGGATTTTACTGCAGTATCTGGTGGACTTAGAAAAATTTTTCCTCAACTTTAAAACCTAAAAGTTTCCTTCTGAATCCAACTTCTACAAACATAAACACATTACTTCAAAAGTTACTACAAGAATTTTGAAACTGAACCCAATCATTTTAAGAAAATTTGTTGGTAAATAGTTCTGCAATTAACTTCCATATCAACATCATTGCTTGGACCTTATGTTGAAATAAAAGTTTATATTCTTCTGTGTTACCCCTTGGAGGGACTTTTGGGGGGGGGGAGGTCTGTACCGGGTGGTACACGTCCACGTCGCTAATTCAAACTTAGCGCCAGTTGAACCTCCCCTACTGGAGGAAGTCTGAACTTTATCTAATGTGTTAATTTTCAAATTTCTCAGAAGATGTCACTACTTGGAAATTTTGAAGTTTCTGAACTGGGTCGTTTTCGATGTATTTTTGTTTTACCTGTAGTAAGAAGTGTGAACATTCTCTTCTAGAGGACACTACTGAAGAACTACAATTGTGCACCCTGGTGCGAAGTGAAAGAACTGTTTTTTGGAGAAATTTTTATTTCAAAAGTTTGTTCCTTGTTAAATTTCTTTCTGTTATTGTTTAAGTTGGCTGTATAACCCTTTCTTTCCCCTTGTTTTGAATTTAGCCAATCCCGAATTTCTTTAATTAATTTATGACCAATCAGGTGTATCTTCCTCAAAGGGGATATGTTGCTTAACCCTAGCCAATAAAATTCTTGTGGGAGGGTGTTTTCATTCCTGAACCGCCTCGAACTTTCCGCGAGAGTATATAAACTGCTGATTTTCGGGTCTCCGAGCCACTTCAGTAACATCTTTCAGTGTGTAAAGTACGTAGCAGGGGGCGGGAAGCGCCTCTTTCTTCGGGCAGCAGTTCATCCACAAGGTAATGGCCGTTTAATAACTTCTTTTCTTGCTAGCTCAGCAGTTTAACTCTCGGGGCAGGTCCGATGTCTTTTACCATGTAACCTTCCCTTAAAATGTAAAGACACTCGGCATCTATTCTATCTGTTTAACTATAAATTGGGATAGAGAGTGCTTAACCCTCTCGAGTTCCCACTCATATTGCATTGAGGTGAACTTATTTTCTCAACCGTTTCGTCCTGAACGTAATGTAAATTGTCTTCTTTTATAGTCACCTCTTTAGTATGGGATTAGCCCTTGCAGTAACGGCCTAGTGCCAAGTAGGTTTTAAACAAATGTATTAGGAGTGCAGTACGCCTCCTTTCAAGTTGGTATTTTAGAGGCCATGTAATTGACCTGTTCCTTTACTTAATAGGCCTCAGTAGGTTGGGTATTCTTACCCCTGTGTTATTTGTGTTCGGAGGTCAACTCGAACGTGGAGTTTGGTGTGGCCTTTGATAGGCTCTAACTTAAGGGCAGTTAGCCCTTTCTTAAATTTTGTTTCTGCGCGCCTCGAGGAGGCTTTACAGGTGTAATTGGGAGCAAGTGCTCCTGGGCATGATTGGAATCTTCTGCCCCTTTGTCGAATCTTGTTTTTTTGGGTAAAGTTGGGCTAATTGCTCAAGAATTGTGAGTCCGGGGCTCGAAGCCCAAATCCTGTGAATACTGTAATTGTACTTTTGTTGCCTTGCTACTCTGTACCTGCCATGCTTGTTATTTCTTGATTTTGAAAAAAAAATATAACCTTGTTAAATTTTATCTTAACTTTAATTTCGTATTTTGAGGCCCGTTCACCCCCGCACCTTCTTTCACCTCTGCTGTTCCACAGACACCTCGGAATAATAATAATAATAATAATAATAATAATAATAATAATAATAATAATAATAATAATAATAATAATACCAAATGATGCAAACTGCATATCGATTAACCCAAAATATCTATAACAAAAAATTGATCTCCAAGCAAACAAAACTAAGACATTACAATACAGTCTTTAAAAAGAACTTCTTTATGGATCAGAGACGCTAATTTTGAACAGGTAAGCGGACATTGAAAACATTGAGAAAAAGGAATGCAAAATACAACCTGTGTCTGAAAAGTTCGGTGAATGGTCTCATGAAATAACGACAACGTATGTTACACACAAAACTCCTTTCCTGGCCTTCAAAGTAATCTCCGTTAGGTACAACACACTTTTGACTTCGACTGTAAAGCTGCTGGAAGCTGGCAGCAAGCGCTTCTTTTGGAATCTCCCGGAGAACCCTTGTCACGCGTTGTTGGATAGCTGGTACACTGTCGAACAGGTGGCCTTTCAGGGCTAATTTAAGACGGGGGAAAAACATCTGCCGGCGCCAAATCCGGACAATACGGAGGGTGTGGAAGAACAGTCACCTGGCGTTCAGCGAGAAACTGGGTCACGCGGATCGCGGTGTGCGGACGGGCATTGTCGTGGAGGAGCTTCCACTATCCACTCCGGTACATTTCAGGCTGAACCCGTCTGATGCGTTGCAGTAGCCGTTTCAAAACTTCCTCGTAGAATTCCGCGTTGACAGGTGTTCCCTGGGATACAAATTAATTACAAATGACACCATTGCTGTCGAAAAAGGCGATCAGAATTATCTTAATCTTGGACTTTGTACGCCGACTTCCCTTGGGAGGCGAAGAAGACGCTGAACACCACGCCATTGACTGTCTCTTGGTCTCCGGATAATACTGGTAGTACCACGACTCGTCTCCTGTAATGATGGTTTTCAACGCCTCCGCGTTTTGGTCACAAACGTCAATGAAATCTCCCGACGTTTCCATCCGAGTTTGTTTCTGCTCGTCTGTCAGGTTGTGCGGTACAAACCGGGCACAAATCTTCCGCTTTTTAAATGTTCGTGAACACTGGTCCTTACACTGTCCTTGCCTACACCCGCTTCATCTGCTATCATTCGTAAGGACAGTCGCCGATCATTTTCAAGCATCTGTCGCACTCGTCCCATGTTGTCTGGAGATGTGCTTGTGGTTGGAGGACCCGAACGCGCCTCGTCCTCAACACCTTCCTTTCCATCTCGAAAGCGTTTAAACCAGTCAAAAACGCACGTGTTACTCACTGCTTGAGCGTGGTAAACTTGCACTAACATTGCGTGTGTTCCCGTTGCCGTTTTGTCTAGATGGAAGCAAAACTTCATGTTAACGCGTTGCTCATTTTTGCACTCCGTTGTGCAATAACACGAGTCCCCACACTGACTCCGCGGGATGTGTTGCAGCGTTCATCTCCGTTTAACTGTGTTGAGTTGACCGATAAGGGGCACTTGGTGTCATGCCTCGCAATGCGTATGAGCGAGCGCATCGTCTGAACTAGCAAGGTATACAAACCAGGCGACCATTCACCGAACTTTTCAAACACAGGCTGTATAAGAAAAATTCTAGGCCCAAAATGCACCGACGGACAATACCAACTTAGAGGCAGACAAGAAATCCAACAATACATAAATATTCACATTGATATCATAAAACGCAGGCTAAGATTCTATGGACATATTAAAAGAATGCAACCGGACAGACTTACCAAACAAATAGTTGAATTCTATGAAAACAGGAGTAAAGCTAAAACAGACACAATGAAATGGGATTGGCGAAATCAAAACCTATTTGAAACAGGCAGGAATTACACCAACAGATGTCGAAAACAGGGTAATCTTCAGATCCAAAATTCGCAAGTGGCAAGTTGACCAAGAGGAAAGACCAAGGAGAAAGACTGGAACAACTTGGTCTGAAGACAGAAAAGAAGCCCACAGTAAAAGAATAAAATAAATATGGGCACAAAGGAAGGCAAATGCACTCTTCTAAGTACTTTGCGTAGTCTTAGTGGGCTTATTTGCATATATAATAATAATAATAATAATAAAGACGGAAGTAACGTCATATATCGAAGACAACTAAACATCAAATAAGGAACGATAGACCACGTGCCTACATTTAAATACCTTCGTGAGTGGATCCAAACAAATGGAGTAGATACAGAGTGCCTAGCGTCCAGAGCAAAATAATTGAATAAACAAATAAATAAATAAATGGAGGTAGCTTTCCAAAAAAACCGGAAAACTATAACAAAAGCTAGGTTTGTGTTCGGGGACTCAGTGATTGCTTGCTGATCGTGTAAGGAAGTGTAGGCCTAAAGTCTGCACTCGCACTCTTGTCGCGCACAACATCACTTGGAAGAAGGCGCAGCCTGCTGGCCATGCTTCCTGTACTTCCTCCCAGTAAGTCTCCAGAAGGAAGCAGACGAGAGTCCCACATAGCACAGATCTGACCTGACTCTTCTTGTTGTTTGGGTCATGAGTCCATAGACTGCGTATGCCTCCCTATCCTGTGCTAACCATTTCATTTCTACGTAACTGCCTCTTTTACTCTAATCTGTCTGCCATATTCATGTTTTGGTTTACACTTAGATTCTTATCATTACACTTCCCTCAGAAAGTAACTGGGTGTCTTAATATGTGCCCAATCATTGTACTTCTCTTCTTCTGGCCAAATGTCACCAAATCGTTCCCCTCTCACCAATTTGATTCAGTATCTCTCTATTCGTGAATCGATCTACCATCTCACTTTCAGCATTTTTCTGCGACACCACATTTCAAAATCCCCCTTTCCTTTCCTTTCTGAACTCGTTATTGTCCATGTTTCACTTCCATACAATGTCACGTTCCAGACGGAAGGCTTCAAAAACATCAGTATGCAGATATTTTTTTTTTCCATCATGAAAAACGTTTTATTTTTACATTTGGACATGTTCTTTGCTTCAAGACCAGCAGCCAAATGTGTAGCGTCTACGTGTTATGTTCCCTCGACTGCATTCAAATTGATTCCCTGGTTTGAAGGATGGGTATGTTCGAGCTGGTTCCACAGAGCGGATCCACCACATCTACAGTCACAGCACTGTAAGCGGGCAGGCAGGCGATGAGCGTATGCTCTTCAGCCACAGTGACGTTGTGGTTACGTCACAGGGCGTGAAGGCTCGGTGAAGTTCTCGCAGACACTCTCGATCACTGCGGCGATACCCCACCTTGAAATGGAGGCAGAAAATAATGAATGAAAGAGGGCAGAAATCCATGTCACTTTCAATTTACGTTGTAAGGAATAAGTTATTTAAGTTCATAGCTGTTTCTGTATTTTGATCGGATACAATAAAGAGTTAGACCTACAACCTCAAATAATTATGTAATGTACGTAATGAATATATTACAATTTTCACGATTATATTTTAAGATGCACTTTAGAAACGATTGTAATATACGAGTCGCAAAACTGAATTGAGGCAAAAATAATCAAAGTAACTTTCTGACATTTGTTTCACGTTTCCACATATTCACCCTGTACATTCAGGCACTCATCCCATATCTTTACAAGTCCTTGAAAGCCAGCAGCACAGAAGTCCTTTGGTTGCTGTTGCAGCCAACGTGTATGACTCCCCGCATGTCCCAAAACACGGTGAGCAAAATCTTGCGGGCCGATGGAATCGTCTTGAACTTCTTTCTTGTTGGGGAGGCGGTATGTTTCCATTCCATAGACAATCGTTTGGATTCGGGTTGAAAGTGGTGAACCCAACACTCGTTCCCCGTAACAATTCGTGCCATGAAGTCCTTCCATGGTTAAACTTCTGGATGCAATTGAACACAGCTTTCCGTGAGAAACAGTTTTCACCATAGACGGGATGCACTTCTTCTGTAGACAGTCCTTTGGCCCACAAAAAAACGCACAACTGCACACTGTTCTTCTCGTGTGCAGTCATGCAACACATGTGCCATCGTGCACTAACACCCTCTGACTGACTGAGTGCCTGCGAGATATCGTACGACAAGCATACATATGCTGCCATCTGCTGGCAAAACTTGCGCGCGTAATTTCAAATGGTATAAGGCACACACATGTTTGCGACTTATTTATTGATTCACCCTCGTAATAAGGAGTTAAGGTGAATAAGCTGTGTCTTGTGGTTGCTTGGATTTAAATTATCTGATAAACTCTCCAACAATCCAATCATGCTTACCGGGAATGAAATCAGTGAGGTTATTTATTTGAAGGAATACCGTACATCAATTTGGTAGATTCATTTACATTGATGTAAATATCTATGTCCTCACTCGTGATGAAACTCCCTCAGCATTTAGAGCATGGGTTCCGAACCTGGGGGTAAAACAGGTATTCTGCGGAGGAAATAATAATGGTAATTTTTGGTATGTAGATAATAGAAAGGTCCGCCTCTGTGGTGTAGGGGTTAGTGTGATTTGCTGCCACCCCCGGATGCCCGGGTTCGATTCCTGGCTCTGCAACGAAATTTGAAAAGTGGTACGAGGTCTGGAACGGGGTCCACTCAGCCTCGGGAGGTGAAATGAGTGGAGGTGGGTTCGATTCCCACCTCAGCCATCCTCGAAGTGGTTTTCCGTGGTTTCCCACTTCTCCTCCAGGCAAATGCCGGGATGGTACCTAAGTTAAGGCCACGGCCCCTTCCTTCCCTCTTCCTTGTCTATCCCTTCCAACCTCCCCATTCCCCCACAAGGCCCCTGTTGAGCACAGTAAGTGAGGCTGCCTGGGCGAGGTACTGGTCATTCTCCCCAGTTGTATCACCCGACCCAATATCTCACGATCCAGGACACTGCCCTTGAGGCGGTAGAGGTGGGATCACTCGCTGAGTCCGAGGGAAAAGCCAACCCTGGACGGTAAGCAGATTAAGAAGTAGAAGAAGAAGAAGAAGAAGAAGAAGAAGAAGAAATGAAATGTTAATGGAGAGGGTTGCTGGAATGAAATATGACAAGAAAAAACAGAGTACCCAGAGAAAAACCTGTCCCGGATCCGCTTTGTCCACCACAAAACTCACACGGAGTGACGGGGGTTTGAACTACGGTATCGAGCGGCGAGAGTCTGGCGGGCTGCCGCCTGAGCCACGGAGGCTACTTCGACAGAAGTATTTCTTCGTACTAATATTCTATAAAATCCCGTAATGGTATGGCTGTATAGGGTGAAAGCTCTGGTTATGTAGGGTAAAACGGTAATTGCCGCCTCTGTGGTGTAGTGGTTAGCGTGATTAGCTGCCACCCCCGGAGGTCCGGGTTCGATTCCCGGCTCTGCCACGAAATTTGAAAAGTGGTACGAGGGCTGGAACGGGGTCCACTCAGCCTCGGGAGGTCAACTGAGTAGAGGTGGGTTCGATTCCCACCTCAGCCATCCTGGAAGTGGTTTTCCGTGGTTTCCCACTTCTCCTCCAGGCGAATGCCGGAATAGTACCTAACTTAAGGCCACGGCCGCTTCCTTCCCTCTTCCTTGCCTATCCCTTCCAATCTTCCCATCCCTCCACAAGGCCCCTGTTCAGCATAGCAGGTGAGGCCGCCTGGGCGAGGTACTGGTCATACTCCCCAGTTGTATCCCCCGACCAAGAGTCTGAAGCTCCAGGACAGCTCGATTCCCGGCCGGGTCGGGGATTTTAACCTTAATTGGTTAATTCCAATGGCCCGGGGGCTGGGTGTTTGTGCTGTCCCCAACATCCCTGCAACTCACACCACACATAACACTATCCTCCACCACAATAACACGCAGTTACCTACACATGGCAGATGCCGCCCACCCTCATCGGAGGGTCTGCCTTACAAGGGCTGCACTCGGCTAGAAATAGCCACACGAAATTAATTAAAAAAACACACAAAACAAACCTATGGGATATACAAACCATTAATTTCCAAGACGATAACTGCCCAGCCAGGTGGCCTGGAGAAATTGGACTGTCGCGTGATCAACGTTACGCAAATCTAAGACATATAGGTTGATTTTCATAACTGGAATAATAATGAAAGCGTACTGGAAGAAAAGGAAAGAACAAAGAAGAAGGAATTGAAATTGGCACGTGGTCCTCTGGTGGCCCATTCGAAAGAATAATAATAATAATAATAATAATAATAATAATAATAATAATAATAATAATCATAAAGCCGGGCTGAGTGGCTCAGACTGGTAAGGCGCTGGCCTTCTAACCCCAACTTGGCAGGTTCGATCCTGGCTCAGTCCGGTGGTATTTGAAGGTGCTCAAATACGACAGCCCCGTGTTGGTAGATTTACTGGCACGTAAAAGAACTCCTGTGGGACTAAATTCCGGCACCTCGGCGTCTCCGAAGACTTAAAATAGTAGTTAGTGGGACGTAAAGCAAATAGCATTATTATTATTATTGTTATTATTATTATTATTATTATTATTATTATTAATTGCTTTTGTTACTAACTTATTTCCGCGGAGCAGAGAGGGAAAGAAGCGTGCGGGGGAAATTGCTGGACAAGGACACACCAGACTTTACAAAGGGCACTAGGAAAGTTTTACATTACGCAAAAACGGTTGGCTGGACATCCCTGTTATGGTGAGGGATGAAAAGAGGGGTGAAAACCGGTCTAGAAGACAGCAAGGCGCGACCTTAACACCAGTTGTTACCAAGCAGTGGGATTGAAAGCAAGTTAAAATGTCAGTGTGGTGTCAGTGTGTCGCGCAATTATCCGCTACAACTTTTATCGTGGATTAACTGTTGACCAGTGCCTGGAAGAAATGACTCATGTGCTGGGGAAAGACTGTCCACATCGTACAACAATTTTCCGCTGGTACAAAGAGTTCCAGAGGGGAAATTTTGGGGCTGAAGGCGATCCTCGTTCTGGGCGACCGTCTGAATCAGTGACTGAGGAAAATATTGAAGCTGTGAGGAAAATTTTGCAGCAAGAGAGGCGGTTGACATATCGGCAGGTAGAAGAGACCCTCCATATTCCTGCACAAGCTATTCATTCATATCTACATGACCATCTCCATGTTAGAAAGGTTTGTTCCCTTTGGGTGCCCCATACACTTTCAGAAGAACAAAGGGCACATCGGGTGAAATGGTGCCGAAAAATGCTAAAACGGTTTGAAAATGGGACTTCGCGTAACGCCAATAGCATCGTTACAGGTGACGAAATTTGGCTTTATTATTACGATGTCCCAACAAAATCCCAGAAAAGGGTGTGGCTGTTTGAAGATGAGGGCACACCTGTGACTGTGCGAAAGTCAAGGTCAGTAAAGAAAAGGATGATTGCAGTATTCTTCACTAAACGGGACATCCTGACTCGGGTTGTGCTAGAAACACAAAGGACAGTTACTGCGAAGTGGTACAGTGAGACTTGTCTGCCTCATGTCATCCAGGCTCTCAAGCAGCTCCGTCCAAGGTCATGGCTCAACACTTGGCTCTTGCATCACGACAATGCTCCAGCACATCGTGCCAATGTAAGAATGGATTTTCTTGCCAGATCAGGGTTGACTGTGCTGGATCACCCTCCATACAGTCCTGATCTTGCCCCTTGTGACTTCACACTCTCCCCAGAAGTGAAGATGAAGCTGAAAGGGCGGCGTGTTGCATCCGACGAGGAGCTTCTGGCAGCATGAGACTAAGAGTGTGAAATTTTAACCAAAGAAGAGTGGCAGAGTTGGTTCAGTGACTGGTTTCGACGTATGGAGAAGTGTATTGAGCGTGGTGGAAATTATTTTGAAAAAGTCTAAAGCGTTCACTCACATTGCAAAACTTTCCTAGTGGCCACAATCACATTCAAAGTTTATTATTTTATTTCATTATATAGTACCAATTGACAATAATAGCAGTTGGGAAGGTACCTTCAGTTATTCACCCCAAACTGAGACGCTCTAGAATTTACATACATTAATCCAGAAAATTTACAACATGATGAGCTCGACGACTCAAAATATTTTCGACAGTGTAATGAATTAAATAAAACTCGCTTTGAGTAGCACAGTCAAAGATCGTTGACCAGCAGGGCTTCAAAAACTAGTAAGGGGGAGGCAACCCCCTTCTGTAATTTACATAGTCAAGAAAACAGAGGCCTTAGCTTCTCTAAGATTTATAATACACAGGATTTCTAAACCCGAGAGTTCGTTTTACATCAGAGTACAGTTTGCCCTTTGTGGGCTATGAATTTTCGACCATGACAGCTTTGGTCATCTTTGCAGCAGAAAGCAGTAGTACACTGTTGTACATTTACCCCTATACAACTAATATGAATGCTGCCCTCGAAAAATAGAAAAGATTTACAGAGGCATGTGGCTCAGACTATTCGGCCGAAGAAGGTGAAAATACGGTTTAAATTTACAAGGTCGAAAGTACACAGTGAAACGGAGGCGAAGTCCAGGCACTCCAAAATAAGTTAAGAAGCAGGATGCCTAATTGGGCGTCCAGCCCTATGATACAGAGGCTAATCCCATACTACCGGGTGACTAAGTATTTGAAATTCTAAAGCCTAAAAACGAAAAGAACTTTAGTTGATGGAAAAACTTAAGTCAGCCTACATAAATTAAGAGGAAGTTTAACAAGGGTAACCTCCTCCCCTGGGAAATGAAAATACAGGAAGTTACATTTCATCTAGAAAGAGAAAACCCTACATTTAATTTGAGAAAGAAGCCGGCGACCTAGCAGTTACATATTACAGGGGACGTAGAAAGATTCCCTAGCTTCACACGCAGTTGTTCACGTAATAAGATTGACTGCAATACTTTGATTTTTACCATGATATGACATCAAAAACCCCGCCTCTTTCTCTCCTTAAGGAGATTTCCTCTCTCCTTAGTTCGCAGTACACACAATAAAGCTGTCAAAGATCAGGCGGGCTATATTCGAAGCTCACTTCTTATATAGATGTTTTGGTAGAACCATCTGGATGTTTTGTGAAAACTCTTGATTGGGTTAAATGAAATCATATCAGCTATTTGATAGGTGAATTAGCTTCACATCACGCCTCCAGAGGGCCGGATTAAATAAAATGCAGTTTACGTAACTTCAGAGAATAAAATTAAATAATGGAAGGTCGACAGTATGTATGTATTTTCAATCCTCAGCCTTAAGGCTGGTTGGATCCTCAACAGATCCGCCATCAGCTTCCATAGATGGCCTGGGCATCATTGAAGAGGCGTATTAGGGAAATGAGGAGTAAGGTAGTTTCGCGTTGTTTTCCTCACCGAGTCAGAGATTGCTATTTTATATCAGTCTGCCAAGCCCACTGAAATGCATGCACCAACCGACCCTATGAGCAACTTTTTCACACCATTCATAGCCGGGGCTGGCCGCATAAGGAATGGCATTATTAACATCGCTCATACCTCAGTCACTTTCATACTGTCATAGCCAAGGGTAAGACAGAGACAGATCAATGAAAGTAACAAAAGTGCTTTAGCCTATACCAGAAGACATAGTGCACAATAAACAATAGGTCCCGCCAGCAAAGATATCGACAGTATGTACAACACCTAAATACAAACATTCTCCCAGGGTAGTAATGTCCGACTCGTTGGCTGAATGGTCAGAGTACTGGCCTTCGGTTCAGAGGGTCCCGGCTTCGATTCCCGATTTTAACCTTCATTGGTTAATTCCAATGGCCCTGGGACTGGGTGTTTGTGCTGTCTCCAACATCCCTGCAAATCACACACCACACATAGCGCTATCCTCCACCACAATAACACACAGTTACCTACACATGGCAGATGCCGCCCACCCTCATCGGAGGGTCTGCCTTACAAGGGCTGCACTCGGATAGAAATAGCCACACGAAATTATTATTATTAGGGTAGTAATGGGATCTGAACTCTATATTGCGTTAACATTTTGATGTCAGAGACATCTGGTCCTCAAAGGAAAAAAGCTACTATAACTTCATCAAGTTCACAGATTTTTTTAGGATGGATGCACAGTCGGAGAATACACAACTTACACTTTACCGGGAGGCCTTACGCATGGCACAATAATAATCATACCGAGCGAGTTGGCCGTGCGGTTAGGGTCGCGTAACTGTGAGCTTGCATTCGGGGGATGGTGAATTCGAGTCCCCCTGTGGACAGCCCTGAAAATGGTTTTCCGTGGTTTCCCATTTTGACACCAGGCAAAAGCTAGGGATGTACCTCAATTGAGGTCACGGCCGCTCCCTTCCCAGTCCTAGCGCTTTCCTACGCTTCCATCGCCGAAAACCTTCGATGTGTTAGTGCGCCGTTAAACAAGTTGCAACAAAATCTACTTTTATTTCTATTTGCTGGCGGTTTTACCGTCGCACTAACGAACGTAGGTATTTTTAGTGACCTGTGATCGGAAACTAAGTGTTCAAAAACATTAAATGCGAAGAACATAAATACCATGAGTTCAATTTCTTTTTTTGAGCGACCACACATAACCATTTAACCTTCTGAATTATCGAATATTTAAGCGTCTGGGCTTCCATTACCCCACACTGCGGACAATTTATTTCATTTCCTAACTACCCGGAGGAAACCCGGACAAGTGGCAAACTTACCTAAAACGAGCCCTTACAATTTGACGTACACGAGGTTTTTCTCGAAGTAGTTATGGTAAAGGTACGCCTCCCTGGTGTAGTGGTTAGTGTGATTAGCTACCACCACCCCCGGAGACCCGGCTTCGATTCCCGGCTCTGCCACGAAATTTGAAAATTGGCACGAGGGCTGCAATGGGGTCCACTTAGCCTCGGGAGGTCAACTGAGTAGACGAGGTTTCGATTCCCTCCTCAGCCATCTTCGAAGTAGTTTTCCCTTCTCTTCCAGGCAAATGCCAGGATAGTACCTACAGTAACTTAAGGCCACGGCCGCTTCCTTCCCTCTTCCTTGCCCACCTCTTTCAATCTTCCCATCCCCCAACAAGCATAGCAGATGGGGCCCGCCTGGGTGAGGTACTGGTTCTCCGCACCAGTTGTATCCCCCGACCTAAAATTTCCCGTTCCAGGACACTGCCCTTGAGGCGGTAGAAGTGAGATTCCTCGCTTAGTCCGAGGGAAAAACCAACCCTGGACGGTAAACGGATTAAGAAAGAAAGAAAGAAAGAAAGAGGGAAGGAAAGGTCATGGTAAAGTAGCCAATATCTCATATTCGTAACTTTGTGTAGCTATTTTAATTCTAATACTCGTTTTTTATGCGTGGAAAAATAACGAGTAGGGCACATTCGCGTATCTACCGTAGCTATTTTACTACTTCTGATTACGATGGTCTTTCTGAAAGCAAACTAACATGCTGCATTCTAATAGTGGATCCTTAATGAAAACCAGCGAAATGTTGAATTTCTGGGAAATGATACCTTCCGATTAGTCATGTTTTCGTAATCCCTACGTTAAATGTTCCGTGGATTTTTTGTTGAAAATACTCTGAAAATATTGATAAAGAATTTATATTGAAGGTGTCAAATTCATGATTTTACTTTAAATTGGATATTTGAATGTTTGAAACCAACCGCACCAGGCAGGCTATGGTGGGGATCTATTTAAAGTGGGAAAAAAATGACTATACACTGAATGTTTCTTGAAGTATCCACTCCAGTATATTGGTCCACAGAAGAACGTAGTAGCACCATATCAGTGTCCTACAGGTTACGCTATATTACTCTATACGTTATGGTGCTGTAATTAAACAATGCAGTAACTTTTGGAGAGGTGAAAACATTCTGAAGTATTTTAATATTTTCGAAAACGCCACTAGAATATTAGTCACCGAGCTCGATAGCTGCAGTCGCTTAAGTGCGGCCAGTATCCAGTAATCGGGAGATAGTGAGTTCGAGCCCCGCTGTCGGCAGCCCTGAAGATGGTTTTCCGTGGTTTCCCATTTTCACACCAGGCAAATGCCAGGGCTGTACCTTAATTAAGGCCACGGCCGCTTCCTTCCACTTCCTAGGCCTTTCCTATCCCATCGTCGCCATAAGACCTATCTGTGTCGGTGCGACGTAAAGCAAATAGCAACAACAACAAAAAAGAATATTAGTCTCCAAAAGTAAAATTTTTGTAACTAAATCTGCAACTGTCCCACACCACCTAATAGGAAACATATTTGAAATAAAAAGGGTAGATAGACGACTGAATACAAATCAGATTATGAAATATTAGGATTTATTTTCACTTTTCCACAGAGTGATGACTGTGTTCTAAGGGGCAAAACTACAGGTTTATCAGAGATTCTAAAGAACCTCAACAAACTTATACAAACCTGTGTGAGGAAGTCATTATTTTCTGCTACCAGTTTCAGTCGCACAAACACAAAATCGTTGTCAGCAATACTAATAGGAAACATCTTTGAGGGAAAGAATACGTGAACTCACTAAATAAATAAATGAAATGAAATGGCGAATGGTTTTTAGTGCCAGGAGATCCCAGGACGGGTTCGGTTCGCCAGGTGCAGGTCTTTTGATTTGACGCCCGTAGGCGCGTCGTGATGAGGATGAAATGATGATGATGACAACACATAAACCCAGCCCCCGTGCCAGGGAAATTAACTAATGTTGGTTAAAATTTCCGACCCTGCCTAAAATCAAATCCGGGACCCCTGTGACCAAAGGCCAGCACCCTAACCATTTAACCGTGGAGCCGGAGAATAAATAAATAAAAAAATAGGATAATAAATAAATAAATAAATAAATAAATAAATAAATAAATAAAAAAATGTGTCCGTCTCTTTGGTGTAGTGGTTAGCGTGATTAGCTGCCACCCCCGGAGGCCCGGGTTCGATTCCTGGCTCTGCCATGAAATTTGAAAAAGTGGTATGAGGACTGGAACGGAGTCCACTCAGCCTCGGGAGGTCAACTGAGTAGAGGGGGTTTGATTTCCACCTCAGCCATCCTCGAAGTTGTTTTCTGTGGTTTTACACTTGTCCTCCAGGGAAATGCCGGGATGCTATTTAAATTAAGACCACAGCCGCTTCCATCCCTCTTCCTTGTCTATCTCCTTCCTACTATATTTCTCGTCTATATACGTGCGGCCACCGATAAGAGGCAGCTTACTGTCTTATATCTCTTTGATTTCTCTAAGGCATTTGACTCTTTTAATTATGAGTTGTTTCTTGCTAGTCTGAAGTCAATTGGCTTCTCGCAGAGTGCTCTGTCGTTGTTTGAATCATATCTGTCAAATTGATCACAAGAATCACGTTTTTTGACAGACAATCCTCTAGCTGGTAATCTGTAAACTGTGGCGTACTTCAAGGACCAATCCTCGGTCCATTATATTTTTCTATTTACATATATTATTGATATCTCCGAAATCTTTAAAAGTAGTACCTTTCACATGTATGCTGATGACTTAGAAGCTTACTTCTACTTTAGACCCACTAACGCACCTTCTTGTATAAAGCATTTGAACCATGACACCTCTCGATCAATCAATCAATCAATCAATCAATCAATCAATCAATCAATCACTACTGATCTGCATTTAGGGCAGTCGCCTAGGTGGCAGGTTCCCTATCTGTTGTTTTACTATCATTTTCTTAAATGATTCCAAAGAAATTGGAAATTTATTGAACATCTCCCTTGGTAAGTTATTCCTATCCCTAACTCTCCTTCCTATAAATGAATATTTGCCCCAATTTGTCCTCTTGAATTCCAACTTTATCTTCATATTGTGATCTTTCCTACTTTTAAAGACACCACTCAAACTTATTCGTCTACTGATGTCCTCCCACGCCATCTCTCCACTGACAGCTCGGAACATACCACTTAGTCGAGCAGCTCTTCTTCTTTCTCACAAGTCTTCCCAGCCCAAACTTTGCAACATTTTTGTAACGCTACTCTTTTGTCGGAAATCGCCCAGAACAAATCGAGCTGCTTTTCTTTGGATTTTTTCCAGTTCTTGAATCCAGAAATCCTGGTGAGAGTCCCATACACTGGAACCATACTCTAGTTGGGGTCTTACCAGAGACTTATATGCCCTCTCCTTTACACCCTTACTACAACCCCTAAATACCCTCATAACCATGTGCAGAGATCTGTACCCTTTATTTACAATCATATTTATGTGATCACCCGAATGAAGATATTTCCTTATATTGATTCTAGGTATTTACAATGATCCCCAAAACGAACTTTCGCCCCATCAACACAGTAATTAAAACTGAGAGGACTTTTCCTATTTGTGAAGCTCGCAACCAGACTTTTAACCCCATTTATCATCATGCCATTGCCTGCTGTCCATCTCACAACATTATCGGGGTCATTTTGCAGTTGCTCAAAATCTTGTAAGCGCAAATCATAATCTCCAATTAAATGTGGCTAAGACCCAGGTTACACAAAACTCCTGACAAATTGTATCTCAAGACCCTCCCAGCAATAAAAATTCTAGATACAGATATCAATTATAGTGACACCGTTAAAAATCTAGGACCACGTTTTGACAGAACCTTATCCTGCTCTGATCATGCGTCAAAATGCGATCCGAAAAGTTGTGTCATCAAAGTATACTTAATTTGAAATGTAACGTGTCATGTACACCACCTTTCATGCGAAATCTGTTTGTTCAAAGTCTTATATTCCCAATGACTGATTATGGTTCAGTCGTATACAACGACGTACCTGAAACTTTGAACATAAAACTACAGAGGGTATAAAACGCATGTGTTCGTTACGTGACAAATGCCAGGCGTGATGAACACATAACACCCTATTACATACAGCTGCAATGTTTGAAATTCCATGAACGTCGGGAAATCTCAGTATCTGTTGCTACGCACAAAATTCTGAAACTGAAGATCCCATTCTACCTTATAGTGCATCTAAACCTATGGAGCCGGTACTTAACCGAAATAATAGATTTACAAAAACTACCCTTCAAATTCCCCTCCATTGTACCACTAAATTTAACAAATCCTTTGTGTGCACTGCATCACATATCTTCAATGTCTTTAATCTTCACCGTTCCGCAAATAACACTAACTGTACTCAGGTAAAGCAGTCTTTAACATCAATCTTACTGGAGGAGTACGCAAGGGGCTGAGATTAGGCATTCTTGTGTCTAACAATCAGAAATACGTACGTATATTCCTTAGAAAATTGTTTCTCTGTTTGAGATTTAGATTCTTTGGATTCATGTAGTGTAAAATAATAAATAAGCTTAATGATTTACTTATTATACAGTATAATGTATGTTTCAGTTTTATCGGATTTGATATCTGTATTTTAATTTTATAAGTTTAATGTTTAATTTAATACCTTAATGTTATAATATTATAAAAATGCAGTTAGTGTTTCATAAAACTGTATTGTATTATATGAAGACGCTACATAAAGGGGCATTTCAACCTCGTTGGAACGTAAATTATCAATAAATTCAATTCAATTCAATTTCGTCCAATCTTCCCATTCCACCACAAGCACAGCAGGCGAGGTCACCTGGGCGAGGTACTGGTTCTCCTCTCCGGTTGTATCGTAGACCCAAAGTCTCACGCCCCAAGACTATGCCCTTGAGGTGGAAGAGGTGGAATCCCTCGCTGAGTCCGCGGGTAAAAACAACCCTGGACGATGGATGGACTAAGAAATAAATAAATAAATAAATAAATAAATAAATAAATAAATAAATAAATAAATAAATAAATAAATAAATCATGTCTATGGGGATAGGTGGATAATATTAGTAGATATTTTCTCATTCATTCTTTCTTCCAGGCCTCTTAAGCTTCTATTTACGCAAGACAGTGAGTGAAGATTAATGCTTGTCTACAGGTCCTGTGACTATATTCATCATATACCACTATTTACCTGCTGACTTATCCGGCTCCTTGGCTCAATGGTCAGCGTATTGCTCTTCGGTTCAGAGGGCCCCGGGTTCAATTCCCGCGCAGACATGTGACAGCAACCGATAAGTGCATCGAAATCGCTGTTTCCAGCGTTTCCTGTGATGGGCATTTCTCCTGTTCAGTCTTATAAATATTTTCCTGGCCAGTTTTACTTTACCCACCCTGTATATGCAGTGTTAAGTTACGAATGTTTCATATAAGCCTATAGTTAAACTAAAGCTACTATGGCAATTGTAATGTGGACTACTTAAAATGTAGGCCAGGCGGAGTCGAACTAAATTTGACGAAAGACACTGCTCAGAAGGACTATTTTATATCACACTGAAACTGGTTTTCTTTTATTTAACCGAGCGAGTGGCTTCGCGGTTCGAGTTGCGTAGCTGTCAGCTTGCATTCGGGAAGTAGTGGTTTCAAACCCTCACTGTCGGCTGCCCTGATAACGGTTTCCGTGGTTTCCCATTTTTATACCATGCAAATACTGGGGCTGTACCTTGATTAAGGCCATGGTTGCTTCCTTCCGTACCCAGCGAGTTGACCGTGTGGTTATGGGCGCGCAGCTGTGAGCTTGCATTCAGGAGAAAGCGGGTTCGAATCCCACTGCCGGCAGACCTGAAAATCGATTTCCGTGGTTTCCCATTTTCACACCAGGCAAATGTTAGGGGTGCACATTAATTAAGGCCACGGCCGCTTCCTTCTCACTCCTAGTCCTTTCCTGTCCCATCGTCGCCGTAGAGACCCCTCTGTGTCGGTGCGACATAAAATATTTTTAAAAGAAACCTGGTTTTCTGTTCTAAACAGTAGATATTTTACATTAACACGGTGACTACGATGTCCATACCCATAAGAATACGAGCCTGGTGATAACATGACCGCAGCTAAGACACTGATGATCCGTGCATTAGAAACTGTTTTGTGGCTATACAGACGAATCTGCAAATAAACAAATGTTTTCAAGACACGCTTACGTAACGAATCTGACCTTGTTACTTAATACGCACGTAGACTGAGACTGTCGATCCTCGTTTTCACGCCTGCCAACACCTTCGAGCATTCAGCACCGAAAATGAGGCCTGCGCATCTTTCTATTTCTCGCGTGGTTCCCTTGCATCATCCAACAAGGTTCTTAGATTAACGGGGCTGTCATATAGCATGTGCTAAGTTAACCAACTCCCCAGCTATTTTCCGCAAAAATGCAGGAATGCTGTTTTCCCCGGGACGCAGCAGTAATCCCATCTATTGGAGATGAGTGGCAGCAGACGAGACAACTTACATCACAACAATGATCAATGTCATGTTATTGTTGATCAGTTTTATGAGCTTTTGGTATTGTAGGCATTCAAATTTAGTTTTGTTCCGACTCTCTGATATTAGGGTATCTAATGTAATGACAGTTAACACGATTGAACAACATTTCCATGTTAGCAATGCTCAGCGTTGATATGGACTAAGTAACAAAGTTTAAATTCATGAATTCTGGTATCAAAATCGGTACGGTACAAGTCTGTAAGACATAAATGATCACAAATTGTATTCTCTATAACTTTTGTTATGTAATGATTTTCGATAGGACCAATAACATGTCAATAAAAAAATATTCTTAGGCGCCTTCCCCTAAACTACCATTTCATACAGCGTGGATAAAATTATTTACAGCTTAGACTGTATTGCCTTATTCCCTGAATTTATATACCGATTTTCATTAAATTCATTTCAGCCATTTTCTCGTGATGCGCGTACGTACGTACGTACGTACGTACATACAGACAGACAGACAGACAGACAGACAGACAGACAGACAGACAGACAGACAGTAGTAGCAATGAACAGACAAAACTCTTATTTATATATAAAATAAGAGTTTTGTCTGTAGGCCTACATTATTCAGAATTTGAAAAGAATGGTGTTTCTGTATCGGTCATGTCCATAGCAACAAGGAAATGCACTTTTTACTTTTCTGTGATGTCTGTCTGTCTGTCTGTCTGTCTGTCTGTCTGTCTGTCTGTCTGTCTGTCTGTCTGTCTGTCTGTCTGTCTGTCTGTCTGTCTGTCTGTCTGTCTGTCTGTCTGTCTGTACACGCACCACGAGAAAACGGATGAAGAGAATTTAATGAAAATCGGTATGTGAAGTCGGGGGATGAGCCACCACAATCTAGGTTATAAATCATTTTACTCACACTGAGTTGGTAGTTTAGAGGAAGGCCTAAAGTTTAATTCTCAAATATTTATATTATTAGTGGTCCTATCGATAAATACTACATAACTCAAGTTATACAGAATTAAATTTCCGATCATTTATGTATCGGCTTTGATAACAGAGATATTCATGAATTTGTATTTTTGTTGCCAAGTCTAGCCTATATCAACGCCGAGCCACGAGAAAATGGGTTAACAGAATTTAATGAAAGTCGGTATATAGAGTGGGGGAATAAGAAACTACAGTCTAAGTTATAAACAATTTTATTCGCCCTGTATGAAATTGCAGTTTAGAGGAAGGCGCCTAAAATATTTCTTCTTTTCTCGTTTTCATTCCCCGCCCGAAGAGCGGGGCGGGCCCCCTGGAGAGTGACGCTCTCGCTCGGGCCGGGAGAAGTGAAGAGAAATGGGAGGTGTGAGAATTGAGGAAGGCGGGTGATGCGAATTGATATTAGGTGGAGAAGTGATTAGGGCTTCTTGTTTGAGAAGATGTGGGCTAGGGAGTAGTGAAGGTTCAAACTGGAGTTCCGATGTGTGGAAGGAGGAGGTGAAGCGTGGCTGAGATGTTGCATAGGGAGGTGGTGAGAAGTCGGAGTAGGTCAGCTGTTAGAGGTGATGGGATGAAGGAGGACGTTGGAGGAAGTGGTTGATTGACTGGTGGCGGAGGTCGATATGGGGTGTCAGTTCGGGGTCGATGACGTGAGGCGTGTGAGGGTCTGGGAGCGGAGCGGGAAGGTTCCACGGTTAGTTGTCGACCATAGAGGCGTGCGCCGTTGGTGATGAGGCGTTGGACTTCCTCTTCAGTTTGCAGGTGAAGACGGACTAAGTATGTTGGTCCCGAGGTATTCCAGATATGGAAGGCTCGCCGGACAGTGATACCTTCGTGGTTGAGCTCGTGGATAACGTCTCGGTCAGTAATGAGGGGATCCACGCCGCGGGGGACACAACTATACATGATGTTGCCGGCTGGTTGTAGCTGTGGCGATGGCGATTGTTATGCGGCATCTGCTTGAGGTGGTGGCTGCGATGCTGGTGGCGTCGTGGAGCTTTCTTCGGCGTTGGTTGGCAAGTGGTTGAAGTAGCGGGGAGGGATGTAAAGAAAACTGGGTGGATCAGGGTATGTTGGCTGAGGAAGCTTCGAAGTAGCAATAGGTGAAGGGTGGGAGTACGCAACAGTTGTGATAGGAATGGGAAGAAAGGTAAAAGCGGAGATCGTGGTTGTGGTGGTGGTGGTTGTGGTGGTCATGATGGGGAGGCTAACTTCCAGTGCGGAGTCGGCCTATATGCTTTACTGGGTCGGCGGGGAGCTGACAATAGCCACCCAGCCGATCAAAAATGAAGAAGTGCTGCGTCGGAGGTCGGAGACGTCCAGTTGCAAGAGAGATCTCACTAAAATCAGAGTATGGTATTTAATTTTTAAATAGTTATGTTATTGGTCCTGTCGAAAAGTACTACAGAACAAAAGTTATAGAGAATACCATTTCCGATCATTTATGTTTTATTCAATTTTACCGTACCGACTATCATAAAAGTGTAATTTCAGAGTCGGAAGGAAACTAAATGTGAAGGCCTAAAATATTGAAAGCGCATAACATTGATCAACAATAACATTACATTGACCATTGTTTGTTGTGATGTTCTTTGTCTCCTATGCTGCCGCTCAACTCCGATAAATGGGATTACTGCTGCGTACCAAGTATAACAGCCTGACTGAATATTGGCGGGATTTAGCTGGAGAGTTAGAAAACTCTCTTCGTTAGAATGTCATTCCTCTGGTTCATACATTATCTGATACCGTACTGCTGGTACGTAACTCACTGGTTCATCATAGTATTCCAGCTATTCGATCCCTACTCTGACGCGCTGTTTTGAATGAGCAGTGTGCACTCTTAAGGCAGAGGATCACTTAGAAGTAGTAGTAGTATAACCTGGTCTAGAATTGCAATTTAGGTATATTACAAATTATAGCACCACAATTCACTAAATAACTCAAAATACAACCCTGAGAAGAGCCGTTTCTTAATCATAGCTTCTTCTTCTTCTTCACTTTTATTCAATTCTACATTCATTTTATTCTAAATTAGCAGTGAAGAGTGGGTTTCTCGTCTGACTTGGAGGAAAAAATTACCTCCAAGTCAGATAGATTTTTCCGCTGCCAGGGTAGTGAATTGAGATTTTCCCACTCTTCGGGTACTCCTAGGAAACAGAGTAGTAAAACGGCATAGTTTTTGCCCTGGGACTCTCCACTATTCGACTCCCCCCTCCGAAAAAAGACTAAGATTGTTCACGGGTCACGGCTGTCTGCGGCTTGGTCATTCCAGCTCTGGAACTTTGGAGAAAAATGTGTGGTTTTTCATTTGATCGAGTATTTCATACGAAATCATTGTTTTTACTCGCGCCAGTCCTACTGACGTCATTGTAATAACCTATGTTCATTTCAGTTGGGAAAACCACTAAGACAGTCTTTCTGAGGATGTAAAAAGGCAAGTGGAAAGTGAGTGTCTGCCATTATAATGCCATTCCCCAACCTGATTGTGACTGATGGCAGGCAAGCGGGCCTATCATTACAATGAAAATTCCCTAACGCAGTCTTATTATGAGAAGACGTTTGGTGATTTCTCCGTCTCGTTTCTAGGATAACGTTATGAGTTATGCAATTTAATACAGTCTTGCTCACAACGTGTTCTCTACCTAACCTACAATTCTGTATACAATGTAGAATTCCGTAGCGAAGCACGAATACATCAGCTAGTTTATAAATGAAGTTGTAGGCGTCAACTGTCTGTAATATCATTTATTTCGTCAAATTATGATATATCTATCCGTTTTAGGTCAACTTAAGATCGTATCAGTAGTTTTTAACTTTCGCATATGTTTGTCAGTTTGCCTGTCTGTTTGTTTGTTTGTTTGTTTGTTTGTTTGTTTGTTTGTTTGTTTGTTTGTTTGTTTGTTTGTCTGTCTGTTTGTTTGTTTGTTTGTTTGTTTGTTTGTTTGTTTGTTTGTTTGTTTGTTTGTTTGTTTGTTTGTTTGTTTGTTTGTTTGTTTGTTTGTTTGTTTGTTTGTTTGTTTGTTTGTTTGTTTGTTTGTTTGTTTGATCCACCATCATGAGTAAACGGCTGAATAGATCTCCACCAAATTCATTGTTACAGCCTACTCATCCAGGCGCAGGATTCGATATGCATATCATTATAAAATCTCTGAAGAGACTGGGGTTTTATAGGAGGAAGAGAAGAGGTTTCTTTTCAATTTTCGCTTACACCATTGACTATATCTTGCATGTTGCTTACTGTGACAATGGGACAGGAAAGGGCTAGGAGTGGGACGGAAGCGGCCGTGGCCTTAATTAATGTACAGCCCCAGCATTTGCCTGGTGTGAAAATGGGAAGCCACGGAAAACCATATTCAGGGCTGCCGACAGTGGGGTTTAAAACCACTGTCTCCCGAATACTGGATACTGGCCGCACTTAAGCGACTGCAGCTATCGAGCTCGATGACTATATCTTGACCAAACTTCATATTTAGAGCCTACTCATCCAGGAAGAGGTTTCTATATGCATATCATTTAAATGTCACTCAGTAGAATGGGGATTAACAGGAAGACCAGAAATGTTTTTCAATTTTCTCGTACACTATTGATTATACGTAAAATCTGTAGACTATATGTGAAACACCCATTCATTTTAAATAATTTTTGTCATGTGCATACTTTCGCTTACTCTTCAAATGACGGAGAAAATTACTATTTTCTACGGGCGTCATGCTCTGCAGCCAGTGACGGACACCCTCGCACACGTACAGTTGTTTGAAGAATCCATAACACAAGAAAATCAGAGGATATATAATATTTCGCTCGGCTTGAAAATTAACCCCACGTAATGTAACTGAACACCGAGGAAACATGAGGTAGAACTTTCCCCTTTGTCTGTCTGTCTGTCTGTCTGTCTATCTGTCTGTCTATTCCTAAAAGTCGAAAACTGCTGAACTTATTTCAACCAAACTACGAAATGGAAAATAATCACTCAGAATTGTGTTATCAGGTGCATATAATAATAATTTCGTATGGCTATTTCTAGCCGAGTGCAGCCCTTGTAAGGCAGACCCTCCGACGAGGGTGGGCGGCATCTGCCATGTGTAGGTAACTGCGTGTAATTGTGGTGGAGGATAGTGTTATGTGTGGTGTGTAAGTTGCAGGGATGTTGGGGACAGCACAAACACCCAGCACCCGGGCCACTGAAATTAACCAATGAAGATTAAAATCCCCGACCCGGCCGGGAATCGAACCCGGGACCCTCTGAACCGAAGGCCAGTACGCTGACCATTCAGCCAACGAGTCGGACATCAGGCGCATACGATGTCAAGGCAATCACGTAGAGTTGGTATTTATCTTTTATTTATTTTTTTTTTTTTGCTAGGGGCTTTACGTCGCACCGACACAGATAGGTCTTATGGCGACGATGGGATAGGAAAGGCCTAGGAGTTGGAAGGAAGCGGCCGTGGCCTTAATTAAGGTACAGCCCCAGCATTTGCCTGGTGTGAAAGTGGGAAACCACGGAAAACCATTTTCAGGGCTGCCGATAGTGGGATTCGAACCTACTATCTCCCGGATGCAAGCTCACAGCCGCGCGCCTCTACGCGCACGGCCAACTCACCCGGTAAGTTGGTATTTATAGGAAGATTATTCTCAAATAGTTTCGTTAACATTAGGTCTATCAAAAGACTGTATATAACAAACGTTTAAGAATACGTTATTTCCGTTCCTTTATGGCATGTACGTATTTATCGTACGACGGATAATAACGCACATGTTTTTTTCTTCATCTTTTTCCTCTTATTCTTTCCTGGTCGTATGTGTACCCACAATGGACACTCCCAAGTATCACTCAGGGTCGGCTCTTCTGATCCTTAGAGAGTACTCCCTGGCTGAAAAATAACGTAGCAGTTACTTTGTCACAGTTACATGCCTGTCACTATTACAAATGCAACTAGGACAAAAAATAACATGTTACCGAGTAGCGACACGTACTAGTGAAAACAGTAACTGGGAAGTGAGAACTGTCACTAGTAGCAGCTTACAGACACAGAATGTGACCTTCAGAGTTCAAATAGTACGCATGTCTTCCAAGTGAGAGCGCTTTCGTAGGAGATTGTTCTAAGTCAAATACACTATATTGTATAATATACTCTATAGTGTATTTGTTTAAGTTGCTGCTGTCATATGGTAACTAAAGTGTAACCTGTTATGACATATTCAACTGCACAGGGGTAGTCGTTGACTCAAACATCGAGTAGGGCTACCTACATTCTAATATTATTCTAAGTTTCATCCGTATAATTTTTCTTGTACCATAAACAAATTAGTATACTAATTTTCCATATTGATATTATAAATAGCATATTATAGATAACATAACATGAGTTCATTTTACTTAATCGATCCTCTTGTAGCGGTTTGTGTGGAGGTTTGGTAGACAGATCATCAGGTTTTCTTGTCTTCTATCCTTGATCGGGGCATTGTCAAACTCACTTCTTTAGATTTCAGAAAAAATGCTATGTTGTCTTCTTATTTCATCCTTTGTCTGCCTCTCGTTAACTTATAGCAAATAGGAATGCGTTTTGCTGCACCGACTTTCAACAATGTAGTGATGCGTGCGCGCAGTGCGAGTGAATGAATAGGACTTCTCAACACAGCTGTAAGGAGACAAGCTTGAAGAGTGACCAGGCTGTGACCAATAAAAGGTGAGTAACGCTGGACGTTACTTTTAACTGTTACTTTTCACAGTTATTATATTGTAGCAGTGACATATGTAGCAGTTACACAAAAATAACCGTTTGTCACACGTCTACTGTGGTTGAATGTCTCTGCCACTGAATGTCGTTCCTGTTCAAGGGCTTTTGGGCTGTACGCCACCATGTTGCTCTCGGACGCCCGCGTCCTCTCATTGGTTCCTCGATTTCAAGAGCTCTTCATCTTCATCTCGACGTTGTACGTGTCCGTACCAGCGCAACTGTCGTTCCTCCAATTACTCACTGATTGCGGCCATACTAAATGATCCTCGTATATGTTCTATGCGCACTCGGTCCCACTGACCATCGCAGCATCCGCATTTCCGTGACATGCATTTGCTTATCACGCTATCTTTGTCTTGTCCAACACTCATAGCCGTTAAGTGAGGGCAGGCGTAACAACAGGCTTGTATATCTTGCCTTTGAGCTTTACATGCGTCCTCCTGTCATATAAGACGCCTGCCAGCGAACGCCATTTGGTCCATCCACGTCGTCATCAATCGTCGTATCGGTGGTAATAATTGAGCCCAGGTACTTGAATTGCCAGTGGTTCACGCGCTAGGGAAATTGTATTGAGTTGACCTTGAACTTCTGGTTTGGCGAAGTTACAGAACATAGTGGTGTTTATAAAAGTAGGAAAGATCACAATATGAAGACAAAGTTGGCATTCAAGAGGACAAACTGGGGCAAATATTCATTTATAGGAAGGGGATTTAGGGATTGGAATAACTTACCAAGGGAGATGTTCAATAAATTTCCAATTTCTTTGAAATAATTTAGGAAAAGGCTAGGAAAACAACAGATAGGGAATCTGCCACCTGGGCGACTGCCCTAAATGCAGATCAGTATTGATTGATTGATTGATTGATTGATTGATTGATTGATTGATTGATTGATTGATTGATTGATTTACTGTACTATGTCTTCTTACGGTTTATTCTGAGTCCATTTGTCTCCAAAGCTTTTCTCCAAAGTACTAAGGCTGTCTCGACCTCTTTACGTGTTTCACGACCTAGGACGATGTCGTCTCCGTATAGAAGGGTTCATGGTAGTTGTGTCCTCAGTTGTTCTATGAGATAGTTAATCTTCTTCTTCTTAATTTTCTACCGGTTTCTCCTCACCTGTGTGGTCGTGGGTGCGAACTGTGTCGCACATGTGGATTTGGCCCTGTTTTACGGCCGGCTGCCCTTCTTGACGCCAACCCTATATGGAGGGATGTAATCACCATTGCGTGTTTCTCTGGTGGTTGGTAGTGTGGTGTGTTGTCCGAACGTGAAGAGGAAAATGTTGGGACAAACACAAAAACCCAGTCCCCGGGCCAGCACAATTAATCAGAAGCGATTAATCGAAGGCCTCAACGGTGACCATTCAGCGAATGAGTCGGACAAACATTCACTTTAACAGTGCACGATTTCTTCAAGGGTCTGCGAATGAAACGATGGATTTGTTACTTAACGTGTAGAAATATCACGATGCCTTTGGAAGAAATCCACTCGAAGATATAGAAGGGTATTGCTGCATAGAACCTTTGCAAGAGCAAAACGTAATCTTCTAAACCAGGGCCTCTCAAACGCCCAAAATCTCACGCGTGCAGATAGAGGCGCAAGAGCTCCGTGCACTGTGCATCGCTGCCGCTCGGCATGGCTCGGATCAACGCTTCGTCTCTGGGCTACTCGGCTAAGCTCGGCTCAACTCGCCTATGCTCGGCTCAAGTCAGCCTGGATTTGGAGCGCTACGGCGCAAGTGGGGCAGAGGGAGACAGGCGGAGCGAGCGAGACAGGCGTGAGGAAAGAGAGAGTAAGCGCTATTGCTCCAAATCGAGGAGTGGGGGTCTGCACTCTGGTCAACCAAGCCAAGTCGTCTCTTGCACCGTGCACAGTGCATGCACCACGCGCATGCACCCTGAGAGGCCCTGTTCTAAACAATCTTCGTGCGAAGCAAAATGGAGATAGAAAAATTCATTATATTTTAATAATAATGTTATTGTTTTGCGTCCTATTAACTATTATACTATTACGGTTTTCAGAGGCGTCAAGGTGCCGGTAGTTTGTCTCACAGGAGTTCTTTCACGTGTCAGCATATGTACCGACACGCGGCTGACGTACTTGAGCACCTTCAAATACCACTGGACTGAGTTAGGATCGAACCTGCCAGTTTGGGCTCAGAAAGCCAGCGCTCTACCGTCTGAGCCACTCAGCCCGGCTTAATTATACTCCTTCTTGCTTCACTACAGCCTTCCTTCTTTTGGTTTTAAAGGAAATTGGAACAACCAAGTAATTGTAAGGACATGTAAGTACAAACTCATTTTAAATTCTTTGTCGTGATTTCCCGGTAAAATGCCAGGGTTGTACTTTATTTAAGACACGTCCGCTACCTTCCCAGTCCTAGTAGTTTCCGATCACAGCGTCACTAAAAATCCATTCAGGAGTGCGACGTTAAAACCGCCAGCATATAGAAATAAAAGTAGATTTCTTACTACTTGTTTAACGGCACATTGACACGTCGAACGGTAGGAAAGGGCTAGGACTGGGAAGGTAGCGGCCGTTGCCTTGAATAAGGTACACCCCAGCATTTGCCTGGAACCACGGAAAACTATCTTCAGGGCTAACAACAGTGGGTTTTTAACCCACTATTTTCCAAATGCAAGCTCATAGCTGCGCGACCCTAACCGCACGTCCAACTCACTCGGTAAAAGTAGAAAATAAAGGAAACTCCATCTTTAACTGCAGAAACGGATGAAGATATCGATGATCCAATATTTAATTCAATTGACGAATATATTTAAATATTTCTCTTGACGCAGGGATAATTTTAAACTAATCTAGTGTTACAAGTTCTAAACCCATCAATTCATTAGAAAGGAATTTAGTTTTATATTTCCAGAAACAACGTTTATACTGGATGAAGGAACATTTGGATCTGGAGTGTGCAGTCCTTGGCCCATCCTTACTCATTAATAACTTTCATACATAATATTACTGGCGCCGATTTCCACATTCTCATCCATACTTTCAATTATTGTCTCAAGAATGGCATATTACCAACAATTTGGAAGTACTCTAACACAATTCCACTTCCTAATAACGTAGGTTCGAAACACCTATCCAATTGCCATCCCATTTCTATTCTCCCTGCTCTCTCCAAAACGCTAGAACGATTGGTACATGCTCGAATACTAGAAGAAATTCACGCTGACTATCTATGGACCCAATGCACTCTGACTTCAGGAAGAGCCATAGCACAGCAACTGCCTTACTCAAAATGACTGAGGACAACAGGCAACTAACGGACGAAACTACTTCTTCTTCTTCTTCTTCTTCTTCTTCTTCTTCTTCTTCTTAATCTCCTTACCCTCCACGGTAAGTTTTCCCCTCGGACTCAGCGAGGGATCCCACCTCTACCGCCTCAAGGGCAGTGTCCTCGAGCTTCAAACTCTGGGTCGGGGGATACAATGAGGAGGATGACCAGTACATCACCCAGGCGGCCTCATCTGCTATGCTGAACAGGTGACTTGCGGGGGGGGGATGGAAAGATTAGAATGGATAGATAAGGAAGAGGAAAGGAAGCGGCCGGGGCCTTAAGTTAGGTACCACCCCGGCATTTGCCTGGAGGAGAAGTGGAAAACCACGCAAAACCACTTCCAGGATGGCTGAGGTGGGAATCGAACCCACCTCTACTCAGTTGACCTCCCGAGGCTGAGTGTACCCCGTTCCAGCCCTCGAACCACTTTTCAACTTTCGTGGCAGAACCGGGAATCGAACCCGGGCCTCCGGAGGTGGGAGCTAACCACACTAACCGTTACACCACAGAGGTGGACCTAATGGAGGAAACAAGTGACAATAATAACACTGCTTGAATTCAGTAGTGTGTTTGAAACGATATACTCTATGTCCAAATATTGTTGAAAAATGTTGAATCATTTTTGGTATTGAAGCTTTTCAATGTTTCACCGCGTATCTTAGAGATAGGATGCAACGTGCTTCAACGCAGGCTACTCCTTCACAGTGGTGACTCAGGAAGGAAGGTGCCCCACAAGGTGCTGTTCTTGGGCCTCTTATATTTGCCCACTATATTAATTATCTCTCCACCGAGCTCGATAGCTGCAGTCGCTTAAGTGCGGCCAGTATCTAGTATTCGGGAGATAGTAGGTTCGAACCCCACTGTCGGCAGCCCTGAAAATGGTTTTCCGTGGTTTCCCATTTTCACACCAGGCAAATGCTGGGGCTGTACCTTAATTAAGGCCACGGCCGCTTCCTTCCCACTCCTAGCCCTTTCCTGTCCCATCGTCGCTGGAAGACCTATCTGTGTCGGTGCGGCGTAAAACAACTAGAAAAAAAATATCTCTCTTCAATAATAAAATGCAGTAGATATCACTTTCATGTGGATGACCTCCAAATATTCTGTCACATTAGGATCAAAGGTACAAATTCCATAAGAGACGACGATGCATCCACTCAAACATTATAAGGGCATTTTGATACAAGACGTGAAGATAAAACTTCTTCAGACTCTGATACTACCAACCAATAGCGTAGTCAGGATCGGCCGTTGGTGGCGGGGGGGGGGGAGGGATATTGTTACAAAATGATGTTAGAACACAATGAAGGTGCATGTGCGTGTGTGTTGCCGCATGCAAGACTTGTCATTTTAAGGACACTAATACAAGTGAATTATGTTGATATTCAGATCGCAGTAAACTACAAAATCTTACATTAAAATACAGACCAAGAACAATACGATCAAATTCAACACTTTTACAGCGAAGGGTATGTTCAGTTTACAATTTGAAATCCCACTTTCGACGCTTCTTAGAAAATATATTCAACAGATCTCTTGGTTCTACAAATATGTCTCTGTTTATTGTAAGTTTTTGTTTATTTTTTTGTAAAATTTCCATGAGGGGTTCTAAACTACCGGCACACCTCCTTGGCTACGCCCCTGGTACCAACATATGACCACCGTGACACGACGTAGTCTTCGACGGCGCTTCTCGTGAACAGACTGTGAAAAGGCAACGTTCATTGAACTCTGATCTTCCGTTTGCTTTTTATTTGAGTTATGGTGCTCACGCAACTCCTAACTATAAAGTTGTTTCCCGGCTGACGTCAGCATGTCGAACCCTGTATGGAAATCTACCCCTTAATTTTTTTTTAAATGTCATTACTTGGTCTCATTCCATAATGGTAACACTTCCCTTACTATTCCCACCAACCACTGTTCTTCGTTGTGACTGGGTCACACTTCCAGATGATGTTAGAAAGTGAGGGACATATACCAAATTTAAGATTACTTGCAGAGATTTACGCTGATTCGGGTAGCTCATGATGCATGGCAGGATGTGTCATTGTGCTAGTATGGTATGTAAGTTTGTAATTTTGTGATTTTACAATTAACATACGTTGTTTATTTCTGTAATTAATATTGGCACTATTATTTCCACTCGCAAAACTAGCTTTTAATTGTCTCAGCCTGTCAAAAGTGTGACTATCCATGAACCTTTCTAAAACCAAAGTAATGCTCAACAAATGGGCCCCAGCTGGAAAGCTGCATGTGGGAAACTCTACATTACAACAGGTCAATGAGTTTGTCTATCTTGGGCAGCTTGTAAATATGAAAGGGGACTTAAGACCGGAAATCTTCCGACTTATCAAACTAGGATGGCAAGCTTACGGAAGAAATTCTTCAATCTTCAAATCCAACATGCCAACCCACCTGGAGAAGATAGTCTTTGACCAGAGTGTCCTCCCTGTACTGATTTACGGTTGTGAAACCTGGACATTGAGCGAGTTTGTTAAGCAAAAACTCAGAACAACCCAAAGAGAACGGTTCATGCTAGGCTTCACCAAGAAAGACAGGAAGAGAGCAGATTACATCAGGTCAGTCACAAAGGTCAGTGACATTTTAGAAAGGGTGTTTACCCTAAAATGGCAGTGGGCAGGCCATGTTGCTCGGAGAACTGATGGTAGGTGGACAAAGCTTGTGCCTGAGTGGAGTCCGAAAGATCATCTGAGACCTAGAGGACCGAGCTCGATAGCTGCAGTCGCTTAAGTGCGGCCAGTATCCAGTATTCGGGAGATAGTGGGTTAGAACCCCACTGTCGGCAGCCCTGAAGATGGTTTTCCGCGGTTTCCCATTTTCACACCAGGCAAATGCTGGGGCTGTACCTTAATTAAGGCCACGATCGCTTCCTTCCCAGTCCTAGCCCTTTCCTGCCCCATCGTCGCCGTAAGACCTATCTGTGTCGGTGCGACGTAAAGCCAATTGCAAAAAAAAAAAATGAGACCTAGAGGAAGACCACCGGACAGATGGGATAAAGACATCCGTAAGATTACTGGGATCAATTGGCAGAACATCGCTCAAGACCGTCCCAGATGGAGAGACCTCATGAAAACCTACCTTGCTTCGGACTTAAAGAGGCCACATCGTAAAAACGATTGAATATGGCTGATAGTGATAGTGATATAAAATTTAAGGTCGCTGTTTCCTGACAGTTATTTTGTTATGTGTTATGTGTACTGTTCCATTATGCTTAAGTTTTCGTATGGTACTTATTTTCATCATGATGTACTGTTTCTTATTGTCCCTGATTGCTTTCTTTACTATGCAGTTTTCAAACCATTATACAGCGTAGCTATTTTTGTTTTGAAATTGAGTGTTAATGTTATTTTGTTTTCTTTTAATTTACGTGCTTAAGTGTAAGAAAAGGTTACGAGGACTAATTTAGCAACTGCTAAATTAATTAATTAATAGAACCTGATAGTTGAGTTGTAGCACTTATGGCTTAGGCCTAACTGTATTTAACTGTATTTGTTTGTGTCTAAGAGACTGGAATGCCAGTCAATGTCTATATGGCTTTGGTAAAAAGCCAAAGAAAATAAATAGTCAGTATTGGGATAGGGAGCTCCGATGTTGGACTAATGCATTTTCCAAACTCTGTCGAAGAGCATACAATATCTGCGTTTTGTAGCTCCAGCATAATCATATCAGTGAAAGAGCAAAGAAGTGAACAAACGTGTAGTGACACGTGACTGCTAATATCGATACCTTCAGGTTTCAATGAAATACGAAACAAAAGACGAGATTTTTTTATTTTTAAGATCCCACGTGCGTTGACGGAGATTCGAACAGAAATCATCTTGATGGGTATCAATCGATTCGACAATTACACCCTACGTATAAAGTGGAGGGGAAGGGCAAATTCTGTCTCCGCACCTAATTTCGCCCCCAAGGGATTTCCACTTTGCACGGTTGGTACCTTCTCAGCTGAGAATTGTAGTGTAGATACAGTATATCTAAATAGTACCGTATCTTGCCTGCTATGTTCTTGTGTATCTTTCGTGTGTATCTATTAGAGCATAGTACTAATAATAACCTGTCTAAGCATTTAGCTTTGTTGGCAATCTTTGATTACAGTAGTTCTTGCAAATTTCAAACTTGCAATTTTCATTTCTGTTTGTGCTTAGTAGTGACATACGGTACAGGTATTGTAATTAGGATACGTCTGAACGTAGTATAAATTATTGTAGTGTACTGTACAGTAGTATACAGTAATATCTTATTAGAATTTAGCGTGCTTATTTTACTATTGTAAAATATTTGTATAGTACCGGTATAGTAGAGGTATCCGTAGAAACTCTCTTACTAAAATTCTGTTGTTGTAATTAGGATAAGCTTAATTGCAGTTTAGAATTGTGAAATTCTTGTGTATTCCTTTCGGTATTCAGTAATTAACAGCAGTTTTTATCCTGTTAGGGTGTTGTAGGATAAAAGTAGAGTTCGACTAAGTAGTATTGTAGTGTAGTCGTATATTAATTACCATATTGTCGTGTGATATTTGAGTATTATCGCAGACAATCTATCCCTCCACTTCATTTTTCTTGCACATAAGTTATTTTCTTTTTCATTTTCCTTTCATTTTTCCGTAAAGAATGGCTAAGAAGTGCAAGTGTAGGAACTGTGGGTGTGGCGAGGCATTGAGGGGTATGAGGGAGGAGTTGGGGAGTTTGAAGGAGATAATTAGGATTCTCACAGAAGACAGGAAGTACAAGTTATAGTAGGTGTACAAGAGGGAGAGGAAGGAATGGGAGGAGTTGTAGAGGACAGGTGGTGTGATGTTCTAAGGGGAAGAAGATTGCAGGCTAAGGGCTCTATTCAGGATCAGAATTCAGGACAGGTGTCTGTGCGAAATACGTACGAATCACTCCAGGTAGATCAACAGAGGGAAGATGAGGAACAGGGAATTGTTGCTGAGATGTGTGGAAGTAGGAGGAAGGGAAAAGGTAGAAAAGGGAAATGTAGAGTAGAGGATAGGAAAATACAGGTGGAACAGGGTCATGGGAAGGAGGAAAGGGAGGAGGAAGTAGCTTCTGCAGCTTTCAGGAAAGATAGGGCTTAGCAGGAGGGGAGGGGATCAAATGAGGTGGGTAGGGTTGAGGCTCTGGTCATGGGGGATTCCATCGTTAGACATGTGGGGAAAGTGTGTGGAGGAAAGGGAATCAGGGTAGAGTGTTATCCAGGAATTAGGTTGAGGCAGATGTTGAGGAGTAGAAGAGAGGGAGGAGTGGAAGGAGAAGGTGGTAGTGTTTCACGTTGGTAACAACGACGTAAGGCATGCTGATATAAGTACCAACATAGTTGGGGATGTGTGTGATCTGGTAAATGCAGCACGGGTAAAGTTTAAGGAAGCGGAGATTGTTATCAGTGGAATACTGTGTAGGAGGGATACTTACTGGAGGGTGACTGGGGATTTAAATGAGAATATGGAGTGGGTATGTGGGAAACTGGGAGTGAAATTTCTAGATCATAATGGGTGGGTAGGAGATAGGGATCTGCGCTCAGATGGCCTTCACTTAAACCGCAGTGCTACGAATAAGTTAGGATATTTGTTTGGAAGGGTAATAGGGAGGTACATTCAGGGAAATGCGGTTGTATAGGGAGCGGTGATAAGGGTGCAGAGCTCTGGAAGTCAAGTAGGGATGACATAAAAATGTTGGTGTTGAACTGCAGAAGTATTGTAAAGAAAGGAATAGAATTACGTAATTTAATAGATATATATTTACCAGATATTGTAATAGGAGTTGAATCATGGCTGAGAAATGATATAATGGATGCA
Source organism: Anabrus simplex (assembly GCF_040414725.1). Lineage (NCBI taxonomy): Eukaryota > Metazoa > Arthropoda > Insecta > Orthoptera > Tettigoniidae > Anabrus > Anabrus simplex. Next base: position 1,155,793,100 of record NC_090266.1, on the reverse strand, counting down.
GAAATTTTCTCACGGAACTCGAGAGTGTATCGTAGAGATAGGATAGGAATGGTGGGAGGGGAAGTATTCATTCTGGTGAAAGAAGAATTTGTAAGCTACGAAAAAGTTAAAGATGAGAAACATGACATTCTAGGTGTAAGGCTCATTTCTAAAGATAATAGGCAACTTGATGTCTTTTGAGTGTACAGACCGGGAAAGGGTAGCGCTGACACGGATTCAGAATTATTTGATAAGATAATCAGCTATGTGGGAAACGACATGGAAAGAAATGTGATTGTAGCGGAAGATCTGAATTTACCAAATGTCAATTGGGAACGAAATGCGAACGACATGAAGCATGACCAACAAATGGCAAATAAGGTAATATGGGAAGGACAGCTGATTCAGAAAGCGATGGAACCAACTAGAGGGAAAAGTATCCTGGATGTGGTACTGGTAAAACCAGATGAGCTCTATAGAGAAACCGAAGTAATAGATGGCATTAGTGATCACGAAGCTGTTTTAGTCGTAATTAAAGATAAATGTGATAGAAAGGAAGGTCTTAAAAGTAGGACTATTAGGCAGTACCATATGGCTGATAAAGCAGGCATGAGGCAGTTTCTAAAAAGTAACTATGATCGATGGGAAACGGTAAATAAACAAGTAAACAGACCCTGGCCAATTGTTGAGGAATGTGAAAACAGGTTTGTACCTTTAAAGGTGGTAAGGAATGGTAAAGACCCACCTTGTTATAATAGATAAATAAAGATACTAAGAAGGAGGTGCAGATTGGAAAGAAATAGAGTTAGAAATGGCTGTGGAAGTAAGGAGAAATTGAACGAACTTACTAGGAAATTTAATCTAGCAAAGAAGGCAGCTAAGCATAACTTGATGGCAAGCACAATTGGCAGTCATACAAATATTAATGAAAAATAGAAGGGTATGTATAGGTATTTTAAGGCAGAAACAGATTCCAAGAAGGACATTCCAGGAATAATGAATGGACAAGGGGAGTGTGTATGTGAGGATTTTCAAAGGCAGAATTATCCAGTCAGCAGTATATAAAGATTGTTGGTTACAAAGATAATCTCCAGATAGAGGAGGAGACTAATGCTAAAGAAGTATTAAAATTTACATATGATAACAATGATATTTACAATAAGATACAAAATTGAAAACTCAAAAAGCGGCTGGAATTTATAAGATTTCTGGGGATATACTAAAGAAAAATGGGTTGGGATATAGTACCATATCTGAAGTACTTATTTGATTATTGTTTGGTTGAAGGAGCTATACCAAATGAATGGAGAGTTGCTATAGTAGCCCCTGTGTATAAAGGAAATAGTGATAGATATAAAGGCGAAAATTACAGGCCAGTAAGTTTGACATGCGTTGCATGTAAGCTTTGGGAAGGCATTCTTTCTGATTAGACATGTTTGCGAAATTAATAACTGGTTCGATAGAAGACAGTTCGGTTTTAGGAAAGGTTATTCCACTGAAGCTCAACTTGTAGGATTCCAGCAAGATATAGCAGATATCTTGGATTCAGGAGGTCAAATGGACTGTATCGCGATTGATCTGTCTAAAGCATTTATAGGGTGAATCATGGGAGACTACTGGCAAAAGTGAGTGCAATCGGACTAGACAAAAGAGTGACTGAGTGGGTTGCTATATTTCTAGAAAATAGATCTCAGAGAATTAGAGTAGGCGAAGCTTTATCTGACCCTGTAATAATTAAGAGAGAAATTCCTCAAGGCAGTATTATCGGACCTATATGTTTTCTTATATATGTAAATGATATGAGTAAACATGTGGAATCAGAGATAAGGCTTTTTGCGGATGATGTTATTCTGTATAGAGTAATAAATAAGTTACAAGATTGTAAGCAACAGCAACGTGACCTCGATAATGCTGTGAGATGGACAGCAGGGGATGGTATGTTGATAAACGGGGTTAAAAGTCAGCTTGTGTGATTCATTAGCAGCAAAAGTCCTCTCACTTTTAATTACTGCGTTGATGGGGTGAAAGTTCCTTTTGGGGATCATTGTACGTACTTAGGTGTTAATATAAGAAAATATCTTCTTTGGGGTAATCACATAAATGGAATTGTAAAAAAAAAAGGGTACAGATCTCTGCACATGGTTTTGAGGGTGTTTAGGGGTTGTAGTAGGGATGTAAAGGAGAGGGCATATAAGTCTCTGGCAAGACCCCAACTAGAGTATGGTTCCAGTGTATGGGACCCTCACCAGGATTATTTGATTCAAGAACTGGAAAAAATCCAAAGAAAAGCAGCTCGATTTGTTCTGGGTGATTTCCGTCAAAAGAGTAGCGTTACAAAAATGTTGCAAAGTTTGGGCTGGGAAGAACTGGGAGAAAGAAGACGAGCTGCTCGACTAAGTGGTATGTTCCGAGCTGTCAGCGGAGAGATGGCGCTGAGTGACATCAGTAGACGTATAAGTTTGAGTGGCGTCTTTAAAAGTAGGAAAAATCACAATATGAAGATAATTTTGGTATTCAAGAGGACAAATTGGGGCAAATGTTCATTTATAGGAAGGGAAGTTAGAGATTGGAATAACTTACCAAGGGAGATGTTCAATAAATTTCCAATGTCACTGAAATCATTTAGGAAAAGTCTAGGAAAACAACAGATAGGGAATCTGCCACCTGGGCGACTGCCCTAAATGCAGATCAGTATTGATTGATGATTGACGATAATGTTTAGCCGCGCGCACACATATAGCCTCATCCTGTTGTCTTGTTGAGAGCAAACCGTTTACTGTCATGGAGAAAGGTCTAGACACAAGTAGCCTAGTGGGAATGGCATAGTGCAGCATTCAAATTAAGAGCCTGTAACTACTAGGGTGAGCACTGATATGTGTATGAAATACTGGACTGCATTTCAGTCGTGTGGTGTAGTTTCTGGCGTGTAATCGCTACAGTGAGGTGGTTGGCGTGAGTTACTAAAGCGGCCATTGTAATAGTTGCTAGTTGCTTTACGTCGCACCGACACAGATAGGTCTTATGGCGACGATGGGACAGGAAAGGGCTAGGAGTGGGAAGGAAGCGGCCGTGGTCTTAATTAAGGTAAAGCCCCCAGAATTTGCCTGGTGTGAAAATGGGAAACCACGGAAAACGATATAAGAGCTGCCGACAGTGGGGTTCGAACCTACTATCTCCCGAATACTGGATACTGGCCGCACTTAAACGACTGCAGCTATCGAGCTCGGTGCCATTGTAATAAATCAGGGAATATTTGTAATTTCGTCCCCCTTCATTTATTTTATGAAGTGTATTATTATTTTCAGATGGGAAAACACAAGCAGTGGAATAAGGAGGCTATGAAAATGGCTGCTAAGGCAGTGAGGGACAAGATAATGGCCCTGGAAACCCTAGCGACGTTGCCGGGTTGAGCATCAATTGAGCGATCCCTGCTGTATTCTTTGTCAGACTCCGTCGCTGAACGGTGACCGTGTTGGTTTTCGGATACAATGGTCCCGGGTTCGATTACTGGCTAGGTGTATCCTCTCTTCAGGGTATCAACTGTAATGGTGGGATACATTCGAATGTTGTAACGTCTTGTACTTACTGTTACACCGTCAGATAGCTCCTCAATTCTAATCACGTAGGCTGAGTGGACCTCAAACCAGCCAGATTAAAATCCCCGGCCGAACCGGGAATCGAACCAGTGGCCTTGATTAAGAGGTAGGCACGCTACCCGTGACACAGAAAGAGAAGGATCTGTGAATTTAACTAGGTTCTGCATCAAAAGTTAAATTCGGTTAAATTAATCCTAACGTTGGTGACCGACAACTTCTTCACTCATCATGTGTACCTCCACCTATCGAATATGAAGTTTCGGTCTTTTAGCTGTACGTGTTCAGATTTGAAGCTTGTAATAAACAGCGGTGAACCCGCTAGCAACAATAAGTTCCGCTATTTCCCATTATTTATTGGACGTGAACAAAGCCAGGCACGGAACACTTCAAATTTGATAAGGCATGAGTCACTCCCTGCAGTAAACAACGTCACCTTGGCTCAGATATACGACAAATGACGAGGTTTGACAGAGTACCAGCTGTAGTGACCAAGATGATTATTATTATCCTTAGGTAGGTGTTTAACGTCGCACAAACACATTGAAGATTTTCGGTGACGGAAGGATGGGAAAGGGCTAGGATTGAGAAGGAAGGGGCTGTGGTCTTAATTAAGGTACAGCCCCCGCATTTCCTTGGTGTGAACAATGGGAAACCACGGAAATCCATCTTTAGGGCTGCCGACGGTGGGATTCGAACCCACTATCTTCCGAATGCGAGCTCACAGCCACGCGACCCTAATCCCATGGCCAACTCGTCGGTATTATTATTATTGTGTATGTAGAGTCTTCAGCCCTAAGGCTGGTTGGATCCTCAACAGCTCCGCCATCAGCTGTCATAGATGGCCTAGGCATCACTGAAGAGGCGTACGAGGGAAATGAGGAGTGAGGTAGTTAACCGTTGCTTTCCTCACCGAGCCAGAAGTTGCTATTACATATCAGTCTGCCAAGCCCACTGAATTGCATGCACCAAGCGACCCTATGAGCAACATTTTCACACCATTTATAGCAGGGACTGGCTGCATAAGGAATAGCATTACTAGCACCGTTCATACCTCAGTCACTTTCATATTGTCAAAGCCAAGTATAAGACAGAGACAGATCTATGAAAGTAACAAAACTGCTCTAGCCTATACCAGAAGACATAGTGCACTGTAAACACTAGGTCCTGCCAGCAAAGGCATTTTTATTTTTATTATTGTTGTTGTTGTTGTTTTTATTCCGCCGCTTTTACCACACCCCGGTAGGGTCACGCGTCCGAACCTTGTCACACTTGTGGACATGGGCCTAATTTACAGCCGAATGCCCTTCCTAACACCAGCTATATCTGTAGTAGTTGGCAGTGTGTGTGTGTGTGTGTGTGTGTGTGTGTGTTTGTTCCTTGCAGTGATTTAACGTCGCTCTAATGCATCGGAGGTTTTCAGTGACGGATTCAGTCAGTCAATCTCACTGATCTGCATTATTTAGGGCTGTCGACATCCTATCGGTTGTTTTCCTAGTCTTCTCTTACATGATTTCAAAGCATTTGTAAATTTATCGAATATCATTTCCCTTGGCAAGTTATTCTAATCCTTAAATCCTCTTCCTATAAACGAATTCACCGGGCGAGTTGACGTGTGATTGGGGGCGTCCAGCTGTGAACTTCATACGGGAAATAGTGGATTCGAATCCCACTGTCGGTAGCATTGAAGATGGATTTCCGTGATTTCCCATTTTCACCAGGCAAATGCTAGGGCTGTATCTTAATTAAGGCCACGGCCGCTCCCTTCCCACTCCTAGCCCTTTTCAATCCCATCGTCGTCATAAGACCTATCTGTGTCGGTGCGACGTAAAGCTAATTCTAATATATATAAAAGATTATTTGCCCCAGTTTGACGTATAATTTCCAATTTTATCTTCATATTATGGTTTTCCTACCTTTAAACATTCCATTCAAGCTTATAGGTGTACTGAAATGGAATGACGTATGGCTCTTATTGCTTGCCAGGTGCAGGTCTTTTGATTTCACGCCAGTAGGCGACCTGTGCGTCGTGATGAGGATGACATGATGATGAAGACGACACGTACACCCAGCCCCTGTGCCAGCGGAATTAAGCATTGATGCTTTAAATTCCCGGCCCTGCCCGGAATCGAACCCGGGACACCTGTGATCACTGGTCAGCACGCTAAGCATTTAGCCATGGACCCCGGCATTGGTGTACTAATTCACTCCACGCCATACTTCACTGACAGTAGGGGAACAGTGGGGTTCCCAAGACCATAGCGTCGGCATTTTTTTGTTGCGTCAGCACCAGAGGTCTAGTAGTTTAGCTATGCCGGTCCAGCGCAAGGTCATTGACCCCTAGTAGGTGAGCAATGTCGATTTGCTGGTTTTGCATAAAAGACCTAGGCTAACCTCACAGTCGTTATCTTGAGGGGCCTAACTACACTTTAACGGCTAGTTGCCCTTCCCGACACCTAAGAGAGATAGCCTAAAATCATGGAGGAGTCTAACCTTAGTTTTACACCCAGATGCCCTTCTCGACGTGGGCAGTCGTTATCCTGGAGGGGCTTCACCTTACAGGACGTAGTTTTACGGCGAGATGCCCTTCCCGACGATATCTTGAGTAGCAGGAGAATGATGATTCGTCCGACGTTGTTTTAAGTAGTAGGGCAATAGGGATGCACATAAGTAAGCACACATCAAGGAGTCTAACTACATAGGGCCGCAGTTTTACGGCAAGATACCCTTCCCGACGCCAATTGCACAAGATGGCGGCTATACATAGCTCCTTATGAGTCTCCATAGGGGCGCTTGCGCAAGATGACGGCTGCTCTTATGAGACGGCCTAGGGGCTTACTGCGCAAGAGGGCGGCTGTACATAGGCTCTTATGAGCCCACCAAGGGGCGATTGCGCAATATGGCGGCTATACATAGGCTCTTATGGAGAAAGATGACGGCCATGGGCGATTGCACAAGATGGGGGCTATACACGGGTTAAAATGGAGAAAGATAACGGCCATGCACGCTTGCACAAGATGGCGGCTACATATAGGCTCTTATGGAGAAAGATGACGGTTATGGGCGATTGCGCAAGATGGCGGCTATACATAGGCTCGACTATACATGGGCTCTTATCAGAACGCCTAGTGCTATAGGAAATGCATTGGTTACATTTAAGCCCCTAGCAGTCGAACAAATTATGGGATAAACATGTAACTTGAAATTTTGGTTCGGAAATATACTATTTGAATCTGATGGCATGGGTTATAAGCATGTAGCTCAAGCTGAAAGTGAAATTAAACAGTTCGCGTAGCGCTATAAGAAATACTTTGCTTACATTTAAGCCCTCTAGCAGTCGAACAAATTATCGCATAAACATGTAACATGAAATATCGGTAAGGAAATATATTATTTCAATCTGTTGGCATAGGTTATAAGCTTGTAACTTATGCAGGACAGAAATTAAACAGATCGCCTAGTGCTCTAACAACTACATTGGTTACATTTAAGCCCCTAGCAGTCGAACAAATTATCGCATAAACATATAACTTGAAATTTCAGTTCGGAAATACACTATTTGAATCTGTTGACATGGGTTATAAGCATGTAGCTCATGCGGAAATTGAAATTAAAAAGAACACCTAGTGCTATAATAAATACATTGGTTACATTTAAGCCCCTAGTAGTCGAACAAATTACCGGATAAACATGTAGCTAGAAATTTCGGTTCGGAAATATACTATTTGAATCTGTTGGCATGGGTTATAAGCATGTAGCTCATGCGGAACGTGAATAAGAAATGCATTGCTTACATTTAAGCCCCCGTGCTATTATTCTGTTTTTAACTTGCAGTGAATACGTTATAATGGTTATGCGTGTTTAGACTTGTTTGTTATCAAGGTCACTTACTCAAGCCTTTATAGATGGAATGAGTAGGTGTAACGAGGCAAAGGAATGCAATAAGTACAACATCTTGAATGCAATGAAATATTTATTGTATAATGATTTTAAATAAAAACAATGTTATACAAAAATCTCGTTTCTGCTCCCGACAAGGTTGCTATGCTCATTAACAGCTTTCTGCGAAGAGGTAGCATGCTTCTGAAATTCTAATGACTCCTGCATCATTCAAATTAAAGAAGACATTTAGTGTTTATGTTATGCTTTACAAAGAAGATAATGCAGTTCTCACCTTGTTGTTATTCATATGGTTTGTACCTTTTCTGAATTGTCTTGATCATGTACTGACATTAATGGAAACATGTTATCCATACACTGTGTACAGTGTTCAATCCTCGGTTTTGATCCGTCCCAATCATCTTCACCATGTTGTCCTCAATGGTTGTAATGACGTTGACAGGTTCTACACAAAGGTACATCGATTGACATATTACTATGGAGAGGAAGGATGTCCCGAAAATGATTTACGGAAGGAGCAGCGTAAGTAGGTAAAAATCTTGGTGGTAAACATTGAATCAGATGTTTCGGCATCTGAGATAAGGTTCTATGTTTATAGAACATCTTAATAGCCTTACTTACTTGTGTGAGATAAATAAGATGTTGCGTATTAGCATGCGAACAGCATGCACAATGACAGTTTTATTTGTTATTCAGACGATTGTCTGTAACCTTGTAGACTTTTTCTTTTTCCTGTTCCGTAGCGTATGATGTCGAAGCACACACTAATGTTGATTATAAAGGACTAATCTGCAGGAGGAGGGATTGAGCTAACCTCAGTTGCTGTGAGGAGGAGGAGGAGGAGGAGGAGGAGGAGGAGGAGGAGGAGGAGGAGGAGGAGGAGGAACGTAGCTGACCTGTCATGCGGAGGAGAAAGAACACGGCTATGTCCGGTCGGAGGATGAGGAAGCTGTTATCTTAACAGCTGTTACATTTTAAAACAAATAGTGTCGGGAAGAGATCATGTCGAGAAGTGCCGCTTGGTTAATCCTCTCTCCTAAATGACGTCGGGCAGGAACTATGTCGTTGACATTACTGTAGCTAACAGTGTGACGATACGGAAGACAGCCAAGTCTTGAAAAACTCACACTAGATAGATCACACATAAACATAATAGATGTTTCAAAGGTAGAATCTGTTTAGGGAGAAGGACCGATGTATTTTAGGATATAAAGTAAACGCGCGGGGTTGCATAAAATTAGATTGCGAGGGGCGGTTGGACCATCCGATACACAGTACCGGTATTTGTTATCTTGACAGGTGTCAAAAAAGCACATGGATTTTAAATTCCGCGCCACTACGTGCATAAGGTGACAGCCATGGGGTTTAGCGCCGTTAAGATGGTAGCAGTGAGGTTAGCGATTCTATGTTGTCCTTAAAAGTGAGGTTAGGGTCCATCAAGATGACAGCTGTCAAAGAGTGCGTGGCCAAGCACGTGGCTTTGCTCCCAAGTCTTCCCAGCCTAAAATTTACAACATTTTCGTAACGCTACTCCTTTGTCTGAAATCACCCAGAACAAATCGAGCTGCTCTTCTTTGAATTCTTCCCAGTTCTCGAATCAAGTAATCCTGGCGAGGGTCCCGTGCACTAGAACCATACTCCAGTTGAGGTCTTCCAGAGACATATATGCCCTCTTCTGTACATCATCATTACTACAACCCTAAATACCCTCATGTGCAGAGATCTGTAACCTTTATTTATAATCCCATTTATGCGATTCCCCCAATGAAGATCTTTCCTTATATTAACACCTAGGTACTTACAGTGAACCCCATAAAGAACATTCACACCAACAACGCAGTAATTAAAAATAAGAGGATTTTCCTGCTAGTGAATCTCACAAGCTGAATTTTAACCCCGAATTTTGTATCTACGTGCTTTACGTCGCACCGACACAGATAGGTCTTATAGCGACGACGGGACAGGAAAGGCCTAGGAATGGGAAGGAAGCGGCCGTGGCCTTAACTGAGGTACAGACCCAGCATTTGCTTGATGTGAAAATGGGGAAACCACGGAAAACCATCTTCAGGGCTGCTGACAGTGGGATTCGAACCCACTATCTCCCGGATGCGAGCTCAAAGCTGTGCGCCCCTAACCGCACGGCCAACTAGCCCGGTAACTCCGTTTATTATCATGCCATTGCCTATTGTCCAGCTCACAACATGGTCGAGGTCTTTTTGCAGTTGTTCACAATCTTGTAACTTATTTATTATTCTATACAGAATAGCATCATCCGCATAAGGCCTTATCCTAGATTCCACTTCTTTACGCATATCATTTATACATATGAGAAAACATAAAGGTCCAATAACACTGCCTTGAGGAATAAATAGTGGCGCTCACGATTCCTGCTGTTTTCTAGCCCGTAACTACACATCTCGTTATACTACGCCGGTTTAGGGAGAAGGACCGATGTATTTTAGGATATAAAGTAAACGCGCGGGGTTGCATAAAATTAGATTGCGAGGGGCGGTTGGACCATCCGATACACAGTACCGGTATTTGAAGTGTTATTGCTCATGTAATACCATTGAAGAGAAATGTACATATTTCTCAGGCGGGAATCACTAACAATCAGAGCGGCATATTTTCTCAGAACAGAGTTAAACATATCAGAGATCCTGTAAAGTGGAGAATGGTTGTGAAAAGTATACCTGGGGACAAAACATGACGGCCTCAGTTCCAGGAAGACCGAGCTCGATAGCTCCAGTCGCTTAAGTGCGGCCAGTATCCAGTATTCGGGAGAGAGTGGGTTCGAACCCCACTGTCGGCAGCCCTGAAGATGGTTTTCCGTGGTTTCCCATTTTCACACCACGCAAATGCTGGGGCTGTACCTTAATTAAGGCCACGATAGCTGCCTCTGTGGATCCGTGGTAGAGTGTCGGCCTCCGGATCCCAAGATAGCGGGTTCAAACCCGGCAGAGGTAGTCGGATTTTTGAAGGGCGGAAAAAAGTCCATTCGACACTCCATGTCGTACGATGTCGGCATGTAAAAGATCTCTGGTGACACATTTGGTATTTACCCGACAAAATTAATTAAATCTCAGCCATAGACGCCCAAGAGAGATCCGGTTTACTCTAGGTCCGCTAGATGGCAGACAGAGTAAACCGGAACGTCGAAATTGACGAGCAGACAGCCAGATGGCGTCAATTCGAAATGTCTGCAAACGGTAGCTGAGGCCATACGATTATTATTATTATTATTATTATTGTTACCGTGTTTTTGGTGGTAGTTATGCGTGAAAGAAGGTGCTGGGTGGTGAATAGATCTCAAGCTACTAAAGTGAAATTAATTTTAAAATTTAACAAGGTTATATTTTCTTTTCAAAATTAGGTAACAACAAATAGAACAGGTACTTAGTAGCCGAAACACAATTGAAAAATACATTTACATAGGTACCCCATTTGGGGCTTCAAAAGTCAGAAACATAATTCTTGGGCAATCAGCTCAGTTTTACCCCAAACACAATTTTAACAGAGGGGCAGAAAACCCCATTCATACCTAGGAGCCCTTGCTCCAAATTACACTGAAAAGCCTCCTCGAGGCATACAATATACCATTTTCAAAAGAGCCACTCGCTCTCAATTTTAAGCCTCTCCCAGGCCACACCAAACTCCACCTTTAAGCTGTCTTCAAAGGACATATACACAGGGGTAAAATACCCAATCTACTGAGGTCTATTAAATGACAAGAAGGTTAATTAAATGACCTCTAAAACAATTTGAGAGGAGGCGAACTTGCACTCCTAATACACTTTGTTTAAGACCTACTTGGCGCTAGGCCGTTAATACAAGGGCTAATCCCATACTAAAGAGGTGACTTAAGAAGAGAACAATTTGTTTTACGTTAACGAAGAATAGATTGAGAAAACTAAGTTCACCTCACAACAATATGAGTGGGAGCTCGAGAGGGTTAACACTCTCTATCCCAGTATGAAGCTTTAAAAGAGAATATATGAAAAGAGTAGTTACATTTTAGGAAAAGGTTACATGGTTGAACGCTTAGAACCCGCCCCGAAAGTTAAACTGCTGAGCTAGCAAAGAAAGAAGTTATTAATCGGCCATTACCTTATTGTTGACCGCTGCAGAAGAAAGAGGCGCTACCCGCCTCCTGCGATGTACTTAATACACTGAAAGATGGAACAGAAGTGGCACGGAGACCCAAAAATCAGCAGTTTATAACCTCTCGTGGAAGGTTCTAGGCGTTAGGGGAATGAAAACACCCGCCCACAATTATTTTATTGGCTAGGACCCCGCAATCGATTCAAGTTGGGGGAAGATACATCTGATTGGATAGAAATTAATTTAAGAAATTCGGGATTGGCTACATGCAAAACAAGGGGAAAGAGAGGGGTATACAGCCAACTTAAACAATAACAGAAAGAAATTTAGCAAAGAACAAACATTTGAAATAAAAATTTCTTCAACAAAATAGTTCTTTGACTCCGCACTAGGTTGCACTATTGTTGATCTTCAGTAGTGTCCTCTAGAAGAGAAAGTTCACACTTCTTACTTCAAGCTAAACAAAAACACATCAAAAGTGACACAGTTCAAAAACTCAAAATTTTCCACGTGGTGACATCTTCTGAGAAAGTAGAGAATTAATAGAGTAGATAAAGTTCAACCTTCCTCCAGAAGAGGAGTTTCAACAGGCGCAACTTTTAAATAAACGGTGTAGAGGTGTACCGCCCGGTACAGACCTCCCCCCCCCCAAAAGTTCCTCCAGGGGTGACGCATGAGATCAGTTTGAAACAAAGTCCAAGTAATGATGTTGATATGAAGATAGATAGCAGGAGCATTTACAAGATTTCTTAATTCAGTTTCAAAATGTTGTTGTTGCAGGTGAATGAAAGTCTTTATGTTTGTAGAATTTGAATTTCTGAAGATAAACTTTTACTACTTAAAAGTGAAGAAAATTTTGCAATGTCCACCAAATATTGATGTTGAATTCCCAAGTGTAATTATTGCTTATGGTGACTGTCCATGTAGTTGATGTAGATTAAGTTGGATGGCCAGACCGGCCGTTGCAGCTTGCGTCCAAAGGAGGCCGCTCGGACCCCTCAAGTACCCTGAGATACCGCTCGCCCGCACTATGAGGGGAGCAGAGGTGTTGAAATACGCCGCGCCCGCGGTGAACATATACAAGCTGCGGGCCAGTAGCAGGTCGTGCGCCGCACATCAGCCTTGGCCGGGAGGAGAGCTCCGGCTCGCCGTACACATGTCGTCCTCGCTGGAGAGGAGGGGGCCCATCCCCCTCCCCAGTTGCTGCACGGCGCTGCGCGGCTGCGGGGGCACTGAAACATAAAAGCTCGGCGGCAAAATTGTGTTGGACCATCATCTTTTTTTTTTTTGAGGGCACAGGCATGTAGATTGAGGGGCCAGCGGCGTGGCGATATCCATGGCATTTCATCTAAGCCAGCCACTGTATTTAGTGGAGCAGGAGACGGGAGCGTGGTAATGGCCGTGACAAGGACAGGATGGCAGTTTAACAATCGGGGGAGGTTTACAGAAATGCTTACATATAAAATAAAATAGAAGGAGCAGAATGCCTTAAAAGTGGAACTCAAAAAAAAAAAATATAACCATCATATTCCTATCAAATTATATGAAGCAAGTTGACACAAAATTTACACCGGTTTCACCTGGGACAGGTGAACCCTAAATATCCTCTCGGTGGCTGGATTGCTTACTAACAATGTAACCGGTGTGAGAAAATCGAGAATGATGCATGGCCCATGGAATCTGGGGGCAAGCTTGCCCGCGGGAACAAAATTTTTGACCATAACCTGGTCACCTACCTTCAAAGGGGTGGATCTCCGTCCACGATCATACCTTTCCCTAACCTTTTCATGAGACACTTTAAGATTGGCTTTAGCCTTCTTCCAAAGATCTTTAATGTTATCCGGATCTATTGTCTCGGGTAGAATGTCATTCAGAGACCAGAGGTTAGAGAGCGGCGAGTTGGGAACAAACTTGAACATCAAAGAAGCTGGAGTAAACTTGTGAGATTCATGAACCGCCGAATTCAAAGCAAAAGCTATCCAATGCAGGGACGTGTCCCACCTGGAATGATCTTCATGATGATAGGCAATAAGTGCAGACCTGAGATTACGGTTAACCCGTTCAGCCAGAGATGGTTGAGGGTAATAAGCAGAAGTAGTTACATGAGAGATGGACAAGTCAAAACAGAATTTACGAAAAAGATTTGATGTGAATGCCTTGGCATTATCAGATACAATATATTGGCACGGACCAAAAGAAGCAAAAATGGAATTTAGACAGGTAATGGTGGACTGAGCGGTAGCCAGCTTAGTCGGAAATAACCAAGAAAATCTGGTAAAACCATCTACACATACAAAGATGAACTTGTTGGCATTACCCTTTGACTGGGGGAAGGGTCCTACATAATCAATATACAGGCGTTCCATGGGGCGCGACGCTTGATGCGAAGACAAAAGGCCTACCTTGGTGGACATGGTGGGTTTACTCAGCAAACATGATTTACAAGCTTTTACAAGTTCACGGATTTCACCGTCCATACCTTTCCAGATGAACATTTCACGAATCTTTTCACGGGTTTTAAAGATACCAAGATGCCCTCCTAATGGGGTTTCATGATAATACTTGAAGATCATAGGTACCAGAACGGCTGGAACGACAACTTTCATCATCTTATCATGCCTCGATGGGCAACATAGAACACCATTCCTCAGAACATAAGGGACAACCTGTTCCCCAGAAGAAAGGGTTTCCATTATCGGAGCCAGCGTCGGATCTTCACGTTGGTATTTCTCAATATCTCTAAAAAGCATGGGAGCATCTGTTAGGATGGCATTAACACCAGATAGTATGGACTCGGAAGGTGATGAACTGTCGACCGGTTCGTGGGTCTCGACCTCGTTTGAAAACATACGGCTGAGTCCATCAGCAACAACATTTTCAGTACCTCTGATATGCCTGACATCGAATTGGAAGGCAGAAATACGAATGGCCCAACGGGCTATACGACCAGTACGACGCGGCCTACCTAAGACCCAGCTTAAGGCTTGATTATCTGTTTCCAGGTCGAATTTGACATGTTCCAGATAGAGACGGAACTTCTCTAAGGCGAATAAGACTGCCAAACCTTCGAGCTCATAGATGGAATACTTGGCTTCTTGAGCCGACAAAGTCCTAGATGCATAGGCGATGGGTCGCCTCCCTAGTTCAGTCTCTTGAAGAAGGACTGCAGCTACAGCTGACGACGACGCGTCCGTTTGGACGATGAATTTCTTTGAGAAATCAGGCATAGCAAGGACCGGGGCATTACAGAGAGCTAATTTCAGATCTTCAAAAGCGGCTTGTTGAGAAGGTCCCCACTCGAATTTGATGCCTTTCCTACGAAGAAGGTTTAAGGGCGCTGCTCTATTAGCAAAGTTAGGAATGAACTTTCTGAAGAAATTCACCATACCAATAAACCTGGCGATGCCTTTAATGTCCTTGGGAGGTTTAAAATCACGGATGGCCTGTGTTCTAGAATGATCGACTGCTACACCATCAGGTGACACAATATGCCCTAGGAAAGACATAGAGGGCTTAGCAAAGGCAACCTTGGACAACTTAACAGTTAACCCAGCCTTACGAAGGCGATCGAGAACTTCTCGCAAATGATCTAGATGTTCTTCAAAAGTCTCTGAAAATACGACGACATCATCTAAATAGTGATATAAGTACTCGAATTTGATGTCTGAGAAGACCCTATCTAGTAGCCTAGTGAGTACAGCTGCCCCCGTGGGGAGCCCGAAAGGCACGCGGTTGTATTCGTATAAATTCCAGTCCGTGGCAAACGCTGTAATGTGTTTAGACTCTTCGGCAAGGGGAATTTGATTATAGGCCTGATTCAAGTCCAAGATAGTGAAGAACGTGGCCTTACGAAACCATGAAAAACAAGAATGAAGGTCAGGAAGGGGCACAGATTGCAACACCACCTTCCGATTGAGAGCCCTGTAATCAATGACAGGCCTGAAGCCTCCTTGGGGTTTCGGGACTAGAAAAATAGGCGATGAATACGCCGACTTAAAGGGCCTAATAATACCATCCTTCAACATCTGATCGATGATTTCTTTCAGAGCCTTCATTTTAGGTGGAGATAGCCTATAAGGTGGCAAACGGACAGGAATCGAATCCGTGACCTCAATTTTGTATTCAATAAGATCAGTAACACCAAGAGTATCAGTGAATACCTCTGGAAATGACTGACATAATTTACGAATACTATTAGCCTGCTCCTCAGGTAGATGTCTAAGGTCTAACAACATCTCATCCTGGGTAGGCGAAATAGAGAAACATGACACAGAATTACACGTTAATAGTGGGATTTTACAACTAGAAGCAAATTTGAATGTGCACGACCTAGACTGGAGATCGAGCACAAGACCAGTGTGAGAAATAAAGTCCGCTCCCATTATGATGGGGCAAGACAAGTGCTTAGCCACAAACAGTTTGATTTTCCATGTAAACTTAAAAATACGAATTTTGACCAGTAAAGAACCTAGAATTTCTAATGGAGATGTATTAGCCGAAACATATTTAACAGGAGAAGAGTCATAGACAGGTAGTTTACAAACAGATTTCAATTTGGAGTACCATTCAGCCGAAATAATGGAACAAACACTGCCTGAATCTAATAGAGCTGTTATAGGTTCGTTATTTATCTCAATCTTAAGAAAAGGAACAGGTGCGGGGATATCCGCCGCAATCCTAAGACACTCTTTGGGGCATTCAAAAGATGTATTCGAAGACTTATCGTTCCCTGAATTCTCGACCTTTTTGCCAGGGGCTGAGCCTTGGGAAGATGGATTAGTTGACTCAGCCGAAGCCACTAGTCACTTTTGACTGTTGTTGGAAGTTACCCCAGAAGTTGAGCAGGAGGGGGTGCTATTCGAATTGGGACAATTCTTGGCGATATGTGAGAAAGCCCCACATTTAAAACATCCCTGTGATGAACCAGCTCCATTATTTGCCCTACTAGACTTGATCAGAGGACACTTATTGCGCAGATGGTCAGGCGACCCGCAAGCATAACATTTACGAGGGGTGACTGATCGGCGAGGTGGAGGCCGAGTGTTACTAAAGGAAGGCGGGGGTTCTTTCGCAACACGCAAGGAATCGGCGTATCTAACTCCTTCCGCTGAGACGGCCAATGCTTCAAGTTCCGAGAAAGTTTGCGGGCATGCCGCGAAACACAAATATGACCTGTAGGGTGGGGAGATCCCTTCAACAATAGCTTGCACGATCTGATCCTCAGGGAAGTGGAGAGCAAACACCCTAGTATAAAACTTAATGTCCTGTATGAAATCAGCCAAGTTTTCATCCAAGCGCTGTACCCGATAATAGTATTTCTGAATCAGAGATGACCTCGCGCGGGCAGGAATGAAATTTGCAAGCAAGTGTGCGTGAAAATCTTCAATAGATGACTGTTCAGCAATAGTTCTTACTATTTTATCTGAGAGAACACCAATAGCATAAGGATAGATAATTTGCAAAATTTGACAAGGGGAAAGAGAAAACACAAGGGCGTGATCCTGAAATTCAACTAGAAATCTTAAAAATGAAATTACATCACTGGTGGTGTTAACAGAAAACTTAGAAATACCTCTGAGCAACATTGCCAATGGATGAGGCAAGCTGCTAAACCCGGGTGACATAGTAGGTAAAGGTTTCAATGGTAAGGAAGTTAATTCAGAACGGATGTTACTCAACGATGCACGGCGTTCAGATTCGGTGTCCAATGGGGCCGGGATAGTTTGAGCAGCAACGGTTATCCTATTGACTTCTCCCTTGGGAGGCGCTTCCTCACTACCTGCATTCACTATGGTGGGCTGATCAGATTTGGGAGGAACTTCCCCAGTTAACAATTGAGTGACTTTACTAGACAATTCAGAAATAGTTTCAAGGAGCGTATTAGCTTCCTTCCTCTGAACGTCATTCACCTTTAGAGACAACAGATCATTAACTCTATTTGAAAAGTGATATAGTCTGCCTTGCACACGCTTAATTTGATTAGGAGACGGATCATTTTCATCAAAAAAACTAACTACAGATGCTAGCCCCGAAATATTCTCGACGATCGTGGAAAGAGAGTCATCAATTTCTTTCTCTCCCAAATTGGGGATGGAAATGGGCAAATCAAGGGACTCTCTAAGTTTGTTAGTGTCGATAGCAACCGTGCCTCCAGATTGCACGTTTCTAATAGTTAATTCGTAGATCAACTCCTCTTTGCGCAAATAGTTAAGGAGGAGAACATCGCGAGGGCCGGGCATGATGACGGAAAAATTTTGAACAACCTCAATAAAAAATTTCCAGCAACTGAGAAAATGGTTAGAGTTCGGATCAAAACAGTGTTTAGCCGTCAAAAGGGGCTAAATTGAGACCCATTCAACCACGCTCTGCTACCACTTGTTACCGTGTTTTTGGTGGTAGTTATGCGTGAAAGAAGGTGCTGGGTGGTGAATAGATCTCAAGCTACTAAAGTGAAATTAATTTTAAAATTTAACAAGGTTATATTTTCTTTTCAAAATTAGGTAACAACAAATAGAACAGGTACTTAGTAGCCGAAACACAATTGAAAAATACATTTACATAGGTACCCCATTTGGGGCTTCAAAAGTCAGAAACATAATTCTTGGGCAATCAGCTCAGTTTTACCCCAAACACAATTTTAACAGAGGGGCAGAAAACCCCATTCATACCTAGGAGCCCTTGCTCCAA
This sequence comes from Anabrus simplex, assembly GCF_040414725.1. NCBI lineage: Eukaryota > Metazoa > Arthropoda > Insecta > Orthoptera > Tettigoniidae > Anabrus > Anabrus simplex. The sequence continues at coordinate 1,155,774,840 of NC_090266.1, read as the reverse complement.
ATTACACTGAAAAGCCTCCTCGAGGCATACAATATACCATTTTCAAAAGAGCCACTCGCTCTCAATTTTAAGCCTCTCCCAGGCCACACCAAACTCCACCTTTAAGCTGTCTTCAAAGGACATATACACAGGGGTAAAATACCCAATCTACTGAGGTCTATTAAATGACAAGAAGGTTAATTAAATGACCTCTAAAACAATTTGAGAGGAGGCGAACTTGCACTCCTAATACACTTTGTTTAAGACCTACTTGGCGCTAGGCCGTTAATACAAGGGCTAATCCCATACTAAAGAGGTGACTTAAGAAGAGAACAATTTGTTTTACGTTAACGAAGAATAGATTGAGAAAACTAAGTTCACCTCACAACAATATGAGTGGGAGCTCGAGAGGGTTAACACTCTCTATCCCAGTATGAAGCTTTAAAAGAGAATATATGAAAAGAGTAGTTACATTTTAGGAAAAGGTTACATGGTTGAACGCTTAGAACCCGCCCCGAAAGTTAAACTGCTGAGCTAGCAAAGAAAGAAGTTATTAATCGGCCATTACCTTATTGTTGACCGCTGCAGAAGAAAGAGGCGCTACCCGCCTCCTGCGATGTACTTAATACACTGAAAGATGGAACAGAAGTGGCACGGAGACCCAAAAATCAGCAGTTTATAACCTCTCGTGGAAGGTTCTAGGCGTTAGGGGAATGAAAACACCCGCCCACAATTATTTTATTGGCTAGGACCCCGCAATCGATTCAAGTTGGGGGAAGATACATCTGATTGGATAGAAATTAATTTAAGAAATTCGGGATTGGCTACATGCAAAACAAGGGGAAAGAGAGGGGTATACAGCCAACTTAAACAATAACAGAAAGAAATTTAGCAAAGAACAAACATTTGAAATAAAAATTTCTTCAACAAAATAGTTCTTTGACTCCGCACTAGGTTGCACTATTGTTGATCTTCAGTAGTGTCCTCTAGAAGAGAAAGTTCACACTTCTTACTTCAAGCTAAACAAAAACACATCAAAAGTGACACAGTTCAAAAACTCAAAATTTTCCACGTGGTGACATCTTCTGAGAAAGTAGAGAATTAATAGAGTAGATAAAGTTCAACCTTCCTCCAGAAGAGGAGTTTCAACAGGCGCAACTTTTAAATAAACGGTGTAGAGGTGTACCGCCCGGTACAATTATTATTATTATTATTATTATTATTATTATTATTATTATTATTATTATTATTATTAAGGCCACGGTCGCTTCCTTCCCAGTCCAAGCCCTTTCCGGTTCCATCGTCGACATAAGACCTACTGTATCTGTGTCGGTGCGACGTAAAGCCAATAGCAATAAAAACTTACTGGAAGCGAGCTGGAAGCCTGCAGACAATCACACCCTGCACCCTGCTGAGTTTACGAGTTCTAAGTGATCCTTCTTTGGTGTGGGGAGGTTGAAACACCACTTTCTTCAGTCTTTACTCTTCTTCCTGTCGAGTGCAGTGTAGTGACCCTTTTAGCATTATTAATAGTAATATAATAATACCTTAATAAGAAGTAAATGACTCAGTTTACATCGAAGTGACAAATAATGAAGTCAAGAAACATCTTTTACTTTTGTTCTGGCTCATTTTTTCCTAATGAAGTAGACGATTTGGCAACTCCGGCTGCATTATACGTAGTAAATCCTATAAGCCGTTAACAAACACTGGATTGCCGTCGAAGAATTGTGGTGTGAGGCAAGGTCGTCATGTTTTGTCCCTAAGTATACTTGATACTGCATTTTTAAACATAACGAAATGTCGCGAGTTAAAGCGATTTTAGTTACTCTGGGATAGAGAATATGTCGTCTTTTTCCTTCTTCTTCTTCTTCTTCTTCTTCTCCTCCTCTTCCTAAACCTTTTTTTCCAATGTATTGGGGTGAGCACTTTGGCCAAGTTGTATCTTTCTTTTTATTTTCTTTACAAGTTGCTTTACGTCGTATCGACAAAGATAGTTCTTATGGCGACGATGGGATAGGAAAGGGCTAGGAGTGGAAAGGAAGCGGCCGTGGCCTTAATTAGGTACAGCTCAAGCCAGTATTTGACTGGTGTGTAAATGGGAAACATTGGGAAACCATTTTCAGGTTTGCCAACAGTGGGGTTCGAATCCACTACCACCCGAATACTGGATTCTGGCCGCACTTAACAGACTACAGCTTTAGAGCTCCGTAGCCCAAGTTTTACGGGCGGATGCTCTTCCTATGTGGAGGGATGTATTCATTATAATGTGGTGTGTTGTATGCTGATGAAGAACATAATAATAAAATGTTCACAAACACCCAGTACCCGAACCAAATGAATTAACAAGTACGTCGTTAAAATTCTATGTTCCGCCGGGAATCGAAACCGGTGTTCTCTGGACTGAAGGCCAGTAAGCTGACCATTCAGGCAAGGAGCAGGTGAATCAACTGAGTGTAGTGGTTTTATATTCCCACATCAGCCATCCTCGAAGTGGTTTTCCGCGGTTTCCCACTTCTCCTCCAGGCAAATATCGGGATGGTACCTAACTTAAGGTCACGGCCGCTTCCGTTGCTCTTCCTTGTCTAACTCTTCCAACTTTTCCCTCCCCATCAAGGCCCCTGTTCAGCATAGCCGGTGAGGCCGCCTGAGGGAGGTAATGGTCCTTCTCCCCAGTTTTATCCCTCAGACCCAAAATCTCACGCTCCAGGACACTACCCTTGAGGCGGAAGAGGTGGGACCCCTCATTGAGTCCGAGAAACCAACCCTGGAGGGTAAACGGATTAAGAAATTATTATTATTATTATTATTATTATTATTATTATTATTATTATTATTATTATTACTATTACTATTACTATTACTATTATTATTATTATTGTTACGGAGTTTTCCGTGGTAGTTAGAGGTGAAAGAAGGTGCGGGCGTGAACGGGTCTCAAACTACGAAATTAAAGTTAATGTAAAATTTAACAAGGTTATATTTTCTTTGCAAAAACACGAAATAACAAGAATGGCAGGTACAGAGTAGCAAGGCAATAAGGTGCAATTACAATATTTACAGGATTTGGGCTTCGAGCCCCAACCTCACAATTCTTGAGCAATTAGCCCAGTTTTACCCCAAACACAAGTTTCAACAGAGGGGCAGAAAACCCCATTCATACCTAGGAGCACTTGCTCCAAATTACACAGTAAGGCCTCCTTGAGGCGCGCAGAAAACAAAATTTTCAAGAAAGAGCAACTTGCTCTCAAAATTCAGGCCTGTCAAAGGCCACACCTAATTCCACCTTCAAGCTGTCCTCTAAGGACATATACACAGGGGTAAAATACCCAACCTACTGAGGTCTATTAAATGAGAAGAAGGTTAATTACATGACCTCTAAAATAACAATTGAGAGGAGGCGATCTGCACTCCTAATACACTTATTTAAAACCCTAATCTGGCACTAGGCCGCTAATGCAGGGGCTAATCCCATACTAAAGAGGTAACTTAAGGAAGAAACAATTTACATTAATGTTACGGAAGAATCGGTTGAGAAAAATAAGTTCACCTCAGAACAATATGAGTGGGAGCTCGAGAGGGTTAAGCACTCTCTATCCCAATATGTAGCCTTAAAAGAGAATAGGTGCTAAGAGTAGTTACATTTTAGGAAAAGGTTACATGATGGAAACGCTTCGGACCCGCCCCGAGAGTTAAACTGCTGAGCTAGCAAGAAAAGAAGTTATTAAAAGGCCATTACCTGGTTATTGAGCTGCTGCCCGAAGAAAGGGGCGCTTCCCGCCCCCTGCTATGTACTTTACACACTGAAAGATGGTACTGAAGTGGCGCAGAGACCCTAAAATCAGCAGTTTAAATACTCTCGCAGAAAGTTCGAGGCGTTTCAGGAAGAAAAACACCCGCCCACAATCATTTATTGGCTAGGGTACAGCAACATATCCCCTTTGGAGAAGATACACCTGATTGGTTAGAAATTAATTTTAAAAATTCGGGATTGGCTAAATACAAAACAAGGGGAAAGAAAGGGGTATACAGCCAACTTAAACAATAACAGAAAGAAATTTAACAAGAAACAAACTTTTGAAATAAAAATTTCTCCAAAAAACAGTTCTTTCACAAAAATACGTCGAAAACAACACAGTTCAGAAACTTCAAAATTTCCAAGTAGTGGCATCTTCAGGGTAACTTGAAAATTAACACATAAGACAAAGTTCAGACTTCTCCCAGTAGGGGAGTTTCAACTGGCGCAAGGTTTAAATAAGCGGCGTGGAGGTGCACCGCCCGGTACAGACCTCCCCCCCAAAAGTTCCTCCAAGGGGGTAACACGGAAGAACATACACTTTTGTTTGAAAACAAGGTCCAAGTTATGATGTTGCTATGGAGATTAATTGCAGAAGCATTTATCAAAATAGTGAAAATTTGATTTGATCTAGTTTCAAAAATTCTCGTAGTAACTGCTGAAGTAATGTCTTTATGTTTGTAGAAGTTGAATTCAGAAGAAAAACTTTTAATACTTGAAAGTGAAGAAAAATTTCCAAAGTCCACCAAATATTGCTGTTGAATTCCCAAGTGTAGTAATTGCTGATAGTAAATGTCCATGTAGTTGATTAAATAGGATGGCCAGACCAGCCGCTGCATCTTGTGTCCAGAGGAGGCCGCTCGGACCCCTCAAGTACCCTGAGATACCGCTCGCCCGCACTATGAGGGGAGCAGTGGTGTTGAAACACGCCGCGCCTGCGGTGAACATATACAGGCTGCGGGCAAGTAGCAGGTCGTGCGCCGCACATCAGCCTTGGCCGGGAGGAGGGCTCCGGCTCGCCGTGCACCTGTCGTCCTCGCTGGAGCAGAGGGGGCCCTTCCTCTAACCCAGTCGCGGCACGGCGCCGCGCGGCTGCGGGGGCACTGAAACATTAAAGGTAGGCGGCAGAATTTTGTTGGACCATCATCATCTTTTTTTTGAGGGCACAGGCTTTGTGGAGAGGTTGAGGGGCCAGCGGCGTGCAGATATCCATGGCATTTTATATAAGCAAGCCACAGTGTGTGTGGAGCAGGAGACGGGAGCGTGGTAATGGCCGTGGCAAGGACAGAATGGCAGTTTAACGGTTCGGGGAAGGTTTTACAAAATGTTTACATATAAAACAAAATATTATAGAAGGGGCAGAATGCCTTAAAAGTGAAAACTCAAAAAAAAAAAAAATATAACCTTCATATTCCTTTCAAAATAATATGAAGCAAGTTAACACAGAAATTACACCGGTTTCACCTGTGACAGGTGAACCCTAAATATCCTCTCGGTGGCTGGATTACTTAATAACAACGTAACCGGCGTAAGGAAATCGAGAATGATACACGGCCCATGAAATCTGGGGGCAAGCTTGCCCGCGGGAACAAAGTTCTTGACCATCACTTGGTCACCTACCTTCAAATTGGTGGGTCTCCGTCCACGATCATATCTTTCCCTAACCTTTTCATGAGAGACATTAAGATTGGCTTTAGCTTTCTTCCAAAGATCTTTGATATTATCCGGATCTATTGTCTCAGGTAGAATGTCGGGATGGTACCTAACTTAAGGCCACGGCCGCTTCCTTTGCTTTTCCTTGTCTAACTCTTCCAATTTTCCCATCCCCACAACAAGGCCCCTATTCAGTATAACAGGTGAGGACACCTGGGCGAGGTATTGGTTCTCCTCCCCAGTTGTATCCCCCGACCAAATGTCTCACTCTCCAAGACGTTGCCCTTGAGGCGGTAGAGGTGGGAACCCTCGCCGAGTCCGAGGGAAAAACCAACCTTGGAGGGTAAACGGATTCAGAAGAATGTTTATTATTATTATTCTTGTATGTCTCATTGGGGTCGAATTTTATTTTAGATATAGGACCATATTTTGATTGTGTTTATTTGTGCTTTGTTTAAGTATTAAATTACGTTAGTATTAATTATTACACTAATGCAGGGTTTCCCAAAGCTTCTGTCTCTGAGGTCCCCTGACCATATCGCATGCACGTTCATGGACCTCTTAGCCACAGAACATAATACTGCATTCAGTAAAAGAAATACAGTATAAATTTTTGATGATACAATGTTTGATTTTACTCGTATAATTTAGGACAAAAATTTACTTCCTTTGAAAGTTGAATCTCGTAACTTCATTAACATAAAAATACTTTATAAATGCACATAAATTATAAAACAATGTGACACTTGGCTAATAATTACAACAACATGCATCTGGAAACGTCTTCTTCTTATTCTTCTTATTCTTCTTCTTCTGTTTATCTGCTTACCCTCCAGGGTCCGTTTTTCCCTCGGACTCAGCGAGGGATTCCACCTCTACCGCCTCAAGGGCAGTGTCCTGGATCTTCAGACTCTGGGTCGGGGATACAACTGGGGAGTAGGACCAGTGCCTCGCCCAGGTGGCCTCACCTTCTATGCTGAACAGGGGCCTTGCGGGGAGATGGGAAGTTTGGAAGGGATAAACGAGGAAGAGGGAAGGAAGCGGCCGTGGCCTTAAGTTAGGCACCATTCGGGCATTTGCCTGGAGGAGAAGTGGGAAACCACGGAAAACCACTTCCAGGATGGCCGAGGTGGGAACCGAACCCACCTCTACTCAGTTGACCTCCCGAGGCTGAGTGGACCCCGTTCCAGCCCTCGTACCACTTTTCAAATGTCGTGGCAGAGCCGGGAACCGAACCCGAGTTCCGAGGGTGGCAGCTAATCACACTAACCAGTACTCCACAGAGGCGGTTTATCTGGGAACTTACTTGAAAACATCACTTGTTGCCGTTGTTGGATCAATGGAACGGATGGTCCCTTTCTCAAGGACCAAGCGTTTTACAAGCATAGTGACTCGAATCGAAGTTTAGTCCCTACATTATCTCTGTTATTGTACATCGTTTTCATTTTTGTGAGAGCAGAAACAGGTACACTCACACAGCATGTTGTAGTGATAGTTATTATACGCAGTATTTCCTTTCTAGAAATTGTAGGCTACAGGGGATGTCACGGACCCAAAGTCGATCAGAGGCATGAAGTAGTGATACATTCGCGGAATTTCCTGGAGCTGAACATGCCACTTCATCTGTTTCTGCACGCATATTTTTTTTTTCACTTTCTCTCTGTCAAGTTACTTGATGCTCAGTTTCAAAGAAGCGATTTCTGATCCACGAGATTTTCTCAACCAGAGACGGAAAATATGGTCTGAGTGTGGATACTAGTAATTCCAAGTGTCTAACAATTGCATCACTTACACTGCCTTGAGGTATTTCTTACTTCTGCTCTGCTGACTTGCACCATTCGTCAGCCAAATTAAGAATTACATATAACAACAACAACAACAACAACAAAAACCATACCCCGTGGCGCAACAACCCTGAAGGGCCTTGGCCTACTAAGCGACCGCTGCTCACCCCGAAGTCCTGAAGACTATGAGATGTCGTGTGGCCGGGACGGCGAATCCTCTCGGCCGTTATTCTTGGCTTTCTTGACCGGGCCCACCATCTCACCGTCAGATAGCTCCTCAATTGTAATAATGAAGGCTGAGTGGACCTCGAACCAGCCCTCAGATCCAGGTAAAAATCCCTGACCTTGCCGGTAATGAAACCCGGGGCCTCCGGGTAAGATCTAGGCACGCTACCCCGACACCGCGGGGCAAGAGTTACGTACACCGAGCTCGATAGCTGCAGTCGCCTAAGTGCGGCCAGTATCCAGTATTCGGGATATAGTGGGTTCGAACACCACTGTCAGCAGCCCTGAGGATGGTTTCCCGTGGTTTTCCACTTTCACACAAGGCAAAAACTGGGGCTGTACCTTAATTAAGGACATGGCCTGTTCCTTCTCACTCCTAGCCCTTTCCTGTTCCATCGAGTCCGTAAGACCTATTTGTGTCGGTGCGACCTAAGGCAACTTGTAAAAAAAAATGTTTAAAAAGGTTTACATGTATGTATAAGTTATAGAACAGTGAAGACATGCTTACTAAATTTAGTATAATGGACTATGCATTCTGTATTACAATAAAATTTCACTCTTCAAATACTTCCAGCCGCCTCTGTGGTGTAGTGGTTAGTGTGATTAGCTGCCAACCCCGGATGCCCGGGTTCGCTTCCTGGCTCTGCCACGAAATTTGAAAAGTGGTACGAGTGCTGGAATGGGGTCCACTAAGCCTGGGGAGGTCAAATGAGTAGAGGTGGGTTCGATTCCTACCTCAGCCATCCTGGAAGTGGTTTTCCGTGGTTTCGCACTTCCCTTGCAGGCAAATGCCGGGATGGTACCTAACTGAAGGCCACGGCTGCTTCCTTCCCTCTTCCTTGTCTATCCCTTCCAATCTTCCCATCCCCCGCAAGGGCCCTGTTCAGCATAGCAGGTGAGGCGGCCTGGGCGAGATATTGGCCATTCTCCCCAGTTGTATCCCCCGACCCAATGTCTCATGCTCCAGGAGACTGCCCTTCAGGCGGTAGACTGGGATCCCTCGCTGAGTCCGAGGAAAAAACCAAGCCTGAAGGGTAAGCAGATTAAGAAAGAAAAGAACTACTTACAACTTATTACTGCGGACCCTTTGGATTATCATCTCAGCCCACGTTGGACCCACGCACCACATTTTGGGAACGGCTGCTCTAATATATACTAATTGGTTTAGTGTAAGAGAAGGCCTAATGGCCTTTACTACGGCAATAAAGACATTTATCTGTCTGTCTGTCTGTCTGTCTGTCTGTCTGTCTGTCTGTCTGTCTGTCTGTCTATCTATTCTACAACTACATAGACTAAGATGGGTAAGAAAATGTCAGCAAAGACAGAAAACACACTTACATAATGAGGACATTTGAGCGGTTGAACTTGACCAACAAGGCCGTGTTACGTACAATTATGGACTGTATCTCCATGAATGCCACCTCCTGTGGAAAGACTATCATACCGACATTTTTTTTAATTGTTCATTATCTCCCGTCGTTGTCACTTTATCCTGTTGAATTTAGCCAATCAGATCGCTTCGCGGGCGAATATAAACTGGCTTTGCGAAACGGTGTTGCTGAATCTGCGCGTGACTTAAGACCGCTTGAGAGCACCAATCGAAGAACAAGCATTTCAAAGATAAAATACAGTAAGAAATATGACAGTTCATATTTGCACTTAGGATTTTGTGGTAATAATAATAATAATAATAATAATAATAATAATAATAATAATAATAATAATAATAATAATAAATTTACCGGGAGGTACACCTGCCAGTTCATTCAAAAGAAGAACCTTGGAGAATGCCATCTGATACATGAAGTTTGCAACAACTAATACAAGTAGTTTTGACTGTTCCCTGCAGATGTCTCTACTAAAAACTGATGTTATGCCCTCTGGTGTGAAGAGGAATTATTAAAATTGTTAAGTTTTTTTTAAGGTTTACTACACTGAGTTGATTATTCTTTGTTTTTGGTATGTTAAAGTTGACAACGCTTCGATCTCTTCCCGCCAACTTAAGATGTTGGCCAATGGATTTTTTAAATATTTATTTTTCAGCCAATCAAACTATGGCTAGTGTTTGTTTAATTACCCAATAAAAATTGGGGGGTTTGTCGGGCCTTAGCGCAGGGCTCTCTAGATACTTCCTCTCTGGTATAAAAGCTGGCACATTTTTGACCAGGTGGTCTTGTTCATCGCTCTAGTCTGATGTGTGTGTTTATAAAGGAGGCGGGGTGCCTCGTCCATCATCGAGCCGTCCATCAGCTCAAGGTAATGGCAGTCCGGATTTTATTAAGTAATAGACTTTGAAAGCTAGCTCGAGGGGAAGGTTTCCGATCTTCACTATGGAACTTTAATTTCCTGAAATGTAAATTCCAAGTTCAAATGTAAATTTCAAATCTTCTAAATTTCAATCTTCTAATGTAAATCTCAAACAAACCAAAAAAACTTAGCTGAAATCAGAGAATAGAGAGTGTGATACCCTCTCGCGTTCTCTATCAACTTGATTTTGAGGTGACTATGATTTTATAACCTTTTTCAGTTGAAATCTTTGTAATTTAAATATTGTATCCATCTAGTCACCTCGGTAGTATTGGATTAGCCTCTGTAACGTCGGGCTATAAGCCCAAATAGGGTTTAAAACTTTCTTTTTGATTTTCAAGGAGCCCGAGTGTCCGCCTCCTCACCATTTTTAGTTTTGGACCAGTAACTTAACCTGTTGCTTTTCACAAAGGCCTGGTAGGATGGATACTCGATACCCCTGTTAAACATTTTAATTCCCTTAAAGTTAAGAAGTTAGAGTGTTGAGCATCTAAGAGAGTAAATACTGTTTGAATTGTAAAATGTACGTTTGATAGGCCTGGATTCTTTTTTGAAAATGTAAATTTTATAGAACAAGAGGCTCTGTGTATTAATGTAAAAGTTGAATGGTGCCTTTGGAAGCCTATAAGGTTATAAGGTTTAGAGAGTTGTCTCCTAGACAAACTTGTAGAGTAAGGAGACTCTTACATTGGTGTAAAAGAAATTGGGAGATCCGTCTCCTTCACTGTTTGTTAATGGGAGCAGCTGTGCTCGTGCAACATTGGTAATTAGGCACCTGTAAGCTCAAGGTTGCTAATTTGTCAGTTGTGGATTGTTCTGATTTTCTAAACTTTGTCACCTAACTTGTAAGCAACTTTTGGTACCTGAAATTGTAAAGTCTAACTTTGAAAAGAAACAAAAAAGGGGAGAAGGAAATATAACTCTAATTTTAAAGTTTTAAATTAATCTTCTGATTGTCCTATTTTGACCCATTCATGCTCACACCTTCTTTCACCTCTGTCCACCACAGTATCCCCGTAGTAATAATAATAATAATAATAATTGTACCGGGTGGTACACCTCCACGCCGCTAATTCAAATATTGCGCCAGTTGAAACTTCTCTACAGGAGAAAGCCGGAACTTTAACAAACTGTATTAACTCAACGGTTTCTCGGAAGATGTCACTACTGTAAATTTGGTAATTTTGAAGTGTTCTGAACTGTGTGTATTTTGATTTGTGTTTGTTTGCTCCGTATCAAGAAGTTTGAACATTCTCTAACAGATGTCGCTACCCAAAACTATGGTAACACACTCTGGTGCAATGGAATGAACTTTCTTGAAGAAATATTGTATTCCTAAGTTTTATTTTTACTAAATTTTGTTCTGGGGTTTGGAATATAAATCCTTTCTTTCCGCCCGTTTTGAATGTAACCAATCATGAATTTACGTAATTAATTTTCCACCAATAAGGTGTTTCTTCCTCGTCTTGTGTATTAGTTTTTGCTGTTATCCAATAAAAACGAAAGGGTGTGTCTACTCATTCCTGAAAGGTCTCGAATGTTCCACGAGGGTATATAAACAGCTGATTTTCTTGTCTCGGTGCCACTTCAGTAACATCTCTCGTAGTGTGTGAATATGTAGCAGGGGGCGGGAAGTGCCTCTTTCTTCAAGCAGCAGTTCATCTACAAGGTAATGGCCTGTTAACATCTTCATTTCTTGCTAGCTCAGCAGTTTAACTCTCGGGGAGGGTTCGAAACCTTTAGTATGTAACCTACCTTTTTAAAATGTAAATTCTTTTCTGTCTGTCTATAAATTACAAATCTGTAAAGCGGGGATAGAGAGTGCTTCACCCTCTCGAATTCCCCTCCATTTTTGAAAAGGAGGTGACGACGTTTTCATAACCGTTCTTCTCTTCTTTATTGTAGTAAAAGTTTTCTCATACGTGTCACCTCACTAGCTTGGGATTAGCCCCTGTATGATCGGCCTAGCGCCACATAGGTTTTAGACAAAACTTGGTGTAGGAGTGCAATTTATCGCCTCCATTCAATGTTGTATTTTGGGCCATTTACTTAACCCGTTTTGTTTTCCTTCCTGCGAAGGCCCAGTAGATTGGGTACGATATACCCCTGTTTCTTTATTATGCCTTGATGGCAGGTTGTGTAAGAGTCCGTTATTGCCTTTATAGGCTTGAAAGATCGAGAGCGGGGCAGCTCTTTATAGTGTTGTGGTAAAAGTGCCTTAGAGAGGCTTGAGATGTAAAGTTGGGAGCAAATGCTCCATGTTATTAAGGGTGTTCTGCCCTTTGCTATCTTGTTGTTGTGAGCTGAGAGCTCAGAAATTATATTTGGGGCTCGAAGCCCAGATCTTGTAATAACCCCTTAAATCTTGTGATTTCTTTGTACCTGATTTTAGCTTGTTGTTGACTTGTTAAGTTTACAAATTCTATGTCATCATTGTTAAGTTTTGAAAATATAACCTTGTTAAAGTTTTAAATTAACTTTAATTTTGTAGTTGAGACCTATTCCCGCCCGCACCTTCTTTCACCTCTAACTACCACGGATATCTCCGTAACAATAATAATAATAATAATAATAATAATAATAATAATAATAATAATAATAATAATAATAATAATATAATAATAATAATTGTACCGGGAGGTACACCTCTACGCCGCACATTTAAATCTTGCGCCTACAAGAACTCCTCTACTGGAGAAATTGTGAGCTTGAAACTAGTCCTACTTCAACCTTTACTCAGAAGATGTCACTACAGTAATTGGGCGTAATTTTCTCATTGTGAAGTTTCATGTACTGTATGAAATTCTACGTGTTTTGTTTACCAGTCATCAAGAAGTTTGGACCTTTTCAACAGATGTCACTGCTAATAAACTATGATCATGCACCCTGGCGCGTGGTAGAAGAACCTTTTTTGAAGACGTTTTGTATTCATAAGTTTTTTTTTTTACTAAATTATGTTCTTTCATTTTTGGGTTGGCAATATTGATCTTTTCTTTCCGCCAGTTTTGAATTTAGCCAATCATGAATTTTTGTAATTAATTTTCAGCCTATCACAGGCTTCTTCCTCGATTATGAGTGTCACCTTTGATGTTAACCAATAAAAATTAGAGGGTGTGGCTGGTTTATTCATGAAAGGTCTCGAACTTTCCCCGAGGGTTTATGAACTGCGGATTTTCACGTCTCTTGGCCATTTGATCAACATCTAACTAAGTGTGTGTGTGTGTGTGTGTGTGTGTGTGTGTGTGTGTGTGTGTGTGTGTGTGTGTGTGTGTGTGTGTGTGTGTGTGAAGCAGGAGGCGGGAGGCGCCTCTTTCATCAGGCAGCAGTTCTTCAGCAAGGTAATGGCCTATTAACATCTTTATTTCTTGCTAGTTCTGCGGTTTAACCCGAGGGGGAGGTCCGAAACATTAACTATGTAACCTACCTTTCTGAAAATGTAATTTCTGCCGGATTATTTAAAAACTTCATAATATCTTCAACTGAAAATCGGGGATAGAGAGTGACATACCCTCTCGAGCTCCCCTTCATATTGGTTTGAGGTGACAACGTTTTGTAACTGGTTTTCTTCCTTTCCGAAAAGTTTTAAATTATTCTTATACGAGTCACCTCCATAGTTTGGGAATAGACCCTGTTTCATCGGCCCAGTGCCCCTTAGGTTTTCAGAAATCATATCTAGGAGCGCAAGTACTCGCCTCCATTCAATTTGTGTTTCGGGCTATTTACTTAACCTATTCTTTCCTACTACGGCCCAATAGGTTGGGTACTAGATACCCCTGTTTCAAATCTTGTAAGTTGTGCCTTGATGGCAAGTAATTGTAATTTGCTGGTATTGCCTTGAGTAGGTTGTGAACTGAGAGCACGGTAGCTCTTTTTGAAGTGTTGTAAAAGTGCCTCTGGGAGGCTTGATGTTGTGTGTTGGGAGCAAGCGCTCCTGGTATTTTGGGGATTTCTGCCCTTTTGTAAATTTATGCCCTTCTGTAAAGTTTGAGCTGGAAGCTCAAAAATTGTAAAACTAGGGGCTTGTAGCCCAAGTGTGTTAAAGATTTTGAAATCTTTGATTTTTCTAAGTCTTGTTTCTAAATTGCTATGTCATCGTTATCTCACTAAGTGAGAATTTGTTAACTTGTTGTTTTTTGAAAATATAATCTTCCATTTCAGTTTAAATTCTTTCTTGACATAGTAGTTAGACCCATTCACTCCGGCACCTTCTTTCACCTCTGCTGGTCCACGGGTAACCCCGTAACAATAATAATAATAATAATAATAATAATAATAATAATAATAATAATAATAATAATAATAATAATAATAATAATAATAATAATAATAATAATAATAATATCGCATGGCCTCCGGAGAGATCTGGTGCAGGTCTTTCGAGTTGACGCCTATTGGCAACCTGCGCGTCTGTGGCCCTACCTAGAATGATCTTTTAATGTTCCGGACGACACAAACAAGCAGTCCCCGAACCATCGGGCCAAACACCAGCGCGTTAATCATTTATCATGGAGCCGGACAATTGGTGCGGTAATGAAAGCGTACACAAGCTAATGAAGTGTTGTCGAACGAGTGATGAAACCATCTTCCAATATCTGCTTCACTTATATTAGCACTAGCCTTCGTTACAGGGTGAGCTATTCTTTCTGATAGGACCGGATGTCTCCGAAGGAAAGCTTTGTACCGCCCAATTCCTGGTAGGTTATCCTTGAAAGGAGTTTTCCTTGCGTTTGGTTTCAGAAATTCCTGCACACTGAGTTGAATATCTTCTCTTCGCCTAGGGAAACCTTTCTTGCTCAAGTCTATTAGCAAGTTAACCAAACTTTCTTCCTCATTGTCGGTAAGGATCGGACTGGGACCAAATGTAGACTTAGGTTGTCTCTTAAGGTACCGGTAACGCTGAAGTGTAGACCTAGGAACAGAGAACGTTCTTGCTGCAGTTTTTTATCTTTTCTCCATCGCGTACCGCAGCAACTGTAGCCATTAGACGTCCTATTGGGCTCCTTTCCTTTATTTGGTATGTTGGAGCTGGAATAAGACAAAGAAACCAATTAAACAACTACAGTATATGAAAGCTTTTATGAATAAAAATATATTGCATCTTTTGCATTCACAGCCTTATTTATGACGCTTACGCCCTTAAACTATGTCTTCAGTGGAATAATAACTGCTTAAATTATCTGTTAGGATAATTATTTTTATAAACTTTGCGAAATATAAAAATAAGGGAGAACCACAGTGATGGACACTGCCCATCAGTATGAAATACCATTTTACATGTGTTATGTTGTTAAAATGTATACACTGAGGTCATCGTGAAAACATTGATGAACTAAAATTGTATAATGCTCAAAGGTTCATAAATTACATCACTGCTTTCTCACTTGCAAACAGTCAGAGTTCTGGGCACTGCCATTTGTAGGTTATTATTACTTGGTAGATGTTCAATAAGTGTATCAACACTTAATTATAACTCAGGCTAATATATTTAAACAGCATATTTGAAATATGTTGTTTAGTCCTCCGCCCGAAGTCTGGTTGGATTCTAAACAGCTCCGCCATCAGCTGTCATAGATGGCCTAGGCATCACTGAAGAGGCGTACTAAGGAAACAAGGAGTAGTGTAGTTTCCCGTTGCTTTCCTCACCGAGCCAGAAGGTGCTAATACATGTCAGTCTGCCAAGCCCACTGAAATACATGCACCAACCGACCCTATGAACAATATTTTCACACCATTCATAGCAGGGACTGGCTGCAGAAGGAATGGCATTACTAGCATCACTCACACCTCAGTCACTTTCATTTTGTCAAAGCCAAGGATAAAGCTGAGACAGATCAATTGCTCTAGCCCACACCAGAAGACATAGTGCACTGTAAACACTAGGTCCGCCAGCAAAGGCATATTTGAAATATATAGTAGCATATTTGCTTACCCCCCTAATAAGTGGATACATTCTTCTTAACAATTTGATAAGGATTCAGTACGAAACCAACATGGATTTCACAACACTAACAAACAAATCAAATGCTTCTCAATTGGCTACAGTCTTGTGCATGATCTGAACAGCGTTGCAGCGCTAGGGTTTGCTGATGATATTGCGTTCATATCTGAAGATACAAAATCAGCAGCGCTTATGATTGATACTACCCCAAGTAGGTCTCGTACTGAATACTTCTAAATCAAAAGCTATAGTTATTAAACTTATTAAGAATGGGCTATTGATTAACGCCATTATTAGGACTGTCAGTGGAGTGCAGGTGTCATCTATATAGATCACCATCATCATCTGTTTACCCTCCAGAGTCGGGTTCTTCCCTCGGACACAGTGAGGGATCCCACCTCTACCGCCTCAAGGGCAGTGTTCTGGAGCTTCAGACTCTTGGTCGGGGATACAACTGGGGAGAATGACCAGTACCTCGCCCAGGCGGCCTCACCTGCTATGCTGAACAGGGGCCTTGTAGAGGGATGGGAAGATTGGAAGGGATAGACAAGGAAGAGGGAAGGAAGCGGCCGTGACCTTATGTTAGGTACCATCCCGGCATTCGCCTGGAGGAGAAGTGGGAAACCACGGAAAACCACTTCCAGGATGGCTGAGGTGGGAATCGAACCCACCTCTACTCAGTTGACCTCCCGAGGCTGAGTGGGCACCGTTCCAGTCCTCATACCACTTTTCAAATTTTCGTGGCAGAGCCGGGAATCGAACCCGGGTCTCCGGGGGTGGCAGCTAATCACGCTAACCACTACACCACAGAGGCGGACATCTATATTGATACGCAGGAAAATCTCAATTATTTGGGTGTTACATACAACAACGAAATAATATTAGATGAAAGGAACATCATAACTAAACTAAACAAAAATATCGAGACTAGTGAACTCAATTTTTCTTAAACCAGATCAGAAAATTAATATTACAAATCAATACATTTGACCGAGTTTAATTTATCCTTTAGAGTGTGCGCCCTTATCGAAATTCAGATGTGGATTTTTAGATGATGTCGATAAATGAATTACAAGATAAATGAATTAGAAGTACAGTAAAGGAAGGAAATAGTTGGTTTACCAACGGATTTTCCAGACTGAATGCCCTATAGTTCAAAAATTTTCGTGGATTGGGCATTATGAGAGCGTCGTGGGAAGTTTTCCTTCAACACGTTAACATCTGTAACAGGCTGGACTCTACTGTTGAGCCTTTTCTGGAAAAAACAAGAAATTTTCAGCAAGAAATAAAGGGTGGTCTGAGAAGCCTTGTCTTCGTTCCTTATAAACAACCTAAGGTACAGACTCTTCGCAAGAAAATGATAAATGAGCAGTTTGAAAATACTACCAAACCGTCCGGCTCCGTGGCTAAATGGTTAGCGTGCTGGCCTTTGGCCACTGGGGTCCCGGGTTCGATTCCCGGCGGTGTCGGGAATTTTAATCTTAATTGGTTAATTTCGCTGGCACGGGGGCTGGATGTATGTGTCGTCTTCATCATCATTTCTTCCTCATCATGACGCGCAGGTCGCCCACGGGAAGCAAATCTAAAGACCTGCATCTGGCGAGCCGAAATTGTCCTCGGACACTCCCGGCACCGAAAGCCATACGCCATTTTTTACTACCACACTGTGGAAAAGGTTACTCGAATTTTTCAGAATGGACACAATCAAACACCTGGATTACAACGAAGAAAGGACTTTCAACTTCCCAATGGACTAATGGCATTAAAATGAACTGTAATGGGATAGCAGTGCGAAGCGTTCCCGGTTGAAGCCAAGAAAATCGTTGCCGTCACTGTAACTAGATAGAAACCCTCCCTACATTTCTGGTTTCTGGCCGAAAGTGGAACTATTGAGAAATGACAGGCACCATAGTGTCAGGAGTAGTACCGCAGAACTTCTCAAAAAAATCTGGCATATTTGAGGTCTTGGAAGAAATGCACTGTATCTCTAGCGATGGCTCCAGTAAACGCGCAGACATTGACGCGATTGACAGGAAGAGAACCATCCGCGTTGTTATTGATCCAACAACAAGGTTTGAGAGTAACAGTTCACAGGCCAAGGAATTTGATTCTGAAAAGAAGAGACACTACGATCCTGTTTTAAGTACTTTGAAGAAAAGAATCGTATACCCGCCGGTTGTTGGGAAGTTACTGGGTTGCTTTTCGGTGCGCGAGGATCTGTCACAAAATTATCAGGTTTTTTAAATGCTATTTGTTCGGGGCGTCGACCCATGTGGATCTTTTGGCCCTACTGGCACCATATAGTATGAACCAGCGTGTAATTGGAATGGCGGTAATGTGGAATGTTGCGTGTGACGAAAAGAAGATTAACGGCGTCACCATACCCAGTCCCCAGGCCAGGGATATTAATCATTACAATTTTAAAACCCTGACACCCGGCCGGGAATCGAAACCGGGGCCGCCGGGTGACAGGCGAACGCGTTGCCCCCTACACCGCGGGGCCGAACAGATTTTCCATTAATTGATTCCTTCGTTTTGGTATTCCTGTTTCGTTCTTAAAATGTATTAGTAAATATGTTTTACGTAATTCATTGTCAATGGTAAATCACAATTTATTCGGTATAGTAAAATAAAGTTTCCCTGATCGGGTATAACTGTACAACAGGGGAATTACAAAATTTAAACAAATATTTAAGTCCGCCTCTGTGGTGTAGTGGTTAGTGTGATTAGCTGCCACCCCCGGAGGACCGGGTTCGATTCCCGGCTCTGCCACGAAATTTGAAAAGTGGTACGAGGGGCTGGAACGGGGTCCACTCAGCCACGGGAGGTCAACTGAGTAGAGGTGGGTTCGATTCCCACCTCAGCCATCCTAGAAGTGGTTTTCCGTGGTTTCCCACTTCTCCCCCAGGCAAATGCCAGGATGGTACCTAATTTAAGGCCACGGCCGCTTCCTTCCCTCTTCCTTGCCTGTCCCATCCAATCTTGCCATCCCTTCACAAGGCCCCTGTTCAGCATACCAGGTGAGGACCCCTGGGCGAGGTACTGGTCATTCTCCCCAGTTGTATCCCGCGACCCAAAGTCTGAAACTCCAGGACACTGCCCTTGAGGCGGTAGAGGTGGGATCCCTCGTTGAGTCCGAGGGAAAAACCGACCCTGGAGGGTAAGCAGATTAATAATAATAAAAAGAAGCAGATATTTAAGCTCATTTTAAGGTAAATATTATGAACATTACTTTTTTTGCTATTTTGTTTTCCGTCGCACCGACACAGATATGTTTTGTGGCGACGATGGGAGAGGAAAGGCCTAGGAAGTGGAAGGAAGCGGCCGTGGCCATAAGTAAAGTACAGCCCCGGCATTTGCCTGGTGTGAAAATGGGAAACCACGGAAAACCGTCTTCAGGACTGCCGACAGTGGGGCTCGAACCCACCATCTACCGATTACTGGATACTGGCCGCACTTAAGCGACTGCAGCTATCGAGCTCGGTATGAACATTACTGTCCGACTCGTTGGGTGAATGGTCAACGTACTGGCCTCCGGTTCAGAGGGTCCCGGGTTCGATTCCCGGCCGGGTCGGGGATTTCAACTTCCAATGGTTAATTCCAATGTCTCGGGGGCTGGGTGTTTGTGCTGTCCCCAACATCCCTGCAACTCACACACCACACATAACACTATCCTCCACCATAGTAACACGCAGTTGCCTACAATTGGCAGATGCCGCCCACCCTCATCGGAGGGTCTGCCTTACAAGGGCTGCACTCTGCTGGAAATAGCCACACGAAATTATTATTATTATTATTATTATTATTATTATTATTATTATTATGAACATTACTGTCAATTTGATGCTGTTACCGTACGGTACGGTATCCCTTGTGGATTTTCTCTCTCATTCTTCTATTATATTTGTTTCCTTTTTAATTATTTTCTTCTTTGCGTTAGCTGGAGGGTGCAGTATTATGTTACCGGTAAGTTTAAAATATAATTCTATTGTGTTGTAGCAGATATTACCACCGTGATATCTCCCAACTGTCTGTTGATGATGACGATGATAGTAGTAATAATAATAATAATAATAATAATAATTATTATTATTATTATTATTATTATTATTATTATGACGATGATAGTAAAAATAATGATTATTATTATTATTATAATAAGTTCAACTGCGTCCTGGAGAAAACGGTAAGAATCTGGAATGAAAAACTGAAAGAACACAAACTATCACCAATAACACTGGGAAGAAAGAACAGATGTGTTGAAATAAACTGTCTAGCATTTGCAGATGATTTCGCCATACTTTCAGAAAGCTTGACAAATGCAGCAATACAAGTCAATATCTTGGAGAAAACTCTCAACAGAACAGGTTTAATTATGTCTGCAGGAAAAAATAAATTGTGATAAATATTAAAAAACTCCAGAATTTCTAATAACAGAAATTGGTCCAGTAAGGAAGGTAAAGAAATTCACATATATGGCAGAAACAATTAAGAAAACGGTTTGGAAAAATCCGCTACAGAAGGAAGGACAGTGCAACATGGAAAGAACATACTGTATAACTCGAAATAAATAAATAAATAAATAAATAAATAAATAAATAAATAAATAAATAAATAAATAAATAAATAAATAAATAAATACTGATATGCATTTAGGGCAGTCGTCCAGGTGGCAGATTCCCTATCTGTTGTTTTCCTAGCCTTTCCTTAAATGATTTCAATGAGATTGGAAATTTATTGAACATCTCCCTTGGTAAGTTATTCCAATCCCTAACTTCCCTTCCTATAAATTAATATTTGGCCCAATTTGTCCTCTTGAATTCCAACTTTACCTTCATATTGTGATCTTTCCTACTTTTAAAGAAGCCACTCAAACAGCTCGGAACATACCACTTAGTCGAGCAGCTCGCCTTCTTTCTCCCAGTTCTTCCCAGCCCAAGCTTTTCAACACTTTTTGTAACGCTACTCTTTTGTTGGAAATCACCCAGAAAAAATCGAGTTGCTTTTCTTGGACTTTTTCCAGTTCATGAATCAAGTAATCCTGGTGCGGGTCCCATACACTGAAACCATACTCAAGATGGGGTCTTACCAGAGACTAATATGCCCTCACCTTTACATCCTTACTACAACACCTAAACACCCTCATAATCATGTGCAGAGATTTGTATCCCGGGGGGGGGGGCGGCGATGACCTTCGATGTTAGGGCCCTTAAAACAACAAGCAAGCGATTTGTATCCTTTATTTACAATCTCATTTATGTGATTACCCCAATGAAGATCTTTCCTTATATTAACACCCAGACACTTACAATGATCCCCAAAAGGAACTTTCAACCCATCAACGCAGTAATTAAAACTGAGAGGACTTTTCCTATTTGTGAAACTCACAACCTGACTTTTAACCCCGTTTATCATCATACAGTTGCCTGCTATCCATCTCACAACATTATCGAGGTCATGTTGCAGTTGCTCACAATCTTGTAACGTATTTATTACTCTATACAGAATAGCATCACCCGCAAAAAGCCTTACCTCTGATTCCACTTATTTTCTCCTATCATTTATATATGTACCGGGAGGTACACCTCAACGCCGCGCATTCAAAACTAGCGCCTAAATGAACTCCTCTATTGGTCAAACAGAGAAACTGAAACTACACCAACCTGGAACTTTAATCAGAAGATGTCACCACTAAAATATTATGTAATTTTGTTCTTGTGCAGTTTCCTAAACTGAGTGAATTTCTCCTTGTTTTGTTTGCCA
Source organism: Anabrus simplex (assembly GCF_040414725.1). Taxonomy (NCBI): domain Eukaryota; kingdom Metazoa; phylum Arthropoda; class Insecta; order Orthoptera; family Tettigoniidae; genus Anabrus; species Anabrus simplex. The sequence goes on along the minus strand of NC_090266.1, from coordinate 1,155,753,395 downwards.
TTCATCAAGAAGTTTGGACATTTCTCCACTGATGACACTACCAAAAATCTATGAGCATGCACCCTGGTGCAAAGTGAAAGAACTTATAATTTAAAGAAGTTTTGTATTTCTAGGTTTTTTTAACTGATTGATGTTCATTTATTTTTGGGTTGGCAATTCTTCCTTTTCTTTCCGCCGGTTTTGAATCTAGCCAATCAATAATTTCTGTAATTAATTTTCAACCTATCACCGACTTCTTGTTCGATTCTGAGTGTAACTTTGAAATTGACCAATTAAATTGAGAGGGTGTGGCTGGTTTAGTCTTGAAAGATCTCAAACCTTCCCTGAGGTTTTATAAACTGCGGCTTTTCACGTTTCTTGGCCAATTGATCATCATCTTACTGAGTGTGTGTGTCAACAGGAGGCGGGTGGCCTCTTTCATCGGTCAACAGAATATCTACAAGGTAATGGCCACATAACTTCTTTCTTTCTTGCTACCTCCGCAGTTTAACCCGAGGGAAATGTCCGACTCTTTTGTTATGTAACAAACTTTTCTAAAATGTAACTTTCTTCCGGATAACGGAAAAACCTTCATAAAATCTTTAACTGTAAATCTGGGATAGAGAGTGAAGTACCCTCTCGAGCTCCCCTTCATTTTGTTTTGAGGTGACCACGTTTTATAACTGTTTTTCATTCTGTAATGTGGTAAAATAATTTCTATACGAGTCACCTCAGTAGTTTGGGTATAGCCCCTGTTTCACCGGCCTAGAGCCCTGTAGGTTTTAATTTTTCACTATCTTGGAGTTCTTTACTCCTCCATTCAGTTTGTGTTTCGGGCCATTTACTTAACCTGTTCTTTCCGCTAAGGCCCTATTGGTTGGGTACGAGATACCCCCGTTTCAATTTGTAAGTTGGGCCATGGAAGGCCATAGAGTGTAAGATTTTTGGTGTTGCCTTGAGTAGGCTTGAGAAACTGAGAGCCTGTTTTTCAAATTTTGTAACTGTAAGGTGTGCCTCTGGAAGGCTAGATATTTGATTTTAGGAGCAAGTGCTCCATGAATTAGGGAATTTCAGCCCTTGAATAAATTTGTGTTCTTTCGTAAATTTGAGCTGGGAGCTCAGGAAGTGTTAATCGAGGGGCTTGAAGCCCAGACTCTGTAAATATCAATAATCTTGGATTTTCCCAATCTTGTTTAACAATTGCTATTTGTACCTGTAATATTGTTATGAAAAGGATTGTTAAGTTTGTTTTCGGAAAAGAAATATAACCTTTGTTAAAGTTTTAAATTCGATTCTTGACATTGTAGTTAGACCCATTCAAGCTCGCACCTTCTTTCATCACCTCTGCGTTCCACAGATACCCCGGAACAATATATATAAGAAAAGATAAAGGTCCAATAATACTGCTTTGAGGAATTCCCCTCTTAATTATTACAGGGTCAGATAAAGCTTCGCCTACTCTAATTCTCTGAGATCTATTTTCTAGAAATATAACAACTCATTCAGTCACTCTTTTGTCTAGTCCAATTGACTCATTTTTGCCAGTAGTCTCCCATGATCCACCCTATCAAATGCTTTAGACAGGTCAGTCGCGATACAGTCCATTTGACCTCCTGAATCCAAGATATCTGTTATATCTTGCTGGAATCCAACAAATTGAGCTTGAGTGGAATAACCTTTCCTAAACTCGAACTGCCTTCTATCTAACCAGTTATTGATTTCGCAAACATGTCTAATATGATCGGTAAGAATGCCTTCCCAAATCTCACATGGAACGCATGTCAAACTTACTGGCCTGTAATTTTCAGCTTTACAGTATGTCTATCACCCCTTTCTTTATACACAGGGGCTACTATAGCAACTCTCCATTCATTTGGTATAGCTCCTTCATGCAAACAATACTCAAATAAGTATTTCATATGTGGTACTATCTACAATATATCTACTATAAAAAGTGTTTATCTAAAAACATCAAAATACAACACAGTAGTGAAACCTGAATGCCTGTACAAACAGAATATTCGTAGTGAATTTATACAGCGTAAGAAATATACCCCGGTGTAAGTCGTAACATTCCATATTTAATGCGATGTTTGAAACATACGAACGGAAGATTCCTAATGAACAGACACTACGAAAGGAATATAATGAAATTAATATTCACAGTCCGCTTCCAGCCATTTGACCGGGTCAGGAATGGAATGAATGAAGCCTCTTCTAGTGGTGAAGATAGGAACTGTGCCGACTGCCGAAGCGTGTCACACTCCTCTGAGGCAATAATTAATGACTGACAGATGAAATTATTTTGGAGAGTATTGTTGGAATGAAAGATGACATGAAAAACCGGAGTACCCGGAAAAAATGATGTCCCGCTTCCGCTTTGTCCACCATAAATCTCACACGGAGTAACCGGGATTTCAACTGCGGAACCCAGAATTGAGAGGCCGGCGCTGTACCGCCTGAGCACTACGAAAGAAATATACTCTGGCATAAACCGTAAACTCCATATGTGAAGAAATTTTGAGGACAATTTGAACAGTATGGACTTTGTGAATTGATGCCACGAAAGAAAGAAATCAGAACATTCCACGTGTGATTTCGACTATATGAGCAGAATATTCCAAGCGGATGGGCACTACGAAATGGTGTGTTCAAACCACATTGCCGCTAGCCCTGAAGACGTGTTCCATTTTCACACACCAGACAAGCGCCAGGCCTGCCCCTTAATTACGGTCAAGATCGCCAACTTCTCAGTCCTAGGCATTGTCACATACACAGTATAATTTCATGTTTAGAGGATATTTGTTGATAACTATATAACAGAAGAATCCTAGTGAATCGCCACTAACGAAAGTAAAATGCCTTGGGTAAGTTTCTGTCAGCATTATTTCTCGGTTACCATTGACTATAAACAGTATTAATTACTACCATAATACTTAGTTTTCCACATTCAGAATTAGTCTTTCTCCATGAGAATGGCAACTAATTCCTAGATCGTCGTGATCAAGGGCGGCTCCTGACTAAAATTTTAGGGTGAGCCAGATAATATTATTGTTGTTTCATATTAAACAATGTTTTATATTTTACATTTATTCTTGTCAATATTGCTACTGTCATCATTCCACACAACATAATATTTGAAACAAATTTTAATAAATAACTTAGTTGATGCATTAAAAACTATTCACATGGCTCCTTATTTGTAAATATATTCTCCTCTCCCGTGCTTGAATGAAGCAAGTTCTGATCCATCTTGGAACGCGATTATAATATACTTTGGCTGATGAGGTCCTAATATATGTATAACTTTATGTTCATACTTATGGAAGAAAATGTATTTGTTAACAAAAATTCTGCTTCATTCATTTTCCTATGTCGCACACAATCAGTATTTTAAACAACTACCACAAAAGTTAAAAACACATTAATTTATAGAAATTAACTTCATTCATACAGAACACAGTGACACACATGCACTTGGAACACCAGACAAGTGAAACTGTTTATATACGAACGCTGGTCCAGCATTAGAGTTTAAGTATTTCAAACTTAAAATACGCGCCGCGCGACAACGGCGGAACTGGCGACAACAAGCATGCAGCGAGTGACGTAGGAGCCAGCCTCGGTTCGCCAAGGCTAAGTTGCATCGTGCCTTCCAAACTTTCTATCATAAATAACTCGTATAGGAATTATAATACGAACATAATAATAACATCACCGTATACAACATTAAGATATATCCAATACCGCCAAGTTTCGTTAAAATCCATCTCGGATTAAGGAAGATATTGAAAGAAATGAAACTGCAATCTCCGCGAATTTGATATAAAAGAGGAGCGAGAATTCAACACGACACAGTCTTGTCCCACAGTCGAAACAGGACGGTTGGATGGTGGAAGTTTGTGCCGCGATGTGACAGTACGGAATCGAAGTCTACAGTCAACGAAGTTACGATGAGAAGTGATTGAAACATTTCAATACTCTTGTGAACTTAGAAGTTTGAACGAATGCATTACGGCTTGTATTTTGTCTGGTTGTAAATGCCTCACAGTGATTAAAATATTTCTGCTGATAGCGAACTTAGAATCTGGAACAGTGCATTAGGACTTCGATTTTCGCAAGTGTTAAATATCTTAAAGTGATTGACTCTTTCTGTTGATAGCGAACTTAGCATTGGGAACAGTGCATTAGGAGTTGTATATTTTCATGTGGAATTTGAATCTTCGGAAAGTATTAAAATTTCACGTGTGAATTCATTTATAATTTCACGGTATATTTAAATGAAACCAGGACCATTAGTGAACGTAACTAATTTTCACTATCAAAGTATTATAAAGCCTTACCAGTGTTATTATTCGTGTTTGAACATAAACATGACAGTGTGAGTGATCAGGAATAATTTCACTCCTTCATTAATAGTCCGTTAGTGCTACTTCTTATCATATAACAGTGCGTGTGAACGGAACTAAATTCACATGTAAAGTATTTAGTTCATTCTACGAAAGTGAAGTAATTGCCATTCATAGGGCCATCACAGTGCAAAATAAACTTTGTGAATACATGCAAAGCAATCATAAAGCAGTAGGACACTACAAATAATTGTGTTATATTCTTCGAACGTTAAAAGCTTAAGTGAACTATTTGAGGAAAATATAATTTGTGCCAAGTGTCATGTACGTTAAAAAGAATGCTGGTTCGATTCCATTGACATTCGGCCGCATGAAAGTTAATTTCTCTATTTTGTCAAGTAACTAGTTCATTTACCTTAAAACATTTGTGTCGATTTCATTGACATTCGTTACGACATCTTTGCATCTACTTTCTTATCCTTTCATGGGAATGACTAAAGCGAGTTCAGAAATTACACCTCAAACTAATACGTCCAATATGTACAAGGGCTTAATTGCGTGTGTTCACGCTATCCTTCGGAGTGAGTGATCTCGGCGAACCAAACTCCCAGACCTCCAAGATCTTCAAAATCTTCAAGAATTTCTAGAACTTCTAGAACTTCTAGAGCTTCCCTCGTTGGAGTGGACGTGGTTCCATGGTGCCGAGAGCTGATCCATGGTGAGAACGAGAGGAGTAACAGAACAACGCGAGACATCGCCAGATACAAGACGGAGAAATGTCACACACAATTAATATTCTACTGTACTGAGGTGATATGAACGTTACTTGTCACAATAAAACAGTTTTAAAAATATCTTACAACTGCATTCAAAGCAAATCCTCTCGCTCTCTGTACCACTCCATTTTAATGTGCCGTACACGCCCTGCGTACGACTGACTGACTGACTGACTGACACATTCATCATCGCCGAGCCAAAACTACTGGTTATAAAGAAATTAAATTTTGGGGATACATTCATATTACAATGTAGGTGCTCACTAAGGGAGGATTGCGACGTAAAAGCAACTAGCAAAAAAAACTGAGGGAGGATTTTTGGATATTCCGTCGCTAATGGGGTGAAAAGAGGGGTGAATTTTTAAAATGTGTGTATCTATATCTCGAAAACTGAACAGTTTAAAGACATGAAAATAAGTATTTGGTATCTCTTTCAAAAATAGAGAAACACGTATTTTTGGTTTTCGGAAAATCCTCTTAACGGGGGGGGGGGGGGAAGGTGAAAAAGGGTTGAATACCTTGTATGTGGATACTTATATCTCAAAAACTGAAGATGTTACAGTCATGAAAATTTGTATTTGGAACCTCCTTTAAAAATAAAGGAACACGTATTTTCTGTTTTTGGAAAATCTACTTAAGGGGTGGTGAACAGGTGTGACAAATGTAACAAGTTACAGACGTGAAAATTGGTATTTGGAATCTCCTGTAAAAGTAAAGGAACAGGCATAATTTGTTTTCTGAAAATCCACTTAAGGGGAAGTGTTAAAGGGGTAATTTTTTAAAATTAGCATATACCGGGTGGTACAGCTGCCACTATTTTTCCTAAACATATGCAACCAGCTAGGAATTAAATGTCTCTTAGTCTTTTCATACGCAACATCTTACAGCAATTTTACCTGCAGTTAGCCCGATATAGACTTTCCCGCACAATGCAAAAACGGAACGAGAGACAGTAAGTGAGGCCCATCTCAAAAACACTGTACCATTTTATGTAGAGCGCAGTACACTTCTGTAGTCATTTTACGAAACGTTACTGTACTGTACAAACCATAGCCACTCCTTTAGCTGTCGGTACATAATTGCACACCTGTTTGATTCAAGAGGCCATTTTCTTTCGATAGAAAAGGGCGGTTACGGTATCATAGAAACGTGATAGGTTAGGATCAATTACAAACATGTCAATTCACCGCCATTTTGTATTGTCTCATCTCATCGAAATCATTAGAATCGTGTTTTTCACAGGATTTTATAATCTATGGCACGCAAATGCTGTACAGCAGATGTGATAGCTTACGCCATGCAATTACTACCGTTAAAGTGTTCAATAAAGTCATAAAACCGGCCCATAAGGCTGTAACACATCGTTAACTTTACGAAGCGAGAAATTTCGCTCTCTTCGTGAATACAGAGTTGTAGGAGCTGGACGTTCACGCTGGGAGTAGCTGCGCGTAATTTAGGCATGTTAGATGTAACTGGACGAACTACATGGCGCAGTCAGGTTTCGAAATCTTATTGAGTCTAGCCTTCTTTAAGTTTTCATTTCTTACTCGCATAGGCATCCTTTATGAAGACTTGGCTTTTCTGAACTCCCAGAAATTCTTCGAAGGAAGTTATAATAAACAGACATAATAACAATTATCGCCACGTAAGCGCCAACTACGGACAAATTCATTGTGAAATACCACCTGAAACATTATGCTGGACTCATTTAACCAAGTATTAGGTACATACTCTACGAGTAGGGAATGGTTTCAAATATCGGGGCTTAAGAGAGGCATGATTCTTGTAACACACAAGATCGTTTTCGGAGCGATAGCGTAGATTATTCCATTAGTGTAGAGATACGAGATCTATGGTCGCCTGCTGAGGCTACATGATACTAATCGCAACCAGCATGTGAATCGTCGAGGGCTGAGAGTTCGAATCTAGTTACGAGCTTTTGAATTTTATTTGTATACTCTAAAAGGCATTCGTAATTAAGGTTTAACTTCTTTATGTCTCCAAAGTCACTTTTACCATTACAAGAAAAGCATAAATCAGAAAGGAGTAATAACATGCGACTTTCTCCTGGCAAACGGCAACAACGGATGAAGTGCACTGCACTTATTTACAGCATTATGACACACCCATTCAAAGAAGGAACTGCGCACGTTCGACTCGAAGAACGACTGGACCTCACATGTCGGACACATGAAACAGCTCACAGTAATTTTTACAGCAAAGTGCGAAATCTACTGTACGTTTAGCGCAAGAGCAAATATTATGTATTCACGGGATGATTATGTGAATATGTTATTAATTTATGGGGAAGTAAAGCAGAATTCATAAGAAGCCAGAACCTTGTATCAGGAATGATTCCCTGTACGAAGGCTGCCAAATCCAGATAGGCTACATTTCCAAGTGTTGAAAGACGGTTGTTTGAATGCAATTGCGCACAACCCACATACAAGCTCACGGGCCATTGGAAATGAACTGAACATCGGTCATGTATCTGTACTGCGCATATTGCACCACCACAAATTCAACCCCTACCATCAACGACTACACCAGGAACTTCACGGAGATGACCTTCAAAAACAGATAGAATTTTCGCAATGGATATTGTGCAGCCTTGAAACTGATGCGGATTTCTTAACGGACATTCTCTATAGTGACGAATCAAGATTTCACAATAACGGAACTGTTAATCGTCTCAACTTCGATTACTGGAACGTTAAAAACGTTAAAAATCATCATAGGATAAGGTAATCTCAATTCCAGGCACAATGGGGCGTCAACGTGCGGTGCCGGATAATAGGTGATAAGATAACTGGATCATATTTCTTCGAAGGAAAACTCACGGAACGAAGCTGTCCACATTTTCTTCGTGAATACCTCCCGCTCTTACTGGAGGATGTGCCCCTTGTGACTCGTTTGAAGATGTGGTTGCAGCAGGATGGAGTTCCTCCACACTAGTCTTAGGCAGTACAGAACCACTTGCATAGGACAAATCTTGAAAGATGGATGTGACGAGGGATACCTTTCACATGACTTTACTCCACTAGATTTTATCCTCTGAGGTTATTTAAACGGAAGAGTCTATGAACAGGAGCCACAGAGCCCGATTCATTTACGGCGGCACATCACTGAAGCCTGCAGGCAGATTCTACCACATACGTTGCAGGAAGCAAGAATGACGCAACTCCACCGTGCCCAGATTTGCATTAACGAAGAAGGTGGTCATTTTGAACATTTGCTTCATTAATCGAATGGCCATGCACAAGCACATTGCAACTCTGTCGGTAATAGCTTACTTTACTGCAAATGGCTCCTTTAAGAGCTACATAGAAACGAACATAACAAAGTACCTGCAACATGAGATCAACATCATGATTTAGATTTGTCTTCAAACAACGCAACTCACACGAACATTAACAACGAAATAAAAAAATTATAGCCCTATATCGCACTAGAACCAGCAACTAAGAAGCAACGTTTTTCTCCTCTAACTTCAAGCGCGCTCGGCTATCACGAGGTGTCATTTACCAGTGTTACGTCAACATACTTCTAGTCATTTAGCTATCATAATCTCTGTACATGAAGCTTTTGTGATACATAATTTTCACGATTCTTTACCATGATATGGTATTTTATCGTAAATGGTGATTTTGTTCACACGAATAAACAAATTGTAGAAAGCGTAGTAAGACCAGACATTGCTGTGAGTAACCAAGCTAAATGTTTTCAGATTAGGCTATAATCTGCGGGTGGCATAAAATTGAGTGAATAGGGGCAGCTGTAGCACTCGGTATACAGTACTAGTGGACCCGTGCGTTGCTCCACAGTATTCCTTATAAATAGGTCAGACAACTCATCTTGATACGCCTGTCGTAGTCATATTGTTTTTCCTGCCCATTTCAATAACTTTATGAACATTTAACACCGATAATAATATAGTTTATGAACTTTCCAAAAATAAAAAGTGTGTTTATTTTTAAAGAAAATTCCAAACACCAATTTTAACGTCTGTAACATCTTCAGTTGTACGATCCCGCCCGTTTGTGTGTCTTACCCTACAGTTTTCTTTCCCAAACAGTAAGTCATAATATGTTTACCATACCAATTGGGAACGAACTTTGACTTAAACGGCATTCAGAGAGTCACAGTTCATCTCAACCACCCCCAAAGACTATGAATTCGTCACTAATATCGTCATTTTCGGATTTTTAAATTTCACCCCCTTCCTTTAGGGGTGCTAGGGGTTTCTTACCCCTACAGTAATTTTTCCAGATAAAAGCAGAAACAAGTTTTAAGGAACACATCATTATCTTCACATACTGTTGGGTAGACAACCCGCTGATCGGACTTGTCTTGCGGTTAGCTTATCTTCCCCTATTTTATTTTTCACCCCTTAGTGCCGAACTACCATTCAGATTTCGTTCAAACCACTTCATGATCCCTCTAAGATGTAATAAGAACAAACTGTGAAAATTTCAGCGAAATCGGTCCAGTAGTTTTTGAGTCTATTAGCTACAAACATACCAACATCCAATTTTATATATATAGATATATCAAAAACTTAACGCGTTACACACGTGGAAATTAGTATTTTTAATCTCTTCTAAAAGTAAAAGTAACACGTATTTGTTTGTTCTCGGAAAAAGTACTTCTGTGGGGTAGGGAGGACTGGAAAAGGGGCTGAATTATTTTTAATGTGGATACTTATATCTCAAAAACTAAAGATGTTACAGACATGAATATTGGTATTTGGAATCTCCTGTAAAAATAAAGAAACACTTTTCTTTGTTTTCGGAAAATCCACTGAAGGGGGTGAGGTGGGTGAAGAGAGGTGAACTTAGTTGAATTACTTTTATGGAGATAATTATACATCAAATACTGAAGATGTCACAAACGTGAATATTGGTATCTGGAATCCTTTTAAAAATACGGAAACACGTGTATATTTTCGGAAAAATCCCCTAAAGAGGGTGAAAAAAGGTGAGAAAGTGGTTGAATACCTTTTTGAGGATACTTATATCTCAAAAACTGAAGATGCTATAGTCACGAAAGATTTTATTTGGAAGCTCCTTTAAATATAAAGAAACACGTATTTTCTGTTTTTGGAATACCTACTTATTGGGGGAGGGTAACAGATCTGACAAAGGGGATGACTTTTTAAAATGAATACATCTCAAAAACGGAACATGTAACAGACGTAAAAATTGGTATTTTCAATCTCTTTTGAAAATAAAGTAACACTTACTTTTTGTTTTCGGAAGAATCACTTGGGGACGGCGGTAAAAGAGACTGAAAAAGGGGTTGAATTATTTTTATTTGGATACTGGTAGTCCTCCTCTGTGGTGTAGTGGTTAGTGTGATTAGCTGTCACCGCCAGAGGCCCGCGTTTGAATCCCGGCTCTGCCACGAAAATTAGAAAAGTGGTTAGAGGTCTGGAACGGGGTCCACTCAGCCTCGGGAAGTCAACTGAGTAGAGGTGGGCTCGCTTCCCACCTCAGCCATCCTGGAAGTGGTTTTCCATGGTTTCCCACTTCCCCTCCAGGCAAATGCCGTGATGGTACCTAACTTAAGGCCCAGCAACTTCCTTCCCTCCTCCTTGTCTATCCCGTCCAATCTTCCCATACCCCGCAAGGCATCTGTTCGGCATAGCAGGTGAGGCCACCTGGGCGAGGTACTGGTCATCCTCCCCCAGTTGTATCCCCCGAGCCAGAGTCTGAAGCTCCAGGACACTGCCCTTGAGGCGGTAGAGGTGGGATCCCTCACTGAGTCCGAGGGAAAAACAAACCCTGGAGGGTAAGCAGATTAAGAAAGAAAGGATACTGGTATCTCAAAATCTGAAGGTATTACAGACGTGGGAATTGGAGTATGGAATCTCCTTTAAAAATAAAGAAACACGCATTTGTTTGTATTCGTAAAATTAACTTAAAGGGGGTGTAAAAGGACTGAAAGGAGGTTCATTCCTTTCATTGATATACTTATATCTCAAAAACTGAAGATGTTACAAACATGAAAATTTGTATTTGGAATCTTCTTTGAAAATAAAGAAACACGCATTCTTGTGCTTTCGGAAAATTCAACTAAGGGTGGATAAATGAATTGAAAAATGAGTTTAATTTTTTGTATGGTGATACTTATATGACAAAAACGAAGGATGTTACGGACATGAAAATAGGTATTTGGAATCTCCTTTAAAAATAAAGAAACACGGATTTTTGATGAGGGGGAGGGAATCAACTTAAGGGGGGTGTAAAAGGAATTGAATTATTTTTATGAGGATGCAAATAAGAAGTGGACTTTAAACAATACACCCCTAAGGGTTTTTGACTGGGGTGAGGAATTATGACAAAAATATACGTTTATATTCGAAACCGTTTGAATTTCTTTCCTTCTAATCTGTTTACCCTCCAGGGTTGGTTTTTTCCTCGGACTCAGAGAGGGATCTCACCCCTACCGCCTCAAGGACAGTGTCCTGGAGCGTGAGGCATCGGGTCGGAGGATACAACTGGGGAGAATTACCAGTACCTCGCCCAGGTGACCTCTCCTGCTATGCTGAACAGGGGCCTTGCAGGGAGATGGGAAGATTGGAAGGGATATACAAGGAAGAGGGAAGGAAGCGGCCGTGGCCTTAAGTTAGGTACCATCACGACATTTGCCTGGAGGAGAAGTGGGAAACCACGGAAAACTACTTCCAGGATGGCTGAAGTGGGAATCGAACCCACCTCTACTCAGTTGACCTGCCTAGGCTGAGTGAATCCCGTTCCAGCCCTTGCACCACTTTTCAAATTTCGTGGCAGAGCCGCGAATCGTACCCGGGCCTCCGGAGGTGGCAGATAATCACACTAACCACAACTCCACAGAGGCGGACAAAACCTGTTCCATAATTCCTCTAAAACTTAAAAGCAATACGTTTTCATAAATGAAATGTCGAGATCCCTGGTTCAGGTATTATGCCATAGTAGCCAACAGGAACAGACGAGAACTGTAAGTAGTAGATACAGCTACGAGTTGCAGGATAGCGTTAGTGACGGAAAACTGCGGTATGCATTTTCGAGAGTATTTCCGCTAATATGGTGGTGGTAAGCACCGTCGACCGTGTTCCCCAGTGGCGCAATTGGTTAGCGCACGGTACTTATAAGACAGTGGCCGAGAGATGCCGGGGTTGTGAGTTCGAGCCTCACCTGGGGAAAGTTTTTAAAAGGCAAACTTTTCCCTAGAAGTAAAGCTAATATGTCTTTCATCATTCATTCATAATCTGTTTACCCTCCAGAGTTGGCTTTTCCCTCGGACTCAGCGAGGGATCCCATTTCTACCGCCTCAAGGACAGTGTCCTGAAGCTTCAGACTCTGGGTCGGAGGATACAACTGGGGAGAATGACCAGTACCTCGCCCAGGCGGCCTCACCTGCTATACTGAACAGGGGCCTTGCAGGGGGATGGGAAGACTGGAAGGGATAACAAGGAAGAGGGAAGGAAGCGGCCGTGGCCTTAAGTTAGGTACCATCACGACATTTGCCTGGAGGAGAAGTAGGAAACCACGGAAAACCACTTTGAGGATGGCAGAGGTGGGAATCGAACCCACCTCTACTCAGTTGACCTCCCGAAGCTGAGTGGACCCCGTTTCAGCCCTCGTACCACTTTTCAAATTTCGTAGCAGAGCCAGGAATCGAACCCGGACCTCCGGGGGTGGCAGCTAATCATACTAACTAAATAAAACTCAAATATCGAACCGAACGATTTATTTGCATCATTTCATAAGAGGTTGATTTTTTTATACAAATCTTTAGCCCGTGCCCCTCTCACGGTCACTACTTTTTTTTTTTGCTAGGGGCTTTACGTCGCACCGACACAGATAGGTATTATGGCGACGATGGGATAGGAAAGGCCTAGGAGTTGGAAGGAAGCGGCCGTGGCCTTAATTAAGGTACAGCCCCAGCATTTGCCTGGTGTGAAAATGGGAAACCACGGAAAACCATCTTCAGGGCTGCCGATAGTGGGATTCGAACCTACTATCTCCAGGATGCAAGCTCACAGCCGCGCGCCTCTACGCGCACGGCCAACTCGCCCGGTACGGTCACTATTACTAAGTAAAACATTTTATTTCTTTATTTATTTATTTCATCATCATCATCATCATCATCTGTTTACCCTCCAGGTTCGGTTTTTCCCTCGGACTCAACGAGGGATACCAGCTCTACCGCCTCAAGGGCAGTGTCCTGGAGCTTCAGACTCTTGGACGGGGGATACAACTGGGGAGTATGACCAGTACCTCGCCCAGGCGGCCTCACCTGCTATGCTGAACAGGGGTCTTGTGGGGGATGGGGAAGATTGGAAGGGATAGATAAGGAAGAGGGAAGGAAGCGGCCGTGGCCTTAAGTTAGGTACCATCCCGGCATTTGCCTGGAGCAGAAGTGGGAAACCACGGAAAACCACTTCCAGGATGGCTGAGGGGGAATCGAACCCACCTCTACTCAGTTGACCTCCCGAGGCTGAGTGGACCCCGTTCCAGCCCTCGTACCACTTTTCAAATTTCGTGGCCGAGCCGGGAATCGAACCTTGACCTCCGGGGGTGGCAGCTAATCACGCTAACCACTACACCACAGAGGCGGACTAACGGAAACGTTCAGAATAATAAGATAGATACTTTACGCTGGGGCAGGAACTGCAAGCAAAGAACTGGAATTAGATATAAGGCTTTTAGCGGATGATGTTATTTTGTATGGAGTAATACATAACGACATCATTTAATATCAGAGTCAGGACCGTGGTGTACACGTAGCGTGTTTGACTCGTACCCGTAGGACCCGAGCTCGATTCTCAGCTACTCAAAATATTTTAATTCTGGACTGAGAGCTGCGTGATATGAGAGGCAGAAGACACAGTTGAAAGAATCAAGCAGTTCGGCAGATCCTGTGTCACTCCAATGTCTGGAGGCCTCTGGTCATCCAGACTTAATTCAGAAATCAATATTACAGCAAGCTATTTCGTTATTCTTAGTATTTGATTAGAAAGTAAGGATGTTCAGGTTCAAGTATAAACTTACAATAAAACACTCAGGGTTATTGATGACCACCTTCGCAGTGTTGTTGGTTGAGACGCTCACTTTCAATGCACAGGGTAGCGGCAACGAATCCCGGCGTAGTCGGTTAGTATTTAAGTGTGTTTGAATGCGACAAAACTATGTCACTAGATTTATTGGCAAGTCGAAGACTCACTCATCAGTTCAACAGCCTGGCTCTCAGGTGTCTCACTCGTAGGAACTTCAAATATGTAGCATTCTTCTTCTTCTTCTTCTTAATCTGTTTACCCTCTAGGGTCGGTTTTTCCCTCGGACTCAGCGAGGAATCCCACCTCTACAACCTCAAGGGCAGTGTCCTGGAGCTTCAGACTTTGGGTCGGGGATACAACTGGGGAGAATGACCAGTACCTCGCCCAGGCGGCCTCATCTGCTATGCTGAACAGGGGCCTTGTGGAGGGATGGGAAGATTGGATGGGACAGGCAAGGAAGAGGGAAGGAAGCGGCCGTGGCCTTAAGTTAGGTACCATCCCGGCATTTGCCGAGGGGAGAAGTGGGAAACTACGAAAAACCACTTCCAGGATGGCTGAGGTGGGAATCGAACCCACCTCTACTCAGTTGACCTCCCGAGGCTGAGTGGACCCCGTTCCAGCCCCTCGTACCACTTTTCAAATTTCGTGGCAGAGCCGGTAATCGAACCCGGGCCTCCGGGGGTGGTAGCTAATCACGATGTAGCATTATTATTTATATTTCCTCCCAGTTATTTTGCCTGAGGTTGAGTCAATGACTGAAAGCTGTGATGTTGAGACCAACTCTCACTTAAGGCTGTGAAGCTCGGTCCATCAGGAAACAAGATGAACTCAGGTTCACTACAGCTGAGAAGAAATTTCTGATGAACTTTGTAGGCTACATATCTGTAGATCACAAATTGGATGAACAGATATCTAAATAGCTGAAAATAGCTCCCATGGCAGACTAGACACACCAGCACAGTAAAAACTGGTCACAAAATGTTCACTTAATGGATAAGTTCAGAATATTAAGACAGATCCTTTACTATGGGGCAGGAACTGCTAGTGAAGAAATGGAATTAGATATAAAGCTTTTTGCGGATGATGTTATTCTGTATGGAGTAATACATAAGTAACAAAATTGTGAGAAAAAGACCTCAACAATGTTGTGAGATGGACAACAGGCAATAGAATGATGATAAAAAGGGCGAAAAGACAGGTTGTGAGTTTCACTAATAGGAAAAGTCATCTCAGTTTTAATTACTGCGTTGGTGGGGTGAATATTCCTTATGGTAATCGCTGTAAGTACTTAGGTGTTAATATAAGGAACTATCGTCATTGGGGTAATCACATATTTTTTTTTGCTAGGGGCTTTACGTCGCACCGACACAGATAGGTCTTATGGCGACGATGGTAATCACATAAATGGGATTGTAAATAACAGGTACAAATATCTGCACATGGTTATGAGGGTGCTTAGGGGTTTTAGTAAGGATGTAAAGGAGAGGGCGTGTAAGTCTCTGGTAAGACCCTAACTAGTGTACGGTTCCAGTGCGTGGCACCCACACCAGGATTACTTGATACGAGAACTGGAAAATTTCCGTGGTTTCCCATTTTCACACCAGGCAAATGCTGGGGCTGTACCTTAATTAAGGCCACGGCCGCTTCCTTCCAACTCCTAGCCCTTTCCTATCCCATCGTCGCCATAAGACCTATCTGTGTCGGTGCGACGTAAAGCCCCTAGCAAAAAAAGAACTGGAAAAGATGCAAAGAAAAGCAACTCGAATTGTTCTGGGTGATTTTCGACAAAAGAGTGGCGTCACAAATATGTTGCAAAGTTTGGGCTGGGAAGACTTGGGAGAAAGGAGACGAGCTGCTCGACTAAGCAGTATGTTCCGAGCTGTCAGTGGAGAGATGGCGTGGAATGACATTAGTAGACGAATACGTTTGAGTTGTGTTTTTAAAAGTAGGAAAGATCACAATATGAAGATAAAGTTGGAATTCAAGAGGACAAATTGGGGAAAATATTAGTTTATAGGAAGAGGATTTGGGGATTGGAGTAAATTACCAAGGGAGATGTTCAATAAATTTCCAAATTCTTTGCAATTATTTAAGAAAAGACTAGGTAAACAACAGCTAGGGAATCTGCCACCTGGACGACTGCCCTAAGTATAGATCAATGGTGACTGGTTGATTGAGACTGAAAATTTCAAAAGAATACAAGAGTACAAGAAAATTACAGCTAGAGGACTCCAGAAGAGATACCGAGAGACAAAAACAGGTCTCTAGACTTAATTCTAGATAAAATGATGATGGTGATGATAATGTCTAGGTAAAAACAGAAACAGAGTAATTTTTTTTTTTTTTGCTAGGGTCTTTACGTCGCACCGACACAGATAGGTCTTATGGCGACGATGGGATGGGAAAGGCCTAGGAGTTGGAAGGAAGCGGCCGTGGCCTTAATTAAGGTACAGCCCCAGCATTTGCCTGGTGTGAAAATGGGAAACCACGGAAAACCATCTTCAGGGCTGCCGATAGTGGGATTCGAACCTACTATCTCCCGGATGCAAGCTCACAGCCGCGCGCCTCTACGCGCACGGCCAACTCGCCCGGTTAGAGTAAATTTAGACAGATTAGTTAAACCCTGGTCTTGTAAATACAGGGTGGTAGTAAACAACATGAACAGGGTATATGAGCGTTTGAGGGTTGGTCATACTGATAAATAATTGAAAAAAATAGATATCTCGCGCCGCTGCCATTTTATCAGTTGTTGAAGTTAGCCAATCAGATCGCTTCGTGGGCGAGGCGGTGTTGCTAGACCTGCACGTAGCTTATGGCCGGCTTGAGAGCGCCAATAGAAGAAACAAACTTGTCCAGGGGAGAATTGTGGCTGGTGGGAACAGAGAGGTATTGTGTATTATGAACTCTTGAAGCCCGGCGAAACCGCTAATGCAAATTATTAATATAAATCACGCATTGATCGAAAGACGACCGGAATGGGCCAGAAGACATGGCAAAATGGTTTTGTTACACGACAATGCTCCGTCTCACACAACAAAACTAGTGAAAGCACCTTGAAATAACTTGGATGGGACATCCTTCCGCACCTGCCGTACTGCCCCGACTTGGCGCCATCTAACTATTACCTCTTCGCATCAATTGGGCACGCGCTCGCAGAGCAGCACTTCAGCAATTTCGCAATTTTAAGGAAGTTGGAAAACAGGTCGACGAATGGTTTGCCGCAGAAGACAAGCAGTTTTTCTGGCATGGTATTCATAACTTACCTGAAAGATGGGCGAAATGTGTAGAAGCAGATGACCAATGTTTTGAATAAGCAAAAAATGAATTTCGCTTGAAAATTACGTGTTTTCTTTACCACAAAAAGTGGCAAAAAACGTGAAGCAGCGATGAAGAGAGATCTTTCCAGTGACCTATGGACCCACCGAAAAAAGTGTTATTACTCACACAGAAAAATTAAAACGAAGGCTATATTACATTGCAAGTTCACACAGTAGCAAGAATAGGAATTAGTGTGTTCAAATGGTAGCCTACTCTCAGAAGGTTATTTGGTATCCATTGCAGGTACTGCCGGCATCGTCTACGAAGCCAGCCAGCATTAATTTGAAAGCACTCGAAGTTAGTTTCATCGCACTTTGATACGCAATTAATGACGTAAAACAACGCACACAAATCCACCTTGAATGTACGAATCATTCCTTAATTAGTTAACTACACAATACCGCACAATGGGCATATACGAGCCATTAATTAAAGAAATATGAAAACTTGAATTGACAGTAATGGCGCCATTATCACAGCCACGTGGTAATGGCTGCAGGTAATCGCCCCTCCATCTTCGAGCTACAAATGCGCACGAAAAGTACCAACCTAACGAACGTAACCAAATGGCGATTCCCTTCAATCCCTAACGCCAATACTTACCTGTTTATTGACGAAGAACATAGATCATATGATTACCTTTTCCCGAACAGCTTTACTTACAAATTTTACAGTGTTTATTCGCCATGGTTATGCAGTTTTTCAATAATCCATTCCGAGCCACGCATATTTGCATATACCGGGTGGTTCAGCAGCCCTTTGCGATCCAGCTTTATGCATCCCTTCACATTTACTACAACTCTGAAATACATCGGTCCCTCTTCCTAGACCGGGGTAATATAACGAGATGTGTATTTACGGGCTAGAAGACAGCAGGAATCGTGAGCGCTACTATTCATTCATTATGGGAACCTCGAATGAACCCTTAAAACGAGTACGGATACGCAGAACACGTACTTTAAATCAGGAGGTAGACGCACAGACCGGGAGCACGGTATTGTATAGACTGGGAAATGGGCGCCGCGCCGTAGGCCAAGTTTCACAGTAGGTCACATGGTAAACGGGCGGGGAGATAATATGTGATAATGGACAGTGATCGAAGTGATGTGTTTGTTTGACCCTGTAAAAGGCCGTATGCATCGTTGCATTGGGTATGGTGCTGGGTTGGACGAGGAATTTAATTGTAGTAAAATGTAGTAAAACTGGATCTCAAGGGGCTGGTGGACCACCCGGTAGAGATGAACCCACGCTCATAAGGACCGGGGGTGTTACGTCTCTTTCCGTCCGCGAGAAAGGGTTGGCGGCCCTGGCTTACATCACATTCTCGCAGGTGTACCATACATGCTGTCTGTAGAGGGACAGGGGATGGTGAGACGTCATACTTATGATGTTACGATCATTTTTCTTGTCCACGGTGAAATGTTAAATAATTAGTCGGGCATGCGCAGTAGCAAAAATTGGGAGTTTTTGTATATTAATTCCCTTTCCTCTCTAACACACTATTTCGTCCTGAATGACATCATCAGCTCTCAGTCACTAAGTAAACATGGTCGCCATGTGCACTCCTAGTCATATACTGTATAGTGTACTCTTCAGTGTCGTATATGTCAGTCAATAGCACTAAAAGCCAGTATTTTTGCACCTCTACTCCTTCCTTGTATCCTAATGACGGCGCCTACAAGTGAACTGGCGATGGTCGGCTTGTGTGCTGTAACCCACGGTCCCCGCTGGACACTGTTAGAAAGGTTGAACTTTTAACGGTAAAAAGGAAAAAAACTCTTCTGGGCTATCTTCGTTCAAACGCAGCAATAACAGACATGGTAGGTTTTGGGGATATTTGACTGGTTCTTCCCAGTATTAACATGTATATAACGAAAGATTCCGCTAGTTGCTTTACATCGCACCGACACAGATAGTCTTATGGCGACGATGGGACAGGAAAGGCCTAGGAATGGGAAAGAAGCGGCCGTGACCTTAATTAAGGTACAGCCCCAGTATTTGCCTGGTGTGAAAATGGGAAACCACGGAAAACCATCTTCAGGGCTGCCGACAGTGGGGTTCGAATCCACTATCTCCCGGATGCGAGCTCACAGCTGCGCGCTCCTAACCGCAAGGCCAACTCGCCTGGTGATATAACGAAAGAAAATCTCTTGGAATCTGCTTCTTAACTTCTGCATTATGTGACTGCTACCCTTGCAGCCTTATTGAAGTTGATTTAATGTTAATCGTTTATCTTTTTTAATTAGGTTTTGATTAGGTTTCGATAAATCGTTAGCTATGAAATGTCATTTATGGCCACCAGATATTTTCATTCCCAGCAGGATACTGCAAAGTCTAGTGCTTACACTACATATATAGTGTATCTTTTAATACCTTCTAAACAGGTCCCTCGTTTTCCAATTGAACAGCTGCTTATGGACATACCGCATTCCACATTTAAGTCGACGACGGGAATTGAAACTTTTTTTTTGCTAGTTGTTTTACGTCGCACCGACACAGATAGGTCTTACGGCGACGATGGGACAGGAAAGGGCTAGGAGTGGGAAGGAAGTGGCCGTGGCCTTAATTAAGGTACAGCCCCAGCATTTGCCTGGTGTGAAAATGGGAAACCACGGAAAACCATTTTCAGGGCTGCCGACAGTAGGGTTCGAACCTACTATCTCCCGAGTACTGGATACTGGCCGCACTTAAGTGACTGCAGCTATCGAGCTCGGTGGAATTGAAACTGTTAATTTTATTATTATTATTATTATTATTATTATTATTATTATTATTATTATTATTATTATTATTATTAAGAGGTATCTGTGGAACAGCAGAGGTGAAAGAAGGTGCGGGCTGGAATAGGTCTCAACTACCAAATTAAAGTTAATTTAAAACTTTAACAGACCGGGCGAGTTGGCCGTGCGCGTAGAGGCGCGCGGCTGTGAGCTTGCATCCGGGAGATAGTAGGTTCGAATCCCACTATCGGCAGCCCTGAAAATGGTTTTCCGTGGTTTCCCATTTTCACACCAGGCAAATGCTGGGGCTGTACCTTAATTAAGGCCACGGCCGCTTCCTTCCAACTCCTAGGCCTTTCCTATCCTATCGTCGCCATAAGACCTATCTGTGTCGGTGCGACGTAAATACCCATAGCAAAAAAAAAAAAAACTTTAACAAAGGTTATATTTTCTTTTCAAAATCAAAAAATGACAACAAATAACAAAAGTGTAACAGGTACCAAGTAGCAAATCAACAAATTAAGAAATTATAGATTACAGTCGTTACAAGTTTTGGGCTTCAAGCCCCGTTTTACATTCCTTGAGCCCTCAGCTCACAACCACCAATTACCGAAGGGCAGAAAACCCCTTCATACCAAGGAGCACTTGTCCCTACTTACAATGTTAAGCCTCCTAGAGGCACGCAGAGATAAAATTAGGAAAGAGCAGTCCCGCTCTCAATTTTACAAGCCTATCAAAGGCCACAACAAACTTCACTCCTAACTGCCCTCAAGGCACACATACAGTGAAACAGGAGTATCTTGTACCCAACCTACAGGGCCTTCACATGAAGAAAACAAAACACTGGGTTAATTAAATGGCCCAAAATACCAAATTGAAAGGAGGCGAAAACATGCACTCCTACACAAAGTTATTAGAACCTAAGAGGCACTAGGCCGATCATACAGGGGCTAATCCCAAGCTAGGGAGGTGACACGTATGAGAAAACTTTAATATTTTAAGAAAGAGAAAAAAAAAGTTATGGGAACGTAGACACCTCAATTTCCAAAGGAGAGTTCGAGAGGGTAAAGCACTCTCTATCCCCGCTTTACAGCAAAAGAAATTTATATGTTTTACATAGACAGAAGAGAATTTACATTTTAAAAGGTAGGTTACATACAAAAGGATTCGAACCTTCCCCGAGAGTTAAACTGCTGAGCTAGCAAGAACTGAAGATGTTAACAGGCCATTACCTTGTAGATGAACTGCTGCTTGAAGAAAGAGGCGCTTCCCGCCCCCTGCTACATATTCACACGCTAAGAAAGATGTTACTGAAGTGGCCCCGAGACAAGAAAATCAGCAGTTTTTATACCCTCGTGGAACATTCGAGCCCTTTCAAGAATGAGTAGACACACCCCCTCACCTTTATTGGATAGCTTAGAGCAATATATCTATGTCGGAGAAGACATACATGATTGGTTTGAAATAAATTAAAGAAATTTGGGATTGGCTAAATTCAAAACAGGCGGAAAGAAAGGATTTATATTGCCAACCCACAAACCACAGAACAAAATTTAGTAAAAATAAAATTTAGGAATACTAAATTTCTTCAAGAAAGTTCATTCCTTTACACCAGAGTGCGTTATCAAAGTTTTGGTAGAGACATCTGTTAGAGAATGTCCAAACTTCTTGATACGGAGCAAACAAACACAAATCAAAATAGACACAGTTCAGAACACTTCAAAATTACCAAATTTACAGTAGTGACATCTTCCGAGAAACCATTCAGTTAATACAGTCTGTTAAAGTTCAGGCTTTCTCCTGTAGAGAAGTTTCAACTGGCGCAATATTTGAATTAGCGGCGTGGAGGTGTACCGCCCGGTACAATTATTATTATTATTAATTCCATAATACCCCTTTAAGTGCTATAGATTTCAAGGACATCAGAGTACCAGTCTCTGATTCAGCAGATCTGTATAGGTGGCTGTGGAAGAAGAAAGTTCAATTATTATTTTCTTTCTTTCTTTCTTTCTTTCTTTCTTTCTTTCTTTCCTTCTTTCTCAATCCATTTACCGTCCAGGGTTGGTTTTTCTCTCGGACTCAGCGAGGATCTCACCTCAACCGCCTCTAGGGCAGCGCCCTGGAGCATGAGACATTGGATGGGGGTACAAGTGGGGAGGAGGACCAGTACCTCGCAAGGCGGTCTCATCTGCTATCCTGAACAGGGGTCTTGTGACGAAATCGGAAGATTTGAAGGGATAGACAAGAAAGAGGGAAGGAAGTGGCCGTGGCCTTGACTTATGTACCATTCCGACATTTATCTGGAGGACGGTTAGCACTATTAGCTGCCATCCTCGGGGGCCCGGGTTCGATTACCGATGCTTCCAGAAATTTTTTTTTGCTAGGGGCTTTACGTCGCACCGACACAGTTAGGTCTTACGGCGACGATGGGATGGGAAAGGCCTAGGAGTTGGAAGGAAGCGGCCGTGGCCTTAATTAAGGTACAGCCCCAGCATTTGCCTGGTGTGAAAATGGGAAACCACGGAAAACTATCTTCAGGGCTGCCGATAGTGGGATTCGAACCTACTATCTCCCGGATGCAAGCTCACAGCCGCGCGCCTCTACGCGCACGGCCAACTCGCCCGGTTCCAGAAATTTAAGAATGGCAGAATGGTACATACAGCTCACCTTCGACACGAGTTTACTTTACTTGGAGAGGAAGTAGGAAACCACGGAAAACCACTTAAAGGGTGGCTGAGGAGGGAATCGAACCCCCTCTACTCAGCTGACCTCCAGAGGGTGAGTGAACCCCGTTCCAGCACTCGTGCCACTTGTCAAATTAGGAGGCAGAGCCGGGAATCGAACCTGGACCTCCGGGGATGGCAGCTAATCACACTAACCACTACACCCCAGAGGTGGACTAAAATGATTTACTGGCTCATTATTTATTTATTTATTTATTTATTTATTTATTTATTTATTTATTTATTTATTTATTTATTTATTTATTTAATTTCAACCGTTTACCCTCCAAGGTTCGATTTTCCCTCCGACTCAGCGAGGGATCCAACCTCTACCGCCTCAAGGGCAGTGTCCTGGAGCGTGGAATTTTGGGTCGGGATAAAACTGGGGAGGAGGACCAGTACCTCGCCCGGTCAACCTGATCTGCTATACTTAATAAAGGCCTTGTAGTGGAATGGGAAGATTGTAAGAGATACACAAGGAAGAGGGAAGGAAGCGGCCGTGGCCTTAAGTTAAATACCATCCCGACATTTGCCTGGAGAGGAGTGTGAAACCACGTAAAACCACTTCGAAGATGGCTGAGGTGGGAATAGAGCGGCCCTCTACTCAGTTGACCTCCCAAGACTGAGCGGACCCCGTTCCAGCTCTCATACCACGTTTCAAATTTCGTGGCAGAGCCGGGAATCGAATCCAGGCCTCCAGGGGTGGCAGCTAATCGCACTTACTACTACACCACAGAGGCGGATGGTTCATTAGATACTGCTCGATATTTAACTAAAAAGCTTAAAGTGAAGTACAAATAGGAAAGTGCAAAGAAAACTCATATTATTGTAATTCGACTTATCTCTACTGAGGACGAAGACGGTTTCACTTCGATTGAGACTCCGTGGGGTAGTTCGGGAGTAGACTGAACTTAGAAGTCATAATCTCTGAAAATAGAACTCGCCAACGACGTGATAACCTTTAAGTGTTAAGATAAAGACACAAGCTACAAAAAGTAGAGATTATTGTTTATGCATTCACTTTATCTATAATCTTAACTTTAACGACGTCGTTATGTCATTACTGCGTGTATCCTTGAGGCGCGATATAACGGCTTGCAGAATCTCTACCTTCGGGGCAAGACTCCAAAGTAGAACCAGGAAGATGTTCAATTTACAATCCACATAAATTGAAGCATAAAATTAGGCAAACCAGAATTATGAAACAATACGTTACCTTACAAGAAGGTCAGTATTCCAAAAATCCAAAGTATTCAGTCTATAACAATACTCGTTAAATAAATTTCGTGGGCTGAACGAAGAGCAACCAAACCTCGTGCTTATAGTGCTGAGTGTGATTTATCCCCAGAGGTATTGCTCACATTGTAACATCTCTCATTGACATGTATCATATGTGTATTCATTCATATACCTATAGTTCACATGTAGTATTTATACATTGTAATATCGTAACTTATATCATATTAATATTCGGTGGCCTGGTATTTAGCAAAGTACTAGGATAGAAGGTAATGTGTAAGCTTGCTAATTGCCTGCTATTGTTATGAACATCGAGCGAGAGGTAATTGTAAAGTACAAATATCCTGTATTTCGAGACAATGGACTATATCAGGATTGTTTGCATGGAACGTTTGTGGCGTCTCTTTTTGTTTCGTAAATAGCTCGTCCCAATTCTATCGTGATGCCTATGTGAGGGCATACTAAAGAAGATCATCATAGTTACCTGACAGGAGTACAGTCCTGTGACTTACTTTAAATCTACATCCGAAGTAACCTAAATAAGCAGATTACGTAGATCTTCTGTATGGAGAATAGCCACTTATATGCTGATCTGAAGTACGCAGAAATATTTGACTTCGAGTTGTAGGTTACTAAAACTTTTTGTGTGCTGTGTCAGTTACCACAAGTTAGCTCACTTGCAAGTTGTCCGTATGTTGAACATGTCTTCTTCATCTTCAGAACATTGAGGTCTGCTCTTCTACTAGAACTGTTAACATCATCTGCAAGAATTCAAAAAAAGAATTTGCTGTTAGTGTGAGAACGATCAGGCTACATTAATGAAACTCATTTATTCGCCGTCAATATGTGTGTAAATGTCATTATTAAGTTACAAGTTATCTCAGTAAGCCTAACGTATAAGTTAACTTCATCGAATGAACGTCCAGCTACGCGGTGTAACGGTTAGCGCTCGGGGGACACGCGCTCGATTCTCGGTACAACCAGAAATGTAAGATTTGCTAGAGGGCTGGTAAGTGGTTGAACAGGTACATGCAGCTCACCTCCTGTTCGAGGTGTGTGTGGAATGAGCTATACCAACTTAACACGACACTTAATCCTGAGAATTGTGTATTTTTGTTTAGCATTTTTTGTACAAGCTCTAGATTTAGATATTTCCGACATTTTACTTGCCCAATAACAATTTTACCATCCTAGGAAAATCGCTTTTAGGTGTGGGAGAGGTAAGGTCTATCATCAACAAAAACACATAATGCATCTATATATATAAAATAACTTGTCCTGACTGACTGACTGACTGACTGACTGACTGACTGACTGACTGACTGACTGACTGACTGATTCTTCATCGCCGAGCAAAAACTACTGGACATAAAGGAATGAAAACTTGAGGTATACCTTTATATTACAATGTAGGTGCTCGCTAAGGGAGGATTTTTAGATATTCCGTCGCTAAGGGGGTGAAAATGGGGGTGAAATTTTAAAATGAGTGTATACATATCTCGAAACCTGTAAAGTTTACAGTGGTAAAAATTGGTATTTAGAATCTCCTTTAAAAATAAAGAAACATGTGTTTTTTGTTTTCGGAAAATCCGAATGGGAGTGGTGAAGAAGGGTGAAAAAGGGGTTGAATGCCTTTAATGAGTATATTTATATCTCAGAAACTGAAGACATTACAGACCTGAAAATTTGTGTTTGTGATCTCCTTTGAAAATAAAGAAACACGTATTTTTTTGTTTTTGGAAAATCCAATTAATGGGGGTTAAACAGGAGTGAAAAATTGGGGTGAATTTTTAGAAAGACTATATCTAGAGTATATCTCAGAAACGTAAAATGTTACACATGTAAATATTGGTATTTGGAATCTCCTGTAAATGTAAAGAAACATAGGTGATTTGTTTTTGGAAACCCCACTTAAGGGGAACTAAAAAGGGGGTGAAATTTTACAATGAGCATTTCTACAGTATATCTCAAAAACTTAACATGTTACAGAAGTGAAAAATGGTATTTTTTATCTATATTAAAAATAAAGAAACATGTATTTTTTGTTTTCGGTCAAACCACTTGGATGGGGGCGGGGTAAAAGTGACTGAAAATAGGATTGATTTCTTTTAATTAGGATACTGATATCTCAAAAACTGAAGATGTTACAGACGTGAAATTTGGTATTTGGAATCTCCTTTAAAAATAAAGAAATCCTTTTCTTTTTGGTTTCGGACATCCACTTAAAGGGGAGTAATTGAAAAATTAGTTGATTTTTTTGTATGAAGACACTATTATCTCAAAAACGAAAGATTTTGCAGGCGTGAAAATTAGTATTTGGAATCTGGTTTAAAAGTAAACAAACAGGCATTCTCGGAAAATCCAATGAAGGCGGGGGGTGGGGTAGTGTGAAAGAATTGAAAATTTAATTGAATTAATTGTATGAGGATTCTTACATCTAATAAAACTAAAGTTGTTACAGACGTGAAAATTGGTACTTGGATGTCCTTTAAAAACAAGGAAAAACGCGTTTTTGAGGGACAATCATCTTGAGGGGCGGGGATGAAAAGGAGTTGAATTCGTTTTATGAGGACACACATCTCAAAAACTGAAGATGTTAGAGTCGTGTTTCTTGGTATTTAGAAGATCCTTTACTATTAAAGAAATAAGTATTCTTTGCGAGAAAATTCACTTAAGGGGGGGGGGGTGAAAGGAAGTGAAAAAATGAATTAATTTAATGGGGAAACTTATGTCTCAAAACTGAAGGCAACAGACGTGAACGTTGGTATTTGTAATCTCCTTTAAACATAAAGAAACACGCCTTCTTTTTTTGGGGGGGGGGGGGGGGAAATCAATTTAACGGCGGTGAGGTGAAAAAGGAGTTGAGACCAATAATTTTCTGTTCATAAGGTAATTATTCTGATCATAAACCGATCCTTTTTAATCTTTCCTGGGTTCGTTTTCAAGAGCCAACTTTTCCCTTGGAGAACCTTCTTAGATTACAGTAGATTCTCCTGGCATATAAATAAAAATTTAAACACATTTGAAATAAACGATAGGAATGACATTGACCGTGCAATTGTTCACCTCTATAATGAGGTCAATAATGCACGGAAGTATATCATTCGTATCGCCAGAAATCCCGCGCACTTTCCTACGCGCGACAATGGTGCTGCTCACATTGTCAGCAATGACAATGGCACCAGATGTAATTCACCACCAAATAGCGGTCTTGCATCTTGCTGTGGGGTCCAGAACATCAATAATAATAATAATAATAATAATAATAATAATAATAATAATAATAATAATAATAATAATTGTACCGGGCGGTACACCTCTACTCTGTTTATTTAAAAGTTGCGCCAGTTGAAACTCCTCTTCTGGAGGAAGTCTGAACTTTATCTACACTATTAATCTACTAATTTCTCAGAAGATGTCACTACCTGGAAATTGTTGAGTTTGTGAACTGTGTCATTTTTGATGTGTTTTTGTTTCGCTTGAAGTAAGAAGTGTGAACTTTCTCTTCTAGAGGACACTACTGAAGATCAACAATAGTGCGACCTAGTGCGGAGTCAAAGAACTATTTTGTTGGAGAAATTTTTATTTCAAGAGTTTGTTCTTTGTTAAATTTCTTTCTGTCATTGTTTAAGTTGGCTGTATACCCCTCCTTTTCCCCTTATTTTGGATCTAGCCAATCCCGAATTTCTTTAATTAATTTTCCACCAATAATGTGTTTCTTCTTCCTCTATGTAGGGGTTTCTTTTCCCTAGCCAATAAAAATTTTGTGGGAGGGTGTTTTCTTTCCCCTAACGCCTAGAATCTTCCGCGAGAGGATATAAACTGCTGATTTTAGGGTCTCGGGGCCACTTCTGTTCCATCTTTCAGTGTATTAAGTACATAGCAGGAGGCGGGAAGCGCCTCTTTCTTCGGCGGCGTCTACAACAAGGTAATGGCCAAGTAATAACTTCTTTCTTTGCTTGCTCAGCAGTTTAACTTTCGGGGCGGGTTCTAGGCCTTCCACCATGTAACCTTCCTTTAAAATGTAAAGACTACTGGTACCTATCCTATCTTCTAAACTACATACTGGGATAGAGAGTGCTAACCCTCTCGAGTTCCCACTCATATTGTTTTGAGGTGAACTTATTTTCTCAAACCCATTCTTCTGTGATGTAATGTAAATTGTTATTTTCTTAAGTCACCTCTGTAGTATGGGATTAGCCCTTGTATTAACGGCCTAGTGCCAAGTAGGTCTTAAACAAAGTGTATCAGGAGTGCGGTTAGCCTCCTCTCAAATTGTTATTTTAGAGGTCAGGTAATCAACCTTCTTTTCATGTAATAGACCTCAGTAGGTTGGGTATTTTACCCCTGTGAATACGTCCTTAGTGGACAGCTTGAAGGTAGAGTTTGGTGTGGCCTTTGAGAGGCTTAAATTTTGAGAGCGGATCGCTCTTTGAAAATGGAGTGTCATATGCCTCATGGAGGCTTTTCTGTGTAATTCGGAGCCAGGGGCTCCTAGGGATGAATGGGGTTTTCTGCCCCTCTGTTAAAACTTGTGTTTGTGGTAAAACTGAGCTGATCGCTGAAGTCAGGGCGTGAAGCCCAAAACCTGTAAATATTGTAACTCCCCTTGTTTTGCTACATTGTACCTGCCATGTCTGTTATTGCTTTGTTTTTGAAAAGAAAATATAACTTTGTTAAATTTTAAATTAATTTTACATGCACTATAATTTCGTAGCTTGAAACCCATTCACACCCGCACCTTCTTTTACGCATAACTACCGCTAAAACACGGTAACAAGTGGTAGCAGAGCGTGGTTGAATGGGTCTCAATTTAGCCCCTTTTGACGGCTAAACATTGCTTTGATTCGAACTCTAACAATTTTCTCAGTTGCTGGAATTTTTTGAGTTTTTCAAAATTGTTCTGTCATCATGCCCGGCCCTCGCGATGTTCTCCTCCTTAACTATTTGCGCAAAGAGGAGTTGATCTACGAGTTAACTATCAGAAATGTGCAATCTGGAGGCACGGTTGCAATCGACACCAACAAGCTTAGAGAGTCCCTTGATTTGCCCATTTCCATCCCCAATTTGGGAGAGAAAGAAATTGATGATTCTCTTTCCACGATCGTCGAGAATATTACTGGGCTAGCATCTGTAGTCAGCTTTTTTGATGAAAACGATCCGTCTCCTAATCAAATTAAGCGTGTGCAAGGCAGGCTGTATCACTTTGCAAATAGAGTTAATGATCTGTTGTCTCTAAAGGTGAATGACGTTCAGAGGAAGGACGCTAATACGCTCCTTGAAACTATTTCGGAATTGTCTAATAAGGTCACTCAATTGCTAACCGGCGAAGTTCCTCCCAAAACTGATCAACCCGCCACAGTGAATGTAGGTAGTGATGAAGAGCCTCCTCAGGGAGAAGTCAATAGGATAACCGTTGCTGCTCAAACTATCTCTGCCCCATCGAACAACGAATCTGAACGCCGTGCGTCATTGGGTAACATCCGCTCTGAATTAACTTCTTTGCCATTGAAACCTTTAACGACTATGTCACCTGGGTTCAGTAGCTTGCCTCATCCATTGGCAATGTTGCTTAGAGGTATCTCTAAGTTTTCCGTCAACACCACCAGTGATGTAATTTCATTTTTAAGATTTCTAGTGGAATTTCAGGATCATGCTCTTGTTTTTTCTCTTTCGCCATGTCAAATTTTGCAAATTATCTATCCGTATGCTATTGGTATTCTTTCTGATAAAATCGTAAGAGCCATTGCCGAGCAATCATCTATTGAGGATTTCCATGCCCATTTGCTAGCTAACTTCATCCCGGCTAGGGCCAGGTCCTCCCTGATTCAGAAGTACTATTACCGTGTACAGCGCTTGGATGAAAACTTGGCTGATTTCATACAAGATATCAAATTCTACACTAGGGTGTTTGCTCTGCACTTTCCTGAAGATCAGATTGTGCAGGCTATTGTAGAAGGTATTTCGCCATCCTACAGGTCATATTTGTGTTTCGCGGCGTGTCCGCAAACCTTCTCTGAACTTGAAGCATTGGCCGTCTCAGCGGAAGGAGTTAGATACGCCGATTCTTTGCGTGTCGCGAAAGAACCCCCGCCTTCCTTTAGTAACACTCGGCCTCCACCTCGCCGACCAGTCAATCCCCGTAAATGTTATGCTTGCGGGTCGCCTGACCATCTGCGCAACAAGTGTCCACTGATCAAGCCAAGTGGGACTAGGAATGGAGCTGGTTCATCACAAGGCTGCTTTAAATGTGGGGCTTTCTCACATATCGCCAAGAATTGCCCAAACTCAAATAGCACCCCCTCCTGCTCAACTTCTGGTGCAAATTCCACATATGCCAATAATAAAAAGTGACTAGCGGCTTCGGCTGAGTCGACTAATTCTGCTTTCCAAGGCTCAGCCCCGGGCAAAAAGGTCGAGAATTCAGGGAATGAGCAATCTTCAAATTCTTTTTTTGAATGCCCCAGAGAGTGTCTTAGGATTGCGGCGGATACCCCCGCACCTGTTCCTTTTCTTAAGATTGAGTTAAATAACGAGCCTATAACGGCTCTCTTAGATTCAGGCAGTGTTTGTTCCATTATTTCGGCTGATTGGTATTCTAAATTGAAATCTGTTTGTAAACTCCCTGACTATGGCTCATCTCCTGTTAAATATGTTTCGGCTAATTCATCTCCATTAGAAATTCTAGGTTCCTTACATGTCAAAATTCGTGTTTTTAAATTTACATGGAAAATCAAATTGTTTGTGGCCAAGCATTTGTCTTGCCCCATCATACTGGGAGCGGACTTCATGTCGCACACTGGTCTTGTGCTCGATCTTCAGAGTAAGTCGTGCACATTCAAATTTGCCTCTAATTGTAAAATCCCTCTATTAAAGTGTAATTCTGCATCATGTTCATCTATTTCGCCTACCCAGGATGAGATGTTGTTAGACCTTAGACATCTACCTGAGGAGCAGGCTGATAGTATTCGCAAATTGTGTCAGTCGTTTCCCGAGGTGTTCTCTGATACTCTTGGTGTTACTGACCTTATTGAATACAAAATTGAGGTCACGGATTCGATTCCTGTTCGCTTTCCACCTTATAGGCTGTCTCCTCCTAAAATGAAAGCTCTGAAAGAAATCATCGATCAGATGTTGAAGGATGGTATTATTAGGCCCTCTAAGTCAGCGTATTCTTCGCCTATTTTTCTAGTCCCGAAACCCCAAGGAGGCTTCAGGCCTGTCATTGATTACAGGGCTCTCAATCGGAAGGTGGTGTTGCAATCTGTGCCCCTTCCCGACCTTCATTCTTGTTTTTCATGGTTTCGTAAGGCCAAGTTCTTCACCATCTTGGACTTAAATCAGGCCTATAATCAAATTCCCCTTGCCGAAGAGTCTAAACATCTTACAGCGTTTGCCACGGACTGGAATTTATATGAATACAACCGCGTGCCTTTCGGGCTCCCTACGGGAGCAGCTGTACTCACTAGGCTACTAGATAGGGTCTTCTCCGACATCAAATTCGAGTACTTATATCACTACTTAGATGATGTCGTCGTATTTTCAGAGACTTTTGAAGAACATCTAGATCATCTGCGAGAAGTTCTCGATCGCCTTCGTAAGGCTGGGTTAACTGTTAAGTTGTCCAAGGTTGCCTTTGCTAAGCCCTCTATGTCATTCCTAGGGCATATTGTGTCACCCGATGGAGTAGCAGTCGATCATTCTAGAACACAGGCCATCCGTGATTTTAAACCTCCCAAGGACATTAAAGGTATCGCCAGGTTCATCGGTATGGTGAATTTCTTCAGGAAGTTCATTCCTAATTTTGCTAATAGAGCGGCGCCCCTAAACCTTCTACGTAGGAAAGGCATCAAATTTGAGTGGGGACCTTCTCAACAAGCCGCTTTTGAAGACCTTAAATTAGCTCTCTGTAATGCCCCTGTACTTGCTATGCCTGATTTCTCGAAGAAATTCATCGTCCAAACCGACGCGTCGTCGTCGGCGGTAGCTGCAGTCCTTCTTCAAGAGACTGAACGAGGGAGGCGACCCATCGCCTATGCGTCTAGGACATTGTCAGCTCAAGAAGCAAAGTACTCCATATATGAGCTTGAAGGTTTGGCAGTCTTATTCGCCTTAGAAAAGTTCCGTCTCTATCTGGAACACGTCAAATTCGATCTGGAGACAGATAATCAAGCCTTAAGCTGGGTCTTAGGTAGGCCGCGTCGTACAGGTCGTATAGCCCGTTGGGCCATCCGTATTTCTGCCTTCCAATTCGATGTACGGCATATCAGAGGTACTGAAAATGTTGTGGCTGATGGACTCAGCCGTATGTTTTCTAACGACGTCGAGACCCAGGAACCGGCCGACAGTTCATCACCTCCCGAGTCCATACTATCTGAGGTTAATGCCATCTTAACAGATGCCCCCATGCTTTTTAGGGATATCGAGAAATACCAACGTGAAGATCCGACGCTGGCTCCGATAATGGAAACCCTTTCTTCTGGGGAACATGTTATCCCTTATGTTCTGAGGAATGGTGTTTTATGTTGCCCTTCGAGGCATGATAAGATGATGAAGGTTGTCGTTCCAGCGGTTCTTGTGCCTATGATCTTCAAATACTATCATGAGACCCCATTGGGGGGGCACCTGGGTATCTTTAAAACTCGTGAAAAGATTCGTGAAATGTTCATCTGGAAAGGTATGGACGGTGAAATCCGTGAACTTGTAAAAGCTTGTAAATCTTGTTTGCTTAGTAAACCCACCATGTCCACCAAGGTAGGCCTTTTGTCTTCGCATCAAGCGTCGCGCCCCATGGAACGCCTGTATATCGATTATGTAGGACCCTTCCCCCAGTCAAAGGGTAATGCTAATAAGTTCATCTTTGTATGTGTAGATGGTTTTACAAGATTTTCTTGGTTATTTCCGACTAAACTGGCTACCGCTCAGTCTACCATTACCTGCTTAAATTCTATTTTTGCTTCTTTTGGTCCGTGTCAATATATTGTATCTGATAATGCTAAGGCGTTCACATCAAATTTATTTCGTAAATTCTGTTTTGACTTGTCCATCTCTCATGTAACTACTTCTGCTTATTACCCTCAACCATCTCTGGCTGAACGGGTTAACCGTAATCTCAGGTCCGCACTCATTGCCTATCATCATGAAGATCCGTCCAGGTGGGACACGTCCCTGCATTGGATAGCTTTTGCTTTGAATTCGGCGGTTCATGAATCTCACAAGTTTACTCCAGCTTCTTTGATGTTTAAGTTTGTTCCCAACTCGCCGCTCTCTAACCTCTGGTCTCTGAATGACATTCTACCCGAGACAATAGATCCGGACAGCATTAAAAATCTTTGGAAGAAGGCTAAAGCCAATCTTAAAGTGTCTCATGAAAAGGTTAGGGAAAGGTATGATCGTGGACGGAGACCCACCCCTTTGAAGGTAGGCGACCAAGTAATGGTCAAGAATTTTGTTCCCGCGGGCAAGCTTGCCCCCAGATTTCATGGGCCTTGTATCATTCTCGATTTTCTTACGCCAGTTACGTTGTTAGTTAGCAATCCAGCCACCGAGAGGATATTTAGGGTTCACCTGTCACAGGTGAAACCGGTGTAATTTACGTGTTAACTTGCTTCATATTATTTTGAAAGGAATATGAAGGTTATATTTTTTTTTGAGTTTCCAAATTCTAGGCATTCTGCCCCTTCTATAGGATTTTGTTTCTTATGTAAGCATGTTTGTGAAACCTGCCCCGACCCATTAAACTGCCATCCTGTCTTTGCCACGGCCATTACCACGCTCCC
Source organism: Anabrus simplex (assembly GCF_040414725.1). Classification (NCBI taxonomy): domain Eukaryota; kingdom Metazoa; phylum Arthropoda; class Insecta; order Orthoptera; family Tettigoniidae; genus Anabrus; species Anabrus simplex. Next base: position 1,155,719,472 of record NC_090266.1, on the reverse strand, counting down.
GTCTCCTGCTCCACTCTACACTGTGGCTTAATGAATACCATGAATATCTGCACGCCGCTGGCCCCTCAATCTCTCTACAAGCCTGTGCCCTCAAAGAAACATGATGGTCCAACACAATTCTGCCGCCTAGCTTTAATGTTTCAGTGCCCCCGCAGCCACGCAGCGCCGTGCAGCAACTGGGGAGGGGGATGGGCCCCCTCCTCTCCAGCGAAGACGACATGTGTCCGGCGAGCCGGAGCTCTCCTCCCGGCCAAGGCTGATGTGCGGCGCACGACCTGCTACTTGCCCGCAGCCTGTATATGTTCACCGCGGGCGCGGCGTGTTTTAACTCCTCTGCTCCCCTCATAGTGCGGGCGAGCGGTATCTCAGGGTACTTGAGGGGTCCGAGCGGCCTCCTTTGGACGCAAGCTGCAACGGCCGGTCTGGCCACCTCACTGCATCAACATCAACTACATGAAAGGTTACTATAAGTAATGATTACACTTGGGAATTCAACAACAATATTTGGTGGACATTGCCAAATTTTTCATCACTTTCAAGTATTAAAAGTTTATCTTCAAAAATTCAATTTCTACAAACTGAAAGACTTTGCTTCACCTGCAACAACAAATTGTGAAACTGAATCACACAACATTCTGAAAATCTTGTAATCTATTTTCATATTCACCTTATAACTTGGAACTTGTTTCAAACTGATTTCATGTGTCACCCCTGGAGGAACTTTTGGGGGGGGAGGTCTGTACCGGGCGGTACACCTCTACTCTGTTTATTTAAAAGTTGCGCCAGTTGAAACTCCTCTTCTGGAGGAAGTCTGAACTTTATCTACACTATTAATCTACTAATTTCTCAGAAGATGTCACTACCTGGAAATTGTTGAGTTTGTGAACTGTGTCATTTTTGATGTGTTTTTGTTTCGCTTGAAGTAAGAAGTGTGAACTTTCTCTTCTAGAGGACACTACTGAAGATCAACAATAGTGCGACCTAGTGCGGAGTCAAAGAACTATTTTGTTGGAGAAATTTTTATTTCAAGAGTTTGTTCTTTGTTAAATTTCTTTCTGTCATTGTTTAAGTTGGCTGTATACCCCTCCTTTTCCCCTTATTTTGGATCTAGCCAATCCCGAATTTCTTTAATTAATTTTCCACCAATAATGTGTTTCTTCTTCCTCTATGTAGGGGTTTCTTTTCCCTAGCCAATAAAAATTTTGTGGGAGGGTGTTTTCTTTCCCCTAACGCCTAGAATCTTCCGCGAGAGGATATAAACTGCTGATTTTAGGGTCTCGGGGCCACTTCTGTTCCATCTTTCAGTGTATTAAGTACATAGCAGGAGGCGGGAAGCGCCTCTTTCTTCGGCGGCGTCTACAACAAGGTAATGGCCAAGTAATAACTTCTTTCTTTGCTTGCTCAGCAGTTTAACTTTCGGGGCGGGTTCTAGGCCTTCCACCATGTAACCTTCCTTTAAAATGTAAAGACTACTGGTACCTATCCTATTTTCTAAACTACATACTGGGATAGAGAGTGCTAACCCTCTCGAGTTCCCACTCATATTGTTTTGAGGTGAACTTATTTTCTCAAACCCATTCTTCTGTGATGTAATGTAAATTGTTATTTTCTTAAGTCACCTCTGTAGTATGGGATTAGCCCTTGTATTAACGGCCTAGTGCCAAGTAGGTCTTAAACAAAGTGTATCAGGAGTGCGGTTAGCCTCCTCTCAAATTGTTATTTTAGAGGTCAGGTAATCAACCTTCTTTTCATGTAATAGACCTCAGTAGGTTGGGTATTTTACCCCTGTGAATACGTCCTTAGTGGACAGCTTGAAGGTAGAGTTTGGTGTGGCCTTTGAGAGGCTTAAATTTTGAGAGCGGATCGCTCTTTGAAAATGGAGTGTCATATGCCTCATGGAGGCTTTTCTGTGTAATTCGGAGCCAGGGGCTCCTAGGGATGAATGGGGTTTTCTGCCCCTCTGTTAAAACTTGTGTTTGTGGTAAAACTGAGCTGATCGCTGAAGTCAGGGCGTGAAGCCCAAAACCTGTAAATATTGTAACTCCCCTTGTTTTGCTACATTGTACCTGCCATGTCTGTTATTGCTTTGTTTTTGAAAAGAAAATATAACTTTGTTAAATTTTAAATTAATTTTACATGCACTATAATTTCGTAGCTTGAAACCCATTCACACCCGCACCTTCTTTTACGCATAACTACCGCTAAAACACGGTAACAATAATAATAATAATAATAATAATAATAATAATAATAATAATAATAATAATAATAATAATAATAATAATAATAATAATAATAATAATAATAATAATAATAATTGTACCGGGCGGTACACCTCCATACCGCTCATTCAAATATTGCGCCAATTTAAACTCCTCTACAGGAGAAGTTGGGAACCTTGAAAACTGAACTAATTCTACTATTTCTTAAAAGATGTCACTACTGTAAATTTGGTAATCTTGTAGTGTTCTGAACTGTGTCTATTTTGATTTGTGTTTGTTTATTCCGTATCAAGAAGTGTGGACATTCTCTTCTAGATGTCTCTACAGAGAAAAAAAACTAGGATACGCACTCTGTTGCAAAGGAATGAACCTTCTTGAAGAAGTTTTGTGTTCATAAGTTTTTGACCTTACTAAATTTTGTTCTGTGGTTTGTGGGTTGGCAACATTAATCATTTCTACCCGCTTGTTTTGAATTTAGCCAATCCCGAATTTCTCTAATTATTTTTTGACCAATAACGTATGTCTTCTCCGATATGGAGATGTTGCTTTAAGCTATCCAATAAAGTTGAGGGGGGGTGTGTGTACTCATTCCTGAAAGGTCTCGAATGTTCCCCGAGGGTACATAAACTGCTGATTTTCTTGTCTCGGGGCCACTTCATCGACATCTTGCTTAGTGAGTGATTATGTAGCAGGGGGCGGGAAGCGCCTCTTTCTTCGGGCAGCAGTTCATCCACAAGGTAATGGCCGCTTAATAACTTTATTTCTTGCTAGCTCAGCAGTTTAACCCTCGGGGCAGGTTCGAAACTTTTCTCATGTAACCTATCTTTAAAATGTAATAGACATTTGGTAAAAATTCCGTCTCTTTAACTACGGATTGGGATAGAGAGTGCCTAACCCTCTCGAGCTCCCACTCATATTGTTTTGAGGTGACTACGTTTTCATAACCGTTTTTCTTCTCTTCGTAATGTAATAAAGTTTTCTTATCGTGTCACCTTCTTAGTATGGGATTAGCCCTTGCGTAAGCGGCCTAGTGCCAAGTAGGTTTTAAAAGTGTATTAGGAGTGCAAGCTTCGCCTCCATTCTATTTTGTATTATGGGCCAGTAACTTAACCTGATGTTTTATTTTCCTCATGTAAAGGCCCTGTAGGTTGGGTATCAAATACCCCCGTTTCTTGGTGTGCCTTAAGGGCAGATAGAAATGAAGTTTGTTGTAGCCTTTGATAGGCTTGTCAAATTGAGAGCGGGTCTGCTCTTTTTCTTAACACTGTAATTAGGAGCAAGTGCTCCTTTTACTTAGGGGTTTTATGCCCTTCAGCAATGGTAGTTGTGAGCTGAGAGCTCAGGAATTATACTTGAGGCTTGAAGCCCAGATTTTGATAATAACCCCCGAAATCTTCTAATTTCTTAGTACCTGATTTAGGATTGTTGCTGACTTGATATATATATATATATATTTTTTTTTTTTTTTTTTTTTTTGAGTCTTGAAAGCCTGTGTGAAAATTGTTAAACCTTGTTGTCTGTTGATAATATAACCTTTGTCAAAGTTTTAAATTAACTTTAATTCTGTAGTTGAGACCTATTCCAGCCAGCACCTTCTTTCATCTCTGCAAATCCACAAAAACATCGTAACAATAATAATAATAATAATAATAATAATAATAATAATAATAATAATTGTACCGGGCGGTACACCTCCACGCCGCTAATTTAAAATGTGCGCCAATTGAAACTCCTCTGCTGGAGGAAGTCTGAACCTTATTGATGGTATTAATTTTCAAGTTTCTCAGAAGATGTCACTACGTGGAAAATTTGGAGTTTTTGAACTGTGTCATTTTCGACGTATTTTTGTTTTGCTTGTAGTAAGAAGTGTGAACTTTCTCTTCTAGAGGACATTACTGAAGATCAACAATAGTGCACCCTAGTGCGGAGTGAAAGAACTGTTTTTTTGGAGAAATTTTTATTTCAAAAGTTTGTTTTTTAAGTTGGCTGTATACCCCTATCTTTCCCCTTGTTTTGTATGTATCCAATCCCGAATTTCTTCAATTTATTTCTGACCAATCCGAGGTATCTTCCCCCAACTTGAATATGTTGCTGTATCCTACCCAATAAAGTGATTGTGGGCGGGTGTTCTCATTCCCCTAACGCCTAGAACCTTCCGCGAGAGTATATAAACTGCTGATTTTTGGGTCTCTGCGCCACTTCTGTTCCATCTTTCTGTGTGTAAAGTACATAGCAGGGGGCGGGAAGCGCCTCTTTCTCCGGCAGCGGTCAACAACCAGGTAATGGCCGATTAATTACTTCTTTTATTGCTTGCTCAGCAGTTTAACTCTCGGGGCGGGTCCGAAGTTTCCATTATGTAACCTTCCTTAAAATGTAAAGAAACTTGTATCTATTCTATCTTTCAATCTACATATTGGGATAGAGAGTGCTTGCCCCTCTCGAGCTCCCACTCACATTGTTTTGAGGTGAACTTATTTTCTCAACCTATTCTTCCATAACATTATGTAAATTTGTTTCTTTTCTAAAGTCACCTCCGTAGTATGGGATTAGCCCTTGCATCAGTGGCCTAGAGCCAAATTAGGTTTTGAAACAAATACATTAGGAGTGCAGATCGCCTCCTCTCAAATTGTTATTTTAGAGGTCATGTAATTACCCCCTTTTTTTATCTAATAGACCTCAGCAGGTTGGGTAGTTTACCCCTGTGTCTATGTCCAGAGAGGACAACTTGAAGGTGGAGTTTGGTGTGGCCTTTGATAGGCTTAAAGTTGAGAGCGAGTGGTTCTTTTTCTAAAACTGAGGAGGCTTTGCTGTGTAATTTGGAGCAAGTGCTCCGGGGTTTGATTGGGGTCTTCTGCCCCGTTGTTGAAATTGGTATATCGTAAAGTTGAGCTAGTTGCTCAAGAATTGTGTTTTCAGGGCTCGAAGCCCAAATCCTGCAAATACTGTAATTGTACTTTGTTGCCTTGTTACACCATACCTGCTATTCTTGTTATTTCTTTATTTTAAAAAAGAAAATATAACCTTGTTAAATTTTACATTAACTTTGATTCCGTAGTTTGAGACCCGTTCACGCCCGCACCTTCTTTCACCTCTACCTACCACTAAAACACGGTAACAAGTGGTAGCAGAGCGTGGTTGAATGGGTCTCATTTTAGCCCCTTTTGACGGCTAAACATTGTTTTGATCCGAACTCTAACCATTTTCTCAGTTGCTGGAATTTTTTTAGTTTTTCAAAATTGTTCTGTCATCATGCCCGGCCCTCGCGATGTTCTCCATCTTAACTACTTGCGCAAAGAGGAGTTGATCTATGAGTTGACTATCAGAAATGTGCAATCTGGAGGCACGGTTGCAGTAGACACCAATAAGCTTAGAGAGTCCCTTGATTTGCCCATTTCCATCCCCACCTTGGGAGAGAAAGAAATTGACGACTCTCTTTCCACGATCGTCGAGAATATTACTGGGCTAGCCTCTGTAGTTAGTTTTTTTGATGAAAATGATCCTTCTCCTAATCAAATTAAGCGTGTGCAAGCCAGGCTGTTTCATTTTTCAAATAGAGTTAACGATCTGTTGTCTCTAAAGTTGAATGACGTTCAGAAGAAGGAAGCTAGTACGCTGCTTGAAAATATTTCTGAGTTATCTGGCAAGGTCACTCAATTGTTAACTGGCGAAATTCCTCCCAAAAGCGATCAACCCACCACAGTGAATGTAGGTAGTGAGGAAGAGCCTCCTAAGGGAGAAGTCAATAGAATAACCGTTGCTGCTCAAACTATCTCTGCCCCATTGGACAACGAGTCTGAACGCCGCACATCGTCGAATAATGTACGTGCTGAATTAACTTCTTTGCCATTGAAACCTTTACCTACTATGTCACCCGGGTTCAGCAGCTTGCCTCATCCATTGGCAATGTTGCTCAGAGGTATATCGAAGTTTTCCGTTAATACCACCAGTGACGTAATTTCATTTTTAAGATTTCTAGTTGAATTTCAGGATCATGCCCTTGTGTTTTCTCTTTCCCCATGTCAAATTTTGCAAATCATCTATCCTTATGCAATTGGTATTCTCTCCGACAAAATAGTAAGAGCCATAGCTGAACAGTCATCTATTGAAGATTTTCACGCACACTTGCTTGCAAATTTTATTCCTGCTCGCGCGAGGTCATCTCTGATTCAGAAGTACTATTATCGTGTACAGCGCTTGGATGAAAACTTGGCTGATTTCATACAGGACATTAAGTTTTATACTAGGGTGTTTGCTCTTCACTTCCCTGAGGATCAGATTGTACAAGCCATTGTAGAAGGCATTTCACCACCCTATAGGTCATATTTGTGTTTCGCGGCGTGCCCGCAAACCTTCTCCGAACTTGAAGCGTTGGCCGTTTCAGCGGAAGGAGTGAGATACGCCGATTCCTTGCGTGTCGTGAAAGAACCCCCGCCTTCTTTTAGTAATACTCGGCCTCCACCTCGCCGATCAGTCACACCCCGTAAATGTTATGCTTGCGGGTCGCCTGACCATCTTCGCAATAAGTGTCCACTGATCAAGTCGAGAGGGACAAGGAATGGGGCTGGTTCATCACAAGGCTGTTTTAAATGTGGGGCTTTCTCACATATCGCCAAAAATTGCCCAAATTCAAATAGCACCCCCTCCTGCTCAACTTCTGGTGCAACTTCCAACAAGAATCAAAAGTGACTAGTGGTTCCGGCTGAGTCGACTAATTCTGCTTCCCAAGGCTCAGCCCCTGGCACAAAGGTCGTGAATTCAGGGAACGTTCAATTTGCAAATCCTTCTTTTGAATGCCCCAAAGAATGTCTTAGGATTGCGGCGGATACCCCCGCACCTGTCCCTTTTCTTAAGATTGAGTTAAATAACGAGCCTGTAACCGCTCTATTAGATTCAGGCAGTGTTTGTTCAATTATTTCGGATCAATGGTATTCTAAATTGAAATCTGTTTGTAAACTACCGGACTATGACTCCTCTCCTGTTCAATATGTTTCGGCTAATTCATCCCCATTAGAAATTCTAGGTTCTTTGCAGGTCAAAATTCGTATTTTTAAATTTACATGGAAAACCAAACTGTTTGTGGCTAAGCACTTGTCTTGCCCCATCATACTGGGTGCGGACTTCATTTCTCACACTGGTCTTGTGCTCGATCTTCAGAGTAAGTCGTGCACATTCAAGTTTGCGTCCAATTGTAAAATTCCCTTATTGAAATGTAATTCCGTATCATGTTCATCTATTGCGCCTACCCAGGATGAGATGTTGTTAGACCTTAGACATCTACCTGAGGAGCAGGCTGATAGTATTCGGAAATTGTGTCAGTCGTTTCCCGAGGTGTTCTCTGATACTCTTGGTGTTACTGACCTTATCGAATACAAAATTGAGGTCACGGATTCGATTCCTGTTCGTTTTCCACCATATAGGCTATCTCCACCTAAAATGAAGGCTCTGAAAGAAATCATCGATCAAATGTTGAAGGATGGTATTATTAGGCCCTCTAAATCGGCGTATTCTTCGCCTATTTTTCTAGTCCCTAAACCCCAAGGAGGCTTCAGGCCTGTCATTGATTATAGGGCTCTCAATCGGAAGGTGGTGTTGCAATCTGTGCCCCTTCCCGACCTTCATTCTTGTTTTTCATGGTTCCGTAAGGCCAAGTTCTTTACTATCTTGGACTTGAATCAGGCCTATAATCAGATTCCCCTTGCCGAAGAGTCTAAACATCTTACAGCGTTTGCCACGGACTGGAACTTACGAATACAACCGCGTGCCTTTCGGGCTCCCCACGGGAGCAGCTGTACTCACTAGGCTACTAGATAGGGTCTTCTCCGACATCAAATTTGCGTACTTATATCATTACTTGGATGATGTCGTCGTATTTTCAGAGACTTTTGAAGAACATCTAGATCATCTGCGAGAAGTTCTCGATCGCCTTCGTAAGGCTGGGTTAACTGTCAAGTTGTCCAAGGTTGCCTTTGCTAAGCCCTCTATGTCGTTCCTAGGGCATATTGTGTCACCTGATGGTGTAGCTGTCGATCATTCTAGAACACAGGCCATCCGTGATTTTAAACCTCCCAAGGACATCAAAGGTATCGCCAGGTTCATTGGTATGGTGAATTTCTTCAGGAAGTTTATTCCTAACTTCGCTAATAGAGCGGCGCCCTTGAACCTTCTTCGTAGGAAAGGCAGCAAATTCGAGTGGGGACCTTCTCAACAAGCCGCTTTTGAAGATCTTAAATTAGCTCTCTGTAATGCCCCTGTACTTGCTATGCCTGATTTCTCGAAGAAATTCATTGTCCAAACCGACGCGTCGTCGTCAGCAGTAGCTGCAGTCCTTCTTCAAGAGACTGAACTAGGGAGGCGACCCATCGCCTATGCATCTAGGACCTTGTCGGCTCAAGAAGCCAAGTATTCCATCTATGAGCTCGAAGGTTTGGCAGTCTTATTCGCCTTAGAGAAGTTCCGTCTCTATTTGGAACATGTCAAATTCGACCTGGAGACAGATAATCAATCCTTAAGCTGGGTCTTAGGTAGGCCGCGTCGTACTGGTCGTATAGCCCGTTGGGCCATCCGTATTTCTGCCTTCCAATTCGATGTCAGGCATATCAGAGGTACCGAAAATGTTGTTGCTGATGGACTCAGCCGTATGTTTTCCAACGACGTCGAGACCCACGAACCGGCCAACAGTTCATCACCTCCCGAGTCCATACTATCTGGTGTTAATGCCATCTTAACAGATGCTCCCATGCTCTTTAGGGATATCGAGAAATACCAACGTGAAGATCCGACGCTGGCTCCGATAATGGAAACCCTTTCTTCTGGGGAACATGTTGTCCCTTATGTTTTGAGGAATGGCGTTCTATGTTGCCCTTCGAGGCATGATAAGATGATGAAAGTTGTCGTTCCAGCTGTTCTTGTGCCTATGATCTTCAAATACTATCATGAGACCCCATTAGGGGGGCATCTTGGAATCTTTAAAACTCGTGAGAAGATTCGTGAAATGTTCATTTGGAAAGGTATGGACGGTGAAATCCGTGAACTTGTAAAAGCTTGTAAACCTTGTTTGCTCAGTAAACCCACCATGTCCACCAAGGTAGGCCTTTTGTCTTCGCATCAAGCGTCGCGCCCCATGGAACGCCTGTATATTGATTATGTAGGACCCTTCCCCCAGTCAAAGGGAAACGCCAACAAGTTCATCTTTGTATGTGTAGATGGTTTTACAAGATTTTCCTGGTTATTACCGACTAAGCTGGCTACCGCTCAGTCCACCATTACTTGCCTAAATTCTATTTTTGCGTCTTTTGGTCCGTGCCAATATATTGTGTCTGATAATGCTAAGGCGTTTACATCAAATCTTTTTCGTAAATTCTGTTTTGACTTGTCCATCTCTCATGTAACTACTTCTGCTTATTACCCTCAACCATCTCTGGCTGAACGGGTTAACCGTAATCTCCGGTCCGCGCTTATTGCCTATCATCATGAAGATCATTCCAGGTGGGACACGTCCCTGCATTGGTTAGCTTTTGCTTTGAATTCGGCGGTTCATGAATCACATAAATTTACTCCAGCCTCTTTGATGTTCAAGTTTGTTCCCAACACGCCGCTCTCTAACCTCTGGTCTCTGAGTGACATTCTACCCGAGACAATAGGTCCGGACAACATCAAAGATCTTTGGAAGAAGGCTAAAGCCAATCTTAAAGTGTCTCATGAAAAGGTTAGGGAAAGGTATGATCGTGGACGGAGACCCACCCCTTTGAAGGTAGGTGACCAAGTTATGGTCAAGAATTTTGTTCCCGCGGGCAAGCTTGCCCCCAGATTTCATGGGCCTTGTGTCATTCTCGATTTTCTTACGCCGGTTACGTTGTTATTAAGTAATCCAGCCACCGAGAGGATATTTAGGGTTCATCTGTCACAGGTGAAACCGGTGTAATTTCTGGGTTAACTTGCTTCATATAATCGTGAAAGGAATATGAAGGTTATATATATTTTTTTGAGTTTTCAATTTGTAGGCATTCTGCCCCTTCTATAATATTTTTTTAATATGTAAGTATTTTTGTAAACCCTCCCCGCACCGTTAAGCTGCCATTCTGTCCTTACCTCGGCCATTACCACGCTCCCGTCTCCTGCTATACACACTGTGGCTTGCTTATATTAAATACCATATTAAATGCCATGGATATCTGCACGCCGCTGGCCCCTCAACCTCTCCACAAAGTCTGTGCCCTCAAAATGATGATGGTCCAACAAATTCTGCCGCCTAGTTTTAATGTTTCAGTGCCCCCGCAACCGCGCGGCGCCGTGCCGCGACTGGGTTTGAGGAAGGGCCCCCTCGGCCCCAGCGAGGACGACATGTGCACGGCGAGCCGGAGCTCTCCTCCCGGCCTAGGCTGATGTGCGGCGCACGACCTGCTACTTGCCCGCAGCCTGTATATGTTCACCGCGGGCGCGGCGTGTTTCAACACCTCTGCTCGCCTCATAGTGCGGGCGAGCGGTATCTCAGGGTACTTGAGGGGTCCGAGCGGCCTCCTCTGGACGCAAGCTGCAACGGCCGGTCTGGCCATCCAACTTAATCATCATTAACTACATGAACTATTACTATCAGCAATTACTGCACTTGGGAATTCAACAGCAATATTTGGTGGACCTTGCAAAAATTTTCTTCACTTTCAAGTATTAAAAGTTTATCTTCTGAATTCAACTTCTACAACCATAAAGACTTTACTTCACCTGCAACAACAAAATTTTGAAACTGAATCAAACCACATTAAGAAAATCTTATACATTTTTCGGCAATTAATCTCCATATCTACATCAAAACTTGGACCTGGTTTTCAAACAAATTTCATGTGTCACCCCTGGAGGAACTTTTTTGGGGGGGGGAGGTCTGTACCGGGCGGTACACCTCCACGCCGCTAATTTAAAATGTGCGCCAATTGAAACTCCTCTGCTGGAGGAAGTCTGAACCTTATTGATGGTATTAATTTTCAAGTTTCTCAGAAGATGTCACTACGTGGAAAATTTGGAGTTTTTGAACTGTGTCATTTTCGACGTATTTTTGTTTTGCTTGTAGTAAGAAGTGTGAACTTTCTCTTCTAGAGGACATTACTGAAGATCAACAATAGTGCACCCTAGTGCGGAGTGAAAGAACTGTTTTTTTGGAGAAATTTTTATTTCAAAAGTTTGTTTTTTAAGTTGGCTGTATACCCCTATCTTTCCCCTTGTTTTGTATGTATCCAATCCCGAATTTCTTCAATTTATTTCTGACCAATCCGAGGTATCTTCCCCCAACTTGAATATGTTGCTGTATTCTACCCAATAAAGTGATTGTGGGCGGGTGTTCTCATTCCCCTAACGCCTAGAACCTTCCGCGAGAGTATATAAACTGCTGATTTTTGGGTCTCTGCGCCACTTCTGTTCCATCTTTCTGTGTGTAAAGTACATAGCAGGGGGCGGGAAGCGCCTCTTTCTCCGGCAGCGGTCAACAACCAGATAATGGCCGATTAATTACTTCTTTTATTGCTTGCTCAGCAGTTTAACTCTCGGGGCGGGTCCGAAGTTTCCATTATGTAACCTTCCTTAAAATGTAAAGAAACTTGTATCTATTCTATCTTTCAATCTACATATTGGGATAGAGAGTGCTTGCCCCTCTCGAGCTCCCACTCACATTGTTTTGAGGTGAACTTATTTTCTCAACCTATTCTTCCATAACATTATGTAAATTTGTTTCTTTTCTAAAGTCACCTCCGTAGTATGGGATTAGCCCTTGCATCAGTGGCCTAGAGCCAAATTAGGTTTTGAAACAAATACATTAGGAGTGCAGATCGCCTCCTCTCAAATTGTTATTTTAGAGGTCATGTAATTACCCCCTTTTTTTATCTAATAGACCTCAGCAGGTTGGGTAGTTTACCCCTGTGTCTATGTCCAGAGAGGACAACTTGAAGGTGGAGTTTGGTGTGGCCTTTGATAGGCTTAAAGTTGAGAGCGAGTGGCTCTTTTTCTAAAACTGAGGAGGCTTTGCTGTGTAATTTGGAGCAAGTGCTCCGGGGTTTGATTGGGGTCTTCTGCCCCGTTGTTGAAATTGGTATATCGTAAAGTTGAGCTAGTTGCTCAAGAATTGTGTTTTCAGGGCTCGAAGCCCAAATCCTGCAAATACTGTAATTGTACTTTGTTGCCTTGTTACACCGTACCTGCTATTCTTGTTATTTCTTTATTTTAAAAAAGAAAATATAACCTTGTTAAATTTTACATTAACTTTGATTCCGTAGTTTGAGACCCGTTCACGCCCGCACCTTCTTTCACCTCTACCTACCACTAAAACACGGTAACAATAATAATAATAATAACCTAAATTAAATAATATCACCCACCATAATAATAATAATAATAATAATAATAACAATAACAATAATAATAATGTTCTAGACCGTCGTCAAAATGTGCGGACAGCGCTGAAAACGGGTCCTGGCCGGGTAATGACTACGAAAGCAGTCCGGCCGCGAGTTCAGTACCGCCAAGTCACCCAAGACAACACCACGCCGGATCCATATTAAAAATGCTTACAGGAAAAGATGGCAAAGATTTAGGGACCCAACTGATCGGGTGGAATACCTGGACCTAGCCCGAGAAGTACGAAATCGATTGCTGGAAAGAAAGATTGAAAAAATGTGGGGATCTTTGCCATAATCTATCAGAAAACGAGTCAGATCACGAATTTTGGCGGATTCTCTCAAAAAACGAGTCAGATTTCGAATTTCGGCGGATTATATAAAAACGTTAAGCATTCAATTATAAATTTCAGTATAATACCGTGCATAGCCTCCGTGGCTCAGACGGCAGCGCGTCGGCCTCTCACCGCTGGATACCGTGGTTCAAATCCCGGTCACTCCATGTGAAATTTGTGCTGGACAAAGCGGAGGCGGGACAGGTTTTTCCCCGGGTACTCCGGTTTTCCTTGTCATCTTTCATTCCAGCAACACTCTCCATTCTCATTTCATAGCATCTATCATTCATTAATAAATCACTTTGGGAGTGGCGACCCCATCGTACTAACAGCCTATATCTGCTTCATTCATTACATCCCTGACCCGGTCAATGACTGGAAAACAGGTTGTAGGTTTTCATTCAGTATAATACCGTAGCGAAGCACGGGTATCATACTAGTCTTCAAATAAATTAAGTGATTGGTTAATTTTAAGTTTTTTAAATGTGAAAACACTCGTTTAGAGGAAATACCAAGAAGTGGCCGCGCGATTTGGTTCACGTAGCTATCAGCTTGCATTCGGAAGATAGTGGGTTCGAACCCCACTGTGGGCACCTCTGAAGACGGTTTTCTGTGAATCCAGTGATTTGTGTACTTTTGTATAGCATTTTTTGTATGAGCTCTAGATCAGATATTTCCAATTTTTTACCTGCCAATAACCATTTTACCTACCCTCGGAAAATCCTTTTTAGGTGTGGGAGAGATAAGGTCTATCATCGGAATTACCATAGCTTCCCGAATCATCAGATACAACCTGATAAGCCTATTATTTTCATCTGTACATTAATTAAGGCCACAGTTGCTTCCTTCCCACCCCTAGACCTTCCATATCCCATCGTCGCCTAAGACCTATCTGTGTCGGTGCGACGTAAAGCATATTGTAAACAAACACATAAAATAGTGGAAGTAATCATAACAACTGTTTAGAATATTGATATGAAGCTGAAATAATAAACATAACAGAAGTAAGAAATTAAATAACTAATACACAATGATAATCACCAGGACGATAAGACCAATAATTAAATATAGTCTTACGTCATGAAGAAAAGTGGGCTTAAACCTTTCGGTTGTGAAACAATCATTTTCAGACGGAGGGGGCGGGGTTGTTGATGCGTGGAGGATGGTCTTGTGTTGGTGACAGTAAGTTTCGTTGGTAGCAGCAGTCTTATATACAGTAGAAACACGTTGCCTTCCTCTTGATAACGCAGCTGCCCAATAAACGATTTGCATTCTGCCTATAATAAGATAGTAATTATCAGTTTTTATGAAGAATGCATTAGCTCGTAAGATTAATTTTCCCAGCTTCAACACTGGCAGATTACGGCAGATGAAAGAGCTAGTAATTCTTAAGCAGGAGGGCTTCACAAATGACGCCTGGAGGTGGTGATTATGATTCAGTAGAAAGTGAAACTGTCCGCCTCTGTGGTGTAGCGGTTAGTGTGATTAACTGCCACCTCCGGAGGCCCAGGTTCGACTCCCGGCTCTGCCACGGAATTTGAAAAGTGGTACGAGTGCTGAAACGGGGTGCACTCAGATTCGGGAGGTCAAATGAGTAGAGGTGGGTTCGAACCTTCCAAGTTGGGGTCAGAAGGCCAGCGCCTCAACCGTCTGAGCCGCTCAGCCCGGCATTCACTGACACTGCGCGGTACCACTGAACTATGAGGTAGCACAGCGTATACTGTACTTTCACAGTAACATACTGCGATCCGATGTTAAAAAGATATTGACACAAATTTCTAATGCCAACACCAGCGACTGTGTTAAATGGGAGCAGATCTGGTGCAGTGCGTCAACTTTTGTAACATGAGCTGGAATAACTTGGGGTAGTCGATCGTCTTGCAATTCAAAAGTGTGTGCCTTTCGAATGTGGTGTTGTGGAAGTGGATATCAGCACAGGGTGGAACACATGATACACAGCCGACTTCTTTACGTTAATTTCCTGTCAGAAGTTAATAGAGTAGTCAAAAAATGTTTGTATATTCCGATTTAGTTCACTTTTTCTTCTGATACTAGCAAGATACCCGTGCTTCGCTACGGTGTCAAACTCAAAGTTATTATTCAAAATTTTACATTTTAGAGAGTCCACTGTCAGCTAAGCCTGTATAATATGCCCTCAATTCGTACGTCTAACAGTTTTGAGGGAATGATTATTTATTTTCTGATCTAACGCTCATTTGAACCCCATACGGAAGAATTTGAATGTTTTAAACCCTATCTTACCGAGCTCGATAGCTGCAGCCGCTTAAGGGGGGAGACCTAGCTCAACACGGGAAAAAACAGGCCAATATTCATTCGATTGTTAAATATGCTACAAACGTTGTTGAAAAATTCTGCACATATGCCAGTATTGGCATGCTTCCTAGCAATCAGAAGCAACTGCAATAACGTCAAAATTCTAATTATAACATTTTAAAATAAAATTTCCCGCCTTTTTAACAAAATATCACGGTTTCCTTCATAACGGTCTTACTGTTTCACGGTTAATAACGATTTTTTCAGGGTTTCCTCCCATAGTGTTGTACTACAATCTGTACCTCATTCAGGTCAATGGGATTTATACTAGATTTTATATAAAATATTTATTTTTAGTATTTTCAGGTGCTCGGAATAAAAACTCGACAAAAATATCTAAATCACAATCTATGTTAGTGATTGAGGTTCATTTTGTAGGTGGGGGTTTGATACACACTTTAAAAAAGGAAAAGTACGAAAATTCTTATCAACTTGGAACTTATAAGGGAAACAGTGATATTTTGTTAAAAAGGCGGGAAATTTAATTTACAATGTTATAATTAGAATTTTGACATTATTGCAGTTGCTTCTGATTGCTAGGAAGCATGCCAATACTGGGATATGTGCAGAATTTTTTAACAACGTTTGTAGCATATTTAACAATCGAATGAATATTGGCCTGTTTTTTTCCCGTGTTGAGCTAGGTCTCCCCCCTTAAGTGAGACCAGTATCCAGTATTCGGGAGATAGTAGGTTCGAACCCCACTATCGGCAGCCCTGAAGATTGTTTTCCGTGGCTTCCCATTTTCACACCAGGCAAATTCTGGGGCTGTACCTTAATTAAGGCCACGGCCACTTCCTTCCCACCCCTAGCCCTTTCCTGTCCCATCGTCGCCATAAAACCTATCTGTGTCGGTGCGACATAAAGCAACTAGCAAAAAAACCCTATCTTATTTAACATCTAGGACAGGGGCTCTCAAACACTCAAAATCTCACGCGTGCACATCGAGGCGCAGAGACTCCGTGCACTGTGCATCGTTCCGACTCTACTCAACTCGGCTTGACTCGGGTGGTGTAGTGCGCTGAGAGCGACGAAGCGTTAGGAGATAGACGGCTTGTTTATCAGTGAAATAGATAACCGCAAGACAACAACATAATAATGGAGCAACCTGGACTTCCGAAAGTCCATTTCAATCGAAATGGGAACTTTCGTATTTCTTTGTCAGTCGTAACGATAAAGCCAAATGCTTAATCTGTGGGACAATAATTATGTGATAAGTTAATCAAAAATATCTATTTTCCAATACAAAGGCTTTGCTCAAATTCTACGAGAATTTTTTGAAGGACGATTTTCCTAAGCTGCATCGAGAAGCAGCTAAGATTATTTCTATGTTTGGTTCCACATGCATATGTGAAAGGTATTTTTTCCTGCTTTGACTTGTACGAAAACTAGATTGCGTGTGAGTAGGCCTATTTCTGATTGTAATTTAAAGAAGGCTCTCAACTTGCTGTCAGCCGGTCTCTTGTTGCAGGCATAACTGGTACCATTGCAAAGATAAAGGAAGAGCTAGAGAAGATAAATTGTCTGCTCAAACCAAATTGAAAGAAGACTGTTTTAACACCGGTAACGTTGTCACATACAACAGTGTCACCGCTCACCGCACATAAACATTTCGCAGTGAGGGGAGGATCAGCGGGGAAGGTGGAGAAGGCGAAGACAGGCCGAACGGGTGAGACAGGTGTAGGGAAAGTGGAGTGGGGGTTTGCACTCTGGTCAACCTAGTGAAGTCGTCTCCTGCACCTTGCGCCCGTGCACTGCACGGCGCATGCACTCCGAGAGGCCCTGATCTAGGATGTAAAAGCGACCAACCTGTGAAATTTTGATTTTGTACATTGAACAGTAATGGAGAAATGAATACTTTTTAAGGGGTGAATATTTTTAAATATTAACATCTTGGACATTGAAGACCATCATTCATAAAGAAAATAAGTTCGTGCCTGCAACGGTATCGGAAGAATGGATATTGTAGAGGATAATCGGGTAATATGGAATAGTCGGGCAATATGGAATACCACGATATCTTGCCTGTAACGTACTCCTCTCAGGTGGAAACTCGTCGAATTACGGTAAATGTTCTCATGATGCTTTGTATTCAGTTTCGACATGCTCGTGAGTGAGGTTAGTGCGTGGAGCAAGAATATTTGTTTTTCATATTTGAAAAGCTTTTGCAGATAATTCTTTTAAAGCTTGTATTAATTACCAACACTGTGTTTAGTCCTGGGAAATCCAATATTATATATTGTACAAGAGTTTCTTATATTGCTACACCAGTGTAACTTCCTTGTTGTGCAAAGTTTATGGCATGACGAATCCTTTAATTCAAACATGGTGTGTCGGGATATATGGAATACTGTTTTAGTTTCAAAGTAAAATGACGTTTAAAATTAATGAAAATTAATCCTGGTATATTATAACATTTAATTAGCTATAGATCTCAGTTTCTGCATCTGTGACTTTTGTCAGTGAATGTACAAGTGACTGTAAAAAGAAAACTCTGAATAATTAGTGTATACAGATTATCATTTAAGTTAATTACCAATTTTATTCTTTCGATTTTTTAAAATTTCTGTACGTCCACCTGTAAGAACGTTCCTTAAATATAACTGAAAGAATTTATTGAAGCTGCATTTTAATTTACATATTATTTACCCTACTATTCCATATTAGCCGACTATTCCGTATTACCCACCAAGTGCAACTTTTTGAAAGAAATAATTTTGACGTGAGGACATTAACAATTTACAATTTAAAAATATAGAGAATCTTGGCTAATTATTTGAATTTTCAAACCATATTTATTTATATTTCATAACTGATTTCGGTAAGAGGTTATACTGTCAAAAGTAAATGGTATTCCATATTATACGACTCTCCTCTATATTTGAGAGTCAACCACCATCTAAACACCTTACGGGAGAAATATTTTGAAGTATACGATATTATACGCCTAGGACATAAAAGAAGGCCCTTCTCGTAAAATTATAACTTTGTACGTCAAACAGTTTTTGAGGGATGAATAATTTCGTTTACTGAGCTAACCTCATTTAACACTTTAGGAGTGGAACGTTTAAATTTTTTCCTATTTCACATCTAGGATTTAAAATATACGAGATACCCATATTTGGAATTTTGTCTTCGTACGTTAAACCGTTTAGGAGGAAGAAATGAATATACTTGTTTTCGGATCTTAACGCCCATTTAACATTCTGAGGGGTTAAATTAGTTTCAGACCTTCTGCTACTTAACACGTAGGATATCATTTGAAATTTTATCTTCGTAATTCAAATGGTTTTATATAAATGCATATTTCTGTCATCATCCCTCACCCCCCCCGTCAACCCCCCCCCCCCCCATTTTTTGCTACTTGCTTTACGTCGCACCGACAGACATAGGTCTTATGGCGACGATGGGGCAGGAAAGGCCTAGGAATGGGAAGGAAGCGGACGTGGCAGTAATTAAGGTACAGCCCCAGCATTTTCCTGGTGTGAAAATGGTAAACCACGGAAAACCATCTTCAGGGCTGCCGACAGTGGGGTTCGAACCCACTATCTCCCGGATGCGAGCTCACAGCTGCGCGCTCCTAACCGCACGGCCAACTCGCCCGGTCAAACCCCTCAGGGGTGTATTGTTTGAAGTCCACTTCTTATTTGTATCCTAATAAAATGAATTCAACTCCTTTTACAGGACCCCCCCACACACACACATAAAGTACGTGTTTCTTTATTATTAAAGCAGATTCCAAATACAATTTTTTTCACGTCCGTAGCATCCTTCGTTCTTGAGATAAGTATCCTCATAAAAAGAATTCAACCCCTCTCTCAGTCCATTTTACTACCCCTAAAGTGAATTTTCCAAAAACTAAAAATACGTGTTTCTTTATTTTTACAGGAGATTCCATATACCAATTTTCACGTCTGTAACATTTTCAGTTTTGGAGATACCAGTATCCTAATAAAAATAATTCATCTCTCTTTTCCACTCATTTTACCCCCTCCCTATTTTTTTCTGAAAACAAAACATATGTGTTACTTTATTTTTAAAGGAGATTAAACGTACCAATTTTCACTTCTGTAATATGTTATGTTTTTGAGATATACAGTACATTTGCTCATTTTCAAAATTCACCCACTCAACACTTCCCCTTAAGTGGATTTTCAGAAAACAATTTATTCGTGTTCCTCTGCTTGTACAGGAGATTCCAAATACAATTTTCACGTCTGTAACATTTTACACTTTTGAGATATACTGTAGATATACTCATTTTAAAAATTCACCCCATTTGTCACTCCTGTCCATGCCCCATTAAGCAGATTTTCCGAAAACAAAAAGTATGTGTTTCTTTATATTTAAAGGAGATTCCAAATACCAATTTTTATGACTCTAACATCTTCAGTTTTTGAGATATAAGTATCCTAATAAAAGGTATTCAACTCCCTATTCACCTCCCCCCAAGAGGATTTTCCGAAAACAAAAACTATGTGTTTTTTATTTTTGAAGGAGATTCCGAATACCAATTTCAATGTTTTAAGCGATTAAGTTTTGTGATATAGATACATTCATTTTAAAAATTCACGCCCCTTTTCACCCCTTTAGCGACGGATTATCCGAAAATCCTTCCTTAGTGAGCATCTATATTGTAATATAAATGTATCCCCAAAATTTAATTTATTTGTGCCCTGTGGTTTTGGCTCGGCGATGACGAATCAGTCAGTCAGTCAGTCAGTAGTCAGTCAGTCAGTCAGTCAGTCAGGGCATGTTATTTTATATAGATTTGTATATACAGCCAACACGAAAAGTATTCGTACATATGGTGTTGGTTTGTTAAATGGTCAATACTTCCATTGTTGTGCGTAGAAAATGCAAATGCAGCAGACCACATAAATTTCAAGAGAATTTACCTGAACAATCTTTGCTTTATTGGATTAAGAGTACTTTTCGTACTCATGTTATTCATTGTCATTTAGAAAATGTGACGTGAACTACGTTCAAGAAATATTCGTACACAGAACGAAGCAGGTACTGAAATGAATACGTGTCATTTCCCACACATGTCTGTGGAGACCCGAGGCTTGCGCTTGGTCGTTGAATGCGTTCGACTAACATCACCGTAACAACTAGAGAAGGCTGAAAATCGGACGGAAACACAAGGAGACCACGCCAGAGGAAATAAGGTGATTATTAGGTTACATAATCAATTAATGTCACTTTCTGAGATAGTTCACACTGTTGGTAGGTCCCGCTCAAGTATACAGTATATTAATAGATAAGTTAGACAGGGAGAAAACAGTGCGAAATAGACCCCGAAGTGGAAGGCCTCAACTGCTTACACCACGCGATAAGCCTTGTATAGTACGAGGGGCCCTAGAATCAGTGCCCCGAAGATAGCGGCTGAACTACAAAGTAAGGGTGTGCCGGTTTCAGTCAGCACTGTCCGAGGAGTGTGTAATAATGCAGGGTACCATGGTCGAGTGGGACGTAGGAAGTTCTTGGTGAATGAAAGGAATATAAAGAAACGACTTGAATTTGCCATGAAATATCAGGACAAGGGAGAGGAAGTTTGGAACAAGGTTGTGTGGACTGGCGAGAGCAAATTTAATGTGTTTGGTTCAGATGGAAGGCGAAGCGAAAGGTGTGGCGAAAAAAGAATGCTGAACTGGAACCTCAGAATCTCATTTCAACAGTTAAACCTGGGGGCGGATTCATATTATGTGTGTGGGGCTGCATGAGCCCATCAAGCGTAGGACGTCTTCATTCCATTAATGGCATAATGGACGACAAGATGTACAGTATCTGAATATTTATAAAGAAGAACTACCAGCCAGTGTGGAAAAAATGGGGTGGCAAGAAGCCTGGATGTTCATTCACGATTATGATCCCAAACATACGGCGCACTGTATCAAGATGTGGCTACTGTATAATACTATCAAACACCTTCATACTCCTCCCCAGTCCCCTGATGTCAACCCCACTGACCATCTCTGGAGCCTTCTGAAGACAATCATAAGAAAAAAGAGACATTAAAAATAAGGAAGATCTCAAACGAGCTCTTCAAGCTGAATGGGACCTAATACCTGCTTCTGTCACTCAACATTATACGAATTCTATGCAGCGCAGGCTTAAGGCAATTATTAAAGCCAGAGGACATCCAACTAAATACTAAACATGTAATGCTGATGGTTATTTTGTGTTAATAATGTGGAGGTCTACGAAGTGTACGAATACTTTTAGTTTGTGATAAAGAACCAATGATTTTGTTCGTAGTTTCTGCTAATTCAATGTCAATTGTTTGTTTTTGGACATAGTTTAATGAGGAAATAAGTTGCAAATATCATGTAAAATTAGATGTTACACAATGAGATGCATAATAGCTCCCTGGGTATACATTTCTCTAAATTATGTGACGTGTACGAATAATTTTTGTTCTAACAGTACGTAAATTATCTGTTACGAAGGGTATACAAGGAAAAGCAATATGCAGTCAGCTATGCAATGCAAGAGAAACGTATCAAAAGCACTAAGGTGGCAATGTGGGATTTTGACACAGCATTATCCTTCATCTAGTGGCAGATCAGAACCGTGTATAGCTAGAGCTAGGAATTTTAGGTGTTGCACCTTAATTGTTTTTCGCTAATAAAATGCCCAAATTAGCTTGTCTTGCAAAGAAAACATAAAATGAACACCCCTAACAGTGTTTTAGTTGCACTATTCTTGTACCTTTTCTCAATGCAAGCACCTTTTCTTAATGTCAGCAACATTTCCCACTTGTTTAATACTTTTTTGGCGCCTTTGTCGCGTTTTATTCCTAAATAAATGAAACGAAAAAAAAACTCTTCGTCTGTAAAGGTTGGGTTTATGCAGTTCCTCAATTTGCCGCTAGGGTCGTAAACCTCAGTCGGGCTGAATGGCTCAGACGGTTAAGCCGCTGGCCTTCTGACCCCAACTTGGCAGGTTCGATCCTGGCTCAGTCCGGTGGTATTTGAAGGTGCTCAAATACGTCAGCCTCGTGTGGGTAGATTTACTGGCACGTAAAAGAACTCATGCGGGACTAAATTCCGGCACCTCGGCGTCTCCAAAAACCGTAAAAGAGTAGTTAGTGGGACGTAAATAAACATTATTATTATTATTATTATTATTATTATTATTATTATTATTATTATTATTATTACGTAAAGCTCAATAGGCATGATTTTTTCGCATTAATTTATGTTCGATTTCGCGGAAAGGAAACCGTTTTTCGCGTAATTTTGCGAAATAGAGCTGACCCCATCGCCTTAATCCTTTCCTAAAGTTATTCATAAAAAGTTTAATTCGTGATATTATTTATGTGAAAGATAGATAAATAAAGAGAACAATATTGATAATCATTCATTATTTTTATGTAATCTTGATTAGAACTGTAATATAGCCCCAATCAAGATTACATAACTAATTACCCTTTCACCCTACATGGCCATACCATTAAGGGATTTTATAGAATATTAATACAAAGAGATACTCCTGTCGAAATGAGAAATCCTTATTCCACCTTCTGTTTCCCTTCACACACATGATATTGGAATACAATGTCAAGAGCATTATTTTCCATGAATTTCGCTGCATATTCGCACTTAACAAGTTAACCGCCGCAATGTTAAGAAAAATTGTGAGTTCCTGGGGCCACACACTTTTCTTGTTAATTTGGGCAAATGGTATAGTTTTTACACAAATATAGCCTAATGTTAGAAACGCGAAATTAATATTTTCTACCCCTATCTTTGGTGAGACACGACTTACGGTTCTCGCGGCCTGAGCAGAACAAACAATGGACCAGGCCCGCGCCTCAATAGCGCTAGTCGCGTTGGCGCCAGTTTTGCTGTGTTGTCGCTAACACCGACACATAGTGGTCAGTCGTATTGTTGGTGTGTAATACGAACGCTTGCGCACGTTATGGAAAATTACGAAGGTCGACAGCGGAAGCTACAGAAGCTTACTGATAATTATTTATCCAATGACAACTGCCGTGAAATATCGGTTTCCGATTTTTCAGAAGACTCAAATACACAGTTCAAAAACGTTAGGGGAACATGTTTTGTAACGTTGGCATGTGAACGTGAATGTAGTAGATGGGGTTCAAATGGTTGTACAGCATACTTTGAGACCTTAGCTACTCAGGGTACGTCAAATCGAAGTTATACTCCATCTGTAGGCGTAGCCATGCATTAAACCGTCAGGTGACCCCTCAAAACAAAGCGAATAGCGGTGCGTCCGTGTGTCGTTGTGAGGTACACAGACTACTGCGGTCATATGAGCACGTTGTACGTAAACCAGCACATCTCATGAGACACCTTAACGAGGTTCAAGTCGCAAGGGCCATCACTTTAATCCAGGAAGGGTGGAATTTTCGCCGTGTTGCTATGGATCTCAATGTCTCTCCGTCAATTATTCAACGCACGTGGAATCGCTACAGTTTTTTTTTTTGCTAGTTGTTTGACGTCGCACCGACACAGATAGGTCTTACGGCGACGATGGGACAGGAAAGGGCTAGGAGTGGGAAGGAAGCGGCCGTGGCCTTAATTAAGGTACAGCCCCAGCATTTGCCTGGTGTGAAAATGGGAAACCACGGAAAACCATTTTCAGGGCTGCCGACAGTGGGGTTCGAACCTACTATCTCCCGAATACTGGATACTGACCGCACTTAAGCGACTGCAGCTATCGAGCTCGGTAATCGCTACAGTGAGACAGCGCAGTTCACAAGGATGGTTGGACAAGGTCGTTAACGCATGACAACACCACAGAATGACCGATATCTGGCTATTTGTGCGTTGCGGTGTCGTTTAGCAACTGCCAGAGAACTGCAACAAGACCTCAGGAGGGTCACTGGAGTCACGGTGTCTGGCCAGGCAGTAAGGGACAGGTTAAGAGAAGTGCCCTTACAACCCAGACGGCCTGTTCAAGTGCCCCGTTTAACACAGCAACATCGCGCAGCTCGCCTTCTGTTTACCCGTACCCACGTCAACTGGCAACTTCGCCAATGGAGATCTGTGTCGTTCACAGACGAGTCAAGATTTCCCCTGACACAGTGTGATGGACGCCAACGTGTATGGAGACGCCGTGGTGAGCAGTACATGCCAAATGTTGTGCAGGAAAGCGACCGATTTGGACAAGCTTCTGTGATGGTGTGCGCTGGCATCAGTATTGATGGCCGTACGGATCTTGTTGTCGTCCGTGGTAATCTTACCGCTGCGGGGTACATCGAGCAGGTACTGCTACAGCATTTGTTGGTTGCTTCATACGGTGTTGGCTCTGAATTCTTATTCATGCACGACAATGCCAGGGCTCATGTAGCGCGCATCGCCAGAGCTGTCTTGCGAGAACTGGACATTCAAGAGATGGAATAGCCAGCAGTGAGTCCCGACTGTAATCCCATCAAGCATGTGTGGGATAGGCTTGATAGAAGTGTTCGTGGGTGTCATGTTCCACCATATACTCTCCAAGACCTCCAACAGACTCTCACTGGGACCGGATACCGCAACGTGAGCTGTGATAAATGCTCGTGGAGGACATGCGGCATACTGAAGCTCTCCAACTCTGATAAAAATCCACCCTGGAGGACTGTTAACACTTTGTTTTCGCTCCTATTTGGACATTTCCGTTTGTGTTCTGAAAATGAACGCGATCCATCGATGTCCTTTTGTATACTTCAACGGTAAAGAATAAAGGTTCCGTTGGTAATATACCTGCGTGTGAAATATTGTTTTTTGGAGCATCGCGTACGTT
This sequence comes from Anabrus simplex, assembly GCF_040414725.1. Classification (NCBI taxonomy): domain Eukaryota; kingdom Metazoa; phylum Arthropoda; class Insecta; order Orthoptera; family Tettigoniidae; genus Anabrus; species Anabrus simplex. Next base: position 1,155,694,449 of record NC_090266.1, on the reverse strand, counting down.
CAAAAACATATTCCCCTAATTTTTTTGAACTGTGATCGGATGAAGATGCTCCCAAAAAGAAGAAAAGAATTGAATTATCACAATAAAAGTAGGGAAATTTTTACCGGTTGCCGGACCTTGTGGTACTTGCTACAATGGAGAGGGTATCTCTGAGAGTGAGTTACAGACAGTAGCATCTGGGCCACACCTGAGACTCCCAGTGATGTCAACATGAATAAAGTGATTGATAGTGTAGTAGAAGATTCTGTGTGTCAAGGGTGATTCAAGTGATTCAAAGGATTTAGAGAGTTTGAGTACTGTGTCGTGGCATGCTGTTAGCGGTATTCACCTAAAGAACTTTGAGTTTATAGGAAAGGACTCTGGTGTGAAAGGTGCTATATATGAGGAGTACATAAATAATGAACCCTATGATTTTTCAAACTCGTCATAGATGATGAAATAATTAATTTAATCGTGGTTGAAACGAATCGGTAGGCAGCTCTGAAGTCAGATAATATTTACCACTGAATCTCTATTACAAAACTGGAGTGACATGAATGCTGAAGAAATTGAACATTTCTTGGAATTCTCATTTAGATGGGGTTATTAAAGCTTCCTAGAATTACAGACTATTGGTCAAAAAATATTATAGTCAGAAACAAATTCCTTCTGTGATGTCACGGAATTGTTTCGAACTCTTCTTACGTCTGATTCATTTCAGTAACAATGAAAGCGAAAAACGCATTTAGTTGGAACTCTCAGAAGCAACAGAAAACAAAATCCTAAAGAAGTAACATCCATATCCCTGAAGAAAGGAGAGAGTGCTGCCCTGGAAAGTAACGCGGGCGTGGTGGTCATGAGATGGAAGGACAAAAGAGATTGTTGTATACAAGAAGCACGATATACAAAACACAACTTAAAAGTTTATTGTTTGTCGAAGAAATATATACATATGTACAACATCCTACATGTACAATGAAGTCTATCTTGACGAGATAGAGTGCCACATATGAGTGAGAGTTTATGATAGCAGATGGCTATCTCTAGTTTGGGAAGTTTGAATGGAACTTGGTTCGAAGTTTTTGCTAGTGTAGGCAAGTCACTCGGGAGGTGGGTATCTTGAGGCGTAGTTGTCCTGAGGTGAAACCTCCCGATCAGAATTCAGTCCACCTGTTCAGTCCACATTTTCAAGAGGGATGCCTCCGTGTCTGACATACGGTGTAGCCTGGTCGCTGTACCCAGCCGACTGCCTAGAGCGGATTTTTGTTTTTGTTTTTTTATGTTTTTTCGGGGGGGGGGGGCGGAGCACGCTCCCCCCGCGTGACCATCGACTCAATCCACATGGTCATTATTTCTAAGAAGAAAGAGATAGCAGGGAAGAGTGAGAAGTGATACAAGGAGTATCTGCCTGTTTCCATGTTAGACACGCTACCAGGCAAGGTTTGTACTGGTTGGATAGTGTTAAAGTATGGTATTGAAGGGTCAGGGAAAAACCACATAGGCAGAAAAGAGAAATAGCCTACTTGTAAAATCTGACATCTTGTGATTGCACATGCAAGGATGTGGGCTGGAAAAGTCCAGAGGTAGTGTTAGTTAGGAACAGGTAACATGCACAAGTCTTAACCTTATTCCTCGCCATTCCGTCTGCCAGGGGATCAGTCCGTCTGGGCACTGCTGTGACTAGCGCGGGCCTTGCCGGCTGCGGAACCATGCGTCGAGTGCCACTAGGGCCCGCCGCACGGCACCACCTCCTTGGGGTCCCTCGTACCCAGTCTCCGATCCCGGAGAATGAGGCCAAGCCCGCCGAGGCGGGGGCCTCCTGGAACGGGGTGGGTCATGGCGCCGACCCTCCTTCCTCTCTGCCCGCCCCGTGGCCCGGTAGACAGGGCAACTGCGATGGGAGGCCGGGTGGCCCCCCGCGCAGTTGGCGCACACCGGCGCCTCCTTAAGCGTTGCGCAGGCCGTGTAGTGGTGATCACCACCACAGCGGTTGCACCTCACTTGGAACCCACAGCTGACCTGACGGTGGCCCCACCTCAGACAGCGGAAACACTGAAAGAGCTGCTGAGGGGGACGTTTCACTCTCACCTGACTGCCGCTACCCGCTGAGGTCCTCTCCTGATTGTCTCCTCAGTAGACTGCTGTCCTGGGAGCAGTCCTGGGTTGCGGCTGGGCGGCCCTCTCCTGATGTTCCTGGCTGCCGCCACCCGCTGATGTCCTCTCCTCATTGGCTCCTCGGTATACTGCTGTCCTGGGACCAGTCCTGGGGTGCAGCTGGGGGGCCCTCTCCTGATGGGCCGGCGTCGCCTTCTGCTTCCTGGTCTGGCGTCATCTTCTTCCCAGGGATTTCTTCTCGACAGGGGAAGAGGCCTCGTCCTGGTGGCCCTCCTCCCGGCCTGGTGACCCCGTGGTAGCTGGTGGCTCCATTGCGTCGCAGTCTTCTTCCTTCTCCTGGCTGGCGGCGGCGGCGTCGGTCGGTGCTAGCACTCGACTGCGTTCCCTGTCCTGTGGGGCGCATATCGAGGACTGTATCTCGACTGACATGCTGGCAGGCAGGGCCTGGACAGCGGCCTCAGTACGCCAGGGGGCGTCCTTCTCCACTGCCGTGCTGCCATCCACCATCGTGGGCGCTTTCCTGGTTTGCACCCGGGTTACAGACCCCTCCTGGTAAGCCTGCGTCTGCGTCCACTTGGCCCTGGCAGGTGGTCGACGATCCTGGTTGGCGGCCTTGTTGGTCTGCGTGTACTTCGTAAATTACAGCTTTCTAACTGGAGTCGCGCCGTCGCGGCACTCGGGAGCGCCGCCGTCGTCATCGGTCCCCGGCTCCGTCTGCGTGGCTGCCTCCTGGTAGCCTGAGACGTCCAGGTGCTCCCTGAGTCCTGGTAGCCGGGCAACCTGGAACTGCTGGGACGTGCGCTCCTCGTAGACCTTGAAGCTAGCTGCGTCCTTAGGGCGAATGATGATCGCCCAGCCAGGGACCATATGGCCTATGATCTGCAGGAGTGGCTCCCCGATGGACTCCGCGGTCGCATTGAGGTGGTCGTATACTTGGAGCGATCCCTGGAGGTTGTCCTCCCCCCACCGGTTGTACACCACCAGCCCCGTGCGTTCGTAGTGGGGCGCTTCCATCGTATAGAGCGCGTCTTGTAGCTTCTCGAAGGCTCCCTCGTAGTCGTGGTCGGCCAGTCTCACCGGTTGGGTCGGCTTCTCCATCCTGGTCCTCCTGAAAGAGAAAAGCGAGCACTTAGAGGTGTTCAGCTCAGACAAAAGCTCTATCGAAGTCGTACTAATAAATACAGCTGCCTGGTTAGCACTTAAGAAGTACTGAGCGCCTGGCAAGGAGAGAGAAAGCAGAGCGAGAGGCACATACATCCTTCTGCTACGCCAGTCAGCTTGTACTTCGCCTGGAGCGGAGGAAACGTCGCTCCAATATATACTCGCTGGCTGACGTCACACCACATACGTCAGCGCTCTGCTGGAGACACACTCGTAGCGTCGAGTAGGTTCTATGCGAGAGCGGACTGCGGAGCTCCCAGGCTGAGGATACTTCAACAGAGATGTCCTTCTTCTGAGGAATAGAAGGTTACGTAACAACGGAAAGTTACTGGGGTCATGTGGTTTATCTCTTAACAATCACTTGACAAGGGGAATCCTATGAGCGAAGGGGAAGTTGGAGAAAGACATTTATTTATCACGAGAGATTACACGATCGGATTTCGCACGGTTATGTCTTATTTATAAGATTACTGGCCAGCTAGTTGTCGCACTATCGTGCCTGAGATACACCGTGGACAGGTTGTGTACGAATTTTGAGACGGGGAAGTCTCTTAGTTATTATAAGGCTGTAGAAGCGTCACCCCAGGCACTTCGGTTTTTCTTTTCGCGAGGGACGGACCTATGTCCAAATCGAGCTCCGTGTTTCTTTGTCTGGTGTACTGTTAAAATAGAAAATTGGTAAAACAGCTTAATTCGAGTAGAGTGTAAAGTGAACTAATACGCGAGATACAATTAAGTGCATAATTAGCTTTGACGAGTCTTGAACATAAAATTCAACTTTTAAACCTATTATTATTATTATTATTATTATTACACTTAAAAGAATGGAAATTACAACACCACGAAGGCATTGGTCGTTTGTGTTGATTTTCAAGATATAGAACGATGCCATGTAGGTATGTAAACGATCAAAGTTTCAGACCCATTGAATTGTTGCTACAGGTCTCCCCACGTGATTGGTCGTGAAGGAATCAACTCCAGTATACGGACTCTGGTGTAGCGTAGTTGACTTGCAGTCTGTGCAGTGAAGTGTTCCCCGTCAAATATACATCGACGACAGAGAAGAGCACGCTATCAACAACTGTCGCCGTTTGAGAGGGCTCAGATAATTGGGCTGTGTGAGGCTGGATTTTCGCTAAAGACTGTCGCTGTACGTGTTGGCCGACAGGTATCTACGGTACAACGTGTATGGCAGCAGTGGTCAAATGAAGGTACCCACACTCGTAGACCTGGCACAGGCCCAGCGCGACAGACAACTGTGAGAGAGGATCGCCGCATCATTCGGATGGCCCGGATGGAACCCCATGCAACAGCAGCGCAAATTCGAGCAGCTGTGGCATCCCACGTTACACAACAAACAGTTGGTAATCGCCTGAGTGCAGCTGGCTTACGAACCCGTATCCCTGCAGAAGGTGTTCCATTGACCCCACAACAGCGAAGTGTAAGGCTGGCCTGGTGTCGAGAAAGATCGACGTGGGTCGACGAATGGCATAGGATTATCTTTAGTGATGAATCGCGCTTCTGTCTTGCCCGCGGTGATCGCCGGAATCGTGTGCGCCGACGTACCGGGGGGAGGGGCCGCCCAGATCTTATTGTCGAGAAGCACACAGGGCCAACACCAAGCATTATGGTCTGGGGAGCTATTGGCTTTGATGTGAAATCACAATTAGTTCTTGTTGAGGGCACTATGACTGCTCGATAGTACGTTGATAGGGTACTCAATCCAGTGGTTGTCCCTATGATGGCGAACATTGCTAATGGGATGTTTCAGCAGGATAATGCCCGGATTCACACTGCACGCATCCTCAGAGAAGCTCTCCACGACATCACAACCTTAGAATGGCCCGCCAGGTCCCCGGACCTCAGTCCTATTGAGCATGTGTGGGAAATGATGGGTCGACAACTGGCCAACCGTCCTCAGCCACCCACAACTCTGGAACAAATGACCCGTGCAGTGCAGCAAGCATGGGCCACATTTCCTCAGGAAGCGATCCAGGTCCTTACTGACTCCATGCCTCGACGATTTCAATGTATTGCAGCTCGTGGTGGGCACATCCTGTATTGATTGTTGTCCAAACTTGCGATCAGAGGGACCTGAAAGTGTAATAATCGAATCACAACCGAACATTCGTCCTGCATGTTCAATTGCAGCAATGTAGCACTACTCCTTCTGGGTGTTGCAATTTCCATTTTCTTCAGTGTATTATGAAGACGGTCACCCGAGATAACAAAGGGGATGTGTAATAATACAAGCACTACTAAGGGTTATGATACAGGGTTTAATTCAGAGTCGAGTAGTGAGTAATTTGTACGGAACGTATCGAAATACCCTGTATTAATTTTCTTTGATTCCGGGAATATTGAATCAGAGATCGGGTCGGTTTGTGCGCGGTGACGCAGACGAACGGAGCAAGGATTAACAGTGTGTGTATCTGTGCCTAGATAACTGAAGATGTCCAGTGCCAAGGACGATGGATGTTAACTGTCTCAGCCAGCAGATGAAATTAACGGATATCAACGTGGATAAGAACCAGCACTAAATCCACAGGATGGGCTACCCTTGCTGACCAACGTGTTATCCAGGGACAATAAGGCTGAGTAATACCATTCTTTTATACATGACGTAAATGGGGTAAGGATAATGCTTTACAAAACTGTAGCTATCAACTCACAGAGAGTTTAGTTTATTTAAATGTGAATGTGCCAAGGCATGGCACAGTGTTTTTCTTTCGTAACAAGTCTGAATGACTTAACTTGTAAATATGGGCAAATTTATTTGTGGGGAAATGTGTTCTTCTTTTCATTTATTTGGGGTTTACGTTTCTCTGTAGTTGTTTCAATGTAATGATTAGTTTTATTTAGCTGATGGGATAGACGATGTAAGAGGGTCTGGTATTTAACCGGCGGACCTATCATGCATGCTGAATAGTGTTAGTGTAGAAAAAGTAGTGTGAAAGAAGAAATGCAAGTGTGAAGAATCGCCCAAAAAGCCGAACCATGACCTCGAATGAGATATTTAGCATATGTTTGATAACTGTAGGGATCATTACGCTTTGAATCATGTGAAATTAACATTGTGTTTGTTGTTTTGATTAACGTGTGTGTTCGTTGTTACGTAAATATTAAGCGATGGATTAATGACTATGTAAGTCACGTAGGCAAATCAGGTAGAGAGTAGGCCCATTTTAAAGGATCCATGATGATAATAATAATAAATAATACAAATAAGAATTAAAGAAGAATATTTTTGCTAGTTGTCTTTACGTCGCACCGACACAGGGAGGAAAACAATCTTCAGGGCTGCCGACAGTTTGATTCGAACCCACTATATCCCGGATGCAAAAAGAATAATATTAGAAGCCGGTGTTTTGATATTCAGATTTCTATGTTTGCTTGATTACTATCGAACCAGCTGTGTGTAAGATTGTGTGCGTAGATAAGGAATATGTTTGCTGATAATTGTGTCAGACGATGAATTTAGGATAATTCGAAGTCAGGACTCACGGTGGAGGTATTGATATCAGATCGTGTTTGTGCATATGCGGATGCTTATGAACTGAGAGATGAATTAATAATCAGCTCACTGTAATGCGGAAGTTATTTTATGTTGCGATTTCATGTGATGTGTTATTTTAAAAAGAGATGATATTGTTCACGCCTGACGGCAGCAGTCTGTCCCATTTATCACGCCCCTCCAGCTGAGAGGGTGGTGGATGAGGGAGTCCTTATATTACGAGCCAGCCTCCTAGTATTTTTGTGTGTCTTTGAACACGCACCGTGAGCCTGTAAACCATTATGTGTCCTTGCGTGGATATTTTTTGACGTACCTCAGCTGATTAGATAAACATCGGAAAGACGTGACCCGATTTTCTTTTATTTATTAATTTTATTGCAGATAAAATGATTAGTAGGGCTTTCAGGGTCCCTGGAGACATCGTGGATTTCGGTTCGGTTCTGGGCTTGTGTACAGGAATCTCACAATGTTGGGACAGATTACTTGTGTTTCAGATGTATTTTGTATTTCTCATGAGTGCTTATTGTGTATTGTACTGTGATGTCATTCAGCGTTGACAATGGTGTGCCCCATTGGTGCGGCGAATTTGTGTATACGGGGGACGATTCGATCCGAACCCAAGACTTCCGAAGCTCGTATTGTTTGTAATATATTATGTAAAAAGTTATTCCATTGGGAAATCAATGTGCGTTAGGTTAGGTGTCACTCAGATTTGTTTACATTTGAGTATTATGATTTTACTTGCCCAGTAAAATTTGGGAATAGCTTCAGTGATTTATGCTAAATATTCGATTAGTTCGATAAATAACGGTAGCACTCGGTCTTATCCCTGAAATATTATATTTTTCAACAATCCACAACGATGTAAAAATCGATTTTTGTACTCACCTTGTATATGTGTATCATCATCAGGATTCAATAAACCCCTTTGATTTGTTTTAAATTTTAAAAATATTGTTCTCATTCAATTATATATATGACACCCGTCTTCTCCTATTCTTTATGTCGCTAAGTTATTTTATACTTGATGCCCACTTGATTATAACCCAGTAAGCGACCCTGGTGGTCTAACGCCGCAGACCGTATGGGTAGGGGGCGGGTGCAGTACCTCCGTACCGTTACTCTTCAAGAACATTTTCAGTTATAAAAAACCAAACCAAACCCCATGGCACTACAGCCCTTGAAGGGCCTTGGCCTACCAAGCGACCGCTGCTCAGCCCGAAGGCCTGCAGATTACGAGGTGTCATGTGGTCAGCACGACGAATCCTCTCGGCCGTTATTCTTGGCTTTCTAGACCGGGGCCGCTATCTCACCGTCAGATAGCTCCTCAATTCTAATCACGTAGGCTGAGTGGACCTCGAACCAGCCCTCAGGTCCAGGTAAAAATCCCTGACCTGGCCGGGAATCGAACCCGGGGCCTCCGGGTAAGAGGCAGGCACGCTACCCCTACACCACGGGGCCGGCTTTACAGTTATACTTTTTGTAAATAATGTTTGTTTTGTAATTAATTTTTTGTTTTCAGTAGTGTATAAAGCATCGTAAAAAAGCTTGTAATCAAAATCCATTTTCTTCTCCTTAAATAAGATACTTTGAGGGCGAAACCTGTTTTACACTTCCTAGACTACCATTTTATTATTCATAATAAACTAAGCGATATTTCAGCTTCCTGCTGCTCCTCATCAAATAAATCCGAGGTCAGTGCGAGACACGGCAGACGCGTCTTACGGCCTAAGTTACCTCGGGGACTGAGACATGCATACTGTATCACACGGCGATTAACGTGTTCAACTGGCCTCGTCGCTTTAATTCGCCGTAATTCGCGAAAACAAAATCACTCATTTCTTAACCGGAATCATATGATTCGTTAAGACATTTCAAAATCGCTTCAAAATATTTATTGTCGTATTTATCGTTAACGTGAAAAAATCATGCCTCTACTGCTATACTGCACTAATCGGGAGCTTGACCCTCTTAGAGCCAGGAGCTGATCTGATCGGCCGTTCGCAATCGGCCGGAAAAAGCCAGCGCTCCGCCTCCACTCTACTACTGTAGAGTGCCAGGCCGTTTTTAGTAGAAATACATGCACTTAAAAATACGCATGTATCTATCGTTGTATGGCAAATACCGGCAAGAAATTTTCTATATGTCGACTACATAGAATAAACAGATGAGAGTGATATAAGGAATTAAAAACGGTTTATTGTCGATATTGTTAATTTTCAGGGAAAAGAAAACATTTTCGCACTTTCTGTCTCAATATCTACTTTGAAAAAATAATTTACAATACTACAGTATAAACGTAATGGTATGTCATAGCCTATATATTTCTGAATATAATTCTATAATATAATTACCTTGGACGAGAAAAATATAAAGAATAAGAATAAAAATTCAAACATATGTCACTAGTATAAACAAGATAATTTTACTCACCGATAAAATTCGCGTATACATTTATCGTTATTTGACAAATACTGGCAATAAATTTTCTACGTGTGGACTTCATAGAATAAAAAATATTCTGATGGATTATAATACAAAAATTAATAGTTGATATTATAGATTTTGATTTTCAGAAAAGAACATTTTCTCACTTTCTTTTCCAGTATCTATTTGAAAAAGTCAATTTACAGTACAACAGAATATACTGTACGTAAATAAAAACCTATGACGCTAGAGCCTTGATGGGCCTTGGCCTACCAAATGAACGCTGTTCACTGCGAAGGTCTGAAGTACGCATGGTCAATGCGACGAATCCTCTCGGTCGTGATTTGTTGTACATTTTCAACAGCATGAATTTAACTTGTTTCCCATTTAGAGGTGCTATTAAAATGTCTACAATATATCTGTTTTGTCTGTCACTGGCTTCATCAAGTAGAAGATATTCTGGATTTTCATTTATTACTTGCCTGATTGATTGTCATGTTTCGTCATTCAGAGGCTGAAGATATGATTTTCATTAGGTGTTCTCATCTGGACATCCCGGTATATTTCTGCAAGAGGGATGTTAAACTTCGAAAGACGAATACCACAGTATTGGCGGCCGGTGGACTGTTAGGTCGGGGGGCGGCCACAGTATTTTTCCCACACCTCTTTCTTGATAACTTTGACAGAAAAGAGAAGAGCAAATTGAGATCCTAAGACTGCTCTTAACAGCTGGTTTTGCCATGTTGATATACAATGATGATTACATTTAAAGGATGCCATCACTGAGAATCTGATGTGAAAATTACATATATACGGAATTAGTCAAGCTTTGACAGGGTACCGAGGGAAAAGATGTTCGCCATACTGGGGAACTATGGAATTAAAGGTAGATTACTAAAATCAATCAAAAGCATTTATGTTGACAATTGGGCTTCAGTGAGAATTGATGGTAGAATGAATTCTTGGTTCAGAGTACTTACAGGAGTTAGACAAGGCTGTAATCTTTCACCTTTGCTGTTTGTAGTTTACATGGATCATCTGCTGAAAGGTATAAAATGGCAGGGAGGAATTCAGTTAGGTGGAAATGTAGTAAGCAGTTTGGCCTATGCTGACGACTTGTTCTTAATGGCAGACTGTGCCGAAAGCTTGCAGTCTAATATCTTGGAACTTGAAAATAGGTGCAATGAGTATGGTATGAAAATTAGCCTCTCGAAGACTAAATTGATGTCAGTAGGTAAGAAATTCAACAGAATTGAATGTCAGATTGGTGATACAAAGCTAGAACAGGACGAGAATTTCAAGTAATTAGGTTGTGTGTTCTCCCAGGATGGTAATATAGTAAGTGAGATAGAATCAAGGTGTAGTAAAGCTAATGCAGTGAGCTCGCAGTTGCGATCAGCAGTATTCTATAAGAAGGAAGTCAGCTCCCAGACGAAACTATCTTTACATCGGTCTGTTTTCAGACCAGCTTTGCTTTATGGGAGCGAAAGCTGGGTGGACTCAGGATATCTTATTCATAAGTTAGAAGTAACAGACATGAAAGTAGCGAGAATGATTGCTGGTACAAACAGGTGGGAACAATGGCAGGAGGGTACTCGGAATGAGGAGATAAAGGCTAATTTAGGAATGAACTCGATGGATGAAGCTGTACGCATAAACCGGCTTCGGTGGTGGGGTCATGTGAGGCGAATGGAAGAGGATAGGTTACCTAGGAGAATAATGGACTCTGTTATGGAGGGTAAGAGAAGTAGAGGGAGACCAAGGCGACGATGGTTAGACTCGGTTTCTAACGATTTAAAGATAAGAGGTATAGAACTAAATGAGGCCATAACACTAGTTGCAAATCGAGGATTGTGGCGACGTCTAGTAAATTCTCAGAGGCTTGCAGACTGAACGCTGAAAGGCATAACAGTCTATAATGATAATGTATGTATGTATGTAGATAAACTGGAGGTAAATAAGTTCCCTGGAAAATTAATAGCTCACCTTCACATTATCAGCGACAAGGCGAATGGTTAACTTGCCATTGTAGCAGTATCCAGCGATGATGATGAAACCCTTTGGAAAAGTTTCCTGGCGTTCTTTACACAATGTTTGATTTTTTTGTCTCTAGGGCGGTAGTAAATCAAGCTGGATTTGTGACAGTCACTAAGGTACACATATGCTTCGTCTAATGTCACTACATTTTTCTATCTGTCCCCTGCCAGATAGCCCTCATACAGCTTTCTTGCGTTAGTGCAATGTTCAGAAATGTGACGAGGCAACAGCTTGTGAACTTGGCAGGTCCTTGTTTATTATGGTGTTAACTGTTGAAACAGACATCCCCAACTTACGTGCGATAGTCCTGTGGGGAGCAGGGTTACCACCTCGGATAAGAGCCTACACTTCCCTCACCACTTCTGGTGTACGGCTGGTGGCTGGTCATGGATTTGCCCTGTTTTCCCCTCTGGAATTAAGCCCAGTCGGCCTTTGCAAATTTTATTCAATACAGCACTGATATAATTAGCATCGGAAAGTGCTGTTATGTAGCCCTCCCAGTAAGGGTCAGTCAGCATTGGCATCGTTGCAGCTAATGTCACGAAACTCTACACACACGTTCTCATCACTCCCCGTTTTTACGTGCTTAAGTTGATAACAGCACCGCTAGCGGCCTTTAAGCTCGTCACCAGAGATCCCGAACAACCTTCTGTACTCAGCGTTCAGTGACTGCCTGACGTTCGCTGGAAGTTCCAACACCGTATGATATTAGCTACACAAATCGTGCTGTAAGGTGGTATAGGGATTTGTACAGAGCACTGCTATATTTGAAATAAAACATTGGTCAGCATAGTCAGTTGAAAATGAAATGGCGTATGACTTTTAGTACCGGGAGTGTCCGAGGACAAGTTCGGCTCGCCAGATGCAGGTCTCTTGATTGGATTCCTGTGGGCGACCTGCGCGTCGTGATGAAGATGGAATGATGATGAAGACGACACCCAGCCCCCGTGCCAGCGAAATCAACCAATTAAGGTTAAAATTCCAGACCCTGCCTGGAATCGAACCCGGGACCCATGTGACTAAAGGCCAGCACGCTAACAATTTAGCCATGGAGCCGGACCATTGCCAGTTGACTAAAACAAATAGATTATAACACACAAAAGTGTCTTAATTCATTCTCTTCTTTGTAGAAAACGGTGATACATTTAAAAACAATGAATGGGGTGTATTAATTGTCACTAAAGTTGTTGCGATGTACACCTTCGAATGAAGAGAGGTTCCTTCATGTGCCGTCTTTCATTTTTCATTTGAACCTGAACGTACAGCAGTATCCAGCGATGATCATGAAACTCTTTGAAAAAGTTTCCTGGCGTTCTTTACACAATCCATAAACCCGTACCCGGCTCTAGGCGATGTTTTTGTATCTAGATTTCTTTCTCTAATAAAAGCACTAGAATCAAACTGATAAAAGTAATGCACTCTCGTGGCCGTTCCAGACGCTACAGACCATTGCAATTCTAATCATTTACAAATAGTCTATTACATTACCTCCAAATTGGACCATTCCTTCTGTGTATTAAACTTCTTTTATCAGTGAGTTTAATTCTACATGTATGGAATTGTCATAACCTACTTTTTCTTGTTTTTTGCTGAATTCACTCCTTGTCAAAGAAAATTGTGCAGCAAGGAGGAGTCGTCGGAACCACTTGAAGCTTGGCGTGGGTGATTGTAACGTTGGTGTAAGTAAGCGGTTACAATATCAGAGCAAAATAATAGTTTATTGCATAAAAGTGAACACGTGAATGGAGACTAGTGACTTGTTGGTCCGTTTCTGAATTGGACACTTGATGGACATGGAGACATACAGGTTTTGTGTGGTGCACTGCGGCATGTCTGCTCATATTCGTTGCAACTGGTCCTCTAGATCTTTTAAAATCCTCAGCTGCTGAAACTGGCGCTACATATGGTCCTAGATAGGCGATAAATCTGACGACAGGGCACGTGACGGAAGCGTGGCATTTTTGCGGAGTCGTTCCTGTGCTACTCTTGCTGTGTGTGACCGAGCAGTATCCCACTGGAAAACGCTTGTTGGAAACCTTGCTATTAAGTATAACACATAGGACGGCAGGATGTCCTGCACGTATCGCTATGTCAGCGTCTCTTGTGTCATTGCTAGCGGTGAACAACTGCCGTATGTGGTGCCCACCCCAGACCAAGACATTAGCAGCGGGGGGCGGTGTGGCGGTCCGCAACAAAGTCATGATTGAGGCGCTCACCATGACGCCTCTAGACACGAACAGAGCCGTCGTCAGTGCACAAACATAACCTGGATTCGCATCACTCACAACACCACTGTAAATAGAGAAGACGATGGGTGGGTGCCAGGACTGGACACATGATGGACACCATGAGACTAAGTTTCCCTCAGCCAAGCACCTCGCAATGGTTCGTGTAGATACAGGTGGCCAAGTCCTTGTATGACCGACATCGTAACAGTTGGATCCGTTCTTGCTTGTCGGAGGATCAGAGGATCCTCTCTGCTGATGGTCCTGAGCCCAATTGCCGTGTAAGCATGGCCTCACCCATCCACTGGTCCCAACACGCCCTCACAGTCTAGTCAGAACGGACTAGGTGACGAGCGATTCATCGACACGACCTTCCAGACTAAAGCATTCCAATTCCTCTGAAATCTGATTATGTCATAGAGGCATGTCGAGTGGTCGAAGAGCTTGTCGTAACCGAAAGGAGCGTTGTATTACGCAAGAGTGGGCTCTGTGAGCCTTTACACGGGCCACGAGTGTCAGCACGTTCACATCTTCTAGTGGTAAGATCGTTCGACTAACCACATCACTATGCTTATCGTTCGACTGCGTGCTTGAGGTGCATGACGAGTTTTGCAGCAAAATAAAAACATATTTTTTTTACAGTGAGTGTACATTGTACTCCAGATCTTCTGATAAGTACAAATTACGCGTGGGATCATAGAACCCGCTGAAAAATACAAACTCCGAGCAACAAACGTCGGACTTAAAAGCACATATGCCATCTTAGAACCACTTCACCGCCCACATTGAGAAACACTGGATTACTATTGGATACTTGTCGAAGGAAGTAAAATGGCGTATGGCTTTTTATGCCAGGATGTGTCCAAAAACTTCGGCTCACCAGGTGCAGGTCTTTTGATTTGACACCCGTAGGTGACCTGCGCGTCGTGATGAGGATAAAATGATGATGAAAACGACACATACACCCAGTCCCCGTGCCAGGAGAATTAACCAAATGTGGTTAAAACGACCCTGTCTGGAATCAAACCCGGGACCTCTGTGACCAAAGGCCAGCACGCAAACTATTTAGCCATGGAGCCGGACCTTGTCGAAGGAGAAAGGTAGAGAGATGTTAGATTAAGCTGTACTTGTAATCATTGACCGCGAATCCTTCCAGACCGGGCGATGTGCTCCATTAGTCTTTCAAAACCGTACACGACTGGTTCGTTCAGCTGGTAAATAAGTTAACACACTGTTATCGTGCACCAGTTAAATGTATTATCTTTTATTACAGCCTCAGGCAGCCAGCTATAGTTATCTGGATAGAAGGACATTGCATGAGTAACACCACAAGGTGTCGGCCTAAGCCACGCCGATTTAAAGCATTCTTTTTTTCTTTCAAATTTCTTTGGGCATTTCTAGAAGGTTGGGATCACATGGTCAACAATCCCATTCTCTTATTGTGAGCGGATGTTTTCTGTCTGGAAACATGGACAACTACTGTAAGTACAGTGTTTGTATTTTTTAGTCGACTAGGAATAAGCTTGCGAATGAAACAATCCTGCTTTTGAGAAAGGTAAATTAATCAGGGTGTTTAAATACGCCAGCTTTGTGTCGCAGATTTTTCTGTTCGTAAAACAACTCCTGCGCGACAACTTTATTATTATTATTATTATTATTATTATTATTATTATTATTATTATTATTATTATTATTATTATTATTATTATATTAGTTATTTTCTTTCTTAATCTGCTTACCCTCCAGGGTTGGCTTTTCCCTCGGACTCAGCGAGAGATCCCACCTCTACCGCCTCAAGGACAGTGTCCTGGAGTGTGAGACATTGGGTTGGGGATACAACTGGGGAGGATGACCAGTACCTCGCCCAGACGACCTCACCTGCTATGCTGAACAGGGGCCTTGGTGGGGAAAGGGATGATTGAAAGAGATAGAGAAGGAAGAGGGAAGAAAGCCGCCGTAACCTTAAGTTAGGGATCATCCCGGCATTTGCCTGGAGGAGAAGTAGGAAACAACGGAAAACCGCCTATAGGATGGCTGTGGTGGGAATCGAACCCACCTCTACTCAGTTGACCTCCGAGGCTGAGTGGACTCAGTCCCAACCCTCGTTCCACTTTTCAAATTTCGTGGCAGAGACTGGAATCGAACCCGGGCCTCCGGGAGTGGCAGATAATCACACTAACCACTACACCACAGAGGCGGACTATTATATATTAATTAATTAAATTTAAGTGTCGCTCAACATTTGTGATTGAGAATGAAAATGACTTCAGTAACAAAGAGAAGGAAAGTTGGCCAAATTGAGCAGCTACTTAAGCCACAAATTCCGAGGGGGCGAAATACGAGGGTCGAGTCATAAGTCATGGCAATTATTTTTTCTCGCGAACAGGAGACAACACGGAAAATCTAAGATATGCATTTGGAAATATGGTGCCTGGAGACAAATTCTGACTTCAGGAGATTCTCGTAGGAAAGCGACAGAACACAGGCCATTGGTAAACATTGTTTTATTATGGTATTAGCAGCAAATACACAAGACTACGTACAAAGGACAGGTCTCTACTGGTTAAAGACCTTCGAAATAATCACCCAAGATTTCCACTGTGCGTTGGCAGCGGTGGGGCAGGCGCTGAATACTATCCATTCGCTGCATGTGTATCGCTAACGTGTGACACCTCTCTCCGAAATGCTGTTACGATGTCCTCACGTCTCCACCCACCTCGCCACTGTTCTATAGGGCATGGCATGCACACCTAATGCTTCCTGCAGCTCTGTGCTGCATTGGCGTGCATTTCTGCCGCGGAGAACTGCTATTTTAATATACGATCGTTGCTCCTGCTTGTTGACTTCCATTCTGTGACGCTCTCACTCACACACTGAACTTGGGGGCATGCTTAGACCCACCAAGACCAACTTCAATACTCAGACCACAATGCAAAAGAAACATGGCTGCCGTACCAGGCCAAAGTTGACATGGCAACGAATAACCTAATAATAGTCATAAGAAATTTGTAGTACGAAAATGTTTATCCATGGTTATCAAACACACAATATTTGAAACATAAAATAACAGTGGTAATTTAAATTGCGCTTTACCTAAGAGAGTATGTCACATAGAGCGGACTTTGAAATCTTTACAACAAACAGTAGGTTATGAAGTGCGATTTCATTTAAATGTAAACACATATTCAAGAAAATTACAGACTAGGCTAAGCAACATAACACCAACAAAAACAAATCAGTTTTCCTCCTAACTTATTAACACTAACACGACATACCCATTAACTCGCTATTCACCCTTCACTAAAATATTGCAGTCGAACAAAACTAGTAGTGTACACTTCCAACAAACAATTAAGCAAATTACAGACTAAGCAACATAACACCAAACACAGAAAAAATAATCAGTTTTCCTGCTAACTTATTAACACTAACACGACATATCCATTAACTCGCTATTCACCCTTCACTAAAATATTGCAGTCGAACAAAACTAGTACTGCACACTTCCAACAAACAAATTACAGACTAAGTGACATAACACCAAGCACCAAAAAAAATACGTTTTCCTCCTAACTTATTAACACTAACACGACATACCCATTAGCTCGTTATTTATCCTTCACCAAAATATTGCAGTCGAACAAAACTAGCACTGTGCATATCCAACAAACAATTTTAAAGAAAGCTTCTACACCAAAAAATAAATATCAGTTAATGACTCAAAATTAATTAATTTAAAGTTACTTGCTGCTGAGTTTCAATTCTTTCCTAATGTGCTGTTTCGGCCTGAGAGTTGTTTCATCAGTCTTTTTCTTGGCACCCTGCTTTTCAAGTTTCTTGGCAATTTCTTGGGAGATTTTCTTTTCATTTAAGACCTTTGTGTAACTGTTAATAAGAATATTGGTCATAATTTTCACACATTTCTTCATAATTCTGGCCAAAGAAACACTACACTTGCATACATCACTCGCATTATCAACACTACTTTCAAAGGCTTCAGCTCCTAAAGAAACTATTGCATCCCTTTGGTTTTCTAAATTTGAAAATTCTGTTTCATAAGCACTAATTATGAGGAACTGAAAGAGCATGAATATTTTACAACACATAGAAACCATGATCGGTGATTCGCACTTCAAGCCACCTCTGTTTAACTGCCTAAAATATGAGAGCATTTGATCAATATCACAGCGTATCACCATTTCATCGTCCGACTCGTTGGCTGAATGGTCAGCGTACTGGCCTTCGGTTCAGAGGGTCCCGGGTTCGATTCCCGGCTGGGTCGGGGATTTTAACCTTAATTGGTTAATTCCAATGGCCCGGGGGCTGGGTGTTTGTGCTGTCCCCAACATCCCTGCAACTCACACACCACACATAACACTATCCTCCACCACAATAACACGCAGTTACCTACAAATGGCAGATGCCGCCCACCCTCATCGGAGGGTCTGCCTTACAAGGGCTGCACTCGGCTAGAAATAGCCACACGAAATTATTATTACCATTTCATCTTCGGACTGTAGCATCTCGACACAATCAGCACAGTTGTTATACCTCTTAAGCTTCTCAACAACCCATGTTAATCTAAAATATGTACATTACATTACATTCTAAAACGACACTAATAATATTAACAATAACACACGAACACAAAGATAAACAAACACATAACCTACTGTATACATGACCACGTGTCAACAGGAGATAACCTATACTTAGTATATTAAACTTCCATAAAAAGAAAGAACCGAACGACTCCTATACTTCCTTGTCACTATTGAAAGCTATTAAACGCAGCCACAAAAGCAGACCCGAAATACTTCGGTCGCAACGATTACTTTAAACTGGCATTCACGATCACACTGAATTCATTTATGGCCCGCGCTCACCGCCATCTTGTCAATAATCGACACCTGCCTTGAGGTCTGAGTATTGGATTTGGTCTTGGACCCGCACTGTTGTTTTGTTTACATACACCATGTAGTGACATCATACGCAAGTACATACCATACGTTTCCAAATGCATATCTTAGATTTTTCGTGTTGTTTCCTGTTCGCGATAAAAAAAATTGTTGCCATGACTTATGACTCGACCTACGTATCAGAGTCCTGCAGCCAGGCCCACCGCGCAGCACTTCAAACCCACGGGCTCCAGCAGCCCAGCCCGTGCAGTGCCGTTCTCTTCTGACGTGGCAGCATACTGGCCCACAGCACTGGTCTCATACAGCCCACCGCAGTCCACCGCAGTCCACCGCACTGGGCGGGCTCAGTAGAATAACCTTGAGTACTTCTCCACAATAACATGTGCGCCGTGCACAACGAAATGTTCACGTCACACTACTATTCAGATCACTCACTCTACGAATTCCCGTACGCTAATAACATATTTCAAAGTAGGTTAATCCCATTTTGAAATTAAACGGTAGAGATTTCTCCTGCACTGTAATAATAATAATAATAATAATAATAATAATAATAATAATAATAATAATAATAATAATAATAATAATAATAATAATAATAATAATAATAATAATAATTTAAAACAAACAGAAACTTTATTATAAACTAATATTCGTCTGCAATTGACATCAAGTTAACTGAAAATTAATCTAAATAACACGAAGCATATTCATAGGTCTTCATTCGCGTTTACCTCAACATAAAATACAAACAGAAATGACGTGCAATATGCCAACAACAAAAACAAACCTGAACATAGCTTTTACTTAGCGTTCGTAGTTTATTGTTCATTACTAATGTGGTGGAATGGAATTACTGTGAATGAAAAGAAGAGCATCAGCATTGTCTGGTTGTAGAAGAGACCGTCGTGCGTTGAGAATGAACCCCGCTGAACTGAAATTCCTGAACTTGATGCTTGCATACATATTACTTCATAGCGATCTGGTGAAATTGTGGATAGCTTTGTCCATTTGTTCTCCAATAGGACGCTATATCTATCCTCTTGCATTACACAATTTTGCTTTAAATATCTTTCCAGCTGACTGAAGAACGAAGAACCACGACGAGAGAAAAATTGAAAGCTGCCTGGCAAAGAAGGAAGTGCACAACTTCTAAGTGAGCTTTGCGTGATCAGTTTTCTGGTCTTTTTCGCATCTAATAATAATAATAATAATAATAATAATAATAATAATAATAATAATAATAATAATAATAATGAGAGCCTCCGTGGCTCAGACGGCAGCGTGTCGGCCTCTCACCGCTGGATACCGTGGTTCAAATCCCGGTCGCTCCATGTGAGATTTGTGCTGGACAAAGCGGAGGTGGGACAGGTTTTTCTCCGGGTACTCCGGTTTTCCCTGTCATCTTTCATTCCAGAAACACTTCATCAGTCATTCATAAATCACTTTGGGAGTGTCGACCCCAATGTACTAATAGCCTATATATTGAACCCAGGACCTTTGTGTCCCAAGAAATTTGAGTCTTAAAGTTACCACATGAGGCCCCATATTAATCAAATTGTGAAGCTCGAATATATATTTATATCGCAGAGGCGACACGAGGCAGGAATGTTGCTACTTTCTTTCTCACGCTCTGAGATGTGACGTCATCTGCACGTGTCGAGGGTGGATGGATACGGAATAAAGTGTTGGTTAAATAAATATATATAATAAAAGGAATTCGCAGTGAACGTACTATAATTATCTGTAAGACAATTGGTCTTTAGTAATACAGATTTGAGATTGCTAAGCAATTTACGAGAATATTTCGTAAATGATGTGCGTGTCTATTCGACCCACGCCAAGTCGTCAGAATATAGTGCCTATCAAATGAGGTCATTGAAACAGTTAATTTCGTACGAGATAATTTTAAATGTTCATTAACAATGTCACTAGCAATTTAGCAAGTACTTGGTTACAGTAAAAACTGTTTTAAATACATTTCCACAAAGTCAGAAAAAGTACGCAAATTTTCTTGGCGGCAAGAAAAAATGCCTAATAGAGGGGACGGAAAACTACAAATAAAGGAAGGTGCCATCTTGAAATCACCCTACATTGAACAATTGGAGCTCGCGAGAGGTTATATTGTTCAGCGCATCGATCGGCGAGTAATAGACTAAGAAGCAGAAACGTAGATTTTGGCCGATGTGGCTGGGGATTGTCTCCAAGTGGAGATAGTTGTTCATTGCAGTATTGATCAGATGTAAAGACGGTCGTCAAAATACCGAAGTAGCAGTAGTGAAATTCTAATAATATTGTGTCGTAAAAGGAAATAGTATTTCGTGTGCGGGCGACAGTCCCAAACATTCGAGTTCGGTCCGCGAAAATATCGATTGAAGGGTATTCTTTTGTGCCTTTATTTTCAGGAAAGAAATATGAATAAAGCCAAATGTGAAGCCAGAAGTGTTAAAATGGCTAACTAAGCATCGGAGGGTTACTGGTGAGCTAAAATGGAAGCTCACGTGCAATTAAGGTAGGTGGAAGTGCCACTATACCCGCCTTGTATCTCTTTTATGATGTCACACTTATATGTATTTGTAATGGGTATTTATGACGCAGTTTGGTCACCCATTTGTTTCGTGAATGTCAGCAAATATGACGAAAGGTTATTTTTTTCATGCTTGGATAAATTGTACAATGTATTACGAGTGCCGTGTAATGTGTTGTCAATAGCCAAGGTAGATCGTCATTTCCGTGAATTTATTGCCTGTATTTTGTGGTGTCAAGTTAAGATTTGTTTAATCTGACGTAAAATTTTTCTGTTTGAATTATGACGGAGATGGTGCAAAATATCCGTGGTTACGCAATTTCAATCGGGTGTAGGAATGCTGTCGTTTTGAGTAATGCAGATCGGTGAATATCTGTCACGAATACTGCTATTTCAATGTCGTTTAAGCTGTGTCTGATTGACAATAAATAACAGTAAAGTTTCTCAGTCATTTTTTGTGAAATCCAGTTCTGAAATGCGAGGTCACGTTATGTAATTATGCGTTGTGGACTCTAAGGATTATTATTCCATTATTTTGTCATTGAGATTTGTCATATGAGTTGAGGTAGGATTTGTGAATCAGGTGATTGGAAGCCCATAATGATACCGGGAGATTCTGCGTGAACCCGAGGATGATATTTGTATAATGTTTGAGATGAAAATCGTGAAAGAATCCACGGAAGTGTTAGTTTGTGACGTGTATAATTATTGAATGAATCTTAAGTAAATCTCTGTGCATATCTCCTTGGGCCAGGAATGTCGTATTTGTAATTTTATTTGCGAAATCGTAGATTTCATTGTTGTGAGACCAGTTAAGCGTGAATATATAGGACAGGTGTTTTCATTCAAAGCTATGATAGCGGAGGGTAGCTTGTTTCCGCTACACCAGCTGATCGAGGGTTCGCCGCTCGGAGATAAGGGTATCTGTGCTGTCTTTACGTGTTGGAAATTATATTGTAATCTTTAGAATGGAGATCGTAAATTTGCAAGAACTAGTTGAAATATTCATCCATGAGTAACATGTATGTTATTGGAAAGCACTGTATAATATTAATTTGTTTAACCGAGATCTGAATGTATATTTGAAACCACGAAGTTAGACTATATTGAGCGAAGTCAACCATTTCAGGGTGTCCAAAAGAGAGTATTGATAGTAGTTATTGATTTATTTTTGAGGGGTGCACAAAGCCTTATTTAAATGTCATGGTGGGATATGACACAGTATTTGGCTTACATTTTATATTATTTGACTTTGATTGATTGAACATTAAATGTGCAGGGATTAGTAAAGTGGAAACCTTGGTCATCAACCGATGTAACTTGATTGCGTTTAGCCTTCAGCTTAGAAACTTGGATGGTCATGGGGTCATCAACCTCAGTGACTTAGATTATTTTTTTTACAATTTGCTTTACGTCGCACCGACACAGATAGGTCTTACGGCGACGATGGGACAGGAAATGGCTAGGAGGTGTAAGGAAGCGGCCGTTGCCTTAATTAAGGTACAGCCCCAGCATTTGCCTGGTGTGAAAATGGGAAACCACGGAAAACCATCTTCCGGGCTGCTGACAGTGGGGTTCGAACCCACTATCTCCCGAATACTGGATACTGGCCGCACTTAAGCGACTGCAGCTATCGAGCTCGGTGACTAAGATTAAGGCCCTATGCCGTTATAACATCATTTTCCTTGCGGTCATCATCCACAATGACTTTAAAGTAAATTAGAAGGTTAGATGTCGGTCCATGACATAGTCGCAGGTCGCATCGATTCAATTAAGGGTCCATGCCGTAAAACCACTGTGTGGCACACACCGATTGAACTGCCTTAATTATACTCAGAGTCCAGAGTTCGTGTTACGAGGGCTGGACCATCATGAATCATTATGATGGTACCCGTAGTCTCACATGGAAGCCGAATTTAAGGATTTCCAGACTTTCTTTTCTTCATTCTTAAGTTGTGACAATGGTTTCTAGTAAGGATGCCCATCAGGCAGTTAAGTCAAAGGCTCAAACCAGTATACTTCTCCTCTGCGTTGTAATTATTGTTGCACTGGTTGGACAAGATGAGTTCAAATTATATGATGATTTCTAAAATTTTCTCGTTAATTCTTTAATAAAGCACAAAATGTTCTTGCGTTGATCTTTCATTCAAGTAGCTCGAGTAGATATACTGAAACCCGTCTTTACTTCAGCAAGTGACGAGGAACCCGTAACGACCCAAGAGACAGATCTCATGCTCATTGCTGATAGGTAAGGAAGATAGGTATCCAATATGGACAATCAAGGGTTCAGTATGGCTCATTCATTACATCTCTGACCCGGTAAAAGACTGGAAAACAGGTTGTATGTTTTCATTTTCATTAATAATAATAATAATAATAATAATAATAATAATAATAATAATAATAATAATAATAATGTTATTGGCTTTACGTTTCACTAATTACTTTTACGGTTTTCGGAGACGACGAGGTGCCGGAATTTAGTTCCACATGAGTTATTTTATGCGCCAGTAAATCTACCGACACCGAACTAAGCCAAGATCGAACCTGCCAAGTTGGGATCAGAAGGCCAGCGCCTCAACCATCTGCGTCACTCAGCCCGGCAGGTCATAAGAATCGAACTCGTAACCAACCACACTACGCATCCTGTCAACCACACCCAATAAATATAGGATACTAAAGACCACTTATCTGAGGATAAACAGTGGATGCGAACACACGACAGGGCAATGTACCACACATCAGGTGCTCATTTCATAATGCTAGCCGTCAAGGTTTTACGCACGCGAAATCACTAATAATGTCTTTGTAACGCATCTGCATCATTCAGCATTCCAAGTGAGTATCACGGCTTTCTCTGCTGCGTAATGCGAGAGGCCTGTTCGTAGGTTTCACGAGAGCTCAAGGAAGAGTTTGCGCATCACATTACATGGAATTATATTAAGTCCGCCTCTGTGCTGTAGAGGTTAATGTGAATAGCTGCTACCTCCGGAAGCCCGGGTTCGATTCCCGGCTCTGCCACGAAATTTGAAACGCAGTAAGAAGACTGGAACGGAGTTCAGTCAGCCTCGGGAGGTCAACCGAGTAGAGGAGATACGATTCCCACCTCAGCCATCCTCGAAGTGGTTTCCTCTGGCTTCCCACTTCTCCAGGCAAATGCCGGGATTGAACATAACTTAAGGCCACGCCCGCTTTCTTCCCTCTCCCTTGTCTACCACTTGCAATCTTCCCATCCCACCACATGGCAGAGCAGCATAGCAGGTGAGGCCGCCTGGGCGAGGGAGTGGTCCTCCTTCTCAATTGTATCCCTGACCCAGAGTCTCACACTCCAGGATACTGACCTTGAGGCATCAGAGGTGGGGTCCCTCGCTGAGTCCGGCGGAAAAACCAACAATGGAGGGTAAACGTATTAAGTAAATAAGTAAGTACGTAAGTAAGAAGGAAAGAGAGAATGAGATTTATAAGCCAGATCTTACCTATGTACAAAATTATGTTTTAGGAGGGGGGGGGGGACAAAATTAATGGTACCGAGAGTATAACAAAGTGGTACTGGTCCTGAGGCTTGCAATAGGGAGGTGGTGAGTTCGAAGGCCATTTGCGGCTAAATAATAACAGAAAACTTGTAGGCGTATGTGTCAGTGCAACGTTAAACACCTTTCTTTTTTCAATTTGCTTTACGTCGCACCAACACAGATAGGTCTTATGGCGATAATGGGATAGGAAAGGGTTAGGAGCGGGAGGGAAGTGACCGTGGCCTTAATACAGGTACAACCCCAGTATTTGCCTGGTGTGAAAATAGGAAACCATGGAAAACCATATTCAGGCTTGCTGACAGTGGGGTTCGAACCCACTACGTACAGGTATTTCCCCAATGCAAGTTGACAGCTTCGTGACCCAAACCACTCAGCCAATTGCTCACTGTTAAACAAGTAGTAAATAAGTTACACACACAAGACGTACAGAATTATTATTATTATTTTTCTTTTTTTGCAAGTTGCTTTACGTCGCACCGACACAGATGAGTCCATGGATAGGCCTAAGTCTTATGGCGACGATGGGACAGGAAAGGGCTAGGAAATGGGAAGGAAGCTGCCGTGGCCTTAATTAAGGTACAGCCCCAGCATTTGCCTGGTGTGAAAATGGGAAACCACGGAAAGCCATCTTCAGGGCTGCTGACAGTGGGGTTCGAACCTATTATCTCCCGAATACTGGATACTGGCCGCACTTAAGCGACTGCAGCTATCGAGCTCGGTTGTAATTCAAGACATAGCGATCATTGATGGTAGTGGTGGTTGACCATAACTCCGAAGATAATGGGCTTGCGACTAATGTTTATAGGACCTTTTTACCTTCGTTTGTTGCGTGTTGCGTTCTTTATCAATATTGGAACCTTTTCTCACGGATATTCTGTATATTATTATTATTATTATTATTATTATTATTATTATTATTATTATTATTATTATTATTATTATTATTATTATTATTATTATTATTATTATTATTATTTATTTCATTTATTCGTACAGACCACTAATGGACCATCTACGTGATATGAGATTTTCTAAGGCGCCACACCTCTTTCATCTTCTCACTGTGTGATTTCTTCCTTTCTTCAGACCAAGTTGTTCCAGTCTTCAATTTCTTGACCTCCCGGCCCACTTTCCACTTATGTACATTTTGTCTGAATATCCGTCTGTCGTGTGTGTCCGAGTCTGTGATGTCAGCATCCTTCAAGTCTTCTCTAACTTCGGCGATCAACTTCATGTTCTTTATGCTTTCGGTGTATTCCAAGATCTGTTTAGTCAGTCGTCTGTCCGGCATTCTCTTGATGTGGCCATAGAATTTCAGTCGACGTTTCATCATGTCGTGTACTATGTTGGATATCTGCTCAATCTACTTCGCAACCGGTATCCTTCTTGTGTCTTATTATTATTATTTAGCCTTGTAACAATAATAACCCCGGGCAGAAGAGCAACTCGATTCACAATTGGGTGAATATCAAAGAGGGTTAGGAAAAGACGATCATGTCCAGAGCAGATCATGAATTTTCTCTTCTTTCCTATCAGAATCTCAGAAATAAGAAGTTTATGGTTAACTTCGTCGACTTCAAAAAAGCCTATGATTCTACAGATCGACATACACTCCTCCAAATTCCAAAGGAGAAGGGTTTAGACAACAAAACGAGAGCAATTATCCAACTGACTCTGACCAATACAACCTCTAGAGTGAAATTCAGGGGAAATATTTCGGACATCTTCGAAATCATGACAGGTGTAAGGCAGGGAGAAGGATTATCACCTGGTACTCTTCAACTGCGTAGTGGAGAAAAATGATTCGCGAATGGCTTAAAGGGATGTGCAAGGAAGAGTTTGAGATTGAACTTCAAATATGATACAAAAGAACAGGCCTGATAATAGATTGCCTAGCTTTTGCAGATGATCTTGCGATATTCTCTGATTCGCTACAGAACGCTGCAAAACAAATCAACCAACTTAAAATCCGTGCAGCAAAGGCTGTCTTCCAGATCTCCAGATCTCTTTTAAAGAAACGGACTTTATAACCAATATCATGCCAGCTGCTACAGAGTTAATTGTAGAACGGTCGAAAATAAAATGTGCAGGAAAGTTTAAGTACTTAGGCGAGTGGATAGTGCCTAACAACTCTGAGAAAGTAGCATTCACATCTAGGATCAACTAGCGACGATGGGACAGGTAGGGGCTATGAGTGGGAAGGAAGCGGCCGTGGCCTTAATTAAGGTACAACCCCAGCATTTGCCTGGTGTGTAAATGGGAAACCACGGAAAACCATCTTCAGGGCTGCTGACAGTGGGGTTCGAACACACTATCTCCCGAATACTGGATACTGGCCGCACTTACGCGACTGCAGCTATCGAGCTCGGTAGACATTATTGTTCAGTCATTCGTCGAGAGGCTCTGTATGCAGAAGAATGCCTTGCATTGAACAGAAAGGGGCTAATTGAAAAGTTGGAAGCCAAAGAAAGAAGGAAAGAAAGAAAGAAAGAAAAAAAGAAAGAAAGAAAGATCCTACGACCAATCGGAGAAAATGGTGAGTACAGGAGACGGCATAACAATGAACTGAATCTGCATGAGGAAAGGTTAACAGACACCATTCAGAAACGGAAGATTAATTTTCGCGGCGACATAACACGTATGAGCTCGCATAGATTGACCAACCGTACCTTTTCCTACTTTGTAAACAAGAAAAGCAAGGAACCCTGGCTCACCGAAGTTGAAAAGACCCGTCAAGAAATAGGGATCACACATGAAGACATGCAGGAATGCGTTCCTCTCCAGAAGAAAGTTCGAGCATACTAGCGATTCCAACAAAACAGCCATGAAGTTGACTGATGAAATAAAGGAGGCTCACAGAAAGCGAATATCGGAATACTGGGAAGGAATGAAACCTCAAGGATGCAAATGGTTGAAATAACGTGAATAATAATAATAATAATAATAATAATAATAATAATAATAATAATAATAATAATAATAATAATAATAATAATAATAATAATAATAATAATAGAGTGTGAGAAACATCTAGGAGAGGTGGGCATTCCGGAGGATAGAGTCAATGACAGGGTTAGTTTCAGGATAGTGAAAAGCTATCAGGGTTTTATGTTGGAGACAGAACCCAGAAGACGGAGAGGCCCTACACCAGAAGAGCGGAGGAAAGCGCTGATCGATGGGCTCAAGCGATGCTGGCAGGATGTCAAAGCCAGCAAACGAACAAGACACAGACACTGAAAATGAAATTGGTTGTTGGCCCTCTGTGGAACACACAGGAAACTGTAACACCACAGGAAAAATCGAGTGTGTTTAAATCGGGAGATCTTGGTGGCCAAGGCAAGGGGCCACCTCGACCAATTCAGCGTTCAGGATATACTTGATTAAGGTGATTCCTCACAGGTCGGAAATAATGCGATGATACGCCATCCTGCATTAAACAACCAATAGTAAAGATTATACGTGTTGACTATAATTAGTACGATAATTATGGGCAAGGAGAAAAGAGCTGAACGACTTCAGTATAGGTCAAGTTGTTAAGGCCCGCTGACTTTGTTAGATTAATTCTAGTACAGTGCGGCTGTTTTCGGTCAATTCTCGTGTCCAAAATTATTTACTATTTCATACCAACGGTCTTGAATGACAGAAGTAGCAACTTTCCCGTAACATTAGTTATATGACAATGATTTAAGCATTATTAATCCAATTTCCTTTTCGTTGGCCACCAAACTCACCTGAACTCATTATGATAAAGATGTTACAGTGTATTTTGGATTAACAGGTTTTCAAGCTCAATATCGTAAGTAGAACAATATCAATAACACTACACATCGGCCCCACGGTCTAAGAGTAGTGAGCCTGCTTCTTATCCGGAGACCTAAGGTTCGATTCCTGGCCAGGGCAGGGATTTTTTCCTGAATCTTAGGGCTGGCTCGAGATTTAGTCAGCCTACGTGAGAACAACTGAGGGGCTATCTGGCGGTGATATAGAGGCCCTGGTCTAGAAAGCCAAGAATAACCGCCAGGAGGATTCGTTGCGCTGACCAGGCGTTACCTCATTAATCTGCAGGCCTTCGAGCTGAGCTGTGGTCGCTTGGTTGGGCAAGGCCTATCAGAGCTTTAGGCCGTAATAATAATAATAATAATAATAATAATAATAATAATAATAATAATAATAATAATAATAATAATAATAATAAGATCGAGTGGCTATTCCTAGCCAGGAGCAGCCCCTGTAAGACAGACACTCCAACGAGGGTGGGCGGCATCTATTGTGTACGGAAACTGCGTGTTGCTGTAGTGGAGGATAGTGTTGTGCGTGGTGTATGAGTTGCAGGAATGTTGGGGACAGTACAAACACCCAGTCCCCGAGCCAGGGGAAATAACCATTTCAGGTTAAAATTTCCGACTCGACTGGAAATCGAACATGAGGAACTCCGAACCTAAAGGGACTAGGCTGACCATTCAGCCAAAGAGCCGGACTTCAGTGTCATGAGAGTTGGGGAGGAGAATCTACACAATTGAGGACCAAAGATGGAAAAGGGTGAAAGTGCCAGAAACATGTTTTCGAGTAAACATCAATGGTAGAGTTCCCGAGCACAATGGCACTTTCAGCCTTCTCTACCACAGGAGACCAGGAATTAATGATTACCTACTGCCTTTGATGTGCACGTATACTATATCCAATACATTTTACATAATTACATAACAATATTTAGCTTCTATAAATTTCATTTCTTTAATTAAGTGTCACAAAAGTTAGAAAATACATGAGTGATAGCACACTGACAGAATGGACAGCAAAGAAGAATATTGCAGCGCGAGACACTGGCACATTCACCCTTCCCCACTAAACACAGCTGGGCACATTGGACTGTGGCTCCATCTGCTGAACTTCCTAGCAACTAAACTAATAACTTCCGGCACATGAACAAGTTACCACCATATGCGGCATGACTAATACATCCCCTTATTACAAAAAACAACACATTTTTCGTATTTCGGCACTTGCACCCTTTTCCATCCTTGATCCTCAATTATGTTTTATCTTCACCAGTGATTATTCTACAGTATTTCCATTTTCAATAATTAGTAGCTTGGGACAATGTAGTTATCAGTCTCTTGTTCTAAAGTGTATAATCTTAATAAATATGTATCCGAGATTGAAGAAGAACCACACACAACATATCTCACGAGAGATCCTCAAGCCTACTGCGGGGGACACACGCACAGGCTTTTCTTCTCCAAATTGGACTATACTTATGTCCACGCATCCCTTTGTCTTTTTTTCTTTTTTTGTGGCCGGGTGGCCATCATCTAGAGTTGCTACCCAGCCGACCCCCAAAAACATAGGTTGACGCCTCGTTGGCTGTCACCATGTACTCCTGCGCCATCCTAGACATTGCTCCAGCCATCTCCGAAGATGATATCTACACCGCTATCCGCTCCGCTGGCTTCCGCTTACATGACGCCTACCGGCTATTGGACGGCACCAGTTCATTGCCATCTCCACTGATTCTTCTCTACATACCAACGTTCGACGACCAGCAGCGCCTCATCGACGCCGGCGTATCCGTGCATAACCGCTCCTACCCCGTGGAATCTACTCCTCCATCCATACTTGCCCAACTCTTCGCCGACCCTACCACCATTCCCATCGTCCACATGCCGTCAACCTTAACCTCGCAACAACCCACATCAACTTCCTCTTCCCTTTCCCCTATAACAACTATCACCACCACGACTTCTGCCACGACGCATTTGTCCTTCTCTCACATCCCGGCTACATTTGTCACGACAAGCCACCCATCGCCCATTTTGACCTCCTGCCTACCACTTTCTACCTTTTCTACAACGGTAAACCCCCTCCCTCCTCATAACAACACCTTGGCATCCTCCGACTCAACGCCGCCATCGCCTCAATCATCGCTTCAAGACAACGTCCCAGCAGCAGCACCACCGTCATCAACGCCCACGCAGCAATCAACATCTCATCATGGTCTCCCCAGCTGTGTGACCCGTGGACTCGACCCTTCCATCTCCAGCCAGGACATCCTACAAGAACTTCACATCGCCGGAATCCCCGCCTGTCGTGCGTTTCGCATTCAAACCAGTTCAGGACCAACATATATGGTATGTCTCGTCCTCCCGACTATCGCTGACGTCCAGCGCCTCATTGCCACCGGAGCCCCCATCTATGGTCATCGATATAGGGTGGAGCCTTCTCGTTCACCACCAGCACGCTCTCAAACCTACACCATCCGTCGTCGCCCCCGGCCGACCACTCCTCCCGTTCCACCTCCTCAACCCGTTAGTCCACCCCACCCTCCAACTAAATTTTCTTTTCGCCACCACCGTCCCCCGCTGACCTTTTCCGACTCTTACTCACTTCTCTTGTAACCTTCTCATCGGTGTTTCATATCCTTGCTCTTCAACTCCCTCATCACCCTCTTGCTTAAAACTTCTCTTCCTTCAGTTCCGTCATGTCTCTCTTAAGTCCTATATTAAAACCGTCCACATGCACCTCCCTATTCCACAATTCTACTTCCCATCTATCTAACTTTTCCTCTTCGAACACATACCCTATCATTTCTCACTTCGTTTACCCACCTTCCCTTTTCCACACATCTCCTTGACCCGCCCGCATCTCTTGGCCAGAGCGAGGGCGTAATCCTCTAGGTGACCCGCCCCACCCCTTCAGGGTGGGGAATGAAAACGAGAACAGTAGTGAAGAAGAATCCTGAGAATTCGAAATAAGTTATACCTCAATATTTTCCTCCATTTCCTTCAAGTAAAACCACTGGCACGGAGGTTGTGTACTGTTAGCGATAAAATCAAATTTCAGATCTCCATAATTGAGGGGATTTTTCGTTGAAGTAAGCCCATTAGTCTGAAATTCAGTACTCTCAATGATGCGATACGAACTTGTAAATGTCATGATGGTACAGCTGTGAAGGAACACGCGCGAGACTGAGTATGACGCAAAGCCATAGCTAGGCACTGAGTAGCGTAAAGGGTTTTATTAGTTCATAATTAACAGGCGTAAAGCATTAAAAGTGGTCAATCAATCTCGTCAAGGACTATATTCAATAGTAGGCTGTACATTCGGCTCGTCTCCACCCCTTTACCCTTACCTGTTAGAATATATAGACCGAGCTCGATAGCTGCAGTCGCTAAAGTGCGGCCGGTATCCAGTATTCGGGAGATAGTAGGTTCGAACCCCACTATCGGCAGCCCTGAAGATGGTTTCCCATTTTCACACCAGGCAAATGCTGGGGCTGTACCTCAATTAAGGCCACGGCCGCTTCCTTCCCACTCCTAGCCCTTTCCTGTCCCATCGTCGCCATAAGACCTATCTGTGTCGGTGCGACGTAAAGCAACTAGCAAAAAAAAAAAAAAAAAAGAATATATAGGTTGCGTCCGGCTCCATGGCTAAATTGTTAGCGCGCTGGCATTTGGTCACAGGGGTCCCGGGTTCGATTCCCGGCAGGGTCTGGAATATCAACCATAATTGGTTAATTTCGCTGGCACGGAGGCTGGGTGTATGTGTCGTCTTCATCATCATTTCATCCTTATCACGATGCAGAGGTCGCCTACGGGAGTCAAATCAAAAGACCTGCATCTGGCGAGGCGAACTTGTCCTCGGACACTCCCGGCACTAAAAGCCATACTCCATTTCATTTCATACAGGTTGCGGAGTTGAAATTGGTTGGCATGCCCGCTGTTTTTACCTTCCACGTTCATGTGCGGTCGACGGTACTGGCCTCAATATTCGAAATATAATGTTGCAAGCCCTTCCTGCGTTCACGCGATGGTCCCACTGAAAATCTCACCCGAAGTCCCCGGGATTATTATTATTATTTTAGTTAGTATTCCTAAGTCCTTTGTTTTATACCACTGAAAGCTCTAGTAAATAAATATTTGTTACAAAATTATGTTGGGAACGCACTGAACAGATGCTCAGCAATTTGATCCCGAGGAGCAGAAGTGTTTAATAGAATAAAAATGTAAGCATACCAAGTGGATCCGAGGCCAATACTAACTGTGGAGTCGAAGAGCTAATAGAGTTAACTGCCAAAATTGAAACAGAAGTTTTTTGGTGTCTAAGGAAGCTATGTGCCAAGGCCAAAAGCCAACTATTTAATCTATGTGCTTTCTTGCTTTCTTTCTTTCTTTCTTTCTTTCTTTCTTTCTTTCTTTCTTTCTTTCTTGTCTTGTTTCTTAATCCGTTCACCGTTGAGAGTTGGTTTCCCTCGGACTCAGTGAGGGATCCCACCTCTACCGCCTCAAGGGCAGTGTCCTGGAGCATGAGACTTCGGGTTGGCGGGATACGCCCGGGGAGGAAGAACAGTACCTAGCCTATGCCGAATAAGGACCTTGTGCGGGGTTGGCAAGATTGGAAGGGATGGACAAGGGAAAGGGAAGGAACCCACCGTGGCCTTAAGTTAGGTACCATCGCGACATTTGCTTTGAGGAGAAGTGCGAAACCACGGAAAACCCCTTCGAGAATGGCTGAGGTGGGAATCGAACCCTTCTCTACTCAGTTGACCTCCCGAGGAGGAGTGGACCCCGTTCCAGAACTCGTACCACTACTCAAAATTCGCGGCAGAGCCGGGAATCGAACCCGGGTCTCCGGCGGAGGCTAGCTAATCATACTAGCCCCTACACCACAGAGGCGGACGTATGTGCCTTCGCACCAACACCTCTTCAAAACCAGTAGAGCTAAGTTCCTGCGACGTTTTCGTTGCACCATGCTGTATCTCACTGAATATGGAGGTGAATAATGGGCCCGGCTCCGGCTCGATAGTCAGCGTCGAGGCTTTTGGTTCAGAAAGTACCAGGTTCGATTCCCGTCCGGGTCAGGGTTTAAATTGCATCTCGTTAATTCCTCTGTCTTGGGGACTGGGTATTCGTGTCTGTCTCAACGCTTTCCTTTTAATAATAATGGTATTGGCATGACGTTCCTCTAACTAATTTTACGGCTTTTCGGAGACGTTGAGGTGCCGGAATTTAGCCCCGCAGGAGATATTTACGTGACGTAAATCTACCCAGACGAGGATGACGTATTTGAGCACCTTCAAATACCACCGGACTGTGGTACTGTAGCATCAAACCTGCCAAGTTGGGGTCAGAAGGCGAGCACCTCAATCGTCTGAACTACTCAGTCCGGTACTCTTCTCTTCATATAATTAAAAAAACCACCACAATACCAACCACCACAGAAACACGCAACAATCAGTACATCCCTCTGCATGGGGTTGGCGTCAGGAAGGGCATTCGGTCGTAAAACAAGCTGCAACAATATGGTATGGCCAAACTTTCAGAATATATTCCTCATTGGTAGGAGAAGAAAATATGTTATATTATGGACATGGGTCAAGAAATGCTTCATTTCCGTGTTAGAACTTATTTCGTACAACGCTGCATAGCACATTAATCATGGGAAACACATAGGAACAGAACGTACCAGGATATCACATGTAACTGTTTCCTACATGAAATGCCGGGCTGAGTGGCTCAGGCGGTTAAGGCGCTGGCCTTCTAACCCCAACTTGGCAGGTTCGATCCTGGCTCAGTCCGGTGGTATTTGAAGGTGCTCAAATACGACAGCCCCGTGTCGGTAGATTCACTGGCATGTTAAAGAACTCCTGCGGGACTAAATTCCGGCACCTCGGCGTCTACGAAGAGCTAAGAAGTAGTTAGTGGGACGTAAAGCAAATAACATTATTATTACTATTATTATTATTATTATCTTACATGAAATGTTCAAAATGGCTTCCGTTAGCATTGCAGGCATCAACCCAACATCGGCGCATCCGGTATTCAATGCGACGCATGGTGACCTCCGATTCTTAGGAGAAGAAAGAAAGAAAGAAAGAAAGAAAGAACGAAAGAAAGAAAGAAATAAAGAAAGAAAGAAAGAAAACGTAAAGCAAAGTCATCTCCGTACAGGCCATGAAGGCTCTGGGAGGGGTAGAAGGTAAAGGCTTGCACTACCCGTAACCCCGGCACCTGGTAGGACAGAGTGGTTAGCTCTACGCCCGGTCGCCTTTGCCCCCAGGATTAACCTGGTACTCATTTTTGATGTAGGCTGAGTGAACCTCAGATCCATGCACACCTCCGGAAGTGGAAATCTGGTTTCTAAAAATGTTTCGACTTCCTGACGGGGAATGGAACCCATGTCCTTCCGCTTTTACCGCCTCGGCCAGGCAGCTCCTAAAAAAGAAAGAAAGAAAGAAAGAAAGAAAGAAAGAAAGAAAAGTACGTATTGTGAATGTCCGCCTCTGTGGTGTAGTGGTTAGTGTGATTAGCTACTACCCCCAGAGGCCCGCGTTCGATTCCCGGGTCTGCTACGAAATTTCAAAAGTGGTGCGAAGGCTGGAACGGGGTCCACTCAGCCTCGGTAGGTCAACTGAGTTGAGGGGGTTTGATTCCCTCCTCAGCCATCCTCGAAGTGTTTTTCCGTGGTTTTTCACTTCTTCTCCTTCCGACAAATGCCGGGATAGTACCCAACGTAAGACCACGGCCAATTCCCTCTTCCTTGTCTATCCCTTCCGATCTCCGCATCTCTCCACAC
Source organism: Anabrus simplex (assembly GCF_040414725.1). NCBI lineage: Eukaryota > Metazoa > Arthropoda > Insecta > Orthoptera > Tettigoniidae > Anabrus > Anabrus simplex. The sequence continues at coordinate 1,155,659,440 of NC_090266.1, read as the reverse complement.
GGTCCCTGTTCAGCATAGCAGATGAGGCTGTCTGGGCGAGGTACTGGTCCTCCCTCCCAGTTTTATCCCCCGACCAAAGTCTCACGCTCCAGGACACTGCCCTTGAGGCGGTAAAGATGGGATCCCTCGCTGAGTCAGACAGAAAACCAACCCTGGAGGGTAAACTGATTAAGAAAGAAAGAAAGAAAGAAAGAAGTATTGTTTACTGAGAGAGTTTCCACGACACAATTGATGTTCTGGTTAACTATCACTGTAGAAATTGTGTCTGTAGGGCAGTGATGACATGTTCCGTCAAAATTGTCACGTTAAGTACTAGTAACATAACCTTCACTGAAGTTGTAATGCTGTCAAGGACGAAGAACAAAAGAGAGTATAGTGGTCCCACGCCTTGTGTCTTCCATGTACCATTTTGTGAGAACTGGGTCAAAATTAGAGTAAGTGACTGCAGATCTGGACGAAAATACGAAGATTACTTTCGTTTTAGAAAGAGAAAACCGAATGCCAAAGGTTATATTTCGTACTATGATGAGGTAAAGACGAAGATATTGTAATACTTACTGACATCATACTGGGAATGTTATTAAGATCGAACCTTCCGACTTCCAGTGAATACTAATGTCGTTATCTGTGAGCCAATGTTGTCTTTTTGGTGTTAAATCTAGCCTTTCTGAGTTCCTGTTTAGCCCGAGTGGAACGATGCAGTACATCTAATCTTCTTTTCTTCTGGTTCTATCGCTTTTCCCACATTTGTAAGGTCGCGGGTGCGAACTGAGTCGCACACGTGGATTTGGCCCTGTTTTACGGCCGGATGGCCTTCCCGACGCCAACCCTGTATGAAGGAATGTAATCACTGTTGCATGTCTCTCTGGTGGCTGGTAGTGCATTATGTTGTCTGATTATGAAGAGGAAAGTGTTGGGACAAACACAATCCCTAAGTCCCCGAACTAGAAGAATTAATCAGACGCGATTAAAATTCCCGACCCGACCGCGAATCGAATCCGGGACCCTCAGAACCGAAGGCCTCAACGCTGACCATTCAGCCAATGAGTCTGACGGTGGATTACATGTAATACAGAACAATAATTCATGTGTAAAGTCCTAAGTTTTAAAGATTCAACCGGATGGAGCAAACCTCTTTCAAGAGTTGGCAAGTTTTGTTTAATGCTTGCTAAAGGCTCCCCGTTCAGATGCAGGTGGACCTATTGAGCGGATATTTAGTGCAGTCAAAGTGAAAACTGAGAACAGAGCTGTTCGATTTGGATTGGAAAGATGTAGAAATAATGTTATATATGTGCGTTAGGGTAAATATAATTAATTTGTTATTATGCATAATGAACACTTTTTAGACGAATTATTCATCTTACCGGTCATTTCACATGTGTTTCATTTCAAAATGGTCTGTTGTATTGTTCATAAATGAGTTATCTTCTTTCTTTCTTTCTTTCTTTCTTTCTTTCTTTCTTTCTTTCTTTCTTTCTTTTTGTCTTTCTTTCATCTTGCTATTCTTTCTTAATCTGTTTACCATCCAGGGTTGGTTTTTCCCTCGGACTCAAGGGCAGTGTCCTGGAGCGTGAGACTTTGGGTCCGGGGATAAAACTGGGAAGGAGGACCAGTACCTCGCCCATGCTTGGAACATGAACAAGCATCTTTAAATGTTGAAAGAACTAACATTAATTTGGTGTATGCAAAAATATACTTAAGGTTAATCGTCTTAATCACTCGGCTCACAAAAATCCGCAAAGTATTTTAAAATATATAAGCCTTTGTTAAGCTTAGCTGAACAGGGGCCTTCTGAGGGGAAGGGGGAAGGAAGCGGCCGTGGCCTTAAGTTAGGTACCAGTTTTCAAACTTCGTGGCAGAGCCGGGAATCGAACCCGGGCCTCCGTGTGTGGCAGCCAATCACATTAGCCACTATACCACAGAGGCAGACAAATGAGTTATCGAAAATGAGAAATAGTAGTACAGAGTTACTGAAAGTATAGTTGCAAACTGTAATAGACATCGAAACTTTCAAATTAAATTAACATTTTAAATATGTGGAAATGTGCTTAAAATTGACAGAATTAAAATATAGTTTCTGAGAAGGTCTGCCTCTGTGGTGTGGTGGTTAGTGTGATTAGCTGCCACCCCCGGAGGTCCGAGTTCGATTCCCGGCTCTGCCACGAAATTTGAAAAGTGGTACGAGGGCTGAAACGGGGTCCACTCAGCCTCGGGAGGTCAACTGAGTAGAGGGGGGTTCTATTCCCTCCTCAGCCATCCTAGAAGTGGTTTTCCGTGGTTTCCCACTTCTCCTCCAGGCAAATACCAGGATGGTATCTAACTTAAGGCCACGGCCGCTTCCTTCCCTCTTCCTTCTATATCCCTTCCAGTCTTCCCATCCCCTCACAAGGCCCCTGTTCAGCATAGCAGGTGAGGCCGCCTGGGCGAGGCACTGGTCCACCTCCCCAGTTGTATCCCCCGACCGAAAGTCTCAAGCTCCAGGACACTGCCCTTGAGGCGGTAGAGGTGAGATCCCTCGCTGAGTCCGAGGGAAAAGCCAGCCGTGGAGGGTAAACGGTCTACGATACGGTACGTTTCTGAGAAACATAATCCTCATAAACAAATGAAATATACTTGGAACATGAACAAGCATCTTTAAACGTTGAAATAACTAACATTAATTTGGGGTATGCAAAAATATACTTAAGGTTAATCGTCATAATCTTTCGGCTCAGAAAAAATCGTAAAGCATTTACAAAACTCTAAACCTTTCTTAAACTTAGCAAGCTATCATGTAACTTTGAATTACAGTTTCTCATTCCTCTCTCTCTCTCTCTCTCTCTCTCTCTCTCTCATATATATATATAATATAAAATGCTATTTGTTCGGGGCGTCGACCTATAGAGATCTTTTGCCCCTACTTGCACCATATGATATGAACCTGCGTGTAATTGGAACTGCGGAAGTGTAGAGTGTTGAATGTGAGGAAAGGAACGTTAAGGATGGCACAAACACCTAGTCCCCAGGCCAGGGATATTAATCATTTACAATTAAAACCCCCTGATCCGGCCAGGATTCCAACAGGCGGATGCGTTGCCCCCTACACGGCAGGGCCGGACCCTCTAACTCTTACACTTGGCTGTGTTGCATTTTTCTTGGCATGTGCACCTCTGATGCCCCTGACCTGAAACTGTACATTCTGTAAGCGATACTGATTCATTCGGTAGAGCATCTAATGAACTGAAGTGTTCTTCCGACACTTTGTTGATATCAGTTTGTGTCAGTTGTAGACATCTGGGGTAATTTATTATTTTTACAATCAACATATGGATATTATTCAAAATATCCAGTAACTACTATGAAATTATTGTGCGTGGTTCACTTCAAGTGTTCGAATCCCAAAGATAAAGCTTTAGCTGTCCATTGAAGGATAATATTTCACAATTCTGGGAATGCTACAGATTGTCAAATTGTGAAGTGAAAGAGGCAGCAGAAAAGATTTACCTTTCAGCAACATGTGGGTCGCGACAAATACGAGATACCCAGAATATCGGTGGATGATGCTCAGCAGAACTGTATTTAAAAAAAGGACTGAAACAATATTATCTCAGGTGTTTCTCTATCTATTACACAGATATGCAAACAAAAAGCTGTTTTCATAATTCTATCTGATTCATATGTTTTTGGATGCGCCGAATTCGAAAATGACCACAGTTTTTTTCTAGGACGTCAGGTTCTTTTTTCACAATCGAAATGTAATTTAGTCAACCAGGTAGCTGGAAATTGCCAAATTTTACTTTAATGAATGGACTTCTTTGTTCGGGAAAGTCAGTAATTACCAGCTGTTGAGTTTTGGCAGCAACAGTGTGAATTCAATAGCATACTAGAACAGATGATTTTTTTTTTCAATTTCCCGCTCTTTCTCTCTCTCTCTCTCTCTCCCTCTCTCAAAAAAAACCATTCTTCATTGCTTGCTTCATTTCAGTCGTCATCCAGCTATTGTTTGTGTAGTTCAAATAAGTGCAATGCCTCCAAGAAAATGTGTAAATTCGCTTGATAGTTTCTGTTTCATATGTGCAGCATTCATGGTGAAAAGGCAGCAGTTGAATATTACGGATTTTGTTAAGAAAGTTTATTTCGTTTATTTTAAATTAAAACTTGGTGACCAAGATAAAGTTTGGGCTCCTCACAAAGTATGTAAGCAGTGCGTGAAGGATATTCGTAATTGGTCAAAATGCAAGCTAAAAGCTTTTCGATTTGGAATACCTATCATGTGGCGCGAACAAAAGAAACATAGTGATGATTGTTACTTTTTTTTTTGCTAGGGGCTTTACGTCGCACCGACACAGATAGGTCTTATGGCGACGATAAATTGTTACTTCTGTTTCTGTAATGTTGAGGGGCATAATTCAAATTGGCAATGCACCATCACGTATCCCAATCTTGATTCTGCTACTCGTCCCATTCCCCATGGTCCAGACGTACCTGTGCCCGGCCCACCTACAAACCTGGATTAAGCCAATTTGCCTGATGAGGTTCGGACTGCACCTCAGCCTGAAGATGAATCAAGTTGTTCAGATATGGAAGTTGATGAACCACAACTTTTTTCGCAAGAGGAACTCAATGATTTAGTGAGAGACCTAGATCTACCTAAACAATCTGCTGAATTACTAGAAACTGTTGATGAAATGTACATCTTTTGCATGGTACAGACATCGGGAAAACGACTTTCTACCTTATTTTTATCATAAGGACAATTTGGTGTTTTGATCTCGTTTAGAGGGTTTGATGGCTCAGTTCCAGATTCAGTATGATTCTTCTGAATGGAGGCTATTCATTGACTCTCTCAACATAAGCTTAAATGTAGTATTACTAAATAAAGTGGCCGTTATGAGTCCATCCCTGTTGCTCATTCGGTGTACTTGAAGGAGACTTATGAGAACCTGGAATTGGTACTCAAGAAAGTGGGTTACCAAAACCACAACTGGATGGTATGTGGGGATTTAAAAGTATTTTGAATGGTGCTGGGCACACCAAATACCCTTGTTTTCTATGTTTATGGGCCAGTAGAGACCGAGGAAATCAGTGGAAGCAAAAAAATTGGCCACGAAACGAATGTCCTCAGGTAAACAATGGTACCCCCTGAGAAGGTTTTAATACCACCTCTACATTAAAAATTAGAACTAATGAAGCGATTTAAGGCACTTACCAAAGCAAATGTTTCAAGTACGTGGGATCCAAGTTTTCAGGTTTATCGGAAGAAAACTGAAAGAGGGGTTTTTTGCTGGCCCGGATTTTAGAAAACTCTTATCCAACAAAGACTTCATCAGTTCAATGACTCCAACTCAAAAGGAAGCGTGGGTTTCCTTTACTATGGTCATAAAATACTTTTGGGGAAACCAAAAGGACCCAAATTACAAGGAAATGGTGGAAACAATGTTGAAAGCTTTCCAAAAGCTTGGTTGCTCTATGAGCTTAAAAGTCCGTTTTCTAAATTCACACCTTGACTATTTTCCTAAAAATTTGGGAACAGTGAGAGAAGAGCAGGCAGAACGTTTCCATCAAGATATAAAAGAAATGGAAAGAAGGTATCAAGGGAAATGGAGTGTTACGATTATGGCTGACTACTACTGGATGCTGTACATGGATCTTCCGGAAGCCAATTACATGAGGAAAAGGTCAAAAAGAAGTTTCGAGTTTAAAAAAAAGGCGATTTCACAAGCAACCTGATTGAGTTTGGTGTTTATTTTATCGTCACCTGTGCAAATGAGTTTTTCTTTTTTTTTTTTTGTAAATAAAATATTTGCGTTAGAGATCTTTTTGAACATTGACCACCTATTTGTTCGAAAGTCTGACGTCCCAGGACAAAACGGTTATCATTTCCGGATTCAGTACTCCATAAAACGTAAGAATCAAGCAAATAAACCAAAACAGCTCACCAAAAATTCCTTTTTGCAGACCTGTGTTGTTATTATTATAAGATGATACTAATTAATTGCATCCACTTCATTACGAGCTAAGAGTGATGTACACAATGCACATATTTAACCTTTGGGTTTAATGCATAGTTTCCTTCATATTTTTGGGTCATCTCTTGCTATTTTTAAGCCATTTTTGATAAATTTTAGGTGATATTATAGGTCATTTTTGGGCTTTTATTAAGTCATCAAAATCCGGGCCCTGGTAATAATAATAATAATACATACACTCATGTTCATAAAAACTAGAACACCTTGAAGGACTAGAGATAGGAAGTTCATATTCACAGGACATGTGCATTAGTATGTTATGAAGAAATGTTTAGCATTTGAACCATGTCGGCCCTCAGGTTCAAGGTCCACATCGATATCTCGAAGCAACACCACCAACTGGTAAATGTGCCCGCGGCTCTCGTTGTCGCTATAATCCGAAGGTAATGGATCAGTGTGACTTGAGCAGCCGTGTGCGAGAACCGTACCGTCAAATGAGTGAGTTTGAAAGAGGGCGCATTTTGGCATGAGAGAACGTGATGCATCCATCCGGAAAATTGCTCCTCGTGTGGGACGAAGTGTTTCGACAGTGCAACGGGTGTGTACATAATGGTTAAGAGAAGGCCGTAGAACACGACGAGATGGGTCTGGTCGCACCGCCCAGACCATTCCCTGATAAGATCGACACCTCATCCGAATGGCATTGCAGGACAGATCTGCGTCCTCCTCGGCTCGGGCACAACAGTGGAACACATCGTGCACTATCAGGAGTGACAGTCCATCGCCGTTTATTACGGTCTGGGTTACTGGCGCATCGCCCACTTCTCCACCTACCTTTGACTAATGTGCATAAGCATGCTAGAGTGCAATGATGTATGGAACCACGCCACTGGGCACAGGAATGGCAGCAGATAGTATTCTCGGACGATTCCAGGTTCTGTTTGCTTGAAAATGATGGCCGCATTTTGGTTGGCCGCATACAGGGGGAGAGGCATCACATTGACTGCATTCGCACGAGACATACAGCGCCAGCTCATGGTCTTATGATGTGGGGTGCTATTGGGTACAACCACAAATCACAGTTGGTGCGTGTCCAGGGCACTCTGACCAGTTTGACCTACGTGAATGACATCCTGCGACCCATAGACTTTCTGCACGATACCCCAGACGCCATATTTCAGCAGGTCAATGCGCGACATGTTGCTGCACGAACACTGCCTTCTTGTTGTCAGAGGATGTCAGACTGTTGCCCTGGCCGATCATCGGACTTGTCGCCAATCAAAAATGTGTGGGATATGGTGAAACGAGGGGTGCGGCGCTGTGACCCAGTGCCAAGCACCAAAGATGAACTGTGGAACCAGGTGAATGCAGCATGGATGGCTATACCACAGGACGCCATTCACGCCTTATACGCGTCGATGCCATCACGCATGGCTACTAGACAACAGGACACATGCTGAACCTAGGTGACTGAAATGATGAACATGTCCTGTGAATATGAACTTTTTATCTCTAGTCTTTCAAGGTGTTCTGTTTTTTATGACCATGAGTGTATAATAATAATAATAATGATAAGTAATAATCTTCTATATATATATAAATAAGAGATTTGTCTGTACAATACTCATAATTTAAAAATAATGGTATCGCTGTATCGGTCGTGTCCACATTAACAAGGAAATTAACTTATAATTTTCAGTCATCTCGGTAGGTAGGTAGGTAGGTAGTGAAACCGTACAGTGTCCTGTACAGCTCATGGGAATGATATGGGCCTTTCTATTCCATTAAAATTACTCCTGAAGGTCGCGTCATTGGTAGCAGTATGGGCGATGGGGATCGAGCGGCGTCCGGCCAGAACGGAACCCGCGAAAAGAGCGCCTGGGAAACAAAGGGAAGACAAAGCAAAAGCCAAGCCTCCGCGGAAATACGCTCTCAACTTGCAGAGAGAGATAGAAAGGGGACGCGATGCTGGAGTAGTCAGATACGCCCCGAGGTGTGGCTTAGCTTCCCAGAGTTCCAAACCAACATAAGGAACTTCCGGTTTTTTATGCACGTGTCATGGGTGCCAACGTCGGATTTGGCGCGTAAAAATGGGATGATATTTTTGATCCAGACATAGGAAAATTATGTGAGACGCACCATTGAATAGAGCGGAATTTTCTGCGTTTCCCAGACTAAAAATATGTAATAACTTATGCAGGGGAAGAAATGAGGTCACCAGCTGTCCAGATGTAATATATCGCTAACACATGTGAATACAGTGGCGTCACCCAAGCCAAGAGTCGCGCTCAAAGATGACTCCACCTCCCGAGGGACGCTAATGAATTAATCAAAGGCGGGAAGCAAATTACATAAAAACTGCTGATCGTAGGTCCAGCACGCCTGGCTCAAATGAAAGAGGAGACAGAGGGCCATAAGATGCACTATTTAAATATCTTCAATTCTTGGCATGAAAGGAGCTCTTGTTCTTAATGAACCGTGAACGTTGACGCCCCCAAGCTTCCGGCGGGCAAGATAATATAGGCCGGGCAGGCCATTGCAGAGACAGTTGTTCTTTGTGGGTCGTTGAGACGGACACTGTGTCCCGCGGTGCTCCAGTTTACAGTCAGAAACCCTTGACCGCGTACTGAAAGTGCCATTGTGTCCAGCACGCCTTTGTGAAGTGAACGGGAGGCCAAACGAGCCTAGGTGAATTGTTTCTGTGCTGCGTGTCAAACTAGTAAATCCGCGAGCATAAATTACAAACAAGTAGCAGGATACCGCTGAGACAGTGCCGACTTTAATGAGTCAGTGAAATTCATAATTTGGTATCACCCAAAGTGTTACTTTGAATCAGGGGGCTCGAGTCTCGTGAGCCACCCGATTCTTGCTGTGAACGCGCCCGCCGTGATTTGAATGACCGTCTTATTCGTGGTGTAAATTCTGGAAATAGAGGCCGTGTGACGAGTGTAAAGTGTCACCCCTTTGGATTACTGTAAGATTTCAGCTGTGAACGAGTTCCCCAGGATGTCGGACTTGTATGGACCAGGGATGAAGGACTGCACGCCCGCCACCAACCGCGTGGTCATGGAGCACTAAGAACTTCACCATGGGTCTCCCGTGGAAGGAGAAACAACGGCCACCAAACAGATGAGTGATGTCCAAATTTAATTTCTAAGCATGATATAACCGGGGGATAGGATTAGCTTTCTTTGTAAATATCAAAATGTTGTAAGATAATGCATGTCCTATATGGAAATTTTATTGATCTTTAGATAGTTGAAGTAAATTCAAGGGAGCTAAATTCCCGGACGACTCATTTTTTTTCTTAATGATTAGCTTATCGTGAGGGCTATATTTCTTATGTAGAATGTCCTAGCAAATATGGGAACAAGGTTAGGAGAATATTTGAGTTTCCCATAGGGGTGGTTGGAACAATAGTGCTGGCGAGCAGGGAAAACCATGTCAAAATGTTGGTAGTTACTGTCCCACGTGGCTGTCGTATATGCCGGGGAAACTCATGGGTCAGTCAGACAATGCATGCCTAGCTTACACATATAATCAGTGCATGTACAGCAAGAAAGAAGAAATCCCGACCGAGAGAGGTATATGTTGTGTCATTTAGGTAGGTGTGAGGAACCCTGTGCAAGTCTCCCGTGATTTTGATTAATTGGCCAGAATGGTTTGGAGTGTTTTTTCTTATGTATAGCCGGGGTGAGGCCCAGAGGCGGGAGTCCCTAATTTTTGGTCAGAAGATTTAAATATAAGTATAGTTCCTGTGGCAGGAACGAGGGGTCATGAGAGCCATATGCCCAATGGAAGAAGATACGCGATATGAGACGTAGTGAGAGGGCCGAATGCCCGAGTAATTTACGAAGAGATGAATTGGAAGTGATCATGCCCACAGCCGGCGCTATGATAATGAGAAGGGAGAGAATAAAAGAGTATTTCAGGGGAATTCCACGATAATATGAATAAACAAATGAAGTGGGCCGTGGATATGTGTCCCCGAGACGAGAGGGTGGACGTGTGTTGCAGAGAAGAATCTGGCGTGGCCGATGAATGAGAACGGCCGCGCGATGTGAATGACCCCCCTTCCTTGTTTTTTTTTGTGAATGTCTGGCTCTCGCCCTCGTGACAGAGGAATCCTTTTCCGCCATTGTGTTAAGACTTGGAGCCCTCGCTCTCTACGCGCCCCTCGGTTGGTTTAAATGGCTTAGCTAAGAACACTTGTATAATGATAATATCACGGTGATTTTTTTAAGGTATTTAATAATTGAGTAGGGATCTCCCCCAGACATCCGGTGATATGAGACTATAGCTAGCCTAGGGATCTACAGAAACCCACAGTACCTCTCGGTCGGGAGTCGGCCAGTTCGACTCCGGATTATCATGGCGCCCTTGAGCGAGCTGCTCCAGGCGCGCGCTTTGGGCCGGAGACAGTGATAACCATGCTGTTTCTTTCTAGGAAGGGCTCTCCTTTGTGCATGAAGTGTATATATCCATATATCAGTGTATGTTTCGTAATTATGTGCATATACTTTTGAGTTCAAACAGAACCTATATGCACGTTGTGTGGTCTTGGTGATAGATGAGGAGTCCGGGGTTTAGCTAAATGGTCTGTGTGTTTGTTTGTGTATCATGTAAATGTTTCTGTTAATTTGATAATGATGTAGCGTAGGCCCCGGTTATGTTCGTGCTAAGAACAACCAGTAATATGTGAATAGGGACATCAGGTCATCTCACGGTGTGATCGACAGAATAATATAAAAATTTCATGAACGGTCTGAACTAATGAGGAAAAATGAACGATAGCAAAGTCGCAAAACCTCAATCATACCGTTATGCAGACGACGCCCATGGGCGATTCATATTTTAAAGTGATTATTATTTTCTTTTCCTCCCATATGTGGAGAGTCATTGTATAGAGCTGTGTCAACTTCTTTAAATTGTCATATTTGAATAAATTTGTATTCGTAACCCCTATTTTATGATTCTTGTCATTTGTAGCAGTGCTAAGCAGTATCCAATAGGCATTTGAACCCAGAGATCCTACTTTCATATTATAGACATAAGGCTCCATCTTAAGTATTTTTTTTCTTATTTCTTTCGAATGTACCACTCCCCCAAGTGCTCAAGCTGCCGGGCCGGCACAGAAAGTAGGAAGGGGAGCGGTTCGAAGCTCGTTAAGCAATTCGACCCGCTCTTCAATCCAATCTCATCCGTGGGTGTTTACCCCGTTACGTGGAGGCATTCTTATGCGTGGGTCATCCATTCGAAGCCCGGTAGGGTGTAGTAGGTAGGTACATGTATGTATTACGCGCATCACGAGACAATGGCTGAAAAGAATTTAATGAAAATCGGTATGTAAAGTCGAGGAATGGGGCTCTACAATCTAGGCTATAAATGATTTTATTCACGCTGAGTGAAATGGTAGTTTGGGGTAAGACCTAAAATGTAATTTTCAAATATCTATGTTGTTGGTGGTCCTGTCGATAAATACTAAATAACTAAAGTTATATAGAATTAAATTTCCGGTCATTTATGTTTTATACATTTTTACCGTACCGACTATGGCAACAGAAATATTCATGAATTTTGATTTTTGTTGCTATGCTAAGTCCATATCAACGCCAAACTATGAGGAAATGGGTGAACAGTTTTTAATTAAATTCGTTCTTAAAGTCAGGGAATAAGGCACTACAGTCTAGGCTATTACTAATTTTATTAACGCTGGATAAAATGGTAGTTTAGGGGAACGCACCTACAATTTAATTTTTAAATACCTATACCGTACCAGTAATTACCGACCGTTTCGAAAAGTATTACATAAAAAGTTATAGAGAATACAGTTTCCGATTATTTATGTTTTATACAGTTTTACCGCACCGACTATGATAAATAGAATTCATACATTTTGACTTTTGTTGCTTAGTCCATAACAACGTCGTCCATTGTTAACATGGAAATATCGTTCAATCGTATTAACAGGTGATGGATTTTTGTCATGATTGCCTTAATGTGTAAAACCGCGTGGTCATCGGTCCACATCGACAAGGAAAGTTGTGATTATAAAAAATGAGAAAAAGCACAAAGGAACGATCGCTTGAAGAATAAGACAAGAGGGAGTCACGGAAGATGCCCTAATATCACAGAGTCGGAAGAAGAAAAAGTGTCCAGGCCTACAACATCCAAAGCTCATAAAAATGATCAACAATAACGTTACATTGACCACTGTTGTGATGTGATTTGTCACGTCTGCTGCCACTCATCTCCGATAGATGTGATTATTGCTGCGTCCCGAGTAAAACAGCATGCCTGAATACTGGAGGAAAGTAGATGGGGAGTTAGACAACTTTTCACATGCTATATTATTGTCCCATCAACAACGGGCACTACAGCAAGTTATTAATAATATTGATCGTCAAAGATATCTAACAAATCTTTAAGACAAACCATCAAGGCTATTCTCCACCTTACATGTGCTTCAGGAATAGTAAATCGGCATTTCCTGAATATTGCTTGGTACTCTTCTTGCTGCAATAACAATAACAATAAAGGCGGTCGTGTAAGAGATACTCTAGAAAGCACTCCAACGAATAATAAAAACTCAAATATATAGATCGGCAAATCAGAGATATTCTCTATCAATACCTTGACCAAAACCAAAAGGCAAGCCGCAGATTTAAAAAAGGTGAGCATGAAGTTTGTGGATAAAGAAAGCATAAGAATCCGATGACCTTGGTAAAAGTGCTAGAAAATGTAAAGTTGATGATGCGTAGGGCTCGGATGTTTATGCAGTAATAGGTTAGAATGCAAACTTACTGAAGCGAGTAACAAGTATAGTCTACCCGCACGAAGGTAATGCTATGAGGTTTGCATAAATATTAGGGGTTCAGCCCATTAGAACCCCAGGAATTTATGTTACTCCCACTACATTACGTTAGAGCGGGCTAGACGACATTTCCTACTAAATAATTTTGTTACTAAACAAGTTGATTGCAAAAGGTCCGGTCGTTCTGAATTTTTTTATATGTTGTTAGGACCTAAACCAATATTTTAAAAAACAGATTTTCAATTTCCGAAGTGCTGTGCGAGCGGCGGTGTACCCAAAAAACCATGAAATTTTCGGACTTTTTTAAGGTTTTGCTCAATATCTCAGTGAAGGAAGGGTTTGACCGGTATCGTCACTCTATATACTTTTAATGTAGACTAAATTTTCTACAATTTGAGACCAGGGGTAGCTCCATACAGCCACTGGTTGCCATGATACAGTTCTTCGAAAATAGGCAATTTTTTCCAAAAAGTTATTTTTTTAGGAATGGTCACATAGTTTGTAAAATATCTTCTAAAATACGCATCCCACGTCAAATATTATATAAAATGAAGTTTTAGTAAATTTAATTAGCTTTAATTTGAGACCAAATTGGTACCTATAGACCCAACGGTTCTCTCAAAAATAGCAGATACAAAAACAGTCATAAGTGGGTTTTGGGAGGAAATGCAAATAAACTTTTCTCAGGTCTTTTTATTGTTTTGTTTATCAAACAGTTACTTCTTTGTTAAAAAATTGTTTGATGAAAAAGGAAAAAGATAATATACCTATCGGGAATTACGTCATCGTCAAATATTGTTTTATATACCTACATACTAAAATGCTTGGATAAACATCATGGTACCTACTATCAGGACAAATTACATTTACACAAAAAAGAAAATTAATATAAATCATGTAGGTATTGTATTTCGGTTGCCAAATCATTCCTTTCTTTTCTCTTAGATGGGCCGGGCTTGGGCTCGCACGAAGATGGTGTCTCGATGGCTGTGATGGACGCTGGGAGAGGCGCCCAATCTGTAGTCGGGTCAACTTCATCGTCCGAGCATTTCAGCTCCACATCCAGAACGTTAATGCACAATTTGCCACTGCATGACTGGCAGAGGACTGAGCATTGTAGCCCAACCTTTCTGCTTGTTGAAGTGACAAACGTCTTATACCTCAGGAAATCCAAAGTATCCCTCGCGATGTCACCCCCATATTGAGCCAAAAAGCACTTGATACTTGCTTCTCTCATGGCTTGTGGGGTGGATTCTGGCCGAAGGAAGACTTCCATGTGCTCAGCAAGTGGTTCACTCTTGCTCAGGAGTGTTGTGATTTTGGTCTTTCCTTGGCCAAATGGTGCTGAGGGGGTATCGCACCCGGTAAACACATGGATGAATAGTACCGTCCCTGGTAATTGCTGGGAGTCCTAGTGGTTGTAGAAGGTTGTAGAGTAGTGACAGCAACCAGCTTCGCCCTTCGTGCTCTTCTGAAGGTAGACGTTTTTCTCTTCAGCGCCTAAACCGTTAAGAAGAACGAGCAGGTCGATGTCTTCTCCAACTATGACGCCCCGATCAGCTACTGCTCTTTTTGAAAGCGCCGTCATGACGATCTCTCGATCCGCATTTCCTTCGGCAACAGCCACTTCTACTCCCTCCTGAAAGGCATCACAAAGAAGAGTTATTAGGCGTCTCTTGTTGTTCTCATTACCCAATGCATGCTCTTGAGCAATTTGAATTACTGTGGATTCATCGAACGTCAGTTCGTAGCTGGAATGAACTGCGTAGGGCCGGAGTCGTTCCGCTGTTTTTTTTTTGTTTTTTTTTTTTGTTTTTTTTTTTTTTTAGCATCTCCGAGGTAGCCATCAGAAACGATGGAAACGTTCTTCCCAAAGTGGTTATGGATGTAGGTGGTATTCCGCACCAAAAGTGCTCGAACTGTGCTCTTCCACTACCGCACGACCTTGTGCAAGAGGTAGCCACCATCCAAAACTATGTGAGAGCTGGCATCTATCGGCGTGTGTCTGGAAAGAGGAGTGAAGGCATAGTACAGAGTGGATTTTGTGTCCTTGCGCATCGAACAGAGACATCGGGAACGGTCCAACTCATACTTGAAGTCATCCTTTAAATCCTCAGGACCTGTCAGAAAACCACTACTGATAGAAAGCAAACTGTCAGTTTTGGGAAATGGAGGATGGAGAGCAAACCAGTTTTTTTTTTTTTTAGTTTTTCCACATCACTGTTATCTCGGACGATTCTAGAAGGTCTCATGTCTACATGCTGGTCCCCAGTAGGATATGAGATGCTGCAAAAACTTTCAAGCTCTTCACATATGTTCACCATAAAACCATTCCTGTTGTCCACCTTGCCAGCACACTGTCTTCATGGATCGCATCAGCTTCTGTTCAATTGTTAGGTCTGACCACAACCCAGACCAAAACTTGTCAGACCGGCGAATGGTGAATGATCCTTTTGTGAACATGTCGTATTCACTGTTATCCATCCGATCTTGTAGAGCCATCATATCCTGAAGGTAGAGGTGCGCGCTCTTAGCGTACAAAATAATGTCCAGCTGCGTGGATAAAAGGGAGCGTCTTGTGGACAGTGTACAAATGAAGGTTCCAATAAAAAGTATATAAAACCATAAAACCATAAAAGGACGTGAGAACAGTTTATTTGCATTCCCCCAAGACCCACTTATGACTGTCTGAGGTTATTTGCCATTTTTGAGAGAACCGCTGGGTCCACAGATACCACTCTTGTCTAAAATAAAAGCTAATACAACTTCATTTCATATAATATTTGACGTGGGATGCGTATTTTAGAAGATATTTCACAAAATAAGTGACTATTTCGAAAAAAATTCACTTTCTGGAAAAAATGCCTATTTTTGAAGAACTGTATCTTGGAAACCAATGGCTGTATAGAGCTCGCCCTGGTCTCGAATTGTAACATATTTAGTCTACTTTAAAAGTACATAGAGTGACTATACCGATTAGACCCCTCCTTCCCTGAGACATTGAGCAAAACCCGAAAAAAGTCCGAAAATGTCATGGTTTTTTGGGTACACCGCCGCTCGCACAGCACTTTCGAAATTGCAAATCTGGTTTTTTAATATTGGTTTAGGTCCTAACATATAAAAAATTCAGAACAACCGGACCTTTTGCAAGGACGACCCCCTTTTCATGTTTAACTTGACTGGACTATATTGGATTCTTCATCACTGTCCTCACTTAATGCTAACAAAAGCTCACGTCGTAACGTGTGTATATCACTAAACAAAATTCTACGCCGAGAAACTGGTGTACATACCTGTTAATTAACAGGTGAAAAGGGAATCATCTCTTTGCAAGATTTATGAAAACTTTTCACTTCATTTCTTTGCACTTTGCATTTCTGTACCAATGGAGGAACATAACAGGCTTGAAAAGTGAAAAGATTCCTAACTTTTTACTTTGCAAGCTAAATCTGAAAAGTGATGGTGGAACAAAATGTGAACTGAAAAGTGCAATGTGCAAAGTGAAAAGTTGCGAAGTTCGTTCGTGGAACAGGCCCCAGGTTGTAGGTTTTCATTCATTTCAAACAAAATGTTTGTCCAAAATATCGGGAAGTGCCGGGAACCTCCTATGAATCACCTGATATGTCTACAGGAAATCGCATCTCTGTCTCTGCTTACGAAATTAAAAACACCGGGCGAGTTGGCCGTGCGGTTAGGGCCGCGCAGCTATGAGCTTGCATCCGGGAGATAGTGGGTTCGAACCCCACTGTCGGCAGCCCTGAAGATGGGTTTTCCGTGGTTTCCCATTTTCACACCAGCCAAATGCTGGGGCTGTGCCTTAATTAAGGCCACGGCCGCTTCCTTCCCACTCCTAGGCCTTTCCTATCCCATCGTCGCCACAATAATTACCGTGTCTGTGTCGGTGCGACGTAAAGCCAGTTGTAAAAAAAAAGACAAAGTAACAACAGAGCAGGGAGAAGCTATGTCGTTCGTGACAAGATCAAAATATGTTTGGCCCGACCCTGTGTTCTCAGAGCTTTACTCTTGTAGATTAACGCGCCAGCGCTGAGTGGGAGGAATATTTATGATTATTTGCGATAGCAGTTTGTATAGTATGTGACAGTGGTACACAAACACAGTGTAAAAGAGCCATGCTTATGTAAGCGAAAAGTTTCCACTGCATAGAAACGTTTCTCAGTCAGCAACCGGGCTGTTTTGAACTTACATCGGAGGACAGCAACGTATAATACGAAGCGATCCATCGAAGGTGTAGGAGCATCAACCTACTATTGACGCGTGGGGGCCTGCAATGCAGGCAGGCCCGGGCCTTCAAGGGGCTCCGCAGACTCCTCGCAAAAATATAAAAATAAAATATATAGACTGTCACTCTGCACAGAAATGATGAGAAGATCAGATCACGACGAATTCGGTTGCATCTAGCAGCAGTTATCGTAACTGTATTGAATGTAACACAGCACAGCCGTCTCTCGCAATACCGCGACATGCTCCTCACAAAAGTCTTGCACCAAATTATTCAAAATTAATTACAGCAATGAAAATTGATACCAAAATATCATATTTTAGTTAGAAAATTATACTTTATTGATGTGTAATGTACCCGAGATCGTATTATGTACACAATTTGCTTGTCATTTTTTCACACATTTATTTGGCAACAATAACTTGGCGTAGTAACAACCAGTCAACTCTTTGCTATTTGCTTTACGTCGCACCGACACAGATAGGTCTTGTGGCGACGATGGGATACGAAAGGCCTAGGAATTGGAAGGATGCGGCCGTGGCCTTAATTAAGGTACAGCCCCGGCATTTGCCTGGTGTGAAAATGGGAAACCATGGAAAACCATCTTCAGGGCTGCCGACAGTGGAGCTCGAACACACTATCTCCCGTTTACTGGATACTGGCCGCACTTAAGCGACTGCAGCTATCGAGTTCGGTTCAGTCAACTCCGTTTCGGAAGAGCTCTCTTTGCGCGAAAGTAATAACATCGTGTACTTACACCATGGGCATTTATAGGCTTATCAGCTGTACGGTTTGATATTTTTCAAACTTTATTTGAATAGTGTTTGATTTAATTTTGTTCGTATATTTTTCTGGGTTTTAATCGAATAAGTTATTATAAGTGACTTCAGTGTCGCTTACAGAGTATAGTTCTGTAGTTACTGAAAAATGAAGAAAATGAGAAGAAAAGAATGAAAAAATAAACAATGACTTTTTAAATTTAGACGTTATAATAGAAGTGGAAATGATACGTTCATTCGCCACCAGATGGCTCCCCGGATGTGGCACAGCGCTAGCGTGTACGGTTGCGTTGGCAGTTCAGCTACTTAGCCGTTAAACCACGGAGACAGTCAAGTAAAACCTATTAAAACGTTATTTTTTTAATCATCTTACAATAATGAATAATCCTTTGGTTCATATAATTTGACGATATACTGTGTTAGTTGTACTTTATGTAATTACATTTATATTGCCATTGATCCTTTCACGGCCCGTACTTATAGACATGATACTGTATAGGCTTTTGGGCTTATGCCGTGTCAAGGAAATAAAGTGAAATTTTTTACGTTTCGCAGAGAACTGTGCTCTGCGTTATCAGAAGAAAATCTCGACCGCCCACGAGAAAGGCTTCTTAAACAAAGGCTTTTTTAATTTAGACGTTACAATAGAAGTGGGAATGATACGTTCATTCGCCACCAGATGGTTCCCCGGACGTGGCACAGCGCTAGCGTTCGAAGCGGAAGCTGACCGAACCATCAGAACCAGTCTAAGAGGTTCACATAAGATGTGTACGTAACATATGACATTGACAGGTGTATGACACTGACAGAAGCCTGGAGTGAAACATCTGGCGATGAGGAACGTACGAATTTGGAAAACACCGAGACCAAATAACAATAGTGAAGGGACAGGGAAGGGAACTACCTACGTAAATTCTTAACGGCTGTTGAAATTGTTAGGATTTCTACGTATTTCCACAGCTTCCCGTATAATCCTGAACCTGTAGTGTCTAGTGTGGGTAACAGCTCGAGCATCTTGGAACATGACATCACGACATCATTACTTATTCACAGTCTTATTTCATTTGAGGGGGTCCGAATTTTCAGTTCGGCATTACAGTCGTTACGCCCCTGGCAAGTACACCAGGTGTCGGACGAATAATTGTTCCGAATCTCATAATTGTACTGCATCTTTCTAAAGGCACATACAGCCTATTAAGAGCTCACTCTTTTACAATTTGCTTTACGTCGCACCTACAACACAGATAGGTCTCATGGCGACGATGGGATAGCAAAGGGCTAGGACAGGGAAGGAAGCGGCCGTGGCCTTAATTAAGGTGTGAAAATGGGAAACCACAGAAAACCACCTTCAGTGCTACCGATAGTCGGGTTCGAACCCACTATCTCCCGAACGCAAGCTCACAGCTGCGCGATACAATACGCACGGCCAACTCGCTCGGTTCCTCGGCCTGGCTTTTGTGACCGGGTCCGTTGCCTTTCATATCATAAGCTCCTAAAGTAGGTCTCACGAGACTAAGTTAACAGCGATCCAGCCCACAGCCCAGAATTAAAATTCTTGGACTGGCCAGTAATCTAATTCAGGGCCTCCGAATAAGAGACAGGCACACTGCTCCTACTCTAAAGGGATGGTTATTAATAATAACAGTAACAGCATTTTCATTAAAGATGATATTTGTTGTTTAAAGGGGGCTAGCAGCTAGGTCATCGGCTCCTAATGGTACGAGGTGCAAAGAAATGAAAATTAAAACTTCAGAATATATCCACTGACTAGAATCTAAAACGAATGGTGATGAAAAAAAAATGATTGCGAAATAAAAGGGGTCCAAAATACAGGTCACCGGCCCCGCATAATGGTACTAATCACTGGTAAAGCAGAACCACGGTGTTCCTCCTAAAGTGGTACTAAGCACAGGTAATGTAGACTCATGGTGTTTCTCGCATGGTGGTACTAATCACAGGTAATGTAGACCCATGGTATGTCACACACAATGGCACCACTCACAAGCAACACAGGCCCATGGTGTTTCACACGTAAGGGCACTACTCACAAGCAATGCAGACCCACGGTGCTCCTCACATAGTGGGACTAATCACGGGCGCGGGTATTCCCGTGGTGTTCCTCACTTGGTGGAACTAATCGCAGGCCACGTCTACTCGTGGCGTCGCTCACATGTGATACTAATCATAGGCAAAGTAGACCCACGGTGTATCACACATTATGGTAACACTCACAGGCAACACTAACCTGTGGTGTTCCTCAATAATGGCACTACTCTCAGGCAACTAAGACCAATGGTTTTCCTCACATAATGGTACTAATCACGGGCACCAGCCACACCCATGGTGTTCCTCACGTTAATACTACTCTAGGTAACGCAGACCCATTCTGAACACAGTGGAACCAACACATTCGAGCGCAGCGCTCGGCACTTATTCCCACTAGATACATGTCTATTCAACCGAGTGCCACACCTCGGTGGAATACACATACAACACTTATCACACGCAGTGCTCAGACCCATGGTTTTCTTCACAAGATGGTACTAGTCGCACGTAACGTCGACCCATGGTGTTCCACATGTAATGGTGCTAATCACAAGTAATCTCATGGTTCTAGTGTACTCATCCCTTGACCACAGGCAGGAGATACCATGGGTGTATTTTTCGTCTGCGTCCCCCACCCACAGGGCGCCCTCATTAAAGACTGTTATGCCTTTCAGTATTCAGTCCGCAAGCCACTGAATTGATGATGATGATGATGATGATGATGATGATGCTTGTTTAAAGGGGCCTAACATCCAAGGTCATCAGCCCCAAATGGTACGAGATGGACAACATGATATTGAGCCGTATCCTGCCGGCCCATTCAGAGTATTATTTGACATAATATATAAATTTTATTCATATAAATTACAGTCATAAATGGTAGAGTATTGAATCCCAAGATAGTTGAGACCGGATGTCTTATGGAGACATCAAGTCGCTGGATATTGCCCAACATTTCCTCGAGATCGTGAGAATAGCTTAGCGTAATCAAGCGTTGGTAAAGATCGGCACGTGTACAAGGTGCTGACGAAGCTATATATTCCGCCAATGAGAACGTGAGGATACGGCAACCATGGAGTCTACATCGCGCCAAGTGATAATCCCAGGTTGACCAACGTGTACAGTTGCTTGAGTTTAATTCTGTCATTTGTCGGTTTCCCACAGGTCTATAAGTGAAATATGATCAGAAATACGATCTAAAAATTATAGGAAGAGATTTGCCATTGTTTGAATTGTGTTTTATAAATGTATTAAAAATTAATATTGTGACATTATACATGGCAAGCTTTCTGATTGGTGGTTTGTCTAGACAAGCGGGAACCCCATAGTTAAAACGGCGTTACCGAAGCTTCCTCAGCACCCCAAGCTCAGGAGAGCGTCATTCTGATCGGGTAGTTTGGAGAGAGTAGAAGTGTCATTGTGATCGCGGATACTGAAGTGTTATATCAGTAACAGTATATGATTTTAAACAAGTGTTTCAGTTGTGCAGTTGGATAAAATAACTGTTCGAGAGTTAATTGCAGATTATATTATTGCAAAGTTTACTATCAACATATAGAGACGGTGATAATTAGCCGCAGTGTAGCAAGTGCAGGAGAGACGTGCCATTGTCTCACATTTTCGTGTCGGTCGCGTTTCACGAAGAACTCTCGATCCGTACCGCGTGCCGCTCTCAAAAACTGTGTATATATACCCTTAAATATAAAGTTTGCATTATTAATGTGTCAGTGTGCTTGGCTGAATTTGTAACCAAGGGTCGTTCGGCACTTATAGAAGTGAGCGGTGAAGAGATATTCATCCAAAGCTTTCTGTGTTCCAATGTTAAACAACTTTTCATCAAGAAGATGGCTTCGCCTATGGAAGAAGGAAGTGCATTTCCACGTGTTGAAGCTGTGATCGACATGGAGTAAATCCCTAATATAGCAGATGTGTGAGTTGCTACCATGTATCCAGAGAGTCGCCACAAATTAAGATAAGACGCATGTGTTAATTATGGAATTTTATGTAGGTTATGTTAAAATACTAGTGCAGTTTAGAATAGATATTTTATTTAATGTAAAGTAAGCCTGACGGCATGTATTTGATTCACTTTGATATTGTTGTATATACGGATAAGAGAGTAATGCATGTTCTTTTTATTTTTATTTATGACTAGATAATTGGGATAATGAGGGATTTGTTAGGATTAGATTGTTGTTCATTTATGCATGTTTATTTAGTGTAGAATATTCCGATTTTTCCTTATAAAATAGTGCTAGGAGGATTAGATTGACAAGTTCATCCAAGTTCAAAGTTAAATACTTACTACGTCATTTCATTTTGATCATTTAGAGAGACAGTTATAGCTAATTGCATGACGCATGGTATTTCAGAAGCTGTACGTAAGGAGCTGCATAACGACGTTGAAAGAATAGGATCTTCGAATTTAAGTTGGAATCTGTTTTTGCCCAATGATTTGCACAGGAAACGAACCGGGTCTCATAATGTAGAAAGCTAATGTGATTCATAAGAGATATGAGAAATAAGATTGCATGCGGAATAATAAAGTGATTATGCAGGCCGATTGCATGCCTGATATGTAAAAGAATAATGTGCAGTGGACATGTACCTGCCAATTGTCTTTTGAGAGTATATTGTTATCAGAATTGACGGAAATGATTCCAGACCAAGGAGTCTGATATGTGCTAATTTGTAAAGCATGCTAGGAAGGAATGATTATACGTGGGTTTCCGTATAGCCGACGAAATACGTTATCTCATTGCAAGCTGATATATTGGCCATGTTTTTATTAGACGGCGCGAATAAGATGATATTTCCGTGTCACAATCTTGGGAGACAGAAACCAAGCCTTAGTACAGTGTTGAGTTCAACATTTCCTTTCAGCTCACAGCCCACCCGGAAATACACTGACTGACAGAGCAAATGCAACACCAAGAAGGAGTGGTCAGAACTTTATGCCAATTGCAGGGTAGACTGACGTCACTGAGGTATGCTCATGATGTGAAATGCGCCGCTGTGCTGCGCACGTAGCGAACGATAAATGGGACACGGCGTTGGCGAATGGCCCACTTCGTACCGTGATTTCTCAGCCGACAGTCATTGTAGAACGTGTTGTCGTGTGCCACAGGACACGTGTATAGCTAAGAATGCCAGGCCGCCGTCAACGGAGGCATTTCCAGCAGACAGACGACTTTACGAGGGGTATGGTGATCGGGCTGAGAAGGGCAGGTTGGTCGCTTCGTCAAATCGCAGCCGATACCCATAGGGATGTGTCCACGGTGCAGCGCCTGTGGCAAAGATGGTTGGCGCAGGGACATGTGGCACGTGCGAGGGGTCCAGGCGCAGCCCGAGTGACGTCAGCACGCGAGGATCGGCGCATCCGCCGCCAAGCGGTGGCAGCCCCGCACGCCACGTCAACCGCCATTCTTCAGCATGTGCAAGACACCCTGGCTGTTCCAATATCGACCAGAACAATTTCCCGTCGATTGGTTGAAGGAGGCCTGCACTCCCGGCGTCCGATCAGAAGACTACCATTGACTCCACAGCATAGACGTGCACGCCTGGCATGGTGCCGGGCTAGAGCGACTTGGATGAGGGAATGGCTGAACGTCGTGTTCTCCGATGAGTCACGCTTCTGTTCTGTCAGTGATAGTCACCGCAGACGAGTGTGGCGTCGGCGTGGAGAAAGGTCAAATCCGGCAGTAACTGTGGAGCGCCCTACCGCTAGACAACGCGGCATCATGGTTTGGGGCGCTATTGCGTGTGATTCCACGTCACCTCTAGTGCGTATTCAAGGCACGTTAAATGCCCACCGCTACGTGCAGCATGTGCTGCGGCCGGTGGCACTCCCGTACCTTCAGGGGCTGCCCAATGCTCTGGTTCAGCAGGATAATGCCCGCCCACACACTGCTCGCATCTCCCAACAGGCTCTACGAGGTGTACAGATGCTTCCGTGGCCAGCGTACTCTCCGGATCTCTCACCAATCGAACACGTGTGGGATCTCATTGGACGCCGTTTGCAAACTCTGCCCCAGCCTCGTACGGACGACCAACTGTGGCAAATGGTTGACAGAGAATGGAGAACCATCCCTCAGGACACCATCCGCACTCTTATTGACTCTGTACCTCGACGTGTTTCTGCGTGCATCGCCGCTCGCGGTGGTCCTACATCCTATTGAGTCGATGCCGTGCGCATTGTGTAACCTGCATATCGGTTTGAAATAAACATCAATTATTCGTCCGTGCCGTCTCTGTTTTTTCCCCAACTTTCATCCCTTTCGAACCACTCCTTCTTGGTGTTGCATTTGCTCTGTCAGTCAGTGTACATGACGGATGACCGCGCCGTTGAGCGCTCAAATGCAGCAGAAGGAGGCAATGTTGCCCATTGCTTTCTACATACTATTGATGGTTATTTATGTTTTTCCCTTACAGGGTGATGTTTTATATTGTTACATGTCGTTTGAATACCTTGTCTCGTTTTAATGGGGAACAGCCCGAGTGCTGAGTTTTATTGATGGTCAATCTAGTTCTCACTAGATCCTTTGTGGTGAACCGCGATTCACGTAGAATCTGTGTAGTATGCAAGACTTTTTCTCTTTATTCGATGTAAATAGATGTGTTTAGTGTTGCTTATTTGATTTGTTGTAAATATAGCGTAGGAAATGCCACTAGTATTTTACATAATTCAGATCATATCCCATTGCGTCTTAGTTTTTCTTTTTCATCGTAACTTTTCTTTATATTGTAATTTTCTTTACCGATAAAATTTTGGAGACTCGATTTAAATTAAATTCGTAACCCGTATCGTTGCTATATTTTCTAGTGTGACTCCATGCGAAATAACTACATATCAGTGTATGCGTATACTTATTACCATATCACATGAACTACATGAACTATGGACAAAAAAGATCATTTCTGAAAGTATGCAAGTATTCAATGTTGTGCTTGAAACTTTATTCACGTTGTTTCTTTAAATAATTAATGTTGTCAATGTCCAGCTATTTCTGTTATTTTGACATTTTATAATGCTATTTTAGTATTTGATTTAATTGATTTCAAGTAGAATGATTCGGGGATATTTATGAATAAATTCATCCTACCCCATATGATTGTTTCTCATTCGAGTTATACCTCCATTTTCCTGTCATTTACTTATATTTAAATGTAAAAATTCGACTTTTATCCTGACCCAATTGACGACCAACCCACTCTCTGCCCAACCCTGAGTTAGTCGGATGTTCATACAGGAATGGAGGCATCGTCCTAGAGGGTATTTACCTCTGGGTACGGTACAATATGATAATTAAAATTTTAAAATGTACCCACCGTCTAGAATTTAAAACAAATGAACATGGACAATGATTGTGAATTTAAAATAATCAGTGGATCTAATTCGCAATAGACAAATGACCACAGGAGAACAGTTTAATTTTGAATGTACTCTCCAAATTGAGTTTTCCCCTTTTTTCTCAAATCAATAACAAATAATAACAGGGATAAATATCTAAAGAAATAACAGCAGCTCACTGAGCTTTGAAGTTAACTGGGAAGGATAAGCTCCCTTCTGTACCAAGTCGTACCCATGAGTAGTGATGGGCAGTCTGAGATGAGGTCTCGAGATTTCTCGAGACTAGCGCAGGCACTATTTCTCGCGAGAAATTTCGAGAGGTCTCGAGATCGTTGTCCCCAAATTGTGCGGCGAGCAGCGTGTCATAGGCCTACAGGTAGTCGGAGCTGAATGTTGTTTGTTCCGAGTATGCGAATAGCCAACCACGGGCCTTCTCAACTTCGTAAACACGTGTCAACAAGCGACTAGGGCGTTCACTTCTACCGAAGTCTATTTTGACGCAGTATAACATAATTATAAAGGATACGCATTCTGGCATTGTATGCACTGGTAGGTACACGAATGAGTGGTTTAAGTACAGAACCTGACGGCTACTGTAGGTACACGTACCTGGATACTAGATGCGTGCATTATTCGAACTAGAGACGAGGCAAGATGCGCCTTGCTGCATCTGCAACCACCATTACGCATGAGTGAAATGTGTAATCTAAAATGCTTCAGTTTGCTCCAGTTCTTTCGACAGGTAGGTGTACATCGTTATCAGACCCCACATTCAATAACACATGACCACTGCTTGTGTTTTCCGATATTTTGGTGACGAAGGAAATAATTCCTTTCAATGTTATAGAGTATTCGCGTCATAATTAGGTACTTCGATATATGACGGTGCCATGTGAAATTGTCTATAGTTGTACGCGACAACTTGAAGACTATGTCCTACACGCAACGTAAGACGTAGATGTCTGTTATTTTAAAGAGATGTCACATAGCACAGCCCACTGTGTTGCTTATTCAAAGGAAGTAAATTACATCGGCGGATATACTTCTGGGATGATCCGTCACTTACAAACGCATATCAATGAAGAGGAATCGTCACAGAACACCTCCAACCGGATCTGAGTCACAATAAAGCAACGAAATCAAAACTTGAATCAGAAGGATCCAGAACAAGCAGGAGCATAATCTTATACTACAAGACCTATAATAAATTAAATGTTCAATGTGAAAATAGGCTAAACACAAGAACAAGCGGATGCTGAACCCACTCTGACAATCCCAGGACATGATCCCCATAAAATGTAACGGGACAGAAGGCCCGGTGACACAGCGTATAATCCATTCTACCTTGTGAATAAGCAAAGGGAAATTAACAATTAAAAAATGTTAGAAGAAAATTTAGAATGTAGAAAAAGTCACAAGAAATCAAAATGAACAAGGGAAACTAGAGTCTACACTCATGGTTTCTTATGAGATTAAACCGTTTTGGATGGTTACATCCGTGACTAGAAGATCTACTTTTTACAAAATCAAGTTAGAAAACCCTGCATTAAAATTTAGTTAGCATGGAACAATCCTCACCTTTACATGCTAGAGGAGAATGTTGGTATCGTCCTGTCACCACACACAAGTAAGGTCACATGATTAGGATCACTATTGGCTTTACGTCGCACCGACACAGATCTTATGGTGACGATGGGACAGGGAAGGGCTAGGACTTGGAAGGAAGCGGCCGTGGCCTTAATTAAGGTACAGCCCTAGCATTTGCCTATTGTGAAAATGGTAAACCACAGAAAACCATCTTCAGGGCTGCCGACAGTGGGGTTCGAATTCACTATCTCCCGAATACTGGATACTGGCCGCACTTAAGCGACTGCAGCTATCAAGCTCGGTATGATTAGTATCAAGAATGCCGCCTACCTTAGATGTCGCCCCAGCTAGCCTGCTGCCTTAATTGAGGGGGCCCTAACACTCAGATGCACCAGTCAAGATTGTTCTTGGGAGGCCCAGATCTGCCTCATTTATAATGGCGAGCTGGACTATGATGGGTTGATTTAAATTTGTAACTTCAGTAAGGGCAACTCAAGAACTGAAGAAATAAACAAGGGAGTGCCAACTCTTAACCATTACAGTTCTCCAACAAACAAAGTTCATTCCAAATCAATCAATCAATCAATCAATCAATCAATCAATCAATCCACTACTGATCTGCATTTAGGGCAGTCGCCCAGGTGGCAGATTCCTCATCTGTTTTCCTAGTCTTTTTCTTAAATTATTGCAAAGAAATTGGAAATTTATTGAACATCTCCCTTGGTAAGTTATTCCAATCGCTAACTCCCCTTCCTACAGATAAATATTTGCCCTAATTTGTCCTCTTGAATTCCAACTTTATCTTCATATTTTGATCTTCCCTACTTTTAAAGACACCCCTCAAACTTATTCGTCTACGAATGCCATTCCACACTTTATCTCTGTTGACAGTTCGGAACACACCACTTATGATATAGAGCAGCCCGTCTCCTTTCTCCCAAGTCTTCCCAGCCAAAACTTTGCAACATTTTTGTAACGCTACGCTTCTTTTGGAAGTCGCCCAGAACTAATCTAGCTGCTTTTCTTTGGGTTTTTTTCCAGTACTTGAACCAAGTAATCCTGGTTAGGGTTCCGTACACTGAAACCATACTCCATTTGCAGTCTTACCAGAGACTTGTATGACCTCTCCTTTACATCCCTACTACAACCCCTAAATACGCTCATAACCATGTGCAGAGATCTGTACCTTTATTTACAATCCCATTTATGTGATTACCCCAGTGAATATCTTTCCTCATATTAACATCTAGGTACTTACAATGATCCCCAAAAGGAACATTCGGTCAGTGCAACATAAAGAAACTTGTAAAAAAAAAAGTTTTAGCTGCTATTGTCGTATTATTGAGTTTATACATTGCCCAGTAAAGTGTCATTCATTTATAGGACAAGGAGTAAGGGATTGGAATGATTTATCAAGGAAAATGTTTGATAAATTGCCAAGTTCTTTGAAAATACTTGAACAGCTGGGTAAACAAATGATAGGTAATCTGCCACCTGGGCGACAGTCCTAAATGCAGATCATAGATTAACTGATTGACTCACCCCATCAATGCAGTAATTAAAACCAAGAGGACTTTTGTCATATTTTTGAAACTCACATCCTGACTTAACCCTGTTTATCATCATACCATTGCCTTCTGTCCATCTCAACATTATCAAGGTCATTTTGCAGTTCCTCACTATCTTGTAACTTATTTATTACTCTATACAGAATAACATCATCCGCAAAAAAGCCTTATCTCCGATTCCACTTCTTTACTCATATCATTATGTTATCAGAAGACAAAGATCCAATAATACTGCCTTGAGGAATTCACCTCTTAATTATTACAGCGTCAGATAAAGTTTCACCCCCTAATTCTCTAGGCCATCCTTAGGTGGTATCCCAAATCAAAAAGAGACATCTGTTAACAGGCTTCAGAATTATGTAGTATCCTTAAATTTCAGCTTATCTCCACAAGACTTCACCATATGGTATTTAGATGTTCATAGTGTTGTCTAACACTAGGAAGGGCCTTAATGATGTCACAAAGTGAATTGCTGTAATTTATTATAAATGGGGCTAGAACTGGATACTGGCATCTGTATGGAGTTGAAGTGGGAATCCATGGACAACCAGTTGTCCAGATGTAGGGTGGTTGACAGTGGGATTCTAAACCATCCGTGTTACCTAAGCTACATAGTACAATGTTTCAGCTCTCAAACACAAAGCAAAATAAACCCATAGTGCAACAGCCAATTAGGGGGTCTGTGTGCAAAAATTGTTGGCCTGCAGACACTGGAGTACCGTGTACTCAACTCAGCGTGACAATATCCTCAACCTATTGCTTGTCTTTATTGACTAGGTCTGCTACCTCTTGTATCAGAGAGTTGGTCTCAAGGCTAAGTGAACCACGTTCCAATCCTCAGTCCAAAATTAAAACTTCTTGGACTGGCTGAGAATGGAAACCGCAGCCATCAGGTAAGAGGTAGGCATACTACCCCTGCACCATGGGGTTAGTCCGACTCGTTGGCTGAATGGTCAGCGTACTGGCCCTCGGTTCAGAGGGTCCCGGGTTCGATTCCCGGCCGGGTCGGGGATTTTAACCTTCATTGGTTAATTCCACTGGCTCGGGGGCTGGGTGTTTGTGCTGTCCCCAACATCCCTACAACTTACACACCACACATAACACTATCCTCCACCACAATAACACGCAGTTACGTATAAATGGCAGATGCCGCCCACCCTCATCGGAGGGTCTGCCTTACAAGGGCTGCACCCGGCTAGAAATAGCCACACGAAATTATTATACCATGGGCTTGGCCACTTCAGCCCTCATACCTGTCTTAAATTTTAGCAGATACAAGAATCGGTCCAATAATCCTGGCAGGAAAAATGATTCAATGCACCTGGTCACACATGCATATCTGAAAGTTCAGGTCAAACTTCTAGAATTATGACTGTGTAATGGAGATCACAAGACTACCAAGGGTAACCACCGCACAGCAGGACCGATATCTGGCCTTAACTGCCCGACGCAATCGGAGTGCACCTGCAAGACAAATGTCGGTGGAGCTTGAAGCGGTCTCAGGGGTTACCGTTTCCCGGCAAACTGTGTACCGTAAGCTCAGAACAGCTGGGCTGTTTGCCCGACGTCTAGCAGTGTGCGTCCTGCTCACTCCAGTACAGAGATGGGCCCGTTTACTGTGGAGTCGTCAACAACGAAACTGGACCATGAATGAACGGAGGCATGTGCTATTCACAGATGTATCCCGCTTCAGTTTGCAGAGCGATTTCCATCACACATTAATCTGGAGAGAACCGGGTAGCCGATACAACCACAGGAACATCGTGGAACGGGACCAGGATGGTGGTGGTGGGGTCATGGTGTGGGGCAGCATCATGTTGAATGGCCTTACGGACCTGCACGTCTTCACGAGTGGTCTGAGGAACACTTAACACTTGAGATACAGGGCTGAGGTACTGAGACCACATGCACCTTGTTGGATACATTTTGGAAATCGTTCTTTTCCATGGCATTTCAAAGGTTTAAACTTTGAATCAAGGTTAACTGCATGCAGTACAGGTTTAAGCATATTTTTTGATGCAGCAAGGGTTGGCATTTCTGAATTAAGAGTTGGCGGTTAATTTGAAATCGCATAATTCGGAAGTCCGATTTTTGCATCCCAACGACTTTGAATTAACGAGGTTTTACTGTACGTGCTTCTTAAAGTCTCTATACCACTATTATGGTTAGCTACAGTACTACATTGTCATAGGAGTAATGGGATGTGAAGTATAGTAATGAGTTTCAGGAAGTGACTGTAGTCGCATACGTACAACTGAAGAGCAATACATTTATACAACCATGACATTAACGTAATCTTTTTAACACAAAATTAGCAATATTTATTGAAGTTTCACAATTACAAAATTAAATATCTAAGAATAAAACATCACAGATGGGTACAATCATAAGAATGGACACTAAATCACAATTTAGACCTCAAGCTTCCAACCATTTCTTTCCACCATGATGGACGTTCCATAACTCCTGGACTTTGAAAGAAGAATGCCTGAAGATTTTTATACACCTGCAATCAAAGCACAGATAATAGTATAAATGTTTACATTATTTAATAAAGATAATAAACAGAAGAATCAGAGAGGTAGAGGGAATTAAAATAATCAAAACTCACCTGCCCATTAGATTTTCCAAGAGGTGAATTCAAAATGAAGTCTGGAGGAGACAATGCATCAACAACAGCTACCGCTTCTGGCTTAAGAAGTGAACACAATTCTAAAATGCTTTTCCTAATCAATTTAGAAGCTCTAGGTCCTACAGCATATCCTCCTGCAATGAAGAACAAATGGCAATGCTAATTATTAAGCAACATGAATTTCACAATGACTAACATACAGTATTCTTTTAACACTGTATGTATGTATGTATGTATGTATGTGGTCCTATACTGTGTACTGCCTGGATTGTCCAATATAATTTTATCAACATTTGAAGAATGTAATTCAGAAAATCTGTTATACACACAGTTCTATACCACGTTCAGTACTTTTCGATATGGACACCACAAACGTTTGAACATTAGGCCCATTAAATATTCCTTCATGGAACTGTTTCTGGCCGAAGATGGTGAAGCATTGCAAGACTGCTGTTGCACCAAAATTTTAACAATGCAAACAATTTTACAAACTTTAATTTTTTTGATATTCCCTCATCCAAACTTTTGGCAATAGCACAATGTTCATCAAAGTGTGAGGTCCCTAGTCTGAATCTGTTCTGCTCTGGATTATCATTCATTTCCATTCGAAAAAAAAAATAATCTTAAATTCTCTCTCTCTCTCTCTCTCTCTAGCTTAACATTCAAGGCCATAAACAGTCACTATCATGTGATAAATTCATTCTTGAAATCTGCTTCACGTTGCACAGACACAGATAGGTCTTATGGCAATGATGGGATAGGAATGATCTAGGAATGGAATGGAAAGGAAAGGAGCAACCCTGGCCTTAAGGTACAACGCCAGCATTTGCCTGATGTGAAAACGGGAAACCACGGAAAATCATCTTCAGGGCTGCCGACAGGTTCGAACCCATTATCTCCTGAAAGCAAGCTTACAGCTGCAAGACCCTAATTGCATGGCCAACTCGCTCCATGTGAATGCATTTTGATTCACTCCTTATGATTACAAAATCTGGTAGAAAAATGCATCTCCACCTCTGAATATTGTTCAATTACACCAAACATTTTGTTCTCTTATGGGTCAGGAGAAGTGAACAGGGATTATCCCTTGTACCAAAGTGGAATGGAGAATGCCTCTAAAGTAGAAATCACTGCAGTGTCAGTGCATGAGCATGGCAATAAAGCAGAACATCAATCATGGCTTCCTCGATTAACCGTTCTGTATATTATCTATCAACACAATAAAGAGTATTTGGTCTACGGTTAGACATAGATGTGTCTTGCCTCGATGGTCCAAGTTTGAATCCTGGCTTGGCTACAAATTTATGACAGCTTTGAGAGGCATGAGCAGGGTATTCACAGCTATACAGAGTTGAGGTGATTGAAGTTTGTACAGTTGTGAAGACAAGCTGGAAAGCTCCCTCACTTTCAACCATCCTGGAAGTGCTTCTCACATAAACACCTGGTGAATGCCGGAATGATACCTAAATGCAACTGGACTGTCTCGCACAGATGGTAGAACCTGAGGTTTGATCCTGGCTCAGCCCGTGAGAGTTGTAGGTGCCCAAATATAGCCACCCACTTTTTTGTGGCCACTTACCAGCATATAAAACACTCTTCCAGGGCAATTTCTGGCACTTTAACAGTTCCAAAATGTGTAAAAGGAGTTAATAAGATGTAAAACTAATAACATTATATTACCATTTATATATAATCTCGCTCTGCGGATCAGCAGTAGAGTGTCTGCCTCTGTACACAAGAAACTCTGGTTCAAATCTGGCAGAGATAATCAGACTTATGAAAGGCGGAAAAGTCCACTCGTTAGTCACGTCTTATGATGTTGACATCTAAAGGATCTGTGTTAACATTTTGTGTCTACCCAATAAAATTAATTAAAACTCAGCTACAGATTGCTCAACATAATTCTGGTTCTCCGTACAGTGAAAAAGAAGATCAAAAGTAATAAAATAATGTTATTTGCTTTACATTCCACTCACTACTTTTACAGCTTTCAGAGACGCCAAGGTGCCGGAATTTTGTCTCACAGGAGTTCTTTTACGTGCCAGTAAATCTACCGACATGAGGCTGACGTATTTCAGCACCTTCAAATACCACCAGACTGAGCCAGGATCAAACATACCAAGTTGGTTTTCATAAGGCCAGCACCTCAACCGTCTGAGCCGTTCATTAAGACGTTCATTAAGATAAGTTCCAAATTGCAAGTATTTAAACAGAATTAAATATAAATGTTTATACATTTCTAAATACAGAGTGTGACTGGATGAAATCTCATGTTCTTTAAAGAACAAAACATGTCATTCTATTTTTTAAACCGGGTTGAGTGGCTCAAATGGTTGAGGCGCTGGCCTTCTGACCGCAACTTGACAGGTTTGATCCTGGCTCAGTCCGGTGGCATTTGTAGATGCTCAAGTAAGTCAACCTCGTGTCTGTAGATTTACTGGCACAAAAAAGAACTCCTGCAAGACAAAATTCTGGCAATTCTTTGTATTCGAAAATAGTCAAAAGTAGTTGGACGAAAGACCAATAACATTATTATTCGATTTTTTAATTTTTTCCTTTTCCAGGCATAATTCTATTTATATATTTTCTTTTCCAGTCAGTTCATAAATTTATTTATAAATTAGTTTCAGCAGACTAAAGAACCTAACAGTTATCAATTAACTGAGTCAAAACTGAAAAAAAGAAAAGAAAAAAAAACAGGTCAACTTCAGGAGAATGCTATGATTGTACCTAACATACAGCATATACCATAGCCACTTCCTTCATAATACTACCTTTCACAGACACCCACAATCAAATGGGTACTAAGGTGCATGCACTCACTTTCTCTCAGAAATGGGCTATTGACCATGATGTTCTTAGTCTGTTACATCAGCAGCAGCAACAAGTTCCATTATATATTATTAAAGAAATATTTTTATGTTCAATTGTACATCTATATACTTACAGTAAATGAATAATTTACCTTCATAAAGAGATCCTAAATGTGGTTCAAGGCACCAGAGCCCATATAAGCAGCACAATTTATGAAGAACATTTTTCATGTTCTTTTCCAATTCTGCCTCCTTGCAATGATCCCAGAAAGTCTGGATTACATAGTGCTGTATGGAAAGCAATCAATCAATCAATCAATCAATCAATCAATCAATCAATCAATCAATCAATCAATCAATCAATCAATCAATCAATCAATCAATCAATCAATGCTACAAGTATAACAATCTTAAATATATAGTCTCAAATGAAGAAAAAAAAAATATCTCACCCAAAAATTTAAAAAATATGACTTCATAAACAATGATACATTAATAACTTTATGTACAGTATGTGCAAGCTATATGGCATTATTTTCTCTCCACCATGAACTTACGTGCCCTTGCTGGTGACACCTAGTTTACAGTACACTTTGCCTTCTGATATGGTCTAGAACAAATTCATTACTTTCAGTGATCCATCTCAATGTCACCCTTGGCTTTGACGATATGGAAGTGACCGAGGTTTGAGCGATGCCAGTAATGCCATTCCTTGTACAGCCAGTCCCTGCTATGAACAGTGTGAAAATGTCACTCATAGGGTCAGCTGGTGTGTGCATTCCAGTGGTGTCGACAACTTATGAAATAACAATTTCTGACTCAGTGAGAAAAGCAACAGGAAACTGCCTCGCTCCTCATTTCTCTAGAATGCTTCTTCAGTGATGCCTAGGCCATCTATGACAGCTGATGGCAGAGCTGTTGAGGATCAAACCAGCCTTCAGGCTGAATACCCAACATACATCAAGCAATAATACTAATTTGCATACTATATGCAAGGTCTCCTACACATCGAGAGTACTCTGGCACAGTGGTATTCAAAGAATGGCACGCGGAGTCATCTCAACGTGTACGCAAATTTATCGTAGCTTCTGTTTTCGGTGAGCAATTCAGAAAAGAGTTGAACCTGCTCATTTTCAATAAAATCTTATTTTGATTTAATGTTTTTGTCTACGACTAAACTTAGTCCCCTTTCCGAACTATTCATTCTAAAATGTGCGTCAGTTTGTACCTCCCACTGACTAGGTATGTAAAAATGCTTACTGCTCTTTTTTAATTTTTTTTTGTTTGAATATCCACTCATTCACTTGATTTTTTCAGTAGGAGTGTATATATTACAACAGTAATTGTTGCATTAATAATTACACTCATCGTTGCTAGGCAATGAAAACCTCGTCGGCTTAATTCCACTCATGAGAAAACCATGTTTCTCTATCTGTCTTGTGATAGCTTACCGCGTTGCCTGAGAAGAGAACAGAAGACTCCAATGGTAGAATAAATGGGCTGTCATTAAGCACTGATAATGTCAGGAACAGTTCTCCGGCCGTTTTGGGCTTCTTCCGTAAACTTTTGTTCAAAGGAGTTAGGACAGTCCCTTTGCCCAGCAACGATATAGTACATACAATACATTGTTATTGGGGAACTGGGTAGTGTAGCAGCTTAGCTGGTTGCCTGTCATCCCGGCGACCATGGTTTGATTCCTTGTGTTGCTGGGATGGGATTTCCAGCTGAAAATCTCGTGGTGTCAGGAAGGGCAAACTATCTTCAATCCTTGGCCACAACTCTCCTGTCTCAATGTATGCAAGGACCCTGAGCAAGTGGGATAAGCTGCAGAAGATGATGATTATTATTCATTCATTCATTCATTCATTCATTCATTCATTCATTCATTCATTCAACTTTGCTAATCGGCCAACTAGGGACCACGATAAGCCTCACTTTACATTCTGGCATTTATTCATCTTTCGCTTGATCCACATCGTCTTCATTAGCTCACTGTGTTTAGCACGACGTTCTTCTGTCCATTTAGCACCAGTTGCCCGTTTTTCGTCCCAGAAAGTCCCAAAAGTCTTGATGGCTGCTCTGAAAAGATTTCGGTCTTGTGCATCGTCTGCTTGTAGGCCCAGTTCTTTAAGATCTTTCTTGACATTAACGTACCATGGCATTGCCGTTTTTGGTTTTGCGTCAAATATACTGAAGATACGTTTCATCCATCGAGAGTCAATCATCCGTCGTATATGACCATAGAAGCGAACTCTGCCTTTACGCATTGTGTCCGTGATCTTCTCTATCTTAGAGTATACTTCTTGCCTGGATTTTCTAATGTAGATGCCATTTTTGTAGTTTGGACCAAGTATGGTGTGTAGGATCTTTCTTTCCTCTCTAAATCCACAAACAAACATTTCTCAGACAGGATCAGGCATTCAGATGCATACAGTGATACTGGTTTGATGACAGTGTTGTAGTGACGAATTTTTGTGTTCAGGGAAAAGCACTTTTTGTTGTAAATGTTGCGGGTGGTTTGGAAAGCGACTTCCATTTTCTTGATTCTTGCTTCTATGGCCTCTTTGTCAAGTCCATTTTGCTGAATCCATTTCCCAAGGTATTTAAATTTACTAACATGGTTTATCGTTCCATATTTGGTGTTTAGTTGCGCCGTATCATCTTTGATATTTGACATTACTTCTGTCTTTTGAAAGGAAATTTGTAAACCTGTTTGTTCTGCTACTTCCTTCAACACATTGATCTGTTCTGTTGCACTTTTGAAATTTTCTGCCATAAGGGCTATATCATCAGCGAACGCTAAGCAATCTATTTCCACTACATTTTTCTTTGTCCCAATCCTTACGGGTTTGTAAAGGTTTCTTTCTTTTAACGTCTTTTGCCACTCCTGTATTACCTTCTCAAGTACGCAGTTGAACAAAAGAGGTGACAGCCCATCTCCCTGTCGAACGCCTGTCTTGATCTCAAAGGGTTCAGAGAGACATCCTTGGAATTTTACTTTGGATTTGGTATTAGTTAGTGTTGCCCTTATTATCGCCAGCAGTTTCTCATCGACTCCCATTTCTGCAAGGATGTTAAGTAACACATCATGGTCGATGGAGTCTTATGCTTTCCTGAAGTCTACAAATGTAGATACATAGGTTCGACCTCTCAGCATACGGTATCTTATTATGGTTTTTAGGTTAAGTATTTGTTCTCCACTTGATCGGCCTTTCCGAAAACCTGCTTGGTATTCCCTGAGTTTGTGCTCAATTTGCTGTTCTAGTCTTTCAAGGATGGATAGTGACAGGATCTTGTAGGCTACTGGCAGAAGAGAAATTCCACGGTAATTGTTCACATCTCTTATATTTCCTTTCTTGTATAAAGGATGGATCAAGGCTAGCTTCCAGTCCTCTGGTAGTTCTTTTTCCCATATATCTACAATGGTTTGGTGTAGGATGTCTATTGCTTCTTCCGAAGCATGTTTCCACAGTTCCGCAATCATGGAGTCTTCACCAGGAGCCTTGTTATTTTTCAGTCTCTTTATGTGGCGTTTGATTTCATCGCAATTTGGTGGAGAAGATGGCAGGTTTTGGCTCACTGGTTTGTTTGTTTTGATGGGGTTGGCTGGTTTTTCACAGTTTAGAAGGTCATTAAAATACTTAGCTAAGATTTTGCAGTTTTCTTCATTTGATGTTGCAAGAGTTCTATCTTTCCTTAGAAAGCAAAGGGAAGGTGCCTTGTATCCTTGTACCTTCTTTTTAAAATTTCTGAAGTATTTACGGGTCTCACCTCTATGAAAGTCTTGCTCAATCTTGTCCAGTAGTTCCTTTTCATACTTGCGTTTTCTCACTGCGTATTATTTTTGCTGTTTGTGCTTGTGTTTTGTACATCTTCCAATCTTCTTCTTTTTTCGAGGTGTAATACTTTTTTCCAGGCATTCAGACAATCCCCTAAGGTCTTCTCGCAGTTATCGTTCCACCACGTGTGCTTCTTCCTCTTCTTGATTTCTGCCACTCCTTTTGCAGCTTGTATCATCTGCTTTCTTGTACTGTTGAAGTCTTTTTCCACTGGCTGGGCAAGTTCTTTGAATACCGAGCTCGATAGCTGCAGTTGCTTAAGTGCGGCCAGTATCCAGTATTCGGGAGATAGTAGGTTCGAACCCCACTGTCGGCAGCCCTGAAGATGGTTTTCCGTGGTTTCCCATTTTCACACCAGGCAAATGCTGGGGCTGCACCTTAATTAAGGCCACGGCCGCTTCCTTCCCACTCCTAGCCCTTTCCTGTCCCATCGTCGCCGTAAGACCTATCTGTGTCGGTGCGACGTAAAACAACTAGCAAAAAAAAAAAAAAAGTTCTTTGAATTCATTCTCTCTTTCTCTGAGCTTTTTTGTGTCAAAGCGAATTATGGTAGGTTCGTTCTTATTTTTGTTGAGAGGGATTGGCCGAAACTTGATTACTGATACATAGTGATCTGAGTATGTTTATTCCCTTTTTTACGGTAACGTTCATGATTTGCGGACTGTATCTTCGAGATATAGCAACATGGTCTATTTGGAATTCTCCTATTGTTTTGTTTGGGCATCTCCATGTCATCTGTTTTCTTGGTAAGTGACAAAAGTGTGTTGACATCAGTTGGAGGTTGTGGTTATCACATAGTTCAACGAGGCATTCTCCATTCTTGTTGGTTCTTTTGTGTGCTGGGTAGAGCCCAACAACTTTCCTGTGTTTCCATTCATGTCCTACCTGTGCATTAAAATCACCCAATAGGATCTTGACGTGGTGCTTTGGGATTTTCGCTAATCTGGCATCCAGGATGTTCCAGAATCTATCTGTGCCTTCCAGGTCTTTTTTGTTTTGTTCATTAGTTGGAGCATGTGCATTGACTAGCGTATATGTTTTATTTGCACAACGCAGGGATAGTAGTCATAACCTATCATTAACAGCTTCAAAATTTGAGACTGACCTAAGAATTCTGGTGTTGACAGCAAAAGCTGTACCGAAGATCGGGGTGTTTTTCATTACTCTCTTATGGGATCTGCTCTTGAAGAACCGATACCCTTCAGACTCAAACGTATCTTCGTCAGTGAAGCGAGTTTCTTGCAGAGCCATTACTATGATTTTATTTTCGTGGAGGGCATTGGTCAGCTGTTTCATCTTACCAGTTTGTATTAAACTGTTTATGTTGAACGTTGCCAAAAAAGTCTTAGATATGGGTTTCAGCTTTCGTGACTGTTCAGGATTTCCAAGACGCTCCGACTCGTCTTTAGCATGATGTTGCATCCCCCCCCCAGAATCCGAACGGGATGCATGCGTCGCTTGTCGGCGACGGTGGATTTCTTTGAAAAGTTGCCACCTGGGGTATTAACTTCATGTCTTTGTTTTACCATCATGCTTGAGAAGCTTTAGCTTAGCTTGGAGCAAATTGCTCATTCTACATACAACCAAAGTTGTTAGCCCTGGAGAGCCTCAAGATGTTCTCCGGCTGCGGGCAGGCATTTCCTCCTTACCCGAATAGTTATGGTTTTCCCGCCAATACTCGGGTGGCTGATAGCAGTGGTTTACCACTGGGCGATGGGTTCGCCACATCCCTATGCCATTATTATTATTATTATTATTATTATTATTATTATTATTATTATTATTATTATTATTATTATTATTATTATTATTATTATTATCATCCAGCAACATTAATTTGTTATTTCTGGCATAATTGCAAGATACTCATTTTGGGGGTATGAAGGAAAAACAATACTGGGTTTTGGGGCTATGCCAACCAGGATGTTTGAATACCACTGCTCTAGGGCATGCAAGGTAGGACTGATCTTCTCAGCAGTAAAAATTGCCTTATTCGTCAGCATATGATGCTGAACCAAGTCAAGGAACAGGGCTCCTTGCTGAAGGAGTAATATTGGTCTTATTTGTGCATTTTTATTTCTTTGTTTTTCTGTAAAGCAATATGACTTAAGCAAGTTGACCAGACAAGTACAATTAACTAGTGGCCTGTTGCAGCAATGGCTGCGAACAAAGACTAAACATAAAATTAATCATAAAGGAAGCACGAGAATAGTAATGGAAAATATACTGAACTCAGCAAGACCATTTGTCATTAAACTTACACTTCCGTTGTGACTATACATTTGGAATATTTTATCCTTGTCAATTGCGCTGTCACAATCATCTTGTGCAAGCTTGTAAGAGTAGTGTTTTCATCTCTCTAATAAAGTAGGCTGCAATTCACTGTAAATTATTCCATTTGACTGTCCTATTCATTGACCAATTTCAGTATGCTATGCTTCTTGTGAAATACCCTTCAGTTTCAAGGAACTGACCCTGATATGCTTTAGTTATAATCCTAATTTCGACATCCCTTGCAGCTTTGACTCTCCTAAATGCCACATAACTGAAAATGCACCGGAATAAAGTAAATACCTATTTTGTCAAAACTTAGACCCTGTGCTTTGTTAATGGTCATTGCAAAATCAATTGCTTTCTTTTAAATTTGAAAGGCAGGTTATTGTCAGTAGACACCAAACCAATCCTAGTTAGATAAATTACCAGATTCTTGGAAGCATCTGTAATGACTTCTAATCTTATTATTTCATCATACATTTCTCTATCATACACACAATGTTTATTAAACCAAAGGAATGTGCGTATTTCTTATAAGCATTACAATTGCACAAACTTGTAATTTTAATACATTTGGGTATTCTATGGGTATGCTGCTTACAAAATTTGTGTCATCTGACTGAGTATTGGGACTGTTGAATTCCATGAAACTTCCTGAGATTAGATGAAGAACATCTTCATTTATGTTGTTACAGTCCTCATTGAAGAGACCTGTTATAGTAAGCAGGAGAATTTCAGTCTATACAATTGCCAAAAATCTGAATTACCATAAATTCGTTACTTATGAAGTCTGAGACTTTTCTTGTATCATTTCCTATTTCATTTTAAATTTCATTAGGTCCTAATTGTAGTAGTCATGCCGCAAATTCCTTTACAGAAGGCTTTGCACGATGGTTTGTATTCAAGTGCAATACTTTAATTTTTGGCCATGTATGAGCATTCTGGATACATGCCTCAATTATCCAAGCACTTCCATCTTTGGATACCACAGGAAGAAGTTGGCAAAAATCTCCCCCAAATACGACAAACTTACTACCCATTTCTTTTTCACACCTCACAATATCCTTTAGTATGCAGTCAGTCCAATTTACTGCTAATGTAAGAATCATCAAAACTTCATCAATAATGTTTTTTTTCGCAAAATGTCTGCTTCTGAGCCATTTCATTTAACGCATGGAACGGAACTTTGTTAGTGGAACATGCAAACCAAAAGTGCTATGAACCGTCTTACCATCTGGTAATAACAAAGTTGCATTTCCATGTATACTAAATATGAATGAACAGATGTTTTCCTGCATCCTCGTGGAGCTTCTAAACAAAAAGGTATTAGATTCTGTTCAGAGTTGATTTCGCAAAGCCATCTATCGAACTAACATAGAAAGATCTGCAGAGATAACTTTCATAGAGCCCTCTATCGGTCTGGCATAGAAAGATCAGCGGAGACTACTTCCATAGAGCTATCAACTGGCAAATAAACTGCAATGACCTAAGCATCGTATTATTCAAATAAATGACTATTTTACGCAAATAAAGGACTTTATAAATTAAGTAGTTTTCTAGTAATCCTGAGATGGAGACCTTTCTTTTGATGTATAACAAAGGCATTAGTATTGCGGTTTCCTCACAATATTGTGTTTAACGTTCAAATTATACATATAGACTAGCAATTACCCGCAGCTTCGCTCACGTCGATTTCGAAATTTGATCACAGTAATCGTTCCTTGGTATTGTATTAAGACATTATCTGAAAATTCCTAAAGTATAAAAACTCACCCAAAAATTGAGTTTCATTTACCCCAGAAATTCTTTGTGAACCATGTTTGTGGTATTACCTTTTGGGGCTAAGACGACCATGCAACATAGAACTGTACATGTTCTCTCAAGTCAAAAAAATTAATACGTGTTTATTTTTAAAGGAGATTCCAAATACCTATTCCCACTTCTGTTACATCTTCGATTTTTGAGATATACATAAGTATCCCCATAAAAAGAATTCAACCCCTTGATCAGTCCTTCCCCCACCCCCACCTCCATATAAGTGTATTTTCAGAAAACAAAAATACAGGTTTCTTCATTTTTAAAGGAGATTCCAAATACCAATTTTCACGTCTGTAACATCTTCAGTTTTTAAGATATAAGTACCATCATAAAAAAAAATTCAACTATTTTTCACTTCCTTTCACCCCCCCCCCCCCCCTCCGTTAAGTGCATTC
The DNA here is from genome assembly GCF_040414725.1 of Anabrus simplex. Classification (NCBI taxonomy): domain Eukaryota; kingdom Metazoa; phylum Arthropoda; class Insecta; order Orthoptera; family Tettigoniidae; genus Anabrus; species Anabrus simplex. The sequence continues at coordinate 1,155,617,337 of NC_090266.1, read as the reverse complement.
TCCGAAAACAAAAGGGTGCATATTCCTGTATTTTTAAAGGACATTCCAAATACCAAGTTTATTGTGTCTAACATGTTTTGTTTTTGACATATAGTGTAGCTATTCCGGTACTCATTTTAAAAATTCAACCTCTTTTCAAATTCTTTTCAGCTCCTTAACTGGATTTTTCGAAAACAAAAACATACTTGTTTCATTATTTTTAAAGAAGACTCCAAATACCAGTTTTCATGCCTGTATGTCTGTAACCCCTTCAGTTTTTTAGATAAATGTATACTCACAAGAATAATTTAACTTCTTCTTGACTTCTTTTCCACCCCTGTCCCACCTTAAGTGGACTTCAGAAAACAAAAAATGCGTTTTTGTTTATTTTCAAAGAAAATTAAAAATACCCACTTTCATGCCTGTAACAGCTTCAGTTTTTAAGATATCAGTTTATAAGATAAAGTATCCTCATAAATATATTTCAACTCCTTATTTACTTATTTTCAACCCCACACCCCCTTACATCTATTTTCCAGAAAAAAATGCGTGTTTCTTTATTTTTAAAGGAGATTCCAAATACTAATTCTCACGTCTGTAACATCTTCAGTTTTTGAGATATATATACTCATAAGAGGAATTCATCTCCGATTTCATCACCCCCCCTTCAAATGCTATCAATTCTTCCAACCCTCCTCCTGTTAAGGGTTTTTTCCGAAAACCAAATAATACGTATTTCCTTATTTTTAAGGGAGATGCCAATACCAATTTTCACGTCTGCAACAAGTTAAGTTTTTGAAATATACTGTAGATATGCTAATTTTAAAAATTCACCCCCTTTTTCAGTTCCCCTTAAGTGGATATTCCGAAAAAAAATATTTGTGTTTCTTTACTTTTACAGGAAATTCCAAATACCAGTTTTCAAATCTGTAATATCTTACGTGTCTGAGGAAATTTGCAGGCTTCTTAAAAATTTACTCTGTTTGTCACTCTCGTTTACCCCCTACTCATCGGATTATCTAAAAACACAAAAATACGTGTTTCTTTATTTTCAAAGGAGGTTCCAAATTTCAATTTTCGTGTCTGTAACGTCTTCAGTTTTTGAGATATAAGTCTCCTCATAAAATGTGTTCAACCAATTTTCCCCCGTTTTTCACACACACACACACACACACATGCGCGCGCGCACACAATGGGATTTTCTGAAAACAAAAATAATGTGTGTATTTTTAAAGGAGATTCCAAATACCAATTTTAGCGTCTGTAAACTTTTCAGTTTTTGTGATATAGATATCCTCATTTTAAAAATTCACCCCCCTTTTCACTCCCTTAACAGCAGAATATCCAAAAATCCTCCCTTAGTGAGCACCTACATGTTAATATGAATGTATCTTCAAAATTTCATTTCTTTCTGTCCAGTAGTTATGGCTAGGCGATGATGACTCAGTCAGTCAGTCAGTACAAGTTATTTTATATATATATAGACTAGCAATTACCCGCGCCGATTTCGTAATTTGATCAAAGTGATCGTTCCTCGGCATTGTACTAAGATATTATCTGAAAATTCCTAAAGTATAAAAACTCACCCAAAAATTGAGTTTCATTTAGCGCAGAAATTCTTTGTAAACCATGTTTGTGGTATTACCTTTCGGGGCTCAGACGACCATGTGACATAGAACTGTACATGTGAGAAACAGTCTTCTCTCAAGTCGAAAAAATAAACACACGTTTCTTTATTTTTAAAGGAGATTCCAAATACTTATTCCCACATCTGTAACATCTTCAGTTTTTTTAGATATAAATAAGTATCCCCATAAAAAGAATTCAACCCCTTGATCAGTACTTCCCGCATCCCCACCCCCATCTAAGTGTATTTTCCGAAAACAAAATTACATGTTCCTTTATTTTTAAAGGAGATTCCTAATACCAGTTCTCATGTCTGTTACACATTCAACTACTTTTCACTTTTTTCGCCCCCCGTTAAGTGCCTTCTCTGAAAACAAAAAGGTACATGTTCCTGTATTTTTAAAGGACTTTCCAAGTTTCTTGTCTCCAACATAAGTTTTTGACATGTAATGTAGATAATATACCGGTACTCATTTAAAAAAAAAAAAACACTCTTCCAATTCTTTTCATTAACTGGATTTTCCGAAAACAAAAAAATATGTGTTTCATTATTTTTAAAGGACATTCCAAATACCAGTTTTCATGGCTGTACATCTGTAACACCATCAGTTTTTGAGATAAATGAATACTCACAAGAATAATTTAACTTCTTCTTGACTTCTTTCCACCCCTCTCCCGCCTTAAGTGGACTTTCCGTACACAAAAGATACGTGTTTCTTTATTTTGAAAGGAAATTCAAAATACCAACTTTTCGTCTGTAACAGCTTCAGTTTTTAAGATAAAGTATCCTCATAAACATATTTCAACTCCTTATTTACTTATTTTCAACCCCACACCCCTTAGTCAATTTTCAAAAACAAAAACAAAAATGTGTGCTGTTTTATTCTTAAAGGAGATTCCAAATACTAATTTTCACGTCCGTAACATCTTCAGTTTTTGAGATATAAGTATCCTCATAAAAGTAATTCAACTCCTTTACCACCCCCTTCCTACCCGTTAAGTTGATTCATCCCTCCCCAAAAGTGTGCGTTTCTTTATTTTTAAAGGAGATTCCAAATACCAATTTTCACGTCTTTAACATCTTCAGTTTCTGAAGATATAAGTATCCTCATAAAAAGAATTAAATACTTTTTCACCCCATTCTTCACTTCATTTCACCCTCCCCCCTGAAGTGAATTTTCCGAAAACCAAAGGAGTTGTTTATTTATATAGGAGCTTCCAGATGCCCATTATCGTGACTGAAACATCTTCAGTTTTGAGAAATAAGCATCCTCATAAAATTATTAATTAGAGCAATTAGATTAATTAGAGCAATTCATGTTAGCCTAACTATTTTAAGCATTTTATCGTAAACAAAACCTAGGATCCTAGCAAACAATTTTGATCTTAGATATTGGGAACAGCGAGTGAAGATGCCTAAAAAAATAGGTGAAGCATGTCTCATTTAAGACACAGTAATGATGTAACATTTATGTAAATTAATAAAAAACAATGTATTGTAAAGGTGGACATTCTTTCAGAAAGGTATCTCTGATATGCCGAGAAACACTACAATTATCGAAAACTGAACATCCAGCGTAGTCATGAGGACTACTGAGGCAGAGAAACTTCGCAGCACAGTTATGCTGGCTTTTACTACAGATGGACAGAAACTTCCTCCCTACGTACAGTAATTTTCAAGCGCAAAACGAGAAATTCCCTTCCAGTGTGCAAATTTATTTCCAGAAGAAAGTATGGATGGTAGCAGATCTCATGAAGGATTGGTTAAATGTTGTGTGGGGAAGACGGCCTGGCCATCTCGTAAAGCACAGGTCTCTCCTGGTTTTGGACAGTTTCCGTGGCCAGCTTGTTGCTGATGTTTACCAAGAAACGATCAGCCAGAAGACTGATGCTGCAATTATTCCTGGTAGCTTGATGTCTGCCGTGCAGCCTCTTTATGTACGCATCAAAAAGCCATTCAAAGACAACAAACAGGGGGTATATTCTGAATGGATGGCGGGAGGTTCTCATACGTTGATCCTACCACGAAGATCATGGGGCCTTCATTAGAGTTAATATTTGAGTGGATTATTCATGCATGGGGACTGATTTTACAAGAAATTGTCAAAAGTTAAGAAAACTGGGATTTCCAATGAATTAGATGGAACTCAAGATGACTGCATCTGGGAGGTGAAAGAGAATAGGAGTGATTCATTGCAGATAACTTTGGAAGAAAGCGATGATGAATGACATGGTAAGTCCATTTCTTTGAAGTGAAATACATATAGCGTAGGCAATTTTACAGATTTTACCCTAATACAGTATTCTAATTTATTTCAGGTATTTGGCTGTTATCTTCAGTGAATTCTTGTGCAACATTAGAAGAAGACTGTTTCGGTATAATTACTGCTAGGGAATACATTATTGCCTTAGATTTCTCGTTAAAATTGTGTTATACATATTTTTGATTCCTTTGTACTATTTTAGGCCTAAATAAATTTTGTAACTTAAGGTAATTATGTTTGATTTTTTATTTCCATTTTCAATTTAGATTCGCATAATTTTCCCTCCCCAATTTTGAGGTCAGAAAATAGTTTAAAAAGAGGGGAGGAAAAAATGCAAGTAAATACGGTAGTTCATAAACATCAACTGATTTTTTTTTTGTAAATGATCTAAATTCCATTTTATCAGGAAGTGCCCACTATTCCAACCACTACAGTGAATGAAGTTTGAGCAACCTGGATGATCAGAATATATCTTAAGAATTCAATGAACATCAATCACTTCTCATGTTTGAATTTCTTGACAACTGAGAAGTGATTATCTTGAGACAGTATTTTCCTCATGGAGAGTTTCAATACCCAATACATGTAAAATAAAATTCCTATGTATATAAATGTATACATTCAATTGTTACGTGATGTGGATGGTATAGTAACATTGCCACCTACGTGTGCAAGCAAAGCAGAAAGAGCTTTCATCTTTTATTCCGTGTTCTGTAGCCGATAAGATGTCTGGGTGGTTCAATCATTCACTACTGATCTGCATTTAAGGCAGTTGCCCAGGTGGCAGATTCCCTATCTGTTGTTTTCCTAGCCTTTCTTTGAATGATTTCAAAGAAACTGGAAATTTATTGATCATCTCACTTCGTAAGTTATTCCAAGCCCTAATCTCCTTCCTACAATTTGTCCTCTTGAATTCCAACTTTGTCTTCATACTGTGATCTTTCCTGCTTTTAAAAGACACCACTCAAACTTATTAGTCTAATGATGTCATTCCACGCCATCCCTCCACTGACAGCTCAGAACATACCACTTAGTAGAGCAGCTCGTCTTCTTTCTCCCAAGTCTTCCCCGCCCAAACTTGGGAACATTTTTGTAACACTACTCTTTTGTCGGAAATCACCCAGAACCAACTGAGCTGTTTTTGTTTGGATTTTTTCCAGTTCTTGAATCGAGTAATCTTGGTGAGGGTGCCATACAGTTGAACCATACTCTATTTGGGGTCTTCCCAGGGACTTGTATGCCCTCTCCTTTACATCCTTACTACAACACCTAAATACCTTCATAACCATGTGCAGAGATCTGTATCCTTTATTTACAATCATATTTATGTGATTACCCTAATTAAGATCTTTCCTTATATTAACACCTAGGTACTTACAGTGATCCCCAGTTCTCTGCCCTCTCGCTCCTTGCTACAAAGCTCAAGGGTGACCCTGGCTATTTACAGGACTGCCATGCAGTTTACACACGATGTCAACAACTCCATATACTGATTGGATCTATCCCCATAATCATCCCTTTTGGGATATAAATTAATTCTCTAAATTATGTATCTCATTGCACTTTACCTTTTCTAAACTGATCTTTCTGTTTATTTTACCATGTATGATCATTATGTAACAGCAATTTCATTTTGAAATTACTGCACGGAGCTGCGCGGTCATAACTATGAGTTTTATATTATGTGTAATTTTATGTTAAAACTATTCTAATATTTTGAACTTAAACCAGTGGCCAACATAATTAACTGTAGGGTGTAACTTTATTTATTTATTTTTATTTTTTTTTTGCTAGGGGCTTTACGTTCCACCGACACAGATAGGTCTTATGGCGACGATGGGATAGGAAAGGACTAGGACTTGGAAGGAAGCGGCCGTGGCCTTAATTAAGGTACAGCCCCAGCATTTGCCTGGTGTGAAAATGGGAAACCACGGAAAACCATTTTCAGGGCTGCCGATAGTGGGATTCGAACCTACTATCTCCCAGATGCAACCTCACAGCCGTGCGCCCCTAACCGAAATGACCAATTTACCCGGTAGTGTTAAATTGTTATCTGAGATTCAATACTGAGACTTTGTTGAGGATAGGCATGTTATTCTTGTGTTCATTGTGATGTGACTTCAAAATAATCCATTCTCATTTGCATGAAGTGTGTTAGATGAGTTATCTCTGATATTGTTCACCTCTCTGGTTTAATGTTAAACAAAAGTATGAAGATTTATTTGCTGGTTACCATGAAGTGATAACTGGGTTATGTTAACCTTCATATGAATTAATTTTCTTCTCCAAGGTTTCACCATTATTGATTACTGCATGAGCCCAACAAGTCCATATGTACTAAATATGTTTCTAAATATAATTCACTTATCTTAAATGACAATGACCAGCCAGGACAGCTACAGAAATCAGACATTGTGGTGCACGTGAATGAGTTGATTTGAGATAATCAGTGACAAGGCAATACTGGTGAATCTGTTTCATGGTATTTGCCCTCACATCTCAGTGGATTCCCCATTGTGGATTCCCCATAGTCTTGAAAACAGTCAAAGGAGTTATCACATCGCCACTGTTCTTGAATATCAGAACAACAGAGTTACCCGTTTCTGGTAATATGTGGTGGCAACCTTGCCAGCTGGAAAATAAGGCATAGCTATCAGTAGAAACGTGTAGACTTCCCATTTCCCATACAGAACAGTGTGGGCAATGTAATGATGACATGGTTTACCAATCAACATGGGCGACTTATTGGAATTTCCTGGAGAAGGGGGGCAACTGAATACTTAGCAATATAACAAAATACTCAGGAAGTTTTGGCAGATGATGAAAGGTAAAATGCCCAGGACTCTTCTGAGGTGGTTTCACTTTGCTCCACAACTGTGTCTACGACACATCGCAGTAATTCAGGAGGGAAGTACTCGTGTATCCCCTATATAATCTTGACATGCCCCAGTGTGATTTTCACATATTCAGAGAACTGAAACTTTCCCTCAACAACCAATGATTAATGTCATATGATGACATGGAGGCTGCAGTTTGATTAAGGTCGCAGCAGGATTCCCTCACCTTGTCTCATATTGACCTCAGCAGGTGTGCGTGCTCTTCCACCAGGTGCTAAAAATTTAAGTAATTGACTCGCAAATACATTATTCTCTGGTTGACAATTTTTCATTGCAAACCAAATGGAAACAGAAACAAACAAGTGTATTAATATACATTAGAAAGAAAAAGCTGGGATTAAAATGATAAATCCACAGAAAGGACAAACACAGTAAGATGGCTGTGTGGTCAGGAGGAGCCACAGAAAGAGAAACTCAAACATGAAAACACAAAGGAAAGGACAAGCTCCACACATCCATACAGTCGTCGCTATCATAAATGGGCTATTCTCCTCACTGATCCCTGATGGGATGATTCTTGATGTGGGAAGGTTAGGACAAAGAAGCGTATAAACTAAAGATATGAGAGATGTAACAAAATAAGAGGCTTATACAGATGGTTGAAGTCAAGGAATGTAGACAAAAAAGCACAAAAGAACCCAAAATGTTTGATCCCCTGATAAAAAAAAGGGGTGCAAATACTCCCCACATTTAGTTTCATAGAGAATGAGTACTGAAAGGAAGAAGTCTCTGGTTCATTATGCATTCAAGTAATGAGAGTTATCTATGATCATTCATTCAAATGGATTGCACAGAACAAACAATGATCATAATGTCTATTGCCCTCAAGATTATGCAAGAGGAATTCCTTGAAAGAGAGAAGTGAAGTAGTTTCAAGAGACTTTGCTAGAGGAGAGGCCAGTTCAGTGTAAAAACAAATGTAAATACATGATCAACAAACAATACAAGTTTATGTTTTATATTGTGCAACATCGTATGGGTTTTCTTAATCAGTAATGAAAGTATTAAAAAACCCATAAGCTTACTACAGTATGTGTGTTAATTATCAGAAGATAGGTTACTGTTTTGTTAAACATAAAACTAATTATTTACTGCTGAACACATAATATTTTAAGAAAACAGGTCTTATGACATAGAATAAATTTTAAAAGGGTTACCGGTAATATAATTATAAAATCTTTTACCTCTATAAATGCCATGGAGAGAGATCTTGCATAATATACTTGTGAATCATTTTTGGCAGTGAAAGGATCTTTTCCCTCATGTAAATTAGAGTGATACACATCTTCAGTACTTTGCAGAAGCCAGATGATCAACCATTTATAAATAGAGAGGATAACTGAAAAAAAAAAAATATATATATATATCATAGGCTCATTGCTTGTGAAATTACACATATACACATACATACATAATCCTGGCCTGAAATATTACATAGACAAAGTAATAGCAGGGTATTTTGTTACAAATACTGTGCATGCCAAACACTACCTACTACAAAACAAAAGTATCATGTTGGCACTAGCAAAACATAAGTACAATGAAACAGGAAAATCAGCGTATCTTTAGCACAAAACGTGAGTTTATGCAAACTATCACCTAAGTAGCAAAGTGTGAAAGGTTCACTTAATACAGGATATGATGACTCATAACTCTTGTACAGGTCCTACAATGGTGATCCACGCTAGGATCAAAGCAAACGTCATTTACTCCTTGCGGTAAGGAACTCAGCCTCCATGTGGAGGTTAGTGCAAGTATAGATCATGATGTTGCTCCGAACTAGCACATCAAAACCATAAGGATATCTTTCTTTGATGTTTAATTGATGGTATATTGGGTTTGGCTCTTGTCAGATGAGTATGGATTAGAAATTTATCTGTAGGCTGTGAACCATATGACCTTACCAGGGTGGGGAGGCTTGCATGTCCAAATGAAGCAGGTAGCCAAGCCGTTGATACAACAATATTGGATGGGTATCTGTCGAGAGACCAGACTAATGAATGGCTCATCAAAACTGGGAAAGCAGCTTTTCAGCTGTTGCAAGGGCAGCAGTCTGGATGATTGACTGATACGGGTTTTAAAAATATTTAACATGGCTTAGCTTTGTTGTTACTGCTACACAGATGAAAGCAATGGGAAACTACACCCATAACTAACTCCCGAGGACATGCAGCTCTCTCTCCCGGTATGAATGATCTGACAATGGCTTCCTCCCAGGTAAAATATTCCAGAGGGAAAATAGTCGCCCATGCAGATATCCGGGTGGGGAATACATGAGAGGGGGCAACCATCAGGAAGATGGACCCTGACATTCCGAGTCGGAGAGTGCAATGTTAGTCCTTTGAATCGCTGTGGTAGATTAGAGAATCTGAAAGGGAAATTGATACACTAAAATTAATGTAGTTTGTATAAGTTCACTGGCAGGAAGAGCAGGAATTTTGGTCTGGTGACTACAGAATTATCAACAAAAAATCAAACAGGGGAAATGCAGGAGTAGATTTAATAATGAATAAGAAAATAGGGCAACGGGGAAGCTACTACGACCAGCGTAGTCAAACAATTATTGTTAAGATAAACACCAAGCCAATGCCCACCACCAGATTTATATATGCCTACTAGTTAAGCAGATGATGATTATGATCAAATCAAAAGAATATTTGAAGAGCTAGAAGATTTAATACAATATGTAAAAGGTGACAAGAATCTAATTGTGATGAGAGACTGGAATGCAATGGTAGGCCAAGGAAGAGAAGGTAATGCAGAATGAGAATATGGATTGGGATAAAGGAATGAAAGAAGTCGGCTGGTTGAATTCTGCACAGATCATATTTTAACCCTTGCTAACACTTGGTTCAAACACCATGAACAACAGCTGTATACATGGACAAGAACTGGAGACCCTGGAAGGTATCAAATAGACTTCATTATGATTAGGCACAGATTCAGAAACCAGGTGTTGGATTGCAAGACATTACCATGGGCAGACATGGACTGACCTCAACTTGTTGGTCATGAAATGCCATCTGAAGCTGAAAAAATTTAAGGAAGATAATGCAAGAAAATTGGATCTATACAAGTTGAAAGAAAAGAGTGTGAGGGATTGTTTCAAGGAACATGTTGCACAAGGGCTAAATGAAATGGCTGAAGGAAACACAATAGAGGAAGAATGGACAGTCATGAAGAATATCAGTAAGACTGCTGAAGAAAGGTTAAGAAGAGAGGATTGATCAACCAGGAATCAATTGATAACTCTGTAGATACTAGACCTGAATGAACGATGAAAGTACAAGAATGCAAAAAAAAAAAAAAAAAAAATGAGAAGGGCTGAAAATAATGCAGGCAAGTAAAGAATGAAGTATATATAAAGTACAGGACAGCTAAGGAAGAATGACTGAAAGAGAAGTACAAAGATGTGGAAGGTTGTATGGACCCCGGAAAGGTAGATTCTGCATACAGGAAAATCAAGGAAACCTTTGGAGAAAGGAAAATTAGGTGTATGAATATTAAGAGCTCAGATCAAAAACCACTTCTGGGGAAAGAAGATGAGGCAGAAAGATGGCAGGAAAATATCCTACAGTTCTATCGAGGTGATGAACTAGATAACTGGGTTCTGGAACAAGAAGAGGCTGTTGATGGGAGCCCAAATTTTGAGATCAGAACTTGACAGAGCTTTGAGAGACCTAAATAGGAACAAGGCACCAGGAATTGATGATGTACACTCAGAATTAATGACTGCCATAGAAGAAACCTGCATGGCAAGGTTATTCCATTTGGTGTTTAAGATGTATGATACAGGAGAAGTGACATCCAATTTTTGGCAGAATGTTGTTACACCTACTCCCAAGAAAGCTGGTGCTGACAAGTGTGAAAACTACCACACCATTCATTTAGTATCTCATGCCTGAAAAATTTTAATAAGTATTATTTACAGAAGAATGGAAAGACAAGTTGAAACTGAGATGTGAGAAGATCAAGCTGGCTTCAGAAGAAAAGTAGGAACACTTGAAGCAATTCTGACTTTATGTCTGACCTTAGACGACCAAATTAAGGACAAGCCCACATACATGGCGTTGGTTGGTCTGGAAAAGTCATTCAATAATTTTGACTGGACCAAGCTATTCGAAATTCTGAATGGGATTGGGATCAGATTCCGAGAAAGAAGAATTATCTATAACCTGTAAAAATCAGTCTGCTGTGATAAGAATTGAGGGCACAGAAAAGCAGCAGCAATCCATAAAGGAGTGAGGCAAGGCTGCAGTTTGTCCTCCCTCCTCTTCAATGTTTATACAGAAGAGACAGTAAAGGAAATCAAAGAGGAATTTGGAAAGGGAATCATAATCCAAGGAGAGGAAATCAAAACCCTGAAATCTGCTGATGTTATTTTATCCGATTCAGCAGAAGATCTGGAGAAAATGCTGTACTTTTTTTTTTTTTCTGTGTGGCTATTTCTGGCCAGGTGCAGCCCTTGTATTGCAGACCCTCCAATGAGGGTGGGCGGCATCTGCCATGCGTAGGTAACTGCGTGGTGTTGTGATGGAGAATAGTGTTTTATGTGGTGTGCGACTTGCAGGGATGTTGTGGACAGCAAAAACACCCAGTCCCCTAGCCAAGGGAATTAACCATTTAAGTTTAAAATCTACGACCCTGTCGGGAATCAAACCCGGGATCCTCTGGACCAAAGGCCAGCACGCTAACCATATAGCCATGGAGCCAGATGCTGTATGGTATGGACAGAGTCTTGGGGAAGAAGTACAAGATGAAAATAAAGGAGTCCATAACAAAAATAATGGATCGTCGCCATAAGACCTATCTGTGTCGGCGCGACGTAAAGCCCCTAGCAAAAAAAAAAAAAAAAAAAAAAAAATTATGGAGTGCATTCAAACGTCAGGTGATGCAGAAAATATTAGATTAGGAAATGAAGTATTAGAAGGAAGTCTATGAATATTTTTACTTGGGAAGTAAAATAACTAACGATGACGGAAGTAAGGAGGACATAAAATGCAGACTAGCACAAGGAAGGAGTTTCTTTTTTTTTTTTTTTTTTAAAGAAATTTGCTTACAACAAACATTCGATATGGAAATTAGAAAGATGTTTTTGAAGACTTGTCAGGAGCGTGGCATTGTATGGAAGTGAAACATGGATGTAACTCTCTCAGAAAGAAAGAGAATGGAAGCTTTTTGAAATGTGGTGTCATAGAAGAAAAACAAAGGTGAGATGGAGAGATCGAATCACAAATGAAGAGATACTGAACTGAATTGGTGAGAGAAAGATGTGGTAAAATTTGACAAGAAGAAGAGAGAGAATGATATGACACATCTTAAGGCACCCAGGCAAATCACACTGGGGCATGTCAAGACCAGGCAAATGCTGGGGCTGTACCTTAATTAAGGCCACGGCCACTACCTTCCCAATCCTAGCCCTTTCCTATCCTGTCACCGAAAAACCTTCAATGTTAGTTTGATGTTGTAGCAAAAAAGAGAAATCACAAAAAAACATTTTCAGGGCTACCGACGGTGGAATTTGAACCCACTATCTAATTCCAACAGTAGTGACACAGATGTCTGCTGCCACTCTTCATCTAACCCTGCCTGCCCAGTGCTGTTACAAGCTGTTATGGTCTGGTTCATAACAGGATATTTACTAGTACATTACCACATTTCTTTTGTATAACCTGTTGAGGGGTGAAGAACAGTATTATCACCACAAGAGAAGATGGGAAAACTTTTTAATACTGCTGAACTCTCCATCCACGAGAAATATTACATTCAAAACCTTTCGTAATATCAAAACTTCAGATTCGACGTCTTAATAAACATTTTCCAACAAGTGTGCATAAAAGCTTTAACACATTTTGTAGGAAGGCATAAATAATATTAGGAAATTAAATTAATTATGGAATTAATTAACTAATTAATAAGAAATCAGGGAACATGTTAATTACAACATAGAGGAAATCAGGACGTCAATCGAATCACGGCGTACGCTGGACGTCAGAGCTCAGAATATAGGTGGCGAACTCGAACAAGGACTCTCGCTCACTTACTTGCTGGCTAAGCATGTTGTTCAGATGCTCACTACGCAGGGAGGTCTTTTATAGACCTGGAGGGCTGTTACTTGCCACCATGAGGAGAACAGTGTCATTTCTTGATGGTTTAACAGACCATCTACAGTCATAGCAGACGTCAATAGTGTCTATGAAGAAAGTACGTATCATTACATGTCAATTGTGAAACCACAAGTTCGGAATTTGTACTAATATTTTCGTGAAAGTTTCAGTGAACATCAAGCAGTACCAGTTCGTGACCGGCCAAGGCAATGAAGACCAACAGTAGAAAATTTGTGTGCCCCGAGGACATCGCCCAGATGAAGATGTAGCACTAAAAGGCAGGACCGATACTGACAGTGTCCTAATGCCATGAATCCAGCCTAGGAGACCAGGGTCATCAAGGCATCCAAGTTAAATCAACAATTCATTTATACTGGGTATTATCTGTTCTATGTAGCTGTAATAAGTAGTTAACTTTCTCCTTGAAGGGATTATTGATTGAACAGTAGTTTGATTGGATTTTTAGTATCTTTACCATGTCATTTTCTTGTGTTATACGACATTTAGTCTATTTTCTCCTACTATACGATTTTTAAGGTGCGTGATGACGGTATGTCAACATCATCGACTACGCGGGTTTCAATAAGTCATGTCATCGGACAAGTATCTGGTTTAAATATAAGCCATCGGCTAACCTTTAAGATATATTACTTTTCCGTTCAATTACTACAATATTGAGGATTGTGTATGTGTAATATTTTTATTTTTCGGAATTTATTTCTCCTATAGTTTTACCAGAAGTGTTTGCTACATTTTCATGAGAGAGCAGGCTCATCTGACGTACTAATGCTATGCTAACAATACAGATAGCTTTCTTTTGGATCCGATTTCATACTTATATATATATGTATATACTTATATATATGTGTGTGGTTCCAATGATGATGATGATGATGATGCTTTTAGTTTAAAGGGGCCTAACATCGAGGTCATCGTCCCCTAATGGCACGAAATCAAATGGCAACAAAAAAATCAAAATCATCCACTGACCAAAATAAGAAAATGGCATGAAGAATGAATGGATGGACATGAACCCAAAAGGAAACAAAAAAACAATAAATAAACAAAAAAACAGTGGATCCGACGCAAAAAGGATCAGAAAAAATAGTATTACTGACCAAGGGACCACATATAAAGCATAATCCTGAATCGAGGATGCTTGATGTCTAAAGGGGTCCAGAATCCATGTCTAAGGCCCCACAGGATGGTACATGTCGCGAGTAAAGTAGAACCATGGTGTTTGTCATTTTGGGGTACTAACCAAAAGTAGCGAAGACTCACAGTGTTCCACACAAGATGGTACTACTCTCAAATATTGTACTTCGTACAGGTAACGCAGACCTATGTTGTTCCTAACACAATGGCGCCACTCATAGCCAACGCAAACTGATAAGGTTCCTCACCGAGTGTACTAACCACAGGGACTTGCACTATCCCATGGTGTTCCTCAACATAGTGGGGACCAATCACAGGCAACGCTGACCCACGGTGTCGCTCATATAGTGGTACAACGCACAGGCAACGCCCAGACCCGCGACGTTGCTCACATGGGTACGACGCACGGGTACTGGAAAACCCCCGACCAGGCCATTGGTGCTACTAATCACAAACCTATTTCGTACTAACTTAGTGGTACTACTCGCAAGTATAGGCAACCCATGGTGTTCCCCGCGTGATGGTACGAATCAAAAGTAGTTACATCGTTCTAATTCAACCATCCCTTGGTCGCCCCTTTTAGTCGCCTCTCACGACAGGCAGGGGATACCGTGGGTGTATTATTTGTCTGGGTCCCCCACCCACAGGGGGTAGAGAGGGAGAAAAAAGGAGAAAAAAGAAGGGATCCGTCACTTCGAAAAATGAAGTAACGGACGAAGAAAGGCAAGGGCCACGAAGGGCGTGCAAATGAAAAACTCCCTAGGCCTCGAATGCTCTAATAACATCGGGGTCAGAAAAGAACAAGAGTTGACCAAGGGAGGTCGGACAGGATAGACGAAAGTGAGGAGCCCGGCACAAGTAAGTGGAAGCAATGCCAGGACTCAGCTAAGGGCCCCATGGTCGCCAATCCACACTCCCAAGTTGAAAGCCCCTTGGGCCCCTGTTAGTCGCCTCTTACGACAGGCAGGGGATACCACGGGTGTATTCTACATGAGTGTCCCCCACCCGCAGTGGGTATGTGTGGTTCCAGCCATTTATGAAAATTTTTCCGTGATATTTTGGACGGATGTTGCGAATTATTTTCGATATTTCACCTCTCACGTTGTGCCTTGTGGAGAGATGTTGCATTGGATTATGATGATTTTATGTGCTATTTGGGGGCGAATCTTCATGTCTCTATGATCAGAAGCACATGTAATCTATTTTCTGCGGTGTTAAGTGAAATGATGAATGGATATTTAGAGATAATTTATCATCATTTGATGCATCTGCGAGTAGTTGTTTTCGAGAGAGAGACATAGATGATACCGTCTTCACAAAATATTATTGAACCACGAGGTAAAGCACATGTCTTCCTATAAAATAAAATTGAGCGTATGAGATCAGAGCCTTTTGTCATACTGGATGAGCATCATCGCAATAATATCAAAATCGTAGCTGTATTATAATACTACCCAATTCCTCGATATTGGATATTGGTAACATCCTGAGTTTGATGTAGATATTGACGATATTATCAGTCACCATTACCCAGACTATTTCTACTGGATTGATTACTGTTGTTTCAGGCCACCATTTATGGGAGTCTTTCATCTCCATAAAATGGATAAATAACGTGTGGACACGTGTGTGTATATTTGTAAAATAGTATTCTTAGTTGTAGTTGGTTTCAATTCTTTCCTTGGTGGATGATAGTAATGGGAGATTTATTACGTGCATTTTATTTTATTATTTCCACAGGTTTAGTGATTTTTATTTTTATTGTAAATTATGATTGTGTTACCATCGTTGTTCTAAATTTTGGCATTGTGTTGGCATAGTTAAAGATTTAATTTAAAGTTTTTTTCTTGCTTACTTTTATCACGTAACGTCATGTGTATTCTGAGGTTACGCGAACAGATAATCACTGAAAGGTCGAGTTAAATTGGAGAAACCAAAACTTTAAGAAAAATTAAGTGTCTATTAAATTTTTTTTTTTTTTGACAAGTCCTGTAACTTAAGCATTTAAAATCTTGTTCCAGATTTTCCAGCATGATTTGACATGCCTACGAGCATCATTCTCTAAACAAATAAAATTTAACATTCAAAATAATATTTGATAAAGTATGATTTAATGAAAAAAATTTTGTCAGAATTAGTAGGAATTTATTAACATGTACCATCCCATTTGCTTTAATTTTTGGATGTACAACAAGATTAAACATAAAATTTAAAATTTTAGTGATCATCTCACACAATCATAATTCTCAGAATGACGGAATTATTTTTGTAATAAATCATCCACCATTAACCTTTTAAGTGCTGAGTTGACTGTTTGGTACCTCAGTGCTGAGTTTTTTCATTCGTATGTAAAAAAAATTTGTAGAAGCCTCAATTTTTAACTTACCAGTGGGGTGATTAGCTTAAAATGTTTATAAATGTTGGCTGTTTATAAATCTAAATGCAAATAGAAAATCCTACACTTATGTTCAATATTATTTTTAGAGAAAACAAAATTACACTTATGTGCCCATGCGTGCATTATCTTAACACAAAGTAAAGACCCCAAAATAATATTTACAAAAATCTATACACAACTAATACATGTAACTTCTTAGGAGATATAAGTTGATATTTTAAAATACTTTCCAAACCTGGAAGGTGGTGATAGTTAAATGTTTTCTACTGGTTGTTTGTGATGCCGATTTGTTCAACTATCTGCACCAACTCCACTGGCACAAAAGTTTCTAAAAAGTCAATGATTTTCAGGTTGTCATCAAACACTACTTGGCCCTCAGAGCCTGTCACAGTTACCTGAAATTCTGGTGAAGAAAAGTAATCCATCCGCCACAAAATTAGTGATAAAATAGCTTTTGTACTCGCCTTGTTTTTCTTCTTTCGTTTAGGAGGCTCTGTTTCTCTCTCATATACAATATTTTCGGCATTATCTCCATCACTCTCACTTTCAAAATCGCTTAAAAATTCCTTAAAATGAATATCTCCATCATCACTTTCCGCTGTGGTTAATAACTGAAAGATTCTGTGATCCGAAATAACATCGCTGAAAGAGCAACTAAATTACTGTTCCGCCATGTTTGTTTACATCACAGATGAACTCCACAGACGTCTACAAGAAGCTCTGTAAGTTACTTCCCGAAGCTATAATCTCTGATTAATTAGTTCTACATAATGCCAGTATTTACAGACGATGCTGAAAGTGACGTTCAGCTGCAATGCAAGCTTTACATCTTTTAATGAGATTTCGAAACACACTTTGTAGTTCATGGACACCGATGGAACGCACAATGTTCCTAATTTCAGTTTTTAATTCTTCTGCAGTTCGAGGATTATTCCTGTATACTTTTCCTTTAAGATTTCCCCATAGATAAAAATCACATGTGCTTAAATCAGGCGAACGAGGGGGCCTTTCACGAAGCCTTTCCTGATCTGATCATCATCGAACATTTCCCGCAACCATCGCACAGAGCTACGCGCCGTATGGGCCGTTGCACTATCCTGCTGGAAATAGCCGTACCTTTTCTCTTCTTCAGTCAGTTCAGCAAAAAATGGTTCCAGAATGTTGTGAATATAACGGTCAGAAGTAATCGTGCCCTGAAAAAATATCGGACCGATAATTCGTCGGGCACTAATAGCGCACCACACACCCACCTTCACATCGTGCAGAGGTCTCTGCTGTAAAATGTGCGGGTTGTCTTTATCCCAGATTCTATCGTTCTGTGAATTGACATATCCACTCAAATGAAACCAGCCTTCGTCGCTCATAAAAAAAAAGTTCAGATCCACAATACCGTCGTGGACACTATGTTAGCCAATTGATAAATCATATTCTTGCATTGAAATCTGTTGGCAGTATGTTATGGACTGAATGAGTCCGATAAGATCGTAAACGTAACAATTTTGTTGCATTACGTGCTGAAGAAGGTGAAATACCACTTTCTTGATCTACTCTCCGAAGCGACTTATGTGGACTGACCTGGAGTCTTGCCTGCATATCTTCTAACCTCTCCCGCGTGAGAGCTGTTCTTCGCTTCTTTTTCTTATTGCTTATGGAACCAGTACTACGCCACTTGTAAACGAGCTGATGCACGTAACGTTTTGATGGTACTGTCGCACCGGGAAATTGTCTACGGAATTTTCGAAGGCACCTTTTAACTGGTTTATTCTTGTGCATATAACACTTGAACAAAATATTTTTTGCTCGATAGTGTATTTAACCATCGTGAAAATAACCTCACAACACACTTTAAAAGTCCAATATTTTCTAACTAACTGAGGGACAGAGTGCTAAACAGATGCGCGCTGCAGTGAACACTTCTTATCTCGCCGTGTTGACAGAAGCCATATGGCGCTCGCTCGGGACTTCCCACGGCATGCGAGAAGTCTGAACACTTAAATTATTCTCCCTGTATAATTCCATTTTCATCATAAATTCACATACATGGTATTAGAATGAGGCCATTGATATGTAATTAAATAGACAATGAATTCTGAACTCTGCAGAGTATAGGAATGTCCTCATATAGTATCAAATTTAATGAAAAAATTCATAATTCTATCAAGTCAACATCATACCATGTGGAACATACCTTCTGGATCCATTAAATCATCAGTGCATTTGGCAGAGAAAGTCTGTTGCTTCACTTTTGTAGCGAAGTCATGGTTCAAAAACTCAACTGAACCGAGAGGAAAACTGAATGCTTTCTTGTTCTTACTTCGAGCCCAGAGCTGAAGTAACCAGTTGCTAGTCTGTTGACAAAGAACATTATTATCTCCTTCATATGTGCAGTTTGCATCATTGTCATTCCTGAGGTCTCCAAATCCAGCACCTGGAAATAATTTCAAAAAAATATATATATTTCTCTATTTGCTTTACGTCGCTCCGACACAGGTCTTATGGTGATGATTGGATAGGAAAGGCCTAAGAATGGGAAGGAAGCTGCCGTGGCCTTAATTAAGGTACAGCCCCAGCATTTGCCTGGTGTGAAAATGGGAAACCACGGAAAACCATCTTCAGGGCTACCGACAGTGGGGTTCGAACCCACTATCTCCCGGATGCAAGCTCACAGCTGCATGCTCCTAACCGCACAGCCAACTACCCTGGTTTTAAAAAATCTAATACATGTTGATGCTTATACTACACTGTAACTTCATAAAAAAAAAAATTTTTTTTTTAAATCAACCAGCATTATCAAAGCAGATCATTTGAAGGAAGCAGAGCAAAAGATTGTATCATTATTAGAAGCTGCAACGGCGGATGAGTGATATACAATCAACTAGTATTAATGCAATTAATTCATAAACATTGAAACTATGTAGATAATTAATCACAGAGTAAAAAATTTGGTGAATAGATTCTTATCTTCATTAAGCTTAATACACATTTTCCAGTGTCTGAAGGCCTGTTGGATCCCTGATAGTTCCACCATTAGGTGTCAGTGAACAGTGTACTAGGGAAATTAGGAGTGCTTTCCTCACTGGGCACGAAGGTGCTATTGCATATCAGTCTACCAAGCCCACTGAAATGTACACACCAATTAACCGTACAAACCACTGTTTGCACAATTTATCACATGGACTGGCCACACAAGGAATTGCATTGCTAGCATTAGTCAAACTTTCATATTATCGAAACTAAAATCAGAATGAGACAGGGAGATAAATTAGCCCATACTAGAAGATGTAACCAAACCAAATCCCACTGTGCTACAACACTGATGGACCTTGGACTATGAAGCGACTGCTGTTCACCCCAAGGAACTGCAAATTACTAGGCAACACGTGATCAGTGTGGTTAATCCTCTCGGCCGTTATTCTTCACTTTAACGAGCAAACTGGCCGATTGCATTCGGGAGATAGCGAGTTCAAACCCCACTGTCGGCAGCCCTGAAGATGGTTTTCCATAGTTTCCCTGTTTTCACACTGAGTCTACAATTGCTTCCTTCCCAGTCCTATCCCATCGTTGCCTTGAGACCTGCCTGTGCAACGTAAAACCAATGTACAGGGTTATTCAACCTAAGATTTTACTCTGAAATAACTTCTAATCAAAGATATCGATATCTTTTCATATTCTAAAAGAAAATTAACAGGCTTGTGAAATAATGCGCTAGGTTTTTCCAAGGTATTATTAATAATTGAGATATTGACAATGACTAAGTTTCTTTAACATAACTAGAGTAATTTCTGACACTAGCACGAAAGTTCATACTACTATGATTTCAAACGTAATCAATTCATACATCAGACAAATACCTTTTGATAAATCTATAATACTTCAACTAGCGATTTCAGTGGCTGAGAGTAGATGCTCATCTTGCCATATCGGACAGCATTCGCTAACGTAAGAACGTGTCTACATGCAAGCTGTTTCCTTGTAATCCCAGCCACACAACTAGTACTGTACAGTACATACAACCATGTCTTGTACATATAATCATCAAAATCATGTATGGATTCCCTTCCTCAAACTGTCGCATGAAGTTTTTTCAGAGTCAAATATTCTGCTATTCCATAAGCAAATTCTGTTTTCATCAACAGTTTTTATGTATAAGCTAGGCAAGAAATTAACCCACTCTGCTGGTACCTTCTCCCATTTTAGTGAAATTCATAGATATGAAACTAAAGTATCATTAAGGATATATCCCTCTCACTCCAATTCAGGATTGTATGGAGTGAAAGGCATAGAATCGTCAATGTTTAGGGAATATAATATATTGCATCCTATTATAAACAACTGTAAATCTGTTATTAAACATTCTAAGAAAAAACTGAAGAAACGTTACTCCTATATAGATATCTTAATATAACCTCTATATAACTTACTTTAATTAATGCATGTATATATTGTAAATATTTCCCATCTTATAGCCATGCAATATCTGAATATACTTCCAAAAAACTATGATGCTAACACGTGAAACTCTCTCTTAGTTATCCAAAAATGTACCTGTCACTCTACCGACAAAGCTATACTATCTAGTACTGTACTGTAATTCTTGTGTTGCCTTAAAAAAAGTATTTACCAGTACTGTACTGTCCCTATCATGAGCCATAGCCATCACAAACAAATGTGATGTAGCCCTTGGATTTGCAATGTTTTTATGACAGGTGAACCGAGGACAGAAAAGGGAGGTTTATATTTTTAAAGGAAATATAATACATCAATAAAATGGCCTTCAAAGTGATAGGCTCTCTCCTCACAACTCTCAGTAATTCTATATGCATTCCTTCTCAGTCCCAAATGAGCTCATTTCTGCTTCCGAGCTACATCACGAAGGTATTCTTCAACACTCTTAGAACCATCTGAAGGTCCCACTTCCTGTGTTCAACTTCCCTTTTATTCTACATTTTCCATATATTTTTTTATTTTTGCTCTACGTCATACCGTTTCCATATCAAGACTGAAGATATGTGCGAAGAAGGCCCTCCAATAAGTATTGATGCCTGCCATGCTGATTAAGATAGGAAGCTGAAACCAGCTCATTGGGGGCTGAGGAGAATTCACTCATCCTGGGGAAAAATCAGATAAGTCATTTTTTGTTTGTTTTTTCCTTTTAATGTTTGCAGTAACCTACTAAGGTCAATGCTCTCTATCCTTCGACACTAACAAAGTTAGTCATTTCATCATAATATTGAAGAAATAGCCAACTTTTACTTCCAAATTATTCAAAAATACAGAACAGTCCTCAGTAAGAACCAGATAAGTTATCTTGTTAATATTCTGAACATTGTTAATAAGAGTGGCTTCAACCAGATAAGTCAGTCTGTCTTATGTGTAATACATTATCTGTGGTTATTGTGGACATGGACATTGTCTTGTAAATTAATTATTGGCAGTGAATTTACACAGTTGCTTCTGTTAAAGAGAACTATTAAATCTTACGAGCTAACAATACACAAATGTGACTTACACACTTTGGTTTTAACTGGTCCATATAAGAAAATAATGCCTGGTCAGTATAGGAGAAGTCAGTTTCATTCACGATCCAAAGCAGATGCTTCATTTTTGTTAATTAAACAAAATCCAACCAAATCCATTATTTAAAAAGCTGTTTCATATAATGAAGAATGGTTTGACAACATTTGGTGAATCTGTGATTTCATAGTTTTTTTTTTAAATGCTTCCCTTGAGAACTAATTTTTTGACTTATCTTGTTGTTCCCTGGGATGAGTGAATTGTAAAGCATGAAGGCCCTTGGACGAGAGGAAAGTAAAGTTTTCCACTGTTCGTAACATTTGCACTAAGAGTGGGATAGAGTGGTTAGCTCTAAGCCTGGCTCCCTTTGCCTGCAAGAATTAACCTGGTACTCGTTTTTGGTGTAGGTGTAGGCTGAGAGAACCTAAGTCCTTGTGCCTTTCTGGAAGTGGAAAAATCTCATTTCCAAATTTTAGACTTTCTGACAAGGAACTGAACTCGTGTCCTTCTGGGTGAATCAAGCATTATGTCTACTCTCTCAGTTAGGCAGCACCATGAGAAGAATTTGATACAGGAGAACTGGGATATATGAAGAAAAAGTTCATCTATGTGAAGATGGCAGAGTATACCAAGATGTAGGGATTTTCTTTGTTCTTTTGTGATTTCATGTTTGCCTTTCTCTCCTCTTTCTACAGCTTCCTCTTCCCACTCTAACCTATCATTCTGTCTATCCTATAAATAAATTAAAAATTTAAAAAACCTATGACGTAACAGCCCCGAAGGGTCATGGCCTACCAAGCGACCGCTGCTCAGCCCGAAGGCCTACAGATTACGAGGAGTCGTGTGGTAAGCACGATGGATCCTCTCGGCTGTTATTCTTGGCTTTCTAGACCGGGGCCGCTATCTCACCATCAGATAACTCATTAATTGTAATCACATAGGCTGAGTGGACCTCGAACCAGCCCTCAGATGCAAGTAAAAATTTCTGACCTGGCTGGGAATTGAACCCGGGGCCTTCAGGAAAGAGGCAGGCATGCTACCCCTACACCGCGGGGACGGCTGTCTATCCTATATCTTCCTATATACTTACATTTAAGATATCCGTGTCCACCACATGCCTCACGACATTCCTGTATTCCATGTTGAGATGTCCAACTGCAAAGAGGCTTTGCTGATGACAGAATACCATGCATTTCAACACCAAAATCATCCTACAACAAAAAAAGATGAATTACATGGATGAGAATTTGTTTTTATGGAGATTAAAAAAAATATTTGACAAGGAAAAAGAGTTAATACTGGGGTAGAAGATACAGAACAAAAAAAAATTAAAAATAAAAAATAAAAGAAGGAAGGAAAGGCACCGCTCTTTACCTGTGTTTCTTAACATTTGTTATTATCCCACCTGTCTATTGCTTCCTCTGGCCACAACCACCTTGACACCCATTGTGGGTGGGGGACACAGACTAAGAATACACCCACGGTATCCCCTGCCTATCATAAGAGGTGACTAAAAGTGATAACCAAGGGATGATGACATTAAAACGACGAACCTACTTGTAATTAGTACCATTATGTGTGGAACACCATGGGTCAACGTTACTTGTGACTAGTACCACCTTGCGAGGAAAACGATTGGGCTACATGACATAGGAGCAATACCATTATGCAAGGAACACCACGGGTCTGGGCGTTGCTTGTGATAAGTGTCATTGTGTACATTCCACTGGTCAGTTCCACTGTGTTCAGAATGGGTCTGCATTACATATTAGTAATACCACTTTAAGAAACACCATGTGTCTATATTGCCTGTGTATTAGCACCACTATGTGAGAAACATCTCGGGTTTGGCTGTCGCCCATGATTAGTACCACTATGCGAGGAAAACCATGGGTCTACATTGCCTAAGAGTAGCACCATTATGTGAGGAAAACCAAGGGTTTGTGTTGCCTGTGAGTGTTACCATAATGTGTGATACACCATGAGTTTACATTACCTATGATTAGTACCACTATGTGAGCAACACCATGAGTATACGTGGCATGTGATTAGTTCCACTATGTGAAGGACATGGGAATACCGGCACCTGTGATTTGTTCCACTATGTGAGGAACACCATGGGTCTGTGTTGCTCATGAATAGTACCCCTATGTGCAGAACACCATGAGTTTGTGTTACCTTGGTGCTATTGTGTGTACAAATCATGGGTCTACATTATCTGCGATTAGTACCACCATGAGTCTACGTTACCTGTGACAAGTACCACTATAGGAGGAACATGCACAGTTCTGCTTTACCAGTAATTATACCATTATGAGGGGCCAGTGACTTGGATTTTGGACCCCTTTAGATAATAAGTATCATCCCAGTAATTAAGGCATTGTAAATTGGATCCACTGATTATTCATGTTTCAAATCATTTTTTCATCATTCGTTTTAAATTCTAGTCAGTGGATACATTTAGAAATTTTAGTTTTCATTTCATTGCAGTCCATACCATTAGGGGCTGATGCCCTAGTTGTTAACCCCCTTTAAACAACAAACATAAATAAAAACATTGACTCGTTACCTTTTTTATTCCTATCCTTGCTATCCACCTCAAGGCCTCTCAGGGTGCATGCACTGTGCACGGTGCAAAAGGCAACTTCGCTTGGTTGACCAGAGTGCAGATCCCCACTCCTCGATTTGGAGCAATAGCGCTGTCTCTCTCTTTCCCCACGCCTGTCTCGCTCGCTCCCCCTGTCTACCTCTTCCTCACTTGCTCCATAGCACTCCAAATCCGAGCTGAGTTGAGCCGAGTAGCACAGAGAAAGTATTGGTCTGCGCCGAGTGGGACCGATGCACTGTGCACAGGAACTCTGCACCGCTATTTGCGCGCGTGTGATTTTGGGCGTTTGAGAGGCCCTTATCTACCTTGTTCCTCATCCTCTATTCTTCAGTCTGGTACTTAAATGCACAGTAGTTCAGTATATATCAGATAATATTGATATTTCAAGGCAATTAAGCAAAAATAGATTGCAGCTCACATGAGAATTGGAGACCCTGTTACTGAAGAGATCATGATAAGCTGATAGGAGCACATAAACACAATGACTGTTCAATGTAGGAAGAAAAATTACAGAAGAGACTAGGACAAATAGGTAATGTAATGTCATGCTAATAATGTTATTCGCTTTACGTCACACAAACTACTTTTAGGGTTTTCGGAGACTCTGAAATGACAGAATTTAATCCCGCAGAAGTTGTTTTATGTGCCAGTAAATCTACAAACACGAGGCCGACTTAATTGAGCACCTTCAAATACCATCGGACTGAGCCAGGATCGAACCTGCCAAGTTGGGGGTCAGAAGTCCAGCGCCTCAACTGTCTGAGTCACTCAACCTGACAGGACAAATATTAACACAATAAGAACAATGGGCAATTTTCATACACTAATGTATATATACAAAATATCATGTCCTGATGAACTGACTGACTGACTGACTGACTGACTGACTGATACATCATCAGTGAGCAAGAATAGATTTATATTTCAATGTAGGTGCTCACTAAGGAAGGATTTTTGGATATTCCGTCACTAAGGGGGTGAATTTTAAAATCTATATCTTATCTACAGTATATCTCAAAGGCGTAAACAGTTTAAAGACATGAAATTTTGTATTTGGAATCTCCTTTACAAATAAAAAAACTTGTATTTTTGTTTTTGGAAAATCCACTTAAGGGGGAGAAGAAGTGAAGGAGGATACTTGTATCTCAAAAACTGAAGATGTTACAGACGTGAAAATTGGTACTTGGAATCTGCCTTGAAAATAAAGAAACACTTTTTTTTTTTTTTTTCAGAAAATTCAATTAAGGGGTTAAAAGATCTGAAAAAGCAGATGAATTTTTAAAATGAGACACACTCATTAACATGTTACAGACGTTACCATTGGTATTTGGATTCAGCTTTAAAAATAAAGGAACATTCATTTTATTTTATTTTTTTGTTTTTGGAAAAGTCACTCAATACAGGTTAAATAAAATGAAATAGAGTATGGCTTTTAGTGCCGGGAGTGTCCAAGGACAAGTTCGGCTTGCCAGATGCAGGTCCTTCGATTTGACTCCTGCAGGCGAACTGCAAGTCATGATGAAGACGACACACATACCCAGCCCCCATGCCAGCGGAATTAACCAAGTATCGTTAAAATTCTCAACCCTGCCGGGAATCAAACCCGGGACCCCTGTGACCAAAGGCCAGCACGCTGACCATTTAGCCATTGAGCTGGACACTTAATGTGGGTGAAAAGAAGTGAAAAAGGAGCTTAATTCCTTTTATGAAGATACTTATCTCATTAACTAAAGATGTTACAGACTTGAAAAATCTGCATTTGGAATCTCCTTTAAAAATAACACATTCTTTGTTTACAGAAAATTCACTTAAGTGATTTCAGATGATCTATTAATTGAACACTAGTACTGGGTCAGATAATGTAGTAGTGCAGTAATGAGGATTACTTTTATCAAATTACGAAATCCACGCGAGTGAAGGCGCAGGCACCAGCTAGTCTTCACATAGATTAACTCTCTCCTCATGAACAACAATTCTACTGCACCTAGTATTTTCTCAGCCACAATAAGGTTGTTTATGCTTCTGAGGTTCATCAGTAAGGCACACATTAACACTCACTGAAAGGCCATCTTTGCAGATCTTCAGTCTTGATGTGGAGCGTGTAGGATAAAAGAAGTTAAATAAGAAGAGGAAAAATATGAAGGTGAATACAGATGGTAAAAGACTAGAAATTCAGGGCAAACAAAAGGGAGAAAAGGGGCCCAATGAAAGGTATTTGTTCTTTTCCAGTATTTAAATTTCGGTATCTTTACGGTCATGAATGTATGAGCAAAAACAACAAGAGGATGTAACATAAGTGAATTTTCTATCATACAGTATGGAATCTTCGACAGAAGAAAGATTTACCAATGAAAACTAAAGAAGTTATTTATCATCATCATCATCATTTCCCTTTATCCAGCTGTAGCCGGGTAGGGGCAAATATGGTTCCTCTCCACTTTTTTCAGTCTTTCCACCACTCCTCCTCCACTGTGTCCCAGTCCAGGTTTCTTTCTATAATGCTGCGTTGGATGGTATCCTTCCATCTCAATCGTGGTCGTCCACGGCCTCTCCTTCCTTGGATTTGCATTTCCATCACCTTTTTTGGCATTCTTTCGTTGCTCATTCGCTTTATGTGCCCAAACCATCTTAGTCGGCTCTTCTCTATTCTATCATTCATTTTCTCTACTCCAATTTCTTCCCGGATTTTCTCATTCGTTAATTTGTCTCGTCTACTCTTCTGTATCATACTCCTCAAGAACATTTCGGCCGCCTGTATTCGACTCTCATCCTTCTTTGTCACTGTCCAAGTTTCTGCTCCGTCAGTTGTTATGGGTACGTAATATATCCTGTACATAATATCCTTTGCTTCCGTTGGCACATCTTTGTCCCTTAACATGTTTCTTACACTATGATAGAAACAACTTCCAGCTTGAATCCTTTTACTAATCTCAGCATCCAGTCTAGCATACTCCATTAATTCACTCCCCAGGTATTTAAACGTTTCCACTACTTCCAGGGGCTTGTCTGCAAGACTAATCTGACTTTAAGGATAAAAAGCAAATTCAGAAAGCAGAAATAAAATTTCTCAAAACTACGTTACAGAAAAAATGCAGTAAGAAGATAACTTTTTAACCAATTATAAATAGAGTGACAAAATTAACTTCCAAACCAGGCAGAGTGTCCGTGCGTGTTAACGCGCTACAGCTATGGAACCATGCTCTGCATTAGGCAGACGAGTTGATTCAAACCTCACCGTCTGCTATCCTGAGAAGGATTTTCTGTGGTTTCCCATTTTAATTTCCAGGCAAATACTGGGATAGTCCCTATTCATAGGCCACAACCGATTCCTTCTGCTTCCTTACCCAGTTTCATTTGCCATCTTTCATTCCATCTTAATTAGCTCCTCAACTGAGGTTGGCATCCAGCCATAAGAATATGCCATATAATTTCAACTCATCGCCAACCCTGTATCAGGAAATGGAAAAGAGATAGACCTACATAGATGCTAATGTTTGAGCTTAAGAAAGCAATTCAAGAACCTGCAGTTGATCAGCTAATCATTTTAAACAATGAGATTTATCAAATATATTTATTTATTTTATGCCTTTGTATGTGGTGAAGTTAGGGCTCACGGCCCTCTCTTACACTTAACCACAACATACAGTACATAGTCACATGAATTAGAAAAATAGCATTGTTAACAGTCTCTAGAGACTACTTAAATTAATGGAGTAATGTTAGCCTATAACTTATTATAACTTATTTTTAATGATTAATATTATATATCTACATTACCTAGCTCTAAATCATACTTGCACTTGTACACACTAACATTCATACAAGCTGATCACGTATTTAAGAGGAAATCTCTACAAGACCGTTTAAATTAGACTATTGAAGTGCTATTACGTATACTGACAGGGAGAGTGTTCCATAGCCTTGCCCCAGACACTTGGAAAGAGTGGCTGTATACAGATGAATGATTAACCGGTATCATAAGGGTAGAAGTCGATCTGGTATTACGTCCATGGATAGACGAGAGGAAGTTAAAATGTGAGGATAGGTATTCAGGTGTAGATTCATTCAGAAGTCGAAAAATTAGTGTTGCAGTATGTAGATTTCTTAATTTATTGATTTTCAGCCAGGATAGCTTCTCATAATAAGGGGAAATATGTGTCCGAAAATTCAAAGAAAATATAAATCATATGCAACAGTTCACTGCCCTTTGAAGTTTCATAGTTTCTTCTACAGTTGCATCGGTTAATACATCACAGAAATAAATGATTGGAAAAAAGAGTTTGAATAAGTTATTTTCATGCAATGTGGAAGAATGGATTGTTTCACTTTTAGGGGGTGGAGAGACGCATATACCTTTCTGCAGACACTTGTTATATGGTCATTCCAGTTTAAAGTGTCATTCATGACAACACCTAGGGGTTGTTTTTTTTTTTTTTTTTTTTTTTTTTTTTGCTAGTTGCTTTAAGTCACATGACACATAGGTCTTATGGCGACAATGGGACAGGGAAGGGCTAGGAGTGGGAAGGAAGCGGCCGTGGCCTTAAGGTACAGCCCCAGCATTCATTCATTCAGATGAGAAGAAATGTCATTAATATAGATTAAAAGAGGTCCAAGAACAGATCCTTGGGAAATGCCAGATAGCTTAGTCCTCCATTCTGTAGTCATGTTTGATACAACTCTCTGTCATCTATTTTTGAGGTATGAGCCCAAGAGCTGAATAGCAGAATGAGCCACGTGAAGTTTTTTAACTTGGCTAATAATGTCAATATTTACAGTGTCAAACGCACTGCTAAAGTCAACTAGGATTAATACAGTCCATTTTAGTTCGTCCATAGCCCATCTAATGTCACCCGTGATTTTTATTAGTGTTGTTGCAGTACCGTGTCCTTTCTTAAAACCAGACTGTAAGGGATCAAGTACAGAATGCTTTTCCAAGTATTTAACTATTTGTTTATGCATAATTTTCTCCAGAACCTTAGAAAGTGCTGTGAGAATGCAGACAGGTTAGTAGTCAGATGTATTGCTTGCAGGAGAGTTTTCTGGGACTGGCACAATGAGTATCTTTCCATTTAATTGGGACATTGCCTGAAGTAAGGCAGGTATTCATTAAATGAATAATAATGGGCAATATTATGTCGATTATGTAGGTCACGAATGAAATGGGAATTTCATCGTCTCCTGTTGCACGAGATTTAACTTACATAACATTCCTTCTTACTTCATGCTCTGTAACAGTATCAAATTCAAATACCGGATGGACTGGTGATTGTTGCCTTAATATATTGTCGGGACCGAGCTCGATAGCTGCAGTCGCTTAAGTGCGGGCAGTATCCAGTATTCGGGAGATAGTAGGTTCGAATCCCACTGTCGGCAGCCCTGAAGATGGTTTTCCGTGGTTTCCCATTTTCACACCAGGCAAATGCTGGGGCTGTACCTTAATTAAGGCCACGGCCGCTTCCTTCCCACTCCCAGCCCTTCCCTGTCCCATTGTCGCCATAAGACCTATCTGTGTCAGTGCGACGTAAAGCAACTAGCAAAAAAAAATATATATTGTCAATGGTGTTTTGTAATGTCGGCAAGTCAGGAGTAAGACGTTCCGTGCAGAAATATGTATCTAATTCATCAAGGGACACGTCAGGATCAGTATGCTTTGCAAGTAGTTTGCCAATACCCAGTGACTGAAGTTTTTGCCATGTGGAACCAGTGTTAATATTTTTGTTTAAATGCTGGAAATAATTAAATTTCTTATTGCGAATTACAAGTTTAATTTGGTTTCAAAGAACACTATACTGCTCATGTACGTCAGCTAGTTGAGTCTGCTTATAGCGTCGGTGTAGTGCGTCTCGTTCCTTCATCACAGTCTTAACATCAGAAGTCAGCCAAGGACAGGGTGGGCACGTTACTCTCATATTACGCTTTGGTGCGTGTTTGCTGTACAATTCATGTAAATAGGAACAAAATATTTCCATTTTCTCGTTAATGTCACTTGTTATTATGTCATACCAGGGGCAGAGTTGTGCATCTTGTTCAGTTGTATTAAATTCATGCTTTTAAAGTCTCTAAACATTACATATTTCAGTCGGTACTTAGGCACCCGAAGAGAATATGGTAAGTATATGAGATCATATTTAAATATGTCAGGAACAGATACTTGACCATGGTGAAGAATTTTTGGGGGGTTATTTGTTATTACTAGGTCTATGAATGTATGAACGGAATTGGTGGAAGTATGTACGTGGTGGGTGGGTTTAAGGGGCAATATAGTCATGACGCAGGATTGTAAAATATTTTGTAGTCATAAGGCGTCGTCATTCTGGGTTAATAAATTTGTGTTAAAGTCTCCAAAAAGTATCACATGCTCGTATGATGGTAGCAGTCTCAGTAAGCTGTCTTCTAAGTCACAGAAGTCTCGCACTGTTCATACAATGTACAAACATTTAGATATCATCGCTCAAACAGTTTCTCACAGATGATCATCACCGTCACTGACCTGACTAAATGGAAAGTTTTTAGAAGTCTCTTTCTCAATTATTTAGAATTTCCTAAATATCTGATCTTTTGATAATGAGAGGTGAACCTCAGATGAATCTCTTCTGGGACTTCCCTTACTGATATGTTCTTTTAGAATATATGAAAAATTTTCTTTTTCAATCATGGAGTACTATAAATTTCAAAATTTACTTGTATAGCTTCTAATCATCCCTGGTCATGAAAGCCAAACAATGTGGCTGAGGTTATGTGACCATGTGACACTCCAATATTTGCAGGCCATCTGACTGGGCAGCACCTGCCTAAGCAGACCAAGGCCCTGAATGGGCTGTATGTGCCAAAACATCTCTTAGTTTGAAATGACTGGTACAAATTCATTTCTAAAAATAGTCCATAGATGTCAGAAAATTTGTGAAGCTAACTGACATACAGGAAGCATGCAAACACTACCAAGCCCGTAGTTTTTACTGGTCACATTTTTTTGAAAATAACCAAGCCTATAATTTCTATGGGGTCACTTCATTTAAATTAATGTTATTTTCTAAGCAGAGTTTCAACATGCACACAAGAGGAAATGGAGGCCCAACAGTGTTTATCACGGCATGGGATCGAGGGTTGTAGGAAAGCTAACAAAACGGCATTTTATACAACACATACCTTCTACACCAAGGAAATACACTGCTAATTTATGCCAAGTTTGCAGCGCAAGAAGTAAAAAATTCAAATGGGAAACTTTGAGTCAGGAGACACGTTACCAGTTTGAGAAGTGCAGTGTTGTGCTCTGTAAGGAGACAATGATTCAAAAATTTATCACATGAAGAAAGTATGTGATTCTGAGTAATAAAGTACCTGAAACTAACCATAATGGTGTAAAACATGCTATAAACTCAATCCACAGTGATAACACTGTCCTGCGATAGTTTCATTGCCGCCATCCTGCATTGCTTTTTAGGATGACTTCTGCATCTTGAATCAGGATCCAATGTTAATTTTTCCCCCATCACATCACATTTTCTCAAAAATACTATACTACGTTTATTTCATCACATGCACTAACGCACTTCTTATGTTGTTAAGAAGTGTGTTGCTTTAATTTAAATTTCCATATTCTTTTATTAATTTATTTTATTAATTCGACATCCTCCAGCCATCTCGTAGTCCTGTACTATCACGCTCAGAGTGTAGAGCCGGCAACTATGTACAACATACGCGTGGTTTTGGCTGAGTGGCATCATTCTCTTGTTGTGCTTCGTCCACGACAGTCTTAGATGTGTTTTGCTTGCTAGTGAAAAGATTTTTGTCTTCATAAGTGTTCTATATGTGAGTAACGTACTGTGTTAATATTTTTATTGAACTTACATCTATCAACATGCCACAACGTGGCTGCAAGAACAATCCAGATACATTATGCTATGTATGTATTATGGAAGTTTCGCGCCGATAAGACAGCGGCGCAATATAACAGTTCGTGGGAAAGGGCTACTATGCCTACTTTGGCTTGAAACTTGGAGACCAAGACAAGCCGTGGGCACCACATAAGGCTTGTAGAACCTGTATAGAGCAGTTACGGCAATGGGTGAACGGTAAGCGAAATGCGTTGCCATTTGGTATTCCAATGGTATGGCGAGAACCAGAACCCCCAGACTACAGTACTCACTACTACTTCTGTTCAGTGAATGTCAAGGGATTTAACAGCAGCAACAAAGGTAACATTGTGTGTTCAAGCAATATTCGATCTGCAATTTTACCCGTTCCTCATGGCCCTGATATACCAGTACCACAGCGTCCAGAACATTTACAGGATTGTCTCTCTTCTGAATCTGATGCAGAAATGGCGGGCACTAACTCTGACTGATCTCTCCCCTGAATGCGTTGAAAAAGAACCAAGACTGTTCGAGCAAAGTGCATTAAATGACTGTTTGAGATCTTGGCCTTACAAAGGAATCTGCCAAGTTACTCGGGTCTAGACTTCATGAAAAGAACATGTTGGCACCAGGGACGACGTACTATTGGGACAGACACCGTGAACAAGAATTTACACCCTTCTTTACTGAAGAGGGAGCGTTGGTTTACTGCAACAACATTCCGGAGGTTATCTTAAAACTAGGAGCACCACAGTATGACCCTACTGACTGGAGACTTTTCATCGACACCTCAAAGCAAAGTTTGAAATGCATCCTCCTTCACAACGTAAACAAACTTTCATAGATTCCTGTCGCTCGTTCAGTAAGTATGTGAGAAACATATATAAATCTCGAAATGCTGTTGTGTAAACTGAAGCACCAGGAACACAAGTGGCAAGTGTGTGGTGATTTCAAAGTGATAGGTATTCTGTTAGGTGTACAAGGAGGTTACACAAAGCAACCCTGTTTTCTGTGCGAGCGGGACAGTCTAGCAAGGTTACATCACTGGACTCAAAAAGAATGGCCATGTAGACAATAGATTCTAGGGTCAAAAAACATAAAACCAGAATCTTGTTCACAAGAGCAAAATACTGTTACCTCTGCTTCATATCAAACTAGAGCTTGTGAAGCAATTCGTTAAGGTCCTAAACAATGAAGGTGTATGCTTTCAGTACCTGTGTCATTGATTCCCAGGCATCAGTAATTCCAAAATCAAGGAGGGTATTTTCACAGGTCCAGATATCAGAAAACTCCTTTCTGATGCTAATTTTGAAGACGTTATGTGCGCTGCAGAGTGATCGGCATGGACAGCATTCCAGAATGTGGTCAAAAACTTTCTTGGAAACACAAGGGATTCAGACTACAAACAAATGGTGGATAGATTGCTTGTTTTGTTCCAAGATTTAGGCTGTAAAATGAGCTTGAAAGTGCACATGTTACATTTACATCTGGAATATTTCCCTGAGAACCTAGGAATCCTGAGTGAAGAGCAAGGAGAAAGATTCCATCAGGATCTACAGCAAATGGAACGCAGATATAAATGGAAATGGAACAAAAACCTGCTGGCAGATTACTGCTGGTTATTAAAGAGAGAAGGTCCAACTACTCCTCACACACAAAAAGCAAAGCGAAGACTAATTTACACTAAGGTAGAGCATTATAAAATTGAAACCGTAGACTTAACATTCTCAGTATGTTACGAGGCTTAATGCGTGGTAAATTTTGATCCATTTGGCTGTGTTTTTCAACAGATCTCTTAACACAATAAACTACATATCTTCATATTATGTTCATAAGTATACCAGTGTAAGATAGGAGTGTTCAGATGGGTGAAAATAATAAGTGTTCTTTACATGTGATAATAGTAATCTTGCATGTGCACGTGCTGCATATTTATCAAATTTTCATTTTGAATTTGTACAAACACCTCATGTGATAAGGGAAAATTGACTTCAGTTCTGGAATCAGCATGCCCAAAATATAAAAGATCACTATGTAACCTTCATGCAATGATTGGAAAGTTTGAATACCCCGGCCAGTGTAATGAGTGAAAAGATACACCGGATCCATTGTTAGACTTTTTCTGTGCAACATGTGGATGAGAAAAAAACCATAAGATTTGAGATCTGTTGGAAATAATTGTGTTTATTCATTCATGTGTTTTTTGTTTTTTGTTTTTTTTTTTTGCTAGTGGCTTTACGTCGCACCGACACATACAGGTCTTACGGGGCAATGGGATAGGAAAGGGCTAGGCATGTGAAGGAAGTGGCCATGGCCTTAAGGTACAGCCCCAGCATTTGCCTGGTGTCAAAATGGGAAACTACGCAAAACCATCTTCAGGGCTGCTGATAGTGGGATTCAAACTCACTATCTCCCGGATGCAAGCTCACAGCTGTGCACCCCTAACCGCACGGCCAACTCGCCCGGTCATTCATGCGTTATAGCAAAAGAATACATTTTCAAGAGGAGGAAATGGTGATCAGCTTATAGTAGGTATTTCTTAGCTTGCTGGAGTAAACTTTGTTCATTCTGGTTCATTAGTGTGATAATTCCACCTTACAACCACTGGGATATACTCTATCTGATCCAAAGTACCCAGGCATCTACTCGAAACTGACCTCACAAGTGTTCCTCTGAGATACTGCCCAGTAGTGAACATTAATACAGCGTGGGCATACCCATGTTCTCTACTGCAGCTTGACTATGCACAGAGGACTGTTGGGTGTTGGAACATCCCTAAGGAGAACGGCAGACTAATCTTCCTACAGCAATGTAGCAAGCGCAGTTAGTGATGTGGGTTGTCGGGGTCCAGAGCAAAGTCACCATTCTAGTTTATCCCACAGGTGTTTGAAGGATTGAGGTCAGGGTTCTAGGCTGGGCAGGCTAACTTTCAACTCACTGGCCATGAACAGACAAAAAAAAAAACACACACTCTCTCTCTCTCTCTCTCTCTCTCTCTCTCTCGTAGGGAGCATTACAATGCTGAAAAACACAGTGATCATTCCCAAGCTGGTATTCTGCCATAGACAATATACGTGTAACTGGTCAAAATGGCCTTACATCGTTCCACATATAACATGCTCTGTAGATTTTTTTTTTTTTTTTTTTTTTTTTTTTGCTATTTGCTTTACGTCGCACCGACACAGATAGGTCTTATGGCGACGATGGGATGGGAAAGGCCTAGGAGTTGGAAGGAAGCGGCCGTGGCCTTAATTAAGGTACAGCCCCAGCATTTGCCTGGTGAGAAAATGGGAAACCACGGAAAACCATCTTCAGGGCTGCCGACAGTGGGGCTCGAACCCACGATCTCCCGGATGCAAGCTCACAGCCGCGCGCCTCTACACGCACGGCCAACTCGCCCGGTGTAGAATTATGAGAGGACCAAGTCCTATCCATGAAATGACATGTCGTATTGTGACCGTGAGGCCACAAATGAAAGAACAGGTGTTGGTGCGGCTTGTGTCTGCTTGTCGGCGAGATGGGGTGCGCGCGACCTTGGACGGGGGCGAGAACGAGTTTTTTTGTGCAGAGAGCGGCCGACTGGCTAACGGAATAAAAATAAAAAAATGAAGGTTGGTGACTGGAAGAAGGAGGCCAGCGCGTGTCACCTGTACTTGCGAGGAATGATTTGAATGAAATATTTGTAATATCTTTGGTGGCGACGTGCATAATTTACGGAAGGCTCAAGGACTAAAGTAAAATAAACTGGATAAAAGAATAGCACATTTGGAGGATATAAATTAAAAACTGAAATTATGGAATAATTTGCACGACCTTGTGGCTAAGATGGTGATGAAGTTGTAGATTCGTACAGGAGAAGAATTTAGCCCCTCAATTGACTTTACTTCCGTGCATGTGCACCAGACATGACATTTAAGTCATGTGATACGAATACTCGCTCTCACACACCCTCTGGCGTGTCTTGAACTATCACCTGCAGTTGCTCAGCGTGGAACGTCGCTTCACTCCTGTGCTCTACACGTCTGAAAGTTGGATATAATTTAGAACAGTGCTGTGATCAGACGTCGAATGTGCAGACATTAATCCCTTAAAGTACGTGTCATTTCCAGAATACTGTTACGTGTGTGCTTGGAGCCTACTCTAAAACATTTTGTGTAAGTTTCAGCTGTCTTACGAGTGGACGCGGAAGACGTGGACGTGAATAAATTCCAGAAGAGGACGGAATCTCACATCATGGATTACCAGTGCTTCACCATGAGGTTCTAAACCTTTGACCATCGTTGGCGGCGCCGGGATGCAGATTCTTCCTTCCTGGCATGGCTGATTGAGAACCCAGACTTCCAGACATGAAGATTCATCTATAAGTTAAGTCGATTACGTCTCATTTATATCTGTTCTATGTAGTTTTGTTCTATCCTTTTCTTTTTCTTCGTAAGCTATTTTGACACTTTTTATGGCAGTTTATTTGCTCGAATACGTCATACAACTGACACATGTGATTATTTAATGACCATGTGGCCATGAATTTGACAGTGAAGGTTCTGATAGAGTTATCCATGTGTTATCGACACCATCTTTGCTTATTGAGTAAATTTCGTCACGAATATGAATTAGTTTATGTTTGATGGATTTAATGGTAGGATATTTCGTCCGTATTTTCTATATTTTCCTTGTATTTTGAACTTCTACTTGTACCTCGTGTCTGAGACAACGTGTCATCGGGATATTGAGTCCGAATTCTATGTGCGAATTTAATGTGAACATGTGCATTGGACGCATGTGATAATTAATTGGATG
Organism: Anabrus simplex; assembly: GCF_040414725.1. NCBI lineage: Eukaryota > Metazoa > Arthropoda > Insecta > Orthoptera > Tettigoniidae > Anabrus > Anabrus simplex. The sequence goes on along the minus strand of NC_090266.1, from coordinate 1,155,580,139 downwards.
TAATTAATCATCGAGACACTTTTAAGTGGATATTATGTATTTGTAGGACGATGGTAGGTCCTGATATTTCACGGCTATATATTTGAGATTTAGATGCGACAAGTTAAAGTCGTCATTGTGGTACATTGTACGTATAGAGTATATGGAATAAGTGGCATGAATCTTCGCGATACTGAGCTTTTCACATGTTTATGGATTATTCGCGATAAAATGTAGTGTAGCCTAATATTAGTGTCTTCGGATGAAGAAAATGAAAGTCCATGTTTATCGATGTACTTTTAATTCGTGGGAATATCCCGAATTTTCTCAAGTAATCCAGTAATTTCAATCTCAAGGTACAGATGAATGTTCGAGAAGGCCTTAGGTCTAAAGAACAAGTCTTCGGCGAAATATCTAAATAATGTCTGATTCATGATTATACCAGCTCACTCGTTGATGTAATTTTACTCTCATGTGATAACTCAATCTTGCTGTAACTCAATAAATTTGTTAATAGGAGAGTAAAACGGTTGATCGACACTCGTCGACATGTACATAGTGTAGATATTTTCTTCTTAGTACTCACAGTCTTCTTACCAATTTCCGTAGTTAGCTGTAGAAGTAGTGATTTATTAGTATTTAGAGGGTTATTTTTTTTTTATGTGTTCTATTCTGAGACATGTGACACCGATATTATCGATTGATAGTGGACAGGATCTCCACATGGATGGTATTATCTCCATTTATTTACGTTTGCAAGCCCGAGAGGCGTTTTATTTAGTTTAATCATTGGTCAAATACTTAATGTTCAATACAAATTCTCACGGAAGGAGATGTGAGATGACGTGAACAGGTATATCCGACGTCTCGGATTAACTTAGGGAAAACCAAGGCAAATTCAACTTTTCATTTTATCGTTAAGATAACGACTGTAAATTTTATTATTTTGTCATAAGTGTTAACTTTTTGAATCTTGGTTATTTCTTTACTAAATTCGTTCTTACAATTACTGCATTTTTTCCAGATTATCGATGAAGGCTTGGCCCAGACCTCATTTTTCTGAATGAAAATTTTTAATTCAACTTTAAACAAATAACTTAATAACTTTGAAGACGATAAAAAAAAAATTTTTACAATGTAAATACTCTGTTAGAATGTCAGGGAAACAACTGCCGTGTACCATCCCATTTGTGTGTGCCTAGGTTTGTTACATCAAGAGCCAGATAAAATTCCTTAACGTAACGATCATAATCATAATCATAGATTTCAGGATGGCCAATACTGCTTTAAATTGAATAAAAGTGTCATATTTGTTTTCTACTTGAACGCACTCATTTGATGAACCCTATGAAAATCCTGCCACATTCATTTATTTTATAAGCCTACAGCCACCGAACTGAGCACCCCTGGGGTGTCTCGTGTTCGATGACTGACTAGGACGGGCACATCTTAGTGGCTTTTCCCATCCGTGGGGCTCGATTTGTGGCTTAAAAATGTGGCTTAATCCATCGTGGAACTTGATTACTTGCTTCTCCACGTGGTTTAAATTGACTTGCTCAAATTATTAATTATTCACGGTTCGGCAGGTTCATTTCAGATTTAATGCCATCCCAGTTAGGTAGAATTCTAACAGAGTACGCGGAATTTTCAGAGTATTTTACTTAAGATTATGTGTTTCACATGGAAAAATGAGGGTTAGGAATTTTCTTCATGAAATTTGAATTTGCCTTATCACAATCAACATGTCTGGGGGGAAAGTTTCTGCATTTCGGCGTTTGCTGACACAGGTCACTTTCTGAATAATAGAATGGATCTCGAGGAGATTAGGAGGTTATTAGAGACTCTAACAGTAGAGAGTAGGGGAGCACAGGAAGAGAGTAGGAGAGCACAGGAGGAGAATAAAGAGGAATTCAGAAAAATACAGGAAGAGAGTAGGAGAGTACAAGACGAGAATAAAGAGGAATTTAGAAAAATACAGGGAATACAGGAAGATAGTAATGAACGATTGAGTCAAAAAATGAACATTATGGGTGCTGCGATACAGGAAGAGGCAAAAAAAGGTCGTGACGAACTATATGCAAAACTGGAGGAAACTAGTTGTCGGATTGACAATATCGTGTTAGAGTGCAGGGAAAATCAGAAAAAAACCCTGGAACAAGTTGTTACTTTGACGAGCCAGATTAAAGAGGATAATAAGGTTATCACCGGGAAGGTCACCGCTCTTCAAAGTGACGTAGTCCTAGTCAGAAACAACATTGAATCTGTGAGGAAGGAGATAGATGTTATAAAGGTAGAGATTTCTACGGCACAAGAAGAGATGTCAGAACAAGTGAAAAATCTTAGAGGAGAGGTCACCGAAGACTTGAAGAAAATAAAAGAGAAGGTCGACGATGATCTCCGTTCCGTAAAGGACAGTATCTCAGTCAACCAAATGGAGATACAAGATATTTCACTCCAGTTCGATGATATCAAGAACATGATTGACAAAGACAAGTCGGAAATACTCGAGCAAATTATTAATCTTGCCGGAGATGTCAAGTCCGGGAAACAGAAGATGGAGGAAAATATGGACGCCCTCCAAAAATTAGAAAAAGAAGTAGGATTCTTGAAGTTGCAGGATAGGAGCACTAGGGTCTTAGTGACATCATTAATGGACCGACAGAGTAATGTCGAAGAGGTCGTACAGGCTAAATCTACTGTAACAGAAGGAATATCGCCCATAGCTGAATCGTCTCAGAATACTACCCACATTGAACAACCCACAGTAAATCTCAGCACTACACCGGCACAAAGCGTACCTCAAATCATTAATTTTATCCGAATGAGCGAGGACAGGCCTAGAAAATTCAACAACTTAAACGGGGTCACGCCTAAAAATTTCATTAGGGACCTTGATGAATATATTCGTGAACAGAAGATCCCTACTGAAAAACATCTGCGAACAGCGGAGAAATTTTTAGAGGGAGACGTGCTCAACTGGTACCATGCTTTCCGTTATACGTTTGAAGACTATGAAAGTTTCAAGCGCTTATTCCTACAGAGATACTGGGGAGCGGATCTGCAACAAGCACTACGGTTGGATTTGTATTCACGAAAATATTCCACAGATGGGCAAACGCAGTACGCTAATTACTTCTGTAATCAAGTACGACGAATGAAAGACCTCGACACTCCACCATCTGAAAATGAGTTGGTCCAGGCGATAACAAAGCAGTTTCCTGTGGAAGTACAGCGCTTACTCATTGCTGCTAATGTTCAGACCGCCGTGCAGGCTGAGACTATTCTCAGACAGCTCGACCACACCATGAATGTCTCAACAGTACCGAAAACTCAAAGGAGCAATACTTATCAGGTCAACGTAATAGACATTCCGAAAAACCGGAATTCGCCTCCAATGCCTGAAAACGGAAATCAGAGTGGACCTAAAGAGTACAAAAACTATCCCAGAGCGTACGATCGTCGATGGGAAGAGAGAAGAATGAGACCCAGAGAGGACAGGATGGAAGATCCGAAGAATGTCCGAAGAAGGGGAAATTACAGGACACGGGATCGACCACAGGACTATAGACGGAATAGGCCTTATGATAGACCTAGATATTATTCAGATCGTAACTACCGGAATTTCAGAGATGAAATGGAGAACCGTCATCGAGAAAGCATGAGGTACATTGAAGAATTACGGAAGGAAACTGAAAAAGGCTCAAAATGGAAGGACGCCATTCATAATCAAGACACCGATCCAGATGTGATGGGAGCCGAGAGCCCAGAGTTCCAGCGACACCGGAATTCACCTCATGACGATAGATTAAATCCCTCAGCACCACAATATCAACCTGAAAATCAGGGCGCCAGAAGAAAGACTCAAATGTGAAGAGATCAAACCATTACTCTCCTATGAACAGTTATATTCAATGCCTCGAACCTAAGACTCTACCGTAAAGCAGAAGAGTGAGGAAAGAAAAAAAGAAAAGACCCAGGTCGGCTATCGAAGAAATACCAGTTTGTGCCGTGCAGAATGACTACCGTTCAGACAACTGACAGATGCCTGAAATTATAAATACCATGGAAAATTAAACAGTGAAGTGGACAGCATACGGACCACATTTTAAGGAATGAACACGATTGTAAAAATTTTTAACCTTGCTTAAAAATTTTTGTCCCAGTAAGAGGTGGATGTGACCGTGAGGCCACAAATGAAAGAACAGGTGTTGGTGCGGCTTGTGTCTGCTTGTCGGCGAGATGGGGTGCGCGCGACCTTGGACGGGGGCGAGAACGAGTTTTTTTGTGCAGAGAGCGGCCGACTGGCTAACGGAATAAAAATAAAAAAATGAAGGTTGGTGACTGGAAGAAGGAGGCCAGCGCGTGTCACCTGTACTTGCGAGGAATGATTTGAATGAAATATTTGTAATATCTTTGGTGGCGACGTGCATAATTTACGGAAGGCTCAAGGACTAAAGTAAAATAAACTGGATAAAAGAATAGCACATTTGGAGGATATAAATTAAAAACTGAAATTATGGAATAATTTGCACGACCTTGTGGCTAAGATGGTGATGAAGTTGTAGATTCGTACAGGAGAAGAATTTAGCCCCTCAATTGACTTTACTTCCGTGCATGTGCACCAGACATGACATTTAAGTCATGTGATACGAATACTCGCTCTCACACACCCTCTGGCGTGTCTTGAACTATCACCTGCAGTTGCTCAGCGTGGAACGTCGCTTCACTCCTGTGCTCTACACGTCTGAAAGTTGGATATAATTTAGAACAGTGCTGTGATCAGACGTCGAATGTGCAGACATTAATCCCTTAAAGTACGTGTCATTTCCAGAATACTGTTACGTGTGTGCTTGGAGCCTACTCTAAAACATTTTGTGTAAGTTTCAGCTGTCTTACGAGTGGACGCGGAAGACGTGGACGTGAATAAATTCCAGAAGAGGACGGAATCTCACATCATGGATTACCAGTGCTTCACCATGAGGTTCTAAACCTTTGACCATCGTTGGCGGCGCCGGGATGCAGATTCTTCCTTCCTGGCATGGCTGATTGAGAACCCAGACTTCCAGACATGAAGATTCATCTATAAGTTAAGTCGATTACGTCTCATTTATATCTGTTCTATGTAGTTTTGTTCTATCCTTTTCTTTTTCTTCGTAAGCTATTTTGACACTTTTTATGGCAGTTTATTTGCTCGAATACGTCATACAACTGACACATGTGATTATTTAATGACCATGTGGCCATGAATTTGACAGTGAAGGTTCTGATAGAGTTATCCATGTGTTATCGACACCATCTTTGCTTATTGAGTAAATTTCGTCACGAATATGAATTAGTTTATGTTTGATGGATTTAATGGTAGGATATTTCGTCCGTATTTTCTATATTTTCCTTGTATTTTGAACTTCTACTTGTACCTCGTGTCTGAGACAACGTGTCATCGGGATATTGAGTCCGAATTCTATGTGCGAATTTAATGTGAACATGTGCATTGGACGCATGTGATAATTAATTGGATGTAATTAATCATCGAGACACTTTTAAGTGGATATTATGTATTTGTAGGACGATGGTAGGTCCTGATATTTCACGGCTATATATTTGAGATTTAGATGCGACAAGTTAAAGTCGTCATTGTGGTACATTGTACGTATAGAGTATATGGAATAAGTGGCATGAATCTTCGCGATACTGAGCTTTTCACATGTTTATGGATTATTCGCGATAAAATGTAGTGTAGCCTAATATTAGTGTCTTCGGATGAAGAAAATGAAAGTCCATGTTTATCGATGTACTTTTAATTCGTGGGAATATCCCGAATTTTCTCAAGTAATCCAGTAATTTCAATCTCAAGGTACAGATGAATGTTCGAGAAGGCCTTAGGTCTAAAGAACAAGTCTTCGGCGAAATATCTAAATAATGTCTGATTCATGATTATACCAGCTCACTCGTTGATGTAATTTTACTCTCATGTGATAACTCAATCTTGCTGTAACTCAATAAATTTGTTAATAGGAGAGTAAAACGGTTGATCGACACTCGTCGACATGTACATAGTGTAGATATTTTCTTCTTAGTACTCACAGTCTTCTTACCAATTTCCGTAGTTAGCTGTAGAAGTAGTGATTTATTAGTATTTAGAGGGTTATTTTTTTTTTATGTGTTCTATTCTGAGACATGTGACACCGATATTATCGATTGATAGTGGACAGGATCTCCACATGGATGGTATTATCTCCATTTATTTACGTTTGCAAGCCCGAGAGGCGTTTTATTTAGTTTAATCATTGGTCAAATACTTAATGTTCAATACAAATTCTCACGGAAGGAGATGTGAGATGACGTGAACAGGTATATCCGACGTCTCGGATTAACTTAGGGAAAACCAAGGCAAATTCAACTTTTCATTTTATCGTTAAGATAACGACTGTAAATTTTATTATTTTGTCATAAGTGTTAACTTTTTGAATCTTGGTTATTTCTTTACTAAATTCGTTCTTACAATTACTGCATTTTTTCCAGATTATCGATGAAGGCTTGGCCCAGACCTCATTTTTCTGAATGAAAATTTTTAATTCAACTTTAAACAAATAACTTAATAACTTTGAAGACGATAAAAAAAAAATTTTTACAATGTAAATACTCTGTTAGAATGTCAGGGAAACAACTGCCGTGTACCATCCCATTTGTGTGTGCCTAGGTTTGTTACATCAAGAGCCAGATAAAATTCCTTAACGTAACGATCATAATCATAATCATAGATTTCAGGATGGCCAATACTGCTTTAAATTGAATAAAAGTGTCATATTTGTTTTCTACTTGAACGCACTCATTTGATGAACCCTATGAAAATCCTGCCACATTCATTTATTTTATAAGCCTACAGCCACCGAACTGAGCACCCCTGGGGTGTCTCGTGTTCGATGACTGACTAGGACGGGCACAGTATGGCTTTTAGTGCTGGGATATCCCAGGTGCAGGTCTTTCTATTTGACGCCCTTAGGCGACCTGCACGTCGTGATGAGGATGAAATGATGATGAAGACAAAACATACACCCAGCCCCCGTGCCATTGGAATTAACCAATTAAGGTTAAAATCCCCGACCCGGCCGGGAATCGAACCCGGGACCGTCTGAACCGAAGGCCAGGACGCTGACCGTTCAGCCAACGAGTCGGACAGTCCTGTCCATGAAAAACATCCACACCCAGTCAGCGCAGCTTTGCTTAATTTCACTGTAGGCGCTGCATAGGCTGGCATGTATCATTAACCTGGCATATGCCAAACTCAAACTGCCATATGGTATAAAGTGAGTCATCACTCCAAATCTCACACAATAAGTCGTCTACGGACCAGTGACAGCACGCTTTACAGCATCAAATGCAGCGATCATGGATGAATTGTGTAGTTTATGGATAGGTGCCTGAATCTTGAACCCCAATCCTCATATCCCCTGGCATACAGTTATGGTGCAAGCTACACTATTAGGGGCACTGCAGAATACACACGTGAAGGTATCACACAATGTCGTGATTTTCTCGTACAAACTCCTTTAATGCTCAATGGTCTCCTTCGCTAAAGACGCGTAGTCAACCCAGCTATGGTTGTGCCTTCCTGTTTCCATTATATAATTACATCTCCAACAGTTGACTTAGGAAACGTGAGAAAGTGTAGGAAATGGTTCCAACTAATTGCTTACCAGTGCGGCAATCAATAACCATTCCATGTCCGACTCGTTGCCTGACTGGTCAGCGTACTGGCTTTCAGTTCAGAGGGTCCTGGGTTTGATTCCCAGCCGGGTCTGGGATTTTAACCTTCATTGGTTAATTCCATTGGCCTGGGGGCTGGGTGTTTGTGCTGTCCCCAACATTCCTGCAACTCACACACCACACATAACACTATCCTCCACCACAATAACATGCAGTTACCTACACATGGCAGATGCCGCTCACCCTCATTGGAGGGTCTGCCTTACAAGGGCTGCACTCGGCTAGAAATAGCCACATGAAATTATTATTACCATTCCATGTTCAATGACACAGAGCTCACTTGCGCCACCCATTCTGCAGATATCTCATAGCACCAAACAACACTGAGCCCTCAGCAGTCTTTTATAGCAGCAACACCAGTCGTAGAGACATCTAGGCTCTAGTTAAGTGTACAGAGGATTGCCCAGATACTTTTGATGAGAGTGTATAACTTCACACACTCCAAATACTGTCAAAAAAAAATATTAAAGTAATCTGAAAAGGGAAATTACTAAAAAATAATCTACTTTTCAAATAATGTACTTCCGCTAGTAGTTTAACATAGCACTAACACATCTAAGGTTTTCGGCGATGCGAGGATGGGAAAGTGCTAGGATTGGGAAGGTAGTGGCCATGGCCTTACGGTACAGTACCAGCAGTTGCCTGGTGTGAAAATGGGAAACCATCTTCAAGGCTGCCAACATAGGGAATGGAACCCACCACCTCCCAAATGCAAGCCCACTGCTACACGACCCTGATCACACGGTCCACTTGCTCGGTGCTTTTCAATAAAATAATAGTACGGTATTTATAGAAAGAATTAATATATTTTTTCATCTATTCCAATATATTCAAATGAAAAGTACAGATAGTAGATAGGTTGCAGTATAATTGAACTGTACTTACCACTTTACTTTTGTCTTCCTTAAAAATCATCATTGCTTGGAAGTTTATTAACATCTGACAAGTAGCAATAGCAAAAATCTTCAAGGCACAAGCTGCAGCTACGTAGGGAATGAGACGCCATTGCTGGAGGAAGAAAAATACACAAGCTCAATTAGAGATACTGTAATAACAGATACCGGTATTAAAGGTGAAAGGGGACCACCTTAGTTTCATTTGCAGCAGACACAAATGATTTAGTGACAAGAATAAGTGCAGCCAAAGCACTGATGCATTTTAGCCACCTATCAGAGTTCAGTCGGGAAGTCTCAGCCTTTCCGTACTGGATTAGTTTCTGCCTGCGGAATGGACTTGTGCGTCAAAGTAATCCCGAGAGGTGTCGGTTCAGTCCGTAACAACCCGAGTTTGCTGTCTTACTCTCTCTGTCCGTACTGTAGTGTACACTCCACTCTTCCCTGCTAGCCTAGCTCCCTCCCCTTGCATTTTGGTGTCAAGACATCCTGGCTCGGCTCTACTCATACCATAATGTGCCAGTTTCTCTATGCCATGTTTACAGCATTTCATGACAAGAATACAGAAATATTACTCTTATAGCATGATACCAATGAGTTGATAATGATTAGGCTAGCCCCAGGGTGCAGCAAAAGAAAATCTGCCCCTTTCATGGAGGTCCTCGTTTCAATGTTCCACAAGGAATAATTATTGGACCTTTGTGTTTTCTTATATCATATATATATAAATAAATTATAAAGGCTAAGAACTGAAATTGCAGGCAAGGCTTCTTGCAGATGATAATGTACTGTGTAGAGTAATAAATAAGATGCAGGATTGTTAGCAAAGGCAAAAAAGACCTTGACGATGTTAAGATAGACAATGGTATGATAAACTGGATGAAAAGCAGTGGCGGTGGGCTCTCAGGAGCACACGAGCACGTGAACACCCAATTCAAATGCATGTTCACGCATTCATGGATAATTCAAAATTGTTTCCTTTGTTTCTGCCTGATTTCATCAATCGATCGAAAGTATTTGACTTTTATCAAAGCTCCGTTACACTGACAGCTGTTCATTTCGACTGACAATGCAGGAAGCACACTGGAGATTTTGCTACGAGCCTGAAGACTATACGCATGCGCATGGAGATGACGTCATGGTTTATCCACAGATATCTCCATAAGCGAGGAGCACGGTTAGCTATGTGCCTTTCAGTCTACAACTACCCTCAAACAAGTGATAGTATTCCAGTTAACCACAAGAGTCCCCCACCTCACCTGTTACTGTTGGCCACAGCTCCCGGAAGTTACTATTGCATTACATCACTGGAAGATTTCGCTAGTAGGTGATTCTGAACAGGGTTCGTAATCACCGGAAGAAGTTTGCTTTACATTTTGGGTGGAAAATAGTTTAAATTTCAATTAATTTGAGTACTGTTAAATGTGGTAATTGCATGCACTATGTTTATGCTTGTTGTCATTCTTAGGTGGACTTTGTGCTAACTTCTGTAAATCCAAGAATATTGTTCGCATCATTTAATATTCGCCACAACACAGCATTGTAGTAAAATTGCTGTGAATTTTACTTTTACCGAGCTAAGTATAGAATCTGCCAACTTTGAGACAGACATCCGTCTGAGCCACTCAGCCCGGCAGTCGTAATTTTAGTTTTGTTGTGCACTAGCTGATTAGTCTCGGAAAAATGCATCCTCGGTTATAGGGGTTCTACCAAATTATGAGTGGAGAAGGAACTTTTAGTGAAATGATTTAAGTAAGTTATTTTGTACTGATTTGCATTCTACTTTGGTTATTTAAAGAAATTTTGTTGTGAACCCCCAGAAAATTTTGTCACGAGCTGCCACTGATGAAAAGTTAGGTTGTATGTTTCACCAAGATAAAAAGTCCTCTCAATTTTAATTATTGTGTTGATAAAATGGAAGTCCCTTGTGGGGATCACTGGAAGTATGGAGGCATTAATACAGGGTGTACCACAACTCAAAGGCAAAACTTCAGGAATGGTTTTCTCATACAGATAGAAGAAAGGTGTATGACAAAAATATGGGTCTGGAAATGCATAATTACAGAATTATTTAACCTTGGTGCAGTCTGACACTTCCAACATTCTTGCATCAGCTGGAAGGCTCTGTTCACATATCTGAAAAGGCCTGGCATTGCTTCAGGTTACTTGTGGTAGTCCCCTTGCTTTCATCTTTAGTATTTGACCTCCCTTGGTCAAATCTTTTTCCCTTCTGACCCTCACAATATCCGGTTTGTGAAAATTAGAAAATCATTTCATCCGACATCCTTCAGAACCCTGCCCTTTCTTTTGTCAATATCTGGACCTTTTCCATATTGCTTCGGATTAGTGTTAATAGAGGATGGTTGCCCAGTTGTACTTCCTCTTAAAACAATCACCACCACCTTCACTTGTCTTCACAATGAGTAAATTAAGATTCCCAAAGCGTACTTGAAATATTTATCGGAATAATTCCAATATAACTGATCCATTATTGGGAACTATAAATTTTCCAGTTAACTAATTCTTGGTTGCCAGCGTTTCCTGCAGTGTGCCAATTTGGGCTCATCAGCTGGTAACTAACTGATCTACCAAGACACATTATACTGGAATTGTGAATTTACTTATTCTGGACAAGTATTTCAAGTTCCCTATGGGAATCGAAGTCTAATACATCTAATGCACTAGCAGGCATTTTTCTTTTCCCCTGTAAAGGAAACCAAGTATCTCGTAGTGCATTGGCACTGGCTGTGGCTCCAGCTAGCCTATGCAATTGCCTCCACTACATGCACTAGCCATGCATCTTGGTAGGTGTGCTGGTTACCAACTGATTAGCCCAAACTGGTACACTGTGGCGAAACGCTGGCAACCAAGAACGAGTTAGCTGGAAAATGTACAATTTCCAATAACGGACCAATTACATTGGAATTATTTCACATACAGTGTCGAACACTCGTATATGCTGTAGTAAGCTACAGATGTCCTGTCCAAAATCTTAAACATTAGGCACTCCTATCATTTTTGGACCCAAGGCCAAACAGAGTGAAACAAAAATTATTTTACTTCCTGTTTTAACATTTAATGGTCTGCATAACTCCAATTTAGCATTGAAAAGGATATTCATTTAACAGGAACTTTGTGATTCATGATGCACATACATTTACTCCAGTATTTATATTGAATCACAATATCCTGAAATGTATTAATGAAGTAATTGCACAATTAGTTCAGCCATCAAGCAGGAAGGCATAAGAAATATTTGAAGGTCATAACAGCCAAAAAATATTAAAACAAACATCTTGTATCTGTCCATTATCTCAATATCATTGAATCCTTCACTCCAGCATGGCCTTGCTCTGGTGAAAGCTGCTACGGGCATAGATTTCATGAATGTAGAAACTTGCAAATGTGTTTCTATAGTCACAATTAATGTATCACAGGCTGCTACTGACCAAACTATTAACAAGTGGAGGTGCAAGTTTGTGTACCTTGGTCTGAAGAAATGAAACCTGGAAGTACCATCGTACTGACCAGGAGGGTGATATGCATAGCACACCAAGTGGCTAGAACTGACATACACAGCATTTGAAAGGATGTTTGAATTAAATATTTTCATTAATATTTTATTATATAATATAATTATATAATATTTTATATATATTATTTTCATTAATATATTTATTAATTAATTAATTTATAGTAAATGAAACTTTGCAGTGATTTACTTGAAGTTGAAATTAAGTGTCTGAAAATGACTGCGCATCTTCATCAGGCAAAAGGAATCTTTGCAGTACTTTACCTGAAGCTGATACTCCAGGACAGGCAGTTCTTCCTCCTCTGTAGGTCCAAACTGTTGGCGAACAGCAGAATAACGGATTGCAATGCATACTGATTTTGCTAAATTTGAAGCGCAGATCACCGTAATTGCTACACGTCCACCTAGCAATGGTGCTAGTGAAGCTCCTAAAACAATTAAACAAAGAGTAGCTTCTTTTACCACTATGAGTTGAAAGCGGGTTACAATTGCAGTATAAGTTAAATGATACGATTGGTGAGAAGCTGTAGTTTTTAAATACTGACTTGTTAAGAGAGAGAATATTCCAGTCAGTCAGACATAACTTTTCATTTATATTGTCAATTAAGACATTTTTGTTTTGTACTTAACATCTCTTCAACACGTACTAATTGCACGTAACACGACCTAATAGGTTGAAAGTCTATTTTGATTACAATGCGGTCATGAAAATGGGACACAAACATCAACACATCTGAGGTCATACATAAGACTGAACGTGCATGGCCAAACATACCATACAGAATCTCACAAGGGGACTCTTGACTTTCCCAGTTCTGATTTTTATGAAAATTAGTACTAATGTATGCATTAACGTAAAAGCAACAGCTGTAAAGTAGTTTGTTTCAGAGCTCTTTCTGTCTAGTTATCGAAAAGAAAACTTAACTCCACCCTGTAGTTAGACAATGTGAAAGTACCTTTTGGTAAAATGTAAGATAGAAATTATGTTTAAAAGTTCTCAGCTCAATTCCTATTGGACTGTGTAACTTATTTGAACAAAATACTACTACATGAAGGTAAAGGCTTGTGCTATCTGTAACCTCAGCACTCGATGGGGTGGAGTGGTTGGCTCCAAACACGGCTGCCTTTGCCCCCAGGAATTAACCTGGTACTCATTTTGGATTCAGGCTGAGTGATCCTCAAGGCCTTGTGACACCCCAGAAGTGGAAATCTTGTTTCTTACATTTTTCAACTTCTTGACAGGGAACTTAACGAATGTCCTTCAGGGCGAAACACTGGGAATTTGGGGGGAATCTAATTTTAATAATCCCCCTACACTACCAGCACCGAGGGGTCTTTGGCCTACCAAGCAACCACTGCTCAGCCCGAAGGCCTGCAGATTGCCTTGAAACGTGACGTGGTCAGTGCAACAAGTCCTATCTACCGTTATTGTCGGCTTTCTAAACCAGACTCACCATCTCACTCAGACAGCTCCTCAATTGTAATCATGTAGACTTAAGAGGATCGAGCCTGCCCTCATGTCCAGGTAAAAATCGCCAAACTGGCCACTAATCGAACCCCAAGCCTCTGGGTATGAGGCAGGCAGGCTACCCTGATACTACAAAGTTGGCTTACTAATAACAATAATAGTTTGCTTTTTCAACATATAGGAACACGTTCCCCCCCCCCCCACCCTGCTCTCTCGTGGTTTGTGCATCCAGAAGTTTTATTTACTTAACATTTTCTTAAATCACTGCAATAAAGTATTTTGCCTTCAATGTAATCCAATATGTAGCCTACTCTATTATTATTATTATTATTATTATTATTATTATTATTATTATTATTATTATTATTATTATTATTATTACAACTTCCCCCATGCAGAGGCTGCCACAAGGACAAAGTATGTCAACTAGACAGTATTTGGTCTTCTAAGTTACTGTTGAAGTTTCCTTCTGAGACCCAAACCCCTTTTTGGGCCATAACGTTTATATTTTAATTTTTTTTTTTACTATTTTTTCAAGAATGAGTACATCATTGATAATCTACCACGTTTTTTTAATCACAAATTTTAAAAAAATTATGCAGTGAAGGGTTAATTGCTTGTAATAATCCAGCCTTTAATCCCATAATCCCCCAGTATGGCTAACATCTTTTCCCTCGGTACTCTGTCATATGCCTTCTCTAGATCTACAAAACAAACATAACTTTGTTCCACCCCTTGCATTTTTCAGTGACCTGCTGCATACTGAAAATCTGTACGCATCCTCCCTTCCAAAATGCCAGTGAACACCTTGCCTGGTATACAAATCAATAAATACTTCAATAGTTGTTGAAATCCATCCTGTTTCCTTCCTTTTATATATATATATATAGATGCAATTACTGTTTTCATCCAATCAGAAGGTACCTTACTAGCTTTCCATGCTTATCTTAATACTCAATGAAGCCATTTTGTCCCTGCCTTCCCAATATATTTCACCATTTCAGATCTAATTTCATCTATTCTTGCTATTTTATGACAATAGAGTTTATTTACTGTCCTTTCCACTTCCTCAAGCATAATTTCACCAACATCACTGTCCCCCTCTACATGAGCTTGGATGTACACCAGGTTACCAGACATTTTAAGTCATTGTTGTCATTATTCAGAATAGAGGGATAATATGCAACATCCAGCAAGCATTTTCCCAGCTTTAAGAAATATTTTTATTAATGACTATTCAATTGGTACAGTGACTATGTTAGAGGAGGAAGCAAGATTAAAAAATGACACTCCACACAGGACATCAGATGAACAATTAAGGCAATACCTCAAACTGTTGAGTCCAGTGTTCAATACTTAAGGTAAGAAATGAATGAAACCATCTATAAACAGTTTCAGAAAGTTCTCCGGATTGTTGAGTCCAGTTTTCAAGACTTTTGAGACAAGTGATCTGCAGGAAAGACTACTGCTCTACAACTGTTGACTGCTCTGCTTCTCATGTAAATTGCTTACTCCCTAGATAGCCTACACTAGCAAAATAATTATATATACAATAATAATCTGTGCTCGAATGGGGACAGATCTGGGGATCAAGCAGGCCAACGCAACATGTCGACATACTGTAGAGCACGTTGGGTTACAACAGCGGCATGGGGGCATGCATTATCCTGTTGGAAAACACTCCCGGGAATGCTGTTCGTGAATGGTAGCACAACAGGTCAAATCACCAGACAGACTTATACATCTGCAGTCAGAGCGCGTGGGATAACCACGAGTGTGCTCCTGCTGTCATAGGAAATTGCTCCCCAGACCAGAACTCCCGGTGTAGGTCCACTGTGTCGACACTGCAGACAGGTGGAATGCAGGTGCTCACCTGGCCTCTTCCTAACCAACACACAGCCAACACTGGCACCAAGGTAGAGCCGGCTTTCATCTGAAAACACAATGGACCTCCACTAAATCCTCCAATGAGCTCTCGCTTGATGCCACTGAAGTCTCAAGACAGCGGTGGTTTCGGGTAAGTGGAATGCACGCTGCAGAACGTCTGGCCCGGAGCTGTCCTTCAATTAACCGATTTCGAACAGTTTGTTTTGTCACTGTGGTGGCAACTGCCGCACTAATTGCTGCTTCAGACACAGTCCGCTGTGCCACAGCCATACGCCGAATACGACAGTCCTCCCTCTCTGAGGTGCCACGGGGATGTCCAAAGCCCAGTCTTCTTGCGAGCGTACCTGACCACTGCTGCCAGCACGCATGCACAGAGGAGACATTCCTGCCACGTCATTCTGCAATAGCGCGGAAGGAAAATCCACCTTCACGTAGCCCTATTATACGGCCCCGTTCAACCGCAGTGAGCTGCTGATACTGGCCTCTTCATCGTCGTAAAGGTATTCTTGACCCACTCACATTCACTCCGTCCTGTCTCACAGGTAACTAATGCTCTTGCACAGTACAGCCTGTATTTAAAGCAAACCTGATGTGCAACATCATGGGGTCGCTACTAGTAACATGCTAATGCGATTTGTGGGGAAATTGCAATCAACATCATCTTTCAGATATATAAATACACTTACCACCGTTTTGTTACCCTAACACAACCCTTCTTGGTGTTTGGATATTTCTTCTGCCAGTGTAAAAGAAAACAGTGTTTGTAGGTATAATTTATCTTATTTTGCTTAATTTTATGAGTTGGAACATTTCTCTCTTCATTTTCTTTGGTTTGTTCGTGGATTCTGTTGAGAGTTGTTTTGATAATCACCCTTTTTCTTCACAGGCTGCTCGGGAACTACAGGTTCTGGACTTCTTCAGCTGTTTTGAGGATAGTTGCCCTCTTCTTTGCAGGCTGTTCAAAAATTTTAGGTTTGAGCATGAACCTGTCCGTTTTGTCTGGTTTGGCGGATGGTGGCCTGATCTTTAAAAAAAGATCTCAAACTTTGAGCTATAAGGTCCCTTTCTTCGGGCAGTCATATCTATATATACACTGACTGACAGTGACAATGCAACACCAAGAAGGAGTGGTTCGAAAGGGATGAAAGTTGGGGAAAAAACAGAGACGGCACGGGTGAATAATTGATGTTTATTTCAAACCGATATGCAGGTTACACAATGCGCACGGCATCGACTCAGTAGGATGTAGGACCACCGCGAGCGGCGATGCACGCAGAAACACGTCGAGGTACAGAGTCAATAAGAGTGCGGATGGTGTCCTGAGGGATGGTTCTCCATTCTCTGTCAACCATTTGCCACAGTTGGTCGTCCGTACGAGGCTGGGGCAGAGTTTGCAAACGGCGTCCAATGAGATCCCACACGTGTTCGATTGGTGAGAGATCCGGAGAGTACGCTGGCCACGGAAGCATCTGTACACCTCGTAGAGCCTGTTGGGAGATGCGAGCAGTGTGTGGGCGGGCATTATCCTGCTGAAACAGAGCATTGGGCAGCCCCTGAAGGTACGGGAGTGCCACCGGCCGCAGCACATGCTGCACGTAGCGGTGGGCATTTAACGTGCCTTGAATACGCACTAGAGGTGACGTGGAATCATACGCAATAGCGCCCCAAACCATGATGCCGCGTTGTCTAGCGGTAGGGCGCTCCACAGTTACTGCCGGATTTGACCTTTCTCCACGCCGACGCCTCACTCATCTGCGGTGACTATCACTGACAGAACAGAAGCGTGACTCATCGGAGAACACGACGTTCCGCTATTCCCTCATCCAAGTCGCTCTAGCCCGGCACCATGCCAGGCGTGCACGTCTATGCTGTGGAGTCAATGGTAGTCTTCTGAGCGGACGCCGGGAGTGCAGGCCTCCTTCAACCAATCGACGGGAAATTGTTCTGGTTGATATTGGAACAGCCAGGGTGTCTTGCACATGCTGAAGAATGGCGGTTGACGTGGCGTGCGGGGCTGCCACCGCTTGGCGGCGGATGCGCCGATCCTCGCGTGCTGACGTCACTCGGGCTGCGCCTGGACCCCTCGCACGTGCCACATGTCCCTGCGCCAACCATCTTCGCCACAGGCGCTGCACCGTGGACACATCCCTATGGGTATCGGCTGCAATTTGACGAAGCGACCAACCTGCCCTTCTCAGCCCGATCACCATACCCCTCGTAAAGTCGTCTGTCTGCTGGAAATGCCTCCGTTGACGGCGGCCTGGCATTCTTAGCTATACACGTGTCCTGTGGCACACGACAACACGTTCTACAATGACTGTCGGCTGAGAAATCACGGTACGAAGTGGGCCATTCGCCAACGCCGTGTCCCATTTATCGTTCGCTACGTGCGCAGCACAGCGGCGCATTTCACATCATGAGCATACCTCAGTGACGTCAGTCTACCCTGCAACTGGCATAAAGTTCTGACCACTCCTTCTTGGTGTTGCATTTGCTCTGTCAGTCAGTGTATAAAGTAGCTTGTCCTGACTGACTGACTGACTGACTGATTCATCATCGCCGAGCCAAAACTACTGGACATAAAGAAATGAAATTTTGGGCATAGATTCATATTAAGATGTAGGTGCTCGCTAAGAGAGGATTTTTGGATATTCCGTCGCTAAGGGGGTGAAAAGGGGGGTGAAATTTTAAAATGAGTGTGTCTATATCTCAAAACTTTAAAAGTTTACAGATGTGAAAATTGGTATTTAGAATCTTCTTTAAAAATAAGGAAACACGTATTTTTTTTGTTTTCAGACAATCCCAATAGGAGGGGTGAAAAAGGGTGAAAAAGAGGTTGAATGCATTTAATCCGGATACGCTACTTATATCTCAGAAACTGAAGATATTACAGACCTCAAAATTGGTATTTTTGATCGTTGTGAAAAATAAAGAAACAAATATTTTTTTGTTTTTGGAAAATCCAATTAATGCGAGGGTAAAAGGGGGGGTGAATTTTTAAAATGAGTGCATCTATATCTCAAAAGTTTTAAAGTTTAGAGATGTAAAAATTAGTATTTAGAATCTTCATTAAAAATAAAGGAACACGTATTTTTTTTGTTTTCGGAAAATCCCAATAGGAGGGGTGAAAAGGGGTGAAAAATGTGTTGAATGCCTTTAAAGAGAATACATATATCTCAGATACTGAAGATATTACAGATCTCAAAATTGGTACTTTTGATCGCTTTCAAAAATAAAGAAACACATACTTTTTGTTTTTGGAAAATCCAATTAATGCGAGGGTGAAAAGGGGGGTGAATATTTAAAATGAGTGCATCTATATCTCAAAAGTTTTAAAGTTTAGAGATGTAAAAATTGGTATTTAGAATCTTCATTAAAAATAAAGGAACACGTATTTTTTTGTTTTCGGAAAATCCCAATAGGAGGGGTGAAAAGGGGTGAAAAATGGGTTGAATGCCTTTAAAGAGAATACTTATATCTTAGAAACTGAATATATTACAGACCTGAAAATTGGTATTTGGGATCTACTTTAAAAATAAAGAAACAGGTATTTTTTCGTTTTGGGAAAATCCAAATAATGGGGGGGGGGGGTGAAAAGGGGGTGATTTTTTAAAATGAGTGTATCTATATCTCAAAACTTTTAAAGTTTATAGATGAAAAAATTGGTATTTAGAATCTCCTTTAATAATAAAGAAACACATATTATTTTGTTTTCTGAAAATCCCAATAGGAAGGGTGGAAAAGGGTGAATAATGGGTTGAATGCCTTTATTGGGGCTACTTATATTTCAGAACCTGAAGATATTACAGACCTGAACATTTGTATTTTGGATCTACTTTAAAAGTAAAGAAACACGTATATTCCGTTTTTTGAAAATCCAAATAATGGGGGGTGAAAAGGGGGGTGAATTTTTAAAATGAGTGTGTCTACAACTTAAAACTTTAAAATTTACAGATGTAAAAATTGGTAGTTAGAATCTCCTCTGAAAATAAAGGAACACGTATTTTTTTGTTTCCTGTAAATCCTAATAGGAGGGGTGTAAAAGGGTGAAAAATGGGTTGAATGCCTTTAATGAGGATACATATATCTCAGAAACGAAGGATATTACAGAACTGAAAATTTGTATATGGGATCTCCTTTAAAAATAAAGAAACGCATATTTTAGATTTTGGAAAATTCAATTAATGGCGGTTAAACAGGAGTGACAAATTGGGGTGAATTTTTTGAAAGACTATATCTACAGATTATCTTGGAAACGTAAAATGTTACAGACGTAAAAAGTGGGTGTTTGGAGTCTCCTGTAAATGTAAAGAAACAGAGGTGATTTGTTTTTGAAAACTCCACTTAAGGGGAACTCAAAAGGGGTGAAATTTTAAAATGAGAATTTTTACAGTATATCTAAAAAAACTTAACATGTTACAGAAGTGAAAAATGGTATTTTTTATCTCTATTAAACATAAAGAAACGTGTCTTTTCAGTTTTCGGAAATACCACTTGGGAGGAGTGGGGGTTAAAGTGACTGAAAATGGTGTTGAATTCTTTTAATTAGGCTACTGATATCTCAAAAATGAAGATGTTACAGACGTGAAATTTGATATTTGCAATCTGCTTTAAAAGTAAAGAACACGTATTCTCGGAAAATCCAATGAAGGGTTGGGGGGGGGATGAAAGAATTGAAAAATTAATTGACTTAATTGTATGAGAATACATAAATCTAATAAAAACTAAAGTTGTTACAGGCGTGAAAATTCGTATTTGGATCTCCTTTAAAAACAAAGAAAAACGCGTTTTGGGGGTGAAACCATCTTGGAGGGCGGGAGTGTAAAGGAGTTGAATTCCTTTCATGAGGACACATAAATCAAAAACTGAAGAAGTTAGAGTCGTGATAATTGGTATTTAGAAGATCCTTTACTATTAAAGAAACAAGTATTTTTTGCGGGAAAATTCACTTAGGGGGCGGGGGGGAGGGGAGTAGTGTGAAATGAAGTGAAGAATGTAAATTATTTTTATGGGGATACTTATATCTCAAAACTGAAGGTAATAGACGTGAACATTGGTGTTTGGAATCTCCTTAAACATATAGAAACAAGCCTTCTTTTAATTTTTTTTTTGGGGGGGGGGGGTAAATACACTTACCGGCGGTAGGGTGTAGAAGGAGGTGAGACCAATTGATTTTACTGTTACTCCGTTGCTCAGGCAGTAGCGCGCCGGCCTCTCACAGCTGGGTTCCGTGGTTCAAATCCCGGTCACTCCATGTGATATTCGTGCTGGACAAAACGGAGGCGGGACAGGTTTTTCTCCGGATACTTCGGTTTTCCCTGTCATCAGCCATTCCAGCAACAAATAATAATAATAATAATAATAATAATAATAATAATAATAATAATAATCCGGACCGTCATCAAATATGCGGACCGCGCTGGAAACGGCTACTGGACGGGTAATGACTAAGAATGCAGTCCGGCCGCCGGTCCAGTGCCGCCAAGGCACCCAATATAACAGCACGCCGGATCTCCTGAAGGATTTTATCCATATTAAAAATGATTATAGGAAAAGATGGCAAAGATTTACGTACCCAAATGACCGGGAGGATTACCTGAGCCTAGCCCGGGAAGTACGAACTCGATTGCTGGAAAGGAAGATTGAAAAATGGGAGGAAACGTGCCGTAAAATAAGAAAAAACGAGTCAGATCGGGAATTTTGGTGGATTCTCGCAGAAAACGAGTCAGATCGCGAATTTCGGCGGATTATATATCTAAAACAATAAGCATTCAATTATAAATTTCAGTATAATACCGTAGCGAAGCACGGGTATCTTGCTAGTCTATATATATAAAAGAACTTGTCCTGACTGACTGACTGACTGACTGACTGACTGACTGACTGACTGACTGACTGACTGACTGACTGACTGACTGACTGACTGACTGACTGATTCATCATCGCCGAGCCAAAACTACTGGACATAAAGAAATGAAATTTTGGGGATAAATTCATATTAAGATGTAGGTACTCGCTAAGAGAGGATTTTTGGATATTCCGTCTCTAAGGGGGTGAAAAGGGGGGTGAAATTTTAAAAAGAGTGTATCTATATCTCAAAACTTTAAAAGTTTACAGATGTAAAAATTGGTATTTAGAATCTTCTTTTAAAATAAGATAACACGTATTTTTTTGTTTTCTGAAAACCCCAATAGGAGGGGTGAAAAAGGGTGAAGATGGGGGAAAATGGGTTGAATGCCTTAAAGCAGGATACCGGTACTTATATCTCAGAAACTGAAGATATTACAGACCTGAAAATTGGTACTTTTGATCTCATTTAAAAATAAAGAAACACGTATTTTTTTGTTTTTGGAAAATCCAATTAATGGGAGGGTGAAAAGGGGGTGAATTTTTAAAATGAGTGAATCTATATCTCCAAACTTTAAAAGTTTGCAGATGTAAAAACTGGTATTTAGAATCTTCATTAAAAATAAAGGAACACGTATTTTTTTGTTTTCGGAAAATTGCAATAGGAGGAGTGAAAAGGGGTGGAAAAAGGGTTGAATGCCTTTAATGAGGCTACTTATATCTCAGAAAATGAAGATATTACAGACCTGAAAATCGGTGTTTGGGATCTCCTTTAAAAATAAAGAAACACATATTTTTTTGTTTCTGCAAAATCCAATTAAGGGAGGGGGTGAAAAGGGGGTAATATTTTAAGATGAGTGTATCTATATCTCTAAACTCTTAAAGGTTATAGATGTGAAAATTGGTATTTAGAATCTCCTTTAAAAATAAAGAAACACGTATATTTTGTTTTCGGAAAATCCTAATAGGAAGGGTGGAAAAGGTTGAAGAAGGTGTCGAATGCCTTTCATGAGTCTACTTATATTTCAGAACCTGAAGATATTACAGACCTGAAAATAGGTGTTTGGGATCTCCTTTACAAAAGAAACACGTATTTTTTTGTTTTTGGAAAATCCAATTAATGGGGGGGGGGTGAAAATGGGTGATTTTTTAAAATTTGTGTATCTATATCTCAAAATTTTTAAAGTTTATAGATGTAAAAGTTGGTATTTAGAAGCTCCTTTAAAATAAAGAATAACGTATTTTTTCGTTTTGGGAAAATCCAAATATTGGGGGGTAAAAGGGGGGTGAATTTTTTAAAATGATTGTGTCTACATCTTAAAACTTTAAAATTTACAGATGTAAAAATTGGTAGTTAGAATCTCCTCTAAAAATAAAGGAACACGTACTTTTTGTTTCCTATAAATCCCAATAGGAGGGGTCTAAAAGGGAGAAAAATGGGTTGAATGCCTTTAATGAGGATACATATATGTCAGAAACGAATGATATTACAGAACTGAAAATTTGTATATGGGATCTCCTTTAAAAATAAAGAAACACGTATTTTTTAGTTTTTGGAAAATCCAATTAATGGCGGTTAAACAGGAGTGTCAAATTGGGGTGAATTTTTTGAAAGACTATATCTACAGTATATCTTGGAAACGTATAATGTTACAGACGTAAAACGTGGGTGTCTGGAATCTCCTGTAAATGTAAAGAAACATAGGTGATTTGTTTTTGGAAACTCCACTTAAGGGGAACTCAAAATGGGTGAAATTTTAAAATGAGAATTTTTACAGTATATCTCAAAAACTTAACATGTTACAGAAGTGAAAAATTGTATTTTTTTTATCTCTATTAAACATAAAGAAACGTGTATTTTTAGTTTTCGGAAATATCACTTGTGTGGAAGTGGGGGGGTAAAAGTGACTGAAAATTGTGTTGAATTCTTTTAATTATTCTACTGATATATCAAAAATGAAGATGTTACAGACGTGAAATTTGATATTTTCAATCTGCTTTAAAAGTAAAGAAACACGTATTCTCTTAAAATCCAATGAAGCTGGGGGGGGGGGGGGTGAAAGGATTGAAAAATTAATTGGCTTAATTGTATGAGAATACATACATCTAATAAAAACTAAAGTTGTTACAGACGTGAAAATTCGTATTTGGATCTCCTTTAAAAACAAAGAAAAACGCGTTTTGGTCGGGAAACCATCCTGGAGGGCGGGAGTGTAAAGGAGTTGAATTCCTTTCATGAGGACACATAAATCAAAAACTGAAGAAGTTAGAGTCGTGATAATGGGTATTTAGAAGATCCTTTACTATTAAAGAAACAAGTATTTTTTGCGGGGAAGTTCACTTAGGGGGGGGGGGAAGTAGTGTGAAATGAAGTGAAAAAGTAAATTACTTTTATGGGGATACTTATATCTCAAAACTGCAGGTAATAGACCTGAACATTGGTGTTTGGAATCTCCCTTAAACATAAAGAAACAAGCCTTCTTTTAATTTTTTTGGGGGGGGGGTGACGGTATATAAACTTAACGGCAGTGGGGTGTAGAAGGAGGTGAGACCAATTGATTTTACTGTTATTAATGTACTTATAGGGATCCTCCGTTGTTCAGGCGACACCGCGCCGGCCTCTCACAGCTGGGTTCCGTGGTTCAAATCCCGGTCACTCCATGTGACATTCGTGCTGGACAAAACGGAGGCGGGACAGGTTTTTCTCCGGATTCTCCGGTTTTCCCTGCCATCGGCCATACCAGCATCACATAATAGTAATAACATAAAATATTATTAATAATAATAATAATAATAATAATAATAATAATAATAATAATGGTAATAATAATAATAATAATATTCCGGACCGGTGTCAAATGTGCGGACCGCGCTGGTAACGGCTCCTGGACGGGTAATGACTAAGAATGCAGTCCAGCCGCGGGTTCAGTGCCGCCAAGGCACCCAATATGACACCACGCCGGATCTCCTGAAGGATTTTATCCATATTAAAAATGATGAAAGGAAAAGATGGCAAAGATTTACGGACCCAACTGACCGGGAGGAATACCTGAGCCTAGCCCGGGAAGTACGAAATCGAATGCTGGAAAGGAAGATTGAAAAATGGGAGGAAACGTGCTGTAAAATACTAGAAAACGAGTCAGATCGCGAATTTCGGCGGATTATATATCTAAAACAATAAACATTCAATTACAAATTTCAGTATAATACCGTAGCGAAGCACGGGTATCTTGCTAGTATATATATAAAAGAACATGTCCTGACTGACTCATCATCACCGAGCCAAAACTACTGGACATTAAATGAGATTTTCAGGATACATTTATATTACAATGTAGGTGCTCGCTTAAGGAGGATTTTTGGATATTCGATCGCTAAGGGGGTGAAAAGGGGGGTGAATTTTTAAAATGAGTATATATCTCAAAACTTGAGAAGTTTACAGAGTGTAAAAATTGGCATTTATAATCTCCTTTAAAAATAAAGAAACACATATCTTTTTGTTTTCGGAAAATCCCAATAGGAGGGGTGAAAAGGGGTGAAAAACGGGTTGAATGCCTTTAATGAGGATACTTATATCTCAGAAATTGAAGTTATTACAGACCTGAAAATTGGTATCTGATATCTCCTTTAAAAATAAACACGTATTTTTTGTTTTTGGAAAATCCAATTAATGGAGTTAAACAGGAGTGACAAATTGCGGAGAATTTTTAGAAAGACCTTATCTACAGTATATCTCAGAAACGTAAAATATTACAACGTAAAAATTTGTATTTGGAATCTCCTGTAAAGGTAAACAAACACAGGTGATCTGTTTTCAGAAAATCCACTTAAGGGTAACTAAAAAGGGAGTGAACTTTTAAAATGAGAATTTCACAGTATATCTCAAAAACTTAACATGTTACAGAAGTGAAAAATGGTATTTTTATCTCTATTAAAATAAAAAACATGTATTTTTGTTTTAGAAAAAAACACTTTGTCGGGCGGGGGGGAGGGGGAGGGGTGGTAGAAGTGACTGAAAATGGGGTTGAATTCTTTTAATTAGGATACCGATATCTCAAAAACTGAAGATGTTACAGACGTGAAAATTGGTATTTGGAATCTGCTTTCAAAGTAAAGAAACACTTATTCTCGGAAAATCCAATGAAAGGACGGGGAAGGTGAAAGAATTGAAAAATTTATTGAATTAATTGTATGCGGATACCTATATCTAATAAAAACTAAAATAGTTACAGACGTGAAAATTGGTATGTGGATCTCCTTTAAAAACAAAGAAAACGCGTTTTGGGAAAGGGGGGGGGGGCGGGGGAATCTTGGATGGGGGGAGTGAAAAGAAGTTTATTTCCTTTATGAGGACACATATTTCAAAAACTGAAGATGCTAGAGTCGTGATAATTGGTATTTAGAAGATCCTTTACTATTAAAGAAACAAGTATTTTAACCGGAAAGTTCACATAGGGAGGGGGGAGATTGTGAAAAGAAGTGAAAAAAAGTGAATTATTTTTATGGGGATACTTACATCTCAAAGCTGAAGGTAATAGACGTTAACTTTGGTATTTGGAATCTCCTTTTAAACATTAAGAAACACACCTTTTTTGGGGGGGAGGAGGAGGGGTAAATCAACTTAACGGCGGCGGGGTGAAAAAGGAGTTGAGATCAATTGATTTTACTGTTCATAATGTACTTATTAGGAAACTCCGTGGCTCAGGCGGCAGCGCGCCGGCCTCTCACCGCTGGGTTACGTGGTTCAAATCCCGCTCTCTCCATGTGAGATTTGTGCTGGACAAAGCGGAGAGAGGACAGGTTTTTTCTCCGGGTACTCCGGTTTTCCTTGTCATCATTCATTCCAGCAACACTCTCCAATATCATTTCAATTCATTTGTCATTCATTAATCATTACCCCAGAGGAGTTCAACAGGCTTCGGCAGCTGGCACAATTCCTATCCTCGCTGCTAGACCGCTGACCCAGTCGAATGACTGGAAACGGGCTGTGGATTTTCAATGTACTTATTCCGATCATAAACCGATCATTTTTAATCTTTCCTGGGTTCGTTTTCAAGAGCCATCTTTTCCTTTGGAGAACGCTCTTAGATTACAGTAGATCATAAACCGATCATTTTTGATCTTTCCTGGGTTTGTTTTCAAGGGCCATCTTTTCCTTTGGAGAACGTTCTTCGATTACAATAGATTCTCCTGGCATATAAATAAAAATTTAAACACATTTGAAATAAACGACAGGAATGCTATTGACGGTGCAATTGTTCACCTCTATAATAAGGTCAATGATGCACGGAAGTATATCATTCATATTGCCAAAAATCCCGCGCACTTGCCTACGCGCGACAATGGTGCTGGTCACATAGTCAGCAATGACAATGGCAGCAGATGTAATTTACCGCCAAGTAGCGGTCTTGCATCTTCCTGTGGGGTCCTGAACATCAATAATAATAATAATAATAATAATAATAATAATAATAATAATAATAATAATAATAATAATAATGTTCTGGACCATCGTCAAAATGTGCGGACCGCGCTGGAAACTGGTCCCAGCCAGGTAATGACTACAAATACAGTCCGGCCGCGGGTTCAGTACTGCCAAGGCACCCAAGACGACACCACGCCGGATCTCCTTAAGGATTTGATTCATATTAAAAATGCTTATAGGAAAAGATGGCAAAGATTTAGGGACCCAGCTGACCAGCTGGAATACCTGGAACTAGCCCGGGAAGTACGAAATTGATTGCCGGAAAGAAAGATTGAAAAATGTGAGGAACTTTGCCGTAATCTCTCAGAAAACGAGTCGGATAGCGAATTTGGGCGGATTCTCTCAGAAAACGAGTCAGATCGCGAATTTCGGTGGATTATATATAAAATGTTAAGCATTCCATTATAAATTTCAGTATAATACTGTAGCGAACCACGGGTATCTTGCTAGTCTATATATATAAAATAACTTTTCCTGACTGATTCATCATCGCCGAGCCAAAACTACTGGACATAAAGAAATGAAATTTTGGGGATATATTTGTATTAAGATGTAGGTGCTCGCTAAGAGAGGATTTTTGGATATTCCGTCGCTACGGGGGTGAAAAGGGGGTGAAATTTTAAAATGTGTTTATCTATATCTCAAAACTTTAAAAGTTTTCAGATGTAAAAATTGACATTTAGAATCTCCTTTAGAAATAAGGAAACGCGTATTTTTTTTTTGTTCTCTGAATATACCAATAGAAGGGGTGGAAAAGGAAGAAAAATGGATTGAATGCCTTTAATGAAGATACTTATATCTCAGAAACTGAAGATATTACAGACCTGAAAATTGGTATCTGGGATCTCCTTACAAATAAAGAAAGACTTTTTTTTGTTTTTGTTTTTGGAAAATCCAATTAATGGGGTTAAACAGGAGTGACAAATTGCGGTGAATTTTTAGAAATACATCTTCTCCATTATATCTCTGAAACGTAAAATATTAGAGACTTAAACATTAGTATTTGGAATCTCATGTAAAAGTAAAGAAACATAGGTGATTTGTTTTTGGAAAATCCACTAAAGGGGAATTAGAAAGGGGGTGAAATTTTAAAATGAGAATTTCTACAATGTATCTCAAAACCTTAACATGTACAGGAGTAAATGGTATTTTTTTATCTTTATTAAAAATAAAGAAACATCTATTTTTTGTTTGTGGTAAAACCATTTGGGCGGGCGGGGGGCAGGGAGGCGTGGGGTAAAAGGGACTGAAAACGGGGTTGAATTCTGTTAATCAGGATAGTGATATCTCAAAAACTGAAGATGTTACAGACGTGAAATCTGGTATTTGGAATCTGCTTTAAAAGTAAAGAAACATGTATTCTCGGAAAAACCAATGAATGGGGGGGTGAAAGAATTTTTAAAAAATAATTGAATTAATTGTATGAGGATACTTACATCTAATAAAAACTAAAGTTGTTACAGACGTGAAAATTGGTATTTGGATCTCCTTTAAAAACAAAGACAAACACGTTTTGGAGGGGAAATCCTCTTGGGGGGTAGGGTGATAAGGAGTTTAATTACTTTTATGAGGACACAAATCTCAAAAACTGAAGATGCTAGAGTCGCGATAATTGGTATTTAGAAGATCCTTTACTTTTAAAGAAACAAGTATTTTTTGCCAGAAAATTCACTTGGGGGTGGGGGAGATTGCGAAAAGGAGTGAAAAAGTGAATTATTTTTATGGGGACACTTACATCTCAAAACTGAAGGTAACAGACGTAAACACTGGTATTTGGAATCTCCTTTAAAAAAGAAACATGCCTTCTTTTTTGTGGAGGGGTTGGGGGGTGGAATCAGCTTTAGGGCGGCGGGGTGAAAAGGAGTTGAGACCAATTGATTTTAATGTTCATAATGTTCTTAATAGGAGCCTTCGTGGCTCAGGTGGCAGCGCACCGGCCTCTTACCGCTGGGTTCCGTGGTTTAAACCCCGGTCTCTCCATGTGAGATTTGTGCCGGACAAAGCGGAGGCGGGACATGTTTTTCTCTGGGTACTCCGGTTTTCCCCGTCATCATTCATTCCAGAAAAGCTCTCCAATATCATTTCATTTGTTATTTATTAATCATTGACCCAGAGGAGTGCGACAGGCTTCGGCAGCTGGCACGATTCCTATCCTTGCCGCTAGATGGAGCTTCATTCATTCGATTCCTGACCCGGTCGAATGACTGGAAACAGGCTGTGGATTTTCAATGTACTTATTCTGATCATAAAACTATCATATTTAATCTTTCCTGGGTTCATTTCCAAGAGCCACTTTTTCCTTTGGAGAACGTTCTTAGATTACAGTAGATTCTACTGGAATATAAATAAAAATTTAAACACATTTGAAATAAATGATAGGAATGATATTGACGGTGCAATTGTTCACCTCGATAGCAAGGTCAATAATGCATGGAAGTATATCATTCGTATTGCCAGAAATACCGCTTACTTGCCTACATGCGATGATAGTCAGCAATGACAATGGCAGCAGATGTAATTTAATGCCAAGTAGCGGTCTCTCATCTTGCTGTGGGGTCATGAACATCTATAATAATAACAATGTTCTGGACAGTCATCAAAATGTGCGGAGCACGTTAGAAACGGGTCTTGGCCGGGTAATGACTACGAATACAGTCCGCACGTGGGTTCAGTACCGCCAAGGCACCCAAGACGACACCACGCCGGATCTCCTCAAGGATTTGATCCATATTAAAAATGCTTATAGGAGAAGATGGCAAGGATTTAGGGACCCAACTGACCGGGTGGAATACCTGGACCTAGCCCGGGAAGTACGAAATAGATTGCTGGAAAGAAGGATTGAGAAACTGTAGGAACTTTGCCGTAATCTCTCAGAAAACGAGTCAAATCGTGAATTTTAGCGGATTCTCTCAGAAACGAGTCAGATCGCGAATTTTGGAGAATTATACATAAAATGTTAAGCATTCAATTATAAATTTCAGTATAATACTGTAGCAAAGCATGGGTACCTTGCTAGTACACACACACACACACACACACACACACACACACACACACACACACACACACACATACGTTTGTATTTATTTTGCTAGTGGTTTAATGCCTTAATTAGTGTACAGCCCTAGCATTTCCCTGGTGTGAAAATGGGAAACCATAGAACCTGTACTGCCAACACCGGGGTTTGAACTTGCCATCTTCCGAACGCAAGCTCACAGCTTACGGGACCCAAACTACGCAGCTAACTCTCATTATAATCTTTCTCCTGGTCTTTTCCTGGTTACCTGAGGTTGGCACTTTGTATGGATTTAACCCATTTTTACAGCCGGATGCCTTTCCTGATGCCAACCCTTTGTGGAGGAATGTATTTGCTATTGCATATTTCGGTGGTGGTTTATAATGTAACGTGTATGTATGTACGATATATATGTTGATTCCCATAGGGAACGTGAAATATTTGTTCCGAATGAGTAATTTCATAATAATATAGTTGGTCCATTATTGGACACTAAGTTTTCCACCTAACTCATTCGTAGTTGCCAATTTACCGAATGATGAGCCCAAATTAGTACACTGGAGCAAAACTCTGGCAACCAGGAATGAGTTAACTGGAAAATGTATAAGGACTAATAACGGACCAACTATATTGGTAGTATATACTTATGTTCGTCTTAACGTACATACAACAACCAGCCACCGAACTAGAGGAGTTAACCAGACACTGGGTTGGTCATGCTGCAGTAGCAACGGCAAACTACCTCCCTCCTCCTCATCCCTCATATGCTTCAATCATGGCGCCACCACTGACTTTTGTGGTTTTCCTACAATGTCATAACCTTTGGTGGTGCTATTTGAGGATTCAACCAGCATCCGGACTGAAGACTTAACAGCTAAGCACATACAGGGAGTTTCAGTGAAAGCATGCCAAAGAGAAAGTGGTAATAGGGGCTGCTACTCTAAGCATCTCAACATAGGGAACACGTGGTCTGCGAGGCCAGCCAAAGGTGATATGGACATAAACATACCATATAATCTCGAATACCACCCGCCGCCGAGTAAGACCCGCACCCTTATTTTGAAAGAACAAAATTTTATTTTTTAAAGTCAAAATTATTAACAATCTTTACTAACACACATCAAATGATTAGAAAATACAAATAAAAGTAAACAAACATTTCCAGAACGATATCCAACAAGTTCATTCATCATCATCATCATCAGTACCAACTTCGGAACTTTCATCACCATCAACTTCCCACAAAATGTCGTCATCGCTGCCATCCATAGCATTAGAAATGCTACATTTCCTGAAGCTCTTCCATATGAGGTCTCCAGGGATATGATTCCATGCCGTCAAAATCCACAAACAGAGCAGCCGAACTTCCGAGCGCTGAATGCAACCAGTTGGTGTCAGTGTGTGATTATCAGCCACCATCCATTCTGTATAGAGCTGTTTCAAGGCTGCTTTAAATGGACGGTTCACGCAGACATCCAGCGGCTGTAGCATAGACGTCATCCCGCCTGGAATAACTGCCAAGTCGATTTTCTCATTCTTGATATGTTTCTTCACAGCGTCTGTTGTGTCGCCGCGGTAACTGTCAAAAACAAGCAAGCTCTTTTGTCCCAATAATGCACCAGGGCGATGTTGCCAGACACACTTTACCCAGTCTTCCACAACTGAACTGTCCATCCAACCAGAGTTCTGAGATCTGACTATAACACAAGCGGGTACATTTTTAGGAAGCGTCTTTCGCTTGAGAACAATGTACGGCAGCAATTTGGTTCTGTCTGCGAGAATACACAACAATACCGTACACAGTTGTTTTTCATTACCACCTGTTCTAATGTTAACAATTTTCACGCCCTTAACATTCACAGTCCAGTCCACTGGCATTTCAAAGTAGACTGGCATCTGATCTGCATTGCCAATTTGGGAAAGCAAATATGCATTTTCATTCCACAACCGAATTATGTGACGCTGAAATGACAACCTCTCATCGTAGGCACCAGAAAAGGCTGTGAAACTGAGGTATGCCTTCATATGCTCAACCCTTTTCTTTTATAA
This sequence comes from Anabrus simplex, assembly GCF_040414725.1. Lineage (NCBI taxonomy): Eukaryota > Metazoa > Arthropoda > Insecta > Orthoptera > Tettigoniidae > Anabrus > Anabrus simplex. Next base: position 1,155,548,216 of record NC_090266.1, on the reverse strand, counting down.
AAGTTACAAACCCACCCTCGGCTTGCCTTAAACCCTTCCAATGAAAGTTCCTTTGTGATCTCTAATGCCTTTAGCTGACACACCATATCCCAATGCCTGCCTTTCTGTCGCATTTATAAAAAAAAAAAATTCAATTTCTGGAAACTGTACACTCAGTCCACGAAAAGCTCTACGATCACCACAACATGTTAATAGCACATACACGCGAATACACAACTCGTCAATAGCTATTTCCCACCGGTGGCACGATTTCCAATAATTTCGGCTTCCAGAATTACTTTCAGTTTCTCACTCGCAGTAAAAGATCGCAAACGTTTTGTGCACGAGACTGACGCAAGCGCGGAAGTAACTTATACTGAGAGCGGAGAGCACTGTTGGCAAGCTGCACCGGCGATGCCCGATTTACGCGCATTCGGAAAGATAAATTTCCCAAAATTTTAAATAAGACCTGCACCCAATTTTGGAAGCAATGTTTTTTAAAAAACAGTGCGGGTGGTATTCGAGATTATACGGTATGTAACACGAATAAGTAATGTTTGTTGACAGTAAATATGTCATTGGTGTAAACATGTGTAATATAAATGTCCTGAGTAGTTATAATTTCTTTTTATAGACAGTAAATATAACCGACACAGAATTGTGGATGGGTTTGGGACTTAGAAAATGAAAGATTTTTTTAAACAAATTATGTTGCACTGACACAAATAGGTCTTATGGCGATGCTGGGACAGGAAGGAAGTGGCCGTGGCCTTAAGGTACAGCACCAGTATTTTCCTGATGTGAAAATGGGAAACCGCGGAAAACAATTTTCAGGCTGCTAACAGTGGGGTTAGAGTCCACTATCTCCCGAATACTGGATAATTGCCGCACTTAAGCGACTGCAGCTATCAAGCTCAGTCATGACAAACATCTTCCAAAATCATGCCTTTCCATCCACAAAAAATGAGTCATTCTTCCATCCATATGATGTACACTGGTTGCCTGGTTACAGTGCCAGTTTGTCAACGCAAAACTGCTTACACTAACTGCAGACACCCCCTTCCGAAAAACACAGTATGTTAAAATATTTTAAATGTCATAAAAATCACAAGTCTCCAGCGGCATTAAGGTATTCTTAGCAAAAGCCAAGACACATTTTAGCTTACCAAATCTCTTCCTAGGATCTTTGATGACAGACACATAGGATCCTTGATCATCGATTCCACCTCTGCGATCAAGAAGATTTTCGCGAGGTATTCTGTAGTTTGTAAAAATAGCGAACCTAAAAGATAAAGAAGATCAATTATTGCATTCATATTTCATACATCAGTTAAATTGGTGACAAAGAGGTGAACAATCTCAATCAGAGGAGAATGGGGTGATATTTTGGAATAAGCTTCACTAGCATAAAGGTTATCACAATAAACCTCTCTTATCTCAGTTACAAGACATCAATACACTGATTTCAATGCAGAATAACAATTTCAGTAAAAAACAATAATGACACCAACTTCACTAGTGTTTGCGACAGCAAATAAACTTATTGCAAAAGCAAAAAATTAAAAAATAAATGTTCACAATTCGAAACAAGAATGCACATAATTATTTAATCAATTGTGAAATAAGTTCAAAATTAATTATTTGAAAGTAAGAAAAAATGCAGTTTCACATCTGGTATGTCAACCAGCAATGCAATTCAGACTTCAATGAAAAGTGCTATATACTACACAAGGAACTCCACAGGGTATTCATCGAATGGTGAAAGCCTTTGACTTATTCCTAGAGAAATCGTCTGGGCAGCATTGCAACACAAAAATGTCCCTGAGGAGCCTGAGAGACTGATTCAGGACATGCATGCTCATCCGCCTGACCCTGACCCCCCACTCCACCCTCCAAAAAAACATAAAAGTAGTTTGTGGGTTGTAAAGCAAATAACATTATTTATTAAAATTGGCTCAGGTGTGACAAAGTTTTCCTGTTGTGCACACGTGCAAGGATCAGAACAGAGTCCAAGTAAGTTCAACACTATCATTAGCAGCTGATGCAAGGGCACTGATACGCAGATAATTAGTGTTCTGGTCAGTGAAGGCAGATGGAGGGCATCAATGGAGCGGAACAGACAAAAGATCAGCCTGTACAGAGTACATGTTCTAGAACTTCTCAGAGCCAGAGCTGTTTGGTCCACACAACACTGTGTGCCGAGCTGGCAAACCACTGATAACAACCGACGCCACAATCGATGGCAATATCAAGTACTACATCGATGTTCATCATCATCATCATCATCACTGGCACAACAGCCCTTTGTGGGCCTTGGCCTTCTGAAGACGTTTTCCCCATTCTTTCCTGTTAAGTGCAGAGCTCCTCCAATTCTTGATTTCAATTATCTTTACATACTCTCTCTCCCCTTCTTCCCACCTTAACTACGGTCTGCCAACTTGCCTGATTCCTTCTGGCACTGCTTTAAATATCTTCTTTATCATTCTGTCATTAGCACGCAGCACATGTCCTGCCCACTACAACTTTCTGACCTTCATACAGTTAAACAATGTTTGGTTCGTTATATAAATTATACAATTCATGATTATATCTTCTCCAGACACCATTTTCTTCCACTGGCCCAAAAATTTGCCTCAAAATCCTTCTTTCAAATATACCGAGCACTCCATCGATGTTGGCTGGATGAAATGGCAATCGCTGACAGATGTCCTGAACAACAGGCAGATGTCCATTAAACCTGAAAGGAAAGTTTAAAAAATAGTTGTCAGAGCTGCCTTCATGTAAAGCTCTGAATACTGTACAAGCAGAAGAAGCACACCAGAGATGTAAATACTATGGCAGTCTGGAGGCATTACTTGAGTGTGGTAATCAGCCCATGCAAGGACCCTGTGGTATCGTTATAATCGGGGAGAAACTAGATGAAATAAAACTCTGCTGGTACAGGCACGTCAAACAGCATGATGAACATCCTGTATAGCAAGCTATTACCATCAGAGAACCAAGATGGAGCCAAGGACATCCAGTAGTAACATGGCAGCAAACTGCTGAAACCACCTTGAGGAAGGACGACATCCCAGTGGACCTGATAGAGAAGCAGAAGGAATATTCTCAATGGAGCAGAAGAGCAGACCCTGTGCAATACTTGGGAGTGCCCACACCGCAGGCTCATACATGGCCAGTGTAAGGAACATTAGGAAGAATCAAAAACAGAAGAGAAATCAAATTTAGTTAATTTTTTCATCACTACATAACGAGTATCAGCTTAAAGAATTCTGAAAAAGAAAGAATTCACTAAACTCAGTGCTAAACAACACTTTTGCTGAAGATCTCGTTCACTGAAATCAGAGCAAAAGAGTGCTCTATGAAAATGTTTGATGGATTGGATTATTTGAATATGGTACCGTACACTTATCTACCGTGCCTACCTGGCGGCCATGACCGTTTAACTCTTTTCCGCGGGTTGCACAGTAAAGCGTACTGGAGTCGCACATTGTCTCCCGCGGGTTGCGTAGCAAAGCGTACTCTACTTTCAAACCGACTTCCTCTGCCATCTGTCTGCTAAACATATATAACTTCTTGGAACCAGCGAATTCCCTACGCTTCCTAGATACAACTGGCATGCACAGAATCCTAAAATAAAGTGTTTTTTATACGTTTTCTTAGATAGAACAGACAGCTGACTGAATATAAATACATTGCAGCAACACGGCTGCTCATAACCAGTTGAGTGCGGAAGATATTTCTTACAAATTAGATCAATATGTTGACAAATGCAATGGTAGTGAGTTTAAAGTTGTAGGTATGATAATAAAAATGGTATGGGAAGCAGCTGGGACAGGATATGAATGTAAGGGAAATCAAAATATGGCACAGGGCAGGAAATGTTCATTCAGGTACCATCTCCTTTTAAAATATTAGGCCTACCTGTAAAAAACAATTATCAGTTTTAAGTCTCCAGTTAATTCCGTTTCGGACTATGAGCCTCTACTTAACTACATAATATTCCAACTAATGTCAATTTATCTTTCATTTTCATTCATTGAAAAAAAAGTTATAATTTGTATGTCCAAGAGGAAGTATGATTTGCTATCTAAATATCTTCATCCGACGGATCCCGAAAATGAAATAAATTGAGAGATTCGGGGCAAATTCCTGCATTCTCTGCATTACCAAAATAAGAGCCCCATCAGGTCCAGCAATTCAGACTGACTTCAAGAACAAGCAATTTAACATTATGCACCATACTGGATGCTTCTTGATGTATCATTGTGAACAGTGGGGGGGGGGGAGTGTTCTTGCGAGTAATTAGGTGATCTCATTATATCATTTCAGAATAACTATAGTGTATTTTCCATTGTTACAAAATTTGAAAGCGATATCTTAAGTGGTTCTTACAGAATAAATTATTTATTGAAGGTACCTCACAACTATACCTGTCAAGCAAATTATTACTCTAGGTTTCGCCCGACTGAGTCAAAGATAGTCCGTGGGAAAGGGTTAAGAGTCAAGATTGTGGTCCGACACCGAGGTTAGTAGGTTCAAATCCCTTTGATGGAAAAAATCTTCACCATCCGAATGTAGGCCAGCAGGATAAGGGAGGTGGTGGCATACAATTTCTAATCACTAGATTGCATGCCATAATCCTGGATTCAGTTCCAAACCTCTCTGCAGTGGTCACGTGGAGGGAGAGTACAAGACAATGCTGATTGTGATGATTATGCTAGCTGTTTAAATGGGTCTAACATCTACGTCATCTTCCCTAATGGTACGAGGTGAACATTATATGATAATTAAAACTTTAAAATGAATCCAATGACTAGAATTTAAAACAAATGATGATGAAAAATGATGAGTTTAAAATAATCAGTGGATCTAATTCGCAATGACTTATTTCCTGATAAAATTATATAGATTATGGTAGAATAAGACTTTGCCTTAAAATGCATGAAATAGATCATGGAAATTAATATTAAAAAACGCATTAAAATATACAAACACAAAGTAAAACAGAGTCAACAGAATAAAATGCAGTAAACAATAATATAAAGACTACTAGGAATACTATGTTTGCTATCCCTCATCAAATGGATGACGAGGTCTGCTGACTGCTCGCCATCTCATGCCGATTGTGAGTAATTAAGCTTTGAGCAGACCCCTTTGTGTTATTCAACAGGAGTAGGCTATGTGTCGACGGCAGATTCCACCCTCTTCGTTCCTCATTATCGTGATCATAATCATCCCACACTCAGATGCGCAGGTCACCTGTAGGCGCCAAAAAGTCTTGGACCAGGCTAGCCAACATGTCCTCACACTCCCCAGCATTAAACAAAACAAACAAACCCCCTCAATATATCTCCTTTACTGGAATTCTGTTGTATTAGGAATAGTAGATTTCTGATTTTTAGGCAAGATAAATAGTTTACTTACACTGCAAGAGAATCTCTCAATTGGCTCCTAACACTTGCATGCACTCATTGAACCCTGATATATATAGCAAGGTCATTTGGCTCCGAGAGTCAACCAAAATAATCTGAAGTAGTTATTTTTCTGGTCTTGTTTGCAATTCGGTATCAAGTATTCCTCAAGGAATATTCATATGGGCAGTTACCTTACCTGAGTAATCCACTCGCCACCATTGTTTGGTATGCAGTCCTGGTTTTTTGTTTTGTTTTTTTCTAGTGGTAACATCGCATTAACACAACAAAGGTTTTCGGTGACGGAAGGATTTGCTGGGTGTGAAAATTGGAAACCAAGGAAAACCATCTCCAGGGCTGCCGAGTGTAGGATTGAAACCCAACATCTCCCAAATGTAAGCTCCTTTTTCCTTACCCTACACCGTCCACATCCAGAGGGATAAACTCCCCCTCTCAGAATGCAGACGCCCAACCTGCCTGATGAAGCTACAAAGCGGGAATTAGTCCATGGGGGAGAGGGGTTAAGAAGTAGATCTGGACGAACTGGGAGAGACCATCTACGAAGATAGTAGTGTGTAAAGCTGTAGAATTTGTCCTTTTCTCTATATGTTTCACGTTATTTTAGACTACAGCACAGATCGGCCAGGTATGCACAATCCGTAAGGATGTGTACTGCGGTCAGATGACCACCACAAGTACACAGTGGGGGTCTTATCTCTTCAGTAAATAAGAGTGCGTTGCTATACTATGGCTGATCCGAATATGACCTAATAGTACTGCTTTTCTAAGAGACCTGAAGGAAGTTTTCCTTACCTTCGTAGTTATTATTCACAGCTTATTTGAAAGGGGAGGGGTGCCCTACCACTCCAGCTCCCAATGAGACATTACCAAATGTACCACATGAAGCATTATTTGTGCTACTAATTTTAGCTCAAATGAAGAAAATGTATGGAAAAAAAAAAAAAAAAAATTAAAGAGTATAAATTACTCTTAATGAGTCTGTTAAGGGGCTTCAGGCTTTGGAAAAACATCGTACTGCACCACACATCATAGTTAAGGTTCTATTCCTTGCTATATAAATTAAAATTTGATTACCCATTATCCATTCCATTGAGTCCAACCTTCTCACCCATATCTCCAACGATAACTCCAGGGTATAACAACATTGTTTTAGGATCTCGTAGGGGTACGAAGAAGCCATGTAGTCCTTCATTCACTCCATCAGATGTTATCAATTGGGCAAACACAACCGCATGGGTGGCAGATTTTCCTGTAACAAAGCAGTAGAGCAGAGATTCATTCATTCATTCATTCATTCATTCATTCATTCATTCATTCATTCATTCATTCATTTTTTCTGATGGAATAACCTGATGATATATACCACAAAAGTGAAAAAAATCATCATTCAGAAGAATGTTACACTTAACATACACCTAGTAGATACTTATAAAAAAGAATGAAACCCACAGAGGTCTCTTGTGAAAGATTTCACTCACAACAACCCAGATAATCAGGATATAGATATTGAGGTAGAGGGGAAGCTATGTACAGTTTGCTATCCTGTCTTTCCCAGGAAATTCCACAATTCAATCTTATTTTGATCCAAATTCCAGGTCCTGTATTTTATAGCATTCATCCCATTTTTCTCTTCTGAATTATTTGTTCCATTTTCTTCTCAGTATTAGCTTCATTTTAAACAACTTTAAAACCCTATTCAGATAGATTTAAATAAAGTTAGATTGTATGAGAAATTTTAAAGCTCCAAAGATGTATTGACAGATCTCAGGAATGGGATGAATCTAAAAAAAATAGGTCAAGGTTTCCAGTGCTTTGAAAAAAGAAATTTGTTTAAATAATCTATTTACAGTAGTCTGATTTGTACTTACTGTGCCAGGATCAAACACAGAAACAGAAAGTTCTCTCTCTAATGAACAATAAATGGACAGACATGTAACAGAAGCAATGTATATTTTTTTAAACCAGAGCTTCAGCTTATTGCAAGAAGCATTTAATCAAGTAAAGAGTTCTTTACTGTTGTATAAACAAATTAAGCCATACAAAATAGGCTCATTCTGTTTGTAAACACAAATAGTAATGTTAAAAAGAACAGAATGTAATTCAACTTATTTACAGTAGAACATTTGTGGTGTAAAACATGTTAAATTCTTGGTATAAAACGTAGATTCTGTGGACCATTAGGATACGTACCTTATTTTCATTTCTGGATGTTGGCAACACTACAGCAATGTGAGTTTGATAGAATGATCATTTTTTTATGCCCCAAAAAACAACTCTTAAGCTTCCAGAGACATCAACATGTTGGAATTTTATTCAACAGGAGTTTATTTTACTTATCTGTAAATCTACTTACACAAAGCACCTTCAAATACTACTGGTCTGAGACAGCATCAAACTTGCCGATTTGGGCTCAGAAGGCCAGCACTCTGCTGTATGAGCCACCGAGCCTGGTGGGTAGAGGTTTTTCCAAGCATGTGTCACTAACAGTTCCACAAGGAGCCACCCCTGTACTTAATCTCATAATATACATCAAATGCATCACGGGGATCACTGCAAGATACTTTTTACAACTGGCTTGACGTCGCACCGACACAGATAGATCTTACGGCGATGACGGGACAGGAAATAGTTAGGAGTGGGAAGATACAGCCCCAGCATTTGCCTGATGTGAATATGGGAAACCATGGAAAATCATCCTCAGGAACAGTGAGGTTTGAACCCACTATCTCCCAAAGCACAGCCAACCTACTTGTGTTTTTTTTTTTTTTTTTTTTTTTTTTTTTACTGGGTCACCCTAGATTATTTCATATCAGAAAAACAGGTAATTTATTGTTTGTAACAATAACATCTGTCCATTTGGTCCTTGGAAGGCCATAAGGTTTTGTTAGCCACTTATTATTGTACATGACAACTCCCTTTCCATTCTGAGGTAAAGAATCCATGAACTTAACTATCTTCCAAAGCTGCTTCCAGAAAGAAGGTACATTTACACAATCAGGAAGGTTAACAATGACTCATTCAAATTTTTCCATGCCTTTCTGTACATTACTGATCAAGTCATACGTGTTACATGTATGTATGTGATAAGCTTTACTAAATGACTTGCAAGCATTAATAAATTGTACAAGCACTTCCCAATGTGCTATATGAAGTCCAAGATTTTTAGAATTTTTTAAAAGATACTGTAACTTATAGCATTTTATCACAAGTGTCAGAGGGAATATGTGATATTTCACTGTTTGTGATCTTGTTTAATATGTCACCATCCAAGATAAATTTAGAAACTGTTAATTTGAGAACCATAAATAAGTGGTTGGTTACCAGAGCCATCACTTCGGCAGAAAATATCCAGGGCGGGCTTGATAAAGATGCCCCTTTTGTTAACTTTCATATGAAGTGATATTACTGTTCTGAGACCATTGATAATAACTTTTTGAACTAATTTCTTGCACAATATCTGTAAAATATTTTCAGCATAAAACAAACAGTTGTTTTATGCAGGGCCAGTTGTTCCTATCTTTGATTCACACATTTGTTCTGCTGGCATCCCCTATGCAAAAACTGGTTGCCACACTAGTACTATGTTATTGATTCGTAATGAGCAATGAAACTCGGCAAGACTATCGAACAGTCCGCTGCATGCGAGATATGATCAGTTGTCCAGTTATTAACAACAAGGTACGTGCCACTTGTACAGATTAATCGCCAGGTTGTTGAAGTGTATGGCCCCACCACTGAGGTATTGGAAAGTCCGTAAGTAGATAGAGTTATTCAACGAAGACCAAGAGAATGTCCAGGACAACCCACGCTCTGGTCAGCCATCTCTGATCAGCAGCGATATGGTGCATGACGTTGACACTATCCTTCGTGCTGACAGACTGTTCACAATATCCTCTTGGTCATTTCACCTTTCAGATGTTTCAAGGTTAGTTCTCAAAAACGAAAAAATTGTGTTCAGAAAAATTAGAAAGTTATGCAGTCACTGGGTTTAAAGGTGCTGATGGAGGAACACAAAATGAAGAGAAATGCCTGTTACTTTGACGTTTTTGACTCTGTACCATGAGGAAGGACATGTGTTATTGGACCACATCACCATGGAAGACAAAACACTGGTGTCCCACGTGACCACGGAACCAAGCAACAATCAATGCAGTGGAAACATGTCTGACAAAAGTGAAATTCTAGCAGACTTGCTCAACTCGCAAGATTACGGCAACAACGTTTTAGACAGACAGTATTCTGCTAGTGACCTTCATGCTGCCAGAAGCAGCAATCTATGCAGCTGCATGTTGTGAGACAGTGACTACAGTATATAGCATAGGTGGGCAATGAGAGTGCCCACTCCTTGAGCCAAATGCAGGAGCGTGGTCAGAGCCGAGGAGCCAGAAGCAGCCGACTTCTACCTAATATTTTGTGCCGTAAAGTCTAGATGGTGATATGCGAAGTCAACGCACAAGCATTGTACCAGGCTGAGTATATTATGTTTATGCAATAAAATAGCATTATGTGCATTATGTAGTTAAAATACTTATAACTCATTTTTTAGACAGTATTACTGCTTTCAAGCAAATGTTGGAGGTTTGACAGCATAAGATGTTAAAAGGCGAGTTAGCCCATTTTCTAAAAATGTCAATGTGGAAATCTAGTTTAACTCAAGATCAATTGCAGGCATTTTTAAGTACTCGAGAGCCTTGTGAAAAAATTTCCCATCCGATTTAGAGATCTGGACGATTTATCAATTGACCTGAAAGTATTTGTTGTGTCATTTTCAACTGCTATAGTAATTGATGTTCCGTCTGATCTACAGTGAGAGTTGCTCACAATTCGATGCGATAGCGAACTGAAGGTTCACATGAATCACGAACAAGCCTATCACATTTCTAGAAACATTTTTCACAGTGAGATTTCCCAAATATGCACATAATTGTTGCGAAACTTCTATTAATGTTTGGCTCAACATATCTGTGTGAGAAACTTGTTCTCTCTAATGAGGAGAGCCATTATGGCTCGCATCTCACTGCCTTCTTCGAATTGCAAATACAAGATGGATCATACCAAATATAACTAGTCTTCTTCAGTGAAAAGATATGCACTGTACTAATCATCTGCTGAATTAAATTTCAGATATATAAGAACACATATGCCTATGTTTTGTTTATGGTAAATGATACTTATTCACGTAGCTTATTTATTTCTGTACTTAAAACAGAGCTAGTTTTTCATTCATTGTTTATGCTGTATTCTAAACAAGATTTTATGTTGGCTTATTGTATTTTCAGGACTTTAGATAGTAGTCAAAGGAGTATTTAGTCATCAGATGTCAAAGTAATTAATTTTGTTTCCTACACATAACCTATTGAAAGAAATATAATTAAATATATTTACTTAGCCCCATAATCTAATGCACAGAATAGAACGAGACATTAGACAACAAAAATGTCAAAAGTTTAAATCTCTTGGTACGTGGCTTTCCCCCCAGTTGTAACGGCAAGCTGTGCAAGCAGTTACAATGTTAACTTCTGTCAAAGCGCATACTCTGCTCTTTTCCTGCCTGAGCTGGAGCGCTGCTCACCGAGCCAAATTGTGCCCACCTCTGGTATTTTTTTTTTTTAATTAATTATATTTGTTCATGGCGTCGACCCCTGTGGATCTTCTGCCACTACTTGCACCATATGATATGAACCTGCGTGTAATTGGAATTGTGGAAGTGTAGAGTGTTGAATGTGAAGAAAGGAACATTAAGGAGGACATGAACACCCAGTCCCCAGGCCAGGGATATTAATCATTTACAATTTAAAACCCCTGACCCAGCCAGGAATTTAACCCGGGGCAGCCAGGAACAGGCGCGGGGCCGGACACCTCTGGTATACAGGAACCCAAAGGTTTTTATTGCCTTGCTCTTGGCCCCTTCACACTGTATATTCCATTCTAAATTATCACATGAAGTTATTCCAAGTAGTTCAAAACTAGTGCACTGTGGAATGACACTTTTCATTAGTTTGTAACTGTTCATGAAGAAATTTTTGGACCTACTCATTCTCACATATTTACATTCATATTCAGGCTATTTGCGCAGCACCACATCAATAGATTTCCCAAATACTCTAGTAGAGCAAGGGCATCCTTTTGGATACACATATACAGCACAGTGTCATTGATGAGACACAGTCTGGGAGATTGAATAGAGATGGTGAAGTGGAGAGGTCCAAACACAGAACTTTGTATTACTCCAGAAGTTATTGGAACCTCTGTACACTGTACAATGCACACTGTATCTGATCCATGAAGGATCTGACCTATGCCAGGAAATTGTTTCCTATACTGGTCATGAGCCATTTTATTTCTTATGAGTGATGGAAAGGGTTCCATCATCACTTCCAAGTTTCAATACTGGATGCACTTCAGTTCACTGCAAAGTCTTGGAAGGCTGTGAAGCAAACTGACCTCTCAAATTGTTTCTTGAAAGTAGGATTCTTCAAGAACCATCTCTACACTCAGATGCCAACAAAGGAAGGAGGACAAACTGCACTACTGAAGACTTTCTTTAGGTGGATAGTGATGTAATAACTGCAGAGGAAAGAAGTGTGGAGGAGTTGGTTGCAGAACAAACAGCAGCAGAGGATCCCACCAAGAAGATTAGCATAGTGAAGTGATCCTACCAGTGCTGAGGCAAGTGAAGCAGTGGACATTTTACATACTGTAGATACCTGTTATCTGTAGAGGGGAATGAAATTGAAATGGCGTATGGCTTTTAGTGCCAGAATATCCCAGGACGGGTTCGGCTTGCCAGGTGCAGGTCTTTTGATTTGACACCTGTAGGCAACCTGCGCGTCGTGGTGAGGAATTGATGAAGACAACACATACAACCAGCCCCCGTGTCAGGGAAATTAACCAATAATGGTTAAAATTCCCGACCCTGCCGGGAATTGAACCCGGGACCCCTGTGATCAAAGGCCAGCACGCTAACCATTTAGCCATGGAGCCGGACTAGAGGGGGACGAAAATAATTTTCATAACCTATATGACCTTGAAAAACAGAGGACATTAGAAATACGAAGTGTAAACAGAGATAGATTCTGAACTATTTCGGTAGGAAACTGGTTGTGTAGTTTTCCATTTCGAAAAATTATGTTGTTAATGTTGTAAATAGGTACAATAGCAATAATTAAAGTGTTTCAGTCAGAGAAAAAAAATTACTGCATCTTAGATAATTCTATAGTTATTCTAAGAAAAAAATAAACCAGATTAAAATAATATATTACACAATATTTTAACTGCCTACCGGTACCCTTAGTGGATGAGCAGAATTATAAAGGCAATGTAGTCTCAACATTAGATTTGCATTGGTCCTTTGAAGTAAGTAATAGGATTAAGTTTGAAATACTCTATAATTAATAATATGCATTTGCATAATATTTACTGGTACCCTCTTTTCCAAAGCATTTTTATATATACAAGTTGTTTCCCATGATTTACAACATCCTTCTGTTTAAGCCAATATTCCTTAGGTCCCTTGAAGAGTGTAAAGGAGGGGTAATACTGTATTATTAATCTTTGGCCTCTCAAACAGTTATCAGTAAAGAAATTCACGAAAGACAATCATAAAAGTAAGAGGGTTTTGCTGCAGTGTGCTGGCGTAGGAGGGCATATATACAGAGTAGAGACATGTTATCTCCCCTAGTACATCAGCACTGCATTGTGCTGATCACAGGACAGCTTTCAGTGGGATAACTATGGTGTGCTAGCCGCCAGTATCTTGAAAAGCTGCGGTTTCCAACTGATGAACCCAAGCCACACTTTACTATTGAATTTCGTGAATTTATTCAATAACCTCTATGTATGTCTCCCTCTTACTCCTGTTTTTAATAATAATAATAATAATAATAATAATAATAATAATAATAATAATAATAATAATAATAATAATAATAATAATAATAATAATGTTATTTGCTTTACATACCACTAACTACTTTTACGGTCTTCGGAGATGCCGAGGTGCCGGAATTTAGTCCCGCAGGAGTTCTTTTACGTGCCGGTAAATCTACCAACATGAGGCTGTCGTATTTGAGCACCTTCAAATACCACCGGACTGAGCCAGGATCGAACCTGCCAAGCTGGGGTTAAAAGGCCAGCGCCTTAACCGTCTGAGCCACTCAGCCCGGCCTATCTCACTCCTGTTTTTTGGTAAGGGGTCGGGTTGAGGCAAAATGAATTTATATGGCACGTATTGTTATGGCCAGATGCCCAACCTGGTGCTAACCTCTGTTGATGAGCTAATGAAGTTGAAATGAATGATTGTGAATGACATTGGGCAAGGAAGTGAAAGGAATCAGCTGTGCCTTATGAACAGGAACTGTCCCAGCATTTTCCTGGAAGGGAAAATGAGAAAACATAGAAAACAATTTTCAGGACAGCCGACAGTGGGGTTTGAACACTCCTGCATCTCCGAGTGCAGAGCTTGGATCCATAGCCATAGCATATTAATGTGTGGCCACTCCACTTCATTTTTAATTACCTTGATCAAGAGACAGTTTTTAGTAATCATTAAAAGTACTCTCAATTCTAAAAATAAAGGATTAGGATGTTATTTTAAGATCCACTCACATACCTAGAGCACCAATCCAACATTTAGCAGCCTCAAAATCTGGAGTATTCAAAACAAACTCCTGTGTATTCTTGTCATATGTTGCAGTTGTTCTCATTTGTTTTGCATTGGTTCCATGAGCCACTTCTGTAAGGGCAAAGCATCCTGAAATCTAACCAAACAAACAAAGGGATTTTGATTTAAAATAATAGTACTGAGAAGAACAGTACCAGTCATGCAAATATGACATCAATGAAAAACAAAGCATACCTCTTCAGTAGCAGCTGATTGCAAGATTTTTGAATGTCTTTTGCTTCCCAGTCCCCGAATGCCACTGGTGAAAAAAACAAAGGGAATAGTATATTTTAACAGCACGCTAGCATCATACTGATGAAGAGCATCTATAAGAGCAAATCCCTGTAAAAAAATAAAAAGATCACTATCACTGTAGTGTCCTTATCTGACAAGGAAAATGATCCAACAAGGCAAGAGTGACATTTATGAAAACACTTAAAAGGAGCAGTGAGGTTCTGTTGGCCTTCCATTGTGTGTTAATACTTTCTTTGAGATTCCTAACAATGTTAGTGGCTTTACATCCCACTAACTACTTTTTATGGTCTTCAGAGAATCTGAGGTGCCAAAATTTAGTCCCGAAGGAGTTCTTTTACATGCCAGTAAATATACAGACACGAGGCTGATGTGTTTGAGCACCTCCAAATACCACCGGATTGAGTTGGGGTCAAAAGGCCAGCGCCACAACCGTCTGAGCCACTCGGCCTGACACTTCGAGATTCCCTAACTCAGCTGAGTAACTGGCAGAGTACAATATACTGATCCAACTTGTGCACTAAAATGTTTAAATAATTTGTACCTCTTAGTCTCAAACATAATCAGTGATCTGCATTTACAGCTGTCACCCAGGTGACAGTCCCAGACAAGGCATAAAAAAGTGAAAAAAAATGGTTATGTTTAAGATTACCTCTCGATATATTCTTCCAATTGTCCCTAAAATTCACAACTGCCAATTAAGTTTGAAATCATATTCCCCTTACCGGAAATTTTTGCCAAATTCAATTTTAAGCAAGTTCCTTCAATCTCTCCTTAAAAATAAAGAAATACATATTTCTTTTTCTCGGAAAATCCACTTAAAGGGTGCGAAGGAATTTAAAAATGATTTGAATTCTTGTTTGAGGATGCTTATATCTCAAACTAACGATGTCACAGACGTGAAAAATGGTATTTGGAATCTCATTTAAAAATAAAGGAACACTTATTTTTTTTGCTTTTGGAAAATCCATTTAAGGGGCTGAAATGAAATGAAAAAGCAGGTGAATTCTTAAAATTTGTACCGGTATTTCTACAGTATATGTCAAGAACTTAACATGTGGAAGACAAGAAACTTGGCATTTGGAAAGTTCTTTAAAAATACAGGAACAGGTACGTTTCTCTTTTCGGAAAAGGCACTTAACGGGGGCTGAAAGGAAGTTGAAAAGAGAGTTGATTTTTTTTTTTTATGAGGATGCTTATATCTCAAAAAATGAAAGTGTTACAGACATGGAAATCGGCATTTGGAATCTCCTTTAAAAATAAAGGAACGTGTATTTTTGAGACTTGAGGCAAGACTGTTTCTCACATGTACAGTTCTGTGTCACATGGTCGTCCTGGCCCCAAAAGGCAATACCTCAAATGTGATTTACAAAGAGTTTCTGGGGTAAATTAAACTATTTTTCGGTGAATTTTTACACTTTATGGATTTTCAGATAATGTCTTAGTGCAGTGCCGAGGAAAGATTACTTTTATCAAATTACATAATAGATGCGAGCGAAGCCGCGGGTAACTGCTAGTATTATTTATAAGACTTTCCACTGATGATAATTGCGTTTTTAAAACTCCTCATTTCTCTCTTATCAACGATACAGTATGGCCTTTCTTTTACAATCTTAGGTTCTATTGCAATTTTTAACTATGCCAAAAACTGCTTCATGATCACTCATACCATCTGTCACTTCAATTACTCTACAGAGCTCATCTGGTTTTATCACTACAACATCTAGGATATTTTACTCTGTAGTTGGTTCAACCACTTTCTGATTCAGTTGTCCTGTGCTGTCAGGCGGATGCTACTGCCAAGTACACGGCGCACCCACGCGACGGGCTGGGGATACAGTCTGGACTTGTAAGCATAGTCGCGCACATAAGATGTCCTCCCCAAGAAACACGCACATCAAATTTTGATTCAGTCTACAACCAACCCTTGATACGAAAAAAGAAAAAAAGGGGCTGATGGCCAGATGACCCTTTTAGCCACCTACTTGGGGTTGCATTCAAACCCTCCCAACCACAGAGTGTACAATTCATGGTCCCATAACCACAATCCATTTCCGTGCCACGATCGCTCCTTTCAGTCTCCTCTTACGACAGACAGAGAATGCCGTGAGTGTATTCTTCGTCCACATACTCCACCCACAGGGAGTCTTCCTCGTTATATCCCCTTACTCAAATATCGTCAACTCCTAACACATCCAGATGAATAGTCCTTGCAGACTCGGTTCTACTTTCTTCCATAAGCCCCATTAATACTGATGGCTCCCAACTGAATTCCATTTCATTTGCCTAATTATTTCCACGGAGTCCCTCTTCTGGCAAACTGAAGTGGTACTCCATTATCCCATACTTCTGAGGCTTGCTTAAAATATTCTGAGCTCTTAATTCTGTGAAGGGTGCTACCCTAATTACCCATAGTCCCAGTGAAAATCTCTCCTTTAATGGGTTAGAGACCACAGGTGGATTGCACAGTCCTAGCCACCCGAGCACAAGGAGTGCCACGTCTCAGAATATAGAATATAGCAGCTGGTTATCCCATATCTTAGGACCACATCCTAGGCCACTCGGCCATTGGCCATGGTGCCCACTCCATGACCCATTAACAACAACAACAACAACAACAACAACAACAACAACTTAATGGCCTCAGCTACAGTGTGCAGACTGTCATTTGACACCATTCTAACTAGCCAATTTCAACTTACCATTTAACTCGACCAGACGGGAAAGGAACTGGAACTGCAGTGGTTGATCTGGCGATTCTGTTAATTTTATCAGGAATACGCTTTTGTGTAACCAGGGATCTTTTTCATGCAGACAATATGCAACAAAGAGTGACAAATGGACTTTATTCCACCCCTCAGAAATCAGACTTATGTCTGCTGAGTTTGAACCCACAATTTTGGCATCTAGAGATAAGTCATTATCACTTATTCACACTGGGAGCTCAGCAAGAAGAAACTGTTTGCAATGGATCTCAATATTGATAAATAAGAACTACCAAGAGCACATGATAAACAACCAGTAGCTTCATACAGATGGAACAGGAGGCCTACATAATTCATCACAAGCCTTTGCTAAACAGAAGTCTTACCAAGTTTCCTATTGACCTACAATTAGTCTTACACGATTTCATACAAAGATTTGACCCACTGGTGTCCGTTCTTTGGCAAGCAAAGAGAAACTACTCGTCATTTAGGCATTATATCCACTGGCAAAGAATGCTTCCTTATCCATTAACATACAGGGCTTTCATTGAACAAGTCTTTCCATTTTCAAGGATTATTACCACACTCTTCAATCTGTTCAACAGGCTGAGTATCTACTATAAAGCAGTAGAACAGATATGCTGAAGAGGCAGTATTTTGCATTTTGTTAGAACAAAATGCAAAATATTCACAGTTACACGTGTCTGATCTCTTCTGGAAGACTTATTTTAATCCCCTTCCAAAGGCTGTGTTTAAGTCCTATTGAGATGGGGTTTGATCTGTGAACTTCAACTTTTTATTTGCCCCACAAGTGAGCAGAATATGTTTTGCCCATTTGTGCGGAGAGAATAGTCCAGCTGCGCTGTCCGACAAGGCACCATTATCAGTGAACTAAACAGCTACTAAAACTACATGTGTACAGTAGTATGCTATGAAAGCTATGGCTAATAACGGACCTAAGTATTTTGTTCCATAATGAGTATTTATTTACGGTTCATACATGCGTACAGAATCAGCTCGTAGTTTTTGAAGATTATTTCAAGAAATATTCCCTGATGATGAGCTCAAGTCTTATTGCAATTCACAAATTAAAAACCAAACGAACCCCATGGCACTAGACACCTACCAAGAGATCACTGGTCAGCCCGAACGCATACAAATTACACTGTGATGTGTGGTGAGCGCAACAAATCCTCTCTGCCATTATTCTTGGCTTTGTAGACTGGGCCCACTGTCAGATAACTCCTGAAATTGTAATCAAACAGGCCAAGTGGATCTCTGTATGCCTCTTGTTATTTCACTCATCCCAGGGAATAACAAGGTAAGTTAAAATTTGAAGTTCTCAGGGGAAGCATCTTTTTGATTTTAAACAATACTAAATCACTGGTGCACCAAATGTTGTCAAACCATTCTGTGTTATATAAAACAGCTTCTTAAATTGTTTTTTGTTGCATTTTGTTTCATTAAAAGAAATTAATGAAGTATCTGCTTCGGATCGTGAATGAAACTGGCCTGTTCTATATTGACCAGGCATTATTGTGTTAAGTATACCAGTAAAAACCAAAGCATGTACATTATGTTTGTGTATTGATGCTGGTTGCTTCACGTCGCACCGACACAGACAGGTCTTATGGCAACGATGGGACAGGGAAGGAAGCGGCCATGGCCTTAATTAAGGTACAGCCCCAGCATTTGCCTGGTGTGAAAATGGGAAACCACGGGAAAACCATTTTCAGGGCTGCCGACAGTGGGGTTCGAACCCACTATCTCCCGAATACTGGAAACTGGCCGCACTTGAGCGACTGCAGCTATCGAGCTCGGTCGTTTGTGTATTGTTAGCTAGTAAGATTTAATGTTTCTCTTTAATGGAGGCAGTTGGGTAAATACACTGCCAATAATTCTTTTACAAGATAAGTGTTCACATCCACAACAACAGAAAATGTATTACACACAAGACAAACTGACTTATCTGGATGAAGCCACTTTTATTAACAATATTCAGAATATTAACAAAATAACTCAACTTATCTGGTTCTTACCGAGGACTCTCTCGTATTCTTGAATAATCTGGAAGTAAAATTTGGCTATTTCTTCAATATTATGACAAAATGATTATCTTGTTAGTGTCAAAGGACAGAGAACATTGACCTTAGTAGGTTACTCCAAAAATTTAAATAAACTAAAAAATTCACTTATCTGGTTTTTCCCTGTGTTGAGTGATTTTGTAAAGGGGTCTGAGGTGATGCAAGACTGTTTGATATGTGTATTTTCCCATTACAGGGAATATATCCCAAGATTTATCACCGATACATACCTTCATGGGGTTTGTCATTGCTTCATCCTTGGGCAAAAAATCGTAATCATGAATTCTGTGATAGCGAACAGTTGAAAGGTACCGACATTCATCCAAGCTGTGTGTCTCTGCTGAATGGTGAAACAGTGGATCCGATTCCAATGTCTTCCATATATGTACCTGCAAAAGTACATTTTATTCTAATAGCCCAAAAATCAAGGTGCAGTAAAACTAATGCAGTGAACTGACAATTGTGATCAACGATATTCTGTAAAAAAATAATCAGTTCCCAGATGAAACTATATTTACATTGGTCAGTTTTCAGACAAACTTTAATGTAAGGGAGTGAAAGCTGGGTAGACTGAGGATATCATATAAGTCAGGAGAAACAGACATGAAAGTAGCAAGAATGATTGCTGGTTAAATCAGGTGGGAACAAGGACAGAATTAGGATATAAAGATGTTAAGTATATAGTGGCTTTGGTGGTGGGGTTGTGTGAGGTGAATGGATGAAGATAAGTTACCTAGCAGAATAATGAACTCTGCCATAAAGGGTAAGAGAAGTGGAGGGACACCAAGGCGACAAAAGTTCAACCTGGTTTTGACAGATTTAATATTCAAGAGATGTGGAACTAAATGAAGTCACAGTCTGTTGCAAATGGAGGATCGTGGAGATGCTCAGTTTATTAACAGAGACTTGCAAACTGAATGCTGAAAAGCATACAATTTATAATGAATATAATTTTAAACATTCCGTGTATATCAGCACACAATATTTAGCCTACAACTAGTTTTTAGAAATTACATTCTAACATCAGTGGATATGAGCCTCCATGGCTCAGGCGGCAGCACGCCGGCCTCTCACCGCTGGGTTCCTTGGTTGAAATCCTGGTCACTCCATGCGAGATTTGTGCTGGACAAAGTGGAGGCAGGACAGGTTTTTCTCTAGGTACTCCAGTTTTCCGTCATAATTCATTCCAGCAACACTCCCCAATATAATTTCATTTCATCTGTCATTCATTAATCATTGTGCCACGAGTGCGACAGACTTTGGCAGCCGGCACAATTCCTATCCTTGCCGCTAGATGGGGCTTCATTCATTCCATTCCTGATTCGGTCGAATGACTGGAAACAGGTTGTGTATTTTCATTTTCATCGGTGGATATAACAAACTATTTAAAACATGTTAAGCTCCACATAAGGGAGTCATCAATATATTTAAAGAACTGGCAAAGTTGAATTGCACCGCAAACAAAACAAATAAACCAAATGAAGGAGACTGAAAGAACAAAACGTTTACATTGAAAAACTATTGCTATTGCTATATACCTATTTAGATATAACCGTCAGCACCATTTTAGAAAAAACAGTAGTATTTTATGATGATTATGGCTCAATTTATGAAGATTCATCTATATAAAATATCTTGTCCTGACTGACCGACCGACCGACCGACCGACCGACAGATTCATCATCGCCGAGCCAAAACTACTGGACATAAAGAAATGAAATTTTGGGGATACATTCATATTAACATGTAGGTGCTCGCTGAGAGGGGATTTTTGGATATTCCGTCGCTAAGGGGGTGAAAAGGGGAGTGAAATTTTAAAATGAGCGTTTCTATATTTAAAAACTTTAAAAGTTTACAAATGTAAAAATTGGTATTTAGAATCCTCTTTAAAAATAAGGAAATACGTATTTTTTTGTTTTCAGAAAATCCCAATAGGAGGGGTGAAAAGGGGTGAGAAAAGGGTTGAATGCCTTTAATCAGGATACCGGTACTTATATCTCAGAAACTGAACATATTACAGACCTGAAAATTTGTGCATTTGATCTCTTTTAAAAATAAAGAAACACGTATTTTTTTGTTTTTGGAAAATCCAAATAATGGGAGGGTGAAAATGGGGGTGAATTCTTAAAACGAGTGTATGTATAATTCAAAACTTTGAAAGTTTATGGATGTAAAAATAGGTAAGTTTATTTAGAATCTCCTTTAAAAAAAAAATAAAGCAACATTTTTTGTTTTCCAAAAATCCCAATAGGAGGGGTGAAAAAGGGGTTGAACGCCTTTAATGAGGATACTTATATCTCAGAAACTGAAGATATTACAGAACTGAAAATTTGTATATGGGATCTCATTTAAAAATAAAGAAACACGTATTTTTATTTGTTTTTGGAAAATCCAATTAATGGCAGTTAAACAGGAGTGACAAATTGGGGTTAATTTTTTGAAAGACTATATCTACAGAATATCTGAGAAACGTAAAATGTTACAGACGTAAAAAGTGCTATTTGGAATCTCCTGTAAATGTAAAGAAACATAGGTGATTTTTTTGGAAACTCCACTTAAGGGGAACTAAAAAGGGGGTGAAATTTTAAAATGAGAATTTCTACAGTATATCTCAAAAAATTAACATGTTACAGAAGTGAAAAATGGTATTTTTTAACTCTATTAAAATCAAAAAACGTGTATTTTTAGTTTTCCGAAATACCACTTGGGTGGAGGAGGGGGGGGGAAAAGTGACAAAATGTTGTTGAATTCTTTTAATTAGGCTACTGATATCTCAAAAATGAAGACTTTACAGATGTGAAATTTGATATTTGGAATCTGCTTTAAAAGTAAAGAAACACGTATTCTCGGAAAATCCAGTGAAGTGCGGGGGACGTGAAAGAATTGAAAAATTAATTGACTTAATTGTATGAGAATACTTACATCTAATAAAAACTAAAGTTGTTACAGACGTGAAAATTTGTATTTGGATCTCCTTTAAAAAAACAAAGAAAAACGCGTTTTGGGGGGGGGGAAATCATCTTGGGGGGGCGGGAGTGAAAAGGAGTTGAATTCCTTTCATGAGGACATATAAATCAAAAACTGAAGAAGTCAGAGTTGTGATAATTGGTATTTAGAAGGTCCTTTACTATTAAAGAAACAAGTTTTTTTGCCGGAAAATTCACTTCGGGGGGGGGGGGAGTGTGAAAGGAAGTGAAAAAAAAGTGAATTATTTATATGGGGATACTTATATCTCAAAACTGAAGGTAATAGACGCGAACATTGGTGTTTGGAATCTCCTTTATACATAAAGAAACATGCCTTCTTTTAATTTTTTTGTGGGGGCGGGGGGGTAAATAAACTTAACGGCGGTGGGGTGTAAAAGGAAGTGAAACCAATTGATTTTACTGTTCATAATGTACTTATAAGGAGCCTCCGTTGCTCAGGCGGCAGTGCGCCGGCCTCTCACAGCTGGGTTCTGTGGTTCAAATCCCGGTCACTCCATGTGACATTCGTGCTGGACAAAACAGAGGCGGGACAGGTTTTTCTCCGGATACTCCGGTTTTCCCTGTCATCATTCATTCCAGCAACGCTGTTCAATATTTCATTTCATTTGTCATTAATCGATCATTGCCCCAGAGCTGTGCTTCTGCAGCCGGCACAATTCCTATTGTTGCCAGGAGATGGGGCTTAATTCATTCCATTTCTGACCCTGTCGAATGACTGGAAACAGGCTCTAGATTTTCGATGTACTTATTCTGTTCATAAACCGATCATTTTTTATCTTTCCTGGGTTCGTTTTCAAGAGCCATCTTTTTCTTCGGAGAACGTTCTTAGATTACAATAGATTCTCCTGGCATATAAATAAAAATTTAAACACCTTTGAAATAAACGATAGGAATGAGATTGACCGCCCAATTTTTCACCTCTAAATTAAGGTCAATAATGCATGGAAGTACGTCATTCGTATCGCCAGAAATCCCGCACACTTGCCTACGCGCGAGAATGGTGCTGGTCACATTGCCAACACGGACAATGGCAGCAGATGTAATTTACCGTCTTACCCACTAAAAACCACACTCCCTTTTCCCACGACGTTTATCTCCGCCCCGGAAACCGCTCTCGCATTACTTCAGGGCGGATGTCGTGCTTAATGCATCTTGTGCTTCATCTTCCTTCTTCTGCTTTACTATCTGTCGTAATCGTCCAGGTCCTTCTTCTTCTGACGCAGAATATTTTCTACGTAGACTGCCACCTGGTCCCAAGATTCTCGACTTCGTAGCATTACTGACACGATCCTTTCTGGCGTCAATTCTCCGTGCATAACTTCTAAGCATCTTCTTTGTGGCAGCCAATGAACACACACAAAGAAAGTATGTGATACGTCATCGATATCACCGCAGTATATGCATACCGGACTAGTTGCTAGCCCTAGCCTATGAAGAAATTTTCGGAAGTATCCATGACCTGTCAAGAACTGTGTGAGATAGTAGTTCACTTCACCATGATTTCGGGCAACCCATACGCCCAGAGAAGGTATCAGTCTTTTCGTCCATGTCCCTCTAGAATCATCTTCCCATCTTGTTTGCCATCGTTGCATTCTGCGACTATGAGCCAAAGCCTTTGCCCTTTTCCTTCCTAGCTCTTCTTGTGTGAGCCAAATTTCTTGTCTTTCGAAGGCCAACAAGTCAATGGGAGCTACTGCTGCTACTACTAGAATCGCGGGTTCTGATACTGTGCGATATGCGCAAGCAATTCGTAAAGCTGCTCTCCGTTGTACAGCCGCAATTCTTCTCCGATATTTCACAATTTTTAACGATTCAGCCCAAATTTCCGAACCGTATAGCAGTATCGATTGAACAATCGACATGAGAAGCCGCCTTTTACTAGATATCGGTCCCTTGATATTTCCCATGAGTCTGCTCAGTGCAGTCATGGTTTTCGCTGCCTTATCTGTTACCCGTTGGATGTGGTCCCAATATGTAAGCTTAGTATCAAGCGTTACACCAAGATATTTTGTGCTCCTAGTTGTTTCGATGGCTATCTGTCCGATCTGCATCGGTACAACAGTATTAATCCTTTTCCTCGTCAGGAGGACAATTTCCGTTTTGTGATCTGCGAGTTCTAACTTGTGATTTATCATCCATTCTTTGACACGTCGCATCACCTGATTCAATTTAAATTGAGCCAGCTCTAGGTTACGGGTTACTATCACAGCAGCCACATCATCAGCATAACCCACAAGTTTTACATCTTCTGGCATCTCCAGCCGTAACAAATCATCATACATGATGTTCCAAAGGTGTGGTCCGAGAATTGAGCCTTGCGCTGCACCAGCTGTGAGCCGTTTTCTTCTCTGACCGTCTTCCGTGTCGTATAACAATGTACGGTCTTTCAAATAGTCTCGCAGTATATACATGAGATATTCTGGTAGCTTGAAAGTGTCTTCTAGAGCTTCCAAAATATCACTCCATCTTGCCGAGTTGAAGGCATTTTTAACATCTAGAGCCACAAGAAGCGTCAGTTTCCTAGAATAATGATTTCCCGTTTGAGCTCGTTCTGCTGTCTTCACCACTTCCTTCACAGCATCTAGCGTTGAGTGACCTCTGTGAAATCCATGTTGTTGGTCGGATAGGTCGCCAGCTAATCGGACTGCTGCTAGTATTCTCGGTTGTAGGAGCTTCTCTAAACCTTTCCCGGCAGTGTCCAGCATACATAGAGGTCTGTAACCCCCAGTTTTCCCTTTACTGATCAGAACCAATCTAGCTATCTTCCAACGAAAGCTAAAATTCCCGCTTTCAAACAATGATTATACATTCTCAACAGCAGTTGAGGACATAATTCGACTGCCACCTTTAGTACTTCTGCTGGAATACCATCTGGACCAGGGGCTTTCTTATTTCTAAGGGAATTAATTGCTGTTATCAATTCTTCAATTGTAAAAGGTGGTACATTGTCTAGTTCTTTCTCGGCCTCATCATCAATCCTCTCTGTATGATCAGGGAATAGTATGTGTACTATTTCTTCCATGGTGCGTGGATCCATGATATTGCTTGGTAGCATCCCAAATTTCTTCATGACAATTTTATACCCTAATCCCCATGGATTTTCATCCACTTCATTAGACATTTCCCACCACTTGTCGGCTTTACTCTTTTTAATTGTATTTCGCAGTCTTTTCTTCATAGTCTTATACTCTACTGAGAGAGCTGCGTCGTTATGTCGTGCTCTTTGTGTCCTTCGTCTGAGTCGCAGGCATTGTTTCCTCAACTCAGCAATTTCTTCATTCCACCAATATGCTGGACGCTTGCCTCTCCGTTGTTTGATTCTGGTCATTGATGCGTCGCATGCTTGCTGAAGGAGTCTCATGGCGTGTTCCACGCATTTATTAGCAATAATGCTTCTTTTGCCTCCGTGACATGTATCCGTCATACAATTCATTCCATTCTGTTTTACTTCATGAAATTTTTCTCTATCCATAGTGGCTATGTTCCATCTTTCTGACTTGGGCGTGGTAATCCTTAGATTCGGAGTCTCTTGAAGTACACGAAAAGTGATATACTGATGATCGCTTCCAGTATATTCTTCAATTACTCGCCATTCAGTTATCCTAGACGCAATGTCTTCAGAAGCAAAGGTTACATCTGGTATGGTTCCCTGACACCCTGGTCGCCGAAAGGTTGTCACATTACCAACGTTTATAACCATTAATCCCAATCTCGCGACCATCTCCATTGTACGCCGCCCTCTAGAATCTGTTTGAGGCATGTTCCATTCAACTGCTTGAGCATTAAAATCACCAGCAACAACTAGGTTAGTGTTCATCCCTTGCAGAGTAACTTCAAGCCCATCTAGTTTTGTCTGGAAGTCAGAAATAGCCTCGTTCGGGGTAAAATAACAGCTGACAAAAATTACCTTCTCAACTTGGACCCAGACGAACCCATCTCCGCATCCTTGATTTGTAACTGAGTATTTTCCAAGGTCTGGTACCCATATCGCAGCTGTCCCTAGATTGTCTGAAAACCAGCCTGGTTGTTCTCTGTCTTGATATTGTTCGCTGAGAATCAAGATGTCTGCTCCTATCTCATAGATCATCTGCGTCAATAGATCATTGGCAGTTAGACTCCTGTGTATATTGGCTTGAAGGATCTGTACCATTCACCACTGCTTTTTGGCCTTTTCTAGTGCTTCACGAAACACAATATACTTGCCTGAGCCAAGAGCATGATGTCGTTTTGACTCTTCAACGCCCATATCTGTGCAAATTATGCATCGTGGATTCGTTTTGCATCCTACTGCCTTATGACCAGCTTCTCCGCACTTAAAGCAGAGTTTACTTCTGTCCAATCCTTGACAGTTTCGTGCTTGATGCCCATATGGCAGACATCTAAAGCACCGAGGAACTACGGCCCACCGTCTTACTCTGCAGTATATAGCCTAGTTTAATTTTGCGTATGTCTAACAGCTTTCGTGCCTCACTATCTTCTATCTCCACGATGGCGAGTTTTTGTCCCCTGCTGTTCGGATTTGTGATTGAGACCTTCAATTCTTGATTAAGATTTTCTAATTCTCGTCTTACAGCCTCCTCTACGTCGGAAATAGTGGTGGCACTGTCCATATCCCGAATTTCCAATGTAGTTCTAGGCGTCAAAACCTTTACTTCGCCATCATGTCCAAGAGCGCCTTTAAGTGATTTATTAAAATTGTCTCTATTCTCCTTTTCCGTGGCCTTATTAAATTCAAGAAGAACTGCTCCAGACATAGTTTTCCTGATCGATCTAACACTGGCGCCACTGTCTTCTGGGTTCACCTTGCTGCGGATATCCTTCACAACATCTGCAAAAGTCTTGCCATTCATCGGTTTAATAAGTACGGCTTCTGGGCGGCTTCTTATAGTTGAACGTTTCCGTTGCTCGTTCTTTTTAACAGTTTCAGATACCGGTACTGGTTCAGGTTGAGTACCTTCATCTTCATCTGCCTTCTTCTGCCTCTGTTCCCTCTTCTTCTTCTTCTTCTTCTTCTTCTTCTTCTTCTTCTTGGATAACGCTATTTCCCAGTTATCCTGTTCTACGTTTCTGTTTGCGGTGCTCTGTTCTACTTTCTCTTGATCGGGCAAATCCGTTTGCATTAATGCTCTAGTTGCTTTCCAGGCTTTTCTGTGCGTAGATCCCGCATCTAGGGCTTCCTCCAATTTCCTTAAACCTTGCTGAATTTCAATCTTCATATTTTTCTGCTGAATTGCAAGAATACTTTTCAACAGGCCCCTGGCGATTTCCAGTTGTTCTTCCTCTTTTAGCATATCCTCCATAATTTGTTGAGTGATATCAAGCCTCAGATTCGTTTTCGCATTATGCTCAATACTTCTATTGCATGTATCATGCGTGCGCTCCACGTCCATGATATTGTGGCCATGTTCCATAGATGCTGGATTCAAATCCACAGAGTCGCACTGGATTCCAGCTCCCGACATCGTGCCGTGAGTAGGGAGTCCAGCTGGCCGTGACTCAGGTCGCAGAGATATATCTATTCTCTGTTATTTTCTATGACGAAGCTAGGTAACCTTTAAACGCATTTTCACTAACACACAATGTCAATGTCTTGAACTTTTCACCCACTACCGTAGTTTATACTATTAAATATTGAAAGCACGGATATTAAATAATAATAATAATAATAATAATAATAATAATAATAATAATAATAATAATAATAATAATAATAATAATAATAATAATAATAATATTCTGGACCGTCGTCAAATGTGCGGACCGTGCTGGAAACGGGTCCTGGACGGGTAATGACTAAGAATGCAGTCCGGCCTCGGGTTCAGTACCACCAAGGCACCCAAGACGACACCATGCCGGATCTCCTGAAGGATTTGATCCATATTTAAAATGCTTATAGGAAAAGATGGCAAAGATTTAGGGACCCAACTGACCGCGTGGAATACCTGGACCTAGCCCAGGAAGTACGAAATCGATTGCTGGAAAGAAAGATTGAAAAATGGGAGGAAACTAGCCGTAATCTATTAGAAAGCGAGTCAGATCGCGAATTTTGGTGGATTCTCTCAGAAAACCAGTCAGATCGCGAATTTCGGCGGATTATATATAAAACGTTAAGCATTCAATTATAAATTTCAGTATAATACCGTAGCGAAGCACGGGTATCTTGCTAGTTTATTATAAAGAGAACAAAAATCATCTCTTTTTACAATTTGCTTTACGTTGCACCGACACAGATAGGTCTTATGACTAGTACGGGATAGAAATAGATAGACAGATAAAAATCCATCATCAACAGGTTATTTGTGCAATTACAAATAAATAAATAAATAAATAAATAAATAAATAAATAAAGAATCTCCTTAAATAATTGTCATGATTAAACTACATCTAGACACATTTACATACACATATTTACATATTTTACAGAGAGGACCTTACATTCGTAAGGTCATTAGGGCACGTCTGATTTTAGACGGGGGGGGGGGGGGAGTGAAAAAATGTCCACAGATTCATCCAGCTCATTCAGTGATGTTGGTGCAGTCAGCAGCCATGAATGTGCCCGAGCCACGGTTCTCACTTTAAGTAGATGAAAAATATACCTTTGCCTAGTAGTGCAACAAGGAACATGTAATGGAATCAATTCCAACAATGTTGAGCAATCCACTCTATTTGTCAGAATAGGAATGGAAAGGAAGCGGCTGTGGCCTTAAGGTACAGCCCCACCATTTGCCTGCTGTGAAAATGGGAAACCATCTGCAGGGCTGCCAAGAGTGGGGTTCAAACCCACTATCTCCAGAATGCAAGCTCGCAGCTGTGCACCCCTAACCGCACGGCCAACTCGCTCAGTAAAATAAACTCTTTAAAAGTCATCACAAAAACTTTGACAAATTACTTGTAAGAAAATCAAAAGAACTAGTTTACTAATACCATAAATAATGCAATTATTCAGTATATAATCACTGTGACTGACCAAGTAGTGCAGTTGATTCAGTGTATGCCTCTTGTGCTCAAGGCTGAGAGATCGAAACCCAGTTCAGTCGGTTGGAACTTAAAAGTGCTTACATGCGAGAGACCACTGGTACACTTTATGATCTGTGGTATTGCCTGGTCACTTGAAGCAGTAACCACAGGCTACGAGGCTATGGGACGACTATGAGACACACAAACAACCTGTTCATACCAAGCTGCTGCTCCACAATACTGTCACATTGTTTGTTTGAATCTTATTTTTATAGCTCTATAAATGAAAAATTGTAAACGTGTGGGAAAACAAAACTTAATAATGTAGAGCAACAATTCCCAACCAGTAAGCCAGGGAGCCCTGGTTGAACTTAAAATATTCCCCATTTCTCAAAAATGTTCAAGAATTTTATATCTTACTGTACCAGGATTATGCAAGTGCCATTGGTGGCCATGGCTATAGAGCAGTAGTGCTCTGAACCCCCTGCCTTCTCTTTGAGCAATCAAAGGAGAATTTGGGATGCCAGTTTTCATGTTCCCTGTGTTACAATAAGTTGTTCTGCCATGTCCTGTGGTTAAATTCATGTGCCTTTTGCTTCCAAGTTAGTATAAATATGGACTGAAGGTTATAATTGGATTCACTAAAAAGAAAGAATAGTGAAGAGCTTACAACTTCAAGATGCAGTGGATAAAAACCCACAATAGTTTAAAAATACCATGAATGTTATTTAGATTTTGGATTCACAGAGTTTGAAAAACACCGCAAATAAAAACTACCGTAGCAGAGTAAGATTTATGGCTTAAGAGCAGGGCCTCTCAGGGCCCATGCACTGGTGCATTGAGCGGCGCAAGGTGCAAAAGAAGACTGCTAGGTTGATCGGAGTGCAGACCCCCCCTCCTCGATTTTAAGCAATACCTCAGTCTCTTTTTCCCCTGAGCCTGTCTCGCTCTTTCCGCCTATCTCCCCCTTCCTCACTTGCTATGTAGTGGTCCGCGTGCATCCCTAACCTCAGCAATTGCTGCCACTCCACGAGGCGAACGGGGCGCCACGCAAATGCTGGGGCTGTACCTTAATTAAGGCCAGGACCGCTTCCTTCACAAATCGGACACTTTCCTATCCTTACATCCCAGAAAACCCTTGATATGTTAATGCAACGTTAATCCACCATCAAAATCGAAAAAAGTTTTCTACGGCAATAATTGTTGTTTTCTTTACACGGTAGTGTGTGTGTATTTACATATTATGTATATATGTATGCAGGACCACGCAGTCCCATTCACCGCATACTGCCAGTGATTGCCGAGGCTAAGGAAGTAATGTGTGTGTGTGTGTGTGTGTGTGTGTGCGCGCGCGCGCGCGCGCGCGACCGACCAAGAGAGAGAACTTAATACATGAACCGGCCAGCCGCCCCACCGCTACTTATTCGAAACCAAGCTAGTTAACTACGCCGTGCAAGTCACGTAACTGTGAGCTCTAATTCAGTAGACAGCAGGTTCGAACCCCACTGTCAGCAACCCTGAAGATTTTTTCTATGGACTCCCATTATCACACCAGGCAAATGCTGAGGCTGATCTTCAATTAAGGCCATGGCCACTTACTTCCTGGTCCTAGTGTTGTCCTATCTCACCATCCACAAAAGACCCAACTGAGTTTATGCAACATGAAGCCACTTACAAAGAAAAATACTGGTGAAAACAAATCCTTCCAACTGAAGGATGTTCAAACATTTGACTTCCGGTCTTATTCATATTCCATGGTCCATTGTACCATGGTCAAGGGACAAGATAAATTACAAATCACTTTCTACCTGGTTAGTTCTGGTTCTTCGGACTGATTTAAGATTTGGAAAATCTAATCCTTGCCCCAAATAATTACAAATACATACATATACAGACACCACATCAAGCACTAAACTTCATGATCCTGTTGCACAGAGCAACAACAATAGTAGTATTCTGTAGGATTACCTTCCCTACTTGTGAAATAATTTTACTAATAGAGATGTAACATGTATTTCCATTGAAAGAAAGAACTCACTCTGGAGTTCATATGTGCAGGCTGCCACTGAATATAAATAGATCACTTTCTCCACTTTAATAGATTATCCATATTATTAACCAGTCATGTGATTATTTGCACAAAAATCATTATTTGTATTTGACTCACCTTAAATCTGATCAAGTCTTCCCCTTCTAAAAATACTTTCAGCTTTCTCCAGTCAAATGAAGCTTGTTTTCTGTACTTGTCAAGTGGACCCCTGGGAAAGTCTGGAAGAAGTTCCTCCAACGTTTCTTGACCCATTTTGTACAACTGCAAAACACATTATGTTGCTCAAATATCTGAAGTGATTTACTACAATTTTGACAAAAACAATATGCAATCATCAATTCACACAGATTTTTAAACGCCATTCAGTGGCGTAGCAGCAATCCCTGCAACCCCTGCAGTGTGACGGAGAGCTATAAGGAGCCTCCAGCTACCAGGTCCCTGCTTGATTTGGAGTGTTAACGAAAATGGATTCGTAGGCTTCAGATAACTGCGTATGAATTAATTTGAAATAACTATACTTTTAAATTAATTGTTTAATAATGAGGTGGATTTGAAGTCTCACGTCCGATAGTAAAGGCTGATGTACGACTAACTCGTGCTCCGCTCTTTTCCACTAATTAGCAACACCCTCGGTAGGCTTTGTTCAGACACGTGAAATTGGGGTTATTTCAGACTTCTACTCCTTAGAAGGAGCTCTAGTACAGTGGACACAATATGACTGATCTGCCGCTCAGTAGCTGCGGTCTAAGAATTTAAATGGTCGAGAGACTCATCGCTGTTATTCCAATTTGCATTAAATTTCCTGCGCAGCAGGGGCTCGGGAAGTATGGTATCACACTTCCGTTCCTCATTTAACTAAGCCTCTGATCTTTGGAATCTCCATGGGCCTGTACAGTTTCTAATAAGTAACTGTGTGTTCAGTCTTCAGTACCAGTTCTTCAGATGAAGTTTTCTTGTATTTCTAAGTCGTGTCTAAATTAAGTAAGTAATTTAATGTTTTTTCTGAGTGTAAATAGTATAGATTCATTAACAAATTATGGAGAGAAATAAATGAAATAAATGATGTCCAGCATACAGGTCTATAGATTTTCAAAGGCTACCATTGTGTGAGCAGGCTTATGTCCAATGTGACAGAGTAACATCATAAATAGCAGTGTATGGGATTATGAAAAGGGATTATACTAGTAGTGCATTAAAGAGAAAGAATCTAAAGGAAAAAAAGGATTTTATGAAGAAATTGCAAAAGATAGATTCACATTCTTCATTAAAAGCAGTGGCGTATATTGAGGGCTACCAAGGCTATCAGTGAAGCCCAACCCCAAACCTCAAATGAGAATGATGGAAGTCAAACACTTTATAATGTTAACATCTGACAGATGGTTCCATTTATAACACTTGAAAGCAGTAAGAAAACACGTCGCACGTATTTCTTGGAGCAAGGCATCGGAGACTGATATTGCAGCCCAGACTCTCGTCCCTCTACCATCGACTCTCCCCGCGTGGCTTGATGCTGTATATTGGATTGGAGCGGGAACCGGACGGATAGGTGTGCCAGGCTT
Organism: Anabrus simplex; assembly: GCF_040414725.1. NCBI lineage: Eukaryota > Metazoa > Arthropoda > Insecta > Orthoptera > Tettigoniidae > Anabrus > Anabrus simplex. The sequence continues at coordinate 1,155,515,546 of NC_090266.1, read as the reverse complement.
CGGTCTGTCAGATCGCCACTGCTAACTATCAACCATGTGTTACTCATCGTATATACTTCCTCACCTCATAATCATAGATAACAGAGTGCTGGTATGTCACTCTCGTTTACTTCTCCATCCTTGTAGGAAAACACTGCAGGGCTGTTATAGGATCAATATAGTTTTCCTTTTATTGGTAGATCTGCTGAAATGAAATTAAATTTTTCAGGTATAGTGATCTCTTTTGTTGGTTGAAATCGAACCCTTGATCATGGTTCCGACATCACCACTGATCTCCCGAGGAAGCTAATTAACCAGTGAACAATCTGTACGACCGCTGTAAAATTCAATATTTTAATTTAATAATAATAATGTCCGCCTCTGTGGTGTAGTGGTTAGTGTGATTAGCTGCCACCCCACAGAGCGGTGACATGGCGCATTGTCCTGTTAAAACATGGCATCTCCATCAGGGTACTCTACAGCCAGAAAGGGATGCAGATGGTCTGAAATAACATCCACATAACGTGCACCTCTCAGCGCTCCCTGCAGCCGGACAATGGGGCCTAATTGCAACCATGAGAACTCCGCCCAGACCAGAACTGAGCCACCTCCCGCATGGACACAACCTTGTTGACACGCAGGATTCATAGCTGCATGGGGCAAACGCCACACTCGCACACGCCCATTAGCTTGATACAACTGGAACCAGGTCTCATCGAACCATACCACACGCTGCCACTGTTCCAGGGTCCACTGCCGATGTTCGCAGGCCCACGCACGTCGTTGAGCTCTGTGTCGACGTGTCAGCAAAGGGACAAGAGTTGGTCATCGGCTGGTGAAGTCTATGCAGTGCAGTAGCCTCCTTACAATCCTGGTAGAAATGGGTTCCTGACTCCTAACATTCAACTGGGTGGTGATCTGACTCACAATAGCCTAGAAAAGAAGTAAGTATAAATAACCACCTAATCGACACTTTATTAATGCCTCAGTTATGGTTCTGCGTAGGCAACGTGATGTCCATTCGTTTAACATCTGTGGTCTTCCCGTGCGGAAATTTATGCAGGTGGTAACCTCCTCTCTGCGATATTGAAAACCCACGTTCTCGCTGTTAGGTACATGCCACACCCTCAGATTACATTCGCCGGGCTGATCCGATCCAAACTTTTTGCGACTCCCTGCGTGACCTTAGGCATGCGGTAATGCTGTTGAGGCATACAGTGTTTCTAGGTTCGGATGGGTCTTGGATTTTAGTGAAACTTGAGTTAATTTGTGCTTGTTAGAAGAGAGAGGAGACATTTTAGAAGCTCCGTCGTGAGAGGTTGCGGGTGTGTTGACTGGTTATTATTTTAGTTGAGGTTTAGTTTTAATAAAAACTAAATTTTTTGATTTGATGTTTGAGGATGGAGATGCTTGTTACCAATATAGTGAGCTCTGACTGCTTTTTTGAAGAATGGGCACAGCGTGTTTGCTTTAGCAGTTGGCACATTTGGGTTGGTCTCTTGGGACTGGGCAGACTGTGTTATGATCCCCACATCTATTACAGCGGGTCTCATTAGGGCAATTAGCAGTTGAGTGATTTAGCTGTAGGCAGGTAGAGCACACGAAAATTAAGGAAGATTGCGGACGCGGTTTGCTTGAGTTGGCGTGAGTTTGATTCTCAGTGGGTGTGATTTTAGTGCTAGGAGAGGGAGAAATTTGTGATTTGGTTGTAGATAACTGTTGTTGAGGAGTTTCTGGTGACCGTATCAGTTTGGGTGGTTTGAGAGGTTGTAGGATGGTTAATGTTGATGTTTGTTTGAACTTCCTTTTGTTTGATTTTGATACGTTTTTCTTTTATTTCTCTGTTTTATGTGAAGGCTGGGCAAGGTAGTAGGGGTGAGGTTTGAGTGCTCGTGTCCACTAGAGAGGGCGGTGATATAGTTTGAGTGGCACAGTGCATAGTTCCGGAATAAACTGCAATGATTCTTCTTCTGCTACTTCAGAATTTCCATCTTTTTCCTCTTCTTCTGGTTTATGATCGGGGTGAAATTCTAGTGGGTGATCCGGCTCCACGGCTAAATGGTTAGCGTGCTGGCCTTTGGCCACAGAGCTCCCGGGTTCGATTCCCGGCAGGGTCGGGAATTTTAACCTTAATTGGTTAATTTCAATGGCACGGGGGCTGGGTGTACGAGTCGTCTTCATCATCATTTCATTCTCATCACGACGCGCAGGTAGCTTACGGGCGTCAAATCAAAAGACCTGCATCTGGCGAGCCGAACTTCTCCTCGGATTCTCCCGGCACTAAAAGCCATACGCCATTTCATTTCGTTTCTAGTGGGTGAAAAACCAGGGGTTTAGGGACATCTTTAAATGCAAGCAGTCTTTCTAGGATATCTGAAAAGTGATATTCTCGGATAGGAATGGTCATCAGCATGTTAAGCGTTTCCTCTATTAAGAATGAGATCCCTGATGGCGCCGAGTATTGTGAACCGATTCAGGGTCTCAGGTCCTGCAACGACAAGAGGAATTGCAGCTATTTTGCATTTCGGTGAGATTGGAAAAATTGAATTATTGCGGACATATTCGAATGAATATTCAAAGTTGTGGTAATCTAATGGCGAGAGATATTGAGTTGGGTTTATGAGAAAATGCTGGCGACGGGGATCGACTGGAGTATTGTGAAGAGGGACTTAGGGGACGGGTGGGATTTTTGGTGGTAGCTGTACACTGTAGCTTCTGGTTGGGTAGTTTCTAGTTGGGACTTGAACAGGGGCCTCATCTACTCGATCCACAGGGCTTCTTCCTGAATAATTGCTTTTTAGGCATTATGGGATTTTCTTGGCAGGAATTTGTTAGGGAGAGGTTGGAAGAAGTAAGAATGAAATACTGGAAGCTCCAACGCTTTTGCGGACCGGGCTATAAGTGCCCAAGTTGTTGCCGGAGTCGTGTCAGGCTAGTTTTGCGAGTGGATTATGCCACGGGCAAGGCACGAACTCTCAGAACATCGAGTTGACGTGACAAATGCTCAGGTCCCACCAGGGTGGCTCCTAGGTGTAGTGGTCTCCATTGACTACGTAAGCTAGCGGCTACTTGGCGGGCGGTGGGCTGGAAGTCTGGGTTTCCAGCATCAAGCTTCGGGGACAGGTATCTCCGATGTGCTCTTTGGCGTGGCTGCACGGCGAACGATGCCGGGCCGATGTGCTCTTTGGCGTGGCTGCACGGCGAACGATGCCGGGCCGATGTGCTCTTTGGCGTGGCTGCACGGCGAACGATGCCGGGCCGAGCCGTTGGCCTCGGCCGAGCACAGCGCTAGCTAATAGGTTCGTTCCAACACGAGTCCCTGACCGTCCGACGCATGCGCAGTTGAGAGAAAGCGTTCCAACACACAACAAACCAATCCCCGACTCGTGCACGTACTGGAATTCGGCGTTCCAACACACCTCAAAGAGCAGTTACTGATCGCCAGAACTCGTCCGCGGCCTGTGGCATGTACCGGCCGTACGGACATGCGCAATGGAATACATGCGCGAGAGAGGAAACTCACTGGACAGACCACGTGCTCTTCTACTCCTGTTCTGTTCCTTGTTCTGTCACGTCTGCACGTCTGCCATAACCTCTAGTGAAATGAGTGACGAGGATTATCTTGAACCTTTGTCCAGTGACGATGAATTGGATATGCTGTTAATAGCACCAAGAAAGAGAAATGAAAATTATTTAGGTGAGTTTCATTGTTGCCAGTTACATTTCCGTGGTTTCAATGTCTTATTTTACTGCCCAAACTGAGTAGTAATTTTTTTTTTTTCTCGTGGTAGAAATGACACAGGGTCACGACCACATAAAATATAATTAAGACTTGAGAACTTGTAAGCCTGGCAGATTAAAACAGAAACCTACTAACTGAAACTTACCTTTCAGAAGAAACAGTGCCCCAGTACGACGACGAAGAATTTTTTGATCACTTCCGAATCAGTCGCCGGGTAGTCGAAGGAATTTCCGAGCAGTTCGAAAGGAGTGATCAACATAAAAGACACCATGGACAGCTCGGAAAAATTTCAGCACTTCATCAGGTTAGCTCATTATAATAAAATGTACTCACCGGGAACAAAATGTGCAGGTGATTTAAGGGGAGGGTGTAATTTATTGTAATGCAGTCCTGTAAGAGTACTTTAGTGAAGTTAAACTGATAATTTATTCCACTTAGTTATTAAAAATGAGAACGATTTGGTATATTCTTATGTTTTGAATTTCAGATTCTGATCTTTCTGTGGTATATCGGGCATCAAACCTCCAGTTTCCGTGATGTTGCGGACAGGTTTGATGTAACGATAAGCTCACTGCACAGAATAATTAAAAGAGTGGTACTCTTTTTGAGTAATTTGTCTCCTCAGATAATTACCTGGCCCACAGAAGAGGAAAAATCATTTATTGAGGAGCACTTTCGACACAATGGCTTTCCCAATGTCATAGGTGCCATTGATGGATGCCACATTAAAATAGACAGACCTGAAAATGACCCAGATTCCTACATAAATAGGAAAGGATTCTTCTCGATACAGGTATTTCCTTGGATTTCTTGGACATTTAAAACTATTTAGCAGGCTGAATGATGGGAATTTATAAACACTCAAATTGTTGGTTATAAATACATTTATTTTCTCACTGAATTCAGTAAATTATTTTGTATTTACAAACCTGCCTCCCAATGGAGATAGCCCTGAAGAATTCAGTATACCCATACATGACAGTATAAATACATTACATTAAAATTACAATATTAAAAATATATTATTATAAGTTATACACCTACAGGTGTATTTGGTATTATGGTACCAAATCAGTTCTTTTTTTAATAAACTAAACAGGGCAGTCAGAAGTATGTTTAATCGCCCTTACTGTATATACCAGTGAAAGGCTAACACAGAATTTTTAGGTGGGTTTTTACAAATGTATCTGTCATTCAGCAGGTACTGAACAGCTGGATGAAATTTAAATACAATGTTGAATTCACAAATACGTTAGTGTGGAGTAAGCATGTCTACAAAAGTAATACCGCATAAACATTAGTAATACAAAACAATTGCCAGAAAATTGGGGTAATTTACTTACTTAGTATGGTGTATGATAGAAAATATCCTACTTAATGATGTACATAGACAGGTACACAATAAACCGATGTAAGAAAGGAAAAACAATAATGTTAACATAGCCTCATTAGGGAAGGAGATAGATAACAGATGTAAACTTAGTGGATAAGCCAGGGAGATATTTATTTACAAATACAGTACACTGTACACAGGCATGCTAAGAAACATGAATTTAACAACAGGGTTACATTCTCTTACAGCTGGAATGTATTGCATTGTCAAGTTCCCACAACTTGTGTTGTTTCTTGTTTACATAATAGCAAAATTAATGCAGATTGTATGTCTACAGGAAGTCTATTGAAAGCCTGTATTCCAGAGAATTTAATTTTTTTGCTATATTGCCATATTAAAAAAAAGCCATGTCACCAGCATGTCTTGTCATGTGGATGGTTATCAGAATTGACTGAAGAAAATAGGTACCTGTAGTATTATTTAGTACTGTATTATGTTTTCCATTCACACAGGAGGATAACGGCTCCAATTTCTGCAATCATACTATGGTGAAAGACTGTTCGCATTATACACAACTTCATTGACTTCTTTTATTTCAATATAATTTACACTTGGGAGTCTAAACTTACCTAACACTTATAATAAAGCCTGGAAGTTCAAGCATTTAATTCAATTTTCTTATGAAAACCTGAAAGTAACAAACACTTAAAATTTAGGAAATATGCAGTAAACTAAAAAAAAAATAGGCACTTAAAATGACAGAAAATTTCCAGGTTTAATGTTCACTACTTAACACACATCTGCATCAGTTTTGTAGTTAATCTTACATACCAGGTACAGGACACTGCAATCTTCTTGACCAGCTGACTTGTGGAGTGAGGTTTGTGTTTTCGAAAATATTGTTTGTGCAAATGGAACTTCTCTTTTTCTAATAATGTTAAATGGTTCTCCTTACTAGTACTTCAGGACACTGAAATTATGTTTTATTTTATTTCCACTGATTAAATGGTTTGTGGTGAGGGTTACTTTAGTCACGTCCTAATTGATGAACCGTGGCCAATGGCTTAGTGGTCTAGCAAGTGCTCCTGAGAGTCGGGATGCAACTTCCTATGAGTGGGTATCTCGGTCAGTTTGAGAGACATGACCCTCCTTTGCTCAGACAGCCAGGACTGGTGATCCCTATCCCGTTGGAGGAGAGATCCTCACTGAAAGTATGCTTAAGTAGAGAGGAATTTGAAGGTGCTCAAATACGTCAGCCTCGTGTTGGTAGATTTACTGGCACGTAAAAGAACTCCTGCAGTACAAAATTCCGGCACCTCGGCGTCTCCGAAAATCGTAAAAGAGTAGTTAGTGAGATGTAAAACAAATAACATTATTATTATTATTATTATTATTATTATTATTAAAATAAGTTAATTTTATCCTCCGAAAAGTAGTTTTTTCAATCGGTGAGGAACTTCCTCCAGTTTCGGAAAATTATGGCTAGCCTGATTTAGCTTGCATCCATCCGAAAAGTAGTTTTTTCAATCAGTGAGGAACTTCCTCCAATTTCGGAAAATTATGGCTAGCCTGATTTAGCATGCATCCGTTCAATTATGCTAGAAGAAGTGGAGAGAATGGTAAATTGTCATAAATCAGCAAGAATAAATGAAATTAGACCTGAAATAGTGAAATGTAGTAGGGAAGGCAGGGATGAAATGGCTTCACAGAATGTTAAGATTAGCATGCAATGCTAGTAAGGTACTTTCAGATTGGACGAAAGCAGTAACTGCACTTATCTGTAAGCAATGGAACAACTATCGAAGGATTTCGTTCATCAGTATACCATGCAAGGTAGTTCCAAGGGAAAAGGTGCTGGCTGTACTGCAGGTTTTTGGGATTAAGGGTAGATTATTAAAATCAATCAAAGGCATTTATGTTGATAATTGGGCTTAACCGTAATCCACACACCTAGGTGTTGTTTGAAATTTATATCATGTTATATTTTAATATTGTAATTATAATTTCAATGTTAATTATTATTGTCATACGGGTATACCGAGTCCTTTGAGGCTACCTCCATTGGGAGGCAGTTTTGTAAATAAAAAATGGTAGAATGAATTCGTGGTTCATGGTCGTTATAGAAGTTAGACAAGACTGTAATATTTTACGTTCGTTCTTACCTTGCATGGAACATGTACCATTGGATACAAAGTGTCAGGAGGGATTGGGTTTGGTGGAAATGAAGCAAGCAGTTTGGCCTACGCCAACGACTTGGTTCTAATGACAGACTGTGCTGAAAGCCTGCAATGTAATATCTTAGGACTTGAAGATAGATGCAGTAACTATGATCTGAAAATTACCTTTTCTGAGACTGAAGTGATGTCAGTTGAGAAGAAACCTAAGAGAATTAAATACCAGATCTGGAGTACACAGCTGGATCAGGTAGATCAGGTACATGTGTTTTCCTCCAGGATGGTAGTATATTCCGATTGAAAGAAGGTGCAGCAAAGCTGATGCAGTGAGCTTGCAGTTGCGACCAACAACATTCTCGGAGAGGTCAGCTTCGGGATGAAAGTATATTTACCATGTATTCATACTGGTCTATCTTCACATCATCTTTGCTGTATGGAAGTGAAAGCTGGTTGGACTCAGGATATCTTATTCATAAGTTAGAGTAATGGGCATGAAAGTAGCAACAATGATCACTGGTACAAAGAGGAGGGAACAATGGCAGGAGGGTACTCTGTATGCGGAGGTGAAGGATTAAACTCAGTTGATGAAGCTGTATATATAAACCATCCTCGGTGGTGGGTTTGTGGGGGTGAATGGAGGAGGTTAGAGAAGAGGGAGGCCTAGATGGAAATGGTTAGAGTCTGTTTCTACTGAAAGATGACAGGAACGGAACTAAGCGAGGCCACATAACTAGTTACAAATAGAAGGTTGTGGAGGCATTCATTAATTTCATTGAGGCTTGCATACTGAAGGGCATAACAGTATATATATTGTGTGTGTGTGTGTCATTTGTTTCCATTCAATTAGGTGAAATTTCATTTCATTCAAACAGTAGGCCTAAGTTTACAAACAACCTGCTCCTACCAGAAAAATAATTGTTTATAGAAATTAGTGAAATATACAGTAAAATATGAAATTAATTTGTACAGGGACTTAACATTCTCATGACTAGAGGAGGTAGCCGTGATTATGAAATAGCCTAATACCGAATGCTTTATTTTTATTTTTCAGATGCAAGCTGTAGTTGATCACAACAGGAAAATCAGGGATATTTTTGTAGGATATCCAGGTTCTGTCCATGACAGTAGAGTTTTTAGGAATTCTCCAATAGGGAAAAACTTGCCTGAAAAATGTGGACAATATTATTTACTAGGAGATAGCGGATATCCGCTCCGACAAAATTTATTGACCCCTTTCAAGGACCGAGGCAACCTCACCCCTCAGCAACAAAATTATAATGTCAAACTTTCAAAAAATCGGTATGTCGTAGAACACTTTTTTGGCATATTAAAACAGAAATTTCGACAAATGTATCATGTGAAACTAAGAGATATGTTTTACATTGTTAATTTGATACGAGCAGCCTGTGTTTTGCACAATATAGCCATTAACGATGAGGTTCTCTTAAATGACAACGTCCCTGAAAATGTCTTACCTCTACAAGAAGGATTAGATATTGAAGATGATGAACCTGAAGATGACAGAGACGCTAGAGAGATAAGAGACCATGTAGCTAATTCATTAAGAATGTAGTTTTGCTGTTGGAAAAAGTTCAGGACTTTATAATAATTTCTGCTTATTTACTGGTTTAAGTTTTATGATTTAACACTGATGGTTCATAACTGTTAGGTTTTTCAGTCTGCCAAAACGAACTTTGATTAAATTAATTTATAACCTAGGAAAGAAAACATATGCTAACAGAATTATACCTGAGAAAGGAATAACTTAATTGCAGAGGAATTGTCCATCTTAACGAACAGGAAAATCACAGAACACAACTGTGAAAATAGGTGGAGGGTTTTAGACCGGAATTACAAGAAATACATGGACAATAAGAATGCAACAGGGAGTGGAAGAAAAGTATTTGAGTATTCTGAAGAGATGGATGAACTTCTTGGCAGCAAAAAGAATGTCCATCCTGAACTGATCCACAGCTCAGACACTACGGTACAAGACAAGCCATTGGGGAAAATGACATGGAAAAGTGGACACCAAATAACAACTTAATTAAATTAAATTTTCAGGGATAAATCTCTTACCATAAGTTTCCTTTTTGAAGTAGTTTATAAATTTATGTACTGAAAATTAGTTTTGGCAGACTTAAGAACCTAGCAGTTAGAAATTGAGTCGAAACTAAAAAGAGATTGGTTCAGATATCGAAAATTAATACTAATTAGTACTATACCTTTCAGTTCCCTTTATCTGGGAATGCCTGTGTCTCCAACAGCAAAACCTTTCTTTCCTTGAGTAGTATTCCCTTATCTTCTTGCTCCACCCTTCTTTGTTCTTGCTCCACCCTTGTTTGTAGCAGTGCCAATTTTCTCTCTTCCTGCTCTAATCTCTTCTTCTGGAAGTCCAGCCTGTCTTGCCGCATCTGCTGCCAAATACTTGCCCTTTTGACCCCAGTCTTCCGAACGATCTTCTGTCCACTAGGCGGAGTTACTCCACTGCTTCCCATCGCAGTATTCTCTGTAGAGGGCACTTTGACTATGGTATCTGAACTGAGGACCAGTTCAGGATAGACGTTCTTTTTGCTGCCAAAAAGTTCATCCATCTCTTCAGCGTACTCAAACACTTTTCTTCCACTCCCTGTTGCATTTTTGTTGTCCACGTATTTCTTATAGTTCCGGTCTAAAACCCTCCACCTGTTTTCACAGTTGTGTTCTGTGATCTTCCTGTTTGTAATGATGGACAATTCCTCTGCAATTGTCTTCCACATTGCCCTCATGGTTCTAATTTTCAAAGAACCCACCTCTTTCCGGTGCTTTCTGAACAAGTCTATCAGTAACTGTTCCGTCCTCTTAGAAAATTTATACAGAGCGCGCTCTTGTCCGCGTCTCTATTGAGTGTCCAGAATGCATCTGGTTTCCGGCAAGAAAAAGATACAGGCTGGAACTAGACAACATGTCGGCGAGACATGCATTCACGGCCACATGGCCTCCAACTTAATCAATAGCCATCCAGGCATTTCAGTTTATTGTTTAACGTGTAAATAGTTTCTATGTATTTTGTTAATCATGTACAATTGTAATAAAAGTTTCATTACGTGTAATATTGGTGAATGACTTGGCCCTATGGTCTTATCACGTGCTTAACCAAACTACAGTCCACTACCAGAATAATCATCGCTGTTTAGTAATACAACATGTGTGCTACAGCATTCAATTCGTCACCAAACATTTTGGTCCATTTCCGGGCCCGATATTACACGGCAAAAGTGAAACGCGTGTGAAATATCCGCAGGATTGGAAACATACAATGCAACGTGGGACTCTTCAGTTTACAAGGTCAGATTCCCTTTAATTACCTTTTCCTTGCATTATTTACATTTGTGTGAGCCAGTGCTTTACGATGGACGAGAACGAAATCGCAAAGCTGATCAAGCAACGGGGTTATCTGAAAGGTAGAATCACAAAAATCAAAACTTTCGTCGAAAAGTACGACACTACTCAAAACCTAGCAGACATTAGGGTTAGATATGATGCACTTATTGATTTAGAAAGCAAATACGATTTAGTTCAATCGCAGCTTGAGGTGGAGGATAGTAAACGAGATCATGGGGTAGATAGAGATGAAGTAGATGACATTGTGTACAGTTTGAAGGCAAAAATGCAGGTATTATTGTCGCCAGACCAACACGAAAATGCCGGTAGTATCAGAAGTAACACTTCCAATTCGTCGCATGAAAATATCAACATCAAATTACCCGCGATTAAACTACCCATGTTTAGTGGTAACTATGAAGATTGGATGTCGTTTGAAGATAATTTCAAACTATTGGTGCATGAAAATTCCAGTCTAGCAACCATTCAGAAATTTCACTATTTACTAGGAGCAGTTCAAGGTTCAGCTAAAGCATTAATTCAGAACCTTCCAACTACTGAAACAAACTATACGGTAGCTTGGAACCTATTATGTGATCGGTTTCAAAACAAGAGACTGATAGCAGCAAAGCATGTTAGAGAAATCTTAAACATTGCAACAGTGGAGAATGAAACCGCTGAAGACCTCAGGCAGTTCATCGGCACATTCTCAAGCAACTTACAAGCACTTAAAGCATTGAAATTAGATACTCCTCTCGAAGAAGTAATATTATCACAACATATTGTTGATCATCTTGATTATGAAACCAGGAGAGGCTGGGAACTAGAAGCAAACGCCAACAAAAATTCCTCCCTCAAACAATTAACATCTTACATTGAACATCGCTGCCAAGTCCTTGAAAGCATGCAAACATCTGTCAGTCAAGGCAAGGTGCGCGGTAGTAAAGAAAGCTCACACAAGAAAAAACCGTCGTCCTATACACATGTTGCATGCATTAACAATCAGTGCTCTTATTGTAAACAAGGTCATACACCAGGACTTTTTGCATGTGAAGCATTTCTCAAGTTAACAGTGTCAAATCGCATTCAATATGCTCGTGACAACAAACTCTGTTTAAATTGTCTTAGAGCATCACATAAAACGTCAGAGTGTACATCCAGTCACTGTCGCAAATGCAACAAGGCCCACAACACATTACTCCATCTTGAAAATCCCAAGTCTAGTACAACTAACGAAACTACTTCGAACAACAAGGTGGTATTTGCCAGCGTTCACACAACCACCAAGAATGAACATCCATGTACTCGAAACAAACCATATGTGTTGTTATCCACAGTTATTGTCAAAATCAAGGATCACAGTGGTAAATTTCGCAAGGTTCGAGGACTCTTGGACAGCGGCAGTCAGACTCATCTCATTACTACAGACACTGTCAGCAGACTAAATTTAAAATGTAAAGAAGACACCACTTCTATTGTAGGCATTAACAATTCTTCATCAACTCTGAAACACAGTGTGGATATTCACCTCCAGTCCACAACATCAGATTTTAACACTAACATAAATTGTTTAGTGGTTCCTGCTATCACAGGAGAAATGCCTTCCATGGAGTTAGACTACAAATCGTGGAACCTACCTAATGACATCACACTAGCAGATCCTAAATTCTACAGTCCAGGCAAGGTAGATTTAATCATTGGTGCAGAGATGTTCTTTAACATTTTAAAGACAGATGGGAAAAAACGTGCAGGTGATTACCCGGTATTGCAGGACACTCATCTGGGTTGGATAATTTCTGGTAAATGCCCTCAGTCAAACAGCCATCCTGCATGCAACACAGTCACTTCTCTCTTTGTCAAAAAGGAAGATCAACTCGACACGCAACTTCGTAAATTTTGGGAAATAGAAGAATTGCACACTAAACCCAAAACTCAGGATGAACAACAGTGTTTACAGCACTTCAAGGAAAACACCACACGCACTCCTGAAGGAAGATTCGTTGTCAGGTTACCTCGTAAGGAAACTCGATCACCCTTGGGCAATTCTCGTGATATGGCAACACAGCGATTTCAACAACTGGAAGCAAAATTCAAGAAAAATCCAGTATTGCATGAACAGTATGCAAACTTCATGTCCGAGTATGAACAGTTATCTCACATGAGGGAGGTAGGCCTACATGCAACAAATGATTCTGAACATTATTACTTGCCACACCACGCAGTATTTAAACAAAGCACAACTACATCAGTCAGAGTAGTTTTTGACGCATCAGCCAAAACTACTACTGGAGTGTCGCTTAATGATACATTGTTAGTAGGGCCTACTATACAACAAGACCTTTATTCCATTGTGTTGAGATTCAGGACACACAACATTGCATTTACGGGAGACATCACGAAAATGTACAGACAAGTTCGGGTTCATGAAAATGACACGCAGTTGCAAAGAATTATTTGGAGGGAATCGCCACAAACAGCTATCAAGACTTACGAACTATTGACTGTCACGTATGGTACAGCTTCAGCTCCATATTTGGCAACACAGTGCCTCAAACAATTGGCAGAAGATGAAGCAACTTCATTTCCACTGGCATCAACGGTTTTACAAAGGGATTTTTATGTTGACGATGCCCTGTGTGGTGCGTCCAACATCGCTGAAGCATTAAAATTGCAAAGTGAACTCATAGCCTTACTCAATAAAGGTGGTTTTCCCATCAGGAAATGGTGCTCAAATCATCAAGCTATACTTGCCGCTGTTCCACCTGAAGACAGAGAAATTAATTTACCTTTCCAGTTTGATAATGATGACACCATACAAGCTTTAGGATTATCATGGCATCCTACGTCAGACAAATTCTTAGTGGCAAACAGAATCAAACACATTCCAGGGAACAGTAACATTACTAAACGCACCACTACGTCAGTTGTAGCATCTATATTTGACCCATTAGGATTGATCAGTCCATTAGTGATACTATACAAGATATTTTTGCAGGACTTATGGTTACATCAACTTCACTGGGACGACCCACTGCCAGATCCATTAGCATCAGACTGGGCAAAATTACAAATGCAGCTAGCACACATTGACAATATACAAGTAGAACGCCACGTATTAATTGAGGGTGACTTGGCAAATATTCAAGTTCATGGATTTTCAGACGCTTCCGAGCGAGCTTATGGCGCATGCATCTACCTTCGGTCAGTGAATCAGGAGGGTGAAGTATCAGTCAAACTGCTATGCTCTAAATCGCGCGTAGCTCCGGTTAAACGAGTCACTCTTCCTCGTCTAGAACTTCTCGGTGCAGCATTATTAGCTCAGTTGGTACACAAAACCATGCCAGTCTTAAACTTGGCCATTAATGAAACACATTTATGGACAGACTCAACTATCGTACTGTCATGGTTAGCATCACCAGCATCACGTTGGAAGACCTTTGTAGCAAATAGGGTAGCTCACATTCAACAGTCAACGAACACTAGTGAGTGGCATCATGTACCATCACAAGATAATCCAGCGGACTTGATTTCTCGAGGCGTCAGACCAGCAGATCTGCAAAACTCAACCATTTGGTGGTCAGGACCCGCCTGGTTGTCCACTTCTGAGTTAAATTGGCCGCAGAACAACAATGTTGAGGATTCGCTCGCCATAGCAGAGCAGCGACAATCATCCACACTATTAGTAGTGACACAAGCTGAAACTATTATTGAGAAATTCTCATCATTAATAAGACTGCAACGAGTAATAGCTTATTGTTACAGATTTTTGCATAACACTAAGCATGCCAGGGACAAGAAAATTGGGCCTTTAAATGTTGAAGAATTGGAACATTCATTAGAAGTCTGCATTCGTATTGCACAAAATGCAGCCTTCTCAGAAGAGATTGGAGACCTGAAAAACGGAGGCGTAGTCTCTAAGAAGAGCCAGATAAGGAACCTATGTCCCTTCTTACACAACAATATTCTAAGGGTCGGAGGCAGGTTGAAGAATGCATCGATTCCGTTTTCATCCAAACATCCAATACTGTTACCATCAAAACATCACCTGACGACTCTAATTGTCAAACATGAACACTTACAACAAGCTCATGCAGGACCAGAATTGTTGTTAGCAACCCTTCGTCAAAGTTATTGGATTCTGAATGGCAGAAATGTAGCCAGACAGCAAGTGCACAAATGCGTAACATGTTACAAATTGAAAGGCGTAACTAGTCATCAACTCATGGCTGACTATCCTGAGCATAGAGTTCAACCAGCACGTCCATTCAGTGTTTGTGGCATTGATTATGGAGGTCCTATTCTACTTCGCCCAATTAACAAGAGGAGCAATGTCCGTATCAAGGCATACATCGCACTATTTGTTTGCTTCACGACAAAGGCTGTACATTTGGAAGTAGTCAGCAGTCTTACTACAGATGCCTTCTTAGCCGCACTTCACCGTTTCATAGCCAGAAGAGGAAAGCCCGCAGATATCTACAGTGACAATGCTACTACGTTTATTGGAGCCGATAGAGAATTAAAAGATCTTCACCAATTCATAGCATCACCGCAGCATCAAGAGGAAGTTGTAAGCAATCTGGCAAACAAGGGTATCAACTGGCATTACATTCCACCTCGTTCACCCCATTTTGGAGGATTATGGGAAGCTGGCATCAAGTCAGTTAAATATCATTTGCATCGAGTTGTTGGAAACTCATCATTAACATTTGAAGAGCTTAGTACTGTGCTCACACAAATTGAAGCCTGTTTAAATTCACGTCCACTTACAGTCCTATCCTCAGATCCGACTGACCCTCAACCCTTGACTCCAGGTCATTTTCTTACTGGAAGCAGTTTGAATTCCATTCCTGAATCCAATCTGACACTTGTACCCAGCAATAAACTTTCAGCATGGAAACGGTTGCAGCAAATGGTGCAACACTTTTGGACCAGATGGCATAAGGAATACTTAACCCAACTACAAAACAGGCCAAAGTGGGCCTCCCAGCAACCTTGTATACAACTTGGAGCAGTGGTGGTTATCAAGGAGGACAATTTACCCCCGCTTCAGTGGAGACTAGGTGTGGTTGAGGAACTTCACCCAGGTCTCGATGGACTTGTGCGAGCAGTCACCATAAAAACTGCTCATGGAATTTTCAAGAGACCAATAGTGAAGTTGTGTCCCCTTCCCATCGAGTAGTGTTTTCTTTTAAATGACAATATGATTCCTTACAGTGTCAGTTAGTTGATTGGTGTATAAAGTTGTATTTGTAGTTATATTGTACAGTCATTTAACAAAATGAACAATTCAAAAACTCTCATTGTGCAGCTGTGAACAAAACAAACAATGCATCAGCCTGCACACCAGTGTACAGTTCTGTTTCATTTTATCTATGTTAATTAGTGATTGACATTCATTTAAGTGCAACATTTATTATTATGTATTTGTATTCTGATGACATTTTGTTTTATGTTAGTGTTATTTTCATTGAAACTGTATTTTGTCTTGATTGAATGCAATCAACAGAGGGGAGAATGTTCCGTCCTCTTAGAAAATTTATACAGAGCGCGCTCTTGTCCGCGTCTCTATTGAGTGTCCAGAATGCATCTGGTTTCCGGCAAGAAAAAGATACAGGCTGGAACTAGACAACATGTCGGCGAGACATGCATTCACGGCCACATGGCCTCCAACTTAATCAATAGCCATCCAGGCATTTCAGTTTATTGTTTAACGTGTAAATAGTTTCTATGTATTTTGTTAATCATGTACAATTGTAATAAAAGTTTCATTACGTGTAATATTGGTGAATGACTTGGCCCTATGGTCTTATCACGTGCTTAACCAAACTACAGTCCACTACCAGAATAATCATCGCTGTTTAGTAATACAACATGTGTGCTACAGCATTCAATTCGTCACCAAACAGTAACTTGGTGGTGTTGACGTCCCAGGACATCACAACTTCCCCTCCATAAAAGTCTCGGGAACCTTCACCCGATGTCCCCGGTGTTCCGTCATGGATGATAAGGAATTCACTTAGGCCTGAAAGTGGATTGAATAGTAAGTTAACATTCTCTTAATTTTGTAATTCTAGTAAATATTTGTATATTTTAAAAGTGATTTACTGGTAGGCTTAAGGAAATGTACTTAGTTTTAATAAATCATACAATTGTGTTGTTCATTTCTGTATTGATCTTTCAATCTACTGGTAAGGTCGGTATTACACTGTGAAAGAACTTTCTTACTAATTTGATCACATAATTTCACCAATGTTTAATGTCATGTTGTAATCAAAGATAATACCGTACACTGCGTCAAATACTGTATCTTGGAAATATCCACATTCTACAGTTTCCTTTCTCTTATTTAAATGTGGATTATTTGCTGTTGCAGAATCCAAAATAAGTAGAGGGTCAGTTCACGCTTCATCTTCATCTTTCAGCCACCTCACTTCTTGCTCTTAATGAAGATAATAATAATAATAATACAGTTTTTATTTCTGTTGTTCAGTATATTAGTTTTACTTGATGCATTCAATAACAATTTTAATACAATGTACATTCCCATTTGAATATTCAGCTGTATATTCTGGTTGAATTATGTGTAGTTTGTTTGTTATCAAACCCCTTTCTAGTTCCACTGCTTTCCCCACACCCTAGTTGGGTCATGCGAGCAAACTGTGTTGCATATGTTGTGGAGGGATGTATTTAATATTACATGTTTCTTGGTTGGTTGGCAGTGATTTCTGTCAATGAAGCACAGTGTGTAGAGACAAACACAAACACCCAGTTTCCGTGTCCGTGGAATGAGTCAGACCTGGCCAAGAATTGTACCCGGAACTCTATGAATCGAAGGTTGTGACTGACTTATGAGAGTAGTGTCTTATGTTGCTACAATGATCAACTTTCATAATGGAAATGTAACAGTATGAGTAGTTCTCTTACACAGTATTTTCTGCCAAGTGTTGGGAGCTGAAAACATTTTTCTCCTTACATCCTCACATGGGCGCCCATGCCCGGGGGCAAGGTGGGGACGCCCCCCCGCCCTTAGCTCTAAGGGAAAGGAAAGGAAAATAATCTAATATAAGGTGTTTTTCTTTTAAGAAAATTACTTAAAAATCGGTTTTACTTAGAAGTGGTAGGGATACTGTGTGTGGTATTCTACCGTGGAGTAAAAGTCGCCATTCATCTTCCAAAATATTAAAAATACTACATACCCCAGTCTAGCCACCCCTGCTACAAACTATCCTATGGGCGCCCATGCATCCTCAACCGTAATCTTGTTGCATATTTAAGTGCAGATTATCTGCTGTCGTTGCAGAATCCAAAATGCCACTTCTCTTCCAACTCTTACAGATGTGAATAATACCATTTGCTCAATCACTGTATTTCCTTCATCGCAAATATTATAAACATACGGTATTTATGTTTCTTTCATCAGTCGCTACTGATCTACATTTAGTGCAGTCGCCCAGGTGGCAGATTCCCTATCTGATGTTTTCCCAGCCTGTTCTTAAATGATGGAAAAGACTTTGGAAATTTATTGAACATCTCTTTTGGTAAGTTATTCCAATCCCTAACTCCCCTTCCTATAATCGAAACAAGCAGAAATCAGCATGGACTTTTACTCAACTGATGCTATGACTGACCGCAGCTGGACCGGTCCGAATAATGACATGAGAAGTGCTTTGAATAGGCTGGCGGTACATGGGTTACACCATCGTCTATGCCGGCGATCAGGCTTTCATGAACCGTCCCTACATTGTGTGTGTATGTTGTGTGCTAAACATTGCGATCTCTACCATTTCAGCAAGTGCAACAAGAGAACAAAATCTTTAGGCCTACTAGAATATGCGAAAGATTAATGTATTTTTAATGCACATTTGTGCGCTAATAAATAAATAAATAATCGAATATTTGCCCTCTTGAATTCCAACTTTATCTTCATATTGTGATCTTTCCTAATTTTAAAGACACCACTCATCCTACTTATCAAATTTATTTGACCCAAGTTATTTAAACCATAGTTCTTTAACAGCGTAATACAGGCCTAAGGCTTGGAGCAATCTCGTGTGTTTCGTATTTTATTAATGTATTAACTTTTAAAATACGTGATGTGATGTGCCATGTAGGCCTATACATAATTATATTGAATTTCATCAGTACTTTATGACTAAAATAAAGCACTTACCTTCCATCTTCTCTTATTTATTTATTTATCCTTTCTTTCCACGAACAAACAGGACAGGACAGCGCAAGGAAACGTACGGTTATGGTAAGACAAGACAAAAAGGTTATGGTAAGACAAGACAAAATGCGCGCCAAACTCTTTTGTTTACTAGTCAGAATGCTGTCCAGGAAGTGTTCCAACACGATCAAGTTCGGGACCAGCCGTTGGCCAGTCCCAAACCGGCGCATGCGCACAGGGCGGTGCATGCATCCGCCGGTGACCGCCGGAAACTCGTGTGTTGGAACGAACCTAATGAGAATGAGCATAGTTTCGGGCGCAAATAACCTCGTGTTTTAGAGATATTCGCAGTTACTAAAAATGGTATGCAAGTAGCCGGTACGAAACGCAACGCTTGAGTCTTACGGTAGCTCAGTGTTAAGAAGCGACAATAACATTTTACGGACCCGAGTTCGAAACCCGTAGCGTACGAACGTTTTTGTCCTTAATTATGTTTTTATTAGGCTTATTGTTGTTTCACAATTATTAAGCTCGTTAGTTTTCTCATTTATAGAACGTTTCAAATTTAAGACTTATTTTTACCAATAAAGATAGCCTACGGTGCAAAGTACTATAAAAAATTCGATAGTAATAAACCAGGACTTAACTTCGAGCTGCCGTAAGACACGTATCGTTTTGTAGTAGCTACGTAACACGACTCCATTTTCAGTAACCGTGAGCATCTCTGAAATGGGGTGTTATCGGTGCGCTAAACTCTCTAAACTCACTTTAACCAAGAGAAGTGGCCGTTCATCTCTCCAAAGCGCAAATCAGATTTTCTTCTATTTCTAGTGCTCCCCCCCGCCTCCAACGCCTGTGCGGTCGGAGTTGCGAACTGTGCCGGACATGTGGATTAGGTCCAATTTTACGGCCGGATGCCCTTCCTGACGCCAAGCCTATTTGGAGTGATGTCATCTCTATTGCGTATTACTGTGGTGGATGGTAGTGTGTGGTGGTGTCTGAATATGAAGAGGAGTGTGTTGGGACTAACAAGAACACCCAGTCCCCAAGCTAGAAGAATTAAGCATACGAGATTAAAATCCCCATCCCGGCCGGGAATCCCAGAAACATCTCAACGGAAAGCCGAAACGCTGAACATTCAGCCAGTGAGTTGGGCTCTCCAAAGCGCAAATAAAACTGATATACAGAGCGTGGTACCACCTTGTTAGTGACCGAAAATTCTCATGAGGGTCTCAAAAAGGAGATAATTTCCTGAAGAAATTGAAACTCGAAGGAGTTCTTGCCATGTCCCAGAGAATTCACACTATGTATTCAATGACTTGGTTTATAAAACACGACTGGGAATATTTTTTTTTTGCTAGGGGCTTTACGTCGCACCGACACAGATAGGTCTTATGGCGACGATGGGATAGGAAAGGCCTAGGAGTTGGAAGGAAGCGGCCGTGGCCTTAAGGTACAGCCCCAGCATTTGCCTGGTGTGAAAATGGGAAACCACGGAAAACCATCTTCAGGGCTGCCGATAGTGGGATTCGAACCTACTATCTCCCGGATGCAAGCTCACAGCCACGCGCCTCTACACGCACGGCCAACTCGCCCGGTGACTGGGAATATTGGAATCAAAAAATTAACCAGGAAAGATTGGGAGGGGGACGGAACGAAGGGTGTACAAAATTAGGCGACCAGAAATTCCAAGAGGGATCCCGACTATGAGGCTTTTATTATTATTATTATTATTATTATTATTATTATTATTATTAACTGATACATTCCAAGAACGGCATATCCCCATCTTCCCGGCTTTCGTTAATTCCATCAGTAAGCAAAAGGGCAATCCTTCCTAAAAAATGACGGGGCTGTGCTCACAGAGCTGGCGGTATTTTCCCATGGAATGATGTATTTTGCATTCGCCACAAACGAAGTTCAAATAAAATTTTCTTTCAATATCGTGAGGTTTAAAGTCATATGCTAGAGAATGAAACTGTGCACAAAATAATAGTCTGTACGGAAATATTTAACTGAAGTGCAGTTTGCTCCGGTAAATATTTCCTGTAGAGATTCTTGAAATAAAAATGACCTTTTTGACATCAAGAGCCACAATACTGATACACATTTTTATATAACCATTCAATAAATGCCAAATGGAACACATTACAAGGTCATAGGGTCGAAACAAAGTCGTTGGTTTTCCAAGTCGTAGTAAATAATAATAATAATAATAATAATAATAATAATAATAATAATAATAATAATAATAATAATAATAATAATAATAATAATAATAGTAATTGTTACGGACTTTTCCGTGGTAGGTAGAGGTGAAAGAAGGTGCGGGTGTGAATGGGTTTCAAGCTACGAAATTATAGTGCAATGTAAAATTAATTTAAAAGTTAACAAGGTTATATTTTCTTTTCGAAAACAAAGAAATAACAAGCATGGCAGGTACAAAGTAGCAATTCAAAAGGGGTTAGTTACAATATTTACAGAATTTGGGCTTCGCGCCCTGACTTCACAATGCTTGGGCAATCAGCTCAGTTTTACCTCAAACACAAGTTTTTTTTTTTTTTTTTTTTTTTTTTTTTGCTAGGGGCTTTACGTCGCACCGACACAGATAGGTCTTATGGCGACGATGGGATAGGAAAGGCCTAGGAGTTGGAAGGAAGCGGCCGTGGCCTTAATTAAGGTACAGCCCCAGCATTTGCCTGGTGTGAAAATGGGAAACCACGGAAAACCATCTTCAGGGCTGCCGATAGTGGGATTCGAACCTACTATCTCCCGGATGCAAGCTCACAGCCGCGCGCCTCTACACGCACGGCCAACTCGCCCGGTAACAACACAAGTTTTAACAGAGGGGGAGAAAACCCCATTCATACCTAGGAGCCCTTGCTCCAAATTACACTGAAAAAACCTCCATGAGGCATACAACCCAGAATTTTCAAAAGAGCCACTCGCTCTCAAAATTTAAGCCTCTCCCAGGCCACACCAAACTCCACCTTCAAGTTGTCCTCAACGGACATAAACACAGGGGTAAAATACCCAATCTACTGAGGTCTATTAAAAGAAAAGCAGGTTAATTAAATGACCTCTAAAATAACAATTTGAGAGGAGGCGAACTTGCACTCCTAATACACTTTGATTAAGACCTACTTGGCACTAGGCCGTTAATACAAGGGCTAATCCCATGCTAAAGAGGTGACTTAAGAAAAGAACAATTTGTTTTACATTAACGAAAAATAGGTTGAGAAAATAAGTTCACCTCAAGACAATGTGAGTGGGAGCTCGAGAGGGTTAGCACTCTCTATCCCAATATGTCGTTTTAAAAGAGAATATATGAAAGGAGTAGTTACATTTTAGGAAAAGGTCACATGGCTGAACGCTTAGAACCCGCCCCGAAAGTTAAACTGCTGAGCTAGCAAAGAAAGAAGTTATTAATCGGCCATTACCTTGTGTTGAACGGCTGGAGAAGAAAGAGGCGCTTCCCGCCCCCTGCTATGTACTTAACACACTGAAAGATGGAACAGAAGTGGCCTAGAGACCCAAAAATCAGCAGTTTAAATACTCTCGCGGAAGTTTCTAGGCGTTAGGGGAAAGAAAACACCCTCCCACAAACTCTTTATTGGATAGGACCCCGCAACAGATTAAAGTTGGGGGAAGATACATCTGATTGGATAGAAATTAATTTAAGAAATTCGGGATGGGTTAGGTTCAACACAAGGGGAAGAAAGGGGTAAATATTGCCAACTTAAACAATGATAGAAAGAAATTTAACAAAGAACAAACTCTTGAAATTAAATTTTCTCCAAAAAAAATAGTTCTTTGACTCCGCACTAGGTTGCACTATTGTAGATCTTCAGTAGTGTCCTCTAGAAGAGAAAGTTCACACTTCTTACTTCAAGCGAAACAAAAACACATCAAAAATGACAGTTCAAAAACTCAAAATTTTCCACGTGGTGACATCTTCTGAGACGGTAGAAAATTAATACTGTCAATAAAGTTCAGACTTCCTCCAGCAGAGGAGTTTCACCAGGCGCACATTTTAAATTAGCGGAGTGGAGGTGTACCGCCCGGTACAATAATAATAATAATAATAATAATAATAATAATAATAATAATAATAATAATAATAATAATAATAATAATAATAATAATTCCCTGGTACATTAAAGTCAAGAACGACCTCTAAAAAAATGGGCCTATGACCAGATGACGCGCATAAACGAGATCTTTTCAAAACAAGCATCGTGACTTTTGGGACTTTGCGGGAAGAGAAATGGACCAGTGGTCCAAAGTGATCCAATGATCGCCGTGCTTGATACAGCGATCTAATGAAAACCTACTGGATCAAACAAAAATTGTACAAACTCCAGAATGTATAATGAAACGTATCGTGGTTCCTAGTTAGCCGATTAGCGAATAATTAAAAAATATTAAATATAAATAAAAACAATGATAAATCGGCATACAAGAGAACAAACAAGAACGGCGAGATGCTAGTGGACTTTAGCAGAAGGCACAAGACGAGAATCATGAGCACGCAATAAAAATCGAATGCGAGTAAGGAGAGATGGGCAAGTCCAAGCAACAGAATCGGATAAAGACAATTAGTCAATGCGATCAAAGACGGGAACCAGGGCGTGATAATGAATACCAGAGTCGAAGAACGTCAGAATGCAATCTGACCACCACCTCACCAATTTTATTTATTTTTTTTTTTTTTTGCTAGGGGCTTTACGTCGCACCGACACAGATAGGTATTATGGCGACGATATGCTAGGAAAGGCCTATGAGTTGGAAGGAATCGGACGTGGCCTTAAGTAAGGTACAGCCCCAGCATTTGCCTGGTGTGAAAATGGGAAACCACGGAAAACCATCTTCAGGGCTGCCGATAGTGGGATTCGAACCTACTATCTCCCGGATGCAAGCTCACAGCCGCACGCCAAAATCAATTGCAAATGTATATCTAACAGAACTGGGAAAAACAAGACCACGAACACACAAGATCGATCGACCGAACTGCTGAACAAGTGCAGAACCTGACGGAGGAAAATAAATGGGAAAGCGTGAGAGAAGAGATCAAAGATTTATTTGAAGGACTGGTTCCTAATAAAAAAGAGAAGGAAGCACGAGTGACAGACATGAGTGCGAAGGCGCAGTCTAGTTCAGAAGGAAGGCGTAGATGAAGTGGCAGGCCAGCAAGAAGGAAGCGTTCGAGATATCTAGAACGGCTGCCAAGGTCAGGAATGCCAGCAGAAATAAGGGGAACGAGAGGCTAGAAGAAACGACGAGGCCTTTAAAGATAAACAAGTAGCGAGCTTTCTTCAGTGAGATTCATTATTATTCATCGTATAGCTTTTAGTGCCGGGAGTGTCCGTGGACATGTTACAACTCACCTGGTGCAGGGATGACCTGCGCGTCTGAATGTGGGATGATGGGAGATGGTGAAACCCAGTGTCTGCACGTAGCCTACTCCTGTAGAATAACAAAGGGGTCTGATCAGTGCGGCGGACTAATCTCCATCGAAAGTCCACATGAACACCGCGAAGAGGTCTGGAACTGAATCCAGGCATTTGCTACGCCACCAACTCTCCTACCCTGCTGGCCAACTTCTGATGGTGAAAATGTCTTCCACCAACGGGACTAGAACCGGCCAGCCACAGTGTTAGATCATATAGATATGACGCGTTAATGATTATGGCCAAAAGGCGAGATTTCATGCAGATGAAGGGCTACGAAGCAAGTGAACCTTTCGTGAAAGGACGAAACGGCGGCCTAGAAATAGGCGAGAAAGACATTTGGGGGGGGGGGGGGGGGGATGGAGAATTACCTCGAAGACTTACTGAATACAGGAACGCCTACAAGAAGGACGACACTAAAATACACCTACGTCACCAACCGAGGGCGAGCATCCACCAGAGCAGAAGTAGTAAAGGTAGATAAAGATCTTAAGAATAAGGAGGCAAGTACTGAATGTATCCGAGCCAAGTTGGTCAAGTGGCGTGGCCGACGACAGGAAGACTGCACACGTACCGCAAAATACCGGACTACTGGAGGAATGTGCCTACTGAAGATTATCAGGAAACTATTGCTGAACAGGGTAGAAGATAAGTTCGAACCGTTCACAGGAGAAGACTAGGGTGGTTTCAGAAAAGGGAGCACATTTTCTGGCTCAAGAGGATGACAGAACACAGATTCAGGAAAGGAAAAATCAACTGCGCTAGTGACCTTCGTTGATGCCAAGGCCATGGCACCAAAAAATATGTATGGCATACCAGACTAACTGCTTTGACAGTGCGAGTGAGAGGCTAGAAGGGCAAAAATAATTTATTTTGGAACAGTTCTTAAGATGAACAGTACGCCGCAACTTATTTTCCTACCGCTCCCCCCCCCCCCCCCCACCTGTGGGGTCACGGGTGCGAACTGCGTCACATGTTGATTTGATCTTATTTTACGGACGGATGCCCTTCCTGATGGCACTATTGCGTATTTCTGTGGTGGTTGGTATTGTGGTATGTTGTCTGAATATGAAAATGTTGGGACGGACACAAACACCCATTCCCCGAGCCAGAAGAATTAATCAGAAGCGATTAAATTCCCCGACCCGGCCGGGAATCGAACCCGGGACCATCTGAACCGAAGGCCAGTAGGCTGACCATTCAGCCAACGAGAGCTGGGGATGCGAGGTCTCTTGTCCTAAAGGGAATAAAATAGCTAAAATAGCTGCATTATGTAATTTACGCATCCGCAACATCCTGTTCCAAATCATCCAAAGGGATTGGTCTAGTAATGCCACGGTATCATACATGTCAAGGTCATGAGCTGACCGACAATACCGAATGCATAAGAAACAGCTGTTACAAGCGCTAGCCCAGGACGTTATCAGATAGCGCGAAAAAACTGAAGGGGTGTACATTACACTTTAACTACGTTACTCCGTGCAATACATGCATATGTTCTTTCATACAAGGACCTACATAATCAAATCTGTTCAACACGGAGTTTGCATAAAATACGCGAAACAATAGTTTTTGTAATCGCCGCGTACCAGGAAAATAAATAATTACGTAAAAGGTTGCCGCAAAGTACTGTACCGTATAAAGTGCAAAATAAGAGGCATTTGCTTTTGGGGGGCATAACATAACTCTCCTATGAACAATTACGAAGCAGAACAATACAATACTCAAATTGCAGACGACTAGAAGAAAGCAACTGTAGTCCCGATTTTTAGTGGCAACAGGCTGCTAAAGGACAACTATAGACCCATTAACTTTACGACCACTGGGATACACATGATTGTACCAACCATAGGCAACGCCCAGTCCCGTGGTTTTCCTCACATAAGGGTACTACTCCCAGGTAACGGATATCCATGGTGTGCCTCACGTGGTGGTACTAATCTAAGTAACGTCGACCCATGGTGTTCCTCACTTAATGACACTAATCACAAGTAGTCCCATGGTTCTAATTTTATCATCCCTTGGTCACACCGTTCATTCGCCTCTTACGACAGGCAGGGTATACCGTGGGTGTATTCTTCGTCTGCGTCCCCCACCCACGAAGGGTGAGTACGAGTAAGAGCTCAAATGGAAAACCACTTCTAGGGAAAGAAGATCCGGCAGAAAGATGGAAGGAACATATCAGACAGTTGTATCAAGGTAAGGAAGTAGAATACAGGGTTCCGAAACAAGAGGCTGTTCATGCTTATTAAAGGAGAGGCCCAGTGTTTGAGGTTGCAATTAGATTCTTTACCTTCCAGTCACGAGCGAGACATCGGGAAGTGCAGACGTGTGAGTAAGACGAGGTGCGCAATATGGGAATAACGCTACAGCAATACAGGATGAGAATTGGAAGATGGCATGGTGCAAGAGGGAGTTGGAAGGAAGGTGGACCTGAGAGAGGGAGAGAAATTAGTGGTTATAAAGGACGGTTGGAGATGATGTTGTGTGCGGCGGTGATTGCGACAATGCTGGTGGTAGGAGGTATAGAAATGAACCCGGGGCCAAACCAGGGACCGTTCGGATGGGAGGAACTTGAAGAGATCAAGAGAGTGGTGAAGGAAGCGAGTAAAGGAGATGAAATAAAGGAAATGATGCAGGAACACCAGGCAAACCAAAAGCAGGAGATGAAGGACTTAAAAAATTTTATAAAAGAAGAAATTGGTGGGCTAAATGGTAAGGTAGTGGAGATAGAAGATGAGTTGGGAAGCTTGAAAAAGAAGGTGGTGGTACTGGAAGAGGAATTGACAGCAATGAAGAGAGAAGTGAGGTTAGCGAGGAGCGAATCAGCAAGAAAAAATGTGTTTGTGTATGGTGTACCTGAGGAAGGAACAGAATCAAAAGTGGAATTAGTATTGAAAGTGGTGGACATAGTTTCGAACAAAATGAAGATAAACTTTTCTGAAGTTGATATAGATGATATATATAGAGTAGGAAGAAACAAGGGTCATAGGCCGGTGAAGTTAAGGCTAATTTCAACCCTGATGGCAGATATACTTCTTAGGAATGCTGGAAATCTAAAAGGATCGAACATTTATTTGAAAGCTGAGACAGAGAAAGAAGACAGGTTGCGGTTGGATGTCTATAAGCGGCATATTTGGCGGGCTAGAGCTCAGGGATTGCGAACCAAGATTGTGGGGAGGTGTCTGGTAACTTCAGGCAGAAATTGGTCGCGATCGTGGACTCAGGAGGAACTGCTGAGGATGGAGAAATGTGAGGAGGAAATGAGTTGCAGAAATCGAGAGCAGGGCGACATCAGTATGGAGAAGGAAGAGAGAAGACGGGACTGCGGTGTCAGCGGTCAGGTGGCGGAGACAGCAGAGTCCTTGGTGAGTCAGAACAACCCAGGAAGGAGTGAATCAACAAGTAGGACACTAGTCCGAAGTGAAGTGGATACAGGTGGTGAAGAGGTGACGGGAAGGGAAAGCAGTCAGGGTAGGGACTCAACCTCCCCGAATAAGAGAAATGCAGAAAGAAACCTGGAGAGAAAACAGGCGTTGAATAAGGCGAGATCGTTAAGTTTAAAAGATCTATGGGGTGGGAAAAAAGGCTCTGGCACGGAAAAGGGGAGGATTGGGGGGGAGAAGAAAGGGAAGGAAGGGGAGAGTGACGTGGTGGAGCCAAAAGGAAGAATTACGAGAAGTAAGGGGGGAAGTGGTGAAACGCAGGATAGAGAGGGAGGGGGAGGAAATAAATAACTAGAGATGGCGATAGGGGTGTTGAATATTGAGGGATTGATGGGGAAGTTAGGAAATAGGGAAATTGTGGATCTAGTGAAAGATTTTGAGATAATTGCGCTAGTAGAGACGTGGTTAGGGAAAGGGGTTGAAATTACATGGGACGGTTATAGAGTAGTTAACGTGTTAAGAAAAAAAATAGGGAAGAGAGGCCGAAATCCAGGGGGCATAGTAGTTTTAATAAGAAATGAGGTAGCGGAATGGGTGGAGACGTTACAGACTGGGGTAGAAGGGGTAGTGTGGCTGAGAGTAAAAATGGGGAAGGGGGCAACGGAAGCAATTTGTCTGGCACTGTTGTATAACCATCCGAGCGATTCAGTTTATGCTAATAAATATTTTTTTGACGAATTGATTGAAGAAATAAATACAATTAAAGGGATATATGTAGAAGATGGGATGATCTTATTGGGGGATTGGAATGCGAGAGTGAGCAATAGGGTACCGGTGTACGGGAAAGAAGTAAAAGTAGAAGGGGAACTGCAAAGGAAGAGTAAGGATAATGTTGTAAATAGTTATGGAGAAAGGTTATTACAGCTGTGTGCTATAGAACATTTATTTATTTTAAATGGATGGATGAAGGGGGATAGTGTGGGAGAGTTGACGTATATTACAACAAATGGAGGAAGTGCAGTGGATATAGGAATAAGCTCAGAGATAGCGTTAAGGAGAATAATAAGTTTTGAGGTGTTAGAATGTGGGTTAACGGAACATATGCCCATCAAAATAAAATTGAGAACTTTGGTTGCGGATGAGAAGGGAAAGATGGAGGAAAGTAGGGAGAGATATAGGAATGGTGGATGGAAGTATCTATGGGATGACAATACTAAAGAGAAATTGGGACGACATTTGAAAGAGGAGGGAGATATATTAAGGGTAGGAATTGAAAGGGCGGTAGAAGAGAACGACATGGATAGCGTGGTAAAATTAATAGAACTCCCTGTATGGAGGGTAGGAAAGAAAGTAAGGAGGAGGGTAGAGAAAAAAAAGAATAAAATGAATGGATGGTTTGATGAAGAATGCAGGAGGAAACGTGAGGTTGTAATGAGAGCCCTAGCGGAGTTTAGGAAGGAAGGTGAGCAAGAAAAGAGGAAGGAATATTGTAAATTGAGAAGGGAATATAAGGAGATATTGAATGAGAAGAAAAGAGGATGGAAGGAGGCAGAAGCTAATAAAATAAATAGATATTGTAGAGAGAAGAAATTTGAGAGGATATGGGAGGTAATAAACAAGATCAGAAGAACGAAACCGGTGGGGAAGGGGGATAAAATAGGAGAAAACGAATGGCTTAGGCATTTTAAAAGGCTTTTAGAAGGGGAGGGGAAATTGGGTAGAGAATTAGACAAGTCATATATAGGAAGTGAATTGGAGGTAGGCATTACAATTTTGGATGGGGAGATAACAAGTCAGGAGGTAATTAGAGTATTAAAAAATGCTAGACCCAAGGCTGCAGGAGGTGTGAACGATATTCCCAATAGTGTATGGAAGGAGGTTGGGGCAAATGAATCGATGTTGAGGGGGATCGTGAAGTTCTTTAATAGGTTGCTGGAAAAGGGGAAATTTCCTAGAGAATGGAGGAAGGGGGTATTATGCCCTATTTATAAAAATAAAGGAGCTAGGAGCGATCCTAACAACTATAGAGGAATTACACTCCTAGACTCGTTGTCGAAGGTGTACACAGGGGTTTTGGCGAATAGGATAACAAGATGGGCGGAACAGTACGGTAGGATATCTGAGTTCCAAAATGGATTTAGGAAAGGAAGGTACACAGTCGATAATGTTTGGATTCTGGACACTTTGATTACAAAGTATGTGAGGATTGCAGGGCGTAAATTATATGTAGCAGCGATTGATTTAGAAAAAGCCTTCGATACGGTCAGTAGGGAGGCGCTATTTTTGAGACTAAGAGAGGTTGGAATGTCAAAAAAAATGAGGGTGGCAATACAGACAATTTATGAGGAAGTGTTTGTGATGATTAAATTGCAGGATGGAAGGTTGAGTAAGTGTTTTGAATCTAAGAGTGGGGTGAGACAGGGGTGTAAACTATCCCCGATATTATTTATATTATTTATAAATAATATTTTAGAGGGTCATGGTGGAGAGGCTTGGCAGTGCCCTTGGATAGGAAAAATGGAGGTTCCGGGGTTGTTATTTGCGGATGACCTATTGATTTTGGCTTTGACGGAAAGGGGATTGCAAAAAGGGTTGGACAAGGTAGTTGAGTATACTAGGAAGTGGTCTCTCAAAGTAAATGCAAGGAAGACTCAGATAATGGTATGTAGGAAAAGGGGTGGAAGAAAGAATAAGGAAGTTTGGAGGCTAGACCAGGAAAATATTAGACCAGGAGTAAAAATGGAATATCTAGGTGTAATAATTAGTAAGAATGGTTCTTGGAAAAATCAGTGTAGGAACGCAAAATTCAAAGGTAGAGGAGCTCTTGCGGTAGTGGGGGTTTTAGAGAAGAAATTCCCAAATGTTAAATACAAAATTCAGAAAACGGTGTTCAAATCACTGGTAATGGGCAAAATGCTATTTGGGGTCGAAGTATGGGGAATGGAGGAGGGCAGGGGTGAACTAAACCAGGTGGTGGCGAAATTTAGCAAGATTATGATGGACCTACCGAACTGTACAGCCAATGCCGGTGCCAGATTAGTCTGTAAAGAATCGATAGAGGTTGAAATAGCTAAGAGGGTGTTTAAGTATTGGATTAGATTGGAGGAAGGGAAGGGCGGGGCATTAGTACAAGAAACGTTTAAGTTTCAGAAAGGTATGACGAATGAAGGTTACTGGGTGAATAAGTGCAAAAAATGGTTACAACAGGTTGGTTTGGGGGAATATGGAGAGGCCTGGGGGGGTGGTAGGAATAAATGGGTATGGGAAAGGATAAAGGGAAGACTACTAGATATTGAAAGACAGAGCTTAATAGGGGAATGTAGAGAGAGAGTCTCTTTATCAGTATTAAATAAATTGGTGGAAGTAATAAACCCGAAAACGGAGTTTGAGGGTAGAAGGGATAAGAGAGGTCTGTATTGGTGGGTTTTGGGGGTGCCGAGGAACAGGGGATGGGTAGGCAGTGAGAATAGTGATAGATGTGTGTTATGTGGAGGGATGTGGGAGGATCTGCATATTTTTAATCAATGCCGAGCTTTGGAGGAGATAAAGATTAAACTACTGAGTAAGAAGGAGCTGGATTTGATAGGGGAAAGTTATAAGATGACATCTTGGTTATGTAGAGAGTGGGAGAAAGGAACGAATATAGCGAAATTCTTAAATGTGGCCAGAGCTATATTTATAAAGAAATTGAGGGAGTAACAGGGGATGTGCAGATAATGTGGTTCTTGCCGAGGGAGGAAGGGGGAGGGCATTCTGCTCAGAGGAATGGATATCCGCCCTGAGCAGATGCGGGAAGGGGATGATATCAGAAAAGGGGGCTGTAGTGTTAGGGGAAAGGGGGTGAGCACCTTGCCCTGTGGAAAAGGTGATCCGCCTGGGGCAGGGTGTTGGGAAGTAGATAGGGAAGTAGTAGGAGGGGAGGAGGTGATAGATTAATGACTTCTGGAATATGAGAGCAGAGGTGTATAAGAGAAGAGTTGGTAACAAGGGAAAGACTGAGAAAATTAGGTAAGAGTTGAGAATAGGGGAGGTTGAGTTGGCTTGAGGGTAGTGTAAATTTAAGAAGCTGTTCTATAGTTTAAGTTTACCGTGGATGGTAGTAATGAAGCTTAGGTAAAAAAAAAAATGAAAAAAAAAGTAGTGAGATGGCTGAGCGAACTAATGAACTTGGAATGGAGTACTATTTGCTTGTGTGTATATGAGGTGTAAAAAAAAGTATTTGTGTGAGGAGGGAGGATAAAGATGGTGTGTGTAATAGTAATTTAGATAGATTAAGGGGGACTGTAGTTAAGGAGAAAATGTTGGAAGTATAAAAATTAAGTTTAACAGTTTGAGGCAAGTGTGGTGTTGTAGATTGTGAAGACTGAGTGAACTGATGGACTTGGAATGGAAACTGTCTGTTTGTGTGTAAGTGAAAAAAAAATTGTTGATGTTTAAGTCTTAAGTGCAAGAAGGTGAGATGTAGTGGGCAGGAATAGTGCGAGAGAGGAGAAGGTGGCGTATCAAGGGAAGAGGGAGGGGTTGGGGGCTTGACCCAACCCAAAGAAGCTAGGCTTAGCATGTCTGCACGGCAAGAAAAGAAAAAGAAGAGGGAAGGTAGTGAGCTGACAATGAATAGAGAAGGTGTGACGTATATAGCGGAAGTGTGTGACAAGCCATGTGATGGGTCGGGTTTCCGCCAAGCTGGCTTGGCACACATGGTAGGTAAGGAATACATTGTCAGCAGGTGTAGGTGAGAAATAAGATCAGTTCTCACGTGGCGAGGCTGGTCCCTGCGATCAACGGGTTGGTGGGCATGTATTCCATACCAGGGCTGACGCAGAGACCGGTCTACTATATATATTTTTTTCTAGGTGGTTGGTAGGAATAGGGGAATAGGGAAATAGGGTAATTTGTAGTGCGGTGCTTTCTGCACGTTTGCCGGCTATCCGCGTGCGTGTGGGAGGACACTGAGTAGATTTAGAGGTAAATAATTTAGCTAAGTAGTTTTAGGAGAGATGTAGTGCCTAGTGTTTGTTTGTTTGTTATTTTGTTTTTGGGTTTCGCTCTGTCTGTCTTTATTACCTGTAAAGCCGATGGTGTATTCTAGGGTGGGTAATAAAGATATGTATGTATGTATGTAAAAAAATTAGATTCTTTAGAGCCCTAAATAGGAACTAGCCACCGGGAATTGCTGACATACCCTCAGAATTGCTCACTGCCTTAGCAGAAACCAGCATTGCGAGGTTATTTCTTTCAGTGCGTAAGTTGTATGATACAGGAGAAGTGCCATGCGATTTTCGGCAGAATGCTGGTACACCTGTTCCAAGAAAGCCGGTGCTGAAAAGTGCGAAAACGTATTTTTTTGCTAGTTGCTTTACGTCGCACGTCTTATGGCTTATGGCGACGATGGGACAGGAAAAGGCTAGGAGTGGGAAGGAAGCGGCCGTGGCCTTAAGGTACAGCTCCAGCATTTGCCTGGTGTGAAAATGGGAAACCACGGAAAACCCATTTTCAGAGCTGCCGACAGTGGGGTTCGAACCTACTATCTTCCGAATACTGGATACTGGCCGCACTTAAGCAACTGCAGCTATCAAGCTCGGTAAACTAGCAGTTCAAAACAAAAGGAAATATGACAGTGATGTGTTAAGCAAATGTTTAGAAATAAAACAGTGAAAAGAAAAAAAAAATATTTTAGAGTCTTCATGAAGACATTGAAAGACTGAGTGAACTTAGGCCGAAGGGTTTTCAGAGTTCAAGTTCAGGAACTGTTGTATATAATGTTAGATCAAGAAAGAATCAAAATGTATGTCCCTGAGTAAAGTTCTACTTTTTAAATTAAATCTATTTTCCTTCTACTTATCAACATTTACTGGAATCCTCAGCGAGTTATATATATTAGCCCCTGATGGGAAGGTAACCTTACCTCCAACTGTTATTAATTTAGGGTAATAACATCTTAATGTGTATATTTGATGTGGTAAAACAGTTACGGTTAAATAAAAAGAGTATTTTAAAATACTCTGCACAAGAGCTGACTTCCTTCTTACAGAATACTGTTGATCGCATATGCAGGCTCATTGCACTAGGTTTGCTGCACCTCAGTGGCGGCGCGTGGATGAAACATCTGGGGGTTCACTGCTATGGAAAGTAACATGTTCAGATTTATTGTTACTTGATAGTTACACAGATGTAAAATTGCTGATTGGCAACGCGAGTTTCCTTTGAAGGCACACAGCTTCGGCTCGAAGAAGTTGCCAAACAATGAAGAATGAAAGATAGAGAATATGAGGTGCAATTACTTTAAGCTGATCCAAATTCCTCTGATTTTGAAGAATTGCTTGCGTAGGAGTAACTGCTTCAAGAGTGTTAGGCAGACTACTGTTATTTGTGTGCTGACATACTTTGCTGTTTACCTTTCAAGAAATGCGTATTACTAATTAAAAGTTTAATTAATTATACAAACTTAGGCTATCTACGCACGCCTGTTGATGCTATGCAAACCGTGATTAACCAAAATATTCTGGCTCATTGTGGTTAATTACCTCAGAATCATAAAATTATTAAATTAAAATCCATTCAAAACCTACCACTTGCTGCAAATTTTAACCGCGCGCTATGACAGTGCTTCGGCTAATTTCGGAGCTGCTCGTATTCATCGCTGGTCCACTCGCCAGCGATTCCTGGGCTGTTTCCCCTCGCTCCACACAGCCCCTCGCCGTGCGCACCCTCCTTACGTCCCACAGCCCCCCGCCGGCAGTCCTGAAATTGAACCTCTTCGCTGGTTCCGGAGAGCAACCAGTGTTGGTGTCAAAATCAGTGCTACATGCGCGAATATAATGAGCTAATTAAAGGAACAGGCTCTTGATTAACCATTTTACTATAAGTTATCTACCGTATTTCTAGGGGGTCCACTGAACCACTGAACATATAGAATGCGCCGCCACTGCGTGCACCTATATTCAATGTTGCTTACTATAATGCCGTCCTGGGAGAATACACACCCTAAATACCTACCTGAAATTATCTACTTGTTCCAATTTTGTATTCCCAACCTGACAATCAGTTCTCTTAGGTGTCTTCACTACTGCCATCACTTTAGTCTTGGAAAGACTAATTTCCATGCCATACTCGTAGCATCTTTTTTCAAGTTGCAAGATATTAGATTGCACTGTTTCAGTAGACCAGGTCGTCCACATAGCACAAACTGCTTACTACAGATCTACCTAACTGAATCCCTCCCTGCCACTTTATACCTTTGTAATTTAGCCTTCATCTCCTCATTCCAAGTTCTCTCCTGCCATTGATCACATCTGTTTGTACCAGCAATCATTTTCACTACTTTCATGTCTGTTACTTATAAATAACTTATTAACATATAGGCCTACTGAGGGCATTAAGGTAGACCAATGTTTATTTCCTGTGCTGTAAATCCATGTAAAGAATGAAAAACAAAGGTGAAAAATTCATTTGCAGCCTTTTGACAGTTGTTTCTACCAAAGTTTTGTAGATTTTAACGTACAAAATAAAAAACTGCATTTGTGTGATGTGATATTAAGGGGATATGATGGCAGAAAATGTATTTATTAAAAATATATTTATATGACAGTTACATGTTTGTAATAAAAGGTTGAATAGCGTATTTAGCCAAAGTTAATCCGAGGAGATCTTACAAGAGTCATGCACTCTACTCTCTCAAATATTTTATATAATCAGTATTTACAACTATTAGTACTAAAAATGTTTTCATTCCTCCCCCAAAGGGGGCCTCTTAGACGATGACGCCGTCTCTCAGGACGAGACATTTGTTACGGTGAAGGAGATGCTCCGAGAAGGTGGTTGGCGGCCGTGGCCTATACTAGGAACAATCCCGGCATTCGCCTTAGTGCAGGAGAATGGAAAACCACGGAAAACCATTCTCAGGACAGCCGACGGTTGGAGTCAGCCATGAGGTCCAGCCCTGTCCCGTCTCCCGAATGCAGAGGCGTAGAACCGTGGCCACCCTCCTCTGCTCAGTTGGCCTGTCCGAGTGCAGAGCTGTTGGACCACGCACCAGCCGTGGCTACTTGAGGGCCGAGACCCCACTCTGCATCTACCGACAAATAGTATTTACAAACAATTTTGAGAGGCAATGCATGATATAGTAAAATGAAATCTTACCACTTGAGCAACATATAGGCATACTGCATTCTACTGTAAATGGCCATATTATTTAGTTGTAGGAAAGGCATACTCTTTACTTCTGAAATAGAAGGCAAAGTGTTTGTTATTAGCACCTATTATTGTTTTGCAGTGTTTGGTACTCATGTTTTGTGAAATTGAAGGCAAAGTTTTCATTTTCCTTCAACTGATTCATATAAGTATTTCAGAATGGATAGGCTTTGTAATGTTCACATCAGTAAAGATACATATGAACAATATATAGAAAGGCAAAATCAACATTGAGGTAAGAAAGAGTCCTACCAGTGCTTTGTGGAAAAATTTATCACTCTGTACCAAGAAGTTTTCTTTTTTGCTAGTGGCTTTACGTTGCACCGATACAGGTCTTATGGCAATGATGGGATAGAAAAAAAGTTAGGAGTGGGAAGGAAGCGGCCGTGCCCTTAAGGTACAGCCCCAGCATTTGCCTGGTATGAAAATGGGAAACCACAGAAAACCATCTTCAGGGCTGCCGACAGTGGGGTTCGAACCCAGTATCTCCCGGATGCAAGCTCACAGCTGCGCAACCCTAACCGCACGGCCAACTTGCCCGATACCAAGGAGTTTACCAGTAACTTGGATGGAAGTGCAGGATTTAGATTAGTAGGTTTATTAATGCCAAGTGAGCAATGAGATCAACTTGTCAGTGCAAAGTTCGGGGAGACAGTAGTTTACGCATAATGAGGGTAATAAACAAGACCTTGTGTGTAATTTATATGTAGTTGTGACAAGTATCAGTCTATTACACAGCCATTTTACTCCTAAGAAAAATGTTCCAGAAGATTTTTCCTTTAGTTATTAAGCCAGTGTACAGGGCACTAGCCTCACCTGAACTCCTCAAGAAATGTACACGTATGTGAATATGAGAACTTAAATTTTCTGCTTTGGAAGAGATGGCTATAGACAACCTTTCTTCACAGCCATTTGGTCAAATTAGCTGCTTTTAAAGCTGCTGTAGCCTTCAATGGTGTAAATAAAGACAGGATTGTCATTCTTGCAAAGTTTGGATTTGGACCTGGGTTTTTTGCACAGAAGACAGTAACAGAAATTCAGCAACATGCTTGTCATGAAAGTGATATGCTACTATTCTGAACATGCCACATTAACAAAGAGGAGAAGCAACAAGAGATTTGCAGAGGATCATGAGGGAGAGAAAGAATACCGTTATGGGGGATATAAAACAATGAAAGGAACTCCATTGCTTTTCCCCGTTTTCCTCAGTTTCACAACATTCAGAACATATGTGCATTTTTCTTCCTTTCAAAATTATTTACAGGATTGTATGAAACTTTACAACCTATTTCTACATTAGGTAATGTAAATTTTGACTGGAAGCATTTTTTGATATGACATTTTGATAGGTGGGGCCTCACCAAGTGGTATGAAAAAACAATTTAAGGGGACACTATAGTGAATTTAATGAATTGAGGTAAATATCAAAATTGGGTTTAGAACTGTAGAAAATACCCTGATGTGTGTTCTTTCGAAAAATGCTTTTATTTTTTAAATGCTGCCATTTTAAAACCCACAGCACCTCATTTAAATGGCACTGCACTAGCATTTAACTGTCCTATGCTCTACTGGACATGCCCCTCCAGTTGCTGCTTTCCCTTTCTTACATCTCTCTCATTTGGATTTCAAATGTAATCTAAGCATTGAGTAGCAGATGTGGTATTCTGTATGATGTAGTTTTAAAAATAATGACAACATATCAGAGACTTGCATCAGATGCACTGCTACAAAGGTGCACAAAAGGGAAAAGAAAATCCAAATGAGAGCCTTCACAGTATTCTTTGGAATAAATGTCCAAATGTCCAGAAGTAGTATTTGTTACTAGGAATAAACATCAGATTGGTACTGCGAGTGCTGCGAGTTCAATATGGGGTGTGTTCGAACGCGAAGTCCTTCAGTCCATCAGAGGGAAGCCAGTACCAACTTCTGCTGTGGACATCAGTCACCAGCGAGAGCAAAGGCGCTTACAGCAAAGCAGGAAAAGGAGCTCAGGTGAAAGCAAAGAGCTAAGCAGAAAGAATAAGGTGATGAAAATATCACTGAAGGAGAGAAGAAAGTCTGAAGGGCATACTTATTGTGCTGGACATTTCTAAAGTGAGTGAAGTTTCTGATTTTTATTCTGCATTTTATGGCTCAGCAAAATCTTCATGATTTCTTTCACATAAATAATCCCTTATCATGCAATTTTTGTCTGATGTAGATGAAATTTTACACAGTAGTAGCTAGATAGCTCGTGCATAAATGTCAGTGTGCATTTTGCTGTTTAAGGCGATTAAATTTTTTTTTTGTGACCTACCAAATTTTGTGTGTAGGCCCTACTCATTCTTTTTTTTTTTAAAGAAAAATTAAACATTACATTTTCAAAACTTCTACAGGCCAATATATTTCTCAAACAACAAACTGTGATACTGATGTTTGTTGGCATAACTATACAGCATATCTGTGCAAAATTTGGTGCCAAATGGAAAAATATTCTGATGCAAGGGACTTTTTTTAATGATGCTGGTAAAAGGAAAGTAAAAAAATTCCTACTCAAAAGGTTGTGTAGGTACAATATTGAAAGTTGGTTGCATTACTATATCTGAAGAGTTACACCTCAAAAACATATGGAAAAAATTCATAGAAAAATAAAGAAGTTAGAAATTTCACTATAGTGTCCCCTTAAGAAAATTAAAAGCTGTTAACACCACCTAATAAACACCTCAAAATATCATTTGAAAAGGCAGTAATTATGTCCCAAGAACCAGCACCATTAACACAATAAGCATAAATGGTAAAGTCTTATAATTGAAGTAAAATGAGCCACTGTTTTGAGGCTTTTGTTGCAATTTTCACCCAATCAAGAATTCTGGCTGTAATGTTCTATGAATGGCATCACATTTGATAGGAACAAATCCACTGATTGCATTGTGAGCAATCCTAAATCTGTAAGATGCAGACACGTACGCGTCACCGGTGGCCAGAAACCTGTAGGCGTAAATATATTTCCACTGTTCAAATTGATGTACATAAATGTATCTGTTGTTTTCAGTCTTTTTTATCAATACTTTATTAGCAACCTGTAGAATGCAACGAAATGTACCTGCCACTAATCTTTTATTTTGCATCCGGGAGATAGTGGGTTCGAACCCCAGTATCGGTAGCCCTGAAGATGGTTTCCATGGTTTCCCATTTTCGCAACAGGCAAATGCTTATAATATCACGTGCAAAAAGCCCGTTCTTTCTACATCGTAGAACATGGCCTAAATAAGCCGTTTTCCTGGCTTTGATGATGTTTGCCAGCTCACGTCCGTGCGATGTAAAGCAAATTTAAAATCTCACGTTCTCGCTGAGACATACCACACCCTCAGATTACATTCGTCGGGCGAGTACAGCGCTATTTCCCCATAGCTAATGAGCATAGTTTTGGGCGCAAATAACCTCGTGTTTTAGAGATATTCGCAATTACTAAAAATGGTATGCAATTAGCAGTTACGAAACTCAACGCCTGGATCTTACGGCAGCTCAGTGCGAAGACGCGAGAATCACATTTTACGGACCCGTGTTCGAAACCTGTTGGCCAAGAACGATTTGTTTTTAAACATGTTTGTCATTATTAGGCTTATTTTTGTATCAATTATTATTCTAACGTTCGTTGTCTTATGTATAGAACGTTTCAACTTTTAAGACTGGTTTATTATTTTTACCAATAAACATAGCCTACCGTACGTTGATCGCTACGGGAACCAGGGGGTGATAATGAATACCAGAGTCAGGAAGAACGTCAGAATGCAATGTGACCACCACTTCACCGAAAATAAATGCAGATGGAAAAACAAGACCACGAACACACAAGATCGATCGACCGAACTGCTGAACAAGTGCAGAGATGAATGCACGTGTTTATTGACGAAGAATTCGTTGTTTATATAAAATGTTGATCTGAATAAACAAAATGAAAAAAAACTGGAATAGAGGAAGGAATATTAAAGCAATGAAGATCATGCGTATGCAAACAATTACATTGGAATATTCGGCTCGACGATAAGAAGTCAGGACATGATATTTTTTATATCTTTGAATAACTTATTTTCTCGAGAATTGTACAGTAAAACACCTAGTGGATCTACAGTCCTTCGGGTTTTATTACCAAGTTATAATGTCGAATGTTGGCCTTGGAAGAAATGGTACCGGTAGTGATTAACTGAAAATATTTGCCATCGTTATGACCATTTAGCCATAGTAGCCATGTTTATGGCTTCATAGTTCACAATCAGTACAGCCATGATGAAATGATGTCACGAGCCAACATCTGACATTTAAATTTGCCTAAAACAAAAACTAAGACTACGATAGAGTAGGCCTATATTACATGACGTTACGCAGTGCGGAACGGCGGTCGGATTCAAGAGCATGAAAACAATTCATCATACAATATCTATTCCACGTACTGTCAAAGTTGTTTAAGTCTAAGAAGCCGTCATACTTTAATGTTAAATCATTCGAGGTGTTTTTCACTCCCACTTTCATACACAATTAAACACCACTTTAAAAAAATGCGCATGCATAAACTTTGCATATGCACGAATAACCTAGATGATATGAAAAGAGGGGACTGCTTATGACCTGAAAATCCACTAATGTCAGTCAAACTCTATACAATGCCAAAAGGAAGGATCCAAGTATCATTACATGACTTGTTGAAGGTCAGCCATGCTGAAACTATAATGTAACGAGCCAACATCTGGCATTTAAAATAGGATAAAAACAAACTTAAGCATATTACAGCAGAAAATGATCGGCCACGGAAATCAACGAACCTTTAAAATACTGGTAATTAAAAACAAAGCAACTTAACACGAGAAATCGCTTAGGTACCGCTTGAGCGTCCGATCATAAGGAAGCAGTTTAGGATCGCCCCCCCCCCCCCTCTCTCTCTCTCTCTCTCTCACACACACACACACACACACACACACCTCTCTTTACGCCGCACAGACACAGATAGGTGTTAATGCGACGATGGGGCAGGAAAGGCTAGGAGCAGGAAGGAAGCGGCCATGGCCTTAAGTACAGCCCCAGCATTTGTCTGGTGTGAAAATGGGAAACAACGGAAAACCATCTTCAGGGTTGCCGACAGTGAGATTCGAGCCCATTATCTCCCGAATACTGGCCGCACTTTAAGCGACTGCAGCTATAGAGCTCAGCCAGCAGCTTACTAACGGGGGGGCATGTTTTAAGAATGAGAAAAGCGGAAAAGTATGAACGAGCGACGTGAAACGATGCCTGAAGTAACTGTGAGAAGAGGTTCTTCGTTTATACTTGCCAGGGACCCACCGACGCGCCCCAAGGAGTGTTATTACCAGGCCCCAATTTACAAATGAGCGGACTGGGCATTTGCCCAGGGCGCCAGTTTTTGAGGGGCGGCGGCCGGCGGATCGAGTAATTATGACCTGCGTGAATTACGTCTTAAATTCATTGCACTCCAATTAATTTTACTTTCCAAAAATTATTCCAATTATTTTATTAGCCTGTATAAAACACTTTAAACTATTCTAATTTTAAAACCTGAATTTGATCTATATATTTACATTTTATGAAAAAATTAAATAACTGCCAACGATAAGAAGGCATTATTTAACTCGTGCGGGTGCTGGGTGGGCAATTATTGTAGTTGGTAGCTAGGCAACCCTGTTAGTCTAGACAGTGACTTCCCTGTCTGTCATTGGCTCGTGACAGTTCGTGTGAGTATTGTTTACATTCGCTCACCATCAACCTGATAATCTCACCTAGCCAACTCATTGTCTCGTGTAATTATTACATGTTTTTCAGTATTTAACCACGAGTAAAGAGTTAAGTGGTGCTGAACACAAAGAACGCGCTGCTAAAAAGCAGAGTGATGAACTTTAACTACTTAAGAAAGGGCCTAAAATGGGAAAGTTCTTTTCCTTTGACTCGTTCAACTCCAACCTCGGAATCGGAATGCCAAGTTGACTTACAAAACCTTCGACTTCGTCATCGGTCCCATTTGATTTAACTTTACACAAGAAGACTTACAAGGCCTAGATATACAGACTGATCAGCCCTGTGAGCCTGAAGTTGTCCAGCAGCCGTTTGTAACTATTTCACAATCACAATCTGAGGTAACCTTACCTAATTCATTTTCTATAGATGATCCTGCTACTTGGAATGTCAAGTTAAATTCAGTAGTTGAGAATGTTATTAAACATTGCCCAAAACAGGACGTAACCGGGCGAGTTGGCCGTGCGGTTAGAGGCGCACGCCTGTGAGCTTGCATTCGGGAGATAGTGGGTTCGAATCCCAGAAGATGGTTTTCCGTGGTTTCCCATTTTCACGCCGAGCAAATGCTGGGGCTGTACCTTAATTTAGGCCACGGCCGCTTTCAACTCCTAGGCCTTTCCTGTCCCATCGTCACCGTAAGACCTATCTGTGTCTGTGCGACGTAAACCACTAGCAAAAAAACAAGACGTAATGGTAGATTTTTGAAATCTCTGCGAACTTACAATG
Source organism: Anabrus simplex (assembly GCF_040414725.1). Classification (NCBI taxonomy): domain Eukaryota; kingdom Metazoa; phylum Arthropoda; class Insecta; order Orthoptera; family Tettigoniidae; genus Anabrus; species Anabrus simplex. The sequence goes on along the minus strand of NC_090266.1, from coordinate 1,155,473,258 downwards.
ATGTTAAAAGAACATTGTCTCAAAATATGTTTAAGAGTAGGCCTACTCTTCCTAATGGAGACGTTTTTAAGAGATTGGTTGTTGTATTCACAGTCAACTGGGAAAGTATTCTCTATTCAATGCTGTTTATTTCAACCAGACAATGAAAAAATACATTTTTCTACCTGTTTTAATGACTGGAAGCACAGCTACGAACTACTGAAACATCATGAACATTCTCATTATCACAGGAGTAATGTTCTTACGTACATCACCACACAAAAGCAGTCAATGCAGGTTGTTAAAATTCTGTTTACACTGTATGAAGATGTAAATTACTGGCGAAGTGTATCTCAAGAATAGTTTCTGTTGTACGATTTTTGGCAGTTAGGTGTTTACCTTTCCAAGGAGACAATGAGGATTTAGGATCAACTTCAAATGGTTTGTATCTTGGATGCCTCGAGTTGATCAGTGAATATGACCCTTTCCTTGCCCAGCACTACGGAAAATCCGGTAACAAAGGTCAAGGGCACATCTCGTACCTGTCTTCTCAAATATGTAATGTATTTAAGTTATGGGGTATTATGTGCTTAAAACTGTAGTTGATGAAGTAAAGAAGCTAAGTACTACTCTCCCATCGTAGATTCGACGCTTAATTGCTCTCACGCTGACCAGTTGGCTATTGTTTTACGATTTGTACCTCAGAGCCAAAGCCTGTAGAACGACTCATTGAACTTCTGCCTGAAATATCACATACATCTGCTGGACTAGACAAAGCTGCAGTTGACTGTTCTGAGAGCTTCGAAATCAACCTCAAGAATTGTAGGGGCCAATGTTATGATATGCTTCCAATATGTCAGGAGCTTACTCAGGTCTGCAGGACCAAATAAAGCAGCAAAGTCCCCTTGCTGAATACATACCGCGTGCAGCACATTCATTAAATCTTGTTGGTTCGGCTGCTGCAGAATGCTGCACTGCCACAGTGGTTTTCTTTGTCTCCGTCCAGGAGTTGTACAATTACTTTTCTGTGTCAACGTACAGGTGGAATATTTTGAAGCAATTCTTGGCAAAACACGGTACACCATTGGTAAAATCTTTATCAGAAACAAGATGGTCTGCAAGAGCAGACGCTGTCAGAGCTTTGGTAAAAGGTTATGAAGAAATACGACAATCGGTGAGGCAGCTATCTGAAGACTCGCAGTGTAAAACCTGCTTGTAGACTTGACGCACAAAACATTGAAACAAAATTTCAGATTTTATTGACCACTTTTCTGTTAGTAGTGTGGAATGACATTTTGGAATGTGTTGACAAGTGTTCTAAATACTTGCAGTATGAAAATCTTACTCTTGAGGGAGGAGTAAAAGAATGAAAACCCGGGAAGGATTCATCAACCCGAAAAGGGACGAGTTTGACATATATTTGCAATCTGCTTTGAAAATAGGTGGATGTGATGATCCAAGCTACTCAAGAGTAAGAAAACGGAACTTTCGTATTTGCAGATGAAACACGTGGGATTGAAGGAGACCTAGATGCAAGAACAAAGTTCAAAAATAATGTGTCAAAATAATGGACACACTTATAGGAAACTTAGCAAGAAGGAAAGAAGTATATGAAATCATAGCTTCCAGATTTCAGGTGTTACCTCTACTGCTGACTTGCTCATCCGAATAATCTGCTGCTTTGAAACTTAGTTCGCTGTGTCCTGAAGACATCAGTCAAGATTTTGTAAATGAGTGTGTACACTTTCAAATGTATCGTGAACTCGAGGGATTCCAAAACTTGCCTAAAGCGTATTCTTACATTAAGCAAAACATATCAAGTACGTTTCCCAACCTTGAAATTGCAGTTAGGATATTTTTGACCTTACCAACCGTACTGCATAAAAAGATTCTTCAGTTTTAAGCAGAGTAAAAAATGCCAAGAGGGCAACTCTTTTTAATGAAAAGTTAAGCTCATTAGTCTTTATGTGCATTGAAAAAAGGTATATTTGAAAACCAACTTTGATGAAATTGTTCAAGAGTTTTGCCAGGAAAAAATCAAGTAAAAAATATTTTATGTAAAGTAGTATTATATACAAGGGGCTGCCTGGCTGAGGCGGTAAAGGCGTGCTCGGTTCGTCCTGAAGGGAGTGGGTTCGATTCCCCGTCAGGAAATCGTAAAATTTAAGAAACGAGATTTCCACTTCTGGAGGTGTACATGGCCCTGAGGTCCACTCAGCCTACGCAAAAAATGCGTACCAGGTTAATTCCTGGGGGCAAAGGCGGCCGCACGTAGAGCTAACCACTCTACCCCCTCAAGTGCCGAGGTTACGGATAGTTGAAGCCTTTACCTTCCACCCTTCCAAGGGCCTTCATGGCCTGTACGGAGATAAATTTTCTTTGCTTTCTTTGCCAGTATTATATACAAGTAGCCTATAAACAAAACTTGTATTTTTAAATGTGATAGAAATAAATTACAATAAATGAATTATAATTTATGTGTGTTACTTCTAAAGTTATTTACTTCCACACAAACTATCAAACTGAACCAACGGCTTCTTAAATAAAAATAAAAACAGCCTGATTCATATTTGGCTGCTGACTTTATTTGGCTTGATAATTTTAATTATGAGAATTAACTTCATTTGCATAATGTGGTGTTTAATTCATAATCTTGAAAACTGTAATATTTAATTTGTAAATAATTATTTTTAGAGGAACAGAAAAACGCGCGGCGGGGAAGGGGGGGGGGGCGGCGGCTAAATATTGTTTGCCCAGGGCGCTAACTACTTGAAACCGGGGCCTGGTTATTACTTATTACTTATACAGAAAAATTAAAACAAGACTGCATTACATTGTAAGTTCACCACATAGTACCATGAGTAGGAAGTGGGTTCAAACGGTACTCTCAGATTACTATAGAGGGTTATATCTATTCCACGTACTGACTAAGTCGTCAACGAAGCCAGCATACTTTAATTTTAAATCACACACGAGGTTCCTTTCACCCACACTTTGATGCGCAATTAAACACCACTTAAAAGAACGCACATAAATCCACTTTGAATATGTACGAGTCATGCGTTAGCTAACTATACACGAGCCATTAATTAAATATCAAATCTTGAATTAACGGTAATCGTACCATGATCACGACCACGTGGTAATGGTGATCTCTCGACTTGCAGCTGATTACCACCCCTCCTCCTTCGACCAACACATGCACACGAAACCTTTCATTACATGAACCAGCCCAAACAAAACTTAGCCCTAGGGTATAGGAGACATGAAGTCACGGCGTGTGGAACGGCGGTCTGGTTCAATAGCATGGAAGCAGAATACAACAGAATAATTCAATGAAATAAGAAGCTTACTCACCTTATTGAGGGTACCGCTCAGCTATGTGGCGCAGAATTGTAGGGAAAGCTGTTACCGGATCCCTACAGTATGTTTCGCGCCACATAAATTCATCTATGTGATGGGAAAGGAGGGGACTGCCCATGACCTAGAAAATGCACTATGGGTCAGTCAAACTCCACACATCGCCAAACAAAAGGATCCAAGTATTGTTATACAATATTGCTACTTACACCTCTTAGCCGGCAGAACCGCTTAAATCGCCTCCAATACCCTTCAGCTGCCTTAGTGCAAGTCCCATCGTCGCGATTACGGTATCCATCCTTATGACAAACGGTCCTGTGGTCGTATCCCATAGAACCCAGAACACGATAAGTTGCCCGCTTATCGGTAAAAATTGTTGAGCCGGGAAGTACGTAATGCCTTATTAACGGAATCAGGGTACTTCGGTTCCTAGCGGCAACGTAGAGAATTACGCCTCGCTTCAATACGGTGTCATAGATGCCGAGTACCCATTTTAGCGGTACAATAAGACATCTTCCATACTTCCTACGTGTAACCACCGACTCATCAACCTTCACGACGACACCGGGCCCACCAAAACGGTACCCATCGACGTTCTGGATTATCTTCCATGAGGCGATATCTCGGAAGAGGGTGAAATACCGAACCATAGTCACCTTTGAAATACCGGACTGAACCGTAGCCACGCCGACAGTAGAGCCAGTAGCCCACAAGTACATTACAAGCAGAATATCGCGCACCGCAAGGTGCGTTTTCTGGAAGAATGTGCCTTCGGCTACAGACTTCGTCTTCTTACACTTCGGGCAGCGAAGGATATATCCGAGATGAGCAGTGATATTGCTCTTCTTACCCATTACACGCGGTACCCTACAGCGAGGACATTTCCCAGCTTTCTTTAGAAGACCTTGCTTCTACAAGTCTCCAATTATTTCTTTATCGCCTTGCTGTTCAAGGAAAATAAATATCGTGTAATTAATGATCTTTTACACAAATCTCCATAATAAGTTTATAATCTCATTCAGTAACTTACCGCAAGGTATGCGAAGAGCTGGAACATCGTCCTACACTCGTTGATTTCCATTTTGGACTGACTATCAGAACTCTGGCGCATTAACAGAGTGACTGCCATCCCCTCCCCTACCCTTCCCTTCCCTTACCCAGACCTTGCCGTCCAAGGACCAAGGGGGATGTTTTCATTCCCCTTCCCGAAGGGAAGGGGCGGGCCACCTAGAAGGTTACGCCTTCTCTCTGGCCAGGAGATTTGGCGGGGTTCGGGGATTTGTAGAGGTTTGATGATAAAGGAAGGAGCTTTGGATTTGTTGAAGTGAGGGATTGGCCTCTTGGCTAAGGTGCAGTATCCGATCTTTTGCTTTTTATTGATTTCTTTGAGGTTACATTAATTGGAATTATTTTACGCTTTACATACATTGGCTGGTTACAAAGATAGACTTAAATTCTAATGAGGTTGCGATTGTTTGGGATGAATAGTGGTATGATTTGGTGGTAGAAGGAGGTGATGTTTGCTAGGGAGGTTAGGAGTAGTAGAAGGAGCTGGGAGTTGTTGTGTGAGTTGGTAGGGGGAGCTAGACGGGTATGGTTCTGGGAAGGGTTGCGATTGGGGTGGGTGGGTTTTTGCGGAGGGGAGCGTGATGCTTCCACCCGATGGTGCTTCCCGAAGAGCTGGATTCCGTTTTCGGTCAGGCGGTGGGTTTCTTCGGGGAGCTGGAGTTGAACTCTTATCATGTAGGTGGGTCCTGTTGCGTTGTAGATTCTGCTTACTTTCTTCGGTTGTAGTCCTGCGCGTTGAAGTTCTTGGTTTATTAGTTCCGGTGGGATGGCTGGATTCACTCCTCTGATGACACAGCTGGTGTGAAGTTCTGGAGCTGGTGGATGCTGGGTTGTTCTATTGGGCTCGGACTCGGACTCGGGAGCTGGTGGCGGTGACGGTGGCCTTTCTGTGTCCATGGTGGTGTTGTGGGCTGCTTCTTCTGTCGCCGGTTGGGTTGGGTTGGATAGGGAAACGGGGGACATCATGATAGGGGAGGAGTGGGTCATGGTGGTAGTGGTTGTAGGGGTGTAGGGAGAGCTGCGGGCAGGAGTAGTAGCCATGGTGGTGGTAATAGTGGTGACTAGGGTAGTGAGGGGATGGGTTGTTGGCTGGGGTGGTGGGATGTAAGGGGGTGTCCTTATTGGAGGTGGCCGGCAGGGTGGCTTGGTTCCCGGGTCCGGTCCGAACTCGTTTTCCAGTTGGGGTGGGCAGGGCTCGGCGTAGTGTGGCTTGGCGTTGATGAAAATTCCGTATCTTATTGCAGTCTGGACCGCTCGTTCTGAAGAGAGTTGGAGGAGTACCCGGTCAGTTGGCATGAAGTTCTGATGTATTCTCCGGAGGTTAATAATCGGGATTCCTTCATTTTTCAGGTATCTGAAAAGAACATCGTCTGTGTAGGCAAGATCTACGCCAGGTAGGATGCAGTTGGGCATGGTGGTGGGAGGCCGACTTCCAGTTTGGTGTCTAGGCCTTGATTATGCTTTGTTGTCACGGCTAGGGTTCGAAGTGGAGACTGGAGTGTACCCTAGCCGTAGTAAAAACTGGCATAGATCGTATTCCGAGTTTGGAAGAGCGATGCCTTGCCGTCCCGTCCCTTCTTTCCCCTACCCAACCCACCCTCCTTTCAGCCTCTAACGAAACGACACTACTTACCTGTTCCGTGGATCATTTATAATTTATTTTCTCCGAATATTTTAACTCAAAGATTTTTATGCGGTATGGTATGCATTTTTTAAACAATCCATTACGTGCCGCGGATATGTGCATATTTAGATGAACCCAAGCTCATAAGAACCCTTTCTTCCGCGAGGAAGGGTTGGCTGCCCTGGTTTAGGCTCCGTCACATTCACGCAGGTGTAACACACGTGCTGTTCATAGAAGAAAAAGGGGTGGTGTGACATCATGAAAATTCCGACTTAGTATTTGAATATGAATTCCCTGTCTCTCTCTAACACTCTATGGCGTCATCACCACTCAGTCACCCAGCAAAACATGGTCTCCATGTGTTCTCCACAGTCAGTTATAGTGTACAGTGTACAGTTCAATGTTGTACCGGCATGTCTATTATGCCAGGTAATTGTACAAAAACAGTATTTTCGCACCTCTACTCGTTCCTTGTACAGTACCTTAGTGAATATATGAATATATGTAATAGCATTTAAAAGCACTTACAACCAATTTGGCGATGGTCCGCTTCTTTACCGTACCTATAATAATAATAATAATAATAATAATCTGAGTACACATTGGCCTATTTTCATAATACTTCACCTTTGGAATTTACTTTTTATTTATTTATACAAGTTGTTTTACGTCGCACCGACACAGATGGGAGAGGAAAGGGCTAGGAGTGGGAAGGAAGTGGCCGTGGCCTTAATTAAGGTACACACCGAGAGAGTTGGCCGTGCGGTTAGGAGCGCGCAGCTGTGAACTTTCATTCAGGTTATAGTGGTTTCGAACCTCACTGTCGGCAACCCTGAAGATGGTTTTCCGTGGTTTCCAATTTTCGCAACAGACAAATGCTGGGGCTGTACCTATTTTAAGGCCACGGCCGCTTTCTTCCCGCGCCTAGCCCTTTCCTATCCTATCGTCGTCGTCGTAAGACCTATCTGTCAGTGCGAGGTAAAGCAAATCGTAAAAAAAAAAAAAAAAAAAAAAAAATGTACAGCCCCAACATTTGCCTGGTATAAATAATAATTCCGTGTGGCTATTTCTAGCCGAGTGCAGCCCTTGTAAGGCAGATCCTCCGATGAGGGTGGGCGGCATCTGCCGTGTGTAGGTAACTGCTTGTTATTGTATTGGAGAATAATGTTAGGTGTGGTGTGTGAGTTGCAGGGGATGTTGGGATGTTGGGATGTTGGGGACAGCACAAACACCCAGCCCCCGGGCCACTGGATTTAACCAATGAAGGTTAAAAATCCCCGACCCGGTCGGAAATCGAATCCGGGACCCTCTGAACCGAAAGCCAGTACGCTGACCATTCAGCCAACGAGTCGGACATTTGCCTGGTGTGAAAATAGGAAAAAACACGGAAAACCATCTTTAGTGCTGCTGACAGTGGGGTTCGAACCCACTATCTCCCGAATACTGGATACTGGCCGCACTTAAGCGACTGCAGGTATCGAGCTCGATTGGAATTTACTAATTAACTAAATAACTACAAAAGTTTTCATTCCGTACCCTCAAAGGGACTCTTAGAGAGTAACGCCCTCTCCCAGGCCAGGATGATTCGGAGCGCTGAAGCTGATGAGTGCAGAAGGTGAGAGTGCTGGCGGCCGTGGCCTATACTAAGAACTGTCCAGCATTCGCCTTAGTTCAGGAGAATGGAAAACCACGGAAAAACCATTCTCAGGACCACCGACGGTAGGGACCAGCCCCTCTCCGTCTCCCGAATACAGAGGCGTAGAGCCATGGTAGAGCCGAGGCCATCACTCCCCTTCTCGGTTGGTCGGTTGGAATGCAGAGCTGTCGGACCACGGACCAGCCGTGCCACTTGTATCCCTGTTTCATCGGCCTAGAGCCCTTTAGGTTTTTAAGTGTTCATTATATTGGAACGCCGTGTGCTACCATTCACCATTATGTTTGGGCCAGTTTTTTAACCTGTTCTTTTCCATGAAGGCCCGGTAGGTTGGGTATTAAATACCCCTGTAAGTTGTAAATTTGTAAATGGTGGTTTGAGAGACCAGAGATTGAGGTAATGTTGCCTTGAGTAGGCAGTAAGAAACTGAGGGCCTATTAGCTCTTTTTCAAATTTTGTAATTGTAACGAGTGCCTCTGGAAGGCTAGTTATTGTATTTTGGAGAGCAAATGCTCTTGAATTAGGGGATTTCTGCCCTTGAATAATTTGTGCTCTTTTGTAAATTTGAGCTGGGGGCTCAAAAATTGTAAAGCGAGGGGCTTGAAGTCCAGGATCTGTTGAATTCACTAATATTTTATGTTCCTTGACTTGTTTCAAAATCGCTAATTGTACCTGCTATGTTGTTATTTGTTGATTTTTGAAATTCCAAAAAAATATAACCTTTGTTAAAGTTTTAATTAAATTCTTGACATTGTAGTTAGACCGATTCGCCCCGGGACCTTCATTCACCTCTGCGTTCCACGGAAACCCCGGAACAAGAATAATAATAATAATAATAATAATAATAATAATAATAATAATATGATAATTTCGTATTGCTATTGCGAGCCCGGTGCAGCCCTTGCAAGGCAGACCATGCGACGAGGGTGGACTGCATCTGCTCTGTACTACAGTACTACTAAATGTTTTCATTCCTCCCCTGAACGGGAAGGCGGGCCTCCTAGACGGTGATGCCGTCTCTCAGGCCAGGAGATTTGTATCGGAGAAGGAGATGTGGGGAAAAGGTGAGTGGGCTGGCGACCGTGACCTATACTAGGAGCTAATAATAATAATAATAATAATAATAATAATAATAATAATAATAATAATAATAATAATAATAATATAATAACGACCAGCCGTGGCCACTTGTGGGCCGAGACCCACTCTGCATTCTCCGACCCCTGCCCTGTGTATTATTATTATTGTTACCGTGTTTTTGTGGTAGTTATATGCATGAAAGAAGGTGCTGGGTGGTGAATAGGTCTCAAGCTACTAAAGTGAAATTAATTTTAAAATTTAACAAGGTTATATTTTCTTTTCAAAATTAGGTAACATCAAATAGAACAGGTACTTAGTAGCCGAAACACGATTGAAAAATACATTTACATAGGTACCCCATTTGGGGCTTCAAAAGTCAGAAACATAATTCTTGAGCAATGAGCCCAACCTTACAATGAACACCATACAACAAAGGGGCCGAAAACCCCCAAACATGCCAGAAATATTTGCTTCCACTTACACCCAAAAGCCTCCTTGAGGCAGAAACACAATTTTCAAGAAAGGGTAACTTCCCCCTAAAATACAAGCCTATCATAGGCCACTCCGAACTCCACCTTTAAGCTGTCCTCAAAGGACATATACACAGGGGTAAAATACCCAACCTACTGAGGTCTGTTAAATGACAAGAAGGTTAATGCATGACCTCTAAAATACAATTTGAGAGGAGGCGAATACGCTCCCGAATACAGAAGCGTAGAGCCACGGTAGAGCTGTGGCCACCCCTCCTCTGCTCGGTTGGTCGGTCGGAGTGGAGAGCTGTCGGACCACGGCCAGCCGTGGCCACTTCTGGGCCGAGACCCACTCTGCATTCTCCGACCCCTGCCCTGTGTACTGTAGGAATCTGTAATATAGTGTTGCGTGTGGTACACGAGTTGCAGAATTATTTTATTTTATTTATTTATTTATTTTTTTTTTGCTAGGGGCTTTACGTCGCACCGACACAGATAGGTCTTATGGCGACGATGGGATAGGAAAGGCCTGGGAGTTGGAAGGAAGCGGCCGTGGCCTTAATTAAGGTACAGCCCCAGCATTTGCCTGGTGTGAAAATGGGAAACCACGGAAAACCATCTTCAGGGCTGCCGATAGTGGGATTCGAACCTACTATCTCCCGGATGCAAGCTCACAGCCGCGCGCCTCTATGCGCACGGCCAACTCGCCCGGTAGTTGCAGAAATGTTGAGGACATTACACACACGCAGACCACGTGCCACGGGAATCAAATATTTATGATTAAAATCACCAGCTCAGCCGAGAATCAGTGCCCTCGGAACCGAAGGCCACGACGCAAAATGAGTCGGGCAAAGTAAATTCTTGTCCTTGTCCCGAAATGGTACAGCTCTTTTCAGGCACACCGTTAATAGGTGAGGTGTATGTACCTATTTAACAGCGTGCCAGACCTCCTGCCAATCTTAAATTTCTGGCAGTACCAGGAACCGAACCCGGGCCTTCGAGAGTGGCAGCTAATAGTGCTAACCGCTACACCAAGGAGGCAGACTCCTTCAAAATGATGCTGCATCAGTTCATGACGTCAAAGAACTGTTGAACCGTGTGTGTCAAGAACGGTCTAACTTTCATAATAATAATAATGCTATTTGCTTTACGTCCCACTAACTACTTTAACGGTCTTCGGAGACGCCACGGTGCCGCAATTTAGTCCTGCAGGAGTTCTTTTATGTGCCAGTAAATCTACTGACACGAGGCTGTCGTATTTCAGCACCTTCAAATACCACCGGACTGAGCCAGGATCGAACCTGCCAAGTTGGGGTTAGAAGGCCAACGCCTTAACCGTCTGAGCCACTCAGCCCGGCGGTCTTACTTTCATAGCAACCCATTATCGGTTATGCATAAGTGCATAAATTGGTAACAAAATATGAAGAGAAAAAAAAAGAGGAAGGACTCGTGTCTCTTCAGTGAGTATTGTTGAAGAAACGGTGAGTTTAATTAAATATGTCCCAGGTGAAATGGGAAGTGCTGTACGCGAAAAAAAAAAAAGCAAACGTGTTATATCTAGAAATCTAAGATTCCAGAAAATAGGACACATTTTCCAAATTTTGAATGGTGATCTCTCAGTAACGCCCCCATTACATCAGATGATGAGGAACGGCCTTTTTCAGCAAGGAAATTGTCAGGTCTGGAAGTAGGCAGTTTGAACACGGAGAGAAGTATTTTTTTTTTTAACCACCGCCGTCTCAATCTCTATATACTGCCTGCTCTGTGCAGCAAGAATTGCGTTTACAGCGACATCGCAGATGGCAGCACTTACCGCACCCAGAGCACATGTTGGAAATGAGAGTTGGCCCGTAACACCAATATAAAATGAAAAATAATCCTTTAAATGTTACTAATTGCGAAGATAATACACATACAGATTCTAACAGTTCACATTTGAGCTTGGCTTAAGATATAGAAACGTAAAATATAAAAATCTTACCAGTTACAGTAGATGTATTAGGATCATCCCATGCTGCATGGTACATACCAATTTCAGAATTTTCTCGACAGGAGTAATGGAGCACATTTTCAGTCCTTTTCTTACTGTTATTTACCAGCAGTGGGAGCAAAAAAAAAAAAAATTCTATCACTATTTCGGTGACCCTTTGTTCATGACCAGTTTTCAGGATACGTTTTACAGCACATAATGCAGTGCGTGCGTTTGTCATGTCATTAAATCCACCACCCTAATCTCACTGCACTAAATTGAGCTTCTATTACGTCTCCAGAAAATCATCTTGTGAGAACATAAAATAACCAATTTTTTAACAGATAAGACTACACATTCCACTATAGATTTCACAGTTAGCGAGACAGCATCTGCCGTTTCATTAGTCAGACACTTTAGTTCTTCACGTTTTGATTCCAACCGAATTATTTTAACGTACTCGATGAAATCATCATTCAACCATTGTAAGTATTTTATCTGCTAGTGAACAGAAACGCACACGATCTGGATTGTTTTGCCGAAAGGCATTACAGTAATAATTTCTGAACTAAAAGGGATAGATCGGAGACTTCCAAGCCTTTAACGAGGAAGTAGGCAGCAGCACTAGAGAACTTATTTGAAAGTCGGATTACAAGAAAACACAACAGTTTATTCGCGAGAGCAGGAGATTTTACAATATCTATACCGCAAACACCTTCAACATTGAACACGCAAACGAACTTACCACTGGTTCGGTCGTAGAGAAGCCGTACCTAATTAGCCATTTAATCGGCAATCACTGTTACACTCCTCTCTGTTGGTCTGAGAGTTTTACATTCAGTCTTTCCTTCACTAATTGGAAAATCCCGACAAACACTATAAACATTTTCCATATAGGCTGCCTGTCCAGAGTACTTTGTGACGGAGCTGACACTAGACCAGGAGTCCTGCCATATTCGTAACCGTTTTGGGATACTATTCCCCACGCCACATAGTACCGCCTGATTTGTTCTGACTGTCCAGAATTTGTCTAGCGAAAATTATGGATTTTATTTTTTTAAACGGTCGTTTTTCCTTTATGTTTGGCTGCTTCCTTTACTTTATTCAGACGATCAGTTTCTGGGTTGTCTTCGAATTGTCTCTGTAGTCTTTTAACTTCATTATGGTTAGCCATCCACTGTTATCGCAGTATCAGAATTCTTGATCGGAGCCTCTAACGTCTGATTTTCTGATGACTGCTGTCATTCTTACTCGTTGGAATATTGATTTGGATTGATACATCGTTGCTCAAATAAATTTCGTACTCGTCATCCAATGTATTTCATGCGGTTGAAGAGCTTGTTTCATCATAGATGTCTTCGGAAGAAATATCTTGTCGCTGTCTGGTCTTTCGTGGAGCTATTTTTCTGGTTTGAAGGTAATGGGGATAATTCGAAGACCGACTAGGCACGCTCTGTGGCTTCAAAAGATTTTTCTTTTAGTTTTATCATTTATCTCCATCTCTAAAATTCAGGCTTCAAACACGAGAATAATCGGGTGGAATCCTTTGATTACCCTTGGTTGATCCTTGCCTTGATATAGCGTTAAGCCAATTTTCCCAAAGTTCTTTACTTAGGGGGATAACAGGAATCCTCACACCTGAAGAATTTGGATTTCCTGCTTTGATATGCAGAAAGGAACACAACAATTAATCATTTTACAACCAGAGACACACACATAAATGCTCGATGCAAACGCACTGGAACACAACGATGTGGGTACGGAGATAAGTTGGGTGCGTTAGCTGGCGCTCCTAGCGGAGGTTCGTGGCACTAGGAGCTCACGCTGTGAAGCATGTAACTGCATAGCATAGAGCAGGCAGTATATAGGATTGAGACGGCGGTGTTTAAAACACCATGTGATAATGTCCAATAATGTAAATTATTGAAGTCTGATAGGAGTGTGAGTTGGAACGTTGAGATTTTTGAAGAAATGGGTTATTGTAGTGTGTAATTCATGAAAGTGTACATAGTTACGTTTGTATATAAGTATACCGTATATCAAGCAATTCCAACTGAGGTGCTCCCACGGCCCCGGCCGGCCCCAGCAGCAGCCCCGGTGCTGTGTTATAGCCGTTGCCTACGTTATAATACAAGGCCTGGAAATAGAGCCCGTAAAACGCTATGGAAGTGGTTACACTGAAGTTCAATGCCGGGCCGCTAGGATCGCTATCTTGCCCCCTGTGTACCAGGCTCGCGCCTTTAAACGTGTTCATTAACTGAGTTGGTTGTGAATGTATTATGTATTTATCTGATGTTAAGCATTCGCAGTTCCAGTCATGGTTTATTCACGAAAAATTAAAGGTAGTGGAATTTCGTTTCACAAGTTTCCAGTGAATGATCAATGTTCGAAACATTATACAGAGGAAGTATTACGCATGCGATACTACTTCAAGCTCATTAAAGTAGGCCTCTGTTCCTAAGTTTTGATCCGAGTTACGTCATAAGAACCGAGCGATCCCGAAATTTGTCACTGGACTTCTTTAAAACTATGCTACCGTGACCGGCAATCATTTGAGAGGTATCTTCAAACTCGAAAATCTTAAATTAGGAAACCAACGAGCAAAATAATTTGCCCAACAAATTTCACGAAAATGAATGTAGCAAGAGCTAAAAATATTGTATTTTCCCCTGAAACAATCTCTGGTTTGAAAAGTATGAAGGTGGTTTTGTCCCGAGAGCATAAAATACAGTTTAAAATAAGCCATTTGTTTTATGGAGCATTTTATTAAATTGTTCAATGCGCATAACGTCTGCAACACCTCACATGGGACATATTCAGGAACGAGAACAAACGAGCATCCTTTAACCGGGCGAGTTGGTCGTACGGTTAGGGGCGCGCGGCTGTGAGCTTGCATCGGGGAGATAGTGGGTTCGAATCCCACTGTCGGCAGCCCTGAAGATGGTTTTCCGTGGTTTCCCATTTTGACACCAGGCAAATGCTGGGGCTGTACCTTAATTAAGGCCATGGCTGCTTCCTTCCAACTCCTAGGCCTTTCCTATCCCATCGTCGCCATATTACCTATCTGTGTCGGTGCGATGTAAAGTCACTAGCAAAAAAAAAAAAAAGCATCTTTTAGTACTGAAGATGAACTCCTCAGTTGGTTAATTAATGATTTCCTGTCATATATTAAAAAACTTAAAATGCATTCAGAGAAAGTAAAAAAAGAATCTTGAGAGAAATGTATCAGGCATAGATCTTGACTACCCAGTCCACTGTGGCCTGCGTAAAGTACCTCATAAGTATACATTTGCATTATGCATTGACGAGGAACCTAACGAGCTATGACATCGAGCTCTTCTTCGCTACCTAAGATGCCAAGCGGAATACAATGACATGGTTCGTGTGGCAAAAGAAAAAGCAGACTGTAAAGGCTGTTTAGAACATATCTGTTCTCCAGCTACTCAAAGTCCAACATTGTGTTTTATTCTTTTTCAAGATCGAGGAGCCCTCAGATACCGAAAATCATCGTCTGTGGCACTTCTGCAGTGAACGACGGAATTTGTCACTTCCGCTACGCAGTACTTGTCCCGAAGAGAGTTACTAAAAGGTGTACGTTTATTTTTTTCGAAAGACATGTTCAACAGTGAAATTTGTGGAAAGTGTAAAGGCGACAAACCACCTCTTTTTCTACTATGAACATTTCTGAGACCTCTGTTAGACAACATCGCTTTGAGCCACACAAGTAGAAGAGAGAAAGTTTTGAAACTTGTTAAGAAGCCCCTCAGAAGGAAAGTTTTGAAACTTCAGTGACATATCCAAGCCAACGCAGCACTGCTCTTTAAATAAAGTACTGTCAATACTCGCAAAAACATTCAGTTCATTTTATTTAGGATATACTTTACTTATTGACTTATACGGCCATGCGAATACAAGGGGGGCTAGACCGCGATCCTAGCGGCTGAATGGTGGACTGGGAAGCAACCCGTTTCCACGAGTGCATTTCAAGGCCTTGTATTATAGCGTAGGCAACGGTTATAGCACTGTTGTGGTGGTGGAGGAAGCAGGGGAAGTGACAGAGGCAGAGCCACAAGTCGTCAAGTCAGCGCGCAGCTTATGAAAACAATATTATTTATGACAGTTCCGTGAACACATAAACACACAATTTATTCTGTACATATTTTGCGTTTGCCTTAATGTACATTTAGCGTTTAAGTCGATTGCTGACATCGTTTTGCGGCAACTAATTTACCAATAATGGGTACAATCGATTTGGCAGTAGAAATTCTAAGTACAGCCTCTAAAGTCCGCATCAGACAGAGAAGTCCTAGTTCTCAATTTATTTAAATTCAGAATTGAAAACATCTGTTCTTTTTTTTTTTTTGCAATTTTCAGAGCAACAATAGCCCATAACGTGCTCGAACTGCGCCTTCTAAAGTATTGGCTTCAAGTATCTGTGGGACAGGGAGATAAAATAATTAAAATAGTTATCTTTGTGGGGTCTTTTTTGCAATAGGTCTTATGGCGATGATGGGATAGGAAAAGGCTATGAATGGGAAGGAAGCGGCCGTAGCCTTAATTAAGGAACAGCCCCAGCATTTTCTTGGTTTGAAAATGGGAAACCACGGAAAACCATCTTCAGTGCTGCCGACAGTGGGGTTCGAACTCACTATCTTTCGGATGCAAGTTCACAGCTGAGCGCCCCTGACCGCGCCGCCAACTCGCCCGGGTGTTTTTTCTCAGCAGCACATCTAAGTCTAATTCTAAACAGTTCTTAATAATACAAAACCAAAAACGAAAACAAATCTCCTAAATTGCAAGTAAAACAATTCCTAATGAGTAAGTTATTACGTATCTCTGAAGAACTTAGCAATTCCAATTTTAACTTAGCAATTTGTTCGGTTCTTGCTGCGCCAACAATGTCATCATAGGTGGAAACACGTTTATTGTGGTAGTGTCGCCGAACGGTTGAAGACTGTACGCTTAAAATGACATGACAAATTAAACAGTGAGCTTTCCTTTCGGTATTGAGAACAAAATATGAATCCACCCATGAAGGATTAAACGACATTTTTAACGAAGGTGAAACCAACTGCTCCACTGTCTGTTCTATCGAATATATTCCATTGAGAATGACACACACACACACACACAGAGAGAGAGAATGAGAATGAATGTACTGTCTCTTACGCACACATGCACCGACCACTGCGCGGGGAAGGTGGGGAAGGAGGGGAACGGTGCTGCTGAGTGCAGCGCTGGTGCGCCTCAGCACTAAGTGCTCGAGTTGGAAAGGCCTCATTTGATACATCACTACAACCTCTACAAAGACGTCTAGATGCGAGTCCATAAAACGTACTTTCAAGGACATATTGCATCCTAAATCTTCATAAGCTTTGATAATTTATTTCACAATATATATATATTTAGGGTTTCTTCTACTTCCAAGGAAGTTTTGTGTTACTTTCTTGAAACATACCCAGCTCGCTTTTCTTTGTCAGACATAGAGACATATCGAACAGAAATACGAAAGAAGAGCATATTCACAAAGTGTTCACTTGGTATATCTGGCGTAGCCAGGGGGGGGGGCCAGGGGGGCCGGGCCCCCCCCAAAATATTTCCTGAAACTAGAGCGAGGATTAGCCGTTGTTTTACGTACGGTACGAACAACTTAAAAACGTACGCCGAAATGTTAAATTAACGTAGCGACAAGAATCTATTAGTAGGGCTCAATAGGGACATACACAATTCTCCATATTTGTACTGCTTGAATGAAAGGAAGACACTTAGGATTGTGATGCGCGAGGACATTTTCCTGTAGAGGCCTCAGTATTGGGAATGAAACCGTGTATTGACAAATGTCAAGACATGAAGAAAGGGCCAATTAGCAAGGGATTACTCAGTAGGGGGCCGGAACGTAACCACCGAGATAACGGGGGCCACGTCCAGAAACAGCTGCAAGCTTACAACATCGTGTCAGCTTTTGCAGATCGGTTCCAGGAAACAACAATGTCCTAGGGATCCTCGGGTTGCACCGTGGTTGAGAGATGTGCTGTGTTTGAGTTGCAGCGTTGGGAAGACTGTGACAGGATTGTGATCTGCACGTTAGTTCCTCATTTTGTGCCATATAAGTAACATTTTTTGAAGAGGGACCGTTTTGTCACTGAAAAGCCAACACTATGTGCATCCTCGGTAAGTTATGAAAAAGTTTTTTTTTTTAAATTCTTACAGTGCCAAGACAATCGCGGATGCGTGCCTAAGTTCGATAGGTAGGCCTATATATTTTGTCAAATGCCCGGGGACTGATTGGAACCTCAAATGGCTCCATCAAAAGTGCGGGTAAATACTTTATAATTGGCCGGCATGATAACTCCGTACCAATGCTTCTATCTTCTCATCAGGACGGCCCAGGCTTGAATCGCAGTCGATACATGAAACATTTTTAAAATGGGTAGTCACGTTCTACTGATACGGATTCTACTTAAAACACTAGATCCCGTCCCTTACCTTTCTTTATACTTTTGAGTCAGAACCGCATCATTTATGGTGGTGTATTTTGAGTATCCAACCATTCTTCGGACTTACCTTGTACCTTAAATGGTGAGTGGATGCAGTGGCGTACCCACAAAATAATTTCAGTGGGTGGGGTGTAAGTCCAGGCCAGTAGTGTGGATACAACTTTCCCTAGAAAGGGGTTGTGAAAAGATATTTTATTTTTTATTTAGAATTTGCTTTACGTCGCACCGTAGGTCTTCTATGGCGACGATGGGAAAGGAAAGGGCTGAGAGTGGGAAGAAGCGGCCGTGGCCTTAATTAAGGCACAGCCACAGCATTTGCCTGGTGTGAAAATTGGAAACCACAGAAAACCATATTTAGGGCTGCCGACAGAGGTGTTTGAACCCACTATCTCCCGGATGCAAGCACACAGCTGTGCGCCCCTAACTGCACGGCCAACTCGCCCGGTGAATATGAAAAGAAAGCCGTCCTACCGAGTGCGGTGACGGATCTTCAGTAGATATTGTTGGTTTTGATTGTTACCATGTACAATCATAGCTTTTGTACTTTTAACATAAACCGGCTGCATTATTGAAACTGTTCGTAAAATTGATAATATCGTTCTTCGTTTGTGAGGAAGTAGAATCTTCATTTAATTTGTCTTCTTAAAAAAAAAAGGAACCACTTTGGTACTACACCCCGTGAAGGTGACTACCTTCCAGGCCGTATATATTTCGATTACGAGAGACTCAAGGAAAACTCTACTGCACCCAAAAACAAGGCTGTATCCTCCTCATCCCATGCCTTTCTTAACTCTGTCAGTGCCGGGAATCGAATGCAGGATGTCTTAAGTCAAATTCGAAAATAAGGAGACCTAAAAGTACCAGCCAGCCCCACAGTGTACGGAGGCCCCGGGTTCTATTCCTAGCCAGGTCAGGGACTTTTACCTGGATCTGAGGGCTGGTTCGAGGTACACTCAGCCCACGTATTTATAATTGAGGAGCTATCTAACGGTGAGATGGCGGCCCCGGTCTAGAAAGCCAGGAATAACAGCGGAGAGGATTCGTCGTGCTGACCACACAACACCTCGTAATCTGCAGGCCTCCGGGCTGAACAGCCGTCGCTTGGTAGGCGATGGCGCTTCGGGGCTGTTACGTCATGGAGTTTAATTTGGAAAAGTGAACAGAGAAGGAAGCGACACCCCTGCAAGGTTCCTTAGCTTCCAGCTAGTACTTCTGTCCGGCCTCGTGCGTTTAGGACAGTAAGAAAACGTACGCCTTAATAAATGCTCCTCATAAAACCTTTGTAATGAAACGGGAACGCCCTACGAGCATTCACGTTTCATTCTTTTATTAAGAGGAGCTCGCTAACACCCGGCCGTAAGCATTTAAAACTTGCGCCGAGCGCACAGGCATAGTGGGAACTGCAAGCAAGCTCGCGATGTTCTAGAACACCGGCCAAGGACAAGCGACGTCACGCAGAAGGTTCCTTCGTGT
Organism: Anabrus simplex; assembly: GCF_040414725.1. Taxonomy (NCBI): domain Eukaryota; kingdom Metazoa; phylum Arthropoda; class Insecta; order Orthoptera; family Tettigoniidae; genus Anabrus; species Anabrus simplex. Next base: position 1,155,454,084 of record NC_090266.1, on the reverse strand, counting down.
TCAATAGCATTGCTGCATGAACGAAATATAATCTCAATATTTCAATAACGTCACCTTGCAGGCAGGAATAATGAACGCTGCTAGCCGAAATTTCGTGTCAATCGGTGTGAAGATGGCCAAGATATAAAATTTTCTTGGGGCCCACATGTGTAGCCACGCCCACCGGCCTTCGGCAATATAAGCGAGTCGCCAGCCTGGGGTAAGGCAGAATGTGTGCAGTGTGCAGTAGGCAGAGAGTGAGGGAAGTCGGCAGTAAGCCGTGAGTTCAGTGAGTGTGTGCAAGTAAGCACGTCGCGACATAATTCGTCACTCGGTCCGGCTGTATACTTGAGTTCAGAACGTTCGTGTTAAAAGCTTTCTCCGTGGGCTTGATTTCATTTAAAGACTGTGTTCTCGCATAAACTGTGCCAACCCCAATTTCATTTAAAGACTGTGTGAAAACAGCGATAGTGTTTCTAGCCAGCCTTGATTTCATTTAAAGACTGTGTTTCTAGCATAAACTGTGCCAACCTTAATTTCATTTAAAGACTGTGTGAGAACAGCGACAGTGTTTCTAGCATAGACTGTGCCGATCTTCATTTCATTTAAAGACTGTGTCTATCCGTTGAACTGTGTTCATAATAAACTGTGCCAACATTCCCTCTTAAAGACAGTGGAATGCAGTATCGTGATTTCTTTCCGAGGAACCATGCCAATTCCCATCATAACCTGTTCAGAATCACGTATGATCTTAAGTGCCAGTGATAATCTTCTAAAAATTACGACGTAATAGAACTTGGACTGTCATTTATTTCAACAAGTGTATTGTGCTGATGGAGTACAGTGCAGAGACTGTACCCGGTAAATTTAATTTTCTTTATGAAGTGCTTAATCACTGCACCTCGGAAGGTCCTAGATTGTTTTCGTTTGTTTATTATTCCAAATACGATAATTCCTTCCATCTTATCCTCGTGGAACTGTGACTCTAACTTTATCCTTGCTGCTAAAGTGCGTTCAACATCATTGACTGTGGGAACTATTTCGGCGTGCTTCGCCTTAGAGAAGTGTCACACCAGTGTCCCATGACGTCCAATGTGGAAGCTCCACATTTCCCCGTTCCTGCCTCAGGTTCGAGTCATCAACACTAATACAGAGAAAACACCAACGACGGGAGACAACGCCGACGCCGACCGCAAGACGACGCAGCCGCCGCAGGACGACGTCCTCTCCACGCCTTCAGGGACAACTCCACGATTCAGCTGTAAAAGGTGACATAATTCTTTGCATATCTATTGAATAAACTGAAGGATCCACTTAATCATGAAATTTTTTTTCACTACCCTTCTCTCTCACTCTCTTAGCATGGGCCGTACACGCCTTGTCGTTCCTCATGCTCTCCGATAAACTGAAGTACGGGCGTTCCTGTTACAGAGAGAAGGTAGTGAATAGTGGCACCCATGACGTTGGGGCTCGATTAAAGAGAGTGAATAGTGGCACCCATGACGTTGGGGCCCGATTAAAGAGAGTGAATAGTGGCACCCGTGACGTTGGGGCCAGATTAAAGAGAGTAAAGTGATAAAAATTAACTTTGAAATCAGTGATATCTTAACTTACCAATTCAAATAAAAGTGCATAGTACATACGTTAATTCCAGTTCAGTGAATGCGTTAAAATTTTACGAAGATCAATTCAATGACTTTGACGAAATTTTAAACTTTTGGCACAGAACTCTGATTAAGTTTATGGCACAAGTGATTATTTTTTTTCTTTCTCTTTCTCTTGCTATGTAAAACATTTCAGGCATAATATTTATGCACAGTCTCATATAAATTTTTTATATTTATGTCAGTGAAACATTGAACTTTACCATTGGACAATAATGGTGATATTTAATTTTATGCACAAGTGTTTGATATTTTGTGTTGGTGAAACTTTGAACTTTACCATTGGACCATAATGGTGATTTTACGTACGAGGTGAATGATTGTATTTTCTGCATTTTGTGAAAATAACGACATTAATATGGAAAATATACTAGCTGCCATTGAGGCTTTAAAAATCAGTCTAAATGACAGGATTACGGAAAGTAACACTAATCTCGGGCGTAGGATTGCTGAATCTAATAACACTTTAGGAGCTCAACTTAAAGAATCTAACGCGGCCCTGGAAGCCACTAATCGTAGTATCACTCAACTAAGGGAGGCTAATGATGCCAACATTGTAAAATTGACAGAATCTGTTGATCAAAAGTTTGCAGAAGTTAATAATAATTTGGAACGTAGGCTCAATAGTGCAGGTGCCGAAATGAAAAACGATTTAAAGAATCTAACAAAAGAATGGATTCTAAGTTTACGGAAATAAATGAAAGATTAACACGTGACTTAGAAACCATTAAGCAAGATATAAAATCACAAGTGGCGGAGGACTTAAAACTTGCTTTCCCGTCTTCTTCTCAGGAAGTCCTTAAAGAAGTAGAAAGCTTAAAGGAAGAATTTCAAGAGTCCCATGCTCAATTATCTCTTGCGCAAACTAAAATCGCTTCTATTCAAGACAAACTTCATGAATCTGTTAAAAATAATTTCATGAAGTTGGGAAACGAAATTACTCTTCTGAAAAGTCAGCAAGAGGAGGCCGATAAACGTGTCAAGACTCAGTTAGATAATGCTCACACGCAGATTACTCGTATCTGTCGCGATGTAGCAGAAGTTAAGACCGACATAGAAAAGGAGGTCAAGGAAATTGAGAATTCCGTACAGGGGAAAATTAAAACACTAAAACTTCAACTCCAAGGAGGTATAGAAGCTCTCAACAGCAAAGTATCGCAAATCGAACAGGATGTTTCATCATCTAGCCTTCACAACACTAGTGGAGAATCCATGAATGTTTCCACAGTTTTTAAAATAACTGAGGAAAAACCAGCCAAATTTTCGGGGAAGGAGGAGTATACTGCTAAGGTGTTTCTCCTCAACCTCGAAGAGTTCTTTCAAGAAAATCACGTTAAGACCGACCGTCGTTTACGAATAGCGTCTCGATTGTTAGAAGGCAAGGCGTTAATGTGGTTTACCGCTTTTAAATTCAGTATTAACACTTACGAAGAGTTTAAGGAAGCCTTACTTAGACGATTTTGGAGTGCTGAGGCTCAGCACCTGATAAAACTTCAATTATACTCCAGAAAGTATAACACTTCCGTTAATTCCTCGCGATATTCAGATTATCTTATATCTCAGCTTAAAAAGATGCAGTTTTTCGACCCTCCTTTACCGGAGCAAGAACTTATTCAGGTCATAACGCTGCAATTTCCACCAAATGTTCAGGAAATATTGGTGGCAGCAAACGTCCAGGACTTGGAGCAGCTCGATGATGTCCTGAGGAGACTCGATACTGCGCACACCCAGAGCGCAGCAAAAGCAGGTCGAACCAAAGAAACTACAACCAACTTTACGGAAATGAAGACTCCGGTTCAAGTAAATCCAGAACCGCGAGAAGAAAAAGAAACTCGCCGAGATATTCCGTTTCGGTACAGAAGATCTAGGAATCGTCCCTACGAAGGGAGGGCTAAGTTTCAACCTGGACCTTCATGGAGACAGGCAGCTAACCAACCCAATGATAATAGGAACTCCCAGCGGGAAGAATTAGAGAAACGTTGGAGAGAGACTACGGACTATGTAAGGAATAAGAACAGGGAAGAGGGCTTACCTGGAGCAGCTTCTTTGGAATACCAGGCAGAGATGCAGAGAAGAAATGAGAGAGCGGAAATGGATCCAAGAGCTTTTCAAGAAGTTTCCAGATGTATTTTCCGAGAAACCTGGAGTCATTAAGGGTTTCAAGCACCACTTAGATGTTACTGACACTTCACCTTATAAGAAACGGCCTTATCCGATACCCATGAAGTACTTGGAAGAAGCACGGGTCATCATTAAACAGATGGAGAATGATGGAATCATATCAAAATGCGTCACACCTTACATTAATCCTCTGGCGATAGTGAGAAGACTGTTCAAGTTTTTGAAATACTTTACTAGGAGAGTAGTGGGAGAATGCCGATTCTAGACCAAATTCAAGGTCATCGAGTCTCCCAGCGCGGGACGGCTGAGGACGGGGGCCGCCATCTTGGGCGTTGGCCGCGGTTTCCCGCGCCGGCGCTATCTTGGGTGTTAGCTGTCGTTTCCCGCGCAGATGTTAGTGCGTTGACGGGGGGCCTACACGGCAGGCGTTGGTTGACGAGTACGAGTTTTACGCCCGGATGACCTTCCTACGTCGGGTCCGCTATGACGGTGTGCTTTGGCGGTGGCTGACCCGGTAAGCTTTGGTAAGACAAGTACTAGTTTTACGCCCGGATGCCCTTCTCGACGTGTTAGACGGGTACTAGTTTTACGCCCGGATGCTCTTCCTACGTCGTGTCCGCTATGGCGGTGTGCGTTGGCGGTGGCTGACCCGGTAAGCTTTGGTAAGACAAGTACTAGTTTTACGCCCGGATGCCCTTCTCGACGTGTTAGACGGGTACTAGTTTTACGCCCGGATGCTCTTCCTACGTCGTGTCCGCTATGGCGGTGTGCGTTGGCGGTGGCTGACCCGGTAAGCTTTGGTAAGACAAGTACTAGTTTTACGCCAGGATGCCCTTCTCGACGTGTTAGACGGGTACTAGTTTTACGCCCGGATGCTCTTCCTACGTCGTGTCCGCTATGGCGGTGTGCGTTGGCGGTGGCTGACCCGGTAAGCTTTGGTAAGACAAGTACTAGTTTTACGCCCGGATGCTCTTCCTACGTCGTGTCCGCTATGGCGGTGTGCGTTGGCGGTGGCTGACCCGGTAAGCTTTGGTAAGACAAGTACTAGTTTTACGCCCGGATGCCCTTCTCGACGTGTTAGACGGGTACTAGTTTTACGCCCGGATGCTCTTCCTACGTCGTGTCCGCTATGGCGGTGTGCTTTGGCGGTGGCTGACCCGGTAAGCTTTGGTAAGACAAGTACTAGTTTTACGCCCGGATGCCCTTCTCGACGTGTTAGACGGGTACTAGTTTTACGCCCGGATGCTCTTCCTACGTCGTGTCCGCTATGGCGGTGTGCGTTGGCGGTGGCTGACCCGGTAAGCTTTGGTAAGACAAGCACTAGTTTTACGCCCGGATGCCCTTCTCGACGTGTTAGACGGGTACTAGTTTTACGCCCGGATGCTCTTCCTACGTCGTGTCCGCTATGGCGGTGTGCTTTGGCGGTGGCTGACCCGGTAAGCTTTGGTAAGACAAGTACTAGTTTTACGCCCGGATGCCCTTCTCGACGTGTTAGACGGGTACTAGTTTTACGCCCGGATGCTCTTCCTACGTCGTGTCCGCTATGGCGGTGTGCGTTGGCGGTGGCTGACCCGGTAAGCTTTGGTAAGACAAGTACTAATTTTACGCCCGGATGCCCTTCTCGACGTGTTAGACGGGTACTAGTTTTACGCCCGGATGCTCTTCCTACGTCGTGTCCGCTATGGCGGTGTGCGTTGGCGGTGGCTGACTCGGTAAGCTTTGGCAAGACGAGTACTAGTTTTACGCCTGGATGCCCTTCCTTACGTGTTAGACCAGTACTAGTTTTACGTTCGAATGCCCTTCCCACGTCAAGTCCGCTAGCAAATATGATGTTTAATGCAAAAACAATGTATGTTTTGCACAAAAAGACAAACCAACACAAGTCTAAGTGCCTACAGAGCAACTTCAACTAACACAAAAATATATGCTGAACAAGGTTTATAAATACAAATAAAATATTGTTAATAACAATCGTAAATTAGTAAGATGTTAGGAGCAAACATGATGCTTAATGTAACAACAATATATGTTTTGCATAAACACAAGACTAAGTGTCTATACATCAAATTTAGCTAATAGCTCCTTCCGTAAATCTCACAAGGTATGCACCGTTCCGAATACCTAAATATTCAAGAAACAGACTTCGACTGTTCAAGGATTCTATAACACCTTCAGACAGTGTATTGAAGCGCACAGGTAGAAACACAATAAATTCGTCACAGGTGCAGAGAATTCTCTTGCCATAACGTGTTGTTATCTTCTGCAAATGTGTGATAGGGAAGGGCTGATGGAGTGGTAAGTCACGAAGCCGCTTGGTTTCAAGACCAGCTGCTTGCCCTAGAGCATTAATTTCATCTAAAGGATCCATACTATACTATAAAACAAATAAAAAAGAAGTCAATAACTCATGCTTATAAGAAGCATAATTTCCTTAAATTTAAAAGTAAACTATAATCGTACCTGTTAAGGCACACTCGTGGAGATGTTGCTTTGTAGAGTGCAGTAGACACACTGTGAGTGAACACGAAGGCTACTCTGCTTTTATAGTGCTGGTCAAGGATTCCGGTCTATTTTTCATAACACCATTACCGATAATATGCAAAAACACATTATTGTAGTAACTAGGATAGATATGTCACAGCATGTAACTAGAAAATTGTCCCCGCTGTGCATACGTGTAGCGTAGCTGTTGCAACCTGTCAGAACTTACAGGTAACGATGATGACGCCGGGCTGAAAGAATAAAACATGATTTTTAAAATGTTCGAAGATCTAGAGCTGTTAGTCTGTAGTATATTATTTAGAAAGAGATAAAGTATTACCTTGAATGATGTTTTGTACAGGTTGAATAAAGGGACTGCACTCTACACTTGCTCTGTTGTGAAGAAAATAATCTTTGTCAGGAATAAGTGTTACAGACGGATTCTCAAATAATGATATTGTAAATGCAGGACACTGACAAAGTGAACACCAGAAATATGTAGGATGTTCGTAGATGTTGAATAGTGCAACATCGATGTTTGGAAATTTATAGTATTTAATTTGTACTCTGTCAGCATACACTAAATCATCCCATTCGGTGGAAGGTAAGTTTCTGCTAGGATCTGTAGAAGCAAATATTGTGAAATAGCATTTTCTGCATGTATTTTTGACAATGTATAATTGTGACCATTCATATTCTTCTGAAATTCTTTCGACTTTAAATACTTCTGATTTTACTGATAGAGGTATTGCTTTTAATGTACTTGGGAAGTAAATTTCACTATTTTGCATTTCGTAATGGAATTTGAATAGCCTGTAACTAGTACTTGGAGTTACAATTAAATATTGTGGTTTGTGCCTCCCTTGTTCATATAATTCGTGATATTTTCTGTTAACTTGAATTGCTGCTTTTATTGTCTTTAAATCTGAAGTAACTTCGTAACTTGCTAAGTACGTATGAGGTACTAATGATATCCTCCAAGAAGGTTGCGACCTTTCAACAGTTCCTGAATCAATATTTTGTGCAGACATACCTCTTTCTTATTTGTGCTAGTTGAAGTTGCTCTCTAGGCACTTAGTCTTCTTCACTGTTAGAACAGCTAGTTGTCTATTATAGAACGATGCTTATATATGCTTACTTATGTAACATGAAAAACAGGGTTTTAAAGATAGCATTGTCTAACCAGGACATAATAAACACAAAAGGTATTAAAATATATATTTTTATGCAGGACAGTGCAATAAAGATAACGTTAAAAATAACTTGAACAGCGAGAGGTTATAGTTATTAGACATTTGCATGACGAACAGAAAAGCAGTTAATTTTTTATGTATGTTATAGTTTGAAAAACATCATCATAAGACAAAGATATAACAAACACAAAGGCTAAAAAGAAGATAAAGATAAAGAGAAAACAACGTTAAAAATTGGATATAAAGGGTCTACCCTCAGGAAGTAAATTTTATACGCGTGTATGTTTTGCTTGGGGCTTTACACAAAGAAACTGATCGACATGAACTCGACACCTTCAAGTTCTTCAGTATTAAGGTACAGTAACAGTAATAGAGTTACTTTAAATGACATTACTAATGTTGAACCGCTGTGGTGTTTGTCTATGTCGATTTATACTGAAATCCGGAAGCCTGATCGTACAAGTACTGCTTGTACTAATAATGAAAATGTTTCTCCATGTGATCCGATCCTACGACATAGGCGTAGAGACAGTTACATTACTGTACAGGAACATTATTGTGTTGACTGTGCGTTAGAAAACCGCTATTCATGGATCGAATTAAAGAAAGTAAGGTCTTTGAAACATTTATATTGTAAGCAGTGCTCTTCACCTATGTTTGTTCCAGATAGATATATTGCTAAATGTAATAAACGTATGAAATATCGTAAAGCTTTTCAATACCTTAATAAAATAGGAGCTTTACGTATAACTTATGACGAAGTTGTTTTATTACATCGGGCTACTCTGCAATAGACAGTTCACAGAGAGTAAGAAAACGTCTGTTGCAAAGTTCTAGCTATTTGTTTATGCATCTTTTTAATACTCGTACCGATGCAAAACCGGTGCTAGTCAATTAAGTTTCAAGCAAAGCATACAAGCAGATTAGCACTTATATCTTTTTAAAAAGTTTCTTCTTACAGTATATTAGTGAAGTATTTGTGTTATAACAGATGATGATTGTATATAGTTATGGTTTAAACTGTAATTGTTTTATTATGTTAATACTTGTTGCGCATTGTATATCTTTGCCACTTCTCAGTCATTACCTCTCTTGCATAATATATATATAGTTTAATTACTAGCAGAAATCTTTAGTCAGTATGAAGATTATTAAGCAGAAACACTCACTGCCAGTCACTAACCTTGTTTCCTGTCTGCTCTCTAAATCGAATACTAAACGTCGTCACGGTCCGCTCTTTCCATCTACTATTCGTTGCATCATTGCAGGCTGCTCAGGATGTGGAAAAACGAATCTTTTATTAACGCTAATTACCTCTCTAAATGGAGTGCGGTTTCAAAACATTTACATTTTTGCCAAGTCGCTGTATCAACCTTTGTATATATTTCTCCAGAGGGTAATGGAGGGCCTTTCTCATTTTAACATTAGTTATTTTCCATTTCACACTCATGAAGAGGTATTTGCTCCAGACTCTGTTCGCCCCAATTCTCTTATGATTTTTGACGATGTTGCTACCGAACAGCAAGCGATCATTCAAGCCTACTTTAGCATGGGACGACATAAGTACGTCGATTGTTTTTATTTATGTCAAACGTATTCCCGCATACCTAAGCAGTTAATTCGTGACAATGCTAACTTGATCGTTCTCTTCCGACAAGACGAACTCAACCTGCGTCACGTGTATGAGGATCATGTAAACACCGATATGACTTTTAATGATTTTAAACGCCTGTGTGCCACGTGTTGGTCATCACAGCGACATGGCTTTTTAGTTATCGATAAAGAGAGCGATATTAACCATGGACGCTACCGCACAGGTTTTGATCACTTTATACGTATTTAAGGCTTATTTTTAGGTTTATAGAACTCACTTACTCGGTAACCATGGAAAGAGCTAGCAAGCAGGTGACACAACAAATTATACGTGCACAAAACAACATCCGGCGTAAATTTAAAGAGTTGAAACGTATCCAAGCAGACACAGATTTCTTTTTAAAAACACAACTTGGTGCACCACTGCAAGAGCTTCTTCAATCTACATCATCGTCTAAGCCCACTACAAGTTCAGTTACTACACAAACATCCTACGTTAAAACGATGCAGGATGAAGAAGACGAAGACGGGGAGGATGATGTCTTTACACCACCAAAACAAGTAAAGCGGGTTCAGTTTTCGCCTACAGATGCTATTACAGAAACACCTACTACGTCAAAACAACAACAAGATACACGACTAAAACAGGTGGAGTTTTTGCCAACAGATGTTGTTGCAGAAACACCTACACAACAACAACAGCCCTCTTTGTCCGAGGTCTTGTCTACACCAGAGTATCATGCACAGTTAAAGCAATTTCTTAAAAGCACCTACGGTCCACTTACCGCTCCCTACTTGGAGAAGCTCTTTACAAGAAAAACTGATACTACCTATGGCATTCGTTACGAAGAAGATCGTTTTCGCATGGGCAATGCAGACATTAAAATTGACGATCACAGTCTAGTCGTAAAAAATGTTACTTACAAACCCACTAAGGGTCTCCTCGACCTCCTGTTTTCACGAATACCTGACTTAGAGAACATATCTAATGCAGATCTTCAGAAATATAAATCTATTCTTATTGCTACAGAAGCCTTCCGGCGTAATTACGAGCCTTCAGAAGCTGTAAATGCTAATAAGAGCTTCAAGTATCGTGAAATTATTTCCAAGCTGTTTCCTACACGTCACATGTCAGCACGTGGTTACGATGTTACTTACAAGCCTCTGTTACCCTATGTAGATGTAACGTATTGGAATGATCCTAACGAACTTGTAAGCCGTCTGCAATTGTTAAAAGCCTCACAACACGCTGGTCATACAGGACATGAAGCAGAGATTCTAGAAATAGAAGAAGAATTGCGTCATGCAGGTATTATCGTGTAATGGCTCCTCAAAGCAAGACCCCTTCACGCGTAAAAATAGCAATTGCCCACGAATTGCATAAACCTGCTCGGCGCACTTACCTTCGTAGACGAGTCATTACACGTGGGAAAGATGAACTCTGGCAAGCGGATCTTGTTGAAATGATTCCTTACGCTGGCAGTAACCATGGCTACAAGTATTTGCTTACCGTTATTGATGTATATTCTAAGTATGCCTTTGCTGAACCAGTTCGTGCAAAGACCGCTTCTCTAGTAACAGAAGCATTTAAACGTATTATTCAGCTAGCAAAGCGTCGTCCCCGTCTTCTTCAAACCGATCGGGGTAAGGAGTTTTACAACCAGGTGTTTTCTTCCTATCTCAAGACGCTTGGCATTCATCATTATTCTACGTACAGTAATCTTAAAGCAAGTGTTGTAGAACGCTTTAATCGCACACTCAAAACACTCATGTGGCGAGAATTTACAGCTCGAGGCTCTTATCGGTGGATTGAACTTTTACCTCAACTTGTGTCTTCGTACAACGATACATTTCATCGCACGATCGGCACAAAGCCTCGTCTTATTACCAAGAATACACCACGCTTAGATGCTATACATCACGTTATTAAAACAGCCGATCCACAACGTCATCGCTTTCGAAAAGGTGATTTTGTTCGTATCAGCAAACACAAGTCTGTTTTCGCTAAAGGATACACGCCGAACTGGAGTACCGAAATTTTTCAGATCGACAAGGTTAAGCTTACCTACCCAGTGACTTCTTTACTTCATGATCTTTCAGGACAGCCTATCGAGGGAGGATTCTACGCCGAAGAGCTGCAAAAAACTAGGTATCCTAACTATTATTTAGTGGAGCGTGTTCTTCGCCGCCGTGGTAATAAACTTTATGTGAAATGGCTTGGTTTCAATAATACCTTCAATTCTTGGATCAATGCAAACGATGTTGTGTAGCTTAAACTTTTTAACAGATAAATAGTCTAACTATATAGCATGTTATCTCTATACGTTTCACATCAGTCGAACCATGGACTCATTCGGCCGAACACAACGCTCTAGAAAAAGAGTAATACCATCTCAGCATGTAGATGATCCACGTCAAGATACCGACCCAGTCAATAAACGCTATGTTGATACGTGGGCTATACAGCGCACAACAGACGGACATTATGACTTCGTTTTCTTCTTTACAACGTCAGGATAACGTTTCTTCACCATCCTGCACACAACTTCTCTCGTCAGCACCTACTAACCAACTGATAGTTACTTCTTACTTCTTACAAGTTGCTGATCCTGTTAATGAACAAGACGTCTGTACAAAACGGTACCTAGCTTTAGAATTGAGTAAACTCGGAACCATTCAATATGGGATGGTTTACATGAAGAAGCTGAGACTGACAGAAACGATTAACGAACATACAGGACCCAGCAAACCCTTCTGATGCTACTTCTAAAAAATATGTAGATTATTATCGTTTAAGACGAATAAAAGGAGAGTATGAGGCACAAAATAAACGAATCACGAACGTAGCTGATCCTATAAATCCTCAAGACGTATGTACGAAAGCATATCTAGTAGCACATGCTGTAGTAACAACAAAAGACAATAACTATGATGTGCAGGAACGTCGAGTAATACGATTAGCTTCCCCGACAAACGACACAGACGCAGCTAGAAAAGAATATGTGGATAATAGAGTAAACGGTTTACAGCGAATAGTGCCAACCCTAACTGAGAATGGTTATTCAGCAAACAATAAACGGTTGATACAAGTTGCTGATCCTGTTAATGAACAAGACGTCTGTACAAAACGGTACCTAGCTTTAGAATTGAGTAAACTCGGAACCATTCAATATGGGATGGTTTACATGAAGAAGCTGAGACTGACAGATGCAGCTGATGCAAAAAATCCTTTCGATGTTGTTACCAAACAATACTTAGACAACAGGCTTGCTTTATACAAGGAAAAAAGAGATGTTGACGATTCTGACCGCATTGAATTCAAACCTAAAAAGCCGTAGAGTAATAGGATAGATAAACGAATAAAATCAAGAAGTAACTATCAGTTGGTTAGTAGGTGCTGACGAGAGAAGTTGTGTGCAGGATGGTGAAGAAACGTTATCCTGACGTTGTAAAGAAGAAAACGAAGGCAGTAGGATGGCAAGCAGCTGTAAAAGCAGCACGACAGGCTTTTCGAGGAGAAAAAGATCATCGGATAGCCATTACTAAGGCACTGCGAGCAGCAAAAGCACGAGTTAGTCCTAGAAGTAAAGTGTTGTTTCGCAAGCGTGCGCGGATTATTCCCGTACCAAAACGTGGAGGATTTTTACCGGCATTATTTGCCGGGCTAGCTGCCCTTGGCTCCCTCCTTGGTGGAGCTAGTGCTGTAGCAAGAACGGTTAAAGCCGTAGAAGAGGCGAAGCAACAGTTGAAAGAGAGTGAACGCCATAATAAAACTATGGAGGCGATTGCATTGCGTGGTAAAGGAGTACACATGAAGCTGGCGCCATACAAAAAAGGACTGGGCATATACATGTCGCCAAAAAACGCCTACTGAATGCACTGCCACGACGAGCCCTGACCCATGAAGAAGTAACTACGTACGCCAAACAACTCGGAATTCGTGACTTCCGCGGTGTGTTTATGCGAAATCTGCTACCAGCACATCCACGTTACAACGAGAGTGCCGTCATCAACTTAGATGACAGTCACGGTCCAGGAACGCATTACGTTGCTTACGTTAAACGTGGTCAACATGTATGGTATTTTGACAGTTACGGAAACTTAGCTCCTCCAGCAGAGCTCGTACGCTATTTCGGAAGCAGTGCAGTTATTCTTTACAATAAAAACCGTGTACAAAAATTTCACACACACACACGTGTGGTCGATTATGTTTAAAGTTCCTATATGAAACTCAAACATCGGACCGAGTACATCAGTGTTCACGTGATGTTCGGCAATGCAAGAACGTTTACTATACACGGACAAGGACCTGAAACCACCATCTACTTCAACCCACCGATTGAACTTGGACATCGACCTTACAGTCTTGGACTAGTATCGTTTGAAGGTTATAATAAAATCTATAACGTGCGAGAAGGATCAAACAAATTCTATTATGATGAATACGTGCTAACCTTACCGCAGGGTACGTATTCAGTAGATGATATTTATGAATACATTGAAAACAAATTAATTCAACAGTTTAGTCTCGAGAGCTTTATTACTAAAAAGCATCGGTTCTCTCTCACAGCAAGCAACGTGACTCATAAGTGTATTATCGAATCATCATTTAAAATCGACTTTAAAACACAACCTGACTCGATTGGACCGTTGCTCGGATTTTCTCCAAGAGAACTAGCACCGAACGTACGTCACGAGTCTGACCGCCCTACAACACTCTTAGACGATCATCACGTGACTATCACCTGTAATATTATTACAGACGTGTACAGCAATCAACAACCTTCGCACGCCCTGCACGACTTTATTATTGAGAAAGAAGGTGGCTATAGCGTACGTGAGAAACCATCAGCAGTGCTCTATCACCCTGTAACTGTGACGCGCATCAGTGACATTACCCTTCGGCTTGTCAATAAAAACAATCAGCTTGTTCATTTAGACCCTCACACGCACGTCACGTACAAACTTCATCTCAAGCCAACATGAAACGTATTTACACGTCTCGATACAAAACAAAGCGTGCTCCGAAGAAACGTCTCACTTGTTCGCAACGACTCATAAGGCTAACACGTGCTCATCAACAAGTGTTAAAAGATTTAGGTTATACCTTACAGCCCCATGGAAAACATTCTAGACGTCGTAAGCTCCGTGGAAACGCAAGAGGGCGTAGTAAGAAGTGAGCTTCATTCCTATCAACCCTTTACGTTTGGATTAAACAACAACGATGAAATTCGCACGGTCATTCATCAACAAGATGTGTACACCCTACCCCATGAAAGTTACATTTACATTGAAGGACAGATAGTAAAGAGTGATGGGACTAGTGGAAGCACCTCAACTCTAAACAATAATGCACTCGCTTTCCTCTTTTCGGAGGCCCGCCTGGAAATTAACGGAGTACAGGTAGACAGTACAAGAAATGTAGGCATTTCAAGTGCTATGAAACAGTATCCATCGTACGGAAGTGAAGAAAGTAAACCCTTACGTACGGCAGGATGGTGTCCGGGAGCTACAAATGAGTGGATGGTTAATACAGACGGAACCTTTACCGGAATGTTACCATTAAAACACATTCTTGGATTTGCTGAAGATCATAAGCGTATTATACTCAATGCAAAGCAAGAGCTCATTCTTGTTCGCGATCGCAGTGATTACAATGTGTTCAAAGCAGCATCAAAACCTATCGATTCAAAAATTATCCTACAACGTATTCTATGGCGAGTGCCCCATGTTACCTTATCCGATAGAGCAAAACTACGTATTCTGAAAATAGTAGAGACTGACATGGCAATACCGATTCGCTTACGAAGCTGGGAACTGCACGAGTATCCGGTACTACCAACTACAGATAAACACAGTTGGTCTGTAAAAACATCCCGCTTCACAGAAAGACCTCTTTACGTCCTGTTCGGTTTTCAGACTAATCGTAAATTTGTACACAGTGCTGATGCTTCACAATTTGATCATTGTCAATTAAGAAACTTTCGGCTCTATCTGAATGGAATGCTCTATCCTTACGAAAACATGGAACTAAATTTTGAAAAAAACAAATTTGGACCACTATACACCATGTTCTGCAGTTTTCAGTTTTCGTATTATCAGAAAGAAAATCGTCCCCTGTTTCCTCCAGAGGAGTTTAAAAACAAAGCGCCTTTAGTTGTCATAGACTGTTCCTACTTAGAAGAAGCCATGAAAGAGTCACCAGTCGACATTCGTCTTGAATTTGAAACGGCTGAAAACATTCCTGAAAATACAACCGCCTACTGTCTTATTATTCACGAAACGGCTATCACCTACTATCCTCTATCTAATATTGTAACACGGCTGTAAATACATACGTATACACCATGCAGATATCAGTCCTTAAAAAGACACGAACTGCACCGATTGTACGGCCATGGAAGAAGACAGTCAAAGTTTTAGTAATTTTTTTTTTGCTAGGGGCTTTACGTCGCACCGACACAGATAGGTCTTATGGCGACGATGGGATAGGAAAGGCCTAGGAGTTGGAAGGAAGCGGCCGTGGCCTTAATTAAGGTACAGCCCCAGCATTTGCCTGGTGTGAAAATGGGAAACCACGGAAAACCATCTTCAGGGCTGCCGATAGTGGGATTCGAACCTACTATCTCCCGGATGCAAGCTCACAGCCGCGCGCCTCTACGCGCACGGCCAACTCGCCCGGTAAGTTTTAGTAACACCGCAAGTCTACCTTCCGACCCGTCTTCTACATGTCAGTGTGAGGCCTGCGTCTTTCAACAAGCAAACAACACATTAGTAAGTGAGGCTATAGATGCCTATAATAAACATAAGTTTTTGTGGTATATGCCAAAGCATTTAATACCCTATCTACCATCTAGTTTTGTAGCAACGTATGCCTCTAAGGATGTAGAATATTCATGGAACCTGCTACCACTTCACCTGAAAATGGTACCAGAAGTTGCTGCTTGCCGGTACTGTAATCAACACTACAATTGGAGAGGTAAAGACAACTCTGATGACTGGGATAGTTCAAACCCTATGATTAAAGACTGTTCAGAATGTACTTTACGATAATGTCATCCGTTCATGTTATGTATATCTATTGTTATGTTTCAATAAACCACTGCATTCAATGATCTACCAGGCTTAATGTTTTGTTATACTCCTTCTACTATAAGCAGTTACATCCCAAGCTGCTTAGCATTTAAAACGTCTCACATCCTTTATTTTATGTTAAATTTAAGACTTACCTTATTTTAGCAACCATGTCTCTTCCACTCTCTCTGCCCACTCAGTACTATTTCATATTCAGCATGTTAACTTGCGTCAAGGACACAAACAAAGTACTGTTTCTTATCTTAGCATTACTATTCCGAACAATGTAGAAACGTGAACACAGCAAGTAGTAATCTAAGTATTGTTTGGCATTAGTCATTTTCTTTTCCTGTAGGTGACAGCAGGTGATAAGAAAATTGAGCTTTTATCTGTTAATGCTTCTCTAACATTAGCGTAACAGCCGAGGAGTTATCAGACATTTGCATAATTTACGCTACTCGTTGCATTCTGCACTAACTCAGTAATAATAGGTACTCAAGAATACACTTCCAATGTTCTTCCACGACAACAGAATATAAAATAAAATGAAATATAATACAATATACCTTTACCATAATTTCGAACACAATAACAGAGAAAAAATACCTATCCATGTATAAAACAGGTAGGTCACTGCCAACACACCACCATCATAGCGGACTTGACGTGGGAAGGGCATTCGAACGTAAAACTAGTACTGGTCTAACACGTAAGGAAGGGCATCCAGGCGTAAAACTAGTACTCGTCTTGCCAAAGCTTACCGAGTCAGCCACCGCCAACGCACACCGCCATAGCGGACACGACGTAGGAAGAGCATCCGGGCGTAAAACTAGTACCCGTCTAACACGTCGAGAAGGGCATCCGGGCGTAAAACTAGTACTTGTCTTACCAAAGCTTACCGGGTCAGCCACCGCCAACGCACACCGCCATAGCGGACACGACGTAGGAAGAGCATCCGGGCGTAAAACTAGTACCCGTCTAACACGTCGAGAAGGGCATCCGGGCGTAAAACTAGTACTTGTCTTACCAAAGCTTACTGGGTCAGCCACCGCCAACACACACCGCCATAGCGGACACGACGTAGGAAGAGCATCCGGGCGTAAAACTAGTACCCGTCTAACACGTCGAGAAGGGCATCCGGGCGTAAAACTAGTACTTGTCTTACCAAAGCTTACCGGGTCAGCCACCGCCAAAGCACACCGCCATAGCGGACACGACGTAGGAAGAGCATCCGGGCGTAAAACTAGTACCCGTCTAACACGTCGAGAAGGGCATCCGGGCGTAAAACTAGTACTTGTCTTACCAAAGCTTACCGGGTCAGCCACCGCCAACGCACACCGCCATAGCGGACACGACGTAGGAAGAGCATCCGGGCGTAAAACTAGTACTTGTCTTACCAAAGCTTACCGGGTCAGCCACCGCCAACGCACACCGCCATAGCGGACACGACGTAGGAAGAGCATCCGGGCGTAAAACTAGTACCCGTCTAACACGTCGAGAAGGGCATCCGGGCGTAAAACTAGTACTTGTCTTACCAAAGCTTACCGGGTCAGCCACCGCCAAAGCACACCGTCATAGCGGACCCGACGTAGGAAGGTCATCCGGGCGTAAAACTCGTACTCGTCAACCAACGCCTGCCGTGTAGGCCCCCCGTCAACGCACTAACATCTGCGCGGGAAACGACAGCCAACACCCAAGATAGCGCCGGCGCGGGAAACCGCGGCCAACGCCCAAGATGGCGGCCCCCGTCCTCAGCCGTCCCGCGCTGGGAGACTCGATGACCTTGAATTTGGTCTAGAATCGGCATTCTCCCACTACTTAGGAGATGAGCAAAAAGAAAATCGCCCAGCAATTTTCTTTTTCCCGAGCAGGGGGGGAGATGAAACGGGAACGCCCTACGAGCATTCACGTTTCATTCTTTTATTAAGAGGAGCTCGCTAACACCCGGCCGTAAGCATTTAAAACTTGCGCCGAGCGCACAGGCATAGTGGGAACTGCAAGCAAGCTCGCGATGTTCTAGAACACCGGCCAAGGACAAGCGACGTCACGCAGAAGGTTCCTTCGTGTTCCATAGCATTGCTGCATGAACGAAATATAATCTCAATATTTCAATAACGTCACCTTGCAGGCAGGAATAATGAACGCTGCTAGCCGAAATTTCGTGTCAATCGGTGTGAAGATGGCCAAGATATAAAATTTTCTTGGGGCCCACATGTGTAGCCACGCCAACCGCCTTCGGCAATATAAGCGAGTCGCCAGCCTGGGGTAAGGCAGAATGTGTGCAGTGTGCAGTAGGCAGAGAGTGAGGGAAGTCGGCAGTAAGCCGTGAGTTCAGTGAGTGTGTGCAAGTAAGCACGTCGCGACATAATTCGTCACTCGGTCCGGCTGTATACTTGAGTTCAGAACGTTCGTGTTAAAAGCTTTCTCCGTGGGCTTGATTTCATTTAAAGACTGTGTTCTCGCATAAACTGTGCCAACCCCAATTTCATTTAAAGACTGTGTGAAAACAGCGATAGTGTTTCTAGCCAGCCTTGATTTCATTTAAAGACTGTGTTTCTAGCATAAACTGTGCCAACCTTAATTTCATTTAAAGACTGTGTGAGAACAGCGACAGTGTTTCTAGCATAGACTGTGCCGACCTTCATTTCATTTAAAGACTGTGTCTATCCGTTGAACTGTGTTCATAATAAACTGTGCCAACATTCCCTCTTAAAGACAGTGGAATGCAGTATCGTGATTTCTTTCCGAGGAACCATGCCAATTCCCATCATAACCTGTTCAGAATCACGTATGATCTTAAGTGCCAGTGATAATCTTCTAAAAATTACGACGTAATAGAACTTGGACTGTCATTTATTTCAACAAGTGTATTGTGCTGATGGAGTACAGTGCAGAGACTGTACCCGGTAAATTTAATTTTCTTTATGAAGTGCTTAATCACTGCACCTCGGAAGGTCCTAGATAGTTTTCGTTTGTTTATTATTCCAAATACGATAATTCCTTTCATCTTATCCTCGTGGAACTGTGACTCTAACTTTATCCTTGCTGCTAAAGTGCGTTCAACATCATTGACTGTGGGAACTATTTCGGCGTGCTTCGCCTTAGAGAAGTGTCACACCAGTGTCCCATGACGTCCAATGTGGAAGCTCCACATTTCCCCGTTCCTGCCTCAGGTTCGAGTCATCAACACTAATACAGAGAAAACACCAACGACGGGAGACAACGCCGACGCCGACCGCAAGACGACGCAGCCGCCGCAGGACGACGTCCTCTCCACGCCTTCAGGGACAACTCCACGATTCAGCTGTAAAAGGTGACATAATTCTTTGCATATCTATTGAATAAACTGAAGGATCCACTTAATCATGAAATTTTTTTTCACTACCCTTCTCTCTCACTCTCTTAGCATGGGCCGTACACGCCTTGTCGTTCCTCATGCTCTCCGATAAACTGAAGTACGGGCGTTCCTGTTACAGAGAGAAGGTAGTGAATAGTGGCACCCATGACGTTGGGGCTCGATTAAAGAGAGTGAATAGTGGCACCCATGACGCTGGGGCCCGATTAAAGAGAGTGAATAGTGGCACCCGTGACGTTGGGGCCAGATTAAAGAGAGTAAAGTGATAAAAATTAACTTTGAAATCAGTGATATCTTAACTTACCAATTCAAATAAAAGTGCATAGTACATACGTTAATTCCAGTTCAGTGAATGCGTTAAAATTTTACGAAGATCAATTCAATGACTTTGACGAAATTTTAAACTTTTGGCACAGAACTCTGATTAAGTTTATGGCACAAGTGAATATTTTTTTTCTTTCTCTTTCTCTTGCTATGTAAAACATTTCAGGCATAATATTTATGCACAGTCTCATATAAATTTTTTATATTTATGTCAGTGAAACATTGAACTTTACCATTGGACAATAATGGTGATATTTAATTTTATGCACAAGTGTTCGATATTTTGTGTTGGTGAAATTTTGAACTTTACCATTGGACCATAATGGTGATTTTACGTACGAGGTGAATGATTGTACGTCACAATAATCAAGAATAGGGAGAATGAGTGTCTGTATTAGTTTGGCCTGTAGCTCAAATGGAAATACATTCCTCTGTCGTTTAAGAGGGTGAAGTACTCCAAAAATCTTTTTACGTATTTCTTTCGTTTGATCAGACCAATCAACTGTTACATTCATCATTAGGCCGGGATTTTAAACCGTTTTACTGTAGGTAATAATGTTACCATTCAGTAGGATAGGCGGGATTGCGACATTGTTTGAGAAGCTCAGTAATTTTCGTGATCCAATTATAATTGTCTGAGTTTTTTTTTTGCAGTTTCGTTGTGCATATACACTGAGTCGTCGGAGTTCCCTGTTAATATCTTGTCTTGCAGTGTCGATATAGCCTATTTAAAGATCGTCAGCACAGAGGTCATGTGTGTTATTTCCTGTCACAGATGGTATGTCATTGATATAAATACAGAAACTTAGGGGCCGTAGAATACTGCCCTGTGGGGCAACACTAAGTTTCATTTTCCATTTAGAGGCCTTGTCGTTTACTGTTACACGCTGCTGACGGTTACTCATAATGTTATGTATAAAAGTAATAGGAATATCATATACACCTGTAGTCTTTGATTTTATCGAGTACAAAGCCTTTTAACCTGATTTTCTGTGACACTGTGAAATGTGAATGGCAGATTGGCTGGAGGGGAGGGCGGTGAGTCGGTGCAGTTAATTTGGGTAGGTTGAATATTTATTCTACTAAAGTAATCGTTCAGTTCTTCAAGTGGAATGTCAGGAGTTGTCTGTCTCTGTTGATGTTTTCCTATTCCCAGAGCTCTAAGTTGGTTCCATGCGCGATTAGAATTTAAGTTGTTAGCTGAAATCCGAAAATATATGCATTTTTTAAATTTCTGATTAACTGCTTTGTGCGATTTCTTAAGATGCGGTTAGATTCGAAGTCTGTGTCATCTAGGGTTTGTTTATAATGTCGAAATAACGAGTCACGGTGGGCCATCATTCTCTTGCCTTCATCATCTAGCCATGGACAAGAAGGACGAGAAACCTGTATTCGACGCGCGCGCAAGCGCGCGCGTGTGTGTTTGTGTGTGTATCTTCGCCGCATTATTTGTATAAAATGTCACTTCTTTATTGCTTATCACATGACCATTATTATTATAACATTACCGTATTTGTTCTAAACCAGAATATTGCATCCTTACTCAAAGTGTTTATTCTTGCATTCATTTCACTTCTACGCGGAATATATGAAATGCTGCAGTTATGTTGGGATGGGAGTAACAGAGGTAGCCGAGGGACCGGGGCTTGTCGTCCAAGGAGTCCAGACACCCCAGGAGTTTTAACGAAAGTTCTTTTATTGAGCATTTTATATATAATGTGCATTAATATTAGCTTCCGGAGTCCGACTCATTGGCTGAATGATCAGTGTGGAGGCCTTCGGTTCAGACGGTTCCGGGTTCGATTCCCGGTTGGGTCGGGGATTTTAATCGCGTCTGAATAATTCTTCTGGCTTGGGACTGGGTGTTTGTCCCAACATATTCATATTCATATTCAGACAACATACTACCTTACCAACCACCAAATAAACACACAACACTGATCACATCCCTCTATATAGGGTTGGCGTCGGGAAGGACATCCGGCAGTAAAACAGGGCCAAATCCACATGTGCGACACATTTCGCACCCGCGACCCCACAGATGTGGGAAAAGTGGGGAAGAAGAAGAAGGAAATTACTATTACCTTCCGGAATCCGCACGAATCCACCACTCTTACTTGGATCCAAGGACACTCATTTCCTTTTTCGGTATTCTACACCACCTAAACTATGGAAGTTTGGACACCTATCAAAATAAAATTCTGGATGAATGCCCCCCCCCCCAAACTGAAATCCTGGCTACGCTACTGTTTGAGAGGTATCTTCAAACTCGAAAATCTTAAATTAGGAAACCAACGAGCAAAATAATTTGCCCAACAAATTTCACGAAAACGAATGTAGCAAGAGCTAAAAATATTGTATTTTCCCCTGAAACATTCTCTGGTTTGAAAAGTATGAAGGTGGTTTTGTCCCGAGAGCATAAAATACAGTTTAAAATAAGCCATTTGTTTTATGGAGCATTTTATTAAATTGTTCAATGCGCATAACGTCTGCAACACCTCACATGGGACATATTCAGGAACGAGAACAAACGAGCATCTTTTAACCGGGCGAGTTGGTCGTACGGTTAGGAGCGCGCGGCTGTGAGCTTGCATCGGGGAGATAGTGGGTTCGAATCCCACTGTCGGCAGCCCTGAAGATGGTTTTCCGTGGTTTCCCATTTTGACACCAGGCAAATGCTGGGGCTGTACCTTAATTAAGGCCATGGCTGCTTCCTTCCAACTCCTAGGCCTTTCCTATCCCATCGTCGCCATATTACCTATCTGTGTCGGTGCGATGTAAAGTCACTAGAAAAAAAAAAAAAGCATCTTTTAGTACTGAAGATGAACTCCTCAGTTGGTTAATTAATGATTTCCTGTCATATATTAAAAAACTTAAAATGCATTCAGAGAAAGTAAAAAAAGAATCTTGAGAGAAATGTATCAGGCATAGATCTTGACTACCCAGTCCACTGTGGCCTGCGTAAAGTACCTCATAAGTATACATTTGCATTATGCAGTGACGAGGAACCTAACGAGCTATGACATCGAGCTCTTCTTCAGCTACCTAAGATGCCAAGCGGAATACAATGACATGGTTCGTGTGGCAAAAGAAAAAGCAGACTGTAAAGGCTGTTTAGAACATATCTGTTCTCCAGCTACTCAAAGTCCAACATTGTGTTTTATTCTTTTTCAAGATCGAGGAGCCCTCAGATACCGAAAATCATCGTCTGTGGCACTTCTGCAGTGAACGACGGAATTTGTCACTTCCGCTACGCAGTACTTGTCCCGAAGAGAGTTACTAAAAGGTGTACGTTTATTTTTTTCGAAAGACATGTTCAACAGTGAAATTTGTGGAAAGTGTAAAGGCGACAAACCACCTCTTTTTCTACTATGAACATTTCTGAGACCTCTGTTAGACAACATTGCTTTGAGCCACACAAGTAGAAGAGAAGAGAGAAAGTTTTGAAACTTGTTAAGAAGCCCCTCAGAAGGAAAGTTTTGAAACTTCAGTGACATATCCAAGCCAACGCAGCACTGCTCTTTAAATAAAGTACTGTCAATACTCGCAAAAACATTCAGTTCTTTTTATTTAGGATATACTTTACTTATTGACTTATACGGCCATGCGAATACAAGGGGGGCTAGACCGCGATCCTAGCGGCTGAATGGTGGACTAGGAAGCAACCCGTTTCTACGAGTGCATTTCAAGGCCTTGTATTATAGCGTAGGCAACGGTTATAGCACTGTTGAGGTGGTGGAGGAAGCAGGGGAAGTGACAGAGGCAGAGCCACAAGTCGTCAAGTCAGCGCGCAGCTTATGAAAACAATATTATTTATGACAGTTCCGTGAACACATAAACACACAATTTATTCTGTACATATTTTGCGTTTGCCTTAATGTACATTTAGCGTTTAAGTCGATTGCTGACATCGTTTTGCGGCAACTAATTTACCAATAATGGGTACAATCGATTTGGCAGTAGAAATTCTAAGTACAGCCTCTAAAGTCCGCATCAGACAGAGAAGTCCTAGTTCTCAATTTATTTAAATTCAGAATTGAAAACATCTGTTCTTTTTTTTTGCAATTTTCAGAGCAACAATAGCCCATAACGTGCTCGAACTGCGCCTTCTAAAGTATTGGCTTCAAGTATCTGTGGGACAGGGAGATAAAATAATTAAAATAGTTATCTTTGTGGGGTCTTTTTTGCAATAGATCTTATGGCGATGATGGGATAGGAAAAGGCTATGAATGGGAAGGAAGCGGCCGTAGCCTTAATTAAGGAACAGCCCCAGCATTTTCTTGGTTTGAAAATGGGAAACTACGGAAAACCATCTTCAGCGCTGCCGACAGTGGGGTTCGAACTCACTATCTTTCGGATGCAAGTTCACAGCTGAGCGCCCCTGACCGCGCCGCCAACTCGCCCGGGTGTTTTTTCTCAGCAGCACATCTAAGTCTAATTCTAAACAGTTCTTAATAATACAAAACCAAAAACGAAAACAAATCTCCTAAATTGCAAGTAAAACAATTCCTAATGAGTAAGTTATTACGTATCTCTGAAGAACTTAGCAATTCCAATTTTAACTTAGCAATTTGTTCGGTTCTTGCTGCGCCAACAATGTCATCATAGGTGGAAACACGTTTATTGTGGTAGTGTCGCCGAACGGTTGAAGACTGTACGCTTAAAATGACATGACAAATTAAACAGTGAGCTTTCCTTTCGGTATTGAGAACAAAATATGAATCCACCCATGAAGGATTAAACGACATTTTTAACGAAGGTGAAACCAACTGCTCCACTGTCTGTTCTATCGAATATATTCCATTGAGAATGACACACACACACACACACACACACACACAGAGAGAGAATGAGGATGAATGTACTGTCTCTTACGCACACATGCACCGACCACTGCGCGGGGAAGGTGGGGAAGGAGGGGAACGGTGCTGCTGAGTGCAGCGCTGGTGCGCCCCAGCACTAAGTGCTCGAGTTGGAAAGGCCTCATTTGATACATCACTACAACCTCTACAAAGACGTCTAGATGCGAGTCCATAAAACGTACTTTCAAGGACATATTGCATCCTAAATCTTCATAAGCTTTGATAATTTATTTCACAATATATATATATTTAGGGTTTCTTCTACTTCCAAGGAAGTTTTGTGTTACTTTCTTGAAACATACCCAGCTCGCTTTTCTTTGTCAGACATAGAGACATATCGAACAGAAATACGAAAGAAGAGCATATTCACAGAAGTGTTCACTTGGTATATCTGAAGAAGCCAAATAAATACATTTTAAATAGGCAGAAATCGTTATATTCTCACTGTGATTTTGAGGTTAGCATGACCGGGCGAGTTGGCCGTGCGGTCAAAGGCACGCGGCTGTGAGCTTGCATCCTGGAGATAGTGGCTTCGAATCCCACTGTCGGCAGTCCTTAAGATGGTTTTCCGTGGTTTCCCATTTTCACACCAGGCAAATGCTGGGACTGTACCTTAATTAAGACCACGTCCGCTTCCTTCCAACTCCTAGGCCTATCCCATCGTCGCCATGAGACCTATCTGTGTCGGACCGACGTAAAGCAACTAGCTAGAAGTTGTTAGCATGTCACACTATCTGAACAATAGGTCTAACATCAATGCCTGAAAGAGAATCAGAAATAGTAAAGTTAATGTTGCCAACTATTTAATTTTCTTTTTGTAAAATTATCATATTTGGCGCAAACAATGACACCACATATGATATATATGTTCAGATTAATGGAAAACTATCCCTGATAGCGCAATTCTGATTTCAGATTTGAATTTAGCAGTGTAAATTCCTTTAGAATTACATGTTTTCATCACAGAAAAAGAGCCTTTGTAGAACAGTGTTATCAGTGGAAGAAATTTGATGAAAGAAAACCCTATTCGACATGCGGCAATAAGACATCCGTTCACAGATATTTTTTTGGTGCTATTCTTCGGCTGGCACAGGCTGTTGTTAGGGAGGCAAGTAAAAATTATATGGCGTATGGCTTTTAGTGCCGGGAGTGTCCGAGGACATGTTCGGCTCGCCAGGTACAGGTATTTCGATTTTACTCACGTAGGCGACCTGGACGTCATTATGAGGATGAAATGATGATGAAGACGACACATACACCCAGCCCCCGTGCCAGAGAAAAAACCAATGATGGTTAAAATTCCGACCCTGCCGGGAATCGAACCCGGGACCCCTGTGACCAAAGGCCAGCACGCTAAACATTTAGGCATGGAGCCGGACAGGGAGGCAAGTGAGACCATCCAATGGGCATTCTACCCACGCAGAGCAGTGTATCATTGACAAGATGAGTAGTTCAGACAGTAGAGTGCTATCAACTTGGCAGGTGTTCAAATTCGTCAGCCTCGTGTCGTTAGATTTACTGAAACGTAAAAGAACTTCCGTGGAACCAAATTCCGGCACCTCAGCGTCTCCAAAATTATTATTATTATTACCGTATTATTCTTAGCAATTCATGAAATATGTAGTAATTGCCAGTAAATTTTATTTTCTTAGTTTTTTACAAGTTGCTTTACGTCGCACCTACACAGATAGGTCTTATGGCGACGATGGGAGAGGAAAGGGCTAGGAGTCGGAAAAAGCAGCCGTGGCCTGAATTTGCCTGGTGAGAAAATGGGAAACCACGGAATACCATCTTCAGGGCTGCTGACAATGAGGTTCGAACCCACTATCTCCTGAATGCAAGGTCACAGCTGCGCGCCACTAACCGCACGGCTAATCGTCAGCTGATGGCAGATAGTTGTGGCAGGTCCCACAGTAAATAGCGGTAAACAGCTTCAGAGAACGAAAGCACAAATTCTTTCTTTCTTTACAGCACCCCTCACTGGTTTATTTTACTGTTAAGGGCTGAATGCATGTAATGTGTTCTTTAGCTGGCAGTGAATTGTTACTGAACAGTGTTAGTGGTTTATCAAGTAAACTTTTTTTCACTGCTGTTTTATGAAGAAAGTATTGGTAGGCGTAGTTTTTTGTTTGATATTCAGAGAGGCTAGTATCAAAATCAGCCAAATATTTTGTGTGTTAGGTAGCATAATGTTGTTCTTTCTTCTTTATCTGTTTATCCTCCAGGGTCGGTTTTTTCCTCGGACTCAGCAAGGGATCCCATCTCTACCGCCTCAAGGGCAGTGTCCTGGAGCTTCAGACTCTGGGTCAGGGATACAACTGGGGAGGATGGCCAGTACCTCGCCCAGGCGGCCTCACCTGCTATGCTGAACAGGGGCCTTGCCGTGCTTTAGATATCCACCGGTCTCATTTGAGATTTGGGCTTCACCGACAGCCTTGGATAGCCTTCAGTATACGCCACTGGGTAATCTGTTTTACTACTTCGTTTTTACAAGTATTCCTTATTACGCGACGGCATCATCGATATCGTATCGATATACAGAAATTGATGTCTATTCTGTGCATGACTTGTACTGTGATAACAGACGCTATTTATCATTCTGTATATTGCATGCTTCTCTCTTAGCAATACCCCGCCAGAACACCGCTATGTTAATGTGAGACAGCTGACGTGACAAGCAACAGGAGATAACCGGGATTCGAAGGAAGCCTGTTTTAAATTGATGGCGCTGAAAAGTGATATTGATTATTGTGATGTTGAAAAAATGTATTCTGTATTTGCAAGCCAAGTCTAAATCTTTTCAAATTGATGATGTGAAATCTTTTGACCAGTTCTGCAATTTCAAGCAATTCCTGAATGAGAGCAGTAACGACCCTGAAGTTACCTTGTAGTCAGAAATGGGCAAAGTATTTCAATTCACGCAAGTTAGTTGATTGTAGTTTAGAGTATGCTTTTTTCTACACCAGGCCACAATGCAAATGTAGAAGACTCTTCATTGCTTTCAGCACAATGGACTGATAATAGGAACCGTGAAAATCCGCTTAATGGTTTAATATAATCTAAGGGAATTCATATGTGTATCTTTTCATACGTTAGACACATCAAAACTCCTGAAGGCAACTGAATCTTCAGAAAAGTACCAGCAAGGCGTGCAAATTAGTTTCACTGTTTAAATTTTGTAAGAACGTACCGTATGATATGGAAACGGATACATTTTGTTTATGTATGTCAAAATTCGAAGACATAAGTCTAAATTCAGACTCTCAGTGGAGGAAATTTGTGTCCTCTTTTTTTCCCGGCACTGTCCTCCCTCTTGAATAGTTTTGTCCTATTGGTTATCTATTTGCATCTGGTCACCCTATTTATGATGGCCATGTCTTCATTTTTATCGTCTTGGCCCTACCCTCCAAAATAGCTAATACCTCAGTATGTGAGAATATTACTTACCAGTTAAGTTCTCAGTAACACGGTGAACACAAGAACAATATCCAACAGTAAATGATAAAAAGCTGATTAGAACACTAGGCGTAATGTTAAGATAACATCAAGGTCACGCTCACACTCAAAATAAGTTCAGCACTAAGAAGCAGTGATCAGTGAAAAGGAAACAAGATAACACTTCAAGATCGGACCAGTAAATGTGAATGACTTGTACTAGCGAAAAAAGCAAAACCCGCTTGCTTCGTAGCGATCATTCATTCAAACCGAATTACCAGTCCCATTTCATCCACCCAACGGTCGGCATTTGGCGACGTAGTGTTTGACAGTGAAATGTAATTAGGAATTCCCAGTTAATTTAAATTTCATTGTGCGCCTTGACCTTCAACTTTAACGCAGCCTGCCAACAAAGGAAATGGAAAACATTGGAAGGATGGAAGGAAGAGCGAGGGGGAGGGTTAAAATTCTACTTTCGCCTTGGCCTTTGGCTTATTTATTTATTTATTTTATTGACTTTAGCAGTGGCGAAGTTAGGGCTCGTGGCCCTCTCTTACACTTAACCACATAATTAATCTACAGATAATACATATATAAAAGAAATGTACTATTCTATCATAAAATCAAAGATAAGCTAAAAATTATTTTTTTTTGCTAGGGGCTTTACGTCGCACCGACACAGATAGGTCTTATGGCGACCAAATTACAGATTTGGACAACATATAACGAAGAAAGAAAGCAGAGTTCAACAAATAAAATAGAATAAAATTCGGAGCGTAAAGATAATGAGAAAGAGACAAAGTCATAATGAAAAAGTAAGATACAAACTGGAAAAATAAGCAATGCATAAAGAAAAAACACAATAAGTAATAACGTAAATGGAAATATAAGTATGGCCATAAAAGTGATCTATGTACATGAGTAAGAAGCTAAATATTATAATATTATGTACCTACATTACACTATAATAATAATAATAATAATAATAATAATAATAATAATAATAATAATAATAATAATAATAATAACAATTTTAATCACAATCACACAACCTATCATACGTCATCATACACACGAAACAATCAGCGGTAGTCAACAGGTAATCTCTACATGCAATCTTAAATTTCGATATTGAGTTTGAGTTCCTGGCAGCAGCTGGGAGTGAATTCCAAAGTCGTGACCCAGCCACAACGAAGGATCTGTTATATGTTGAAGAGTGGTTGACGGGAATAGCGAGGGAAGTGCCAGATCTAGTGTTACAATTATGGAATGAGGATAATAAATGGAATTTTGAAGAGATGTATTTGGGCACATTTTCCTTCTGAGTTCGATATATCAACGTAAGTACGTGGAATTTCCGTCGCCTCTCGGGTTTCAGC
Organism: Anabrus simplex; assembly: GCF_040414725.1. Lineage (NCBI taxonomy): Eukaryota > Metazoa > Arthropoda > Insecta > Orthoptera > Tettigoniidae > Anabrus > Anabrus simplex. The sequence goes on along the minus strand of NC_090266.1, from coordinate 1,155,424,624 downwards.
CAGGAAAGAAATGTGTAGCTAGGGGTTATGTGAGCACCGTAACTCAAGTTAAAAACAAATCGAAGACCAGAGTTCAATGCTCGTTGAAGTTTCATAGTTTGTTCACGAGTTGCATCAATGAGGACAATGTCGCAGTAGTCAAGTATTGGTAGTATCAAAGTTTGGAGTAGTTTTATCTTTACGTCTTGTGGCAAAATGTCCTTATGTCGTTTCAAAGGGTGTAGCGTCGCGTACATCTTTCTACATGTATTTCTTACGTGTGCAGACCAGTCAAGAATTTCAGTCAGTGTCATACCTAGGTTCTTCACTTCCTTACTGAACGGGATTATGGTGGCATTTAATGTCACCGGAGGAATAGCATATTTTTATTTTATTTTTTTGCTTTACGTCGCACCGACACAGATAGGTCTTTTAGCGACGATGGGATAGGAAAAGCCTAGGAAGTGGAAGGAAGCGGCCGTGGCCTCAATTAAGGTACAGCCCCAGCATTTGCCTGGTGTGAAAATGGGAAACCACGGAAAACCATCTTCAGGGCTGCCGACAGTGGGGCTCGAACCCTCTATCTCCCGATTACTGGATACTGGCCGCACTTAAGCGACTGCAGCTATCGAGCTCGATGCATAATTTTTATACATGATGTTTAATAATTTCTGAGAACCGATAATAATTGTTTGAGTTTTTTGGGGGGTTAAGGAGGAGAGAGTTTTCACTGGCGTACACACTGAGTTGTTGAAGGTCGGAGTTTATATCTCTTATTGCATTCGATATATCATTTATATTAACGTGGCAGTAAATTTGGAGGTCGTCGGCAAAGAGGTGATATCTGTTATACTTTATTTTAGAGGAGATGTCCTTTATATAGAGGACAAACAAAAGGGGACCAAGAACAGAACTTTGGGGGGTTCCTGCCTTCCGGAGTCGCCACTGAGAAGCAGTATTTTGTACTGTAACACATTGCATATGATCTGTAAGATATGCGGTGAAAAATTTTAAAGCAACATTACCGAAAAACTATTTGAGCTTCATCAGCAATGTCTGGATGTTTATCGTGTCAAAAGCACTGCTGAAGTCAAGGAGTGTGTATAGTCACTTGTCTTTCGTCCATTGCTTGTCTGATGTCCTCAGTCACTTTGAGTAAGGCAGCGGCTGTGCTATGACCCTTCTTGCAGGGGGTCATGAAGAGAGTGAGCCTGAAGGTATTCCAATATTTGCGCATGTACCAACCGTTCTAACGCTTTGGAGAGAGCAGGGAGAATCGAAATGGGACGGTAATCGGATAGGAGTTTTGAACCTGGGATTTTAGGAAGTGGAATTACATTGGCGTACTTCCAAATTGTCGGCAATGTGCCGTTTTTGAGACAGTAATTAAAAATATGGGTGAGAATGGGTAGAATAGCGCCAATAATATTATGTATGAAAGTAATAGGAATTTCATCGACACCGCTTGCTTTGGATTTAATAGAATACAAGACTTTCTTAACTTCATTAGTGTTGACGATACGAAAGGCAAAGCAGGGGCGATTTTGTGGAACAGGTGCTGGGACGTTATTTACGTGTGGTCTGTTAAGCGGATTAGACTGAGCTCTCTCTTCCGTGAAATACTCATTTAAATGGTCGAGTAGAATGTCAGGTACCTGAAGTTGTTCATGTGTTTTTCCTATGCCCATGGCTTGGAGATGCCTCCAGGCACTAGCCGTATTTAAGTTACTTACTGATTCGCGAATATATTTGAATTTAAGATTACGGATGATTTATTTAGTTTTATTCCTGATTAGTCTATACTGTTCATAGTCATTTGGGTCCTAAGAGCCTTGAGATCATAAAGCCGTAAATCTGACCGTAAAATAACTGGCTCTTGCCCGCAATTAATGGAAGGAAGGAAAGGTCAATACGTCATTAGTTGTCGCAAGAGGAAATCCCTCATATATCTGTGATTGTGGAGGGGTCTGGTGCAAGGTATCAGGTCAGGCCTATTGTATTATGTTAACAGTTCTATCCGTTTCAATACCTTGGGTATAATATATAGTTAAAATATACAATATTCGCGGATGCGGGTGCGGATGAAGGAAGTGCGCATGCGGAGTGGATGCGGATAATATTTTGTATATCCGAGGGAGATTAGATTTCATCATTTGAAATGGACTGTAGTATGTGTGTCTACAACTCAGTCCCGTTTCCTGATACGCGGTCGGGGTTGAAATCAGATTAAACGATATGGCATGTTTTTACATCCGGATCATCTTCCTGATGCCACCCTCAGCCGAGGAGCTAATGAACCATGTACTATAATATTTTTAACGTATGTATGTATGTATGTATGTATGTATGTATGTATGAATGAAGTGAGTTGACTGTGAACTTGCATTTGGGAGATGGTGTGTTCGAACCCCACTGTCGGCAGACCTGAAGATGGTTTTGTAAGGATTCCCATTTTCACACCAGGCAAATGCTGGGGCTATACCTTCGTTAGAACCACGCTCGCTTCCTTCCCACTCCTAGCCCTGTCCTATCGCATTGGCACCATAACATCTATTTGTGTATCAATCAATCAATCAATCAATCAATCAATCAATCAATCAATCAATCAATCAATGATCTGTATTTGGACTGTCGCCCAGGTGGCAGATTCCCTATCAATTGTTTAGCCAGCCGTTTCTTAAGTGTTTTCGAAGAACTTTGAAAATTTATCAAACATTTTCCTTGATAACTCATCCCAATCCCTTACTCCTCGTCCTATAAATGAATGGCACTTTACTGGCCGACGTATAAACACGATAACACAACAGCAGCAAAAACTTTTTTTTAGAAGTTTCTTTATATCGCATCGACCGAATTAAGGTACACCCCCAACATTTTCGTGGTGTGAACATGGGAAACCACGGGAAACCATCTACTGGGCTGCCGACAGTGGGGTTCGAACCCCCAGCCCCCCAAAAATATTTCTGAAGACAGAAAAGAAAAAGGGATAAAATTAAGAAAGATTCCAGACAATATTGGGATCAATGGATGGGGGAGAGGAAAATAATAACGTTATTGGCTTTACGTCCCGCTAACTACTTTTTCGGTTTTCGGGGGCGCCGAGGTGCCGGAATTTAGTCCCGCAGGAGTTCTTTCACGTACCAGTAAATCTACCGACACGAGGCCGACGTATCTGAGCACCTTCAAATAGTCCGGCTCCATTGCTAAATGGTTAACGTGCTGACCTTTGGTCACAGGGGCCCCGGGTTCGATTCCCGGAAGGGTCGGGAATTTTAACCATCATTGGTTAAATTTGCTGGCAAGGAGGCTGGGTGTATGTGTCGTCTTCCTCATCATTTCATCCTCATCATGACGCGCAGGTTGCCTACGGGAGTCAAATCAAAAAGATCCGCACCTGGTGAGCCGAACATGTCCTCGGATACTCCCGTCACTAAAAGCCATACGCCATTTCACCTTCAAATACCACCGGACTGAGCCAGGATCGAACCTGCCAAGTTTGGGCCATAAGGCCAGCAGCTCTACCGTCTGAGCCACTCAGCCCGGCAAAGGAAAATATATGATAATGATGTTTGTTGTTTAAAGGGGCCTAACAGCTAGGTCATCGGCCCCTAATGGTACGAGGTGTATATAACGAAATGCAAATTAAAATTTCGAAATGTATCCACTGACTAGAATCTGAAACGAATGGTGATGAGAAAGTGATCGTGAACAAAAACAGTCAGTGGATCCAATTCACAATGTCTTCATTACTGGGATGATGCATTATTATCTAAAGGGATCCAAAATCCCGATCACCGGCCCCTCATAATGGTACTAATCACTAGTAAAACAGAACCGTGGTGTTCCTCCTACAGTGGTACTAATCACAAGTAACGTAGAATCATGGTGTTTCTTGCATGGTGGTACTAATCACAGGTAATGGAAACCTATGGTATATCACACACAATGGTACCAGTCGCAGGTAGCACAAACCCATGGTGTTTCGCACATAAGGGCACCACTCACAAGCAACGCAGACCCATGATGCTCCTCACCCAGGTGTACTAATCAGAGGCGCCGGTATTCCCGTGGTGTTCCTCACTTGGTGGAAGTAATCGCAGGCCACGTATACTCATGGGGTCGCTATCATCGCGGTACTAATCATAGGCAATGCAGACCCACGGTGCATCACACATTATGGTAACGCCCACAGGTAGCACAATCCCATGGTGTTCCGCACATAATAATACTACTCTCTGGCAACGCAGACCAATGCCTTTTCTCAAATAGTGGTACTGATCACGGGCGTCAGCTAAACCCATGGTGTTTCTCATATAGTAGTACTAACCGCAGGCAACATACACCCATGGTGTTGCACAGAATGTGGTACTACTCATAGGTAACGCAGACCATATTGAACACAGTGGAACGGACCAGTGGAATACGCATGACGACCTCTTTCATAAGCAACACTCACACCCATAATGTTCCGTACATAATGGTACTGCTCCCAGATAACGACTACACGCTTTGTTCACAACTGTAGCCAACAATGCCAATATTTGAATAAGAAGAGCGACAATAGCCTAATCAATAACAAATACGACTGTTAACTATTTCGCCAGTGAAATACTGTCTATTTTGTTGAAATCCTTTCTTTAAAACAAAATTTACAACAGTATCGCGTTATTAAAAGAAGTTATTACCTTCGTTTTGGGTGGGACCGTTGAACTGCTATTTGAAATACGGTACCCTGTCAAATGCCTGCACTAATAGATATAACCGCTGCCGAAGTTACGACTCTTTTTAATATCCCGTCTTTGTAAGTATTTTATCAACAAACCTATTAATATTTTAATAATACTATTAAAAAGAAAGATATATTTCTTCCATCACGCAGACCTAAATTACAGGTTGCAATCTAGCGAACGCCTACGAAACTACTCAGTGTGAAAACTGTAAATAAATACCACTAACCGCAGATTTACTACAACAAACACTAAACACAATTATTTGTGGAGCTAAATATATCACACACACACACAAAATTTAGTAAATTTCTACAATTATTAACTACTTTATCACTGAGATAACACAGAGCTCTTGGAACAGTCAACCACTCGCTAGCGCGTCATGGACCTGGGCAGGCACACTACAGTCTTTCAAGCTGAAATGATATACCGGGTGGTACAGCTGCCCCTATTCACGCAGTTTTATGCAACCCGCAGATTAAAGCCGAACCTAAAAATATTGACCTTGACTACTCACTACAATGTCTGCTCTTACAACGCTTTCCATTAATTCGTTTATTCGTGTCAAGCAAATCAGCATTAATGATAAAATACCGATTGATGCTAAAGAATCGTGAAAATTATGTGTCGCAGAAACGTCCTGTACAGAGAATATTATTGGTGAATGACTAGAAGTAGCAGCAACACAACAGCGCCAAGCAGCAACCCGTGATAGCCGAGCTTGCTAAAAGTTAGAGGAGAGTACCGGTGTTCGTTAGTAGGCGGTTCGAGTCCTGTGTACGACGAATATTTTTATTGCGTTGTTGATGTTCGTGAGAGTCGTGTTCTTGACGACAAATCTAAATCATGATCAGTTCTCATATTGCAGGTACTCAGCTATGTTTGTTTTTTAAGGAGCTCTTAAAAGAGCTATTTGCAATAAAGTGAGATTGTACCGACAGCGGTGCGATGGGCTTATGCATGGTCATTCGATTAATGAAGCAAATGTTCAAAATGACCACCTGCTTCGTTAATGCACATCTGAGCACGGTGGAGGAGAGACATTCTTGCTTGCTGCAACATATGTGGTGGAATCTGCCTGCAGGCTTCCGTGATGAGCCGCCGTAAATGATTCGGGCTCTCAGGCTCCTGCTCATAGACTCTTTCCTTTAAATAACCCCAGAGGAAAAAGTCGAGTGGAGTAAGGTCAGGTGATCTAGCCGGCCATGTGACCGGACCCCCTCGTCCAATCCATCGTCCATGATATGTCCTATGCAAGTGGTTCCGTACTGCCAACGACCAGTGTGGGGGAGCTCCATCCTGCTGGAACCACATCCGTAACCGTGTCATAAGGGGCACATCCTCCAATAAGAGTGGGAGGTACTCACGAAGATACTCTAGATAGCGTCGTCCCGTGAGGTTTCCTTCGAAGAAATATGGTCCAATTATCTTGTCACCTAGTATCCCGCACCACACGTTGACGCCTCATTGTACCTGAAATCGAGCTCCCCTGATCCAGTGAGGATTTTCAACGCTCCAGTAATGGAAGTTGTGACGATTAACAGTTCCGTTGTTGTGAAATCTGGATTCATCACTAAAGAGAATGTCCATTAAGAAATTCGCATCAGCTTCAACTCTTTGTAATATCCATTGCGAAAATTCTATCAGTTTTGGAAAGTCATCTCCGTGAAGTTCATGGTGCAGCTGTTGATGGAAAGGGTGGAATTTATGGCGGTGCAATATTCGCAGTACAGATACATGACTGATGTTCAGTTCATTTCCTATGGCCCGTGAGCTTGTGTGCGGGTTGTATGCATTTGCATTTTGAACAGCTTCGTCGTTATTTCCAGACGTCACTGGAGCATCCCGAACGGGGGGTAATGTATGAAATGACCCCGTTGCACGCAACCGCCTTTCAACACGTCGAAATGTATCTGCAGTTGGCAGCCTTCGTCCAGGAAATCGTTCTTGATACAAGCGTCTGGCTTCCCGTGCATTTTGCCTTGCTTCTCCATAAAGTAGTACCATATTCACATAATCATCCCGTGAATACATAATGTTTGCTTTCGTGCTAACCGTACAGTACGTGCTCACACGTTGCTGCTAGGATTACGATATGCTGTTTCATGTGCCCTACGTATGAAGTGTAAACCGCTGTTAGTTGGTCTTCGAGTCGAACGTGCGCAGTTGCTTGGTTGAATGGGTGGGTCAGAATGTTGACAACACGTGCACTGCGCTTCATTCCCTGTAGTCGTTTGCCATATGGAAGTCGCATGTTATTATTCCTTTCTTATGTATGCTTTCTTTGTAAAGGTGGCAAATTACTTTTGAGACTTAAGAACGTTAAATATTTATTACGAATGGCCTTACAAGTATAATATAAAAATAAAATTGAAAAACTCGTAACTAGATTCGAACTCTAAATGCCTGCTAACATATCGTATGCTCGCTGCGATTGGTGCCATGTAGCCACTGCAGGCGACAAAGAATTGGTCTCGTAGCTCTGTACTAATGGAATTACCTAGGCTATCGCTTCGATACTGATCGTTGATGTTAAAAGTTCTGAACTCGAATGTGCAAACACCACAGTGAACTAAAGAATCGCGTCTCCCTTACGCCCAGATAGTTGCAACCATTTCCTACGCGTTACTTGGTTGAATGAGTCCAGCGTTATGTTTCAGGTGGTATTCACAATCGGTGCGTATGTGGCGATATTTATGATACCTGTTTATTATAACTTCCGTAGAAGAATATCGGAGACTTCAGAAAGGTCTTCGTAAACGATGCCCAGGCGAATACGAAATGGCATTAAAAAATGCATGACTCAAGAATGGTTGGAACCCTTCCTGCTTCAAGTAACCTATCGAGGTACGGCTTCCATACGTAATTCCGCGCAGCTATTTGCAACGTACAAGCGCCATCCTTGTAACTCTGTATTCACGAGGAGAGCGGAAGTTCCCGCTTCGACAAGTTACTGATGAGTTACAGCCTTATGGTCCCATTTTATGCCTTTTTTGATCGCTCTAACGGTAGTAATTACATGGCGTAAGCTATCACATCTGCTGTACAGCATTTGCGTGCCACAGATTATAAACTACAGTGCAAAACACGTTTCTATCAATTTCGATGTGATGAGACTGTACAAAATGGTGGTGCATTGACATGTCTGTAATTGGTCTTACCCTATCACGTTTTCTATGATACCACGACCGCCCTTTCTATCAAAAGAAAATGGCCTCTTTGACCAATCAGGTGCGCAATTCTCTACCGACAGCTATAGGCGTGTTTATGGTTTGTACAGTATAGTAACATTTCGTAAAAATTAGTAGAGTATTGGACACCGCTCTACATAAAATGGTACAGTGTTTTTGAGATGGACCTCACTTACTGCCTCTTGTACCATTTTTCCATTGTGCGGAGAAGTCTCCATCGGGTTAACTGCACATAACATTGCTGTAAGGTGTTGCGCAAGATGGGACTAAGAGGCATTTACGTCGTAGCTGGTTGCATATATTCGGGAAAAAATAGGGGCAGCTGTACCACCCGGTATATCACAACATGTCTTGAAGAAAATCTGAAAATGAACTATAGGAATAAGAACATTTTCAATTTTACGGACAGCCAAGCGGCCATTAAGGCACTAGAAGCAGTTCGGATAACATCCAGAATTGTCTGGTATTGCCATTCACTTCTCCTGGAGCTCTCAAGGTACAATATTGTCAAAATAATATGGGTACCACGGCATGCAGGTATAGAAGGAAATGAAAAGGCAGATAAACTGGCCAGGAAAGGGGCAGAAACACATTTTGTAGGCCCAGAACCAGTATGCGGGATTTCCTATGGACAAACAAAGCAAAGCAAAGTCACCTCCGTACAGGCCATGAAGGCCCTTGGAGGAGTGAAAGGTAAAGGCTTCCACCATTGTTAACCTCGGCACGTGATGGGGTAGAGTGGTTGGTGTAGGCTGAGTGAACCTCAGGGCCATATGCACCTCCGGAAGTGGAAATCTCGTTTCTTAAATTTTACGACTTCCTGACGGGGATTCGAACTCACGTCCTTCCGGGCGAACCGAGCACGCCTTTATCGCCTCGGCCAGGCAGCCCCTTTTCCCTATGGACAAGCCCGAGACTAACATAGGAAAATGGGTACAAAAGAAAAAAATGGAAAACTGGAAAAATACTCCAGGATGCAGGCTTGCAAAGGAACTGATAAAAGGACCAAACAAGAAGCATTCTAAAGAACTGTTGAAACTCAGCAGAGAAAATATAAGGTGGGTAGTAGGACTGTTGACAGGACACTGCCATGTGAAAAAACACTTACATAGAATTAGAGTAATAAGAGACAACATATGTAGGAAATGGAATGAAGCAGAGGAATCAGCTGAACACATACTTTTCGAATGTGAGGCGCTGGGTAAAATCAGACTCTCCACTCTAGGACTACCAGGTGAAGAGAGAAAAAATCCAAGAAGACCCAATAAGAAGAACCTGCAGCTTTGTGAAGGCAGCAGGTATATCTAGGCAGGATTGAAGGAAAAACATGGTGGCAAATGATCTTAAAGGTCGACGCTAATTAGGAACTAATATTCAGAGGCCCTATGAAGAAAAGAAGAAGAATGGTTCGAACCCCACTGTCGGCAGCCCTGAAGATGGTTTTCCGTGGTTTCCCATTTTCACTCCAGGCAAATGCCGGGGCTGTACCTTAATTAAGGACACGGCCGCTTCCTTCCCACTCCTAGCCCTTTCCTGTCCCATTGTCGCCATAAGACCTATCTTTGTCGGTGCGACGTAAAACAGCTTGTAAAAAACAAAAAACATTATTATTACACAATACTGTTTACTAATGATATATTGCTTTAAGGAAAGGACGAGGAAGGGGTCCAAGAACAGCCAGATGCAGTAAATGAGAAGTCAGAAGAATGGAGAATGAAAGTCGAGATGGAGAAAAGCACAATAAATGTGATGGTAAGAGAGAGAGAGAGAGAGAGAGAGAGAGAGATGAACAATAGAATCTGGAGGTACAGATACTAAAGTTGGGGAGAGTTTTAATTACATACAAATTGAATTAAAGGATAATTCAAGATCTTATATGGGAATCAATTGGAGAATAGAACGGGCGTTATTTAATCACGGAGATCGCAACAACTATGGTACAAAGAAATACTGCATAAGAGAGAGGTAAGGTAAGGGTTATTCTACCCGAAGGCAGGTCCGAACCTCCACGGAGGTGTTCCTGAGCTGGAGTTTACGTGCGGAAGGGTGGCCAGTTCCTTTCCGCTCCTCCATTCCCTTACCCCCCACCAACAGCGCGTGGCAACCCATCTAACTCCTGACCACGCCCAATGTTGCTTAACTTCGGAGATCTCACGGGATCCGGTGTTTCAACACGGCTACTGCTGTTTGGCGAACAAGAGAGAGCTCCTAGGTAAATAAAGAGAGAGACAGTTTCGTACAGCTCCTCAAGGGGCCACAAGGTGCTATTAATAATGAGTCTGCCAAGCCCACTGACACGTATTGTACGCGCACTTTTTACTGATAGATGGACACCCTAGTGCTGAATCGGTCAACCTCGGTTATCTTCGAGATTCGTATTGGCAACCTTTGAAACACAAACTAGGAATAGCTTATGATCGCCGTGCGACATCTGGCGTACACTTTACGTACTCGTACTGATGTTGTTTACACAGCAAAGCCAAACTATAGAATTAAAGCTAGGAACAAGTTTCGTATCGAGAAATGTTATATAATGTTATATATTGTGTGTGTGACACAGTTGTTGGCGTAAGATAATAAAGGTTTAGAAAATTCATATTCATCGATCATATTATCGATTCAATTCAGATTTCATTTCCATTCAGTTGGCAGTATTACCGGAACCGGCAGTGCTCCCTCCTTACTCCTCAACCCAGTGCAAAAATCTATCACTAAAAAGTGCGCGTACAATACATACCCTGTTTACTACGGGGACTGATTGCCTGTGGCGTATAATGAGGGCTACCAAGGCAATCGGTGAAGCCCAAACCTCAAATGAGAAAGATGGAAATGCAAAGGGCATTATAATGTAAGCATCTGACACCAGTAGCGTAGCCAGGATTTCAGTTTGGGGGTAGGGGGAGGGGGGCATTCATCCAGAATTTTATTTTGATAGGTGTCCAAACTTCCAGAGTTTAGGTGGTGTCGAATACCTAAAAAGAAAATGAGTGTCCTTGGATCCAAGTACTGTAAGAGTGGTGGATTCGTGCGGATTCCGGAAGCTAAGAGTAATCTTATAATAATAATAATAATAATAATAATAATAATAATAATAATAATAATAATAATAATATTAATATTATAATATATATTATATTATAATTATATTATTATTATTCTTTTCTCGCTTTTCCCACACCTGTGGGGTCGCGGGTGGGAACTGTGTTGCACATGTGGATTTGGCCCTGTTTTATGGCCGGATGTCCTTCCCGACGCCTACCCTCTGTGGAGGGATGTAATCACTGTTGTGTGTTTCTTTGGTGGTTGGTAGTGTAGCATGTTGTCTGAATATGAAGAGGAAAGTGTTGGGACAAACACCCAGTCCCCGAGCAAGAAGAATTATTCAGACGCGATTAAAATCCCCGACCCGGCCGGGAATCGAACCCGGGACACTCTGAACCGTAGGCCTCAACACTGATCATTCAGCCAGTGAGTCTGACTCCGGAAACTAATATTAATATACATTATACCGGTATATAAACTGATTAATAAAAGCACATTCGTTAAAACTCCTGGGATGTCTGGACTCCTTGGACGACATTTCCCCCCCCCCCTACCGCTACCTCTGTTACTCCCATCCCAACATAACTGTAGCATTTCATATAGGCCTACTCCGAGTACAAGTGAAATTAATGCAAGAATAAACAGCTTGAGTAAAGATGCACTATTCTGGTTTAGAATAAATAGGTCATGTTATTATAATAATGGTCATGTGATAAGCAATAAAGAAGTGACATTTTATACAAATAATGCGGCAAAGAAATACACATAGACACACGTCGAATACAGGTTTCTCGCCCTTCTTGACCATGGCTAGATGATGAAGCCAAGAGAATGATGGCCCACCGTGACTCGTTATTTCGACATTATAAACAAACTCTAGATGACACAGACTTCGAATCTTACCGCATCTTAAGAAATCGCACAAAGCAGTTAATCAGAAATTTAAAAAAATGTATATATTTCCGGAATTGAGCTAACAACTTAAATTCTAATCGCGCATGGGACCAACTTAGAGCTCTGGGAATAGGAAAACATCAACAGAGACAGACAACTCCTGACATTCCACTTGAAGAACTGAACGATTACTTTAGTAGAATAAATATTCAACCTACCCCAATTAACTGCACAGACTCACCACCCTCCCCTCCAGCCAATCCACCATTCCATTTCACAGTGTCACTAAAAATCAGGTTAAAAAGGCTTTGTATTCCATTAACCCTCAAGCACACGCGCCAGATCTTAGGACGCAGACACACGCGTGGGGGTGCTTTCCACCCCACATATCATTGTATTGTAAAATATGAATTACTGTATTAATTGGAGATTTTAAGATAGATTATGTACGAATGACTCTTACTGCAGGGATCCACCCAGAAAGGTAGAAGAGCGGGGAGAGCACAGAAAATTTATTTGTACATTTCACTAGGAAATAAAATGACCTGGGGTGGATTCCACCCCGTACGCGTGTGTTTGAGGGTTAAATCAAAGGCTACAGGTGTAGATGATATTCCTATTACTTGTATACATAACATCATGGGTGCTGTCCTGCCTATACTACTGACGCACATACTGATTATTGGGCGCGAATTTCAGTGTTCCGACTGTTCGTTCACGTTCCGTGCAGCTTTATGCCGGACATGGCCATAACTACACACAGGCACACACCACACAGGACGTTCCGCACAGGCACATTCCCGCTGGCGCGGAGCATGTAATGAACGTCGCACAGCGATGCATAATCGATTCATAGTTTGTGTTTCAAAGATTGCCAGTACGAATCTCCAAGATTGCTGAGGTCGACCGCTGCAGCACTAGGGTGTAAATCTATCGCTAAAAAGTGCGCAGATAGTACTGTGCATGCTCCGCCTCAAGCTCCTAATGTTGCGGAACAACTGAATGTTCCGGTCTGCCCAACCCTAGTAGCGTGTGCCTTGACAACACAGCAGGCTACTCCGGTGGCTCAAAAGGAAAACACTGAAGGTTTGACGTTCACTAAACCAACTATCGAAAAGGGGTAAAGTGGTAGCTCACACCTCGATCGCAGCATACGCCACTGCTGATTTCATTAGGGGCAGCGTCACCGGCATCAGTAAGATCATCAAATATGGTTCGATCGAAAATGGTATACTGAGGTCATAAAACGCCTCAGATTTAATGAAATAACTATCATTGTTATTAATACGTACGTACGTTAACATTCCCAGTCCGGTTCCTTTGATGAATGGTCACCGCTGTTGTCATCAGTTCAGGGGACGCCGCTTTCGATTCTCGGTCGAACCGGGGATTTTAGTCGCGTGTGGTGAATTTCTCTGGTACAAGGGGTTGATGTTTGTGTTCGTCGTAAGACACATACATCTTCATTTACATTCAATGCAACACACTACCAACCTCACACAGAAACACTCAACAGAATATGCAAAGCACGATTCGTGGAAAACCTATGAGGAACTATTTGCGCAAGAGTGTATTGGCAAACACCAGAAAGCATTAATCGAGTGAAGGAAAGTGTGGAACGAAGTCCGACGAAATCTCAACGCCTTTTATATCTGCAAGCGGAAATTAGGTTATAGTCGTGTCGGAACATTATCAAAAAGGACCAGCATCCTTACAAATATACTGTTATTCATGCGTTAAAGCGTCCAACCGAACCTTCGGCTGTTGAATTCTTCCGGTGGTTTCTGAGTGAAGTGGAGTCAGTACCGTACTTTTGGATCTTCAATATTCCAGTTTTTCAGATAAGGTAATTTCCAGCATCTGCTGTATGAAATGAAATGGCGTATGGCTTTTAGTGCCGGGAGTGTCCGAGGACAAGTTCGACTCGCCAGATGCAGGTCTTTTGATTTGACTTCCGTAGGCGACCTGCGCGTCGTGATGAGGATGAAATGATGATGAAGACGGCACATACACCCAGTCTCTGTGACAGCGAACTTACCAATTATGGTTAAAATTCCCGACCCTGCCGGGAATCGAACCATAGACCCCGGTGACCAAAGGCCAGCATGCTAATGGAGCCGGACAGCATCTGCTGTGATGTTCATTAACAAGGGCCAATCCCGCGTGAGTCCTATTGTAAACATTTTCGGGGCCAGTTTTATTTTGCCCACCCTGTACACAAACTACACTTATGATAATAAAATAAAATGTTCATTCATGTTGGTTAAAATTTCAACAAGTTGTCCAAGTGACAACCAACATGAATGAACATTTTATTTTATCATCATAACTATCATATGTGTTTTAATTTTCGTGCCATTTTGTCAACATCTTTTAGCTATTGTATCATCATAACTATCACATGTGTTTTAATTGTCTTGCCATTTTGTCAAATCCTTTAGCTGAAGATGTTCCATAATCGGAACGAAACATGTCCTAGAGATTAAGCTGGTTTATATCATGTAATTAATAAAACTATTATATAGAAATTGATAAGTATTGGTCCGCCTCTGTGGTGTAGTGGTTAGCGTGATTAGCTGCCACCCCCGGAGGCCCGGGTTCGATTCCCGGCTCTGCCACGAAATTTGAAAAGTGGTACGAGGGCTGGAACGGGGTCCACTCAGCCTCGGGAGATCAACTGAGTAGAGGTGGGTTCGATTCCCACCTCAGCCATCCTGGAAGTGGTTTTCCGTGGTTTCCCACTTCTTCTCCAGGCGAATGCCGGGATGGTACCTAACTTAAGGCCACGGCCGCTCTCTTCCCTCTTCCTTGCCTATCCCTTCCAATCTTCCCATCCCTCCACAAGGCCCCTGTTCAGCATAGCAGGTGAGGCCGCCTGGGCGAGGTACTGGTCATTCTCCCCAGCTGTATCCCCGACCAAGAGTCTGAAGCTCTAGGACACTGCCCTTGAGGCGGTAGAGGTGGGATCCCTCGCTGAGTCCGAGGGAAAAGCCGAACCTAGAGGGTAAACAGATGATGATGATGATGATGATGATGGTAAGTATTGGAAGGTGGGAACCTACTTATAACTTAACCTTAGTTAGGTAAGTTCTGCCACACATCTTGATTCTTAAACATGAATGATAGTATTTACAATCGTGAAACTTTAGGTCATATTTGTATTTCATTCTTAATCTCATTTTAGATCACGTTTCACTTAATTTTGGGTCGTAAGTGTAGTTTATAGTCCGCCTGTGTGGTGTAGTGGTTAGTGTTAGCTGCCACCCCCGGAGGGCCGGGTTCGATTCCTGGATTTGCCACGAAATTTGAAAAGTGGTACGAGGGCTGGAACGGGGTCCACTTAGCCTCGGGAGGTCAAGTGAGTAGAGTGGTTTCGATTCCCACCTCAGCCATCCTGGAAGTGGTTTTCCGTGGTTTGCCACATCTCCTCCAGGCAAATGCCGGGATGGTACCTAATTTAAGGCCACGGCCGCTTCCTTCCCTCTTACTTGTCTATCGCTTCCAATCTTCCCATCCCCCGCAAAGCCCGTGTTCAGCATAGCTGGCGAGGCCGCCTCGGCGAGGTACTGGTCATCCTCACAGTTGTATCCCCCGACCCAATGTCTCACGCTCCAGGACACTGCCGTTGATGCGGTAGAGGTGGGATCCCTCGCTGAGTCCGAGGGAAAAATCAACCCTGGAGGGTAAACAGATGAAGAAAGAAAGAAAGAAAGAAAGAAAGAAAGAAAGAAAGAAAGAAAGACTCTTGGTCGGGGATACAGCTGGGGAGAATGACCAGTACCTAGCCCAGGCGGCCTCACCTGCTATGCTGAACAGGGGCCTTGTGGAGGGATGGGAAGATTGGAAGGGATAGGCAAGGAAGAGGGAAGGAAGCGGCCGTGGCCTTAAGTTAGGTACCATCCCGGCATTCGCCTGGAGGAGAAGTGGGAAACCACGGAAAACCACTTCCAGGATGGCTGAAGTGGGAATCGAACCCACCTCTACTCAGTTGACCTCCCGAGGCTGAGTGGACCCCGTTCCAGCCCTCGTACCACTTTTCAAATTTCGTGGCAGAGCCGGGAATCGAACCCGGGCCTCCGGGGGTGGCAGCTAATCACGCTAACCACTACACCACAGAGGCGGACCAATACTTATCAATTTCTATATAATAGTTTTATTAATTACATGATATAAACCAGCTTAATCTCTAGGACATGTTTCGTTCCGATTATGGAACATCTTCAGCTAAAGGATTTGACAAAATGGCAAGACAATTAAAACACATGTGATAGTTATGATGATACAATAGCTAAAAGATGTTGACAAAATGGCACGAAAATTAAAACACATATGATAGTTATGATGATAAAATAAAATATTCATTCATGTTGGTTGTCACTTGGACAACTTGTTGAAATTTTAACCAACATGAATGAACATTTTATTTTATTATCATAACTATCACAAGTGTTTTAATTGTCTTGCCATTTTGTCAAATCTTTTAGCTGAAGGTGTACCATAATCGGAACGAAACATGTCCTAGAGATTAAGTTGATTTATATCATGTAATTAATAAAACTATTATATAGAAATTGATAAGTATTGGAAGGTGGGAACCTACTTATAACTTAACCTTAGTTGCGTTGAGCCAATAAGGGATAAATATGAGATTTATAAGCCAGAACTTACCTATGTACATAATTATGTTGGTTTTGTTTTGAGGGGGGAAGGGACAAAATTAATGGTACCGAGAGTATAACAAAGTGGTACTGGCCTTGAGGCTTGCAATAGGGAGGTGGTATAATTGGTTAATTCCCCTGGCACTGGGGCTGGGTGTATATGTCGTCTTCATCATAATTTCATCCTCATCACGACGCGCGGGTCGCCTACGGGCGTCAAATAAAAAACCTGCATCTGGCGAGCCGAACTTGTCCTTGGGCACTCCCGGTACTAAATGCCATACGCCATTTCATTTCATAGGGAGGTGGTGAGTTCGAAGGCCATTTCCAGCTAAATAATAACAGAAAACTTGTAGGGCTATGTGTTAGTGCAACGTTAAACACCTTTTTTTTTCAATCTGCTTTACGTCGCACCGACACAGATAGGTCTTATGGCGATAATGGGATAGGAAAGGGCTAGGAGCAGGAGGGAAGTGACCGTGGCCTTAATACAGGTACAACCCCAGTATTTGCCTGGTGTGAAAATAGGAAACCATGGAAAACCATATTCAGGCCTGCCGAAAGTGGGGTTCGCACCCACTACGTACAGGTATTTCCCCAATGCAAGTTGACAGCTTCGTGACCCAAACCACTCAGGCAATTGCTCACTGTTAAACAAGTAGTAAATAAGTTACACACACAAGACGTACATAATTATTATTATTTTTCTTTTTTTGCAAGTTGCTTTACGTCTCACTGACACAGATGAGTCCATGGATAGGCCTAAGTCTTATGGCGATGATGGGACAGGAAAGGGCTAGGAAATGGGAAGGAAGCGGCCGTGGCCTTAATAAGGTACAGCCCCAGCATTTGCCTGGTGTGAAAATGGGAAACCACGGAAAACCATCTTCAGGGCTGCCGATAATGGGGTTCGAACCCACTATCTCCCGAATACTGGATACTGGCCACACTTAGGCGACAGCAGCTATCGAGCTCGGTCGTACAGAATGAGTCAGCTAAAATGTTCACCTCACATAACTCGTAAACCGTTGGTTTTGCTTTCAGTAATTCTACGAAGGTGCCAATGAACGAACTTGCAGTACTTTTCCAGGGTGTCAATATCTGCTGGAAGGCCCGATATGGGTTGCTTAATTTAGATTTGTATGTAGTAAATTTGGTATGGGAAGACAATGACTACCCTAATATCACAAAATGCTTAGGTGCTATGGACCATAATAACCGGAGATACAGAAATATAGGCCTTCGAAATTAGAATGAAGATGTAATCAGTACGAAAATAACAAGGATTTTTAAGAAACCAACGGATTATTTTGGGAAGGATAGCCCCATAATGATTATGTAAGTCAGACAACTGTAAAAGTTCGCTTATCTGACTTGAGAGGATTACTGGCAGAAAACATGCAAGTCAAATATCAAAGTGTGGTCCGCACATACAGTATACAATTCTAGCAGTGAGCGCATTTGTTAAAAGCAGATTGGCTCCACCTTTCGATAATTTCACCTCCGAAACAGTACTCCAACAATCTTTGAAATGAGCCGCGATAGTGGAACCAGGTCCGCCTCTGTGGTGTAGCGGTTAGTGTGATTAGCTGCCACCCCCGGAGGCCCGGGTTCGATTCCCGACTCTGCCACGAAATCTGAAAAGTGGTACGAGGGCTGGAACGGGGTCCACTCAGCCTCAGGAGGTCAAATGAGTAGAGGGGGTTTCGATTTCCAACCCTGTAATCCTCGAAGTAGTTTTCCGTAGTTTCTCAATTCTCCACCAGACAACTGCCTGGATGGTACCTAACTTAAGGACACAGTCGCTTCCTTCTCTCTTCCTTGTCTATGCCTTCCAATCTTCCCATCCGCTCCACAAGGTCCCTGATCAGCATAGCAGGTGAGGCCGCCTGTGCGGGGGTTCTGGTCCTCCTTCCCAGTCTTATCCCCCGACCCAAACCTCTACTGCCCTCGAGTCCGAGAGAAAAACCAACTCTGGTGGGTAAAAAGATTAAGAAAGATAGTGTAACCAGATTGAAAAAGAACTATACAATCAGACCAAGCCTGCAAATCTTGCTGCGGACAACTGAAAAATGATTGAACACTATGACAATGATTCCTATGCCAAATGTTGATATCAGAAGATACCTTCAGTTTGGCTGCGATACATTTAACATTTTTGAACCGCCGAAAGAGGAACACATCAGCTGATTTTGCTATGACTGTAGAGATAGATGAACTCTACGCCACCACGAACTGTAGCGCTGTAAAGTTCCATTTGCTTGCAAATGCCTTGATGTTCGGTAAATGGATATTGATACTTGAGGGAAACTGGCCCGAAACCGTTGGATGCAACGGTGTTCAAATAGAGCAGCAGTGTACCATCCGTTACCAACATTGGCATAACCTTCGAGCATACAAACAGATAAGAGAGGGCGCTCCCTATGTTTCTACCGGACAAGCGTAGTACCAACATCAAGCTCTGACCGATTAGCTGATGTAGGTATACTGCTGAAAAAAAATTTTTAAAGTCGTAATTTGAATTTTTTCCATACTATTTATCTATAATAGTTCTTTTACAAATATTTTTACAGTTCTCGAAATAATAAACTCGACAAAACATACCAATAACCTGCATTTCTAATAATGACGATATTTTGCTGGTTAAGTCTTATAAGTCGAGAAACATGGACGATAATTACGCAATCGCACCCATTACCCTACACCTAGAATAATTATCGTCAAAGAAACTTTGAAGATACTAATACCAAATACAGTAGAGGCAAAACGCGACACTCCGCGAGATATCGAGGGACAGCGATTAGAGCTCTGTCTAGCGGAGTGACCTGAGAGTTACTGATTCTGTCATAAGAGCACGTGTATTTGTTTGTGAAGTTTTGGGGGTTATTTATGCGTTTGCATTACGTTGACATAAGTAAATAGTAGCGTGTGTCATTCCTTTATATCTCCTGTCAATATGAGTGGAAAGATATGTGCTGCGTTTGGCTGCAATAACTATGAAGTGCAGAAGGATTCGTGGTCTTTCTTCCGTTTCCCTCGTAATAAGAAAACGTAAGTAAATACTGTGTTTGCATATATATTCTTCCAGTTACAAAGACATTTTTATAGAAGGCCTATTTCCTAAACTTCTGACCTGCGCGACCCATATTTTAACTGGCTTAAAATATAATAAACTTATTTTATTGTATTAGTGCAGCAGTGAACCTTCAATACCGATGTGTTGTTGTAGGTGTGATCTGTGGGTGTTGATTTAATTCAATGCATATGTGTGTGGCTGCTTGTGTTCCAAGTTACCCCATTTGGAATGCCGTAATGCGTTGTCAAGCATTGAAGAAAATGTGGGTGATTTAAGAAATGTGATGATGATGATGATGCAAATTTGCTTTACCCTAATGTAATGGCAAGTATTGCTTATAGGGAAATTTTGACGTTTTTCCGGCTAAATTTGTAGATTTTCTTTCTGTTAGTAGGCTTCAAGTTAAAAGAAAAATTGTCCAGCCCTTAAATGTAAATTCATTGAATCATGTGTGTAAGGAATGTGCCAATATTTTTATTGACAAGTGTCCTAATGTGATGTACAATGCTTTTACATGAGAAAAAGAAGACAAATCTAGCCGTGAAAGTTCAGGCAGGTATGCTAAAGCTAAAAAAGTAATGCATAAATGAAAGATCGGGCCCTTTCACAGCAGTCCATTTCACATCTTGATTGTATGTCTAATTTCAGTCCTTAAATAATAACCTGTTAAATAATTCTTCATTCATGTATTCAGAATTGCTTTAGCAACTTTAAAGTTAATACTTTAGCAACACTTTCTTTCTAGACGTAATTTATTTATCCATTTCCGTATATATATTTCCACTATTTGAATTTAGCGCGAATTTTCAGGTCATGCCACTAGAAGCGCCACTTGCGAATTGTCTCCCATTTTAACAAGGCTAAATCCGGAAGTGTCGCGTATTGTCTACTGTATTTGCTAATACCTAATGTAGCTGATAAACCTCAAGGTTTTGACCCTGAGGACAGCTATCACCACAACCATCACACTTATTCACATACTTGCACATTTATAACATCTGTTTTTTTTTTTTTTTTTGCTAGTTGTTTTACGTCGCACCGACACGGATAGGTCTTACGGCGACGATGGGACAGGAAAGGACTAGGAGTGGGAAGGAAGCGGCCATCGCCTTAATTAAGGTACAGCCCCGGCATTTGCCTGGTGTGAAAATGGGAAACCATGGAAAACCATTTTCAGGGCTGCCGACAGTGGGGTTCGAACCTACTATCTCTCGAATACTGGATACTGGCCGCACTTAAGCGACTGCAGCTATCGAGCTCGGTGTTCAACATCTGGGTTATCAGCCACTATCATGCGTAAACGCAGACAGAACAACCTAATTTCTAGGTTATCAGCCACTATCATATACGGTATGAATAAGCACACACACCACAAGTTGTTCAACACTTCTAAATGCTCAGGCTATATAAAACTATAATTGAGTTAATGAAGTCTAATGCGATGTACCATTTACAAATCTATCCTTAAAAATGTAACATAATTTACAATATGATGAAAAACAGGAAGCCACGTAGGCTATGACTCACCAAAGCAGCCAGTCATTAAATATACGATACGGTACAATGCAGGAAACAAATATTTACATGTAAGTCATACACCATTCTTCTCCAGAAATGTTGTGAAAACGTGAGAACTGCATGTCTTAAAAATATTGTTCCACAGGAGTTCTTTAACGTGCCAGTAAATCTACCGACACAAGGCTGACGTATTCGAGCACCTTCAAATAACACCGGACTGAGCCAGGATCGAACCTGCCAAGTTGGGTTCGAAAAGCCAGCGCCACTCAGTCCTGTCATCCTACATTAAATAAATGATGTTTTTAATTTTTTGAGGGGCTTGGGACATATAGGTCATCATCCAGGTATACTTACAGAGTAAGGTTTTTTTTTTTTCCTATTTGCTTTACGTCGCACCGACACGGATTCTTATGGCGAGGATGGGACAGGAAAGACCTAGGAATGGGAAGGAAGCGGCCGTGGCCTTAATTAAGGTACAGCCCCAGCATTTGCCTGGTGTGCAAATGGAAAACCATCTTCAGGGCAGCTCACAGCTGCGCACTCCTAACCGCACGGCCAACTCGCCCGGTACTTACAGTAGGTGTTTGTTGAATTTGTCTGGTAACCTCATCGTGTGTATAACAAGATTTTAGGGTCTAGGACTTCAAACAAGGTACCATTCCGGAATTTTCCTGGAAAGAGTGTGGGAAAACCCGGGGAAACCACTCTCAGGATGTCCACTGTCTGGACTGGGATTCGAACCTTCTATCTCCGGACATCCGGCTCAGCCGCACAGTCATGGTGCGCGACTTACGGATATACTGTGCGGTCCAGAAATATATTTAGAAAACGTTCAAAGTAAGATAAGTCCACGATGTGAATCCTGGAAGGGATTTCGGTCTTTGGTCTAAGACTAACAGTAGTATAAGTCAGATCAGAATTAAACTATATGCACAATATTTCATCCCGTTCTAATGGTACACGTAAACATGTTAATAACCATCTAAGGGAGAAGAGTACAGGTCACGTGACTTATACTCTCTTTCCCTGGCAGTCTAAATACGGTATGTAATCATGTCAGAGTCTACGGTTACAGATTTTAATCCTTACCTGTGAAAAGATATCTTAACTCCCTTTTCAAATCTCTGAAAAAAACCTACAACCTGTTTTCCAGTCATTGACCGGGTCAGGGATGTAATGAATGAAGCATATATAGGCTGTTATTACAATGGTGTCGCCACTCCCAAGGTGATTTATTAATGAGTTATAAGTGCTATGAAATGATAATGGAGAGTGTCGCTGGAATGAAAGATGACAGGGAAAACCGGAGTACCCAGAGAAAAACCTATCCCGCCTTCGCTTTGTCCAGCACAAATCTCACTTGGAGTGACCAGGATTTGAACCACGGTATCCAGCGGTGAGAGGCCGACGCGCCGCCGTCTGAGCCACGGAGGCTTTTCTCAAATCTCTGACTACAATTGTAAGCAACGCAAGATATGATCATTTTTTCCCATATTCCTTCAAATTGGCGAACTTCACTGATCCCATTCACGAAGATATGTGCTTTTATATATTTGTAATACATTACAGTAATATAGAAAAAGCCTCGTATGACGATAATGATTACTTGAAATTTCCTGACGCCGACAGCCCGTGCATATTCATCATGGGTGCCCAACATCAGCTGATTTTTCCTATCGCCGTGTTATGCCGGCAGCACCCTCTCCGTCTATTTGTATGCTCGAAGGGCATAATCATGTGTGTGGTTGCCACTATGGACCCAACAGCGCGAGAGACCTACTGACTTCTCTTCATCGCGAGAGTTCTTCCAGATAATAATAATAAAAATAAGAAGAAGAAGAAGAAGAAGAAGAATAGGGTGTTCAGAACTGAGGAACGTAAATACGAAAAATCTCTCATTGAAAATATAGAACAAAACTTTAGGAAGAATGAAAGCAGAGAGTACTACAGAGCCTTCAAACGCAAACTCACTGGCTATAAACCACCATCTCTATGCTTTGAGCGAAATGACGGCACACTGGCGACGTCAAATGAAGAAAATTGCAGCATTCTGGCAGATTACTTCAAGAATTTACTTAATTGCTCTAAACCGCAAAGCGCCATTGAGACCAAGGAACCCTTACTCAGGTACCCAGATTCCAGACCACCCGACAGAGATGAAATCAAGCGCCACATTGCCCGTCTCAAAAATAACAAAGCGCCGGGGGAAGACTCAGTAGTAGCAGAACTATGGAAATATGCCCCAGAGGAATCACTTGATATCTTGCAAAAGCAAATAGAAGAAATTTGGAAGAAGGAGACCCTACCCGAAGATTGGAAAATAGCTTTGATCCATCCATTACACAAAAAAGGCAGCATGAAGAACATCAACAACTACAGAGGAATATCTTTGCTACCCGTGACTTACAAAATTCCATCACTTGCCATCCTGGAGCGTTTGGAAGCACAAGTCGAACATCAAATAGGTGAATACCAAGGAGGGTTCAGAAAAGGTCGCTCAACAGCTGAACAGATCCAAAATCTCAAAACGATCATCATATATTGTACACTACGGCCCAAGCAGTATGTGTCTGTCTTTGTAGACTTTAAGAAAGCGTACGACTCCATTGACCGGGAAGTCCTGCTAAACATCTTAAATTAATTTGGAGTTGATTTGAAACTGCTGGCATTAATTAGAGCCACCCTGACCGATACAAAATCCAAGGTGAAGTTCCAGGGATGTCTCTCGCATTCCTTTGACATCAAAACAGGAGTCCGACAAAGTGATGGGCTATCCCCGATACTCTTCAACTGTGTTCTTGAAAAGATCATCAGAACCTGGCGGGTGAGATTACAGGAAACCAACTACAGTCCATTGAGAATAGGAACCAAATCCAAGGGGATCGCAACAGACTGCTTAGCATTTGCCGATGATATTGCTGTTCTCTCAAACGACATAGACACCGCTAGAGCTCAAGTTGAAATTTTAAAGGAAATTGCCGAACAAACTGGTATGCAGATATCGTTTGAGAAAACAGAAGTAATGACTAACATCAAAGAGACTCTACCAAAACTCCATACAAAATACGGGGACATCACCCGAGTAGACAAATTCAAATACCTGGGTGAGATCATCATGAAAAATGGACTGGACAAAGAAGCACTTCAGGAGCGAGTACGCAAACTGGAAATAGCCTACCAAACATCCCGCACAATCTACAACAAAAAAAATGCCTTTCCCAAAACACCAAGATACGTCACTATGAAACAGTTCTGAAGCCAGTAGTTCTATATGCAGCCGAAACCCTGTCTCTAAATGCCAACAAAGGACTCCTTCAAGAAGTGGAGAAAAGAGAACGCAAAATTGTGGGAGGAATCTTGGGATCAAAGTACAGAAATGGAATCCATCAAAAGAGATCCAACAAGGAAGTCTACAGTAAAATAGAGAAAATTACCGACACAATCAGAAAAAGACGGGCACGATTTTACGGTCATCTGAAAAGAATGGACGGAAGAAAGTTAACTAAAGAAATCTTTCACTTTTTGGATTCAAACCCCAAAACCACAATTCCCTGGTTTAGAAATACCAAAGAAGACCTGCAAATGCTACATTTCTCAGCTGAAGACGCCCTTAACAGAGATCTCACCGAGCTAGATAGCTGCAGTCGCTTAAGTGTGGCCAGTATCCAGTATTCTGGAGATAGTACGTTCGAACCCCACTGTCGGCAGCCCTGAAGATGGTTTTCCGTGGTTTCCCATTTTCACACCAGGCAAATGCGGGGCTGTACCTTAATTAAGGCCACGGCCGGTTCCTTCCTACTCCTAGGCCTTTCCTATCCCATCGTCGCCGTAAGACCTATCTGTGTCGGCGCGACGTAAAACAAATAGCAAAAAAAAAAAAAAAACAAAAAAAAACAAACAGAGATCTCTTCCGCAAGAAAATATTGACGAACGGGCTAAACCGAGACGAGCAACCGAAGAGAAGACACGGTGCCCCTTGGACAGAGGAGCGTAAGCAGGCCCACTCACAAAGAATGAGGGAAATTTGGGCTCTAAAGAAGGCCAAGTTCAGTGTCAAATGCAACAAGACTTAACGTGGTCCTTGATGGCCCCAGCGAATTATATAATAATAATAATAATAATAATAATAATAATAATAATAATAATAATAATAATAATAATAATAATAATAATAATAATAATAATAATTTACGAGACTGCTAAATTTTGTCGGACCAATTTCATTGCCACACCTGCATCATGCAAGCCTACGTGGCTCAGGCGGCAGCGCGTCGGCCTCTCACCGCTGAGTTCCGTGGTTCAAATCCCGGTCACTCCTAAGCGGAGACGGGACAGGTTTTTCTCCGGGTATTCCGGTTTTCCCTGTCATCTTTCATTCCAGCAACACTCTCATTAATCATTGCCCCAGAGGAGTGCACAATATTCCTATCCTCGCCGCAAGATTCTTTCCGTCCCTGACCCGGTCAATGACTGGAAAACAGGTTGTAGGGTTTCATTCAACCTGCATCATGCGTCCAGACGGACCAACATTATTTTGCTTACTGTTCACTATGAAATCCATTACAATAAATAATACGAAGCGAATTGGAACCTATCAATCGAATCTCATGGACCGAATGATAAGCCATAGTCGAATGTATAGAGAGTATACTCCTCAACATCATCCATCATTACGAATGTTCGGACACTTCGCGCGAGATTGAGTGAGTGGTTCTGAAAACTCCGCGGTCTCTCCTCGACAGCCTATCGCTATCCCATCCTACGCGCAGCTTGACGTAGCCAAAGGTCATAAGGTACCGTAACAAAAACTATACGAGAAAAAGATGAGGAAAAAAAAAACCTATAATATAATAACAATTCACATGCATCTCTCATGTGAATTACACACACATGGAACTTCACTAAGAGAGTTTCGAATTAAATAAAATGTACGGTGATTGCGCTTATGAGACATTAACACCGTCGTGTTAAATAAAGAAGAAAAAAAGAGAAAAAAAGAAAGGAAAACCCTACAGCCAGTCACGAACATACCTACTGACTTAATGACGATAGGAGATTTATAAATCCTAATAAGCGATAATATTGAAACGAATGTAAGAATTGTATTTACCGGTTGTAGAAGTAGGGAATTTCTGAACCCCACGAAGTATTTCAGCTCCTTTGAAACATGCTCACTCTGTCACTTGTTATGTTACGGTATTTCTCCACAGTGTTGGAGTAGTGGAGATACGACTTATAGCCAACCTTGTAACGAGATAGTTTTGATTCTTGTCCAGATTAATACTTAAACTGTTGTACAATCGCAGTCTCACATTAAGTTAAATGTCATCTCCTGAAATTTCGACTAACTTCGACCGAATTCCTCAGCCAAGAAGTTCTATAAACAATTTACTGAGATCGAGCCAAATATTTCATTAATTTGTTATTAGCCGTCCTGTTGGAGTAACTGCAAAATGATAAATGACAAGCGGTAAACATTGTGAGGTTATTAAGTGTATGTCGAACATGTTCCGCGTTATAACCTTTTAATTAAAACATAGGATGCTGATTTCTTGCATACAACGTTTGCAGCATGCAAAATCTAGGTAATGTAAAGAGAAAGGATCTATTTTCATTCTATGCCATATTCATCTTATTTTATATTTGAATCTTGAAATATACCATTAGAATATAGGTTAGATTGGGTCATGCTTGATTCAGAAGAACCCAGAACAAGTGAAAATATGACATTTTAAAATTCTTTATTTTGTGTATACTGTTATTCCTTTCAGTAATAATAAATACACACTTCCTTTATTTGTTATTACTTACAGCTATAACGTAATTTCGACCCAGGCTGATGGTACTTATATTTACAGTCCTAGAAATAAATGTACATTAAGACTTGGCGAAAGTTTAAGAGAATCACTTTTTCTATTCAGCGTTCTGTCAGCATGTCATGGCATGAAAAGCAGGCTAAATGCTTGGTTCCTAACATTGTCATTGGCCTGAAGGTGGTTTTCCGTGGTTTCCCATAATTAAGGCCGCGGTTGCTTGCTTCCCATTCCTAGGCCTTTCCTGTCCCATTGTCGCCATAAGACCTATCTCTGTCGGTGCGACGTAAAGCAAGTAGCAAAAAAGAATTACTTAAGGTTTGATCCTTCTTCTGGAGTATCACTGGAGTGCATTGAGTAAAACCAACAATATAGTCTACATTTGTGAATATTCTACTAATTCTAATTAGGTTTATACTGTCTTTTTCGTGTGGGAATTCTTAGGCGGAGCATTGTCTCTCTTTCTAGATAAGGTACTATACAAATTTTGACAAAATGGGGTTGGTTTGAATTTTAGTGAGAAGGGTCAGAGGTAAAGATTCATGGGTAGGAGAAGATCTCTTTGTAAAATTGGCATGTTATCATTGTTGCTCATCTAAGGGTCAAGCTGTGATCAAGGACACTTTGAGGTCATGTCAGTTTACACTGTGTTTATACAGTCAGTCTTAGTCCACATACTTCCTGATCCGAATTGTTGATGCTTTCATCATCTTGTTTGGTAATTAATATGCAGAGCACACAGCTGTAGTTTAGTAGTTTACATTTCCTCATTTCCTGCTATCAATTATAAGGATATTATTATAAATTTATTTCACATGACCATTTGGTGCAGGTATTTAGATAACACTATATGTATTAAGCATTTTAATTATATTTATCTTGTATTAACAGTGTTGTGTATCTGTCCCTAGTATTTAGTTTTTGTTGAATTACTATGTCGTACTTTTATTTTTAAATTAACGAGCTAGTGGCTGTGCGGTTTAAGTCACATAGCTTTCAACTTGCATTCGGGAGACACTGGGTTCAAATCCTATTGTCAGCAGCCCTGAAGATGGTTTTCCGTGGTTTCCCATTTTCACACCAGGCAAATGCTGGGGCTGTACCTTAATTAAGGCTACGACCGCTTTTGTTACCAATCCTAGATCTTTCCTATTCCCTCATCACTATAAGTCCTATCTGTGTCAATGTGGCGTGAAGCAGATAGTGTATTTTAACATTTTTCTACAATCCAGCATTATTATTGAAAGTGGTTAAGTGTAAGAGAGGGCTGTGAGCCCTGATTTTGCCACAAATGTAAGTCAAGAATAAATAAATAATTAAATAAATAAATAAATAAATAAATAAATAAATAAATAAATAAATACTTCTAGTAGGCGTATTGTTTGGTTTCAGGGTCCTAGGTTTGATTCTCTGCTGTGCCACGGAATTTTTAATGCTAAACGGTTAATTCCGTTGGCGCATAGACTGGCTTTTTTTGTTGTCCCCAACTTTCCTGCAACTTGCAGACCACACACAACACTACCGCCCACCACACGAACACACAATTTCCAATACACGACAGATGCTGCCCACCTTCATTGGAGGGTCTGGCTTACAAGGGCTCCACCAGGCTAGCGGTAATCATACAGAATAGTAGTAGTAGTTATTGTTGTTCAGATCCTTTATTGTAAAGACACAAAGTGGGATCAGTCAATACTGATATGCATGTAGGGCAGTCACCCAGGTGGCAGATTCCCTATCTGTTGTTTTCCTAGCCTTTTTTTTTTTTTTTTCATCATTTCAATAATGTTCAATAAATTTCCAACTGGTTGTAGGATTACTTGGCTCTTTAATTGTTTTTGTATTATGTACAAAATTAATATTATGTTTCACTGGTAGTTAATGCTAGCTAATTTTATCCACTTCTGAGGACTCAAAAAAGTCCATTTGGTTTCCTGAGCTATCTTGAGTTTCCTACATTGTTTACATTCCAACTCTTCATTACCTTGATTTTAATTAATTTTTTTTTTCAATCATTACGAGTAGAAATAATCTCAGAATCATAACCATATCCAGACTAACAGTAACCATTTAGGTAAAAATATTTTTGTCCCCTATCATCATGGTAAACAACTCCCCATACATTTTCCAATGTCTCCAATGTCTCCTCCTTTTCTATTAACCAATCATCTTTATAAGGTTAGGGTTGCTTAGCTGTGAGTTTGCATTTGGGAGATGGTGGGTTCAAATCGATGCGTTAGTGCAACATTAAACGACTAGTAAAAAAAAAAAAAAAAAAAAAAAGGAAAATATAATCTTTAATTTTGTCCAGCTACTTCCTTCTAGGATGTACAAATGGTCTTTTTCCAGGCACCCTATTCTCTAAGTACTTCTTGGGAATCCACGTCCTCTGCATTTGCTTACATGGTCAAACTATTTCAGCCATGCAGCTCTCAGTCTTTCCTCCATTGTTGAGTTCACCTTCATATCCCTTACGATGTAATCATTCCTGACTCAGTCTCTTCTAATCTTCTGTCCCATTTGTAATGGAGTATTACAGTATCTAATAATAATAATAATAATAATAATAATAATAATAATAATAATAATAATAATAATAGCTGGGGTTGTATCTTGATTAAGGCCATGGCCATTTCTTTCCCACTTCAACCCCTTTCCTATCCCATTGTCGCCATAGGACCTGTCTGTGTCGGTGCAACGTAAAGTAAAATTTTAAATAATAACTACTACATTTTTACCATTTTCTTAAAACGCCAGAGTGCCGGAATTTTGTCCTGCAGGAGTTTTCTTACGTGCCACTAAATCTACCAATATGAGGCCGACATATTTGAGCACCTTCAAATACCACCAGACTGAGCCGGGATCGAGCCCGCCAAATTGAGCTCAGAAGCCTAGCGCTCTGTTGCCTAAGCTACTTAGCCCGGTGATATTACAGTATCATCTGGGTATTTTGTATTCTTGAGATTACTTCACGCTGATTGTGGAATTGTTGAGGAGAGTATGAATTGTGCTGGGAAGCCAGAATTGTTGTCAAATGAGTTGTTTGAGTGATGGCAATTCTAATTACTTATATTGTGGAGAGTTTTTCTAGGCTACCTGATAGGTAACTTACTTGGTTTTCTACCTTGTGTGAAGTTCTGAGACACACTTATGATTCCAGTCTCTTACAAAATGTATAAATGCAAATCCAAGTGCTGTACAATCAATAACCATCCAATACTAAAAGCTTTACCTTGTTGTTGGAGCCACTTTCTTCTATTTCTTGCTACTCTTTTTAATTTCATATTTGTGAATCCCATAATGTTCTTCACCTCATCCGTAATCCATATATTTCCCTTTTGATCATCGTCGTCCTCTCTTCCTAGCAATCCCGCCCCCTCCCCCATGAAGTTCAGAAGAAAATTGCTTCACAACATTTGTGGCCATTTATATTTTTCTTCTGTTCATTATTCTTCATTATTCTTCCTTGTCTTTGATGCTTCCATTTGCGTTTCATCCTCCTTCCCCGACGTCCAAGTTAGAATAGGTTAGGTTACAAGTGGTAGGTTTCTTCATGACCTTGCACTGTAACAAATTAGATGTGTTGTGCTTCCCCCACTTAAGTCTCTCTTTATAATTCCACATTTTAACCGAGCAAGTGTCTGTGCGGTTACGGGGGCGCAGCTGTGAGCTTGCATTCGGGAGATAGTGGATTCGATCCTCACTGTTGGCAGCCCAGAAGGTGGTTTTCCGTGGTTTCCCATTTTTACACCAGGCAAATGCTGAGGCTGTACCTTAATTGAGGTCACAGTCACTTCCTTCTCACTCCTATTCCTTTCCTATCCCAGTGTTGCCATAAGACCCATCTGTGTCTGTGCGACGTAAAGCATGTTGACATTTTTTAAAAAATAACTCCACATTTAATGATAAATGTTGAGAGTCTGCCGAGGACAGATTTGCCAAGTACTACAGATTTTCTGTTGTTTCTACTGTTTTCTCACACCTACGGCAATACGGAAGTGGTACTGATTATTATGGATTTCACAAAATAAAATGCTCTTTGTAAATTCTACATTTCTCCCACAAATATGAAAAAAATATTTCATACGTTGGACACTCGGTGTTAGAAATCAGTACATGAGAAAATGATGATGAAATAGCGACATTTGCACCTTTAACAGCTGCTTCAACTTCTTGTAAATTCCCAACATATGTGCTCAGTTTCTGTTTATCTGTGATTTAGTAATGAGTTGTCTGTGCTGATTATTATGTCCGTTGCATGCTTCTGCTGCAAATTTATGTCATGTAGTACAGGCATTTATTTCAGTAAGGTTAAGAACAAAACCACAAAAGTGACAGTAATAATGTTATACGGAGTGAATGTTTTTTCACACCTTTTTTTGTTGAACACAGCCTTCTCTTATTTGCTGAAGACCATGCCACTACGAACAACCACCTTTGAAGGTTGGCGTTTCTGTGAGTGGGATGTTAGAGTGTTTATTTAAATCAGTGATGTGACTTACAAGTGTGTTAGCTCTTAATGTAGCTACGAATTTGTTTTCACAGAGTATATGTTTTAAAAAAAAACCTGTTTATTCAGGGCGTCGACCTAGGAAGTTCTTTTGCCCCTACTTGCACCATATGTGAGAACCCTGCGTGTATTATGTAAATGGCGGATGTGTAATGTCTTGAATGTGAGGAAAGGAACATTAAGAACGACACAAACACCCAGTCCCCAGGCCAGGGATATTAATCATATAAAAACCCCTGACCTGGCCGGGAATCGAACCTGGGGCCGCGGGTGACAGGCGGACGGGTTGCCCCCTGCACCGTGGGGCCAGACCAGAGTATATGTTAATAATGTTATTAATTTTTACGTCCCACTATCTACTTTTACAGTTTTCAGAGACACCCAGAGTATACATTTAACAGTTTTGTCTGCCTTATGACGTCTAGCACAGGAGGGATTATTCCACTCTAATACAGATGCCCTCTTAGTCTGTACCATTGAGCAAATCAGTTGTTCGTTTCAGATTTTTCTGCTCATATTGGCAAGACCCAGTGTTTCCAGTGCACTATGTCTTCTGCTATGGGCTAGAACAATTGTGTTACTTTCATTGATCTATCACAGTTTATACTTGGCTTTGACAATAGTGAAAGTATGAGTGATGCTAGTAATGCCATTTCTTATGCAGCCAGTCCCTGCTATGAATGGTGTGAATATGTTGCTCATAGTCTCAGTTGGTGCACGCATTTCAGTTGGCTTGGCAGACTGATATGTAATAACTTCTGGTGCGGCGAACAAAGCACCGGGAAACTACCTCACTCATTTCCCTAGTACGCCTCTTTAATGATGCCTAGGCCATCTATGACAGCTAATAGTGGAGCTGTTGAGGATCCAACTAGCCTTTGGGCTGGAGACTGAAAAAAAAACACACACACGCAGAGGATTTTATAAGCTCTTCTTTCATTTGGGTTTTCTGCATAGTTGCATCATTCAGTTGATCTCCTGTACGGTACTTTATATAACTGTTCATCATCCATTCTTTGGCCTTTAGCCCCTCTTAAACACCCATAATTCCTCGTGATTAGGATATATTATAATGTACGTACTTTATAGAGTATTATGAAAGAGAGAAAATGGATAAGGCATATTTTTTGCCCATTAGTTATTAAAATAACTAAACATACTCTATTTCATAAATACATTCACAAGGAGGAAGCACAGTGGTAGGAACAGCCATCGTTTTGTTGCCTTCCTTCATCTTCCATCTGAGTTGCTCTTGCACATGTAACACATAATCCGTTATGCTGTGAATCGCTGCCAGCTTATCACTGTTGAAGAGAACTTAACACACACACACATTTTCTCTCTCTCTCTCTCTCTCTCTCTCTCTCTCTCTCTCTCTCAGTTGTTACTGAAGATTTTGATGCTATGGTGTGCAGTGAATACATCATGACATGGCGTGTACTGACACAGAAATTGGCTATGATTATTATCTATGCATGGTTTTATTATTTAGCAGTTGTTTTTTAAAGCACATTTTACTTTTGCCACTTTTTTCATAAGCATATTTCATTTTTACTTTTCTTGGTTCATGTTTGTGGGTTACTGTAGTCACGTCCTAGTTCGTGAACCATGGGCAACGGCTGAGTGGCCTAGTAAGTGGTCCTGAGAGTTGGGATACCAGTTTGCTATGGAATGGGAGTAGGCATCTCGGACATATTCTGAGTCATGGCCCTCCTTGTGCTCAGGCGGCTAGGACTATACAATTCACCGGTGGTCCATAATACGTTAAAGGAGAGATCCTCACTTGGACTATGTGCAAGTAGGGTAGCATCCTGCTTCATGAATTTACCGAGCTCAGAACATTTTAAGCAAGCCTCGGACCTATGGGAGTAATGGAGTCCCACTCCCATTTGACAGGCGAAGGACTCCTTGGAAACAACTTGGCGAATGAAATGGAATTCGATGGGGAGCTATCAATATTAATGGGGCTTATGGAAGAAAGAAGGTAGAACTGGCTGAGTCAGCAAAGAGGATGCATCTGGATGTGCTAGGAGTAAGTGATATTTGGGTAAGGGGAGATAACGAGGAAAAGATAGGAGATTATAAAGTGTACTTGACAGGTGTTAGAAAGGGAAGGGCAGAGTCTGGGGTAGGGCTCTTTATCAGGAATACCATTGCACGAGAACATAGTTTCTGTGAGGCACGTAAATGAGCGAATGATGTGGGTAGATTTGTCAGTTGGAGGAATTAGGACAAGAATTGTGTCCGTGTATTCACCATGTGAGGGTGCAGATGAGGATGAAGTTGACAAGTTTTATGAAGCATTGAGTGACATCGTAGTCAGGGTCAACAGCAAGGATAGAATAGTGCTAATGGGCGATTTCAAAGCGAGAGTTGGGAATAGAACTGAAGGATACGAAAGGGTGATTGGTAAATGTGGGGAAAATATGGAAGCTAATGGGAATGGGAAGCGTTTGCTGGACTTCTGTGCTAGTATGGGATTAGCTGTTACAAATACATTCTTCAAGCATAAGGCTATTCACCGCTACACATGGGAGGCTAGGGGTACCAGATCCATAATAGACTATATCTTAACAGACTTTGAATTCAGGAAATCTGTTAGGAATGTACAAGTTTTTCGCGGATTTTTCGATGATACAGACCACTATCTGATCTGTAGTGAACTAAGTATCTCTAGGCCTAGGGTAGAGAAAGTGAAATCTGTCTGCAAACGAATAAGGGTAGAAAATATCCAGGATGAGGAAATTGGACAGAAGTACATGGATATGATTAGTGAGAAGTTTCGAACAGTAGACAGTAAGCAGGTTTCAGGATATAGAAAGTTAATGCGTGGCATACAGGGATGCTGTAGCAGAAATAGCAAGGGAATGCCTAGGAACAACTGTGTGTAAAGATGGGAAAAGGCGAACATCTTGGTGGAATGATGAAGTGATAGCAGCCTGTAAACATAAAAAGAAGGTTTATCAGAAATGGCTCCAAACAAGGGCCGAGGCAGACAGGGATTTGTACGTATATGAAAGAAATAGAGCGAAACAAATAGTTGTTGAATCCAAAAAGAAGTCGTGGGAAGATTTTGGTAATAACCTGGAAAGGCTAGGTCAAGTAGCAGGGAAACCTTTCTGGACAGCAATAAAGAATCTTAGGAAGGGAGGGAAAAAGGAAATGAACAGTGTTTTGAGTAATTCAGGTGAACTCATAATAGATCCCAGGGAATCACTGGAGAGGTGGAGGGAATATTTTGAACATCTTCTCAATGTAAAAGGAAATCATCCTGGTGGTGTTGCAAATAGCCAAGTTCATGGGGAGGAGGAAAATGATGTTGGTGAAATTATGCTTGAGGAAGTGGAAAGGATGGTAAATAAACTCCATTGTCATAAGGCAGCAGGAATAAATAAAATTAGACCTGAAATGGTGAAGTATAGTGGGAAGGCAGGGATGAAATGGCTTCATAGAGTAGTAAAATTAGCGTGGAGTGTTGGTAAGGTACCTTCAGATTGAACAAAAGCAGTAATTGCACCTATCTATAAGCAAGGGAACAGGAAGGAGTGCAACAACTATCAAGGTATCTGAATTTATTAGTATACCAGGCAAAGTATTCACTGGCATCTTGGAAGGGAGGGTGCGATCAGTCGTTGAGAGGAAGTTGGATGAAAACCAGTGTGGTTTCAGACCACAGAGAGGCTGTCAGGATCAGATTTTCAGTATGCGCCAGGTAATTGAAAAATGCTACGAGAGGAATAGGCAGTTGTGTTTATGTTTCGTAGATCTAGAGAAAGCATATGACAGGGTACCGAGGGAAAAGATGTTCGCCATACTGGGGGACTATGGAATTAAAGGTAGATTATTAAAATCAATCAAAGGCATTTATGTTGACAATTGGGCTTCAGTGAGAATTGATGGTAGAATGAGTTCTTGGTTCAGGGTACTTACAGGGGTTAGACAAGGCGGTAATCTTTCACCTTTGCTGTTCGTTGTTTACATGGATCATCTGCTGAAAGGTATAAAATGGCAGGGAGGGATTCAGTTAGGTGGAAATGTAGTAAGCAGTTTGGCCTATGCTGACGACTTGGTCTTAATGGCAGACTGTGCCGAAAGCCTGCAGTCTAATATCTTGGAACTTGAAAATAGGTGCAATGAGTGTGGTATGAAAATTAGCCTCTCGAAGACTAAATTGATGTCAGTAGGTAAGAAATTCAACAGAATTGAATGTCAAATTGGTGATACAAAGCTAGAACAGGTCGATAATTTCAAGTAATTAGGTTGTGTGTTCTCCCAGGATGGTAATATAGTAAGTGAGATTGAATCAAGGTGTAGTAAAGCTAATGCAGTGAGCTCGCAGTTGCGATCAGTAGTATTCTGTAGGAAGGAAGTCAGCTCCCAGACGAAACTGTCTTGACATCGGTCTGTTTTCATACCAACTTTGCTTTACGGGAGCGAAAGCTGGGTGGACTCAGGATATCTTATGAATAAGTTAGAAGTAACAGACATGATAATAGCAAGAATGATTGCTGGTACAAACAGGTGGGAACAATGGCGGGAGGGTACTCAGAATTAATGATGGGACATTCGATTCATTTTACTGAATCGATTCATTTGATTCCGTTCACGTTACTGAATCGATACAGTGATCCGATTCACGGCTCACTGGTCACCGCTCCTACTGCATCTGTGTAGTATGTGCTGGTAAGACAGCAGCAACAGCATTCAGTGCTCGCAGCTGCCATCTGGTCTTCGTACTATGAACTACTTTCTTAGAAAAAAAATGCTAGTCACTCTAATACATCGAAGGTTTCCGGCGACGCAGGGTGGGGAAAGGTTAGGATTAGGAAGGTATCAGCCATGACCTGAATTAAGGTACAGTCCCAGCATTTCCTGGTGTGAAAATGGGGAAACTACGGAAAAACCATCTTAACGGCTGCCGACGGTGGGTTTCGAACCCACCATCCCCCGAATGCAAGCGCATAGCCACGCGATATTAACCGCACGACAACTCGCTCAGTCATTTTTAAAAAAAAAAGTATTTTTCTATCAGCTGAGGATTTTTTTTAATAGTCATATTTTATATAGGCTACCTGAGATGTACAGTAACCCGCTGGTTTTCTGATTCAACATACTGTTATTGCGTCTGTCCACATATGATTGAAGTCTTGTGCAACGATGTGACATATGAACTGAGAGAATACTGAGCCGTTCTTCCCAATATAAAACAGGTACTTTTGAGTGGTCATGAGCATGACTCATAGTCATAGGGCAGGCTAGAGTCGAGTTTAATTGTCAA
The DNA here is from genome assembly GCF_040414725.1 of Anabrus simplex. Classification (NCBI taxonomy): domain Eukaryota; kingdom Metazoa; phylum Arthropoda; class Insecta; order Orthoptera; family Tettigoniidae; genus Anabrus; species Anabrus simplex. The sequence goes on along the minus strand of NC_090266.1, from coordinate 1,155,387,935 downwards.
ATGTCAACTAAGTTATAATACTAAGATTCATTAAACTAATAAATAGTATAACCTAATAGCATACCTACTTACTAGCTACTTCAGAATTATGTTGTGACTACCTTTTTAACACTGCAAATAAATCCATCTATTATTTAAACCTCCCTGTAAGAAGAGGACAGTGAATGCAAATGGGTATTATTTTCAAATGAGCTGAGCTCGAGAGTCCATTATAGCATACGATTCTTTCAGTGTAGCATGGCTCACTGTATGTCTCGCTGCAGTGAGCCGATAAGGAGCCGTGTGTATCTTGTGTCTCACTGAGCCGTGCTCGTTCACGATTCTTTCCATGTGCCATGGCTCACTGTATGTCTCGCTGCAGCGGAAGCTCGGCTCTCCGCGTGTCCAGTGAGCCGATAAGGAGCCGTGTGTATCATGTGTCTCACTGAGCCGCGCTCGTTCGCGATTCTTTCGATGTGCCATGATTCACTGATTCACTGTCTCGCTGCAGCGGAAGCTCGGCTCCCCGGCAATGTCCAGTGAGTGCGCCACTCAGCACTGTCCGCTGGGAGTAAGCTGAATCATGTGCCGTGAGCTCGCCGTTCCTGTGAATCGATTCACTCGGACACTTGAATGAATCGATACACTGCTTCGAATCATACATTCAGTAGCCAACACTACTCGGAATGAGGAGATAAAGGGTAATTTAGGAATGAACTCGATGGATGAAGCTGTACACATAAACCGGCTTCGGTGGTGGGGTGATGTGAGGCGAATGGAGGAGGATAGGTTACCTAGGAGAATAATGGACTCTGTTATGGAGGGTAAGAGAAGTAGACGACGATGGTTAGACTCGGTTTCTAACGATTTAAAGATAAGAGGTGTAGATCTAAATGAGGCCACAACACTAGTTGCAAATCGAGGATTGTGGCGACGTATAGTAAATTCACAGAGGCTTGCAGACTGAACGCAGAAAGGTATAATAGTCTATAATGATAATATATGTATGTATGTTTTTTTTCTTGGGGTGGTATGACAGCACAGAAGTACCCGGCGCTGTCTAGGCAAATTTATTAAATGCAATTAACTGCATTCCCCCCTCCCAACCCTGTAAAAATTACCTGTTTATTTTCTCACCCAATTTGCCTTGAATTTCAATACTGAGGTTTTGTATGTTCAGTAGTTTTTGCTGTAAGTACCTAATTAAGCCCCCTCCAAAACCCCTGTATCCTTGATTTCATAAAATTAATTTTTAGCTTAGTTTCTTCCCCCTTTTATCTTGAAATGCCGAGTTTCACCAATATACTTGCCGCCGTCTTCCTGTGATGCTGTTGAGCAAAGCTGTTCGATATGGCAACCTTGTTGTCATAATAGCATACTGATTTCTTAATGTGGACTGACCTATTAGAACCCTTTTTGGCCAATCTGTTGGCCCTTTCCTTGCCCTGAAATCCCTCATGTCCTCGCCCCCATGTCATCTTTGCTGAGTTGTGTTATGCGAGTTTCGTGAGTGTGTCTAGGTATTCAAGTATCAGTTTAGATCAGGCCATCTAGGACTCCAGAGCCTTAAGAGCCACTTGACTGTTGTAGTATGAAAATGTTCTTATAAGATGTTCCTTCTTGACATTCTCACATACTTGCACCAGTATGACAAGAATCTCAGTGTGAAATACTGTGGCATACTGACCAAGACTAAAAGATATTTTTATTCCACATCCCACATACACCAGTGCTTACCCCAGTACTGGTTTTTGATCCATCAGTATACTGGACTGGTTCTCTATATTTAATTTCAAAAAATCCTTTTTCAAGCCATTACAATCTGGACAGTAGTATCATTTTGTCAATTCTCATGTTGTCCGCCTCCTTGGCTGAATGGTCAGCATAGTGCTTTTAGTTCAGAGGCCTCGGGTTCGATTCCCGGCTGGGCCAGAGATTTTAGCCTTAAAATGATTAATTTCAGTGGCCCAGGGACTAGGTGTTTGTACTGTCCCCAACATCTCTGCAACTCACACACCATATACAACACTATCCTCCACTACAATGCCACACAAATTTAAAAAAAAAAAAAAAAGTTCTCCTGTTGAGCATGATAACTCTTTGTCCCGAGTATATTTAAGATGTTTAGTATTCCCCAAAATTGGATCATCAACCTGAACAATGGATTCTAAAATGGGGCCAATTTAGCTTCTGCCTCTAGCCAGATGTTAAGAGATGGAAGGCCCAACAATGGCGCTGTAGGAGTCGGGACAATATTTGTAGCTTGTTCAGATTCATCCTGTATGTTTTTACTTTCACTCATGGCTACCAAACCAAGACAGAAGGAGAGATTGTGAGAGCTTGTGATGTAAATCCTATACATCACAATAGGTTTTAGTTGCCATATCTTTCCAAGCCTAATGCAACAGGTCTGTTGGCCCATGTATGCTTTATATGCCATATTCTACATTATTTTTTCAAGTACAACCCCTGTCTAAAGTTAGAAAATGCTACCCCTTCAGCATACAACAGTGGTTCCTTAAGAGTGCATAATTTGCATTGTCTGGTGAAGGTTACTAAGGTAGTTTTACTGGGGTTAACAGAAAGTTCATTTGTGTTACACCAGCTTTCCATCCTTTCAGTGGTTATTACACTGATGAGCAATTCAATTAGAGGTAGCTGCCATCGAATCTAATAGTTCAGCATGGTATGTGACTGTGATGTCATCAGACATCGTACTGGCTGTGTGAGTAATAGGTTCAGCATAGGATGGGTAAGGCACAACAGCATAGGATGGGTAAGGCACAACATCTCTGCGTTTCATCACGGCCTGATTGTCAGTACCATATGAATGTGCTATTCCATCTCAGAAATCATGCAGCCAATGGGACTTCCATGTGCTACCATGTTCAGAGTGTATCATAAGTGTGTAGATTCAGGCAAAATCACCATATCAGGATCATTTGCTGTGGAATACAACATGTTGTTGGCAGTGGTCACCGTTGGTTCACGTGAATGATAATTGTGGATAGATGGGTCACGTGCAACAGATTACTCACAAATTCATTGCTGGATAACAACAAAGTGTGAGTAGCCATACCATGCAGAACCACCTCCTCGCAATGAGTTACAGAAGCCACCGTACCATTTGGTACCATTGCTCACTGCATGTCACAAGGTGCAGAGAATGACATTGGCGCAGGAACATTACCATTGAACTCTCAAAGCATAGAGAAAGATTGCGTGGATAAATGAGTTTGGTACCAGATTGTTCACGCTGATGGGAGGCTATGAGTGCATCACTAAGCAGGGTACAGTTCAGGCTGGAGATGGTTGTATCATCGTAGGGGGACTGTTCACGGGGGATGGAATAGGACCCGTGGTACATCTGACAATGTCCCTTACCAAGGAACAATATAGGAACCTGCTGTCAGATCCTGTTCACCCATTTGTTCACCTCCAGCACACTGCAGGAGACCTGAACGTACAGTAAGGCAGTGCACCGTCCAGTTGCTCCCAAATTGTGGTTGATTGGTTCAGTGAACATTCCATGGACATGAGGTCACTTTCAACCCCAATGCTATTGAGCATATCTAGGATGCCGATGACCCTGCTCCGAACACTGTCTGTGCATTACGGGATGTGCAGTGGTCGTGGAACAGTATGACTTCCCATGCTTCCAGTTTCTTGGAGAGCCCCTGTATAACAGTCACTCTGTAATATTTAACCATGCGCACTCTTGCTGATGCCATTGTCAACAGCATTATACAATACATTATTTGTCTAGCTGTACTCTTTCTTCATTTGAATTGTAATTATCTTCAATATGGACCACTGTGAAAATGATAACTTATGACCCCACATCAGCTGTCATAGACAGCCTAGGTATCACTGAGGAGTGTGGTAGTTTCCCGTTGATTTCCTCATGGAACCAGAAAGTGCTGTTACATATCATTCTGCCAAGCCCACTGAAATGTACACACCAGCCGACCCTAGGAGCGACACTGTCACACCATTCATAACAGGAACTGGCTGCATAAGGGAAGACAGACATGACTGACATTGTTCATATCTCAGTCACTTTCATATTGTCAAAGTCAAGGATGTGAATGAAGACAGATGAATGAAAGAAACTAAGAACAGATCTGGGCTCATTTTACATTTATTATACAAGGGCTGGTGTATAAGCATGGCAACTGTTTTTTTTTTTTTTTTTTTCCTGCTTAAATGCAGAATCTAGCAGGCACATCGAAATATACAGATGGGAGTGGGTGGTGCTGTGGAATGTATGATTGTAGGGTATAAAGCGAGGTTGTCAGCCATGAAATCCTTGTGCTGCATAATGTTTATTCTCAGAGAGTACAGCAATCCCCTAGATTGTGCACAACATGTTGCCAATGATGTGGACGATACCAGTCACCTCACCGTGCGTGAATTTTGCAATCTCATGTTTCACAGCATTGTCAGGGACCTCTTGTGTCCCAAACATCTCCCACGTAGGGATTTTTTCACTTTCAGGTCGAGGTCAAAATTGCAAGGTGGTAGATGCACATGGCACCCACCATGATGCAATTTTATGCAGATTAAGATCTTCGCATAAAATTATGTGGAGGGTTCATTTCTCAATGCCCATTTTCACTGTAACTCAAGTAGTGTCCATCTTCTATCCACGTCCATGCACTGGGTAATTACTCCACATGGCACATCAGTCCGAACAGGTCTTCCGGACTGTTGCACTCGCTGCTTGTTTCACGTCCATGCTGAATTGCTGCTGCTCATCTCGCGATGGTTTGGTATAGAAGGGCATTATTCTCCATAGCTTCCACAAGCTTTCTATGACGTTCTTTGGAATTATAACACCGGTGAACAGCCAGTTTGATGTACACGCTGTTCTTGCCTCGTCATACGAGTCTAATCAAGTAGCGAATATTTAATATTAGTACAAGTATCTTCGTCTTGAAGGAAGTGTTCTGATGACTGTTGCAGAATTGACTAAAACTATTTTAAGAATGCAAACATTCAGGCAGCTGTAGGCCTGTCTTCAATCAAATTAAATCAGTCATTTGATAGTAGATTTTAAATTTGAATGATTTATTTTATTACATGGCTGTAGCATTTTAAATTGCTACATAACCACATGCATACTTTTCTGCTTTCTCTTTCTGCTATCATCTCTTTCTTTATTATTTTATGTAATAGTAGGTACTTAGACTGCATGCTTTTGCTAACATTCTTAGATATTTGTTGATTTGTAATATTACCAGCTATGTAAGTATATAGGATGGTTTCTTGTTGGTAATCAAGGCATCTCCATGACTTAAAAATGGTTAGATGCTGGTATTTCACTGCAGCATATTGAAGACTGTATTCTCACTTAGATATTGTTACTGCTAGTACTGGGTAAAAGTTGACACTGTGCTACCCAAAGTTTGTAACATTGTAAGTAAGTGAAAATTATGCAAATCATACCTGGAAATCCTTTTAGAGGAGAGATGTGTTCATTGCGATGTCTAAGAACCCACCATTCTGCCCCCCAGAAGTACATTTCATTTTATAACATAATAAAGGGCAGCACCCACCATCGTCCATTGCTGAAGTAGCTACTTGCATTCCTATTGGTCAGCGTGAACAGAATGTGATGTCATTGCCATCATTGCTGATAATTAGTGTGTGGCACCAACCCCGGCTGAATAAAAGAACAAACAAAAACACCATGCAAAGGAAACAATGTGAAATACACAATAGGAATAATTAATATGAAAACTTAATGCAATGGTGGTCACAGGGCTGCAGCTGCCCTGAGGAATTCATGCACCCTCATGTCTAGGGGGAAGGAGCTTTTGAATAGGGATTCGGCAAGATATCTGAGGAAATGCTATTTCCTCCTCTGCCGAACCCTGGAATGGAATAGCTGACCTGCTTAAAATGCCACTACCGATTTGCCGATTTGTAATATTTTGCGTCTCTCCGACCCAGAATGTAAACTAATTCAGCTTTTCTACACTGTCCAACATAAAATGGGCCACTATCGCCCTACAGAGTGGTAGAGACCTGAAAGCTGCTTCGCGGCCCTAACCTGGGAGCTTACGCCCCCAGACCTCCTTTGCTTGGTTATAGACCAATGGTTTTGTCACTAGCTGGACCTAACCAATCCAGACCAATCACTTTCTCACTGACACGAAATATAAATTACTTCAGCTTTTCCACACTGTCCAACACAGAATGCACTGCTATCACTCTACAGAATGCTACCTATCATCCTACAGAGTGCTAGAGACCTAAAAGCCGCTTCAGGGCCCTAACCTGGTGGCGTACGTCCCCAGACCCCCTTTGCTTAGTCACAGTCCAATGGTTTTGTCACTAGTCTTAGTTCCCAACTAAACAGGTGGACAGCATTGTTAGATCGCCTGAGCACATACTCACGTCCTCAGCGAGAAGACCGCGAGAAATAAACAAAAACGACAGTCATTCCATGCGCAGCTGAATGTAGTGAGTATTGGGTAGCATGGCGTCAACTATTGATCAGTACAGTACTGTGTATGTGTTGCTCTTTGCCTTGAGGTATTCTGCCTATGAAGCGAATGGTGTCGGTGTGATATCATCAAAGCCCAAACAAGCATAACTGCAATACGCCAGTTTTGTCTCAGTAAATGTACTCCGGTACCGCTACCAGTGATGCGCTCGCTGTGGTGACAACTAAGGTCACATGTACAGTCATTTTCACTGCCAGTTTCAGAAGTTTCATAACACTTTTACAACTTCAAAATGAAGTGCTTCCCAGACATGCCGCTTGCACAGTCTTTCTTCTATTCCTTCTAAGATGACTCTCCTGATATTCATTAAAAGTATTTCAGATATTCTGTGCATATTTAATTGATAGATTTTTTCTGAATGAACATATATAGGTATATACATTAACTCAATTTTTTACTGTCAATTTTGGACACACATCTTTCTAAGTTACTCTTGTACTAGTATGTATAGTTGCTCTTAAAAATTAATGAGGGCATGATATTGTATGCTCCTCACATTTAATATATAAGACTTAATTTTTATTCTCCTTCCTAGTGTTATCCCAATTACTTTGGGTTGGCATTTTGTGTGTGGATTAAGCCCAGTTTTATAACGGAATGCCTTTCCTGAGGTCAAACCTATGAACAGGGATGTGTTCACTATTGACGTGGGTTTTGTGATGGGTTGAGTGTAGATGAGATTTGTATTAAGATGAACACGAACACCCAATGCCTGAACCAGGGGAATTAACCATACATGGCTAAATCGAACCCGGAGTCCACTGAACCGAAAGTCACTATGCCGATCATTCAGCCAAAGAGTAGGACTTTTCATTTTAATTATTATTAAAATTGAATTATCCTCCCATACAGATACAAACCCTGTGGAACCAAGCTCGATAGCTGCAGTCGCTTAAGTGCGGCCAGTATCCAGTAATCGGGAGATAGTGGGTATGAGCCCCACTGTCGGCAGCCCTGAAGATGGTTTTCCATGGTTTCCCATTTTCACACCAGGCAAATGCAGGGGCTGTACCTTAATTAAGGCCACGGCCGCTTCCTTCCCATTCCTAGGCCTTTCCTATCCCATCATCGCCGTAAGACATATCTGTGTCGGTGTGACGTAAACAAACAAACAAACAAACCTGTGGATACCCACAACAAACATTATATGTACATGTTCAGTTGTTCCTGAACAAAGTGTACCTGCTAGGAATTTATACAATACCATGCACTCATTCTTATTTTGAGCGACTGATCTTCATCATTTGAGTGCCCTATCATCAAACTTATCCATGAAAATTAAAATGTGCTTTCATTTCTCAAAATAAGTAAATTTGGCATGAAATAAATTTCATTTTGGATCCGTACTGACAATTATGTAATATAAGTTGAAAAACTAACATATTGGTTTCCCCTAGTCAATATCTATAAGTTTATTTAAAATTCAAAATTGAAAAAGTTTCATATTGAAAGAACAGGACATGTATCGGCCACATTAGGCCATCTTCAGCTGTCTAAAATTAACTTGAAATTAATATATTAAAAGTTACAAACCATGAATAAAATTTACACTCATGTGGTATATTTATAAATTAAAATAAGTGCATGGTGAATCATCATCAGATGAAGAAGTCGCTTTATGTAAAATGTGATGAAGTCAGAACAGTTCTGCGTAATAAATGACGATGATGTAATTAAAAGTTTCTTCTGTCCTTAAAATTTGTTTCATGTAAAAATGGTCTGACTGGTATTAAATCAATTTAATCTACATTTGTAAATTTATAACATTTTAGAAGTTTTTATATGAAGTGGAACAACAATTTTAATAAATCAACTGTCATTATTTTTATGTGTAACTAATGTTAAGGACAGAAGAAACTTTTAATTACATCATTGTCATTTATTTCGTAGAACTGTTCTGATTTCATCACATTACATCAAGGGACTTGTTCATCTGATGATGATTCAACATGCACTTTTTTTAATTTGTAAGTATATCACATGAGTGTAAATTTTATTCATGTTTTGTAACTTTTAATATTTAATATTAAGTTAATTCTAGACAGCTGAAGATGGCCTAATGCGGCCAAAACATGTGCTGTTATTTTAATGTGATTTTTTTACAACCTTGAATTGTAAATAAACTTATAGCTATTGACTAGTTGGAACCAACATACTAGTTTTTCAACTTATATAAGTAAGTTTGGGGTAAACGCAAAATAAGAGCTCTGTATTCATTGATCTGTACTGAGCAAGTTGGCTACATGGTACAGGTAGTGCTCCTGTAAGTTTGCATTAGGGAGCTAGTGTGTTAGAACCCCACTGGTGGTATCCCTGAAAATGGTTTCCTGTACCCGTCAAATTTCTGGCTGTACGTTAATTAAGGCTATGACCTCTACCATTCCTATCCCAATATCACGGAAGACCTATTGGTGTAATATGATGTGAAAGAGCTAAAACTGAAATTGTGTTTATTAAATAAAAAGTTATTCCCATTAAAGACACTAAAAATTATGTTCATTAATCAAAGTAGAAATCATTGTTCACCAACAAAAGATTGAAATTATCTTAAGTACATAAAAGTTACCAAGGAGCCTCCGTGGCTCAGGCGGCAGTGCGCCGGCCTATCACCACTGGGTTCCATGGTTAAAATCCTGGTCACTCCATGTGAGATGGGTACTCTGGTTTTTCCTGTCATCTTTCATTCCAGCAACACACTCCAATATCATTTCATTTCATCTGTCATTCATTAATCACTGCCCCAGAGGAGTATGACAGGCTTCGGCACCCGGCACAATTCCTATCCTTGCCGCTAGATGGAAGCATCATTCATTCCATTCCTGACCCTGTCAAATGACTGGAAATAGCCTGTGGATTTGCATTTTTCACATAAAAGTTACCCAATTAATCAAAGTAAAATATTTATGTTCAGTAATCAAAATATACATCATTGTTCACTAATCAGAACAAAGAATGTGCTTGTTAATCAGAATGTCCGTGCTAATTAATATAATTAATTCTGTGTTCATCATTGAAAGAATATACAGTTATGTGTTTATCCCTGAATCTGGAGCCAACAATCGTACCATTTTGAATACATTGGTTATCGCCCGATCACTGCAAAGCGACATTGAGTATTCTTAGTGCTTGTATAGGTGACCGCTTGGAAACACTCCATTCTGTTGGCTCATGGCTCTTTGAGGGGGGGGGAGGGCGTGATCAGTGCAGTGGCTTAGCTGCTGGCCTTCCACCTGCATGGCTAATGTTTATCAAACCCCAGTTGACCCCGGGTTGGAATATTTACACTAGTATCCAAAGTTAAGTATAATCACTAAAAGAGGCCATACTGCCTGATAGGAATGTCAGATGGATTGCTGAACAAACAGAAGCTGACTCACACATCATGTTACATAACTTGTCCAAAAAAAAAAAAAAAAAAAAAAAAAAACGGTGTCAGAAAGGATCTGATAGCTGGGGTACACCTTTGACAACAACTAACAAAACTTGGCAATGTCTTCCACAACAAAATATGCTGTTAATAGGGTGTATGGTTACCCCTAACAGCCACACATGCTTTGCAGCGATGTGGCATGCTCTCTATCAGATGGTCCAAGAGCTCTTGTGGCAGTCAGAACTATTCCTCCCAAAGGGCAATGCAAAGCTCTTGGAGGGTCCTTGGTGGAGGCTGACGGGATGCGATTCGCCTCCCCAATGCATCCCAGGCATGTTCTATAGGATTCAGATCCGCAGACCTCGCTGGCCAGGCCATGCGATGAATGTCTTCCCCACCCAGATATTCATCCACCAGAGCAGCGCGGTGCGGTCGGGCATTATTGTCCATTAGGAGGAAGTCTGGACCAACCGCAGCTCTGTAGAGTTGAATATGTGGTCTCAGTACCTCATCCCTGTATCTCCAAGCATTAACTGTGTTCTTTGGACCACCCATGAAGATGCGCAGGTCCGTATGACCATTCAACATGATGCCGCCCCACACCATGATGCCACCACCACCATACTGGTCCTGTACCATGATGTCCCTGTGGTTGTATCGGCTACCCGGTTCTCTCCAGATTAATGTGCGACGGGAATTGTTCTGCAAACTGAAGCGGGATTCATCTGTGAAGAGCACATGCCTCCATTCATTCATGGTCCACTTTCGATGTTGATGGCTCCACAGTAAACAGGCCCGTCTCTGTGCTGTAGTGAGCAGGATGCACACCGCTGGATGTCGGGCAAACAGCCCTGCTGTTCTGAGCCTCTGGTACACAGTTTGCCGGGAAACGGCAACCCCTGAGATGGCTGCAAGCTCCGCTGACAATTGTCTTGCAGGTGCACTCCGATTTCGTCGGGCGGTTAAGGCTAGATATATCGGTCCTGCTGTGGGGTGGTTACCCTTGGTCGACCTGGTACTGGCCTACAACTAACATCTCCTGTGTCTCAAAATCGTCTCCAAAGCCTGGAAATGACGCTTTTTGGCACATTCAAGGATACGGTGACTTTGGTCTGTTTCTGGCCTGCTTCCAGGCAGCCGAGTATTCTACCCTGTAAAACGGGGCCTAAATAGCGTCATTGTGCCATTATGTTGTCACGTTCACCACGAGGCTACACTCCGCACACTATAACAGGGCAAACATGACGGAGGGAATATGGGGCGCAGGCGCTGGCTACGCCGCTAGTCAATGCAGGGAACACTCCTTTTCTATACAGAGCGAACATGTATGGTTGGTAAATGCATATGTCGTGCAATTTGCGGTCTATTTCCTGTTGCCCTGCTTATTCGTAACTTATGCTTAACTTTTGGACACTATTGTATATGAAATATCATGTGGAGTCAATAAGGGCATCCGGCCTTACACCCATGGCCAAAACCAAGATGTGCGTTCTAGCCACCCCAGAAATGCCTGGAATAAGCTGAAGAAAGTTATTTTTGAATTTGGAGTTCATATAAAATAAAATTTGTTCTTGCAAATCAAAATGAAGGCCTGTGTTCACTAAATCAGTATAAAATCTGAGGTCACTAAATCAGTATAAATTCTGAGTTCATTGAATAAAAGTAAATCCTGGCATTACGCATCAAATAAATATCTGAGTCACCCAATTACTTGGAAGACTTATCAGTGTAATTCGAGAGAGGCGAGAGACTAGAATTCATTCAGGTGTATTTTCCTACTTCACAGTTAGATCCAACAAAAATAAAAATATGTAATCTTATAAAGAATGCCCTTCTCTATCTATCCAACAATAAAAGTGCGTGCTCGAGATGTCAAATCTTACTGCTTTTACTATGAAATTTACTGAAAGGAAAAGAGAAGAAACAACATAATCATACTATTGCTGGAGTTTATGTTTGCCAATTTAAATTGATATGTCTGAAGTGTCTACCCAAACAGATGAGTGCTGGATAATGTGTTTTATTCTATCAGTTCGCGTTGAGCTTTTGTTATTCGTTTTGTAAGGAAAGGTAAGTTGTGTGCCATACATGTGTTTTTAGCTAGATGTTTATTCAATTTAAAAGAAAATGTTTAAGAATGAATATTGTATAGTTTCAGGTTGTAATATATGGTGGCCCTTATGCTGTTCAGGATTACTGGGGGACGAGCAAAAATTTGTAAGTTTTTTTTTTTAAACCGAAGTATTACATAGCTAATTTATTGTGGAGGAATGCCTTTCCTCGTAACCTCCAAATGCATTATTTACAAGAATTTGTAAGTTCTTTGATAATATGTAAATAAATAATTTTTTTTTGCTATTTGTTTTACATCGCACCGACACAGATAGGTCTTTGGCGACGATGGGATAGGAAAGGCCTAGGAAGTGAAAGGAAGCAGCCGTGGCCTTAATTAAGGTACAGCCCCGGCATTTGCCTGGTGTGAAAACGGGAAACCACGGAAAACCATCTTCAGGGCTGCCGACAGTGGGGCTCGAACCCACTATCTCCCGATTACTGGATACTGCCTGCACTTAAGCAACTGCAGCTATCGAGCTTGGTATAAATAAATTAGACAGGGTGGTGTGTCTTCACTTCCTCATTATTTCCATAATAGTTTTGGTCCCAAAACCCAGGAAAATTGGAAGCAGGGAAACAGTGAGTCAAATGCATTGTGTTTTGAAAGAGATAAAAGAGGAATACTACTTCTTTCTACACTTAGGGAGGAAGACAGGAAGAGTAGAAAGGCATTTTTTCACATTTATTTTGAAAGAGATAAAAGGAGGATTACTACTTCTTTCTACACTCGGGGAGGAAGACAGGAAGAGTAGAAAGGCATTTCTTCACATTTATTTTCAAATGATCAAATATGAAGAGAGAAACAGTAAGACGTTAAAGTTTGGAGAATTTTAAAACACAAGTCATCAGATTAAAATACATTATAAAATTAATGTTTCATTTTATTAGTATTATGGGGATCCTCTATTATTTACTGTATCATCACATATTTCATAATGGTTGAAATTTCAAAGTTTAAAAACTTTAACACTAAACAGCAGAAGGGGTTAAAATGACACAAACCTTCAATTTTCCTTTAATAATGTGCACACTCTTCTATCGTTTCTCTTAAAATATCTTGCCTTTTCATAGTTTATTGTCCTGTTTTCGGTGAGCACCCATTTTCATAGATTTTTGCTATGACATACCCTGGACAGCGGAAGGGGTCATTTTGACTCCTGAACAATTCCTTATTACAGATCGGCAGTGTGTAGCTGGCCTGGATTATTAGTATTGTTGAGCTCTTACTGTCAGATGAATGTTCCAGTTAGCGGAATTATTGTATTCGTCTCATCATTTAGAAAGTGTTCTTCTTACATGTAAGTCACGTTATGATTGTCTTTCTACTGATGGGATGTGTCATATGCTAGAAAATTCATATGTTGAATTTGAAATTGAACTTTTCGATTCAGATGATTTTTTTCGTGAGACAAGCAGGACTTAGTCAGGACGAAGATCATAATGAGACAGAGGATGAATTATCAGCAGGAGAAGTCAAAAGTGCCATCTGCCTTCAAATTCATCTCAAATGTATCAATCTCAGCTAGGTGATTCATCAGTGAAGATGGTCACTCGAGACAGAAGCGAGTGTGTGATCTTGGATTCAAACTCTTGATCTGGAAGGCGGGCTGCAGTGAACGTCCTGAAAGAGTAGGGAGGTGGTCCCACAGCATATGCTTATCACCGAGTTGACAACTCTGTCATTAGTCTTTGATGAATTAATGCTTCGTCGAATGAAATGACACACAGAATCAAATTCTCAGAAAGAACTCAAGAACACGGATTGGACCGTGTTGCTCGAGGATTTGGAGGCTATGATTGCCATCCTGTATATCTGGATGTTCTGTGTTCGAAAGGTGTGTGTATGGATGATCTATAGTCATGTTTCTATGGACAGCAATTCATGAAGATTAAAATATCAAGAGATAGATTTTGTGAGCTTCTCAGATTCCTCCATTTCGATGAGAAATCAATCCGAGCCGAGTGCCTGCTATCTAACTGCTAACAAATTTGTGGAAAATTGCCTTCACTGTTACCGCCCAAGTGAAGATATAACTGTCGATGAACAGTTACTTCCCAGCAAAACTAAGTGCAGATTTTCCCAATTTATGACAAACAAGCCTGACAAGTAGGGACTCAAATTCTGGACTGCTGTAGATGAGGCCGCAAAATACATCTGCAATGCTTTCCATACCTCGGTAAGTCAATAAATCAAGCAGAAAAATCGTTCCACCTAATCAATACTTTTTGTTTTGCCTCTGGCAAGTTTAATTTACAAATTAATGCTCAACTGTAGTGTAAAGAAAGTAATAGAATTAAGTAATTTAGTAGATATATATACTTACCAGATATTGTAATAAGAGTTGAATCATGGCTGAGAAATGATATACTGGATGCGGAAATATTCTTACGGAACTGGAGTGTGTAAAAGTTTCAGATAGATCGTAGTGTAATACCAATATAAATGGTCCGTTATTGGACATTATAAATTTTCCAGCTAGCTCATTCTTGGTTGCCAGCGTTTCGCCCTCATGTGCTAGGGTGGGCTCATCAGTTGGTACCTAGCACACTTACCAATACGCTGGCTAGTGCATACCGTGGAGGCCACTGCGTAGGCTAATTGGAGCCACCGGCAGTGCCAATGCACTAAGAGACTTTGTCTCATCACTAAAAATTGATGCCTGCTTGGCCATCAGATGATATAGATGTTGATTCCCATAGGGAATCTGAAATATTTGTCCTGAATGAGCAAATTTATAATACCAATATAAATGGTCCGTTATTGGACATTATAAATTTTCCAGCTAGCTCATTCTTGGTTGCCAGCGTTTCGCGAAATGCGAACGACAGGAAGCATGACCAACAAATGGCAAATAAATTAATACGGGAAGGGCAGCATTTTTGGGTCAGTATTGAAAATATTTGTATTAAATAATACTTGAATGTTTTATTATTCATCCACCTATTCAATACAATACAATTTTAAAGGTTAGGACATTGTCCTTGCAATGTTGTTAGCGTTTCGCGAAACGCTGGCAACCAAGAATGAGCTAGCTGGAAAATTTATAATGTCCAATAACGGACCATTTATATTGGTATTATAAATTTGCTCATTCAGGACAAATATTTCAGATTCCCTATGGGAATCAACATCTATATCATCAGATCGTAGTGTATCGTAGAGATAGGATAGGAATGGTAGGAGGGGGAGTATTCATTCTGGTGAAAGAATAAATTGTAAGCTACAAAGAAGTTAAAGACAACAAAAGTGAAATTCTAGGTGTAAGGCTCATCTCTAAAGATAATAGGCAACTTGATGTCTTTGGAGTGTACAGACCGGGGAAGGGTAGGGCTGACGCTGATTCAGAATTATTTGATAAGATAAACAGCTATGTGGAAACGATATAACGTGATAGTAGCGGGGGATCTCAATTTTACAGAGACTTATAACAAGCAGGGGATAACAATTTACCAAATGTCAATTGGGAAGGAAATGCGAACGACAGGAAGCATGACCAACAAATGGCAAATAAATTAATACGGGAAGGGCAGCATTTTTGGGTCAGTATTGAAAATATTTGTATTAAATAATACTTGAATGTTTTATTATTCATCCACCTATTCAATACAATACAATTTTAAAGGTTAGGACATTGTCCTTGCAATGTTGTTAACGTGAAATTAATATATTATATGGTTACATGTTTCGCCTGTCAATAGTAGGCATCATCAGCCACATTTTTCACCTTAGGATAGATCAGGTACCTGATTGGAAATAATTTATGAATGCTGTTAAAAACTATGTCGTTTAAAATGTATTGGAGATTGTTAACCACTATTACCATATAAAATGTAGTATGCTGTTATTTAACAATATTTGTGATAATATTGGCATCTAAAAACATGATAATTATTTGACGATTACGACATATTAAAAGATGTTACAATGGAGATAAAAATCAGAAAACACATTCCATTTAGTTGTCAGATGGTGTATTGTTAAAAACTTATGGAAAGTTGAGCAATGGTATTGGTCATTGGTTCTTGAAGTTATAAAATATTGATTTTCATTTATTTGCTTATAAATATTGGAGAATTTTCATATGGTCTGGTTCCTTTTGAGATAATAGTAGTTGGAAATGTTGGTGCCGTAGGCTATATTGAAGTCTTTGTAGGCATCATTAGACCATCTTCTTTGATGTGGTAAGAGTTTGTAATGGGCTGTTGGGCGTGTTGTGGTGAGCGTATTAGTTGGAAGGGAACGTTGTTGTCATTCGGTGGTTAGCCAAAGATATGATGAGTTCTGTAATTAAAGAGTTAAATTTGCAATTTAATGAAGAACTATAATTGGAATTAAGGAGCTGAATAGTGGAATTTAAATGAAGAGTGTTGACACTTACCCCTTCGACCTCTGAGATGTTAGCTTACGTTGAGAGTTTTAGAGCAACTGGCAGTCGCCGAGCTCTTACTACTTTACCATTGCTCAACTTTCCATAAGTTTTTAACAATACGCCATCTGACAACTAAATGGAATGTGTTTTCTGATTTTTATCTCTATTGTAACATCTTTTAATATGTCATAATCGTCAAATAATCATCATGTTTTTAGACTCCAATATTATCACAAATATTGTTAAATAACAGCATACTACATTTTATATTGTAATAGTGGTTAACAATCTCCAATACATTTTAAACGACATAGTTTTTAACAGCATTCATAAATTATTTCCAATCAGGTACCTGATCTATCCTAAGGAGAAAAATGTGGCTGATGATGCCTACTATTGATAGGCGAAACATGTACCATATAATGTATTAATTTCACGTTAACAACTTTGATAAGGACAATATCCTAATTTTTAAAATTGTATTGTATTGAATAGGTGGATGAATAATAAAACATTCAAGTGTTATTTAATACAAAGGGCAGCTGATTCAGAAAGTGATGGAACCAACTAGAGGGAAGTATATTCTGGATGTGGTGCTGGTAAAACCAGATGAGCTCTATAGAGAAGCCAAAGTAATAGATGGTATTATTGATCACGAAGCTGTTTTCGTCGTAGTTAAAAATAAATGCAAGAAAAAGGAAGGTATTAATATTAGGACTATTAGGCTGGTACAGTATGGCTGATAAAAAAGGCATGAGGGAGTTTTTAAAAAGTAACAAAACAGTAAATGTAAGATGAATGTTGACTTGTATTCTGTGGTAGAATAACACCCATGTTATCCCCTGCTTGTTGGTGAGGGGGTAGGGGGTACTACCACTTCTACGTAATACCGACTTTTAAATCATTTTCTTGAAAGAAAAACACCTGACTACATAAGATGGGATGGGATGGGATTAAACCAATTGTTGAGGAATGTGAAAATAGGTATGTACCTTTAAAGGTGGTAAGGAATGGTAAAGACCCACTATATTATAACAGAGAAGTAAAGAGATTGAGAAGATGGTGCAGGTTGGAAATAAATAGAGTTAGAGTTAGAAATGGCTGTGGAAGTAAGGAGAAATCAAAGGAACTTACTAGGAAATAGAATCTAGCAAAGAAGTCAGCTAAGGATAACATGAAGGCAAGCATAATTGGTTGTCATACAAATTTTAGTGAAAAATGGAAGAGTATGTATAGGTACATTAAGGCAGAAACAGGTTCCAAGAAAGACATTCCAGGAATCATTAATGAACAAGGGGAGTGTGTATGCGATGATCTTCAAAAGGCAGAAGTATTCAGTCAGCAGTATGTAAAGATTGTTGGTTACAAGGATAGTGTCCAGATAGAGGGGGGCGACTAATACTAAAGAAGTAGGATTCCAGCAAGATATAGTAGATAGCCTGGATTCACGGGGTCAGATGGACTATATCACGATTGACGTATCTAAGGCGTTTGATAGGGTAGGTCATGGGAGACTACTGGCAAAAATGAGTGCAATTGGACTAGAAAAAAGAGTGACTGAATGGGTGGCTATATTTCTAAAAAATAGAACTCAGAGAATTAGAGTAGGTGAAGCTTTATCTGTCCCTGTAATAATTAGGAGGGGGAATTCCTCAAGGCAATACAGTATTATTGGAGCTTTATGTTTTCTTATATATATCAATGATATGTGTAAAGAAGTGGAATCAGAGATAAGGCTTTTCGTAGATGTTGTTATTCTGTGTAGATTAATAAATAATTCACAAGATTGTGAGCAGCTGCAAAATGACGTCGATAATGTTGTGAGATGGACAGTATGCAATGGTATATTGATAAACAGGGTTAAATGTCAGGTTGTGAGTTTCACAAATAGACCTATCTTTGGCGGTGCGACGTAAAGCCACTAGCAAGTCAAAATCCAGAGAATATCAGCTCGATTTGTTTTGGGTGATTTCTGACAAAGGAGTAGCATTAAATTTTTTTTGCAAAGTGTGGGCTGGGTAGACTTGGGAGAAAGGAGACGAGCTACTCGACTAAGCGGTATGTAATACCAATATAAATGGTCCGTTATTGATCATTATAAATTTTCCAGCTAATTCATTCCTGGTTGCCAGCATTTTGCCCCAGTTGCTTAGTTGGGTTCATCAGTTGGTAAATAGCACACCCACCAAGACACATGGCTAGTACATACGGTGGAGGCCACTGCATAGGCTACCTGGAGCCACCGGCAGTGCCAATGCACTGTGAGAGACTTTGTCTCATTACCAAAAATTGATGCCTGCCTGGCCATCAGATTCCCTATGGGAATCAATATCTTTATCATAAGCAGTATGTTCCGAGCTGTAAGTGGAAAGATGCGTGGATTGACATCAGTTCACGAATAAGTTTGAGTGGTGTCTTTAAAAGTAGGAAAGATCACAATATGAAGATAAAGCTGGATTTCAAGAGGACAAATTGGGGCAAATATTTGTTTATAGGAAAGGGGGTTAGGGATTGGAATAACATACCAAGGGAGATGTTCAATAAATTTCCAATTTCTTTGCAATCATTTAAGAAAAGGCTAGGAAAACAACAGATAGGGAATGTGCCACCTGGGCGACTGCCCTAAATGCAGATCAGTAGTGATTGTATTGTATATTAATTTACTAATAGTACATGTTTCGTTTAGATTGACTAAATATGATCAGCTACACTTTTCATTTAGGTAGAAATTCATAAAAGTACAGATACATATTATTCCATATAGATCTTAAAACAGTCTCTAACACATTAAAAACTTTTTTTAGGTTAAATCTTTAAAAACATGGGAAGGGGTGAGGGGTTGGTGGGGAAGGGAGCTTAAGAACTTAGATATGTATATTTTGGTTAAAACTTATGGCTAGTAAATATTTCTAAAAACATGATAATTGACAACTAGAAAATATCTTTGTTCTTTTGTGTGTTCCCATAACTTGGAACGTACAGTAGAATGTGAACTGTCATCCTATAGCACCATGTTTGAACTGGAGATTCCTAGTTGTGTCTTGTATGTTGAGGCTAATGATATTTGTGATGGAATTTAATGTTACTCTGAGAATTCAAAAGCTTGTGCAACACCTGTTCGTGCTTCAAGTGGTTAGTTGGTTTGCGATATGACCTGCAACCAAGAGAGGAAAAATAGGAGTGTTGGTGTTATGTTTAACCTTCTTCCATAGTTAACTTGTTTTTTTTTTTTTTTTTTTACAATCTGCTTTACGTCTCACCTTCTTATGGCAACGATGGGGGTAGGAAAGGACTAAGATTGGAAAGGAAGCGGCCATGGTCTTGATTAAGGTACAGACCCAGCATTTGCCTTGTGTGAAAATAGGAAACCACAGAATACCATCTTCAGGGCTGCCGACAGTGGAATTCGAACCCACCATCTCCCGAATACTGGATACTGACCGCACTTAAGCGACCGCAGCTATCAAGCTCGGTAATTTGTGTTAGAATTTGTCAAACTTATCCCGAATATAGGAGCGTTGCCCCACGTTCTTACTCCTTTGGGAGTGGCCCTGCACCCGTTGCCTCAGCTTTTAATCTGGTGTAATACTGGTGTGTGTTCGTCGGGGCCTGCTTGCTAGTGCAGCAAGGTGAGGAGAGAGGAGGAGGAGGCGGCGTGTCCACCTCGTCGTTATTTGCTGTCGTTTTTTGAGTGGAGGGGAAGTGTGTGTTCATTGGGGCTTGCCTACTAGTACGGCAAGGTGAGGAGAGGGGAAGAAGAGGCGTGTCTACTTCGTCATTACTTGCTGTCGTCTTGTGAGTGGAGGGGAAGTTTAGTTGAAAAGTCAAGGGTTCTACTGCTGTTTGTACTGTTCATGGATTTATCGTAATATTTTTCTACTAGTCAATAAATATCGTCTGATATGCTCATATATAGGATTGTTTGCTCGATCATTTCGTTTAGGTTTCTATAATTAAATTTCACCACAGATATCATTAGCCTCAACATACTAGACACAACTAGGAATCTCCAGTTCAAACATGGTACTATAAGAGGACAGTTCACATTCTATGTTCCCAGTTATGGGAACACAAAAAGGAACAAAGATATTTTCTAGTTATCAATTATAACATATTTTTAGAAATATTTACTAGCCATAAGTTGTAATAAAAATAGACATAGCTAAGTTGTTAACCTCATTCCCCCACCACACCCTCACCCTGTCCCACGTTTTTAAAGATTTAACCTTAAAATATTTTTAATATGTTAGAGATTGTTTTAAGATTCATGTGGAAAAATATGTCTCTGTACTTTTATGAATTTCTACCTAAACGAAAAAGTGTAGCTGATGATGTTTAGTCAATCTAAATGAAACATGTACTACTTGTAAATTAAAATCGCCAAAGGCAAAATAAAAGGTATCGCTTACGTGGAACAATTTCTCTGCTTGAGTTATTGATTGATTTATCGATGCGGCCCATGAAGTGGATGGTTTGTAATACCTCGGTAAGTTCGATGCACGTCCGGAGTAGCAGCCACTGGGAGAGTTCGTCATACTTCGCCTCATGGAGCTGTTTCTAAACCAGGAGAGAAACTTGATGACAGGCAGATTCTTCACATCTCTCCAATTTGCTAAGAAGTTCATCATGAAATTCCTACTGTGGTTTAGAAGTCCAGGTCTGATTTATACTGTACAACCAACTTGCGACAGACTGGGAAAACACAGTGCACCTTGACAATGTACCAAGGGAAGAAGAACAAGAACGTCCTTCTTAGGATATGGCACGCCCAATTAACAATGAGCACAGAATGAGAGAAGAAGCCAGAAATTGTAACTTGCTACATTGCCACTAAACACGGGGTAGATGTGGTCGATCAAATGTCTCGTAAATATACTACCAAGGCCATATGCATGAGGTGGCCAGTGCATGTCTAACAACTGTCAATGCTTGGGTTATTTACAAGCAAGTAACAGGTAGGAAGTTCATTCTCCTGCTGGCAAGTGAACTAACAAGATGGAATGAGCAAGGCCAACAACCAATAAGAGGAGGCTGTAGTATCATGTCCATCTAAAAAGCAGAGGAAGTGCCAAATTGTTCTGTGTAAAGGTAACAAGTATAGTGATGCCTGCAGCAAGTACCTGAAAGCAGTGTGTGCATGTTGTGCCTGAAGAGTAGAAGTTGTGTGTGCAAAATGTGTTTAGGATGGGTTTTTTTCTTAAAGTATTTCTGAAAATGTGTAATTGTTGCAATGTGGACGACTGCCTAATAGAAGGTGTTCAGTGGTTAATCTTGTAAAAATTACTTAGAGAAACAGAAACAAGACGCAGTTGTTTTTATTTATTCATGTGTCCATCAGTAATATAAAAGGTTCATACACTAATGTCAGGTCTTTTTGTGTAAAATAAATTTGTAGAAACACAGTAAAAGAAAATGCATCTCTTATTGAGATCTAATGTGAACGTTTCCAAGTGTTTGTTATGATGGGTCAAAATGACCCCTTACTGCTGTTCTAGGAAGGTAAAGATTCTTAGCTGTTCTATTGTTAAAAGTTAAGCGTACAAATAATACCTTTTTCACTTCGTGAAGAAAATCAGTTACAATCCTTAAGCTTTTTAGAACTGATCAAAGAACTCCACAAGTCTTTTAATGCCTCATATAAACATAATTAAGATGAAATAGACTAATCCAACCTTAGATGACAAACCAGATATATGTTAATAGATTTGTGTATATGAAAAATATTTCTAGGATTTTATATTGACAATGGAAGGAAGCAAATGTGACACGCCAGCCTGAGTGGCTCAAACGATTGAGGCGCTGGCCTTCTGACCCCAGCTTGGCAGGTTTGACCTGACTCAGCTCGGTGGTATTTGAAGGTGCTCAGATACGTCAGCCTCGTGTCGGTATATTTAGTGGCACGTAAAAGAACTCCTGCAGGACAAAATCCCGGCACCTCAGCATCTCAAAAAACCATCAAAATTAGTTAGCAGGACATAAAAATGTAATAATAATAATGTTGTTGGCTTTCTGTCAAAACTGAAAAGAAACTATAGTACACTATACTATAAAAAATTGGTGAGAAGTTTCTTCACGTAATGAAATGATGCATCATTTTCTAGGAATGCGGCAATAATTTAAGGTATTTAGTCAGAGTTGTCTTGAGTAGTAAAAGGCAGCAGAGATCCATGTCCCCCATCTTATTAACATGGGCTGTGGAGGAAAGCGCAAGTTCGGGGGCAAACTCCTTGGAGATCTGTATTTGAGATAGAACTTTGACAGATATATCTTTGCACATTTGTCTACATTGGGGAAAAATACTGTACACCTTATCTGCAATTCCATGAAACCCCTGTGCTAAGCATGTCACATGGACAATATCTGGAAAGAGAAATTTTTAAAGTCTTCATACTTTTCTCCATATGTGGTGCTGCATCCATTATAAAAAGGAAGATATCACACTAAAAAATACCTTTGAGCCAAAGATAGTTTAGAGAGCTGGTGAATAACTCTGCAATAGTTGTCCTGTTAATTTTTTCTAACTACTCAGATGTTAGCAGAAATATTTTGGGCATTCCATCTTCAAGTTTCATTGTTCCCATGATAATGTTGACAATGTGCCTTTCCAATATGTCCATTGTTTCACCAACTGGAATCCATATTTTCTTTTCACAAATCTCACTACAAATATTTTGGATTACATTCTTATAGCATACAAGCAAAAAAAAAAAAGGGTTTCACAGCATTTTCTCACTTGGTACAATTTTCACCAAGCGAGTTGGCCCTGTAGTTGGGAGCATGCAGCTGTGAGCTTGCATTTGGGAGATAGTGGGTTCAAACTCCATTGTCACAGCCCTGAAGATGTTTTTCTGTGGTTTCCCATTTTCACACCATGTAAATGCTGAGGCTGTACATTCATTAAAGGCCAGGCCGCTTTCCTCACACTCCTAGCCCTTTCCCATCCCATCGTCCGTTTTCCGTGGTTTCCCATTTTCACACCAGGCAAATGCTGTGTCAGTGCGACGTAAAGCAATGTGTGTAAAAAGAAAAGGTACAATTTTCCCAATATATTTTTTAAAATTGCGTTCTCCCATTTGGTTTTCGATATTCCAGAAAGGAATTCCGGAATCTACAAACATTTTACTTAAATCTAATGAGAACTGAGATTGTCTACTAGATGCTGCAACAGCTGTTGATAGTAGTACTATATTCTTTTGACCACTCCTCATGGCAAGTGCCAATTTATGCTTAGTAGCATAAATGTGTTGATTTAAAAAGTATTTTTTTCCCTTGATTAAGTGGGTTTTTTTTTCACAATAAAACTGTTGTGTCAGTTGAAGATACGTCAACACTGAACTCGCGAACATAACCATGGAGTTTGCTGTTCAATGGTGTACTTAACTTGGTCATGTTAGTTACATGTAATAACAGCAGTAAGTCTTCATCTACTCGACAGTTACTGGTGGGTCGTATATTTCTCATAAAAACAAACCTTTAACTTAGGTAGACAAGTTATTTAAGTAAAAGTTTAATAATAATGTTATTGGCTTTACGTCCCAGTAACTACTATTACGGTTTTTGGAGACGCCAAGGTGCTGGAATTTAGTCCCGCAGGAGTTCTTTTACGTGCCAGCAAATCTACCAAGACGAGGCTGACGTATTTGAGTACCTTCAAATACCACCGAACTGAGCCAGGATTGAACCTACCAAGTTGGGGTCAGAAGGCCAGTGCTTCACCGTCTGAGCCACTCAGCCTGGCTGAGTAAAAGTTTGGTAGACAAGTTACTTAAGTGTAGGATTACTTAGCAGTGGGATGGGAATTGACAAACAGTTACTACCCAGAAGTATTTGCCATTACGAGGATGAAACCAGTTAGCGATTTGTTTTCATATGCTTGTCTTTTCAGTGATGTTTATGAGGAATTCCACTCATCAGCATTGCCTTTGTGGGGTGCTGTTTTGAGATGAAAGAGGACGGCAAGGCATACAGGGGATTTCATGACAACCAAACAACACAGTATTTCCTCTTGTTAAATTTGCTAGAGACTGGGCGAGTTGGCCATGCGGTTAGGGGCGCGCAGCTGTGGGCTTCCATCTGGGAGATAGTGGGTTTGAACCCCACTGTCGGCGGCCCTGAAGATGGTTTTCTGTGGTTTCCCATTTTCACAACAGGTAAATGCTGGGGCTGTACCATAATGAAGGCCATGGTTGCTTCCTTCCCATTCCTAAGCCTTTCCTATCCCATTGTCGTCATAAGACCTATACGTGTCGGTGAGATGCAAAAGAAAAAAGAAAAAAAGCTAGAACTGAGGAAATGGCTGAGTTGTGAACTGTAGGCAAAATTACAGTATTTTGGAAAATGAAGATTAAAACAAAATATTCCGTATAACATTGAACGTATAAGAGTGTAGGTTTATGATGTTAAAGGGGGGGGGGGGGGCACCAAGTCTTAAGGCAGCAATGGCTTAAATAGACTACATAGCCAAATAAAACAATTGTCCTTTTTTCTCAAATATGCTGAAACTTGCTTATCTCTGTGTAACGTTTTCATATGGCAACCCGGTAAAGAAAGGCATTTTACTAAACATCCAGTCTCTACTTATAACTGGACATCATATTTATATACTGTATAAATCATCAATATAAGCATGCAAACTATGCTGCAAAAGGTGGTGAAATATGCTTTTAAGTATGCACTTATTTTCACGCTATTAAAAATTTGTATGAAATGCATCCCTAACATTCCTTTACTAGACACGCACAATTCACCCACACCAATACATAAAATCATACTCATGAATAAACAACTGGATGAAAATTAAAAAAAAAATCACATTACTTACAGCAACAGCTGTTCCACTAGTATAAACAATCCGTGCATAGTTTGTGAGACGTATCAATCTATCAGTGTTCACTGTTTAAACAACATGCACACTTCTCCTAGATAAGATGCAGTGTGTTAATTAATTAATCTGATTAATCTCCATGGTATGGGTTACTGTAGTCACGCCCTAGTTTGTGAACCATGGGCAATGGCTGAGTGGCTTAGTAAGTGGTCCTGAGAGTCAGGATACCTGTTGCTACGGGATGGGAGTGGGCATCTCAGACATATTCTGAGTCATGGCCTTCCTTGTGCTCAGGCGGCTAGGGCTATACAATCCACCGGTGGTCCCTGACCCATTAGAGGATAGATCCTCACCTGGACTATATTTAAGTAGGGTAGCATCCTGCTTCATGTATTTACCGAGCTCAGAACATTTTAAGCGAGCCTTGGACCTATGGGAGTAACGGAGTCCCACTCCCATTTGACAGGCGAGGAACTCCGTAAAATCAACTTGGCGAACGAAATGGAATTCGATGGCAGCTATCAATATTAATGGGGTTTATGGAAGAGAGTTAGTAGAACTGGCCGAGTCAGCAAAGAGCATGCATCTGGATGTGCTAGGAGTAAGTGATATTCGGGTAAGGGGGGATAACGAGGAAGAGATAGGAGATTACAAAGTGTACTTGATGGGTGTTAAAAAGGGAAGGCAGAGTGTGGGGTAGGGTTGTTCATCAGGAATACTATTGCAGGCAACATAGTTTCTGTTAGGCACGTAAATGAGTGAATGATGTGGGTAGATTTGGCAGTTGGAGGAATTACAACGAGAATTGTCTCGGTGTGTTCACCATGTGAGGGTGTAGATGAGAATGAAATTGACAAGTTTTATGAAGGATTGAGTGACATCGTAGTCAGGGTGAACAGCAAAGATAGGATAGTGCTAATGCGCGATTTGAATGCGAGAGTTAGAAATAAAACTGAAGGATACGAAAGGGTGATTGGTAAATGTGGGGAAGATATGGAAGCTAATGGGAATGGGAAGCGTTTGCTGGACTTTTGTGCTAGTATGAGTTTAAACAGTTATGAATACATTCTTCAAGCATAAGGCTATTCACCGCTACACATGGGAGGCTAGGGGTACCAGATCCAACAATAGACTATATATTAACCGACTTCAAATTCAGGAAATCTGTTAGGGATGTACGGGTTTTTCGATGAAACAGACCCCTATCTGATCTGTAGTGAACTAAGGATAGAGATAGTGAAATCTGTCTGTAAATGAATACGGATAGATAATCTCCAGGACGAGGAAATTAGGCAGAAGTACATGGATATAATTAGTAGGAAGTTCCGAACAGTGGACAGTAAGCAGGTTCAGGATATAAAAAGAGAATGGGTAGCATACACTAATGCTGTAGTAGCAACAGCAAGGGAATGCCTAGGAACAACTATGTGTAAAGATGGGAAAAAGCGAACATCTTGGTGGAATGTTGAAGTGAGAACAGCTTGTAAATGTAAAAAAAAAGAGCTTATCAGAAATGGCTCCAAACAAGGGCTGATGCAGACAGGGAATTGTACATAGATGAAAGAAACAGAGCAAAAAAAATAGTTGCTGAATCCAAAAAGAAGTCATGGGGAGATTTTGGTAATAACCTGGAAAGGCTAGGTCAAGCAGCAGGGAAACCTTTCTGGAAAGTAATAAAGAATCTTAGGAAGGGAGGGAAAAAGGAAATGAACAGTGTTTTGGGTTATTCAGGTGAACTCATAATAGATCCCAAGGAATCACTGGATAGGTGGAGGGAATATTTTGAAAATCTTCTCACTGTAATAGGAAATTTTCATGATGGTGTCGTGAACAACGGAGCTCATGGGGAGGAGGAAAATGATGTTGGTGAAATTACGCTTGAGGAAGTGGAAAGGGTGGTAAATAACTCCATTGTCATTAAGCAGCAGGAATAGATTAAATTAGACCTGAAATGGTGAAGTATTGTGGGAAGGTAGGGATGAAATGGCTTCATAGAGTAGTAAAATTAGCATGGAGTGTTGGTAAGGAACCTCTAGATTGGTCAAAAGCAGTAATTGCACCTATCTATAAGCAAGGGAACAGGAAGGATTGCAACAACTATCGAGGTATCTCATTGATTAGTGTACTAGGCGATGTATTCACTGGCATCTTGGAAGGGAGGGTGCGATCAGTGGTTGAGAGGAAGTTGGATGAAAACCGGTGTGGTTTCAGACTGCAGGGGGGCTGTCAGGATCAGATTTTCAGTATGTGCCAGGTAACTGAAAAATGCTACGAGAGGAATAGACAGTTGTGTTTATGTTTCATAGTTCTAGAGATAGCATATGACAGGGTACCGAGGGAAAAGTTGTTCACTATACTGGGGGACTATGGGATTGAGGGTAGATTATTAAAATCAATCAAAGGCATTTATGTTGACTGTGAGAATTGATGGTAGAATGAGTTCTTGGTTCAGGGTACTTACAGGGGTTAGACAGGGCTGTAATCTTTCACCATTGTTGTTCGTAGTTTGCACGGAGCATCTGCTGAAAGGTATAAAGTGGCAGGGAGGGATTCAGTTTGGTGGAAACGTAGTAAGCAGTCTTGCCTATGCTGACAACTTGATCTTTTTTTTTTTCCATTCATTATTTGCTTTACGTAACACCGACACAGATAGGTCTTATTGTGACGATGGGATAGTGGAGGTCTAGGAGTGGGAAGGGAGCGGCTGTGGCCTTAATGAAGGTACAACCCCAGCATTTGTCTGGTGTGAAAATGGGAAACCATGGAAAACCATCTTCAGGGCTGCCAACAGTGGGGTTCGAATCCACTATCTCCCGTATGCAAGCTCACAGCCGCGCGCCCCTAACCGCACGGCCAGCTGGCCAGGTGAACGACTTGGTCTTAATGGCAGATTGTGCCGAAAGCCTGCAGTCTAATATCTTGCAACTTGAAAATAGGTGCAAGGAGTATGGTATGAACATTAGCCTTTCGAAGACTAAATTGATGTCAGTAGGTAAGAAATCTGAGAGAACTGAATCTCAGATTGGTGATACAAAGCTGGAACAGGTAGATAATTTTAAGTATTTAGGTTGTGTGTTCCCCAGGTTGGTAATATAGTGAGTGAGATTGAATCAGTGTGCAGTAAAGCTAATGCAGTGAGTTCGCAGTTGCGATCAACGGTATACTGTAAGAAGGAAGTCAGCTCCCGGACCAAATTATCTTTACATTGGTCTGTTTTCAGACCAACTTTGCTTTATGGAAGCGAAAGCTGGGTGGACTCGGGATAGCTTATTCATAAGTTAGAAGTGACAGACATGAAAGTAGCGAGAATGTTTGCTGGTACAAACAGGTGGGAACAATGGCAGGAGGGTACTTGGAATGAGGAGATAAAGGCTAAGGTAGGAATGAACTCAATGGATGAAGCTGTACGCATAAACCGGCTTCGGTGGTGGGGTCATGTGAGGTGAATAGAGGAGGATAGGTTACCTAGGAGAATCATGGACTCTGTTATGGAGGGTAAGAGAAGTAGAGGGAGATCAAGACGAGGATGGTTAGACTCAGTTTCTAACGATTTAATGATAAGAGGTGTAAAACTATGAGGCCACAGCACTAGTTGCAAAAGAGGATTGTGGCAACATTTAGTAAATTTACAGAGGCTTGCAGGCTGAACACTGAAAGTCATAACGGTCTATAATGATGATGTATGTATTATGTATGATAAAAAGTAAATTAGTAAGATTACAAGAAAACTGTGTAAAAAAACAATTAATGTGAGAAACACACTTAAATACACATTTCTCTTTCATTTTACACTACACATCCTACTTTCCCTGTCCATAATTTGCTTTGCAGTACACTACAACAGTCTTCTCCAAGTTTTCTGGTGTAAACTTGTGGCATTTTTCTGTTAAAACTAGTTTCAATGTGGAGAATGATCTCTCTGCGTCTGCGGATATAACAGGAGGACAATACTTGAATTCGGGTGCAAGTGTAGATGTTAAAACTCTCTGGTAGATCCTCATTATCAGTACCAGCCAAGTATTTTTTTGTAGCTATCATGATGTCGTAGCCCGGATTTAGTTGAATGACATAACGATATTTTGCTTGCAGACGGAGTCCGAGTTATCCTGGGATACCTTCCATTTCGTGCTTCACATTTTCTATAATGTACAGCGAATCACCTAGATGCAATCTATGTTTTTCTAGCCTCTTGATTGATTCTGGTATGATTTGGAAGTGTGTCTTGACAAGTGTCAGTTCCCTTTGAACTGTTTCATTGCCAAAGAGTTCACGGCATTAATTACTTTTCATTTTGTTGAAGTCTGGCTGTAAAACACATTAAAATGTGCATAATAAAAGTAAAAAACATGCACAATAAATCCAAAATTTGAAATGTATGCTGTAATCTCAAATATATGCGCTATTAAACTGAATAATTTTTCAAATTTCACCTTCAAAAGCACTTCCATGTCAGTTTTGGAGGTTTACATATCGGTAAACAAATCTAATATATACTTATCAACTGAAACTACAAATGCTCTTTAATTATCCAGTATTTGGGGCAATATAGTGTAGTTCTCATTTAGGCGATCATTATTTATTCAGCTGCCTAGATCTTTGGTTGCCAATACAAATTATTCTTCCTTATGTGAACTATGTCTCTTAGTGCAACATATATAAAGAATTTATAAAGTATGTCTTGGTGACCAGGCTCTATCATATTTTCAGTTAATTTAAAATATTTGGTGCCAGAATTATGATTTTGCATTCATATTACTTGGTACATGTAGGCATACAGAAAATTTTGTCAATTCTGATTAGGTTCAGTTGGAAATTAAAGTAACCTACATGCTGTGAATAATGGACTTTGTTTCTGTAAATTTGATAAAGCCATCTTACTTTGTCATTCATGAAATGAGAACTGATCTTTTTGTAATGGGCACTGTTTTAATAATGTAAATCTATCTCTCTTTCCGTAGAATGTGTCTTTATTTAATTTTGTAATATTTATCATGTAATGTGTTCTTTATTCTTGTAGATGTTGAGTCAACTGCCCATGAAGCTGATGTAATCAGAAAAATGACTAGTGCTGGAGAATAATCTGCAGATCATAGCAATTTTAAAATAGTCTTAAATTCTCAACCTGAACAACCTAAACAATATCAATGAACAGCAAATAAAATGGAAGGTTTGTATACAGATTATAAATACATACATTTATTAATTAATGACTAATATGTTCCTCTGTTGAAATAACCACTTCAATTGTTATGTTATAAAATACCTATGCTTAAATTGGGATTCTAATCACTTGAGAAATTAAAGATACAGTAAAATCTCGTTTATCCGGACTAACTGGGATCAAAGGCAATCCGAACAATAAAAAATCTGGATAATCTGGGTTATATGAGTAATAAGCAAAACAAAACCCTTAAATAAGCAGACTTACTGTTTGTGACTATAAAAAAACTGTGTTTCGTAACAAAATTATGTACATATAGTATTGTTGGCAAAACATTAAAAAATATATAAATCTTAATCACGTAAAATCACATCATTTCTTAATAAAGGATTGATCCACTGTCTTCTGTTTCAAGCACGTGTGGCGTTTGAATGAAGCCCGGTCATGTAAACACTTTATTATTAATAGTTCAGCTGGAGTGGTGTCGGACTGATGCTCCAAGTATGCCATGGTGTTTGTCAGCTGGTTCACAGCATCTGCATGTGCCATCCACTGTTGCGGTGTGATCGCTCCCTCCTCGTCCACATCGTGTTTCTAACTCTCTGCTCTAGATGTGCATGCCGTTACAATTTCTTCTTCCGTCATAGTACCATAGCCACTGTCATACCATGTCAGCACCCTGTAACACTCTCTTAAACTCAACAAAAAGCATTTTACCATAATTTATTGTACAATCTATGCAGGAATTGTACATTGAATCAAACTAAAAAGCAAATATTTGGTGTGCTTATAGTTACGTTCTTGCTATCATAGAACGTTAAATTTAGAAAATGTTTACAGATCTGATCTGGATTATCTGGAGGACTGGATAAACAGGGATTTAACTGTATTAGGCAGAAATATATATTCCAGTGAATTTCACTACAATGATGAATATTAGTGGTTTATCTTTTCCTTGTAGTAAATGTTGGATGGTGGAAACTGTGTTGTATAAGTCAAATCGTGAGTAATTATTAAGGAATTTTTTTGTTTGCAGGCATCAGTGTCAAGGCAGATTACATTTCTAAAATACCCGACATACATGATATTAGATGTTCATCGCCATTTGTGGAGAAATTACGTCTTGTGAAAGCCCTGTTTGACACTCCCTAAAAGCACAAAAATGAAACTGGTAACCACTCTATTATCCTTTGGAAGATATACAGTTCGGACATGATTAATTGCTTGATAGAGATCCAGGATTATGGTATTCAGTTATCATTTAAGCATGGCAAGAAGAACGTCCAATAACACATTTGGAATATTGTCTAATCGTTTCAGAATTGTAATGAAGAAAATAGAACTTCCAGTTGAAACTGTAGAATTAATAACCTTGTCTGCATGTGCACTGCATAATATTTTATTGGAAACATGTGGTAGCAAGTATATGGGACAGTTGGAAAAGGAAGATCTATATATATGTGTCATTACTCCAGGAGAATGGAACAATGGTGGTCGTATGAGGGTTGATAGATGTAAACTAGGTGTACACAGATCAGGAGGTGAAGCTTGTGAAATAAGGGATACACTCCAAAGATATTTCATTACTGCTGGATTTGTCCCATGGCAATGGGAATCTATTAAAAGATGTAAATACTGATAGGCCTACTGTACATAGTGTAAAAATATAAACCTTTTTGATCACAAAACCAAGAAAATGTTGGTTGGATGTGTGATTTTAACAAAGTTTGGTCTAAATTATAAAAGTGATATGCTATAAAATGAAAATATTACTTGTAAAAATGTGTTATTTATAGAAATCAGTTATTTTTGACAGCCTTCTCAACACATTACCTCTCTGCTGTATGTCCTCTTTCTGTATGGAGAGTCATACATCTGAAATCTGCCTTTTTGCTTTCAAAACCAATTTCCTGTTTTTTATACTTTTCAATATTACAGAGACTAGTTCCCTTTTAGTTTTTCTTACATTCTCAAGAATGCTTTGCTAAGAAGCTCCGTTTCTTATGCGGTTGTCTCTGTGTCCTCCTTTTTTTTTTTTTTAGCGGTTGCTCCACTGGTAGATGGAGGGCTGCTAGTTGATTGAGAAATACTGACAGTGGTTTCAGGCTGCAGATGTTCATTTGCATCTTCAGGAACCAGCTTTTTTTTAATCACAGAGGAGTCATCAAAATCAGTGGAAACTGTCTGAGACTGAGACTCATCCTAAAATGAAAAAAAAGAAATGTGGAACATGCTTTTTATGCTTTCTTCTGTATTATGATTATAATGTAGATATCATGTTTTTTTAAAATATCTGTAAGTAAGGTTGATATTTCTGACACGAATAAAGAAAGAAAGATTATTATTATTATTATTATTATATACAGCATGTATTTTGATTTGAAACAATAACGAGGCTAGATCTAAGGCTGCATGTGATCATTGTAGCCTATACGCACTAGTGCGTATATGGTCACAGCTTCAGCAGCTGTGGGACCAACAAAATTTTCATAACGAAATCTGTCTCCCAATTTGAACAAGTGCATCTTTTAACTTCATAAAATAATAAACTATTTAACAATATTGAACAGTTTTGACAGTTGTATGTTGGGGATATACGATCATGTTATAATTATATATTTAAGCAGACTCCTTATCCCCAACATACAGTTACACAATTTATTAGTCGTGAAAGTCTACGTTTTGAGATGGAACAATTTCCTTACTGTCACTATGTCATCAGAATCTGGTACCAAACTCACGTCTGCATTACAAGTTTACCGGGCGAGTTTGCCGTGCGGTTAGGAGCGCGCAGCTGTGAGCTTGCATCCAGGAGATTGTGGGTCCAAATCCCACTGTCGGCAGCCCTGAAAATGGTTTTCCGTGGTTTCCCATTTTCACACCAGGCAAATGCTGGGGCTGTACCTTAATTAAGGCCTCGGCCGCTTCCTTTCAACTCCTAGCCCTTTCCTATCCCATCGTCGCCATAAGACCTATCTGTGTTGGTGCGACGTAAAGCCACTAGCAAAAAGCATTACAAGTTCCTCGGCTTGGGAGAACATATTTCATTAGAAAATGAAGCTTTTCAAAAACCAGATTGTGGGTTTATATATTTGCCCTGAATCTGCTCCACTTTTCTTCGACTGTTTGATCTTAATTAGCTCAGCCACAAACGAGGTACGTGAATTTTTCGTCATTATGTCGCTAGCAGTTGAAGGTCTAACCTCACTCAGTGCACATGCAGTTCTTTTCAGAGCTTCTTTTCTGGTATGCTTATTATGGTAATGTGGTGACTTGGTGTTATATAAACAAGTCTCTTCTTTGTAGGCATCAATTAAACATTTTATTGCCAGCCTGCTCCACTCCATTTTATCACACACAAACACTGATAGCACTATTTCAATAACCTGTACCAAACTGCAATGGCTAGGAAGTTGGCACAATATCTGGCATCATTTGTTGGCATGCAATCTACAAGCAAGTTCATTGCTTGCCACCAGATGGTAAGCAATGTCAATGTTCACACAAGAACACTGTGTTATTGCACCAGTTCTTGCACAAGAAATGTCTCCATCTATACAGGGCTTAAAGACTGGTCAATGCTCCCAGCCACATATTGATATGCAATCCATCAGAACAATTTTCATTGAGTTCATTTTCCTATGCACTTCTGTGAAAGAAAATGAACTTTAATATACCGTACTGTAGGATTGTATGTTTCATGACATATTCAGCCAGTCCTAGAGTATAATGTATTTAAGGTTCATTTTACATTACACACACGTGCATAGGAAAATGAACTCAACGAAAATTGTTCTGATGGACTGCATATCGATATATGGGTGGGAGGGGTGACCAGTCTTACGGGAAGTAATTGATAGGAAGAGCATTGTCACATTCGCGGTTTTGGCACAGCAGTGACTATATGTAGTCTATTACTTATTTTTTTAAAAATGATTAACTTTATTTTACAGCTGAAAGTTTAATCCTTGCAACTACCTATGCTAGATTTATTGCGTACATTCTCTACGTTTGTGATTTTTCTGTTTTCACATGTAAGTAACTATGTAAAAATGATATGCTGTCAACATTTTCTGGAGAAATATTTGGACGTCTTGCTGAAATGACACGTCCTGCTGTGCTGAATACTCTCTCACTTAGAGTACTTGTTGTGCGAGAATACCCAAAATTATTTGGGCTACACGATCTAGTTTAGGAAATCATCATTCCTGCTGACACCACATAAATCAGAGCGGTTCTTACTTTGTCAAGCAGCTAATGGAGAAACAACAACAGTGAGTCATAATAAATAATAACAAAAATGATAGATATCACCTAATTAAACACTAGATAAAATAACAGACCTCTTCCTTTTCATCAGCAGACAGCATCTTCAGATTCCTGAACTGTGACCAGAGGAACGTTGCAATCTTGTGCATTTTATCGGGTACAGTTTTTTGCTCCAACAAGTTATATGCACGCTGTTGCAGATTACACATTTCATCATCATCAAGGCGATCGACTCGGCTGAATGGTCAGCGTACTGGCCTTCGGTTCAGAGGGTCCCGGGTTCGATTCCCGGCCGGATCGGGGATTTTAACCTTCATTGGTTTATTCTAATGGCCCGGGGGCTGGGTGTTTGTGCTGTCCCCAACATCCCTGCAACTCACAAACCACACATAACACTATCCTCTACCACAATAACACGCAGTTACCTACACATGGCAGATGCCCCTCATCGGAGGGTCTGCCTTTCAAGGGCTACACTCGGCTAGAAATAGTCACACGAAAGTATTATTATATCATCAAGGCCATTTGCAACACAGTGGTTTCTTAGCTTGCAGTAACTGAGAAGGTAGTTTTGCAAAGTGGGACACTTTTCACCATATATTTTCTCTGTTTTCTCTTTGAAAACTGACAGGATATCAATCAGTAATTCAGTTTGACTTCGCTCAATACTTGACAGTGTAAGATCTTCTCTGTTGTGCTACTTCAAAATGTAATTCACCTGTAAATAGATAACCAACAATGATACAATGATAATAATAATAATGTTTTGACATTCTCCTACCTCTTTCTTAACCTTTTCAAAATTTTGTAAAAATGATTGTAGCATGATGAGTTATGGATTCCAATGGATTTCAGTGACCTTTTCCAGAAATGTGTCCAGTTTCCATTACACCATAGCGTTTAAACAAGGTAACATATTCTTTGCATTTAAGAATCAGCTTCAAAGATGCCATTGCTGCCACCTCTCTTTGTGCCTGTGTTTTAAGCAACATGACCATTTGTGAATCCCTTCACTGTAATTAATGTGATTGTGAAGCCAAGGTAACCAAAAGGTTTTACTGCTACCTCTATTGGTTTTTTAAAAGCCACCGCTTCTCTTAGCTTTTCAAGGCCAAGGCTTTCTTTTAGAGCCTGGTAACCTTGTGCACCTAATACTTCACAAATCTGATACAAAAATTAAATGAGAATGTTCAAATATGCACACAGGTTTTTACTACTAAAATATATATTTTAAAATTCATATACATTCTTCTCTCAATTTACTTACATGATCGAAATTTACGTCCACTGCTTCCAGCATGTGAACTGCTGAAAGAAATCTTCCTCGTGTAATAGACAGAATGGTTCCTTGAGATTCTTTCCAAGTGTTTTGTCCAAAATCTTGACAGATGTCACCACTAAGGAAACTGTATCAAGAACGCCGTTTCCTTCTTCGCTAGGAATGAGCTTTATGCTTCAAGATTATGTTGAGGCAATGTGCAGCACAGTAGTCTTCAAATGGAACGATTTCAAGAGCTTGTTTAATTTTTGCTCCATTGTTTGTTACATACACTATGTTTTTGGTAACCGGAGAACAAATTCCTAGCTCTTGGAGCTCATTATGAGGACTGTGTTAATCTTCTGTGCTGTTTCAGGTTTTTCGTAAAATTTTATTGTACATAGTATCTCTGCTAACGAGCTCCTTGTCCTTATTTATACAATCAACTGTTGGAGTCAAAAAATGTTAATGATAATTTTCGGTTCGCCACAACTCCTTTTTCTGCAATTTCTAATATTTCAGGCATGATTTTCTCCCTAATCATGAGAGCTCGGTTTTTAGACGTGCGTGATATTGTTGTAGGGCCATTTAAAAGGTCAGCGGGATTAACTTTACCATATTTTGCTCCAAAATTAATAATAGCTTTCTGAATTAAATTTGTGAGCTGTGGTCCATTTAACATATTAAATGGTCTTGCATCTGTAGCAGTTACTTCAATGGAAGCATCTTGAAAATTTTCTTTCATCACAGGCAATATATGAATTTTATTCGCACTAGAACATGATTGAACATGTGTCTCTTGCAGGAACCGAAGGTACAAATTTCTTGTTAAAAATGTTCATTGTTGTACATGAGAATAACTGGAAAAATACTGTGTATTTTAAAGTATTTTTACCACTTACCTCTCTGAATTTAGTCCAAGCAGAGCTTGAAACTGATTTCTCTTTTGTTTCTACTACTACATCCTCTCCTGATTTAATTTTATTTTCAGCACATAGTTTTGGCATTGTGTCTTGCATCAGCAGAAACAGTGTCTGAGCTTGTACTTGATGTCGACAGTGTTGTACCTTCATCAACATTCATCTTGATGCTTAGTTATTACAGGCTTACTGGTTGGAGCCACACTGATCGCTCTCCTATGACACGAGCGCTCTGTTATATGCCGAGTGCTCATTTGTAACTTTACTTTGCGATTCGTCAGAAACATTCAGTAACTCTTGCGATAATCACGATCTGCCTTGTCAGCGCATTCACGGAGGGAGTACAATGTGTTGCGCTCGCTCTGTTGCAGCTCACTAGGGTCTACCACTCTTTCCATATACTAGTGGACAGTCATTGTTTCCTGAACAGCAACAAAATCAGTCC
Organism: Anabrus simplex; assembly: GCF_040414725.1. Classification (NCBI taxonomy): domain Eukaryota; kingdom Metazoa; phylum Arthropoda; class Insecta; order Orthoptera; family Tettigoniidae; genus Anabrus; species Anabrus simplex. The sequence continues at coordinate 1,155,350,712 of NC_090266.1, read as the reverse complement.
TAGTGTAATGCAGTAGCTCCCCACACCATAATTTCACGGGGTGGAAAATATACTTCTGAAGAACCGTAGATGGATTTGGCCTGGACATGCTGTCATTGATCTGACAACCCAATATAGAAGTGAGACTCATCACAAAACCCCACAGAATGCCACTCTATCAGCCCAGTCTTCTATGGCTCTATACCATGGAAGTCTCTGCTTTTGTGGTTTGGCATGAAAGGTGCACACCGAATGGGAAGTCATGATCTCAGCCCATCTTCAAGCAGCCTATTTCTTATGGTTCTTAGGGATACTCTTCCTGTAACTGCTGCTCGTATTTCAACTGTCATGTGCCAGAGCCATTCACACAATCCAACAATCTTCTTTTGCTGTGGTCTGTCTGGAGGGACCTCTGCCTGGTCTTCTTGCTACAGAATTCTCCTGAGTCCATTTTCTCACCACTCTCCTGCAGTCATTGCATTATAGCCAACTGTCTGGTCTATCAGTCTGTATGTTGATCCCGTATCCTTCATGCCAGTTATGCATCCCTTCTCAAAATTAGAGAGGTGGCTATAATTTGGCTGTGCACATCGTCCGGGCAAGCTGTAATCTTCAGTCTACCTGAAAAATGACAGTAATCTTATTACAGTCATCAGCAGTAGCAGCATCACTTATTCTTATCATCTTTAGCTTGTATGAATGGCTTTATTATTACTGCGAATATGCTTGCATAACAGTGAAATTGTAATCAGATCTCCTACTTGGCATCGGAATCACAATCGGTAAGTTTTGTTATATTATGATAAGGTATTCATGGTGTAAAACTTTCCATTTCTGGTGGTGTATTTCAACCTGTTTTGAAAAAGATCTATGTATTAAAAAAGAAATTTGTATCAATATTGGAGTAACAGTCTTTGTTTTAGATAATTAATGGCCCTTTCATTGTACGAGCATGTACCATGTTCTGTACTTTCAATAAAAACTTGATTGCTGATGAAAAATAAAAATCTACCTTGTTTACATTAACCCTGTTGATAAAGTTAAAAGTAATTGGTGAATATGGAGTTAAGATAAAGACTTGGTGCACCAAGTGGAGTGACCGTGCGTGTTAACACACTATGGATATAGAGCCAAGCTCTGAGCTCAGGAGATGAGTGAGTTCGAACCCCATCATTGGTTGACTTGAGAATGGTTTTCTGTAGTTTTCACTTCCAGGTAAATATTAGTACAATTCCTATTCATTGGTCACAGCTGGATCCTTTCCACCTTCTTACCCAAGTTTCATTCACCAATATTAATTTCATCTTCATTAGCTCCTCAACTGAGGTGAGTGTCAGGAATAGAGATGGGGAGATTCTAAACGAGTGATTCATAATGAACGAATCATTGCACTGAACGACTGAATCATGATTCAGTGAACGAAATGAATCTACTCGTTTGTGAATTGAAAGCTGAATCGAGAGATGGCAGCCGCAACTCGTTCCTTGGTTCCTCGTTCGTTCTGATTCGTATCGCCAAGTCGGGTATCAATCATTTTTGAATCAATGACAACTTGTGAAGAACGACTCTGTTATTTTTAATTTAACCTGAACTAAAAGTCTGGTTCACAAGTCAAATACCCCTAACGTAACCGTACGGGGGGGGGAATGTTAATAAGAAATTATCACGTTGTTTCAAGTCGCACACTTCCCGGAACTGTAATATACACTCAACTTCCAGCTCGTTGCGAAATGTTAGGTTAAGTTTACTTCAAGGTTCCCATTCCCATTCTTGTTCCCGTGAACTAATGTGTGAAACATGGAAGCCTCCTCGTTCTCGATCTCAGCCCTTAGTATGAATCGATATAAGGGATTTTTTAAAAATCTTGTCATGTCATGAAGTGTATATGCAAGTGGAAGTGAAATAGCTAATCATGATTTCTTTGTAGTATGTAGGCAATACAAGACTATGTACATTATGTTGTATACAAGGAACTTGGTATACAAGGCACAACATAAAAGTTTATTGCTTCAACTTTTTATACAATATGTACATGAAATAGAACAAAACTTTTCTTGAAGCTTGTTGAGTTACACATGTTTAATGTTAATATAAGGTAGTAGGCAGAGGGCCTGAATAATATTTACCTATGTAAGAATTGAGATTCCTATATACATTCAATCTTGTCTTGATGAGACAGTCTGTTCAAATGAGAGAATGTTCTTGATCTTGATAGTCGAAAACTATCGGTCATGTATAATAACAAGTGGAACTTGTAGAGAGAGTTTGTATTAGAAGCTGCATGCTGAGAACAGCACACATTGTACATGAGGGAGGCCATAACTGGACGATCTTGATGATGATGATGATGCTTGTTGTTTTAAGGGGCCTAACATCGAAGGTCATCGGCCCAGAAGGACGATCTTCACCTAGTCACATTTCTAATGTGAGATTATGTTTTACAAAATGTCAAACGTTGTGCTAGTTTTTTCTTCCCGAAATATAGGAGGCCTAGGTTATGTGGTTATAGAGAAGGTGCAAAAATGGATGGTGGCCGCAGTGTAGATTCTTGCTGATCTGTGTTTGGTTTTAACTGTCAAGTGCCTTTCTAACCTCTGAGGATGGAGGTAAAAAGCCTCAGCTTCCATCATCTCGTCACCTTACGATGTTTCAGGTGAGTAGAGGGCCTCGGAAGCCTCCAGCAGGACACTTTTCGGTGGCGGGAAATGGGGGATCTCATACGACGAGGGTGCGCTGGCTTTGGAATGGATGCTCAAGTTGGTGCTGACATATACCCCGGCTTCTCCTCGATTGGAGGGATGAGGGACCGCTTAGGAAGGGCTCCATTCTTCCCCGCCATCTATTCTGGTCTAGACGGGCTGGAAAATTTATTCCCTGCCCTGGTCGACGATGCCGTCTTCGATGCAGCTTTCGCCGACTAGTTAGTGGGAGGGAGAAATGGCCTTCCTCCCCTGCCGTGCCGGTTTAGTTGCATTCGCCGGCAGATGCGTCTTTGTTATCGAAGGTGGGATGGACCAGTGGATGGACCCAGTGGCGGCAATTAAGGACCTCGCTGACCCCGCGGGGTGGGGGTAGGGCATGGCTTGTGAGGGGCCCATGACTGTTTCGTAATTCATTAGCTGAAGAGTTATTTTACATATTGATAAAGCTACAGCACACAACACAGTATTATTTGCATTACAGAGGGTTATTCCAAACTTAGCCCGTCGTAGTAGAGAGCTTCTTTCATCAATAGGAGTACGGTAATTATTGCTGAAAGAATGTGGGTTTCCCAACCTGTTCTAACAAAAACCATCACTTGCTGCTACTCACAACAATCAACAAAGCTTTTGAAGTAATTAGCCGGTTCTGAGAACCCAGTGGTCAGCGAAGATGCGATAACAAAGAAATTATCCTTATCTAAAGTCTAAATACTGAAGTTTCGAGCCTGTTTTCAACTCTCGGCAGTCAGTGTAGCTAAGTAGGCTTACGATGGACGGTGGAGTTGTAAATTATTTGGTCCTTGGAACGAGATTATTTCTTAATATTATGACGGTCAGCGTATTTTGGTTACTAAAATTGGAATATGCATTTCTCTCTCTCTCTCTCTCTCTCTCTCTCTCTCTCTGTGTGTGTGTGTGTGTGTGTGTGTGTGTGTGTGTGTGTGTCATATAAGTGTATTATTTTACTTCCTTCGGATTTGAAAACTAAATTATGTAATTATTATGATTATTATTATCATCGTTGCGTCGTTGTTCATTGTAATAATATACAACCGCGTACTACGAAGTAAACTTGTAACTTTCCTTATCAGTAAACGAGGGGCCCATTTCAATTATTGCGAGGTGCCCCGAGCTTCTTAGCGCCGCTACTGGATGGACCTCACCTTCGGGCTTACTCTTCGCGGCGTTGCTCGCTAGAGCAAATTGTTTCGGGCGCAGCGATTTTCATAGCTGTAGCTGGAAGAAACGACGGAACTTAACAGTTTCTGTGCTATAACGCTGTAGTTTAGTGGCTTTGTAGCTGCATTCAAGGAATGAAACCAAAGGCGGGCACAGTTCGGCTCAATGAGCAGTGCGCCAGTTCAGGCAGGAAAAGGAGCAGGGTATGCTCTCTGACGGAAGGTACAGCTTAGAAGCTCCTCGCACGGCTCTCGGTTACAACTAGTGAAGAAGCGCGTATCGAAACAGATTTAAACTGTAACAATGTTATTGTGTCTAATGTCTCGTTCTAGAAGCTTCCGTGGCTCAGGCGGCAGCGCGCCGGCCTCTCACCGCTTGGTTCCGTGGTTCAAATTCCGGTCACTCCATGTGAGATTTGTGCTGGACAAAGCGGAGGCGGAACAGGTTTTTCTCAGGGTACTCCGATTTTCCCTGTCATCTTTCATTCCAGCAGCACTCTCCAGTATCATTTCAGTTCATCTGTCAGTCATTAATCATTGCCCCAGAGGAGCGCGACAGGCTTCGGCAGCCGGAACAATTCTTATCCTCGCCGCTAGATGGGGGCTTCATTCATTCCATTCCTGACCCGGTAAAATGACTGGAAACAGGCTGTGGATTTTCATTGTCTCGTTCTCTTCAGTGCATTAGATTATGGTGAGGAAACGAAATAAATTATTTTGTGTACAAACGCCATGTCCTAAGTAAATACGCTGGATTGTATTCATTTATTTGGTTCTGCGTAGAAAACAAAATTAGCCTAATTATCTTGGCATGTGATAGTCCGACTCGTTGGCTGAATGGTCAGCGTACTGGCCTTCGGTTCAGAGGGTCCCGGGTTCGATTCCCGGCCGGTTCGGGGATTTTAATAGCTTCTGATTAATTCTTCTGGCTCGGGGAATGGGTGTATTTGTCTGTCCCAACACTCTCCTCTTCATATTCAGACAACATACCACACTACCAACCACTAGAGAAACACCCAGTAGTGGTTACATCCCTCCGTATAGGGTTGGAAAGGCATCCGGCCGTAAAACAGGGCCAAATCCACATGTGCGACGCAGTTCGCACCCGCGACCCCACAGGTGTGGGAAAAAGCAGTAGCAAAAGAAGAAGAAGAAGAGGATATTGACATGTGATACCTAAATACTCCTTAGACTACTACCTGCCCTCATAGAAATACTGTACGCCAACATAAAAGCTTGTTTAGGAATACAGCATAAACAGTGACCGACAAACGAACTGTACGATTGCATTGCGTAAAAATATATACCGGATACATTCCTTTGGCTTTGTTTACTCCTTGACTCCGTATATCGCCATCTAATCTTTACAGCACAACCTATTAGAAGTCAGCTGCTCTCGGCTCCTCCGACGCTCATGCCGTTAGCTCAAGGAGTGGGCTCTCTCATTGCTCACCTATGAATTAAAGTAACGGCGTAGGCCTACTTCCTGGTATTAAATAGGTACCATTTATGGTCTTAATCTCCTGGATCTTTTTCTCACTGAACTAGACAGGACAATTTCTGTCTCGATTGTAATGAAGATCAACGCAGTTAATGCTCTTGTTTGGAGGTGTATACTGCTCCGCGTCTTAAGCTGCTTTCCCACATGTATCACAAATAGACTGGTTCGAACAACGAGATACCATGTGTCCAAACCTTTGGCAGTTACAGCACCGCATCGGAGGCGAATTGTATGGTTTCACATGGCAGCGATAGGTTATTACTTTGACTTTCTCTGGTAACACTGACTCCTTTAAAGTGACTGTGATGGTAGCGGTTGCAACATCTTCGCCGTTGACTTTGTGCATAATGCGCCTGACGTCTTCACGTTTTCCATTAGCTCTTCCTTAGTGTTAAAGATTAGGTTGCGGTGGAAGATCACTCTGCGAATCTGATTCAGAGATTTGTGCTACACCGCTTTGACGGGAAGTTCATCTAAGGCCGCTATTAGCCGTGGGAGACTAGTGGCGCAACTAGTTGCTCTGGCGAGTCACGGACCATTGGATCAAATGGAGCCTATTAGCCGCGGGCGACTAGTGGCGCAACTGAGCAACTAGTTGCCGGCCGTCATCTGAGCCGCATACGGAAACGTCGCTCAAGTTCGTGTTCTCACACCAGCTTGACGTAATGCGAACGATGGAACGCAATTGAGTCAGCGATCCACCTAACCATTATCTTTCTTCATTACCTTGTTTGGTCTCGCGCTGTGGTAGAGTGAATATTTTACTTATTGTGACAGTTTATTATTATTATTGAACATGGAGACATCAAATAAACTACAACAGCAAATGAAGGAGATGGCAAAATTATTTGAAAGTCAAATGAATATTGAAGACCATTTTTGAGGTAGAATGAAAACCGGTCACTTGGGATCCCAGAACTGAAGCTTACACTGACAAAATAGAAACACTGAATTCTTGGAACAGCATTTTAAAGAACTTTATTCCAGAATTCGAAGCAAACCCCGTAAGCGAGTTTTTTTGCTAGTGGCTTTACGTCGCACCGACACGGAGAAGTTTTATGGCGACGACGGGATGGGAAAGAGACAGGAGTTGGAAGGAAGCGGCCGTGGCCTTAATTAAGGTATAGCCCCAGAATTTTTCTGGTGTGAAAATGGGAAACCACGGAAAACCATCTTCAAGGCTGCCGACAGTGGAATTCGAACCCACTATCTCCCGGATGCAAGCTCACAGCTGCACGCTCCTATCCGCACGGCCAACTCACCCGGTATGTATTATAAAACGTTTACTACTCTTATATGGAAATATGTAATACCTATAAAAATTCTATAATCGTTTACATTTACAAGTACCATTGATCCATTATATGGCTATATTAGTGAATTACAGCTCAACTGGGAAACACTTGTTTAGTCCTGTGTCGTTTCCCGTTATTTCTTCTTTTATGTGGCCAAGCAATTCGTAAAATGACGACTTTGACATGCGCAGGTAATTGCAAAATTTACTGTCATCCTCATTTGGATCGTCAAACAATGTATAATATAATCCTCTAGTCAGCCGAGAAACAAAATAATATAGGATGTTTCCGCATTTTCGTAACCCTTCGGTTTTTCCTTTTTAATAGAAGAGCAAGAAGAAGGAAGTTCTTCGTAGGACGCCATTCTCTCAACTCACTATTCCCGGCATGAACCGAGCAATTATTCACAAGTTGCGCCACTAGTCGCCCACTGCTAATAGCGGCCTAAGTGGTCACACTTGAGCAACCGATCAGTGTGAGCTGCGAGGCGCGTCTTCAATTGCAAACTACCATTGCACATCTCTTCCAGGTCTTCAAGTTTGCTGTAGACACCTTCAGTGCGTTTACTGAATTGAATAGACTTCACCAACTTGAAGTCATTCCCATCGGTTCTGGTAGCAACCTGGAACTTAGGGAAGGGAAGTTGATCCCATTATTTCATACTGCGCATGTTCCGACGGGATAGTACCCCGTAGCGAATCAAATGTTAAAGACTAGGGTGGCGAACCACCCTGGGCGGCCCTTGTTCGTTTGGAGCTGTGCCCGAACATATCCTTCCCGCATACTACCGACTTCGAACACGGGCTCTCTCTACGTATAACAGCCACGCAGCCAGGGCAAGACCCACCTGGCGTGGGAGGTATTGCTGGGGGCCCGATGCAAAACGATGCCGTATAGGCATGTGCCCCATAACCAGGGTGGCCAGATGGTATTTGCAGAAAAGAGGGCAGGAGGCTTCAAAATGTAGGACATTCAAGAAAAATGTAAGACACTAAAATAAGATGAAAGAACACTATTTATATACTGACTTCATGCGTTTCATTTAAAACTACGGCGTACAATATTGCATGATGCACTCAAGAAATTGGATTTTACTAGGAAACTATTCAACGTTAAAGTAGTACGGCTTACCCATTGACTGATTGGGGTGACGTGTTCACAAAAATAATTCGTTTTTCAGTAACTTTCCTTTATTGGCTATGTATGTCTTTTTGCCGGTGGAAAAATGAATCAATAAACTTATTTCGCACCTTTTTCCACATATGAATGATTTCTTTTTTTAACTTACCGGTACCAAACTTTCACCAAATTGCCAACTACGTTTCGGTATTCTTTAAAATTTCCAGAGTCGCGGGCCCCCAATGAATATATATATATATATATATCTCACACACACACACACACACATACACAAAACATAAAATGAATAAACATTCAGTTCGTGCGAATTTATCACGTGATATCGATACGAACTGTTTTCCAAAATCTTGCGAATATCTCCGAGTATTTCGACAAAATTAGCCTATGAATGCTATTTCATCTTACGACAGAAGATGTCCGGCTCCATGGCTAAATGGTTAGCGTGCTGGCTTTTGGTCACAGGGGTCCCGGGTTCGATTCCCGGCAGGGTCGGGAATTTTAACTTTAATTGGTTAATTTCGCTGGCACGGGGGCTGGGTGTATGTCTCGTCTTCATCATCATTTCATCCTCATCACGACGCGCAGGTCGCCTACGGGAGTCAAATCAAAAGACCTGCATTTGGCGAGCCGAACTTGTCCTCGGACACTCCCGGCACTAAAAGCCATACGCCATTTCATTTTTTTTTTTTAAACTTTAAGATGACTTGAAGCATATACGACGTAATTTGGATCTAATATTTTAAGGTAGGGCATTTTCGAATCATTGAGAATTCCTCCCATACCCCGGAGAGACGGTTAAAATGTAGGTCCGGGAGATAATGGGTTCGAATCCCACTGTCGGCAGCCTTGAAGATGTTTTTCCGCGGTTTCCCATTTTCACACCAGGCAAATGCTGGGTATGTACCTTAATTAAGGCCACGGGCGCTTCCTTCCAACTCCTAGGCCTTTCCTATCTCATCGTCGCCATAAGACCTATCCGTGTTGGTGCGACGTAAAGCAACTAGCAAAAAAATGTAGGTCATGTTCGTGAAAAAGGACGTCATCTGGTCACCTGGCCATAGCGTAACAGAGGGGTTCCAGCTCAGGCATTCGGCTATCCGCGGACTTGTGTTTTCAGGCGGTAACACGGCGTTTCTACCCGACGGGTTGAGGTTACTGTCCGAGATTTCGAGCGTAGTCTTTCACGTAAGAAAATTTTCCCCCAAGCAGAACGCGCACTAAATTTTGATTCAGTCGAACTCTCAAGGGGGAATCGAAGGCTACGTAACCATTTAACCCTCTACTGCCCAAATTATTTTGTTGTGTTTTAAAAAATTTTCTCTGCCATATACTAAGTAAATATGTTGTACACTACACATAAATGCAGTTTTTATTGAATTTTCATTTTTGATTTTCAAAAATTAGGTTTGTGACTTCCAGGTCACACTGGGCAGTAATGTTCTGATATGTGAAAATTTATAAATAATTATTATTTATAAAATAACAGTGTCATAAAATATTCAAGATGCTTACCTTTGGTTTCTATATTTTTTATGCATATAATTTGTTAGTAATAACACAAAACATAATTGTAAAACTAGCTATCCGCCATGTGCCTGGGAAATGCTCCCAACCATACATTTGGCGCTTCCTGGTGGCTTATGCATATAACTATTAAACTATAAACAGTTGAAAATCACACAGCCATACTGTAACTTGAAAGTTACACTGGGAAGTAGTGGCTCAATTGCATTCTAACAGTAGAAAATGTGTACAGAATGATGTGTGACTTCAAAGTCACATTGGGCAGTAGAGGGTTAACTCTTTCGCTCACTATGTACATTATACTGGACATCGATATTACAATACCGGGCGTGTTAGCCGTGTGGTTAGGGGTGCGCAGCTGTAAGCTTGCTTCCGGGAGATAGTGGGTTCGAACCGCACTATCGGCAGCCCTGAAGATGGTTTTCCCTGGTTTCCCATTTTCACACCAGGCAAATGCTGGGGCTGTACCTTAATTAAGCCCACGGTCACTTCCTTCCTGCTTTTAGCCCTTTCCTATCCCATCGTCGCCATAAGACCTACCTGTGTCGGTGCGACGTAAAGCAACTAGCAGTAGTAGCAGCAGCAGCAGCAGTAAGAATGTTGATTGATTGATTGATTGATTGATTGATTGATTGATTTCTGTTAGATCCTTTCCGAATTCCTGCAATAATATTCTTGTCTGTTCCTGCGTGTTCGTTCTGAACCTCGATGTAGGAACCCGGAATATTAAGAGATTGTGACCCTTCTTCGTTATCCTCTCGAGTGAAGATTCAGTTTTGAGGTCCTGTTGTTCCGTAATGCCCTTCTTAGTCGCCATTTGTCTTCAGCTCTCCTGAAGCATTTAGGGGCACGCAGCTTGCATCCGGGTTCGAACCACACTGTTGGCAGCCCTCAAGATGATTTTTCATGGTTTCCCATTTCACGCTAGGCAAATGCTGGGGCTTTACCTTAATTAAGGCCACGACCGCTTCCTTCCCACTCCTAGCTCTTTCCTATCCCATCGTCGCCATAAGACCTAACTGTGTCAATCAATCAATCAATCAATACTGATCTGCATTTAGGGCAGTCGCCCAGGTGGCAGATTCCCTATCTGTTGCTTTCCTAGCCTTATCCGAAATGATTTCAAAGAAATTGGAAATTTATTGAACATCTCCCTTGGTAAGTTATTCCAATCCCTAACTCCCCTTCCTATAAATGAATATTTGCCCCAATTTGTCCTCTTGAATTCCAACTTTATCTTCATATTGTGATCTTTCCTACTTTTATAGACGCCATTCAAACCTATTCGTCTACTAATGTCATTCCACGCCATCTCTCCGCTGACAGCTCGGAACATACCACTTAGTCGAGCAGCTCTTCTTCTTTCTCTCAATTCTTCCCAACCCAAACATTGCAACATTTTTGTAACGCTACTCTTTTGTCGGAAATCACCCAGAACAAATCGAGCTGCTTTTCTTTGGATTTTTTCCAGTTCTTGAATCAGGTAATCCTGGTGAGGGTCCCATACACTGGAACCATACTCTAGTTGGGGTCTTACCAGAGACTTATATGCACTCTCCTTTACATCCTTACTACAACCCCTAAACACCCTCATAACCATGTGCAGAGATCTGTACCCTTTATTTACAATCCCATTTATGTGATTACCCCAGTGAAGATCTTTCCTTATATTAACACCTAGATACTTACAATGATCCCCAAAAGGAACTTTCACCCCATCAACGCAGTAATTAAAACTGAGAGGACTTTTCCTATTTGTGAAACTCACAACCTGACTTTTAGCCCCGTTTATCAACATACCATTGCCAACTGTCCATCTCACAATATTTTCGAGGTCACGTTGCAGTTGCTCACAATCTTGAAACTTATTTATCACTCTATAGAGAATAACATCATCCGCAAAAAGCCTTACCTCCGATTCCACTCCTTTACTCATATCATTTATATATATAAGAAAACATAAAGGTCCGATAACACTGCCCTGAGGAACTCCCCTCTCAACTATTACAGGGTCAGACAAAGCTTCACCCACTCTAACTCTCTGAGATCTATTTTCTAGAAATATAGCAACCCATTCAGTCACTCTTTTGTCTAGTCCAATTGCACTCATTTTTGCCAGTAGTCTCCCATGATCCACCCTATCAAATGCTTTAGACATGTCAATCGCGATACAGTCCATTTGACCTCCAGAATCCAAGATATCTGCTATATCTTGCTGGAATCCTACAAGTTGAGCTTCAGTGGAATAACCTTTCCTAAAAACGAATTGCCTTCTATCGAACCAGTTATTAATTTCACAAACATGTCTAATATAATCAGAAAGAATGCCTTCCCAAAGCTTACATACAATGCATGTCAAACTTACTGGCCTGTAATTTTCAGCTTTATGTCTATCACCCTTTCCTTTATACACAGGAGCTACTATAGCAACTCTCCATTCATCTGGTATAGCTCCTTCGGTCAAACAATAATCAAATAAGTACTTCAGATATGGTACTATATCCCAACCCATTGTCTTTAGTATATCCCCAGAAATCCGATCAATTCCGGCCGCTTTTCTAGTTTTCAACTTTTGTATCTTATTGTAAATGTCATTGTTATCATATGTAAATTTTATTACTTCTTTGGCCTTAGTCTCTTCCTCTATCTCGACATTATCCTTGTAACCAACAATCTTTACATACTGCTGACTGAATACTTCTGCCTTTTGAAGATCCTCACATACACACTCCCCTTGTTCATTAATTATTCCTGGAATGTCCTTCTTGGAACCTGTTTCTGCCTTAAAATACCTATACATACCCTTCCATTTTTCACTAAAATTTGTATGACTGCCAATTATGCTTGCCATCATGTTATCCTTAGCTGCCTTCTTTGCTAGATTCAATTTTCTAGTAAGTTCCTTCAATTTCTCCTTACTTCCACAGCCATTTCTAACTCTATTTCTTTCCAGTCTGCACCTCCTTCTTAGTCTCTTTATTTCTCTATTATAATAAGGTGGGTCTTTACCATTCCTTACCACCCTTAAAGGTACAAACCTGTTTCCGCATTCCTCAACAATTTCTTTAAACCCATCCCAGAGTCTGTTTACATTCTTATTTACCGTTTTCCACCGATCATAGTTACTTTTTAGAAACTGCCTCATACCTGCTTTATCAGCCATATGGTACTGCCTAACAGTCCTACTTTTAAGACCTTCTTTTCTATCACATTTATTTTTAACTACCACAAAAACAGCTTCATGATCACTAATACCATCTATTACTTCAGTTTCCCTATAGAGCTCATCTGGTTTTATCAGCACCACATCCAAAATATTTTTCCCTCTGGTTGGTTCCATCACTTTCTGAATCAGCTGTCCTTCCCATATTAACTTATTTGCCATTTGTTGGTCATGCTTCCTGTCGTTCGCATTTCCTTCCCAATTGACATCTGGCAAATTCAGATCTCCCGCTACAATCACATTTCTTTCCATGTCATTTCCCACATAGCTTACGACGTTAAGCCAGTTGTAAACAAATTTCAAAAAACGTCAGCGACAGTATTGGCGAACTGAACTTACTTTCTGGATCTTATTCCTTCCTGGCCCTTTTCCCCAGTTGTCTGTGGTCGGCGTTTTATGTAAATCTGGCGTAGTTTACCGCCGAATGCCCTTCCTGGCTCCTGCCCAATATAGAGGTGTGTACTAACTATTGCCGGGGTGAGTGGCTCAGACGGTTGAGACGCTGGTCTTCTGACCCCAACTCAGTCCGGTTGTATTTGAAGGTGCTCAAATACATCAGCCTCGTGTCGGTAGATTTACTGGCACGTAAAAGAACTCTTGCGGGATTAAACTCCGGCACGTGGGCGTCTCCGAAAACCGTAAAAGTAGTTAGTGGGACTTAAAGCCAATAACATTATTATTGTACTAACTATCAATCAATCAATCAATCAATACTGATCTGCATTTAGGGCAGCCGCCCAGGTGGCAGATTCCCTATCTGTTGCTTTCCAGGTGAAGATGTGTATTAAGATTGTACCGGTTGGTACACCTCTACGCTGCAAATTTGAATTTTCCGCCTTAAAGTACCTCTCTACAGGAGAAACCCTGAACTGTAACAACTGAATCAACTCTACTGTTTATCAGAAGATGTCACTGGGTGTTTTTGATTTGCTTTTGTTGATCAAGAAGTGTGGACATTCTCTAACAGATGTCTGTACTTAAAAAACTATGATAATGCACTCTGGTGCGAAGGAATGAACTTTCTTGGAGAAATTTTGTATTCTTAAGTTTTGTCTGTAGCCTACTAAATTTTGTTCTTTCATTTGTGGGTTGGCAATATCAAGTTTTCTTTCCGCCTGTTTTGAATTTAACCAATTCTAAATTTCTGTAATTAATTTTCCACCAATAAAGTGTTTCTTCATCGATTTGTGTGTAACTTTTGCTGTTAGCCAATAAACGTTTGTGGGCGGGTCTTAATCATTCATGAAAGGCCTCGAATTTTCCGTGAGGGTATAAACACTGCTGATTTTCTTGTCTCCGGGGCCACTTCAACAACATCTAGCGTAGTGTATGGACGTATAGCAGGGGGCGGGAAGCGCCTCTTTCTTCGGGCAACAGATCTTCAACAAGGTAATGGCCGTTTAACATCTTTTCTTGCTAGCTCAGCAGTTTAACTCGCGGGGAAGGTTCGAAACCTTTAATATGTAACCCATCTCTTTAAAATGTAAATCCCTCTTCAGTCTATGTAAAAAACTACACATTTCTTCAACTGTAAATTGGGGATAGAGAGTGCTTTACCCTCTCGAGCTCCCCTTCATTTTTTAATTTGAGGTGACTATTTTCTCGTAACCGTTTTTCTCTTCCTTCTTAATGTGTTAAATTTATTTTGTATACTAGTCACCTCCATAGATTGGGATTAGCCCCTGTGGAATCGGACTAGTGCCTCTTAGGTTTTAAAATGTGTATTTAGGAGTGCTAACTCACGCCTCCATTCCTTTTGCATTTAGGGCCATTTAAATTAACCTATTATTCGTCGTTTTAGGCCCAGTAGAGTGGGTACAAGTTACCCCTGTTTATTTATAAGTGTGCCTTGAGGGCAGTTTGTAGTAAGGTCCGTTTATGGCCTCTTATAGGCTTGAAAGATTGAGAGCGGGTCAGCTCTTTCCGGTATTTTGAAAGGTGCCTCGGGGAGGCGTGACATTTTGATTGCTGGGAGCTAGTGCTCCATGTAATTAGGAGCGTTCTGCCCTTTGGTATTTTGTGGTTGTGAACTGAGAGCTCAAGGATTGACGAATTTGGGCTCGTAGCCCAGAATTTGTAAAGACCCCTTGTGCTTTCTTTTGTAAAGTTGCATTGTACCCGATTTTCTTTGTTATTTCACCTAGTGAAAATTGTTAAATGTTGTTATCTGTTGAAAATATAACCTTTATTTAAATGTTAAATTCATCTTTAAGACTTGTAGTTAGACCCATTCCAGCCCGCACCTTCTTTCACCTCTGCTGGTCCACGGGTAACCCCGTAACAAAGATGATCACAAACACCCTTCCCCCGAGCTAGAGAAATTAACCGAACGTTGTTAAAATTTCCAGCCCGGCCTGGAATCGAACCCCTGATCCTACGAACCGAATGTCACTGCGCTGATTACTCGACTTACTTTCCGTATACTCTGCGTAACTGTACTTCCATACATTGTGCGAGAATGAATATTAAACGCACAAATCTAGATGTGTATTACTTCTTTTAACCCCATGTCACCAACAAATTTAGAAAGAAAATCATAACCGAAATATGACCGCTAGCTTCTTAATTATTAAACACTGATGTGAGCTTGCATTCGACCCCCACTGTTGGCAGCTCTGAAGATGGTTTTCCGTGGTTTCCCATTTTCACACCAACTAAATGCTGAGGCTATACCTTAATTAAGGCCACAGCCGCTTCCTTCCCACTCCTAGCCCTTTTCTATCCCATCGTCGCGATAAGACGTATTTGTGTCGGTGCGAACTAAAGCAAACTGTAATATTTATATACAGTATAAACCACTGATTATCAGCTCTTCTAGGTCTGATGATCATATTTTCCTTCTTAGAACAACAATTACCACCAGTAATTTCTCCAGTTTGGCTGAATGGTCAACGTAGCGCCCTTCGTTTCAGATGATTGCTGTTTTCTGTGGCACGGGAATGGAGTGTTGTGCTTGAATTAATGCATACAGTACTTCTTCATTTAAACACAACAGCCCAACACACTACCAACCATCACAGAAGCATACAGGTTGAATACATAGTGGGCATCCGGTCGTAAAACTAGACGTAATCAATGTTAATGCCGACCCCAGGTTATTCGGTAAAGTCCAGAATAGACGGAATAAGACTGTGTTTTCTTCTCGAAAACTTGATAGTCAAGTATTTGCTACTCTAATTTTTAAAAAGCCTGCAATTAAAAGGTGACAATATCGTTGTTCTACTTCACTGAATAACAATTGCCACCGCTAGGTGTCTTTGTTCTCTCTTTCCTGTTCAGTGTAATACGTTATTTCAGGACTACTAACTTCCTCAGTGATTGTTTGAAGGGCAGAAAAATCCATTCATCACTATTTCAGTCTTCCGCAAACATGTTCTGGCGCCTCCCTCCCGTACCTGGAGCATAACATTTCTTGTGTCCACCTTTACTCTTCCTTCCTTCCTTCCTTCCTTCCTTCCTTCCTTCCTTCCAGTGCTCATTACATTGCACAAAATCCCGTTCCATAATAACTTCTGTTTTTAATAATAATAATAATAATAATAATAATAATAAGAAGAAGAAGAAGAAGAAGAAGAAGAAGAAGAAGAAGCTGAAACCCGCCAAGACATGACGTTCAATGGGATAACTATTTATTGAAGGATTTCCTGATATACGACATTTCTTTTACTTTATTATTTTTCAATTTTCTCTTCGTCGCACTGATGCAGATAGGTCTTACGGCGACGATGGGATACGAAATGGCTAGAAGTGGGAAGGAAGCGACCATTGCGATAATTAAGGTACAGCCCCAGCATTAGCCTGGTGTCAAAATGGGGAACCACGGAAAACAATTTTCAAAGCTGCCGATAGTGGGGTTCGAACCCACTATCTCCCGAATGTAAGCTGATAGCTACGCGACTCAAACCACGTAGCCACTTGTTCGGTGCATTCCTTGTACAATTGTCTTTTGGCACTATTGCAACTTTAAAAGTATCGCTCGCTTGACTTTGCAACATTTAATTGGC
The DNA here is from genome assembly GCF_040414725.1 of Anabrus simplex. Taxonomy (NCBI): domain Eukaryota; kingdom Metazoa; phylum Arthropoda; class Insecta; order Orthoptera; family Tettigoniidae; genus Anabrus; species Anabrus simplex. Next base: position 1,155,334,166 of record NC_090266.1, on the reverse strand, counting down.
CATGGCTGAAATCTGGCTTTGGTAAATAGAGACCTACACGTCCCTTGAGGTTTATTTATCGTGATAAAAAATGCCAAGCGAATTGGAAATAGATGGCTCTTGAAAGAAAATGGAAGTGTTTTATCGAATGTTGTTAATCATTTCGAGGGATTAGAGCTCTCTGTCCAGCTTTATCACCACGTATTATTTCCAAATCTAAACAATTCTCGTACATACTTCTTAGAATTAGGCCTTGATCTGGTTCCGTTTAGAAGCCGTTGGGAAACGTTTCGATATCTAAAGAGCATAACTATTGCTCCAATGTTTGGAATAGGAAGGTGTGGAAGCAAGTCATTAACTCGAAATAATTCAAGAATTATGCAGGAAAATGAAGTAGCTAGCTTTTATCTTCAGTACTGATCTGTTGACGCTAGTGTATGGTTTTGAATTATCGGGTATAAGCCCATTGACTTTCGTAATTAATTAAGAATGGCAACTTTTGAGAAAATGATGTCATCTCTCGCAGAAGTGAACGTTTTGCTGTAAATTTCAATGATGATATCATTCTGGCTTGTAGTTCAGTAACATTTGATCCGTCACCATCTACAGAGAGGCAGTCGCCGTTACCGATTTCTTGCAAAAAATCAGCAAATTACATTTTTATGTGGTTTTGCGCGTCTATTTTTACGTAAGCGGCGTGTTTTGACGAATGGTCAAAGAGGAGACTGTTTAATACAATTATAACTAAATAATTGTTTGGCGATAAGCATGTAGCAAAACAACAAAACCTTTATGAAATCTCCCCCAGGAACTATAATTTTCCCACTAGAAGGACTGGAATGGCATTAGAAGACGATTCACATACTTTAATGTAACAGGTGAGTGAAATGCAAAAGTCCTAAACTATCACAGCTATATTTTTCAAATTTATACCAAAGATGTAATATATCAGAAGACTGTAAGTTTTCAATTCAGTAGCTTTAATGGTTCAGAAGATATGGTCAAATTACTTTATTTTTATGGGACGCCATAGGAAAGTCCCTCGTATTGTAAATTTGATTTTCTCAACTGCATATTTTGTCAACGTGTTCACCATACATGCACTTTTTTAAATTGCCCTGGGTTTTAATGTGCGAATGATAGCTAATCCTCTAGATTTTTTAAAAAATTTATGAACTCATGATTTTTTCCTTAAATATCAGCAAAAAAATAATTTCAAAAAGTTACCGTATAGTAATTTTTTACCAGAAGAAAATCCAGCGTAATTTCAATTCACTATACATCTGTGAACTAATGTAGCAAGTTTGAACTGTCTATCTCAAAAACTGTAACGCAAGGGATATTTTATATACAGGAAGGTATTGAAAATTTGAAGTATGAGAAAAAAGCAATTAAAGATCTGTACGCACTACTCACACTAAAATCCTCCCGGTACATATGTGGGGGCCCCTCAGTTTTCTTTTTCTCCTGCTCTCCTGATGCTTTAGCGATCTTCTTCTTTTTCTGGTCCTGTCTACTAGTAGAACCTCGCTTCTTGCTATAGTATATCCGACACTTGTCGCGTTGCACAGACATTTTTAACACACACTACCACTCTTTCATCCTTGATTTCTTGCTGAAACTCCAGTGATTTAACACTCCCCATGTTGAATTCACTGACAGCTCTGGTTACACATAAATCTAGTTTCTTTTTTGAAACAAACACTTCTTATGTGCAACTAAAAGATAAGTGAAACCTAAGTGATGCATGGAGTGAACAAGTGGGCGTAGCAGAGATTAAAGCTCCGCGGCACATTTAAGTCGTTGCAGGGACTTTAAAAATGGCGGTTGCGGTTCGGCGATGCAATATTTCGATAGATGAAGGCCTGAGGTATTTTATGACGTCAAAATCAAAATTTCAAGTTTTAATTGATTTTCACGAAAATTCACTCATGGGTTACCTTAATGAATTACTACTTGAATCGATTATTTTAAAAGCCCGCAAGTTAAGAATTGCACATTTCTGGGAAACATGTAAAACTGTATAATTAATTACGTAGAGAACTTTTATATGAATTGTTTGCTTCGGAAACTTAAAGCTTGACTGAGCATGCCATAGAGACATGAAATTTACTTATTTAAATATTGCAACTGTTACTAGATTCGTTTAAACGTTCGTGACTTACGGGATTTCAAGAAGTAATGGAGATGTTTTTATCATAACATGTAAATAAATACAAAATTTAGGTTCACTTTATTAGTTTGCACATATTCCTTTTAATATGTTAAATTAAAATATTCATCTACGCAGAAAATGACTCGCAGGTCAGTTAGTAAAAAATTTGCTAAGAAACTTACGAAAAATAGGTTTTTATGAAAGTATATACCGTAAAAGGGATTCTGAAATGAACATCCTTTTTAACCAATCTCTCCGTCAGTGACTTCCCAGTCAGACATAGCTTTCGAGAATCTTTGGATTTCCTCTTCATTCGGTATGTGTCCTTCCATTTTTTTCAAATCCTCCATTTTCTTTACATTAATTGGAAGATTCTGTATGTATGTTCATTCTTCTGGGCTGCACAATGGCACTGGGAGTACTGTTAAGAAGACCGAGCTCGATAGCTGCAGTCGCTTAAGTGCGGCCAGTATCCAGTATTCGGGAGATAGTAGGTTCGAACCCCACTATCTGTAGCCCTGAAGATGGTTTTCCGTAGTTTCCCATTTTCACACCAGGCAAATGCTGGGGCTGTACCTTAATTAAGGCCACGGCCACTTCCTTCCCACTCCTAGCCCTTTCCTGCCCCATCGTCGCCATAAGTCCTATCTGTGTCGGTGCGACGTAAAGCAACTAGCAACAAAAAACTGTTAAGAAGCCTGAAGTTATAGATTACAAGACCAACAATATACTGGCTAGCTTTAACTATACCAAATCGGTCCCTAGAATACATAAAATCGTTATGCTGTGTCATCTGGAGTGTAATTTTCTTATCACGAGCCACTCCCTACCTATGGGATCCAATTACAGGACAGGACAGACTTTTCGAACAGTGGAGGTCACCGGGATTTGTAGTCAATGATGTCATTATTTCCTACAACAGTGACTGTACATTTATTTTTGCTAAAAGCAGTGGTGATAGGTGAGACACACTACATCGATGTGTAAATCCTGTCACTTTTCCTTTTCTTCCTCTTGACAACAGAACTATGTCACAGGGAAGATAGGAGTGACCGCGTAGTGGTACTTGTTTATGGAGTGAAATCTATGCTCCACCAGTGCAATAAACTTTCTCAGAGTATTGTTTTTGTTTCTGGCACAGTATAAACATCCAACACACATACTAAAACAATGACAAATTAGTCGTAACTTCTAATGCAGAGCCAAACAAACAAGCCCCTTGTATTAAAAAGCTGACCAGAGGTACAGAGAACGTACTCAAGCGGTGAATCATAGTTACGTTGAGAATCCCCACAAGTCAATGACTTACAGAGTTTCAAAACCAGTCCGAAAGTTTGCATTGTCCTCACATCCATTCTGTTCATCAGACTTGCGGAATGTCTACATAGAATGATGCATTTATATTGCAGGTTTCATTTTCTCACATAACATGAAAATGACAAAATGAGTGAGAAGTGGTTTTAAAAATAATCGATTCATTTTTCATTGGGCTTTTATTCCATATTGAGCCGTGCCTGTCGAATATCGTCAGCTACTTTGAAATTTAATTTTAATCCAGACACTGAACTCTCATTTAAATTTAGAGGAAATTTGAATGTAATGTACACTGTCCTCTACTGCTGGGAAGCAACCCAGCGATTGTCCCTGTCCACGAAGTTCAGCTGACCAATACCTATCCCCTTTCACTTCTCCTATCGTGCCATTCGTTCAGCGCTCTCACGGTTCAGGCGGTCTTGAAGTATTGGTATTGACCAATGAGAATCCCACATTTTTCTTTAATAATTTAAAAAGGCAAGAAAATAAATGATTCTGTTTTTAAAGACAAGGCCAAGAGCTTTCGTCAGAATGCTTTACGATGTCAGTCGTTTCAGCCGTTCTCTCAAAATCGATGTTACGAAAATCAGCCTAGTGTTTTAAATATATAGATAATAATAATTAGTGGCGTATGGTAGCAAATGATGTTAGTTGTTAAAAAAAATGGTAACAATGAACTGATAACCAGTATTTGTAATGTAACTTAAAAAGTGTACATTTATGTGTAATTATTAAATTATCTTTGAAGATAAGAACAAATTCAGGAACTTCACTTACACTATTTAATAGAACAAGATAGTATCCTTAAAGCTCGTGAAATTTCAATAACTTTGTGGAAAGTTACCCTGTATTATTATTACTCGAAAATGGCACTGAAGATTTAATATTACAACTATTATAACTCGGAAATACAGTATCACTGGTTGCCAGGGGCGTAACATTAATGCCTGCAATGCAGGCGGGGCCGGGCCTGTAAGAAGCCCCGCAGACTCATTGAAAATCTAATGTAAATATATAACTTCTATAAAATAATATATAATTCTGGTGGATTTTAATTTACGACTTGATAAATTAGGCGAGTCAACTAAACACTAGCATTGCGCTTGAGCGCGTGATGCTATTTAATTAATCTATGCATTTCCTAAGTAATAGCATTTGTGTGCATGACTCATTCACACATGTGGAGCATGAGTTTATATTATTTTTGGAAGGTTTATCACAGACCGATCGTCGCACGCACACACGTCATATAAGTCTGTCAGGGAATGCAGGTTGGTAATTTTAATTTAATTTCCTTGTGATGTTATTGATGAGTTGATGACAACATTTGGATGTTCCTACTAGGACGGTATCAATCCTAAGCTCGAATGCAATTATAAGACCCCTTATATATTTTTCTTTGAAATCTTACAATAATGAATAATCCCTTTATTTACATAAATTGACAATATATTGCATTAATTCTTCCTGCTGTGATTGAATTTCTATACGTTATTCATAGGTTTGCGGTCGCTTAGAAGGCCATGGCCCTTGGGGGTTGTTGCGCCATGGAGTTTGGTTTTCTTCATAGCTTTACATTTTATTTGAAGGGCCCGAATTTTAATTTTGCAGGCGGGTACAGCCCTGAAAGGGGCCCCCAGAGTCCTCGCAAATAAATATATATCTAGCCTAATGTCACTCTGCACAGAAATGATTAGGCCGCACTTGTAGAATCAGTCGAATTTTTTAAAATTTGCACATTGATAAATTGCCACTTGGTTTCACCTAGCAGCAGTTTATTGTGCCGAGTGTAACACAGCACAGCCGTCTCTCGCAACACCGCGACATGCTCCTCACAAAAGACCTGCACCAAATTATTGAAACATAATAACAGCAATGAAAATTTGTTGAAGTGTAGTGCAGTTGAGATCGTATTATGCACAAATTTTGCTGAACATTTTGTCACACATTTATTGGACAACAATGTTTAATGCCAATAATAATTTGATGTAGTAGCAATTAGTCAACTCAGTTTCGAACGAGCTCTTTTTGCGCGAAGTTAATAATACATTAGACTTATCAGTTGTGCAGTTTGATATTTTTTAAACTTTAGTTGAACAGTTTATGATTTAATGTTGTTCTTTATTGTTTTGTTTTTTGGTAATCTAATAAATTATTATAACCGAGACTTCGGTATCAGTTACAGAGTACAGTTCTGTAGTCACTGAAAAATGAAATCAATTAAAGTTAAGTTCGAACAGCTAAGTGTTCCATGGTTGGCAGTTCAGCAACTGAGCCAGTCAAATGAAACCTATTAAATATTATTTTTTTATAATCTTGTGATAACGAATAATCCCTTTGTTTGTATAACTTAACAATATATTGCATTACTTGTAAAAAAAAAAACCCATGGCACTAGAGCCCTTGAAGGGTCTTGGCCTACCAAGCGACCGCTGCTCAGCCTGAAGGCCTTCAGATTACGAAGTGTCGTGTGGTCAGCACGACAAATCCTCTCGGCCGTTATTCTTGGCTTTCTAGACCGGGGCCGGTATCTCACCGTCAGATAGCTCCTCAGTTCTAATCACGTAGGCCGAGTGGACCTCGAACCAGCCCTCAGGTCCAGGTAAAAATCTCGGGGCCTCCGGGTAAGAGGCAGGCACGCTACATCTACACCACGGGACCGGCTATTGCATTACTTCTACCTGCTGTAGGTTTTTACATTTTATTTGAGGGGGCCTATTTTTGTTTTGGTTTATGTTGATGATGATGTTTGTTGTTTAAAGGAGCCTAACATCTAAGGTCATCGGCCCCTCTTTTTTTTTTGTTTTGGCAGGCGGGCCCGTATCGCATTCGTTACGACCCTGGTGCTGGGGTAATTGCTGTAGTCAAAAGTGTGTGACAGAACGTAATACCCGAACTCTTGCAGCCGGGTCTATTTGCCAGCCTTTCTGCCCAGCACTTCTGAAATTCTGTGTAATGCAATGTGTTTCCGTGAAATTATATGTTTTGAATAGGAATGGCGTACTGTACTGAGAATCTGAGGATTGTTCGTCACCGAGCGAAGTGTCCATATGGTTAGGGTCGCGCAGCTGTTATCTTGCATTCGGGAGATCTTCTTCTTCTTCTTCTTCTCATTTTCTTCATGGGGCATCTAAATATTTGTTCCTAATTAGCGTCGACCTCTAAGATCTTTTGCTACCATATTTTTCCTTCATTCCCACCTAGATATACCTGCTCCCGTCAGAAAGCTGCAGGTTGTTCTTTTTGGGTCTTCTTGGATTTTCTCTCTCTCTTCATCTGGTAGTCCTAGAGAGTCTGATTCTACCCAGCGGCTCACATTCGAAAAGTATGTGTTCAGCTGTTTCCTCTGCTTCATTGCATTTCCTACATATATTGTCTCTTATTACTCCATTCGGGAGACAGTGGGTTCGAATCCCACCGTCGTCTGCCCTGAAGATGGTTTTCCGTGGTTTCTCATGTTCACACCAGGCAAATGCTGGGACTGTGCCTTAATTAAGGCCACGGCCGCTTCCTTCCCAACCCTTGCCCTTTCTCCTCGCTCCGTCGCTGAATACCTTCAGTGTGTTAGTGCGACGTTAAACACGTAGTAAATAATAATAATAATAATAATAATAATAATAATAATAATAATAATAATAATAATAATAATAGTTCAAAAATGAGATGAAGTTTGTATATTCATATGAACTTCCGATCTTAGAGGCGCACTCCACTGTGCGGACCACTGCTCTATGTCGTAAACATCTCTGTTGCCATTTGGTGTTTGCCCGACAAAATTAATTAAAACTCAGTCTTAGATCGCCCAACATAGATCTGTTTCTCTGCCATCTGCTAGAGTAAAACGGAATGTCGAAATTGACTAGCAGGCAGCCTAAATGTCATGAATGGAAAATGCCCGCACATGGTAGCTGAGGCCATGCCCACACCTGTGGGGTCGCGGGTAGGAACTGTGTAGCACATGTTGATTTGGCAATGGTTTACGGCCGGATGCACTTCCTGATGCCAACCCTATATGGAGGGATATAATCACTATTGCGTGTTTCTGTGGTGGTTGGTAGTGTGGTGTATTGTCCGAAGAGGAAATTGTTGAGATAAAGACAAAAACCCATTCCACGAGCCAAAAGAATTAATCAGACACGATTAAAATCTCCGACTCGGCCGGGAATCAAAACCGGGACCCGCTGAACCGAAGGCCTCAACGCTGACCATTCAGCCAAGGAGTCGGAATAATAATAATAATAATAATAATAATAATAATAATAATAATAATAATAATAATAATATCGGATTAACGGAACCTACTGATCTACGATGATCAACATCAAGGAAGATATAGTCTAAAATGTATTTGAAAACTGATAGAGTGCAGTGAGAGTAAGGATTTCTAGAGATCATAAGCATATCGTCGAGGGTCGCGAGTGTAATTATAAATAATGACTTTTGAACGGCTGCACACCACCTAATCAGTATTAATTAATGTAAGAACCACCCATTAATCTCCTCCGGAGCCTCCTTGTCTCCTTAACTAAGGCAGCATTATGAATTATAGGTTTCCTATGTCACTTCTCGGCTTTGGGCTTTAATGAAGTCGCCGCATTTTGTGCTGGATTATTAAGTCTTTCCTGACAAGCATTCACACTTGTGTGTAAATATATAGGTTTTCTCTCATCTCTCCCGATTTTCTTGTGTAATTTTCGTAAGTTTTCACTCGATGATGCAGTAAGGTACCTGAAAATTTATTTCAGTATCCTCCTCAGTCCGTATGTAGCATATGCTCTACATGTGGTTTTCTTTACATATAATAATACAAAACTATTTAAAGCAAAAATAATAATGGTAGGGAAGTCAACTCCGAGTCCTGATGTAGCATACATGCTACACGTCATAAAAACAACTTAGTGAAACATACTGCATTCTTTGGTGAATTTTTAAAATATATTTGAGAAAGATATAATCCATCGAATGCAAAAACAAGCTCGGGACTGAAGAGGGTATGTGGAACATCGTTTCTAGTTTCTGCCGTTTACCGGGCGAGTTGGCCGTGCGGTTAGAGGCGCGCGGTTGTGAGCTTGCATCCGGGAGAGAGTGGGTTCGAATCCCACTGTCGGCAGCCCTGAAGATGGTTTTCCGTGGTTTCCTATTTTCGCACCAGGCAAATGCTGGGGCTGTACTTTAATTAAGGCCACGGTCGCTTCCTCCCAACTCCTAGGCCTTTCCTATCCCATCCTCGCCATAAGACCTATCTGTGTCGGTGCGACGTAAAGCCACTAGCAAAAAAAAAAAAAAAAGTTTCTGCCGTTTGAATCCTGGGTGATGTATATCACATCTGTGTGGTGGTGGCCGGGCTGAGTGGCTCAGACGATTGAGGCGCTGGCCTTCTGAACCCAACTTGGCAGGTTCAATCCTGGCTCAGTCCGGTGGTGTTTGAAAGTGCTCAAATACGTCAGCCTCGTGTCGGTAGATTTACTAGCACGTAAAAGAACTCCGGTGGGACTAAATTTCGGCACATCGGCATCTCCGAAAACCGTAAATGTGTTTAGTGAGTCGTAAAGCAAATAACATTGGAACATCTGTGTGGTTTTGGTTCCACGTACAGCGAATTACAAAATACATATTATCTTAGTACGTACGCTACAATCACAGGCTTCACTCATGCTGAGTACGAGGAATTCTATTTGCGTGAATAGCATAATAGCATACATAGCATAATAATAATAATAATAATAATAATAATAATAATAATAATAATAATAATAATAATTTCGTGTGGCTATTTCTAGCCTCGTGCAGTCCTTGTAAGGCAGACCCTCCGATGAGGGCGGGCGGCATCTGCCATGTTTAGGTAGCTGCGTGTTATTGTGGTGGAGGATAGTGTTATGTGTGGTGTGTGAGTTGCAGGGATGTTGGGGACGGCACAAGCACCCAACCCCCGGGCCATTGGAATTAACCAATGAAGATTAAAATCCCCGACCCGGCCGGGAATCGAACCCGGGACCCTCTGAACCGAAGGCCAGTACGCTGACCATTCAGCCAGCGAGTCGGACACATGTTATTTTCTCCACATTGTCCTCGTACATTTGTGCTTCCTTTGGCTTAAACTTAATCGAGGTCAAGCACCTAACATTAAGGCATGCTAGCTTGGTTAACTTCACTGTTGGCCCAGTTAATTTTTATATGTATTTATTAATTTTTTTGCTAGTAGATTGAAACTTTTATAGACCAGTGGTCGAATAATTTCCCACCCTTGTGAGTTATTATCTTCATTGCTGATTCGAAATCAGTCTAAACGAAGGCGATTTTCGGTAAGCCGTAAGGATCACTGATCAACTTGAGGTACGATTATTTGTTTATGAATGACGAATGATGTACAGCATGGGAGATATGATTTTTTTAACCTCTCCAACGGCAGCTGAAGGTTTTCTATCATTTCCTATTTTCACACCGGGCCACTGTCGCGGCTGTGCCTTAATTAACGCCATGGCCACGACCTTCCTAGTCTTAGACTTTACCTATCCTATCGTCCCCCAATATCTAACCATGGTAGTCCAACGTTAAACATCTAGCATTATTATTAATAATAATAATAATAATAATAATAATAATAATAATGACCTGAATGTTTGTACGTAGCTGAGACAATAGCCACGAATAGACTCTCAGATTTGGAAATGAAAGAAAGGAGGTTCCTTAGAAAGATTCTTGGACCCAGAAAATCATCAGACAAGTTTACGTTTCGCATGAGACCAAACCAAGAACTATACCAACAATTTGAAAACACCACCACCACAATGAAAAAGAGGAGATTGACGTTCTACGGACATATTAAAAGGATGGGATCAGAGAGACTCGCCAACAGGATCCTCACCTTCCAGGAGAGCAGGAAGACACAAGTCGCATGGGTTTTAGAAGTCCACCGATATTTAGAAATATGTGGGATCACGGCAGAAGATATAACAAACAGAAAAATCTTCAGGCAGAGAGTTGCGGAGGTGAAGGACCTAGCTGATGAGAAAACGAGGAAGAATAGAGTATTCTCGGCAGAAGGACGAGCACGAGCAAACCAACGGATGAAGGAATACTGGTGAAAGAGGAAGGAGAAAGAACTTTAGAAAGCAACGGAAGTTGCGTAATCGCAGCCCATAGATGGCTGAAACGAAAAGAATAATAATGACTAATATCAAAACAGCCCCTCATCGCCTGAGGACAGCATGGTAAGATAGAAAGAGTTGACAGCTGCAAGTACCTCGGAAAAATCGTATAACTGAAAACTAGTGAGAGAGAAGCTGGCCGCTGCTTTTCGTTGAACATATACTCTGTAGAGGACGAAAGCCATCTCAAGGCGAGCTAAAGTAAGACATTGCAATACAGTAATCAAAACAGAGTGTCTGTATGCTAGTAAATACCTCCGAATGACAGGAATGTCGGGACTAAGGGAAGCCGAGAAATTTGAGTGGAAGATCCTCCGCACGGTAATGGGTCCAAAAATCGTGGATGACCAGTATAGGTTACGAGGAAGGGGAGAATTATACCAAGAAAATGAAAGATTGATTGAATCAATGAAGAAAAGAAGATTCAAATTTTATGGACATCTGTTTAGAATGGACGAGAAGGGGCTGACAAGACAGATTTTTAAAACACTGAACAGTAGACCTAAAGTTTCCGACGAATGGTTCAGGGAGATAAGGAAGGATTTTGAGCAGTCTGGATTCAATCGGGAAGACATCCTAAACCGAACAAAGTATAGATCAGTGATCGACAGCTTCAGAGGCTCCCATGACGAGCAGAAAATGAATAGGAGATGGACAGAGGAAAGAAGACATGCTGCCAGAGGAAGAATGCAAAGATTTTGGGCTGCAAAGAAGGCTTCCAGTAATTGATGCTTAACGTGGTCCCAAGTGGCCGTAAACGAATATAATAACAATAATTGGATGTCCGGCCGGCTTACCTCGCTACGGTAATAGAGTCATCGCCGAGTGTCGGGAACGGATGTAAATAACTCGACTCCCTAAAGGGACCAACGGCTTTGGATGCTTGAGACATTTTAGATGGGGTGATAGTTCCTTGGGTGGAGGAAATGCCACTCGAATCCATAAAGCAGCGTCTGTGACGATGTTAGGGGCGGCTGCGGCTCCTATGCAGGGCAGCAACAGTGTAGGAGAATATCTGAGGCGGGTGATCACTTGGGTGGCCAGTATGTAGGAGACGGTAATGATAAACTACTTCTATATCAGCGGCCCGAGGGCGGTAGAGGAGTATCCAAACGGCGTAAAGGACTGAAAACCTAGTGAATCAACCTGAAGGAAATTTATGGCAGGCAAAGCCGTGCAAGTTGTAAGGAAAGCAGTTTGCCTAGGGAAAGAACTTCAAAATTAAACCTCAGCTCCATGACTACCCACCATGGTTCTAAATCTTTAGTACCGGGCGAGTTGGCCGTGCAGTTAGGGGTGCGCAGCTGTGAGCTTGCATCCGGGAGATAGTGGGTTCGAATCCCACTGTTGGGAGCCCTGAAGATGGTTTTCCGTGGTTTCTCATTTTCACACCAAGGCCACGGCCGCTTTCTTTCCACTCCTAGGCCTCACCTATCCGATCGTCGCCATAAGACCTATCTGTTTCGGTGCGACGTAAAGCATATTGTAAAAAGAAATCGTTAGGAGCCTAGCTCCTTCCATTACCTCAGTACTTGATTCAGTACTATGGAAAAAGAACAAACTGAAAATGATACCCGAGCCGATAACCTCTATGAGAAAATCCAGGGCCGCAGAGTGAGCGACAAAAATTAGCGCATCGGATTCTGGGATCTGTACACTTATAAGGGAAGGTCGTGTACAGGAGAATCTCCAATTTTACGTAACCGTTGCACGTGCGTTAAATGAACCAAGAATAACAAAGCGTCCAAAATGCTTTTTCGGAAATTAACTCGAGCGACCTACAGAAAGCGATCAAGTTCGAATGTTTGAATTAGTTCGCTGGCCTGCGCACGACTGCTCCGCGTGTGGATTCACTCGTCCAGAGGCCGCTATTCCATACTAAGGGCCAGTTTTTTGGTGTTAATTTTTCAGAAATTTCATGAAAAATAAATAAAATATCGTGTTCATAGTTGAAAATATGGAAATAATTATGTGAAAATGTCGTGATAGTGTTTAATACCATACATTTACACACAGTGTTATTAAATCGATGAATAATTTTTACAAGACAATAACTGACATTTGCAACACGATAAAGTAAGCGTTAAAAATAGTAAATAATAAATTTTACCTTCTTAGAAACAATCCTACTCGGTTACATTTGTATATGTCCAGCTCCATGGCTAAATGGTTAGCGTGCTGGCCTTTGGTCACAGGAGTCCCGGGTTCGATTCCCGATGGAGTCGGAAATTTTAACCTTAATTGGTAAATTTCGCTGACACGGGGGTTGGGTGTATGTGTCTTCATCATCATTTCATCCACATTACGACGCGCAGGTCGCCTACGGGAATCAAATCAAAAGACCTGCATCTGACGAGCCGAACTTGTCGTCGGACACTCCCGCCACTAAAAGCCATACGCCATTTCCATTTTTTTTTTCCATATTTGTATATTCAAATATATGTAGCATACAACGAATTCGTACAAAAAACGAAAGGTTTCTGATTAATGTTCATTCATCAGACATCAGCATACAACATGCGACAACATTTTGCTCCTTCATACTCAGTGGCGGCTCGTGACACAATTTTTAGGGGGTTCACAACAACATTTTTGTTCATGTCTCAAATCAGCAATAAAGTAACAAAGGTACATAAATCACTTCACTAAAAGTTCCTTGTACGGTTCCTTTATCATAAATTATATGGCAGAACCCCCGTAACCGAGGATGCATTTTATACTAGACTAATCTGTTAGTGTAGAACAAAAGTAAAATTCATAATAACTTTACTACACTGCGAATACTGAAGGATGCGAGCACTATTCTTGGCTTTTAAATAGCACGAAGTTCACCTAGGTGTTAATGTAGAACAATAGCAAACCCCATGGCCTACGAAGCGACCGCTGGTCAGCCCGGTGGCCTGCAGATTATGAGGTGTCGTGTGGTCAGCACGACGAATCCTCTCGGCCGTTATTCTTGGCTTTCTAGACCGGGGCCGCCATCTCACCTTCATATAGCTCCTCAATTGTAATCACGTACGCTGAGTGGACCTCGAATCAGCCCTCAGATCCAGGTAAATATCCCTGTCCTGGCCGGAAATCGAACCCGGGGGATCCGGGTAAGAGGCAGGCGCGTTACTCCCACGCCACGGGGCCGGCTGTGTTAGTGTAGAACAAAAGTAAAATTCATAATTACTGCACTGCGAACATTGAAGGATGCGAGCACTATTCTTGGTTTTTAAATAGCACGAAGTTCACCTGGGTATGACGGGAAGCATAGAAATAATGTGTACCGCATTTACCGGTCGATTTTTTAAAATAATTGTTTCCGAAATGACCCCAATAGTCTCCACATTATCTCGGTTAATCAGGGTTCTACTGTATCACATGTTAATTATTCTCGTCTTGGAAACTATAGACAACACTAGCACAGGGAATTCAATACTCGCGTTTGTTTTTTTTTTTTGCATGAGAATTTTCATGTTAATTTATTTTTGCACTCAAATGAGCAAGGTCTGTGCACCCAGCTGAATTCCATACACTTCTTTCTTTGTAGAACAATAAAGAGGGCAAACAAGAAAGCGCAAAAAAAAAAAAAAAATGAAGTATGGCTTTTAGTGCCGGGAGTGTCCGAGGACATGTTCGGCTCGCCAGGTGCAGGTCTTTCGATTTGACACCCGTAGGTGACCTGCGCGTCGTGATGAAGATGAAATGATGATGAAGACGACACATACACCCAGCCCTCGTGCCAGCGAAATTAACCAATGATGGTTAAAATTCCCGACCCTACCGGGAATCGAACCCGGGACCCCTGTGGCCAAAGGCCAGCACGCTAACCATTTAGCCATGGAGCAGGACAAGAAAGCGCATTCCTAGATCTACATCCACAGAGCCACTTGCGTGTTTCGTACACTTCTCTCTTAAACTTACGCCTACTCGCGTTTGTCAGTTTTTGTAACTTTTTCGATAATCAAATCTGGTCTGTCCGGTCCAAGCCTTTTAATTTCTAACTTATCCTGATAGGTTAATATTTCGCCGGTTAAAATTACCTGAACTGAATTCATTTCCTCTTACACAAAGAATACCATGGTTACAAACCATACAGACAGAGAAGCAAATCACAACACTCAAATACATTTCACTTGAAAAGATTTTCCAATCACAAGGTAAAGCAAACTTCTTCCCGCGATTACGAACACCCGTCCACAACGAGCTAGAAAATGCCTATTCAGAATTACTAGCGAAATCTGCCGGTAATGTGATGCAATAGTAGCTCCTGCCTGGATGGCTGTGGCTAACCGTAATAGGGGAGGTGGTGGACCCTTGTGGTCAACTGTAATACTGCCACTGGGTTGAGGGTGCAGACGGCAAGGCACGTACCTTACCGTGCTCCTCGCTAATGGGAATATCAGTGTATAACGAACTCGACGTTAGCCCCTGACGGGACGTACTACGGCTCCACTCTGAAGCCTTACCGAAGCCTTACGGAGAAAGCCGAAGCTTTCCGAATGGCGTACTCCGCCATCATGCATTGAGTAGTTCAGATAACGAACTGATCTGAACTGAACTATTCTGAAGAACATTGCTGTATGTTTATTTTAACCTACGTCACCTACTGCAGCTTCACATCACTATATCTATTACTTTATGCTCAGAGTATTAGCATATGTGTATATAAATGTGACTCGTGCGTTGAGAATGTCTTGTGAGAAGATATTTGATTGTGCTTTCGGTCTCTGGAGCTCAATGATAGTTACTGTTGTTATATCTCCGAGTGGTACATGTGATCTAGGCTACTGCCCGTTTAAAGCAAGCCAAGTCTTTGAAAATGTACAGGCTTTATATAAATAAATATGTAAATAATTTTTTTTTGTATTTTTTAATATTATATTTGACGTTTATATTGTAAATTTCAGTTCAATATTGCATCGAGTATTATAACCTCAAATTATATATTGGAATGAATGCCCTATTTTACCTAAGATACCGATATACAGTTTGATTAATCAATAAGAATTGCACTAATAATCAGTGATCTGCATTAGGTGCTGTTGTCCAGGTGGCGGATTATACTTTCACTATAAGTCTCAACTAATACAGTATAGACCTATGGGATTGATAAAATTAGCCAAAAGATAATTAATTATAGTACAAGGTAGAGAAACTAAGGCTGATCTTGAAGGATATATCCATTAGTAGTTGGCAAATTTGCTTGAATCTATATCAGAAAGCCAGAAGAAAGTGACAATGAGAAGCTTGAATATAATCTCATCAAACTCAGTACCTCTAGGTTATCATAGAAGAGGTTATGTAATTCCATAGACAGAACTGACAGTGAGCTGATATTGAAGGGTATTCTTTTTATTCTGCCAAGCATGAGATAATGAGATTCAAGGAAATTCGCCAACCACTAATGGATATAGGCTATCCTTCCAGATCAACAATAAACAAGTACAGCCTCAGTTCCACAATCTTGTATTATAATTAATTAATCTTTTGGCTAATGTTATCAATACCATATACTGTATTAATTGAGACTTATAACAGTTTTGTAGTGAAAGTATAATCTGCCACCTGGGCTACACCACTAAAGATAATCTGTCATCCTAAAGGGTCAGTGGTACACTCCTGTTTCTATTGTAAAAAAGGTAAAATCACATGAAATTTTCGAGCATGATGTACTATGGTATGATTTTTTTATCACACTCCATGAACTGTGTGACTGATATATGATAATTACCTTCCTGAAAGCTGTAGGTAACAGCAAAATCTGTTCTCAAGATTGTTGGTTTGCAGCTTCCCTGTTGTTACATGGTAGTACTGCTGAAAGTGTCGGTCATTAGAATGCCATGGCTCAGATGAAGAGTTTTTAATATTATATTTGACGTTTATATTGTATATTTCAGTTCAATATTGCATCGAGTATTATAACCTCAAATTATATATTGGAATGACTGCCCTATTTTACCTTAGATACCGATATACAGTTTGATTAATCAATAAGAATTGCACTAATAATCAGTGATCTGCATTAGGTGCTGTTGTCCAGGTGGCAGATTATACTTTCACTATAAGTCTCAACTAATACAGTATAGACCTATGGGATTAATAAAATTAGCCTAGATAATTAATTATAGTACAAGGTAGTGAAACTAAGGCTGTACTTGTATTCCAGTATTGCTGATCTTGAAGGATATATCCATTAGTGATTGGTGAATTTGCTTGAATCTATATCAGGAAGTCAGAAGAAAGTGACAATGAGAAGGCTGAATATAATCCCATCAAACTCAGTACCTCTAGGTTATCATAGAAGAGGTTATGTAATTCCATAGACAGAACTGACAGTGAGCTGATATGGAAGGGTATTTTTTTCTGCCAAGCATGAGATAATGAGATTCAAGCAAATTCGCCAACCACTACCGTAATGGATATAGGGTATCCTTCAAGATCAGCAATACCAAAATACAAGTACAGCCTCAGTTCCACTACCTTGTATTACACATACATACATTATCATTATAGACTGTTATGCCTTTCAGCATTCAGTCTGCAAGCCTCTGTGAATTTACTAAATGTTGCCACAACCCTCTATTTGCAACTAGTGCTGTGGCCTCATTTAGTTCTATACCTCTTATCTTTAAATCATTAGAAACTGAGTCTAACCATCGTCATCTTCGTCTCCCTCTACTTCTCTTACCGTCCATAACAGAGTCCATTATTCTCCTAAGTAACCTATCCTCCTCCATTCGCCTCACATGACCCGACCACCGAAACTGGTTTATGCGTACAGCTTCATCGAGTTCATTCGTAAATTAGCCTTTATCTCCTCATTCTGGCTACCCTCCTGCCATTGTTCCCACCTGTTTGTACCAGCAATCATTCTCGCTACTTTCATGTCTGTTACTTCTAACTTATGAATAAGATATCCTGAGTCCACCCAGCTTTTGCTCTCATAAAGCAAAGTTGGTCTGAAAACAGACCAATGTGAAGATAGTTTCGTCTGGGAGCTGACTTCCTTTTTACAGAATACTGTTGATCGCAACTGCGAGCTCACTGCATTAGCTTTACTACACCTTCATTCAATCTCACTTACCATCCTGCGAGAACACACACCCTAACCTGTTCTGGCCTTGTATCACCAATCTGACATTCAGTTCTGTTGAATTTCTTACCTACTGACCGAGCTCGATAGCTGCAGTCGCTTAAGTGCGGCCAGTGTCCAGTATTCGGGAGATAGTAGGTTCGAACCCCACTGTCGGCAGCCCTGAAAATGGTTTTCCGTGGTTTCCCATTTTCACACCAGGCAAATGCTGGGGCTGTACCTTAATTAAGGCCACGGTCACTTCCGTCCCACTCCTAGCCCTTCCCTGTTCCATCATCGCCATAAGACCTATCTGTGTCGGTGCGACGTAAAACAACTAGCCTACCTACTGATATCAATTTAGTCTTCGAAAGGCTAATTTCCATACCATACCCATTGCACCTATTTTCAAGTTGCAAGATATTACACTGCAGGCTTTTGGCACAATCTGCCATTAAGACCACGTCGTCAGCATAGGCCAGACTGCTTACTAAATTTCCACCTAACTGAATCCTTCCCTGCCATTTTATACTTTTGAGCAGATGATCCATGTAAACGATGAACAGCAAAGGTGAAATATTACAGTCTTGTCTAATCCCTGTAAGTACCCTGAAACAAGAACTCATTCTACCATCAATCCTCACTGAAGCCCAATTGTCAACATACATGCCTTTTCCTCGGTACCCTGTCATATGCTTTCTCTAGATCTACGAAACATAAACACAACTGTCTATTCCTCTCGTAGCATTTTTCAATTACCTGGTGTATACTGAAAATCTGATCCTAACAGCCTCTCTGTGGTCTGAAACCACACTGGTTTTCATTAAACTTCCTCTCAACGACTGATCGCACCCTCCCTTCCAAGATGCCTGTGAATACTTTGCCTGGTATACTAATCAATGAGATACCTCTATAGTTGTTGCAATCCTTCCTGTTCCCTTGCTTATAGATAGGTGCAATTACTGCTTTTGTCCAATCTGAAGGTACCTTACCAACACTCCACACTAATTTTACTACTCTATGAAGCCATTTCATCCCTGCCTTCCCATTATACTTCACCATTTCAGGTCTAATTTCATCTATTCCTGCTGCTTTATGATAATGGAGTTTATTTACCATCCTTTCCACTTCCTCAAGCGTAATTTCACCAACATAATTTTCCTCCTCCCCATGAGCTTCGCTGTTCGCAACACCACCAGGAAGATTTCCTTTTACGTTGAGAAGATAATGCTGTCAATACCATATACTGAATTAATTGAGACTTATAACAGTATTGCTAGTGAAAGTATAATCTGCCAACTGGGTGACAGCACTAAAGATAATCTCTCATCTTAAAGGGTCAGTGGTACACTCCTGTTTCTATTGTAAAAAAGGTAAAATCACATGAAATTTTCGAGCATGATGTACCATGGTATGATTTTTTTTATCACACTCCATGAACTGTGTGACTGATATATGATAATTACCTTCCTGAAAGCTGCAGGTAACAGCAAAATCTGTTCTCAAGATTGTTGGTTTGCAGCTTCCCTGTTGGTACATGGTAGTACTGCTGAAAGTGTCAGTCATTAGTGTGCCATAGCTCAAATTGAGTGTTCTGCAACTGTTAAGCCATGATCAGAAATTTGAAAGAATAGTGAGGTGTCATTTGCATAACTGAAATTTGTTTCCAGAGGATTCCTGTGCAAAGTAAATTTTACAAATTTCTTACATCCATACATCATCATCTTCAAGCTCCAGTTTCCCGGGTGTGGAGTGCAAGCGCTTGCTACTTCATCCTGTTAACGTTTCGTTTCTGTTCCTCTATATCTTCCCACTTGGCATTCCTCTTGCTGACCTCCGATTTCACTGTCTGTCCATCAATTCCTTGACCTCCCCCTTTCACTTCTCTGTCAAAATAATTCCTTGCTGTTCTCGTTCTGTCCATCTGCATAACATGTCCAAACCATTGTAGCCTGCCTCTTCCTAAAAGCTCGGTCGATAGCTGCAGTCGCTTAAGTGCAGCCAGTATCCAGTATTTGGGAGATAGTAGGTTCGAACCCCACTGTCGGCAGCCCTAAAAATGGTTTTCCGTGGTTTCCCATTTTCACACCAGGCAAATGCTGGGGCTGTACCTTAATTAAGGCCACGGCTGCTTCCTTCCCACTCCTAACCCTTTCCTGTCCCATCGTCGCCAGAAGATGTATCTATGTCGGTGCGACGTAAAGCAACTAGCAAAAAAAAAAAGCTCGTAGCAGGCATTTTGATGCCAGCCTCCTTTCTATTTGCTTCATTTCTAATCTTGTCCTTCCTGGTCTTTTGGTTCATTGTTCTGATGAATTTCATTTCTGTTGACTGGATTTTACTATTTGCCTTGTTATGCAGGGTACATTTTTTAAGTCCATATGTGAGAAATGGAATGAAGTAGGTATGAAACATGGTCAGTTTTGCTTTCTGGGGTATTTTATCATCCCAGAGTAGGTTTCTCACTTGAAAATAAAATTGAGAAGATTTCCGAGCCCTAGTAAGTATTTCTTAATTTAATGTGTTATCTTTTGAAGTGATTCTTCCAAGGTAGCCTATTTGAAGTTAGAACCAGACTGCAATAGAGTTCCCTCCAGGAAATTGTTTGAATCTGTGCCATTACTGTTGATAGTCATTTAAAGACCTTTTGTTTTATTGATTTTTAGTCCATATTCTTTAAATTGCCATTCCAGGGATTTAGGTTCTCCTGTACGTCTACTTCATTTTCTCCCCAGATCAGAACATCATCTGCAAATATTAGAGTGTTAGGCTCTTTGCAATGTTCTTTGTTGGATTTTATGATCCAATCCATGTCAATGATGAACGGGAGTGGTGACAAGGTACTTCCCTGCTGGACTTCTCGTTTGGTTTCAAACCAATCTGATCTTCCATCCAATATTTGGACACAGGTTAAGCACTTTTGATAGAGCATCTTTACTTAATCAGTCAGGATGTCTGGCAGACCTATACCTTCTAGGTATTCCCAGATTTTCTCTCTAGGCACACTCGTAGGCCTTCTCGATGTCCATAAAAACCATCACTAAGTTCTTAACATAGCCTATTCCCAGTGCTTCTCCGTTATCATTCTGATGTCAAATATCAGGATCGCAGTGCTTCAGTTGTTCCTAAACCCGCGTTGCTCCTCCTCCAATAACGGTTCAACTATATTCCTAATTCATTTTTTAATTATCTTCTCCAAAAGTTTGAGTGAGAAAGTTGAGTGATGCCCCTATAAATTCTGCATTTCTTCCCGTCTTCCTTTTTATACAGGGCAGTAGCGGCGATTGTGGGGGGGGGGGGGGATGGGGCAGTTGCCCCCTCACTTTGTGGATAAAAGATGACATTTTTATTCCATTTTAGCCAGCTGAAACTAGGAATTATAGAAATTATTTTTAAACAAAGCAATTTGTACAAGCCCTGTTGTCTTATTGGCTAATTTTTCCCTCATCTTATTTAATTATAAACAAAATTATTAGAGGAAATACGCACAGAATGTCGTTCGTCCCGGATAACTGATTTGTATACCGCCACAGCAAGTAGTGGACACTGCATGTGCTATGAGGAAGGGTAGCAAGGGTATATTTTTTGCCAAGGTCATGAACACTGAGGTATGGTTCACCTGCTTGCCACGTGCATTCTTCAGTCTGGCAGTCTCTTTAGTGTCTGTTAGTTTCTTAGTGTGTAGTCAAATAGTAAATGATTTTAATTGTATAATCACACCGAACTTTATTTAATTGTAGTAAATGCGTAATATTGTTCCTTTGGTGAAAGTTTTATTGTATGGAATAGTATTGAATCGACCACCTCTGTGGTGTAGTGGTTAGTGTGATTAGCTGCCACGGTTCATGCAGACAGTTCTCATCCTAATTCCTCCAACGGCTAAATCTACCCAAGTCATCTTGTCATTTACGAGCCTAACTAAAATTATGTTGTGTGCAATAGAACTCCTGATTAACAGTCCCTCCCATTTTAACACCTGTTAAGAACACTTTCTAATCTCTCTCTTCCTCATTATCTCCACTTACCTGAATATCCTTAACTCCTAGCACATCCGGATGCACACTCTTTACTGATTCTGCCAGTTCTACTTTCTTTCTTGCATAAGCCTCATTGATATTGATGGATCCGCATTGAATTCCATTTTATTTGCCAAGTAGATTCCAAGGTAAATGCCCAGAAAACAAAAGCAATGAATATCAATGTGAAGAGCAAACAGAAATTCATTGTCAGTGATGAAGACATTCAAGAAGTCGAAAGAGTTTACATATCTTGGCAGTGTGGTTACACAGGATGGAGGAGCAGCTGCTGATGTCAAAATGAGAATCCACAAAGCAAATGCGGCATTCATACAACTCTATCCGATATGGAGGGCCAGAGAAATCTCAATAAAAACCAAACTTTGCATTTTTTGAACAAATGTAAAAACAGTAGTGTTTATGGTTGTGAAACCGGGAAAGTTACCTCAGAGATCACTCATTAACTACAGGTATTTATAAATAGATGCTAAAGGAGAATTAAATGCATTTTTGGCCAAAAGTAATTTCAAAGGAAGATGTCTGGAAACAAACAGAAGAAGAGCTCATTGGCACACAAATAAAGCGGAGGAAATTGAAATGGATCGGCCACACACTGCAGAAGCAGCAGGATGCAGTGGAGAGAAAGGCTCTGTTTTGGAACCCCCAAGGATAACGGAAGAGAGGTAGACCCAGGAAGTCGTGGAGACACAGTGTGATGGAGGAGGCAAAACAAGAAGGGAAGACCTTTGGAGAACTGAAGACCCTAGCTCAAAATTGGATACTTTGGCGCTCCTTTGTCAAAGCCCTATGATCTGCAAAAGAGTAAAAGGACATAACTAAGTACGTAAGTTTAAAAGGAATCCCTCGCCTGTCAAATAGAAGGGGGACTGAGTTACTCCCATAGGTTCAAAGCTTGTTTAAAATATTCTGAGCTTGGTATATTCTGTGAAGCAGGATGCTGCCTTACTTACACATAGTCACAGTGAGAATCTCTCCTATAGGAGGTAGGGACCACCGGTTGATTGTATAGTTCTAGCTGCCAGAACAACAGGAGGGTCCTGGCTCAGAACATGTCAAAGATGTCCACCCCAATTCCATAGCAATGGGTATCCCAACTCTGAGGACCATTAACTTTGCCACTCAGCCATTGTCCATGGTTCACACACTAGGATATGTCTACAGTAACGCTCACCATAAACCACACATTTGGACTTAACAGTTGAGGGTTATTCAAACATTTGTGTAATGTAATACTGTTATGTAACAAAATGTGTGACATTAAGTTAGCTGGCGACATTACCTTGAGAGCTGCACAAACTATGGATCTTAATGTCATGGTCCATTCTCCATCAATACTTCAGATCACAGCCTGCATGGTTGCTAGGCAACATAGCATCACACATTTTATTGAAAGACATTTATGTCCATTTGATTTTCCCAGAGGGAAACGCAATAACTTTTTTAAATATTCATTATTTTCCATTACCGAGACACAGTTTGCAGAAAATCTGCAGTTCTTTACTCTGTTCTACACTCTTGTTTGATCATAGGAAATGTAGTTTATCAAAGAAGTTATTAATTGCACAAGAATTGTTGTTCAAGAGTACCTATGTGGAAAAACTATTCTGAAGTTTAGTTTGGGAGCCATTCTCAGCTAACAACCACTTTCTTTGGGTACACGCTTCTGATATCTGAGAACTTGGCAGCTGTTAATTTGTCATAGTAATAAAATGATGGAAACATTAAAGCTTTTTGCAGAGCCTGTTTGGTTAAGCTCAGCTGATTATGATAATTTTTAAAATAAACACACTGTCAAAAATGAAAGTTTTGAAATTGTTTGAGAGATGACACTCATAACTTGCAGATATTGACAAGTCCTTAAACATTACATGGTTCACTCTGTTATTGTCTGCTATTATCACACAAATTTCAGCCCTCATGTTACAACAGGCTTCACTTGCGTAGGATGTTAGGTCCTTACCTGTGATATTTACAGGAGTAAGGGATACAGTTTGCTTAAGTGAAATAAATAAAGAGGCACTAAAGATGCCCCAACAGTTTTTGCTGCTGCTGATAATTTAAGCAAACCCATTTAGCACACCTCCAGTGTAGACTGTACTCTCCTGTACATACAGAAACTTCCCATTAATTAAGCCACATATTTTTCACTTGAATGTGGTACCATTAATGGTGGACTTTAAATAAGGTAAGTTTTCGCTGGGATTGTCAACAGCCACATTCAATGGGAAGTATAAGTGCTGTAATTTTCTGAAAATTATTTTGCTTTTGAACTTTGATAACTACTGACTGAAAAATTATTTTTTAAAAATGCATACAGCATCATGAGAACTGAATAATTTCTACCACATTCTAACAGACAGAACTGAGTCTCGCTCTTCAGAAATATTTTGTGAGTTTTACGACAAACATACCTGTACAATTTGTAGATCCTTAACATCAACTGGAAAACTACAAATTGATAGGTATTTTCTTTTTTAAAAATGTAACATACAAGGGTGAATTGAGTTTTATGCTTAGTGCAGCTTTGTTTAGTTAAAAAAAAAAGGTTTTTTTTTTAAGTTGCTTTATGCTGCACCGACACAGAGAGGTCTTACAGCGATGATGGGACGGGAAAGGATTAGGAATGGGAAGGAAGCGGCTGTATTAAGGTACAGCCCCAGTATTTGCCTGTTATGAAAATGGGAAACCATGGAAAACTTATCTTCAGGGCTGCCGACAGTGGGGTTCGAACCCAATATCTCCTGAATACTGGCCACACGTAAGTGACTGCAGGTATCAAGCTTGGTGTTCAGATTACTCTCTGAGACTTTCCAAAATAGAGAGAATGTTTATTCAAGTTTCTGTATGATGAGCTGAAGAATCTTGGCTACTATACCATTTGTAGGTTTGCAAGACTGATGTATTATGGAGGCCGAATACAGCATGGAGTAAGGAGGAGATATTTCAGTTATGCAACCTTCTTTAATGCTAAGTAGTAGTTGTTACTACTTTGTGAAAGACTTGCCAAAAAATGAAGCCCTTTTTTCTTCTGAAAAGTGTACAGGAACACTATATCACCAGTTGCAAACATCTTGTGGGAGAGGGGGGGGGGGAAGAATCTATTTCTGCATATTTTCTAATACATACCTGTTTTTTACAACCTAAGGAGAAAAATTCACATCACTGCTGTGTAGATATGGTGAAGGTTGCAAAGTTCTTTCCATTGATATTTCGACTTATATTCTTCACGATAATAATATTTCCATTTAATTAGGAACAACGTCCTGTATTTACAGGCTGCCACTAAGGACAAGGTAAAACATATCAAATTTCTGTACAGATCTATTAATTGAAGAAAACTCTAAATTATAAAGGAACAGTATAATTAATGTGGCATTCCAGAGCTGTAGCTGTAGAGGTGGTGTCTCAGGATTTTGATGGAGCCTCGGAGGACAAGGGTCGCAATTTCGGGGATGAGCTTCACTGGAAGTTGGAAGCGCTTCCATGTGGCGACAAAATGACAAAGTATGGTACCGCGAACTCCAACCATTATCCCTATTATTTCTATTTCCTGAAGGTGGTATTTAGATTTGTAGTAAGGGATAGTGGGTTTGTATTTGTTAATCTTTTGAAGATTAACCTCCTCTGGCTGACTGCTATGGTGCTCGAATCTGACAGTCGGATCTAATATGAATCCTTGAGAGCTGCTGTCTTTAAAGGCTATGATGTCAATTCTCCGCGAACTACCGTTTATGGCCAGTCAGTGTATCTCCTCATGTACATTGAATCCCTTCTTTCTTAGTTCTTCGGCAATGAGGGATCTGATCTGGTGGTGCTGCGTGTGCAGAATCCCAGGACATGACCAAGAGTTTCTTTCTCTCCGTGGCAATGCCGACAGAGGTTGTTGTCCAGGGATCTGCCTGGCACCGAGCGCACCACAGAAACATTAGCAGTCATCTTTATAGCCTCTCTCCACTCGTTACAAGACAGTCCGGTATGATCTTGCACCCAAGAGTTTGCTGGTGTGTACATTTTGTACAGTTGTACTCAGAGTCCTTTTTGCGGCAGTGAACACCAGGAGGTGAATTCACGTTCTCGTAGCTCTTGCCGGATCTTCTTAGTATCGTACAAGCCGTTCTTGGCGTTTATTTTATGGACATCAGCGTTTGTTAGTTTTAGGCGTTCTATGCATTCCCGACTCTCCACGTGAGAATCCCTTGAAGCGATGCCGAGTGGGTGTTTAGTCTTAAGCAAGATGTTACAGGCATTAATGCATTAAAGGTAAACTTCCCATGAGGTTTTAAAAAGAGTGAGTCCTTTGTATTTCTTTTCGGTGTACAGAATGCCATCTGGAGTATCCGTTGGCAACTGCAATATCTCCTTTGTTGCACTTTTAATCATTTTATCGCTATCGGATAAGAATTTCTGTGCGATTTTCTTGAAACTGCATGTTTGTGAGTTACTGTACTCACGTCCTAGTTCGTGAACCATGCGCAACGGCTGAGTGGCCTAGTAAGTGGTCCTGAGAGTCGGGATACCAGTTGCTATGGAATGGGAGTGGGCATCTCGGACATATTCTGAGTCCTGGCCCTCCTTGTGCTCAGGCGGCTAGGACTATACAATTCACCGGTGGTCCATAACCCGTTAGAAGAGAGATCCTCACTTGGACTATGTGCAAGTAGGGCAGCATCCTGCTTCATGAATTAACCGAGCTCAGAACACTTTAAGCAAGCCTCGGACCTATGGAAGTAATGGAGTCCCACTCCCATTTGACAGGCGAGGGACTCCTTGGAAACAACTTGGCGAACGAAATGGAATTCGATGGGGAGCTATCAATATTAATGGGGCTTATGGAAGAAAGAAGATAGAACTGGCTGAGTCAGCAAAGAGGAT
This sequence comes from Anabrus simplex, assembly GCF_040414725.1. Taxonomy (NCBI): domain Eukaryota; kingdom Metazoa; phylum Arthropoda; class Insecta; order Orthoptera; family Tettigoniidae; genus Anabrus; species Anabrus simplex. The sequence continues at coordinate 1,155,307,601 of NC_090266.1, read as the reverse complement.
GCATCTGGATGTGCTAGGTGTAAGTGATATTCGGGTAAGGGGAGATAATGAGGAAGAGATAGGAGATTATAAAGTGTACTTGACGGCTGTTAGAAAGGCAAAGGCAGAGTCTGGGGTAGGGCTCTTTATCAGGAATACCATTGCACGCAACATAGCTTCTGTTAGGCACGTAAATGAGCGAATGATGTGGGTAGATTTGTCAGTGGGAGGAATTAGGACAAGAATTGTGTCTGTGTATTCACCATGTGAGGGTGCAGATGAGGATGAAGTTGACAAGTTTTATGAAGCATTGAGTGACGTCGTGGTCAGGGTCAACAGCAAGGATAGAATAGTGCTAATGGGTGATTTCAATGCGAGAGTTGGGAATAGAACTGAAGGATACGAAAGGGTGATTGGTAAATGTGGGGAAGATATGGAAGCTAATGTGAATGGGAAGTGTTTGCTGGACTTCTGTGCTGGTATGGGTTTAGCTGTTACGAATACATTCTTCAAGCATAAGGCTATTCACCGCTACACATGGGAGGCTAGGGGCACCAGATCCATAATAGACTATATCTTAACAGACTTTGAATTCAGGAAATCTGTTAGGAATGTACGAGTTTTTCGCGGATTTTTCGATGATACAGACCACTATCTGATCTGTAGTGAACTAAGTATCTCTAGGCCTAGGGTAGAGAAAGTGAAATCTGTCTGCAAACGAATAAGGGTAGAAAATCTCCAGGACGAGAAAATTAGACAGAAGTACATGGATATGATTAGTGAGAAGTTTCGAACAGTAGACAGTAAGCAGGTTCAGGATATAGAAAGTGAATGGGTGGCATACAGGGATGCTGTAGTAGAAACAGCAAGGGAATGCCTAGGAACAACTGTGTGTAAAGATGGGAAAAGGCGAACATCTTGGTGGAATGATGAAGTGAGAGCAGCCTGTAAACGTAAAAAGAAGGCTTATCAGAAATGGCTCCAAACAAGGGCCGAGGCAGACAGGGATTTGTACGTAGATGAAAGAAACAGAGCAAAACAAATAGTTGTTGAATCCAAAAAGAAGTCATGGGAAGATTTTGGTAATAATCTGGAAAGGCTAGGTCAAGCAGCAGGGAAACCTTTCTGGACAGTAATCAAGAATCTTACGAAGGGAGGGAAAAAGGAAATGAATAGTGTTTTGAGTAATTCAGGTGAACTCATAATAGATCCCACGGATCACTGGAGAGGTGGAGGGAATATTTTGAACATCTTCTCAATGTAAAAGGAAATCATCATGGTGGTGTTGCAAACGGCAAAGCTCATGGGGAGGAGGAAAATGATGTTGGTGAAATTATGCTTGAGGAAGTGGAAAGGATAGTAAATAAACTCCATTGTCATAAGGCAGCAGGAATAGATGAAATTAGACCTGAAATGGTGAAGTATAGTGGGAAGGCAGGTATGAAATGGCTTCATAGAGTAGTAAAATTAGCATGGAGTGTTGGTAAGGTACCTTCAGATTGGACAAAAGCAGTAATTGCACCTATCTATAAGCAAGGGAACAGGAAGGATTGCAACAACTATCGAGGTATCTCATTGATTAGTATACCAGGCAAAGTATTCACTGGCATCTTGGAAGGGAGGGTGCGATCAGTGGTTGAGAGGAAGTTGGATGAAAACCAGTGTGGTTTCGGACCACAGAGAGGCTGTCAGGAACAGATTTTCAGTATGCGCCAGGTAATTGAAAAATGCTACGAGAGGAATAGGCAGTTGTGTTTATGTTTCGTAGATCTAGAGAAAGCATATGACAGGGTACCGAGGGAAAAGATGTTCGCCATACTGGGGGACTATGGAATTAAAGGTAGATTATTAAAATCAATCAAAGGCATTTATGTTGACAATTGGGCTTCAGTGAGAATTGATGGTAGAATGAGTTCTTGGTTCAGGGTACTTACAGGAGTTAGACAAGGCTGTAATCTTTCACCTTTGCTGTTCGTAGTTTATATGGATCATCTGCTGAAAGGTATAAAATGGCAGGGAGGGATTCAGTTAGGTGGAAATGTAGTAAGCAGTTTGGCCTATGCTGATGACTTGGTCTTAATGGCAGACTGTGCTGAAAGCCTGCAGTCTAATATCTTGGAACTTGAAAATAGGTGCAATGAGTATGGTATGAAAATTAGCCTCTCGAAGACTAAATTGATGTCAGTAGGTAAGAAATTCAACAGAATTGAATGTCAGATTGGTGATACAAAGCTAGAACAGGTCGATAATTTCAAGTATTTAGGTTGTGTGTTCTCCCAGGATGGTAATATAGTAAGTGAGATTGAATCAAGGTGTAGTAAAGCTAATGCAGTGAGCTCGCAGTTGCGATCAGCAGTATTCTGTAAGAAGGAAGTCAGCTCCCAGACGAAACTATCTTTACATCGGTCTGTTTTCAGACCAACTTTGCTTTACGGGAGCGAAAGCTGGGTGGACTCAGGATATCTTATTCATAAGTTAGAAGTAACAGACATGAAAGTAGCAAGAATGATTGTTGGTACAAACAGGTGGGAACAATGGCAGGAGGGTATTCAGAATGAGGAGATAAAGGCTAATTTAGGAATGAACTCGATGGATGAAGCTGTACGCATAAACCGGCTTCGGTGGTGGGGTCATGTGAGGCGAATGGAGGAGGATAGGTTACCTAGGAGAATAATGGACTCTGTTATGGAGGGTAAGAGAAGTAGAGGGAGACCAAGACGACGATGGTTAAGACTCGGTTCTAACGATTTAAAGATAAGAGGTATAGAACTAAATGAGGCCACAACACTAGTTGCAAATCGAGGATTGTGGCGACGTTTAGTAATTCTCAGAGGCTTGCAGACTGAACGCTGAAAGGCATAACAGTCTATAATGATAATGTATGTATGTATGCATGTCAGGAAAGGGTATATCAGGGTGGGACAGATTGAGGAATTCAGTACTATGAGTTTTTGGTCTTCCTTAAGCAGTGGCGACGATGTTAGAAGTTGGAGCTTATTGTGAAGGTCTTTCATTACAGCAGTCGTCGAACACTAGAGTATCTCTGAAGGTAGTTCCAAGATAACGAATTTGTTCGCCGTCTCTAATTAAGTCACTTTTACAGTTTCCTCCACGGATAGTATCCTTCAAGATGAATGGAAGATATTTAAGTTCGAGAAAGCTAAGGCAAATTAATAATCTGTAAGTTAAAAGAACCAGAAACCTCATATCAATGCAAAACTTGCATGTGGGAAAAGGAAATATCCTGAAGTAGCAGATACAATTAAGATATGATTCACTCTATCCTGTGGGAGTGCAGATGTAGAGAGTTTTCTTTCAGATGAGCCAAGATTTGACCAATGATAAAGCATCACCCATGTCACCAGGAATATTAAATACAAGAATAAATATTCAGGATGTTTTTAAAAATTACTGCAGTAAAACCACAATTGATCTGGTCACAACCAAGCAACTGACAATGACAAGATCTACTCACTCTTGCTACACTGCTCATCCAGAAAGGAAAAAATGAGCATCAAATGAACTTGATGGAGAGGAAGAAAAGTGAATCAAAATTTAAAAAGTAAATAAGAAATGCAACTTAAATACTGAAGAACTTTTAATATTTCAAGAAACTTAAAAGATAAAAGTGAAGAAATGACAACTAGTGACAAGGTTTTTGAAGAAGTAAAATTGAAGTTAAAGAAAGCTGTGTAATAAAGGGTCTTGTCAATATAAAGGTTGCTCATGGAATGAATTTCATGGAATGATAACTTTAAAACAAGAGAAAGCTAGTATATAAAGAAGTAGAATGTATGCAGAAGAACTTAGATGGATGTCTTGTCTTATAAGAAACATTTTCCAGAAAAGATAGCAATTTAATGGTTCATAGTAAACCTTTTCAGTTATTTATCTATTATTCATATTATTGTGCTTCTTTGTTATTGTATTATGGCAGTATTCTGATAGAAATTAAGGACAAATGACAGATTGCCATAAGAGGTGCTGTAAAGATTGTTTTGTGAAGAAGATAAGCAATGTGTTTCTTTTTGTTTTATTTTAGAAAAAAATTAGTATATCAATACTGAGTGGCAGCCTTGAGTTTTGTACAAATTATTCACCCACTTCCAGAGACAGGGCCAACAGTGAGTTGCTGATAAGTTTTTCCTTCCTCTGCCAAGTATGAGACTGCTGTTGTTTATTAAGTGACTTACAGCGTTCTGTCTCCTGAATTTCCTACATCATGACTTTGATACTGTTTCTTGTATGATTCTTTCAACAAATGTAAACATCACTTATATTTTTCTTAACTAGCAGTACCTATTCTAAAATACTTAGGTATTCATAATAGGATATATTGCAGTTGATTTTGATGAGAAAGACTTTGGTAGAGGAAGGTGGTACAGTACTGTACTACTGCACCCTGAAGATAATCTCTTGCTCTAAACAGACAGTGGTACAGCCCACGAGTCTACTGTAAAAGGTCCAAGCACATTAAATTTTCAAATGTAATATTTTATGTATGCCCTCTCTTAAATAGATCTCACAAAAAAGCTTTACCTCTTTTTCAACTCGCAACCTTCTGCCCTATGAAAGGTCAACTATAAAGCAAGTAAGTTAAAAATAATTATACCCACCAAGTCATGCACCACCTCCACCATAATGTCTAGTGATCCTTCAGAATAGTACTTCTGAGGATTTCAATTCAGGAAGAAATAAATAGTAGTTTGTATATGCCTAAATGTGTTTATTCATGATTAAATAAAGGACCTCAAATCTGTATCACATGTTCCTTTTTTTTCTTTGTTTGTGTGTGTGTGTGTGTGTGGTCCATATAGGATTAATTATCAATGTTACAAACAAGAGTTTTACAGTGATGCTCATAACTTCCTACTTTTTGCATTAAAATCCTGAAAACAGTGATTGCTTAATTCTGTGTAGTTACTTACATATTGACTATATATTTCAAAACATTCTAAACCCTTTTCTTTACAACACGCCAAAAACACATATCTCATCTAACACTGATATCACAACATTTGGGGCTGATGACCTAGATGTTAGGGCCCTTTAAACAAGCATGATCATCATATCACAACATTCCAAACTACTCATTACTAACTGAAATAACAACTGCTTTTCATCTGAAACACTCAAAGCACAATGTTCATAGTCACTTTAAATCAAATGTTGCATGAAACTATACACTTACTGACCTAGCTACTAGGTGCACAAGACCACCCCTATTTAATTCACAAATATCTACATATTCTAAGTTCTTAATCTTTGTGAATGAACTCCAGAATATTGCTGACTAAAATTTTGAAATACATTGCAAAGAACATTATCACCAACATCAAATTCTATAGCTTTTATGTGCAGCATAAAGCATCAACAAACTTTTGCCGCCAGATTCTGTTCTGTGTCGTGGCTTTGATCCATAACCAAGTTTTCTGTGCCTCCTTAGTCACTTTTTTCATACAGCTTTTCACCCATATCATCTTCGGTCTGCCTCTGCATCTGGTGCCCTGGAGATTCAATTCTAGCCCTTGTTTGTCAAAGAGATTTGTGTTGCTCCTTAGTGTGTGCCTAATCCACTTTCATTTTCTGCATCGGACTTCAGCGTTGATATCAATTTCCTTTGTCCTTCTCCACAGATCTGCATTTGAAATAACATGCAGCCACCATATCGTCAGGATGTTAAAAAGACATCTGTTTACAAAAGTCGTGAGGTTGCCCCTGATTAGTCTCCATGTTTCACAACCATACAGTTGGACAGACTTGAGTTCGAATGTTCACAACTCTGTAATAAAAAGGAGATTCCTTGATTTCCATACAGGTTGCATTATTGCAAAGTGCCTTTTGCCTTACTGATTTATTAGCATTATCTGTAGTCCAAATCTTCTAACTGATCTGTTGGTCCTCACTGTGTAACTCTGTTTTCCTTCAGTGTCATTTCATTACAAGATCAAGCTCCATTAGGTGCAGAATGTGCAACAACAAACGTACTTATTTTACACCAGGTGACCGAGATGGGTTCAGACAGCAATCCTTGATTCTGGACCTAACAAGTGCAGTTTCTTAAAATGTTGCTAATTTCCTGCAGAATTCGGAACATTTCCTGCAGGATTCTGAACGTTTCCACACTTTTCCAAATCTTTGTGTTCACAGTGCTGTCAAAGCCCTTCTTAAAGTCAATGAATACTATGTGATGAGTGGAGTTCTGTGGATTGTTCCATGAGGATTTGCAAGGGTATTTATCTGGTCCATACATTGAGTGGCCTTCTCTGAAATCTCCTTGATCCTTTGTCAGCTTTTGGAACACATGCTGCCTGATGTGTTTTTGGACCACTCGTGAAGGACCTTAATTGGGATGGGAAAGCAACTGTTATCTTGCCACTTGTTTCAGTCGGTGGGATTTCCTTTCTTTGGCAGCTTGATCAGCAGAACTTTCTTCCAGTCCATACGTAGCCTTTTGTGGTTCCAATGAATATTGGAAGTAGGATATCTGCAGAAGTTCCACATTTGTCTTCACTGGACCAGTAGTAATGTTAACTAACCGTAGAGCTTTACCATTTTAAATTTGTTCCATGTATCAATATAGATCTATACGATGAAATTCGTAAATTGTACTGGCCTTGCTAATGTCGAGAAATCCTGCTGGACCACCTCATTATTGAGTTGGGCGAGTTGTAGTTTGTCCTTCCTTGCTGGCGCCAGGTTCCACCATTCTTTGGTTGGATAGTAGCTGTCACCAGGTGATGGTCGCTCCCCACATCTGCTCCTCTCTTGTTTCTTCCATCTAATATAGTGTGACGATTTATAGCAACAACGTATTGGTTGATTAAGATTTTTTGACAAGACGTTCAAGGAGAAAAGAGCTGGGACCAATGGGAGGTTAGTGGATGTAATAATAAGAAGAAAAAAGGTTAATCAAAATAGTATATTGTTTCTACAAAGGGAATTAATTTTAAATTTTACAACTCAAAATTTTGTAACCTGACACACAAAAGAAAACACTCATCGTGAATGACGTACATTAGAATAGAATCCCTAGACCATTTACAAGTTATAATATGTGACTAATCAAATGAACATGGTAACCTATAAGCCTCGGAGAATATGGACACAGATTTCCAAAAAAGTAAACAAAGGTAGAAGAAAGGCACGGGAAGGACCAAGGACGGGGATCACAATAATGGGAGTCGCCTGAGTATAAACATTGCCAAATGCAGGAACAGTTTTATGTGATAAGTTGTACCGTCCAGGCCACAAGTTCAATCACTCACCAACTCTTGAAATTGCATATTACTCGATGTTCATTTGTTAAGGAACAATATCACTCATATCAGGCTTAAAAGAAAATTGGCCACAGAAATGAAGATAACTCCAAAATCCAAAGGAGAAGAATAATAGTGGTAATTATAAAATAAATACTCTGTTGCTCACCCAATACAGCAAATAAAAGAAGTGGAGCTTCCCAGCAAATACTGGGAAGTCCTCAGATGACCCTCCAACCACACTCGGAATCAGTGCTGGACTGAAGACCGAGTATGTGGGGGAAGCCTTTATACCGCTGCAGAAAGTTCCGGAAAAAAGTACACAAAACGTCGAGAAATATAGGACACTGACGTAGTGGATGACGTAACCCAGAGGAGACTCGGTGTGTAGTCAGCAGTTCACCAGGACGGATGCATGGCGAGGCAGCAGAGAAAGTCCAAGTCCGGTTAGATGAATGAAGTATCGGCGAGTATATGAACATAGATGGAGTTCCAGATGACGGTAGCCGAAAATAGGTGAGTGATCGTTACAATAGGTACTTGTGGTTTTACTGACAGTGGCATGATTTGATTCCCCATATTGTGATCTGGGGAACCCACGTCACCTGGTAATTCCTGTGAGGAGAAATGGTGCTACAGTCTGTTGCTGTATAATTTGACGGGTCGTTCAGCACTGTTGTTTCTTCTACAGATGTCATGCCTTTCCAGCATTCGGATCTCCCTTCATGACAAAGATGTCCCTTTTCTTCTTTTTGCACAGGGTTCAGTGCAGCTTGCTGTACAACTGATGTTTTCCTCTCTTCTCTTCTTTTTGTCAGTGCGTAGCACTTCACCATGATGACCGGTCTTATTCTGGATGAAAAACAAGCCACTATGGCTTTTGCTGAGACTGGATAAAACTCTAGCAGGCTCTTCCTTGTTTGATTGTAACCCAAAATCCAACTCCCTTGCTGCGCTGCTCTCTCCCTGAGATAGCAGCGTTTCCCTATCCTCAGTCCTCACTTCACCGAATCCATTGTATATGTTACCTCCGTAAGTCTTCTTACATGCCACACTGTCCGCACATTCCAACTTGAGGAGTTTCCGTTTTCATGTTGAAAGTTATCTCCTTATTATCCAACTGGTTTCTGTTTGTTCATGTTTTAGTAATAATGTTCTTTCTACTTGTGCAGGTTATTAAGCCATAGCACCCAAAGCCATATGGAGGGGTTGCTTCCTGTAGCATCAAAACCTCCTTATTTTCTTTTATGTCCCTTCCCAAAGTCTGTGGAAACCCCTCTTCTACTCCACCTTCAATGCAGTTGAGGTCTTTTCTCGTAACCCTGGGTTGGAATGCATACTACACTCATAAACAGCGTACTCTGGGACTTGTGGGAAGCATTGTTGCCCCCTCGACATGGAGTTGCATCTAAGGACGGTTCCTACTATCAATCACCTCAAGAGTCCATCAGTTATATTGTACTAGTAAATAATGAACAGTAACCCATCACCTCAACAGTTCATCATAATCTACAATCACCTCAACATGATCATGCTAAGGAAAAAGGCAGGAACTACCTGATTTTGAAAATGGAGAATATTAAGATCAAAATGTAATCACTTTTGCATCCCTTTCTACTTAAGGATGATGTTGAAATTAACACATTTACTACAAAAAAAAAAGCAGGAAGATTTAGTTTTTGACACAGCTGTAGGCCTATACTAGAATGATTACCAACAGTAAAATGAACAAAGTAGCAATGTGCAGACACTGCTTTTTTACATTGGAACCAGTACCGTACTTACTGCTTTCTACGAATGTTCAGCACATAATTAAAATACAACCTTTAAATGCAGTAGCCCTACTTCTACAGGTACTGCTTTCTTACAGTGCAGTCTCTACTAACTACTGTACATTCTGTCATTGTAGATGTCAAAAAAAATGCAAAAGCAAAAACTGATTTTTCCTTATATTTTGAATGAAAAAATCATATCACTGCTTTTTAAGGTGGTATTATGATGCAGAACATTGACACAATTGCAACATTACCAAAAACTCAATGTTTTTATCTACAAATACTGCCTTTTTCCTTCGCACAGCAGAACAGTCCATCACTTTTAACACTTTTGAATGAAAGCAATAACCAAGTATGAAAACAACAGCCCATCAGCTATGTTGTACTGGTAAATAATAGACAATAACCTCCCATCACAACTTCCATCAGTCATAGCACTTTCAGGTAACGAATAATAGCCTACTATCACAAAAAGTCCATCAGATAGCCTACATTATACTAGAAAGTAATAAACATTAACCTACTATCACCTCAACAGTCCATCAATTACAATGTACCATTAAATAATGAACCATAACCTAATATCACAATAATACTCAATCAGTTACAGCACTTTCAAATACCTAAGGAACAATAACCTACTATGACAACATACATCAGTTAAAGCACTTTCAAGTAATGAACAGTGACCTACTATTACAAAAGTCCATATGTTACAGCACTTTCAAATAATCTACCATCACAACATCCATCAGCTAAAGCACTTCCAAGGAATGAACAGTAACCTACTATTACAAAAGCCCATAAGTTACAGCACTTTCAAATAACCTACCATCACAACATCCATCAGTTAAAGCACTTCTAAGGAATGAACAGTAACGTACTATTACAAAAGTCCATAACTTACAGTACTTTCAAATAAGGAACAATAACCTACGACCACAACATCCATCAGTTAAAGCACTTTAAAATAATGAACAGTAACTTATTATCACAAAAGTTCATGAGTTACAGCACTTTCAAATAAGGAACAATAACCTACCATCACAACATACATCAGCTAAAGCACTTTCAAGTAATGAACAATAACGTACTATAACCTCAAAAGTCCATCAGATAGCCTACATTGTAGTAGAAAGTAATGAACATTAACCTTCTATCACCTCAACAGTCCATCAATTGCATTGTACCATTAAATAATGAACCATAACCTAATATCACAATAATACCGTACTCAATCATTTACAACACTTTCAAATAAGGAATAATAACCTGCTATCATGACATCCATCAGTTAAAGCACTTTCAAATAATGAACAGTAACCTACTATCACAAAAGTCCACCAGTTATAGGGCATTCAAATAAGGAACAATAACCTTCTATCACAACAGTATCAATTACAGCACATAAAAATAAGAAACATTAACTTACTATCACAACAGTATCAATTACAGCATATAAAAATAAGAAACAATAACCTACTATCACAGCAGTATCAGTTAGAGCACATCCAAATAAGAACCTACTATAACAACAGTCCATAAAATAAGAAACAATGAACTACTATTGCAAACAGTCCACAATTTCAAATGTTTGGGTCATCAGTCCATAACTGGTTTGATGCAGCTCTATATGACACCCTATCTTCTGCTAACTTTTTCATTTCTACATAATTACTATTACTCGCGAAACTTTTACTGATACTTCTTTGTACGGGGGTGAAGAGTAAGGAGGGTGCTAGCCCGGTTCTGGTAATACTGCCAACTGAAAGGAAATAAAATCTGAATTGAATCGATACTGGTAGTATGATCAATTGATAGCAATTTTTCTAAACCTTTATTATCGCAAGCCAACAACTGTGTCACACACATGAATTCTATATTTTAGCTTTGCTGAGTAAACAACAACAGTAGGCCTACTAGTACGTAAAGTGTATGTCAGATGTCTCACGGCGATTCATAGTTTGTGTTGAAAGGTTCCCGATACGAATCTCGAAGCTTGCTGAGGTCTACCGATTCAGCACCAGGGAGTCCAGGTATCACTAAAAGTTTTGCGAGTAATACATCTACCCTAATCTACTTGTCATATTCTTCTGTAACACCACATTACAAAAACTTGCATTTTCTCTCTTTTGGAGCTAGTTATGGACTATGTTTCACTTGTGTATGATGCCAACCTTCAGAAGAAAGTTTTCAAAAACATCCTTGTAATTCTGATCTAAATGTGCAAAGAAAGAAAATTATTTTATTGAAAGAGGGCTTTCTTGCTTGTGCTAGTCTGCATTTTATGTCCTCCTTACTTCTGCCATCATTAGTCATTCTACCATCCAAATAACAATAATCATCTACCTCTAAGACTTCGGTGCCTAATGTAATATTTCCTACATCAGTCAACTTTTGTTTCACTGCACTCCATTAATTTTGGTTTGGTTTTATTTAATTTCATCTTGTATCGCTTCTCCAAGATTATGTCCATAGCATTTAGCGATTTCTCCACATCTGCTGCAGACTTCACAAACGACAATATCATTGACAAATATCAGACTTTTGATTTCCTCTCCTTGGAATACGATTCCCATTCCAAATTCCTCTTTGATTTTCTTCACTGCCTGTTCTACATAAACATTAAAAAGAAGAGGGGACAAAATGCAGCCTAGCCTCACTCCTATATGAACTACTGCTTCTTTTCATAGCCCTCAGTTCTTATCACCAATTTCAGAGAAGGGTAGATGCACCTATGCCTCACCCTGTACCTATAGCTGACAGCCTAACTTAATTAAGATATTAAAAAATAACAATATCTCCACTCATTCTTTCTTTTTGCATCAGTTTGTAGTTGAAATGTTTCTCTTTAGAAGAAAACATGAGTTGTAGTAATTAAAGTTATGATCTAGATCCGCAAGTTTGGAGGGACCTTAGCATTTTTCATAATGAGGTTAGCACCACAAGTAAGTAACGTATTATATGGGTTCTGAAAGTTAAATCAATGTTTGATAGTACATATGTTCAGTGAATGAATTCCATATGGTGGCTAAAGTGAAAGTTACAAATTGTCACGGGTCAGACATTGATACACCATACTGGGGCCTAATACCTATACCTGACACTGGTGTCAGCTTAGGGTCAAATCATTACTTTGGTCTGTTTCCAATTAGAAACAATCATTGTGTAATAGCTAGATATAGATACGATGGCCATTATCGTTAAGGCATGAAGTCTATATGGTCTGACACCATGGTTGGCCGGTTCGAGTCCCGTTGGTTGAAAAAAATGTCACCATCAGAATGTTGACAGCAGGGTAGGAGAGGTGGTGGTATACAATTTCTAATCACCAGATTGAATGCCAAACGCCTGGATTAAATGCCAAAAGTCTCCACAGTGCTCATATGGAGTGAGGGCACATGACGCTGTTGAATGGAGATTCATTCGGCGGATGGCAACATGACACCCTGAGCAGAACCCTTGGTGCTATTCCACAGGAGTAGGGTATGTGCCGACACCAGGTTTCACCTTCTCCCTTCTTACTACCATATATCACGTCATTAATTTCATCCCAATAACTCCTCCAATGAGGTTGACATCAGGAAGGGCATCCAATCGTAAAAACTCGCTACAAAGATTCATCTATTTTCATACCGCCCCTGCAGAGAAACAGGACTAAAGGTTGGACATACATTCATACTAACTAGATATATTTCTTTTTATGCGATTCTCCAATAAGGGAATCTGAAGCTGGACCCATGTGTCAGATGTAAGCAGCTGATATAAACCATAACCCAAAGCTGTTTATATCTCAAAAATGTTGTCACACCTATCTCTCAGGTAGTGATATAAAATGCACCCTCAACAAAGTAAATTTTTAAAGTACCCACAGTCATCTATGGCTGCTGCATTGTATGAGGTGAAATGAGGAATGCCAGTAAATATGGCAGCTTCAAAATAGAGGGTACCAAAAACTGTTGTTCTGTATAAGGCTAGGGAGAAATATCCTGCTTACAACGTACAGGCTATGTGTAATGTTATTAGTTGATAAAAGGGTCATTTATTTTGCTATATCATACAATATGCCGGCCCCGTGGTGTAGGGGTAGCGTGCCTGTCTCTTACCCGGAGGCCGTGGATTCAGTTTTCGGCCACGTCAGGGATTTTTACCTGGATCTTAGGGCTGGTTTGAAGTCTACTCAGCCTACGTGATTAGAATGGAGGAGCTATCTGACGGTGAGATAGCGGCCCCTGTCTAGAAAGCCAAGAATAACGGCCAGGAGGATTCGTCATGCTGACCACATGACACCTAGTAATCTGCAGGCCTTCCGGCTGAGCAGCGGTTGATTGGTAGGCCAAGGCCCTTCAGGGCTGTAGTGCCATGGGGTTAGTTTTATATCATACAATATATGCTGTGTCAGCAATAGATGCAAAAAAGTATCAGCCTTAGGAGATGATGAAAAATGAAGTTTCAGCCATAGGTACGAAAACACACATTTTAAAAATTAATTTTAAGGAATAATTATTGATAACAAGAATATTTTCTTTTTATGCATCGAGTTGGGCACAAAGAGATCTATCTGATGGTACATAAAAATAATGTGTGACTTGCTTAGAAAAATCTTCTCCCTGGATTATTGAAAAAAAAATATATATTGAAGTGTCAATTACTGGTGCATCTACCAAGGAACAATAACTTAGTATCACAACAGCTAAGCATTTTCAAGTAATGAACAATAACTAACTATCACAACAGTCCTTCTGTTAAAGCACTTTCAAATAATGAACTGCTGGTATAACCTAGTATCACCTCAATGGACAATAATCTCATCAGTTACATTGTACTACAGGGTCTTACACTCAAAGTGGGGCCGGTCGGCGCAGTGCAGTGGGTGGATGGGCGAGCTGAAGTTCAGACGAGCACATGGCAACTCGCTAAGCTTGGGGATGGAAGAGCGCCTGATGAATCGCATGTAAATAACAGCACACATTATAATGCAGAATCAAAGTAAAATCATTTTTCACCTTATCACAGAAGATGTTAAAAATGCCCTCCACCTGCATCTACACATTTCTGGCTTCAGCTCGCCCATCTACCCAGTGTGCTGCGCCGACCAACTGGCCGGCCCTACTTTGAGTGAAAGAACCCGTACTAAATAATGGACAATAACCTCAAAAGTACTATTGTATATTTTTTCTAGTAAGTAATAAACAATAACATACTATTACCTCAACAGTCCATGAATTACATTACACCAGTAAATAAACCTACTATCGCAACAGCTTATCAGTTACAGCAATTACAAGTACTGGTAATGCAAAATAACATAATATGACAGCAGTTCTTCAGTTACACCACTTTCAAATAATGAATTACCAGTTCAACCTAGTTACCACCTCACAGTCCTCAACTTACATTGCACTAGTAAATAATGAACTGGCTACTATCACAACACACATTATTTCTGTCCCCAATTTTGACAGCTCCTTTTCCTTCTTTACTTCCACTACTCAAAACTATTGTCTTGCTAATCTCTACATTGATATGTACTTCTTAAAACAAAAAACACCATCACTGTGTACGTTGATCCTCAAATCTGACTTGTTCAATTTTTCTATTTAGTACATTAAGCTGTTTCTGTACCTCCTCCTCACCTTCTCCTCAGTCCGACTCCATGGCTAAATGGTTAGCGTGCTGGCCTTTGGTCACAGGGGTCCCGGGTTCGATTCCCGGCAGGGTCGGTAATTTTAACCTTGATTGGTTAATTTCTCTGCCACGGGGGCTGGGTGTGTGTGTAGTCTTCATCATCATTTCATCCTCATCACGACGCGCAGGTCGCCTACGGGAGTCAAATCAAAAGACCTGCACTAGGCGAGCCGAACATGTCCTCGGACACTCCCGGCACTAAAAGCCATACGCCATTTCATTTCACCTTCTCCTCAGATCACAACTTCATCCGCAAACATTATTTCCCTTCCATAATCTTCACTTGCTGCCTTTATGATGTCATCTCTCACCATAATTAATGGGAAATGTGACAACACAGTCTCTTCTTTTCGTCCATTGTCAATTCCAAGCCATTCTGTTCTACCCACTGCTGTCTATCATATATTGCTTTTATCATTGTTTCCTGCCAAAACCACAGCACTTATGCTTCTTATCAGCAAATATATAGTTTCTTCATGTGGTTGGTATTTATATTTAGTTAATCTGAATTTGTGGACAGTGGTTATTTTCTCTCATTTCATGCCTACTGTACTAGTGAATTTTGGGCTGTGCCGTAGCTGTTAGGGCCCTTTAAACAACAAACATCATCATCATCAAACTAATGAATTTTGTGTATTTCATTTCGTGAGCCCAGCTATAGTGTGTATTTAGTTACGTGCCGCATGTTTATTTAGTTTTTCTTCACTGTAAGTAGGCCTACTTACATAGCGTTATAATGAGCAACGTTAAGCAATACTCGTGTTCTGAATGTGGTAAAAGCGATGAGTATAATAAAAATCTTAGGAAACATGTTTCTAAAGCCCATCCAGAGAAACTAGATGAAATTGCACCTTGTTTAAAGGACAAGACATCTCTTCCGCACCAGTGTAAATTTTGTGATAAACAATTCACACACAGTTATAATTTAAAACGCCACGAGCGTCAGTGCCACACAAACTCAAATGGAGGACCTGAGACAGAGGATAAACAATTTCCTTCTTTCTCAAGCTTCCTAGATTGGAAACAGCACATTGAAAGACAAACATGTTCACAGTATGTAAAGAAAAGGGGTTCTTACACTGCAACAGATAACACAAAGAGACATTACTATGTGTGTCATCGATCAGGCTTTTTTGTGTCTGAAAGTAAAGGCATCAGGCACCTGAAGCTTCAGGGAAGCAACAAAGTTGATGAGATCTGTCCAGCAAGTATTCGACTAATTGAACATGAAAATGGAATGTGTGAAGTAAAATATGTTCCCACTCACAGAGGTCATCAAAATGATCTAAGCCATCTTGCCCTCAAAGATGTAGAGAGGAAAACATTAGCAACAGATATTGCCAACCAGATTCCCTTTCAAGCTATTCTGGACAAAATTCGTGAATCTGTAACAGACTCAAAGCTTGAAAGAATTCATTTAATCACAAAACAGTATTTGTATAATATTGAGGGTAGTTTTAACTTGAGTTCTAAATATGTCAGACATCAGGAGGATGGTACAAGTGTTGAGGCCTGGGTCAATGAAGTAAATTCAGGTGACAGTCCCTGTGTATTATTCTATAAACCTCAGGGGACCACCAGTGAAAAGCATCCAAACCTCAGAAGTGATGACTTTGTTTTAATTATTATGAACAGTGCTCAGAGTGAAATATTAAAGAAATATGGTAGTGACTGTATATGCACTGATGGAACACATGGGCTTAATAGCTACGGGTTTGAGTTAATAACGCTTTTAGTTCTGGATGACTTGAGACAGGGCTTTCCTTGTGCATTTCTGATTTCCAATAGAAGTGACCAGGAAATATTGTCTCTATTTTTCACCTACATTAAGAATGAGGTTGGTTGTGTATCCCCAAAGGTCTTCATGTCCGATTTGGCAGAAGCCTTCTACAATGCTTGGAATGCAGTCATGGGACCTGCAACCATGAGATTATTCTGCTCATGGCATGTTGACAGAGCATGGAGGAAGAATATTCAGACCAAAGTAAATGGGAGGGAAAAACAAGGAAATGTTTATAAAATTCTGCGAACAATAATGCAAGAGACAGATTCAGTTGCTTTTGAAAGAATGCTTCCTGCCGTAATGAGTAATTTAACAGATGATCCTGACACCCACGAGTTTGCTGTATACTTCCAAAATAACTACACAAGAAATGTAAGATCCTGGGCGTATTGTTACCGCCTTAATAGTGGACTTAATACAAATATGCACATTGAGAGGATGCATGGTGCAATTATTATTATTATTCTCGTATCAGAAACATACATGTTGTACACAGTTATAATTACTATATTACATTTGCCCAAAACTTGGCCACTTCCAAAGCATTTTTTGATGCTTGATATAGTTCATCTTCTGTGCAGGAGGCTGGACATAGACGACACTGGAGCATATGTTGGACTGTCTGGTCTTCTCCGCAGTCACATTGGATTTTTTCTTGATCTATATAGCCCCATCTTGCCAAATTAACTTTGGATCTGCCAACTCCAGATCTCAGTCTATTCAGGGACTTCCAGGTCATCCATTCTTCATTGTAACCAGGAGGTAGAGTTTCAGAAAATCTTATCCAGCCAGGAGGAAGGTAGGATGTAGCCCTCCATAATTGCAACCTGGCTTTTTCAGTAGTGGTTCTAAGTTCCTTTGAAGTTCTGAGAAAACTCTTCCTTGACTTTAAACGTTGCAGATGCGGTGCATGCCCATATAGAGGGTGGGTCCTTTCCTGTTCCACTGTCTTTCTTTCCTTGTTCGCAGCTATTTCTCTTCGAACAGAAGGAGGTGCTATTCCTGCAAGGTGGTAGAGCCATTCAACTGGAGTGGATTTCAAACAACCTGTTATAATTCTGCAAGTTTCATTGAGAGCTATATCCACCTGTTTGGCATATGTTGAATTATACCAGACAGGACACGCATACTCTGCTGCAGAATAGCATAGTGCCATTGCAGAAGTTCGGATGGTTTCAGGTTGGCTACCCCACTGTGATCCGGCCAGTTTCCGTAAAAGATTGTTCCTGGTGGAGACTTTTGATTTGCAGTTCATGCAGTGCTTCTTGAAAGTAAGAGATCTATCAAGTGTCACTCCTAGATATTTTGGAGACTCGCAGTGTTCCAGTTCGACTCCTGACCATACTATCTTTAACTTGCGAGTGGCTTCCCTGTTTCTCAGATGAAAAGCACACACTTGTGTCTTTGAGGGGTTCGGTTTAAGCTGGTTTGTGCTGTAATATCTAGAAAGATCATTAAGGGCATCCGTGAGGGTGATCTCCACTGTTTCAAAATATACTTGCATGGGAAAAGCGTGAAGAGATTAGATAAGGCGATATATGCATTAATGTGCTTTGTGAGAGACAAGCTCTTTGATAGGTTAATTGTGCTGAATAAGGGAAAACTGACAAGTAAGATGAAGGACATAAGACGGAGACAAATGTAGCCTTGAGGTCAACAAAGACTTGATAATGAAAGAAGATATTCATTGGACAGTACCATCATCTTCAGATATTATGCAGGTGTATGTTGTTCAAGAAAATGATATTTCCTGCAACTGCAGTTTAGTATGCGATGACTGCAACACATGCATTCACCAGTATGCATGTACGTGTATAGACTCCAGTGTGAAATGGAATATGTGTAAACACATTCATTCCATCTGCCAACTGAAACAGACCCAGGCAAATCAACAAGCAAGAGAAGATGACAGCACTGAACACCCAGTTGTAAATGTTGAAAAAGAACTTGGTGATGAAAAAGCAGAAAAACTGGCCCAAGTAAGGAAGAAAAGACCACCTGAGGAATATCTGCAAAAAAAAAAAAAATATATATATATATATATATATATTAGTGGATGGAATTTAAACACCACAAAAAATGGAGGTCTTGGAACTGCAAATAGCATCTTTGGAAACAATACAACCCAAAGAGAATGCTTCTAAGAAGAGGAATATTGTACCACAGAAGACATTGTTTTCAACAAAAAAAGAACAATCACCCCCCACAACAAACACTGACTAAGCCCATTTAGCCATTACAATTTTATTCCTTCAGCAACATTAGTGTTGGGAATAAATAGCCTGTATACTATGCATCACAGCTGCAATGTGAGAATGAGTGTGTTTATTTGTGACAAGAGAAGCCACATGTTTTCCACTTGTATTTAGTTTAGTAATGGCAGACTTTAGCAAACCGAAGTTTTGATTGGGATTCTAAACAAATAACATTCAAGAAAATCATTGCTCACATGTTCTGGGGTGTGGTAGTGTCAGAAATGAATTTGCTCTTAATGTACGATAGTAACAAGCTGACTGCATAAATTAAAAAAATGTACACATCATTATGTGAACTGAATACTCTTATCATTTTCTGACAGAAGCAAACGATGAAATTTGTCAATGACGACATCACATTTTCTGATCATAGCCCCTTGGTCATGTATATCTTCCATTATATATCACTATTGTTAATGAAATCCTTGAATATTTGCAAGGGGCCTGACATTGCCTGTTTTCATATTTCAATACCAGATTTTCAAATTGTGACCACTTGCCTTATCCAATGCTACCCATAATATCAGAGAGATCTTCAACAAGCATAATACAGCCATCACTGTACAATTCCACAGTTAAATCGATATTCACAGTAATACATACTTCAACAGTAGGAAACTTACCACTGTCCAACTGATAACACACAACCACATTTGCCAAAGTACCATATTTCTGGCTCACTAAATAGTCTCAATTCAAACTTTAGTGAAAGCAATTCAAAGTTCCCAATTATGTCTTCTTGCTGTCAGTGGCGTTCTTCCATTTCTTATTCCAGAAATAAATTTTCTCAATGAGCTCAGAATCTTGGCTGGTAAGCAGAATAGATATTTACAAATACTGCAAACTGTTTGGAAACAAAGTTGGGACTGCACCAGGAAGCAATACAGCTCCATTTTGAGGATAAGTCTACTGCAAGCCATCACTGTCTTTATAAGTTCCACATTCAACACAAGTGAGGATTCAAAATTCCTTCCACAAACTCCAGCTCTTTTCCCTTGGGATACATTCTTAGCCATACAAATTTTGAACTGATGCCACTGCTAGGAAACTTGAAAATTGACCATCGGGTTCATAATTACCTTTCCAGTGTGGGACACATTTGCCAAACATTTTTGGTGGGATTACTAATAATTGAAATGTTCAAAATTGGGTTATTTCACCTTTCTTCAAAACCAGAAGAGTTTGACTTTCTGTACTCAACAGCAGAATGGAATGGTAACTTTTCTGAAGCATTACATCTCCTGCAGGATGCCTAAGACCTCTAAAATCTTAGGGAAAGTTTCAACCTAAAATGAAAAAAAATTATGCATTGGTACAAAATTAGAGTTTTTGTAACAGTAACAGGTATTCGGGATTCATACTTCCATTTACACAAATACAGTACAAATATACCTTACCTAATAGATCTGAACAGCTATGGCAACAGGACAACACATAATTTTATTTGTCTTTCTCTCAAATTTTTAAAAGTATCCGCCAGTACAACATCTTCCAAACACTTTACTGCCTTGACCTGTAAATTAAGAAAGCCGTGTTATTAGTTATACTATTCACATTTCATTTCATATCATAATTACTCAGTTGCAAACTGGGTAAACAAGCATATAACTACTCGCCTTACCAATATAATAAAAACTGATGTTCATTAAAATAACATACATTACACCATCATAGACAGTTATGCCTTTCAGCATTCAGTCTGTTAGCCTCTCTGAATTAAGTACACCCCCTTATATTATACACAAATATAGGTCTATAGCATACAATTAACACAGCCTTCCACCTCCTATTATTATTTTAGATTTCTGAAAAAAAAATTGTATTCGATGCTTACCTTTTTTTACAGCAGGATAGTCCTATGAGATATAATCCTGATAGCTTGCTTCACTTTACTTTATTGTTAACATGTAAATCAAACAAAGGAAATACACATAAAAGTGAAAGCACCAAATAAGAGTATATGTAAAAATTATTATGAAACTCTATTTAGAAGCTTCTCTTGTCACAAAATAAACACACTCTTTATCACTATTAATGGTTGTATGTACATGACCAGCCCATTCACTCCCAAACCTAATTTTGTTGAAGGAGTGAAATGGTAATGCTTTCAACTTCTGTATCTTCGGGTTTAGTCAGCGTTTGTTGTGGTGGTGATCTCTTCTTTTTTGTTGAAAACAATCTCCTCTGTGGCACAATATTTCTCTTCTGAGAATCAGTCTCTTGGGGGAAGGGTGCATGCCTCTCCTGAGTGCGTACTGCATTAATTGTTGCTTCCAAAGATACTGTGTGCCGTTTCAAGACCTCCATTTCATGAGGGGTTGAAATTCCATCCACTACAGCCATGAGCCTCTGCTTTGATTTATCTTTCTCATTTTGCAGATATTCTTCAGGTGGTCTTTTCCTGCTTACTTGAGCCAGTATTTCTGCTTCCTCGTCAACAACAATTTCTCTTTCAACATTCAGAACTGGATGTTCAGTGCTGTCATCTTCTCTTGCTTGTTGATTTGCCTGGGTCTTTTTCAGTTGGCAAATGGAATGAATGTGTTTACACATATTCCATTTCACACTGGAGTCTATACACGTACATGCATACTGGTGAATGCATGTGTTGCAGTCATCGCATACTAAACTGCAGTTGCAGGAAATATCATTTTCTTGAACAACATACACCTGCATAATATCTGAAGATGATGGTACTGTCCAATGAGTATCTTCTTTCATTATCAAGTCTTTGTTGACCTCAAGGCTACATTTATGTCTCCGTCTTATGTCCTTCATCTTACTTGTCAGTTTTCCCTTATTCAGCACAATTAACCTATCAAAGAGCTTGTCTCTCACAAAGCACATTAATGCATATATCGCCTTATCTAATCTCTTCACGCTTTTCCCATGCAAGTATATGTACTTAATTGCACCATGCATCCTCTCAATGTGCATATTTGTATTAAGTCCACTATTAAGGCGGTAACAATACGCCCAGGATCTTACATTTCTTGTGTAGTTATTTTGGAAGTATACAGCAAACTCGTGGGTGTCAGGATCATCTGTTAAATTACTCATTACGGCAGGAAGCATTCTTTCAAAAGCAACTGAATCTGTCTCTTGCATTATTGTTCGCAGAATTTTATAAACATTTCCTTGTTTTTCCCTCCCATTTACTTTGGTCTGAATATTCTTCCTCCATGCTCTGTCAACATGCCATGAGCAGAATAATCTCATGGTTGCAGGTCCCATGACTGCATTCCAAGCATTGTAGAAGGCTTCTGCCAAATCGGACATGAAGACCTTTGGGGATACACAACCAACCTCATTCTTAATGTAGGTGAAAAATAGAGACAATATTTCCTGGTCACTTCTATTGGAAATCAGAAATGCACAAGGAAAGCCCTGTCTCAAGTCATCCAGAACTAAAAGCGTTATTAACTCAAACCCGTAGCTATTAAGCCCATGTGTTCCATCAGTGCATATACAGTCACTACCATATTTCTTTAATATTTCACTCTGAGCACTGTTCATAATAATTAAAACAAAGTCATCACTTCTGAGGTTTGGATGCTTTTCACTGGTGGTCCCCTGAGGTTTATAGAATAATACACAGGGACTGTCACCTGAATTTACTTCATTGACCCAGGCCTCAACACTTGTACCATCCTCCTGATGTCTGACAGATTTAGAGCTCAAGTTAAAACTACGCTCAATATTATACAAATCCTGTTTTGTGATTAAATGAATTCTTTCAAGCTTTGGGTCTGTTACAGATTCACGAATTTTGTCCAGAATAGCTTGAAAGGGAATCTGGTTGGCAATATCTGTTGCTAATGTTTTCCTCTCTACATCTGTGAGGGCAAGATGGCTTAGATCATTTTGATGACCTCTGTGAGTGGGAACATATTTTACTTCACACATTCCATTTTCATGTTCAATTAGTCGAATACTTGCTGGACAGATCTCATCAACTTTGTTGCTTCCCTGAAGCTTCAGGTGCCTGATGCCTTTACTTTCAGACACAAAAAAGCCTGATCGATGACACACATAGTAATGTCTCTTTGTGTTATCTGTTGCAGTGTAAGAACCCCTTTTCTTTACATACTGTGAACATGTTTGGCTTTCAATGTGCTGTTTCCAATCTAGGAAGCTTGAGAAAGAAGGAAATTGTTTATCCTCTGTCTCAGGTCCTCCAATTAAGTTTGTGTGGCACTGACGCTCGTGGCGTTTTAAATTATAACTGTGTGTGAATTGTTTATCACAAAATTTACACTGGTGCGGAAGAGATGTCTCGCCCTTTAAACAAGGCGCAATTTCATCTAGTTTCTCTGGATGGACTTTAGAAACATGTTTCCTAAGATTTTTATTATACTCATAGCTTTTACCACATTCAGAACACGAGTATTGCTTAACGTTGCTCATTATAACGCTATGTAAGTAGGCCTACCTAACTGAATAAAAACTACACACGCGGCACGTAACTAAATACACACTATAGCTGGGCACACCAAACGAAATACACTAATCACACAGGTACAGTAGCGAACACTATGCACAAGTAGATATTCGAAAATATACACTCAAACCACTCGTACAAAAAACACACTTTCCCGCTGTCAACAAACACACTTTCCCGCTGTCAACACGAAATCGTCACTGCCCGGTTCTCTTCGTATGAATTCGTAGTGTACCTAATAAACACTACACTACTATAGTTCAGTTCAGTTCAGTTCGTTCGTTCGTTCGTTCTGCAGATCTCCTACAGTTCGTTCTTTTGCATTGTCAATTCAAAGCCTGTGCGCTGTTCGGAAATCTTCGGCCTGCTCCGTAAGGGTTCGGCCGTGGTATTCAGGTGGAGCCCGAGTACGTCCCGTCAGGGGCTAACGTCGAGTGTATAACGAGGCCAACGAGAGAGACTTCTCTTTCTTTCTCGTCGGCCTCGGTGTATAAACCATGACGTCATCGACTTTGCGCATGCGTCTAGTCTTCAGCACAATAGCGCATTATCCAGTGTGCTCGCTGCACTGTCAGTCAAAACGAACAACTGTCGGTATAACGGAGCTTCGATATAAGTCGAATGCTTTCGATCGATTGTCGAAATCAGGTCGAAACAAAGGAAAGTTTTAAATTATCCATGAATGCGTAAAGTTGTATCAAAACTGGGTGTTCACGTGCTCATGTGCTCCTAAGAGCCGACCGCCACTGTTCATACTTTTTCTCAGATCTGACACTACAAGATTGTACTCTGAAAAGAAACGTTCCCTATCTGCGTTTGAAAGTAGTGATGGGCGATATTTCACGAACTGTGATTTTTTCACTGATATCAATAAATCACGAGTAACGACTGTTACTTTCTACGCTATCACTGTGATCAGCCGTGATTTCAAGATTTCACTTCAAGTGATCACCGTACGCCCTCTTAACTCCATATACCGAACTAGAATGTTGCTACCTAAACTGTGACTGTGATCGATGTTGTGATCAGTCGTGATATACGACATGTGCTGCCGCAACGGTATCCACGCGAAGCGATGCGTTCAAGGAAGCAGCATCGCCATGATAACCAACAGTATGGACATTTGTTGATTTCATTTTTTAAGGACGTCAACATATTGTCCAGTATATAATGTATTTGTAGAAATTGAGCACATTCCTCCCGAATATATTAACAACTGAAACACTTATAATCCTCGGCATCGCTTGCAATATCAGTTTTAGGAAATTGCCAGTTGACTCGCAGTGTGGTATTATTTTTAAGCGCGCGTTCAAAAAAATCGTGGTACACGGTACTCTCCTAGAATAGTAACAAACATGTATTTCTCCTGTATTTTAGAATGCCCGGGGGCATATTGTTACTGGAGCTCAATATTAGGAGGCAAGTTGACTGAAATGGCGTTTTCTAGAAAAAGGAGGAACAGTGACCTGTAGCAGTCCTTTAAAGAAGTGGATGAAAACTTCACATTATGTAATATGTGCAAACAGAAATTGTCTTAAAAATAAGTACTTCAAATCTGAATAAACATTTGGAATGCAAGCACCTCTCACTTGCTTTGCCAGAAAGCAGTAGTCAACAATCGGCATGTATCTGATGATACAGACCTGGGATTTTAGACTGAAAAAATGTTTTAGGCACCTAAAATGGCCTTTTATAGGTTTTTAAAAGAGAATATAGGCACTTCAAATATGCTTTAAAAATAGGCAGAAAATAGACTTTATAATATGACAATATAGACCTACACTGTAATGTGATATACTTTTTTTTACGTTAAGTACAGTAATATGGTATAGGCTACCCTTTCTAAATAGGAATAGTTGCAAAATGAAGGCATAATTAAACAGGTGTTTATTACAAACAGCTATGGATTAGGAAACAAAAAATTGTCATCAGTGCTGTACTAAAATTAAATTAAATGCGGAGTACTGGTATGCGTATTTATTTGTGAGGAACATACCTACTGCACTTTTCAGTCGTAGTTTGCTTTACAGTACATAACAATAATCTTCTCCAAATTTTCCACAGTCAGGCTGCGTCTTTTGTCTGTTAAAACAATTTTAAAAGCAGAAAAAATGTGCTCTACACCTACAGATGTTGGAGGGGCATAGAAAAATTTACCTACATTTTTCAGTTCAATTTCACTAGGTAGCAGGGGCGTATTCTCCTTGAATGCAAGGCATTCATTGCATGCGTTATGATAACACAAAGAACTGTCTGATGTACGATTTTAGATTGTTTCAAGTCGAATATTAACGATTTCATCTCTCAGAAGTTCAAAAGGTCCGCGCAACTGTACTGGTTCCGTTGCTTGAGTACGTGTGGTGCTGGTGTAGTCTCGCCGTCTACACCACTCTAGGAAGAAAGAGACAGCGAATGGACGAGTTCAGGAAGAAAGGCATTCAATCTTAAAATTGCATTCGGTGGCAGACGTAGTTCTGAAACCCTCCGAACGATGTCGCTGCAATTGAAACTTGGTCAGAATTTGTCACCCTATAACCGTGCTACCCTCTGCCATCTGTTAGCAACTTGGAGAAAGTCGGCATCTTTACAGCGAACGGGACCCACAGATTACCCCCCAGCGAGAACCCAACGTGGCGAAACTGACCAATGCCACTGGGGTGACTTACCTCCAGTGAGTTAATTCATTGTATTTTCGGTGTTTTATTATATCTTGCGCAGATGTGGTATTAACGATGGATGAGTCTAAAACGGATATAATTGTAAATCAGTTTGAAAAGCCATTTACTGGCCGTTCGTTTGATGAAAAGATTCAAATAGTTAAAGCCGGGAGACCTCAACCTTCCCTCGTAAATTTCTTCCTCTTCTCCTTCTTAATCTGCTTACCCTCCAGGGTTGGCTTTTCCCTCGGACTCAGTGAGGGCAGTGTACTGGAGCTTCAGACTCTGGGTCGGGGGATACAACTGGGGAGGAAGACCTGTACCTCGCCTCACCTGCTATACTGAACAGGGGCCTTGCGGGGGATGGGAAGATTGGAAGGGATAGACAAGGAAGAGGGAAGGAAGCGGCCGTGGCCTGAAGTTAGGTACCATCCCGGCATTTGCCTGGAGGAGAAGTGGGAAACGGAAAACCACTTCGAGGATGGCTGAGGTGGGAATCGAACCCACCTCTACTCAGTTGACCTCCCGAGGCTGAGTGGTCTCCGTTCCAGCCCTCGTACCACTTTTCAAATTTCGTGGCAGAGCCGGGAATCGAACCCGGGCCTCCGGGGGTGGCAGCTAATTACACTAACCACTACACCACAGAGGCGGACCCTCGTAAATTTAAAAAACAGAACACAAGAATTGTGTACGCACGTTCAATCCAGAAACTTACAGTAAAACTGTTTGGCTCGAGTTCACCTACATGTAATTAGGGTGAGTAGAATTGAAATTTACTTAATACGTTGTGTTAACTGCATGGTTACTAGTTGCATGCCTCAGTGGAGATTCCAGGATACGCCACTGCTAGGTAGGTCTACTTTTCCCCATCCATTACCTAATGTACCCTTTCCTGCACTGAATTACCTAGATTCTACTGCAGTACACTAGCCCACCTGTCTTTTATTTTATCCCTTACTTTACCCCTAGTACTTTGTATAATATTCTCAGCTTCCTCAATTACAAAATATATCTGTTTGAGACTCTACTTTTTTTATTTTTGTAATGATTGACTGGAAGAAATGAAAAATTTGCCTGAATATATGCAATGTCTCTCTGAACACTGGAATAATCCTTTAGCAGATCTTTGCCCATACGACACACATGCAGAGTTGTCTGTTAAAGGCATATTGTCTATAACAGATGTTCCATATAATACTGGGCAGCTTCCAGTGAGGAACCCCAACGGCTGATGATTGGCTGTGGTGGAAAAGAATAGAGGGGAATTTCTCTCAGAAGATGGCTATTCTTGATGGAAGCTTACAGAACACTCTCTTCGTTGTTGAAATCAGATTATTTACTGCAGGCAACTTGGCCCTAACTATTTCTGTGAGTCTGTGCAAGGCATGGGCCATGCAAGTAACATGAACATTAAAGAAGGGTAGAAAGTTTTAACGAGAGGTAGAGTAGCAATCATGTAAGAAGCAGCATTGGAGACAAGGAGAAGGTCTTTATAATCATCAACACTCCCAGGATACAACAACTGGAACCCCTTGTTGATGATGTACACAATGCTTTGCTCTATTTTCTGAAGCTGCTTAGAACAAAGGAGAGCAGTAAATGCCAATTGGGTTCCAGTTTTCCTACTATAAGATTAGCAATGTACCTGCCCACAGAGTTGCTGGTTTTGTCCACATACAACCCTATGTAAGGACTCCCAAATATCGTCTGTGACTGGCAAAATTACCTCCTATATCTAAGTAGTTTTTCTTTAATGTAGAGGTTGAAAGTATGTGTTGTTGGTGTATTTCTGTAAACAAATCTCTGAAAACATGACTATGCACAGAATTCCAGGGGATATTTTCAGCAACTAGGGCTCTAAACATATGAGCATAGAAACTACTGTGGATTGTGGGAGGTATACTTTGTGTGAGCAGAGTCTGTCCAATGTTACTTTTCATGGTTGATTTTGCTTTGTGACTCGCACTATCAGCATGCTCTTGTGAAATCTAAAACACAATAATGTGATGAAAATTACAGACTAAGATAAGGAATAGCTAATGAATAAATTTTGTAATTTTGAATTATTTCATTTAAACCACTATTACTCTAAAGTTAATTAAGAACAAGAACACTCCAGGCCTCGAAAGGTCTTGGCTTTCATTTACAGCTGCTGCGCAGCTCTAGGCTTGCAGATATTAGATAGCCGTGTGGTCAGCACGTCACATCCCTCAAGTGTATTGCCGTGCCTCTGAGACCGCTGCTCATTGTAGCTTCCCAATTGCCCTCACGCAGCTGGGTCAACGCCTTTCCATACCTTACATTTTTCTAAATTACTGTCGGTACTATTATCTAGGGAAAGGTGCACTGGTATCGTTAACCTTACATTAGGTGGCTGAGAATAGTCATTCATCATTATATTTTTCACTTGTGCCAGATAAATGCGTAGAATTTCATTTCCTAGCACATACCAAATAATCGGTTACAGTATAAAACACGACTGTTGCCAATATTGATCCTATTTTTTCCTTGACATATTGGTTGAACTTCGGCATGTCTACAAAAAAAGAATGTAAATAATAAAATGGTTATGTTTGTACGCCTAGAAGTAAATTGGCAACGACCGTGTCTGTAATGCAACCAAAATGTAGACTGTTTATTAAATGCAAAACCTTAGGTGGCTGATTTTCTTATAAATGTTTACACAGAGATAGCCTAGTCACAATAACAAGGCACTCTCTTGATCACAAGCTACAAATAACAAGCAGCACGGACGATGCGGTGATTGTGATCACGTCACGACTAAAAATCACTGATATCAGAAAATCACGATATCAAATCACGCTGTGACTCACAAATCACGGTATCGCTCATCACTATTTGAAAGAGATAACCACGATGACACTTTTCAACAAATTCTTTAAACTCACCTCTCGGTTTCAGTGCTTTCAGTATGTCAATTATATTGAGCGAAGATTTACGAATATCATCATAAGTGTCAACGAATACATCCTTAGCTAATCTGCATAACTGAACATAACCTAGAAGGAAATCACATTTTTCACCATCACCAGCATTTGCAAACTCCAGTAATTTTCTGAACATTGCTTTAAGCCTATAAAAATTATTCATCGCGATCTTAGAAAGCAATTTTGTTGGGTCAAAAATATAATCTAGTACTTGAAATATCTCAATATTACGTTCAACATTCAGTAGCATGGCTCGCACCGTCCAGCAGCTGATTTGAGACAACGCTGACCACGCTTGTAGTTGTTGTATGGGACAAGTAATTGTTTGTATAATGGCTATCAACATGGCAAAGTTATTTTTGTATTGAAAGAAAAATATGAAACATGTTATATTAAGCCTCTCAATATTCAAGAACATGATTTGCTGGACGCTATTGACGGTAAATTGAGGGGTCTGGTTATTTGTTGGTTTGCATCTGGTTCACAGCTTGTGTTTAGCTCTTTGCGTACTGATATTTGTAGGTGTCAGGGGCGCCGACTCCGGGGGTGTTACGTTGCTCGTGCACGCCCCAAAATTTTTGTGGGAGTCTCAGCACCCCCTTACCCCCACAAACAGGGAGGAGAAAGATAGAAAAGATATAATAACGGGAGAAAGAAGGAAAGAAGGAAAGGGGGAATATTAATTTTTCGTCGTAGTTCTTAGCCCTAGCAATACCAAGGTATTTTTGTCCCGTGCATCACCAGCGACGAGGCTGAGGAGCTCACTCAAGTGAGGTATATATATTTTTAAAATTTGCTTTACGTCGCACCGACACAGATAGGTCTTATGACAACGATAGGATAAGAAAGGGCTAGGAGTGGGAAGGAAGTGGCCAAGGCCTTATTTAAGGTACACCCCAGCATTTGCCTAGTGTGAAAATGGGAAACCACGGAAAACCATCTTCAGGGCTGCCGACAGCGGGGTTCGAACCAACTATCTCCCTGATGCAAGCTCACAGCAAGTGAGGTCTATAGATATTTTCAAGTGAGGTATATGGATATTTTCTTTTATTACTTTGGTGTGATTCATCCAAATCTTCGTCAGGGTTGAGTCCAGTGGTAGTTCAGTTGCTAAAGATCGCTTTAACTATCGCTGTTTTACATGCACATTAGAACGTTCTTTTTCTGCCCTGAGAAGATTAAAAAGATATGTGCGTAGTACAATGACGTAAAATAATTGAATGACAACGCAATCATTCATGTCCATAATCAAGAAACAAAATTGAACCTCGAAACTGTGCCGAACACTTTCAGCAAACGATCGACTCTTCGTCGGAACATCTTCTTTCTGAGTGGGAATTACGAATTCCACAATGATTTTACATTTTGTACTGAAGGCTTAAGATTTTCAGTTTCTCTTTTTATTATTATGCTAACAATAAGCAGCAAATTTGAGTTATTTTTTTAAAACTCTGCTGGGTATCATTCTGAGAGAAAACTAGACTATTATGTTTTATCTTAAGATTTTTGGAGACACAATTTGTATTTATTTAGCTTCCATTATTTTAATTCACTGTAAAATCTCTTACTTTTTCATGATTAAAACACATCTTTACCTTTTATGTCGATTTTATGTGGATTTTTATATGTACTCACTCATTACAAGTTGAAAAAGCGCCTAAGAAAACAATAGTTAATGTTTTCCAAGAAGTATTGCTCATTCAGAAACACCTAAAACTGCCTTTTGGTGAGGGTGAGTTAGAGCACCCCCACTAATTTTCAAAACCTGGCGCCCTGACAGGTGTCATGAGAAGCTGACATCAATAGCGTTTTCGCGGACTGCATGTCTTGTCTCACTTTTGCCTCAAATGACTTGCAACGTGATGCTGAAGCTAACGATTCTGATAACGAATATTTGGTTAAAGGTAATAACTGATACGGTGATAACCACCCAGGGAACGCTAAACACCAATTTATAGGTATTGGCTATAAAAGGAAGGCTGTTCGGTGTTGGAGAAGTGGTAAGCATTTTCGTCGGTGAAACATAAGTTACAGGAATAGTAAGAAAGATGTATATTTGTGGGAAAAGCAAGTAAAAACCAGTGGGACGCACCGCGACAAATTGAAACTGTCTTGCCCATCAAAACAATGAAATAATTCACGATGTGGCCATCCTGCAGTTGGCCTATGCATGTTGCTCATGAAGAACAATCCGGTAAAGTTGCGCTCCTTCTGGATTCCTTACCCGGACATCAATCTCCGGGCCGATGACCTAGCTGTTAGGCCCCTTTAAACAACAAAGATCATCATAATCGGACATCAATCTATACAAAATGAAGATAACGTACATTTGATGATGATCCTTCCTGTTGCCACAGCATGCCGTCAACCACTAGATATATACGGGTTTAGAGTATGGAAAGGCTTTGTACAAAGATTATTTAACACTGTTTGATTATTACATTTGGATATAGTTTTGGCGTAGAGAAACACCATCTTGCAAATTCAGTCTCTTACATACCTCCAACTGTCGTCTCCTCGTTTTCATCCCATGTGACAATACGCCTGGTGGCGAAGCCAGTACTTGTCCAAAATTCCGGGAGCCTATGAGCATACTATGCAATATTTTTTTGACAGTGGTGACTTAACATGTTTCACTTGCCCTTATCCTCGCTTCGTTAGGTGTGGTTGGTGTAGAAACGCTTTGTGCTTTCAACATTTCTATCATGAGCATTATTGTTGCAGAAACTGTAAGGAGTAACTTGCTTTCGTGTGTGTTACGTTCCTTGTTGTACTGATGAACCTTTATTTTCCCCACAACAATCTTATTCTTTTGGCGTTATTGAGCCACAATCAGTGCAGTAATTATTTCTCTCAATGCCGGAACATCATTTTCGTGACGTGCTACACAATTATTAACGGAATAAAGAGAAAGTATTGGCGCGGTCCCTTGACGAGTGAAGGATTTTATTCCTGAACTGAGGGCTGGACCCTTGATGGGCTGAATGTGTCACGGGTTTGTTCGAGAGGAAGGTGACGTCACCTCATTTGTTGTGGTGGTATTGTTTATATAAATCCACTGCTACCGACTCCCACCCATTCGTTCAGAAAGAATGGATGACACCCCCTGAAGATGCCAGCTTCGCTTGCAGGGGAAAGGTCAGGGAACATTCACGAAAACCTGCTTCAGAGTTGACTTTGACAGACTGGAACATACATATTACGTCATCAATCTGTGACCATATTGAAAATCACGGTCACTGAAATTGCAGTACCGAACATGTTTGAGAGAGATCCAAAACAGCTACAACAACAACAACAACAACCCATGGTACAGCAGTCCTGCTGGGCCTTGGTCTACCAAGCGGCCACTGCTCAGACCGAAGGCCTGCAGATTCCGAGGTTACGCATGGTCAGCGCGACGAATCCTCTCGGGCGTTATTCTTGGCTTTTTAGACCGGGGCCGGTATCTCACCGTCAGATAGCTCCTCTATTGTAATTAAGTAGGCTGAGTGGACCTCGAACCACCTCTCAGATCCAGGTAAAAATCCCTGACCTGTCCCGAAATCGAGGTAAGAGGTAAAAGGCAGACAGGGTCACTGCCCGTAGATTGCGGGCCGATTGAGACAGATCGGCAAATGACAGCATCAGATTGTGATTTATCGCTATTTTTTATGTGGATTAGTCGGTATTTCATGTTTAGTCCAGTAAAAACTGAACTTTCTCTGAGGCAAGGAACACTGTCAGCTCGGAAATAAGAGCACAGCTGTCGTAATCTCTCCTCTTCACTCATCCACGAACTCTGCTGTAAATTTACTTACGTTTGGTTTCTGTTGTTAAGGTATTATGTAGTTGCCCGGGATGTTATGGTTTTACGGTCTATTTAATGGCCAGTCTTACGACTTCACCACGAGATTTTGTCTAATATCACTAGATTATTGCATGTTATGAAAAAGTTAATTTGTTTTCGCAATAAGTGCTCGTAAAGTTCTCGGGAAAAACAGAATTGTCTTCCCTTTAAATCTGACTATAAATGAAATAGTACCGTGGAGTGATGGTGTTGCTTTACGAGGGCGGTGGTTTCATGTACAACATACGTAGAGGTGTTATTTTCTTTTCCTAGCGTATTAGCATTTTAAGCTTTCCTAGCTTTTATAGAGTTTAGCATTTAGAAATAAGATCGAAATACAGTGTAAAATTAAAATCATCATGTAGGCTGCAAGCTGAGGAACAAGGCTCGTGACTTTCCCCTTGGTTTAGGGGCCAGCGCTGTAGATTCCCGCCCATGACCCGGGGTCGACTTTAGGCTCTTCCATGATTTTGACATTTTCAGCATGCGAATTGAAATGTGTGTGTAGAACAGAAGACATCTCAGAAGGAACCATAAATGACATAAGGACATGCTGAATTAATTGAAAATGATAATTTCTTTTCTTTTTCTACTTTATTTTTTGTGATATCGGAAGCCAACTCTGTTTTTGTTTCGACTCAGTTAATTTATAAGTGTTAGCTTCTTAAGTCTGCTGAAACTAATTTTGAATAACTACATTTATGAACTACCTGGAAAAGAAAACATATGGTGACAGTATTACACCTGAAAAAAGGAACAACTAATTATAATACAATGAAATGTTTCATCCTTGAAAGAGCATCATCAGATTCTATCAAATCACATTCAAAAATATTTAGAAATTTATAAACATTAATGTTGACTTCTGTTTAAATCCTTAAAATCTTGAAATTTGGAACTTATCTCAATGAAGTTCTCACTTCTCTCCTCTCTAGCAAAGAATGACATTCTGGCAATACTTTGCTTGGACTAAACATAAAGTACTGACTACTTCACATAGAAATGGCATAAAAATCGCAACATGATATAATGTTACAAAGCAACTTAGAATGCATTCTGTGCTGCAGAATTCTAAATATTTTTGATTGCGATTTGATAGAATCTGATGATGTTCTTTCAAGAACGAAACATGACATTCTATTTTAATTGCATTGTTTCTTTTACAGGTATAAGTAATTCTGTTACCATATGTTTTCCACGGCTGAAAGCAGCGGGAAACTACAGCCGTAACTAACCCCCGAGGACATGCTGTTCTCTCTGTATGAATGATGTAGGGTACTGATGATGGTTTCCTCCCGGGTAAAATATTCCGGAGGTGAACTAGTCCCCCATTCGGATCTCCGGGTGGGGACTACACAAGAGGGGGCGATCATCAGGAAGATGGATACTGACATTCTGCGAGTTGGAGCGTGGAATGTTAAAAGTTTGAACGTTGTGGTAGGTTTGAGAATCTGAAAAGGGAGATGGATAGACTAAAGTTAGATGTAGTTGGTATAAGTGAAGTACATGGCAGGAAGAACAGAATTTTTGGTCAGGCGACTACCGAATTATCAATACAAAATCAAACAGGGGAAATGCGGGAGTTGGTTTAATAATGAATAAGAAAATAGGGCAGCGGGTAAGCTACTATGACCAGCATAGTGAAAGAATTATTGTCGTCAAGGTAGACACCAAACCAATGCCCACCACAATAGTGCAGGTCTATATGCCTACTAGTTCAGCGGATGATGAGGAAATCGTAAGAATATATGAAGAGATAAAAGATTTAATACAATATGTAAAAGGTGACGAGAATCTAATTGTGATGGGAGACTGGAATGCAGTGGTAGGCCAAGGAAGAGAAGGTAATACAGTAGGAGAATTCGGATTGGGACAAAGGACCGAAAGAGGAAGTCGGCTGGTTGAATTCTGCACTGATCATAATTTAGTCCTTGCCAATACTTGGTTCAAACACCACAAACGACGGATGTATACGTGGACGAGACCTGGAGACACTGAAAGGTATCAAATAGACTTCATTATGATTAGGCAGAGATTCAGAAACCAGGAGCAGACGTGGACTCTTACCACAGCTTGTTTGTCATGAAATGCAATCTGAAGTTGAAGAAATTGAAGAAAGGAAAGCATGCAAAAAGATGGGATCTAGACAGGTTGAAAGAAAAGAGTGTGAGGGATTGTTTCAAGGAACATGTTGCATGAGGACTAAATGAAAAGGCTGAAGGAAACACAACAGAGGAAGAGTGGATAGTCATGAAAAATGAAGTCAGTAGGGCTGCTGAAGAAATGTTAGGAAGGAAGAAAAGATCAACTAAGAATCAGTGGATAACTCAGGAGATACTAGACCTGATTGATGAACGACAAAAATACAAGAATGCTAGAAATGAAGAGGGCAGAAAATAATACAGGTAATTAAAGAATGAAGTGGATAGAAAGTGCAAGGTAGCTAAGGAAGACTGGCTGAAGGAGAAGTGCAAGGATGTCGAAGGTTGTATGGTCCTAGGAAAGGTACATGCTGCATACAGGAAAATGAAGGAAACCTTTGGAGAAAGGAAATCTAGCTATATGAATATTAAGAGCTCAGTTGGAAAGCCACTTCTAGGGTAAGAAGATAAAGCAGAAAGATGGCAGGAACATATCCAACAGTTGTATCAAGGTAGAGATGTAGATAATTTGGTTCTGGAACAAGAAAAGGCTGTTGATGCTGATGAAATGGGAGACCCAGTTTTGAGGTTAGAGTTTGACAGAGCTGTGAGAGACCTAAATAGGAACAAGGCACCTGGAATTGATGACATTCCCTCTGAATTACTGACTGCCTTAGGAAAAACCAGCATGGCAAGGTTATTCCATTTAGTGTGCAAGATGTATGAGACAGGCGAAGTCCCATCCGATTTTCGGCAGAATGTTGTTATACCTGTTCCCAAGAAAGCCGGTGCTGACGTATGAAAACTACCGCACCATTAGTTTAGTATCTCATGCCTGCAAAATGTTAACACGTATTGTTTACAGAAGAATGGAAAAACAAGTTTAAGCTGAGTTGGGAGAAAATCAATTTAGCTTCAGAAGAAATGTAGGAACACGTGAAGCAATCAAGAAGGACAAGCTCACGTACATGGCAATCGTAGATCTAGAAAAGGCATTCGATAATGTTGATTGGACCCTATTTAAGATTCTCAAGGTGACTGGGATCAGATACCAAGAACGAAGAATTATCTACAATCTGTATGAAAATCAGTCTGCAGTTATAAGAATCGAGGGCTTTGAAAAAGAAGCAGCAATCCAGAAAGGAGTGAGGTAAGGCTGCAGTTTGTTCCCCCTCCTTTTCAATGTTTACATAGAACAGGCAGTAAAGGAAATCAAAGAGGAATTTGGAAAGGGAATCGAATCCAAGAAGAGGAAATCAAAACCTTGAGATTTGCCGATGATATTGTTATTTTATCTGAGACTGCAGAAGATTTCGAGAAGCTGCTGAGTGGCATGGACGAAGTTTTGGGTAAGGAGTACAAGATAAAAATAAATAAGTCCAAAAAAGTAATGGAGTGCAGTCGAACGAAGGCAGGTGATGCAGGAAATATTAGATTAGGAAATGAAATCTTAAAGGAAGTAGATGAATATTGTTACTTGGGTAGTAAAATAACTAACGATGGCAGATGTAAGGAGGACATAAAATGCAGACTAGCACAAGCAAGGAAGAGCTTTCTTAAGAAAAGAAATTTGCTCACTTCAAACATTGATATAGGAATTAGAAATATATTTTTGAAGACTTTCGTGTGGAGCGTGGCATTGTATGGAAATGAAACATGGATGATAACTAGCTTAGAAAGAAAGAGAATAGAAGCTTTTGAAATGTGGTGTTACAGAAGAATGCTGAAGGTGAGATGGATAGATCGAATCACGAATGAAGAGATACTGAATCGAATTGGTGAAAGGAGATCGATTTGGCTAAATTTGACAAGAAGAAGAGATAGAATGATAGGACACATCTTAAGACACCCAGGACTTGTTCAGTTGGTTTTTGAAGGTAGTGTAGGCGGTATGAACGATAGGGGTAGACCAAGGTATGAATATGACAAGCAGATTAGAGCAGATGTAGGATGCAATAGTTACGTAGAAATGAAAAGGTTAGCACAGGTAGGGTGGCATGGAGAGCTGCATCAAACCAGTCTATGGACTGATGACTCCAAACACATGTTTTCTGTTTCAGGTAGTTTATAAATGAATATATTCAAAGATAGTTTTGGCAGACTGAGGAAACTAACAGTTATTAAAAAAAGAAAATGTGGTAATTTCCCTCAGATTTAGGAGCAGGGGAGCCGGAAATACTATATTCTAAGGTTGGAAACTGGAACAACATCAAAGAAAATTCTTCGTTACCAACTCAGACGCCTGATGATGTAATGGAGAGAGCATACTTTTTTTTTTTTTTTGCTAGGGGCTTTACGTCGCACCGACACAGATAGGTCTTATGGCGACGATGGGATAGGAAAGGCCTAGGAGTTGGAAGGAAGCGGCCGTGGCCTTAATTAAGGTACAGCCCCAGCATTTGCCTGGTGTGAAAATGGGAAACCACGGAAAACCATTTTCAGGGCTGCCGATAGTGGGATTCGAACCTACTATCTCCCGGATGCAAGCTCACAGCCGCGCGCCTCTACGCGCACGGCCAAGAGAGAGCATACTAGGCCACAAGAGGTCACCTGGCTCAATTCAGAACACACCACCACCAGTACAACACTATAAAGGTAACGATCGTCCGGCTCCATGGCTAAATTATTAGCGTGCTGGCCTTTGGTCACAGGGGTCCTGGGTTCGATTCCCAGCAGGGTCGGGAATTTTAACCATATGTGGTTAATTTCGCTGGCACGGGGACTGGGTGTATGTGTCGTCTTCATCATCACTTCATCCTCATTACGACGCGCAGGTCGCCTACGGGAGTCAAATCAAAAGCCGTGAATTTGGCGAGCCGAACTTGTCCTCGGACACTCCCGGCAATAAAAGCCATACGCCATTTTATTTTTTTCAAGTTTACGATCCAGAATCGCTCTTCTGATTCTAAATTCATGCATAAGGACCGAGCATTCCAAGAGAAATATATATAAATCTCGTACCTGTAAGAGTTAACCACAGTTTCCATAGTCACCACGCAACCGGACAATGTTTGTAGGCCAGATCATTTCGCTATAAACATGGACGCCCGATGATATAATGAAATGAGCATACAAGACAATAAGTCGTCACCTGTCTCAATATAAAATAGACCAACACCACAACACTAAAAATATCCAGATTGAAAGTGTCGGGAACGTAGTCGACCGGCAACGGTTTACCAGCAATTGTCGGTGAATTTGTGACACGGGCGGATACCGCGTAAATGGTTCCTACTCCAGTCATTGAAACGTTATTTGATTCAATGTCCAGATGAGTTCAACCAGTTGGTATTATACAAGCCAGGGTGGAAAACCTTATTACTTTATTCTGAACAACTTGTACATTTGACAGTGAAATACTGTGGCGGAAAATGAAATCCCAACTCCAGGAATGAGTTGTGTTAGATAAACGACATTCGGGAGGCGTGTTTGCACATCTGAAGGATGACACCAATTCATGTTTGCGCTCTAAGAGTGGTGCTACAACTTGTTGTACATCCTTCTTGATCTTTGTGGAATATTTCATTTTCCCCACAAGACCTGTTTGGTTTTTGTACGAATTGTTCTGTATATAATCCTTCAGTGTCTACAATCTTCTGTCACATTTTTCTGAGCTTAAGGAACATGATTTCACAGTTCACGGTATCGAAGGCATTTTCAAAATCTGTGTATACAATCATTACTGTTTTGTTCACTCTAAGGTACTTTTCAGTTATCAGATGTAAACTTCATGTGGGTTCTCTTGCTTCTTTATCTTTTTTTTTTTTGAAACCAAACTGCTGATCATCATGTAAGAATTATTCTACACTTCTTTCTATTGTGTGGTAGGTATAATTACTCTTGCATCCTTGGTACGTGTGATATACGCAGAGTCTCAGTATCTTCACATTTCTATGCATCTGCTTTAAAAAAATGAAATTGCTATTAGGATAATCTATCCAAAGTTTTTCGGGATTTTTCCAGTTTCACATTTAAGCACTCTTAAAAGACAACCGATCATGCTATGATTTGAAAGTGCAACCTTGAGCTTGGCTTGTTGCTTGTTGTTTAAAGTGGCGTAACATCTAGGTCATCGGCCCCCTTGAGCTTGGACAAGGGGTGCTACGAAACCAGCCAGTGTGTGCAGGTATGTATGTGTAAGCATAGTAAAGCCATCCCCTTGTAGGTAATGAAGGTCCCTGGATGATTGGAAATGGTTCTACGATCCGTAACCTCGCGAGGAAGTGGTTACCTCTACGACTGGCCTCCTCCTCCCCTCCCAGGAATCATCATGGTACTCATTTCTGGTGTAGGCTCAGTGAACCCCTTGGTGGATGATATAGCCAAGTGGCATCGTCACTGGCTTCTCGTATGAAATATCACGTCCATGTTTTTCGGATTCTACGTAAAAACTGGAGTACTCATCGCTATGATCGCTCTATCGTCACTTACGTAAATCCACAAGCCTGCTTGCTGTTGAACCTCAGTGGCACATAGCTCTCCATAGTGGAAGTCTGGTTTCTCAAATTCCGTAAAGGGAATCGGACACACGTCCTTCTGAGTGAAGCGAGCACGCCTCAGCTGAGCAGTCCCCAGACATATTTACATAATATCAGATTACAGCTATCTTTTATAAGGTTGCTATGAATCGTTTTGTAAAACACGAATACATTAATGTGGATCTGATGATGCCCCATCATTTTAAATTGATATTGTTAAGTTAGCGAATTGTGG
Source organism: Anabrus simplex (assembly GCF_040414725.1). Taxonomy (NCBI): domain Eukaryota; kingdom Metazoa; phylum Arthropoda; class Insecta; order Orthoptera; family Tettigoniidae; genus Anabrus; species Anabrus simplex. The sequence goes on along the minus strand of NC_090266.1, from coordinate 1,155,268,133 downwards.
TGGAATGTTTTTAGCGAAACTGTAGTCAGTCGTACGGCTCTACAACGAGGGCTGTGTTCATGTAGATTGACCAATTCCACCTATCTATTTGACTGATTCCACCTATCTCCCTTACTCTCTCAAACATTAGCCCTACATTTTATTCGTTTGAACAACGAACAAATGTGCAATGCAGACAGATGTAGGTATAATAAAGGTCTGTTCATCTGTTCATGGAGAGTACATTAGAGATTAAAGCTGTATCTGAAATAACCGGTCGAGTGCAGACGAAAGGGCTAATAACACATTCATACATTGTAATACCAGTGATATCTAGTATCATAGGAGAAAATTTACAAAGAAATTATATGTGATTCCCCACGGAGACCAATGGTATATGAAATAATGCTGTGAAAAATATGTTCAAAGCCAAAAAATGTAATTATTAAATGGAATTTATTCGAGTAACGATACAAAACACATTTGCTTAATTTGAAAACAGGTTTTTACCAGAGTAGTACAAGATATAATACCGAGCTCGATAGCTGCAGTCGCTTAAATGCGGCCAGTATCCAGTATTTGGTAGATAGTTTGTTTGAACCCCACTGTAGGCAGCCCTGAAGATGATTTTCTGTGATTTCCCATTTTCACACCAGGCAAATGCTGGGGCTGTACCTTAATTAAGGCCACGGCCGCTTCCTTCCCACTCCTAGCCCTTTCCTGTCCCATCGTCGCCGTAAGACCTATCTGTGTCGGTGCGACGTAAAACAACTAGCAAAAAAATTTGTAAAAAAGTAAGTCCTCAGCCCCTTCGCTAACAGTTCCACCGCCAGCCGCCATAGAACAGACGGGTGTCACTGGAGAAGCGTATGAGAAAGTGGAATGATTTACTTTCCCCGTTGCTTTCCTTACCGAGTCTGAAGATGCTATTGCATAACCGTCTGTCAATTCCGCACCACTCATTGGGGGAACTGGCTACATAAAGAGTGGTGTTTGCTAGCATTGCTCGTACTTTAGTCACTTTTATATCGTTCAAGCCTGAAGATTGAGACTGACAGATGAACATAAACTTCTCCCAGACATAGCGCACTGTAAACGCTATCTCTCACCAAAGTCAGATCTGGGTTTCCTATTTCTGGCGTGTTTGGGTATCTTCAAATGCCACTGGTCTGAGCCAGGATCGAACCCACTAACTTGAGCTCGGGAGACCAACGCTCTACCGTTTGAGCTACTCAGCCTGTCATTAGAGGAAGCACGTTTCATTATCACAATAATAATAATAATAATAATAATAATAATAATAATAATAATAATAATAATAATAATAATGGACCGTGCGATCTGACTATGCAGTATGAGTCGTGTAGCTCTAAACTTGCAATCGAGAGAGAGAGAGTGCATTCAAACCCCACTGTCTGCAACCCCAATATGATTTACCGTGGTTTCCCACTTCCTCAGCAGGCAAATAGCGAGGCTATACCTTAACTAAGGCCTTGCCCACTTCCTTCCCATACCTAGTCATTTCTGACCACTGCCGCAGACAATTTCCGTGTGGTAGTGCTACGCAAAGCCACTACCAAGAATGAAATAATCATATTGCCATTTAATATTCCACGTGTTTTGTACGATGCATCATTGCGCGTCGCTGGCAGTAATTCTCGAGTTTGCATTAAGCTAGGTTTTTATTTAGTATACTCATGTTCATCTGTACCTTTGCATAAAATGATAATGCACATCAAACATTAGGCCAAAGGCGGGCACAATTCGACTCAGACAGATAAAGGAACAGAGTATGAGCTCTGACGGAAGGTACAGCGTAGCAGCTGCTTGCACGTCTAGCAGTTACAAGTAGTAAAAGGGCGCATATCTAAAGAGATTTCAACTTTTATCAGTTTTATTGTGCCTATGTCTCGTTCCATTCAGTGCATTCGATTATCGTGAAGAAATAAAATAACTTATTTTGTATACAAACGCCTTGTGCTATGTAAATACGTTTAATTATATTCATTTCATTAGGTTATGCGTAGGAAACGTAATTGTTTTGACATCCGATAACTAATTACTCTTTTGCCTACTACCTGTACTCATTTTTAATATTTATTATTATAAGTTGTTCCTCCATCTAGGCGTTGCCGGGATACAAAGAATACACAATACAGTGAATATCGATTTAAAAATTAATATTTTGTAAAGAACTCAAAAAATTAAGAACTATTTTGAAGTTAGATCTAGAAATTAAAACAATTATAAAAAAACAATTAGCGAAGTTAAAAGCTACAAAAATATTTCAAAAATGAACACCTACAACCTGTTTTCCAGTCAATGACCGGGTCAGGGATGGGATGAATGAAGCCCCCAACTTGCAGTGAGGATAGGAATTGTGCCAGCTGCCGAGGCCTGTCGCACTCCTCTGGGGCAATGATTAATGACTGACATATTAAATGAAATGATAGTGGAGTGTGTTGCTGGAATGAAAGATGACAGGGAAAACCGGAGTACCCGGAGTAAAACCTGTCTCGCCTCCGATTTGTCCAGCACAAATCTCACATGGAGTGACCGGGATTTGAACCACGGTTTCCAGCGGTGAGAGGCCGGCTCCCTGCCGCCTGAGCCACGGAGGCTTTACAAAAAAATTAAAATGTTTAAAAAGTTATAAGAACAAATTGAGAAGTAATTCATACAAAACTTAAAATATAAGTATAATTCGAACTAGAGGCCAGTTGACTTTATTCCGATGAATAGCCTATAGGTATCTCAAAATGAGTAATAGACCCCCTGAGAGCGTTTAGAAATACCGTAGGCCAACATTACCGGCCCCGCGGTATAGAGGTAGCGTGCCTGCCTCTTACCCGGAGGCCCCGGGTTCTATTCCCGGCCAGGTCACGGATTTTTACCGAGGTCCACTCAGCCTACATGGTTACAATTGAGGAGATATCTGGCGGCGAGATTGTGGCCCCGCACTAGAAAGCCAAGTATAACGACCAATAACGAATAATGTGTTCTGACCTCACATCGCCTCGTAATCTGCAGACCTTCGGGCTGAGCAGCAGTCGCTTGGTAGTCCACGGCCCTTCAGGGCTGTTGCGCCATGGGGTTTGGTTGGTTTGGTACGCCAACATTAAGATTGTTTAGGAATGCAGCATTAACAATGAACAAGAAACGAACTGTACGATTGTATTGCCTAAATATAATGTACTCAGCCAGGTACGTTGCTGTGGCTTTGCTTGGTCCTTGACTGCGCATATCGCCATCTAGTTTTTACAGCATAAACTATTAGAGAAGTCAGCTGCTCTCGGCTCCTCCTGTGCTCATTCCGTTATAGCTCATTCCATGTTAAGAATACACAGAATAAGACGTATAAGGAGTGAACACACCTCCACTTAGACACTCATATCATAATTCCTCGTGATTAAGGAATATTATCATGTACTTTTTATTGTATTATAAAAGAAAGAAAATGGATGGGGTGTTGTAAACAGGATAAGGTTTACAAGAACACAACTTATTTATTTGCTTCACATAGAAATTTACAGGAATAAACATAAAATTGTCTTGAAGCAAAGTAGATAATTAACCTTGAGAGAGTTTCTGTTTCTATACACTATGTACACTTTGAATGTATTTACACTAGCTTCTATCTTGAAAAGATAGTTCGTAGTAATGCTCAGTTCGTGATAGTTGAAAACTATCAGTTTCACCAGCATTGATTAGCTAATAGAGTTCCTTCTAACTTGAAGTGTTTGAGTTCATGAACTTGCACAGAATGACAGCTAAGTTCACAATTAGAGAATCTAATTAATATGTGTGTCGGAGCCTGAGTGAGATTGGGGATGTGTAGAGTACAGCATAGGGGCTCGACATGGATGAAGGAACGGGAAATTGGAGCAGTGACCTGAGGTGAAACCTCATACTACCAGAATTCCGTCCACCTGGTCGAGACACATTTTTAAGAGGAGTAGCCTCCGTATTCGACGTACAGTGTATTCTGGAACAGGACACTGGGGAGAATCCTGGAGAGTGACAAGGACCAAGGGGGATGTTTTCATTCCCCTCCCCGAAGGGGAGGGGCGGGCCACCTAGAAGGTTACGCCTTCTCTCTGGCCAGGAGATTTGGCGGGGTTTGGGGATTTGATGGGGGTTTGAAGTTAAGAGGGAAGTAGCTTTGGGATTTGGAGATGTGAAGGGGTTTGGCCTCTTGGCTAAGTGTGCAGTGTCTGCCCTTGTGCTTTTTATTAGGTTAGATACAATGGTGTTACATAGATACAATGGTGTTTCATATTTACATTTGGAGATACAATGGTGTTACATAGATACAATGGTGTTTCATATTTACATTTGGTTTACAATTTTTGGTGTTATGCTAGGGGTTACAATTTTAGTATATGTGATTTGGGATTAGGTTTGACTGTGGGTATGGAGGGATGACCATGGTTGGGAGTAGGTGTGCGGTTAGGAGATGAAGAGTGGTGGTACAGTTGTGAAGAGACAGGATGAGGAAGTGGAGGAGATCCAGTGAGGGTGTGGGCGGCTGGTAGGGGCTGGAGTGAGGGAGAGGTGGGAGAGCTTGGTGATATGGCGGGATTTGTGTGGGGGGTGGCTGGGGGCGGGGATGCATAGTGGCTGATGGTTGGCGGGTGGATGGGGGTGGTGAAAAGGAGGGTTCCACTCGATGATGTTCGCCGTAAATTTGTGCTCCTGTGCTGATAAGTCGTTGTACGTCTCGATCAGATGGTAGTTGCAGGCGGACCATATAGGTAGGGCCATGGTTGTTTCGGATCCTTATGGCCTTCTTCACTGGGATGCCTGCAGTGCGGAGTTCCTGTATGATGTCTCTTGTAGGAATGTCTGGGTTGATGCCACGCAGTACACAGCTGTGGATGGACATGGGAGATGGTGGCTGCTCGGTCGGCGTTGCTCGGTCGGCGGAGTACTCTTGTTCGGATGGTGTTACGTGGTCAGCGGTATAGTCCTGCAGAGTTATTTCGGACGTTGTTTGCTGTGGACTGGGGGGTTGGCAGATGGGAGGGGGGGGGGAGGGTTGATGTCATGACCGGGAAGGAATGGCAGGGTGTGCTGGTGGTGGTTATAGTTGTGGCATGGGTGCTGGTAGTGGTTATGATGGTTGTGGTAGTGGTTGTGGTAGGGAGGGAGAGTGGCAATGGTTTTGTCTTTATTGGAGGCTCATGGAGGATGGGAATGAATTCAGGTTTGGCTTGAAGTTGGTCGAGGATGTTCTGTGGCGGTGTTATTACCACGTAGTTGTAGTTCCTTAGGTTGACTCCCTCCAGTATTAGGCGGTGCACTTCTTGGTCGGTCATGACTTGTAGTATGATGTGCTCTGAAGGTCTCTTCGTTCGGCCATCTATTACACGAAAGGATTTTACAACTTGGGCATATTGTGTTTTAAGTGCTTGCTGTATTTCTGTCTCTGGGATAGAGAGATCTACCCAGGGGAGGAGTACATAGGGCATGGTATTGGGGAGGCGACTGCCAACTAGGCGTCTGCCTATTTGTGCTTTTTTGAGCTCGGCTGGGCTGCGATTAGAGATGTGGGCCACCCGGCCGAGAAAAAAAGTTTGAGATGAGTGATTTGTGCACTACGGAGATCGGAGAGGCGATGGAGAGTGACAGCCAGGGAGCTCCTTTTATACTGCACTCGACGATACGGACACGCGCACTGAAGACTGCGCGTCGAGTCTTGAATTATCCACGCTTGCGTGCGTGCGGCTGGCTGGCGCTGAGCGGAGAGAGCGGAGGACATACAACATGGGGCATGTTTTTTTCCCCTTGAGTTATTAAAATAACTACTGGATATTTTCTATTTCATAAATGCATTCGCAGGGAGGAAGCACAATGGCGGCAACAGCCACCGCTTTGTTGCCTTCCTTCTGAGTTGCTCCGGTACGTGCAACGCATAATGCGTTACGCTGTGAATCGCCGGCAGCTCATCACTGTTGTAGAGAAGACATCTATTTATTTGCGTGTGTATTCTTGTATTGTGCAGCAGTTGTTACTGAAGATTTTGATGCCGTGGTGCGCAGTGGTACATCACGGCATGACTTGTACTGATACAGAAATTCGCTATCATTTTTACCTCTGCTTGGTTTTGTTACCTAGTTTTTGTTTCTTGCCACATTTTTACCACTTTTTCACAAGCGCATTTAATTTTTACCGTTCTTTTCGTGGGGCGATATGACGGCACAGTAGTACCTTGTGTTGCCTGGGCAAATTTATTAAATTCAGTTAACTGCATCCACCACCCCGAGCCTATACAAATTTTCTGTTGTCTATTTTCTCCCAGTTTGCCTTGAACTTCAATGCTGAGGTTTTGTATGTGCAGTAGTTTACCCGTGTTGCTGTAAATATATTAATAAGCCCCCCCCCCCCCATTACAACCACAGTATCATAGATTTAAAAAATGTAGCTTACTTTTTTCCTTCTTTTATTTTGAACTTAAGTACTGAGTTTCAGCAATATATATGCCACGGTTTTCCCGTGATGGTGTTGAGCAGAGCCATTCGATAAGGCAACGTTGTTGTCATAAGAACAGTACTGTTTTCTTAACATGGAATGACCTATAACTTAGGGGGCGGTGCTCATTGCCCACCTATGCTTCACGTCCTTTTAATTTTCTCAGTGTGTTTAAAACCATCGTTATAAACTCTTAACCTACTCTTATTTAGATAGGTCTATTACAGATTGCTTACATATAAAGGTTACATTTAAAGCCATAGAGGCGTGTTTTTTTTTTGTTTCTTTTTTTTTTTGCTAAGGGCTTTACGTCGCACCGACACAGAAAGGTCTTATGGCGACGATGGGATAGGAAAGGCCTAGGAGCTGGAAGGAAGCGGCCGTGGCCTTAATTAAGGTACAGCCCCAGCATTTGCCTGGTGTGAAAATGGGAAACCACGGAAAACCATCTTCAGGGCTGCCGATAGTGGGATTCGAACCTACTATCTCCCGGATGCAAGCTCACAGCCGCGCGCCTCTACGCGCAAGGCCAACTCGCCCGGTGAGGCGTGTTTTAAAGTAAGAACTTCCTTCTCTTTTCTTTTCTGGATATTCCTTTCATTCAGTCCTTTTGAATAAACATACTATTTGATTTCGTTCTAAAATAACATTGCACCGAGCTCGATAATGCAGTCGCTTATGTGCGGCCAGTATCCAGTATTCCGGAGATAGTGGGTTCTAACCCCATTGTCGGCAGCCTGAAGATGGTTTTCCGTGGTTTCCCATTTTCACACTAGGCAAATCCTGGGGCTGTACCTTAATTAAGGCCGCTTCCTTCCCAGTCCTAACCCTTTCCTGTCCCATCGTCTCCATGTGTCGGTGCAACGTAAAACAACTTGTAAAAAATATAACATTGCAATCATCTTCATCACGATGATCCTAAGTAACATTAAGTAATAAGTAAATTCATGCCAGGTTATACAAGTTTGTCATTCGAACTGCACCTACAGACCACGGTTGTTGACTACGATGCCCCAAGTCCCTTCATTGTTGAAGTAATAACAACAATAAAATCGTGTCACCAGATGTTGCAGACGTGGCCTTAATTAAGGTACAGCCGTGGCATTTGATTGGTGTTGGATGAATCCTTTGGGGAAACCATGGGATGCCATTTCAGAACTGCCAATTATTGTATGGTTTGAATTCAACATATGTCGAGTGCAAGCCTACAGATTACTCTTGCTGCGTAGCCAATTCGCTCACATTTTCCCCTCAGACAATGGCATTCAGACACTGCAGGGTCTCCTTTCCTTCCTGACCTGTTTCCTATTATATTGGGGTCGGCACTTGACAGGGATTTGGCCGAGTCTTTCGGCTGCATGCCCTTCCTGATGCCAACCCTAACAATAAGTGGAGGGATGTATTCACTGATGTCTGTATATGAAGAGAAGTGTATTAAGATGAACACAAACACCCAATCCTCGAAACTGGGAAACGCAGTTAAAATCCTCGACCCAGCCAGGAATCGAACCCAGGGCTCGCTTATCCGAAGTTCAGTACGGTGACCACTCAGCCAAGCAGCTGGACAATGAGTTACTACCCAGTCGAGTCACGCTATCGTAACCACCTCGTATGTTTGACATCGGCGGTGCGTAGCACATGTGAGCTGGCGTAGTGTCTATGAGGTGTGCGATTGGCATCTGCACACACATCACTCGGTGATATCATTTATATGAACTGCAAGAAGGGATGATTATCGGCTTTCAAGGCAAGAATGGCAATATTTCTGTAACAGTGCTGTTTGTGAACTGTTCATGTGCTGCTGTGAAGAAAGTGTATCGTGAATGAATGAATGAATGAATGAATGAATGGCACTACAGTTAATAACCATTGTTAAGATGTACAGCGAGTCTCTCTCATCGGTTGGCCGGCAGGCGCGCCCAGCTTATCTGCCTCCTGTTGACTCATCTCATCACTCCGCGCTCCGTAGCATAGCAACAAGCACAGCACTTCGCTCACTTTATCCGTGCATGGCATGGCGTAAGTGAAAAAGGGGTTGAATGCTTTTTATGAGGATACTTATATCTCAAAAACTGAAGACGTTACAAACGTGAAAATTGGTACATGGAATCTCCATTACAAATAAAGAAACACGTAGACTTTGTTTTCTGGAAATGCACATAAGGGGATGAAAATAAGTGAAAAAGGGGGCGAATTTTTAAAATGAGTATATCTCAAAAACTTATCATGTTACAGACGTAAAATTAGTATTTGGAATCTCCTTTAAAAATAAAGAAACATACTTTTTCTACGAGAAATCCACTTGTGGGGATGGGCTGAAAAGAAATTAAAAATGGGTTGAATCCTGTAATGGAGATACTTATATCTCAAAAGCTGAATATGTTACAAATGTGAATCTCTTTTAAAAATAAAGAAACCCTTTTTTTGTTTTCGGAAAAGTCATTTAAGGGGTTTGGATAGGACCGAAAAAAAGGTTGAATTCCTTTAATTAGGATACTTATATCTCAAAAACAGAAAATGTTACAGACGTGAAAATTGGTATTTGACATCTCCTTTAAAAATAAACACGTATTGTTTTGTTTTCCGAAAATCCACTTTAGGGGTTGGAAAAAAATTAAAAATTGGGTATACTTTTTAAATGAGTATATCTACAGTATATCTCAAAAATATGTACCAGACATGAAAATTGGTATTTAGAATCTCCTTCAAAAGTAAAGAAACATGTGGGCCTATTTTTGTTTTCGGAATATCCACTTAAGGAGGGGGGAGGGGGTGAAAAGGAGTGAAGAAGGTGTTCAATTATTTTTATGAGGATACTTACATCTCGGCAACTGAAGATTTTACAGACGTGAAATTGTATATCTGAAATCTCCTTTAAAATAAAGAAACACGTATTTTTTATTTCGGAAAGTCCACTTAATGGGGGAGGAGCATGGAAGGAAGTGAAGGAGTTTAATTCTTTTTATGAAGATGCATGTGTGTCGGGTATTTATCCCGAAGGCTGGTTTGATCCTCCACAGCTCCATCAACAGCTGTCATAGATAGCCTAGGCACCACTGAAGAGGGATAGCCTCCTAGGGAAATGAGGAGTAAGGTAGTTTCCCGTTGCCTTTCTCACCGAACCAGAAGTTGTTATTACATATCAGTCTGACAAGCCCACTTAAATGCATACTCCAACCGACCCTAAGAGCGATATATTCATACCATTCATAATACGGACTGGCTGCATAAGGAATGGTATTACTAGCACCGCTCATACCTCGGTCACTTTCATATTGTCGAAGCCAAGGATGAGATTGAGACAGGTCATTGAAAGTAGCAAATTTATTCTGGCCCATACCAGAAGAATAGTGCACTGTAAACGCTACATCTCGCCAGCGAAGGCTTGATATATCTCAAAAAATGAAAATTTTACAGACGTGAAAATTGTACTTGGAATCTCCTTTGAAAATAAAGAAACAGCTATGTATTTTTTCGGAAAATCCGCTTAAGGGTGTGAAAAGAATTGAAAACCAGCGGGTGAATTTTAAAAATGAGTATATCTACAGTATATCTCAAATCTTAAAATATTATAGACGTGAAAATTGGTATTTGGAATATCCTTTAACAAAACAGGAACATGCAATTTTTTGTTATCGGAAAATCCATTTAACAGGGGTGAAAAAGAAGTGAAAAAGGAGTTGAATTCTTTTTATGAGGATACTTATATCTCATAAAATGAAACTGTTACGGATATGAAAATTGGTATTCCGAATCTCCTTTAAAAACGAACACGTGTATTTTTTTGTTTCCGGAATATCCTCTTTGGGGTTGGGGTTGGGGGGAAGGTCCGATAAAGTGGCTGAATTATTTTTATGGGGATATATCTCAAAAACTGAAGATATTACAGACGTGGATATAGGTATTTTGAATCTCCTTTAAAAATAAAGGAACACGTATATTTTTTTGTTTTCGACTTGAGAGAGGACTGTTCTCACATGTACATTATGTCGCATGTTAGCTCTGCCAGTAGCCTGATCGTGTTATCTCCAAAAGGCAATACCACAGACGTGGGTTACGAAAATGTTTCGGGGCTAAATGAAACTCAGTTTTTTGTCTATGATAACAGTAACATTTACAATAAGATAGAAAATTCGAAAACTAGAAAAGCAGCTTGAATTGATAATATTTTCTGGGATGTATTAAAGACAATTGGTTGGGATATAATACCATATCTGAAGTATTACTTGATTATTGTTTGCATGAAGGAGCTATACCAAATGATCATGTTAAGCAAATATTTTAGTGCAATACCGAGGAACGATTACTTTTATCAGATTACGAAATCCGCGCTAGCGAAGCCGCGGGTAAAGTACACTGACTGACAGAGCAAATGCAACACCAAGAAGGAGTGGTCAGAACTTTATGCCAATTGCAGGGTAGACTGACGTCACTGAGGTATGCTCATGATGTGAAATGCGCCGCTGTGCTGCGCACGTAGCGAACGATAAATGGGACACGGCGTTGGCGAATGGCCCACTTCGTACCGTGATTTCTCAGCCGACAGTCATTGTAGAACGTGTTGCCGTGTGCCACAGGACACGTGTATAGCTAAGAATGCCAGGCCGCCGTCAACGGAGGCATTTCCAGCAGACAGACGACTTTACGAGGGGTATGGTGATCGGGCTGAGAAGGGCAGGTTGGTCGCTTCGTCAAATCGCAGCCGATACCCATAGGGATGTGTCCACGGTGCAGCGCCTGTGGCGAAGATGGTTGGCGCAGGGACATGTGTCACGTGCGAGGGGTCCAGGCGCAGCCCGAGTGACGTCAGCACGCGAGGATCGGCGCATCCGCCGCCAAGCGGTGGCAGCCCCGCACGCCACGTCAACCGCCATTCTTCAGCATGTGCAAGACACGCTGGCTGTTCCAATATCGACCAGAACAATTTCCCGTCGATTGGTTGAAGGAGGCCAGCACTCCCGGCGTCCGCTCAGAAGACTACCATTGACTCCACAGCATAAACGTGCACGCCTGGCATGGTGCCGGGCTAGAGCGACTTGGATGAGGGAATGGCGGAACGTCGTGTTCTCCGATGAGCACGCTTCTGTTCTGTCAGTGATAGTCACCGCAGACGAGTGTGGCGTCGGCGTGGAGAAAGGTCAAATCCGGCAGTAACTGTGGAGCGCCCTACCGCTAGACAACGCGGCATCATGGTTTTGGGCGCTATTGCGTATGATTCCACGTCACCTCTAGTGCGTATTCAAGGCACGTTAAATGCCCACCGCTACGTGCAGCATGTGCTGCGGCCGGTGGCACTCCCGTACCTTCAGGGGCTGCCCAATGCTCTGTTTCAGCAGGATAATGCCCGCCCACACACTGCTCGCATCTCCCAACAGGCTCTACGAGGTGTACAGATGCTTCCGTGGCCAGCGTACTCTCCGGATCTCTCACCAATCGAACACGTGTGGGATCTCATTGGACGCCGTTTGCAAACTCTGCCCCAGCCTCGTACGGACGACCAACTGTGGCAAATGGTTGACAGAGAATGGAGAACCATCCCTCAGGACACCATCCGCACTCTTATTGACTCTGTACCTCGACGTGTTTCTGCGTGCATCGCCGCTCGCGGTGGTCCTACATCCTACTGAGTCGATGCCGTGCGCATTGTGTAACCTGCATATCGGTTTGAAATAAACATCAATTATTCGTCCGTGCCGTCTCTGTTTTTTCCCCAACTTTCATCCCTTTCGAACCGCTCCTTCTTGGTGTTGCATTTGCTCCGTCAGTCAGTGTATATGCATATGGCCTACAGAATATTCTAACATGGAGTAAAATGTTGACTGAATGTTTGTAAAACTCGTGTAAAATAATTTAAGGAATACTTACTGAACCTTTTGATCCACTCTGAAGGATACCTACCTTCCTTACCTATCAGCAAAATTTCATGAGATCTGTCTCTTGGGTCGTTTCGGGTTCTTCGTCACTTGCTGAGGTAAATGTAGGGTTCAGTAATTCTAATATATCTACTCAAATGAAAGGTCTGTTCATAAAATATTTGTATTTTATTTTGGAAAACTTTACTGAAGAAACTAATAATTTGAAATTCATGTATAATTCGGACTCTATCTTGTCCACTTAACACCACAATCATTTTTACACAAAGGGGCCGAACGCTGGTTTGAGCCTTTGACTTAACTGCCTAATGGGCATCCTTACTAGAAACCATTGTTTCAATTATTAAATAAAGAAAGGAAAGTCTGGAAATCCTTAAATTCGGCTTCCATGTGAAACTACATGTACCATCATAATGATTCTTGATAGTCCAGCCCTCGTAACATGAACTCTGGACTCAGGGTATAATTAAGGCAGTCCAATCGGTGTGTGCCACACAGGGGTTATACGGCATGGACCCTTAATTGAATCGATGTGACCTGCGACTATGCCATGGACCGACCTCTAAACTTCTAAGTTACTTTAAAGTCATTGTGGATGATGACCGCAAGGAAAATGATGCTACAGTGGCATATGGCCCTAATCTAAGTCACTGAGGTTGATGACCCCATGACCATCCAAGTTTCTAAGCTGAAGGCTAAACACAATTAAGTTACATCAGTTGATGACCATAGTTTTCACTTTACTAACCCCAGCACATTTACTGCTCAATCAATTAAAGTCAAATAATGCAACAACAACAACACTCACAATACTTTGTGGCAGTAAAATTCATTACCTTCGGATATGTCCCCTGAATCGTTACGTTAACATTTAAATATCCCCCCCCCCAAAATAAACTATGATTTCCAGAATGCATCTCCAAGTTATTCGCTTGCTTTAAAGTTATTCACAAATACGGTTCCACTGAATTTAATAATTGAATAAATTAAAATGATTTAATGAAATCTCACTGAGCAACAAATTCTATCTCCACGGACGAATGGTTTCTTTCACAAGTCCCTACTCAACGTTTGACGCAGTTATATTCAGTTCATGTTTAATGTTTATCATCTATCGTTATTGTGCAGCTGGAAAAAGATTTACATAATTTATTTCCAGTATTATATCTTGTTTCATGATATCACACTTTAAATCTAATCTAACCCTAGCCATTATTAATACTTGGATAACCCTAATAATTACGTACAAAACAAAAGTAACTCGCCGTATAATGTAAGCCGATTACGATGTCATATCTTGTCGTAACATTTCATAAAGTTTGCGCACCCTCACAAACAAAACAAGCATCACTACCACCACTCTATATTTTGGACAACCCTGAAATTGGCTAACCTCGCTCATTATACTTTAACTTTATGGTTTCAGATAAACATTACGATCTGAATTAAACAAATTCACAGTATCTAATAACCTACACGTTATTCCCGGATGAAATTTTCAACTAGTTACCGCAATTAATGATCTCCGCTGCCAAGAATGCAGTCTCGTTTCAATACGTAACACTCTACACAACTTTCGTTATACTAAACTGTCCCCTATCGATCAGCTGGCGGCATTGAGACACACACGACTCTCCCTCTGTCAGTTTCGACATGAAACACATGTCTATCGTCATAGATGACTGCCTCTAAGAATGAACCCCTTTGACTTCGCAAAATAGAACAAAATACGATATTCTGACCAAACAAATATGCACATAGATTTACTTTTAAATGTCCGACAATAATTGTACACGTCGCAAATTAATACCGGCGTGGATTCTCGCACTCGACTTTCCATCCCAAACATATAAAATCTTCCTCGGGCTCACACCAAAGTCCCTGGTTCACTACAGTCTTCCAATCACCTAATTCACAAATCCTATCTCAACTCATACGGCAAATCTAACTCTTGCCTCAACTCGACGACTCTCACTGACAGAAAAACTGGAATAGAAATCCTTACTAGAATCCACGTCGCCTAATAACGCACAATACTTTAATAATGAACAACTTCGCATAAAATGATCTCGTATCTTAAAACTGGATTTTCACAAAAATGACTGACAAACTTCACTGTTATTATTGTCACTCAGACACGGTTTAAACGGACATAAAATACGTTACACATCGTGACGAAATTCACCGATCTGCATTACTGAACACTACATACAGCAATTCCATCCGATTGAAAATGGGTAACCACGGATCCCTTTTGCACCAATTCCAACAAAATTCCATCTGAAAAGTTTACGTCGAATAAACATCTTAATTTGACATCACAAAATATAGGCAATAAATACACGGAAATGACGATCTACTTTGGCCGTGATATCACTTCGAAACCCTCATTAATAACTTTTTACAGCATTACACGGCGCTCGCAATACTTTAAAAATTTATCCAAGCAGAAATTATACAAATGACCTTTCGTCATCTTTCTGACATTCGCCAAATTATATGGGTGACCAAATGCGTCAGAAATACCCATTTCAAATACATATAAGTTTGACATCATAAAACAAGGTATAGTAGGTGGTAAGACGGCATGTCACCTACCTTATTTTACGTCAGCGTTCATCTTTGGGCTCACCTGCGACCCTCTGTCATTTATTTAGCCGTTTTTACATTTCTGGCTGTACATATAATGTTTCTTCCTGTTTCCTGGAAATAAAGCATTAAAAAAGAAATGCCCTTCACTTGTCGTTTTTATTGATCGCACTCGACTGTTAGTTGGTTGGTTGGCTGGTTGGCTGGTTGGTTGGTTGGTTGGTTGGTTGGTTGGTTGGTTGGTTGGTTGGTTGGTTGGCTGGTTGGCTGGTTGGTTGGTTGGTTGGTTGGTTGGTTGGTTGGTTTTACCTGGCAAGATTTAGGCCTTCAGGCCTTCTCTTCCATCTAACCAGACACTGAAATATACATATATTACATTGTATCACTTTACAATAATAGATTTAATACTAATTAAATTAATAGTAATATGAGAATGATAAGTGATAAGGTTAAATGAAGATGAAATAAATTAGGTATAATAAAAGGATAAATTCTTAAAACTAATATCCTCCGTGATAAAATTTAATAAAATTTGAAATACAGATCGGGTAAGAATTTTAGACTAATCTTCTACCAGAACATCCATGACAATAGAATAGTTGTAAGTAGCAGCATCAAGTTTAAAGATGAACCTTAGCGATGCATAAAATGTCTCCACAGAGCTTCCTTGGAAGTGCGAATAGCGCTTAACCCTCTGATACTTTCGGGAAGGTTCCACTCCCGGCAGGCAATTGCCGTGAATGATTTATCGTAGATGGCAGATCTATGGGTAGGTAAAGCAAGGATGGAATTATTAGTAGATCTGGTGTTAAGACTGTGGTAAGAAGATAGGTATTTGAAATATGAAGTATGGTAAAATGGCTGTGAAGAATGAAGGATTTTATGAAGAAGGCATAGGGTATGAACAGTGCGACGGATTTCTAGTCGGGCCCAAGACAGGTGGTTGTATGAAGGAGTTACATGGTCGTAGTACCGTAGGTTACAGACGTATCTCACACATGCATTTTGACCACGTTGTAATCTGCTCAATAACTTGCACCCAGCATCTCTATAAATCACGTCACAATAGTCGAAATGAGGGAAAACCAGAGCTTCTACCAACATTTTTTTAGTTTTTCTGGAAATAAGTGTTTGTATCTGCGCAGCATGTGCAATGCAGAGAATGTTTTCTGAGTGATGTTCGTAATATGAGTTTTTCATGACATGTCATCATCGAAAGTAACGCGTAGGACTTTTACCGGTGACATGAATGGTATGTTAGTATTACATAACCTTATAGATGGAATCTCTGGTCGATTAACCTTCGCGAGTAGTTTCGGGTATCCAAGCATGATGGCTTGCGTTTTTGCTGGGTTTAACGTAAGACCACATCTCAAAGACCAAGAAGAAAACGATGTCAGATCCTGATTGATTTTGTCTATGACCGAATATATTCGATCTGGAGATGTATGGAGGTACATTTGTACATCATCAGCGTAAATATGGTATTTGCAGTACGTTAGAGTTTGGGAGACATCATTAATGTAAATAGAAAAACGAAGGGGCCCTAACACCTACCCTTGGGGCACACCACACTGCACGGACCCCCAAGTTGATTTGTTTAACCTATCTGTAACACACTGCCGACGGCCATGCAGGTAGGAATGCACCCAAAGCGGGGCACTGTCCGAGAAATGGAGGGAATACAATTTCGAGAGTAAAATGTCAATGTCAACAGAGTCAAAAGCTTTGCTCAAGTCTAGTTGTATTAAAACTGTCACTTCTTTGCTGTCCATTGCTTCTCGAATGTCTTCTGTGACTTTCAGTAGTGCCGTTGTAGTACTGTGTGCTTGACGAAAACCAGATTGTAGTGGGTCGAGTAAGTTGTAAGTCGTCATGTAGTCTGTTATTTGCCTATAAGCAATGAACTCTAGCCCTTTGGATAAAGCAGAAAGTATGCAGACGGCTATATAGTCAGATGGTTCAGAAGGGGAAGCTACTTTCTTTAGAGGACGCATAATGCCCGCTTTCCATGCTTCGGGAAATGTGCTGTCTACAAGGGAAGAGTTAATTATGTTAACTAGTGCAGGTAATATCACGTCCAGAATAATTTTTATCATCTCTATTCCTATTTGTCATTTCCTTTCGCCGTTGATGTTATCCGATTTATAGCAAACCTGACTTGTGAGTGGGTTGCTGGACAGAAGTAGAAATTTTCTCTATCTGTTCGCGACTTTGCATAATTCCCGTCAAGAGCTTGTTTCAGGGCTACATTTTATGTGCAGCTGGATGAAAAATGATCGTTCAGTTTTCCAAGGGTATGTTTATTTCGTCATCGTCTAGTCCTTTTGTAATCCCAAAGCTCTTTATGGATTTCCACAACACAGCTGTTGAAACATTTGGTTGAATTAAGCTATGAGCTTGTCATAATTTCGCGTTTCTAATCTGTTGGGTCGTCGCGTTTCTCAGTCTCTTATAGTTAAGTAGATTGTCAGGAGTGCAATATTTTCTGACTCGTATGTAAGCAGCATCGCGGTCAGCCATTAGTGCTCTAATCTCATCTGAGAGCCAGAGAGCTGGCTTCCGCGAAACTCGAGCCGCCTTTTCAGGGGCATGTCTATCGTACAGCTCAGTCATATGTTGATTGAAACATGCCACTTTGTCATTTATGTTTTTAAGTTTAAATATGTCATGCCATGGCACTGCAACTGCGTCTTGTAAAAAAAATTTTCTTATCATTTCGTCGTAGATCTCGATATGAAATTATTTTCGGTTTGAACTTGGGACTTTTAATAGAATAGGCCATAAATATAGCATCATGTCGCGATATACCTGGGGCACTAATTTGAGCGTGGTGAAGAACTAATTCAGGTTGGTTTGTGGCAATGAGATCAATTAAGGTGTGTGATGTGTGGCACTGAGAGGGAGAAACGTTAAGTTGCAAGCTTTAAAAGAATTTAAAAGTTGGGTAGTCTGAGGAGAGTTAGGTTCAAGAAGGTTTATGTTGAAATCGCCCATAATAATTATATTTGAATAATCAGTGACTAAATCTTGTATTTGAGTTTCTAGATCGCATCTGGTGGCTTATATACTACACCCAGAAGACATTTTACTTCACTCACAGTTATTTCCAGGAACATGAACTCAGGTTTTCGCTCGTATGGACCTGGTGACCTACAGATTATTTTAGGACGTAGACTGGTCATAACATATGCAGCGGTACCCCCGGAGGGCTTATTTAATCTATCGGATCTAAGCAATGTATAACCCGCCAGCTGCAGTCTTTCTATTGCGTGGTGTGGTTTTAACCAAGATTCGGAAATTAATATTGCGTGGAAACTGGGAGGCAAAAATGGAGCTTTAATTTCGTCCATTCGCGTCTCAGCAAGGAGGGTTTGAGCGTTTAAATGGCATACCTTTAAAGCATTTCTGTAAGGAGAAAGCTTGTGGTTAATAATGTCCCTTGTCGACTGGGAATGGCAAGAGAGCTCAGACGACAATAGGTGTGTGTTGCCTGCACAGCTGTTTCTCGGGATATTGAGGGAGGATGGTGTAAGTGAAAGTTTGCGAGGAATGTTTGTAAGGAAGAGGGGAGCCTGATCGTTTGTCTCAAGGTCGTTATCAGAGGGGCTAAGCGCAGTTGACTCCAGTTTTTCCACTTTCAATTTATATTTTATGTAACCGACGATGTTCTCAGTGATCGTATATTGGAGATGATTATGACAATAATGGGAATGTAACTAACAATTTACAGCGATCAGTACGATAATGGCAAAATAGCAATAATGTACGTGGAAATAAATACGATAAAAGTAAGGCACTGTACCCAGTCTACTGCTACTAACACCAATCTATTACTACGGCAAGCAGAAGTAAACTATATTAATAATTACGTTCTAATAGA
This sequence comes from Anabrus simplex, assembly GCF_040414725.1. NCBI lineage: Eukaryota > Metazoa > Arthropoda > Insecta > Orthoptera > Tettigoniidae > Anabrus > Anabrus simplex. Next base: position 1,155,249,338 of record NC_090266.1, on the reverse strand, counting down.
GAGTTAACGTAAAATTATTATATACTACAAGTATAACTCTAAACTTAAACTAGAATAGAAAGTTACAAAAATGTTGTGACCCTTTCTCCCGCATATCACTTTAGGTCATTTAACTGTTCCATAGTGCACACTTTATACTTATTTGATCCAATTTTTATGTTAATTACTCCATCAATGCTCCATACCTGGCGTCAGGGGCGAATATAGAATATATTTTTGGGGGGCCAAGATTAATGTAAGGTTAGGTTAAGTAAATTTAAGAGATCAGACGATTTCACACTTTAGAAAGGTAAAAGGAAACATTGATTTGGGCTGATACATACATACATACATACATACATACATACATACATACATACATACATACATACATACATACATGCATGCATGCATGCATGCATGCATACATACATACATACATACATACATACATACATACATACATACATACATACATGCATGCATGCATACATACATACATACATACATACGTACATACGTACATACGTACATACATACATACATACATACATACATACAGTACACCAATGGTTACAAAACGAAGTCCAAGTTTCTTGGTACACTTGCAAACTTATCAAGAATTTCTTCGTCACTAACTATAATGTCTCTGTGGATAGAGAGTAAAGCAAGCCCGTTAAGCCTACTTTCAGATGTGCTGTTCCTTAAGTAAGTCTTCAGTCTCCTTAGGCTAGAGAAAGTCCTTTCTACGGTTGCGACAGAAACAGGAAGAACTGCGAGTAATTTGAGAAGGGTATAAATGTTGGGAAAGAAAGTCTTGTCACATTTTTCTAGAGAAGTTACAGCCGTTTTTGGAAGATTTGAAGGATTTTCCTGACTCCACTTTTCTTTCCACAACATAAACTCACTTTGCACAATCTCTTTATGTGATAGATCTTCTTCGTAGAAACTAAAAGCAGCCTCCAGCGAACCGAAATCTGTTATGATGCACAATTGTGGAAGGATGTTTTGTAAGGATGCAACTGTTTCCTTGTGAGATTCAAAGCGTTCTTTTAGTGAGTTACAAAAATCGTCCAGGTATGGCACATAAACAGCTACTCGATAGTATTCTTCTTCTGTGGTGCAAGGGACGTTTCTACGTGCTGTTTGAAGGCGGCAAATTCTTGGAATCTCTTCTTTAATGTCAAGTTTGGCCGCGAATGACTTTACTTGATTATACAAGGCTTTAAATGAATCATCAGCATTTGCCCTCTCCTTCGATAGAAGGTGTAAGACATTCGTGACGTTAGTCAAGGCCTGTGGAAGATCTATATTTTTGTTTTGAAACTGCTCAGATAAGTTATGCGTGCTTGATAGCATCCGGCTCAAAACAAAAAGATTAACAAGAAATGCAAATTGACTAATGGCACTCTTTAGAGTGTGAGCCTTAGATGCTGAATCACTTAATTCCTCTTCTATTTCTCAAAGGAAGAGAAAGATAGGCTCCAAAATGTCTTTAAATAAAATTACTGAGTCGTGCCTTTCTACCCATCGGGTTTCACAGAGTGAAATAAGTTTCTTTTTCTTTTGTTCTGGACAACATTCAGAAATCATTGATTTCAATATTTCGGTTCTTTTGGCTGACATATGAAAGAGTCCACAGACTTCTTTTATGACACCCATACAGTTTATGATAGAAGGTATTTTGCTCGCATCTGACAAACATAAATTTAGAGTGTGTGAAGAACAATGTGTATACAGGGCCAACGGTAGCTTTTCTCTGATGGAAGCTTGAACTCCTCTGAACTGCCCGCTCATCGTGGCAGCACCATCGTACCCTTGTCCTCTCATTTTGTTTAGGTCAAGCCCTAATGTTGACAAGGTCTCCAATATTGTGTTGGCCAAACCTGCTCCAGTGACGTCATAAACGGGGACGAATGTCAGAAAATCTTCTCTGATTTTGAAAGTTTGGTCCTCTACGTAACGTACACAGAGAGAAAACTGTTCGATTTGGCTGATGTCAGTAGTTTCATCTGCTAAAATGGAATAAAAAACAGACTTTCTGACATTTTCTACAATTTTTGATTGGATTAAGTGACCGAATGTGTTAATAAGTTCGTTTTGAATGAAAGAACTTGTGTACATCGTCTTCCCACCACTGGTCGTTAACTGGTCTTTAAGAATATTATCTCCACTGTTGGCTCGGTATCTCAACAAAGATCGAAAATTTCCATCATTTTGGTCCGGTTCTTCAAGGCTTATTCGTCCAGAGTCACGATGACCCCTTAGAGCTATTTGCTGCCTCCCGCAAAGTCGTATTGTTTGTATTATAGGGATTAGCCGTTTTCTATTATTCTCAATATCCTGTCTTCTTTGGGCATTTACTTGATTGATAACACTTTCAGACTTCTTCTTAACTAGGCCCCTATATCTTTTGTATTTTCAGCGATCAAAACATATTTCTTGTGATAGGATAAGTTTTCATGTTTGCTAAACATTTCCCTGGCTTTTTTAAGATTGGTAAAAGCCTGAGTGACCAACGCCCCTGCTACTTGGTGATTTCCTTTCCCTACATTTTCGGTATGGGAAAATAACATGCAGTACTTACAAAAACATCCAGATTTTTCCTCTGAATAAGCTAACCACGTAAATTCTTCTAGCCACTTCATTTGAAAAGATCTAGTATGATTTGAACTAGTAATGGAGGGAAATTTGTATCCAGGCTGAGGTTTCCAAACATTTTCTAACATAAAAATTCTTTTTTCGTTTGTGAAAGACTGAACGGAATTGTTTTGACAATAGTTTCCAATATCATAGATATTTCTCCTTACTTGGTTAGGCCTACTATCCTCCATAACCGGAACCACATTAATTGAGCTCGAAGTAGCGACATCACAAGAAGCAGTTCTACCAACGCAGCCAACTTCAGCATTGTCACCGTCGCGCCCATTTGCACTTAGTCCATTCGTAACACTACCGACTTCAGCACTATCGCCAACAGGCTTATTGACACTTGTTTTTTTTGGCGAAAAAGTTTTGAATGGAAGCTTGCCTCTTCATTACGATTGCGGTTCACTTACGGCCAACTTCAGTATACTGATAAAGTACGTAAACATTAACACTTAAAACAGCACCACACTTCAGTACAACAGATGTCGAACAAACGTAAACAACTAGAGTTGGGTCGTTCATGAACTAACTAGTTCATTTGAACGACTCGTTTATTTGAACTAGTACGAGTTCGTTCATATATTTTGAACGAGTCGTTCATGAGAGCATACAGCATATTAAGGAGGACGAAGACGTAAGCAAGCACCATCTATTTTAAAACTTACGTACTAGCTCACGTCCGGCACGGAATACTATCTCCCTTGCGCCGCTGGTGCTATTGCTAAGATAGCTTTACCTAGTTCATTTGAACGAAATGCCGCGAGGGCTGCTTCCATGAAGACAGCACAAATGAACTACCTCGTTCATTTGAACGAAATGCCGCGAGAGCACAAATGAACTACCTCGTTGACAACAACCAATGATTGCCACTCAACTGTTCATCACACCTCTGGCGCCCGGTTGTTGTGCTGGCCTCTGGCGGCGACTGGTGTAGTTCAGTTATCCGCGCACGCGCAGAGAGCCGGGCGGGAGCGGGAGCTTCCGGTGTTCAGTGATCACTGCCACGAACTTCACACCACTTCCAACGCACTTCCCTCACCTACACGAAAAAGTAGGCGATGCCTTCGCGCATGATTAATTAAAATACTTCAGATTACAGTACTTATTTTTTCTTTATATTCATTATTTCGGGGGGGGGGGGGGCCAAGGCCCCCTGGGCCCTCCCCCTTATATACGCCCCTGCCTGGCGTACTCCAAACCTCGAAATTGCCTCCTTAAGGACTGCGAGCCTTGTTGCAGTCAGATCTCTTATTGTGACCGCCGTTCCCTTGAGTTCTCTTTTCTTGTGGATGTATTCACTCCGCTTCCGGTAGGAAACGAATTTCACTATTAGAGGTCGTGACTTCGCGCCCAGTCGTCTTCCAATGCGATGGCTCCTGTCAATGTCCCGAAGGTCAAAGTCGACACCAAGATCTCTTGCGATGCTAATTGCTATGACATGAGAATCTTCCTTTTCCGGAATGCCATAAATACGGATACATTGCCGCCGTTGATATTGCTCCAGTTCATCTTGCTTGTTTTTAAATTCACTTTTGATTTTCACAAGTTCCCTGTCCTTTGCCTGAAGCTGGTCTTGTAATAGTTTGACAGTTTCATTGTACTCCGTTCTTAGTTCCTCGAGCTGTGACATTAGGGGCTGTAACTGTTCGGCTACGGCCTGCCTGACGAGCTCTTGTATGCTGGCGCCATGAGGCGGGCTGGCTTGGGGAAGCTTCTTGGGAGCCATTATGAAAACTTACTAGAAGAACACTGACTGTTTACTTTAGTTAACTGCACACGCTTAACTTCAGCACGAATCTAATAACGTATTCCTTACTTCCAGCACTATATCACCTGCGATTTACAATTTTTGCGAGAGAAAGTCTGCGTGCGACTAGCAGCTAGCGGTCATGTTATGATGGTCAATACACGAATTACTTTCTTTACCACACAACAATTTATAAATACTTCTTCGTTATCTTGACCGTCCTTTTTATACAATTACTTCTGCTCAAAAACTATCTCCACATGGAGTCAAGACCCCATCCACATCGGCTAAAATCTGTTGGTTGGACTTAGTCTACTTCTTGTCGATCGATTTACAGAAAAGTTCAACCCTCTGTCTTCAGCCTCAACGATACAAATGCAGGGGTTTCAACATTTCTTTTTTTACGGGGGGCCCCCGTAGCCCGCTCCCCCGCCGTGACCATCGACTCAATCTACATGGCCTCCGACATGCTATTAATTTCTAAGAAGAAAAGAGATAGCTGGGTAGAGTGGGAAGTGATACAAGGAGTGTCTGCCTGTTTCCATGTCAGACACGCTACCAAGCGAGATTGTGTTAGGTATATGGTGTTGAAGTATGGTATTGAAGGGTCAGGGAAAAACCACATAGGCAGAAAGAAGAAAGAGCCTACATGTAAAACCTGACATATTTTGATAGCACATGCAAGGATGTGGGCTTGAAAAAGACCAGAGGTTGTGTTAGTTAGGAACAGGTAACATGCACAAAACATAAACCCATTCCTTGCCGTTCCATCGTCTGGGGATCAAGGGGGTTTCAACATGGCGTCCCTTCTTATTTATAGACAGTACCCCCTCTCTCCAGGCATTTTCCCTTTGCCGCCAAGAAAATTTGTGTAACTTTTTCGAATTAAATGAACTGTATTTGAAAGAGTTTTTGATGTAACCACATACGTACTACGTTGCTAGTGGTATTGTTCCTGAACCTTCAAAATTTATTCTTATTAAATTAACTGGTTAAATAACCTCATTTGATAGGCACTAATTTTTTTGTCAACTTAGCGTGGGTAAACTAGACACGCGCGTCCTTCTGAAATAATCCACAAAGATGGCTTAGCAGTCTCAAATCCGTCTTACTAAAGACCAAGTGTCTTATAGATAAATACAGGACCCTCATTATACTGCGTTCACCACTAATTCTTTTATTTACATATATTTATTCAGCATAAACTTTCTTCTGTATCCTTCCACTGTCGACACGTGCGGATGACGTCATATCTCATCGCGTGGGAATGAAGGTAGCCACCTCCTTGCCACGTGTCACTTCCGTGATATCAAGAAATGTTCAAGCTCCTCATCACAATTGACATGGGGCCTCATTTAGTAACTTTCATACTTAAAATTCTTAGGGCACAAAGGTAATGGGTTCACTATAGTACCGTTAAAGACTTATTGCTTAAGCATGACAGCCACAGAACAAGAGTCTAACCTTTTAATGTGGGTAGCAGAGAGTTGAGTGACAAGGTGTAAGCCAGCAAGAATGTGTATAGTGCCAGGCGTGCTTTCCACATTTCATAGAAATGCAGTAGAATCCCGATATAATGCCGCTGCTGGGGACGTGCAGTACTTCGTTCCCCCGTTATAGCTTAACCGCGGTATGTCGGAGGGTGGGCTGTTCAATGGCAGATGACAAAATATTACTACAACAAAATACGTGTAAATTACGCCATCATCAATCACCAGCAATCCGCATTTAGGACTGTCGCTCAGGTGGCAGATTCCCTATTAGTTGTTTACCTAGTCGTTTCTTGAATGAGTTCCAAAAAGTTGTATATTTATCGAACATCTCTCTTGGTGAATTTTCCCAATTCCTATGTCCTAAACTATTTCCCGTTGAGTTCCAACTTTATCTTCATATTATGATCTTTCCTACTGTTTAAAAAGTCCGTTGAAGCTTATTTTTCTACTAATGTCATTCCACGCCATCTCTCCACTGACAGGTCGAAACATACCGTTCAGTTGACCAGATCGTCTCCTTACCCCAACTTTTCCCGGGCCAACGTTTGCAACATTTTTGTAACCGTACTCTTTCGTCGGAAATTACCCAAAACAAACCGTGCTTTTTTCCTTTGGATTTTTCCCGTTTTTGAAAGACGTAATCCTGGTGAGGGTGACGTACACTGGAACCATACTTTAACTGAGCTCTTTTTTCTTGCCTTGCTTGCTTGCGGTGCTTGCTTGCAATATAATATAAAATACTCGCTTCACGCTTGAGCGTCAATTGAAATCTTAATATAATCAAACATAATAAATAAATAAATAAATAAATAAATAAATAAATAAATACAAATATTAACTGAAATGTCCGTAATATCATTGTTTTTTTGTAGTACGTTCAGAACTAACACCATGTAATAACTTAGATTACAATAAACGAATACGCTCTTTCCAATTGGTGGTCATCGGTGACTGGGAGAGAAGTGTATTCATTCATTCATTCAACTTGTTCTGTGGCCTCGTTTAATTCTATACCTCGTATCTTTAAATCGTCACCTTGGTCTTCCTCTACTTCTCTTACCCTCCATAACATAGTCCATTATTCTCCTAGGTGACCTATCTTCCTCCATTCGCCTCACATTAATGAAAATGAAAATCCACAGCCTGTTTGCAGTCATTTGACCGGGTCAGGAATTGAATGATTGAAGCCCCCCCCCCCATTTAGCGGCGAGGATAGGAATTGTGCCGGCTGCCGAAGTTTGTCGCACTCCTCTGGGGCAATGATTAATGACTGACAGACGGAATTACATGATAGTGGAGAGTGTTGCTGGAATGAAAGATGACAGGGAAAACCGGAGTACCCGGAGAAAAACCTGTCCCGCTTCCGCTTTTTCCAGTACAAATCTCACATGAAGTGACCGGGATTTGAACCAGAGAACCGAGCGGTGAGAGGTCGGCGCGCTGCCGCCTGAGCCACGAAGGCCTTCTGTCTCACATTGATAATAATTAACGTTAATTCTGAAAAAAATACTAAATGCCAGGAACGAACAATATCGTGCGCCCATTCTTTTTTGAGCGATTGTGTATCTGCCTGTATAGGAAAAGCTAGAGTTCCAGAGTGTGCTTTAGAGGAACAGCAAAGCGTAGTTTGAGACGGAGAGAGGACGACGGTCCATATTTCCTCAGGGCACCGTGAACAGCTCTGCTTTGGTGTATTACGGACACGATAATACAGATTTCACTCATAGCGAGATACCAGGCTAATGACCTCGACTTCGTTGGCCCCTAAATGGAACAGTAATGAGAATGACTAATTATTTCTAAAGACGTATCCTATCTCTCTTGCGACTGGTGTCCTGGATCATAATTATGTATCTTGTCAGACAGAACTTCTCATCTGACAGCGTGTGTCAGAAGAAAGAGAAAAATTATTTTATCTGTAACAACATTTTTTGTTGTTGTTCACCCCCGTTAACTAAGGGACTGGCATCGTACTACATTCACTCCTTGCCTAGTACGCTTCTTTAGATTTGGATTTGTTTTAGGTAGTTTTTCTGCTACACATAACGCAGGGATATGTTTCTAGGTTTCCCATTTCCACACCATTCAAATGCTGGGGCTGTACCTTAATTAAGTCCACAGCCACCGCATTTCCAATCCTGTCCGGCTCCATGGCTAAATGGTTAGCGTGCTGGCCTTTGGTCCATGGAGTCCCGGGTTCAATTCCCGCCGGGTCGGGATTTTAACCTACGTTGGTTAATTCCGATGACTCGGAGGCTGGTTGTATATGACGTCTTCAGCATTAGAATTCATCACACGTAGGACCCCATTCTCATAGACGCGCAGGTCCCCTTTACGACGTCAACTCAAAAGACCTGCACCAGGCCTCTTAGGAGGCCACACGTCATTATTATTTCCATTCCTAGCCCTCTCCCATCCTTTCGTTGCCGAAGACGTTGGAGGTGTTATTGCGACATTAAGCCACTAGGAAAAAATAAAATTATAATGTATATATTCAGGGTGGTCGGAAACAACGAGCGTTAGGGCGTTGGTCCTGCTGATAAATATTGAAAAAAAATCCATATCTCGTGCCTATAAAATCCTCTCAAAACTGCTTCTTAATAGAATAGAAGCGAATCTTTAGAATGTTGAGTGGTAAGAAAATTGTGGTGTCGTTTATGGACTTCAAAAACGCATTCGATTTGGTGGACAGAGAGACCTGGGATAAGATCATAAGAGAATTTGGAGTCAAAACCAAACTGGCAAATATAATCAAAGAGACCCTAACAGGCACAACCACCAAGGTAAAATTCTTCAGGCATCTCTCGCAATCATTTGAAATCAAGACAGGCGTGAGGCAAGGCGATGGACTATCCCCACTCCTATTCAACCGTGTCCTAGAAAAGATAGTGACAATATGGAACTCAGAACTCGAACATCAAGGGATAATCCCGATCTGTCTAGGAAGAAAATCAGGAGGGATTAAAGTCAACTGCTTGGCTTTCGCTGACGACTTTGCTATACTATCAGAAAATCCAGAACTCGCAACCATCCACATTAACCTCTTGGAAAGAATCGCCAGCCAAACTGTACTGAGGATCTCAGCAGAAAATACCCAATTCTTGACGAACATCAAAGATGGACCAAAATTTCTGGAAACAGAGATAGGACGGGTAGAAAGGGTCCAGAATTTCAAGTACCTTTGTTGAGAACATACAGGAGAATGGACTAGAAAATCTGCAGTGGAAGATCGTATCTCAGAAATGGAGAGAGCATTCAGCTTGACAAAAAGCATCTACGATAAGAAGTGCTGTAACTATTTGATGATAATAATAAATAAAATCATGAATAAAGTATGTAAATAAAAAATATTGCTCAAAAACTTTATAAAATAATTGAAATAGATTAAATTGATAAAAATAATTATAAAACTTAATACACATAAATAAACGAAATGTCCGTAGTATGGGCGCCAGAGTTCACCAGAATGGATCCCTCGAATTTAGATAAGAGCATGATAAACTGTATATCCCAGGGCGTGTACATAATGCTGCGTACTGGTACATCTGCTGCAGGCCTTACCTAACCTCCTGAAAACGACTAATTAGGTAGGAACTGCACCTAGGTTCATCAATAACACTGATTCTAAAATAGCTAACTATGTTCTTAACAAATTCCGTGCATGAGCACCTCATCAACATACAACATTATACATATAATACACACATAAAATATTGCTGGAAGACTCCATATTTACAACAACAACAACAATAATAATGAAAATCGTGGGAAAACGAAAGCGAGAACTAAGCTACCATTTGTAGATAGTCCGATGAACAATGTACATGTATGAAGATAAATACCCTTCACTGTCTCTATATCAGTTCGACTTACCGATTCTCATAATCGGCAGTTATCACATCACACAGATACTGTACCTTGTACTACTGTGTTCACATATTTTAACACTTGTTGTAAAGATATATACACACGTCTGTCGATCCTCATTATAAATTATGGAAAGTCTGAGATAGCTTTCACCAACATATAATGCTAGGCCGCCACAAGTGCTACAATACTTAATGCGCAAGCACTCTCCACAATCATCCACTTTCCACGAATATAACAAGACTACGCTCCACGAACGTTTGAAGTCCAGTCCATTGCAGCCGTGTCACTCCAGTACCGTGTATCAGCACTACTTCCTTCTCGTACAGTGCGTCAGTTGTAGTTCTCTTATACAGTGTCACTAGTTGTAGTTATCTTCCTTCTTGTTCCTTTACAATCACCCCGGTTGCCGTCGTATGATCAACCTTTATAGACATCAACATCCCCCTCCTCTCAGATGATACGTCTGGATTGGTGCTTGCCCGCCAATCATGAGTGATCTCTAGTCAAGACCAAGCCCTGAACTACTACTTCCTCCCAAGACAATAACAAACTCTGGGGTTTATTACATGAGTCAACGAACTTCCCTAATACAACAACAAGCTCATCTCATCAGGCTGGGATATATACATTACTCATGGAATATCCCGACACAAGTACATCACAACAAACACTGGGGTAGCCACATGACTCATCCAAATTACCAGAGTTATTAAAGCAATGTTTTCCCACTCATGCAAAACAAATTACTCATACCTACATATGTGGATATCTCCCAGCTTACAAATATAAATGGCAAAATATACAAATGAAATACTGATAATAATAATAATGATAATAATAATAATAAAAATAATAATAAATCGAATACTGACAATAATATCTATAACTTCTACATATAATTCGAGGGTGTGATATATGTACTATCACAGTGCTTATCCTGGAATTCCAAATTAAAACATTACAACACCGTGGTCAAAACAGAATGCCTGTATTCCAGTGAATGCCTATCCATGAACTACAAGATGGAGAAGCTAGAGGTCCTGGAAAGAAGAATCCTCAACAAAATTATGGAGCTGTCCAAACTGAAAGCAGATGGAAACTTCGGAGCAACGAGGAAGTTTATCAGAAGGTGGAAAGAATCTCAGAGACCATGAAGAAATGGAGACTGGCGTTTCTCGGACATCTGCACAGAATGGACGCAAACAGACTTACCAAACAGATATTTGATTACTTCTAGAGAAAAAATACCACTAAAGCATGGATTAAGGAAACGAAGAAGGATATGGAAATGTTAAGCATCTCGGAAGACCAGCTGTTAGAAAGGAATACGTTTAGGAATATAGTGAAGAATTTGGTAGGGGTTCAAGCCGCAGGAAGAACTAAGAAGACCGGAAGAGCCTGGACAGATGAACAAGGGAAGCAGGCCAACGAACGCATGAAGGAGTATTGGACACAGAGAAAACTCCGCACGAAGAGAAAGAAATGAAGTTGTAACGTGATCCTTAGCGGTCCATTCGCTTGAAAAAAAATGGTTGATGGTTTACAAACACGCCGAGGTGCCAGAATCTTGTCCTTCCAATAAGTCTACTGATACGAGACTGATGTATTTCAGCAACCTTTAAATAACACCGGACTGAGCCGAAATCGAACCCGTCGACTTAGGGTGAGAAAGTTAGCTTTCTTCTGTCTGAGCCACTCAGTCCATATCTTCGTCTTCGTATACATGTATGGACATGTGATAAAGATAAGGACAGAGTATTCGTTATGTCTGCCTATTGTTGAAGTTAAGGCCAGATCTATATCTGGTCGTAGTGATAAGTAAAGGCCTTGACACTCTGCGAATCAGGAAGGGAACATTGTAATTCACCTACTGCCCGCAAGGATCGCAGTCATGTTCTACTCTCTTCGAATTTTCCATATCATAGGCATTATAATGCCGGGCCCGTGGTGTAGGGGTAGCCTGCCTGCCTCTTACCCGGACGCCTCGGGTTCGATTCCCTGCCAGGTCAGGGATTTTTACCTGGATCTGAGCGCTGGTTTGAGGTCCACTCAGCCTACATGATTACAATATTTGCAGAGTTGTCCGACGGTGAGATGGCGGTCCCGGTCAAGAAAGCCACACGACTGACAACACGACACCTCATAATCTGCAGGCCTCCGGGCTGAGCAGCGGTCGCTTAGTAGGCCAATGCCCTTCGGGGCTGTTGCGCCATGGGGTTTCGTTTGTATAGGCTTATAATGGCGTGTTGCATCCGGAGAGGCCTGTTCCAGGTCTTTCGTTGTGACGCCGTGTGGGTAACCTGCGCGTCTGTGAGAATGGGGTTCTGCCTAAGATGAAATCCAATGCCGAAAACGTCACAAACACCCAGCCCTCGAGCCATAGGAGTTAACTAATGAAAGCTAAAATCCCTGATCCGACCGAGAATCGAACCCGGGACCCCGTGAACCAAAGGCCAGCACGCTAACCATTTATCCATGGAGCCGGACATAGGCTTATGGAGAAATAGTAGTAAGTCCAAAAATTAGAAAAATAAGATACAAATGGTGCCAAGTTCAATAAATTATTCTCTACGTACGGGAAAAATGGTCTAAGTCCTGTCTCTTCCAGGCCCTTCGCTATTACACCTTCAGAGACCGAGCAAGTGGCTGTGTGGTTTGAGTCATCTAGCTATCAGTTTGCATTCGGGAGATAGTGGGTTGAAACCCCGCTGTCGGCAGCCCTGAAGATGATTTTCCGTGGTTTCCCATATTTCACACCAGGCAGATTCTGGGGCTGTACCTTAATTAAGGCTACGGTCGCTTCCTTCTCACTCCTAGCCATTTTCTATCCCATCGTGGCCTTAAGATCAATTCGTGTCGGTGTGACGTAAAGTAGATTGCAAAAGAAAAAAACCCTTCAGAAATATGTAAGTCCATTATGCACGAAATTCTGTCTGCAGAAAGGCATTAAATTGATTTAAATTTGTTTGCCTGTTCACTTCAATATTGATTTTAAGTATAATCTGTACAGGCAGAATGAATTAAGTTCGTAACTAATGATGTAGTATCAAGTATGCGTTACCGATATGGCAGTGATTTGCGCTCTTGGTTAACATTGTGAATGTATGTCATGGTTTTCTCATAAATAGACCCTGGCTTTATTTCGGCAACATCTGATTTACAGTCTGTCTTGCAGATACTTTCTTCTGATGTGAGCTATCTGTAATACAGCAGGAAAATATGTGCGTACAGTTTGTCTGTGTACGAGTCTGCTGCACCGAATTCCGCGTATTGCTTTGCGTGGAACGAAATTAATGGCAAACGTGTGTGTTCAGAAATTGGAACTTGTTTGTTCTATCATATGTCTTCTATCCCAGATCATGTTACTAAGGTTTCCTTGTTTTCAAATACCTGGGAGCGGGGGGTTTCAAAATAGGAACTAAAACATTGCAGCTCTTCATTTGGAGATAGTACAAAGAACACACCTAGAAGTGGTGGAACACAAGTCCTTGGAAAGTGGTCACTCCGCCATGGAGGTAGACTCAGTGCACAATGCCATAGAAAATGCTAAGAATTTTGTGCCTGTGTACAATATGCAGGGCTGGCTGGCAATATTTACTTTTGCTCCATCAAAGAGGTTTCGAAATAAGTTTTCTTTTATAATTGGCTATACGTCGCACCGACACAGATAGGTCTGTCGGCGATGGGTCAGGAAAGGGCTAGGAGTGGGAAGGAATCGACCGTGGCCTTAATTAAGGTACAGCCCCAGAATTTGCCTGGTGTGAAATATGGGAAACCACGGAAAATCATCTTCAGGGCTGCCGACAGCGGGGTTTCAACCCACTATCTCCCGAATGCAAACTGATAGCTACATGTGAAAAAGGGAAATCACGGTAAACCCTCTTCTGGAATGGGGTCCTAACCCACTATCTCCCGGATGCAAGCTCACAGCTGCGCGCCCCTAACCGCACGGCCAACTCGCCCGGTCGAAATAAGAAAAGCGATCCCTACAAAGTAAAAGAATTGAATTATTCTAATTTCTGTGACTTCGCCAAATGACAAAACTGCTAATGAAGAATAGGTCCAAAGATGACAACGGCTGAAAATTTTCAAAGGAGAATCCATGCGTTCTGCAGTACAAGTACGGGTACTCAGTTCAGTATCGCTCAGTGAGGGTTCTTGGAAAAGGGAGACCACCCGCTTGCCCAAAAGAATTGCCAAAGCATATAGACTCCCAAGTCCGCCTCTGTGGTATAGTGGTTAGAATGATTAGCTGCCAGTCCCGGAGGCCCGGGTTCGATTCCCGGCTCTGCCACGAAATTTGAAAAGTGGTACGAGGGCTGGAACGGGATCGACTCAGCCTCGTGAGGTCAACTGAGTAGAGGGGGTTCGATTCCCTCCTCAGCCATCCTCGAAGTGGTTTTCCGTGGTTTCCCACTTCTCCTCCAGGCAAATGCCGGAATGGTACCCAGCTTAAGGCCACGAACGCTTCCTTCCCTCTTCCTTATCTATCCTTTCTAATTTTCCCATCCCCCGCAAGGCCTCTGTTCAGCATAGCAGGTGAGGCGGCCTGGGCGAGGTACTGGTCCTCCTCCCCAGTTGTATCCCCGATCCCATGTCTCACGCTCCAGGACATTGGCCTTGAAGCGGTAGAGGTGGGATCCCTCGCTGAGTCCGAGGGAAAAACCAACCCTGCAGGGTAAACAGATAAAGAAAGAAAGAATATAGGCTCCCAGTGTCCATTATCACAGCAAAGAAAAATGATCTTAAATGTTGTGCTGAAGAGCTACATGCCTGGACAATAGTCTGCCAGCACCCGGTTCTACAGCTGACAAAGTGCCAGAGCAAGACATCCGTTTTCAAATAGTACAAAAAAAATGTTAACTGCAACAAAAAATTTAAAGTGGTCATTTTGTTCAGTTAGGCCCTACTGCAAGGCCTCTCAGGGTGCACGCACCGATGCGTCGCGGCGCAAGGTGCAAAAGACGATTTTGCTATGTTGTTCAGAGTGCAGACCTCCACTCCTCGATTTTGAGCAATAGCGCTGTCTCTCTCTTTTCTTACATCTGTTTCGTCCGCTCCACCTGTCTCCCCCTTACTCCCTTGCTCTGCAACGTTCCTTCATCCGAGCAGAGTTCAGCTGAGCTTAGCAGAATCACCCCGAGACAAAACACTGGCCCGAACCGAGCCGAGTCGAACCGATGCACGGTTCTCTGCGCCTCGGTTTACACGCGTGAGATTTTGGGCGTTTGAGAGGCCCTGCTGTACTGAATTAAAAGGCGTGATAAAACTTGTAATTGTATTAAGATATAGCCTAATATTTGTATAATGAACAAAAATAAGGGGAAGTGTTCCAGTGAAAACCTTATTTTTTCACAATCATTCAAATTTTAAATTTATTTTATCTCTTTTCCATGATTTTGGACCTTCACGTGTTAAGCACACAATACTTATCCAAGAATGAATGAAAAGCTTAATTTCAACACATTTTATAAATCATGTATTTCATAAGATAGAAATTTATGGTACTGTACTTTCCTTCCAGCAATGAAGTTTTCATAATTTTGGTATGTTACTGGCGAGGGTTTTTTTTCCTTAGTTCCTTCACAGCATCACAGCCTTTCGATATTTTCCGAGTGTAATCGTTGAGAATATGTCGGGTGTGACTTGAAAAGTTTCAGATTAGTTAACTGAGCGTGATCACAGGCCGGTGCTGTAAATGAGAAGATTGTGTCCACGAGATTCTTTTTTCCTACATAGTTTATTGCGTGCTCATAAATGTAAGGAGTTTCATCGAGAAAAAGACAAATTATCTTGAGGGATACCGCAAAGCTCCCCATCTCGATGCTTAATTAAACACATTAAAAGGCTGTTAATAGCACAAGAAGATGTACACGTGGTCTGGATTTCAATTGTTTTGCTGGTGAAATTGTTCTTGGAGCTGAAATCATTCTGCGGTTTTTTTCTGCTTGTGTTCTGCGAAAGTGGGAAAACGGATTGAAATGTATTGGGAAGGAGTATCTTTATTAAATACTGTATAAATTAAAAGCTTTTCCGTCTGTCGAACACACAAGTTAAATATAAACATTACACTATAACATACCTGTAAAACACATTATTAAACAAGTAAAAAATTACACACTATTAAACAAAGAATGACATGATCGCTCTTAAATCAGAATCTATCGAGTCACACAGAATATTCGGAAATAATTATGTTTATTTCTATCCAGTAGTGTGGCCCATTTTCAACAGATGGGAGGCTGAGGACTGGCATAGTTATTATTATTATTATTATTATTATTATTATTATTATTATTATTATTATTATTATTATTGTGGTGCTGGTGGAGGGGGTTGTTTGCCTTATGGTTTATTTGTCGGTCTCTTCGCTAATTGGTGTCGCGCGCCCGTCATATTTATGACTTCTTGTCAGCAGGATTCTAATGCTGTGAAACGAAGAATACCTGGTACTAGACTAGGAAACCGTAGAAAAACACTTTTGGAACCCACTTCTCTACTTCTCGTTTTCATTTACCTTCACGAGACCGATTGTAGCACGCTAGACATTATTTTAAAGCTGAGGTGAATCAATCAAATGAGAGGGAAGGTACGTAATGTGGTGAAGCGTAGCCCAGTACGTCTTCCTCAACTTTGCTGGCCGTTTTGAGGACTTGTTCAGATAAGGTAGTATAATAAACCATATATTTCTCTACCTGGACTCCTGTATCGTAAAATCCTAACGCCTAGATTCTTAATGTCATAGTGAAAGCTTGTTTATGTTCTCTAACTCCAGATTCATAGCCACCGCGGTTGTGTTCATGTAGACTTTTATCGCCTCTAAGTTGGTAGCTTAATGAGTACAGCCTTTACCTTTACGTGGTGTGTGATGAGGTCTGGGATATTGTACTCTAACGAAGTTAAACTGTCTAAAGGCTGCCAGTTTAGAGTAAAAATTCAGTGTTACGGTACTTGGATGCTTAGATTTAAACGTTTTGAATTAAATCACATTTTTTCTCTCAGTAGAATTTTTACATAACTTACCATTCTGATCGATGTAGATGATGATGATAGTGATTATTATTATTATTGTTATTATTATTATTATTATTATTATTATTATTATTATTATTATTATTACAGCTATTTCCGTGGAACAGTGAGAGGAAGAAATGTGAGGGGTGAATGGGTGGACAAAGCAAAATTTCAAGTTCAAGAAAATATATTAAAATCTGAGAAAAATTTTAATTTTTTTCTTTTCACACTAAGAGAAGAATTTAACAAACAATCAAAAAAGAGCAAAAGCTCAGGCAATAACAAGTAGATCCGTAGGCTCAGAAATATTACAATATTGGGAACTTACACCCCAAAGGAGAGTTGGTCAGCTCTTTATCAAGGAGAGCTCTAAAACTCTGAGATCACTTACAAAAAATATCTCAACAGCTCAGAGAAATGTACTTTCATGAGCACAGAAGCTAACGCACCTTACAGATTTACACACCAAGAGTTTGACTTTGCATGTCGTAACACAAGGGAGGTAGATTAACTTGTACAGTTTGGGTAAGATATGTTAAATACCATTCGATAAAGAAGCCGTAGCTTCTGACACAATTTACAGTTTAAAATTTACAAAGGTGGGGCACGAACCCAGTTTTAACATTTAAAAAATATTACAAGGGTCTTAAATCCAGGAGTCCATTTAAAAAAGTTTACAATAATGCCCACAAATGGGCTAGAAGTTTACATTATAACTTGAAAGATAATAACCCGTAGCTTGAAGAATATAAGTACACTCGTTATTTACAGGACAGGGAAATACACTAGAAATAGGATCTAACGATCCATAGTTAACAGCAGCAGAAGGCCCACGCTACACGGCTGGAAAAATGGATAAGAAGGAACTAGAAAGTTTCACAATTACAAAAGGGCCGAAAACCAACATGAATGGAGGCAAAAACAAAACACTCTCCAGAAAATTCACATATTACCTAATTGGGCATAAGGCCCGACGAAGCAGAGCCTAATTCATACAACTCGGTGACTAAGATACGGAAAAATGTTAAAAGCCGAAAGGGAGAATTTGAATTTAACGGTTGGAGACAACTTAGTCACCAATATTAAATTGAGTCTCTCTCTCTCTAATCGAGTCATACTAGTTATTCACTTTATCGTTTATAAATTAACGCACTACACAGTTCACATTCACTGTACACTATCGCGGCTGCACAGTTTGTTTGTGTGCAACACAGTCTGACAATTCTGCACGTGGTACTCTGTACGTTCACTGTCCCGCACTCGTCAGAACACACACAGCACTAACAGCACTCACTAACACTGTCCACCGACTAATCCCTTGCTCACAGCTGCTCAGAACTGAACCGTCTCGAGCACTGGCAGAACTGAGCACAAACTGAACCGTCTCTAGCACTGGCAGAACTGAGCACAAACTGAAACGTATCGATCGCTGGCGGAATTGACCACAAACTGAACCTTCTCGAGCGCTGGTGGAACTGAGCACAAACTGAAACTTCTCGATTGCTGGTAGAACTGCGCACAAACTGAACCTTCTCGAGCGCTGGTGGAACTGAGCACAAACTGAAACTTCTCGATTGCTGGTAGAACTGCGCACAAACTGAACCGTCTCGATCGCTGGTAGAACTGAACACAAACTGAACCGTCTCGATTGCTTTTAGATGTAGAACTGAGCACAAACTGTACCGTCTCGATCGCTGGCAGAACTGAGCATAAACTGAACCTTCTCGATCGCTGGTAGAACTGAGTACAAACTGAACCGTCTCGATCGCTGGTAGAACTGAACACAAACTGAACCGTCTCGATCGCTGGCAGAACTGAGCACAAACAACCTTCTCGATCGCTGGTAGAACTGAACACAAACTGAACCGTCTCGTTCGTTGGTAGAACGGAGCACAAGCTGAACCTTCTCAATCGCTGGCGGAACTGAACACAAACTTAACCGTCTCGAGCGCTGGCGGAACTGAGCACAAACTGAACCTTCTCGAGCGCTGGCGGAACTGCAGCACTGAAGCTCGTCTGGCCTCGTTAAATAAGGCGGCCAGCCTTTCCAGATACTTCGCGAGAGTAGAAGACCCTGTAGTCATCTGAAATCAGAGAGCTCTGGGTTCCGCTTCTAGTCCTTTTCAGTGCCGCCAGGGAGGCCTGAAATGAGATCACACAGTGGTGGCCGAGGGGGCTGGCCTTGCATGCTGGGATCGATCCTGACTGGTATTTGTAGTGACGAGTGGCGAGGGCCCTCGGTGACGTCGCTCGTGGCTGGAGCCAGACTAACTTGCACTTGCCACAGCCTTACATTAAAATGGAAGACACCGTCATTATTATTATTATTATTATTATTATTATTATTATTATTATTATTATTATTATTATTATTATTATTATTATTATTATTATTTTCCGGCTGTTTGGTTGACTGATCGGCGTCATGGCTTTCGATTCAGAGAGTCCCGGGCACTATTCCCGGCCTTGTCGGGGATATTAGCCGCGTAAGCCCTGAAGATGGTTTTCTGCAGGGGCGTAGCCAGGGGTGGGTTACTAGGGTTAGAACCCCGCCCATGGAATTTTTGAAAGAGGAAAATAAACGAAAACTGACAATAAACTAAATAAACATTCAGAGACATATATAATTGTAGAACCAACAGATCTGTAATTCACTTATATCAATGCCCTCGCAATGACAAGTCATGCATGCACCTTCATTGTGTACTACCATCATTTTATGTATATATATATAACCCCCCATAGGCCGATCCTGGCTACGGTACTGGTTTTCTGTGATTTCCCATTTTCACATCAGGCAATGCCACCACCGCGTCCTTCCCAGACATATCCCTTTCTTGTCTAGTCCTCTCCAATCGTCATCGAAAACCTATCTGAGACAGTGCGATTATAAATTACATAAAGAAAATGCTAGAGTTGGATTCTGGAATAGCATCCGGCAATAAAAGAGGCTAAGTTCACATGTGTGACAGAGTTCGACCCAACAATGTATGGGAAAGAAAACGGCTAAGAGGCTTAGATGAATAATAATAATAATAATAATAATAATAATAATAATAATAATAATAATAATAATAATAATAATAATTGTGACATGAGTTAGGCGTCCCCGTCAGTTTTAACTGCCGTCGTATTGCTGACTGTGCTGTTATCTAATCTAAGATGACTGAACTGTCATATATGGCAGAAGTTTTATCTTTTGGGACTAGATGCCCCTAGCATCCAATTTCTAGTGCTACCTGGTGTTCAGAAACTGTAACTACCATCGAGAATGTTTGTAGTTTGAAGTGGGGTAAGTCGTTCAACATTCAATTGTTTATTTATCATTTTGCAGTTGTCATCATTGTGATTAAATTGATCCGCTAATGTAATGGCTTGATATCAAAATCTTATCAGCCTAGCAAAATTGATTTTACTTAATTTATTCTGGAACTCTCCGCCAGCCCCCCATAAAAGGTGTGAGTTTTGTGAAACAAGTGTCTTGCAGCAGTGTGCTATTGAGTGTTCTACTTGAGCGAGGAGATCACCTTCGGGAGATTGATGGAGCGGGGGCTGGCATGGATAGGTGGCAATAAACAAAGGTATAGCAGAACTTTAACTATGTGAACCTTGTTGCATGTGAAGATAGAGAAGATTCCAACGTTCCCCTTTAGCATGTATTTGTTAGGTGGCCCGGCTTTTCTTTAATTTTAATGTGGTGTTTTCGCTTTCAAGAATTAAATGTAGGATTCTCTAGGCAGTCTTCGGTAAAATATAAGCACGCACGAGTGTTTACCCTCGTTTCCCTTCTAATTTAATTTTCGGTGATTAAGTTTTCCAGTCGTTCTAAATTTATCATCCTCCTTTCGGCCTTTAAATTGTTCTTCCCTTAGACACCTTCCCTTCGCCTCTGCGTCATCGGGCCTTATGCCCAGTTAGGTGTTTACTGTTTAGTGGTTAAGTGTTTCAGCCTCCATTCCCATTTTGTTCTCGGCCTTCCTAGTTAACCCTTAATTTAAAAAATGTGTCTCTGTTCTATTCGTGTAGTATAAGCTTGGGCCTCTGTTTAGTTATGGATTTTTCGATCCTTTTTCGTGTTAGATAAGGATAGCGAAGGTATTGGCCGATTACCTAATGAAAGCAGCGGGTATTTTCTGCTTCAAGTGTCTGTGGTGTTAGTCAACTGCTATTAATGTGTACTACTGGCCCGATAAAGGGCATTTGTAAAATTCATTGTAAACTGGACTCCAGGGTTCGAGACCCGTCTGATGTAAAGTTGTAATAGCTACGGCTTCTTTCTCAGTTCTGTATTGACTCTACCTGGTCAAATCCTTTACAGTCTGGCCCTTTGTTTCTACAAGTGTAAATTTATGAGACATAAGGGTCGGAATGTATTATTACTATTACGAAAAGGGAGTACTTCACCCCCAAATTGTGAACATACTGAGCTTACGAACTCCTCTATTGTAAAGTTTTCTGAGCTTACGAGCTCCCTGGTTGTATATTTATAACCTTCTCAACTCTTTTGGTCTAGCGTTCCTTGTTAATATGTTGGTGCTGTTGTTGAAAATCTAAACTCAAGAAAAAACAACGAAATTTCATGGATTTTGTTAGCAATAATTAAACTTTCCTTTATGTTTTGCCCAACCATTCACACCTCACGCTTCCTTCCCTCTCTGGACTACGAAAATACCCGGAATAATAATAATAATAATAATAATAATAATAATAATAATAATAATAATAATAATAATAATAATAATAATAATAACCAAACTATATCTGTCTAGGCATTTCCTTATCTGCGGTGCCATATTATCTCTTTGTTTGTTTGTTTGTTTGTTTGTTTGTTTGTTTGTTTCTTTGTTTGTTTGTTTGTTTGTTTGCTTCTTTCTTTCTTTCTTTCTTTCTTTCTTTCTTTCTTTTTTCTTTCTTTCTTAAAAGGGTTGGTCATAATGTATTAATTAATTAATTAATTCGGCGCTGGACAACCTTTTGCCTTTATTACATCTTGCATAACTCTCGAAATCCGCCGCAGCTGGTTCCAAACTTGGTTCGGAAAAGAAGGGGAATCTGACTGTTGCCCGACTGAGGCCTAAATTTATCCAAGTATATCTCAGTCGTTAGTGATTTATTTATTTATTTATTTATTTATTTATTTATTTATTTATTTATTTATTTATTTATTTATTTATTTATTTATCTTGGTGTCAACATTCTATGCGTATTTTGGCCCTATTTTATGGCTGGATGCTCTTTTAGGAATTTGTGGTTGTGAACTGCTAAATAGGGAGGCAGCCACAGGCCGGGTACAGACGCCCCAACGGGTTAGGCCTTGCACCGGACTGTGGAGATTGTAGGCCAATTGTCCACATTCCTGGGCTGTAATTATTACGGAATATCGACTGTTTATTGGATGAAGACGTTTGGTTTGATAATATAATGCTGGATCGCTAGAGTTCTGAAATAAAAATCATAATTCTTGTTTTGTATTTACGTCCCACTGACTACCTCTGAAGGTTTTCGGAGACGCCGAGGTGCCGAAATTATGTTCCGCAGGAATACTTTTACGTGTCAGTAAATCTACCTACACGAGGCTGGCGTATTTGAGCACCTTCAAATACCAGCGGACTGAGCCAGGATCGAACCTGCCATGTTGGGGTCAGAAGGCCAGCTTCTCAACCGTCTGAGCCACTCAGCACGGCAGATCTCAAACAAACTGGATAGTTGGAGCACATCAACTGAGAGAGTGTGAAATACAAACTTGATGTACTGGGACTGAGCGAAGTACGCTGGATAGAAGTAGTTTGACAACGAAGACGAGGAGTGGAAGATGCTGGTTAGACCTTTAGACTGGACGCTGACAGAGAATAGGATCTAAGGGCGAAATTTTGCTGTAGAACTTTCTCCAGTGGGAGATAGAGGACATATATAAGTCTAGTCTTGAAATTGATTTGTGCAAACTCTGAACAGTTTTAAGTGGAATTGTGGATCATTCTTCATGAAGTGCATCACCCAGAAGAGTTTTCAAAGATGATGAGGAGACAATCTGATCCACATTGTAGCCTCTAAAACCGACCACTGCGATTCAATAATATTCAGTTTGGGTGATTGGTATGACCAGCGTAGGTGTTGGAATTCATTTCATGTTCCTCACACCAACTGAACGGCCCTGGCTGTATACATGTTTTAATGTTATTTGCATAACGTCCCACGAACTATTTTTACGGTTTCCGGAGACGCAGTGCTGCCGGAACTTAGTCCCGCAGGAGTTCTTTTATGTTCCAGTAAAAGTACCGACACGAGGCTGACGTATTTGAGCACCTTCAAATACCACCGGACTGCGCCAGGATCGAACCTGCCAAGTTGGGGTCAGATGGCCAGGGCCTCAACCGTCTGAGCTACATAGTCCGGCTGTATCCATGTTAGATAACAACGTATGCACCTGGTCAGCAGAAACAACCACGTTGTGTCCGGCTCCATTACGAAATGGTTAGCGTGCTGGCCTTTCGTCACAGGGGTCCTGCGTTCGATTCCCAGCAGGGCCGTAAATTTTAACCATCATTGGTTAATTTCATTGGCACGGGTGAGGGGTGTATGCGTTGTCTTTATCATCATTTCATCTTCATCACGACGCGCAGGTCGCCTACTGGTGTCAAAGCAAAAGACGTGCATCTGGCGAGCCGATCATGTCCTCGGACACTCCCGGCACTGAAAGCCATACGCCATTTCATTTCACCACGCTGTCACGGACAATGATTCGTTCAGTGTTTCGCAGCAGGAATCAGGCAGTCGGGGTTGTAAGTCTCTTCGCATGTCTTCAGCCCTATAATCGTAAATAATGAGCACGACGATCTTCAGATCGTATTACCATTTTTCCATTTATCAGAGATCCACGCTACAGTATATGGTCATTGTATTATATTTTATTTTCTATACAGAGAGTAACTATATGGCACGGCCAAAATTGCGGAACCCATTCCTCACGTGTAGAAGAAGAAAATATGTTACATGGACAAGGGTCTGAAAACGCTCTAGTTAAATGTTAGAGCTCGTTTTCTACAACTCTATATTGTACATTAATAACGGCGAACGCACAGGAATACGACGTACCAGGATATCACATGAAACTATTTGTTATATAACCCCACGGCACTTATCGCCCTTGAAATGGTCTTGGCGTGCCTAGCGACCGCTGCTCAGCCCGAAGGCCTGTAGATTACGAGGTGTCGTGTGGTCAGCACGACGAATCCTCTCGGCCGTTATTCTGGGCTTTCGAGACCGGGGCCTCCATCTCACCGTCACCGTCAGATAGCTCCTCAATTCTAATCACGTAGGCTCAGTGGACCTCGAACCAGCCTTCAGGTCGAGAGAAAAATCCCTGGCCTGGCCGGGAATCGAACCCGGGGCCTTTGGGCGAGAGGCAAGCACGCTACCCCTACACCACGGGGCCGCCTATTTGTTATATGGAATGTTCAGAATGCATCAACCAGGTCGGTACGTTCTGTGTTGCCCGTTATTTATGTACTATGTAGAGTCAACTAAGGTTAGGTTGAAGGAAGAATCCCACCTTCCAATACTTATTTTTTTTTTTTTTTGCTAGGGGCTTTACGTCGCACCGACACAGATAGGTCTTATGGCGACGATGGGATAGGAAAGGCCTAGGAGTTGGAAGGAAGCGGCCGTGGCCTTAATTAAGGTACAGCCCCAGCATTTGCCTGGTGTGAAAATGGGAAACCACGGAAAACCATTTTCAGGGCTGCCGATAGTGGGATTCGAACCTACTATCTCCCGGATGCAAGCTCACAGCCGCGCGCCTCTACGCGCACGGCCAACTCGCCCGGTCTTATTTGTTTTTACTGCTAGTCTATGTGATTATAAAATATATTCCAGCTTAAAATCTTGTTTCATTATTTCTAAAAAAAAATCATTTTGCGTTCCTAATGCGAAACATCTTTAGCTAAAGAAGGATACAAAAATCGGCACAAACGAAATACAATCATTTATGATGATGGCGATGATATATGGAAATGGCGTATGGCTTTTAGTGTCGGGAGGGCATGTTTGGCTCGCCAGGTGCAGGTCTTTCGATTTGACGCGTCGTGATGAGGATGAAATGATGATGAAGACGACACTTACACCCAGCCCCCGTGCCAGAAAAATTAACCAATGATGGTTAAAATTCCCAACCTTGCCGGATATCGAACCCGGGACCCCTGTGTCCAAAGGCCAGCACGCTAAACATTTAGCCATGGAGCCGGACTATGATGATGATAATAATGATGAGATAAAATGTTCCTTCATGTTGAGCCAAAACACTCAACAAGTCAATGTTCAAGCTTGAGATAAAATCCGTATATAAGGGATCTTCTTTCTGGAGAAATACGTATTTAAACATCTTGAGGATATGTAGACTTGTAGAAAATGAGTTCTAACATGAAAATAAAGCGTTTTCGGACCCATGTCCACAAAACATATTATTTTCTTCTACGTGTGATGAATGGGTCCTGAAAGTTTTATTGTTACACTCTGCACAGTTGAATTCAGTAATAATCAAAGGCTGAGAATCTGCAGCTCTGCCATTGATGTTAGTATTTGTGATGTTCTCTTTGGACAATTTTAGTGAAAATTGAATCATCTTGATGGTCATTGCGTTTTGCTATCACTTTAACTGCGATGAGTTTACTTTTTTGATACAATCCCCCTCGAAAATTCAGCGATCTCTCTCATTTTGGTTTGGCTTTCATTCGCTATCCGTTATAAGCAAGCAAAGCTAAGCTAAGCATTAATTCTCCGTACAGACCATGAAAGGCTATGGAAGATATCCTATAGTAATTCATATCCTGTGCCCTAAGTGGGATGGAGTGATTTACCCTATGCCCATTACCTTTGTTCCAGTAATTAATGTGATACCCCTTTCTGGTGTAGGCTGAGGGACCCGAAGACTATCTTCCTGTCAAGACGTAGAGGTTTCGTTCTAAATTTCTCTACTTCCTGACTGGGTACCGAGCCCACGTCCTCCAGGGTGAACTGAGCTCACCTTTACCATCTCTTTGCTGATTCTATATGATATTTGCTGTCATAAATTTGCAAGGAAATATTACCGTCGATCCACCGTAAGAAATGGCCGTCTTTGTTACAGATACTCCAGTGAAATACGTAGTAACAATCTGCCTTCGAAGTTCCGTACCACTTACGGGTTGGTAATTACGTAGACAGACAAACTCATCCACCAAGAATACTGTCACAGTTTAGTACACCAACTCTCAAACAAAGTATGCACTATTAAAATAGTGTACCGGGCGAGTTGGCCGTGCGCGTAGAGGCGCGCGGCTGTGAGCTTGCATCCGGGAGATAGAAGTTCGAATCCTACTATCGGCAGCCCTGAAGATGGTTTTCCGTGGTTTCTCATTTTCACACCAGGCAAATGCTGGGGCTGTACCTTAATTAAGGCCACGGCCGCTTCCTTCCAACTCCTAGGCCTTTCCTATCCGATCGTCGCCATAAGACCTATTTGTGTCGGTGCGACGTAAAGCCCCTAGCAAAAAAAAGTTAAAATAGTGTTTCCATTATTGTATAACTCCGTTATCTTCAAATTGTTAATCGTATTATAATAGTTCGGCATAATTTAGGAGATCTAATATGCCAATTGATTAACGTCGCTTTGATACAACTAGCGTTTCGACGAGACGGGGCGTAATTATTTAAAGACATTGTCATTGGCTTCTCTCTAGAGTGGTCGCGGTTCGAATTCCCGCCAAAGCGTGTGGGATTTTTGAAATGAAAAAGGTCATTTCCCTGTAGTTCGGATTCAACAACAAATGGAGGTCCCGTGGCTATGATCACGATATAGTCTTCCTCTTATTCTTATCCTTCTACCGCGGGGGTCGCGGGTGTAAACTGTGTAGGACATGTATATTTGACTTTGTTTTATGGCCGGAGGTCCTTCCTGATGCCAACACTATATGGAGGGATGTAATCACGATTACGCGTTTCTCTGGTGGTTGGTAGTGTGATGTGTTGTCTGAATATGAAGAGGAGAGTATTGGGACAAAAACTAACACCCAGTCCCCAAACCAGAAGAATTTCTCAGGCGCAGTTAAAACCCCGTCCTGGCAGGGAATCGAGCCTAGAACCCTCTGAACCG
Source organism: Anabrus simplex (assembly GCF_040414725.1). Taxonomy (NCBI): domain Eukaryota; kingdom Metazoa; phylum Arthropoda; class Insecta; order Orthoptera; family Tettigoniidae; genus Anabrus; species Anabrus simplex. The sequence goes on along the minus strand of NC_090266.1, from coordinate 1,155,222,460 downwards.
AAGGCCTCAACGCTGACCATTCATCCAAGGAGTCATGTTAAATTACAAGCTTGTTTTGGTTTTGTTTGTTTGTTTAATTGATTTTGTTTCCGACGATGCTGAGGAATTATGTAATGCTTTGGAGATATCCATTTCCCTTTAAATGTCATTAAACATATTGAATTCTTATTTGCCTTATCTAAAAAGAAGCCGAAGCCTAAAAAATATACATTAGTGGGAAACGAATGTCTGAGAGATAATACGGTGAAATAAAAAAGCAAACAGGAAGAGCGCGATGTAATTTAGTTCTTATAAAGCGAGGCACGAACTCAAGACAATATTTTGAAGAGAAGGGAACACACGTTGCGCGCGCTGTCTCTTGCCTACACATGCGCGTCGAGCATTGCTCACGTGTTAGTCGGGCGATCTACACGCCAGGGGCAAACGGCGGCATTGTGTGGCGTGCCAGCAACTTGAGCCAATCAGCCATGCCACGTCTCCCGCATCCAACAGGTACGTGAGAGAGCACGTGCTCTTACGCTCCACTAATATCACTAACCTTAAATTAATTAGCTCACGGTAGTGATTTAACATTTGAATTCCACTTCAAGGTTTGTTTGATACTGAGTTTCTAATTATGTAATGCCTTGGAGATATTAATTCCCATTTAAACCAAGTGATTGGCGTATTCGGGCGTCTAGACATTGAAGGAAATATTTAGGCAGGGCCACAAGAATGCTGGGATGACCTCCCTCCAAAGATTACCGGTCCAAAATTTAAAAGTTGTCGATTAACATAGACTTGGAGAAGAGTGTATCTGTTTTCTGACGTGATGCTATGACATGCGGGTATTTTATAAATAAGTTATATAATAATTGTTATAAAGTTATTGTATTTTGAATTGGCAGCGAAGAGTAGTTTGTTAATTGTTCATTTCTCTACTCAAGGTTGAGAGATCGGATACCAACGCAGTCGGTTGACGTTTAAGAGTACTCAAATCTGGGAGACTCCTGTCAGTACATTTATACGCACGTTAAGGAACCCACTTTCAGAGGGTAAATTCGGCACTCTGGTGCCTTTTAAAATATATAACAATTCAAGGGATATTAAGGATATGATGTTGCTTATATGTTCGTATTACAACACTTAGCCTTCATTCCTTGAAACGGTGGCAAACTTTTGTGACATTTGACATGAGTGAATAATAATAATAATAATAATAATAATAATAATAATAATAATAATAATAATAACTCTTTAACATGTCAAGTAAATCTACTGACTACTGTACTACTCAGCACATCAAAAAAATGCGATTTTTCACACAATCGCTAATGGACTGCAATAGTGACACAACTCAAAATGTTAAGTTCTGGGATAAATGGGTTCAAAGTTTCCTTTCGTACTGAAATGTAGCAATTATACGATTTATTTATGGAATAAAGGTAAGCGGTACTAAACAGCCCCGTAGGAATTCAGTTAATAATCATATTATTAAACAAGTGGCCCCTCACAGCCCTTGCCGTAGCCATGACCTAGATACTTTGAGATGTGCCACAATTTTTGCAATGTTTTTACACGTTATATTGGACTATCTTGGAAGTTTGTGGCTTGTAATATTGAAGGAAATTTTCAGACAATGTTGAAGTCTGCAATAACTCCAAATTCGTATTTTTTTAGTTGTGCCACTATTGCAATACATGAACTATATTCGAGTTGTTCTTCGCTTTAATAAATATTACTTAAGAACTCAGGCCTATAACGCCATCACGTCATGTAATAATGCTTTATAGTGTTGTATTATGTACTTTTGATTTATACATTCGTAGAATCTATTTACACCACTTGGCACAAAAAGTGATCGCTTCAAAATATAGAAGTCCCTAGGAAAGGACACCACCCAAAGTGTATACTTTGATTTTGATGAAGTTATTGTCACTGAAAACACATTCAAAATTATGAACAGCGATAACCATTTTGTCAGCAGTGATCATTGTTGAATATCGCACCGAGCAGGTGGCTGCGCAGTATGCGTCACGTAGCTGTCAGCTTGCATTCAGTAGATAGTGGGTTCGAACCCCACTTTTTCCAGCCCTGAAGATTGTTTCCCATTTTCACACCAGCCAAATGCTGGGCTATACCTTAAATAAGATTACGGCCGCTTCCTTCCTACTCCTAACCCTCTCCTATCCCATCGTCGCCATAAGACCTATCTGTGTCGGTGCGACGTAAAGAAAATGGTAAAAAGTAATACTAATGATAATAATAATAATAATAATAATAATAATAATAATAATAATAATAATAATAAAAAATAGCGATATTGTAGAATTTTCTTGCAAACTAGGAACTACATGCGAACATGAGAAAGTGATTTAATTAGCTGATGAAGCAACATAATGTTGGCAGTAATGATATTAAATATAAAAGTGAGAGAAACACAAAGATTTTAGGCACCAATCGCAGATTAAAAAGTGAAAATCTTTACACTCATAACATTTGGTTTAATTTGATTTATTTTATCCATTCTCACAATTACAATCTTCGCCTCTTAGAGGATGGACACGTTATTAATCTTCAGATGTCTTTTATATTTGTAAATAATCAGAAATTAGGAACAGTAAGCTTTCTTGTTTTTGAGAATATTAGTGTTTACTCTATGATGATAATTAATTTATGTTCAGCAATGAAGAACATTAGGAAACGAAGTATTTCTTTTCCCATCTAGACGTTGATGATTACGAGACAGTATAGACATCATTGTTCACCTGTGCTTTGATGATTGCTGACCATACAGGTGTCATTGTTCACCGCTTTGAAAGTATTTTCAATGACACTAGTTTCATCGAAATCAGAGTATACACTTTGTGTTGTGTCCCTGGTAAGTACTAGCACGTCTGGAAGGAAGGATCGCGTTATCACAGAGATTCCCTGGGTTCTTAATATACGTAGGTTTATCTTCACTTTATCAATAAGAAGCTGCACGTGTATGCTCGCAGAACGAGTTTAAATGATGACAGCCCGGGTGAGTGGCTCAGACAGTAATCCCTGCTCAGATCGATGGTATCAAGTCAGTCTCATGTCGGTAGATTTATGGACTCGTAAGTGAAATCATTCGGGAAAAATTCTGGCACTTCGGCTTATCTGAAAACCATGAATGTACTTAGTGGGACTCAAAAACGTTATTATTATTACTATTATTATTATTATTATTATTATTATTATTATTATTATTATTATTATTATTATTATTATTATTATTATAACAACATTACTTCAAATTGTCTTAAACGCTGATTTTCACTTTTCGAACATAATTAAACTGCGCAAGTATATTGATAGAATGTGTATTCGACAATAATGTGTATTAAAAAGTAAGACAAATATTTGATTACGAAGGATCATAGATCGGGACGAGCTGTACAATGTTTGACGCTGAATCTTCCGTATAAGATTCAGCTTAGTTTTTGTGTCAGGACGTTCTGAGTTCTGTCACACTCTACGAAAGGAAGGCGTTTTCGATCATCGTTCGTCGAGGACTTATAAACAATCCTCTCTTCCAATTGGTGTAAGCTTGCTCGAGATATAATCTAACCGTCGGCGTCGGCAGGTCTGGAGATGTTTTATTTTTCATGGTATGAAATGTGTACACCAATCATATACCAGGGGTACCAGGGCTGTAACTTAATGAAGGTCACAGCCACTTTTTTCCCAGTCCTAGCACTTTTCACGTGACCACTCATGTATGTGTTAGCACACCGTTTAACAAATGACAAAGATGTCTCTTCACATTTGCGTAGTGGGCACTCCCGTTTAGTGTGATTAGCTGCCACCCTCAGAGGCCCGGGATCGATTCGCGGCTCTGCCATGAAATTTGAAAAGTGGTTCGAGGACTGGAACGGGGTACACACAGCCTCGGGATGTCAACTAAGTAGAGGGGCGTTCAATTCCCACCTCACCGGGCGAGTTGGCCGTGCGCGTAGAGGCGCGCGGCTGTGAGCTTGCATCCGGGAGATAGTAGGTTCGAATCCACTATCGGCAGCCCTGAGGATGGTTTTCCGTGATTTCCCATTTTCACACCAGGCAAATGCTGGGGCTGTACCTTAATTAAAGCCACGGCCGCTTCCTTCCAACTCCTAGGCCTTTCCTATCCGATCGTCGCCATAAGACCTATCTGTGTCGGTGCGACGTAAAGCCCCTAGCAAAAAAAAATTCCCACCTCAGCCATCCTCCAAGTGGTTTTCCGTGGGATGGTACCTAACTTAAGGCCATGGCCGCATCCTACTATCCCTTCCGATCTTCCCATTCCCTCACAAGGCCACTGTTCGGCATATCAGGTGAGGCAGCCTGGGCGATGTACTGGTCCTCCTCCCCAGTTGTATCCCCAACCTAATGTCTCACTCTCCAGCAAAACTGTCCTTGAGGCGGTAGAGGTGGGATCCCTCGCTCAATGCGAGGGAACCACTACTTGCATTTTACGATACTAAATTTATAACAGAAAGCAATTGACATGTTTGTGCTCTTTACTGATTATTTGTTGACAGAACTTCATTTGTTCTTAGCTTCCTTTGTATATGTCGCCCAGTTGGGTCAACATATTGTTGATATATTGTACATTTGTCCCTCAACCGGAGTGTGATAGCCGATTGGCATCTCACCAAGATGGCTGTGATTCGAATCCCGGCCACTGCTGATTCCTCGTCTTCCGCCGTTTTTCTCACACTCTATGAGGTTTCAGATGCGATTTGTGTAGCATTGGTTGACGCGGCCAAGTTTTACGGTCGGATGCCCTTCCTGACGCCAGTCGTACGTAGAAAGCTGTATTGAAGTCCCCGAGTCAGAGGAATTAACCAGGCACGTCTAGGAATAGATTCCTGGGCACTTTGAATTGAAGGCCACACCGCTGAGGGTTCAGCCAAGGAGCGAATGCTGGTCAATGTTCTTTGGATTGAAAAAATTAAAACATCACATTCCTGTGGTTCGGATTTACGTAAATGAAAAAAACACTACTTTCAGCTGCGGCTGGTCCACTAGTACAGACGTGCACATTAATGGTGTCCCGACATAAACAATCAACACTGCCCCACTCCAGTACTGAAAAGAAGGGGAGAGAGTGAAGGGGTAGTGTTGAAGGCCAATCCAGTACAAAACATGGGGGAAGGGAGTGAAGGGGTAGTGTCGAAGGCACAATGATTCACCTTCTCGCTTAACGGCGTTAAGTTAACGCATTGCTGCATGAACTGCATGCAGACAGCTCGCTACAAAACTTCGTTGTGATCGAAGTGGGCACAGTGGCGGATTTGTAAATGATTATATCCCTGGCCTGGGGACTGCGTGTTTGTGTCGTCCTTAACGTTTCTCACATTCAACACTCAACACTTCCGCAATTCCAATTACATGCAGGTTCATATATTGTGCAAGAAGGGGAAAAGGAACTCTATAGTTTCGAACAAATAGCATTTTAACATAAAAAAATTAAAAAAGTAACCTACTCTGATAATTACAGTATTAAGAGGTAAAGGAGATTTTTAACCGAAAAGTATTTTATACTAGTTAGGAATATTTTGTAGCTGCGTTATATCGGGTCTACCAATCCTTCTTCACCTCGTTCTTGCTATATTTCTATCCATCTCCAAACTGTCTTAAGACTGCATGGTATTGCTTGTGCTATTGCTTGGGGGACCATGTGAGCCTCCCACATGCCAATAATACGGCCTCGATTCACCTGTGATAGGATAGGAGCCATCTTATTACAATGTTACAGTATAATGCCGGAATACACACACTGTGTATTCACCACTACCTGTTCACTCCCTTCCCCTCCTTTTCAGTACTGGAGTGGCCTTCAACACTATCCCTTTACTCTCTCCCCTCCTTTTCAGTACTGGAGTGGGGCAGTGTTGATTGTTTATGTCGGGACACCATTAATGTGCGTGCGTGTACAAACAACCCGTGCATATTTTGTGAGACGTATCAATCTATCAGTGTTCACTGTTAAAACAATATTCACACGTCTCCTAGAAAAGACACGGTGTGTTAATTAATGCACACGTTGCATTCATTATTACTAAGGTTTTAAGTAAACCGGCCGGGCTGAGTGGCTCAGACGGTTGAGGCGCTGGCCTTCTGACCCCAACTTGGCAGGTTCGGTAGATTTACTGGCCCGTAATACAATTATTATTATTGTTACCGAGTTTTTGCGGTAGTTAGAGGTGAAAGAAGGTGCGGGTGTGAACGGGTCTCAAGCTACGAAATTAGAGTTCATGTAAAATTAACAAGGTTATATTTTCTTTTCAAAATAAGGAAATAACAAGCATGGCAGGTACAGAGTAGCAAGTCAACAAAATGTAGTTACACAATTTACTGGATTTGGGCTTCGCGCCCCGACTTCACAATGCTTGGGCAATCAGTCCAACCTTACTTCAAAATAAGTTTTAACAGAGGGGCAGAAAACCCCATTCATGCTCAGGAGCACTTGCTCCAAATTACACAGAAAAGCCTCCTCGAGGCATACAACACTCAATTTTCAAGAAAGAGCTACTCGCTCTCAAACTTTAAGCCTATCACAAGGCCACACCTAACTCTACTTTCAAGCTGTCCTCTAAGGACGTAAGCACAGGGGTAAAATACCCAACCTACTGAGGTCTATTAAGCGATAAAAGGATAATTACATGACCTCTAAAATACCAAGTTGAGATGAGGCGAACTGCACTCCTAATACATTTGCTTTTAAAACCGAATCTGGCTCTAGGCCACAAATGCAAGGGCTAATCCCATACTAAAGAGGTGACTTTAGAAAGAAACAAATTTACATAATGTTAAGGAAGAATAGGTTGAGAAAATAAGTTCACCTCAAAACAATATGAGTGGGAGCTCGAGAGGGTTAAGCACTCTCTATCCCAATATGTAGTTTAAAAGATAGAATAGATACAAGTTTCTTTACATTTTAAGGAAGGTTACATAATGGAAAAACTTCGGACCCGCCCCGAGAGTTAAACTGCTGAGCAAGCAAGAAAAGAAGTAATTAATCGGCCATTACCTGGTTGTTGACTGCCGCCGAAGAAAGAGGCGCTTCCCGCCCCCTGCTATGTACTTTACACACGAAAAGATGGAACAGAAGTAGCGCAGAAACCCTAAAATCAGCAGTTTATATACTCTCGCGGAAAGTTCGAGGCGTTTTAGGAAGGAAAACACCCGCCCACAATCTTTTATTGGTGGTTAAAGAAAACCCCTACACAAGATGAAGAAGAAACACATCATTGGTGGAAAATTAATTTAAGAAATTCGGGATTGGCTAAATTCAAAACAAGGGGAAAGAAAGGGTTAATATTGCCAACTTAAACAATGACTGAAAGAAATTTAGCAAAGAACAAACTTTTGAAATTAAATTTTCTCCAAAGAAAACAGTTCTTTCACTCCGCACTAGGGTGCACTATTGTTGATCTTCAGTAGTGTCCTCTAGAAGAGAAAGTTCACACTTCTTACTACAAGCAAAACAAAAATACGTCGAAAATGACACAGTTCAAAAACTCCAAAATTTCCAGGTAGTGACATCTTCTGAGAAAGTAGAAAATTAATACCGTAGATAAAGTTCAGACTTCCTCCAGCAGAGGAGTTTCAACTGGCGAAAATTTTAAATAAGCGGCGTGGAGGTGTACCGCCCGGTACAATTATTATTATTATTATTATTATTATTATTAGTATTATTATTATTATTATTATTATTATTATTATTATTATTATTATTATTATTATTATTATTATTATTATTATTATGTCCGACTCGTTTACTGAACGGTCAGCGTACTGGCCTTTGGTTCAGTGGGTCCCGGGTTCGATTTCCGGCCAGGTCGGGGATTTTAACCTTAATTGGTTAATTCCAATGGCACGGGGGCTGGGTGTATGTATTGTCTTCATCATCATTTCATCCTCATCACGACGCGCAGGTCGCCTACGGGAGTCAAATAGAAAGACCTGCACCTGGCGAGCCGAACCCGTCCTGGGATATCCCGGCACTAAAAGCCATACATTTCATTTCATTATTATTATTATTATTATTATTATTATTATTATTATTATTATTATTATTATTATTATTATTATTATTATTAAGAAAACCGAGTTAAAACACAAACATGAAGAAACATACTTAAATACGCATTCCGCTTTCATTTTACGCCTCATATCCTACTTTCCCTGTCCATAATTTCCTTTGCAGTACTCTACATTTTTTTCCGAGCTTTGTGGTTTAAATCTGTGGCGTTTGTGTGTTAAAACAGACTTCAGTGCGGAGAATGATCTCTCTACAGCTACGGATGTGACAGGATAATACTTGAGTTCGGGAGCGAGTGTAGGTGTTAAACATTCTAATAGATCAACATAAACAATACCAGCAAAATATTTGTTTAAAGCTACTGTCATGATGTCGTAACCCGGGTTTCGTTAGAGGACATCACATTTTGTTTGAAGACAGAGTCCGAAATTTCCTGGGATACTTCCACTGATCTCTATACATGGATCGCTGATGGCAGGTCTCCGCTGCAGGAGAAAGTACGCCAAGTTGAGTGCGCGGTTCGCCATGTTGGCGTACCCAACCTAGAGCTCTCCTTATGGGGAAGCAATGATAATATAGTCAATTTCAAGTCGCAATTAATGGCGCATTGGAATAATTAAAAATATAGAGACATGTTCACTCAGAGCATAAGGACATTGGGATCACTGACACGTCATTCCGAGGTCACTAAATCTCCGGGATAGCAATAAACATGAGTGTATAATAACGGCCGACAAATATTAACTTAGGTGCTGAATACATGCAATTAGCGATCGGTAACACAATACGAGTGAAAACCAGTTTCTGGAAACATTGCTGTAAATTGTATACATGTATGCCACGAAATTATGGATTCTTAAAATGATATACCTATAAACGTAGCTCACTATACAGGCCTAGATTCGACATATCGTAATCGGTGCTTGATAATGAATTTCTGTTTCCTGTTTCCATGAAATAATGCGCATATTATCAAATTAAAATATCAGTGAAGCAAATGTACACATTTATAAAACCAGCAAATATTCAAAACGTGTCAATATATCACATTACCTGCAGCTTAATTTACTATTACAGACCTCCTTAATTAAATTCAGCTAGCAAAGCGATATTGATAGTCATCATCAGATATATGTAACACCAGTTAAAAGAGTCTCAAATACCACGAATTGTTAATGGGATAGCCCCAAACACCCACCACACTTTCCCTTCTCCCACCCATAATTATTACTGATGTAAATAAGGTCTAGAATTCACCCAGACTTCATTTTCTAAGATTGTTATAAGGTCACGTCAATTATTTCATCGAAACCGTCAGTTTAATTACGAGAAATAAAACAAATATTAGTAAATTTTTACTTGCAGTTAATGTTCAATAAAATTGAAAACAGTTGGCTGTACATCACTTCTAAGGTGTACAGTTTGTTCATTTCTATCAAAACAGTCTTCCTCTAAGTGATCCGAGCAGAGAACAGCTGTTTTAGAAGGCTCCCATTTCTCCCGCCTGATATTCCTAATCGATGATCTTAGATGTTCGGGTCTCGAGAAAGGAAACCTACAAAAATTAATTGCCATTTTGCTCCCGGAATATGCGAAATAAGATACAATAAACCTAAAACTCAAAACACTATCCTAGGAAGATTCTTATATACAGTATAAAACTCCCCGATGAAATGATTTCTCCTTCTACTGATCGGTTCTGTTTGTACATCCATAAGCTGAACACTGCGGTATGTTAATACCCCGTAGAATGTTTCTTCATTCATATTTCAGATAAACACATCATCATCATCTGTCGGCTTTTTCCCTCGGACACAGCGAGGGTCCCACCTCTACCGCCTCAAGGGCAGTGTCCTGGAGCTTCAGACTCTTGATCGGGGATACAACTGGGGAGAATGGCCAGTACCTCGCCCAGGCGGCCTCACCTGCTATGCTGAACAGGGGCCTTGTGAAGGGATGGGAAGATTGGAAGGGATAGGCAAGGAAGAGGGAAGGAAGCGGCCGTGGCCTTATGTTAGGTACCATCCCGGCATTCGCCTGGAGGAGAAGTGGGAAACCACGGAAAACCACTTCCAGGATGGCTGAGGTGGGAATCGAACCCACCTCTACTCAGTTGACCTCCCGAGGCTGAGTGGACCCCGTTCCAGCCCTCATACCACTTTTCAAATTTTGTGGCAGAGCCGGGAATCGAACCCGAGCCTCCGGGGGTGGCAGCTAATCACGCTAACCACTACACCACAGAGGCGGACTCAGATAAACACATACATATTTAAATTGAATCTTGTAATCCACAAGTATACTACAAGGCAACGAACCTAAATTCGTAAAATACACTACTATTTACTTTGTAATAACAAAGCACAGAACACTCGTGGAACTACAATCAAGAGCCCTGGCGTAACTGAAGTAAGCATAAACAAAGCAAGCGCGCTCCTCGTGGTCTACTGCACCGTGCGCTCACTGCCATCTTACTGCGCCAGTCATCTTCTATTCGGCTTACTGCTACCCAAGCTACCAGCCATCCAGGTATAGAGATCAGTGGATACTTCCCATTTCACGCTTCACTTTCTCCAAAATGTCCAGTGAATCAGTAAGGCGCAATTCACATGTGTCTACCTTCTTGATTGATTCTGGTATGTACCGGGCGAGTTGGCCGTGCGGTTAGGGGCGCGCAGCTGTGAGCTTGCATCCGAGAGATAGTGGGTTCGAGCCCATTGTCGGCAGCCCTAAAGATGGTTTTCCGTGGTTTCTTGTTTTCACAGCAGGCAAATGCTGAGGCTGTACGTTAAGGAAGACCACGGCCGCTTCCTTCCCACTCCTAGTCCTTTCCTATCCCATCGTCGCCATAAGACCTACCTGTGTCGGTGCGACGTAAAGCAAAAAAAAAAAAAAAAAAAAAAAAAAAAAAAAAAACGTCGTCAACATGCACAATAAATCCGAAATATGAAATGTATGCACTAATCTCAAATATATGGAAATATGCATATATATATATATACACTATTCAACTTAATAATTCGCCCAATTTTACCTTTAAAAGCATTCCTTGTCGGTTTTGGAGGTCTACATAACGGCAAACAAAACATGCATTTGTATACAAGTCCGATGTCTAGCCATCACCCTCAGATATGTTGTCCATCAAAGGAATATTCTACGGATTCTACTTCATTGTTGTCACGTTTGGTTTGACGACCATTACGTCTTGGTTTCTTGAGATCCACATTAAGTTTCAGGGCCATATCTTCAATCTTGGCGTAAAGATCGTGTAAGTAGTGCGGACTGTCTGATATTTGTTTATCCAGCCTTCCTAGAATATTCGTGACCAACTGAGTTGCCCTAGCCAAATCAGTAATGAAGGAGAAAAGTTATTATAAGGGTTCCGTATCTTACATGTAAGCGGTAATGAAATCCCTGGGTTTCAAATACAAGCCAACCATTGAACTAATTTATCTATTAATTTTACCTTACAAAGACGCTATTGGAAACGGCACTCAGAGTGCCATAGTTCACAGATTACATCGTATCAAATAATACCATAGCCTCGCATGTGTTGAGTACTGCGTTCACGAAAAACTTTTGTGACATTTTGCTGGAGTTATTACTCTATACCTGCATGTCGTAATTGTAAGCATGGGTAAACTTCGTTGTAAGCATGGAAAATCATAGGATTAGAGCTTTTGTAACATACACGGTTTAAGGTAGCATACCGGTCTCTTACCCGGAGACCCCGGATTCGATTCCCGGGCAGGTCGAGGATTTTTACCTGGATCTGAGTGTTGCTCAGCCTACTTAATTACAATTGAGGAGCCATCTGACGTTGAGATAGCGGCCGCGGTCTAGAGAGCCCAGAATAAAAATGATTTTTAAACATATTAGCAAAAGGTCTCACTATAGTGGATTTCAAAGTATATCTGCAATATTTACGAAAGCACACAAACAAAATAATAAAAATAATAGTTCTATGCAATATCTTAGTGGTTTTCATGTGAATTTTTATTACAACATAAACGTAATTGTGATAAGGAACATAAGCGGGGTGCTCGGCACGCTGATTTGCAGTAAGTTACAGCGCCTGGCAGACGTCCACGGTCCACTGACGTCACACGCTCCTGGCCGGCTGCGCGTGACACCTACCGTCTCTTTTTAGCTACTGTGGTGTTTACCAGAGTTTTCGGCACATTATGTCAAACACATATTCTTCCATGTTCCCATTTTTCTTCTGAATGTGTAGTTCAGCAACCTGTGTAGGAACTGCAACACATTGTTGGAATGGTACAGCGTAGTCCTACTACGAGCACACGGCGACTTTCTGCACATATCTGTGTCCCACGAACACGTGTATGGCGAACATTGCATGCAGAACATTTGTACCCATTTCGAAACGTCAAAGAGGTTGGGTCGGTAATACACATACGTGCCTGCCACGAGCACAAACAAATGTGTCCTATCTCGGAAACTATTCTGAATAGGACATATATCCATATGAAGTTTTTTGCGACAAATGATTGCTCCTGTCATTTTCCTGAATATTGACCATTCCTCCCGGGACATTCTGTGTAAGTTATATAAAACTCAACCCGTCGGCGCCCCACGCTTACTCCACTCACCCGACACACTCAACAGGGCACGTCTGAGCCCGGCGCTTGCTTAGGCTAGACTGTCCGTTAATAATTTAATTCCTGTAAATGTAAAGTTTTTCGTTTCTTCACCTGACCATTTCGGGGAGGGGAATCCCACCCCCGTCCATGGATCCGCCCCTGATCCGTGGTTTACAGAGGTGTAAAAAAGGTGCTCTTGTAAATGGATGAACAGAGAAAAGATGAGAGCATAATTTGAAACACTAAATTTTGAAATTTTATTTCTTTCCTTTCTTTTTCCTGACTTTAAACTTTGATAGATGATCTGAATCAGCAACAACAAATAACAGTAAAGAGCTCGTCAGCTCGATTACAAGAGTGGACTATGAGTCCAAAAAATCAGGTATAATAGAGAAAACTGTCGACACAATAATTTACAAGAAATGGGCTTTGTAGCTCTAAGGTTACACTATTTCAAAGATCACATTTGCTCCACTCACTTACATTCCAACATTTTACTACAGTCCGGCCTCTCAGAGGCACAAGTTTTCTGTCAAATTTTACACTAGACAACCTTTAAAACAGTGTTTACTGTCATTTCACCTCAACAGTCTATTGCACACTCGTCAATAACTAATGACACTTTAAACAGGGGCAATAAGTATCTTATAGATTACTTAATTAACATATTTTATATACGTATTTTTAAATGTAGGCTACATGTTTCGGCTCTTTGAGCCATCGTCAGCAATGGAATATTTAATAATGTACACGTATGTTTTTTAAATATAGTATTTAATCGCTCAGCATAGCATACATGCTATGTCAGATTACTGTTGACAAGAGAGGAAAGCAAACAAACAAACAAACAAACAAACAAACAAACAAACAAACAAACAAACAAACAAACAAACAAACAAACATCTTGTTACATAATAATACAAAGCAAAAGTAATCGCTGAGTAATGACGTGATTCGAAGTCGATCTCTTATAGGTCCTTCTTTAACTATACAAGTGATATACAGCTGTACAAGCTATACGCTTTTGTAATTAAAAAGAGCTGAGAAGGAGAGACACACACATTTAAAAAATCCAATAGTTCACAAAACAAAGTGATTTTCCAATTTTCAGTTTCTGATTAATTTTTTCCTATAATACTTGTTATGCTGAATACTTGGTTAATAATTCATTTTCAGTTGATTAAGGGAAGCACTGAGAAATAGCACACGAGTTTAAATTAATAAAGTTATTTACACGAACTCTCACTGATCTTCTTCAGATTCTTCTCTTGGCGAAAGTAAAATACCTTGAGGAAATCGACTTTTAATCCGGCGTTTAAGTGTTGACCGTTTGCCAAGGGCGAAGATCACAGCACAAGGCACTATTTGTAGCTTATTGAAGATTTTTTTTACAAGTTGCTTTACGTCGCACCGACACAGATAGGTCTTATGACGACGATGAGGCAGGAAAGTGCTAGGAGTGGGGAGGAAGCGGCCGTGGCCTTAATTAAGGTAAAATGTAGAGAGTTAACAGGGAGAAATAACCTATGGAAATTCGTATATAAATTTGCCTCGTGTGAAAGTGGGAAACTACGGAAAACTATCTTCAGTGATGCCGACAGTGGGGTTCGAATACACTATCTCCCGAATACTGGATGCTGGTCGCACTTAAGGGACTGCTGCTATCGAGCTCGGTCTTGAAGAACTTCTTGGCTTATGTTGATAACACGGTACACTTATGCATGTCCTTTCCAATGCATACGATGGCTTAAAAGCCGAAACGTGTACGGTATATTTAAAAAAAAGTTAATTAAGTAATCTATAAGATAACATTACATGGTATTGAATATGTTGACATTTTATACTTTTTTATTTTGCTAGGGGCTTTACGTCGCACCGACACAGATAGGTCTTATGACGACGCTGGGACAGGAAAGGCCTAGGAGTTGGAAGGAAGTGGCCGTGGTCTCAGTTAAGGTACAGCCCCAGCATTTGCCTGGTGTGAAAATAGGAAACCACGGAAAACCATATTCAGGGCTGCCGACAGTGGGATTCGAACCCACTATCTCCCGGATGCAAGCTCACAGCCGCGCGCCTCTAACCGCACGGCCAACTCGCCCGGTATTTGATACTTTAATTTAGACATTACAGTCAATACGGACCTTGAAATATGAATACAATTTCTTGTAAAGCAAACGTTAGTTTTCTCTTTCACTTTAACCTGTTGCAGTTAAGTAATCTTCCAGACAGACACCCCTTCTTTCATGGCCGGCCGCAACTTATTCGTTTTTTTCCTACGGGTCACAACTTGTTCGTTTTTTGTACGGGTTACAACTTACTGTCGTCTCTGACTACACATAGGTTTTGTATCAGGAGGGGCACCTGTCCGTAAAACTTAGGCTAGCGTACAAGTGCGACGATGATGCCACTCGCTGCCCCACCAGGGTGAGGGAAAAAGCAGCAGAAGATGTACCGTGCTTCTAGACAGTATCCATCTTCTTTATGACATCTCCAGATCAGTTTAACCCAGTTATTGTGCTGTATCACTCTAGTACATTTATTCTTATACAATACGTAGGTATTATTGGACTCTTATAAAGGCAATGAAAGGTACTGGCTTATGTAGAAACGTTCCAATTTGCTGATTTGAAAGCAACTTTCCCGCAAATAGTGCTAATTAGTGACGAGTTTCCGTAGGCTATTCCTCCCTATTAACTTTCTACATTTTATTTTTTCCTGTTGTTAGATATGAATATTTCATATTGTATAGACGTGGCCTGCGTGTATATGATTTCAAATTGTCTCGTTTATCGCCACTATTTGTTCTTTCCACGAATCTGTATTTAATTTTTGCTACGTCGACCGTCTAATTTGTGCTCGTTTGATTCTGAATTCTGCTATGGATGATGGCTCAGTGCGTGGAACGCTTGATCAAACAGAGATGGAAATACTCCTCGCAACAGTTCTGTTTGTGGTCGTGGTTGTTTTATTTTGGAGCTAAGTGCTTGCCTCGTTTTGGTAACTCGCTGATGACTTGTATTGCTATCGACTAGTGTACATACACACATAAAAAAATATGCATCACCTGTGTATGCCATAAACATATTCGTCCTCGACCTACGTTGACACGACGCGAAACATCTCGACCTTTAAACTGTCTAAACATGTAAACAATCTTGCATATAACCCCATCTATCGCAAGCATATCCGTTTCGTTGAATGTCGTGTACTTTCGTTCAGACAATAGTATAGAGCAGGCCCTCTCGGGGTGCATGCGCCGTGCAGTGCACTGGCGCAAGGTACAGGAGACGACTTCACTAGGTTGACCAGAGTGCAAACTCCCACTCCACTTCCCCTACACTTGTCTCACCCGTTCGGCCTGTCTTCGCCTTCACCTTCCTCGCTGATCCTCCCCTCACTGCGAAATGTTTATGTGCGGTGAGCGGTGACACTGTTGTATGTGACAACGTTACCGGTGTTAAAACAGTCTTCTTTCAATTTGGTTTGTGCAGACAATTTATCTTCTCTAGCACTTATTTTCCTTTATCTTTGCAATGATACCAGTTATGCCTGGAACAAGGGACTGGCTGACAGCAATTTGAGAGCCTTCTTTAAATTATAATCAGAAATAGGCCTACTCGCACGCAATCTAGTTTTCGTACAAGTCAAAGCAGGAAAAAATATACCTTTCACATATGCATGTGGAACCAAATATAGAAATAATCTTAACTGCTTCTCGATGCAGCTTAGAAAAATCTTCCTTCGACAAATTCTCGTAGAATTTGAGCTAAACCTTTGTATTGGAAAATCTTTTTGATTAACTTATCACGGATTAAGCATTTGGCTTTATCGTCACGACTGACAAAGAAATACGAAAGTTCCCAGTTCGATTGAAAGTCTTTGGTCTTTGCTTTCTTTGAAACAGGTTGCTCCATTATTATTATTATGTTGTTGTCTTGCGCTTATCTATTTCACTGATAAGAAGCCGTCTATCACCGAACGCTTCGTCGCTCTCAGCTCACTACACCATCCGAGTCAAGCCGAGTTCAGCCGAATTCGGAACGATGCACAGTGCACGGAGTCTCTGCGCCTCGATATGCACGCGTGAGATTTTGAGCGTTTGAGAGGCCCTGGTATAGAGCTTTTGTAATCAGTGTATGGACGGTCTGCGATGGCAAGACGACGGATATCAACGTTTGATCGCATACGGATCGTTGCTTTATGTCAACAAGAGACGTTGCGATGCGAATAGCAGTGAGCAACGAGTGATGTGGTATGGACCTGGGGTCGTTTTCAAAATACAGATAGTGTTCATGACCTGTCCCATACAGATAGCCCTAGGGCAACAACTGCGGTAGTGACCGGTATCTGCTACGTTTAGTCCTCAGGAGCTCCGACCACACTGCGAGCATGATTAACAATGACTTTATGGGGGCCACCGGGAGTCAAGGGTCCAATCAAACAGTACCAAACAGACTCCACAACTTCTCTCTCTATTTTAGATGGTCATGGAGAGGCCCGGGCCTTAAACCCAGACACCATGCTGAATTGTACAGATGAGCACAGAATCACCAACAATGGACTACGGAAATTTGACGCTAAGTTCTTTTCACATATTAATGCCGCATATAAGTGATACCCGATGGCCGTCGACAACGTGTGTGGAGGACACCTAGTAATGCTGCACGTCAGAGATATCCCGTCCATCGAGTACATCAAGGTGGTGGATCAGTGATGTTCTGGGATGGCATCATGCGAGGGTATCGGACGCCATTGTTGTCCATCCAGGGCAAACTCAAGGCTCCCCAATACAGGGTAACAATCTCCAACGCATCGTTGAACGGTTTCATCAGCCTTTCGGGGTAGAATATAAGTTTATGGATGACAACTCCCGCGTTCTTTGTGCAGGCATCGTCAATTATTTCATGAGTCGTACCGATATTGCTCGACTGGGCTGGCTTTCATATTCATGGAAAAAATGAAATGGCGTATGGCTTTTAGTGCCGGGATGTGTCCGAGGACTTTTGAATTGACTCCCGTAGGCGACCTGCGCGTCGTGATGAGGATGAAATGATGATGAAGACGACACATACACCCAGCCACCATGCCAGCGGAATTCACCAATGATGGTTAAAATTTCCGACCCTGCCGGGAATCGAACCCGGGACCCCTGTGACCAAAGGCCAGCACGCTAACCAATTAGCCATGGAGCCGGACATATTCTTGGAACATGCTTGGAATCGATTGAAAAGAGCTGTGCGAACACGCCCTGCCCCATCACGAAATCTACGGGAGTTACGCTGGGTTGCCACTGAAGAATGGGATACATTAGACCAGCATTACTAGGCAGCATGCCACGTAGGGTGCATGCTTGCATTCATACAAGGGGACATGCTACAGTACTCTGTATTGAATGAGGTTAATACACAACGTGATCACATCAAGAAAATTATGTTGTGTTTCTGTTAGCTTACAGTCGAAGTGATTTGTTTGGTTTTAGTTGTCAATAAACTGGAAGATTCATTACTTTTGAAGTACTGTGACCGTTCACCATCATGCCATGGATATGTTAGGAGGTCTGGCTAATTATATATGCCGTTTTCCGCAACATCCTATGACACATAACGCAGTAGTTAGCATTCTGTATATCAAACCGGGGTATGATCCGCGACGCGCCAGTCCGGAAGGAGCATTTTTCCTACGCTGTAATGAGAAGAGGGCAACGCAGTATTGCTAACCTTGAAACCGCGCTCTCTTTCCGAGCGAGCGAGAAGAGAAGATAACGCTACGCACGGAGATGGAGGTTTTTGGAGACCGGGCCGAATTAAGGTGTGTTAACTTTTGAAAAATAAATGCCCACTATAAATTCAACACCGCATTCATTAGTACCACCTCACCATAATTTACGAAAAAGAGGAAGAAGAAGAATACTTCTATATGAAATATTTTTTCTAAATTTATAAAACGGGTCCCATTCGAACCAATGTATTTTATGCTGACTGTCAATGCATATAAATACAATACTTTATTAATGGATCAATAATGACGCCTATCATACAGTAGTACGCAGATCAAAGGCGACTACTGAAATCTGACAACATGTGGAAAAAAGTGGGAGATATTGCATGATGAAACATGACGCGTAATCTTCCAAAAAGGACGCTTTTAAGATTATGAATGACCTACTGATCGCTTTGGTTTCATATATGTTCAGTAGAAAGTGGGGGTCATAAGCTTTAATTCGACTGTTATCACGTCGTTCAAAGACTCCGATTACCGGACTGTCATTTCCAACAGGGACATAATTCATCTCCTCCCTGACCATTTTGTCCCTAGGCTATAAATATATCCAAGACCCAGACACTGTATCTCATTCTCATCCGTGTACCGGCAGTGGTAACACGTTACCTCATTATCGTCTGTGTAGTGGCAACCCAACATATTAGAAGTGGAACTTGGATATCAGTGATTTGGATATCAGTGTACAAAGTGTTGTGCCATTGAAGAAACACATCAATGTGATGTAAATATATTTACGGAATAAGTCGTGTGGTACGAGTTAATGTACATAATTGCCGAATAGAAACCTTAATTTGGCATTTTAACATCACAATCGTCGAGGATAGTTAATTATGACTTATGGTGCAATCACCAACGGAGGGTAAACGCTTCAGGTTATTTAGCGTGGTGAGACAGTTAATTAATATATGCAGGGGCTAATTATCACCGCTCCTGAGCATTTAAGAACGAGTGACATTTAGCAAAAATTAAATAACTATTATTGACAAATTTAATATTCGCATCCTTCAGGGACATCCGTTGTGGTAGTCTGTGTGACGGTCAGGGAATGAACAGTGATTTTTACAAACTTATCACTACTTGCGTTAATCTGTTTGAACTTAAGAGTGGATCTTGTTACAAGTAGGCCCCCTTTGAAAGTGCATGAAACAGTATTTAATAACTCATTCTCCATTTTTCTGTATGTTCGTGAGTGGTCGTCGAACCCAAGACTCGGAGCCTACAAGAGTCGAGCCTGAGTGCCTGCGATCAGCTTTACAAGGATCGTCCCGAAATTAAACTGAGAAAACAGCAGTTCGAGTCATGGATCGTCGTATGAAGAAGAACCAAGGACTACTAGGAACAAGAATATTCATCATGTTCGTGTAAAGATCTAAGATGTACCCTAGATGACAGCAAGCCTTACTCACCAAGTGTTAAGTACATACTTTATATACCCTAAACACGAGATATGCATGCCAGTAATAATAATATTTGTAAATATTATAATGTCATAATTAAATATTAAATATGTAGGGAACATTATGCGCGTTTGACTGGGAAAGATTTATTATTATTAGTTAGGATCATCAAGTGATTTTTAAGATAATCATTGATATTTAACAAAAATTCATTTGCATGAATTATTATATAGACTTCAAAGTTCTTAGCTTATATGAGCTATCTTTGGGAAGAACGGCAAGTTAACTAGATTTATATTTCTTCGTCTGGTAAAGATCTTCAGAGTAGTTTGGATATAAATGATACGTTTGAGATTCGGGTATTTGTAATCCCGGATAATATTAGATAATCATTGGAGTTGATCCAAACCGAGGTGTAATTAATTTATAATTATATATGAAATTGTGAGAATAAAATAACCTGAAATAATGGGGTTTTCTCTGTGAATTAAATGAACGGATTGAGATACGATGCCAAAACATGAGAGGGCGAAGCTGTAACATGTTTTGTTGTTGGAGTGATAAGGAAGAATAAATAATCATAGCTGTTGTGAGATATTAAATTGGGCTGAATATATAGCCAGATAACGAGTAATAAGAAATAATGGCTTTCAAGTGAGTGCATACTTGACAATAAGCCGAGATGATATGTAAGAAAAATGAAAGGAAGGGGTGACGGACGATTTATGGTATCCACAACCCAGGACTAGTCACAGCTGTTATTGTGATTGACAGGTATATGCTGTGTTGTATGTCCGTCGCTCCCTTCTCGATCCGCCAGCCAGCTACACGCGTGCCAGGTGTTATTCTTCGAGCCTCGACGTGCAGCTCTCGGTGCGCGTGCCTGGAACGTCGTGTGTGCTATAAAAAGGAGCTCCTAGTCTGTCCAGACGCCCACTGACCCCGGTGTCCAACTCCAGAATACACCCTACGTCGAGCACGGAGGCTACTCCTCTTGAAAATGTGCTTCGGCCAGGTGGACTGAATTTCTGGCAGTAAGAAGTCTCACCTCGGGTCACCGCTCCTCTTGTCTATTCCGCTGTCCATGCCCAGTCTTACCATTATATGCCACTATCATTCCCTAGCTAATGCGAGCTCCCATTATCAACTTAGTTTTGCTAAGTAGGAACTCTTCAGTCATTGAACTTACGTTAATGAACTCAGACACTTCAACAAGGAAGGACTCTCTGAGATATTTACGTCAGTGCTTCTGATAGTTTTCGACTATCAAGAACTTTTCATGTCACAAGGACTATCTTTCCGAAATAGTAGTGAACGTGAATACTCCAACATGTATATAGTGTACAAAGACAGACTCTTTCTCCAAATTCATAGTTCATTTTGCTTCGAGATAACTTTCAGTTTTGTTAGTGTATATATTGTAATTTTACATGTGAAGTAAATAAAGAAGTTGTGTTTTTGTAAACCCAACCTTGTTTACAACATGCTGGTCGACCGTAGGCCGAGCAAACTTTGCAGTCTCCAGCAAAACAATGTTAGTGGGCCAAGCTCTTTTCATTCACCAAAGTAGTCTCAATCCTATTCTAATTATACGTTGCGAGTAACACGGATAATTTCCGGATTTTGTGAAGGATAGATCCCTTCTCATGCTTAAGGTTTAATTTAGCCTCTGATTGGAGTCCAAAAATTTTTACCTTGGAAGCCGAAGCCTGTTGGTTCGAATGATGCTGGAGCGAAGATTTAACCAGATATTATGGCTTGGTTAAGCCATATCTTCAAGATGTGTTGTGTATATATATTTGATATTTTTTATATGTATGTTTCTGTGTGTTTTATTATTTCCCAAAGTATACTATGGTGATGGGTTTGATTCCAGCTTTGACTGATTTTCTTTAAATATATAATTTGTTAGGTAAACCCAGGATACGCACATATATGTTCAGCGTGTATGTTCATCGTAAGTGTTCAATGTAAATATACATTTGTCGTGGTCAAATGGATCACATGTTCGATACTCGGCAATGCAATCTCGTGTGTGTAACAGATGTGCTTATATTGTGTTATAATTTTTTCTCTCTATCCAAATCATGACTAACAAATAGAGGATACCTGGTTCTTAGCCAGGAGGCTCGAGTTCGATCTCCGGTACCGGAACCATATGTAATATCCATTTGTTTTTTTTTGTTTTTGTTTTTTTGCTAGGGGCTTTACGTCGCACCGACACAGATAGGTCTTATGGCGACGATGGGATACGAAAGGCCTAGGAGTTGGAAGGAAGCGGCCGTGGCCTTAATTAAGGTACAGCCCCAGCATTTGCCTGGTGTGAAAATGGGAAACCACGGAAAACCATCTTCAGGGCTGCCGATAGTGGGATTCGAACCTACTATCTCCCGGATGCAAGCTCACAGCCGCGCGCCTCTACGCGCACGGCCAACTCGCCCGGTAATATCCATTTGTGACGAGAGTTTAATAAATAAAGGATACCATTCAATATCCATTTTTATAAAAATAAATAAACTCATTTATCAGTGTATGTTGATCGAGTTAATTGATGTACGCCAAGAATTAATATGCCAAGACAATTTCAAGAAAAGAAGGCATATAATGTATATAATTGTATCAGTTAATTGTTTCTTTTGCTCACATTTTGAAATAGAACATTATTTGTGTGGTTCACATCAGTATAAATAAAATGTTTAGAATGTATACTTGAACGGAGATTCTTCTCATTTAACAAATATTAGCATATTTCTCTCATATTATAGAATCCTACTTTCATTATTTTAGATAGTGCCTATTTTATTTCTTTATCGAACATTCCATTACCCATATTGCTCTACGAATTCAGCCGGTGATCTTATGAAAGTAGGCAGGATGAGACTTCAAGCCTGGTAAGTGACTTCTGGCGGTTCTCATACAAATGTTCCATCTGTACATCTGTTTGTGAAACCAAGTTAAATATAATTGCCCTAATTATACCCAGAGTAAGCCTCATTTGTTGCCCAACTAACGGGGCCAGTTTCATTTTGTCGCCTGTTGTGTTCAGAGCTGGTTCATACTTAATTTGGTGCGACGATTAAAGCCCGAACGGTTGCAGTACCACTTCAAAATTGTACAGAATACCTTAGAACTTTTGTTTGGTGGGTGATGCATAACTTTTTTATATGTGTACATAGACTAGAAACTGGTTAGGAAGTGATTGTGGTTCATGGGAGAAACACTATCCCAGCAAATCTACGAAGTTGAAAGAAGAAAGGCGGGCTTCTTACCGTCGAGATTCTCATACTCTTTGCTCAAGATTGCAGGATTGAGTCCCGATTTTTTCATTGGTACTTGAAAATGTTGTAATGCGACATATATCAGCAGATTGAGTGGCACATTGAAGAATCCCTTGCAAGAGCAAAATTCTGGCAGGCCGGCGTCTCTGATAATAATACTAATATTCCGAGCGAATTCGCCTTACGGTTAGGGGCGCGCGGCTATGAGCTTGCATTCCGAGACAGTGGGTTCGGACCCCACTGTCATAAGCCCTGAAGATGGTTTTCTGTGGTTTCCCATTTCACACCATGCAGATGCTTGGGCTGTACATTGATTACTTTAATTACTTGAACTGAGGGCACGGCTGCTGTCTTCCAAACCGAGTGAGTTGGCCGTACGGTTAGGGGGCGCGCAGTTGTGAGCTTGAATTCCGGAGATATTGGGTTCGAACCCCACTGGCGGCAGCAGCAGCCCTGAAGATGGTTTTCCCTGGTTTCCCATTTTCACACCAGGCAGAAATTATTGGAGTACCAGATTCTTTTTTTTTTTTTTTACACTTATACAAAGTTGATCCTGTGGCTTGTAATGCTGTTACTGGTACCTTTCTTTGCCCATTGTCATCCATCCGAAATCTGCATTGGTCTTAATCTAGTTACTGTATGTCTCCAGACGATAACCTTGTTTCAAGTCTGTAACATGTATGATGTTTGTTTCAGGAAATGGTTCCCTTCTTCCAGCCCTAGTGCTGTTCACCATCCTCATCGCTCCTGTTTACGGACTAGGTGAGTAAGCGTTCTTCGTTACGGTTCCAAACCTAGTCATATTTTCTGTATCACGCTTCTATCTGAACGATCTCGCGTGATGCCATTTTCTGTCTATTGCCGTACACTTTATTTGTACAAATCTTTGTTATGTGTTCACTACACATATATTTGAAATGTTTTAATAAAGAAAACTTGTAGATTTGCAATTATATTTCCATTTTTTATGATTTCTTTCGGAAGAGGGCGTAGCCATGGTGAAAAACAGGAACGCATGAGATCTCTAAAGTTGAATCTGGTGAATCTGCTGTTGATTGAAGGAGGA
This sequence comes from Anabrus simplex, assembly GCF_040414725.1. Taxonomy (NCBI): domain Eukaryota; kingdom Metazoa; phylum Arthropoda; class Insecta; order Orthoptera; family Tettigoniidae; genus Anabrus; species Anabrus simplex. The sequence goes on along the minus strand of NC_090266.1, from coordinate 1,155,198,308 downwards.
GCAGAAAGGAACTGTCAGCTTAGCTGGGGCGAGCATGATTTAGGCGCCAATGTGCAGGCTAGGTCAGGCAATAGGTTTGTATTTAGTAATTATTTATATAATTTTACTTCATTTTATTTTATTTTATTTTATTTCGGGGCGTAGTAGCTGAGGGGCATCGTCACTGTTTTCTCACCTGGGCGGCCATAGTTTCAGTCCCGGACAATGCATGCAAGAATTTTGAGATGAAAAGGCGAATCTCTTTAGTTCGGATTCCATCTGAAACTGGAGATTCTGTGACTGTAATCATATCGACTTTCACTTAAAACCACAAGCTTGCATCCTTTTTTGGCTTTTTATTTCGTGACACGGGGCACATACGTCCAAATCGGGACGGTCCTGGACACTTAGGGAAGAATGGTAGGCTTACAGATGACAGTAAATTTCGTAAAAGTAAAACTTCCTTTGTGAAATGTTCCAAATCAGATTTCATAACTATAAAAATATACTGCTCGAAAAGGATATATGGTCTCGTCATTAGATGTTCCTAACTGCATTTTGTATGAATGCATAATAGGATGTGGATTTACGGAGTTATGTCCTGTTTACATAACGGTGAACTTCATTGGCATCCGGATGTTTAGGAGGCGTCAGTGTCAGTTGAAAGGTAGAGTGCCTGAGTTCAAAGTGTGTGAAGGTTGGTCTGTGTGGAGTGGAGTGTTTACACGTTGGCTGATCGTGCGAACTAGCCTAGACAACGAGCGAATCAGTTGTCGTCGAATAAAGCAATTCGTGCACTGCTTCAAGAAGGCAACTCGCAGAGGTACGTGGCCATAATGCTAGGGGAAAAAATGAAATGGCGTATGGCTTTTAGTGCCGGGAGTGTCCGAGGACATGTTCGGCTCACCAGGTGCAGGTCTTTTGATTTGACTCCCGTAGGCGACCTGCGCGTCGTGATGAGGATGAAATGATGATGAAGACAACACATACACCCAGCCCCCGTGCCAGCGAAATTAACCAATGAAAGTTAAAATTCCCGACCCTGCCGGGAATCGAACCCGGGACCCCTGTAACCAAAGGCCAGCACGCTAACCATTTAGCCATGGAGCCGAACAGTGCTAGGGGTTCCTCAGTAAACGAGAACTGTTGCCAGGTTCCCTAGCACGGGCTTCCAAAGGTAAACAACTCCAGGTCAAGATAGTTTCGTGGGTCTGCGAGCTTTCCGAAACCACACAATTAGCTTTACGTCGCACCGACACAGGTAGGTCTTACGGCGACGATGGGATAGGAAAGGGCTAGGAGTGGGAAGGAAGCGACCGTGGCTTTAATTAAAGTACAGCCCCTGCATTTGCCTGTTGTCAAAATGGAAAACCGCGGAGAACCACATTCAAAGCTGCCTACAGTGGTGTTCGAACCCACTATCTCCCGAATACAAGCTGATAGCTACGTGACCCAGATAGCGCAACCACTTGCTCGGTTCTCTGAAACCGCCAAGTTACAGCATGAGTTCTACATGCGGACCTACAGCAGGCTTTTAGAGTACGAGCTAGTGACTAAACAGTCAGAAACAGGCTTCAAGAGGCCAGTTTAAGATTCCGACGATCCGCTCAACTACCTGCATTGGACAGACGACATCTCGGGAGGAGATTGCAGTTTGCTAGAAATCATCTGCACTGACAGCTAAGACTTCGGCGTCCTCTGCTGTTCTCGGATGATTCCCATTTCGCATTAAAACGTTCAGATGGTCGTCTGGGAATCTGGAGAAAACGTACAAACTACCGTTGCTTTTGGATGTGGATCTGTTATGGTGTGGACAAGCGTAAGTCTCGTCACGAAAACCGATCTCTTGATCATCCGCAGATGATCCTTAACGGCTCGATGGTACGTTGACGAGATCATAGTGCCACATGCGATTCCTCTCGTGAAGCAATTGGGAGAATACGCTGTATTCATGCATGATAATGCTAGAGCCACAGATTTCTGCTAGAGCATCATGTGCAACAAATAGAGTAACCGACTTGAATCCGATCGAACAAGTCTTGGACCAATTGGAGCATTGCATCCGAACGAGAAATCCACCACCCCAAACGCTGCAAAAGCCCTTGAAGAGGCCCTCTTGGAAGAAGGAGAACGTCTGCCTGAGCTGAACGTACGATGCCTTGTCACAAGCATGAGAAGGCGTTGTGAAGCTGTTATATTCTTGCTAGGGATGGCAATACTCCTTATTAAGACGCTTAATTACAACGTAGCCATTTTGGTGTATGACCAGACACCCATTTGTTTATGGCACGTGGTGCGATGACGTCGTGTATTGAGTGTCCAAAGAACGCTTTTCATTTCAATTGTTGTTGCAAAGAAGAACGTATGTTTTGTGTATCTTTTGTCATTTCAGTATGTGTGCATATAATGGTTGTATGAACGTATAAAGCAGTGACCAAATTTAAAGCGTAAACTGTGTTTTACTTGACGATCTTTGTTTTGGAGATGGTTTTTTGCAGGAGTTGCCAGTGGAATTTTTTCAGAGATAGTTTTAATTATCACGGATTTATGCTAGGGTCAGTCAGTGCGTATAGGGTAAGGTTGCCTAATTCCGTGACAATTTTTTTCAAATGTAATTTTTGACGATTATTTTTCTGCTTTCATACAAGTGGACTACATTTGTCGAAGTTCGCATCATAGTTCACCTGTCTGAAATGTATGAAGGTTACAGGATGAGTTACTTTTATGTTACTCAATTTAATTCATAAACATGTCACTGTTCCGTAATACCGTGATATGTGCCCTAATTCCGTGGTAGTGGCATCCTAATTCCGTGAGGTGTTTCCTTATTCCGTGATACTTACATAAATAACTAAATGTTATATATCAATTGTACTAATAATAATTAAAAGGCGACTCTATAACTGAATTGCAGTTTTATGTTACAAAATACATTCAATTACACACACACACATATATATAAGCATCATACAAGGAATAAAATGGATGGTCAACTATGTTCCAAGTAATGGTAATTCACACGCCTGAAAGATTTTTTTCTCACAAACAACTAATCTTCGCATTGAGAACACATGTAAATGTCTTCGTCAAAATCGTCAGGAATATCTTCACATTTATTATGGTACCACCTCAAACAGAAACAACACTGAATCCATTTTGCACCGGTGCCATTTTTTAAGTCATGAGCATAATCTCTTTCACAAATGGAGCAAGTGGAGTTGTCATCACTGGTATGTTTCTCCGCACTACTCATTTCCGAAGTGTCAGGACTGTGAGAGGGACCAGGTTTAGAGTTCTTCGTAGAAGGTAGGCCTACGCCTTTAGTATGGATTTTAGCCGATTGTGCTTTCCTACGAGTGGTGGGAACATTGGATGGGTCACAGGATGGAATTTGTAGGCATGATTCACCTCCACTGTTTCCCTTTGAATTTCTATCAGAAACCGTAGACGGGACCGTAACCTCAGGAGAAATAGCATTCCTATTAAACGGGCAAATGCCAGTTTTTCGGAAACCAGCTCTGATTATCTGGGGCGTGAAGCTCTTTTCGTAGCTAGGGTTGAACAGAGAATGGAAGTCGTATCGACTTGGATTTTTCCCAGGGTTGCTTCTCATGTGTCCATCTATTTCATTATTCCAAGCAGATTTCAATGAGCGATAGACACTAACATCAAGAGGCTGTAGAAGATGGGTCGTGTGTGATGGAAAAGTGATGATGATAATCTGGTTTTCATCCGCCAATTGTAAAGCCTCTGGTGATAGGTGAGTAGCATGTGAGTCCATAGTGAGGATTACTGGTCGAGCTTGAGGAAGATTATTAATGAACATTTCCAACCATTTTACAAAAAGCTCGCTTGTAATCCAACCTTTCTTGCTTACTGCGACCATTGCATCAAGGTGAGCACCTTCACTTAAGGCTGGAATGTTCTGCACTCCTTTGAATATAACCAGAATTGGACCAGATTTTCCTGCTGCATTTGCACAGCACAGCACTGTAGTTGTTGTTCCTTTTTCCGCATAAACACGCCTATAGATATATTTCTTACCTACGCTAGTGACAACTTTAGATCCTGCAGTTACAAACATTAGACCGGTCTCATCACAGTTCCAGATCTGGTGAGGTTTGTCCATGAGGCCATGTTCTTTAAGAACCTTCTCCAAACAGTCATAATACTCATTAATTAAAACAGGATTTGCACACGAAGCACGATATCTTGATAAATTTTCTGGTCGCCTGAGAGTTAGATTGAAGCGTTCTCGAAATCCTCGATACCACTTTTTGCCAGCAATCTCCTTCTCAACATTGAACCTATCTGCTGACCCATGTTGTTTAGCAAAACAATACGCCAGTTTTCTCACTTGCAATACTGTCAATCCAAACCCGATCTCCTGCATTCGTATTATGTATTTCGCCAATCTAATTTCTAATTCTGACGACAGAGCAAAGGGTCTGCCAACTTTTCCAACTTCGAATTTCATTAAACTGTTGTTCCTCACATCAACATGTTCACTACCTTTCATTACATTGTCTTTGAGAGTAGACCAAGACACTTTGAAATATTTCGAAGCCCTATATATAGTCCAGTGTTCGTGTAGAACTTTCTTGACAGGTAGTTCCACAGCCTGCTTTTCATACTTTTTTTCAGAAGTCTTCGTATCTCCTGCTTTAGTGATGTGCGATTTCTTGGTTTTACCCATAACGCCTCCCTTGTTAGTTGTAACTGAAAATAAAATAAATGTAATATAGACGTGTGTAGGCTTGCATGTAGGAGTTCATCACGTACTTAATGTTACAATTTTAATTTTAGGTTATAAAATTTTCACACACCCTGTAGTGGAGTAAATTCGCCTTGAAATTCATATTGACGCTCGGTGAAATTATATGTTTACGAAATAACAGATTCTATTCCAATAGACAGCATTAAAAGGGAATTATGTGTAGGGAGCTATACTCTGATGATAACATGAATGAGAACAAGGCAGATAAAACGAAAATAAATCACGAAACTCGAAAGAGTTTACTGTTCTATAGAGAAATCTGCGAGTGAAAATAATAACAGATCTGGAAAGCCTACATCTTCATCTACCGCACAGACATAATATCAAAGCATATATTGTAATATTTACCTAATAATCTTGATGATTTCCCAACTTACAGGCACACAGGACAGAAACACAGCTATTTTCTCACACCTGTTCAGAAATGACGCAGTAGGCCATACACCACACCCTCGACCCAAGCGCTGGTGTTCACGTTTGAAAAGGCTAACTTCACGCCATCTCTTGAGAGTTCAGACAACGTGCTCGAGGGATGCCTATTGCCGCGATATTCAATCGCAGAAAGTATCACGGAATTAAGGCTACCACGGAGATAGGCAACCGCTTAATTACAACGTAGCCATTTTGGTGTATGACCAGACACCCATTTGTTTATGGCACGTGGTGCGATGACGTCGTGTATTGAGTGTCCAAAGAACGCTTTTCATTTCAATTGTTGTTGCAAAGAAGAACGTATGTTTTGTGTATCTTTTGTCATTTCAGTATGTGTGCATATAATGGTTGTATGAACGTATAAAGCAGTGACCAAATTTAAAGCGTAAACTGTGTTTTACTTGACGATCTTTGTTTTGGAGATGGTTTCTTGCAGGAGTTGCCAGTGGAATTTTTTCAGAGATAGTTTTAACTATCACGGATTTATGCTAGGGTCAGTCAGTGCGTATACCTCGTAGCTCTTATTCGATTTTCCGTCCAGCTCCGTGACTAACCGGTTAGCATACTGCCGTGTGACTTTATGGCCCCGGGTCAATTCCCGGTCTGATCGAGGATTTTAAACTTCATTTGTTATTTCGTCTAGCTCGGGGGCTGGGCGTTTGTGTCGTCTTCCACATTAGATTTCATGCTAGGATGGCCTCATCCTAACAAACTTGCAGGTCGCCCATGGGCATCAACTTGAAAGACTTGCAACAGGGCCTCTTTGGTAGCCACAGAAGCCATTATTATTATTATTATTATTATTATTATTATTATTATTATTATTATTATTATTATTATTATTATTATTGTTGTTGTTGTTGTACCAGGAGGTACACCCGCCCCGTTCATTTAAATCAAGCGCCTGGAAGAACGCTATCTGCAATGCTTAAGTTGCATCAACTAATACAAGATGTTTGGACTTTTCTCTACAGATGTCTCTACCAAGAAACTTACGTTATGCCCTCTGGTGTGAAGAGGGACTATTAAGATTGCAAAGTAATTTGTTATTTTAAGGTTTACTAAACTGAATTGTTTATTCTTTGCTTTTGGTTTGTTAAAGTTTGCAACACTTCTATCTTTTCCCGCCAACTTTGGATGTTAGCCGATAGAAAATGTTGCATATGTATTTTTCCACCAATCACCTACGTCTTGTATTTATTTAATTACCCAATCAAAATTGGGGGTGTGTTGGGCCTTTGCCCAGAGTTTTTCTGGATCTTTCCTCTCGGGTATATTTTTCGGGCACATTTTTCGACCAGGTTGTCTTATTCATCGCTCCAGTCTAGTGTGTTTGTTTATAAAGGAGGCGGGGTGCCTCGTCCATCATCGAGTAGTTCATCAGCTCAAGGTCATGGCAGTCCGAATTTTATTAAGTAATAGTCTTTGAAAGCTAGCTCGAGGGGAAGATTTACGATCTTTAACTATGTAACCTTAATTTTCTGAAGTGTCAATTCCAAGTTCAAATGTAAATTCCAAACAAATCAATGGAACTTAAACGTAATCAGGGAATAGAGAGTGACCTACCCTCTCGTGTTCCCTATCAAATTGATTTGGAGGTGACTATGATTTTGTAAACTTTTCCAGTTTGTAATCTTTGTAACTTAAATATATTCTCCATCTAGTTACCCCGGTAGTATAGGCTTAGCCTCTGTAACTTCGGGCCATACGCCCAAATAGGGGTTTAAACTTTCATTTCGATTTTCAAGGAGCGCAAGTGCCCGTCTCCACGCATCATTGATTTTGGGGCCAGTACCTTTAATCTATTGTTTTTCACAAAGGCCCGGTAGAATGGGTATTCAATACCCCCGTGAAATTTTATTTCATTACTTTTGGTGTAAAGATGTTAGACTATTGTAAGATGTAGATTGAGGATTTGATAGGTCTGGAAATTTCTGGAGATAGATCTCGAAGTGTAAATTTTATAGAGCATTGATGCTCTTTCTATGAATGTAGAGATGTTAATGCAAATGTTGAAAGGTGTCTTTGGAAGGCGGTAATGTTGTAATGTTCGGAGAATAGTTTCCTAGACTCCTAGATAATTTTATGGAGCAAAGGTGCTCTTGGAATAGGGTATACTTTGGACACCTTGTATCCTAGTGGTATAAGGGACTCGGGAGATCCGTCTCCTTGAACTGTGTTTTGAAAGGAGCCGCAGCGCTCATGGATAATGTATAATGAGGGAGCACAAAGCTCAAAGTTGTTAATTAATTGTTATTCGATTTTCTAAAATTGTTACCAAATCTTATGAACTTCTGTACCAGAACTGTAAACTTTATTTTTGAAAAGAAACCAAAGGATAGCTGATAAAAGAAAATATAGCTACAATTTTAAAGTTTTACATTAATCTTCTGATTGTCTTCTATCGACCTGTTCATGCCCACATCTGTCCACCACGGTATTTATTATTATTATTATTATTATTATTATTATTATTATTATTATTATTATTATTATTATTATTATTATTATTATTGTCCGCCTCTGTGGTGTAGTGGTTAGCATGATTAGCTGCCACCACCGAAGACCTGGGTTCGATTCCCGGCACTGCCACGAAATTTGAAAAGTGCTACGAGGGCTGGAACGTGGTCCACTCAGCCTCTGGAGGTCAACTGAGTAGAGGAGGTTCGATTCCCACCTCAGCCATCCTGGAAGTGGTTTTCCGTGGTTTTCCACTTCTCCAGGCAAATGACGGGATGGTACCTTACTTAAAGCCACGGCCGTTTCATTCCATCTTCCTTGCCTTCCCATCCCCCCACAAGCCCCCTGTGCAACATAGTAGGTGAGGCCGCCTGGGCGACGTACTGGTCCTCCCCCAGTTGTATCCCCCGACCCAAAGTCTCACGCTCCATGACACTGCCCTTGAGGTGGGATCCCTCTCTGAGTCCGAGGGAAAAATCAACCCTGGAGGGTAAGCAGATTAAGAAAGAAAGAAAGAAAGAAAGAAAGAAAGAAAGAAGATCATTGTTATTATTGATGTTTTTAGTTTTACGTCCACCTATCTACTTTTATGGTTTTCGGAAACAATATGGTGCCAGAATTTTTCCCCGCAAGACTTCTTTTACTTGCCGGTCAGTCTACCAACTTGAATCTGACGTTTATGAGTATCTTCAAATAGCCTACTCCCGGACTGAACCGGGATCGAACCTGCCACCAACTTGACTCAGAATGTCATTGCTTCTACCGTCTGAGCCACTTTAAGCCCGTCGCACTATTTTATTGATGTTTAACTTGGTTTTTTTTTCGAATATTGTGCGTACAAATATCGTATAGTTCAGAAATAATTTTGGCTTCTCTAACGATCAACATAGCTCCGAACAGAAGAAAGTAGTCCAACCAGGATCATTAATGCGAACACTAACGACTCTGACCTTTATCGAGGACGAAATGTCAGGGGACTTGCTACACTTCTTACACGGCTGTAGCTTTATTCATGTAACAGACACTCCACTTGGTATAATCAGACATTCACCTAGCTCGATAGCCGAAGTCGCTTACGTGCGGCCAGTATCCAGTATTTGGGAGATAGTGGTTCGAACTCCACTGTCGGCAGCCCTGAAGATAGTTTTCTGTGGCTTTCCATTTTCATACCAGGTAAATGCTGGGGCTCTACCTTAATTAAGACCACGGCCGCTTCCCTCCCTCTCCTAGCTCTTCCCTCTCCCATCTTCGCCGTAAGACCTATCTGTGTCGTTGCGACGTAAACCAAATTGTAAAAAATATATATATATATGGAGCATGTCCATTCTGATGTATGGAAGAAAGCATACTCCGAAAGGATGAAAACCTAGTGGGCCGCAAGAAGAGAAGCAGTTGAGATCTCGCTGTCTTTCGTGGCCCTAACGATGAATGATAAATAATAATAATAATAATAATAATAATAATAATAATAATAATAATAATAATAGTTGCGAGTTGAGATGTAACCTTGCATTCTGGAGATGATGGATTCGAACCCAGCCCTGAAGGTAGTTTTCCATGGTTTCCCAATTTCACACCAGCAAATGCCGGGACCTGTACTTGTCCTTGCTCTTGTTACCAAAAAAAAAAAAAATGAGGTGGCGTTTGTCCGCTTGTTTGTTTGATTGTTCCCGATAGGTTGAAAAATTTGCCTGCTGCCATTTCATGATGGATACAGTACGTTTGTATCCATCTCTTGGCACAGGCCAGAGTAAAGTGTAGCTTCCACCGAAGTCCCAGTCTCATCCATGGCTGTGACAGTATGGAAGCTGCTGGGGTATGGGTGGTGCTGAGTAATGACATTCAGAGCACGACTAGTGCATCTGTGTGTTATGAAAGGTGTTGCTCATAGGGTCAGTCGTGCTGCAATAGCACTTTCTGACCCAGTGAGGAAAGCAATGGCAAACTACCTCACTCCTCGTCTTGCCTAGTACGCCTCATTTTGGTGCTGCCATTGGTTTTTGCGGTTTCCTTATAACCGCATAACCTTTGGTGGTGCTATTTGAGGATCCAACCAGCCTCTGGGCTGATGACCTAACAGACAGACAGGTTGGAAAACTTCTGGAGCGTTTGAGCTGACATTTGATAATGATATAACTTTAAATCCAAATTCACGCAGGGGTACTTTTGATTTTGATATATTACACTGTTTTGAACTAGTGTTTTTTTTTTTTTTTTCAGAGATATGGCCCATGTTTTGCCCTACATCGACTGAAATAACGGATAAACGGTTGGCCGTATCGAAAAGTAAAGTGCACCGTGCAGTCATGAAATTAACTTTTTTTTTCTTTTTACAAAAAGCGTCGCGTGTAAATTTTCGTAACTATAACGGTTCTTTCTTTCTTTCTTGATCTGTTTACTCTCCAGAGTCAGATTTTCCTTCGGACTTAGTAAGGGATCCCGTCTCTTCCGCCTCAAGGGCAGTGTCCTGGAGCACGAGACTTAGGCCCCTTTTACACGATCCATTGCTTTCCACGCCACTCCTCCAGAGGTAAGCATTCACACGAGACACTTCGTGTGGCGCCACCTCCCTCGACTCTCGTCAACAGCAGGCTGCTGCCAACCGGCCTCAGGAGTGTTCCACTCTTGGCGACCGGAAGCTCACTAAATCAGATTACTTCGTTCAGACGGTCAACATCGTGTGCGCCACAAGTTGGAAGACTTTGTTTCAAAGTGTTGCTTGCATTCATAGATGCTGAAAAGTTAGTCATATACATACAAAATCGTCCTTGTCTGCGGGATTTACGAACGACAGACTATTCAAATACAATTTTTAAAACTTCAATTGTGGACTGAAGTTTCCCGATAAGTGTTTCCTAACGAACCCTAGTACTCTTCTCTCTCCTCAAACTTCTTTTCATAAGAATATAACTACCAAAGATGGTCCATGGTCCAAATTCAAACTGAGATTCAAAAGATGTGGTGGGGACTACAAGTTGCCGGCAAGTTGCCGGTAGTAGACAGCAAAGAAAAACAGAGTGTCTGAGAAGTAGAGTGGATTGGCGTGGATAGCAGTGGATTGTGTGAAAGGGGCCTTAGGGTCAGGGATACAACTGGGGAGGAGAACTAGTAACTGGCCCAGGTGGCCTCACCTGCTATGCTAAACAGGGGCCTTTTGGAGGGACGGGAAGATTGGAAGGGACAGGGAAGGAAGAGGGAAAGGAAGCGGCCGTAGCCTTAAGTTAGGTACCATCCCGGCATTTGCCTAGGGGAGAAGTGGGAAACCACGGAAAACCACTTCCAGGATGGCTGAGGTGGGAATCGGACCCACCTCTACTCAGTTGACCTCCCGAGGCTGAGTGGACCCCGTTCCAGCCCTCGTACCACTTTTCGAATTTCGTGGCAGAGCCGGGAATCGAACCCGGCCCTCCGGGGGTGGCAGCTAATCACGCTAACCACTATGCCACATAGGCGGACGGAAGATCAAATTACACAATATTATTATGAATTAATTGCTTGATTAATTAATTAATTAATGAATTTATTTATTTATTATTCGCTAATCGGCCAACTACGACACGTTCCATAATACATTCTGGCCAAGGCAATACCCAGAAGTGTGTGTGTGGGGGGGGGGGGAATATGAAAGTGAACTTGATCGATTTAAACAGCATATACGGGTTTTGAAATAGCCTACAGTACATCAGAAATATTATCAAAACAAGCATTTTAAAAATATACAATTGAATTTAACCTATAAAGTATGTGTCATCTGTAAATGTTTCTCTATGAATATAGTTATCAAATTTGTTGAACACATAAATGGATTTAGTGGCACGTAAAAAAACTCCTCCGGGACTAAATTCCGACACCTCGGCGTCTACGAAAACCGTAAAAGTAGTTAGTGGGACGTAAAACAAATAACATTATTATTATTATTATTATTATTATTATTATTATTATCATCATTTAAAACATTATTATTATTATTATTATTATTATTATTATTATCATCATCATTTACTTCCAACTGCTCTTTTTGCTAATGGCTTTACGTCGCACCGACACAGATAAGTCTTACGGCGACGATGGGATAGGAAAGGCCTAGGAGTTGGAAGGAATCGGCCGTGGCCTTAATTAAGGTACAGCCCCAGCATTTGCCTGGTGTGAAAATGGGAAACCACGGAAAACCATATTCAGGGCTGCCGATAGTGGGATTCGAACCCACCAACTGCTCTTGAAATGGGCTCTGTCTTACCCAGCGGGGATTCTCCGCGCTCCTGTAGTGCATATTGCATATTCCGACGCCATTTTTGTGAAATCGTGGTTCGTGTGAAAACAGGACTCTTGACAAAAAAAGGCTGATTTATTGGTCACGCTGCGTAATGCCCATTGACAATATGTTACTCCAGGATCGAAATCACGTCCGTGAAGTTGTTGGTGTATGGGTGACGTCTGTTGTTATGCAGTATACGCATAAATGATGACCGGCTGATGTTTGTCTGTTGCGCAAGTGTCCGTGTACTAATATGAGGGTTGTTCTGGGCAGCATACAAAACAGCCCCTTCACTTGGACCAGACGTTGTAGGAGCATCTCTAACGGGAGGTACCTTCCAAGTGTCCCAGTTAACAGCAGTCTTCGTTCAAGCTGTCGGAACGTATTGGAAGTCGGTAGTCTTCTGTCAGTAAAACGCGCGTGATAGGGACGTTGCGATTGGACTGCGTTCTGCATTGTTTCCCCATAAATGAGCAACGTATCAACGTACTCATCACTAGAATACATCGGAGTGAATGAATACGTGCTGTGATGTGACCGTGCAAGTGTGCATAAACACTGTGTATCCGTTAAAATGGGTAAGATCTGTCGGTCAGAAATAAAAATTTTAAAAACATGCAGAAGGTTGGAATAGAACCACTACATTACAGGTATTCAGACACCTTCCGTTAACCGACTTAGCTACAAAGACTATGAAGGACCATAAGGATGCTAAAGGATTACTTCTTAGGTATGGCCGTTCCGCATCGAAAGTTAATATCTGTGTCAAATTCTTCAATAATGCTTTACAGTGTTCATCTAAGTTTTTACCATTACGGAGTAGGCTACGTGGCATACATCTAATTCGACCGTATTTTCTCCATAAATTAGCAACAATTCAATGTACCCTTCATAGAAATACATCGTTAGGAATTAAATGAGTGGTATAATGTAACATGATCATTGTGGATTATTATTTATGTGCGTTGGACTCGGGAGGTTGTGGATTCGAATCCCATGCTGACCGTCCTGAAAATGGTTTTCCTTTGTTTCCCACTTTCTCCACCAGCCAAATATCGGTATATTACCTAACTTAAGGCCACGGCCGTTTCCTTCTCTCTTCCTTGTCTATCCCTTCCAAACTTCCCATCTCCCCTCAAGGCTCCTGTACAGCATAGCCGGTGAGGCCGCCTGGGCGAGGGACTGGTCATCCTCCCCGGTTGTATCCCCCGACTCAGAGTCTGAAGCTCCAGCACACTGCCCTTGAGGCTGTAGAGGTGGGATCCATCGCTGAGTCCAAGGGAAAAACCGACCCTGGAGGGTAAACAGATTAAGAAGAAGAAGAAGAAGCAAATGACAGAAATCTTTGCGTCGCACTGCACGTACCTGTTAAAGAGTGTTCTGCTCACCAGAAGGCTATGAATATACTTTTTACTCCACCCGTTATGTTGTAAAAGGTACTGCTCTAAAACTAGTTCACCGAGCGAGTTGGCCGTGCGATTAAGGGCGCGCAGCTGTGAGCTTGCATCCGGGCGATAGAGCGTTCGAACCCCTACTGTCGGCAGCCATGAATATGGTTTTCCGTGGTTGCCCATTTTAACACCAGACAAATGCTGGGGCTGTACCTTAATTAAGGCCACAGCCGCTTACTTCCTATTCCATAAGAACTATCTGTGCCGGTGCGACGTAGCAAATTGTAAAAAAATCAAACTTTCCTTTCTGTAAAATCTATTTGAAAGTAAATACTGTAATTGCTATTACTATAGTTTCTGTTTTCGGAAGAAATCCCTCCCCCACCCTCCAAATCCTAACCCCCACCGAAAAATATTCGTGGGTACGGCCTTGATTCTGGCGTTCATTCAATTTTCGCTTGATCCAGTAGGTTTTCATTAGATCACTGTTTGGAGCACGGCGGTCGTCCGACCATATTGCATCCCGGAATGTCCCAAAAGTCGCGGTGCATGTTCTGAATAGGTCTCATTTGTGTGCGTCAACTGCTCGTAGGCCAGGGAATTATTGTTTTTTATTTGAGTCAAAATTGCCTTCTTTTTTTTTTGTTCTTTGTCATGGTAGATTTCCGTGTGTTGGTGAATGTAGGCGAGGAGAACTAGTGGCCTGTCGCAGCAATAGTGTGAAAAAGGACTGAAAATGAAACAGATGATAAAGGAAACGTGAGAAAAAAGTAACGGAATATATACTGAAATTCGGAACACCATTTATTTGTCTTTAAACTTGCACATCCGGGCTTCTCGGCGTGACAGCTAATCACGCTAACCACTACACCACAGAGGTGGATGGCAATTGCCCTATCATAATCTTCTTTTGCATGCTTGTAACGGTCATGAATCACTTTAATAAAGTAGGCTACAGTTCAGTGTAAATGCTTGGATTTGACTGTCCTATTCATGGACTGATTTTAGTATTTTCATTGTAAACTGTTTTTTTAATATCCTTAAATTTTGGGGAACTGGCCCTGATATGGTCTAGTTATAACTTCAATGTTGAAATCCCTCGCAGCTTTAACTGTACTAAATGCCGCATATAAATGATCATGGTCCGCCTCTGTGGATTAGTGGTTAGTGTGATTAGGTGTCACCCCCGGAGGTCCGCGTTCGATTCCCGGCTCTGCCACGAAATTTAAGAAGTGGTACGAGGGCTGGAACGGAGCCTCGGGAGGTCAGCTGAGTAGAGGGGGGTTCGATTCCCACCTCAGCCATCCTGGAAGTGGTTTTCCGTGGTTTCCCCACTTCTCCTCCAGGCAAATGCTGGGATGGTACCTAACTTAAGGACACGGCCGCTTCCTTCCCTCTTCCTAGTCTATCCTTTCCAAACTTCCCATCCCCCACCAAGGCCCCTGTTCAGCATAGCAGGTGAGGCCTCCCGGGCGAGGTACTGGTCATTCTCCCCAGTTGTATCCCCCGACCCAATGTCTCACGCTCCAGGACACTGTCCTTGAGGCGGTAGAGGTGGGATCCCTCGCTGAGTCCGAGGGAAAAACCGACCCTGGAGGGTAAACATAAGAAGAAGAAGAAGAAGAAGAAGAAGAAGAAGAAGAAGAAGAAGACGTGCCACATATAAATGACCAAGGCGAAAAAAGGCACCGAGATAAGTAAATACCTGTGCTTTGTTAATGGTCATTGCGGAGTCCGCCTCCGTTGCGTAAATTTTAATGTTATTAGCTGCCGTCCTCGGGGGCCCGTGTTCGATTCACGATAGGCTACTGTCAGAAATTTAAGAACGGCAGGAGGGCTGGTATGTGCTTGAAATGGTACATGCAGCTCACCTCCATTGGGGGTGTGCCTGAAAAGAGCTGCACCACCTCGAGATGAGGACACGAGTTTGTCATTGGGAAAGTAAGATGTAGTGGAACTGCCTCCCTTTGGATCTGAAAGGCAGGTTACTGTCAGCAGACACCAAACCAATCCTAAGTAGAAAAGTGACCTGATTCTTGGAAGCACGTGTAATCTAAAATGGGTCATCGTGTTAAAGTAATGCTAGTACACCAGATACCGCCGGGCGAGTTGGCCGCGGGGTTACGAGCGCGCAGCTGTGAGCTTGCATGCGGGATGTAGTGGGTTCGCACCACACTGTCGGCAGCTCTGGAGATGGTTTTCCGTGGTTTCTCATTTTCACGCCAGCCAAATGTAGGGGCTGTACCTTCATTACGGCCACGGTCTTTTCCATCCCACTCCTAACTCTTTCCTATCCCATCGTCGCCATAAGACCTATTTGTGTTGGTGCGATGTAAGGCAAATTGAAAACGAAAGACAAAGTGTATTATTACCAGTTAAATGTGTGAATTGGAAAAAATGAATAAAACAATCTGTTGAATTTTAAAGAAAATCACGGAAGATGGTTTCTTAATATACTTCCTTGCAGTTTCAAGGCAGAAAATGGAATGCCACTAATCAAAGTTCGTTGCAGAACTCAACGATATTTCGAGGTATTGTGTCCCTACTCCCGATTAGCAAGCTTCTGACTTCGATCCTTTTTGGCTGTATGGTTCCTTGTAGAATGAAATAGTTCTCTTTTTATTCCTTTTCTCTCTTCCGAGCTGATAATGCCGATTTCTAGGCCCCTTCTGAAAACAATCATATTCACTGTCATAATCTCTTCCTTCACGTTCGTCGTCGTCGTCCTCCTCCTTCTTCTTCTTCTTCTTATTTTTCTTGCCGGGATGAGTGGCTCAGACGGTTGAAGTGCTGGCCTTCTAACTCCAACTTGGCAGGTTCGGTCCTGGCTCAGTCCGATGGCATTTATTCGTGCTAAGATACGTCAGCCTCGTGTCGGTAGATTTACTGGCACGTAAAAGAACTCCCACGGGACTAAATTCCGGCACTTCGGCGTCTCTGGAAACCGTGAAATTAGTTAGTGGGACGTAAAACCAATCATCATTATTATTTTTCCTTTGCTGGTTGCTTTACGTCGCACCGACAGAGATACGTCTTATGGCGACGATCGGACAGGAAAGGGCTAGGAGTGGGTAGGAAGCGGCCATGGGCTTAATTAAGGTACAGCCCCAGCATTTGTCTGGTGTGAAAATGGGAAACCACGGAAAACCACTTTAAGGGCTGCCGACAGTAGGGTTCGAACCTACTATCTCCCGAATAATGGATACTGGCCGCACTTAAGCAACTGCAGCTATCGAGCTCGGTCATTATTATTATTATTATTATTATTATTATTATTATTATTATTATTATTATTATTATTATTATCTTTTTCTTCTTCGTCCATTTCCAATTCTCGGCCTTTTCTTTTCTCCCTTTCAACCACCTTCTTATTGTTTTACTGGTCCTTTCACTTATTTTTGTTTTCTTACTTCTGATTATCCATGTCTTTTCCTTTCTCCTCTTTCCGCATATCTATATTCTCCTCGCCCCGTTTCCTTGTTAGTTTCCTTTTCTTTCAACACGAATTTACCCTCGTCTATCATGTCTTTCAAATCTCCCAACCGTCCTCCTCGTCATCCACCGTCTCTTGACCATATTTCCTCTCTTCAATTTGGTCTTCTCTCCACTAACTCCGCCTCTTCCTTATCATTTTTGCCACTTTACTCTCCTCGTTGTTATCGCTGTCCTCCTCTCCTCATTTCTTCTCTTTGTCGTTTCCGTCCTTGTTTGTTCTCTTGCCTTTTTCGACTTCTTCTGGTCTCCTTCCTCCTTTTCCTTCTCTTTTATTCCTTTCATCTCTCTCTTCCGGGCTGATAACTCCGACATCTAGGCCCCTTCAGATAATAGTCATTGTCAACGTCATCATATTTTCTTTCACTTTCGTCGTCCTTGTCCTCTTACCAACCACACGCTGTGCCTAAACTAGAGGAAATATTTCGCCAGAAGATGAATGTCATTTTCAACGGATTGTTAAGAACAGGAATAGATTGCCAGTGCTTATATCTTCAGATGGACTGGAATCACTAGCTAGCATCGCAGTATTTTGCTCTTTTGTAGTGATGAATACACAAATAACCTGCCAGTCATGTATTTTGTCCCTGAACGGTGGTTCCATTAATATTCAGAATTTGGCCTGCAGTGGTTGTTAATAATGCAATAAAAAGCGACAATAATTACATGTTTTGAACCGTGTGTGACCTGGATTGCTTTCGATAAATTCCCTTGTGACATGACTATAATGAAGTTACATAAAATATGAATAAATTAATATATATATATGTGCAACTAGAAAGAAAGGGTGGGTTACAGTGACTGTATTATCACTTGAGGGAGTGTACTAGTAGGCGAGGACAATAGCCAGAGAAGCTGGTGGAATGGTAAACACATGAGGACCCTCCTCTCTGGGGACTACGACGTTGTGTTGGGGCTTTCATAGCCCAGAGACAATTCAGACAAGAACGTGGCAGTAATGTAATGTGGCCTTATTTAGTGTATAGTCTGTTCTATGTAAAAAAAAGTAATCCACGCTTCACGTTCAATTCCAAATTATTTTTCTCCAACTTGTGGTCACGTAGTCATCGTAACAACTCCTCACCCGTACTGCTTGTTGTCCTAAGGGGGCATATATCGTTTCATATCTATCTATATATAAAATAACATGTACTGACTGACTGACTGATTCATGATCGCCGAACCAAAACTACTGGACATAAAGAAATGCAATTTGGGGGATACATTTATATGATAGAGTTGGTGCTCACTAAGGAAGGATGTTTGGATATTCCGTCGCTAAGGGGGTGAATCGAGGGGCTCACTAAGGAAGGATGTTTGGATATTCCGTCGCTAAGGGGGTGAATCGAGGGGTGAATTTTTAAAATGAGTAGGCCTATATCTATATATTGCGCCGTTCCCGCGTCCAGGCAAGGACACAAGAGATCCAGACTAGCTCTAACTTCGATAAATCGGGTGACTGAGTTTTACGGGTGTGAATTCCGCAACGGAAAAACGACCAGGTCAAACAACGGTATTCCCTAACTCACGCAGAAAGACGTCTCTTACTCGTATTTAGCTAGGTACCATTCTCATTAATTCTTAAGAAAATCGTCGTCGATCGTTACTACTACAATCTTACAACTAAACCTTATGCTAAGAACACAGAGAAAGAGTTTTTAGGTTTCACAATTCAAAATTTATTTAAATATTAAATCAGATATTCAAGCAATTAGTTCAAAATTTTACTAATGAAGTAGCCTTAGTATTGACTGACTCATCGTCGACCTAGTAATCCATATCCGTCGATAACGTTGGAAAAATCACGTCTTTTCACTTCACCCTAAGTGATTGAATGTCTTCTCGGCTTAAATAGCTTCCTTTCTTAATACTCATTCATCTCCGAAATCATCAATTAATGTTGTAAATGGCATGACACATGTGGGAAGATTCTTAAAAATAAACTGCCCTATCCTTCTCTTTCAATTCACCTAGCGAGTTGGGTGATGATTAAATAAATTAAATTGGATACAGCTACTAGTATTTACAAGTGCCTTCTTGGCAAGAAAATAAAACATGAAAATTATTTACATTAAAAATATAGGATGCATCCACAGAAAAGAAAAGACAACTCCTATCAACTATTATTTATAGTCCTTCTAGTTGTATTATTTTGAGAAATAAAGAAACACATGTGGACTTCTGAGCCATTATTCAGTCAAGAAATGGAGTTCTATTTGTTTAAGTTAACCATCCTTGGAAATCGCATTAGATTATGTTAACTAACACTTGATATTTATTCTAAAAACTATCACAGTACTTAAAATTCAACTGACTGATTGACTGTCCGTAGTTTTAAGACTATCAATGAGGGTATTCTAAACTCTTCTTGCGTTGTTCTGACAAGTACACACATATACGTTTTACGTCTTAAATATTGCTCTATGCCTATTTAGTTGCTTTTTTAGACACTCATATTTCCTTATGTTACACATCATGAGCTAAGCTACGTCCATTGTAAGTCGTAATCATCCAATAAGTAACATCTTCGCAAGATTTAATTCATGAATTTAAGGTAATATGACCTTATCTTCTTGACATAGACTACGTGCGTACAAAATAGTAAGAAACGTCATCACACTGGTCATACAGGGTTATAATAACACATGCTACCAATGGAAAATCTACTTAATCGGATGACAATATCTCCAGCTAAAAGAAAATGATTCTCCTTCGAAACCCTAGGTCACCAGTGATCGGCCTATAGATTGAAATTCATACAGAAATGTAATCATTCAGTGAGTTCTCGAGACCTTCCTAATCGAATCAGTGAAGGCTCCAAACTATCCAGAGTAAACATTTGCTTCTCCAAGTAACTTAATATGGATAAAGAAACATTGTACTCGACGTCCTGAGATCATGTCCTGAGCTAGATAAATGCGTAGGCTTAAAATCATTGCGTGGAATTGGCGAGAAATCAGTGATCTTCTCCATTATAACATTTGAAATCACGAGACCTTATTTCATGCAACTATGACTCTCTCTCGAAGAAACAATAACTACAACCATTATACATCATCAACAACTCTATATCATATTCATGACGCGATAATTATTACTCTTATTTCATATGACCACACTATCACTTCATCACGTAACTCATTACCTTGGCTTGCACATGAACGTGCCGCGACATTACAAAAATGCCTACTTTATTTGCTACAGTCATAGTGCCAAATTTAACGTAACTTGGAATAGTCTACTGCCATTCCTTCATAACACAAATCCTATGCATGATCTCGTACAATTTGACGTTGCTTAAGTTTATGACACGCAGATATAAATGCCTACTTCATTCTTACACATCACTGATAATAATAATAATAATAATAATTTTAGCGATCTCTTCACGCATGTCTCTGGAAAACATTACGAACGAACATCACTTGGTGACCACGCCTACAAATGGAATTGACGTTTCGTACCGATGAGTACCTACTTCCAATCAATTTAGCTAGATGTATATTTACGCACTGTGATCGCACCAATAAATATTACTAAGCAAAATAAAGAAAACAATATCTTCTTACTTACGAAAACGACTTGGATATTGGACTTAACTTTGCTCAAGATGGTCTAGGCGTTTCCTCCTCTCCGGTCATCTGAGACTATGAACTGGTCATCTGGTTCCTCCACAAGTGGTTGGGTACATCGTGGCTTCTCATCATCGCTCACTGGTCATCCGGGATAGCCAACATCGTCTCGCCTCGTCAGGATCCAAGCAGCATCGCCTTGCTTCCTTACAGACCCATGATGAAGACTCGTGCGTATGGAACAGAACAATGATAGAATGTTTGACTCATTGCTGACATTTTTCAAGTACTATAGCTCTTGCGTTGCTCAGATTGTACAGGTTTTTACTGGAAAACAGTTAGATCAATAAATAGTCCAGAATTGTCTAAGACTTATATTCAGTATATTCTGATTCGAAAAATAAATTTCTTTCCGCCGTCTTTTATCAGCCTAAATGCATTTAATTTACTGGTCCGTAAGTGTCTTTCAATGTTAACCGGTGTCGGGCAAATTTCATCAAGGGCTTGCGTCACTGCGTGACGTAGTTCCACAGTAGTATATCTTATCTCTTATTGTTTCTTGTATTAAATCTCTCGCGCGGCGTTTAAATCTTGATCTCTGCCAAATAGAGTGTAGTCGGGAACTAATCTTTGTTTCCAAATCTCCAATATATCGCTCCGCTGAATAATTCCTTTAAAATGAGTTTTTCGTCCTGTTAATACACCGAAGTCAGAATAGATAGACAAAGATGAGCATCTTTTTTCTTGAATAATGGTTTCAAATAATGTCCATCTGTCATTTTTTTCTGCGCCTTCTAAACGCGGCTATTACTGTAACCGACTGACGAAAAGACTTATAATTTGGCCCGTACTGACGTTAAATGTATTTTATTCGAGATTTTGACCGCAGAGACTCCATCTTTGTTGCTCTAGCTCTTATAAAGAATTGTGAAACGGCACAATATCAAAAACTTAACCGTTTAAAGACATGAAAATTGGTATTTGGAATCCCCTTTAAAGTAAAGGAACATGCATTTTTCTACGGAAAATCAACTTAAAGGGAGAAAAATAAGTGAAAAGGGGGTTGAGACCTTTTTATGAGAATACTGAAGATGTTACAGACGTAAAAAATTGTATTTGTAATCTTCTTTAAAAATAAAGAAACGCTTTTTTGTTTTCAGAAAATCCACTTAAGGGGTAAAGAACTGAAAAAGCCGTTGAATTTTTAAAATAAGTACATCTACAGTATATCTCTAAAATTTGACATATCACAGACCTGAACATTGGTATTTGGAATCTCCTTTAAAAATAAAGCAACACGACCGTATTTTTTTGCTTTTTGTAAAGGCCACTTAACGGGAGTGAGAAGGGAGTTGAATTCTTTTTATGAAGATAGTTATAGGCCTATCCCAAAACCTGAAGATGTTACACACGTGACATTAAATCTCGAAAACTGAAGATGTTGCAGACGTGCAAATAGGTATTTGCAATCTCCTTTAAAAATCAATACTCATTTTTATTTATTTTTTCGACTTGACTGTTTCTCACATGTAGAGTTCTATGTTGGATGTTCCAGACTTAGCTCTGCCAGTAGCCTGGTCACCTTACCCCCAAAAGGCAATGCCACAAACGTGGTTTACAAAGAGGTTCTCACCGGGCGAGTTGGCCGTGCGGTTAGGAGCACGCGGCTGTGAGCTTGCATCCGGGAGATAGTGGGTTCGAGTCCCACTGTCGGCAGCCTTGAAGATGGTTTTCCGTGGTTTCCCATTTTCACACCGACACAGGTAAGTCTTATGGCGACGATGGGACAGGAAAGGCCTAGGAATAGGAAGGAAGCGGCCGTGGCCTTAATTAAGGTACAGCCCCAGCATTTGCCTGGTGTGAAAATGGGGAAACCACGGAAAACCATCTTCAGGGCTGCCGACAGTGGGATTCGAACCCACTATCTCCCGGATGCGAGCAAAAGTTCCTTATGGGGCTCACTGTAAGTACCTAGGTGTTAATATGAGGAAAGATCTTCATTGGGGTAACCACATAAATGGGATTGTAAATAAAGGGTACAGATCTCTGCACATGGTTATGAGGGTGTTTAGGGGTTGTAGTAAGGATGTAAAGGAGAGGGCATATAAATCTCTGGTAAGACTACATCTAGAGTATGGTTCCAGCGTATGGGACCCTTACCAGGATTACTTGATTCAAAAACTGGAAAAAATAAAAGAAAAGCAGCACGATTTGTGATTTCTGACAAAAATGTAGCGTTACAAAAATGTTGCGAAGTTTGGGTTGGAAAGACTTTTGAGAAAGAAGACGAGCTGCTCGAGTAGGTGGTATGTTCCGAGCTATCGGTGGAGAGATGGCGTGGAATGACATTAGTAGACGAATAATTTTGGGTGGTGTCTTTAAATGCAGGAAACATCACAATATAAAGATAAAGTTGGAATTCAAGAGGACAAATTGGGGCAAATATTCGTTTATAGGAAGGAGAGTTAGGGTTTGGAATAACTTACCAAGAGAGATGTTCAATAAATTTCCAATTTCTTTGAAATCATTTAATAATAAGAATTTATTGCAGCCAGGTGGCCATATAATGGGATACAACAATAGGTTTCAAGGTTACAAAGTAAGCATGCAATATTGTCACACGACGTACTGCGATTCACAGATGCTCGAGGCGGTTTAGTCTTTGCTATAGTCAACTATGCTCTTTTCCCTTTTACTACACAGTGTTATGTGGTATTTGTCGCATGGATTCTCACACAGAGAACATATACATTCTTTGTTCGGTTCATGATATTTTATGTTTTTGCAAATTTTGTGATGGATGCCGTGTACGGCGAGTCTAGTGATTACGTTTCTTAGTTCCTGAGTTTCCTATGTCCATCGTCTATCGGTCATTGCTTCCGTTGCGTAAAAATCCAGTGGTATGTCCTGTTGTTTCAGTTGCTTCTGCTCAAGTACCTTCTCTATTTGCAGGGTAGATGGCATGTGTAGTTTGAATCGGAGGTCTTCTATTTAGAAAGGTTCCCTTGCTAATTCATAGATTAGTCTGGGCGGTGACGATCTTGCCACGCCCAGTCGCCCAGTGCTCTCTTAAGGAGTCGTGCTTTCACTTTTTCTATCGTGGTGAGGTATGTTGTGGTTAGCCTTTCCCATATAATCTCTAGGCCGTATGAGATAGTGGGAGTTATTTTGGCGTGTAAGAGTGTCATTGTTGTTCGTAGTGAGAGTTTGGTTATGTTCTTCAGATCGTATATTCCTCTGATGGCAGCCGTTGCTCGTTCCTTTATGTGGTGTCTGAAAGAGTGGCACGTTGTTTGCAGGGTGACGCCGAAGTATTTGTAGCTATTGACCGACGTGAGTTCTTCTTCGCCGAGAGTCATTTTGTTTTCCGCTGCTAGTTTTCCCCCTTTTCGGAAAGCCATGTACATTGTCTTTCTCTGGTTTATGTTGAGATCATTATCAACTGCCCAATTGTGAAGGTTATTTAGGACTTTCTGTAGCTCTTGCCGGTTTGTGGAACCCAGGACCATGTCGTCTGCGTAAACATAGAGAGAAACTGAAGTTGTTTCCTCTAGAATCATTGTGATGTCTGCTGTCGTGACATTAAGCAGGATGGGACTCAGTAGGTCCCCTTGCAGAACTCCATTTGTCTGGATTATTTCTTTTGAGATCGATATTCCGTCATATACTTCCACTTTATTGTGGCCAAAATGTTCCTTATTACCCGTGTGAATCCGTGGTCCTCCGTTAGCATATGTTCTAGTTTCTGAACAAGCTTTGATCTGGTCAATAAGTCGAAAGCTTTTGTGAAGTCTACGAATACTGTGTGAATTATTCCTCTGGGATGTCTAAGAGCTTCCTCTATGTCGTTTAATAAATTCCTTACGGCATGCAAGATGGACCTTCCTTTCCTGAACCCGAATTGCTGTTCAGGGATCATTGGATCTAGTGCCGGAGTGATTCTCTTGAGGATTAGGCTTGTAAAGACTTTGAAAATGGTATTCTCCAGGGCAATACCACGGTATGAGTGTGGGTCGTTGCTTTCGCCTTTACCTTTGTAGATGACTTCTATCGTGGATTTCCTCCATTCGTCTGGTATTTCCCCTGGTGATAGGCATCTATTGAACAGGTCTGTCCATAGTTCACTTAGTGTTACTGCTGAGTCTTTTAGCATCTCGTTGTAGATCCCATATGGGCCGGTCGCCTTCCTGTCTTTTGTCTCCTTTATTGCTGCTCTCACTTCCTCTGTTGTGAATTGTGAGATTAGGCTAGTTCCTGTGTGGTGGGTAGTGTTGTATGCAGTTTGCGATTGTGCTAGGTTCAGAATCTGTGAGAAGTGCTTTTCTCATACTTCCATTTGGATTTCCGCTTGTTTTCTATTGGACGTTCTCCTGGTGGCTACAAAAGGGTCTTTAAGTGCTTCTTCTGCCTCCCTAAGGGCTTGATTTTCTACATATAGAGCTTTTTTTCGCTTTCAGCATGGCTTTGTACTCTTTACGTTTGACTGCGTGTGTTTCCATAACGGTCCTTTCTTTATGTAGTTTGGCCTCATGTAAGGCTTGCAAAACTTCGTTTCGCAGCAGATAGCATTCTGTATCGAACCATGGTTTGGCTTTCCTTTGTATGACCGGGATGGTTGCAGCTTTTAGGGCTTCTTGTATCGTTACCAACGCACGGTTTATGTTGTTGGCTTTTAGGTGCTGATTAGCTTCATATATTGCTCTAGTGTTGTTTTTTAACGAATTGACGTCTATCTGTCTGGAAGTTATTTTGGTTATTTTATTCGGCGCATTTTATTTGGGTGGTTTGAGTGTGATGGTCGTCCTGATGGGTATATGTTTGTTAAGTGGTGTAGAGGATGTCGTCCAAAGACCACTGTGATTCCTTATGGAGGTGTTCCCTCTGTAAACAACTAGATCGATCACACTTGTGCCGTTATGAGCGACGTAGGTTATTTCGTCTGTTTGTTGATCAGGGTGTATCCTTCTTCGTATGGCATATTCAGTATGGCCCTCGTTTTATTGCTGGGCTTGTCGATTCTACAATTGAAATCTCCCGCCAGGATGATCTTCTTGTCTGACTTTGTTCAGGCAATGGACTCAGCTATTATTTCTATTGTGTCTTCTAAAGAGGAGCCGTACGTTATATATAATCCTATTGTTGTTAATTTTGAAGTTTTCATTATTACCAAGTTGTCTTTCTTAAATATTTTATTGATTGATCCAACTGAAGGCTTGTAGAATAGGGAAACCCCTCCCTCTGGTCTGCCTCTTAGCTTTGGTTTTGCAAGTGAGTGGATTGAGTAGTGGTTCGCAAGACTGAGTGGTTCTGTCAAGAAAGTTTCAGTGGTTACTATGATGTCACTCTCTGAACAGATGTCTTCAGGTGCTTTGTTGAAAGTGCTTTTTAGGCCTTCTACGTTCCACAGTAGGATGTTTAGAGTTGTTTCAGACTTACGCTCTTGGGTAGATTTCTCTATGTGGTTATTGCCTTCGAAATCGAAAGGTATGTTAGATTACCCTGTCTGGCCAGAGATCAGCATGCAGAATTAAATGTCTTTCTTCCACGGGTATACCAGTTTTGAAGGCCTTGCTTGTGCGCGTGAGGGTAATTGTTCACAGCCGATAATCTTGGTGATTCCGTTTGATGTTAAGTGTTCTTTTATGTCTTCTTCCGTTGTGTCAGAGTCTAGTCTCCCTACAAATATCCAAGCGGTCTGCGGTGCTGCTCTCAGCTTTCCTATCTCGGGGTCTCCGGTGCCATGCTGCAGGGGTCTCTTCTGCACTTCGTCATATTTACTCGATTCTGCACGTGTTGGGATATCATGCTTGATCGTCTTTACGGGTAGGCTGGTCCAGCCTTTGTTTGATTGTGTCCATGTTGCATCCTTTAGTTGGTCGCCACTGTGTCCTGTTATTGTTTCAGTGGAGTTGATTGGTGGACTGGTCAGTTTTGCTGCTTCTGACGTTCCTATATTGCCTTGCGGTTTGGTGTTTTTCTGAGTTTGCCTTTCTGCTATTAGGTCTGCCTGGTGTAGTTGTATCTCCAGAATAAGAGTCATTTTCTTCATTAGGGTATTGGAAACTTCTTCGAGTTCCTTTTTTTTATATCTTCGCAGGATTGTTTGTTTTCCATGGCTAGATCTTTGACTTGTTGGTCTGTCTCTTGGTTTGTTGTCGCCGTAGAGGTAAGACCATTCGTTCGCAGATGTATTTTGCAGGTATCACATATCCACAGGAGCGTTCTCTTTTTTGAATGCAGAGCGTTAAACTCCGTTGTTGTCATTGTGGTACACTCTTTGTGAAACCATCTATTACATCTTCCGTCGCAGCTAACTACGATTTCTTCTTTTGGGATGTCCTTGGCACATTTTGTGCACGTGATGATTTTGTTCTTCTTATGCTCCATTATGGGTTTCTTAATGTGATCCGAGTGTATCGTCTGCTGTATGACGTTCTGTAGGAGAACCTTCGTGCCAGATTTTCCCCCACTGGTGTATTTCGTATCGCAAGACGTTTGATGGTTGAAGAAAGATCTCTCGCGGTTGTAGCATATGGCGGTTACTTTCCTATATGAACCCTATCTCTCAAGAATTTGTACCCAAAATGGCGCTCACTACCCGAATAAAAGCTCGTTGACTAATATTCCTTGGTGCCAACTGATCGATTTACTCTTGGAAAGTGAATTAATAACAAATATGGCTGACCTCGCCGAATCGGTTCAAGCAGTAGATTTAACCCAGTATTTACTTATAGTTATACTTACAGCCTGTATTGGATAACACTTCCACTGACGAGATTTGTTGCACCAATCAACGTAAGTAGTGTCTTTATGCTCACTTTACTTTTAAACTGTCGTTACTAACTTTTCGCTTTACTCGCTATATTCACGCTTCTAACTATGTGAGGAATGTAATTATTGAAATCATTTAAGAAAAGGCTAGGAAAACAACAGATAAGAAATCTGTCACCTGGGCGACTGTCCTAAATGCAGACATTTTACCCGGGAAGAAGCCATCATCAGTATATCATTCATACAGAGAGAGCTGCATGTCCTCGGGAGTTAGTTAAGGCTATTATTATTATCATCGCGACTCATCACTACAAAATTTTCATTTGCAACAAAACGTATTACTATTATTTTACTTATTATTATTTTCATATGACTTAGAAATTGGGGACACGGTAGGTATAATTTTAGATTATTAAGCGACAGAATAGGCCTATATATCCGAAAACCTGAATATAATGGTATCATACACGTTAAGCAGACAATGACTTAATGCCGGGCCCTCAACATTAATTCACGACATGCCCGGAATTTTTTGGTACGTGACATAACATTACATCTAAAACGACTTTAACTGTTCTTAAAATATAAGATGAAAAAATTGTCATATTTTTATCTATCGGATGACAGCGTGGTTACGGACATATTTATATCAAGATTAATTAAAACAACATTTCAATGGTCTGGTACTCACATCATCCAAGCTGCGTCATCGAGCTATCCCATGCTGTCTCGTGGGCACCTTCCTTGGGATTTAAGCCAAATTATATATTAGCGTTGTCATGGTGAAAATTGGTCTATATCCAATTTGGCACATTATTTATACTCTGATGACACACGCCTTATTTTTGCACACAAGTAACACTCTTCTTCAAATTAATTCTGTGCTCTAATACTAATTGTTATCCTAAGACACTCCCGGTGATAATCTCACTCTGTATTCGTGGTGTGACGCCCTGCAGTTATATAATTTCCTATCAGCTGGTCAACTCTGCGGGAAAAGGAGTGAATGGCCCTTTAAAATCTCGGTCATCGGAAATACCTGTCCTACCAGGCTGGCTAGCAATTGTTTATATAGTATCCTCTCGTACATTGTCCTCTGCTTGTCGGGTTAAAGGAATGATCCTAATGAGCTCAAGGACAGGTTAGCGAACTTGGAGACTGGTGAATACATAAGAGGTTGACATTTACCAACATGTTCCCTCTAATACCTTCTAAGAACGTTCCTTTTGTTTCTGCTAAATTTAGCCTGTCCAACTCCACTGTTTTAAAGCAAACTGGCTACTTTTATCTCGGCTATGTATTTGCACCTTGTCGTATGAAATCGTACTTTGTCCTAGGCAATGGCGCATTATTAAGCTAAGAAAGTCATCTGCTTAGACTGAGGTAGACTGACTGACTGTCTGCTCACTGACCGAGGGTACGGTTCACCTCTCCGTCATAAACCTTCGATCCGACTACGTGATTCTAATTCAACTTCCGATGTATTATGGAACGTCGCAAATTAATAATAATTTCGTGTGGCTATTTCTAGCCGAGGGCAGCCCTTGTAAGGCAGACCCTCCGATGAGGGTGGGCGGCATCTGCCATGTGTAGGTAACTGCGTGTTATTGTGGTGGAGGGTAGTGTGATGTGTGGTGTGTGAGTTGCAGGAATGTTGGGGACAGCACAAACACCCAGTCCCCGGGCCATTGGAATTAACCAATGAAGGTTAAAATCCCCGACCCGGCCGGGAATCGAACCCAGGACCCTCTGAACCGAAGGCCAGTACGCTGACCATTCAGCCAACGAGTCGGACGTCGCAAATTAATTCAGGGGTTTCGACGAGTCATTAGCAGGTGTCCGTTATTCCTGATTTTGCTGGTATCCCGATACGGAGCTAAATGTATGTATACGATCGTATCGTTTTGTGTAATCCACTTGGCGTGGTTCTATGAAACTAAACATCAGCCATTTGTTTGATGACGGCACTTTCTCACGCCCACTTCTACTCACGCCATCAAGACGTGATCAGTCGCACACGATGACTGTATTTCAGTTAGGTTGTAATTAATGTAAATGAATCCACCAAAAATGGTATACACTCTAATACAATCATTAGAAGCCCAGTTGACGTGCAGCCTTTTACAAACTCCCGAGATAGACTGGATATTCTCAGCGGGAAACTTCAGCGCTTAACAATGAGGCAATTTGATTGGCTGAGCCGTTTTTCTTCGAGGTCTATGTTGTGTGCGTTCTCCGCGCCTACAATCTCCGCAGCCCGACCGACACATGGACGTTTCCGGAGACCACGAGACAGACTGCAGTGCGCTGACGTGATCGTCGGTGACGTCAGCCAGCGCTATAAAAGGGGCAACGTTTCTCGCATCTCCAGGACTCCTACAGTGTCCAACGACCAGACTACACCGCAAGTCAGACACGGAGGTACCCTCTTAAAAATGTGTTCTGAATAGGTGGACTGATTCCTGGCCGTGAGGTTTCACCTCTGGACATTGCCTCACTCATCCTGCATTCCGTAAAACGTCGAGCACCCATCCAAGCATTCTGCTACTCACTCAAGTCCCCTACAGTGCTCCGACTCCAATAATAGCATTCTGCTATATATGAACACTAGACGCAAGTTCCTTGCAAGTTATACGCCTCCTTTTAGCATTCTGCTAATACGAACTCTCTCTACAAGTTCCAGTTGTTATTATACATGACCGATAGTTTTCGACTATCAAGAACATTGTCTCATTTGAACAGACTGTCTCATCAAGACAAGATTGCATGTATATAGGAATCTCAATTTGTAAATATTGTTCAGGCCCTCAGCCTACTACCTTATATTAACATTAAACGTGTGCAACTCAACGAGCTTCAAGAAAAGTTTCGTTCTATTTCATGTACATATTGTATAAATGTGTTGAAGCAATAAACTTTTATGTTGTGCCTTGTATACCAAGTTCCTTGTACACAACAGTCTACCCATCTAATTCAAAGGATTTCGGCTACCCTCTATCCTTGTCGCACATCTCAGGCTTCTCTGTCAAACAAAGATGCGTGGAAAATTTAGAAAGTTTCGGTTCCCAGGGTGTAGCGGCGAGTACTCATAGGTAATAGCACTTGGATGTAGCTCCTTGCTAAGTGACTTTATGACATAATTGCTTAACAACCCCCAACAGTGCGTGCTCTACTTCTGCTAAGGTGGATTAAATTTTCTACGCCGGTGGGCTGTGACGAGTTCTGCAGTCCTTGCCAGAGTTATCGAATGCTGCTTCGTTTTTATCCAAAACTTAATGAATTAAATATTCCACCATATCGCCTAAGGCAATTTGGGTGCAATATCACTTTGATACTGTACTTCTTTTGTCACCAACACTTGGTTTTAGAGACACTTTTGTTTGCACAAACGCATGCTGTTAATCTATGCCTTGAAACCGGGCCATAGCTTACTGAAGTTGCCATGAGATACGGAAGACCAAGTACATGTATTAGATCAGTACCTTAACACAGGGGGTGTGCAAGTATTAACAAGCAAACGACTACACTGCCCCAATCGTCCATAATATAATCAAACGTACACTCGTTATTGTCCATATTAAAAGACATAGTAGATACTATTCACAGTAAACTCCTCCACAGATTGTTCCCGAGTGATAGTAAAGTTCACTGGATCCAGTTCTACCAAATTATATGTAGAATTTCTCCTTCCCACTCCTCGAAATCCCCAAGCTCGTACATGCTTTTCTGTCCAATCATGAGCGAGATATATCCCGTGCCGTGGTAACGCGTGGCTATATATTATCGGCACACTTTATCTTGGTGCGTTTGTGTACGGGGGTGAGGAGTAAGGAGGGAGCTGTCCCGGTTCCAGTAGTGCCGCCAACTGAATGAAAATCAAATCTGAATTGAATCGAGAATATGATCGATCGATCTGAAGTTTCTAAACCGTTATTATCTTGAGCCAATAACTGTGTCACATACACATTATATAACATTTCCCGATGCGAATCTTGTTCCTAGCATGAATTCTACAGTTTGGCTTCGCTGTGTAAGCAACCACAGTACTAGTACGTAAAGTGTACGCCAGATGTCGCACAACGACGCCTAAGCGATTCATAGTTTGTGTTTCAACGGTTGCCAGTACGAATCTCGAAGATTGCCGAGGTCGACCGATTCAGCACTAGGGTTTAAATGCACCAAGATAAAGTGTGCCGATAATACCTACCACGCCGGAAGTTTGATTTGAGGATGTCCACGCCTCAGCCTTGGACTCTCCGTATAACTCGCTGAAGTTTCCCTGGATGTTTTTCTAAACATGGAAGTAGCTGCGTGTTTCCCAATTATCTGTACAAACCAAATTACTAATACCTAACATAGACCTTCCACCTTCAAATTGTCTTACCTTAATACACCAAGAAAATAATAATAATAATAATAATAATAATAATAATAATAATAATAATAATAATAATAATAATAATAATAATAATAATAATAATAATAATGTGTTGCAATGAACTCAGTGTGGGGATGTAATATATACCATCACAAATGTAAAGACAAAATATATAAACATTTATTTATTTACCTTGATTTCAATCCCTACAAAATATTTAACTTCCAGTATTTACGTTATTTGGTTTTACGTAGCACCGACACAGTTAGGTCCTATGGCGAAGATGGGATAGGAAAGGGTACAGCCCCAGCATTTGGCTGGTGTGAAAATGGGAAACCACGGAGACCACCTTCAGGGCTGCCGACAGTGGGGTTCGAATCCACTATCTCCCGAATGCAAGTTCATAGCTGCGCGCCCCTAACCTCGCGGCCAACTCGATCGGTACTTTCAAAATAAAATATATTAATAAATTGATCGTTGTAATAGTAAATCCTTTGTATACATTAAATCGATATAGACTGGAATAAAGTATCAGCTGTAGTGTTAGTGATGGGATTTATACAATTTCTTTGAAACAGGCGGGAATCGACTACGCTATGTGGTGGACTACAAAACAAAACACTAAGCACACTCTAGCGCCTAGATGTACATCTGCATAGTAAGGCCCGATTTACCAACAGTGGTGGCTGGTGGTTTCTGAAGCTGGGTGTTGTACCAACATTTTCAGTGCCACATTTTTATAGCTTACAGAAATAACAAGAAACGCTGTTAAGTAATGAACTACATTCCTACTAAAACTGTAATATATCTGGCAGTTACAAACCAGGACGTACACTGTAACTACAGTTACTCTTAATAATAATGTTGTTAGCTTTACGTTCCACTAACAACTTTTTAGGGTTCCTGGAGACGCCGACGTGCCTTGAGTTCTTTTACATCTACTGACACGAGGCTGACGTATTTGAGCACCTTCAAATACCACCGGACTGAGACAGAATCGAATCTGCCACGTTGGGGTCAGAAGGCCAGCGCCTCAACCGTCTGTCCCACTCAGCCTGGCACAGTTACGTTTGCCTCACTTGAACTGAAAATTTATCGTCTTGTTTTTCATTGAAGCAAGATGTTGGTGATATTGTGGGTGGTCTGGTATGGCGTGGAAAAGAAATTACCCAGCAAGTTGGCTGTGCGGTTAGGGTCGCGTAGCTGTGAGCATGCGTTCGGGTTATAGAGGGTTCGAACATCACTGTCGGAAGCCCTGAAGATGGTTTTCCGCAGTTTCCCATTTTCACACCAGGAAAATTCTGAGGCGGTGCCTTAATTAAAGCCACGGTCGCTTCTTTCGTACTCCTAGCCCTTTCCTATCCCGTCGTCGCCGTAAGACTATCTGCGTCAGTGCAACGTAAATTAAATTTGTAGATTTAAAAAATGGAAATGAATTACCTTTGCGAGATGAGAGAAAGTAGGAATGAAGTAATCTCCGCAGACTGGCGCAATCTAACGGGGACATTTGGAACTGTTTCTCGATAGGGGACTTGCTAGTCTCGTACAACTCCCTGAGACCGATAGTGGCGAGCATGCTACATGATGCTATCCCTACTGAGGTATATTGCGCCGCGCTGTCCGCTAGGGCGTTGCCGTAGGAAAGCAAACCCCCTGAGTTCTTTTCGAAGCTAGCGGCGTTTGTTGGTCCGTTATGAAGCATTAGTACAGCAAACGACCGAAGATGATTGATTTTAACATGTTTTCGAGCACATGCTAGGTTTATTAAACTAAAACATTAGAAGAAAATACGACAAATGAAGTGCAAAATTATTGGGAGTTGTGGAACCCTGCAACAATAGCACGCACCGCCCCTGTTCACCAACGCTAGTAAAAGCTTTTATCTTGGTTTAAAGCTAAGGAAACCGATATAAAAGTTACATTTGTATTCACCAACAAGATCATGTCGGATAATGCGTATTATCTCGGTTTAAAATTTTACCGGACAAAGGTTGGCCAGTAAAGCAGGAAATGTAAGATAATAGCCTTTCAATATGGCAGCTCGTAGACGGCTGGAGCATTTAACTGAAAGAGAAAATCACAGCGACGAGGAAGATAACCAAGATTATGCAATGAAACGTCCTAGGTGGATAAAAACAACGCGCTACATACTTTGAAGACTACGATGATACTGATTTTGAAACACATTTTAGGTTATCTAAAGCTTCGACACTCTCAGTATTCTCCACGATCGAACATAACCTGGAATTCCCAACACATAGGCAGGCCTAGGATGAATTTTTGATCATGTCTTGTACGGTACACGACTGGATGACTTTTTAATGAAGAATCAAGGTAAGGGTGTATTCTGCCCGAAGGCAGGTCCGAAACTCAGCAGAGGTGTGCATGAGCCGGAGTTTACGTACATTAGGGTGGCCAGTTCCTTTCCGCTCCTCCATCCCTTACCCCCACCAACAGCGCGTGGAAATCCATGTAAATCTTGACCACGCCCAATGTTGCTTAACTTCGGAGATCTCACGGGATCCGGTGTTTCAACACGGCTGCGGCCGTTGGCAAAGAATTAAGGAATATTGTCTTATTCTTTGAGTGAAATATACAACGTGAAAGCTATAATTAGTTATCTTTCTCTCTTCTTAATCTGCTTACCCTCCAGGTTTGGTTTTTCCCTCGGATTCAGCGAGGGATCCCACCTCTACCGCCTCAAGGGCACTGTCCTGAAGCGTGAGACATTGGGTTGGGGATACAACTGGGGAGGATGATCAGTACCCCGCCCAGGTGGCCTCACCTTCTATACTGAACAGGGCCTTGCGGGGGATGGGAAGATTGGAAGGGATAGACAAAGAAGAGGGAAGGAAACGGCCGTGGCCTTAAGTTAGGTACCATCGCGGCATTTGCCTGGAGGAGAAGTGGGAAACAACGGAAAAGCACTTCCAGGATGGCTGAGGTGGAAATCGAACCCACCTCTACTCATTTGACCTCCCGAGCTGAGTGGACCCCGTTCCAGCCCTCGTACCGCTTTTCAAATTTCGTGGCAGAGCCGGGAATCGAACCCGGGCCTCCGAGGATGGCAACTAATCACACTAACCACTACACCACAGAGGCGGAATTTGTTTTCTTAATCTGTAATATGTTAATTCTTTCTGCGACCAATTTCACTAACAGTTCACTCTTTTGGAAAATCATATTAGGCTTCTTTCTTCGTTTCTGCTCAATAGCGGACATAATTTATGACAAATTATTTGCAAACCCCTAAAGGAATCAGTAGTGGCGGCAGCACGTAATCATTTGTTTTCCGTGCGTCAATATGGAAAATTTAAGGTTCAAGTTCATATTCAAACGATAACTTAGTTTCGGTAAACCGAGATAATAAATTCTGTGGTGAATACAGAAGTGAAGGTTATCCGAGATAATGATATTATCCGAGTTTTGGAAATCTAAGATAACAACACAAGTAACTGATATTGATGAATACGGACCTAAGAGTCCCTAATCTCCCCCATTACAGTACCACAAATACGACCTGTCATCAGGCATTTACATTCACGCAATGTTGAAGGGGCTCCTCCTCCGCTAGTAACAACAGTGGCAGCAATTTTGTGTGCTGGTCATATATGCCATTGCACGTTGCTGTGGGAAATAGGAATGAACACGTGTTACACTTCCGCATGTATTGGAATTGTAGCGGTCTACTCTGAAATACATGTGCTCTGGGTCAAGCTCACTGTTGGACGTGTGGTTGACTCGTTGACCCTCTCTTTGATGTCATCGATAAATTTCGTTTCACCAAAGTGATGCCCGCCTTGTTATTCCTGTCAAAATATGACGTCGATATCTTTTAGCAACGTGTCCTGAGGGAAGTTTAGTTCAATAATTTTACAAATTACCATAGATGTACTCACCGTCGTAGCCTAGCGGGATGGATCCCACTCTATGCAATAGGTGGGAGGTGCACCGTTCGGAAATACATCATTACATGATGCTGTTGATGGAAGACGTTCCAAGATTCTAAAATTAACCATGAACTGCGTTCTTCTCGGCAGTTAATTTGATGCTAACATTTTGTTCTCTAGGGTGCAGGTTAGCGCACGCCATGAGCCACTCGGCGCCTCTGCTTCAGATAGCTTCTGTGGCGGAATAGGTAAAGAGCACCTTTTCAGGACAAAACTCCTGCTCTTCAGTGAATATTAGGAACTATTAGCAATTGAAAGCTAACCGTATATTATTATTATTATTATTATTATTATTATTATTATTATTATTATTATTATTATTATTATTATTATTATTATTATTATTATTGTTCCGGGGTTTTGTGTGGAGCGCAGAGGTGGAAGATTGTGCGGGTTGGAATGAGTCTACGACAGTCAAAGATTAATTTAAAACTTTAAAAAAGATTATATTTCTTTTCAGATATTAAATTCTAACAAAACTATTCACTTGGTGAAAGAACAAAATTTCAGGTACAGAGCTAATTTGGTACAAAATCCACAAACAGGAAAACTAAGAATTGGCAAGTTACAATTTTGAGCTTCAAGCTCATAATTTACGAAGGTCCCAACATCACTAATGTTGCGTTTAGTTAGATAGACAAGGAGAGAAATCTCCCAAAACACAATTTTCAAGACCACTTTGCTCCAACGGTTACAAGTTACGGCCTTCCAAAGGCACCACTCAATATTACACAAATATATTTGACATTTGAAGAAAAGAGCATCAATGCTTTATAATTCTACCCAGGAGACTACGCTCCCAAACCCTTACAGCCTACTCAAGGCAACCTTTAAGTTTTACATTGGTGATTAGAGCGTCTTTTCTCACTAAAATTCACACTTTCAGGCTTCT
The DNA here is from genome assembly GCF_040414725.1 of Anabrus simplex. Lineage (NCBI taxonomy): Eukaryota > Metazoa > Arthropoda > Insecta > Orthoptera > Tettigoniidae > Anabrus > Anabrus simplex. The sequence goes on along the minus strand of NC_090266.1, from coordinate 1,155,161,959 downwards.
CTAGGCACAACCTACAATTTGAAGACCATATCAATAGCTTTTTAACTTTACACAGGGGTATCTAGTACCCATTCTACTGGGCCTTTATGGAAATTAACAGGTTCAATTACTGGCACCAAAAACAAAATGTATGGAGGCGGAGACTTGCGCTCCTTGCAATCAAGAGGTTAAAACCCTACTTAGGCTTGTGGCCTGACGATGCAGAGGCTAATCCTAAACTATTGAGGTGACTAGATGGACAAGTTAAGTTACAATTTACAAGCGAAAACGGTTGCAAAATCATAGTCACCTCAAGATTAATTGAAGGGGAATTCGAGAGGGTCACGCACTCTCTATCCCCGGTTTTCAGTTAAATACTTTTGACTAACTTGAACTATTACATGAGCAAAAAGAAAGGTTTACATTTTAGAGAATTTACGGTTACATTAGCGTACTAAAGATAGGGAACCTTCCCCTCGGGTCGGCTTGAGGAGATAAATACTGAGTTAGAAAGATGGTGGCCATTACCTTGCTGGTGTTCTGCCTGCCGATGAATGAGGCCCCCGCCTTAATAACGCGACGATCAGAAAGACAGGTTAGCTCGAAAAGGCGTCAGCTTTTATATCCGAGAGGAAGTTTCGAGAAGGCTCTGGACTAAATCCGGACACACCCTCTCATTTTTATTGGACAGTCGAAAAGTTACAAGAAGCCTATGATTGGCAGAAAAATAAATACATGAATTTTCCTATTGTTTGTGATCCCAACTTGGCGGGATAAGTAAGAAGTGTTGCAAACCTTGAAGTATCAAAAATAAGGAAAGTCAATTCAGTTCAGAAAACCTATGAACACAAAATTTCATTAAATTTCTAGTTATTCCACCTTGCACCAGAGTGCATGGGATCAGTTTTTAAGTAGAGACATCTATGGAGAAGAGTCCACACTTCTTGAAATATTTCTTGCAACCAGTGGTATACCAAAAAGAAAAAAGAAAAGAAATCCAGTCAGTTTATGAAACCTTAAAATAACACATTACTCTATCACTTTAGTAGTGACATCTGTTGATCAACGTCCCAACTTCTTGCACTAGGTCTTTCAAGTTTTGCATGGTAGATAGCGTTCTTCAAAGCGCTTCCTTTAAATGCACGGGGATGAGATGTACCTCCCGGTACAATTATTATTATTATTATTATTATTATTATTATTATTATTATTATTATTATTATTATTATTATTATTATTATTATTATTATTATTATTTCACCCTGTATGAGTTTAATATTGTGTGTTAATGAAAAAATGAAAATCCACAGCCTGTTTGCAGTCATTCGACTGGGTCAGGGATGGAATGAATTAAGCCCCCATCTAGCGGCGAGGATAGGAATTGTGCCGGCTGCCGAAGCCTGTCGCATTCTTCTGGGGCAATGATTAATGAATGACAGATGAAATGAAATTATATTGAAGAGTGTTACTGGAATGAAAGATGACAGACCGGGCGAGTTGGCCATGCGGTTAGGGCCGCTCAGCTGTGAGCTTGCATTCGGGAGATAGTGGATTCGAGCTCCATTGTCGGCAGCCCTGAAATGGTTTTCCGTGGTTTCCCATTTTCACACCAGGCGAATGCTGGGGCTGTACCTTAATTAAGGCCACGGCCGCCTCCTTCCCACTCCTAGACCTTTCCTCTGCCATCGTCGCCATAAAACCTATCCGTGTCGGTGCGGCTTAAAGCCAATTGTAAAGAAAAAGAAAAGAAAGATGACTGGGAAAACCGGAGTACCCGGAGAAAAACCTGTCCCGCCTCCGCCTTGTCCAGCACAAATCTCATATGGAGTGCTCGGGATTTGAACCACGGAACCCAGCGGTGAGTGGCCGTTGCGCTGCCACCTGAGCCACGGAGGCTCTGTTCTGTGTTAATGAAAATGAAAACCTACAACCTGTTTTCCAGTCATTGACCGGGTCAGCGATGTAATGAATGAATCATATATAGGCTGTTAGTACGATGGGGTCGCCACTTCCAAAGGGATTTATTAATGAATGGTAGATGCTATGAAATGAGAATGGAGAGTGTTGCTGGAATGAAAGATGAGAGGGAAAACCGGAGTACCCGGAGAAAAATCTGTCCCGCCTCCGCTTTGTCCAGCACAAATATCACATGGGATGACCGGGATTTGAACCACGGTATCCAGCGGTGGGAGGCCGACGCGCTGCCGTCTGAGCCACGGAGGCTCCCTCTGTGTTAATGTGGGTGTTAATTAAATGCCTCATATTAATGACTTCGTTTAATTAATTATATGATTAGCTTCAATAATATAGTGCACAGTGACTATTAAGCAATGTTTGTAATACGGCACTGCGTAGAAAGGAGAGGGTTTTGCGGTAGTTAGCCGTCTGGTCCCGGCTCTTACAAATACGGTCACATTACATGATGTGCTTTACGCGTTTGTATATCCGGTGCCTTCAACCTATTTAGTACCAAGTAACCGAAGCACACCTTGCATCTTCAGATGTCCGTTGATGTGATCTTAGTCTTATGTAGATTCCGAGATTTTCCATTTAAAAAGCCCTCCATTCATTGGTCGGGGAATCAAACCCGCGTCCTTCAATGAACCAAGCAACCTTTTACCGTCTCAAGTAGATACCCCTCGCTACTATTTATATAGAAGCAATGTTAGAAATGGCATTCTCTATCTAATTGAGTAAAATTACACTGATGAGCAGTTGAATTTGTGATACCTTGCTAGTACCGTGTCGCCTGATGGCGGGGTTGATGCAGTGAGACAGCTCCACAATACACTAGAAGCATTAAGGAACCATACTGATTTACTGCACAGCCCCCCTCCCCATAGTGAGCGGAGATTGTACGGAGCAAGGCCCAGGGCGCGCACTTCCCTCTCGACAGTATCAAAGATGAGCTCTATACGATTGAGGTCGGGTGACCTTGAGGGCCAGGCAAGAATCCTCATGCCTGTTCATCGAACCAGTTGGCCGCATTTCGGGAGCTATACGTCGGCGCATTGTCTTGCTGTAGGAACAGGTCTCTCGCAGTGTGCTACAGGATAAGAATTGAGTGGACATCGTTCGACGGAAAGTTCCAGTATCGTTCGCCGATGAAGGACGTCGGCGGATTAACTGGGATTGCATTTCATCCCATGTGAACGGTCCCCGTACTATTAAATTTGCTTAGCTTGCCGAAGAGACATTTCGCTAAAACGCGGCTCTCTCTAATTCAAATGCTCGTCACCATCAGCGTATATCAACATGGCGTCGAAATAATATTGACTTTAAAATTATAAAACTGCCTTGATTTAATGAATAATTGAGGCGTTGACATGGGAAAGGTAGTAACTAAAAAAATAAATTTTGTTTTTTCATGGAGAAAGAAGTAAACGCTCATGCTAATGACAAATTAACTGGTAGCATAGATTTGCTTCTACGATTGACTCAAGGTGGAACCTATGTTAAGTCCACGAGGTTTGGCATGGAGAATGTAGTAAGTCAGCCCGTGCCTCTGGTGGAATAAGGTGTAACCTTTGCCATTTGTTGGCAGTCAACCTTGTTTATAGCTATTGTAGTATTGTATTGTATTGTAGTTATATTTCAGTTGCCAGAATGCCTCTCAAACCTATTCAATTCAAAATGGTAAGTCGTTATTGCCAGCATCTTGATATTACGTTTATACTAGTTCATTGTTTTTATAATTTTTTTGCTAGTGGCTGTACGTCGCACCGGCACAGATATGTCTTGTGGCGACGATGGGATAGGAAAGGGCTAGGAGTGGAAAGGAAGCGGGCGTGGCCTTAATTAAGGCACAGTCCCAGCATTTGCCTGGTGTGAAAATGGGGAAACCACGGAAAACCATCCTCAGGACTGCCGACAGTGGGGATCGAACCCACTATCTTCCGAATACTGGATACTGGCTGCACTTAAGCGACTGCAGCTATCGAACCAGTTGGCCGCATTTCGGGAGCTATACGTCGGCGCATTGTCTTGCTGTAGGAACAGGTCTCTCGCAGTGTGCTACAGGATAAGAATTGAGTGGACATCGTTCGACGGAAAGTTCCAGTATCGTTCGCCGATGAAGGACGTCGGCGGATTAACTGGGATTGCATTTCATCCCATGTGAACGGTCCCCGTACTATTAAATTTGCTTAGCTTGCCGAAGAGACATTTTTGTTTTTATAAAGAGGTATTACTTGTGTCCAACAACGGTTCCAGAAGAAGTTGCGGAATTGATCAGAGAGACTAAACATTTTCAACCATTTCATGTAGTCAGGTGTTTTGTGATTTCGCCATGGAAAGCAAGAGATATTTAAATACTCAACACCTTAAGATTAACATTGTGAGCTTGATAAGGATTTTAAGAGCTGAACTTCCATGAGTCAAGACAAGGCAGTCATTCAAAGAGAACCGAGGAAGGAGCACAACATCCTGAAAAGAGGACGGTTCCATCACGCTATAAGCAACATACAGTCCTTACAACCACTTGGAAGGAGACGAACCATCAGCGAACCGACTTATTGGCCATGCTGGGTTTCTTCGATGAGAAATATCTTGCGTATTACCGTGAAATTTGTGCTTGAATCACAGCAGTCAACTGATACACTGATTAGACAGTGACTTTCCACAAAGTGTTTTATCGCATAATTTGTGCCTGAAACATAATAACTTTGTTAAAATGATAAATTGGTAACTCCTTGATTTTACGTGATATTTGTTCAATATCATCTGCTTCACAATGCTGGCAAGTCTATTTTCTTCTTCTCCTGTAAAATTCACTTTTTATGACTACCTACCTTTCCCTTTGAGAGCTCTGAAAAGATATGTAGCCTAAGGGTCTATATTTTTTAGTATTAAAATAATTCTGTGTTTGAATTCTTGTTGGAAGCTGTCACTGAGATGATAGCTGTACTCACGTAATTAACTACGATTTTATTAGTCGTAAGTTGAGCGAATATGTGCCGATTAAGAAGCTAATCTCGAGAAGTCTTAATTAACTTGCGTGAAATACTTCCATGTACGACAGATAAGACAAAACTAGACTTTATCTCACCACATAGGTTACGGACTCTGTTCGTGAGGGCTTTCCACTTTTGGAAATACATTTATGCAGTGAGTGAACGTGTTACGTGTTTTAAATCTACTGTCAGTCACGCTGGGACATTGCACGGTAAAGAGGCCCTTTGACGTAGTAGTAAATTTTCCAAATTCCTCTAAATGTCAATTGGCTGTGCCTAGATACATGTAGAAGACGAGACCCTAACCAACTGTCTACTTACTACTTTAGAAACACTCACATAAAGCGCTTAAAATGACGATACACGCTTTGTGTCTTCCAAACTGATACTCGTTCACCAATAGCCATAGGTCAAATATTAATAAATAGTAATTGTATTGTTCTTCAGTCATGGCAAAATAGTATTTCCACTTTATTATTGTCTTTGTTTCTCGATCACCTATTGTATACAGAGCCCTTACGAAGAAGTGGACGTAATTTGAGCATTTAGATTGGGGTGTAGGGATTACCAGGGGATCCATGGGTCCTCCCTTTTGAGAGCAATTTGCGACCACAAAATTATTACTAATGTTCTATGTTAATCACTTAATTTAATAACCAAACCTGCGTAAAGTAAAGAACATTCGCACAGAATTGAAAAGGACACCTGATTCAAATGTATTTATTACTTGGCCTGTTTTAATCCGTAAAAGTAAAAATTAAGTAGACTTCATGGACAAAAACCAAAACTTTACTTTACTTTACATAATGTGAAGGTATAATTGAACAGTAATATAAATTATTTCTATCTATATTATGTTCGTAGGTAGCCTGTACAATTTTGCAGCGAACATTTTGTTTCTTTGAGCTAAATTCAACTGAGTAACGGAAAACATACTTCTAAATATGTATTTCTGTGATATTATGAACATTTGCTTTCCGTCAAAATATTGGGGAGCGGGGGGGGGGGGGGGGCAACTGCCACCCCTTGCCAACACCGAATTACGCCTATGAGAAGAAGTGTAGTGCTTTATCCGAAACTTATGCATTGGTGACCTGACCTCGAGTTTTCTTTCGGTAGTCTAGCCAGTTTCTTCCTGTTATTCCTCTAGCCAACAGTATTTAAGCTAACCATCCACATGCTGACCTCGTCCAGTACTGCTTAACTTCGAACATGTCACAGCACCCAGTGTTTCAACATGGCCATGCCGTTAGCTTAGGTAGCAATTAGTACTTCGAAAGTTCAGTGAGGTCGCGCTTAGTTAATCTGTTTTAAGTATGTAAAAGCGTACATTTTGTCCGCCTGTGTGGTGTAGTGGTTAGCGTGATTAGCTGCCACCACCGGAGGCCCGGGTTCGATTCCCGGCTCGGCCACGAAATTTGAAAAGTGGTACGAGGGCTGGAACGGAGTTCACTCTGCCTCGGGAGGTCAAATGAGTAGAGATGGGTTCGATTCACACCTCAGCCATCCTGGAAGTGGTTTTCCGTGGTTTCCCACTTCTCTTCCAGGCAAATGCCGGGATGGTACCTAACTTAAGGCCACGGGCGCTTCTTTCCCTCTTCCTTGTCTATCCCTTCCAATCTACCTCTACCGCCTCAAGGGCATTGTCCTGGAGCGTGAGACATTGGGTTGGGGATACAACTGGGGAGGATGAACAGTACCTCGCCCAGACAGCCTCACCTGCTATACTGAACAGGGGCCTTGCGGGGGATGGGATACCTCGCTGAGTCAGAGGGAAAAACCAACCCTGGAGGGTAAACAGATTAAGAAGAAGAAAAGTGTACATTTTACGGACAGGTTTGATCTTAGTTCAAGCTAACCAGAAAGGAATAATTATGCAATTTTATTTCATTTCTAGAAATTATTTAAGAAATTACTGTACTGAGTGGAGTGGCCATGTGTTACCACGCTACGGCTATGGAGCGAAGCTCTGCATTCGGGAGACTCGTGGGTTCGT